>NW_027361739.1:20320000-23085000 GCF_039654945.1 Dendrobates tinctorius | reverse complement strand
TATTGGTATCAAGTTCGGGCACGTGACATCTTTTGATCGCTTTTTATTCCAATTTTTGGAACGCAGAATGAACAAAAACCAGCGTTTCATGAATTTCTTTTGGGGGGTGCGTTTACACCGTTCCGCGTGTGGTAAAATTGATAAAGCCGTTTTTTTTCTTTGGGTCAGTACAGTTACAGCGATACCTCATTTAGGTCTTTTTTTATGATTTGGTGCTTTTATGCAATGAAAACAATTTTATATAAAAAATAATTATTTTTGCATCGCTTTATTCTGCGAGCTATAACTTTTTTATTTTTTCACTGTTGATGCTGTATGGCAGCTTTTTTCTTGTGGGACAAGATGACGTTTTCAGCAGTACCATGCATATTTATATGCGTCTTTTTGATCGCACGTTATTGCACTTTTTGTTCGGCGGTATGATAATAAATCATTATTTTTTGCTTCGTTTTTTATTTTTATTTTTTAAGGGGTTCACTAAAGGGGTTAACTAATAGGACAGTTTTATAGGGCAGGTCGTTATAGACGCGGCGATACCAAATATGTGTACTTTTATTGTTTGGTTTTTTTTATTTCCAAAAATGAATTTATTAGGGAATATTTTTTTTTTTATTTACTTAGCGACTTTTTTAAAATTATTTTTACACTTTTTTTTTTAACTTTATTACATTGTCCCAGGTGGGACATCACTGTCCTGTGACAGATCACTGATCTGTCACATCACAGATCACTGTGACAGATAAGCGATCTGTCACAGGCACTGCGCAAGGCTTCCTCCTTGCCTGCGCTTTGCAGGCATGAGGAAGCCAGCTCCATGCAGGCCCCTGAAGGTCCCCGTCGCCATCTTGGATTTGGGGACCTGCAGGGATGGAGCCCCCCGCAGCAGCGCTGCACATTGTGCTGCTGTGGGGGGCTCAAGGAAACACGGAGGGAGCCCCCTCCCTGCCGATGCTTCCCTTTAACCCCCGGTACACCGCGATCGTGTTTGATCGCGGTGTGCAAGGGGTTAACGTGTCGGGGGCGGTCCGTGACCACCCCTGACACATTGTGCCGGGTGTCAGCTGTGATAATCAGCTGACACCCGGCTGTGATCAGCGGCGCTCACCACATGGGCGCTGCTGATCGCTGTGACGTACTATCCCGTCCCTGGGAATTAAGTCACTGTCTGCAATCACGCAAGAACCCTAAAAAGTCCAACACGTCTGATGTACAAAAAACACTGAGGTCTCACGACCTCTCCCCCACTATATCAGCATTCTGGTGTGAACTGGCAGAAAAGCAAAAAGAGTCTAACATAACAGGGGACTGAACAAACTGACACAAACTGTAACATATGGAGCTGGGTCCAGCATTTCCCCAGCAGGGAGCATGCTGAACCCTAACAGCAAAGCAGAAAGAGGCAAAACCAGATCAGATGCAAAGGATTAGCAAAAGATCAACTTAACTGAAAAATGCAGGATCAGGCAGGAGACAGCAGACCTCAAAATGCACAGGAAGAAACTAATCATCAGCAGCAACTGAGGGAAGCCTGCTCACTTATTTCCTCCCAGTCAGTAACCCCTGATTTCCAATCATCATCGTCAGGTGGCAGACCTCTCTCAACCTGACCAGCTCCACTACCCGCAGTAACCGCCAGAGGGAGCCCCGACTCAGAATTCAGATCAAGAGAATTCACAACAGTACCCCCCTTGAGGAGGGGTCACCGAACCCTCATCCACGCCACCAGGCCGATCAGAATGGGCCGGTGAAAAGCACGAACCAATCTCTCAGCATGAATGTCAGAAGCAGAGACCCAAGAATTATCCTCCTGGCCCTAACCTTTCCACTTGACCAAGTACTGGAGTCTCCGTCTAGCCATACAAGAATCCAATATCTTCTCTACCTCATACTCCAAATTACCCTTAACCAATACAGGGTCAGGGGGCGCCGCCATGGGAACTACTGGCTCCACAAACCTTTTCAACAAACATTTTTGAAAAACATTATGAATCTTAAACGCAACTGGAAGAGCAAAACTGAAAGAAACGGGGTTAAGGATTTCCAAAATCTTATAAGTTCCAATGAACATTGGCTTGAATTTTGGAGACGCAACCTTCATAGGAATATTTTTTGAGGACAACCAAACCATATCACCCACTTTTAACCTGGGACCAATGGTCCTATGCTGGTTGGAAAACCCTTGGGCCTTTTCCTGAGAGTGGGACAACTTACCACTACTTGGTCCCAAATCTGCTACATTCTCCCTACCACAGAATCCACACTTGGGCAGGCCGAAGCTTCCACCTGCCCCAAAGGAAATCGAGGATGAAACCAAAAGTTACAGAAAAAGGAGACATCAAAGTGGCAGAACTAGCCCTATTGTTTAGCGCGAATTGGGCCAAGGGCAAAAATGAGACCCAGTCATCTTGATCAGCAGATATGAAACATCTCAAATAGGATTCCAAAGTCTGGTTTGTTCTCTCAGTCTGCACATTGGTCTGAGGATGAAATGCAGAGGAGAAAGATAACTGAATTCCCAGTTTGGAACAAAAAGCTCTCCAAAATCTGGAAACAAACTGGACTCCTCTGTCCGACACAATGTTCTCAGGAATCCCGTACAAATGAACCACCTGTTGTAAAAACAAGGGCACCAACTCAGAAGAAGATGACAACTTTGGGAGTGGTACAAGATGGACCATCTTAGAAAATCTATCACAGATCACCAAGATAACAGTCATTCTCTGAGAGACAGGCATATCAGAGATAAAATCCATTGAAATATGGGTCCATGGCCTCCTGGGCACCGGCAAAGGCATCAACAAGCCACTAGAGCGAGAACAAGGTTTAGACCGGGAGCAAGTCCCACAGGACTGCACAAAATTCCTGACATCACGAGACAAGGAGGACCACCAAAAAGACCGACTCACCAGATCTCTAGTACCAAAAATACCTGGATGACCAGCCAATGCAGAGCAATGAACTTCAGACATCACTCTCTTCCTCCACTGGTCAGGAACATACAACTTTCCACTGCGACAACACTCAGGTTTGTCCTCCTGAAACTCTTCCAGAGCACGTCTCAAATCGGGCGAGATGGCAGAAAGAACTACCCCCTCGCCTAAGATGGTAGCAGGCTTAGTCACAACAGGATAATCAGCAAGGAAACTCCTAGAGAGGGCGTCTGCCTTGACATTCTTAGTGCCCAGAAGAAAAGAGACCACAAAATCAAAACGTGTGAAAAACAAGGCCCACCTAGCCTGTCTAGGATTCAAGCGCTTGGCCGACTCCAGGTAAATCAAATTCTTGTGGTCAGTAAGGATCACGACTTGGTGTTTGGCTCCCTCCAACCAATGTCTCCACTCCTCAAATGCCCATTTCATGGCCAACAGTTCCCGATTCCCCACATCATAGTTACGTTCGGATGGGGAGAGCTTTCGGGAAAAGAAAGCACAAGGATTCATTTTAGATGTCACAGGATCTTTTTGGGACAACACCGCTCCTGCACCAATCTCAGAAGCGTCCACCTCCACCTGAAACGGGAGTGAGACATCAGGTTGACGCAAAACCGGAGCAGAAGTGAATCTTCGCTTCAGCTCCTGAAAGGAAGAAACAGCCTCCGGAGACCAATTCAGCACATCAGCACCCTTCCTAGTCAAATCCGTCAATGGCTTGGCAATACCAGAAAAATTAGCTATAAATTTCCGATAAAAATTAGCAAAACCCAAAAACTTCTGGAGGGCCTTCAAAGAAGTGGGCTGAACCAAATTATAAATGGCCTGTACCTTGGCCGGGTCCATTTCAATAGTTGACGGAGACAAAATAAATCCGAAAAATGAAATCCTCTGTACCCCAAAAAGGCATTTCGATCCCTTGACATACAGGGAATTCTCCCTCAAAATCCGGAACACAGTCCGAACATGTTCCACATGAGAGTCCCAATTCTTGGAGAAGATCAAAATATCATCCAGATAGATAATCAAAAATGTATCCACAAAGTCTCGGAATATATCGTTCATGAAGCACTGGAAGACAGAAGGGGCATTAGTGAGCCCAAAAGGCATCACCAGGTACTCAAAATGTCCCTCCGGAGTATTAAATGCCGTCTTCCATTCATCCCCATGCTTAATGCGAATAAGATTATACGCCCCCCTGAGGTCAAGCTTGGTAAACCAGCAAGCACCTTTAACTCTGGAGAATAGATCAGAAATCAGGGGTAACGGATACTGATATTTAACAGTAATTTTGTTGAGGGCACGATAGTCAATACAAGGCCTTAATGAACCATCCTTTTTAGCCACGAAAAAAAACCCAGCACCTAAAGGTGAAGAGGATGGTCTAATATGACCCTTCTCCAATGCCTCCTTAATATATGATCGCATAGCCTCGTGCTCGGGTACAGATAAATTGAAAAGCCGACCCTTGGGGAATTTACACCCCGGGTTCAGCTCAATTGCACAGTCATAACTCCTATGAGGATGCAAAGACGCAGACTCATTCTCACTAAATACATCATAAAAGTCAGCCAAATAGTCAGGAACATCATGCGACTGGGGAGAGGTGGAGAAAACAGGAGCCTCACTAAGGGCACTCCGACAACCCCAACTCACCACAGACACAGATTTCCAATCCAAAACTGGATTATGGATTTGCAACCAGGGAAACCCCAGAACAATGGTATCATGCAAATTATGCAACACCAAAAATCTGCAATTTTCTTGATGGTCTGGGGCGACCCGCATTACCACCTGGGTCCAAAACTGAGGTTTATTCTTCGCCAAAGGAGTATCATCAATACCCCTCAAAGGGATAGGCGTCCGCAGAGGTGTCATAGGAAATCCACAACGTTTAGCAAAATCCAAGTCCATCAGGTTCAGAGCTGCTCCTGAATCCACAAAAGCCTTGGCGGAAAATGTGGACAGGGAGCAGATCAGAGTAATTGCCAGAAGAAACTTAGGTTGAACACCACCCACAGAAAACGTGTGTGCACAACGTTTCTCTCGTTTAGGGCAGACAGAAATAATATGCGAGGCATCTCCACAAAAAAAACACAGCTTATTAAGCCTTCTGAACTCCTGACGTTGCGCCATAGACAAAACTCTATCACATTGCATAGGTTCAGACATTTGTTCAACAGGTGGCAACATCTCTCGTGTAGTTTTGCGTTCACGTAAACGTCGATCCACCTGAATGGCTAATGACATAGAATCGTCAAGACCAGAGGGAACAGGAAATCCCACCATAGTATCTTTTACAGTTTCTGACAAACCCTTCCGAAAGAGGGCTGCCAAGGCACCATCATTCCAGGTAGTAAGGACCGCCCACTTTCGGAATTTTTGACAGTACAACTCTGCCAAATCCCGACCCTGGCTTAATGTCAACAGGGTCTTTTCAGCCTGGTCAATAGCATTAGGTTCATCATACAACAACCCCAAGGCTTGAAAAAATGCGTTCACATTATTCAGAATAGGATCATCAGGTTTCAAAGAAAACGCCCAATCCTGGGGATCGCCGCGCAGCAAAGAGATGACAATTTTAACTTGCTGCGCGGAGTTCCCCGACGAGTTAGGCTTCAAGGCAAAAAATAATTTACAATTATTCTTGAAATTCAAGAATTTAGACCGATCCCAAAAAACACATCTGGAGTAGGAATCTTTGGTTCAGCAGCATGTGAATGAGCAAGATAGGCGAAAATTCAACGCACTTCAGCAGCGAGCTGCTCCACACGATCAGACAATTGCTTCATCTCCATTGAGAGAAAAATTCCCCCTACGGCCTCAGAGATATAGAGGAAAAAATATGCACACAAAGAAAAAAAAAAAAAATTCTGACACTTTTTTTTTCCTCCTTTTTTTTTTTTTTTTTACAATTCTCTCCTGCTATTGAGTACCCTAGGATCTTGGTATGGCTGGTGATTCTGTTATGATGAGTCACCGAAGACGGAAAAAACAAAATACCAGCTAAGTCCAGAAAAACCAGAGAGGTTGGCAGCTATCGGATTGCAGACCCCTGAACCTATCCACAACAACTAGCAGTAGCCGTGGGGGGTTCCTACGGTGCCCTAGACCCCTCGATCACAGCCGGAGAACTACATAGCCTAAAGACAGAAAGGGGAAAAACTAAACTGCCCCAGAGCAGACCCCAAAGCAATAGGCAGCCCCCAACATATAATGACGGTGAAGCAAGATGAAAACACTAACACAGATAGAAAGATAGGTTGAGCAAATGATGGGGCCCAAGCTAACTACATAGGACAGGATAGGAAAGCTGCCATCCGCAAAAACCCTATCAAAATGAGCCAACCGACTGATAGGAAAAACAGGCCCTGAAGTCGCTAGGCTTCAAAAGACTATATCAGCACTCAGGTATATTCTGAAGACAGAGCAAAAGATCAACAGATCAGAGACAAAAATGGAATTCAGCTCACCCCCGGCTGGGGATGGCAGAACTCCCAAAAAACAAGGCAAAACAAAAACAAAACTGAAGAGTACAAAGCAGAGCAGAAAAACTTAGCTTTGAGACGCAGGAATCAGACTGGTCTCCAAGAATCCAGCAGGAAAATCACCAGCCAGGAAGAAGGGCGTCGGCAGCCTTATATCCAGTCCTCAATTCCAGCCACCCAGTCATCATCTAGCTGCCCAGGTGTTTGGTAATCAGTCTCACTATCTTCCTTCACTAGAGGAGGGAGTTCATCAGACCTCAATGGTGAAGGGAAAAATGAACTCACAACAGTTTTGGCTGGTGATTCTGTTGTGAATAGGTCACTGAGGAGGATGGCAGGAATAGGCTAGGCCACCAGGAAACCAGAAAGGTTGGTAACTTAGTGGATTGCAGAACCCTGATCCTAACAACACAACTAGTAGTAGCCGTGGGGCGTACCTACGATGCCCTAGATGCCTCGGCACAGCCAGAGAACTAACTAAGTTTAAAGCAAGAAAGGTTAAATCTAAACTACCCCTGAGTAGAACCCCAAAGAAATAGATAGCCCCCAAACATATAATGTCGGTGAGACAACATGAGGCACAAGCGCAGGCAGAAAATAGACTGAGCAAATGATGAGGCCCAAACTGTCTAGATAGGAAAGGAAAGACACTGTCTGCAATCATGCAAGAACCCTAAAAAATCCAACATGTCTGATGTACAAAAAACACTGAGGTCTCACGACCTCTCCCCCACTATATCAGCATTTTGGTGTGCACTGGCAGCAAAGCAAAAAGAGACTAATATAACAGGGGACTGAACAAACTGACACAAGCTGTAACATATGGAGCGGGGTCCAGCACTGCCCCAGCAGGGAGCACGCTGAACCCTAACAGCAAAGCAGAAAGAGGCAAAACCAGATCAGATGCAAAGGATTAGCAAAAGAACAACTTAATTGAAAAATTCAGGATCAGGCAGGAGGCAGCAGACCTCAAAATGCATAGGAAGAAACTAATCACAAGCAGCAACTGAGGGAAGCCTGCTCACTTATATCCTCCCAGTCAGTAACCCCTGATTTCCAATCATCGTCATCAGGTGGCAGACCTCTCTCAACCCGGCCAGCTCCACTATCCGCAGTAACCACCAGAGGGAGCCCCGACTCAGAAGTCAGATCAAGAGAATTCACAACACCTTTGTCCTGATGTCCTGCCTGAATCCCGATGTCCTGCCTGTGTCCTTATGTGTCCCGATGTCTGGTTTGTGGTCCTCATTGCAAAGCCTGTGTCCAGATGTCTGGTCCGTGGTCCTGGTGGTCCAGCCTGTGTTCCAGAGTCGGTCCTGCCTGTGTTCCTGGACGGACTCCTCCTTCATGTTCCTGGGGAGTATCCAGCCTTGTTCTCGGTGACGGCTCTGTCTGGATCTAACCAGCCGATGACCTGTGTTGGCATGCCGGTGTTCCTGTTCCTGTTCTGCCTGTGTCCCGATGTTCCGCTGCTTCCCTGGGGTCCACCCTGTAATGATATCTGTCCTGGATCGGTGTCTAATGTTCTCCTGCTGAACCTGTGCTACGCCAGAGGACTGGGAGAGAGACAATTCTAATATGCCCCTGCCAGATGAACTTGGACTGCATGAACCCGTAATGACCCTTGCCATCATCTGACGTCTGTCCGAAGTCGGTGTCTGATGTTCTTCTGCTGAGCCTGTGTTGCGCTAGACGCCTGAGAGAGAGGCTGTCCTAGTATGTCCGTGCCAGATGACTCTGGACAGCATCAACCCATGATGTCCTTCTGCCTTTGTCTGTTATCCTGAGAGGTGTAGCTTTCCCTGATGTGCGGAGTCGAGAGCCTGGCATAGTTATGTTCCATTTACGTACTGTGTTTTCTTTTGAGTAAACTTTATCATCTACATACCTGAAGTTGTGCGGTGTTATCTAGTTTTGCATCTCGCTATCTTATTTACATGCTCAGCTGCCGCAGACCCTGCTTGCTGCCATTTCCTAGTCTGGGTAGGTCCAGGTTCCTTTCTGTGGTCCAGTGGGTCCACATTCCATCCCCACCTGGGACGCTCACCCCACATCATCGTGGTCAGGTCGACGTGGAGGCATTGGCTGGGCCGCATCCACAGTCGCAGCCGTGACAATAGGGGAAACTTGTGTCAGCACCCGGCTCCTGGGCAACCCCATTAATGACAGTGACATTATTAAAGGATTATTTCAGAGTTGGGTCCCTTCGTTGGGCAGACCCAAAATTCTCACTGGTCATGCCTAACTACTGAATGTAAGACTCAGGGGACACTTCCTCCTTATCCCCCACAAGGGCACAAAAGGGAAACCCATCTGCCTTTGGGTGTGGTGATACCTTATTAGGGTTCACTGGTTCCGTATTCGCACCAGCAAACTCAGACCCCTCTCCCCACAGATCCCAAAATAAACAAAAGTCCCGGTCTATAATAATAGGGCGCAACAAGTCGTGACCTCATGGGACAGTACTGTGGTCCATTTCAATGTCCACTCTGGCCATAGGGTAGTCCTTAGCATCACCATGTATGCACCGAATGTCAACTTTTTTCCCAGGATCAGTTGGAGAGGAAGGGTGGCCCTCACAAGGGTTACTAAACTCCTGGAGTCTAACAGTGCCATTACTTTCATCCCATTCACTGTTACGGGACATGCTTGAGGCCCCTCACTGGAGGAACAGTTCACACTGCAGGCCGTATACGCATAATATGAACATTGGCGTTCTATGCTGCAGTCCATCTGCTCCAGGGTCAGGTGACAACGGGCGGCTGTATGGCCTGGGTTGTGGCACTTGCAGCAAACCTCACCCATAGGGACCTTGGGCACCAACTTCCCCCCCTTTGGACCTTGGATGCACCACCCCGTTTTGGTGCACCAAACAAACCTCATAGTGCTTTCATGCTCTAGAGAAAATACTCCAGGTTACATCACAAAAACAAGACATCTCTGCGACTGATACCTCCCAACGACTACGTGACCATTAGCCACACTATAATATATATATTAAGGATGGGGAAGCCCGGTCCAAATCGTGTACCATCAAACTCTAGTCATGCCACTGACCGCAAGTTTGCGATTTGCATACTTCCAGCTCGATTCTGATTAGATGTATCCAGTCTCACTCAATTCCTTGCACTGAATGAGGCAGTGCACGTCTAATCGACACGTGACTGCATGTATGCACATCACATACTTGAGGTCATAGTCCCTGCAGCGGATAATCCTCCCAGAGCACAATGCAGGCAATGTGAGAATTCTCAAGTCTACAGTCATATAGAGTGATTTCAGACTTGTACCCTAAGGCTGGACAACACTGTTCACATTGCATCCCCTTCAACATTTTCTAAGCAATATAGATACATGGTCACTTGGTCTATAGGGAGCTGCAGCACAACCCCTTCTATACTTGAAAGGTGTTTGGCTGGAGTTAACTTGCACAGGGGATGGCCAGGTGCTCAATTTTCAGAATAGAAGGAGGTCCTAGAAATAAGGACCCTAACAAATGTGAAATCCTAATATTATGGCATAGTTTTGTTATAAATGAAACCTAAAACTGGAAATCTCCATTGCTTCTTTGGTGTTGCTGAAGTAATTTCTAAATTAAAGTGACTGCTTAGGCTAGTTTCACACTAGCATATGGAGGAGCTGCGGAGGGATGCGGACTTCCTCCGGTCAGCTCCGCCCACTGCCGCACCTCCTCTGGTCAGCTCCGCCTACAGCAGCATACTTCTGCATGCGCCCTGCATGCCCTATCTTTAACATTGGGTACACAGGTCGTGCGGATGTATGTGTATGTCTCTGCATGCGTCTTTTTGACGATGCGGCAACAGCATAAAATTCCAACATGTTGTGTTCAACGCGGGTCGCCACATCGTCAACAGGACGCATCCAATGCATCCAAAGCATCCAATGTTAAACATAGGGTACGCAGGCCACATGCAGAAGTATGCGGCCGTAGGCGGAGCTGACCGTAATAGGTGCGGCAGTGGGCAGAGCTTCACGGAGGGAATCCCCAGACGTCCGCAGCTTGGCCATCCGCAAATGTGAAGCCGGCCTTAGTCATGATAAACATGAGCTTAAAAATGAAATGCAAGTAAACATCTACAGAAAATGATTGCCTGCTATTTATTTTTTGGAGAATTTGCTGCTTGGTTGTTCACTGTATCTCAGTTAATTTGGGATGTAAATTGGGATCTGTGGTTAGTACATCGTAGCTACAGTTCCAATATAGAGATTGATATAGTCTGAGAGACGCCCCCTGTATTTTCATTGGTTCAGGCTGTGCTCTTTCCTCCCTTAGGTGCCCTGCTGTCTTTGATAGGCTGCTGCTATAAGACAAGCCTATCAAAGGCTCACCAGTAAATCAATGCAAGGAGCATAGAGCTGTTTTCTACTACTGTATAATAGAAGCAGAAATGATTATAATATTGCATAAAATCACTTACAGCATCCAAGTAAATAAAATGATTCCAATCTTTAAAATGCACAAAGTTGTAAGTCAGCAACCACTAAGGCCTATATTGACCATAGTCATAGCATATAGGATCCAGGTAGCTGTCTATGACCAAAGGCAGTATTTTGCCTTAAACATTGGCGGACACATACTGAAGAAGGCTCCTACGCAAGAACAATACATGGGCCCTTTGCAGTCCAATAGCTCATCATAATGCTCAATTCCACCTGCTTTGGAAATGGGAATAGGCCCCCATACTTCTTGGGCCCTGGCTTCAGAGCTTGCACCAATAATATGTCCACCCCTGGTCTGAAATTCATCGAAGGTATGCTGTGTTACAGCTTGATGGCTTTAAAGATGGGATCATTTTAAGTAATAACTTGAACACTAGAACCTTTTTTTCTGCAATATTGCCAACAGGAGTCACCTGACATTTCTGTGCATCCACCCTGTGATATAGAAGTAAGCTGTAATCAAATGCATTTGTGTAGAATTATTATACTACAGATTACTAAAGCTCCAGTGTTAAAAAGATGAACAGCTTCATTGTTTTGAAAAGACTGAAGAGAACATAAAAAAAGTTTGCTCTGGATATTTTTTTTTAACTTTTTCTTTATGTCCTTCGACGTTATACAGTTGTCATGGTGCCACTACTTGATTTGAAGAGGCTTAATCTCTACAATGCTCATCCTGGAAAATGTGCTATTAGTCCAAATATCGAAAATAACTTAAAAGGCACTATAGGGAACAACCATCATTATAAATGGGCAATTGTAGACATGTCGAATGTAGAATGTAATGCATTTTTTTCTCTTTGCATTAATTAGAGAACTATCGAGTTAATACTATAGCATGTGGAGGATCTTTAACTCATCAGAAGAGCCTGTCTAGTCATGGAGCGGACAAATTGACTGTCATCAGTGGCTATTGAGCTGAAATGTTCTAGACATTGGACATATGAGTGCACCATCGCAATCTCATGCTCTCGGGGACGTTTATGTGCAGTTTAGGCTTTGTTGACTCTACAGGACATTTTCAGCTTCTATAAAGACATCATTGTTGGATGATGAAGAACTCTCCCCTAGGAGACCTCATTCATACAATGTCATTTATTGGGTCATGGCCCAAGTCTTCAGGATTAATCTTTTCCGTAAAAGTGATAAAAAAGAGAGAAAAGGTAGAAGAAAATAAATATGCCACAGTCACTTTCATATTTATGGAGCAGATATATGTCTGCACAATGACAAAATGAAAAGATATGTCATAAATAGTTGAAACTTATTTTGACAATAGTAAGGTATTTACAAAGTCATATGAAAATTCATAAAAGTAACAATGGTAATGTGCTATAGATGTAAAATGCATGTGAAATTTATGGAGCAATCTCCACTGAAACTTGTTACTAGACTAATGCCTAAAATATGCCAGACTGTCTCTCTTTCACCACTGGAAAGAGGCCACAGCTTAGGCAATATACTTTGACTGAGGCGCAAGGGATATTTGCTCGTTGTCCACAATGTCCCATGCCACGATTGCAGTTTTATCTGTACCTGCACTCTCCAGGGACAATCTGTGAGACTCCCCCTATTCTTCAAGCTGCTTTTTTTCTGTTTAGTATAGAAACCCATTGATTATGTCACCAGACTCATCATCCATCTCATCATCCGCCAGTTCTGGTCTTTCTTTTCATCTCCAGATAGGTTGCACCAATGCAACAGGAGAAACCCAACAATCACAATAGACAGGCTAAAAAGTAATAAAAAAGACACATGTACTGGGACTGAGATCATATTAAAATGGAGCTCTGCCAACATATAACGAAAAGTGGAGTGCTCCCAATAATGTACCAAAACTAGAGTTGAGCGATACCAGCCGATACTTGAAAATATCGGATCGGAATGGATCGGCCGATCTTAAAAAAAAGTATCGGTATCGCCGATTCCGATACCGGGAACCAATGCAAGTCAATGGGGCCAAAATATCGGAATTAAAAAAAAACCTTTCTTTCCTTGTAGGTTAATTCTACATGAAGAAAAACAACTAAGAATAATGTAGAATGTATTGTGGGAGGTGGAGGAGACATTAAAGCCATAGAGGTTTAGCCCAATCAAATGGAATAGCAGGAATTAAACTTTTTTTTTAAAGACGTTAGGAGTTACAAAGATATTGACTATGTTAGCCTCATTTATATTTTGCCAGACATGTATGTCTTCTTCTTCTTTCTTCTTTTTTCTTCTTTCTTATTCTTCTTCCTTTTTTTACCTTCTTCTTCTTCTTCTTATTCCTTTTTTTACATTCTTCTTCTTCTTCTTCTTCTTCCTTTTTTTACATTCTTCTACTTCCTTTTTTTACATTCTTCTTCTTCTTCCTTTTCTTACATTCTTCATATTCTTCTTATTCAACAATTATTATTATTATATTATTATAGTGCATCATGACATCATTTCGGCAGCCAATCACAGCCATGCCAATAGTTAACATGCCTACATGCCTAACAGGATGTGCCCACACTTCGGAGGATTCCCATTGGCTTAATCAAAGCAAGCAGGCTCATAGCATGATGGGAACTTCCGATTCCGATTCCGGAATCCGATATGACAAAAGTATCGGAAGTCAGTATCGGAATTCCGATACCGCTAATATCGGCCGATACCCGATACTTGCGGTATCGGAATGCTCAACACTAACCAAAACAGAAGAATGCACAGAGTAAACCGAAATCCACCAAGAATTAAATGATTCAAATAAATTGTATTAGAACATCACATTATAATCATACTGGACACAAAATACATGAAAACAGTTAAAGAACTGTGGAGGAGACACGAAGGTATGCAAAGAAGAGAATAGAGGCCAGAATGAGACCTGGGAAAGCAGGTCAAAGAATCTCAAGAAAGTGCATACAGGCATCACCTAGTGGTAGGCAATGTGATCAGTTATAGGGTATAACCTATGTACCGATATTGTAGGCTGCCCTAAAAAATAACACCTGCTTACACATAGTTGAATACTCTCCACTGATGTGAATATTAAGGTGGCTAACAAAATTACTTATCAATAGTAGGGGAATGAATGAAGTATGTCTATCTGTTAAGCCTAAATTACCTAACAGAGTTTTGGGCTAACCTCTGGAAAAATCTAGACATAGACTTATTCTTTCAGCTGAACATATATCAGAATACCTAGAGGATGAAATGTTGCATGCAAGATGCCCAGTTGGGTGTGCAGCTAAAAGTTTCCATATAGCCTAAAACAAGGAACCATATACCCACTTAATAATGTTCCACTACTGTTCCAACTTTTGCAGAGTTTTAAAATCAGTCTATTATTATGACATAGGGTACTGAAACCATATATAGAATTGAATTAGATGTAGAATACCTTCCAGCACTGGAGGGAGCCTTATGGCAGAAGAAGGCTTAGTAAATATGTCAGATAATTTGGAAGTCTGATCCCTTAGCACTAACACCGGGACCAGGGAATTGAAAAGTTGTAACAGGTCAACCCAGCACATGCCAGAGTTTCGTTCGAGCCTCTCAGAGGGCCTGGTCCTCATCAGAAATTCTCCATCCTCCATCTGGTGTCGTTTCTTATTAAGGACGGAAGGTGCAGAGTCTCAGGGAGGGGGGATAAGTGTCATCTGCAGACACATCTCGCCAAGTGTTCTCCATCTGATATTAAAAATACTTCATTTTTGCATTATTTATTTCATTTCTCCTCAAGCACTGAGTTTAGTGCACTTTTCACAATTATTATTTTTAGCCTCTGTGTAATTTCGCAAAGTAAAGGTGACAGATGAGGATATTCTGCAGATACAATAGAAGAAACTGAGTTTAAAATCAATGTTATGTTAATTTATAAACATGACAAAAATATTTAATGATAAAAATATTTAGAAACATTAAAGATGATTGAATCTGATATTAGAATTTAGAAGTTTTATTGAATTTGGCAAGGAAATTTGTTTTGCATTGAATTTTTTCAATGAAAATCACACAGAATATTATGTTCTGATGTCTTTTCAGATCTCAGAACATAATTAACAAAGATTAAAAAAATAAAAAAATGAATTTATGCCAGCCGTCACTTGGACTTGCACCACTCTGGTCCGGTCATTATTTTTTAGTTGGTCCTCACTGGGCCATCTTAGCATCTTATGGCACCAATCATCTTCAGTGTATGCTATACTGATTGGGCTGCAACATAACATTTCACGATGTATGTGCGATGTTATGAAGTCACTACACAGTCAGTACAGGAGACACCAAAGATCTTAGGTGCTGAAAAACAGCAAAAATGGCTCAATGAAGGCCTTGCTGACGACTGGACAAAGAAGACAGGTGAGGACTGGTAAGTATTATTTTTTATTATTATTTTTAATCCATCTTGCTGACAATTTACTGTATTTTCAGAAATCAAATTACCAAAAATGAAGATTCTGTTGAATTAATTGTGGAATTCAATCCATTTTGAAGCAATTCGCTTATCTTATATATTTTTATAAGTGCAATTTAAGTTGTGTAGATACATTTTAAGTGGCAATACAGAGTCATTTGGCTAACGGTAAGAAAAAATTGAATACACATTTTTGACCCTGCACAAACATAATTTCATCAGACATTCCCAGTAGTGTTTATTCCATGATGTAGTCACTGAGTTACCAACTGTCCAGAAATTCCAGGACAGTCCGTAAAAATAGGGCACTGTTTTGAATTGTCTGTAAAAAAAATTTTAAGGTGTCCGTGATTTTTTTTTAAGCTGAAGAAACTAATACAGATTATTTTGAGCATAATTGTCATCATTTTACAGTTTACAGTGAATGCAGCTGATGTCTACAAAGAAAAATTATGGGCTTGTTGACAAGTATCACTTATAATCATGATTTATTATGGTTTTCCAATGTGTCCGGAAAAAATATTGTTTGTCTATGATTTTTTTATAAACTGTGCACAAAAAAATTAAAGAGTCATGTTGGCAACCCTACATAGATGGGGAAGGGGAGGGGAAACACTACAGCAGTTACCTATTGTGAGAATCCCATCAAACTGCTCTCTATATATTAGCACCATGCACTGCAATGTGACATTGAAATTTAGGTCGACTTTAATCTTAACCCCTTAACTACCGCCGATACGCCTTTTAACAGTGGTAGTTAAGGGTACTTAAACCGCAGCGCCGTTAATTAACCCCTTCACCCCCAAGGGTGGTTTGCACGTTCATGACCGGGCCAATTTTTACAATTCTGACCACTGTACCTTTATGAGGTCATAACTCTGGAACGCTTCCATGGATCCCGGTGATTCTGACATTGTTTTCTCATGACATATTGTACTTCATGTTAGTGGTAAAATTTCATTCATATAACTTGCGTTTATTTGTGAAAAAAACTGAAATTTGGCAATTTTCCAACTTTGAATTTTTATGCCCTTAAATCACAGAGATACGGCACACAAAAAACTTGATAACTAACATTTCCCACATGTTTACTTTACATCAGCACAATTTTGGAACCAAAATTTTTTTTTGTTAGGAAGTTATAAGGGTTAAAAGTTGACGATTTCTCATTTTTACAGCACCATTTTAATTTTAGGACCACATCACATTTGAAGCCACTTTGAGGGGTCTATATGATAGAAAATACCCAAAAGTGACACCATTCTAAAAACTGCACCCCTTAAGGTGCTCAAAACCACATTCAAGAAGTTTATTAACCCTTTAGGTGCGTCACAGGAATTTTTTTGAATATTTAAAAAAATGAACATCTAACTTTTTTTCACAAAAAAAATACTTCAGGTTAAAATTTTTTTATTTTACCAAGGGTAACAGGAGAAATTGGACTGCAAAAGTTATTGTGCAATTTGTCCTGAGTACGCTGATGCCTGATTTGTGGGGGGGAATGACTGTTTCGGTGCATGGCAGAGCTCAGAATGGAAGGAGCGCCGTTTGACTTTTTCAATGCAAAATTGGCTGGAATTCAAATCAGACGCCATGTCACGTTTCGAGAGTCCCTGATGTACCTAAACAGTGGAAACCCCCTACAAGTGACCCCATTTTAGAAACTAGACCCCCAAAGGAACTTATCTAGATATGTGGTGAGAATTTTGAACCCACAAGGGCTTTACAGAAGTTTATAACGTACAGCGGTACAATTAAAAAATCATATTTTTTCCACAAAAATGATCTTTTCACCCCAATTTTTATTTTCCCTAGGGTAACAGGACCCTAAAAGTTATTGTGCAATTTGTCCTGAGTACCCTGATACCCCACATGTGGGGGTAAACCACTATTTGGGCGCATGGCAGAGCTTGGAAGGGAAGCAGCACCATTTGACGTTTTTGGCTGGAATTGAGATCAGACACTATGTCGCGATTGGAAAACCCCTGATGTACCAAAACAGTGGAAACCCCCCACAAATGACACCATTTTGGAAACTAGACCCCCTAAGGAACTTATCTAGATGTGTGGTGAGAACTTTGAACCCCCAAGGGCTTCACAGAATTTATAACATACAGCCGTACAATTAAAAAATCAAATTTTTACCACAAAAATGAACTTTTCACCCTCAATTATTATTTTTCCAAGGGTAACAGGACCCTAAAAGTTATTGTGCAATTTGTCCTGAGTACGCTGATACCCCACATGTGGGGGTAAACCACTATTTGGGCACATGGCAGAGCTCGGAAGGGAAGCAGCGCCATTTGACGTTTTTGGCTGGAATTGAGATCGGACACCATGTCGCGATTGGAAAACCCCTGATGTACCTAAACAGTGGAAACCCCCCACAAATAACAAAACAAATAAAAAATTCGTATTTTTTCCACAAACATGATCTTTTAGTCACCATTTTTTTATTTTCCCAAGGGTAACAGGAGAAATTGGACCCCAAAAGTTGTTGTCCAATTTGTCCTGAGTAGGCTGATACCCCATATGTGGGAGAAAACTACTGTATGGGCACACGTCGGGGCTCGGAAGGGAAGTAGTGACGTTTTGGAATGCAGACATTGATGGAATGGTCTGCGGGTGTCATGTTGCCTTTGGAGAGCCCCTAATGTACCTAAACAGTGGAAACCCCCCACAAATGACCCCATTTTGAAAACTAGACCCCCTAAGGAACTTATCTAGATGTGAGGTGAGCACTTTGAACCCCCAAGGGCTTCACAGAAGTTTATAATGCCAGGGCATGAAAATAGAAAAATCGTATTTTTTCCACAAACATGATCAATTAGTCCCCAATTTTTTTATTTTCCCAAGGGTAACAGGAGAAATTGAACCCCAAAAGTTGTTGTCCAATTTGTCCTGAGTACGCTGACACCCCATATGTGGGAGAAAACTACTGTATGGACACACGTCAGGGCTCGGAAGGGAAGTAGTGACGTTTTGGAATGCAGACATTGATGGAATGGTCTGCGGGTGTCATGTTGCCTTTGGAGAGACCCTAATGTACCTAAACAGTGGAAACCCCCAACAAATGACCCCATTTTGAAAACTAGACCCCCTAAGGAACTTATCTAGATGTGAGGTGAGCACTTTGAACCCCCAAGGGCTTCACAGAAGTTTATAATGCCAGGGCATGAAAATAAAAAAATCGTATTTTTTCCACAAACATGATCAATTAGTCCCCAATTTTTTTTATTTTCCCAAGGGTAACAGGAGAAATTAAACCCCAAAAGTTGTTGTCCAATTTGTCCTGAGTACGCTGACGCCCCACATGTGGGCGAAAACTACTGTATGGACACACGTCGGGGCTCGGAAGGGAAGCAGTGACGTTTTGGAATGCAGACTTTGAGGGAATGTTCTGCGGGTGTCATGTTGCCTTTGGAGAGCCCCTAATGTACCTAAACAGTGGAAACCCCACACAAATGACCCCATTTTGGAAACGAGATCCCCTAAGGAACTTATCTAGATGTGTGGTGAGCACTTTGAACCCCCAAGGGCTTCACAGAAGTTTATAATGCCCGGGCATGAAAATAAAAAAATCGTATTTTTTCCACAAACATGATCAATTAGTCCCCAATTTTTTCATTTTCCCAAGGGTAACAGGAGAAATTGGACCCCAAAAGTTGTTGTTCAATTTGTCAAGAGTACGCTGACACCCCATATGTGGGAGAAAACTACTGTATGGACACACGTCGGGGCTCGGAAGGGAAGCAGTGATGTTTTGGAATGCAGACTCTGATGGAATGGTCTGCGGGTGTCATGTGCGTTTGGAGAGCCCCTGATGTACCTAAACTATTGAAACTCCCCACAAGTGACCCCATTTTGGACACTAGACCCCCCACGGAACTTATCTAGATGTGTGGTGAGCACTTTGAACCCCCAAGTGCTTCACAGAAGTTTATAACGCTCGGACGTGAAAATAAAAAAATCATTTTTTTCCACAAAAATGATATTTTTGCCCCCAATTTTTTATTTTCCTAAGGGTAACAGGAGAAATTGGACCCCAAAAATTGTTTTGCAATTTGTCCTGAGTAGGCTGATACCTTACATGTGGGGGTAAAACACTGTTTGGGTGCATGGCAGAGCTTAGAAGGGAAGGAGCACCATTTGACTTTTTCAACTCAGAATTGGCTGGAATTGAGATCAGACGCAATGTTGCATTTGGAGAGCCCCTGATGTGCCCAAACAGTGGAAACCCCCAATTCTAACTCCAACCCGAACCCCAACACACCCCTAACCCTAATCTCAGCCCTAACCCTAACCCTAGCCCTAACCCTAACCCTACCCCTAACCCTAGCCCTAATGGAAAAATGGAAATAAATACATTTTTTTTATTTTATTATTTTTCCCTAACTAAGGGGGTGATAACGGGGGGTTTGATTTACTATTTATGGCAGTTTTTATGTTTGGCAGCTGTCGCATGCTAAAAGACGCTTTTTATTTTAAAAATAGATTTTGCATCACCACATATTGAGAGCTATAATTTTTCCGTATTTTGATCCACCGAGTCATGTGAGGTCTTATTTTTTGCGGGACGAGTTGACATTTTTATTGGTACCATTTTCAGGCACGTGACATTTTTTGATCGCTTTTTATTCCGATTTTTGGGACGCAGAATGAACAAAAACCAGCGTTTCATGAATTTCTTTTGGGGGAGTGCGTTTACACCGTTCCGCGTGCGGTAAAATTGATAAAGCGGTTTTATTCTTCGGTCAGTACGGTTACAGCGATACCTCATTTAGGTAGTTTTTTTATGTTTTGTCGGTTTTATGCAATGAAAACTATTTTATATAAAAAATAATTATTTTTGCATCGCTTCATTCTGCGAGCTATACCTTTTTGATTTTTTCGCTGATAATGCTTTGTGGTGGCTCGTTTTTTGCGGAACAAGATGACGTTTTCAGCAGTACCATGGATATTTATATGCGTATTTTTGATCGCACGTTATTACACTTTTTGTTTGGCAGTATGATAATAAATCATTATTTTTTGCTTGTTTTTTTATTTTTATTTTTTAAGGGGTTCGCTAAAGGGGTTAACTAATGGGACAGTTTTATAGGGCGGGTCGTGACGGACGCGGCAATACCTAATATGTGTACTTTTATTGTTTTTTTTTTTTTTATTTCCAAAAAATGGATTTATTTGGTGGAATATTTTTTTTTTTTTCTAATTTATTTGGCGATTTTTTTTAAATTATTTTAACACTTTTTTTTTATTTTTTTTTAACTTTATTAAATAGTCCCAGGTGGGACATCACTGACCTGTGACAGATCGCTGATCTGTTACATCACAGATCACTGTGACAGATCAGCAATCTGTCACAGGCATTGAAGAAGACTTCCTCTTGCCTGCGCTTTGCAGGCACTGAGGAAGCCAGCTTCCTGCAGGCCCCCGAAGGCCACCGTCGCCATCTTGGATTCGGGGGCCTGCAGAAAAGGAGTCCCCCATAGCAGCGCTGCACATTGCGCTGCCGTGGGGGGCTCAGGGAAGCACGGAGAGAGCCCCCTCCCTGCCGATGCTTCCCTTTAACCCCCGGTACACCGCGATCGTGTTTGATCGCGGTGTGCAAGGGGTTAACATGTCGGGGCGGTCCGTGACCGCCCCTGACACATTGTGCCGGGTGTCAGCTGTGATAATCAGCTGACACCCGGCCGCGATCAGCGGCGCTCACCACGTGGGCGCCGATGATCGCGGTAGACGTACTATTCCGTCCATGGGCATAGGGGCCCGTGTCCCATGAACGGGATAGTACGTCTGATGTCAGAAAGGGGTTAATGGCGCTGTGGAAAAAATGTATAGCGCTCTCCAGAGTCGGATTTTCTCCAGGGTCTCGGCTGCCAGGGGTAGAGAGAACATGACTTGGGTCGGTTTTTACCGACCCTGCTTTTGCAATTGTCGTTATTAACCATATAACGGCGACCGCAAAAAAAGCCGCAATTTTACCTTCACTTTCTCTCTCCTCTGATTGGGTCGCACATCAGAGGAGAGAGATACAGGGTCCCGGCAGATTACATTCATTCATTCAATGTACATTTTGATCACTGTGATAAACCCTATCACAGAGATCAAAATAAAAAATAGTAAATAACCCCCCCTTTACCACCCCCTTAGTTAGGGAAATATAATGAAATAAAGAAAACATATTTATTTTCATTTTTCGGTTAGGGTTAGAATTAGGGTTAGGGTTGGAATTAGGGTAAGGGTTAGAATTAGGGATTGGGTTGGAATTAGGGTTAGGTTTGGAATTCTGGTTGGAATTAGGGTTAGGATTAGGGTTGGGATTAGGGTTAGGATTAGGGTTAGGGAATAGGATTAGAGTTAGGGTTGGGATTAGGATTGGGGTTGGGATTAAGGTTAGGGGTGTGTTGCGGTTAGGGTTGGAGCTAGAATTGAGGTGTTTCCACTATGTAGGCACATCAGGGGGTCTCCCAACGCGACATGGCACCACCATTGATTCCAGCCAATTTTGCGTTCAAAAAGTCAAATGGTGCTCCCTCCCTCCCTTGCCCAGATGTGTGCCCAAACAGTGGTTTACCCCAACATATGGGGCATCAACATACTCAGAACAAATTGCACAACAACTTTGGGGGTCTAGTTTATCCTGTTTCCCTTGGGAAAAAGGAAAAAAATGGTGCTAAAAAGTCACTTTTGTGGAAAAAAAAGATTTTTTATTTTCACGGATCTGCATTATAAACTTCTGTGAAGCACTTGAGGGTTCAAAGTGCTCACCACACATCTAGATAAGCTCCTTTGGGGGTCTAGTATCCAAAATGGGTTCACTTGTGAGGGGTTTCTACTGTTTAGGCACACCAGGGGCTCTGCAAACGCAGCATGATGCCCGCAGAACATTCCATCAAAGTCTGCATTCCAAAACGGTGCCCCTTCCCTTCCCAGCTCTCCCATGTGCCAAAACAGTGGTTTACCTCCCCATATGTGCTATGGTCATACTCAGGACAAATTGCACAACAACTTTGGTGGTCTAATTTCTCCTGTTACCCTTGTAAAAATAAAAATTTGTGTGTGAAAAGATCATTTTTGTGGAAAAAAAAAGATTTTTTATTTTCACGGCTCTACGTTATAAACTTCTGTGAAACAATTGGAGGTTCAAAGTGCTCACCACTCATCCAGATAAGTTCCATAAGAGGTCTAGTTTCCAAAATGGGGTCACTTGTTGTGGGTTTCCACTGTTTAGGCACATCAGGGGCTCTCCAAATGCAACATGGCATCCGATCTCAATTCCAGCCAATTCTGCATTGAAAAACTCAAACGGCGCTCCTTCCCTAGCGAGCTCTGCTGTGCGCCCCAAAAGTATTTTACCCCCACATATGGGGTGTCGGCGTATTCAGGAGAAATTGCTCAACACATTTTGTGGTTCATTTTATCTTTTAACACAAGTGAAAATAAAAAAAATTGGTTCTGAAGTAAATTTTTTGCAAAACAAAGTAAAATGTTAATTTTTTCCTTCCACATTGCTTCAGTTCCTGTGAAGCACGTAAAGGGTTAATAAACTTCTTGAATGTGGTTTTGAGCACCTTGAGGAGGCCAGTTTTTAGAATTGTGTCACTTTTGGGTATTTTCTGTCATATACACCCCTCAAAATGACTTTAATTATGATGTAGTCCCTAAAAAAATGGTCTTGTAAATTTTGTTTTTAAAATGCGAAATCGTTGGTCAACTTTTAGCCCTTATAATGTCCTAACAAAAATAAATTTTATTTCCAAAATTGTGCTGATGTAAAGTAGTCATGTGAGAAATTTTATTTATTAAGAAATTTGTGTATCATATATCTCTGATTTAAGGGCATAAAAATTTAAATTTTAAAAATTGCACAATTTTCAAAATTTTCACCATATTTCCGTTTTTCAGTAAGTAAACACAAGTCATATAGAAGAAATTTTACCACTAACATGAAGAAAAATATGCCACTAAAAAACACTCAGAATCAGCTGGATCAGTTCCAGAGTTATAACCTCATAAAGTGACAGTGGACAGAATTGTAAAAATTGGCCTGGTCATTAAGCTGCAAAATGGCTCTGTCACTAAGGGGTTAATTGAAGATAAAGGGAGGGTCTGGTAAGCGGTGGATGTGCTATAACATGATTTATATTGTAAAAAAAACAAGAAGGAAAATGACATTTTTACAGGTGGAAACAGCAGGTTGTGTGTTATAGGGTAGGAAAAGGAAAGAAAACAAGAAAGAAAGAAAGAAAGAAGCAGTGTTGCCAACTGCTTTTGTGCCAATATTTGTGGGTTTTTTTCCACCTTTCAGAAGTGGAAGAGAAAGTGAGTGTGGTTAGTTATGCACCCTTTCTTCCCAGAGCTGTAACTTTTTTATTTTTCCATCAATATGGCTGTATGAGGGCTTATTTTTGAGTGGAAAGAGTTGTACTTTTGAGTGACACCATTGATACAACCACATAGTGTACTGGAAAATGGGAAAATAATTCCAAGTGTGATGATATTGCAAAAAAGTGCAATTCCATAATTATTTTTGAGATTTTTTATTTACCATGTTCACTAAATGCTAAACCTGGCCTGCCTTTATGATTCTCCAGGTCATTATGAGTACGCAGATACCAAACATGTAATGAAGAAAAATCCAAATTTTGTAAGGAGAATTTTTTTTTTTTACCATTTTCCGAGAACTGTAGGTCTCCATTTTTTGGGATCTGGGGCAGGGTGAGGGCTTATTTTTTCAAACCAAGCTGATGTTTTTATTGATACCATTTTGGGGTAGATGCAATGTTTTGAACTCCTGTTATTGCACTGTTGTTAGGGCCAAAAAAGCATAATTCTGGCTTTTCAATTTTTTTTTCTCGATACGCCGTTTAATGATTGTACTAATTTATTTTATAATTTGATAGATTATACATTCCTGAATGCAGCGATACCAAATAAGTGTAGTTTTTATTTTTTTTTAATTGTTTTATTTTGAATATTGAAAAAGGTGGGTGATTTGAACTTGTGTTTTTTAATTTTTTTTATATATTTTTTAAAATTTTCTTTTACTTATTACTTGCTTCTATAGTTCCCTTAGGAGACTTGAAGCTGTGATAGTCTGAACACCTAGCAGTGCATTAGCATAAATCATAATCTCCTATGAACCGGCCTCACGCAGGCGTTGATAGAAGATTAACAGTGACAGGCACGAGAGTCTACTGCTAATATCTAGTTAAAGCCATTATTAGTGATTGTAAAAAAGAAGGAATGAAAATTGGAGTTACAAGAAGGAGCTTTCAGCAAGTTTTCAAGACCACTCCATTTTACCGTACGAAAAATAGCAAGAGATCAAAGCCTCCCTCCCTCATAGTACATCAGAAATTGTGAGGGAAAACCCTGGCAGCGGCTTATTGTGAGCACTAATTGTCCATTCATCATTTAGTGTTCACTGACCCCCCAGTGGCTCCCCGTGCCCAGCAAATTCCATATTGAAATAAATGATTAAATTGAATTATATTTTATTTTGCATCTTGGAGAACAGATTTCCATAATAGCTGGAAATTCATCTGTTCTATTTATATTCCGTCTATAATATCATCTACTAAACTCATTTTTAACACAATTAAGGCCGTTCATTAAAGAGCGAGATATCTGAAGCAGTTCTAATCTGTTATACAATTAACCCCCATCAGATCATCATGAAATACCATGGATGTAAATAGTATTAATGAACAGCAGGTCTGGTTCTAGTCATTGGGCAGTGCTGGATACCACTGCTGCTACCATGTCTGTTCTTCTATTAGTTTGCTATACACCAAAAGGAGAGAAACGCGTGGGCATCTGCATAGAACCTGCGATCTCTGTTGTTTTTCATTCCCCCCCTCCAAGATGAGTATTTCATCTCACTATATAATTCAGCTTTTATTTCCAGTCCGCAGAACTCTGCATTAACTTTCCACAGAGTCAAGTCTCCCTTTACGGAAGACCACCGCATGCTGAACTACTTTATTGCTAGGTTTGAACCCTTTGCACAGTTACTTTAAAATAATCAGCCATTTGTTTCTAACAGCGTTGCGAAGAATCACAAGCGTTTCATTTCACGGCTAATTTAGTTTGTAATTATAGATCTGTTGGTAAACACTGGCATAATATTCTGCTTAATATTCTTTTGCTTGCTTATGCAATAAGCCATTGGCGTCCTGTAATGCCTTCAAGCAAACAGCGAGATAAAAACTAAAATGGGTTTTGCAAGGAAGGAAATTAAGTTAAGTGTTAGATTTTGGGGTTTAATGTTTATCCATATGCTCGTAGAAGCATGTAACATATTTCCTCCTAATTAGCAGTGTTTTGGGGGATTTATTTGAAGGGACATGCTCACTGTAGACAATTGGATTTATCAGATGGTGACATATAGGCTGTCGAACCAGATCATGTGCAGAATCCCAAATACAAAATTGACTCCATCCCTACTACTACTCCTTGTAGTGCTTCCAACCTTGGGAAAAGCCATCCAAAGACAGAATAGAAGTGCTGTACATAGTTGTTGGCACCACTTGAGGGTGGGCAATGGATTTTAATTTTCAGAATCTGTGTGATCAATAACTTTAGCCAGGATATCACTCAACTTTATAAACTTCTAGTTATGTAAGTAAACTATACACATTAGGGTTCGTTCACACAATAATTAGTCTAACTTGTATTTACATGAAAAGATGTGCAAAAAATCTAAGACCAACCCTTGGGTTTTTACCATGGACTTGCAATTTGAACTGGCACTGATTTGCACATGGATAAGCCTTATTCGGGGGGGTACTTTGTGCATGGTTTATGTCACTTATTAAAGTAATTTACACATTGTTAGGGCTAGGGGAACGCACCTAGTAATAATGCGTTCGCAGCCCGGGGTCCACTGTGCAGAGATGTTTCCTGCTGCTCGGTAATGGCAGAGGCTACACGGCAAAATAATAGAAGAACACACGTGGGTTAGTGTTACCCAGTGTGTACAGGGGCGAGTTCTGATGCTTCACAGAACCGCCTTGCACCTGAGTATAAATACCGAAGCTTGTTAACCTCACAGGGCTCGGCCAGGTGAGCGCTAGTAAACAGTCACAGGATTCTGCCCCAGAGGCAAAGGGTTGGAGTCCCTCTAGACCACTAGCGCTCGGCGCCACAGCTGCGGTGCCAGCAAGGGGGTAACTGAAATATATAAGTGCACCAAGTGCACACTGCACCGCTCTGGCGGATGCCACTAATCACCCAGACAAGGGACGGAAAGCGCTTGACTTGCGCACGGCGCCGCAATGGCGGATGCAGCTACTTAATGCGGTACTGAGATGCCTTGAACTGAACGGCACCGTGTGGCGCTAAGTGAGGTGCTGTGATTAGGTAGCTCAGTGGCGCATGATAATGCCACTAGTATGCGCTGACTCTAAACCCTAAACCCTACAAACAAGCACAACCAGAGGGAGGGAGTCATAATGAGTCAGTCACCAGTTTCAAGCATCCATCATCACACACACAATTAGCAAGAAAAGTCTACACTAGCGCATGGCCGAACGGCCATGCAAACCTTTTATAGCAGTGTCCAACTGGGACCTTCCTCATGGACCAATCGGGGAAGTAATAATAGGACCTGAGCATGTGACACCTGACCTCCAATGAGAGGTCGACCCACGGGCATGCTCAGTAGCCCAAAAGAAGGACTTAGTCCCAGGAGCTGCTTGCTGCTGGCTAGTGCAGGTTGTTATAGCTGACCCCAGGATGGCAGCAGGAACTAGACCAACAGCACTAGCTTGGGTAAGATGCTGGGATTGATGTCTTTGCTGAGCAGCCTCCTCTGCAGTCAGAAGTGAATGGGAGACTGCAGAAGGTAAGGCTCAGAATTCCTCTTGTGCAGAGACAGGAACCCGATGCCAAACACACATCACTTATTGAAATAGCTTTCAAATCAGCTACAGAAAAATTTTCCAACCTATAAACGGGCAAGGCGTATTACACGTACCTACCAACATTACTGTTGGCAGAGAAGAGGGACTTTCATATCCAGCCCTCAGTCTGGAAAAATCCTTAACACACTAAAATCCAAGATCACCCACGTGTGGGCACGGTTTACATAAAGTCTGCTCCATTGGCCAAAAAAAGACAAAATTTGCTGCTATTGCCTACGAAAATCAGGACAGTCTGGACAAATATGTTATTTTTGACAATTATGATTTCCCATGAAAAACATTGATGGTTTATAAATAATTTTCACATGGTTTCAACCTAAATATGTGACAAAATGTGTTAAAACTCTGTAAGAACACATCCAAATGCTGTACATGGGACCAGACATTAAAAGAATTGTTCATGGGATCACAAAAGGGAAGCACTTGGGATCTTATTTGGTTGCTTCTCCACTTCTCCTTCTTTTGTAATTCTATTCTAGATATCACCCAATTGTATTACTCTCTAATCATACCTTTTGACAGACTTAGCTGCTTGCATTATTTATTGGAAAAGGCAGAACTTATAACCAAATTGGCAATGAGAGAAAAAGTTATGAAGGATATTGTTGATGTTGTGAGGCAGTATTATATGTGAGGGATGGTATGTATCCCGCAGGATGAGCATAGAAGCGTATTAATGCCACTGGAGAGCATTGCAGTCACAGATATAGCTGTGTTTGCAATTCAGAGTAAAAGTAAGTTGGTCTTGGACAAGTTATTTGTCAAGGCAGATGTAAGAAAACCCGGCATGGACTTTTATTTTTGGAGCAAACTACAGAATGGAAGTGGGGCGGTTCACTGCCTCCAGCCAGGTTTTACAAGTAGCCCATGGCAACATACTCCATTTAAAACCTCTTTAGCAAAGGGTTGGGTGTGTCAGTCTTGGTTTGCAAACTGCAGAGCAGGTGCCTCTGCAACATCCGGCTTGTGTAAAGTAACACAGAGCCAAAGGAAGGAAAAATGCCTGGCACCCCTCAGTGTGACATGGCGGTGCAGTCGCCCATGGCAGCCGGTCTCGAATACGGACTGTCATGAAGGCCCGGCTGAAATCTGGAGGATACCATTTCCTTTCCATTTATGAGTTTCTTTTGGACAATAAAGACATTTGCTTTGAACTCTGACATGGTCCCTGCCTATCAGTTGCACTGTATCAACCCCGCTGAACTACATAGGAAATCAAGCATTGAGAGTGATCATTTGCGTTGAACCGGATATGTGCTCTGGATTTTCTTAATGTGAACTTAGTGGTTAGTAACTTTCCACAATAATGTCTAGCCTTATAAACCTCGGATTCTATATTTTAGAAGACTAAACTAGAGATACAGTGTGTACAGAGAGTATTCAGATCCCTTAAAATTTTTCACTCTTTGTTTCATTGGAGCCATTTGGTAAATTGAAAAGAGTTCATTTTTTTACTCATTAATGTACACTCTGCACCCCATCTTGACTGAAAAAAATAGAAATGTAGACATTTTTGCAAATTAGTATTTGAGTAGAAGCACTCTTTTGAGCTAGTACAGCTATGAGTCTTCTTGGAAATGATGCAACAAGTTTTTCATACCTGGATTTGGGGATCCTCTGCCATTCTTCCATGCAGATCCTCTCCAGTTCCGTCAGGCTGGATGGAGAACATTGGAGGACAGTCTTTTTCAGGTCTCTCCAGAGATGTTCAATTGGGTTTAGGTCAGGGCTGTGGCTGGGCCAGTCAAGAATGGTCACAGAGTTGTTCTGAAGCCACTCCTTTGTTATCTTAGCTGTGTGCTTAGGGTCATTATCTTGTTGGAAGGTGAACCTTCACCCAAGTCTGAGGTCCAGAGCTCTTTGGAAGAGGTTTTCATCCAGGATATCTCTGTACTTGGCCGCATTTATGTTTCCTTCACTTGCAACCAGTTGTCCTGTCCATGCAGCTGAAAAACACCCCCATAGCATGATGCTGCCACCATCATGTTTCACTGTTGGGATTGTTTTGAGCAGGTGATAAGCAAGGCCTGTTTTTCTCCGCAGATACTGCTTAGAATTATCACCAAAAAGTTCTATCTTCATCTCATCAAACCAGAGAATCTTATTTCTCATAGTCTGGGAGTCCTTCATGTGTTTTTTAGCAAACTTTATGCGGGTTTTCATATGTCTGGCACTGAAGAGAGGCTTCCGTTGGGCCACTCTGCCATAAGGACCCGACTGGTGGAGGGCTGCAGTGATAGCTGACTTTGTGGAACTTTCTCCCAGCTTCCTAATGCATCTGTGGAGCTCAGCCACAGTTATCTTGGGGTTCTTCTTTACCTTTCTCATCAAGGCTCTTCTCCCTTGATTGCTCAGCTTGGCTGAATGGCCTGGTCTATGAAGACTTCTGGTGGTCCCAAACTTCTTCCATTTAAGGATTATGGAGGCCACTGTGTTCTTAGGAACCCTTAAGAAATTCTTTTGCAACCTTGGCCAGATCTGTGCCTTGCCACAATTCTATCTCTCGTGATATTTCAGTTTTTCTTTTTTAATAAATTTGCAAAAATTTCTACATTTCTGTTTTTTTTCAGTCAAGGTGGGAGGAAGAGTGTCCATTAATGAGAAAAATGAACTTTTTTGAATTTACCAATAGCTGCAATGAAATAAAGAGTGAAAAATGTAAAGGGTTCTGAATACTTTCCGTACCCACTGTATTACCTGTTTGTAAAGGAACACAAGAGTGTAAGCAGCTGAACAGGGGCAAACTAATATGAAGGACTACAGTTCTTTGGTGTCACCTGTTTAGGGTAGACATTAGATTAGAAATGTTGGGCTTTATTTGCGTGTTGCTAATCTTTTACTTGAAAATATAAGAAAAATTCAGATTTTTCTATGAGTATCTGCTCAACCTTTCCTTTGCATCATTATAGAGAACTCTCCACTATTGTTTTACAAGATTGACTTTGAACATGCACTAACAAATGTAGGGTAAATTTATCATAATCTCAGTTTCAAGACCACAAAATGGTTGGAGGTTGTGGATGGTAATTGGAAAAAATTATGTATTTTTTGTTGCTTTCAGAGGCATTCCAGGACAGCAAAGGGCATCTAGTCTAGTCTCCCAGAACTTCGAGAAGGTGCTATCAGAAGAAGTCATCCAGGTCCCGCAGAAGCCTTCCAGCAATTTTAGAACTTTTTTTGGTTTGGTGTTTCAACATGAGGCAAAGTGTTACGAGGGCTCAGAATGGTTGTGGAGTGGGAAGAGAATGAGTCTCAAGGTTTGTGGGCATAATTTAAAATTTATGGTGGCTGCACATATTGTGAAACTAGTCTTCTCCCTAGTGACAATTTCCAAAAATGAGCAAATATGCATTGGGTTGGAGCTCAAACTTGGTAAGAATAGAGCAGGTATAGAAATGCCTTTCACCCTTGATGAACAGCCTCATGGCGCATATTTTTTCTATATGCCACCTTTTTCTAATTACATGTGTAAGAAACCAGTACATTGTGGGTAGCAGTGTTCATGTCAAGTACACTGACTGCATCAGGACCACTTGTCCTTAAGGCCCCTATAAAGCGGAACAGAGAAGCTGTAAGCTTGGTCCATTTTTCTTTAATTAGGGAGCCGTCCTCCATTGTCCTCTGTTAATTATTTTCTGCCAGAGTAGTTACCAAGCAAGGGGCAGGCCTGTGAATATTTAGAAAAAATGCTATGAACTTAAAAGAAATTAAATTCCCCAAATTGTTCTTGTAATTACCTTGTAATGGCTGAGATCCCTTCTAATGTATCTTTATTATTCTTGTACTTTTTTTTCCCGGATAAAAGAGTTATTTACTTGTAAAGGGGATGACAGTGATTCTTAAGAATTTCATCTCCATTGTGCCTATTTTTGGCAGCTAATTCTTTCATATTACACTAGCTGAAGAGCCCAGCGTTGCCCGTGCATAGTAGCTTACTGTGGTTAGTTATCGATATAATGATTATCCTCCATCCCACAGTCCAGTGCCCATATACCCATCATACATATCCTCCATCTCATAGTCCCATGTCCATATAACCATTATACATATCTTCAATTCCATGTCCCGTGCCCATATACCCATCACACATCCTCCATCCCATAGTCCCGTGCCCATTCACTCATCATACATCCTCTATCACATAGTTCAGTACCCATATACCCATCATACAATAATGTATGTAAAGCGCTGTGGAATTAATGGTGCTATATAAGTGAGAAAAACAAATAAATACCCATATTACCGTGCCCATATACCCATCACACATCCTCTATCACATAATGCAGTGCCCATATAACCATCATACATATCCTCCATCCCATAGTCCCATCCCCATAAACCCATCACACATCCTACATCCCATAGTCCCGTGCCCATACACCCATCACACATTCTCCATCCCATAGTCCCGAGCTGGGTGGTGCTGAGCAAGAAGTTACTGAAGATGTGCTGTTATGCAACCTGGCAATGTGGCTCTGTGTGCCACTCTGGGTGCTGCCGCTGATGCGATTTTCTATGCCTGTAACAATAGAGCCTGGCAATAATAGAGGAGGGGGTGATTAGTTTCTGTCATGTGCTCTCTGCTCCTTTCTGGGGGGCAGACAATGGCTGGGAGCTTATGTTCCTGGGGATGCTAGATTTCCCCCACCTGGTCAGTGTCTGCTGAGGTGTTGTGGAGTGAGAAAACTGTTGCTCATAACAACCAATCACAGCTCAGCTTTCATCTTTTAAACAGCTCTGGTGAAATGAATGATGCTTAGTGATTGGTGGCTATGGGCAACACAGGCAGTGTAACCTGTTGTGGTCAAGAAGTGCCTATGGAATAGCTATATTATATATATATATACATATATATATATACTAGCTACTAGCTGAAGAGCCCGGCGCTGCCCGGGCATAGTAGCTAACTACGGTTAGTTATAACAAATCATAATGATTACCGTATTTTTCGCTTTATAAGACGCTCCGGATTATAAGACGCACCACAATTTTTGAGGAGAAAAATAAGAAAAAAATATTTTTTAATAAAATGGTGGTGCCTCTTATAATCCTTGCATCTTATTGCTTACCGGGGTTGGTGGCTGCGGTGTAGAGGGGTCCCAGGCTCGCTGCTGGAGGAGGCAGGCGTGGAGTGATGCTGCAGGCCGCATTCAGGGATGAGGGGGGGCTCCGATGTGTGCTGTTGCTGCTGCAGAGTCTTGTGCTGGTGTCAGGTTTCTCCACTTGTCCGGCGGTTGGAGGCCGGTGCTGCGGGTGCTCCGGTGCGGCGTTGTGTGCCCATCGATGCCCGGGGCTCTGCCGACATTGTTCAACAATCCAGAGCCCCAGCATTTCCTCGGTTCCCTGTATATGTGCGCTGAAGTGCCGGTAAAAAAAAAATGGCCGCCGGCGCGTGCGCAGATGGGATCTCGGGACCAGTTCTCGAGAGATGAGATCTGAAATCTCATCTCTCGAGAGCTGGGTCCCGAGATCCCAACTGCGCACGCGCGGCGGCCATTTTTTTGCAGGCACCACCGCGCGCACACAGGGAACCCAGGGAAAATGGCCGCCGGCGCGTGCGCAGATGGGATCTCGGGACCCACCTCTCGAGAGATGAGATTTCAAATCTCATCTCTCGAGAACTGGGTCCCGAGATCCCATCTGCGCACGCGCCGGCGGCCATCTTTTTACCGGCACACAGGGAACTGAGGAAATGCCGGGGCTCTGGCCTGTCGCACAATGTTGGCAGAGCCCCGGGCATCGACGGGCACACAACGCGGCACCGGACACACCCGCAGCAGCGGCCAGCAACCGCCGGACGCCCCCGATCACAGCCTAGGTAAGGCATGTCCGCTTTGTAAGACGCACCCCTGTTTTCCCCCAAAATTTTGGGGAAAAAAAGTGCGTCTTACAAAGCGGAAAATATGGTATATCTATATATAAAGATGAGTGTAGAGCCCCGCAGATTGCGCATAGCCGCATTCACTATAATATCCCACATCATCCCTCCAACCAGAGCTACCGGACTACTACCTATAATATCCCACATCATCCCTTCAGGGTCACAGAGACCAAATTCCTTGATGTTATCATATCTCATGATCTTAAATGGGGGAAAAACGTGGATGCTGTTATAAGAAAAGCACAACAGAGGATGTTCTTCCTGCGTCAGCTGAAAAGATATGGTTTGTCTAAGAATCTGCTGATCTTATTCTTTAATGCTGTCATCAGATCTGTGATTTGTTCCTCTCTGATAGTCTGGTATGGGGGAGCCACTGCGCATGACAAACTCCGCTTACAAAGGACTTTCAGAACAGCAGAGAGAATTATAGGCTCCCCCCTGCCTAAAATCCAGGATCTTTATGATAAGAGTATTCGATCCCACACATTGAAAATTTCATCCGATCCCTCTCACCCGGGACACTCCTCATTCCAACTACTCCCTTCAGGACGTCGCTTCAGAGTCCCCAAATGCAGTACCAACCGCCATATGAACAGCTTCTATCCACTCTCTGTTCAACAATTAAATCGTCATGTGTAGACTATATACTGTATCTGTCTTGTTAGATGTTACTTGTTGTATCTGTTGTTATATATTATGTTGCCTCTTTGCCACAAAGAATTCCTTGTATATATGTAATATGTACTTGGCGATAATAAATTTGATTTGATTTGATTTGAATATTTCACATCCTCCCGTCAGCCAGAGCCACCGGACTACTACCCCTAATATTTCACATCCTCCCGTCAGTCTGGAGTCAGAACCAGAGCACTGAGTGGAACGGTCCTAACTTCCATACTGGGGATCCCTTTAAGAGAGGCCTGGCGTCAAAACCAGAGTGCTGAGTGGATTTGCCCTAACTTCCATACCAATGATCCCTTTAATAGAAACCTGGAGTGAGAATCAGAGTGCTGAGGGATTTACCCTAACTTCCATATCGGAGATCCCTTTAAGAGAGACCTGGGGTCAGTACCAAAGCGCAGAGTGGATTTTCCCTTACTTCCGTACCGAAGATCCCTTTAAGAGGGGACTTGGGTCAGAACCAGAGCGCTGAGTGGATTTGCCCTAACTTCCATACCGGGGATCCCTTTAAGAGAGCCTGGGATCAGAACCAGAGCGCTGAGTGGATTTGCCCTGACTTGCATACCAATGATCCCTTTAAGAGAGGCCTGGGGTCAGAATTAAAACGCTGGATGGATTTGCCCTGACTTCCATACCGGAGATCCCTTTAAGAAGGGCCTGGGATCAGTACCAAAGCGCAGAGTGGATTTGCCCTAAATTCCATACCAATGATCCCTTTAAGAGACCCTGTGTCATGGTTAGGACATGGTTAATGTCCTGGTTTCTCAGGGTTACTTTTGCTGGCCTCCCTTTGGATCTGGGAGGAGTATTTATACTCACTCCAGACTAGGATTCCCTGTCAGCTATACTGTTATTCTGGCTGTGTGTCTGACCCCCCTGGTGTGCTTGTAAACTGCATTGCTTGTTTGATTCCCGTGTATGACCCGGTCTGTTCCCTCACTCTGTTCTCTGTCTCACATTTTGGTAATATTGTCTTCTCTGGTTCTGACCTCCTGGCTTGGCTAACGTTACTCTGTTACCGTTTGCCCCTTTTGTACCGTCTATTGCCCGTTCTGGTTTTCTGATCTATTGCTACATCCTGACTATCCGCTCTGGTTAACCCATTGGTACTGTCCTGCTATCTCGTGCTTTGACCCCGGCTTGATCTGGTTTACGTCCCTGTCTATGCCCCTTGGTAACTTGTCCCGTAGTTACCTTTCTAGGAGTTTCTCTGCAGCTCCTAACTCTGTGGAGTTTAGGCCACGCCCCCAGCAGTCACGTGCTTCAGGTCCTGATAGTCTTAAGCATGCATCGTCACCGCTGCTGCCCTGCTCCACAGGTATCTTTGAGCACTGTTTTTGTACTCAGGACATGCGCACTGGCTCAGTGAGCAAGTGCAGTGCGGTGTTCCTGACATTATAGCTGACCTTTTCAGTTTTTTTTTCCTCTGGAGGGAAAAAAAAGGGTGTGTTATCCTCATGGATCCCATACAAGCTTTGGCTGATCAGGTCAAGCACCTGACGCAAATGTTCCATAAACTCAAAGTGGAACAGCGCACGTTGGCCCATACCCAGCAACAGTTGGTGGTTACTGTGCAGGGGCTGTCGATGCAGGGGCTCCTAGTTCTGGGGGTAGAGATGTGTCATTAGCGTCCCCCGAATCTGCAGTCAAATTGCCATATCCTTTCTCAGGGGATAAAAGGGAGTTCAGGTCTTTCAGAGAAGGATGTAAGCTTTTTTTTCTCTAAGGCCCCACTCCTCCAGGGACGAGTTCCAGAGGGTGGGGGTCATCATTTCTCTACTTCTGGGGGCTCCACAGGCATGGGCTTTCTCTCTGTCTTCCTCTGCTCCTAAACGTATGTTAGTGAACCTGTTCTTTGAGGCTCTGGGGCACATCTATGATGAGCCTGATAGAGTGCGTCTGGCAGAGGATATGGTGATGAGTGTGATACAGGGGAGGCACTCTGCTGAATGGTTCTGCTCAGAGTTTAGACGTTGGACGTCCGAAGTATCCTGGAACGACGCCGCCCTGAGGGGGTTGTTCCGCACGGGCCTGTCTGACCGTCTGCAGGACGCTCTGGCATTACATCCTCCTCCTGATACCCTGGAGGACGCCATGAGGCAGGCGGTCAGTATGGACTGGAGACTCCGTGCTAGAGGAATGATGCAACAAGAGTCTCCCTTTTACCCCAAATTGTGTGACACTGCACCTGTATCTGAGCCCATGGAGGTTGGGTCGGTCTTGGTTAAGGAGAAGGAGAGAAGGCACCGTTTACACAACCTACTATCACTTTACTGTGGAGCCTCTGGACATTGGAAAAGGAATTGCCCCTCCTGCCCTTCTTCAGAGAAACCATCAGAGAAACGACTGAGTCTGGGCAACAATCGAGGAGGTTGTCCAGACTCCCAGGTACATTTTTTTTCACGTACAAAGATGGTGCTCCAGGTTGAATTGGAACTTGCTGACGGTCCTGTTATGACTAGAGTTGAGCGAAACGGGTCGAAAAAATTCAAAAGTCACCGACTTTTGGCAAAGTCGGGTTTCATGAAACGAAACCCGACCCTAGGATGAGGTCGGCCACGAGGTCGGCGACTTACGCGCCAAAGTCGCGTTTCAAAAGTTTGTTTTGCGCTCTTTTTCAGCCAATCAGGATCCACGGACACTGTGGGCAACGTGATGACATAGGCAGGGGTCACCACCATCTTTCAGAAGGGCATGCAAGTGATTGGCTAGCTTTGGTGGGCGTCACAGGGGGTATAAAAGGGCGTGTATGCCGACCGCCATCTTACTTCTGCCGATCTCAGTATAGGGAGAGGTTGCTGCTGATTCTGTAGGGAGAGCGTTAGGCAGGGAAGAAGACAAAAAAACTGCTTCTGCTGCTAGCGATTTGGCCTGCACAACACACCAGTCACTGTGCAGTGCAAGGGGAGGCTATATAGTGGTGTATCAGTGGTGTTGGTTGTTGGGCTGCCTTCTAAGGCTTCCTGACATTCCTGCATTGCTGTTTACCCACTGCTCCGCAAACTGCTTTTTTAAAAGCAATCCTAATTATTTTTTTTGTCCTGAGAAAAAGAAAAAAAACCTGTTTCTGCTGCTAGCGATTTGGCCTGCACAACACACCAGTCATTGTGTGTGCAGTGCAAGGGGAGGCTATATAGTGGTGTATCAGTGGTGTTGGTTGTTGGGCTGCCTTTTAAGGCTTCCTGACAGGCTGGCATTGCTGTTTACCCACTGCTCTGCAAACTGCTTTTTTAAAAGCAATCCAATCTCCCTTATCCTCTAGTCACTTTTGTCACAGCTGTGCCATCGAGCCTGTGACATAGCGCTCAGATATCAGTGGGCCTCACACAATCCAAAAGTGTCCAGTGTCCAAAAGTGTGTGCAGAGATTCAAAATCTCCCTTATCCTCTAGTCACTTTTGTCACAGCTGTGCCATCGAGCCTGTGACATAGCGCTCAGATATCAGTGGGCCTCACACAAACCAAAAGTGTCCAGTGTCCAAAAGTGTGTGCAGAGATTCAAAATCTCCCTTATCCTCTAGTCACTTTGGTCACAGCTGTGCCATCGAGCCTGTGACATAGCGCTCAGATATCAGTGGGCCTCACACAATGCAAAAGTGTCCAGTGTCCAAAAGTGTGTGCAGAGATTCAAAATCTCCCTTATCCTCTAGTCACTTTGGTCACAGCTGTGCCATCGAGCCTATGACATAGCGCTCAGATATCAGTGGGCCTCACACAATCCAAAAGTGTCCAGTGTCCAAAAGTGTGTGCAGAGATTCAAAATCTCCCTTATCCTCTAGTCACTTTTGTCACAGCTGTGCCATCGAGCCTGTGACATAGCGCTCAGATATCAGTGGGCCTCACACAATCCAAAAGTGTCCAGTGTCCAAAAGTGTGTGCAGAGATTCAAAATCTCCCTTATCTTCTAGTCACTTTTGTCACAGCTGTGCCATCGAGCCTGTGACATAGCGCTCAGATATCAGTGGGCCTCACACAATCCAAAAGTGTCCAGTGTCCAAAAGTGTGTGCAGAGATTCAAAATCTCCCTTATCCTCTAGTCACTTTTGTCACAGCTGTGCCATCGAGCCTGTGACATAGCGCTCAGATATCAGTGGGCCTCACACAATCCAAAAGTGTCCAGTGTCCAAAAGTGTGTGCAGAGATTCAAAATCTCCCTTATCCTCTAGTCACTTTGGTCACAGCTGTGCCATCGAGCCTGTGACATAGCGCTCAGATATCTGTGGGCCTCACACAATCCAAAAGTGTCCAGTGTCCAAAAGTGTGTGCAGAGATTCAAAATCTCCCTTATCCTCTAGTCACTTTTGTCACAGCTGTGCCATCGAGCCTGTGACATAGCGCTCAGATATCAGTGGGCCTCACACAATCCAAAAGTGTCCAGTGTCCAAAAGTGTGTGGAGAGATTCAAAATCTCCCTTATCCTCTAGTCACTTTTGTCACAGCTGTGCCATCGAGCCTGTGACATAGCGCTCAGATATCAGTGGGCCTCACACAATCCAAAAGTGTCCAGTGTCCAAAAGTGTGTGCAGAGATTCAAAATCTCCCTTATCCTCTAGTCACTTTTGTCACAGCTGTGCCATCGAGCCTGTGACATAGCGCTCAGATATCAGTGGGCCTCACACAATCCAAAAGTGTCCAGTGTCCAAAAGTGTGTGCAGAGATTCAAAATCTCCCTTATCCTCTAGTCACTTTTGTCACAGCTGTGCCATCGAACCTGTGACATAGCGCTCAGATATCAGTCGGCCTCACACAATCCAAAAGTGTCCAGTGTCCAAAAGTGTGTGCAGAGATTCAAAATCTCCCTTATCCTCTAGTCACTTTTGTCACAGCTGTGCCATCGAGCCTGTGACATAGCGCTCAGATATCTGTGGGCCTCACACAATCCAAAAGTGTCCAGTGTCCAAAAGTGTGTGCAGAGATTCAAAATCTCCCTTATCCTCTAGTCACTTTTGTCACAGCTGTGCCATCGAGCCTGTGACATAGCGCTCAGATATCAGTGGGCCTCACACAATCCAAAAGTGTCCAGTGTCCAAAAGTGTGTGCAGAGATTCAAAATCTCCCTTATCCTCTAGTCACTTTTGTCACAGCTGTGCCATCGAGCCTGTGACATAGCGCTCAGATATCAGTGGGCCTCACACAATCCAAAAGTGTCCAGTGTCCAAAAGTGTGTGCAGAGATTCAAAATCTCCCTTATCCTCTAGTCACTTTGGTCACAGCTGTGCCATCGAGCCTGTGACATAGCGCTCAGATATCAGTGGGCCTCACACAATCCAAAAGTGTCCAGTGTCCAAAAGTGTGTGCAGAGATTCAAAATCTCCCTTATCCTCTAGTCACTTTGGTCACAGCTGTGCCATCGAGCCTGTGACATAGCGCTCAGATATCAGTGGGCCTCACACAATCCAAAAGTGTCCAGTGTCCAAAAGTGTGTGCAGAGATTCAAAATCTCCCTTATCCTCTAGTCACTTTGGTCACAGCTGTGCCATCGAGCCTGTGACATAGCGCTCAGATATCAGTGGGCCTCACACAATCCAAAAGTGTCCAGTGTCCAAAAGTGTGTGCAGAGATTCAAAATCTCCCTTATCCTCTAGTCACTTTTGTCACAGCTGTGCCATCGAGCCTGTGACATAGCGCTCAGATATCAGTGGGCCTCACACAATCCAAAAGTGTCCAGTGTCCAAAAGTGTGTGCAGAGATTCAAAATCTCCCTTATCCTCTAGTCACTTTTGTCACAGCTGTGCCATCGAGCCTGTGACATAGCGCTCAGATATCAGTGGGCCTCACACAATCCAAAAGTGTCCAGTGTCCAAAAGTGTGTGCAGAGATTCAAAATCTCCCTTATCCTCTAGTCACTTTGGTCACAGCTGTGCCATCGAGCCTGTGACATAGCGCTCAGATATCAGTGGGCCTCACACAATCCAAAAGTGTCCAGTGTCCAAAAGTGTGTGCAGAGATTCAAAATCTCCCTTATCCTCTAGTCACTTTGGTCACAGCTGTGCCATCGAGCCTGTGACATAGCGCTCAGATATCAGTGGGCCTCACACAATCCAAAAGTGTCCAGTGTCCAAAAGTTTGTGCAGAGATTCAAAATCTCCCTTATACTCTAGTCACTTTTGTCACAGCTGTGCCATCGAGCCTGTGACATAGCGCTCAGATATCAGTGGGCCTCACACAATCCAAAAGTGTCCAGTGTCCAAAAGTGTGTGCAGAGATTCAAAATCTCCCTTATCCTCTAGTCACTTTTGTCACAGCTGTGCCATCGAGCCTGTGACATAGCGCTCAGATATCAGTGGGCCTCACACAATCCAAAAGTGTCCAGTGTCCAAAAGTGTGTGCAGAGATTCAAAATCTCCCTTATCCTCTAGACACTTTGGTCACAGCTGTGCCATCGAGCCTGTGACATAGCGCTCAGATATCAGTGGGCCTCACACAATCCAAAAGGGTCCAGTGTCCAAAAGTGTGTGCAGAGATTCAAAATCTCCCTTATCCTCTAGTCACTTTGGTCACAGCTGTGCCATCGAGCCTGTGACATAGCGCTCAGATATCAGTGGGCCTCACACAATCCAAAAGTGTCCAGTGTCCAAAAGTGTGTGCAGAGATTCAAAATCTCCCTTATCCTCTAGTCACTTTTGTCACAGCTGTGCCATCGAGCCTGTGACATAGCGCTCAGATATCAGTGGGCCTCACACAATCCAAAAGTGTCCAGTGTCCAAAAGTGTGTGCAGAGATTCAAAATCTCCCTTATCCTCTAGACACTTTGGTCACAGCTGTGCCATCGAGCCTGTGACATAGCGCTCAGATATCAGTGGGCCTCACACAATCCAAAAGGGTCCAGTGTCCAAAAGTGTGTGCAGAGATTCAAAATCTCCCTTATCCTCTAGTCACTTTGGTCACAGCTGTGCCATCGAGCCTGTGACATAGCGCTCAGATATCAGTGGGCCTCACACAATCCAAAAGTGTCCAGTGTCCAAAAGTGTGTGCAGAGATTCAAAATCTCCCTTATCCTCTAGTCACTTTTGTCACAGCTGTGCCATCGAGCCTGTGACATAGCGCTCAGATATCAGTGGGCCTCACACAATCCAAAAGTGTCCAGTGTCCAAATGTGTGTGCAGAGATTCAAAATCTCCCCTGTCCTATAGACACCTTGTACCTTGTTTTACATTACTATATAGTTTGTTGGATTTTGTCTACATTTCTACCAAAAATGAGGAAGGCTGGTGGAAGAGGCCGTGGAATTGGGCGGGGGTTGGCAGCTGGTAATGATGGTGTTGGTGGTGGATCTGATGGTAGTGGCAAGAGCAAAATAGGACCAAATGCAGGAGGTGTTGAGCCTGCGTCATCGTCTGGCTACATAAGGCCTCGAACGCTTAGTTTTCTAGGAGTTGGCAAACCGCTTTTAAAGCCAGAGCATCAGGAAAAAGTTTTGTCTTACATTGCTGACTCAGCCTCCAGCTCTATCGCCTCCTCTTCTGAAGTTGTAAAAAGTAAAAGCACTGAGTCGTCATTGGAGGCTCATGTTCATGAACCACACCTTTCCTTGTGTCCTTCACCCCAACCAAGATTGAAGGATGACGCAGGCCATACTACTAATTACTCCATGGAGCTGTTTTCACATACCATGCCTGGATTATCAAGTCAAATGGTGAATTACCCAGGCCAAGATGAATCTGACATGGAGTGCACTGATGCACAGCCGCTGATGGATGATTCTGCTGGTACATTCACTCAGAGCACTACATTGTCCTCGCAGTGTACAGAGCCAGATTCTGACCCTGATGAGACTCAGGTGCCCCTTCCCGCACACTATACCACCATACACGGTGACACAGAGGAAGGTGCACATGACATAGAAGAGGAGGTGATGGATGACCCAGTTGTTGACCCAGATTGGCATCCATTGGGGGAAGAGGGTGCTGCTTCCAATAGCTCAGATGAGGAGCATCCACAGCAGACATCGACATCGCAACAGCTGTTATCTGGCAGGCCCGGAGCACTCCAAAGACAGGTTCCAAACATCAAAAGAGTTGCTGGACAGCTTGTCCAGAGGGTCAAAAGATCACAGCGTGCTAGGCCGCAAAATGTCTGCAAAGTAGGAAGAGTGCAGTGTGGCACTTTTTTGAACAAAATCCTCATGATCAGGCCAAGGTTATCTGTAAGAAGTGCGCAAAGACCTTTAGCCGAGGGAAAAATCTGAAAAATTTGAATACCAGTTGCATGCTTAGACATTTAACCAGCATGCACTTGCAAGCGTGGACACAACACCAAACCTCAAGTGCCACATGTGCAACTGATCACAACGAAGGTAGTCAGCAACGCTACATTGTTTCCCCCACTGTAAGCCCACCGGTTAGCACAGCAGCAAATGTTGAGGTGTCGTTGCAAGGCCACAGCAGTCAGGGAATCCCACTGTTATATCAACGAAAGACTGATTCTAGGCCATCAGAAAGAACACCAACTCCATCACCATCATCAACCCTCTCTCAGTCCGCCCTGTCCACCGCTACTTCCACCATATGCAGCTCTCAAGTCCAGCTCACCCTCCCAGACACTATGAGTAGGTCAAGAAAGTACTCAGTCTCTCATCCGCGTACACTGGGTTTGAACGCCCACATTGCCAAACTAATCTCGTTTGAGATGATGCCCTTTCGGTTGGTGGAAAGCGCAGCTTTCCGCGAACTCATGGCCTATGCAGTACCACGCTATGACCTACCCAGTCGCCACTTCTTCTCTCGCAAAGCCATCCCAGCCCTCCACCATCATGTGAAAGACCGCATTGTCCATGCACTCAAGCAGTCAGTGAGCGGAAAGGTGCACCTCACAACTGATGCATGGTCCAGTCGGCATGGCCAGGGCCGTTATGTGTCCATCACTGCGCACTGGTTTAATGTGGTGGATGCAGGGTCCACAGGGGACAGCGGTGGTGGGACAGTGCTGCCTAGCCCACGGTATAGGAAACAGTTGGCTGTAGGCGTTCGACCCTCCTTCTCCTCCTCGTCCTCCAGAAGCGAAAGCTCGTCCACAGAGCGCAGTCGTACGAGCACTCCATCTGCAGCTGCCACTAGTTGCACACGATGTGTCCCCCTATCGAGCAGCTAGTGGAAAGCGTCAGCAGGCTGTGTTGCAGATGATGTGTTTGGGCAACAGACACACCGCCGAGGTGCTGGCCGAGTACTTGAAGCGACAAACTGAGTCATGGCTGGGCAGTGTACATCTTGAGGCAGGCAAGGTAGTTAGTGATAACGGCCGTAATTTTGTGGCAGCCATAGCCCTTTCAAAACTCAGCCACATACCTTGCTTGGCTCACACCTTGAACATGGTGTGCAGTGCTTCCTCAAAAATTATCCGGAATTAACAGCCCTGCTCCAGAAGGTGCGAAGACTGTGCGCGCACATCCGCCGGTCGCCTGTACACTCCGTTCGTATGCAGAAGCTGCAGCGATTGCTCCACCTTCCCAACCACCGCCTCATTATCGACATTGCAACAAGGTGGAACTCCACCCTGCACATGGTGGAGCGGCTGTGCGAGCAGAGGCAGGCCATAATGCATTTGTGGGAGGATACACGGCCAGGCACTTTGAGAGCAGACATGGAGTTGACAGGTATGCAGTGGTCGAAGCTGAAAGACCTCTGTAAAGTCCTTCAGTGTTTTGAGGAATGCACACGGCTGGTAAGTGCAGACGACGCCATCCTAAGCATGAGCATCCCACTTATGCGTCTGCTCATGCAAACTTTGAAGCACCTTAAGGAGCAGGCGTCTGCAGCCAATGTTGATGAGGAGGAAGAGGAGGAGGGAATCCTTGATGACATTCAGCCATTGTCTGCTCAGGGACCGCTCCTGGACGAGTTGGAGGAAGAAGAGGAGGAGGAGGATGATGATGGGGATGATTACTTAGAGGAGGAGATGCATCTCATGGGGCAAGTGAAAATGTTGGCGTGGCAAGGTCTGGTACAGGGTTTGTGCGTGACTGGAGGGATGTGGATTTGCCAGAAAGTGCTCCTCCACCCAGCACTCGCAGTGCATCATTGACACCTGGAACATTGGCCCACATGTCAGATTATGCCTTGCAGATCCTAAAAAGGGACCCCCGCATTGCCAAAATGATGAACGATGACGACTATTGGTTGGCCAGCATCCTGGATCCATGCTATAAAGGCAAATTACAAAACATCATGCCACAGGAGAACCTTGACCTAATATTGGCTAATAAACAAGCTACTCTGGTAAATCGGTTGCTTGAGGCATTCCCAGCACACAGCAGCGGTGATGGTTCTCACACGAGCCGTACGGGCCGGGGGCAGCTTGGCAGAGGTGTTCGTGGTGCACACAGCAGAAGTGGCGCTGGAGACAGGGGTTTCATGACAATGTTGTGGACTGATTTTTCAAATACCGCTCACACAACTGGTAATACTGCATCGATGGAAAGTGACAGGAGACAGCAGTTGTCAACTATGGTTACGAACTACTTTTCCTCCCATATCGATGTTCTCCCACACAGGTCATTCCCCTTTGACTATTGGGCCGCTAAACTGGACACCTGGCCTGAATTGGCCCAATATGCCTTACAGGAGCTCGCTTGCCCAGCTGCAAGTGTGCTATCAGAAAGAGTCTTCAGTGCAGCTGGATCAATCCTGACAGAAAAAAGGTCCCGTCTGTCAACCCAAAATGTGGATGATCTAACCTTCATTAAAATGAACCATGCATGGGTTTCCAAGGATTTTGTCCCAACTTCCCCTGATGACACATAGGGTGACAGAAAAATGGCTTGCTTTGGTCCACCTCTTCCTGGGACTTCACCTATTTCGCCTTTTGCATCAGCTGAATGTCCAACATCAACATATGCCACTTTCTAAAACTCCCTAACTGTGCTGCCTCCCCCCCCATGGCCGGGGTCACCACCTAGCGCATGACACCGTGCGAGTGCCGTTGCCCTGGACAGGTGGGTAGGCCGACTCTTGGGCGCGGGCACTGGCACAGGGTCCCTCATAGTGCAATCAAGTGTCTCTGACGGTGGTGGTGCACACCCGCCGTCAGACACACCGCTGTACTATGAGGGGCCCAGTGCCAGTAACGACGCCCACGAGTGGGCCCCCCTTGCTTGGGCAGGGCCCCAGCATTTGCAATCTTTACCTCTCCCTGCTCCTCCGCTGTGTAATCTGGGCCGTCAAATCCATAATGTGCCTAACACCGTCTGAGCCTGCCTAATGATGTATAGACATATATTTTGAATGTGTACGCTATCCATACATGTTATCTGGGGATACGCTACCCTTTCTAACCTTTGTGCAATCACGTGCAATCCATACTGGGCCTAACACCGTCTGAGCCTGCCTCCTGATGTATAGACATATATTTTGAATGTGTACGCTATCCATACATGTTATCCAGGGATACGGTACCCTTTCTAACCTTTGTGCAATCACGTGCGATCCATACTGGGCCTAACACCGTCTGAGCCTGCCTCCTGAGACATATATTTTGAATGTGTACGCTATCCATACATGTTATCCAGGGATACGGTACCCTTTCTAACCTTTGTGCAATCACGTGCAATCCATACTGGGCCTAACACCGTCTGAGCCTGCCTCCTGATGTATAGACATATATTTTGAATGTGTAGGCTATCCATACATGTTATCTGGGGATACGGTACCCTTTCTAACCTTTGTGCAATCACGTGCAATCCATACTGGGCCTAACACCGTCTGAGCCTGCCTCCTGATGTATAGACATATATTTTGAATGTGTACGCTATCCATACATGTTATCCAGGGATACGGTACCCTTTCTAACCTTTGTGCAATCACGTGCAATCCATACTGGGCCTAACACCGTCTGAGCCTGCCTCCTGAGACATATATTTTGAATGTGTACGCTATCCATACATGTTATCCAGGGATACGGTACCCTTTCTAACCTTTGTGCAATCACGTGCAATCCATACTGGGCCTAACACCGTCTGAGCCTGCCTCCTGATGTATAGACATATATTTTGAATGTGTACGCTATCCATACATGTTATCTGGGGATACGGTACCCTTTCTAACCTTTGTGCAATCACGTGCAATCCATACTGGGCCTAACACCGTCTGAGCCTGCCTCCTGATGTATAGATATATATTTTGAATGTGTACGCTATCCATACGTTATCCAGGGATACGGTACCCTTTCTAACCTTTGTGCAATCACGTGCAATCCATACTGGGCCTAACACCGTCTGAGCCTGCCTCCTGAGACATATATTTTGAATGTGTACTTTATCCATACATGTTATCCAGGGATACGGTACCCTTTCTAACCTTTGTGCAATCACGTGCAATCCATACTGGGCCTAACACCGTCTGAGCCTGCCTCATGCTGTATAGACATATATTTTGAATGTGTACGCTATCCATACATGTTATCCAGGGATACGGTACCCTTTCTAACCTTTGTGCAATCACGTGCAATCCATACTGGGCCTAACACCGTCTGAGCCTGCCTCCTGAGACATATATTTTGAATGTGTACGCTATCCATACATGTTATCTGGGGATACAGTACCCTTTCTAACCTTTGTGCAATCACGTGCAAGCCATACTGGGCCTAACACCATCTGAGCCTGCCTCCTGATGTATAGACATATATTTTGAATGTGTACGCTATCCATACATGTTATCCGGGGATACGGTACCCTTTCTAACCTTTGTGCAATCACGTGCAATCCATACTGGGCCTAACACCATCTGAGCCTGCCTCCTGAGACATATATTTTGAATGTGTACGCTATCCATACATGTTATCTGGGGATACAGTACCCTTTCTAACCTTTGTGCAATCACGTGCAATCCATACTGGGCCTAACACCATCTGAGCCTGCCTCCTGATGTATAGACATATATTTTGAATGTGTACGCTATCCATACATGTTATCTGGGGATATAGTACCCTTTCTAACCTTTGTGCAATCACGTGCAATCCATACTGGGCCTAACACCGTCTGAGCCTGCCTCCTGAGACATATATTTTGAATGTGTACGCTATCCATACATGTTATCCGGGGATACGGTACCCTTTCTAACCTTTGTGCAATCACGTGCAATCCATACTGGGCCTGACACCGTCTGAGCCTGCCTCCTGAGACATATATTTTGAATGTGTACTCTATCCATACATGTTATCCGGGGATACGGTACCCTTTCTAACCTTTGTGCAATCACGTGCAATCCATACTGGGCCTAACACCGTCTGAGCCTGCCTCCTGATGTATAGACATATATTTTGAATGTGTACGCTATCCATACATGTTATCCAGGGATACGGTACCCTTTCTAACCTTTGTGCAATCACGTGCAATCCATACTGGGCCTAACACCATCTGAGCCTGCCTCCTGAGACATATATTTTGAATGTGTACGCTATCCATACATGTTATCCGGGGATACGGTACCCTTTCTAACCTTTGTGCAATCACGTGCAATCCATACTGGGCCTAACACCGTCTGAGCCTGCCTCCTGATGTATAGACATATATTTTGAATGTGTACGCTATCCATACATGTTATCTGGGGATACAGTACCCTTTCTAACCTTTGTGCAATCACGTGCAATCCATACTGGGCCTAACACCGTCTGAGCCTGCCTCCTGAGACATATATTTTGAATGTGTATGCTATCCATACATGTTATCCAGGGATACGGTACCCTTTCTAACCTTTGTGCAATCACGTGCAATCCATACTGGGCCTAACACCGTCTGAGCCTGCCTCCTGCTGTATAGACATATATTTTGAATGTGTACGCTATCCATACATGTTATCCAGGGATACGGTACCCTTTCTAACCTTTGTGCAATCACGTGCAATCCATACTGGGCCTAACACCATCTGAGCCTGCCTCCTGAGACATATATTTTGAATGTGTACGCTATCCATACATGTTATCCGGGGATACGGTACCCTTTCTAACCTTTGTGCAATCACGTGCAATCCATACTGGGCCTAACACCGTCTGAGCCTGCCTCCTGATGTATAGACATATATTTTGAATGTGTACGCTATCCATACATGTTATCTGGGGATACAGTACCCTTTCTAACCTTTGTGCAATCACGTGCAATCCATACTGGGCCTAACACCGTCTGAGCCTGCCTCCTGAGACATATATTTTGAATGTGTATGCTATCCATACATGTTATCCAGGGATACGGTACCCTTTCTAACCTTTGTGCAATCACGTGCAATCCATACTGGGCCTAACACCGTCTGAGCCTGCCTCCTGCTGTATAGACATATATTTTGAATGTGTACGCTATCCATACATGTTATCCGGGGAAACGGTACCCTTTCTCACCTTTGTGCAATCACGTGTAATCCATACTGGGCGTGAGAACGGCTGGCGAGCTGTTAAGCAAGCTACAGCACCTGTGGTTTGCACACGTAAGTTTTTCATTTTTTCAGGAATGACGGTTAGGCCTAATTCCGGAACTGCGGTTGACCTGCACTTACTGGGAAATCATTGTTCGCGGGTAATAATTGTAATCAGTGATCCCCATCACTAACGTTGTTCAGCGGGTTATCTGCACCTGTAAGCGACAAACGCTGGCCTTTTCAGTGTAGCGCACATGCAGCCACGGACATGTAAGGGCATGACACACCAGTTATTGGCCAATCTCATGTGCCAGAGCCTCACGTGTCCCTCTAGTAAGCCGGACTCGGACCGCGGGGCATGACGGAGTCTCGTTCGTTAACGGAATTAAGCTTGCAATGTGTGCATCTGTTCTGTAGGTGGCATGGTTGAGGTTTCCCAGGTGGAGTCGAATTTAACCGTAGGCTCCACTCCTGGTGGTGCCCTTCTGGACATTCCTTAAAGGTTCAGCTTTGCAACCATACTGCCCACGTAAAACAAACACTTTGCCTTCATGAACGCTGTTTGGAGGGTCATGACTCGTGGGAATAACGCCGCCCAATCAGTTAACCTGCTAGAGAGATCCTTCGTTGCTCCCAAGCATGACATCACACTCCCTAGGAAGAAGGTAATGCCACTGTGGCGACCGTACTCCTGGGGGCGACACAAGTGCACTGATGCCCAGCCACTGCTCGATGAATCTGCTGGTACAATGATCCAGACCACTACATTCCCCTCGCACGCTACACGACCTGAATCTGACCCTGATGAAACTCAGGTTACCCTTCCCATATACAGTTCCATCTTACACGGTGACAAAGAGGAAGCTGCAGATGAAAGTGCAGGTTCGGCCCACCCGCCATCAGACACACCACCGTACTATCAGGGGCCCTGTGCCAGAGCCGTCGCCAACGAGTGGGCCCCCCCTGCTTGCCCAGGATCACATCACTTGCAAAGTTGAAATACTGTGCAGTGAGATGGAAGATGGGGACGACGAGGAATCCAGACAAGTACAGGGATTCCCTAGTGAGGAGACTTATTTGATTGTTTTCAATGTTGGGACAGCAATTTTTGGGGAGCACTATACTCTGGAGAATGATAGATGGGGCCCACCATACACTGGAACATTCCAAAGGTGGACATCAGACACTGGAGCAGCATTTACAGGGCCCATTATACACTAGAGCATTAGAAATGGGGCCCATTATGTTTGGAGCATTATTTGGGCCCATAAGACAGTGGAGCTTCATCCATGGGGACCAACATATACTGTAGCATTATGTGGAGCTCATCATATACTGTTTCAAACATTATATGGGACCAATGATTCTGTATGGAGAAATAGATGGGCCTCGTCATGTGATGTAAAAAGTGAGGTATTTTTCATTGTACTATACCGCTATTTCTCTGCCGTATCGCTGCATGATGAGTTGTGGTATGTGTTAAAGGGGCGCTCTTTCGCCCAGGGCACATGAAAACCTGCAGCCAGCCCTCCCCCCCCACAACTTTAGCCAAATAACCCCCATTTTTCAGTGCGTAACTTGTATTATGAAGTTAATTAAGGTTGACAAGCTTAAGTAAGAAGAATTGATGCTTTTGGCATTCAAATGGGCACTGTAGGTGTGTTTCCTGTCCTCCTCTCACTGACGACTTTTATTCCTCATTGACTTACAATGGGTTTCGTGTTTCGGGACGACCCCGACTTTTCCCTATAATCGGACGATCTTGCTCGACCCGACTTTTGGAAAAGTCGGGTTTCACGAAACGAAACGCGACCCTAAAAAACCAAAAGTTGCTCAACTCTAGTTATGACCACCACCTTTGCTGACTGTGGTTCCTCCATTAATCTGATTGATGCCCAAGTTGTGACTCTTAATAAGATAGGGACAGTCAGGTTAAAAGACCCTATTAAAATTGTGGCTGTGGATTCATCCCCTCTTACCCGGGATGGAATTTGCTTTATGTCTGAAATTTTTTCTATGAAAGTGGGTTACACTAATGTGAAAAGTTAAGTTGTTTCATTATGAGTAATCTGCCTGCAGGACTGGTATTGAGGATGCCCTGGCTGCAACGCCACAATCCTCTCATTGATTGGGTGAAGGGGGAGATCATCCGATGGGGATGTAATGATAATGGTTTGTGTGGTGACTCGGTTCCTTTGGTCAATCCGATAAAATCTGTGTCATCTGTCGGATTGGAAGGGATATTCCCTTGAGGATCGGTCCTGGGTTCAGGCCAGTTCGGTGCATGCTGATCGACTGGTGCAGGCTTTTCATGCCAGATACCCTGAGAAACCTGGGTGTCCAGTGGCCCCCCATTAAGAGGGGGGTACTGTCATGGTTAGGACATGATTAATGTCCTGGTTTCTCAGGGTTAATTTTGCTGGCCTCCCTTTGGATCTGGGAGGGGTATTTATACTCACTCCAGACTAGGATTCCCTGTCAGCTATACTGTTATTCTGGATGTGTGTCTGACCCCCCTGGTGTGCTTGTAAACTGCATTGCTTGTTTGATTCCCATATATGACCTGGTCTATCCCCTCACTCTGTTCTCTGACTCACATTTTGGTACTTTTGTCTTCTCTGGTTCTGACCTCCTGTCTTGGCTATCGTTACTCCGTTACCATTTGCCCATTTTGTACCATCTATTGCCCGTTCTGGTTTTCTGATCTATTGCTACTTCCTGACTATCCGCTCTGGTTAACCCTTTGGTACTGTCCTGCTATCTCGTGCTTTGACCCCGGCTTGATCTGGTTTACGTCCCTGTCTATGCCCCTTGGTAACTTGTCCCATAGTTACCTTTCTAGGAGTTTCCCTGCAGCTCCTAGCTTTGTGGAGTTTAGGCCATGCCCCCAGCAGTCACGTGCTTCAGGTCCTGATAGTCTGAAGCACGCATTGTCACCGCTGCTGCCCTGCTCCACAGGTATCTTTGAGCACTGTTTTTGTACTCAGGACACGCGCACCGGCTCAGTGAGCAAATGCAGTGCGGTGTTCCTGACACCCTGGGGTCAGAACCACAGAACTAAGTGGAACTGTCCTAACTTCCATGCCGGGGATCCCTTTAAAAGAGCCTGGGGTCAGTACCAGAGCATTTGAATGCAATTGCCCTGACTTCCATACTGGGGATCCCTTTAAGAGAGGCCTGGGGTCAGAATTAAAGCGCTGGATGGATTTGCCCTGACTTCCATACCAGAGATCCCTTTAAGAAAGGCCTGGGGTCAGTACCAAAGCGCAGAGTGGATTTGCCCTAAATTCCATACCAATGATCCCTTTGAGAGACCCTGGAGTCAGAACCACAGAGCTGAGTGGAACTGTCCTAACTTCCATACCAGGGATCCCTTTAAGAGAGGTCTGGGGTCAAAACCAAAGCCCTGGATGGATTTGCTCTGACTTCCATACCAAAGATCCCTTTAAGAGGGAAGATGTGCCTATAGGATAGAGGATGTGTGATGGGTATATGGGCACAGGAGGGGAGATTCATTTCTGTCATGTGCTCTCTGCTCCTTTCAGGAGGCAGACAATGGCTGGGAGCTTATGTTCCCAGGGATGCTTTATTTCTCCCACCATGTCAGTGTCTGCTGAGGTGTTGTCAAGTGGAAAAACTGTTGGTCAAAAGCAAACAATCACAGCTCAGCTTCTTTTAACCAGCTATGGTGAAATGAGAGATGCTTAGTGATTGTTTGCAAGGAAAACTGTTGCTCATAGCAACCAATCACAGCTCAGCTTCTTTTGAACAGCTTTGGTGAAATGAAAGATACTTCGTGATTGGTTGGTGACACACTCATTCATTTATATATATATATATTAGATTATATGTTTATTATATATATGTATTAATTAGATATTCATTATACGCGGATTTGCGCGTGGCTATGTGGAGTGGGCGGGCTATGTGGAGTGGGCGGGGTTGACACACACACAAAGACACTCATTTTTGTATATATAGATTTATTTCTTGGTTCTTATCATCTGCACATTTGCAGCAGGAAACACAACAAGAAAACAGATTTGCAAAAATACTCTGCAGTAAAATATATGACAGTAATCAGCAAGTGCTGGATAACAAATACAGGGTATTTAGTCGATACTTTTTTTGCAAAAAAATGTATACCAAGCTGCTTCACCGCGTCAAGGTAACCCATAATTGAAGCAGTCCCTATCTAATGTATTTAAAACCTGAACATCTGAACAGTGTCTAAAATGAACAGGATTCGCACAGGCGCTTCTTAGTATGGGCTTGTGGTGCAAGACAGCTCTTTTGTGCATGCCACACAAGAGAGTGGTCTCTCAAACCATGCTAGGCAAGGAAAAAATGGATTAAAAACACATGTGACATGCACAAGTGTGAACAAGTCGGTAAGACAACGTTCACACCACCCACTAACTGAAACACAACAAGAAAACAGATTTGCAAAAATACTCTGCAGTAAAATATATGACAGTAATCAGCAAATGCTGGATAACAAATACAGGGTATTTAGTCGATACTTTTTTTGCAAAAAAATGTATACCAAGCTGCTCCACCGCGTCAAGGTAACCCGTAATTGAAGCAGTCCCTATCTAACGTATTTAAAACCTGAACATCTGAACAGTGTCTAAAATGAATAGGATTCGGACAGGCGCTTCTTAGTATGGGCTTGTGGTGCAAGACAGCTCTTTTGTGCATGCCACACAAGAGAGGGGTGGGGTCTCTCAAACCATGCTAGGCAAGGAAAAAATGGATTAAAAACACATGTGACATGCACAAGTGTGAACAAGTCAGTAAGAAGCAGCTTGGTATACATTTTTTTGCAAAAAAAGTATCGACTAAATACCCTGTATTTGTTATCCAGCACTTGCTGATTACTGTCATATATTTTACTGCAGAGTATTTTTGCAAATCTGTTTTCTTGTTGTGTTTCAGTTAGTGGGTGGTGTGAACGTTGTCTTACCAACTTTTTCACACTTGTGCATGTCACATGTGTTTTTAATCCATTTTTTCCTTGCTTAGCATGGCTTGGGAGACCCCACTCCTCTCTTGTGTGGCATGCACAAAAGAGCTGTCTTGCACCACAAGCCCATACTAAGAAGCGCCTGTCCGAATCCTGTTCATTTTAGACACTGTTCAGATGTTCAGGTTTTAAATACATTAGATAGGGACTGCTTCAATTACGGGTTACCTTGACGCGGTGAAGCAGCTTGGTATACATTTTTTTGCAAAAAAACGTATCAACTAAATACCCTGTATTTGTTATCCAGCACTTGCTGATTACTGTCATATATTTTACTGCAGAGTATTTTTGCAAATCTGTTTTCTTGTTGTGTTTCAGTTAGTGGGTGGTGTGAACGTTGTCTTACCAACTTGTTCACACTTGTGCATGTCACATGTGTTTTTAGTCCTGATTTTATGAAGCATCATCTCATGTACTGGTTGCAAAGAGATTAAATATATTTAACCCTCCGTCAGGCGCAATATAGATTCTCCTCAGTTCATGCGCAATGTGCCTGACAAGCACAGGTCAGAAAACCACCTATAGTAGCTACATATTTCAATTTCAGGACTATAGAAGTAGTCAGTGACCTTCATAGGAATGTATTAAAAGAGATTACACCAAATCAGATGCAAAAAAAAACATTTATTAACCATAAACTTATTAAAACTAAAAGTACCACTTTTCGGTAGTACCGCCAAATAGGCTCCAGTTATCTTTACTTAACTATTGCTTAAATATAAAATTATGGAAAAAAACTTAAAGGATATTGCACTTAGATGTTACTTAATTATTTTCTACTCATCTTCAGTGGTTTCAATTGCAGCAGAAGCAGCACAGGTACACTTAGAAAAGCAAGGCTGGCAGACGAAAGTTGCATGGGAAAGGCAGATTGATTCTTTACATATTTTGCAGTCATATTTAGAAAGCCTTCTGAAACCAGATACAAATGAGCAGGTAGTACAACTGCGTCTTTTAGAAGGTGGTAGAGTCGGTGTTTGTTCTGGAACGTCCTTGTGACGTCCTTTGTATTTTTATCTTTGCCCAAATAATAAGCTAGATCTGTGTCTGTTTCCTCTGTATCAGTGTCATCACCATCCTGCTCTGTTCCAGAATCAGTGTTACATTCTGCTACCTCATCTTCAGATGAAATGTCACTAGATTCCTCTAAATCCTCAGTTACTGCTGGTTCTTCCTCATCATCTAACAAAAAAATCTTCATTTCTTCTAAATGAAGGGGTTTAGATGAATCATACTGTTTTCTGGCCATTGCAGCAGAAAATCTGAAGCAAGAGAGAAAGAGTATGTGTTAGGGCGCAATGTGCCTTAGAAGCCACCCTCCTTTTGTCTAAGAAAACAGTACTTATGTACACTAACTTAGCATTAATCCTTCATAAAACAAGCTAAATACACAATCGTGATGAATAAAAAAAGAAAATACTAACCTTTCAATTTGTGTTGAAATCAGGCGCAATGTGCCTGAGAAGCCAAAGTGTTGATATCTGCTCACTAGAAGGTCTGCTGAGTCACTGTGATATCAGGTTTCACAGAGCCTGTAGAGTCAGGAGATAACTAGGAGGGGTGGGGTTTTCTGATAAGTGGGCAAGGAGAGAGAAGTGAAACTAATTACTGTGTGCCTGTCAGATCTATTGCGCCTGACGGAGGGCTAAAACAAGAGATCTGGGCTGTAGCCATTCCCTTTTCTTAAATGAGTTGCCCCTTTTCAAAAAATCTTGGTTCCTTGTTGAAGTTTTCAATATTGCCTGGTGAAGTCACGTCATGCTACCTTTCGAATCTCTGAGCTTACTGATCGGCTGCCACACTATCGATGTGATGTCAGCGGCACTGTTAGTACTACATGGGCAGGGTACCTGGAGACGGATGTGGAGTACCCAGCAGCAGCCACTATCAAAAGACAGAGCAGCTCCGCATTTGAGTAGTTTCTGCCAGCGCCGCCAATGTTGAGAGCTGCTGGTCAATGAGGATGCCGGGTGTCAGACGCCAACCAATCAGACATTGATGGCCTTTCCTATGAGTAGTTCATCAATAAAAAAGTAGTTGACAACCTTTTTAAATTAATACCTTTAGTGAAGTGATCCACATTGTGGCTGTTATTCAATCCCATTTGAAGTTTTCAGGTAATTAGCTTTAGGTGCATAGGAGTGGGACTGTGGGTGGGGTCTCGGCTCTTGCCCTGACATCTCACTGCTTTGTGAGTGACCTACTTCCTCTTTGAAATTTTGCACCTGCGCCGTCTTTGCTACAGGAGGCCCAATGCCAAATTGACCTCCTCATGGTGTTCAAAAAATGTAAATGTGTTTAAACGTCTCAGCCCAGATAATTGACTTGTTGCTACCCCTGTAAAAAGATGAGACAAGATGGAAGCAGCATCCTTTAAGGCTGGAACTATCGGGGCTGTCACCAGTGTGCCAGCATTACACAGGCACATGTCCCACATTACCCGTGCCCTCCACAATGCTGTTACTTGGAAAGTCTAAAAACAAACATGTGGGCAATTGTTTGTGGTCAGGGATGGTACATCTCAATAAGGGTACACTGGGTTAACATAGTGGAAACCGGGATCCACTCCGACCTTGGTATGGTACCCGTCCTCCCAAACACTGAGTATTGTGTGCCCTACGTCAATCTGGGTTGTCCCCCACAGTGTACAGCTCCTACACCTCCTCCTCCTCCTTCACCTCCTCTGCAGCATCCAACTACCAATGTAGCACATCAGTCACAAGTTGGAAGCACTGCAGCACTGCCTCATCAAAGCGGGAACAGGCTGTGCTGACGCTAATATGCTTAGGTGACGAAGCCAACAATGCTGAAGAGTTGTGGACAGCTCTGAAAAAGCAGGCAGATCGGTGGATGAGACCGCTGAACCCACATCCAGGCATGGTTGTGTGTGAGAATGGCTGGAACCTGTTGGCTAGTCTGTAGTGAAGCGAGCTCACACACCTGCCATGCCTGGCTCATGCACTTAACCTAATTGGTCAACATTTTTTGAAAAGCAACACGGAGCTGCCAGATCCACTCTTAAAAGTCCAATGCTCTGCGGAACCATGTTAGAAAGTCAGCTACAGCTTCATCTGTCTTTGACGTGCTTCAACAGCAGTTGCAGCTTCTGGCTCACCAACTGGTGTGTGATGTCCCCAGGCATTGGAACTCTACACTGCAGATGTTGGAAAGGATTTGTGAGCAGAAGAGGGCATTTGGTGAATAGTAGAGTTGAGCGAAACGGGTCGAACAATTTCAAAAGTCGCCGACTTTTGGCAAAGTCGGGTTTCATGAAACGAAACCCGACCCTAGGATGAGGTCGGCCACGAGGTCGGCGACTTACGCGCCAAAGTCGCGTTTCAAAAGTTTGTTTAACGCTCTTTTTCAGCCAATCAGGATCCACGGACACTGTGGGCAACGTGATGACATAGGCAGGGGTCGCCACCATCTTTCAGAAGGGCATGCAAGTGATTGGCTTGCTTTGGTGGGCGTCACAGGGGTTATAAAAGGGCGTGCACGCCGACCACCATCTTACTTCTGCCGATCTTAGCATAGGGAGAGGTTGCTGATTCTGTAGGGAGAGCGTTAGGCAGGGAAGAAGACAAAAAAACTGCTTCTGCTGCTAGCGATTTTGCCTGTGCAACACACCAGTCACTGTGTGTGCAGTGCAAGGGGAGGCTATATTGTGGTGGATCAGCGGTGTTGGTTGTTAGGCTGCCTTCTAAGGCTTCCTGACAGCTGCATTACTGTTTCCCCACTGCTCTGCAAACTGCTTTTTTAAAAGCAATCCAAATTTTTTTTTTGTCCTGCTAAGGTACTGAGCGTGCATTTATTCACACCATACAGTGGTGTACGCTCCTCACACAGTACCGTGTAATGGCTGTTATCACAGCCACAGTGAAGCTATCTGTGTGTCACTGTGGAAGGATAAGTGGAGGACTTGTTCCGTTCTTACAGACCTACACTCTAGGGAGATTCCTATTCTGCCCAATTCTACAATTCACTTTTTTCACACCTGTGCATTCGAGCCTGTGACATAGCGCTCTGATATTCATTGGGCCTCACACAATCCAAAAGTGTCCAGTGTCCACAAGTGTCTGCAGAAATTCAAAATCTCCCTTATCCTGTAGTCACTTTTTTCACACCTGCTGCATCGAGGCTGTGACATAGCGCTCTGATATTCATTGGGCCTCACACAATCCAAAAGGGTCCAGTGTCTGCAGAAATTCAAAATCTCCTTATCCTGTAGTCACTTTTTTCACACCTGCTGCATCGAGCCTGTGACATAGCGCTCTGATATTCATTGGACCTCACACAATCCAAAAGTGTCCAGTGTCCACAAGTGTCTGCAGAAATTCAAAATCTCCATTATCCTGTAGACACTTTTTTCACACCTGTGCCATCGAGCCTGTGACATAGCACTGTGATATTCAGTGGGCCTCACACAATCCAAGTGTCCAGTGTCCACAAGTGTCTGCAGAAATTTAAAATCTCCCTTATCCTGTAGTCACTTTTTTCACACCTGTGCCATCGAGCCTGTGACATAGCGCTGTGATATTCACTGGGCCTCACACAATCCAAGTGTCCAGTGTCAACAAGTGTCTGCAGAAATTCAAAATCTCCCAGAAATTCAAAATCTCCCTTATCCTGTAGTCACTTTTCTCACACCTGTGCCATCGAGCCTGTGACATAGCACTGTGATATTCAGTGGGCCTCACACAATCCAAGTGTCCAGTGTCCACAAGTGTCTGCAGAAATTCAAAATCTCCCTTATCCTGTAGTCACTTTTTTCACACCTGTGCCATCGAGCCTGTGACATAGCGCTGTGATATTCAGTGGGCCTCACACAATCCAAGTGTCCAGTGTCCACAAGTGTCTGCAGAAATTCAAAATCTCCCAGAAATTCAAAATCTCCCTTATCCAAAAAGTCACTTTTTTAACACCTGTGCCATCGAGCCTGTGACATAGCACTGTGATATTCAGTGGGCCTCACACAATCCAAGTGTCCAGTGTCCACAAGTGTCTGCAGAAATTCAAAATCTCCCTTATCCTGTAGTCACTTTTTTCACACCTGTGCCATCGAGCCTGTGACATAGCACTGTGATATTCAGTGGGCCTCACACAATCCAAATGTCCAGTGTCCACAAGTGTCTGCAGAAATTCAAAATCTCCCAGAAATTCAAAATCTCCCTTATCCTGTAGTCACTTTTTTCACACCTGTGCCATCGAGCCTGTGACATAGCGCTGTGATATTCACTGGGCCTCACACAATCCAAGTGTCCACAAGTGTCTGCAGAAATTCAAAATCTCCCAGAAATTCAAAATCTCCCTTATCCTGTAGTCACTTTTTTCACACCTGTGCCATCGAGCCTGTGACATAGCACTGTGATATTCAGTGGGCCTCACACAATCCAAGTGTCCAGTGTCCACAAGTGTCTGCAGAAATTCAAAATCTCCCTTATCCTGTAGTCACTTTTTTCACACCTGTGCCATCGAGCCTGTGACATAGCACTGTGATATTCAGTGGGCCTCACACAATCCAAGTGTCCAGTGTCCACAAGTGTCTGCAGAAATTCAAAATCTCCCTTATCCTGTAGTCACTTTTTTCACACCTGTGCCATCGAGCCTGTGACATAGCACTGTGATATTCAGTGGGCCTCACACAATCCAAGTGTCCAGTGTCCACAAGTGTCTGCAGAAATTCAAAATCTCCCAGAAATTCAAAATCTCCCTTATCCTGTAGTCACTTTTTTCACACCTGTGCCATCGAGCCTGTGACATAGCGCTGTGATATTCAGTGGGCCTCACAGAATCCAAGTGTCCAGTGTCCACAAGTGTCTGCAGAAATTCAAAATCTCCCAGAAATTCAAAATCTCCCTTATCCTGTAGTCACTTTTTTCACACCTGTGCCATCGAGCCTGTGACATAGCGCTGTGATATTCAGTGGGCCTCACACAATCCAAGTGTCCAGTGTCCACAAGTGTCTGCAGAAATTCAAAATCTCCCAGAAATTCAAAATCTCCCTTATCCTGTAGTCACTTTTTTCACACCTGTGCCATCGAGCCTGTGACATAGCGTGGTGATATTCAGTGGGCCTCACACAATCCAAGTGTCCAGTGTCCACAAGTGTCTGCAGAAAATCTAAATCTCCCCTGTCCTATAGACACCTTGTACCTTGTTTTACATTACTATATAGTTTGTAGGATTTTGTCTACATTTCTACCAAAAATGAGGAAGGCTGGTGGAAGAGGCCGTGGAATTGGGCAGGGGTTGGCAGCTGGTAATGATGGTGTTGGTGGTGGATCTGATGGTAGTGGCAAAAGCAAAATAGGACCGAATGCAGGAGGTGTTGAGCCTGCGTCATCGTCTGGCTCCATAAGGCTTCAAAGGCTTAGTTTTCTAGGAGTTGGCAAACCGCTTTTAACGCCAGAGCATCAGGAAAAAGTTTTGTCTTACATTGCTGACTCAGCCTCCAGCTCTATCGCCTCCTCTTCTGAAGTTGTAAAAAGTAAAAGCACTGAGTCGTCATTGGAGGCTCATGTTCATGAACCACACCTTTCCTTGTGTCCTTCACCACAGCCAAGATTGAAGGATGAAGCAGGCCATACTACTGATTACTCCATGGAGCTGTTTTCACATACCATGCCTGGATTATCAAGTGAAATGGTGAATTACCCAGGCCAAGATGAATCTGACATGGAGTGCACTGATGCACAGCCGCTGATAGATGATTCTGCTGGTACATTCACTCAGAGCACTACATTGTCCTTGCAGTGTACAGAGCCAGACTCTGACCCTGATGAGACTCAGGTGCAACTTCCCGCACACTATACCACCATACACGGTGACACAGAGGAAGGTGCACATGACATTGAAGAGGAGGTGATGGATGACCCAGTTGTTGACCCAGATTGGCATCCATTGGGGGAAGAGGGTGCTGCTTCCAATAGCTCAGATGAGGAGCATTCACAGCAGACATCAACATCGCAACAGCTGTTATCTGGCAGGCCCAGAGCACTCCAAAGACAGGTTCCAAAAATCAAAAGAGTTGCTGGACAGCTTGTCCAGAGGGTCAAAACATCACAGCGTGCTAGGCCGCAAAATGTCTGCCAAAGTAGGAAGAGTGCAGTGTGGCACTTTTTTGAACAAAATCCTCATGATCAGGCCAAGGTTATCTGTAAGAAGTGCGCAAAGACCTTTAGCCGAGGGAAAAATCTGAAAAATTTGAATACCAGTTGCATGCTTAGACATTTAACCAGCATGCACTTGCAAGCATGGACACAACACCAAACCTCAAGTGCCACATGTGCAACTGATCACAAAGAAGGTAGTCAGCAACGCTACATTGTTTCCCCCACTGTAAGCCCACCGGTTAGCACAGCAGCAAATGTTGAGGTGTCGTTGCAAGGCCACAGCAGTCAGGGAATCCCACTGTTATATCAACAAAATACTGAATCTAGGCCATCAGAAAGAACACCTACTCCATCACCATCATCAACCCTCTCTCAGTCCGCCCTGTCCACCGCTACTTCCACCATATGCAGCTTTCAAGTCCAGGTCACCCTCCCAGACACTATGAGTAGGTCAAGAAAGTACTCAGTCTCTCATCCGCGTACACTGGGTTTGAACGCCCACATTGCCAAACTAATCTCGTTTGAGATGATGCCCTATCGGTTGATGGAAAGCGCAGCTTTCCGCGAACTCATGGCCTATGCAGTACCACGCTATGACCTACCCAGTCGCCACTTCTTCTCTCGCAAAGCCAACCCAGCCCTCCACCATCATGTGAAAGACCGCATTGTCCATGCACTCAAGCAGTCAGTGAGTGGAAAGGTGCACCTCACAACTGATGCATGGTCCAGTCGGCATGGCCAGGGCCGTTACGTGTCCATCACTGCGCACTGGGTTAATGTGGTGGATGCAGGGTCCACAGGGGACAGCGGTGGTGGGACAGTGCTGCCTAGCCCACGGTATAGGAAACAGTTGGCTGTAGGCGGTCGACCCTCCTCCTCCTCCTCCTCCAGAAGCGAAAGCTCGTCCACAGAGCGCAGTCGTACGAGCACTCCATCTGCAGCTGCCACTGTTGCACACGAGGTGTCCCCCTATCGAGCAGCTAGTGGATAGCATCAGCAGGCTGTGTTGCAGATGATGTGTTTGGGCGACAGACACACCGCCGAGGTGCTGGCCGAGTACTTGAAGCGACAAACTGAGTCATGGCTGGGCAGTGTACATCTTAAGGCAGGCAAGGTAGTTAGTGATAACGGCCGTAATTTTGTGGCAGCCATAGCCCTTTCAAAACTCAGCCACATACCTTGCTTGGCTCACACCTTGAACCTGGTGGTGCAGTGCTTCCTCAAAAATTATCCGGAGTTAACAGCCCTGCTCCATAAGGTGCGAAGACTGTGCGCGCACATCCGCCGGTCGCCTGTACACTCCGTTCGTATGCAGAAGCTGCAGCGATTGCTCCACCTTCCCAACCACCGCCTCATTATCGACATTGCAACAAGGTGGAACTCCACCCTTCACATGGTGGAGCGGCTGTGCGAGCAGAGGCAGGCCATAATGCATTTGTGGGAGGATACACGGCCAGGCACTTTGAGAGCAGACATGGAGTTGACAGGTGTGCAGTGGTCGAAGCTGAAAGACCTCTGTAAAGTCCTTCAGTGTTTTGAGGAATGCACACGGCTGGTAAACGCAGACGACGCCATCCTAAGCATGAGCATCCCACTTATGCATCTGCTCATGCAAACTTTGACGCACCTTAAGGAGCAGGCGTCTGCAGCCAATGTTGACGAGGAGGAAGAGGTGGAGGGAATCCTTGATGACATTCAGCCATTGTCTGCTCAGGGACCTCTCCTGGACGAGTTGGAGGAAGAAGAGGAGGAGGAGGATGATGATGGGGATGATTACTTAGGGGAGGAGGATGCATCTCGTGGGGCAAGTGAAAATGTTGGCGTGGCAAGGTCTGGTACAGGGTTTGTGCGTGACTGAAGGGATGTGGATTTGCCAGAAAGTGCTCCTCCAACCAGCACTCGCAGTGCATCATTGACACCGGGAACATTGGCCCACATGTCAGATTATGCCTTGCGGATCCTAAAAAGGGACCCCCGCATTGCCAAAATGATGAACGATGACGACTACTGGTTGGCCAGCATCCTGGATCCACGCTATAAAGGCAAATTACAAAACATCATGTCACAGGAGAACCTTGACCTAATATTGGCTAATAAACAAGCAACTCTGGTAAATCGGTTGCTTGAGGCATTCCCAGCACACAGCAGCGGTGATGGTTCTCACACGAGCTCACACAACTGGTAATACAGCATCGATGGAAAGTGACAGGAGACAGCAGTTGTCAACTATGGTTACAAACTACTTTTCCTCCCATATCGATGTTCTCCCACACAGGTCATTCCCCTTTGACTATTGGGTTGCTAAACTGGACACCTGGCCTGAATTGGCACAATATGCCTTACAGGAGCTCGCTTGCCCAGCTGCAAGTGTGCTATCGGAAAGAGTCTTCAGTGCAGCTGGATCAATCCTGACAGAAAAAAGGACCCGTCTGTCAACGCAAAATGTGGATGATCTAACCTTCATTAAAATGAACCATGCATGGGTTTCCAAGGATTTTGTCCCACCTTCCCCAGATGACACATAGGGTGACAGAAAAATGGCTTGCTTTGGTCCACCTCTTCCTGGGACTTGACCTATTTCGCCTTTCGCATCAGCTGAATGTCCAACATCAACATATGCCGCTTTCTAAATCTCCCTAACTGTGCTGCCTCCCCCCCATGGCTGGGGTCACCACCTAGCGCACGACACCATGCGAGTGCCGTTGCCCTGGACAGGTGGGTAGGCCGACTCTTGGGCGCGGGCACTGGCACAGGGTCCCTCATAGTGCAATCAAGTGTCTCTGACGGTGGTGGTGCACACCCGCCGTCAGACACACCACCGTACTATGAGGGGCCCAGTGCCAGTACCGACGCCCACGAGTGGGCCCCCCTTGCTTGGGCAGGGCCTCAGCATTTGCAATCTTTACCTCTCCCTGCTCCTCCGCTGTGTAGTCTGGGCCGTCATATCCATACTGTGCCTGACACCGTCTGAGCCTGCCTCCTGATGAATAGATATATCTTTTGAATGTGTACGCTATCCATACATGTTATCCGGGGATACGGTACCCTTTCTCACCTTTGTGCAATCACTTGCAAGCCATACTGGGCCTTACACCGTCTGAGCCTGCCTCCTGATGTATAGACATATCTTTTGAATGTGTACGCTATCCATACATGTTATCCGGGGATACAGTACCCTTTCTCACCTTTGTGCAATCACGTGCAAGCCATACTGGGCCTAACACCGTCTGAGCCTGCCTCCTGAGACATATATTTTGAATGTGTATGCTATCCATACATGTTATCCGGGGATACGGTACCCTTTCTAACCTTTGTGCAATCACGTGCAATCCATACTGGGCCTAACACCGTCTGAGCCTGCCTCCTGAGACATATATTTTGAATGTGTACGCTATCCATACATGTTATCCGGGGATACGGTACCCTTTCTAACCTTTGTGCAATCACGTGCAATCCATACTGTGCCTGACACCGTCTGAGCCTGCCTCCTGAGACATATATTTTGAATGTGTACGCTATCCATACATGTTATCCAGGGATACGGTACCCTTTCTAACCTTTGTGCAATCACGTGCAATCCATACTGGGCGTGAGAACGGCTGGCGAGCTGTTAAGCAAGCTACAGCACCTGTCCAGACAAGTACAGGGATTCCCTAGCGAGGAGACTTATTTGATTGTTTTCAATGTTGGGACAGCAATTTTTGGGGAGCACTATACTCTGGAGAATGATAGATGGGGCCCACCATACACTGGAACATTCCAAAGGTGGACATCAGACACTGGAGCAGCATTTACAGGGCCCATTATACACTAGAGCATTAGAAATGGGGCCCATTATGTTTGGAGCATTATTTGGGCCCATAAGACAGTGGAGGTTCATCCATGGGGACCAACATATACTGTAGCATTATGTGGAGCTCATCATATACTGTTTCAAACATTATATGGGACCAATGATTCTGTATGGAGAAATAGATGGGCCTCGTCATGAGATGTAAAAAGTGAGGTATTTTTCATTGTACTATACCGCTATTTATCTGCCGTATCGGAGCATGATGAGTTGTGGTATGTGTTAAAGGGGCGCTCTTTCGCCCAGGGCACATGAAAACCTGCAGCCAGCCCTCCCCCCCACAACTTTAGCCAAATAACCCCCATTTTTCAGTGCGTAACTTGTATTATGAAGTTAATTAAGGTTGACAAGCTTAAGTAAGAAGAATTGATGCTTTTGGCATTCAAATGGGCACTGTAGGTGTGTTTCCTGTCCTCCTCTCACTGCCGACTTTTATTCCCCATTGACTTACATTGGGTTTCGTGTTTCGGGACGACCCCGACTTTTCCCTATAATCGGACGATCTTGCTCGACCCGACTTTTGGAAAAGTCGGGTTTCACGAAACGAAACGCGACCCTAAAAAACCAAAAGTCGCTCAACTCTAGTTGAAACATTAGATGGGATTAGAGTTGGAACACAAGACTTACAGAATACAGCTGATCAGAATACAGCTTTCCACTCTCACCTCTGAAAGCGGCCAAGATGCAATGAAGAACATCCATTCTCAACATTAATGGCATGCACAGTCATTTATAACATCAATTGTGAATATGAAATACTAGTTGTGGATTGTGTGAGGCCCACTGATATCTGAGCGCTATGTGACACGCTCGATGGCACAGCTGCCTGTGACCAAAGTGACGAGAGGATAATGGAGATTTTGAATCTCTGCGCACACTTTTGGACACTGGACACTTGTGGATTGTGTGAGGCCCACTGATATCTGAGCGCTATGTGACACGCTCGATGGCACAGCTGCCTGTGACCAAAGTGACGAGAGGATAATGGAGATTTTGAATCTCTGCGCACACTTTTGGACACTGGACACTTGTGGATTGTGTGAGGCCCACTGATATCTGAGTGCTATGTGACACGCTCGATGGCACAGCTGCCTGTGACCAAAGTGACGAGAGGATAATGGAGATTTTGAATCTCTGTGCACACTTTTGGACACTGGACACTTGTGGATTGTGTGAGGCCCACTGATATCTGAGCGCTATGTGACAGGCTCGATTGCACAGCTGCCTGTGACCAAAGTGACGAGAGGATAATGGAGATTTTGAATCTCTGCGCACACTTTTGGACACTGGACACTTGTGGATTGTGTGAGGCCCACTGATATCTGAGCGCTATGTGACACGCTCGATGGCACAGCTGCCTGTGACCAAAGTGACGAGAGGATAATGGAGATTTTGAATCTCTGCGCACACTTTTGGACACTGGACACTTGTGGATTGTGTGAGGCCCACTGATATCTGAGTGCTATGTGACACGCTCGATGGCACAGCTGCCTGTGACCAAAGTGACGAGAGGATAATGGAGATTTTGAATCTCTGTGCACACTTTTGGACACTGGACACTTGTGGATTGTGTGAGGCCCACTGATATCTGAGCGCTATGTGACAGGCTCGATTGCACAGCTGCCTGTGACCAAAGTGACGAGAGGATAATGGAGATTTTGAATCTCTGCGCACACTTTTGGACACTGGACACTTGTGGATTGTGTGAGGCCCACTGATATCTGAGCGCTATGTGACACGCTCGATGGCACAGCTGCCTGTGACCAAAGTGACGAGAGGATAATGGAGATTTTGAATCTCTGCGCACATTTTTGGACACTGGACACTTGTGGATTGTGTGAGGCCCACTGATATCTGAGCGCTATGTGACACGCTCGATGGCACAGCTGCCTGTGACCAAAGTGACGAGAGGATAATGGAGATTTTGAATCTCTGCGCACACTTTTGGACACTGGACACTTGTGGATTGTGTGAGGCCCACTGATATCTGAGCGCTATGTGACACGCTCGATGGCACAGCTGCCTGTGACCAAAGTGACGAGAGGATAATGGAGATTTTGAATCTCTGCACACACTTTTGGACACTGGACACTTGTGGATTGTGTGAGGCCCACTGATATCTGAGCGCTATGTGACAGGCTCGATGGCACAGCTGTGACCAAAGTGACAAGAGGATAATGGAGATTTTGAATCTCTGCACACACTTTTGAACACTGGACACTTGTGGATTGTGTGAGGCCCACTGATATCTGAGCGCTATGTGACACGCTCGATGGCACAGCTGCCTGTGACAAAAGTGACGAGAGGATAATGGAGATTTTGAATCTCTGCGCACACTTTTGGACACTGGACACTTGTGGATTGTGTGAGGCCCACTGATATCTGAGCGCTATGTGACAGGCTCGATGGCACAGCTGTGACCAAAGTGACGAGAGGATAATGGAGATTTTGAATCTCTGCGCACACTTTTGGACACTGGACACTTGTGGATTGTGTGAGGCCCACTGATATCTGAGCGCTATGTGACACGCTCGATGGCACAGCTGCCTGTGACCAAAGTGACGAGAGGATAATGGAGATTTTGAATCTCTGCGCACACTTTTGGACACTGGACACTTGTGGATTGTGTGAGGCCCACTGATATCTGAGCGCTATGTGACACGCTCGATGGCACAGCTGCCTGTGACCAAAGTGACGAGAGGATAATGGAGATTTTGAATCTCTGCGCACACTTTTGGACACTGGACACTTGTGGATTGTGTGAGGCCCACTGATATCTGAGCGCTATGTGACAGGCTCGATGGCACAGCTGTGACAAAAGTGACTAGAGGATAAGGGAGATTGGATTGCTTTTAAAAAAGCAGTTTGCGGAGCAGTGGGTAAACAGCAATGCCAGCGTGTCAGGAAGCCTTAAAAGGCAGCCCAACAACCAACACCACTGATACACCACAATATAGCCTCCCCTTGCACTGCACACACAGTGACTTGTGTGTTGTGCAGGCCAAATCGCTAGCAGCAGAAGCAGTTTTTTTGTCTTCTTCCCTGCCTTACGCTCTCCCTACAGAATCAGCAGCAACCTCTCCCTATACTAAGATCGGCAGAAGTAAGATGGCGGTCGGCGTGCACGCCTTTTTATACCCCCTGTGACGCCCACCAAAGCAAGCCAATCACTTGCATGCCCTTCTGAAAGATGGTGGTGACCCGTGCCTAGGTCATCACGTTGCCCACAGTGTCCGTGGATCCTGATTGGCTGAAAAAGAGCGCAAAACAAACTTTTGAAACGCGACTTTGGCGCGTAAGTCGCCGACCTCGTGGCCGACCTCATCCTAGGGTCGGGTTTCGTTTCATGAAACCCGACTTTGCCAAAAGTCGGCGACTTTTGAATTTTTTCTACCCATTTCGCTCAACTCTAGTTTCAACCCCTTAGATGCCATGGTTAATACATTTCCCAGTGCCTAATTGACAGGGGGGGAGAACTGCCTTGTTGCCGCATTTACTTGGGTTAGTCAATGAGTTGCAATGGTCAACAGAGGCCTTATAAAGGCCTCCAGGCCTGTGATATCTTCCTACTTTTTAGTCCCTGAAAATAAAGCGGTAGAAGGTGATAACATTTATTACCTGAATGTAGGGATGAGCGACTTTGCCTTTTTTAGGGTCGAGTCGGGTTTCATGAAACCTGACTTTCTCAAAAGTCGAGTAGAACGAAATCGTCCGACTATCGTGAAAAGTCGGAGGTCCGACTGAAACACGAAACCCAATGCAAGTCAATGGGGAAGCAAAGTCAGTAGGGAGTGGAGGACAGTAAACACACCAACAGTGCCCATTTCAATGCCAACTACATCAATTCTTATTACTTAAGCTTGCCAACCTTAATTTACTTTATAATAATAGTTACGCATTGAAAACAGGATTATTTGGCTAAAGTTGTGGGGGGGTAGGGCTGGCTCCAGGTTTTCATGTGACCCGGGCGAGAAGTGTCAGTGGGCCCCTTTAACACATACCATAATTCATGATGCTCCGATACGGCAGAGAAATATTGGTATAGTGCAATGACAAATACTTCACTTCTTACATTACATTACATGACTGATATCTATTTTAAATTCTGCAATAGCTCAAAAACGGAACAGTATATTACTCCATACAGTATTATGGCCACCACATAGTGCGCCATACAGAATAATGAGCCCCGTATATTGCTCCATACAGAATAATTGGTCCCATATAATGCTCCATGCAGTATATGATGAGCTCCACATAATGCTACAGTATATGATGGTCCCCATATAATGTGCCATACAGTATAGGAGGGTCCCTGTAAAGTAGAATGAGCCCCACATATTGCTCCATACAGTATAATGAGTCGCATATCAAGCTCCATACAGTATATGATGGACCCCATATATTGCTTCATACAGAATGGGCTCCATATAATTCTCCATACAGAATAGGCCTCATATGTGCTCCATATAATGCTCCATACCCTGTATGATGCCCCAAAAATAATGAACCCCTTATGATGCTCCAGTATATGATGGGCCCCATGAATGTTGCTCCATTGTACGATGGGCCTATATAATGCTCCATATATGATAAGCCCCATATGATGCTCTAGTATCTGATGGGCCCCATATGATGCTCCAGTATGTGATGGGCCCCATGGATGATGCTCCATTGTATGATGGACCTATACTATGCTCCATATATAATGGGCCCCATATGATGCTCTAGTATATGATGGGCCCCATATGATGATCCAGTATATGATGGGCCCCATGGATGATGCTCCATTGTATGATGGGCCTATATAATGCTACATATATAATGGGCCCCATATGATGCTCTAGTATATGATGGGCCCCATAGGATGCTCCAGTATATGATGGGCCCCATGGATGATGCTCCATTGTATGATGGGCCTATATAATGCTCCATATAAAATGGGCCCCATATGATGCTCCAGTATATGATGGGCCACATATGATGCTCCAGTGTATGATGGGCCTATACACTGTGTGCACAATTATAAGGCAAATGAGTATTTTGATCACATCATCCTTTTTATACATGTTGTCCTTCTCCAAGCTGTATAGGCTTGAAAGCCTTCTGCCAATTATGTAAATCAGGTGATTTGCATCTCTGTAATGAGGAGGGGTGTGGTCTAATGACATAATCACCCTATATAAGGTATGCTTAATTATTAGGTAACTTCCTTTCCTTTGGCAAAATGGGTCAGAAGAGAGATTTGACGGACTCTGAAAAGTAAAAAATTGTGCGATGTCCACCTTTCGTGTCTACCTCTTTCCTCATAGACTGTAAGCTTGCGAGCAGGGCCCTCTTTCCTCTTGGTATTTGTTATAATCTATGTGATTATTGTTATGCTGTAATGTCTATTGTCTGTACAAATCCCCTCTGAAATGTAAAGTGCTGCGGAATATGTCGGCGCTATAGAAATAAAATTTATTATTATCTTTTACCATATGAATGTAGATGTCTATATATATACATTTTGTCTTTACCCTCGTATAATATTATCTGCACTTATCCATTGAGTGTCTTTTTTACTCCAAGATATGCCTTGAGGGTAGCTTTTTCCCTCCATGTATCTGTGTAACTTAATAAATATTTGCTATTCTCATTATATTTGGATTTTTGATCGTGTTTTTTTCATTGGTTGGTATTTTGATATGCGATTAGTCCCACAATTAGTCTTTTTTTATTAGTTTCACTGATAGAATTGTACATTACCCTGTGGGTATGTGTGTGTGATGTATTTCCCGAGACATTTATGCTAGCTCAAGATGTAGACGGCCCAGCCATGACTAAGTTTCTCACTGTAAGTAGTCGGCCAGTACCTCCGCGGTGTGTCTGTTGTCGCCCAAAGACATCGTATTTAAAATAGCCTGCTGACGCTTACCACTAGCTGTTCGATAATGGGACACCTCTTGTGCAACACTGGCAGCTGCGGATGGAGTGTTCATGCGACTGCGCTCTGTCGACGAGCTTTCGCTTCTGGAGGAGGAGGAGGGTCGAACGCCTACAGCAAACTGTTTCCTATACCGTGGGCTAGGCAGCACTGATCCACCAGCCGCTGTCCCCTGTGGAGCCTCCATCCACCACATTAACCCAGGGCGCAGTGATGGACACGTAATGGCCCTGGCCATGCCTACTGGCCCATGCATCTGTTGTGAGGTGCACCTTTCCACTCACTGATTGTTTGAGTGCATGGACAATGCGGTCTTTCACATGCAGGTGGAGGGCAGGGATGGCTTTTCTAGAAAAGAAGTGCCGACTGGGTAGGTCATAGCGTGGGTCGGGGGGGGCCATGAGCTTTCGGAACACTGCGCTTTCAACCAAGCGGAATGGCATCATCTCTAATGAGATCAGTTTGGCGATGTAGGCTTTCAAAGCCAGTGTACGCGGATGAGAGGATGAGTACTTTCTTGTCCTACTCAGAGTGTCTACTAGGGTGAGCTGGACTTGAGAGCTGCATATGGGGGAACTAACGGTGGACCTGACGGACTGAGAGGGGGTTGGTGATGGTGGTGGTGCTGGTGGTGATGGACTAGATTCAGTCTTTTTGTTGCAAAAACATTGTGATTCCCTGACTGCTTTGGCCTTGCGACGACACCTCAACATTTCTTGCTGGTGGTGTGCTTATCGGTCGGCTTACAGTGAGAGAAGCGATGGAGCGTTGCTTGCTACCTTCAGTCGGAGCAGGTGCACATGTGCTACCTGAGGTTTTGTAGTCCGTCCACGCTTGCAAGTGCATGGTGATTAAATGTTTAAGCATGAAACTGGTATTCAAATTTCTGAGATTTTTTCCCTCGGCTAAAGGTCCTTCCGCACTTCTTACAGATAACCTTTGCCTCATCAATAGGATTTTGATCAAAAAAGTGCCACACTACACTCTTCCTACTATTTTATAAATTTTCAGAGCTTGCACGCTGTGCTAATTTGAGCATCTGGGCAAGCTGTCCTGCAACTCTTTTTGCTTTTTTACCACGTTTTTGGGCAGCTACGTGTCTGCCAGATAACCGCTGCTGTGATGTCGATGCCTGCTGCGGATCCTTCTTCTCTTCTGAGCTATTTCCAGTGGCACCCTCTTCCCTAATGGATGCCAATCTGGGTCAACAACTGGGTCATCCATCACCTTCTCTTCAATTTCAGCTGCACCTTCCTCTGTGTCACCGTGTAAAGTGGTATAGTATGCGGGAAGGGGCACCTGAGTTTCATCATGGTCAGATTCTGGCTCAGTAGACTGCGAGGGCAATGTTGTGCTCTGGGTCAATGTACCAGCAGAATCATCTAGCAGTGGCTGTGCATCAGTGCACTCCAAGTCAAATTCATCTTGGACTGGGGAATTCACGGTTTGACTTGGTAACCCAGGCATGGTATGTGAAAAGAGCTCCATGGAGTAATCAGAAGTGTGGCCTGCCGCATCCTTCACTTTTGGTGGGGGTGAAGGACACAAGGAAAGGTGTTGTTCCTGACCAGAAGCCTGCACTGACGACTCGGTGCTTGCATTTTTGGACACTTCAGAAAAGGAGGCGATAGAGCTGGAGGCTGTTTCTGCAATGTAAGCCAAAACCTGTTCCTGATGCTCCGACTTTAAAAGCGGTATACCTACTTCCAGAAAAGGGCACCTTCCAGGCCTTCTTGAGCTAGACGATGATGCAGGATCAACACCTCATGCCTTAGCTGCTGTTGTGCTTTTGGCATAACCAGCAGATGCGCAACCACCACTATCAGTACCAGCTGCCCCCCTTCGTCCACGTCTGTGGCCTCTTCCACCAAACTTCCTCACGTTTGGGAAAATGTACCAATACCAGCAGATATATGGTACTGAATGAGGAGCGTACAGCTGTATACAGTGTAGGGGAAAATTTAAATCTCGGTATTTATTTCCGTAGTCACACACAGACGCTCTCCTAGTATGTATTTGACCGTAATCCAAATAGCAGATATACGGTACTGTATCAGAAACATACAGTTGTATAAAGTGTAGGGGAAAATTTAAATCTCCTATTATATATTCCCTTAGCCACACACAGTCACTCTCCCTTTATGTATTTGACCATAATCCAAACAACAGATATACGATACTGTATCAGAAACGTACAGCTGTATAAAGTGTAGGGGAAAATTTAAATCTCCTTTTAAATATTCCCTTAGTCACACACAGATGCTCTCCCAGTTTGTATTTGACCATAATCCAAACAGATGTACAGTACTGTATCGGAAACGTTCAGCTGTATAAAGTGTAGGGGAAAATTTAAATCTCCTTTTATATATTCCCTTAGTCACACACAGACGCTCTCCCACTATGTATTTGACCGTAATCCAAACAGCAGATATACGGTACTGTATCAGAAACGTACAGCTGTATACAGTGTAGGGAAAATTTAATTCTCGGTATTTATTTCCGTAGTCACACACAGATGCTCTCCCAGTATGTATTTGACCGTAATCCAAACAGTAGATATACGGTACTGTATCAGAAACGTACAGCTGTATACAGTGTAGGGGAAAATTTAAATCTCCTTTTATATATTCCCTTAGTCACACACAGACGCTCTCCCAGTATGTATTTGGCCATAATCCAAACAGCAGATATACAGTACTGTATCAGAAACGTACAGCTGTATAAAGTGTGAGGGAAAAATTAAATCTCCGTATTTATTTCTGGAGTCAAACAGATGCTCCCCCAGTATGTATTTGACCGTAATCAAAACAGCAGATGTACGGTACTGTATCAGAAGCGTACAGCTGTATAAAGTGCAGGGGAAAATTTAAATCTCCTTTTATCTATTCCCTTAGTCACACACAGACGCTCTCCCAGTATGTGTTTGACCGTAATCCAAACAGCAGATGTACGGTACTGTATCAGAAATGTACAGCTGTATAAAGTGCAGGGGAAAATTTAAATCTCCTTTTATATAATCCCTTAGTCATACACAGACGCTCTCCCAGTATGTATTTGACAATAATCCAAACAGCAGATATACAGTACTGTATCCTAAACGTACAGCTGTATAAAGTGTAGGGGAAAAATTAAATCTCCGTATTTATTTCCGGAGTCACACAAAGATGCTCTCCCAGTATGTATTTGACCATAATCCAAACAGCAGATATACGGTATTGTATCAGAAACGTACAGCTGTATACAGTGTAGGGGAAAATTTAAATCTCGGTATTTATTTCCGTCGTCACACACAGATGCTCTCCCAGTATGTATTTGACCGTAATCCAAACAGCAGATATACGGTACTGTATCAGAAACGTACAGCTGTATACAGTGTAGGGGAAAATTTAAATCTCCTTTTATATATTCCCTTAGTCACACACAGACTCTGTCTCAGTATGGATTTGACCGTATTCCTAACAGCAGATATACGGTACTGTATCAGAAACGTACAGCTGTATAAAGTGTGAGGGAAAAATTAAATCTCTGTATTTATTTCTGGAGTCACACACAGATGCTCCCCCAGTATGTATTTGACCGTAATCAAAACAGCAGATGTACGGTACTGTACCAGAAGCGTACAGCTGTATAAAGTGTAGGGGAAAATTTAAATCTCCTTTTATCTATTCCCTTAGTCACACACAGACGCTCTCCCAGTATGTGTTTGACCGTAATCCAAACAGCAGATGTACGGTACTGTATCAGAAACGTACAGCTGTAAAAAGTGTAGGGGAAAATTTAAATCTCCTTTTATATATTCCCTTAGTCATACACAGACGCTCTCCCAGTATGTATTTGACCGTAATCCAGACAGCAGATATACAGTACTGTATCAGAAATGTACAGCTGTATAAAGTGTAGGGAAAAAATTAAATCTCCGTATTTATTTCCGGAGTCACACACAGATGCTCTCCCAGTATGTATTTGACCATAATCCAAACAGCAGATATACGGTATTGTATCAGAAACGTACAGCTTTATACAGTGTAGGGGAAAAATTAAATCTCTGTATTTATTTCTGGAGTCACACACAGATGCTCCCCCAGTATGTATTTGACCGTAATCCAAACAGCAGATGTACGGTACTGTATCAGAAACGTACAGCTGTATAAAGTGCAGGGGAAAATTTAAATCTCCTTTTATATATTCCCTTAGTCATACACAGACGCTCTCCCAGTATGTATTTGACCGTAATCCAAACAGCAGATATACAGTGCTGTATAAAGTGTAGGGGAAAAATTAAATCTCCGTATTTATTTCCGGAGTCACACACAGATGCTCTTCCAGTATGTATTTGACCATAATCCAAACAGCAGATATACGGTATTGTATCAGAAACGTACAGCTGTATACAGTGTAGGGGAAAAATTAAATCTCTGTATTAAATTCTGTCGTCACACAGATATGCTCTCCCAGTATGTATTTGACCATAATCCAAACAGCAGATATACAGTACTCTATCAGAAACGTACAGCTGTATAAAGTGTAGGGGAAAATTTAAATCTCAGTATTTATTTCCGTCGTCACACACAGACGCTATCCCAGTATGTATTTGACCATAATCCAAACAGCAGATATACGGTACTGTATCAGAAACGTACAGCTGTATACAGTGTAGCGGAAAATTTAAATCTCCTTTTATATATTCCCTTACACACACACAGACGCTGTCTCAGTATGGATTTGACCGTATTCCTAACAGCAGATATACGGTACTGTATCAGAAGCGGACAGCTGAATACGGTGTAGGGGAAAAATTAAATCTCCGTATATTTATTTCCGGAGTCACACAGATATACAACATGTATTTGTCCGTGATACCAGCCGGTACACGGTAGTGTGTGAGGAGCGTACAGCTCTATACGGTGTGTGAAAATATGAACGCTCGGTAACTGTGCAGAAAAAAAGAATAAAAGTATGAGTGCTGTGTAAAAAGCAGTCTGCACACAGCAATGCAGCTATTAGGCAGCCTAATAACCAGCGCTGCTGCACACAAGAAAATCCTCCGCTGTCACTGCACACTAACTGTACAGCACAATTGCTATCAGCAGAAGCACAGATTCTTTTTTATTCCCTGCCTATCTTTTTTCTTTCCTCCCTAACACTCTCCCTATTGAGAAACAGCGGCAGCAACCTCTCCCTATGCTAAGATCGGCAGAAGTAAAATGGAAGTCGGCGGTCAGTGCTTTTATAGCCACTGTGACGCCACACAAAGTAAGCCAATCACTGCATTACCCTTCTCTAAGATGGTGGTGGCCGCTGCCCATGTCATCGCATTGCCCACAGTGTGTGTTCTTGCTCATTGGCTGAGAAAAGGCGCCTGTAAGCATTATGGCAAATGCGACTTTTGCGCTCTGGTCAGTGACCGCATGGCCGACCTCACGCTATGGTCGGGTTTCTCTAGGCAAAACCCAACTTTGGCGAAAGTCGGCGACTTTTGAATCTGAACGACCTGTTTCGCTCAACTCTACCTGAATGTATTGCAACTTTATTACCCCTAGATACACAAGACTATAATTCCTAAATAAAAGCAATACTAAAAATTAAACTTACTGCTACAGACAATATATAGTAATAAATTTACACCTTCTTGTACAGTAAGCGCGCTCTCTCCTGGCACAGAAACGTACAAGCGTTAGAGAGAAATGGGTCATTGTGACAGTTTAGACATTGAAATCTTGTGTAATCGTAGGCCTGGAGGCTTTATTGATCAGCTGAGGAAGGATCAAGGCCTATAAGCAGCATTAAATGGCCGCTGCATTGTAAAAGATTTGATACCTTCTGGCAGGCATTAAACTGGGAAATTTCAAAGCAGATGTTCATGTCATTGCTGTACATTGGAGAATAACGTCAATTAAAAATTTACTAGTCCAATCTTCCAGCCTCTGCATCATTTAGTAACTGAACACTGCAAATAGCGCTAGCAACAGCTGTCTCCGACCATTCACCCCAAACACCATATTGGACCTAAAATCATAAAACACATGGTTTTAAGTAAAAATAAATCAGGAAAAAAAAAAGTTGTGCATTAAAAGACATATCAGATGTATTACTTATATAATATATGTATTAAAGAAAAATCTTAGAGGTTCTGCAGATGGGATATTTTTTTAAAGGGTGCACCCTAAATAATCTGATACCAGGATATACTGCTGCCAAGAATCTCATAAATTTACTGAACTATGTGCAGGAACCCACCAATCCATAAAATGCAGCACATAGGAAATAAGGCTGTGATGCTGAGTTACTTCTCGCAGCCAAGCCATGAGATGGGATTGTCAAGGAGTCAAAGGTCAGAAGCCAGGAGGGTACGTCATGAACAGAAGGAAGAGACAAACACATAGTCAGGTAACATTCTGAGGTCAAAATACCAGGAGGATAGCGGATCAGAGCAGAAGGGGTTAAACAGACCGATGGTCAGTATGAGGGATAAGGTGAGGCAACAAATGATCTACAAACAGAATGCAAGGCACAGGGAGACAAACTACACATCAGCTGAATAGATGTCTGACAGAGGTCTTGGAGAAACATCCCAGTTAAGTAACCAGTCAATCATCTGGAACAATGAACACCTGGAGACAGCCAGCCCCTCCCAATTCTCAGATTGGATTGCAGACTGGATGACTGAGCTGTCTATCAAAGTACTGACAACTTTCTCCTGCCTCTTAACCAGATTGGACTGCTTAGCTGTCAGTAACTGCATCCCAGACACACTAAGGGGTGGAAACTGTGACAAAAGGTCTGGAACCAGCACTGATCTTCAGAATAGGTTAGCCCGACCCCAGTCTCGCCTGGTAAGACAGGGTTCTTCCCATCTCCATTCTTCAGAAGCACACCACTCCCCTGCCTGCAAGCTCCCTACTCACTGGGAGTAATGCGTTCCTGCTTGATCGATGAGACCAACGGCATTTGTGAGCTTCTGGCCTTTACTCTGCACTAATGATGAGCGTACGTGCTCGCCACTACTCGATACTCAGCCGAGTATCACGGTCCTCGGTGTACTCGGCAAGCACCGAGAATTTCCGGGATTACTCGGCGGGAACTGATGGAGGGTAGAGTTGAGCGAAACGGGTCGGTCATATTCAAAAGTCGCCGACTTTCGCTGAAGTCGGGTTTCATGAAACGAAACCCGACCATAGCGTGAGGTCGACCACGAGGTCGGCGACCAGAGCGCCAAAGTCGCATTTCAAATGATGCTTCCAGCGCCCTTTTTCAGCCAATGATGGAGGACGCACACTATGGGCAACGCGATGACATAGGCATCAGTCACCACCATCTTTGAGAAGGGCATGCAAGTGATTGGCTGGCTTTGTGTGGCATCACAGGGGCTATAAAAGGGCGTGCACGCCGACCACCATCTTACTTCTGCCGATATTAACATTAGGGAGAGGTTGCAGCTGCTGATTTTGAATAAGGGAGATCATTAGGCAGGGAAGAAGAACCAAAAAACTGCTTCTGCTGTTAGCGATTTCCACTTACAACAAAACACTTTGTGTGCAGTGACAGGGGAGGCTCTATTTTTGTGCATCAGATCTGTTGGTTATTAGGCTGCCTTATAAGGCTCCGTTATAGCTGCATTGCTGTTTGCACACTGCTGTGCAAACTGTTTTTTTAAACGCAAAAATACTTTTCATCCTCTTTTCTGCACAATTACCACGGGTTCATTTTTCCACCCTTTTGTGTGTGCACTGTGCAGCAGTCCTGCTTATTAGGCTGCCTGCGTCCATACTTGTACTGAGAGCATCATTGTCAGCGTCCTCAAATCTCTAGTGAGATCCAAAATCTCACCAATTCTATAGACACCCTCCACCTTGTCATACACCATCCAATTTCATTCTGTTACATTGAGGTGTAATCTCTACTGTGCCAGAGACAATAGTTCTGCACTCTCAAATCTATAGTGAGATTCAAATCCTCACCAATCCTATAGACACCCTACACCTTGTCATACACCATCCAATTTCAGCCTGTTACATTGAGGTGTAATCTCTACTGGGCCTGAGACAATAGTTCTGCGTCCTCAAATCTATAGTGAGATTCAAAATCTCACCAATCCTATAGACACCCTACACCTTGTCATACACCATCCATTTTCAGCCTGTTACATTGAGGTGTAATCTCTACTGGGCCAGAGACAATAGTTCTGCGACCTCAAATCTATAGTGAGATTCAAATTCTCACCAATACTATAGACACCCTCCACCTTGTCATACACCATCCAATTTCAGTCTGTTACATTGAGGTGTAATCTCTACTGGGCCAGAGATAATAGTTCTGCGACCTCAAATCTATAGTGAGCTTCAAATTCTCACCAATCCTATAGACACCCTACACCTTGTCTTCACCATCCAATTTCAGCCTGTTACATTGAGGTGTAATCTCTACTGGGCCAGAGACAATAGTACTGCGCCCTCATATCTATAGTGAGATTCAAATCCTCACCAATCCTATAGACACCCTACACCTTGTCATACACCATCCAATTTCAGCCTGTTACACTGAGGTGTAATCTCTACTGGGCCAGAGACAATAGTTCTGCGTCCTCAAATCTATAGTGAGATTCAAATTCTCACCAATCCTATAGACACCCTACACCTTGTCATACACCATCCAATTTCAGCCTGTTACATTGAGGTGTAATCTCTCCTGGGCCAGAGACAATAGTTCTGTGTCCTCAAATCTATAGTGAGATTCAAAATCTCACCAATCCTATAGACACCCTCCACCTTGTCTACACCATCCAATTTCAGCCTGTTACATTGAGGTGTAATCTCTACTGGGCCTGAGACAATAGTTCTGCGTCCTCAAATCTATAGTGAGATTCAAAATCTCACCAATCCTATAGACACCCTACACCTTGTCATACACCATCCAATTTCAGCCTGTTACATTGAGGTGTAATCTCTACTGGGCCAGAGACAATAGTTCTGCGACCTCAAATCTATAGTGAGATTCAAATTCTCACCAATACTATAGACACCCTACAACTTGTCATACACCATCCAATTTCAGCCTGTTACATTGAGATGTAATCTCTACTGGGCCAGAGACAATAGTTCTGCGTCCTCAAATCTATAGTGAGATTCAAAATCTCACCAATCCTATAGACACCCTCCACCTTGTCTTCACCATCCAATTTCAGCCTGTTACATTGAGGTGTAATCTCTACTGGGTCTGAGACAATAGTTCTGCGTCCTCAAATCTCTAGTGAGATTCAAATTCTCACCAATAGTAGATACACCTTCTGCCTTGTTTTACAGTACCATATAATTGGTGGTATTTTACGTACATTTTCACAAAAATGAGCAAGTATGGTGGAAGACGCCATGGAAGTGGGCAGGGGTTGCCAGCTGGTCCCGATGGTGGTGGTGGTGGTGTTGCAACTGTTGGTAGTGGCAAAAGCACAATAGCACCTAAGGCAGGAGGTGTTGAGCCTGTGTCATCGTCTGGCTCCACAAGGCCACGAAGGCTCTCTTTTCTGGGAGTATGTAAACCACTTTAAAAGCCGGAGCTTCAGGAACAAGTTTTGGCTTACATTGCTGACACAGCCTCCAGCTCTCTCGCCTCCTCTTCTGAAGTTTCAAAACATAAAAGCACTGAGTCGTCATTGGAGGCTCCTGGTCAGGAACAACACCTTTCCTTGTGTCCTTCACCCCTACCAAAAGTGAAGGATGTGGCAGTCCACACTACCGATTACTCCACGGAGCTCTTTTCACAAACCATGCCTGGGTTAGCAAGTCAAATCGTGAATTCCCCAGTCCAAGATGAATCTGACATGGAGTGCACTGATGCACAGCTACTGCTAGATTTTTCTGCTGGTACATTCACTCAGAGCACTACATTGTCCTCACAGTGTACTGAGGCAGAATCAGACCCTGACAAAACTCAGGTGCCCCTTCCCGCATTCTATACCACCTTACACGATGACACAGAGGAAGGTGCACATGAAATTGAAGAGGAGGTGATGGATGACCCAGTTGTTGACCCAGATTGGCATCCATTGGGGAAGAGGGTGCTGCTGCCAATAGCTCAGAAGAGGAGGAGGAGGATCCGCAGCAGGCAACGACATCACAACAGCTGTTATCTGGCAGAACTGTAGCAGTCCAAAAACGTGTTACAAAAACCAAAAGAGTTGCAGGACAGCTTGGCCAGACGGTCAAATTAGCACAGCGTGCAAGGTCTCAAAATGTCTTCCATAGTAGGAAGAGTGTAGTGTGGCACTTTTTTGAACAAAATTCTAATGATCAGGCAAAGGTTATCTGTAAGAAGTGCGCAAAGACCTTTAGCCGAGGGAAAAATCTGAGAAATTTGAATACCAGTTGCATGTTTAGACATTTAACCACCATGCACTTGCAAGCATGGATGGACTACAAAACCTCACGTACCACATGGGCACCTGCTCCGAATGAAGGTAGTGAGCAACGCTACATCGTTTCCCCCACTGTAAGCCCACCGGTTAGCACACCACCAGCAGCAAATGTCGAGGTGTCATCGCAAGGGCAAAGCAGTCATGGAATCACAATGTTATTGCTACAAAAGACTGAATCTAGATCATCAACAACACCATCAACACCATCACCAACCCTCTCAGTCCGCCATGTCCACCGCTAGTTCCACCATATGCAGCTCTCAAGTCCTGCTCACCCTACTAGAGACTCTGAGTAGGACAAGAAAGTACTCATCCTCTCATCCGCGTACACTGGCTTTGAACGCCCACATTGCCAAACTAATCTCGCTAGAGATGATGCCCTACCGGTTGGTTGAAAGCAAAGCTTTCCGCGAGCTCATGGCCTATGCAGTACCACGCTATGACCTACCCAGTCGGCACTTGTTTTTGCGAAAAGCTATCCCAACCCTCTACGTGCATGTGAATGACCGCATTGTCCATGCACTCAAGCAATCAGTGAGTGGAAAGGTGCACCTCACAACTGATGCATGGTCCAGTAGGCATGGCCAGGGCGTTACGTGTCCATCACTACACACTGGTGTAATATGGTGGATGCAGGGTCCACAGGGGAAAGCGGCGGTGGGACAGTGCTGCCAACCCTACGGTATAGGAAACAGTTGGCTGTAGGTATTCGACCCTCCTCCTTCTCCTCCAGAAGCGAAAGCTCGTCCACAGAGCGCAGTCACATGAGCACTCCATCCGCAGCTGCCAGTGTTGCACACGAGGTGTCCCACTATCGAACAGCTAGTAGTAAGCGTCAGCAGGCTGTGTTGATGATGATGTGTTTGGGAGACAACAGACACACCGCTGAGGTACTGGCCGACTACTTGCAGCAACAAACTGAGTCATGGCTGGGCAGTCTACATCTTGAGGCAGGCAAGGTAGTTAGTGATAATGGCCGGAATTTTGTGGCAGCCATAGACCATTCAAAACTCAGACACATACCTTGCCTGGCTCACACCTTGAACCTGGTGGTGCAGTGCTTCCACATTAATTATCTGGAGTTAACACCCCTGCTCCATAAGGTGCGAAGACTGTGCTCGCACATCTGCCGGTCGCCCATACACTCCAGTCGTATGCAGAAGCTGCAGCGATTGCCCCACCTTCCCAAGCACAGCCTAATTATCGACGTTGTAACAAGGTGGAACTCCACCCTGCACATGGTTCAGAAGCTGTGCGAACAGAGGCAGGCTGTTATTCATTTGTGGGAGGATACACAGGCAGGCAGTTTGCAGGCAGACATGGAGTTGTCTGGTGTGCAGTGGTTGAAGCTGAAAGACCTCTTTAAAGTCCTTCAGTGTTTTGAGGAATGCACACGGCTGGTAAGCGCAGACAACGCCATCATAAGCATGAGCATCCCACTTATGCGTTTGCTCATGCAAACTTTGATGCACATTAAGCAGCTGGCGTCTGCAGCCGAGGAAGAAGACGAGGAGGGAAGCCTTGATGACAGTCAGCCATTGTCTGCTCAGGGAAGTCTCGTGGACGAGGTGGAGGAAGAAGAGGAAGAGGAGGAGGAAGAGGATGATGGGGATGATTATTATGTGGAGGAGGATGCTTCTCAGAGGGCAAGAAAAAATGTTGGCGTGGCAAGGTCAGGTACAGGGTTTGTGCGTGACTGGAGGGATGTGGATTTGCCAGAAAATCCTCCTCCACCCAGCACTCGCAGTGCATCATTGACACCTGGAACATTGGCCCACATGTCTGATTATGCCTTGAAGATCCTAAAAAGGGACCCCCTGCATTGCCAAAATGATGAACGATGACGACATCCTGGATCCACGCTATAAAGGCAAATTCCAAAACATCATGCCAAAGGAGAACCTAGAGCTAATATTGGCTAACAAACAAGCAACTCTAGTAAACCGTTTGTTTGAGGCATTCCCAGCACACAGTGGCGGTGATGTTTTTCCAACAAGCCGTAGGGGGCAACATGAGAGAGGTGTTCGTGGTGCACACAGCCAAAGTGGCGTTGGACACAGTGGTTTCATGACCATGTTGTGGACTGATTTTTCAAGTACCGCTCTCACGACTGGTAATACTGCATTGATCGAAAGTGACAGGAGACAGCAGTTGTCAACTATGGTAACAAACTACTTCTCCTCCCATATCGATATTCTCCCTCATTGGTCATTCCCCTTTGACTTTTGAGCCAGTAAACTTGACACCTGGCCTGAATTGGCACAATATGCCATACAGGAGCTCGCTTGCCCTGCTGCTAGTGTGCTATCTGAACGAGTCTTCAGTGCTGCTGGATCAATCCTGACAGAAAAAATGACCCGTTTGTCGACCCAAAATGTTGATGATCTAACCTTCATTAAAATGAACCATGCATGGGTTTCTTTCAAAGGATTTTTTCCTACCCTCCCCTGCTGACACGTAGGTTGCCAGAAAAATGGCTTGCTTTTGACCTCCTCTTCCGCGGACTTCTCCAATTATTCCATTTGCCGCTGCTGAATGTCCAACATCAACGTATGCCAATTTTTCCACCTCCCTAACAGGGCTGCCTCCCCCCACAGGGCCGGGGTAACCACCTGGCGCACGCACCCGTGCTAGTGCCGTTGCCCTGGACAGGTGGGTGGGCACACTGTTTGGCAACGGCACTGGCACAAGGTCCCTCATATTAGAATCAAGTGTCTCTGACGGTGGGGGTGCACGCCCGCCGTCAGACACACCGGCGTACTATGAGGGGCCCTGTGCCAGTGCCGTCTCCAACGAGTGGGCCCCCCTGCTTGCTCAGGATCATAGCACTTACAAAGTTTAAATACTTACCTCTCCCTGCTCCACCGCCGTGACATCTTCCGCGTTTCCTGACAGTGACATTCTGGTCAGAGAGCGCGATGACATCACGTCTGTATGCCCTCTGCCTAAAGAAGGCTGAACTTTTAAATTCCTATTTTGCATCTGTTTTCTCTCAGAAAGGAAATGTAACACCAACTGTTATTCACTGTCCTATTAAGGGAATAGAAGAATCCAGGATATCTATAAACAGAAAGATAGTGAGGAAACACTTAGCTAACCTAAATGAATTCAAGTCTCCAGGTCCAGATGAATTACACCCCAGAGTACTGAAGGAGATAGCAGAAGAAATTTCTGAACCACTCTCCATAATCTTTGAAAATTCTTGGAGAACAGGAGAAGTGCCAGAAGACTGGAGAAGAGCAAATGTTGTTCCTATCTTCAAAAAGGGGAAGAAGGTGGACCCAGGCAACTATAGGCCGGTGAGTCTGACTTCTATACCAGGAAAGATCTTTGAACAAATTATTAAACAACATGTAAGTCAATACCTGGATAAGAATGAAGTGATCAAACAGAGTCAGCATGGGTTTGTAACTAATAAGTCATGTCAGACTAACTTAATTTCCTTCTATGACGGTATCACTGATTGGGTGGATCAAGGAAATGCTGTAGATATAGTATATCTTGACTACAGCAAAGCATTTGACAAAGTCTCTCATACAATCCTTATTGAAAAAATGACTAAGTATGGAATGGACAAGGCAACTGTTAGGTGGATTCATAGCTGGCTTAGTGATCGGACCCAAAGAGTGGTCGTAAATGGCTGCACATCCAGTTGGAAGAATGTCTCAAGTGGAGTACCACAGGGCTCTGTCCTGGGCCCTGTATTGTTCAACATCTTTATCAATGATTTAGATGAAGGAATTGAGGGTAAACTGATTAAATTTGCTGATGACACAAAGCTAGGAGGGATAGCTAATACTAGAGAAGAGAGAGAGAGGATTTAAAAAGATTTAAATAAACTGGAGAAGTGGGCAGTAACTAACAGAATGGTTTTTAACAGGGAGAAATGCAAAGTACTACATCTGGGCAATAAAAATGAAAAAAGCATATATAGAATGGGAGGAATAGGGCTAAGTGACAGCACATGTGAAAAAGACTTGGGTATACTAATAGATCACAGACTGAATATGAGTCAACAGTGTGATGCAGCAGCAAAAAAGGCAAATGCAGTTCTAGGATGTATTAACAGAAGCATACAGTCTAGATCACGTGAAGTCATTATTTCCCTCTACTCCTCTTTGGTCAGACCTCATCTGGAATATTGTGTCCAGTTTTGGGCACCACATTTTAAAAAAGACATCAACAAACTGGAGCAAGTTCAGAAAAGAGCGACCAGAATGGTGACCGGTCTGCAAACCCTGTCTTATGAGGAAAGGTTGCAGGATTTGGGAATGTTTAGTTTGCAAAAGAGAAGACTGAGAGGAGACTTAATTGCTGTCTACAAATATCTAAAGGGCTGTCACATTGTAGAAGGATCAACTTTATTCTCATTTGCACAAGGAAAGACTAGAAGCAATGGGATGAAACTGAATGGGAGGAGACACAGATTAGATATTAGAAAAAACTTTTTGACAGTTAGAGTGATCAATGAGTGGAACAGGCTGCCACGAGAAGTGGTGAGTTCTCCTTCAATGGAAGTCTTCAAACAGAGGCTGGACAGACATCTGACTGGGATGATTTAGCGAATCCTGCTTTGAGCAGGGGGTTGGACCAGATGGCCCAGGAGGTCCCTTCCAACTCTACGATTCTATGATTCTATGATTCTATGATTAAACAGTCCAAGTGCAGTGAGATGGAAGATGGGGACGATGAGGAGTCCATACTAGTACAGGGATTCCCTAGCGAGGAGACTTATTTAATTGTTTTCAATGCTGGGATAGCAATTTTTGGGGAGCACTATACTTTGGAGAATGATATATGAGGCCCACCATACACTGGAGCATTCCAAAGGTGGACATCAGACACTGGAGCAGCATTTACAGGGCCCATTATTCACTGGAGCATTAGAAATGGGGCCCATTATATATGGAGCATTATTTGGGCCCATAACACAGTGGAGCTTCATCCATGGGAACCAACATATACTGTAGCATTATGTGGAGCTCATCATATACTGTTTCAAACATTATATGGGACCAATGATTCTGTATGGAGAAATATATGGGCCTCATTACTCTGTATGGCGCACTATGCGGTGGCCATAATACTGTATGGAATAATATACTGTCCGTTTTTGGAGCTATTGGAGAATTTAAAATGGATATCAGTCAAGAGATGTAAGAAGTGAAGTATTTTTCATTGTACTATACCGCTATTTCTCTGTCGTATCAGAAGATCATGAATTGTGGCATGTGTTAAAGGAGCCCATTGACACTCTTTGTCCCTGGGCCCACGAAAATCTGGAGCCAGCCCTACCCCTCCCACAACTTTAGCCAAATAACCCCCAGTTTTCAATGCCTAACTATTATTATAAAGTAAATTAAGGTTGACAAGCTTAAGTAATAAGTATTGATATTTTGGGCATTAAAATGGGCACTGTAGGTGTGTTTCCTGTCCTCCACTCACTGCCGACTTTTCTTCCCCATTGACTTGCATTGGGTTTTGTCTTTCAGTCGACCTTCGACTTTTCACGATAGAAAGTCGGGTTTCATGAAACCCGACTCGACCCGAAAAAAGGCAAAGTCGCTCATCTCTACTGCCGGGCAATGAAATGCCCCAGCCATGTTGTGGTCATGCAATGATTGGCTGGCTGCACAGCATCATCAGGGGTATAAGAGACCAGATGCCACCCTGCTCGGCGCATTCAGCTCCGAATTTAGATAGTGTAGGGAGAGCTGCCGCCAAGATAGGGTCAGAATTGGGGATTTATTAGTCAGTGTGGGGTCTACCATCGTAAACTACTCAAATCCAGATAAACCAACAGTCCTTCTAAGGACTAATTCTGGAGTATATAGGCAGGCAGGGTAGTGTACGTTAACTGCAGGCACTGTATGTGTGTATATACATATCATTGCATACATCAAGATGGTCCATTCCCTTCCAGAGTTCTGGTGCTGCTGCTAACTGTAGGATAATTTGGCCGTATATACCTAGCCCCAGGTGTAATTGGCTTTGAAAAATTTTTTGGCCAGGGCTAATAGAGCTTTTTTTATTGCAAAGCAATCCAGAGCCCTTTTTTTTTCCTCCATTTGCTTTTTGACAGTGCATAATACAGCCAGATCTATGTCCTAGCACAGCGTGAAAATCCAGCAATTTTAAAAGGGTCCCGAACATCCCTTTTGAGTGCGCAGAGAAATATTTAATTTTTATGTGGTACGGTTGAGTAGATTTTTTCTTTGAGTGTCTTACACACTTTCTTGACACTATTTTGCTGAACCCCCTTAAAAATACATACAGGCCACATATTTTACAGTGTGGTAGATCTGTGACACGCCTCAACCATCCATCTGCTAATTTTTTTGTCATTTTAGGCCTAAATTCAATTGTTTTTTGCTGTCTGTCACTGTACTTATATACAGCACTATTTAGCCAAAAAAAAAAAAAAATCAGGCGACGCATTTGTCGTAGTGGTATCTCCGAGTCATCTGATATCAGTGTGTGCTCAAAGTTTGGCCAGTTTAGTCCGGTTTTCCTTTTTTTGTCCTGGGTATCACAGTACTTATATACAGCACTAGTTAGCCAAAAAATAAAAAAAATCAGGTCACACATTTGTCATAGTGGTATCACCATGCCAGCTGATATCTGTGCGTGCTCAAAGTTTGGGCAGTTTAGGCCAGTTTTCCTTTTTTTTTGTCCTGGGTGTCACAGTACTTATATACAGTACTAGTTAACCAATAATAAAAAAAATGGGCCACACATTTGCGTAGTGGTATCTCCGTGCCAACTGATATATGTGCGTGCTCAAAGTTTGGGCAGTTTAGGCCGGTTTTCCTTTTTTTTGTCCTACGTGTCACGGTACTTATATACAGTACTAGATAGCCAAAAAATAAAAAATACAGGTCACACATTTGTCGTTGTGGTATTGCTATGCCTGCTGATATCTGTGCGTGCTCAAAGATTGGACAGTTTAGGCCGTTTTTCCTTTTTTGTCCTGGGTGTCACTGAACTTACATAAAGCACTATGTTTCATTATTTTAAAAAGCAGAGACAATTTGCATAATTAGCATATTTCCCAGAGGAGCATTGCGGCTTTAAGTCTCCTCACCTCAACATGCTTAGCATGTCATTCTCCGCAAGGAGAAATGATACTTCTTGGATATCGGTCAGACGCCTCTCTCACAGCCAAACCAGATCTCCCACTTTGCACTGATGAGGGGCAGTACCCCGAAACACAGTGTCTGCAAATGGAGATTCTGGCTTGGCTTTTATCCTAAGTCATGTAACTAGGCTCGTTAAAGGGTCAACATTGACTTTTAGGATTGCTACCTCCAATAGGTGGCACTAGAGTTCTAGTCCTCTTCCTCTCTGAAGAGACAATTTGCATAATTAGCATATTTCCCAGAGGAGCATTGCGGCTTTAAGTCTCCTCACCGCGACATGCTTAGCATGTCATTCTCCGCAAGGAGAAATGATACTTCTTGGATATCGGTCAGACGCCTCTCTCACAGCCAAACCAGATCTCCCACTTTGCACTGATGAGGGGCAGTACCCCGAAACACAGTGTCTGCAAATGGAGATTCTGGCTTGGCTTTTATCCTAAGTCATGTAACTAGGCTTGTTAAAGGGTCAACATTGACTTTTAGGATTGCTACCTCCAATAGGTGGCACTAGAGTTGTCTCTGAAGAGACAATTTGCATAATTTAAAAAGCAGGGCGCATATTTTACAGTGGGGTATATCTGTGACACGCCTCATACATCCGTGTGATTAAAATTTGTGGCATTTTAGGCTTAAATTCCCTTTTTTGTCAGCCTGTCACTCTCATTATATTCAGCACTCTTTTGCATCACAAAAAAAAGCATTTGACAGTGGGGTATGTCAAGTCATGCCTGGAAGAGTCAGAGCAAGAGCACGTGGAAGATCACGGGAACAGGACTCGCAACTACTGAAGCCTGGTGTTCCTGGGCAAGATTCTGACAAGCCCTCAACTACCAATACTGAACTGGTTGGACAATGACGTCAAAAAGGAGCCCATGTATTTTCTATAACTGAAGCAAGAGATTTTGACATTTCGGCTGCATTTCAAGAGATGTCAATTGGAGAGTTTGGCGGTCGGAGATGTGACTTCTACAACATCACACGAGCTGCCACCACCCGAGGTGCCGCACCCCACCTTCTGTCTCTTTCCCATTCTCCCGCAGAATGAAAGTCCGCAAGGACAAGGTCCTCTCCCCTCTGTACCAGTCTGTCATTGTAATTTTTTTCTCTGTAAACGATATCTATTACTTAGTATGTAACCCCTTGCCATGTACAGCACCATGGAATTAATGTTGCTCTATAAATAAATAAATAAATAATAATACTATATGGGTGTTTCCACTAGACAATCCCTCAAACATGTTATTGAAAGAATTATTTTCTTTTCTGACAACTCTGTTCAGCTGTGCAAAAACTATGTCAACTTGGTAGCTAGACCCCAGTGGGTGATGGCAAAGTGTCATGTTGACTACAGTCCCCAGATGTTATCTAGGTCCCTAATCTCAGCTCTCCTTTAGCAGCATGATGAATTAATAGGAAAAGCATGTAGTATTGGTGGAGCTGTTGTTTTCTTGCCAAAGAAACTCAAGAACATCAATGAGGTGGTTAGCCATACACAGAATGTAGAAATAGTAAAGGTTGACAATTGAAAAGTAGTTTCACATTTGAGGTAAAACACACTTCAACGAGTTGCTTTCACTCTTACAACAATATATTCCAAAGCCTTGAAGAAAAAGATTACTATATTGTGCAGAAAATAGGTATGAATAATTAATAATCACACAAATGATGTTACATAATCCAGAACATACACAACCTATCAGTGGGGAAATTATTTTCCACTGAAAATTTTAAATTGAGACTAGTGTCATCTTGTGGAATGATATGAGCCACAAAGTCTTTCAAATTGAAACTGTTCTGGATGTACTGTTCAATTTTCTCTAGAAAACCTGAAGAACATGCCTTCTATGCTGCTTACATTAAAGAACTGATTGGCCAGATATGTACAGAGTCAGGATGACCGGGCTGTGGGTACCTGTGCTGCGCCATGTCCGGAACTGTCAAGGCTGCATCCCCTGTTTCCCGGCGGAAGGAATAGGGGAATGGACAGGCCCCATTACACAGAAAGAGGGTTTGTGATTAGACAGGGAACCTGGCCAGGAGCTGAGGGAAAAAAAAGCAAAGCAGTAGTGAGTCCCCTGCTGTGAACATGTGAGCATCAAGAGGGCAGTGCACTATGCACCCGAAATGCCGACGCTGCGGCGAAATGCAGCAGACAGACAGACCCGGTGACTTAGAGGCAGGGGGCCCACTTTAGAGAAAGTGGGCACGCCAGCAAAGATTTTTGGCGTGGACTAGCAGCGCATAGGAGGCTGAGTAGCGTGCTCCGTCCTTAGATCAGTGGCGCTGCAAAGGAATGTTCCTATTGTCTCCAGCCACTAAAAGCGGTACTGCCATTTAGCAAGATGCCGTGTACCCAGTGACTGCCAGAGAGCGAGGAGCCGTGCGCTCCTTGACCGTGAGTACAGCACCCATGCGCAGTAGAGAGAGCCAGTTCATGCAATGTGTTCAGCATGGATAACCAATAATTATAAGGCTCAGAGGAATGACAGTGGACGTTGGTACTCCCTCAGCATTTTCCCAAACTTTGCACTCCTTGTGAGAGTCCCCCGTGCCTCAGGGCCAGGGCGATGGGGGGGTCTAAGAAAACTCTCTCCAAAAAATGCCAGTGTTCCACTGCCTTTGCTGGCTTGGACTAGTTGTGTCTCTCTCACCTGTACTCCTTGCTTGGCCAACAAACTGTGCAGCCAGCGTTTTCAGATGTTAATTTTTTAAATAATTCTGCAAGAAGGGCCCTCTGGTCCTCCAACATTTTAGTACACCTTTTTGCCTCTGGAATGACAGATGTAAAATTCTCCTTGTAGCCTGGGTCTAGAAGTATCACCAATCAGTACTGCCCATCACCCAAAATTTTGATAATGCGAGTGTGACGGGAAAGGCAACGTAACTTAAACTGAGCCATTCGTGCAAGACTGCTAGCAGTCAATACTTCTGTGACCTCACCAAAAGGATGACTGACCATGCTCTCCTCCTCCTCCTTGTCCTCAGGCCTCCACGACTTTGAACTCACCTTAGTAATATCATTGTACAAACATCATTGTAAATACATTCTTGCAAATACACCCCTGTAGGTTTGATGTCCCCCACCTCAGTGTAGATTGTAATTTGTCACGACAGGATTGTTTTGTTTGGGTTTATTTATTATCGTTGTTACTTAGTGTAGATTGTAAGCTGTCACAAGTAGGGTCATTTTATTTCTGTATAATTATTATATTATTGTTATCGTTGTTACTTAGTGTAGATTGCAAGATGTCACGAGCAGGGTGGTTTTATATTGGTTTAATTATTGTATTATTGTTATCGTTGTTACTTAGATCTGTTGTGTTTGAAACTGTTAAACTGTAAATATGTTTGCACTACATAAATAACTATAAATATTCATATTAGAGCACAGAGAAGCAGGATGGAGATGTTAATTATGGCGTCAGTGACGCTCACCATCTTGGTGGATTTATCCAAGTTTTGGAGGATGGTACATATATATCTGACATCCATGTGCACTCCTGAAATCTTGTGTGTGAAGTCAGAACTGAATACCGACAACCTTGTTGATGCTGGTAGACTAGTCACTAGAGTTGAGCGACTTTTGGTTTTTTATGGTCGAGTTTCGTTTCGTGAAACCCGACTTTTCCAAAAGTCGGGTCGAGCAAGATCGGCCGATTATAGGGAAAAGTCGGGGTCGTCCCGAAACACGAAACCCAATGTAAGTCAATGGGGAATAAAAGTCGGCAGTGAGAGGAGGACAGGAAACACACCTACAGTGCTCATTTGAATGCCAAAAGCATCAATTCTTCTTACTTAAGCTGGTCAACCTTAATTAACTTCATAATACAAGTTACGCACTGAAAAATGGGGGTTATTTGGCTAAAGTTGTGGGGGGTAGGGCTGGCTCCAGGTTTTCATGTGCCCTGGGCGAAAGAGCGCCCCTTTAACACATAATACCACAACTCATCATGCTACGATACGGCAGAGAAATAGCGGTATAGTACAATGAAAAATACTTCACTTTTTACATCTCATGACGAGGCCCATCTATTTCTCCATACAGAATCATTGGTCCCATATAATGTTTGAAACAGTATATGATGAGCTCCACATAATGCTACAGTATATGTTGGTCCCCATGGATGAAGCTCCACTGTCTTATGGGCCCAAATAATGCTCCAAACATAATGGGCCCCATTTCTAATGCTCTAGTGTATAATGGGCCCTGTAAATGCTGCTCCAGTGTCTGATGTCCACCTTTGGAATGTTCCAGTGTATGGTGGGCCCCATCTATCATTCTCCAGAGTATAGTGCTCCCCAAAAATTGCTGTCCCAACATTGAAAACAATGAAATAAGTCTCCTCGCTAGGGAATCCCTGTACTAGTCTGGACTCCTCGTCGTCCCATCTTCCATCTCACTGCACAGTATTTCAACCTTGCAAGTGCTGTGATCCTGAGCAAGCAGGGGGGGCCCACTCATTGGCAACGGCACTGGCACAGGGCCCCTGATAGTACGGTGATGTGTCTGATGGCGGGTGGGCCGAACCTGCACTTTCATCTGCAGCTTCCTCTTTGTCACCGTGTAAGATGGAACTGTATATGGGAAGGGTAACCTGAGTTTCATCAGGGTCAGATTCAGGTCGGGTAGCGTGCGAGGGGAATGTAGTGGTCTGGGTCAATGTACCAGCAGATTCATCGAGCAGTGGCTGGGCATCAGTGCACTTGTGTCGCCCCCAGGAGAACGGTCGCCACAGTGGCATTACCTTCCTCCTAGGGAGTGTGATGTCATGCTTGGGAGCAACGAAGGATCTCTCTAGCAGGTTAACTGATTGGGTGGCGTTATTCCCACGAGTCATGACCCTCCAAACAGCGTTCATGAAGGCAAAGTGTTTGTTTTACGTGGGCAGTATGTTGCAAAGCTGAACCTTAAAGGAATGTCCAGAAGGGCACCACCAGGAGTGGAGCCTACGGCGTAATTTGACTCAACACGGGCAACCTCAACCATGCCAGCTACAGAACAGATGCACACATTGCAAGCTTAATTCCGTTAACGAGCGAGACTCCGTCATGCCCCGCGGTCCGAGTCCGGCTTACTAGAGGGACACGTGAGGCTCTGGCACATGAGATTGGCCAATATCTGGTGTGTCATGCCCTTACATGTCCGTGGCTGCATGTGCGCTACACTGAAAAGGCCAGCGTTTGTCGCTTACAGGTGCAGATAACCCGCTGAACAACGTTAGTGATGGGGATCACTGATTACAATTATTACTCGCGAACGATGATTTCCCAGTAAGTGCAGGTCAACCGCAGTTCCGGAATTAGGCCTAACCGTCATTCCTGAAAAAAATGAAAAACTTACGTGTGCAAACCACAGGTGCTGTAGCTTGCTTAACAGCTCTCCAGCCGTTCTCACGCCCAGTATGGGTTACACGTGATTGCACAAAGGTGAGAAAGGGTACCGTATCCCCGGATAACATGTATGGATAGCGTACACATTCAAAAGATATGTCTATACATCAGGAACTACAACTACTGTCCCATCATTGGCTAATGTGTCAATCACTGTCATGGTAGCAGGCATCGCCCGATGGGACTTGTAGTCCCATCGGACGATGCCTGCACAGACCCCCGGAGCCTGCACAGACCACCGGCAGGCCGGCACAGCCCCCCGGCAGGCCGGCACAGCCCCCCGGAGCCTGCACAGCCCCCCGGCAGGCCGGCACAGCCCCCCGGCAGGCCGGCACAGCCCCCCGGAGCCTGCACAGACCACCGGCAGGCCGGCACAGACCACCGGAGCCTGCACAGACCCCCTGGCAGGCCGGCACAGCCCCCCGAAAGGCCCGTACAGACCCCAGAGAGGCTGTACAAGGGCAGGAAAGGGTTTTTCTTATTCCGATACCGGAAGTCCCATAGACTTGAATGGGACTTCCGGTATCGGAATCGGCGATACCGATACTTTTTTTAAAGATCGGCCGATACCATCCGATACGATACTTTGAAGTATCGGACGGTATCGCTCAACTCTATTTATAACCCATTCACTTACAATCTTTATTTGCTAATATTCTAGAATCTGTGGATTTAACTAAACTGAAGATGCATTTTAAATGAAAGATTACCGTGAACGAGCGTTCTGGTGAACGTTTGTTTAGTGATAATCGCTCAGTGTAAACATGTTACTGATCATCAGATGAATGAGCAAAGCATAGACCAAAAATATCAAGGCAGTCTGTGTGCACTGAGCCATCAATTATAGATCGTTTAGTGTGTCCTATCTATGTAAATATTTAAAGATTGGCGGCCGTTTCGCACTGCCAGTCGATTCGTCTAAACGGACCCTTAGAGATCTAGACAACCTGATTGGGACCCCTTTTAGAGGGCTTCGCAGGCTGTCTCTGTTCTTGGTATAAGTACAAAAAACATTGCTATAAGACGGCAGTAGAAAATATACAGAGTGAGTCGGGAGGACAGTAAAACTTGTCAATAACCTCAGGAAGTCAACAATAAGCCTGATTAAATCTAGAAAATAAATGCATTATTTTAATGGCTAAATAAGTGAGCAGCTTCTCAATATTCCAATAACAAACTGCTCTGCAAACTTCCGCGGCGGTCAAAATTTATTGTCTGCCAAATGAAGCTCCGCATTTTGCTCTTTTTTTATGACTGTTTGTATGAAACATTTAATTAATTAAACACTACAGTGAAATGTGAAGATTTTTCTAATCTATCTAGGAAAAGTGAACATCTGCCAGGCTGGAACGCCCGCTCACATACCCAACATTGTCATTTGTCATTAAACAACATAAAATAAATGAGTGCATCATTCTCCTTATCACATCTACAACTTATAGGGGAACCATTAGCTGTTGCTTTTTTTTGCATGCGGGTTGAAATAATTGACATTGTTATGTATTTAGTTTGGGTTATATAAACAAAATTACAAAAATGTAATAACACCATTCTTTTACTTTTGAGAAATGACACCAGAGAGATACTAATAGTGTGTATAAGACGACACAGCATTTTATCTTAAATTAACGAGATGTCTATTTTCAGTATGCGTTTGTTCTTCTGTTGGTCAAGAACCATACACTGTTGTCATATGAGTCTTAAACCTTGATTTTTGATATTTTTGAATGGCTAATATTTGCCTCTTATGTCCACTCCTACAACTTATTGTCTGCTATCTTTGCAAGGCAGTGATGCAGGGTCTATGAACAAAGGATGCTTGCTAATATGTTGAATGACCATTGTGTGGGTCCTGTGGCTTGTTGACTTGCAAAACAGAGGAGTAAAAACTATGCAAATTGATTAAATAGTCAAACAATGTGAGTTAATCTCATCACATCCTCCTCTTGACCTCTGAATGCTGTCTTGAAAGACAAAAGTTGTGAGCTATATAAGTTGGTTTTGCCTCTGTAACAGACCAGCCAAGTAATCCAGAGATCCAAAAACCGGAGACTCTTTACAAAACTACAGCCAGGAACACTCTACAGGATAGCTGCCAGATCCTGGCCCCATCTCAAGGAACGAAAATTTGACGTTCTATAGGATGCCATCTTGGGAGTTGGGAGTTCATGGCCCTGGCTGAAGGAATACAGATCTGCTCCATTGACCATTTTTGATCCATGAATATGTTTGGGGTAGTCAGGATTTGGACCCACCTGTCTCCTGTGCCCCATGGATGCTTTTACAAAAGCCAGGATTGGGACTCACTGTTCACCTGGCTCTATGGAGATGTTCGGCGAAGCCAGTATGTGAACTTTTACTTCAATGGACTGTCAGCTTCGTTAGCTTAATGTTACCTTCTCTCTCTGCGTGCCATAGGTGGGGGTAGTCAGCCTAGGAAGCTCTGAAGTAACAACTGCTCTTAACCTGGCGAATCAGTGGAAGGGTGAGTCTCTGTAATTTTGCACCATCTTGGGTATTGTGCTGGCACTGTTCTAAGTGTTATTTGCCTGTTTTGTGGACAATAAAGTATTACCATACTGTTTTACCCTCACCCTGTGTTGTCTGAGTAGTATTATGCCCACAGTAACAGGAAAGCAAGAGTTCGTTGGGGTGTGCCCTGGTCCATGCGGTTTCAGCTAGTGGACGACATCACCCGCTTTCCCCCTTGTCTTCACAATGTATCATCTTTATACTGGCTGTACCCCAAAGCATCCAAAACCTAATGGCCTTGAGCTGTTTTGTAGTGCATCCATGCTTCAGACAACTTTGTCACCCCACAAAAATTATTCAGACCCCCAAATTAGATCTAATAGAAATTATGAACTTAAACATTAGACTGAACTCAAACTTATTTCCCCAAATTTAGATCAGACCTCAAAATTAATTCAGTCTTCAAAATGAACTCCTACTTCAGACCCCAAAGATATTTCTGACTCCAGGAATGACTTGTCAGTGCAGTCTCTAGATTTGTCTATTGAATTCAAGAGTTGAATAAAACCCTTGTGTTTATATAATATTGCTTTGTATTTCCAATATATCCACATTTACTATAGAAGATAATTTTGCTGGTGATTCCAGAGATTTTGTTAAGAAAAATAGGCCCAACAGATTTGGTGGGATATTTCCATAACCTGATGGGATTCGCTTGAGCATCACCAGTCTCTTCACTCTAGGTATCACCCAAAATTTACCATATACTATTAAATCAGGAGTAAGATCATTAGCCAACATTTCTAATAAGATTTTCCGTTGATGTTCCATTGTAGTGGCTTTTTTTTGTAAATGTGACAACTAGTGTTGAGCATTCCGATACCGCAAGTATCGGGTATCGGCCGATATTAGCTGTATCGGAATTCCGATACTGACTTCCGATACTTTTTTCATATCGGATACCGGAATCGAAAGTTCCCATAATGCTATGAGCCCGCTCGCTTTGATTCAGCCAATGGGAATCCTCAGAAGTGTGGGCACATCCTGTTAGGCATTTAGGCATGTTAACTATTGGCATGGCTGTGATTGGCTGCTGAAATGATGTCATGATGCACTATAAAAGCCGCCGACGCCATTTCTGGTCACTCTGCTGTGCTGTCCATCTTACTAGAGGGACACGCGAGGCTCTGGCACGCCAGATCGGCCAATAACAGGTCTGTCATGCCCTTACATGTCTGGGGCTGCATGCGTGCTACAATGAAAGGACCAGCGTGTATCGCTTACAGGTGCGGATAACACGCTGAAACCTGTTAGTGATGGGGATGTGGGATTACAATTCTTCCCCGCGAACAAGCATTTCCCAATAAGTGAAGGTCAACAGTAATTCCGGAATTAGGCCTAAACGGCATTCCAGAAAGAATGTGAAAAAATTAATTGTCCAAACCACAGGTGCTGTAGCTTGCTTAACAGCTGGACTCCTCTGCTGAGTAGCACACAGTTCTAACATAAACAGGCAGCATAGCTTGGTTCACGGATGGCCAACTCTGCTGAGTAGCATACACAGTTACTATGCCCAAAGTATTAAGTGGTGTAAATGCAGTCAAAAACTGGTTCTTTCATAAACAGGCAGCATAGCTCGGTTCACTGGTGGGCTCCTCTTCTGAGTAGCAGACACAGATACTAGGCCCAAAAGGTTTTTCAGGACAATATGCGGTAAAAAATTGATAGAAACACACATGGTGTAGCTCCTTCACAGGTGTACTACACCTCTGGCTACCAGACACCGCTACTATGCCCTAAAACTGTCTATTATCATTGAAAACCATTATTAATGTGAAAAAAAAATATGCTTTTGTTTAACGAAACGTTCTCGAACGGAAACTCGAACAGCCAAATTTTAATCAAAGTGTTGTAGATCGACGAACGGATCTAACACCGCCCAAAACAGCTAGAATTTGAACTTGGCCAATAGTTCCACTCAAACACCACTCATCTGTAATCAGGAGGCAGACTCAGACGGTCTCAGGCACAGTATGGATTCGACAAGATTGCAGAAAGATAAGAAAGGGTACAGTATCACCGGATAACAGGTATATATAGCATAGTTTAAATATTTAAAATCTCCGTGTTTATTTCCGGAGTATGACAAAGACACTCACAGCCTCAGTATGGATTCGACAACAATCTAAAAAGTAGAAAAAAGGAAATGTTTTTGAAGTGTACACCAGTATACACTGTTGGGGTATTTTTAAATCGTCATATATATTTCTGTCTCAGTAAGACAGTCCAGACTCTCCGCAAGAGGAAACGAGATGGATAAAAGTACAGACATAAAGTCGATTGCAGAAATTTAGGAATTACTAATCACGAGAAAAACTCCCTGGAGAATTCTCAGAGGCAATGCTGACCCTCAATTACTTTGTGTGTTGAGACAGCAAAAACAGTTCTTTGTGAAGAAAGGGTTGCTATATTGCAGTACCGTTGATCCCATCACCGTTACTCATCTCCATCAAATTTTGATCACAGGGAGAGATGTAGACATGGTCCTCACTGCCTATCATGATCTGTCAGGTAACTTTGGAGTGCAAAAGACAGAAGTCACAGGCTGTAGGCGATTCTATTGGATTGGCATGAGAGGGCACATTTAAAAATGTGGGCAGGAATGTCACACGTCTGTGAGTAGGAAAACTGTGAAAGCTGATGATAAACCACCAATGCATCTCATTGTGAGTCGACGTCCACAAGAAATGGAAGCCATTGATCATCTGAAGCTAGAGCTCGGCCAGCAGGACATGGTATAGCTACGTCTTAACCATCATCTATCAGTTCACCAAATTTGTAGTGGCAGTCCCAGGGAAGGATTTGACAGCCCAGACTACACAGCGGAGGAGCAGGGAGAGGTAAATATTGCAAATGCTGGGGCCCTGCCCAAGCAAGGGGGGTCAACTCTTTGGCATCGGTACTGCACTGGGCCCCTCATAGTACGCCGGTGTGTCTGACGGCGGGTGTGCACCCCCACCATCAGAGACACTTGATTGCACTATGAGGGACCCTGTGCCAGTGCCGGCGCCCAAGAGTCGGCCCACGCACCTGTCCAGGGCAATGGCACTCGCACGGTTGCGTGCCCTAGGTGGGGACCCCGGCCATGGGGGAGGCAGCCCAGTTAGGGAGGTTTAAAAAATGGCATATGTTGATGTTGGACATTGAGCAGCTGCAAATGAAGGAATTGGAGAAGTCCGAGGAAGAGGAGGACAAAAGCGAGCCATTTTTCTGGCAACCTATGTGTCATCAAGGGAAGGTGGGACAAAATCCTTTGAAACCCATGCATGGTTCATTTTAATGTAGGTTAGATCATCAACATTTTGGGTTGACAGACGGGTTCTTTTTTCTGTCAGGATTGAGCCAGCAGCACTGAAGACTCTTTCCGATAGCACACTAGCAGCAGGGCAAGCGAGCTCCTGTAAGGCATATTGTGCCAATTCAGGCCAGGCGTCCAGTTTTGAGGCCCAATAGTCAAAGGGGGATGACCTGTGAGGAAGAACATCGATATGGGATGAGAAGTAGTTAGTAACCATAATTGACAACTGCTGTCTCCTGTCACTTTCAATCGATGCAGTATTACCAGTCGTTTGAGCGGGACTTGAAAAATCAGTCCACAACATGGTCATGAAACCCCTGTCTCCAACGCCACTTCTGATGTGTGCACCACGAACACCTCTTCCATGTTTCCCCCTATGGCTCATTGGAGAACCATCACCGCTGCTGTGTGCTGGGAATGCCTCAAACAAACGGTTTACCAGAGTTGCTTGTTTGTTAGCCAATATTAGGTCAAGGTTTTCCTGTGTCCTGTGGCATGATGTTTTGGAATTTGCCTTTATAGCATGGATCCAGGATGCTGGCCAAACAGTAGTCGTCATCGTTCATCATTTTGTCAATGCGGGGGTCCCCTTTTAGGATCTGTAAGGCATAATCTGACATGTGGGCCAATGTTCCAGGTGTCAATGATGCACTGCGAGTGCTGGGTTGAGGGGCACTTTCTGGCAAATCCACATCCCTCCAGTCATGCACAAACCCTGTACCAGACCTTGCCACGCCAACATTTCTCTTGCCCCACGAGAAGCATCCTCCTCCCCTAAATAATCATCCCCATCATCATCCTCCTTCTCCTCCTCTTCTTCCTCTACCTCGTCCAGGAGAGTTCCCTGAGCAGACAATGGCTGACTGTCATCAAGGCTTCCCTCCTCCTCTTCCTCATCCTCCTCGGCTGCAGACGCCTGCTCCTTAATGTGCGTCAAAGTTTGCATGAGCAGACGCATAAGTGGGATGCTCATACTTATGATGGTGTCGTCTGCGCTTACCAGTCGTGTGCATTCCTCAAAACACTGAAGGACTTTACAGAGGTCTTTCAGCTTCGACCACTGCACACCCAACAACTCCTTGTCTGCCCTCAAAGTGCCTGGCCGTGTATCCTCCCACAAATGCATTACAGCCTGACTCTGTTCGCACAGCCTCTCAACCATGTGCAGGGTGGAGTTCCACCTTGTTGCAACGTCGATAATTAGGCAGTGCTTGGGAAGTTAGAACAATTGCTGCAGCTTCTGAGTGCGACTGGAGTGTACGGGCGACCGGCAGATGTGCGAGCACAGTCTTTGGACCTTCTGGAGCAGGCCTGTTAACTCCGGATAATTATTGAGGAAGCACTGCACCACCAGGTTCAAGGTGTGAGCCAGGCAAGGTATGTGTCGGAGTTTAGAAAGTGCTATGGCTGCCACAAAATTCCGGCCGTTATCACTAACTACCTTGCCTGCCTCAAGATGTAGACTGCCCAGCCATGACTCAGTTTGTCGCTGCAAGTAGTCGGCCAGTACCTCCGCGGTGTGTCTATAGTCGCCCAAACACATCATCTTCAACACAGCCTGCTGACGCTTACCACTAGCTGTTCGATAGTGGGACACCGAGTGTGCAACACTGGCAGCTGCGGATGGAGTGCTCATGTGACTGCGCTCTGTGGATGAGCTCTCGCTTCTGGAGGAGGAGGAGGCGGGTCGAACACCTACAGTCATGGCCAAAAGTTTAGAGAATGACACAAATATTAATTTTTACAAAGTCTACTGCTTCATTTTTTCTAATGGCAATTTGCATATACTCTAGAATGTTATAAAGAGTGATCAGCTTAACAGCAATTACTTGCAAAGTCAATATTTGCCTAGAAAATTAACTTTATCCCCCAAAACACATTTCAACATCATTGCAGCCCTGCCTGAAAAGGACCAGCTAACATCGTTTCAGTGATTGCTCCATTAACACAGGTGTCGGTGTTGATGAGGACAGGGCTGGAGATCAATCTGTCATGATTAAGTAAGAATGACACCACTGGACACTTTAAAAGGAGGCTGGTGCTTGGCATCATTGTTTCTCTTCTGTTAACCATGGTTATCTCTAAAGAAACACGTGCAGTCATCATTGCACTGCTCAAAAATGGCCTAACAGGGAAGAGTATCGCAGCTAGAAAGAGTGCACCTCAGTCAACAATCTATCGCATCATCAAGAACTTCAAGGAGAGAGGTTCCCTTGTTGCCAAAAAGGCTTCAGGGCGCCCAAGAAAGACCAGCAAGCGCCAGGACCGTCTCTTAAAAGTGTTTCAGCTGCGGGATCGGGCTACCAGCAGTGCAGTGCTTGCTCAGGAATGGCAGCAGGCAGGTGTGAGTGCATCTGCACGCACTGTGAGGCGGAGACTCTTGGAGCAAGGCCTGGTCTCAAGGAGGGCAGCAAAGAAGCCACTTCTCTCCAGAAAAAACATCATGGACACACTGATATTCTGCAAGAGGTACAGGGAGTGGACCGCTGAGGACTTGGGTAAAGTCATTTTCTCTGATGAATCCCCTTTTCGATTGTTTGGGACATCTGGAAAACGGCTTATTCGGAGAAGACCAGGTGAGCGCTACCACCAGTCTTGTCTCATGCCAACTGTCAAGCATCCTGAAACCATTCATGTGTGGGGTTGCTTCTCAGCCAAGGGAATGGGCTCTCTCTCAGTCTTGCCTAAAAACACAGCCATGAATAAAGAATGGTACCAGAATGTCCTCCAAGAGCAACTTCTCCCAACCGTCCAAGAGCAGTTTGGCGATCAACAATGCCTTTTTCAACATGATGGAGCACCTTGCCATAAAGCAAAGGTGATAACTAAATGGCTCAGGGAACAAAACATTGAGATTTTGGGACCATGGCCTGGAAACTCCCCAGATCTTAATCCCATTGAGAACTTGTGGTCAATCATCAAGAGACGGGTGGACAAACAAAAACCTTCAAATTCAGACAAAATAAAAGCATTGATTTTGCAAGAATGGACTGCTATCAGTCAGGATTTGATCCAGAAGTTGATTGAGAGCATGCCAGGGAGAATTGCTGAGGTCCTGAAGAAGAAGGGTCAACACTGCAAATATTGACTTGCTGCATTAACTCATTATAACTGTCAATATAACCTTTTGTTACTCATAATATGATTGCACTTATATTTCTGTATGTGATAAAAACATCTGACAAACACACATAAAACCAGAGGCCAGCAGATCATGTGAAAATATAATATTTGTGTCATTCTCTAAACTTTTGGCCATGACTGTGCACCCAAATGTTTCCTATACCGTGGGCTAGGCAGCACTGTCCCACCGCCGCTGTCCCCTGTGGACCCTGCATCCACATTAACCCAGTGCGCAGTGATCGACACGTAACGGCCCTGGCCATACCTACTAGACCATTCATCTGTTGTGAGGTGCACCTTTCCACTCACTGATTGCTTGAGTGCATGGACAATGCGGCCTTTCACATCAAAGTGGAGGGCTGGGATGGCTTTGTGAGAAAAGAAGTGCCGACTGGGTAGGTCATAGCGTGGTACTGCATAGGCCATGAGTTCGCGGAAAGCTTCACTTTCAACCAACCAGTAGGGCATCATCTCTAACAAGATTAGTTTGGCAATGTGGGCGTTCAAACCCAGTGTACGTGGATGAGAGGATGAGTACTTTCTTGTCCTACTCATAGTCTCTGGTAGGGTGAGCTGGACTTGAGAACTACATATAGTGGAACTAGCGGTGGACATGGCGGACTGAGAGAGGGTTGATGATGGTGATGGAGTCGGTGTTCTTTCTGATGGCCTAGATTCAGTCTTTCGTAGCAATAACATTGTGATTCCCTGACTGCTTTGGCCTTGCAACGACACCTTAACATTTGCTGCTGGTGGTGTGCTAACTGGTGTGCTTACAGTGGGGGAAACGATGTAGCGTTGCTGACTACCTTCATTGGGAGCAGTTACACATGTGGTACCTGAGGTTTTGTAGTCCGTCCACGCTTGCAAGTGCATGGTGGTTAAATGTCTAAGCATGCAACTGGTATTCAAATTTCTCAGATTTTTCCCTCGGCTAAAGGTCTTTGCGCACTTCTTACAGATAACCTTTGCCTGATCATTAGGATTTTGTTAAAAAAAGTGCCACACTGCACTCTTTCTACTATGGAAGACATTTTGAGGCCTTGCACGCTGTGCTAATTTGACCGTCTGGCCTAGCTGTCCTGCAACTCTTTTGGTTTTTGTAACCCATTCTTGGATTGCTCCGGGCCTGCCAGATAACAGCTGTTGCAATGTCGATGCCTGCTGCGGATGTGGGTCGCCCTCCCAGGGCTGTGGGGTACTCGGTACCGGGCCGGTGTCAGGGGAATGTGTCACAGCAGTGTTGACCCGATCCGTGGCCCTGGGCGCCCAAGTAATGGGGGAATGTAGTTAATGGAATGGAATACTTTGTGATGCCACCTGTGGTGCTCGGCAAGGGAGGTGTTAAGCCGACGCTGCATGCAGATCCGCTGGGACTGATGGTAGGGTGCAGCAAGCATGTAAAAGCTCCCAACAGGTGAAGCTATAGTCCCAGGGCAGTGTAGAGGTGGTTGGCACGGGGATGTATCGGTGCCGTAAGGGTAAGAAGCAGACAAGACACAGTGGGGTGCAATTTCTGTACCTTTACTTAATAACTGCAGTCCAGGGTCCTGATTACAGATGTAACGGAGCAGGCTAGCCTGGAAGCAACTCAGGGATTCTCTCTCAGCAGACGGGCTGTGTAGTCTCCTTCCTAGCACTTGTTTGAATGAAGTACTCCTAGTACCGATTTACACTGAAGTTCCTCCTGTCAGATGTCCTTACTTGCACGGCAGACAGCTGTAGCCTATCTCGGGGGCTTTTTTCTCCTGAGTCCCGGCTCTCTATCCAAGCTGCTGTTGTGCCCTCAAGTCTTAGATGGGAGTAGGGCATTTACAGCCTCCTACTCCTCTGGTATCTGTTGTAGGACCGTTAGTATCCGTACAACCGTGGAGACCAGGCTCCAGTTCATGCGCTCACTGTGAGGGAGCTCTCCGTTCCCAGCTCAACGTTCAGCTTCTCTCTACACGTCTGCACACTTCACCCTCCGCAGACTAACTAACCACTCCTTCCTCTTGGCCCTCAGAGAGCACTCCTCCCCTTAATCCTGGTTCAGAGTTCCCCCTGCTGGCTTGGAGTGGAACTGTGTTGCATGCATGGATTGACTGCGAGAGAGACCCATCATTGCCTCCAAGCCTGGCATTACCCTCCCCTGGAGGAAGGCAAAGCCACTGTGGCGAACATACTCCTGGGGGCGCCACAGATGCTCCTCCTCCTCTTCTGAGCTATTGGTAGCGGCACACTCTTCCCCCAATGGATGCCAATCTGGGTCAACAACTGGGTCTTCCATCACCTCCTCTTCAATGTCATGTGCACCTTCCTCTGGGTCACCATGTAAGGTGGTATAGTATGCGGGAAGGGGCACCCGAGTTTCATCAGGGTCAGATTCTGGCTCAGTACACTGCGAGGACAATGTAGTGCTCAGAGTGAATGTACCAGCAGATAAATCTAGCAGTGGCTGTGCATCAGTGCACTCCATGTCAGACTCTTCTTGGACGGGGTAATTCACGATTTGACTTGATAACCCAGGCATGGTATGTGAAAAGAGCTCCATGGAGTAATCTGTAGTGTGGCCTGCCGCATCCTTTACTTTTGAATAAAAAACAAATCTGAACTGAGAAAAGTAAGTTAATGTGTATGCACAATGTAAGTGCATATAAACACATGACCATTAACCAGAGAAAACAAAAAGCAAAAAACACAAATATAAAAGTAAAAAATATACTGCAAATAATGCATAAAGGTAATAATAATAATAATAATAATAAGGGTATTTAGTAAACATAATTTTGATCAAAATAATGTACAAGCCATCCCGCCACGTCACGTCAACCCTTGTGGGACAGTCCCTACTCTAGTATTTAAAACCTTTTTCACTTGCCAAGTGGCGTGAATGTGAATAAGGGTCGAGCGGCTGAACCACTAGTAACAGCTTAGGCCAGACTGGATGGCTTTCCCAGCTCAGAAAGAGGGCGGTCACACCCATATATGCACTGAATGCACAATAAAATGAATAAAAAACAAATCTGAACTGAGAAAAGTAAGTTAATGTGTATGCATAATGTAAGTGCATATAAACACATGACCATTAACCAGAGAAAACAAAAAGCAAAAAACACAAATATAAAAGTAAAAAATATACTGCAAATAATGCATAAAGGCAATAATAATAATAACTAGATGTGTATTTCCTGAAGGAAGTACAGATAGTGGTTTGAAATGGTGCCCGGGCTGCCCCTTTAAAAGAGACTTGCCTGCTGCCCCTGCAAGACTTTCAACTCAGGATCCGTTTTAACCGTGGGTGCCTCTCAGGGGCCACTTTGGCCTCAGGGTCTGATTTGGTGGGTGAGGCCCCTCAGGATCCGATTTGGTGGCCTGGGCTCCTCAGGGCTTGAATTGGTGGCTGGGATCCCTCAGGGTCCGATTTTGTGGGTGTGGCTTCTCAGGGTCCAATTTAGTGGGTGCGGCCCCTCAGGGTCTGATTTTGTGGCCGGGTCCACTCAGGGTCCAATTTTGTGGGTGGGGCCCCTTAGGGTCTGATTTTGTGGACGGAGACCCCTGGGTCCATATTGGTGGGCGGGCCACTCTGGGTCCAATTTGGTGGGGGGGCCATTCTGGGTCCGATTTGGTGGGCGGGGCCCCTCGGGGTCCGATTTTGTGGCTGGGGCCCCTCAGGGTCCGATTTTTTTGGTTGGGCCCCTCAGGATCCGATTTTGAGGGTGGGGCCCCTCAGGGTCTGATTTTGTGGCCGGGGCCCCTCAGGGTCGGATTTTGTGGTTGGGGCCCCTCAGGGTCTGATTTTGTGGCCGGGTCTACTCAGGGTCCGATTTTGAGGGCAGGGCCCCTTAGGGTCCTATTTTGTGGTTGGTGGCCCTCAGGGTCCGATTTTGTGGGTGGGGCCTCTCAGAGTCCGATTTGGTTGGCGGGGCCCCTCAGGGTCCGATTTGGTGGGCGGGGCCCCTCAGTGTCCGATTTGGTGGGCGGGGCCTCTCAGGGTCCGATTTGGTGGGCGGGGCCTCTCAGGGTCCGATTTTGAGGGCGGGGCCCCTCAGGGTCCGATTTTGTGGGTGGGGCCCCTCAGGGTCCAATTTTGTGGGTGGGGCCCCTCAGGGTCTGATTTTGTGGCCGGGATCCCTCAGGGTCCAATTTTGTGGTTGGGGCCCCTCAGGGTCCGATTTTGTGGTTGGGGCCCCTCAGGATCCGGTTTTGTGGCAGGGGTCCCTCAGGGTCCGATTTTGTGGTTGGGGCCCCTACGGATCCGGTTTTGTGGCCGGGGCCCCTCAGAGTCCGATTTTGTGGGTTGGGCCCCTCAGGGTCTGATTTTGTCGCCAGGGCCCCTCAGGGTCCGATTTTGTGGTTGGGGCCCCTCGGGGTCTGATTTGGTCGGCGGGGCCCCTCGGGGTCTGATTTGGTAGGCGGGACCCCTGAGGGTCCGATTTTGTGACCGTGGCCCCTCAGGGTCCGATTTTGTGGTTGGGGCCCCTCAGGGTCTGATTTTGTGGCCGGGGCCCCTCAGGGTCCGATTTTGTGGTTGGGGCCCCTCAGGGTCTGATTTGGTGGGCGGGGCCACTCTGGGTCGGATTTGGTGGGCGGGGCCACTCTGGGTCCGATTTGGTGGGCGGGGCCCCTCAGGGACCAATTTGGTGGTTGGGGCCACTCTAGGTCCGATTTGGAGGCCAGGGTCGATCAGCCTCCAATTTGGAGGCCGGGGTGGCTCAGCCTCCGATTTGGAGCCTGGGGTCACTGTTTTCAATTTGGCGCGCTGGCCCTTTAAGACTCATTTTGGTGCACCGGCCCTTTAAGAATCACTTTGGCGCATCAGCCGTTTTAGAGACAGGGTGGCTCACTGGGCTTCTAAATCCACTTTGGCGCACATTCCCTCTCAGGGGCATGAGTCCGATTTGGTTGGCGGGGCCCCTCAGGGTCCGATTTGGTGGGCGGGGCCTCTCAGGGTCCGATTTTGAGGGCGGTGCCCCTCAGGGTCCGATTTTGTGGGCGGGGCCCCTGAGGGTGTGATTTGGTGGGCGGGGCCCCTCTGGGTTCGATTTTGTGGCCGGGGTCTCTCAGGGTCCGATTTTGTGGCCGGGGCCCCTTAGGGTCCGATTTTATGGTTGGGGGCCCTCAGGGTCCGATTTTGTGGGTGGGGCCCCTCAGAGTCCGATTTGGTTGGCGGGGCCCCTCAGTGTCCGATTTGGTGGGCGGGGCCTCTCAGGGTCCGATTTGGTGGGCAGGGCCTCTCAGGGTCCGATTTTGAGGGCGGGGCCCCTCAGGGTCCGATTTTGTGGGCGGGGCCCCTCAGGGTCCAATTTTGTGGGTGGGGCCCCTCAGGTTCTGATTTTGTGGGTGGGGCCCCTCAGGGTCTGATTTTGTGGCTGGGATCCCTCAGGGTCCAATTTTGTGGTTGGGGCCCCTCAGGGTCCGATTTTGTGGTTGGGGCCCCTCAGGATCCGGTTTTGTGGCAGGGGTCCCTCAGGGTCCGATTTTGTGGTTGGGGCCCCTACGGATCCGGTTTTGTGGCCGGGGCCCCTAAGAGTCCAATTTTGTGGGTTGGGCCCCTCAGGGTCTGATTTTGTCGCCGGGGCCCCTCAGGGTCCGATTTTGTGGTTGGGGCCCCTCGGGGTCTGATTTGGTCGGCGGGGCCCCTCGGGGTCTGATTTGGTAGGCGGGATCCCTGAGGGTCCGATTTTGTGACCGTGGCCCCTCAGGGTCCGATTTTGTGGTTGGGGCCCCTCAGGGTCTGATTTTGTGGCCGGGGCCCCTCAGGGTCCGATTTTGTGGTTGGGGCCCCTCAGGGTCTGATTTGGTGGGCGGGGCCACTCTGGGTCAGATTTGGTGGGCGGGGCCACTCTGGGTCCGATTTGGAGGCCAGGGTCGATCAGCCTCCAATTTGGAGGCCGGGGTGGCTCAGCCTCCGATTTGGAGCCTGGGGTCACTGTTTTCAATTTGGCGCGCTGGCCCTTTAAGACTCATTTTGGTGCACCGGCCCTTTAAGAATCACTTTGGCGCATCAGCCGTTTAAGTTACAGGGTGGCTCACTGGACTTCTAAATCCACTTTGGCGCACATTCCCTCTCAGGGGCATGCGTCATGTGATGAAGCTAGATTTGCATTTGTGCTGTGGGTTTCGCTTTAAGAGCTGATATTATGTGGCAGAAACTCTGTCCTGAGGGTCCGATTTGGTGAGCGGGGCCCCTCAGGGTCCGATTTGGTGAGCGGGGCCCCTCAGGGTCTGATTTGGTGAGCGGGGCCCCTCAGGGTCCGATTTGGTGGGCGGGGCCCCTCAGGGTCTGATTTGGTGGGCAGGCCCCTCAGGGTCCGATTTGGCGCACATTCTCTCTCAGGGGCGTGCGTCATGTGATGAAGCTAGATTTGAATTTGTGCTGTGAGTTTCACTTTAAGAGCTGATATTATGTGGCAGAAGCTCTGTCCTGGGGGCATCATGTGACGTTCGTAGGCGTTAGCATAGTAACTGGGTGTGCCTGCGCATATCAATGAGCTTTACTGCCATTTGAATTGGCACGTTTTAAGTTTCCCATTGAAAAGCATTGAGACAGTGCATTCCAATGACGGGAAAAAAAATTTTCAAACGCAAATTGTGCAAAAACTACAAATCCGATCGACATGAAAAATACTTAGCACACCTCTCGTGGGCGCTGGCTTCGAAACGACTCCTCAACGGAGTCTGTGCGTGTAGCGGTTCGGGTCGCATTAATTGCGGAAATCAACTGAATAAAAAGAAAAAGTTAGCAGAGTTTGGATTACAACATTAATACTAGATGTGTATTTCCTGAAGGAAGTACAGATAGTGGTTTGAAATGGTGCCCGGGCTGCCCCTTTAAGAGAGACTTGCCTGCTGCCCCTGCAAGACTTTCAACTCAGGATACGATTTAACTGTGGGTGCCTCTCAGGGGCCACTTTGGCCTCATGGTCTGATTTTGTGGGTGGGGCCCCTCAGGGCCTGATTTTGTGGGTGGGGCCCCTCAGGGTCCGATTTTTTTGGGTGGGGCCTCTCAGGGTCCGATTTTGTGGCCGGGGCCACTCAGGGTCCGATTTGGTGGCCGGGGCCCCTCAGGGTCTGATTTGGTGGGTGGGGCCCCTCAAGGTCCGATTTTGTGGCTGGGGCCCCTCAGGGTCCGATTTTGTGGCCGGGGCCAATCAGGATCCGATTTTTGTGGCCGGAACCCCTCAGGGTCCAATTTTGCAGGTGGGGCCCCTCAGGGTCCGATTTTGTGGGTGGGACCTCTCAGGGTCCGATTTGGTGGGCGGGGCCCCTCAGGGTCCAATTTGGTGGGCAGGTCCCCTCAGGGTCCGATTTTGTGGGTTGGGCCCCTCAGGGTCCGATTTTGTGGCCGGGGCCCCTCAGGGTCCGATTTTGTGGTTGGGTCCCCTCAGGGTCCGATTTTGTGGTTGGGTCCCCTCAGGGTCCGATTTTGTGGTTGGGGCCCCTCAGGGTCCGATTTTGTGGCCGCGGCCCCTCAGGGTCTGATTTTGTGGCCGCGGCCCCTCAGGGTCCGATTTTGTGGCAGGGGCCCCTCTGGGTCCGATTTTGTGGGTGGGGCCCCTCTGGGTCCAATTTGGTGGGCGGGACCACTCTGGGTCCAATTTGGTGGGCGGGGCCTCTCAGGGTCCGATTTTGTGGTTGGGTCCCCTCAGGGTCCGATTTTGTGGTTGGGGCCCCTCAGGGTCCGATTTTGTGGCCGGGGCCTATCAGGGTCCAATTTTGTGACTGGGGCCCATCAGGGTCCGATTTTGTGGCCGCGGCCCCTCAGGGTCTGATTTTGTGGCAGGGGCCCCTCTGGGTCTGATTTTGTGGGCGGAGCCCCTCTGGGTCCAATTTGGTGGGCGGGACCACTCTGGGTCCAATTTGGTGGGCGGGACCACTCTGGGTCCGATTTGGTGGGCGGGGCCTCTCAGGGTCCGATTTGGTGGGCGGGGCCCCACAGGGTCCGATTTGGTGGGCGGGGCCTCTCAGGGTCCGATTTGGTGGGCGGGGCCCCACAGGGTCCGATTTGGTGGGCGGGGCCACTCTGGGTAAGATTTGGAGGCTGGGGTCGCTCAGCCTCCAATTTGGAGGCTGGGGTCGTTGAGCTTCCGATTTGGAGGCCGAGATCAAAAAGGCTCTGATTTGGAGGCCGGGGTCGATGAGACTCCGATTTGGAGGCCGGGGTGGCTCAGCCTCCGATTTGGAGGCCGGGGTGGCTCAGCCTCTGATTTGGAGGCCGGGGTGGCTCAGCCTCCGATTTGGAGGCCGGGGTGGCTCAGCCTCCGATTTGGAGGCCGGGGTGGATCAGCCTCCGATTTGGAGGCCGGAGTGGCTCAGCCTCCGATTTGGAGGCCGGGGTCGATCAGCCTCCGATTTGGAGGCCGGGGTGGCTCAGCCTCCGATTTGGAGGCCGGGGTGGCTCAGCCTCCGATTTGGAGGCCGGGGTGGCTCAGCCTCCGATTTGGAGGCCGGGGTCGATCAGCCTCCGATTTGGAGGCCGGGGTGGCTCAGCCTCCTATTTGGAGGCCGGGGTGGCTCAGCCTCCGATTTGAAGGCCTGGGTCGATCAGCCTCCGATTTGGAGGCCGGGGTGGATCAGCCTCCGATTTGGAGGCCAGGGTGGCTCAGCCTCCGATTTGGAGGCCGGGGTGGATCAGCCTCCGATTTGGAGGCCGGGGTGGATCAGCCTCCGATTTGGAGGCCGGGGTGGATCAGCCTCCGATTTGGAGGCCGGGGTGGCTCAGCCTCCGATTTGGAGGCCGGGGTCGATCAGCCTCCGATTTGGAGGCCGGGGTGGCTCAGCCTCCTATTTGGAGGCTGGGGTGGCTCAGCCTCTTATTTGGAGGCCTGGGTCGATCAGCCTCCGATTTGGAGGCCGGGGTGGATCAGCCTCCTATTTGGAGGCCGGGGTGGCTCAGCCTCCTATTTGGAGGCCGGGGTGGCTCAGCCTCCTATTTGGAGGCCGGGGTGGCTCAGCCTCCGATTTGAAGGCCTGGGTCGATCAGCCTCCGATTTGGAGGCCGGGGTGGATCAGCCTCCGATTTGGAGGCCGGGGTGGCTCAGCCTCCTATTTGGAGGCCGGGGTGGCTCAGCCTCCTATTTGGAGGCCGGGGTGGCTCAGCCTCCGTTTTGAAGGCCTGGGTCGATCAGCCTCCGATTTGGAGGCCGGGGTGGATCAGCCTCCGATTTGGAGGCCAGGGTGGATCAGCCTCCGATTTGGAGGCCGGGGTGGATCAGCCTCCTATTTGGAGGCCGGGGTGGCTCAGCCTCCTATTTGGAGGCCGGGGTGGCTCAGCCTCCGATTTGAAGGCCTGGGTCGATCAGCCTCCGATTTGGAGGCCGGGGTCGATCAGCCTCCGATTTGGAGGCCGGGGTCGATCAGCCTCCGATTTGGAGGCCGGGGTGGCTCAGCCTCCTATTTGGAGGCCGGGGTGGCTCAGCCTCCTATTTGGAGGCCGGGGTGGCTCAGCCTCCTATTTGGAGGCCGGGGTGGCTCAGCCTCCGATTTGAAGGCCTGGGTCGATCAGCCTCCGATTTGGAGGCCGGGGTGGATCAGCCTCCGATTTGGAGGCCGGGGTGGATCAGCCTCCGATTTGGAGGCCGGGGTGGATCAGCCTCCGATTTGGAGTGCGGGGTGGCTCAGCCTCCGATTTGGAGGCCGGGGTGGCTCAGCCTCCGATTTGGAGGGATCAGCCTCCGATTTGGAGGCCGGGGTGGATCAGCCTCCGATTTGGAGGCCGGGGTGGATCAGCCTCCGATTTGGAGGCCGGGGTGGATCAGCCTCCGATTTGGAGGCCGGGGTCGATCAGCCTCCGATTTGGAGGCCGGGGTGGCTCAGCCTCCTATTTGGAGGCTGGGGTGGCTCAGCCTCTTATTTGGAGGCCTGGGTCGATCAGCCTCTGATTTGGAGGCCGGGGTGGATCAGGCTCCGATTTGGAGGCCGGGGTGGATCAGGCTCCGATTTGGAGGCCGGGGTGGATCAGCCTCCCATTTGGAGGCCGGGGTGGCTCATTGTCCGATTTGGAGGCCGGGGTGGCTCAGTCTCCGATTTGGTGTGTCGGCCCTTTAAGACTCATTTGGGTGCGCTGGCCCTTTAACAATCACTTTGGCGCGTTTGCCCTTTAAGAGCTAGTTTGGCTGACTGGGCTTCTTTTAAATCCACTTTGGCGCACACATTCTCTCTCAGGGGCATGTGTCATGTGATGAAGCTAGGTTTGCATTTGTGCTGTGGGTTTCGCTTTAAGAGCTGATATTATGTGGCAGAGGCTCTGTGCTGGGGTTCAGGTGAAGTTCGTAGGCGTTGGCATAGTAACTGGGTCTGCCTGCGCATATCAATGAGCTCAACTGTCATTTCAATCGCCTCAGGGCACGTTTTGCCATTTCCTATTGAAAAGCATTGGAGACAGTGCATTCCAATGACGGGAAAAAAAATTTTCAAACGCAAATTGCGCAAAAACTACAAATCCGATCGACACGAAAAATACTTAGCACACCTCTCATGGACGCTGGCTTCGAAACGACACCTCAACGGAGTCTGTGCGTGTAGCGGTTCGGGCCGCATTAATTGCGGAAATCAACTTAATATTAATAATAATAAGAAGAAGAATAAGTTAGCAGCGTTCGGATTACAATATAGTGGTTTTTTCAAACCACTATAACTAGATGTGTATTTCCTGAAGGAAGTACAGATAGTGGTTTGAAATGGTGCCCGGGCTGCGACTTTGAGAGAGACTTGCCTGCTGCCCCTGCACGACTTTCAACTCAGTATCCGTTTTACCTGTGGGTGCCTCTCAGGGGCCACTTTGGCCTGTGGGGCCCCTCAGGGTCTGATTTGGTGGGTGGGGCCCCCCAGGATCCGATTCAGTGGACTGGGCTCCTCAGGGCTTGAATTGGTGGGCCGATTTGGTGGGCGAGGCCCCTCAGGGTCCGGTTTGGTGGGCACGGCCCCTCAGGGTCTGATTTGGCGGGTGGGACCCCTCTGGGTCCGATTTGGTGGGCGGGGCCCCTCAGAGTTCGATTTGGTGGGTGGGGCACCACAGGGTCCGATTTGCTGGGCAGGGCCCCACAGGGTCTGATTTGGTGGGAGGGGCCACTCTGGGTCCAATTTGGTGAGCGGGGCCCCACAGGGTCCGATTTGGTGAGTGGGGCCCCACAGGGTCCAATTTCGTGGGCGGAGCTCCTCTGGTTCCGATTTGGTAGACGGGGCCTCTCAGGGTCCGATTTGGTGGGCGGGTCCCCTCAGGATCCGATTTGGTGGGTGGGGCTCTTCAGGGTATGATTTGGCAGGCGGGGCCCATGAGGGTCTGATTTGGTGGGCGGCGCCCCTCATGGCCTGATTTGGTGGGCGGGGCCACTCTGGGTCTGATTAGGTGGGCGGGGCCCCTTAGGGTCAGATTTAGTGGGTGGGACCCCTCAGGGTCTGATTTGGTGGGCGGGGCCACTCTGGGTCCAATTTGGTGGGCGGGGCCCTTCAGGGTACAATTTGGTAGGCGGGACCACTCTGAGTCTGATTTGGTGGGAGGGGCCCCTCAGGGTTCAATTTGGTGGGCGGGCCACTCTGGGTCCAATTTGGAGGGCGGGGCCACTACGGGTCTGATTTGGTGAGCGGGGCCCCTCAGGGTCTGATTTGGTGGGCGGGGCCTCTCTGGGTCTGATTTGGAGGGCGGGGCCACTTCGGGGCCAATTTGTTGGCCTGGGTGGCTCAGCCTCGGATTTGTAGGCCAGGGTCGATCAGCCTCCAATTTGGAGCCTGGGGTCACTCAGCATTCGATTTGGCGCGCCAGCCCTTTAAGGCTGATTTTGGTGCGCCGGCCCTTTAAGATTCACTTAGGCGCGTCGGCTGTTTAAGAGCTAGTTTGGCACACTGGGCTTCTAAATTCACTTTGGCGTACATTCTCTCTCAGGGGCACGCGTCATGTGATGAAGCTAGATTTGCATTTGTGCTGTGGGTTTCGCTTTAAGAGCTGATATTATCGCCAGAAACTGTGTCCTGCTGGGGTCATGTGAAGTTCTTTGGCGCTGGCATAGTAACTGGGTCTGCCTGCGCATATCAATGAGCTAAACTGCCATTTGAATCGCCTTAGGGCATGTTTTCTCTAAGGCAAAATTTCCCCATTGAAAAGCATTGAGACAATACATTCAAATGACGGGAAAAAAAAATTTCTAATGCAAATTGCGCAAAAACTACAAATCCAATCGACACGAAAATTTCTTAGCACACCTCTCATGGATGCTGGCTTCGAAACGACACCTCAACGGAGTCTGTGCGTGTAGCGGTTCGGGCCGCATTAATTGCGGAAATCAACTGAATAATAAGAATAAGTTAGCAGCGGTCGGATTACAACATTAATACTAGATGTGTATTTCCTGAAGGAAGTACGGATAGTGGTTTGAAATGGTGCCCGGGCTGCCCCTTTAAGAGAGACTTGCCTGCTGCCCCTGCAAGACTTTCAACTCAGGATCCGTTTTAACTGTGGGTGCCTCTCAGGGGCCACTTTGGCCTCAGGGTCCGATTTTGTGGGTGGGACCCCTCAGGGCCCGATTTTGTGGGTGGGGCCCCTCTGGGTCCGATTTTGTGGCCGGGGCACCTCAGGGTCCGATTTTGTGGGTGGGGCCCCTTAGGGTCCGATTTGGTGGACGGGGCCACTCAGGGTCCGATTTGGTGGGCGGGGCCACTCAGGGTCCGATTTGGTGAGTGGGGCCCCTCAGAGTTCAATTTGGTCAGCGGGGCCCCTCAGGGTCCGATTTTGTGGGTGGGGCCCCTCAGGGTCCAATTTTGTGGTTGGGGCCTCTCAGAATCCGATTTAGTGGGCGGGGCCCCTCCGGGTCTGAATTGGTGGGCGGGGCCCCTCAGGGTCCGATTTGGTGGGCGGGGCCCCTCAGGGTCTGATTTTGTGGGTTGGGCCCCTCAGGGCCCGATTTTGTGTCCGGGGCCCCTCAGGGTCCAATTTTGTGGCCGGTGCCTCTCAGGGTCCGATTTTGTGGGTGGGGCCCCTCAGGGTCCGATTTTGTGGTTGGGGCCTTTCAGAATCCAATTTAGTGGGCGGGGCCCCTCCGGGTCTGAATTGGTGGGCGGGGCCCCTCAGGGTCCGATTTGGTGGGCGGGGCCCCTCAGGGTCTGATTTTGTGGGTTGGGCCCCTCAGGGCCCGATTTTGTGTCCGGGGCCCCTCAGGGTCCAATTTTGTGGCCGGTGCCTCTCAGGGTCCGATTTTGTGGGTGGGGCCCCTCATGGTCCGATTTTGTGGTTGGGGCCTTTCAGAATCCAATTTAGTGGGCGGGGCCCCTCCGAGTCTGAATTGGTGGGCGGGGCCCCTCAGGGTCCGATTTGGTGGGCGGGGCCCCTCAGGGTCTGATTTTGTGGGTTGGGCCCCTCAGGGCCCGATTTTGTGTCCGGGGCCCCTCAGGGTCCGATTTTGTGTCCGGAGCCTCTCAGGGTCCGATTTTGTGGTTGGGGCCCCTCAGGATCTGATTTTGTGTCCGGGGTCCCTCAGGGTCCGATTTTGTGGCCGGGGCCCCTCAGGGTCCCATTTTGTGGGTGGGGCCCCTCAGGGTCCAATTTTTTGGCCGGGGCCCCTCAGGGTCCAATTTTGTGGGTGGGGCCCCTCAGGGTCCAATTTTGTGGTTGGGGCCCCTCAGGGTCCAATTTTGTGGGTGGGGCCCCTCAGGGTCCGATTTTGTGGTTGGGACCCCTCAGGGATCGATTTTGTGGTTGGGGCCCCTCAGGATACAATTTTGTGACCGGGGCCCTCAGGGTCTGATTTTGTGGGTGGGGCCTCTCAGGGTCTGATATTGTGGGTGGGGCCCCTCAGGATCCGATTTTGTGGGTGGGGCCCCTCAGGATCTGATTTTGTGGTTTGGGCCCCTCAGGGTTCAGTTTTGTAGGCGGTGCCCCTCAGGGTCCGAATTTGTGGCCTGGGACCCTCAGGGTCCGATTTTGTGGCCGGGGCCCCTCAGGGTCCGATTTTGTGGCCGGGGCCCCTCAGGGTCCGATTTTGTGGTTGGGGCCCCTCAGGGTCTGATTTTGTGGCCGGATCCCCTCAGGGTCCGATTTTGTGGGTGGGGCCCCTCAGGGTCCGATTTTGTGGCCGGGGTCCCTCAGGGTCCGATTTTGTGGCCGGGGCCCCTCAGGGTCCAATTTTGTGGGTGGGGCCCCTCAGGGTCCAATTTTTTGGCCGGGGCCCCTCAGGGTCCAATTTTGTGGGTGGGGCCCCTCAGGGTCCAATTTTGTGGGTGGGGCCCCTCAGGGTCCAATTTTGTCGGTGGGGCCCCTCAGGGTCCGATTTTGTGGTTGGGGCCCCTCAGGGATCGATTTTGTGGTTGGGGCCGATCAGGATCCAATTTTGTGACCGGGGCCCTCAGGGTCTGATTTTGTGGGTGGGGCCCCTCAGGGTCCAATATTGTGGGTGGGGCCCCTCAGGATCCGATTTTGTGGGTGGGGCCCCTCAGGATCTGATTTTGTGGTTGGGGCCCCTCAGGGTTCAATTTTGTAGGCAGGGCCCCTCAGGGTCCGATTTTGTGGCCGGGGCCCCTCAGGGTCCGATTTTGTGGCCGGGGCCCGTGAGGGTCCAATTTTGTGGCCGGGGCCCCTCAGGGTCCGATTTTGTGGCCGGGGCCCGTGAGGGTCCGATTTTGTGGCCGGGGCCCCTCAGGGTCCGATTTTGTGGTTGGGGCCCCTCAGGGTCCGATTTTGTGGTTGGGGCCCCTCAGGGTCCGATTTTGTGAGTGGGGCCCCTCAGGGTCCGATGTTGTGGCCGGGGCCCCTCAGGGTCTGATTTTGTGGCCGGATCCCCTCAGGGTCCGATTTTGTGGGTGGGGCCCCTCAGGGTCCGATTTTGTGGCCGGGGTCCCTCAGGGTCCGATTTTGTGGCCGGGGCCCCTCAGGGTCCAATTTTGTGGGTGGGGACCCTCAGGGTCCAATTTTTTGGCCGGGGCCCCTCAGGGTCCAATTTTGTGGGTGGGGCCCCTCAGGGTCCAATTTTGTGGGTGGGGCCCCTCAGGGTCCGATTTTGTGGTTGGGGCCCCTCAGGGATCGATTTTGTGGTTGGGGCCCATCAGGATCCAATTTTGTGACCGGGGCCCTCAGGGTCTGATTTTGTGGGTGGGGCCCCTCAGGGTCCGATATTGTGGGTGGGGCCCCTCAGGATCCGATTTTGTGGGTGGGGCCCCTCAGGATCTGATTTTGTGGTTGGGGCCCCTCAGGGTTCAATTTTGTGGTTGGGGCCCCTCAGGGTCCGATTTTGTGAGTGGGGCCCCTCAGGGTCCGTTGTTGTGGCCGGGGCCCCTCAGGGTCCGATTTTGTGGCCGGGGTCCCTCAGGGTCCTATTTTGTGGCCGGGGCCCCTCAGGGTCCAATTTTGTGGGTGGGGCCCCTCAGGGTCCAATTTTTTGGCCGGGGCCCCTCAGGGTCCAATTTTGTGGGTGGGGCCCCTCAGGGTCCGATATTGTGGGTGGAGCCCCTCAGGATCCGATTTTGTGGGTGGGGCCCCTCAGGATCTGATTTTGTGGTTGGGGCCCCTCAGGGTTCAATTTTGTAGGCGGGGCCCCTCAGGGTCCGATTTTGTGGCCGGGGCCCCTCAGGGTCCGATTTTGTGGCCAGGGCCCGTGAGGGTCCGATTTTGTGGCCGGGGCCCCTCAGGGTCCGATTTTGTGGTTGGGGCCCCTCAGGGTCCGATTTTGTGAGTGGGGCCCCTCAGGGTCCGATGTTGTGGTCGGGGCCCCTCAGGGTCTGATTTTGTGGCCGGATCCCCTCAGGGTCCGATTTTGTGGGTGGGGCCCCTTAGGGTCCGATTTTGTTGGTGGGGCCCCTCAGGGTCCAATTTGGTGGGTGGGGCCACTCTGGGTCTGATTTGGTGGGCGGGGCCACTCTGGGTCCGATTTGGTGGGCGGGGCCACTCTGGGTCCAATTTGGATGCCAGGGTGGCTCAGCCTCCTTTTTGTAGGCCAGGGTCTATCAGCCTCCGATTTGGAGCCTTGGGTCACTCAGCTTTCGATTTGGCGCGTCGGCCCTTTAAGACTCATTTTGGTGCGCCGGCTCTTTAAGAATCACTTTGGCGCGTCGGCCCTTTAAGAGCCAGGGTGGCTCACTGGGCTTCTAAATCCACTTTGGCGCACATTCTCTCTCAGGGGCATGCGTCATGTGATGAAGCTAGATTTGCATTTGTGCTGTGGGTTTTGCTTTAATAGCTGATATTATGTGGCAGAAGCTCTGTTCTGGAGATGTCATGTGACGTTCGTAGGCGTTGGCATAGTAACTGGGTCTGCCTGCGCATATCAATGAGCTTAACTGCCATTTCAATCGCCTCAGGGCATGTTTTGCCATTTCCCATTCAAATGCATTGAGACAGTGCATTCCAATGACGGGGAAAAAAATTTTCAAACGCAAATTGCGCAAAAACTACAAATCCGATCTACACGAAAAATACTTAGCACACCTCTCATGGACGCTGGCTTCGAAACGACACCTCAATGGAGTCTGTGCGTGTAGCGGTTCGGGCCGCATTAATTGCAGAAATCAACTTAATAATAATAACTAGATGTGTATTTCCTGAAGGAAGTACAGATAGTGGTTTGAAATGATGCCCGGGCTGCCCCTTTAAGAGAGACTTGCCTGCTGCCCCTGCAAGACTTTCAACTCAGGATCCGTTTTAACTGTGAGTGCCTCTCAGAGGCCACTTTGGCCTCAGGGTCTGATTTGGTGGGTGGGGCCCCTCGGGATCCGATTCCTTGGCCTGGGCTCCTCAGGGCTTGAATTGTTGGCGGGGATCTCTCAGGCTCCGATTTTGTGGGTGTGGCCCCTCAGGGTCCGATTTTGTGGGTGGGGCCCCTCAGGTTCCGATTTTGTGTGGGGCCCCTCAGGGTCCGATTTTGTGGCCGGGGCCCCTCAGGGTCCGATTTTCTGGCCGGATCCCCTCAGGGTCCGATTTTCTGGCCGGATCCCCTCAGGGTCCGATTTTCTGGCCGTGGCCCCTCAGGGTCCGATTATGTGGGTTGGGCCCCTCAGGGTCCGATTTTGTGGCCGGGGCCCCTCAGGGTCCGATTTTGTGGCCAGGGCCCGTGAGGGTCCGATTTTGTGGCCGGGGCCCCTCAGGGTCCGATTTTGTGGTTGGGGCCCCTCAGGGTCCGATTTTGTGAGTGGGGCCCCTCAGGGTCCGATGTTGTGGTCGGGGCCCCTCAGGGTCTGATTTTGTGGCCGGATCCCCTCAGGGTCCGATTTTGTGGGTGGGGCCCCTTAGGGTCCGATTTTGTTGGTGGGGCCCCTCAGGGTCCAATTTGGTGGGTGGGGCCACTCTGGGTCTGATTTGGTGGGCGGGGCCACTCTGGGTCCGATTTGGTGGGCGGGGCCACTCTGGGTCCAATTTGGATGCCAGGGTGGCTCAGCCTCCTTTTTGTAGGCCAGGGTCTATCAGCCTCCGATTTGGAGCCTTGGGTCACTCAGCTTTCGATTTGGCGCGTCGGCCCTTTGAGACTCATTTTGGTGCGCCGGCTCTTTAAGAATCACTTTGGCGCGTCGGCCCTTTAAGAGCCAGGGTGGCTCACTGGGCTTCTAAATCCACTTTGGCGCACATTCTCTCTCAGGGGCATGCGTCATGTGATGAAGCTAGATTTGCATTTGTGCTGTGGGTTTTGCTTTAATAGCTGATATTATGTGGCAGAAGCTCTGTTCTGGAGATGTCATGTGACGTTCGTAGGCGTTGGCATAGTAACTGGGTCTGCCTGCGCATATCAATGAGCTTAACTGCCATTTCAATCGCCTCAGGGCATGTTTTGCCATTTCCCATTCAAATGCATTGAGACAGTGCATTCCAATGACGGGGAAAAAAATTTTCAAACGCAAATTGCGCAAAAACTACAAATCCGATCTACACGAAAAATACTTAGCACACCTCTCATGGACGCTGGCTTCGAAACGACACCTCAATGGAGTCTGTGCGTGTAGCGGTTCGGGCCGCATTAATTGCAGAAATCAACTTAATAATAATAACTAGATGTGTATTTCCTGAAGGAAGTACAGATAGTGGTTTGAAATGATGCCCGGGCTGCCCCTTTAAGAGAGACTTGCCTGCTGCCCCTGCAAGACTTTCAACTCAGGATCCGTTTTAACTGTGAGTGCCTCTCAGAGGCCACTTTGGCCTCAGGGTCTGATTTGGTGGGTGGGGCCCCTCGGGATCCGATTCCTTGGCCTGGCTCCTCAGGGCTTGAATTGTTGGCGGGGATCTCTCAGGCTCCGATTTTGTGGGTGTGGCCCCTCAGGGTCCGATTTTGTGGGTGGGGCCCCTCAGGTTCCGATTTTGTGTGGGGCCCCTCAGGGTCCGATTTTCTGGCCGGATCCCCTCAGGGTCCGATTTTCTGGCCGGATCCCCTCAGGGTCCGATTTTCTGGCCGTGGCCCCTCAGGGTCCGATTATGTGGGTTGGGCCCCTCAGGGTCCGATTTTGTGGCCGGGGCCCCTCAGGGTCCGATTTTGTGGCCGGGGCCCCTCAGGGTCTGATTTTGTGGTTGGGACCAATCAGGGTCCGATTTTGTGGTTGGGGCCCCTCAGGGTCAGATTTGGTGGGTGGGGCCACTCTGGGTCCGTTTTTTGGGTGGGGCTACTCAGGGTCCGATTTGGTGGGCGGGGCCCCTCAGGGTCCGATTTGGCAGGCGGGTCCCCTCAGGGTCTGATTTGGTGGGCGGGGCCCCTCAGGGTCCGATTTGGTGGGCGGGGCCCCTCAGGGTCCAATTTGGTGGGCGGGGCCCCTCAGGGTCCAATTTGGTGGGCGGGGCCCCTCGGTCCGATTTGGTGGGCGTGGCCCCTCAGGGTCCGATTTGGTGGGCGGGGCCCCTCAGGGTCCAATTTGGTGGGCGGGGCCCCTCGGTCCAATTTGGTGGGCGGGGCCCCTCAGGGTCCGATTTGGTGGGCAGGGACCCTCAGAGTTCAATTTGGTCAGCGGGGCACCTCAGGGTCTGATTTTGTGGGTGGGGCCCCTCAGGGTCTGATTTTGTGGTTGGGGCCTTTCAGAATCCGATTTAGTGGGCGGGGCCCCTCAGGGTCCGATTTGGTGGGCGGGGCCCCTTAGGGTCCAATTTGGTGAGCGGGGCCCCTCAGGGTCCGATTTGGTGAGCGGGGCCCCTCAGGGTCCAATTTGGTGGGCGGGGCCACTCTGGGTCTGATTTGGTGGGCGGGGCCACTCTGGGTCCGATATGGTGGACGGGCCCCCTCAGGGTCCAATTTGGTGGGCGGGGCCCCTCAGGGTCTGATTTTGTGGCCGGGGCCCCTCAGGGTCCGATTTTGTGTCCGGGGCCCCTCAGGGTCCGATTTTGTGGCCGGTGCCTCTCAGGGTCCAATTTTGTGGTTGGGGCCCTCAGGGTCCGATTTTGTGGCCGGAGCCTCTCAGGGTCCGATTTTGTGGTTGGGGCCCCTCAGGATCTGATTTTGTGGCCGGGGTCCCTCAGGGTCCGATTTTGTGGCCGGGGCCCCTGAGGGTCCAATTTTGTGGGTGGGGCCCCTCAGGGTCCGATTTTGTGGTTGGGGCCCCTCAGGATCCGATTTTGTGGGTGGGGCCCCTCAGGATCCGATTTTGTGGTTGGGGCCCCTCAGGGTTCAATTTTGTAGGTGGGGTCCCTCAGGATCCGATTTTGTGGTTGGGGCCCCTCAGGGTTCAATTTTGTAGGTGGGGTCCCTCAGGGTCCGATTTTGTGGCCGGGGCTCCTCAGGGTCCGACTTTGTGGCCGGGGCCCGTCAGGGTCCGATTTTGTGGCCGGGGCCCCTCAGGGTCCGATTTTGTGGTTGGGGCCCCTCAGGGTCCGATTTTGTGGGTGGGGCCCCTCAGGGTCCGATTTTGTGAGTGGGGCCCCTCAGGGTCCGATGTTGTGGCCGGGGCCCCTCAGGGTCTGATTTTGTGGCCGGATCCCCTCAGGGTCCGATTTTGTGGGTGGGGCCCCTCAGCGTCCGATTTTGTGGCTGGGGCCCCTCAGGGTCCGATTTTGTGGGTGGGGCCCCTTAGGGTCCGATTTTGTGGGTGGGGCCCCTCAGGGTCCAATTTGGTGGGCGGGGCCATCCTGGGTCTGATTTGGTGGGCGAGGCCACTCTGGGTCTGATTTGGTGGGCGGGCCACTCTGGGTCCGATTTGGATGCCAGGGTTGCTCAGCCTCCTTTTTGTAGGCCAGGGTCTATCAGCCTCCGATTTGGAGCCTTGGGTCACTCAGCTTTCGATTTGGCGCGCCGGCCCTTTAAGACTCATTTTGGTGCGCCGGCTCTTTAAGAATCACTTTGGCGCGTCGGCCCTTTAAGAGCCAGGGTGGCTCACTGGGCTTCTAAATCCACTTTGGCGCACACATTCTCTCTCAGGGGCATGCGTCATGTGATGAAGCTAGATTTGCATTTGTGCTGTGGGTTTTGCTTTAAGAGCTGATATTATGTGGCAGAAGCTCTGTCTTGGAGAGGTCATGTGGTGTTCGTAGGCGTTGGCACAGTAACTGGGTCTGCCTGCGCATATCAATGAGCTCAACTGCCATTTCAATCGCCTCAGGGCACGTTTTGCCATTTCCCCATTGAAAAGCATTGGAGACAGTGCATTCCAATGACGGGAAAAAAAAATTTCAAACGCAAATTGCGCAAAAACTACAAATCCGATCGACACGAAAACTACTTAGCACACCTCTCATGGACGCTGGCTTCGAAACGACACCTCAACGGCGTCTGTGCGTGTAGCGGTTCGGGCTGTATTAATTGCGGAAATCAACTTAATAATAATAATAATAAGAAGAAGAATAAGTTAGCAGCGTTCGGATTACAATATAGTGGTTTCTTCAAACCACTATAATAATAATAAGGGTATTTAGTAAACATAATTTTGATCAAAATAATGTACAAGCCATCCCGCCACGTCACGGCAACCCTTGTGGGACAGTCCCTACTCTAGTATTTAAAACCTTTTCACTTGCCAAGTGGCGTGAATGTGAATAAGGGTCGAGCAGCTGAACCACTAGTAACAGCTTAGGCCAGACTGGATGGCTTTCCCAGCTCAGAAAGAGGGCGGTCACACCCATATATGCACTGAATGCACAATAAAATGAATAAAAAACAAATCTGAACTGAGAAAAGAAAGTTAATGTGTACGCACAATGTAAGTGCATATTAACACATGACCATTAACCAGAGAAAACAAAAAGCAAAAAACACAAATATAAAAGTAAAAAATATACTGCAAATAATGCATAAAGGTAATAATAATAATAATAATAATAATAATAATAATAATAAGGGTATTTAGTAAACATAATTTTGATCAAAATAATGTACAAGCCATCCCGCAGACTAACTAACCACTCCTTCCTCTTGGCCCTCAGAGAGCACTCCTCCCCTTAATCCTGGTTCAGAGTTCCCCCTGCTGGCTTGGAGTGGAACTGTGTTGCATGCATGGATTGACTGCGAGAGAGACCCATCATTGCCTCCAAGCCTGGCATTACCCTCCCCTGGAGGAAGGCAAAGCCACTTTTGGTAGGGGTGAAGGACACAAGGAAAGGTGTGGTTCCTGACCATGAGCCTCCAATGACGACTCAGTGCTTTTATTTTTTGAAAGTTCAGAAGAGGAGGCGATAGAGCTAGAGGCTGTGTCAGCAATGTAAGCCAAAACTTATTCCTGAAGCTCCGGCTTTAAAAGCGGTTTACCTACTCCCAGAAAAGGGAGCATTCGAGGCCTTGTGGAGCCAGACAATGACAACACCTCCTGCATTAGGTGCTATTGTGCTTTTGCCACTACCAGCAGATCCACCACCACCAACACCATCATTACCAGCTGGCAACCCCCCGCCCACTTCCACGGCCTCTTCCAACAAACTTCCTCATTTTTGGGAAAATGTACCCTTGAGGACTTGAGGACACTGAACTATTATCTCAGGCCTAGTGTAGATTACACCTCAATATAACAGGCTGAAATTGGATGGTGTATAAAATGTCTATATAGGACTGGGGAGAATTTGAATCTCCCTACAGACTTGAGGACACTGAGCTATTATCTCAGGCCAAGTGTAGATTACACCTCAATATAACAGGCTGAAATTGGATGGTGTATAAAATGTCTATATAGCACTGGGGAGAATTTGAATCTCCCTACAGACTTGAGGACACTGAACTAATATCTCAGGCCCAGTGTAGATAACAACTCAATATAACAGGCTGAAATTGGATGGTGTATAAAATATCTATATAGGACTGGCGAGAATTTGAATCTCCCTACAGACTTGAGGACACTGAACTAATATCTCAGGCCCAGTGTAGATAACAACTCAATATAACAGGCTGAAATTGGATGGTGTATAAAATATCTATATAGGACTGGCGAGAATTTGAATCTCCCTACAGACTTGAGGACACTGAACTAATATCTCAGGCCCAGTGTAGATTACAACTCAATATAACAGGCTGAAATTGGATGGTGTATAAAATGTCTATATAGCACTGGGGAGAATTTGAATCTCCCTACAGACTTGAGGACACTGAACTATTATCTCAGGCCCAGTTTAGATTACACCTCAATATAACAGGCTGAAATTGGATGGTGTATAAAATATCTATATAGGACTGGCGAGAATTTGATTCTCCCTACTGTCTTGAGGACACTGAACTATTATCTCAGGCCCAGTTTAGATTACACCTCAATATAACAGGCTGAAATTGGATGGTGTATAAAATATCTATATAGGACTGGCGAGAATTTGATTCTCCCTACTGTCTTGAGGACACTGAACTATTATCTCAGGCCCAGTTTAGATTACACCTCAATATAACAGGCTGAAATTGGATGGTGTATAAAATATCTATATAGGACTGGCGAGAATTTGATTCTCCCTACTGTCTTGAGGACACTGAACTATTATCTCAGGCCCAGTTTAGATTACACCTCAATATAACAGGCTGAAATTGGATGGTGTATAAAATATCTATATAGGACTGGCGAGAATTTGATTCTCCCTACTGTCTTGAGGACACTGAACTATTATCTCAGGCCCAGTTTAGATTACACCTCAATATAACAGGCTGAAATTGGATGGTGTATAAAATATCTATATAGGACTGGCGAGAATTTGATTCTCCCTACTGTCTTGAGGACACTGAACTATTATCTCAGGCCCAGTTTAGATTACACCTCAATATAACAGGCTGAAATTAGATGGTGTATAAAATATCTATATAGGACTGGCGAGAATTTGATTCTCCCTACTGTCTTGAGGACACTGAACTATTATCTCAGGCCCAGTTTAGATTACACCTCAATATAACAGGCTGAAATTGGATGGTGTATAAAATATCTATATAGGACTGGCGAGAATTTGATTCTCCCTACTGTCTTGAGGACACTGAACTATTATCTCAGGCCCAGTTTAGATTACACCTCAATATAACAGGCTGAAATTGGATGGTGTATAAAATATCTATATAGGACTGGCGAGAATTTGATTCTCCCTACTGTCTTGAGGACACTGAACTATTATCTCAGGCCCAGTTTAGATTACACCTCAATATAACAGGCTGAAATTGGATGGTGTATAAAATATCTATATAGGACTGGCGAGAATTTGATTCTCCCTACTGTCTTGAGGACACTGAACTATTATCTCAGGCCCATTTTAGATTACACCTCAATATAACAGGCTGAAATTGGATGGTGTATAAAATATCTATATAGGACTGGCGAGAATTTGATTCTCCCTACTGACTTGAGGACACTGAACTATTATCTCAGGCCCAGTGTAGATTACACCTCAATATAACAGGCTGAAATTGGATGGTGTATAAAATATCTATATAGGACTGGGGAGAATTTGATTCTCCCTACTGTCTTGAGGACACTGAACTATTATCTCAGGCCCAGTTTAGATTACACCTCAATATAACAGGCTGAAATTGGATGGTGTATAAAATATCTATATAGGACTGGCGAGAATTTGATTCTCCCTACTGTCTTGAGGACACTGAACTATTATCTCAGGCCCAGTTTAGATTACACCTCAATATAACAGGCTGAAATTGGATGGTGTATAAAATATCTATATAGGACTGGCGAGAATTTGATTCTCCCTACTGTCTTGAGGACACTGAACTATTATCTCAGGCCCATTTTAGATTACACCTCAATATAACAGGCTGAAATTGGATGGTGTATAAAATATCTATATAGGACTGGCGAGAATTTGATTCTCCCTACTGACTTGAGGACACTGAACTATTATCTCAGGCCCAGTGTAGATTACACCTCAATATAACAGGCTGAAATTGGATGGTGTATAAAATGTCTATATAGGACTGGCGAGAATTTGATTCTCCCTACTGTCTTGAGGACACTGAACTATTATCTCAGGCCCATTTTAGATTACACCTCAATATAACAGGCTGAAATTGGATGGTGTATAAAATATCTATATAGGACTGGCGAGAATTTGATTCTCCCTACTGACTTGAGGACACTGAACTATTATCTCAGGCCCAGTGTAGATTACACCTCAATATAACAGGCTGAAATTGGATGGTGTATAAAATGTCTATATAGGACTGGGGAGAATTTGAATCTCCCTAGAGATTTTAGCAAGCTGACAATGATGCGCTCAGTCCCAAGTATGGCAGCAGGCAGCCTAATAAGCAGGAATGCTGCACACAAAAGTGTGGAAAAATGAACAATTAGTAACTGGGCAAAAAAGAGGATGAAAAGCATTTTTGCTTTTAAAAAAGCAGTTTGCACAGCAGTGTGAAAACAGCAATGCAGCTATCTTCTTCCTTGCCTAACGCTCTCCCTACAGAATCAGCAGCAGCAGCTCTCCCTATTCTGAGATCAGCAGAAGATGGCGGTCGGTGTGCACACCCTTTTATAGCCCCTGTGACGCCACACAAAACAAGCCAATCACTTGCATGCCCTTCTCAAAGATGGTGGTGACCGCTCCCTATGTCATCGCGTTGCCCACAGTGTGCGTCCTCCATCATTGGCTGAAAAAGGGCGCTGAAGCATCATTTGAAACGCGACTTTGGCGCCATGGTCGCCGACCTCGTGGCCAACCTCACGTTAAGGTCAGGTTTCGTTTCTTCAAACCCGACTTTTGCGAAAGTCGGCGACTTTTGAAATTGACCGACCCGTTTCACTCAACTCTAGTCTTATGTATAGTGAAGAATTATTTTATCTTTAAAAAGAATGGACTCCCACCCATCAGCAGGACAAAGATGCGGAACATGTAGGAGCACTAAGCCCCTTTCATTGCTTACTTAGGCACAGCACCATACCTATAAATGTGGATGCGCCTGGTACTACAGGCCAACACATTCAAGGAAATGGGGATTGGTTGCAGTACCAGGTACAGCTACATGTATCTCATCGTGCACTATGTCCAGATATGCAGTGAAAGAGTTGCTTTCTACACTAAGTGCTGTAGCCTCTTCGTTTTGCTGTTTGTTGGACTCTTGGAAAGCATCAGATTTCAACATGTGATCATCCATTATTGACCTACAGTACCTTAAAGTTTAAAACACAAAATTAAACAGTTGTATTGGTGGTTTCTCTGAAAACACAATTTAATTATTGAAAATTATTTTTTTTCTTGTGACATCAATTTATTAAGAGATTCTCGATTTCCAGCAGCAGCAAGGTTTTTATGTCAGGCTCTTTCCTCCGATATGGCAGCAATTTATCAATGTGGCTGAAAGAAATACATTTAATGTGCTTGGTTGGGGTGCACTAGGAGCAGCGGAGAGCTAACTGTTCATATCTTTGTTTTGCTTTTGACACGAGAGATGAAGGAATGATTGAGCTGAATCTTTAGGTCTTTAACCCGATGCCAAGGAGCAGTGGGCTGTTATTATTACCACTGTTCTGGGTGATTTACCAGACAGCACAAATGCTTCACTCTGTCTAGAAGGAGAGTGGCTCAAGCTTAACCGATGATTGTAGAAAAGGAAAATAGCTGTAGAATTTTTGGTATTCCTCAGTTCAAGGCAATAATTATTTAAAGGGTAAATCCCGTTCAGAAAAAAAATTGCAACATTTTTCTAGTCATTGCCAGACATTGCAAGAAGCTGCCTCTTTCTGGCTGCCTTCTCCCGAGATGATGCCAGTTAACTGATTTATCGGTTGAATTTTAAATAAAAGCTGCTTCCGACTCCCTTCCAACAAAATGGTTGTTGTGTGTTGTGTCATTGGACAAGGACGGCAGCAGGGCCAAGATTGGTAAGGGTAATGTTAGTCTATGTAGTCTTGCCAGCATTTTCTAGTTGTTCTCTTGCACCTGTCGTTTGGTTGTGTCTTGTATACTTTAACTGTATAGAGGTGATCTTGGTTGACATGCAATTGCCCACACAACCTATAGACTGGTGTGATTTTTTTTTGGGAGGAAAGTAGCCATTTTCTTTGATCCTGGACAATTGTCAAATTTATATAGATGTAACACCCCTTTAAACCGCCTCCGTAAGCAGGGTGTCCAGTAGTTCTCGCCTCAATATGGTGCAGTGCCTCCAAAATGGTACAAAATGTGCTTTACAGTCGGTCTGCATGTTAAGGATTAAGGATGAGAGGTTGGAAAAAAGTCGACTCAGAGAAGATATCATTCATAAGTATAAATATATGTGTGGTCAATACAAAGGACTGACACGTGACTTATTCCTTCCAAAGATCATACTAAGGACTAGGTGGCACTCACTACAGGAGGAAAAAAGGTTACTTTGGCAGCTAAATAGGAAAGGGTTCTTTACAGTTAGAGCAGTCAGACTGTAGAATACCTAACCACAGGAGATTTTAATGGCATACACTATAGCATTGTTTAAAAAAAGGTTTGATGATTTCCTCAGTACGTATAACATTGATGGTTATAGATAATTTAGTGACAAAAAATGTATAGTGGACTTAGGTCTTTTCTCAACCTATGTAACTATGTAAGGAACTCTGCAGAGAGGTTGATCCAAACATTTTGGAGAACTAACCACAAAATATGTGTGGATATCACTTGTGCAAATCCTTCTGTCTCTTCATGTAATCCCAGATAGACTTGATGATATTGAGATCAGGGCCATATCATCACTTTCAGGACTCCTTGTTCTTCTCTATGCTAAAGACAGTTCTTAATGACATTGGCTGTATGTTAGTTTGGGGTCATTGTCCTACTGCAGAATAAATATGGAGCCAATCAGATGTCACCCTAATGGTACTTACTCCGTGATGAAATGACCTTTCATGCTTCAAAATTGTAAGATGTCCAGCAGTGCCATCAACTCTACATCTACTGTTTGGGGAAATCTGGCCAGGAGTGGTCTTCATCGAAACAAGGCCAAGGGGCTCCACTATGCACGAAAACACATGAACTAGGGTGCAGGGAAAAGACCAGCAGATGCTTTGAACTGAGGAGTCAAAATGTGAAATATTGGCTGTAACAGAAGACACGTAAATTGTCAAAGGCTGGAGAGCGGTGGAATAATGATTGCATGCAGAAACAGTGAAGCATGGTAGATGGTTCCTTGCAAATTTGTGGCTGCATTTCAGCAAATGGAGTTAAGGATTTGTTCAGAATTAATGGTGTCCTCGACTCCTCAGTGCAGCAGCCTTCACAGTTGAAACATAATATTACGTGCCCACCAGTCAATTAGTCGTCAAGCATGGAATATAAGGTTAGACCTATCTTTGTCTTCACCCTATGTAAAAGAGGAGGAGTGGTCCAAGTAAGCACTCCTTATGAGACAACCCCTTTAGCTCAACAACTTAAAAGTAGCAGTGTAATGACACATCTAGTTCTACTACATCTGTGTCATCTCCAGATGTATTCCCTTGAAAGCTTTGAACTTGTTTCTTTGTGGGATAACACAAGACAGCTATATATATTCTTCCTTTGATGCTAAATTACTACACAGCTTCACTGGGACACACTGATTAAATGAGACAAAAGCTTATTAAGATAAGAATGGCTTTTGTTTCCTCATATTTTCTAGTGGATCCTAAATATTGATGAGTGTTTAGCAGAATGCTCCAGGATCTGGAAATACCACCTTGCTATGTAAACATAAAGAATTATTCAGGAGGTGTTAGTCTCCTTCTATAAATTATGTATCGCCATCAAATGCCTCATTAAATGTTTACAAAATAAGGACGTGAAGGGTGATTATAATATGTACTCATTGAGCACGTGAGGTGTGTGCCATAGGAATGGATAGCACAGGTTGGGCTTGTTGCAGGCTGGAGGTTTCGCCTGAAATTAGGTAAATTACTAAGAAGTTTAGGTCGTAGAACACTGGTGAATTAAAGGGGTTGTCTAAGATTAGAAAAAGATTGCTGCTTTATTCCAAAAAAAGAGCATAGACCGCACCTCCAAATGTTCATACGTTAATCTAATGCTGCTAGGTAAGAATACAGTGGGTACGGAAAGTATTCAGACCCCTTTCAATTTTTCACGCTTTGTTTTATTGCAGCCATTTGGTAAATTCAAAAAACGTCATTCTTTTTTCATTAATGTACACTCTGCACCCCATCTTGACTGAAAAAAAACAGAAATGCAGAACTTTTTGCAAATTTATTAAAAAAGAAAAACTGAAATATCACATTGTCATAAGTATTCAGACCCTTTGCCCAGACACTCATATTGAAATCACATGCTGTCCATTTCCTTGTGATCCTCCTTGAGATGGTTCTACTCCTTCACTGGAGTCCAGCTGTGTGTAATTAAACTGATAGTTCTTGATTTGTAAAGACACACACCTGTCTATATAAGACCTCACAGCTCACAGTGCAATGTCACACCAAATGAGAATCATGAGGTCAAAGGAACTGGCCAAGGAGATCAGAGACAGAATTGTGGCACAGCACAGATCTGGCAAAGGTTACAAAAGAAGTTTGGGACCATCAGAAGTCTTCCTAGACCTGGCCATCCGGCCAAACTGAGGAATCGTGGGAGAAGAGCCTTGGTGAGAGAGGTAAAGAAGAATCCCAAGAACACTGTGGCTGAGCTCCACAGATGCTGTAGGGAGATGGGAGAAAGTTACACAAAGTCAACTATCACTGCAGCCCTCCACTAGTCAGGTCTTTATGGCAGAGTGGCCCGACAGAAGCCTCTCCTCTATGCAAGACATATGAAAGCCTGCATAGAGTTTGCTAAAAAACACATGAAGGACTCCCAGACTATGAGAAATAAGATTCTCTAGTCTGATGGAACGAAGATAGAACTTTTTGGTGATAATTATAAGCGGTATGTGTGGAGAAAACCAGGCACTGCTCATCACGTGCCCAATACAATCCCAACAGTGAAACATGGTGGTGGCAGCATCATGCTATGGGGTGTTTTTCAGCTGCAGGGACAGAATAACTGGTTGTAATTGAAGGAAATATGAATGCGACCAAGTACAGAGATATACTGGATGAAAACCTCTTCCAGAGTGCTTTGGACCTCAGACTTTCAACCTTGCATCTCCATTGTTCAAATATGAATATTAAGCTTTGGAATCACTCCAATAAATATGGGATATAGATTTTTTAGCATCACAGTGAACGGAAGGATATGACAGAGTCACACACATCGCCCTAGGGTCACTAAAACCCCTCCAACATAATAATGGTCCGATAGATGAGGCAAACCAGGCCATGTTAGATCTGTATGTAACTGTAAAATCATAATAAGAAATATGGCTATATCCCCATGGAGCTTAAATTTCTGTAGTCACAGGAACATCAAATTACTTGGAGATGGTCTTATAGCTTTTATGTTTAACATGTTTGTCTATAATTTTCTTTCTAATCTCCTGAGACAACTCTTTTCTTTGCTTCCTCTGGTCCATGTTGATTGTGATACACACCATGTCACCAAACATCAGAGTGTGTATCTGTAGCCCTCTATACAGGCCACTCACTGATTCCAAAATTGTAGACACCTGTGATGCTAATTAGTGGACACACCTTGATTTAACATGTCCCTTTTGTCACATTATTTTCAGGGGCACCATCATTTCTGTCCAGGCCTATTTCATGAGTTTTATTTTTTTTTTTTTAATTCTATGGAAGCATGGTTGAAAAGCAATGTCTGACTTTCATTTGTTCATTTTCAGAGATTTTTGATTTGTTATTACTTTTATCAGATTCAAGCTATTTCTGTCACCATTGTGGATTTTTCTGTCAATAAACAAGGGGTACCAACAATTTTGGCCACGTGTGTACGCTGGATGTTAGTGCCTCCAATAACCAGCCTAGTAGCAGCTGCAGTATCGTCCATCACTTGTCAACCAATTACATAATTGCCCTGATGATTGGAGTTGGCGAAGTTGCAATCCATTGACAAACTGATGTCAGCAGTAGGATCTGTGCGACTTCTCCTGTCTCATCTGTGGCAAAGTTGTAATAGTGGTGGGTAGAGTTGAGCGACTTTTGGTTTTTTAGGGTCGCGTTTCGTTTCGTGAAACCCGACTTTTCCAAAAGTCGGGTCGAGCAAGATCGTCCGATTATAGGGAAAAGTCGGGGTCGTCCCGAAACACGAAACCCAATGTAAGTCAATGGGGAATAAAAGTCGGCAGTGAGAGGAGGACAGGAAACACACCTACAGTGCCCATTTGAATGCCAAAAGCATCAATTCTTCTTACATAAGCTTGTCAACCTTAATTAACTTCATAATACAAGTTACGCACTGAAAAATGGGGGTTATTTGGCTAAAGTTGTGGGGGGGGAGGGCTGGCTGCAGGTTTTCATGTGCCCTGGGCGAAAGAGCGCCCCTTTAACACATACCACAACTCATCATGCTCCGATACGGCAGATAAATAGCGGTATAGTACAATGAAAAATACCTCACTTTTTACATCTCATGACGAGGCCCATCTATTTCTCCATACAGAATCATTGGTCCCATATAATGTTTGAAACAGTATATGATGAGCTCCACATAATGCTACAGTATATGTTGGTCCCCATGGATGAAGCTCCACTGTCTTATGGGCCCAAATAATGCTCCAAACATAATGGGCCCCATTTCTAATGCTCTAGTGTATAATGGGCCCTGTAAATGCTGCTCCAGTGTCTGATGTCCACCTTTGGAATGTTCCAGTGTATGGTGGGCCCCATCTATCATTCTCCAGAGTATAGTGCTCCCCAAAAATTGCTGTCCCAACATTGAAAACAATCAAATAAGTCTCCTCGCTAGGGAATCCCTGTACTTGTCTGGACAGGTGCTGTAGCTTGCTTAACAGCTCGCCAGCCGTTCTCACGCCCAGTATGGATTGCACGTGATTGCACAAAGTTTAGAAAGGGTACCGTATCCCTGGATAACATGTATGGATAGCGTACACATTCAAAATATATGTCTCAGGAGGCAGGCTCAGACGGTGTCAGGCCCAGTATGGATTGCACGTGATTGCACAAAGGTTAGAAAGGGTACCGTATCCCTGGATAACATGTATGGATAGCGTACACATTCAAAATATATGTCTCAGGAGGCAGGCTCAGACGGTGTCAGGCACAGTATGGATTGCACGTGATTGCACAAAGGTTAGAAAGGGTACCGTATCCCTGGATAACATGTATGGATAGCGTACACATTAAAAATATATGTCTCAGGAGGCAGGCTCAGACGGTGTTAGGCCCAGTATGGATTGCACGTGATTGCACAAAGGTTAGAAAGGGTACCGTATCCCCGGATAACATGTATGGATAGCGTACACATTCAAAATATATGTCTCAGGAGGAAGGCTCAGACGGTGTCAGGCACAGTATGGATTTGACGGCCCAGATTACACAGCGGAGGAGCAGGGAGAGGTAAAGATTGCAAATGCTGGGGCCCTGTCCAAGCAAGGGGGGCCCACTCGTGGGCGTCGGTACTGGCACTGGGCCCCTCATAGTACAGCGGTGTGTCTGACGGCGGGTGTGCACCACCGCCGTCAGAGACACTTGATTGCACTATGAGGGACCCTGTGCCAGTGCCCGCGCCCAAGAGTCGGCCTACCCACCTGTCCAGGGCAACGGCACTCGCACGGTGTCGTGCGGTAGGTGGTGACCCCGGCCATGGGGGGGGAGGCAGCACAGTTAGGGAGTTTTAGAAAGTGGCATATGTTGATGTTGGACATTCAGCTGATGCAAAAGGCGAAATAGGTGAAGTACCAGGAAGAGGTGGACCAAAGCAAGCCATTTTTCTGTCACCCTATGTGTCATCAGGGGAAGGTGGGACAAAATCCTTGGAAACCCATGCGTGGTTCATTTTAATGAAGGTTAGATCATCCACATTTTGGGTTGACAGACGGGTCCTTTTTTCTGTCAGGATTGATCCAGCTGCACTGAAGACTCTTTCCGATAGCACACTTGCAGCTGGGCAAGCGAGCTCCTGTAAGGCATATTGGGCCAATTCAGGCCAGGTGTCCAGTTTAGCGGCCCAATAGTCAAAGGGGAATGACCTGTGTGGGAGAACATCGATATGGGAGGAAAAGTAGTTTGTAACCATAGTTGACAACTGCTGTCTCCTGTCACTTTCCATCGATGCAGTATTACCAGTTGTGTGAGCGGTATTTGAAAAATTAGTCCACAACATTGTCATGAAACCCCTGTCTCCAACGCCACTTCTGCTGTGTGCACCACGAGCACCTCTGCCATGCTGCCCCCGGCCCGTACGGCTCGTGTGAGAACCATCACCGCTGCTGTGTGCTGGGAATGCCTCAAGCAACCGATTTACCAGAGTTGCTTGTTTATTAGCCAATATTAGGTCAAGGTTCTCCTGTGGCATGATGTTTTGTAATTTGCCTTTATAGCGTGGATCCAGGATGCTGGCCAACCAGTAGTCATCATCGTTCATCATTTTGGCAATGCGGGGGTCCCTTTTTAGGATCCGCAAGGCATAATCTGACATGTGGGCCAATGTTCCCGGTGTCAATGATGCACTGCGAGTGCTGGGTGGAGGACCACTTTCTGGCAAATCCACATCCCTCCAGTCACGCACAAACCCTGTACCAGACCTTGCCACGCCAACATTTTCACTTGCCCCACGAGATGCATCCTCCTCCCCTAAGTAATCATCCCCATCATCCTCCTCCTCCTCCTCTTCTTCCTCCACCTCGTCCAGGAGAGGTCCCTGAGCAGACAATGGCTGAATGTCATCAAGGATTCCCTCCTCCTCTTCCTCCTCATCAACATTGGCTGCAGACGCCTGCTCCTTAAGGTGCGTCAAAGATTGCATGAGCAGATGCATAAGTGGGATGCTCATGCTTAGGATGGCGTCGTCTGCGCTTACCAGCCGTGTGCATTCCTCAAAACACTGAAGGACTTTACAAAGGTCTTTCAGCTTCGACCACTGCACGCCTGTCAACTCCATGTCTGCTCTCAAAGTGCCTGGCCGTGTATCCTCCCACAAATGCATTATGGCCTGCCTCTGCTCGCACAGCCACTCCACCATGTGCAGGGTGTAGTTCCACCTTGTTGCAATGTCGATAATGAGGCGGTGGTTGGGAAGGTGGAGCAATCGCTGCAGCTTCTGCATACGAACGGAGTGTACAGGCGACCGGCGGATGTGCGCGCACAGTCTTCGCACCTTCTGGAGCAGGGCTGTTAACTCCGGATAATTGTTGAGGAAGCACTGCACCACCAGGTTCAAGGTGTGAGCCAAGCAAGGTATGTGGCTGAGTTTTGAAAGGGCTATGGCTGCCACAAAATTACGGCCGTTATCACTAACTACCTTGCCTGCCTCAAGATGTACACTGCCCAGCCATGACTCAGTTTGTCGCTTCAAGTACTCGGCCAGCACCTCGGCGGTGTGTCTGTCGCCCAAACACATCATCTGCAACACAGCCTGCTGACGCTTTCCACTAGCTGCTCGATAGGGGGACACATCGTGTGCAACAGTGGCAGCTGCAGATGGAGTGCTCGTACGACTGCGCTCTGTGGACGAGCTTTCGCTTCTGGAGGAGGAGGAGGAGGAGGGTCGAACGCCTACAGCCAACTGTTTCCTATACCGTGGGCTAGGCAGCACTGTCCCACCACCGCTGTCCCCTGTGGACCCTGCATCCACCAAATTAACCCAGTGCGCAGTGATGGACACGTAACGGCCCTGGCCATGCCGACTGGACCATGCATCAGTTGTGAGGTGCACCTTTCCGCTCACTGACTGCTTGAGTGCATGGACAATGCGGTCTTTCACATGATGGTGGAGGGCTGGGATGGCTTTGCGAGAGAAGAAGTGGCGACTGGGTAGGTCATAGCGTGGTACTGCATAGGCCATGAGTTCGCGGAAAGCTGTGCTTTCCACCAACCGAAAGGGCATCATCTCAAACGAGATTAGTTTGGCAATGTGGGCGTTCAAACCCAGTGTACGCGGATGAGAGACTGAGTACTTTCTTGACCTACTCATAGTGTCTGGGAGGGTGAGCTGGACTTGAGAGCTGCATATGGTGGAAGTAGCGGTGGACAGGGCGGACTGAGAGAGGGTTGATGATGGTGATGGAGTTGGTGTTCTTTCTGATGGCCTAGAATCAGTCTTTCGTTGATATAACAGTGGGATTCCCTGACTGCTGTGGTCTTGCAACGACACCTCAACATTTGCTGCTGTGCTAACCGGTGGGCTTACAGTGGGGGAAACAATGTAGCGTTGCTGACTACCTTCGTTGTGATCAGTTGCACATGTGGCACTTGAGGTTTGGTGTTGTGTCCACGCTTGCAAGTGCATGCTGGTTAAATGTCTAAGCATGCAACTGGTATTCAAATTTTTCAGATTTTTCCCTCGGCTAAAGGTCTTTGCGCACTTCTTACAGATAACCTTGGCCTGATCATGAGGATTTTGTTCCAAAAAGTGCCACACTGCACTCTTCCTACTTTGGCAGACATTTTGCGGCCTAGCACGCTGTGATCTTTTGACCCTCTGGACAAGCTGTCCAGCAACTCTTTTGATGTTTGGAACCTGTCTTTGGAGTGCTCCGGGCCTGCCAGATAACAGCTGTTGCGAAGTCGATGTCTGCTGTGGATGCTCCTCATCTGAGCTATTGGAAGCAGCACCCTCTTCCCCCAATGGATGCCAATCTGGGTCAACAACTGGGTCATCCATCACCTCCTCTTCTATGTCATGTGCACCTTTCTCTGTGTCACCGTGTATGGTGGTATAGTGTGCGGGAAGGGGCACCTGAGTCTCATCAGGGTCAAAATCTGGCTCTGTACACTGCGAGGACAATGTAGTGCTCTGAGTGAATGTACCAGCAGAATCATCCATCAGCGGCTGTGCATCAGTGCACTCCATGTCAGATTCATCTTGGCCTGGGTAATTCACCATTTCACTTGATAATCCAGGCATGGTATGTGAAAACAGCTCCATGGAGTAATCAGTAGTATGGCCTGCGTCATCCTTCAATCTTGGTTGGGGTGAAGGACACAAGGAAAGGTGTGGTTCATGAACATGAGCCTCCAATGACGACTCAGTGCTTTTACTTTTTACAACTGAAGAAAAGGAGGCGATAGAGCTGGAGGCTGAGTCAGCAATGTAAGACAAAACTTTTTCCTGATGCTCTGCCTTTAAAAGCGGTTTGCCAACTCCTAGAAAACTAAGCGTTCGAGGCCTTATGTAGCCAGACGATGACGCAGGGTCAGCACCTCCTGCATTCGGTCCTATTTTGCTCTTGCCACTACCATCAGATCCACCACCAACACCATCATTACCAGCTGCCAACCCCCGCCCAATTCCACGGCCTCTTCCACCAGCCTTCCTCATTTTTGGTAGAAATGTAGACAAACTATATAGTAATGTAAAACAAGGTACTAGGTGTCTATAGGACAGGGGAGATTTAGAATTTCTGCACACACTTGTGGACAGAGGACACTTGTGGATTGTGTGAGGCCCACTGATATCTGAGCGCTATGTGACAGGCTCGATGGCACAGCTGCCTGTGACCAAAGTGACGAGAGGATAATGGAGATTTTGAATCTCTGCGCACACTTTTGGACACTGGACACTTGTGGATTGTGTGAGGCCCACTGATATCTGAGCGCTATGTGACACGCTCGATGGCACAGCTGCCTGTGACCAAAGTGACGAGAGGATAATGGAGATTTTGAATCTCTGCGCACACTTTTGGACACTGGACACTTGTGGATTGTGTGAGGCCCACTGATATCTGAGCGCTATGTGACAGGCTCGATGGCACAGCTGCCTGTGACCAAAGTGACGAAAGGATAATGGAGATTTTGAATCTCTGCGCACACTTTTGGACACTGGACACTTGTGGATTGTGTGAGGCCCACTGATATCTGAGCGCTATGTGACACGCTCGATGGCACAGCTGCCTGTGACCAAAGTGACGAGAGGATAATGGAGATTTTGAATCTCTGCGCACACTTTTGGACACTGGACACTTGTGGATTGTGTGAGGCCCACTGATATCTGAGCGCTATGTGACAGGCTCGATGGCACAGCTGCCTGTGACCAAAGTGACGAGAGGATAATGGAGATTTTGAATCTCTGCGCACACTTTTGGACACTGGACACTTGTGGATTGTGTGAGGCCTACTGATATCTGAGCGCTATGTGACACGCTCGATGGCACAGCTGCCTGTGACCAAAGTGACGAGAGGATAATGGAGATTTTGAATCTCTGCGCACACTTTTGGACACTGGACACTTGTGGATTGTGTGAGGCCCACTGATATCTGAGCGCTATGTGACAGGCTCGATGGCACAGCTGCCTGTGACCAAAGTGACGAGAGGATAATGGAGATTTTGAATCTCTGCGCACACTTTTGGACACTGGACACTTGTGGATTGTGTGAGGCCCACTGATATCTGAGCGCTATGTGACAGGCTCGATGGCACAGCTGCCTGTGACCAAAGTGACGAGAGGATAATGGAGATTTTGAATCTCTGCGCACACTTTTGGACACTGGACACTTGTGGATTGTGTGAGGCCCACTGATATCTGAGCGCTATGTGACAGGCTCGATGGCACAGCTGCCTGTGACCAAAGTGACGAGAGGATAATGGAGATTTTGAATCTCTGCCCACACTTTTGGACACTGGACACTTGTGGATTGTGTGAGGCCCACTGATATCTGAGCGCTATGTGACAGGCTCGATGGCACAGCTGCCTGTGACCAAAGTGACGAGAGGATAATGGAGATTTTGAATCTCTGCGCACACTTTTGGACACTGGACACTTGTGGATTGTGTGAGGCCCACTGATATCTGAGCGCTATGTGACAGGCTCGATGGCACAGCTGCCTGTGACCAAAGTGACGAGCGGATAATGGAGATTTTGAATCTCTGCGCACACTTTTGGACACTGGACACTTGTGGATTGTGTGAGGCCCACTGATATCTGAGCGCTATGTGACACGCTCGATGGCACAGCTGCCTGTGACCAAAGTGATGAGAGGATAATGGAGATTTTGAATCTCTGCGCACACTTTTGGACACTGGACACTTGTGGATTGTGTGAGGCCCACTGATATCTGAGCGCTATGTGACACGCTCGATGGCACAGCTGCCTGTGACCAAAGTGACGAGAGGATAATGCAGATTTTGAATCTCTGCGCACACTTTTGGACACTGGACACTTGTGGATTGTGTGAGGCCCACTGATATCTGAGCGCTATGTGACAGGCTCGATGGCACAGCTGCCTGTGACCAAAGTGACGAGAGGATAATGGAGATTTTGAATCTCTGCGCACACTTTTGGACACTGGACACTTGTGGATTGTGTGAGGCCCACTGATATCTGAGCGCTATGTGACACGCTCGATGGCACAGCTGCCTGTGACCAAAGTGACGAGAGGATAATGGAGATTTTGAATCTCTGCGCACACTTTTGGACACTGGACACTTGTGGATTGTGTGAGGCCCACTGATATCTGAGCGCTATGTGACACGCTCGATGGCACAGCTGCCTGTGACCAAAGTGACGAGAGGATAATGGAGATTTTGAATCTCTGCGCACACTTTTGGACACTGGACACTTGTGGATTGTGTGAGGCCCACTGATATCTGAGCGCTATGTGACAGGCTCGATGGCACAGTTGTGACAAAAGTGACTAGAGGATAAGGGAGATTGGATTGCTTTTAAAAAAGCAGTTTGCGGAGCAGTGGGTAAACAGCAATGCCAGCGTGTCAGGAAGCCTTAAAAGGCAGCCCAACAACCAACACCACTGATACACCACAATATAGCCTCCCCTTGCACTGCACACACAGTGACTTGTGTGTTGTGCAGGCCAAATCGCTAGCAGCAGAAGCAGTTTTTTTGTCTTCTTCCCTGCCTAACGCTCTCCCTACAGAATCAGCAGCAACCTCTCCCTATACTAAGATCGGCAGAAGTAAGATGGCGGTCGGCGTGCCCGCCCTTTTATACCCCCTGTGACGCCCACCAAAGCAAGCCAATCACTTGCATGCCCTTCTGAAAGATGGTTGTGACCCGTGCCTAGGTGATCACGTTGCCCACAGTGTCCGTGGATCCTGATTGGCTGAAAAAGAGCGCAAAACAAACTTTTGAAACGCGACTTTGGCGCGTAAGTCGTCGACCTCGTGGCCGACCTCATCCTAGGGTCGGGTTTCGTTTCATGAAACCCGACTTTGCCAAAAGTCGGCGACTTTTGAATTTTTTCGACCCGTTTCGCTCAACTCTAGTAGTGGGGCATACTTGACCCCTCCGCCTGTGTATCTGCAACACCCAGTAATAAAACATGCAACCATTACAACTTCCCTGAACAATTCTGCTTTTCAGACATATTTTAAAACAAAATAAGTCAAGAAGAATGTCTTACGTTTAATATCTGATGCCCATTACTATGTCAGAGCCTAGTATTTTTTGACAGTTTAATGGCGCAGTGACCTCCTAGAAAGCATAATAGATTACAGCAGTTGAAATGGAACCAGGGAGTTTGACGATAGCAGGTGAGAGGCGTAAAACTGCATAAATAAGTATCCAGATTTCCAGGTTGGAAAGAAGGATGCACCCCTATGTCACTACAGCTTAACGTTTCACTGCCAAGGCTGCAATCCTGCACAATTCCTTAATTTAATGTATGGAACCTGTAGGTTTGATCAAACAGAAATCTGAAAAAATGAGATATAAAAGAGCAAAAAGCAGTAAAATAGGGGAGAGTAATGACCTCGCATTGTGTGTGATGTAGTGGAAATTGTAAAACACCTGTAAAATTACACATAAATGGGATTATAATCTAGTATTTTTCATTTTCTAACGAGTTTTATGAGAAGTTCAATAAACATAATGGCTTATGGCTAACAGGGAGTCTCGATCAGTGAGGTGGAAAGACTGGGCCTGCTCATGGGAACAGATGAGAAGACTGACCTGTGCTTAGCTTTCCTGTCAGAATCAGCTTTGCATGATAATGTTTTCTATGCATGTATCTAATCACCGCCACTGAGGGCATCTTTATAGAATCACAATACAAATCATTAAAGGGAAAGGCAATCCTATTCCTATTATAAAGCGGTTGCAATGTAAATATAGAATTGTACATAAAATCGGTAACATCAACATTTAAAAGGGAAATCTACTCTATATAATTTATTTTTGTTAGATGAATTCCTTGACAAGTGGGGATGGCAGAAATGGAACAGTAAAGTTCAGGGTACGTACCGAACACCTAGTGTGCATGCACGGACCCCAAACACGGACTTCTCCCTGAAGTCTGTGCTACTATTTGGCATCCCAAACATCCGGTGTTTCCCATGCTGTAATCTGTGTGACAATTTGAGAAACACTGGCTCTGATAGATAAGTTCGTTACCACGAGTCAGGGCACTGCGGTTCCCACGCTGTTGTAGCCAGCAGCTCTGACAGGCAATAAAAAGGTTACCGCTGGTCACAGGCATTAGCTGATGAGAGTGCAACTCTCATCATAATACACTTGGTTTTGCTGATAGCATTGAGATCAGGCATATGATGATGAGTGTATTCATCAGTCAGCAACTGTAAAATAAATTAAATTTAAAAATGGTGTGGGGGCCCTTATATTATTCATAACTAGTGCAGGCAAAACCGATAGCTGGGGGCTGCAGCACTCAGCTGTCAGCATTATCTTGGCTGGTTACCAAAAATAGATAGGTCCCCACACTGTTTTTTAACAAAATGTTTAAATAAATAATGAAGAAAAAATGGCTTTGGGTCCCCCCATTTTTGTCAACCAGCCAAGCTAAAACAGACAGCTGGGGGATAGTATTTTCAGACTGGGAAGGGGACATGGATATTTGCCCTCCCCAGCTTAAAAATAGCAGCTTGCAGCCTCCCCAGAAAAGTCGCATCAATTAAATGAGCCAATTTTTGCACTCTGCGTGGCTCTTCCCACTTGCCCTGGTGTGATGGCAAATGGAGTAATATGTGTAGGGTTGATGTCAGCTTTGTAATATCACTGATATCAAGCCCTGGTGTTGGCAATGGAGAGGCATTTATAAGACTTCCAATTACTAACCCCATAATCAAAAGTAAGAAAGACACACACAGAAAAAAAACTCCTTTATTTGAAATAAATTCTCCCAATCTTTTACCCATTTATTCATGTAAACTTAAAAATAATTACTAACCCCTGGGTTTGATGTCAATAGATATTACAAAGCAGACATCAACCCCACAAATATTACCCCACTTGCCATCACTACAGGGCAAGTGGGATAATATTCCCAGGGCAATGGGAAGAGCCAAGCAAAATCCCAGAATTGGCGCATCTAATAGGTGTGCCTGTTCTGGAGTTGCTGTGGGCTGCTATTTTCAGGCTGGGGAGGGCCAATATCCATGGTCCCTTCCCAGCATGAAAATACCAGCCAAAACTGTCTGCTTTGGATTGGCTGGTTGTCAAAAATTGAGGGGATCCCGTGTTGCTTTTTTTAAATTATTTAAAAAAACAGTGTGGGACCCTTCTATATTTGATAACTAGCCAACAAAAAGATGACAGCTGGAGGCTGCGCTGGTAATCAAGAATATCAAGAATAGGGGGAGACCCCATGTATTTTTTATTTTTTTTATGCTGCGCCAGAGCTTGCTGTAAATTTTAAATAAATGAATAACTGAAAAAAGTGTCATGGGGTCCTCTTATTTCTCCTAACCAGCCAAGGGAAAACTGACAACTTGGGGCTAATATCTATGAAGCATCCCAGGCTATCAATATCAGCTCCCAGCTGTCTGCATAGACTTTACTGGTTACTTAGTAAAGGAGGGACATCCAAAAAATGACACATGGTCCCTCTAATATTACTAACAAGCAAAGGCTAAACAGACAACTGCAGGGTCATATTAACAGGCTGTGAAAGAGCCATGGATATGGATATTGCCCCCCTCCTAGACTAGGAACACAAGCCCTCAGCAGACCCAGAAATGGCGCATCCAATAGATGCACCAAATTTGACACTTAGCCTTGGCTCTTCCCAATTACCCTGGTGTGGTGGCAAGTCGGGCAATAGATTTGGGGTTGATGTCAGCTGTTTTATGTCCTCCGACATCAAGCCCAGGGGTTAGTAATGGAGAGGTATCTATAAGACACTCCTTTCCTAACGTCATTGTGAAAATTAGTTAAAGGCACACACATGAAAAATCCTTAAATTGAACAAAGCACACATAAAAAAATCTATATTTGAAATAAACACTCCCCACCATCTTTTACCCATTTATTACTGTAAAAGTAAAAATAATGAAACACTATATTCCTCACCTGTCATAGAATCATAGAATCATAGAATCGTAGAGTTGGAAGGGACCTCCTGGGCCATCTGGTCCAACCCCCTGCTCAAAGCAGGATTCGCTAAATCATCCCAGTCAGATGTCTGTCCAGCCTGTTTGAAGACTTCCATTGAAGGAGAACTCACCACTTCTCGTGGCAGCCTGTTCCACACATTGATCACTCTAACTGTCAAAAAGATTTTTCTAATATCTAATCTGTGTCTCCTCCCATTCAGTTTCATCCCATTGCTTCTAGTCTTTCCTTGTGCAAATGAGAATAAAGTTGATCCTTCTACAATGTGACAGCCCTTTAGATATTTGTAGACAGCTATTAAGTCTCCTCTCAGTCTTCTCTTTTGCAAACTAATCCATTTGTCATGGCTGAGCCATGCATCCAGGAGACACTAAGCTAAGTATGAGAGTGGGGCTTCAATGACTTGCGGTGATGTCACTGAAGCTGCAGCCCACAGCTGTCAGCTTTACATTCACTGTTACCAAAAATAAAGGGGACTCCACAGTGCATGATCTAACTAATTTGTGTCTGCAGGGCTGACAGGTTATATGGTATAGCATTGCTCCTGTTGTAAAAGTTCAAAAATATAAAAATGAATAAATATTATGAAAATAAATAAATAAATATATATAAGTACACATATTTGGCATCATTGTGTCTGGAACGATCCATCCTATAAAACTGTCCCACTAGTTCACCCCTTTAGTGAATACTGTAAAAAAAAAAAAGAGGCAAAAACAATTTTTATCGTCATACTGCTGAACAAAATGTGGAACAAAATGCGACAAAAAATACGAATCAAAATAAAAATGTTATTGCTGAAAACATCATATTGTCCCTCGAAATAAAAGCCACAATACAGGTCCATCAGCCAGAAAATAAAAAAGTTATAGCTCTCAGAATAAAGCAATGCAAAAATAATTATTTTTTCTAGAAAATAGTTTTTATTGTGTAAAAGCGCCAAAACATAAAAAACTGTATAAATTAGATATCACAGTAATCGCTCAGACCCGAAGAAAAAAGCTGGCTTATCAATTTTACCATACGTGGAGCAGCATAAAAAAAACATCAAAAAACAATTCCTGGCTTTTATTTATTCTGCATCCCAAAAATCATAATAGAAAGCGATCGAAAAATGTCATGTGCCCGAAAATGGCACCGATAAAAATGTCAGCTTGTCCTGCAAAATAATGAGCCCTCACATGACTCTGTTGGCCAAAATTTGGGAAAATTATAGATCTCAAAATATGGCAATGCAAAAATTTGTTTTTGAAAAAAAAAGTCTTTTAATGTGTGACAGCAGCCACACGCTCTACGCTGAACTCTTACATCGGGGTTTCTGTGTAAATCTCTGAAATATCTAATTCAGATGGAACCTCAGGAGGAAGATTCCCTATAATGAAGCAGATGGGGGCACCGTGGACGCTGTGTGGCTGCCTATGATCTGGCGGTGTCCGTCTTTTTATTTGGAGCACATAAGAGTGCCGTTGGCCACAGTTTTGTACAAAAAGAAGGAAACCGTTGAACAGAGGCAGAACAAATTCAGAGTAGCTCTATAGGGGGCTTCCACGTTATTGGTAGTACAAAGTCTCTGGAAAACCTAAATGGTCCTGGCCCCCCAACAGAAATTCACAATTTCTGTGGTCCCAAATCCAAATGCCCTCTTCCCTTCTGAGACCCAGGACCCAGTGTGCCTAAACTGCAGTTAGTGTCCACATGTTTTGGCATCTCTGTAGGGATGAGAGACCCTCTAATTTACGGGTGCACGAGTTAGGCACAATGTAGGGCACTACAGCGACAGTTTGCAATGCTCACTCAGCAACATCCACTGCTGCTTATTTTTGGAAAATACCCATGGAGTCAAAACCGTTACTACACCTGTAGATAAATAACCAAAGGGGTATAATTTCCAAAATTGGGTCACTCGAGGGGAGATTCTGTTCTTCTAGCACTTAGGGGCTCTTTATGAGTCCGCAAACTGCTATACAAAATTCGGCGCTCCAGGATGCCTCCTGTATAACAGTATTGCTTAGGCTAGTTTCACACTAGCGTTACCGGGCGCAGAGCATGGCCGCTGCTAAGATCCGCCCCCGGCTGCGCCCCCTCCAGTCAACTCCTCCTCTGATCGCATGATGCTGCATGTGATCAGCGTACCCTATATTTAGCGTAGGGTATGCTGATCGTGCGCTGGTACACTTTTGCCGGCGCTGCGCCTAGCGCACAAAAATGCACTTTGTTTTTCTCTTCTTCCTCTATGGGCTGAAGGTTGTTTTGCTCTTCCATCCTGTCCTTTAGTTGGTCAGGGCACAGTTTCAGATGATCCCTCAACACTGCTGATGAGGTTTCTCCTCCATCCTTACTGATAAGGCACACTTTGGTGTTGTCAAAGTTTGATGGTAGGACGGTGTAGGGTTCAGCTTCCCATAGGTCATCCAATTTATGCATCATCCTTTTCCTCTTTAGGACTTGTTCTCCTGGTGACAGGGGAACTGCAGGTGCATGTTGATTTTTGTTCTGTTTTGTCTCCCCTAAGCTAGACCCTTTACTACGCACTCTTGTACTCTTCGGTATTGCTGCTGCCGTTCTGCATCCCAGTCAGCATCTGGTGATGTCACCTCAGGTGTAAGGACTCCCATATCCAAATCAATAGGCAGCTTGCCAGGCCTCGCTCTCATTAGGCAGGCTGGAGTGCAATTGGTGGAATTCACAGGAATCTAATTGTAGAGGTCTACCAGATCTGGCAACTTCTCTGGCCACAGATTCCTCTCTTCCAAAGGCAAGGTCTTCAGTAGATCGATCACTACTTGATTCATCTTTTCACACTTGCCATTGGTCTGTGGATGGTACGGTGTTGTCCTGATCTTCTTGCAACCGTACAAGTTACAGAATTCCTTGAACACTTCTGCTTCAAAGGCTGGACCTTGATCTGTAGCACTCACTTGGGATATCCGTGTGGTTGACAAAAGTGCTGTTGGAATGCTCTGGCTGCTGTCCTGACTGTTTGATCCTTGACAGGCACGACTACCAGGAATCTCGAGTAGTGGTCATCGATGGTAAGAGCATAAATGTAGCCTGAACGGCTTGGGACTAGCTTCACATGGTCCAGGGCTACCAACTCGAGTGGCTGTTTAGTTATTATTGGCTGCAAAGGAGCTCACTGGCTGTTACGGACCTTCCTGCGCAGGTTGCATTGTCCACACTCCCGGCACCAATTTTCTATGGCCTTCCTCATACCAGCCCAGAAGAATCTCTAACGGAGCAAGGCCTCCAACTTCTTCCATCCGAAGTGTCCAGCTCCATTGTGGTACGCTTCCAAGACCATTGATGCCTCCCTCTTTGGAACTACCACCTGCCAGACCAACTCATGAGTGCGGGCATTGATACTCCTCTGACACAGCTTTCCCTCATAGATGAACAGCCTGCCTCTTTCCTTCCACAACTGCTGGGTTTCTTCAGGAGCATCTGGACCTGAGCATGAGTCAGCTTGTGACAGTAGCTCCTTTACCAGGCGGACTGCAGGGTCGCTATCCTGTGTTTCTGCCCAGTCATGATGAGGCAATGGATTTATGATGGCCTCTTTCACGATAGATCGTCTGTTTCTCACTCCTTAGGCACGTTGGGCCGCCATTGGCCGGTGGAAGGCAGGTAACTCTGTTTCTTTGAGTGCCTCAAGGTCTTCTCCCCCATCTGGCAGATTGGGCATCCTGGACAGTGCATCAGCATTGGCATTCTTGTGCCCCGCTCGGTACTTGATGGTAAATTCACAGTTAGACAGCCGGACTATCCATCGCTGCTCCAGTGCACCTAGTTTTAAAGTTTCCAAGTGAGTCAGCGGGTTGTTGTCCATGAAGATGGTAAACTTGGCTGAAGCTAGGTAATGCTTGATTCATTCAGTAACAGCCCAGACTATGGCGAGGAACTCCAGTTTGAAGGAACTGTAGCTGTCAGGGTTCCTTTCAGTGGGACGAAGCTTTCCTGCTGGCGTAGGAGATCACTCTTTCCTTGCCATTCTGTACCTGTGACAGTACTGCTCCCAGTCCTACGTTGCTGGCATCAGTCTACAGAACAAATGGTTGGTCATAATCTGTGTAGGCCAGAACTTCATCTCCTGTAAGAGCCATTTTTAGTCGAGTGAAGGACCTCTCCAGTTCCTCATTCCATTCAAATGTAGGACTCTTCCTGGCTTTCTTGGGCTGGCCCACCAGAAGATTTTGCATAGGTGTGGCTATCTCAGTAAAGCCTTTGATGAACCTTCGGTAGTAGCCTACCAACCCGAGGAATTGACGTACCTCATGGAGGTTGCTGGGCTTCTGCCAGTCCCGGATGACAGTGGCATGGTCAGGATCCGGTGCCACACCTTCTGCGCTTACTATATGACCGAGGTACTGTACCTTGGGCTTCAGGAGGTGGCATTTGGATGGCTTCACTTTCAGGCCAAAGTTGGACAAGGCTTCAAACACCTCAGCCAGGTGCTCCAGATGGTCTTCATAAGTCTTGGAGAAAACAATGGCATCATCAAGGTACAACAGAACTGTCTCGAAGTTCTTGTGTTCAAGACAGCACTCCATTAGCCGTTGAAAAGTCCCTGGGGCGGTGCAGAGCCCGATCGGCATGTAGCTGAACTCGCAGAGACCCATTGGTGTGGTAAACGCTGTTTTCTCCTTGTCTGCCTCTGCCACAGGAACCTGCCAATACCCACTAGTGAGATCTAAGTGGAAAAATAGTTAGCAGTTAGCAGTTTTAAGTGCAGCTAATGACTCTTCAATTCTGGGTAATGGGTAGGCATGGTTATGTGCAATGCTGTTAATTTTTCTGTAATCAACTCACATTCTCATGGCACCATCTTTCTTTTTCACAAAGACTATTGGGGCTGCCCAGGGGCTACAACTATCTCTGATCACCCCAGCTTCCTTCATTTCCCGCAACATACTTTTGGCACATTGATATTGTGTTGGGGGTATAGGCCGATACCTTTCTTTAATGGGTGGATGATCTCCAGTGGGGATATGGTGTTGAACCCCTTTTGCCTTCCCAAAGTCTAGAGGGTGTTTGCTGAATACCTGCTCATATTCCTGAGCCACTCAGTAAACCCCATTCTTTTGGTATGAAGGGGTGGAGTCAGTTCCCACATGCAGCTGCTGACACCACTCCTCCAGCTGCTTTACAGAGCCATTGTCCCCTGCCTGGTCAGATGAGACCAAGGGCTCTGCTGCCTGTATTGCATTGTTACTGACAGTAAACAGCTTAGCAACTGTGGCATACAGAGGTATTGTGGCCTCCTCCTCCCCACAATTCAAGAGGCGTACAGGTACTCTCCCTTTGCGAGCATCAACTACCCCTCTCGCTGTCAGGACAGTGGTCCGGCAATCAGAGTACGCTGGCTCTACCAATGCTTGGTAATCTTTTCCTCTGAGGCCTATGGCTGCCTGACACTAGATTAACATTTCACATCTAGGGTGTATCGCAATTGGGAAAGAATCACTCACTCTGACCCTGCCAATTTCTCCGCCAGACAGTTCTACCTGCTGTCTTTGCATCAGGGTCTTGATCTCCTTCTGCAGGGCTCGTTGTTCACTGGAGCCAGCAGTCTCGGCTATCTGTTGCAACAAAACAATAACCTCGGCAAGACAATTTCCAATCACATTAGTACCTAAGGTCATCATTGGGTTACAGTCTCGTCGATCAATGTCTACAACTATCAGACCTTGAGATTTTAACTCTACTCGCCCCACTTTAATGGTAATCTCTTACCATCCTACTTGCGGCAAAGACTGACCATTGCTGGCAACTATTGTCAGTTCATCACTTGGGCCGCGAGTAAGTTCAGAGTCAGCCCAATACCTTTTGTAAAGGATATATGGCATAGTTGTCATCTGAGAGCCAGAGTCCAGCAAAGCGTTCATGGGGATGCCGTCAATCACCACTGGGAGGATCGGTCGCCCTCCAACATACTTGGCTTGCCAGTTCTTTGGGCCTTGTGGTCCTACTCCTGGGGGTTGGCCCTCGGCCACAGGGGTTGCTCATTTAAATAACAGAATCTTGCGATGTGTCCAGTGACGACAGATGGGACGTCCGTCCTGGTCATAGCGATTGTTGTCTCTCCCTCGGAGTGGCGGGATCCTCTTCTTCCGTAGCCACGGGACAGCCTCTGGACTGGAGGCCAGCTGGATCTTCCCCATTGAGGATACCTGCATGGACTGCACAGTTTTGGAAAGTGCAGCCATATTTTTGGTCAGCTCTTTGACCTGAAGGCGCAGTTCTGTAGATGGATCATTATCCAGAGTCTGTGCGTCAGCCTCCACAGGGCTCTGAGGGAAAGATGCTGCTTCTTGGTGGTATGTAATTGCTAGATGCCTAGGGGGCGCTGGAAGGCTGACATTTGGTTCATGCAACACCCGGATAGCCCTGTCTTTAAAGTCTGTAAAGGCTAGATCAGGGAGTCCCTCAATAAATTGCTCCTTTAACAGTCAGTCTCCGTCTTTCACACTGTCTGGGTGAATCTGCTTTATGGCTCGCAGCTCCTCCTGCAGGTTAAGAGCATAGTCCCGTATACTGTCCTGCACTCTTTGCTTACACCCAAAGAATCTCATTTTTATTTCAGCTGCAGACGGGTGTCAAAGGTGCGTCTTAGCTTAGCCAGAATCTTTTTAACAGTGTCTTTATCAGCGTCCTGCCAGGACTTTACTTCTCTTTGCGCTGCACCAGTTAGCTGCCCAATAAGGATGTTCACTTTTTGGCTTTCACACAGAGGATACACCTCAAACAAACTGCACAGTCTCTCTTTGACTTCACTCAGGGATTGTGACTCCCCTGAGTACTGCGGTAACCAGGCTGCTCCCGGTATATAGGGCATGGACAGCGGCATAATGAGGACTGCTTCAGTGGGCGCTTGTTCTTCCGGTGCTCTGGAGGCCATTGGAGCCAAAGCTGCGCTGGCTCCTGCATCTTCCGGCGCTGTGGGGGGTGCAGGGGCATTCACTGCTGCATCTTTGCATCTCAGACATTCTCTCCCCCCTAGTTAACGTTGGCCAGGCCCCGTGTTACGCTGGCTTACCGGTCGCAGACTGGATGATCGGGGAACGCCAGGACTGCAGGCTTCTGCTCCTCACTTCCTGCCCGCTGGTCTCTTCGCGTGCAGCACTTCACTTTTCGCGCTCTCTCGCAGGCTCCGCCCATGACGGCACGCCCCTTTGGCTTCCCGAATGCGCCAAGTGGCGGGATAATGGCGGCAATTGCACAATAAGTCTATGGCACACAATACAGTCTCTGGCACACAGGACCCAGTGGCACTGGGCTTTGTAAATCCTGTTCGTGATGCCAAAATGGATCACCCGCCAGGGCAGTGGGGTTACTCGGTACCGGGCCGGTGTCTCAGAGGGATGTGTCACGGTGGCGGTGACCCGGTCCGTGGCCCTGGGCATCCATGCAAAAGTGGTGAAACGTAGCTGAATAAAGTTTATAGGTGGAGGATGATACGTGACACCATCTGTGGTGCTCGGCAATGAAGGGGTTAAGCCGACGCTCCAGGCAGATCCTCTGGGACAGATGGTATAAGGCAGCAAGATGTAAGGGCTCCCCACAGCTAGAGCTGTAGTCCCAAGGCAGTAGTAATAGATGTTGAGGAAGAGGGTGCAGTGTTTGGCACAGAGATGTAGCAGTGCTGAAGGGGTTGCAGGAAGAAGGCAATGACACAACAGGGTGCAGTTTCATTTACCTTTACTGTGCTTTGTAAGTGCAGTCCAGGATCCAGATTACAGATGGAACAGGAGCTGATTAGCCTGGAAGCAACTTAGGAATCTCTCTATGCAGATGGGTTGTGTAGTTTCCTCTCTAGCGCTTATCTGAGGTATTTGCAGTACCGAGTTACACTGAAGTTCCTCTTGCTGGCTCTCTTTAAAACTTCCCTCGTATGGCAGACAGCCGTAGCCTCCTTTTTCTCCTGGCTCACACAAGTTGTTGCTGTGTCTCCGTGTCTTACGTGGGAACAGAGCATTTAAACCCTCTTGTTACTCCGGTTTCTGCTGCAGCACCATCAGCATCCATACAACCTCGGATACCGGACTCTGGACCATGCGCTACAGCCAGAAGTGAGCCTGAATTCTGCTCAATCCTCCAGCTCCTCTCTCCACGTCTGCACTCTTTTCCCTCTCCACAGAATTGAACTAACTTCCCTTTCCTGGCCACAGAGCAGCTACTCAGAAGTTAGGTTCAGAGCTCCCTCTGCTGGCCTTGAGTGGGAACTGTGCTGTGTGCTGGATTTACCTGATAGAGAGACCCTTTCATTGCTTCCAAGCATGACATCACCCTCCGTAGGAGGAAGGTAATGCCACTGTGGCAACCATACTCCTGGGGGCGCCACATTTGCATATCTAGATGTTTCCTGAGGGGTCTAATTTCTAAAATGGTGTCACTTGTGGGGAGTTTACACTGTTTAGGCACATCAGGGGCTCTCCAAACTTGACATAGCATCTGCTAATTATTCCAGCAAATTTTGCATTCATAAAGTCAAATAGCACTCCTTCCCTTCAAAGTCCTGCTGTGAGCCCAAACAATAGTTATCTTCCACATATGTGGTATCGGTGCACTCAGGAAAAGCGCACAACAAATTTTGGAGTTAATTTTTTCCTGTTACTAGAGTTGAGCGATACCAGCCGATACTTGAAAATATCGGATCGGAATGGATCGGCCGATCTTAAAAAAAAGTATCGGTATCGCCGATTCCAATACCGGGAACCAATGCAAGTCAATGGGGCCAAAATATCGGAATTAAAAAAAAACCTTTCTTTCCTTGTAGGTTAATTCTACATGAAGAAAAACAACTAAGAATAATGTAGAATGTATTGTGGGAGGTGGAGGAGACATTAAAGCCATAGAGGTTTAGCCCAATCAAATGGAATATCAGGAATTAAACTTTTTTTTTAAAGACGTTAGGAGTTACAAAGATATTGACTATGTTAGCCTCATTTATATTTTGCCAGACATGTATGTCTTCTTCTTCTTTCTTCTTTCTTCTTCTTTCTTATTCTTCTTCCTTTTTTTACCTTCTTCTTCTTATTATTATTCCTTTTTTTACATTCTTCTTCTTCTTCTTCTTCCTTTTTTTACTTTCTTCTACTTCCTTTTTTTACATTCTTCTTCTTATTCCTTTTTTTACATTCTTCTTCTTCTTCCTTTTTTTAAATTCTTCTACTTCCTTTTTTTACATTCTTCTTCTTCTTCCTTTTCTTACATTCTTCATATTCTTCTTATTCAACAATTATTATTCTACATATTCAACTTCTTCATCTTCTTCCTATTCTTCTTCATCATATTCTTATTTGTGTCAGGCATTCCTGTAGTTGTTATCTAGAAAAGTTAGAAGTTTACACCTTCCGTTCTGCCTGTCACAAAAGATTTACAACAGGATTTGTCCGCGTTCAGTTTGGCCTGCAGCAGCAGGCCTTTTCCAGGGGCACCACGAGGAGGAACGGACTCACCCACATACACTGCTTAGTCTTCTTCTGCTTATAAATAAGATAATATCATTTGCTCAGAGTATTAGTCTTATGCTTAATGTTCTTCTGCTTTGTTTTTTTATGCTTCTTTGTCTTCTCTCTCTTGTTGTTCTGCATCTTGGTGGTTGTCTTCCTGTTCTTTGTCCTCTTGAACCAGCTGACGGTACTGGCACCCGGAGGGGCAGCAGAAGGAACAAGAGCCAATGGCACTACCGAGGACTAGCTGACGGTGCTGGAACCCAGTTACTAAGCAGGAGGTACCTGTGCTACAAAGCACTACCAAGGACCAGTAGACGTTGCCGAAACTCGGATACCGAGATGGAGGCACCTAGGCCAAAGGCTCTGCCGAGAACCAGCTGACGGTGCTGGAACCCGGATGGGTAGCATAAGCTGCAAGAGCAAATGGAAATAGCGAGGACCAGCTGACAGTGCTGGCACCCGGAGGGGCAGCAGAAGGAATAAGAGCCAATGGCACAACCGAGGACCAGCTGATGGTGCTGGAACCCGGTTACTAAGCAGGAGGTACCTGTGCTACAAAGCACTACCAAGGACCAGTAGACATTGCCGGAACTCGGATACCGAGATGGAGGCACCTAGGCCAAAGGCTCTGCCGAGAACCAGCTGACGGTGCTGGAACCCGGAGGGGTAGCATAAGCTGCAAGAGCAAATGGAAATAGCGAGGACCAGCTGACAGTGCTGGCACCCGGAGGGGCAGCAGAAGGAATAAGAGCCAATGGCACAACCGAGGACCAGCTGACGGTGCTGGAACACGGTTACTAAGCAGGAGGTACCTGTGCTACAAAGCACTACCAAGGACCAGCAGACGTTGCCGGAACTCGGATACCGAGATGGAGGCACCTAGGCCAAAGGCTCTGCCGAGAACCAGTTGACGGTGCTGGAACCCGGATGGGTAGCATAAGCTGCAAGAGCAAATGGAAATAGCGAGGACCAGCTGACAGTGCTGGCACCCGGAGGGGCAGCAGAAGGAATAAGAGCCAATGGCACAACCGAGGACCAGCTGACGGTGCTGGAACACGGTTACTAAGCAGGAGGTACCTGTGCTACAAAGCACTACCAAGGACCAGCAGACGTTGCCGGAACTCGGATACCGAGATGGAGGCACCTAGGCCAAAGGCTCTGCCGAGAACCAGTTGATGGTGCTGGAACCCGGATGGGTAGCATAAGCTGCAAGAGCAAATGGAAATAGCGAGGACCAGCTGACAGTGCTGGCACCCGGAGGGGCAGCAGAAGGAATAAGAGCCAATGGCACAACCGAGGACCAGCTGATGGTGCTGGAACCCGGTTACTAAAGCAGGAGGTACCTGTGCTGCAAAGCACTACCAAGGACCAGCAGACGTTGCCGGAACTCGGATACCGAGATGGAGGCACCTAGGCCAAAGGCTCTGCCGAGAACCAGCTGACGGTGCTGGAACCCGGAGGGGTAGCATAAGCTGCAAGAGCAAATGGAAATAGCGAGGACCAGCTGACAGTGCTGGCACCTGGAGGGGCAGCAGAAGGAATAAGAGACAATGGCACAACCGAGGACCAGCTGACGGTGCTGGAACCCGGTTACTAAGCAGGAGGTACCTGTGCTACAAAGCACTACCAAGGACCAGCAGATGTTGCCGGAACTCGGATACCGAGATGGAGGCACCTAGGCCAAAGGCTCTGCCAAGAACCAGCTGACGGTGCTGGAACCTGGAGGGGCAGCTGAAGTTACCCCTGAAAAGCAAAGTTGGCATGCCGCAAGCTGGCCGCAGTTACCGAATTACACAGTCCTACAGGGGGTGCTTGTCCTACTGGCACTACGGAACAAGCCTTTCTTACCAGAACCCGCAGTCCACATAGGAAGCACCTAAACTGCTGGCACCCTAGCCTCGGCTAACCCAACCGCAACACGACATGGCAACTTGGGGTGGCAAACTGACATTGACACTTACCGGAAACAGCAGGCAGGGCTGGAACCAAGCTGGGCAGGAGGGAGTACCCGTCCCAAAGTCAGTTATGAGCAGCAACTGGCGATGTTGGAGCCCAGGGACAAGCACTTAGGAGGCTGAGGCCTCATGTGCTGTCAATTGGGAGGCAGCAGGACAGATTGCCATCAAAACAGCAGGGGAACAGCTGACGTTACTGAACACCACAAACACAGGAGCTAGTGTTTTACTCTGTGAAGACGGCACTTCCGAGCAACAACTGGCTGTGTTGAAGCTCAGGGACAAGCACGGAGCAGGCTGAGGCTGCATTGAAGAAATTTTAAGATCGGTTGTAGACTTCTACTAATTTTAACCAAGCTCCACTTAGGCCTAGTTATGGGAATGTGACATTGCCGGACAAACATCAGGGGATTAACTGACCGGACTGAACACCTGTAACACAGGAACAAGTGTGGATTGTGCAGACGCCACTTCGGAGGTGTAACTGGCAGGGTTGGAGGACAGGGGAAATACGAGAGACAGTGGAGCCACAGGCCTAATTGGAGCACGGTTAAAAATCAGTAGTAGTAGGACTGTGTAGGCAGCAGGAGACTTTGCCATCCACACAGCAGGGGATCAGCTAGCGTTACTGAACCCCACTGAGACACGGGAGCAAGTGTCTCTTTCCGTGTGGACGGCACTTCCGAGCTACAACTGGCTGTGTTGAAGCCCAGGAAATAGGAGGGTGTAGGCAGAGGCCTACTGTCTTTGGAATGCGGAGACAGCAGGAGAGACTGCCATCCACACAGCAGGGGAACAGCTGACGTTACTGAACCCCACTGAGACACGGCAGCAAGTGTCTCTTTCCGTGTGGACGGCACTTCCGAGCTACAACTGGCTGTGTTGAAGCCCAGGCAAAATCTAGGTGTAGGCTGAGGCCTACTGTCTTTGGAATGCAGAGACAGCAGGAGAGAATGCCATCCACACAGCAGGGGAACAGCTGACGTTACTGAACCCCACTGAGACACGGCAGCAAGTGTCTCTTTCCGTGTGGACGGCACTTCCGAGCTACAACTGGCTGTGTTGAAGCCCAGGAAATAGGAGGGTGTAGGCAGAGGCCTACTGTCTTTGGAATGCGGAGACAGCAGGAGAGACTGCCATCCACACAGCAGGGGAACAGCTGACGTTACTGAACCCCACTGAGACACGGCAGCAAATGTCTCTTTCCGTGTGGACGGCACTTCCGAGCTACAACTGGCTGTGTTGAAGCCCAGGAAATAGGAGGGTGTAGGCAGAGGCCTACTGTCTTTGGAATGCGGAGACAGCAGGAGAGACTGCCATCCACACAGCAGGGGAACAGCTGACGTTACTGAACCCCACTGAGACACGGGAGCAAGTGTCTCTTTCCATGTGGACGGCACTTCCGAGCTACAACTGGCTGTGTTGAAGCCCAGGAAATAGGAGGGTGTAGGCAGAGGCCTACTGTCTTTGGAATGCAGAGACAGCAGGAGAGACTGCCATCCACACAGCAGGGGAACAGCTGACGTTACTGAACCCCACTGAGACACGGCAGCAAGTGTCTCTTTCCGTGTGGACGGCACTTCCGAGCTACAACTGGCTGTGTTGAAGCCCAGGCAAAATCTGGGTGTAGGCTGAGGCCTACTGTCTTTGGAATGCAGAGACAGCAGTAGAGACTGCCATCCACACAGCAGGGGAACAGCTGACGTTACTGAACCCCACTGAGACACGGCAGCAAGTGTCTCTTTCCGTGTGGACGGCACTTCCGAGCTACAACTGGCTGTGTTGAAGCCCAGGCAAAATCTGGGTGTAGGCTGAGGCCTACTGTCTTTGGAATGCAGAGACAGAAGGAGAGACTGCCATCCACACAGCAGGGGAACAGCTGACGTTACTGAACCCCACTGAGACACGGCAGCAAGTGTCTCTTTCCGTGTGGACGGCACTTCCGAGCTACAACTGGCTGTGTTGAAGCCCAGGCAAAATCTGGGTGTAGGCTGAGGCCTACTGTCTTTGGAATGCGGAGACAGCAGGAGAGACTGCCATCCACACAGCAGGGGAACAGCTGACGTTACTGAACCCCACTGAGACACGGCAGCAAGTGTCTCTTTCCGTGTGGACGGCACTTCCGAGCTACAACTGGCTGTGTTGAAGCCCAGGCAAAATCTGGGTGTAGGCTGAGGCCTACTGTCTTTGGAATGCAGAGACAGCAGGAGAGACTGCCATCCACACAGCAGGGGAACAGCTGACGTTACTGAACCCCACTGAGACATGGCAGCAAGTGTCTCTTTCCGTGTGGACGGCACTTCCGAGCTACAACTGGCTGTGTTGAAGCCCAGAAAATAGGAGGGTGTAGGCAGAGGCCTACTGTCTTTGGAATGCGGAGACAGCAGGAGAGACTGCCATCCACACAGCAGGGGAACAGCTGACATTACTGAACCCCACTGAGACACGGCAGCAAGTGTCTCTTTCCGTGTGGACGGCACTTCCGAGCTACAACTGGCTGTGTTGAAGCCCAGGCAAAATCTGGGTGTAGGCTGAGGCCTACTGTCTTTGGAATGCAGAGACAGCAGGAGAGACTGCCATCCACACAGCAGGGGAACAGCTGACGTTACTGAACCCCACTGAGACACGGCAGCAAGTGTCTCTTTCCGTGTGGACGGCCCTTCCGAGCTACAACTGGCTGTGTTGAAGCCCAGGCAAAATCTGGGTGTAGGCTGAGGCCTACTGTCTTTGGAATGCAGAGACAGCAGGAGAGACTGCCATCCACACAGCAGGGGAACAGCTGACGTTACTGAACCCCACTGAGACACGGCAGCAAGTGTCTCTTTCCGTGTGGACGGCACTTCCGAGCTACAACTGGCTGTGTTGAAGCCCAGGCAAAATCTAGGGGTAGGCTGAGGCCTACTGTCTTTGGAATGCAGAGACAGCAGGAGAGACTGCCATCCACACAGCAGGGGAACAGCTGACGTTACTGAACCCCACTGAGACACGGCAGCAAGTGTCTCTTTCCGTGTGGACGGCACTTCCGAGCTACAACTGGCTGTGTTGAAGCCCAGGAAATAGGAGGGTGTAGGCAGAGGCCTACTGTCTTTGGAATGCGGAGACAGCAGGAGAGACTGCCATCCACACAGCAGGGGAACAGCTGACATTACTGAACCCCACTGAGACACGGCAGCAAGTGTGTCTTTCCGTGTGGACGGCACTTCCGAGCTACAACTGGCTGTGTTGAAGCCCAGGCAAAATCTGGGTGTAGGCTGAGGCCTACTGTCTTTGGAATGCAGAGACAGCAGGAGAGACTGCCATCCACACAGCAGGGGAACAGCTGACGTTACTGAACCCCACTGAGACACGGCAGCAAGTGTCTCTTTCCGTGTGGACGGCACTTCCGAGCTACAACTGGCTGTGTTGAAGCCCAGGCAAAATCTGGGTGTAGGCTGAGGCCTACTGTCTTTGGAATGCAGAGACAGCAGGAGAGACTGCCATCCACACAGCAGGGGAACAGCTGACGTTACTGAACCCCACTGAGACATGGCAGCAAGTGTCTCTTTCCGTGTGGACGGCACTTCCGAGCTACAACTGGCTGTGTTGAAGCCCAGGAAATAGGAGGGTGTAGGCAGAGGCCTACTGTCTTTGGAATGCGGAGACAGCAGGAGAGACTGCCATCCACACAGCAGGGGAACAGCTGACATTACTGAACCCCACTGAGACACGGCAGCAAGTGTGTCTTTCCGTGTGGACGGCACTTCCGAGCTACAACTGGCTGTGTTGAAGCCCAGGCAAAATCTGGGTGTAGGCTGAGGCCTACTGTCTTTGGAATGCAGAGACAGCAGGAGAGACTGCCATCCACACAGCAGGGGAACAGCTGACGTTACTGAACCCCACTGAGACATGGCAGCAAGTGTCTCTTTCCGTGTGGACGGCACTTCCGAGCTACAACTGGCTGTGTTGAACCCCAGGCAAAATCTGGGTGTAGGCTGAGGCCTACTGTCTTTGGAATGCAGAGACAACAGGAGAGACTGCCATCCACACAGCAGGGGAACAGCTGACGTTACTGAACCCCACTGAGACACGGCAGCAAGTATCTCTTTCCGTGTGGACGGCACTTCCGAGCTACAACTGGCTGTGTTGAAGCCCAGGAAATAGGAGGGTGTAGGCAGAGGCCTACTGTCTTTGGAATGCGGAGACAGCAGGAGAGACTGCCATCTCCACAGCAGGGGAACAGCTGGCAGTGCTGAACCCCACTAACACTTGAACGAATGTGTTTGGCTCTGTGGAGACGACACTTCTGAACACCAACTGACGCTGTTGGAGCCCAGGATTAGGCGAGGAGCAGGCTGGGGCCTGTTGCTTTTGGCAGGTGAAGGCAGCAGGAGACTTGCCATCTCCACAGCAGGGGAACAGCTGGCAGTGCTGAACCCCAATAACACTTGAACGAATGTGTTTGGCTCTGTGGAGAAGACACTTCTGAACACCAACTGACGCTGTTGGAGCCTAGGATCAGGCGTGGAGCAGGCTGGGGCCTACTGGATTTTGGCAGGTGTAGGCAGCAGGAGACTTGCCATCTCCACAGCAGGGGAACAGCTGGCAGTGCTGAACCCCACTAACACTTGAACGAATGTGTTTGGCTCTGTGGAGACGACACTTCTGAACACCAACTGACGCTGTTGGAGCCCAGGATCAGGCGTGGAGCAGGCTGGGGCCTACTGGATTTTGGCAGGTGTAGGCAGCAGGAGACTTGCCATCTCCACAGCAGGGGAACAGCTGGCAGTGCTGAACCCCACTAACACTTGAACGAATGTGTTTGGCTCTGTAGAGACGACACTTCTGAACACCAACTGACGCTGTTGGAGCCCAGGATTACGCATGCCGCATGCAGAGGCCAATGGGCAGCGGTTTTTATGGAGGTTGTTGACTACTACTGATTCTAACCATGCTCCACTTAGGCCTCTGGCTCCACTGTCTCTACTATTTACCCTGGCCTCCAACCCCGCCAGCTACATCTCTGAAGTGGCGTCAGCACAATCTACACTTGTTCCTGTGTTACTGGTGCTCAGTCCCGTCAGTTGATCCCCTGATGTTTGTCCGGCAAGTTCGCCAGCTCTGTCCTCATTCCCACTACTGGTTATGGGAATGTGGACAGAGCAGGAGACCTTGCCGGACACACATCAGGGGATAAACTGATGGGACTGAGCCACAGGAACACAGGAACAAGTGTAGATTGTGCTGACGCCACTTCAGAGATGTAGATGGCGGGGTTGGAGGCCAGGGGAAATAGTAGAGACAGTGGAGCCAGAGACCTAAGTTGGGCACGGTTAAAAATCAGTAGTGGTTTGAATGTTGATGGAGCTGGTGACTTTGCCATCCACACAGCAGGGGATCAGCTGGCGTTACTGAACCCCACTAACACAGGAGCTAGTGTGTTTCTCTGTGCAGACGACACATCTGAGCGACAACTGGCTGTGTTGAAGCACAGGGATTATAGTTCAGGTGGTAGAAAAATGAACACACCAGCAGACCTGGATGCAGTTGCCAACCACTAATTTAGTCTGTAAGAGGAATGGCAAAGTCTTTGGAGATCCAGGCCTTGTTCATTTTCAGAAAAGTCAGCCGGTCAACATTATCGGAAGATAGTCGCGTGCGACGGTCTGTTAGTACACCACCTGCGGCACTAAAGACGCATTCCGATAATACACTGGCAGCAGGGCAAGCCAGCACCTCCAATGCATACTGGCTAAGCTCTGGCCATGTATCCAGCTTAGAGACCCAAAACTTGAAGGGAGAAGAGCCATCTGGGAGTACAGTGACAGGGCAAGACATGTAGTCTGACACCATCTGACGGAAGCGTTGCCTCCTGCTGACTCGAGGCGTCGCTGATGGTGTAGACAATTGTGGTGGACACACAAAACTTTGCCACATTTGGGCCATAGTGGTCTTGCCGTGTGCTGCGGCGCTGCCTCTGCTCCCTCTTTGTGCAGAGTTTCCTCCACTGCCTCGACGCACAGAGCTGCTTTGTAAAGCACTAGCAACAATGCCATCGGGTGGAATGGAAAACATTATGGACTGCACCAGTGACTCTTCGTACTCCCGCAGTTTATGCTCCCGGTTCAACGTTGGTATGAGCCTTTATACGCTGTCCCGGTGGCGAGGATCTAGGAGGGTGTACACCCAATAATCAGCCGAGACGAGAATGTGGGCGATGCGGCGGTCATTTCTCAGGCACTGCAGCATGAAATCAACCATGTGCTGCAGACTCCCAACTGCCAAAGAACCGCTGTCCCCTGTTTGAGGCGTGACCTCGGCCTGCTCTGCATCACCCCACCCTCGCTGTACATACTGAGTAGAGGTTTGTGTACCTCCCTCCTCTGGAGAGATGTCTTCCTCCTCCATCGACTCCTCCTCATCCTCCTCACAAAGTGTCCCCTGCCTAGGCCTTTGTGAGGAAACACGTAGCGCAGACTGTCCAGAAGCAGATGTCATTTGGGACTCCTCATCCTCCACCTCTTCCGAAACCTCATCCCTTAGTGCTTGCAGTGTTTGTTGAAGCAGGCAGATAAGGGGGACAGTCATGCTGACTAGTGCATCATCTGCACTCGCCATCCGCGTGGATTCATTGAAGGCACGCAAAACGAGGCAGATGTCCTTCATAGAGGCCCACTCAATGGTGCTGAAGTGTGAACGGCGCACAGTGCGACTTGTTTGCGCCTGATGCAGCTGGTACTCCATGACTGCTGCCTGCTGCTCACACAACCGCTCCAACATATGTAACGTTGAATTCCACCGGGTGGGTAGGTCACATATGATGCGATGTTCCGGAAGGCCAAATCGTCGCTGCAGAGCAGCGAGGCGCGATCTTGCCGTGCTGGAACGCCGCAAGTGAGCGCACTCTATGCGGACCTTGTGCAACAGTGCATCAAGATCTGGATAGTCCCTCAGAAAGCTCTGCACGACCAAGTTAAGCACATGTGCCAGACATGGGATGTGTGTGAGGTTGCCTAGGCCAAGAGCTGCCAACAGATTTCGGCCATTGTCACACACTACCAAGCCCGGCTGGAGATTCGCTGGCCCAAACCACACATCGCTCTCCTGCTTGATAGCATTCCAGAGCTCCTGCGCTGTGTGGCTTCGATTCCCCAAAGAAATTAATTTGAGTACAGCCTGTTGACGTTTGGCCACGGCTGTGCTCATATCGGTCGTAACAGGCTCCTGCTCTGCTGTTTCTGAGGAACTTGAGTAGGAGGAGGAGTCTATGTGTACAGACTGGAGTCCTGCAATCCGTGGCATTGGAAGAACACGTACAGCGCCACTCTCCAGATCTGTACCCGGCTCCACAACATTGACCCAGTGGGCAGTGAGGGAAAGGTATCGTCCCTGTCCATGGTTACTGGTCCACGCATCGGTGGTCAGGTGGACCTTGCTACTAACGGCGTTTAGTAGCGCATGTTTTATTTTGCCCTCAACATGTTTCTGCAGGGCAGGGACGGCTCGCCTGCTGAAATAAAAGCCGCTGGGCACGTTGTATTGGGGGACTGCCAATGCCATTAAGTCCCGGAAGGTGTCAGTGTCCACCAGCCTGAATGACAGCATTTCAACTGCCAGAAGTTTGGCAATGCCAGCATTCAGAGACTGTGTTCGGGGATGGTTTGCCGAGTAAGGGCGCCTTTTATCCCATGCCTGTGCTACCAATGGCTGTGATGGATGGGAACGTGCTGCTATGGGTGGAATCTGACAGGGTCTCCGGACAACAGTGGCAGAGGTTCTTCCTTGACGATCCTGTGAGGAAGCCGAACCAGCAGTGTGTGAGCTAGAGGAAGAGGCCCCAACACGAACTGAAGAGGTGGTAGGTGGTGCTGTACGTTGGCCTACGTCTTCAGGGTGTCTCTGCAACTCCAACTCGTGCTTGGTGTGCACATGTTTCCACATATTTGTGGTATTGAGGTTGCTGACATTTCTCCCTCTTTTGACTTTCTGATGACACAGCTTGCATTTGACAAAGCAAATGTCATCTGCAACTGTGTCAAAAAAGAACCACGCACTGCAAGTCTTGGGAGCGCCCGTTTTGCCTTTGGAATGAGGAATGCTCCTAACAGGTGCCGAAGTGGAGGGTACAGGCAACCAAGTCTTCCCCCTCCCTCTGCCTCCTGTTTTGGCCGGTAGGGGAATCTCTTCCTCCGAGCTGCTCCCACCACCTTCCTGTTCCTCACGCCATGATGGGTCAAGGACCTCATCATCTTCCCTCCCCTCTTCAAACAGCTGCTTCTCCGGGGTTGTCTCGCCAGCACCGTACGCACCAGAAAGTGGCAACTGAGTCTCGTCATCATCTGATGCGTACTGAGGTGTGCTGACCATAGGCACTGGCCCACTCGCCTCTTGAGATTCAGAGGGACAAAGAAGATGCGCATCACTGCATACTCCCTCTTCTTCACATTCAGGAATGCTGCTTGGCTGGCCCCCTCTTTCCAAGCCGACAGATTCCAAGAACAGAAGTAGAGACTGTGATGGCTCCTGTCCATGTCTCTCTGACTGCCTGGGCACTTTGGCAGGTGGTGAAGAGACAGATGGTTGCTCTTCGGTGCTCTGGTCCTGAAAGGCTGTGGAAGTAATTGAAGTCGATGCGTTAGCTGCCATCCATCTGACAACGGCTTCAATTTGTTCCTCCCGCAGCAGTGGGGTACGTTGAGGTCCTACAAAGCTGCGCATAAAGGACTGTTGCCTGCTAAAACTGGGGGATGCTGATCCACTGGTGCCCGCAGCAGGCCCAGAATCCCCACGTCCTCTACCTGCAGAATCCCCACGTCCTCTCCCTGCAGAATCCCCACGTCCTCTCCCTGCTGAAACTCCACGCCCACGCCCACGCGCCTTACTCCCTGCCTTCTTCATCTTGCCAGACTGCTTAAGATAGGCAGAAAAGTACAAAGGGGGGCCTTAGTGTGCTTATTCCTGAACAGCTGGTTACAGGTACAAGAAACACTAATTTTATGAAGTGTGTGTGTGTGGACTACACTTTAATAGGAGCTGATGTGGCCTACACAAGTTCCAAATGTAGTGTTTGGTGAACTTTTTTTGTGGTTTCTTTGTTGGAAACAAACTCAAAGTATGCGAACAAAGAATTGAAACTGATAGTATCACCAACTTTTTGGAGCTATTACAATGCAGGCAGGTAACCTACAATGCAAAAGATGAGGCTCCAAAAAAATTGGGTAATACTAATCTGGCTGCGTCGGCAGGGTACAAGCCAGAAAAAAAGGCTCCTCTATCTACTCCTATATAGTGTTTGCAACCAACCAATGTTGATGGATACGGATGGATGCACACTAATAGGAGAAGAAAAAATGAGCTGCACTCAAAGACAAATATGTGTGAGGCAGTGACGCACGTTGAGCGTCCTACAACCAGACGTAGCTGCAGGACACTCTACTCAGCGTGAGCTGCACTCACACACAGTCAGAGACCTCTCAGACAGCCGTGAACAGTGCACCTAAGTGGGCACTGGCACTGACAGGCTGCAGAAAGGCTCCGCTGTGTACTCCTATATAGTGTTTGCAACCACCGTAGATGGAGACGGATGGATGCACACTAATAGAAGAAAAAATGAGCAGCACTCAAATAAAAATATGTGTGAGGCACTGACGCACGCTGAGCATCCTACAACCAGACGTAGCTGCAGGACACACTACTCAGCGTGAGCTGCACTCACACACAGTCAGAGACCTCTCAGACAGCCGTGAACAGTGCAGCAAAGTGGACACTAGCACTGAAAGGCTGCAGAAAGGCTCCGCTGTCTACTACTAGTGTTTGCAACCAACGTATATGGATACGGATGGAAGCACACTAGATTGAAATTATGTAAAAAATGCAGCTCAAAAATTAAAAGATGTATGAGGCAGCAGTGAGGCACGCTGGGCAGCCTACAACCTGACGTGGCTGCAGGACCCACTCCACAGCGTGAGCTGCACTCACACAGCCCTTGCAGACAGCTGTGAACACTGCTGCTAGGGCAAAGAAGGCTACAGTGGTGGTTTATGTAGCCTGGGTAAAGCACTAGATGTTTGGTGGAATCGCTATTTCTAACTGTCCCTCACAGTCTTCTACAGCAGCCTGTCCCTAACTGAATTCACAGCAGAGTGAACCAGAAATGGCGGCTGCGGTGGCTTTTATAGTGCATCATGACATCATTTCGGCAGCCAATCACAGCCATGCCATTAGTTAACATGCCTACACGCCTAACAGGATGTGCCCACACTTCGGAGGATTCCCATTGGCTTAATCAAAGCAAGCAGGCTCATAGCATGATGGGAACTTCCGATTCCGGTATCCGATATGACAAAAGTATCGGAAGTCAGTATCGGAATTCCGATACCGCTAATATCGGCCGATACCCGATACTTGCAGTATCGGAATGCTCAACACTACCTGTTACCCTTGCGAAAATAAAAAAATTGGGTCTAAATTAACATTTTTGTGTCAAAAAGTTAAATGTTCATTTTTTCATTCCATATTCAAAAAATTCCAGTGAAGCACCTGACAGTCAAAAAGCCTATTATGTAACTCAAGGACAAGAGGAGGTATAATTACCTGAGGGCAGTAACCATGGGCCCAAAACACACGACACTCAATTTGCTTAGAAATGCTTTGTACAGGGGTGACACCAAGAATAGCGGGCCCAACTTCCATCAGGGTTTCAGTCTCCTCGTATTACAGTTCCTGTTTCTCCTCCTCATCTTCAGCAGAATTAGCTTCCCCATCACTCTAGCTGGGAAGTCTGCAGCACTGCCTTGGTGAAGCAGCAGTATGCTGTGCTGAAGCTCATCTGTTTAGATGGTAAAGCTCACAATGTAGCCGAGCTGTTGAAAGGGATAAAAGAACAGAACAATCAGTGGCAGTCCCCGCTGAACCTCCAGCCAGGTCTGGTTGCATACGAAAATGGGTGTTACTTGGTGGTGGCTTTAAAGCTTGGCAAGCTGGTACACATTCCATGCTGAACTTGGTTGTATAGCAGTTTTTAAAAACATACCCCGACTTGCCGGACCTACTTGCCAAGGTACTCCGTGCCAGCACATATTTCCGAAATTCTTCTCAGATTTTCGCCAGTCTAGCTTAGCTGAAGCAGCGCTTTAATTTTCCTCATCACCGACTGATTTGTTTTTGTTTTTAAATAGTTTTTATTGGATTTTTCATTATATTAGTTGGAAAAGTTGAGGGAAAGAGAGGGGGGGAATGGAGGGAGGAGGGGGAAAGGAGGAGACATTTTCAAATAAACCTATTTGGTCAAAATAACAGTTAGTCCAAGTTATTATATGATCGACAGAAATGATACGCGTGATGTCAAATTATATTCTGGAGAAAAACAAATTACATCAAAAGAACCAATCCGCTTATCGTCTATTCGTACAGGAGGATCAGCCGGTCCGGAATTGGTCGTTCCACACTTTAGATTTCTTGAGGTACCTCTCGATACCGTTGTTACAGATAGCTAATCTCCATTCAATATTGCTATGTTGGTATATTTTTTCGAGAATATCGACTAATCTGGGAGAGTCCTGTTTCTTCCACCAATGCGCTATTTCATTCTTTATTACCAAAAAAAGTGTATAATTATGTCTTTTGTTTTGGGGGTTATTCCATCCAAGTCCAGAGCGAGCAAAGATCTCTGTGGAGTAATAAGAAAGTCTTTTTCAAATGACTTTATATGCCTTGAGGCTTCGTCCCATTGGGTTTTAATTTTAGGACATCCCCAAAACAAATGATACAAGTTTCCAATTTGAGTGCATCCCCTCCAGCACAACGGGGAATGTTCCTTATTTATGTGCGCAAGCCTTGATGGAGTATAATACCACCTGGATAATATCTTGAAATAAGACTCTTGCAAAGAGGCAGATATGCTAGACGAGTAAGTGGATCTTGTAGCGATGTCCCATTGCTCTGTAGAAAGGCTTACCTGAAGTTCCGAATCCCATCTTTTCATGTAGGGATTTTTACAATTAATGTTATCATTATTGAGGCATCTGTATATGCTATTTAGACTCCACACCATCTCATTTTTTGTGTTACATAGTAACAAAGTCAGATTCTCGACAATCAATGAGTAGCCTTTCAGTAGTTTATGGATGCCTTCCTTGATTAAGAAAAAGGGGGTCAGTTCTGATGTAGGTATCTTATATTTTAGCTTGATCTCACTGAATGTCAGAAGCTTTGATTCATTGAAGATGTTACCTATATTTTTAACACCTAGTTCCGACCAGGTATTTGAGAGCGGAATTTTGAAATACTGGACAATAAAGAAAGGGGAGCTTTTTTAATTTGCTCTAACTTAATAAAGTTGTATTTTGATGGTTTTAGGAGTTGTTTCCATGCTTTAGTAGTAGCACTAAAGATATGGTGAGAAATCGACGTCTTTGGTCTGAGAATTACAAGATCAAAGAAAATATCTTTGGCTTTTACTGGATCTCTAACTTCATTTTCACTATTAACCCACGCTGAGGTAGGGCCTTCCCAAAACCAAGGTCTGCTCATCCTTATAAGACTAGCTGCGTGTTAAGCGTATAAGTTAAGTTCACCTGATCCTCCACTATATTTGTGTTTAAATAATATATCCGAGGAAATTCTTGCTTTTTTATAATTCCAAACAAATGAATTAATTAGTTTTTGCAATTTTTGAATAGTTTGGAAGGGGATGTTAATGGGAAGGGCCCTGAATATATATAATAATTTCGGTAGTATGAAAATTTTGACGATCAGGATTCTTCCAAACAGTGAGAGGTCAAATTGGGAGAAATGATCACCGACTGACTTGTGACTTGCCCAGATGCTGGAATTTAACCTTTCATATGTTGGCAAGGCTTAGGCTGGGGTCACATTGCATTATGGCAGTCCGTTAGAAGGACTGTGTTACACCGCAGCATAACGTGGTGTACCGCAGTCCATTAACGCTGCCATTAACTCCTATTATCGGGCGCATCGCCAACACATGCCATAATCAGCATGCGCTAGCGATGTGCCATCATTCAGTGACAGAGCCTCGGACACCGGCTGCAGCATCTGAGGCTCCGTCACCACTAGCGCAGATGAATAATCTGCGATAGTGGTATAGCATAATGTGATCGCTTGATGCTATAGCGTTAACGCAGCCTGTCAACGCAGTGTGACGCTTTAACGCAGTGTCACCCTAGCCTTAGCGAGATGCAGAGGGCAGTATCTGAATTCCTGCTTCCCAATGCCCGTCAGAGTAACACTCAGCCCCCACACATAACAACTGCCGAGAAGGGGGGGATCGCTGACATATGTGAAGTTCTTCAAAACTTTGAGTACTGCACCAGGATAGTGAGAGCTGATGATGCTATTATCAGCATTACCATACCGCTGCTCTGTCTATTAAAACATTCACTGCAGCATCTCAAAGAGGAAACTGTGAATGCTGAGCAGGTGGCTATGGAGCAAGATTTTACATTGACTGATACCACACAACCCAGCCTCACATAATATTCTCAGGCCACATTGGGTGATGATGAGGAACGGGAGGAGGATGATGAAGAACAGGAGTTTTTGGTCTGTGCCTCAGAGGGGACTCCCAATCCCAGCTTCATGCCTGTCCAGCAAGGAAGGCCTGAAGAGGAGGAGGCTATGCTTCTTGAGGAGGAGAGGATGGTTAGTGTTGTTCCTGGTGAGGACACTGAACATTTGACTCTTTGTAGTATGCCACACATGGCAGAGTTCATGTCCAGATGCCTTTCCTAAGACCCTTGCGTGAAATACGTTTTGTCCAACATGAAATACTGGCTGTGCACCTTTTCTTGATCCACGGTACAAGAAGAAATTTGCGTCTCTCATGTCGGAGGCAGATGTGCCATTTTCAGTGCATGCATGCCAGAGGGCAGTTGTGGAAGACTTGCTAAAAAGATTACCCTCAGACAACATTGCTGGCAGAGGTACCGGCTCTTTTCACCCACAAGGATTACAGGGGAGGGCCATGCACACAAGTTGCAACTCAGTGGGGTATGTCCACAACTGGGCCATTTTCATGAAACCGTCACATCATCAAGGGCTATCTGTCGGTGTAACTATGACTAGGAGGGAGAAGTTGATCAAGATGGTGAAGGACTACTGAAGTGATCAAACCAGCGTCCTTTCTGATTCTTCAGTGCCCTTTATCTATTGGTTGTCCAAGCTGCACACTTGGCCCGAACTCTCTTTGTATGCCTTGGAGGTGGTGCCATCCCCTGTCGCAAGTATGTTGTCTGAGCAGGTTTTTAGTTCGGCTGGTGCAATCATAAAGGATAGGCACACATGGCTGTCAACGGAAAATGTAGACAGGCTAACTCTTCTAAAATGGAACAAGGGCTGGATTTCCTCAGACTTTGTAAGCCCTACAGATGACAGCGACGTAATGGAAATGCAGCCCAAATGTTTTTTTTTTAAGCTCCCTTATCATCCAAACCCATTTCGTTCAGGAAGTCGCCATCTATGTATACCCCACGTGGGTAATGTCTTTTACTTTTTGAAAACTTTGCACATTGTGCAATGTTGAAACTTGTACTCCCTATCTCAACCACTTGTAATAACTGCAAAATGTATTGTGATGTTCTCATAATGGCCTCTTTCAGCTTGTCTGATACAGACCCCTTGAGTAATTTTTTAAAAACTTTGCACACTGTACTTGTACTCCATCTGTACCTCTTGTAATAACTTCAAAATTTATTGTGATGTCCCCATCACGGCGTCTTTCAGCTGGCCTGATACAGACCCCTTGAGGTCATTTTTGGAAAACTTTGCACATTGTGCAGTGGTGAAACTTGTACTCTCTATCTCTACCTATTCTAATAAATGCAAAATGTATTGTAAGATCCTCATCACGGTCTCTTTCAGCGTGTATGATACAGATCCCTTGGGGTAATTTGTAAAATATCGCGTGCCCCAAGGACCCCTTCTGTCCTCCCGGGAGCTTCCTTCATGCTCCCCTCACAACTCTCTCTCTAGCTCTTCCTACTGCACTCCTTTTCCTTCTCTGTCTCCTCACATTCTCACTAATTCTCCTCAGACTCTGTCAGCCCTCACTCCTACTCTCACTGCCCTCTAACTGCTTGAATGACTTTTTCCAGAACAATCATCTTACCTCAGCATTAACTCCTCCAACCAACTGTCACTCCCTTAGCTCCGCCCCTTCTCTACCTTCCCCACTCATTCCCCAACACCCTTTCCTAGCCAATCTGGGATGAGGCCATCCTCCCTAAGGGTACACCCAGATGCCCTGCCTGAACTGGTGTGTGTTGGGTGCGAGTGTAAGAGTCCTGGGTAGTGCTCCCTCCTTACCTGAGAGTGGGATACCACGCCTCTGGATGAGGTGCAGTACCTCTGTGGCGACTCGACCCTCAGGGGCGCCACAGTTGCCCTTCTCACGGTCTCTTTAAGTGTGTATCTGGTAGCCTGAAGTTGATTTTGGGGTCTGCACTTAGTCATTTTGGAACATCAATGCATTAGTATGCGCCACACAGTTCTTCAGGTTTCAGCCTTACACAGAATAATAATATGGTATGAGTAATGAAACATGCTCTATATATATGCTACTAGTGCGAAAATCTTACCCACACATACATTTGTAAAGGCAAATTCAACATAATTTCTCTGTTAGTATACACCATATACTACTAATATACGCCTTGGTACAAAATCTGTCTGACGGTGATACCACTCACCTTTCTCCTATGTTATGTCCTTTCCAATCTGCTGTCCAGGAAGGAGGCGCTGATGCCTCCTGTCCAAAACCTGCAGTTGCACAACAGATACAACAGTCAGCAACCATGTCCAGTTCGTTGTCCCAGTGCAGTGTTCAGATGTCCCTTGTCAGCATATATGTCTGATCACAAATTGCTAGTTAAATACGGTATATATATTTGTTAGCTCTTTACATTGTCTGTTGCTGGATAAAGGCCATTGCTGACATTTTCAGGCTCCTAAATGAGACTTGTGTCTCTTTATTAAACTGCCACTTCCCTTAGATTTTCTAAATTTAGGTCTTTACAAAGACATTTACATTTTAAGCACATCTAACGCTACTTTCACACTTGCATTTTTTTGCGCACACAAACGCATTAAAAAAATGCATACAAACGCTGTTTTTTTGCAGCATTTTTGTGCGCATGAAGCAAAAAAAACGCAGCGTTTGTATGCGTTTGCATTCGTTTTCAATGTGTTTGCTTTTTTTTTGCACATTGTTTGTCTTTACCACAAAAAATCAAGATAACAATCTTGCAACACACACCACCAATGGGACATCAGTGGCGGTGTGGAATGGTAATTTATAGACCATGTCTACAGCCGGATTCTTCACATTTGCTTGATTTTTCTCGTGTTAACATGGATCTGCGCTGGAGGAGTTTTCACTTCAACTTGTATTTGGACATCGCGATGGCTAGGGCATATGCAGTTGCTTGCCATGAACAAAGGAAGAGAGAGAGACAGCGAAGATGGCAGCAGCGGTGTTTGTGGATACATCCAATTGTTGAACTCCGGGAGAGCCGTGGGGCGTACCACACCCTCTACAGTAAGCTGCAGGCAAACCCGGAGAAATTTACAGATTATATCCAGATGTCCCAACAGGGATTTGCTTGCTCGTGTCCAAGAATCCATCCGGAGACAGGACACACAGCTCCGTCATGCGATTCCTCCTGAGGAACGGCTCCTGGTGACATTACGGTACGTAATATTTAAAAACCAAGGGGGGGTGTCTGCTTTTTTTTTTTTGTGACATGTACTAATCAAAACCTGGCCTAATTATTTTTCTTGATTGTACTAATTTTTTATTTTATTGTTTTAAAAAACCATATACAGAAATATTAATTTTACTTCTTTCTCTGTTTCGCAGATTCCTGGCGACTGGAGAGACCCTATCTTCACTACACTTCCAGTATCGTATTGGAATCTCCACCTTGTCTGGAATTGTTGTGGACACCTGCCGGGCTCTCTGGAACGTTCTTTGTCCAGAATTTATGCCCCTGTCCACCACTGAAAAGTGGATGGAAATTGCTGACAAATTCTGGACAGTCTGCAATTTCCCCAACTGTTTGGGAGCTGTTGATGGTAAACACATACGGATCATCAAACCCAAAAGAACTGGATCGGAGTACTATAATTACAAGAAGTACTTTTCAACAGTACTCATGGCTAGTGTTGAGCGATACTTTCCGATTTTGGGAAATATTGGATCAGATTGGATCGGACCGATACCCAAAAAGTATCGGGTATCACCGATTCCGATACCGGAAACCCATGCAAGTTAATGGGACAGAAATATTGGAATTAAAAAAAACCCTTTCTTTACTTGCACATCCAATTCGGGAGGGGGGAAGAGTGTGGGCGGTGCGTGGGCGGACACTGTCTGTGCGTGTCTGTGTGTGCGGGCAGGGTCTGTACGGGCCTCTCAGGGGTCTGTGCGGGCCTGCTGGGGATCTGTGCGGGCCTGCCGGGGGTGGTCTGTGCGGGCCTGCTGGGGGTCTGTGCGGGCCTGCCGGGGGTTGTGTGTTTGCAGGCATCGTCCGATGGGACTACAAGTCCCATCGGGCTATGTCTGCTACAATGACAGTGATTGACACATTAGCCAATGATGGTACAGTAGTAGTCCCATCATCTGGCTAATGTGTTGAATGTAAAAAAAAAAAACATACATACTACATACATACCTCATATATACTACATTCATACAACATGCATACATACTACATACATACTACATATACACTCACTGGCCACTTTATTAGGTACACCTGTCCAACTGTGTGTTAAGACTTAATTTCTAATCAGCCAATCACATGGCGGCAACTCAGTGCATTTAGGCATGTAGACATGGTCAAGACAATCTCCTGCAGTTCAAACCGAGCATCAGTATGGGGAAGAAAGGTGATTTGAGTGCCTTTGAACGTGGCATGATTGTTGGTGCCAGAAGGGCTGGTCTGAGTATTTCAGAAACTGCTGATCTACTGGGATTTTCACGCACAACCATCTCTAGGGTTTACAGAGAATGGTCCGAAAAAGAAAAAAAATCCAGTGAGCGGCAGTTCTGTGGCCGGAAATGCCTTGTTGATGCCAGAGGTCAGAGGAGAATGGGCATACTGGTTCGAGCTGATAGAAAGGCAACAGTGACTCAAATTGCCACCCGTTACAACCAAGGTAGGCAGAAGAGCATCTCTGAACGCACAGTGCGTCGAACTTTGAGGCAGATGGGCTACAGCAGCAGAAGACCACACTGGGTACCACTCCTCTCAGCTAAGAACAGGCATCTGATGGCTACTTTCAGCAGGATAATGCGCCATGTCATAAAGCTCGAATCATCTCAGATTGGTTTCTTGAACATGACAATGAGTTCACTGTACTCAAATGGCCTCCTCAGTCACCAGATCTCAATCCAATAGAGCATCTTTGGGATGTGGTGGAACGGGAGATTCGCATCAGGGATGTGCAGCCGACAAATCTGCGCCAACTGTGTGATGCCATCATGTCAATATGGTCCAAAATCTCTGAGGAATGCTTCCAGCACCTTGTTGAATCTCTGCCACGAAGAATTGAGGCAGTTCTGAAGGCAAAAGGGGGTCCAACCCGTTACTAGCATGGTGTACCTAATAAAGTGGCCAGTGAGTGTATACTACATTCATACAACATACATACATACTACATACTACATACATACTTCATATATACTACATTCATTCATACTACATACATACATACTACATACATACTTCATATATACTACATTCATACAACATACATACATACTACATATATACTACATTCATACATACTACATATATACTACATTCATACAACATACATAGTACATACTACATACATATTACATACAATACATTCATACATTACATACATATAGACATACAGTACATATAACATAGAGTACATACTCACCATCACTTGTCACTTTGATCCCCAAAGCCAGTGCCATCTGTAAAAAATATTAAAATAACAAGCAAGCAATATACTCCCTGATACGCAGAAATCCGCGAGTGTCCCACGACGATCTCCTTTGGAGAACAGCAGCATCAGCTGATGCCACCGCTATCTCGGGGCCCCAATAATACAATGACGGGAGGTAGGTATCCTTCCGCACTGTATTCCTCCGCCACTGTAAAAAAATAGTCCCTAGTCTCACTTTTGGCATTGCGGTGTGAGAAAATTCCCATGCAGCTTTTGCCATAAAGTGAGACCAGTGAACTATAGTAACCTCTCAGTGATGCACTGCAGGAGATCGTCGTGGGACACTCATGGATTTCTGCGGATCAGGGAGTATATCGGTTGTTTGTTATTTTAATATTTTTTACACTGAGATGACATTGGCTTCGGGGATCAAAGTGACAAGTGATGGTGAATATGTACTCTATGTTATATGTACTGTATGTCTATATGCATGTATTGTATGTAGTATGTATGTAGTATGTATATTGTATGTATGTAGTATATACGTAGTATGTATGTAGTATGTATGTATGTTGTATGAATGTAGTATATATGTAGTATGTATGTGTATGTTGTATGAATGTAGTATATATGTAGTATGTAGTATGTATGTTGTATGATTGTAGTATATATGTAGTATGTATGTATTATGTAGTATGTATGTATGTTGTATGAATGTAGTATATATGTAGTATGTATGTAGTATGTAGCATGTATGCATGTATGTTGTATGAATGTAGTAAATATGTAGTATGCATGTAGTATGTATGTATGTTGTATGAATGTAGTATATATGAAGTATGTATGTAGTATGTAGTATGTATGTTGTATGAATGTTGTATATATGTAGTATGTATGTAGTATGTAGTTTTTTACATTCAACACATTAGCCGGATGATGGGACTACTACTGTCCCATCATTGGCTAATGTGTCAATCAATGTCATTGTAGCAGGCATAGCCTGATGGGACTTGTAGTCCCATCGGACGATGCCTGCACACACACACAACCCCCGGCAGGCCCGCACAGACACCCGGCAGCCCGTACAGACCCCAGGCAGGCCCGTACAGACCCCAGGCAGGCCCGTACAGACCCCCGGCAGCCCGCACAGACCCCCGGCAGGCCCGTACAGACCCCCGGCAGCCCGCATAGACCCCCGGCAGGCCCGCACAGACCACGCATCATGATGCGCACAGACCGCGCATCATGATGACATCATTTCAGCAGCCAAACCCAGCCACAACACTGGCTCATTGCATTATGGGAACTTCCGATTCCAGTATTCGATATGGTAAAAATATCGGTACTCAGTATTGGAATTCCGATACAGCGAATATCGGCCGATACCCGATATTTGCAGTATCGGAATGCTCAACACTACTCATGGCCATAACGGATGCCAGATGCATGTTTGTAGCAGTGGACATTGGAGCATTTGGCCATGGTAATGACTCCCAGGCTTTTAAAAACTCAGACATGGGCCGGAGGTTGTATGGCAACCAATTTAATTTCCCTATGCCACGGCCTCTTCCCCACACTGAAGCTCCGCCACTGCCCTTTGTAATGGTTGGGGATGAGGCTTTTCAAATGTACGCAAACCTGCTGAAACCCTACTCCAGCCGTGGCTTGGACCACACCAAAAAAATCTTTAATTACAGGCTGACCAGGGCCAGGAGAACAGTAGAGTGTGCTTTTGGGATTCTTGTCTCCAGATGGTGAATTCTCAGCACAGCCATTAATCTTAAACTTGAAACAGTGGATGAGGTAGTTAAGGCGTGTGTGGTTCTACATAATTTTGTGATGGCTAAAGAGCTCCCGACCTTTGAACTCGATGATGCTGCTACTAACCCATTGCCTGAATTCACTCAGCTCAGCACCCTCTCAGGTCATCCGCTGAAGATGGCCAAATGAGGGACCAATTTGCGGCCTAATTATCTCTGATATAGGACGGGTGCACTGCCAAGATGAAATGGTGTAAAAATGTTTTTGTGTGTGTATGTTGACAAAAAACCTGTTTTGATACCTGTACCGAGTGCACAATGTCTTTTTACACCCCAATAAAATAAACAACTTCCCATGTATACATGTGAATTCATGATGTTCTCACACCTGGGCAGGTAAATACACATACGAGTTAAACTGCAGCATCGCTAGTCTGCGTGAAATATATTGGTACGTAAGCGACGCAGCAGGTTAAACATCATATGTGTATTCACCTGCCCATGATTGATAAATAGTTATGATACTAGGCCTGGGTATTGGCCATAGGCCTGGGTATTGGCCATATGACATGTATTTTACCCATCAGTTGATTCAACACACACTTAGTAAGAGTATGTTGTTAATTACAAGGTATATCTATAAACCCCCTGGCCTAGTATCACAATAAGTGAAATGAGGATGGTAAAAACAGCCCATCTTCAAAACACTTTTTATGACACCTTGCAAAGTTTAAGGCGCATTGTGTGTATGGCTCAGTGTGTGTAGGTGGCACAAAAAATATTAATCAAACTTTGTTATGGTAAGCCAGAAATTTAAATTTATTTTTAACCAAAAAAATTATATCAAACTTTATTTTTTTCTGCGTTTGGTGGCAGATGGCTGCAAGTTGGGGGTGTGCAGTGAAGATGAACAGCTTATAGTGAATGAAGGTGTTCTAGGGGAAGGGGCAACAAAACTTGTGGGGGAAGGGAGGCCAGTAATGGGAATGGAGCTAGACACACTAGGAGAGGACAGAGGTTCAGCGACAGTGGTCCTAACTGTTTTTTGTCTCCTTAAACTGGCCTGCCTGGACCTCCTTGGGCCCAATGCCTGCCTTGATTGTTGGCCCCGCCTGGAACTTGGGGCAAATAAGGAATGTGGGTCCCCTGTCTGCTGCTGTGGCTGCTGCTGCTGTGCCTGCTGCTGCTGTTGCTGTGGCTGCTGCTGCTGTGGCTGCTGCTGATGCTCTGTGGTGGCGGTGGCAGTGCTCTTCCTTGCTGGAGGACTGGTGGTGGCATTGATGGTCCAGGTTTGCGGAGTGGTTGTGGCAGGGCTAGTACATGTTATAGTGTTGGCGGCAGGGCTGTTCCATGTTTGAGGAGTGGTCACGGTGGCTGTGCTCCAAGCATGCATGGGGGTGGCGGTGGTGCTCCAGACAGGAGCAGCGCTTGCCAAGGTGGTGTCGGTTAAGTGACAAGCAGCACTCAGACTTGTGGTGGTGTAACGGTGGGTGTCCTGGCTTTGAATAGAGGTTTCCGTGCAGTGGAATGCAGCACAAGTCGGTAGTGAGGTGAAGCGAGTCAATGGTGGCACAGTTGGAAATGACACCACTGACTGCTGCATAGCCTGCAAGAAAGCATTGTTGCAGGCCTGCAGCACACTCAGCTGTTGCTCAGGACTAAGGTGTTCCGCCATGCCCTTTTCAATTTTACTGAAAAAATGGTGCGCTGGTCTGTTGAGGTCAGCCTCCAGATTGTAAAGGCGCTGTTCAACAGAGGGGAAGCGGTGTTCCATGTGGTTAAAACCACGTTCCATGAGTGAAAAACCACTTTCCACTCTGTCTGACAGCGACTTGAGGCTGGCATTAACGGCCTCGCTCAAGTGCATAAACTCGGGCAAGACATTCCTGTCCAAGGCCCTATGCCGCTGGCAGGTGGTGCCCGCATAACCAGTGGCAAAGACCTGGGACAGGGAAACACCTGATTGACCAGCTTCCTGGTCAGCAGCTGTCCGTGTTGCAGACATGCAAGGTGCTTCCTGACTGTCGGATGGCTGAGACGGGTCCGAGGTCGCCCGATGAAGGACCGCTCCAGGGGCAGGTTGCAGGGTGCTGCTCCAGGTGCTGTCGAAGAAAGGAAAAACATTACTATCATGCATTTACAAGAAGCATCAGCTTTGGAATAGAAAAACACAGATTAATAAAAATAAAAAACAAAAAATTATAATACTTACGCTCTGGTGGCAAGGACCGGTCTTAGGAACTGCAAAGCTTGATAGTACCGGTATTTTGTTCTGGTCTTTGCCGCTGAACCACTGCGACCCTGCCTCTCAGCACGAACATCAGCGTTGAAGCGGTCCTTGATCGAGCGCCAACGTGTTCGGACTTTCTTCACTGTTGGAAAAACAAACAAACAAACAAACAACATTAAGGCTATGTGCCCACGTAGCGTTTTTCAAGCATTTTTTTCCTGAGCAGAGATGCATGCCTTTGCCAGGGAAAATGCATGCGCTTTTTGACATGCGTTTTTGGCGCAATTGACAAGCGTTTTGACATGTGTTTTCCTATGCGTTTTTGCAATTACAGTGTATGTATGTGGAATCGCATGCGATTCCACACAATTAGTGAACATGCTACGTTTTTTGCTGCTAAGCGTTTCCTCAGCGGAAAAAAATGCACCATTAGCACAACATGTGCGTTTTCCATTCTATTACATTAGATGCTTTTCTTAAGCATTTCCGCAGCAGAAATGGTTGTCTAAAAGCGCTGCGGAAATGCTTAAAAAACGCAACGTGGGCACACAGCCTTAACAATTGTGTTTGATGCACGATATATGCTATCATTAAACCCAACAGTGCAATCAGGAACAAGAGTCAATGCGGTACAATACAGCAATACAATACCCAAAGCAGTCTCTTTTGAGCCAGATGACACTGTTGAGTTTCCTGCTAGAATATATCTAGCAGGAAACCCAACAGTGCCATCAAGGACAATAGTCACTGCGGCATAACAGAGCAGGGAAATACTTACTAAATGCCTTTTTGGAGGTTGCAGGGGCGCTGTCCCAGCCATCCATCAATGCTGCGGCCACCTCATTCCATAGCCGCCAGGTCACCACATTGTCCTTGTACAGCTGGTCACGGCTGTCCCACAACGGGGCACGCTCCTGGACCAGGCGAATAAGGTGCTCATTATCCAGGTAGATGTCTTCATCCCGTTGTGGAACCTAGAGAAAATACATTCATTAGAATATTTGAATTTTGTGTGAATAAAAAGTTTAAAAAAGATCCAGAAAAGAGGAAAGATAGAAGATCAAAAATAAAGGACATTACAAATCATTTGATACTTACATTCCATATCACCACCGGGACTTGGCTTGTCTGCTCATGCTGTTCGCCCTCACTAGTCACGTCCGCTGAAGATGACGATGTCTGAAAAAAAAAAATGTTAGATATTTTGAGAAGCAGCAGATATACTGTACTTACCAAACGCACGAAAATAATCACCTCACGGTCTGCTTGCGCCAGTTCCTGCTGGGATGGTGAATATTCCGATTCCGAAGACATACTGTTGAAAAAATAATACAAAGCATTAGTACATGTACAATTTAAAAGGACAGGCATACATTAGATGTAATAATACTCACATTCTTGCCGCTGAAGCTGGAATTGAAAATCGTGTCTTCTTTTGCAGTCTGTCTGCTCTCCAGGCTGTCTCTATAGTTGTGGTACAGTTCTGGCAGACACCTACTTTTATATAGACATTATTTTTTGGAGGGGGTTGGTTTTATCATGTGTCTAGATAATCTTGACCTAAAAAATGTATGCGCAAAAAAAACGCATACATGCGCATGTCAATGCGCACGTATACGCACCCATAGACTCTAATGTTAATTTTTTGCGCAAAAACGTGCGCATGCGTTTTTTTAAAGCGGTTGGCCGGACCAAAAAATGCAACATGTAGCGTCTGGAAATTATGGACACACACTGGAAAAAAACGCAGCGCACGAAAAACGCATACAAATGCCTACAAACTCATACCAATGCGCAACCATGTTAAATATAGGAAAAAAAACGCATGTGCAAAAACGCAACGCAAAAAAAACGCAAGTGTGAAACCAGCCTAAGAGACTGTGTTAATATGCTCCACAGACCTATTCAGGTCGCAGCCTTACACGTTTTGGAACATGGTCATTGCCATGCTAAGGCTCTGACCTTAGCATGGCAATGACCATGAGCTCTGTAGCACTTCCTGCCTCTTGAGTAATATACTCCACAGACCTCGACACTCTCTGGAACATATCCTGTAATCACTCCATTGTAGCTCAAAACCAGGGGTGGGGAATATTTTTTTCTGCCCAGGGCCATTTGGATATTTATACCATCATTTGGGGGCCGTACAAATTATGCGCTAATTCTGCCCACAAGGTACGTCCTGACGCTGGCATTGGTGTTAGTACATAATCTTTCACTGCACAGGCCTCTGTGTTCAGTAGTGAATGATGCTTGCGTGTGCTCACAGAGCAAGAAGAAATGAATACAAAATACAGCTGCCATCCCAAGCACCGCGGTTTCCAGGCATCTGCTGAGGGGCCGGACAAAAGGTCACGAAGGGCTGTAAATGGCCCGAAGGCCTTAGGTTCCCCACCCCTGCTCAAAACCATGCAAATGATACATTCTGCCTGGTTGGGTAGTTTCCAGAAGAACTGCGTAGGCTTGTGCAAATTGATCAATGGCACTCCTGTCTCTTTCCCTTGAGGAGGCTGCATCCAAGTAAAATGAGGTTTGTACATGTTCCTGACATGGGTTTCAGGCCTGACAGACTGACCGCAATACAGGCCCTCTCTTGCATATACTGTAATCAGAATTTAATTCTAATGCTTTTGGTGTCTGGTAATATCCAATTTACTGACATTGATCATACAGCTCCCCCAAATCCTGCATTATATTCACCTTACAGCAGCTTCACCCACTATAACAGTGGCTCATTTGGGATCTGGTGGCCAAAATGAACTGTGGAGCTCACAAAACTCAGTTTTCATGGCACCTGCTGGCCCTGTTAAAATGTGAAGTGAGGGCCATATAATGATGTGGAGGTGGACATGGAGGTCATGGTGGCGGCTGAAGCCCAAAATTCAAATGGGAATGTTTGAACTGGCATTGTAAAGTGATGGGCAATATATATTCCACTATCTTGCTAACTATGTGAAATGAGGGAGGGACCTCCCAAATGTAGGAGTGAGAGCTCTTCCAAATGTATGATACAGGGCCACCTGAGGGCCCTTCCCAAACTCAGGTTTTAGGGCACCTGCTGGCCCTCTGAAAATGTGACGCGAGAGCCGCATAATGACATGGCGGTGGACATGGTAGTGGTGGCGGGCGAAGCCCAAAATTCAAATGGGCATGTTTTAACTGGCATTGTAAAGGGATGGGGAATATGTATTTCTCTATCTAGCTAACAATTTGGAAGGAGTGAGAGCCCTCACAAATGTTAAAGGAAAAACTAAAGTCAAAACACTCCATGAGAGCATATGCTCAAGAGGAGGTATAATTTATTTTTTTTATACAGTGGGGAAAAAAAGTATTTAGTCAGTCAGCAATAGTGCAAGTTCCACCACTTAAAAAGATGAGAGGCGTCTGTAATTTACATCATAGGTAGACCTCAACTATGGGAGACAAACTGAGAAAAAAAAATCCAGAAAATCACATTGTCTGTTTTTTTTTCATTTAATTTGCATATTATGGTGGAAAATAGGTATTTGGTCAGAAACAAGCAATCAAGATTTCTGGCTCTCACAGACCTGTAACTTCTTCTTTAAGAGTCTCCTCTTTCCTCCACTCATTACCTGTAGTAATGGCACCTGTTTAAACTTGTTATCAGTATAAAAAGACAACTGTGCACACCCTCAAACAGTCTGACTCCAAACTCCACTATGGTGAAGACCAAAGAGCTGTCAAAGGACACCAGAAACAAAATTGTAGCCCTGCACCAGGCTGGGAAGACTGAATCTGCAATAGTCAACCAGCTTGGAGTGAAGAAATCAACTGTGGGAGCAATAATTAGAAAATGGAAGACATACAAGACCACTGATAATCTCCCTCGATCTGGTGCTCCACGCAAAATCCCACCCCGTGGGGTCAGAATGATCACAAGAACGGTGAGCAAAAATCCCAGAACCACGCGGGGGGACCTAGTGAATGAACTGCAGAGAGCTGGGACCAATGTAACAAGGCCTACCATAAGTAACACACTACGCCACCATGGGCTCAGATCCTGCAGTGCCAGACGTGTCCCACTGCTTAAGCCTGTACATGTCTGGGCCCGTCTGAAGTTTGCTAGAGAGCATTTGGATGATCCAGAGGAGTTTTGGGAGAATGTCCTATGGTCTGATGAAACCAAACTGGAACTGTTTGGTAGAAACACAACTTGTCGTGTTTGGAGGAAAAAGAATACTGAGTTGCATCCATCAAACACCATACCTACTGTAAAGCATGGTGGTGGAAACATCATGCTTTGGGGCTGTTTCTCTGCAAAGGGGCCAGGACGACTGATCCGGGTACATGAAAGAATGAATGGGGCCATGTATCGTGAGATTTTGAGTGCAAACCTCCTTCCATCAGCAAGGGCATTGAAGATGAAACGTGGCTGGGTCTTTCAACATGACAATGATCCAAAGCACACCGCCAGGGCAACGAAGGAGTGGCTTTGTAAGAAGCATTTCAAGGTCCTGGAGTGGCCTAGCCAGTCTCCAGATCTCAACCCTATAGAAAACCTTTGGAGGGAGTTGAAAGTCCGTGTTGCCAAGCGAAAAGCCAAAAACATCACTGCTCTAGAGGAGATCTGCATGGAGGAATGGGCCAACATACCAACAACAGTGTGTGGCAACCTTGTGAAGACTTACAGAAAACGTTTGACCTCTGTCATTGCCAACAAAGGATATATCACAAAGTATTGAGATGAAATTTTGTTTCTGACCAAATACTTATTTTCCACCATAATATGCAAATAAAATGAAAAAAAAAACAGACAATGTGATTTTCTGGATTTTTTTCTCAGTTTGTCTCCCATAGTTGAGGTCTACCTATGATGTAAATTACAGACGCCTCTCATCTTTTTAAGTGGTGGAACTTGCACTATTGCTGACTGACTAAATACTTTTTTTCCCCACTGTAATTATGAAGGAAAAAATGTTTCTTAGCCTTTTTTCCCGTAAAAAAAATTTAGGTTTCGTTTGGCAGGTCTTTTATAAATCCTTAAAACCGGCACAATAATCTGACAACATTATTCCCAGATACCATATGTGAGTCAAAAAGGCATGCAGGCATCTTCTTCATGCTGTTCCCATTTAGTTATAGCTCTTTCCCATCAATTTCAGCTTTTTTCCCATGGCCCCAGACCTGTTTGTTGGGTCCAGCAGAAAAACATTCGGCTTTCCCATTGACTTGCATAGGATTCGCTATTCGGTACGAATACACGGATATTAGAAATTATTCGTACCAATTTTCCCGAATCTGAATATTGCACTATTCATTATTTTTATTATTATTTATTTATATAGCGCCATTAATTCCATGGTGCTGTACATGGGAAGGGGGGTTACATACCAAAGTTATAGATATCGTTAACAGTAAACAAATTTACAATGACAGGCTGGTACAGAGGGGAGGGGACCTTGTCCTTGCTGACTTACATTCTACTATTCATTCAACACTAGTTATTACCACATAAAGTGGCAGTAGTCAGAATTGCGCAAACAGCCCTGGGGGATAAAGTGTTTAAATGGAATGTTTCACCAGATTTTTGCCACCTAATCCGAGAGCAGGATAATGAGGGACAGAGACCACGATTCCTGAGATGTGCCTTTACTGAACTGCTTGCTGTAGTTTGATAAACTCTGCAAGACAATATCAATAGAAGACTATTAAACCTGGATTTGGATACTGGCTCTGGTTCAGACAGTGCGGATTCTGGAACATAAGACAGGACAGACACTGGTACTGGTTCATGTACTGCCGGAGCAACTGCAGTCTCAGGTACCGCCGGAGCAGCTTCAGGTTTAGGTACCATAAGAGCAGCTTCAGGCTTAAGTACCGCTAGAGCGATTTCAGTTTCATGTACCACGGGATTGGTTTTAGGTTCGTATACCGCTGGCGTGGTTACAGCTGTAGCAGTTTCAGGCTCAGCTACTGCCGAAGCCTAGGACCAGGTTGTGGTGCAAACAATATGGGTTTCAGGGACATTTGGGGAGCATGCGCTCGGTGAGTATGCCGAAGTATCTGCTGAAAGGAGGGAGAGGGACCATAAAGGGACATAAGGATTGGTGTTACAATGAGGAAGCATTTCTGGGTGAGGAACAGAGCTGGATAATAATAAAGTAACTTGGCTCTCAATTGAAGTAGGTTGCAAGTGTGCAGGGCAGTGTATACCGCGTTCAGCCCTGCACACTTGCAAACCTACTTCTATAAGCCCCATATTAGCCTTAGGCTGCCGGTCTCACCTGCAAGCTACTATTATATGCCCCATACTATATAGACAGCAGTCGGACTGACGAAGGCCAAGTGTAGGTCGAAACGTCTTTTTGTAGGACTGCACATAAATAAAAACTCCACTTAAAAAGGACAATTCAGTTGAGTGCCAAGTTACTTTATTATTATTCACTAGGGTCTGGGTAACCTACTTGTGCACCTTGTGGTAGTGCCACGCTATACTTGACACAGGAACAGAGCTGGAGTGACAGAGGTTTCAGATCTATCATAGCTCTTCAGCCTCATTTGCAAATCAATTCAAACTCTGATTTCTCAGTAAGGGACGAAAAGACTGGCCATATAAAGATATTGCTGTACTGGGCTTTGAAAGAGTTACATGCACATATAAGTAGTTTGGAAGGTGAAATCCTGCTGACCGATTGCCTTTAATGGATCCATGGGATAGAAGGAAAATAATACTAATTGGGGCATATGTAGTTATACTTACTGGTAGGTAGCAGCAGGAAATAAAGCTTTTTGCATGTAAGTTGCCATAGCCTCTGACAACAAGCATATCTGTAGACAGACCCTTTGACTTGGTTGTACAAATCTGATAATATAAAAATATAAAAATATAGACCCAATAAGATGGTGCATCCTTGGGACACAAGTAGATATGACACTTCTTTTTGAGATATTTGGACAATGAGAACTGCTGTGGATTGACACAACGAGGCAAGGCTATAAGTGGCACTACTACGTAGCATATGTGTGGGGCATTACAATATCTATTAGCTATTTTGAGCGTTTTCCCATAAAGCAGTCAGTCTCTGCCCTTTCTAGTATTTACATTTAGCTATTTTTTATTTCATGTAAATCTGTACTTTAGATCTCCTACTAAAAATGCAACCGTTTTAGGGAATCAATAATCCTGCATAGCCTTGAGTTTGAAGCACAGGAGCCTGGCTGGCGGTAATTATGCATTTATGTATATTAGCATTATCATATGCCTGACTGGTGCTCAGCCAGAATCCTTCTTCCATTAGCAAGGACATTTACTTGTATTATTGAATTGCATTAATTTCTTTTCCCGGGCACTAGTTTACATAACATTATGCCTGTGATTTACTAGCTCAGGCAACTTCTAAACAAATATATTTTTCTGGTGGATTACGTTGGAAAAGAATAAATATGAACAAGTCATTTATCCTAATCTCACCTGCTCCCTTTTAATGACGCTCAGATGCACAGTGTGATTACTTGATCTTCATCTGGAAGACTGTGCCAAACATAGTGTTGTCCTAAGGCTTCCGAAATCTGGGTAGGTCATTATGTCCTCAAGTCGTAATCCTACACTACACAATGCAGGGAGCTGTCCGTGGTGCTGGAATCCAAGAGCAAGGCAAGTGAGGGCACATGGAGATGAAGAGGTTTGTGGCATCATTACAATAAATTTATAAAAGGTATATATACTTTGGAAACCAGTTTTTATTTGCTCAAATGCGTCTTCGATAAAAAAATGCAACACAAAACCCCCTGAAAATTATTAAAATCACCAGAGCAATCCTGTGATAAATCCATTTTTATAGCAATAAGATAGGCTAAAAATATCAAACTTTTCGGCCTCAATATGGCCTTTGTCAAGATAAATCTAGAAAAAGCAAAGTCATACACAACATAGCACAATTTTTTTTAGTTGTCTACTACTCCAATAGCTTTAATTAACAATATAATTTTGCGAATACAGCTCCCATGCAAAGCCATGTGTCTCCATAATTACTACCTATGAACACTGTGTAGACTAATCCTTGCAAGGCTACAAATAGAAAGAGGGATAGATGTAAAAAAATAAAATATTTTACTGCAAAAGTAGAAAGCTTGTCCATAACCATTAAAGCGCATAGTTTTGCATAGGAGCTGTGAACACAAAACCACTATGGCTATACACTGGGAGCCCTTATAACCAGCAGTTATTGTGGCATTAGTCAAAGTAGAATTTTTTGGGGAGAGGAATTGCAGGATACACATTGATCCAGGGGATTTTCATTCTTTTTTTATAGATGTCAATAATTCTTTTTAGGACAAGTAGGCTCTAGCTTCAGTAGCTATTATCTGAAACCTCAATTTTAAGTGTTGTTAGCCTTTTACACCATTTTGTATAAATTCATTTTTAAGTTTTGTAATCAGTGCTCAGGTTTTCAGGATGCAAACCCACAATTCCCTTACATAGACATGGAGATAAAGAGTATCTTTGACCAGGTTTCCCCATATAAAGTATGGTCACCACCATTAGAACCTCTTTTACAGCATAGTAAGATGCTGTAAAAAAGTCCCCAATGTCATCTGCAGATCCTAAAAAAAACATGTTATTATATTCACAGATGTGGCGGTCCTGTCCAATGGGCACATCTGATCTTGATCCGGTGCCTCCTCTTTTTCTTCAATTGCCATTCTCCTTCCCTACTTCATGTGGATGACGCGTCCTACATCATCATCACAGTGTCCCCCATCGTGTTCCTCCTTCTCTCTATTCAGCCAAGGGCAGAGCAAAGAATTGTAATGTGCATGCTCCAAGAAAAGTCAAAGAGTGTCGATAACCCAGAAGAAAAGCTGTCACATGTGCACTATAATACTTTGCTCTGCCCTTGGCAGGGTAGAGAGAAGTGCACCTTCACAGTAGAAGGATGCGGGACATTGTGATAATGATGTAGGATGGGTCATCCACATGAAGTAAGGAAGGAGTATGGCAAATAAAGGAATAGAGAAGCACCGGATCAAGATCAGAGTCGCACATTGGACAGGACCGCCCCGTCTGTGAAAATAATAGAAAGTCTGTTTTTGAGATCTTCAGAGGAGATTGGGGACTTTTTTACAGCAGCACGATGGAGGACACTGTGTGAATAATGTAGAATGGGACATCCACATGAAGTAGGGAAGGAAGACGTCAATAGTAGAGAGAGGAGTCTCCGGATCAAGACCAGAATCAGCCATCAGGGAGGAACTCTTCATCTCTGAGTATAATTAAAGGTATTTTTTGGGATCTGCAAAGGTGATTTGGGACTTTTTTTTTTACAGCATTCTAGTACACTGAATAAGATCCCTTAATGTTGATGGCTGTACTTAATATAGGGAAAATCTGGTGACAGATTCTCTATAAATGGAGGACTGCACTCAATAATAGATCAGAATAAATTAAAGAGTTATTCTTATCATGAATCTTCAGGAGCCCCACGCTTCCTTGTCTCCTGAATTCCTGCTTGCTGGAGCTTGGTGTACGCCTGCATCCTTGATGTACTCCTGCATTTTTGACAGTTCTGGTCAGCATCATAATTGCACTACTGCCTCGAACAGTGTAGTCTCCGATACAGGCACAAAAGTTGGCAGTGATCTGGTCAGCTTCAGAGCAGCACTTACAACCTCTATAGTAAAGAGCTTGTATGTACTGCGTATTTATCTAAGAGACTGCAGCAACGAGCACTAAACAATTAAATAAAAAATACCATTTTTTTTAGAACAGAGAGGATTTTAAATAACAATTAGACTGCAATAGTTTTGTAATTTTTTTTAACTGTTGAACACTTTGATAAAAACCCTTTAGAATAGAAATATTTTTCTTAACTGTGTGAGCAAAGTGACATGGAATTAAGTACAAACAAATATTTCCTGTAAAGAATACTCAGGTTACAATCTTAACAATATAATGTTGCAAAAAAAAGATCCTTAATATATTCAGACCTTTTAAAAACAGATCATTTTAAACCAAAGTTTGTATGTTTTAGACCTTTAGGGTTTTTACCCATGGCTCGTGTAATAACACAGGATAATGTGCTTCCAGGAGCTGACATTTAAAGACATTGACATTTTTTACTTTACAAAAGATACAAATCACAATATAAAGTGCTCTTTCTTCTGATATAAAGCAAAAGCCAAGTGAGATCTTACTGGGATTATCAGACCTCTCTGGGGCTGCCTGTGTAAAGTTAGGATTTCAAAATGTAATAATTGTTGTGTATAGCTCGGTAGTACGTGTAAATACAAGGAATTTCGTAATGTAACTTATTGGAGAAAGTTACCTGCGGGCTTTCTAGTAATGTTTGGAAACTTTGTCAGAACAAAATAATGTGTAAAACAAGCAATACAAGACAAAAATGGATGCTAACGGGGAGGGGAGAGGAGGGAGATGTAGCTGCAGTATCTCATTTAGTATTTAATTAAAAAGCAACAGGCAGAAGGGGTTCTGAAGCAACCAGAGAAAGTATTTGATCCAGCAGAAGGAAGAGGCAATCAAAAAGGCTGTTCTAAGAAGATAGAATGGACAACCCGTCTACAAGTGCCGTGATATGTTAGAAAACATCTCTTTCTTTTCTCTCTCTCTCCCCCTCTCCCTCTTCTACTAAGTTAGCAGACAGATGGATATAACCCTCGTGTGAGGATCGCATTTCAATTCTTGGACTGACCGTCGGCTCTCCTGACCTGAGAGTGACAGCTGTATGCAAATACATTACGCTGTTAAGCTTCACAACATGAGAAATAAGGCCATCTGTCTGCCCCCTAACTCTCTCTCTCTCCCTCTTCTTCTCCCATTCTCTCTCACTCTCCCTCTCCCCTTCTCTTTCTCCCTCTCTCTCTCTCCTTGAATCTCTCACAAAGGTATAACTTAAAGGGTACCTGTCAGGTCCCCCATGCCCTCCAGCCCAGCAGCATTCACCTATATATGAGCAAATTCCCTGACTAACCAGCCCTGTTTAACGTTATACAGTGGGCGTGATAACATAATTTGCATGAGCAGCGTCATCACCACTCATGCAAATCTAGCGCATGCGTGCCACTCAATTCGGCAGCGTCACTGCGTCTCCGAAGCCAGGTGTGAGCTTCCCGGCTTCAAATGCGCACACTGCGCATGACTGGGAGCTATCTTCTAAACTTTTGGACGTGCGCAGTGTTCAACTTTGAAGCTGGGAAGCATACATCTGGTTTCAAAGATGCAGTGATGCAGTTACGCTGCCGGAATTAGTGACACACATGCGTGCTCTAGATTTGCGGTAATGACGCCGCTCATGCAAATTATGTTATCACATCCAACTGAAAAGAGGTCTGACAAGTCTGGGGCAACTAATGCACCACTTACTAGTCAAAGCCCTCATTGGCATAGGATAATGGCTGTTTTTATCTTTTTTTATAAATTAATGGTACACGTGAAAATAGAAAACGTAATATACAGTTAGGTCCATATATATTTGGACAGAGACAACATTTTTCTAATTTTGGTTCTAGACATTACCACAATGAATTTTAAACAAAACAATTCAGATACAGTTGAAGTTCAGACTTTCAGCTTTCATTTGAGGGTATCCACATTAAAAGTGGATGAAGGGTTTAGAAGTTTCAGCTCCTTAACATGTGCCACCCTATTTTTAAAGGGACCAAAAAGTAATTAGACAATTGACTCCAAGGCTATTTCATGGACAGGTGTGGGCAATCCCTTCGTTATGTCATTCTCAATTAAGCAGAAAAAAAGGCCTGGAGTTGATTTGAGGTGTGGTGCTTGCATTTGGAAGGTTTTGCTGTGAAGGAAACAAGCGGTCAAAGGAGCTCTCCATGCAGGTGAAGCAAGCCATTCTTAAGCTGCAAAAACAGAAAAAACCCATCCGAGAAATTGCTAAAACATTAGGAGTGGCAAAATCTACAGTTTGTTACACCCTGAGAAAGAAAGAAAGCACTGGTGAACTCATTAATGCAAAAAGACCTGGGCGCCCACGGAAGACAACAGTGGTGGATGATCGCAGAATAGTCTCCATGGTGAAGAGAAACCCCTTCACAACAGCCAACCAAATGAACAACACTCTCCTGGAGGTAGGAGTATCAATATCCAAATCTACCATAAAGAGAAGACTGCATGAAAGTAAATACAGAGGGTTCACTGCATGGTGCAAGCCACTCATAAGCATCAAGAATAAAAAGGCTAGACTGGACTTTGCTAAAAAACATCTAAAAAAGCCAGCACAGTTCTGGAAGAACATTCTTTGGACAGATGAAATGAAGATCAACCTCTACCAGAATGATGGAAAGAGAAAAGTATGGCGAAGGCGTGGTACAGCTCATGATCCAAAGCATACCACATCATCTGTAAAACACAGCGGAGGCAGTGTGATGGCTTGGGCATGCATGGCTGCCAGTGGCACTGGGTGGCACTGGGTCACTAGTGTTTATTGATGATGTGACACAGGACAAAAGCAGCCGAATGAATTCTAAGGTATTCAGAGCCATACTGTGTGCTCAGATCCAGCCAAATGCAGACAAACTGATTGGTGGTCATTTCATACTACAGATGGGCAATGACCCAAAACATAAAGCCAAAGCAAACCAGGAGTTTGTTAAAGCAAAGAAGTGGAATATTCTTGAATGGCCAAGTCAGTCACCTGATCTCAACCCAATTGAGCATGCATTTCACTTGTTAAAGACTAAACTTCAGACAGAAAGGCCCACAAACAAACAGCAACTGAAAACCACCGCAGTGAAGGCCTGGCAGAGCATCAAAAAGGAGGAAACACAGCGTCTGGTGATGTCCATGAGTTCAAGACTTCAGGCAGTCATTGCCAACAAAGGGTTTTCAACCAAGTACTAGAAATGAACATTTTATTTACAATTATTTAATCTGTCCAATTACTTTTGTTCCCTTTAAAAACAGGGTGGCACATGTTAAGGAGCTGAAACTCCTAAACCCTTCATCCAATTTTAATGTGGATACCCTCAAATGAAAGCTGAAAGTCTGAACTTCAACTGCATCTGAATTGTTTTGTTTAAAATTCATTGTGGTAATGTCTAGAACCAAAATTAGAAAAATGTTGTCTCTGTCCAAATATATATGGACCTAACTGTATCTCATCTGAGAAATCTGCTTCTTTCTCCTCCACAACTGATCATTTTTTCTCAAAATTCTCAACTCTCAGATGAAATCTGTTTTCAGTGAAGGCAGTTTTTCCCATTAGTGAGAAAGGAGAAGGCCGTTAGTGCTCGTAACGTTCTATGGAGAACTGTCATTCCAGTAGAACTTGCAGCAGTATGTTTCCTCTTCCTTTCTCTGTACAGCTTTATGAGCATCAACAATGGGAAAATTGTGGTGGACACAGGTTCATATTTCCTCACTGAGCCATTCCGATGTGACAACTGAGATCAATTCTGCTCTACTACGTCTTTAGGGCTACCCATTATTTCTACCATAATTAGTTCTTATGGTCCTAGCAATTATAATGCAAATATTTGTACTTTTTTAAATAAATCGTCCAGGTCATAATGACTTCCCTTAAGCAAATGTTTCCTTGCATGTTTTTCTTTTTTGCATATAAACATGTTAATAAGACAGATATTAGGTCAAAAAATGCCAGGGGGTTGATTTTTTAAAAAAACAAACTATAATCCCTCCTTAGCAAGTAAAGGGCTCGTTGCTTATTCTTCCCCATTCCTAATAAAATTCTTGTTGCGCTGCTATAGAAACTGTCTTAACTTCGATTAATGTAGAACGCATTAGGAAAACATGTTATTATTATTCTAAATTAGGTTTTGCTTGAATTAATTTTTATGCATGGCTGCAGGGATGTAAAGAGTTTAAAAATGATAATTCTAACAGTCCTCGTGTTTTTAAGATGAGATAGCGCACACAAGGGCACCCCGCTGAACGCATTTTGTATTGTCGATGTAGCTGGAGGCCTGACATATTGGAGCATCATCTGCTAAACTAACATTGTTTCGCCGTGACGCTAAATGAGAATTTAGTATTAAGTACTGCAGAGTGCTCCAAATAGCATGGAAAGTAAAAGGTGGGTTGTTTTTTTTTTCATAGTGAATAAACTAATTAAAATATATACTTTCCATGGATTTCTAAAAAGAGTTAATGGACATTAAGAAACATGGTTTGTTTCCAGGTATGTTTAAAAGGGCCTTCAAGGACTTCGATATTGATGCTCTATTCCCAGGAAAGGTCATAAATATCAGATCGTTGAAGGGTCCAATCCGACACCCACCATTCAACTTTAATATGGTCCTACAGTGGCCAAAAGCAATCAGTATATGGAGCCGGAACAACACAGCTCTGTACACTGAGTGGCCTTTCTATAGCTCAGTTTTTATTCAATTCCATGGGAGCTGCCACTACAAGGTGTAGAGAGCTGTAGCATTCTGGCTCCATTTAGTGTGTTCCTCCAGGCACTGCAGGACATGGTAACAGCCGATCAGTGTGATTGCAGAGTGTTGCACCCTCACCAGTTTGATATCAATGACCTATCCAGAGGATAGACTATCAATGGTAAACTCTTGGAATTTGCTCAATAGGTCATTTATTGTTGATTTTGGCCCCTTTAGAGATGTCTTGATAGTAAGAAAACCCTTATTTCCAATTGCTCTTTAAAAATGATCTCAACAAAAGCCAAGAGACGATCAAGAGATAAACCTTAATATAGTCCTCTTCTATGTAGAATCGGAGGGTCAGCAAGGCTATAAAAGATTTGGTGGGGTATACAATCTCATCTCTGAGACCAAAACTGTACCTGATCCCTTATAGCAGTCACGTATATGAGAGGTGCTTATGATTGTCCATCTCCACTGCAGTGTGTGGAAAGTTTTTGAGACTAGAGTTGAGCGAAACGGGTCGAAAAATTTCAAAAGTCGCCGACTTTTGGCAAAGTAGGGTTTCATGAAACGAAACCCAACCCTAGGATGAGGTCGGCCACGAGGTTGGCGACTTACGCACCAAAGTCGCGTTTCAAAAGTTTGTTTTGCGCTCTTTTTCAGCCAATCAGGATCCACGGACACTGTGGGCAACGTGATGACATAGGCAGGGGTCACCACCATCTTTCAGAAGGGCATGCAAGTGATTGGCTTGCTTTGGTGGGCGTCACAGGGGTTATAAAAGGGCGTGCACGCCGACCGCCATCTTACTTCTGCCGATCTTAGCATAGGGAGAGGTTGCTGCTGCTGATTCTGTAGGGAGAGCGTTAGGCAGGGAAGAAGAAAAAAAAACTGCTTCTGCTGCTAGTGATTTTGCCTGTACAACACACCAGTCACTGTGTGTGCAGTGCAAGGGGAGGCTATATTGTGGTGGATCAGCGGTGTTGGTTGTTAGGCTGCCTTCTAAGGCTTCCTGACAGCTGCATTGCTGTTTACCCACTGCTCTGCAAACTGCTTTTTTAAAAGCAATCCCAATTTTTTTTTTTGTCCTGCTGAGGTACTGAGCGTGCATTTTTTCACACCATACAGCGGTGTACGCTCCTCGCACAGTACCGTGTAACGGCTATTATCACAGCCACAGTGAAGCTATCTGTGTGTCACTCTGTGAGAATAAGTCGAGGACATGTTCCGTTCTTACAGACCTGCACCTACTAGTTTTGTCTAGCTTTCAAACAGTTAAATATATTTGCTGTTTGATCACATTCAAAACTATAGAGAGACAGCGTGTGTCAGTCTGTATACTTAAAAAACACGGAGCTTGACAATTTTACGTACACCGGACAGCCGTGTACGTGCACGCACCTCTCAGTACCGTGTAACGACTGTTATCACGGCCACAGTGAAGCTATCTGTGTGTCACTGTGGAAGGATAAGTGGAGGACTTGTTCTGTTCTTACAGACCTACACTCTAGGGAGATTCCTATTCTGCCCAATTCTACATACACCTTGTAGTTTGTGATACACTAGCCAATTTCTGCCTGTGACATAGCGCTCTGATATTCAGTGGGCCTCACACAATCCAAAAGTGTCCAGTGTCCACTAGTGTGTGCAGAAATTAAAAATCTCCCTTATCCTGTAGTCACTTTTTTCACACCTGTGCCATCGAGCCTGTGACATAGCGCTCTGATATTCAGTGGGCCTCACACAATCCAAAAGTGTCCAGTGTCCACTAGTGTGTGCAGAAATTCAAAATCTCTGTGATCCTGTAGTCACTTTTTTCACACCTGTGCCATCGAGCCTGTGACATAGCGCTCTGATATTCAGTGGGCCTCACACAATCCAAAAGTGTCCAGTGTCCACTAGTGTGTGCAGAAATTCAAAATCTCCCTTATCCTGTAGTCACTTTTTTCACACCTGTGCCATCGAGCCTGTGACATAGCGCTCTGATATTCAGTGGGCCTCACACAATCCAAAAGTGTCCAGTGTCCACAAGTGTGTGCAGAAATTCAAAATCTCCCCTGTCCTATAGACACCTTGTACCTTGTTTTACATTACTATATAGTTTGTTGGATTTTGTCTACATTTCTACAAAAAATGAGGAAGGCTGGTGGAAGAGGCCGTGGAATTGGGTGGGGGTTGGCAGCTGGTAATGATGGTGTTGGTGGTGGATCTGATGGTAGTGGCAAGAGCAAAATAGGACCGAATGCAGGAGGTGTTGAGCCTGCGTCATCGTCTGGCTCCATAAGGCTTCGAAGGCTTAGTTTTCTAGGAGTTGGCAAACCACTTTTAAAGCCAGAGAATCAGGAAAAAGTTTTGTCTTACATTGCTGACTCAGCCTCCAGCTCTATCGCCTCCTCTTCTTCAGTTGTAAAAAGTAAAAGCACTGAGTCGTCATTGGAGGCTCATGTTCATGAACCACACCTTTCCTTGTGTCCTTCACCCCAACCAAGATTGAAGGATGACGCAGGCCATACTACTGATTACTCCATGGAGCTGTTTTCACATACCATGCCTGAATTATCAAGTGAGATGGTGAATTACCCAGGCCAAGATGAATCTGACATGGAGTGCACTGATGCACAGCCGCTGTTAGATGATTCTGCTGGTACATTCACTCAGAGCACTACATTGTCCTCGCAGTGTACAGAGCCAGATTCTGACCCTTATGAGACTCAGGTGCCCCTTCCTGCACACTATACCACCATACACGGTGACACAGAGGAAGGTGCACATGACATTGAAGAGGAGGTGATGGATGACCCAGTTGTTGACCCAGATTGGCATCCATTGGGGGAAGAGGGTGCTGCTTCCAATAGCTCAGATGAGGAGCATCCACAGCAGACATAGACATCGCAACAGCTGTTATCTGGCAGGCCCGGAGCACTCCAAAGACAGGTTCCAAAAATCAAAAGAGTTGCTGGACAGCTTGTCCAGAGGGTCAAAAGATCACAGCGTGCTAGGCCGCAAAATGTCTGCCAAAGTAGGAAGAGTGCAGTGTGGCACTTTTTTGAACAAAATCCTCATGATCAGGCCATGGTTATCTGTAAGAAGTGCGCAAAGACCTTTAGCCGAGGGAAAAATCTGAAAAATTTGAATACCAGTTGCATGCTTAGACATTTAACCAGCATGCACTTGCAAGCGTGGACACAACACCAAACCTCAAGTGCCACATGTGCAACTGATCACAAAGAAGGTAGTCAGCAACGCTACATTGTTTCCCCCACTGTAAGCCCACCGGTTAGCACAGCAGCAAATGTTGAGATGTCGTTGCAAGGCCACAGCAGTCAGGGAATCCCACTGTTATATCAACGAAATACTGAATCTAGGCCATCAGAAAGAACACCAACTCCATCACCATCATCAACCCTCTCTCAGTCCGCCCTGTCCACCGCTACTTCCACCATATGCAGCTCTCAAGTCCAGCTCACCCTCCCAGACACTATGAGTAGGTCAAGAAAGTACTCAGTCTCTCATCCGCGTACACTGGGTTTGAACGCCCACATTGCCAAACTAATCTCGTTTGAGATGATGCCCTTTCGGTTGGTGGAAAGCGCAGCTTTCTGCGAACTCATGGCCTATGCAGTACCACGCTATGACCTACCCAGTCGCCACTTCTTCTCTCGCAAAGCCATCCCAGCCCCCCATCATCATGTAAAAGACCGCATTGTCCATGCACTCAAGCAGTCAGTGAGTGGAAAGGTGCACCTCACAACTGATGCATGGTCCAGTCGGCATGGCCAGGGCCGTTACGTGTCCATCACTGCGCACTGGGTTAATGTGGTGGATGCAGGGTCCACAGGGGACAGCGGTGGTGGGACAGTGCTGCCTAGCCCACGGTATAGGAAACAGTTGGCTGTAGGCATTCGACCCTCCTCCTCCTCCTCCAGAAGCAAAAGCTCGTCCACAGAGCGCAGTCGTACGAGCACTCCATCTGCAGCTGCCACTGTTGCACACGAGGTGTCCCCCTATCGAGCAGCTAGTGGAAAGCGTCAGCAGGCTGTGTTGCAGATGATGTGTTTGGGCGACAGACACACCGCCGAGGTGCTGGCCGAGTACTTGAAGCGACAAACTGAGTCATGGCTGGGCAGTGTACATCTTGAGGCAGGCAAGGTAGTTAGTGATAACGGCCGTAATTATGTGGCAGCCATAGCCCTTTCAAAACTCAGCCACATACCTTGCTTGGCTCACACCTTGAACCTGGTGGTGCAGTGCTTCCTCAAAAATTATCCGGAGTTAACAGCCCTGCTCCAGAAGGTGCGATGACTGTGCGCGCACATCCGCCGGTCGCCTGTACACTCCGTTCGTATGCAGAAGCTGCAGCGATTGCTCCACCTTCCCAACCACCGCCTCATTATCGACATTGCAACAAGGTGGAACTCCACCCTGCACATGGTGGAGCGGCTGTGCGAGCAGAGGCAGGCCATAATGCATTTGTGGGAGGATACACGGCCAGGCACTTTGAGAGCAGACATGGAGTTGACAGGTGTGCAGTGGTCGAAGCTGAAAGACCTCTGTAAAGTCCTTCAGTGTTTTGAGGAATGCACATGACTGGTAAGCGCAGACGACGCCATCCTAAGCATGAGCATCCCACTTATGCGTCTGCTCATGCAAACTTTGACGCACCTTAGGGAGCAGGCGTCTGCAGCCAATGTTGATGAGGAGGAAGAGGAGGAGGAAATCCTTGATGACATTCAGCCATTGTCTGCTCAGGGACCTCTCCTGGACGAGGTGGAGGAAGAAGAGGAGGAGGAGGATGATGATGGGGATGATTACTTAGGGGAGGAGGATGCATCTCGTGGGGCAAGTGAAAATGTCGGCGAGGCAAGGTCTGGTACAGGGTTTGTGCGTGACTGGAGGGATGTGGATTTGCCAGAAAGTGCTCCTCCACCCAGCACTCGCAGTGCATCATTGACACCGGGAACATTGGCCCACATGTCAGATTATGCCTTGCAGATCCTAAAAAGGGACCCCCGCATTGCCAAAATGATGAACGATGACGACTACTGGTTGGCCAGCTTCCTGGATCCACGCTATAAAGGCAAATTACAAAACATCATGCCACAGGAGAACCTTGACCTAATATTGGCTAATAAACAAGCAACTCTGGTAAATCGGTTGCTTGAGGCATTCCCAGCACACAGCAGCGGTGATGGTTCTCACACGAGCCGTACGGGCCGGGGGCAGCTTGGCAGAGGTGTTCATGGTGCACACAGCAGAAGTGGCGTTGGAGACAGGGGTTTCATGACAATGTTGTGGACTGATTTTTCAAGTACCGCTCACACAACTGGTAATACTGCATTGATGGAAAGTGACAGGAGACAGCAGTTGTCAACTATGGTTACAAACTACTTTTCCTCCCATATCGATGTTCTCCCACACAGGTCATTCCCCTTTGACTATTGGGCCGCTAAACTGGACACCTGGCCTGAACTGGCACAATATGCCTTACAGGAGCTCGCTTGCCCAGCTGCAAGTGTGCTATCGGAAAGAATCTTCAGTGCAGCTGGATCAATCCTGACAGAAAAAAGGACCCGTCTGTCAACCCAAAATGTGGATGATCTAACCTTCATTAAAATGAACCATGCATGGGTTTCCAAGGATTTTGTCCCACCTTCCCCTGATGACACATAGGGTGACAGAAAAATGGCTTGCTTTGGTCCACCTCTTCCTGGGACTTCACCTATTTCGCCTTTTGCATCAGCTGAATGTCCAACATCAACATATGCCACTTTCTAAAACTCCCTAACTGTGCTGCCTCCCCCCCCATGGCCGGGGTCACCACCTAGCGCACGACACCGTGCGAGTGCCGTTGCCCTGGACAGGTGGGTAGGCCGACTCTTGGGCGCGGGCACTGGCACAGGGTCCCTCATAGTGCAATCAAGTGTCTCTGACGGTGGTGTTGCACACCCGCCGTCAGACACACCGCCGTACTATGAGGGGCCCAGTGCCAGTACCGACGCCCACGAGTGGGCCCCCCTTGCTTGGGCAGGGCCCCAGCATTTGCAATCTTTACCTCTCCCTGCTCTTCCGCTGTGTAGTCTGGGCCGTCAAATCCATACTGTGCCTGACACCGTCTGAGCCTGCCTCCGGATGTATAGACATATATTTTAAAGTGTACGCTATCCATACATGTTATCCTGGGATACGGTACCCTTTCTCACCTTTGTGCAATCACGTGCAATCCATACTGGGCCTATCACCGTCTGAGCCTGCCTCCTGATGTATAGACATATATTTTGAATGTGTACGCTATCCATACATGTTATCTGGGGATACGGTACCCTTTCTCACCTTTGTGCAATCACGTGCAAGCCATACTGGGCCTAACACAGTCTGAGCCTGCCTCCTGATGTATAGACATATATTTTGAATGTGTACGCTACCCATACATGTTATCCGGGGATACGGTACCCTTTCTCACCTTTGTGCAATCACGTGCAAGCCATACTGGGCCTAACACCGTCTGAGCCTGCCTCCTGATGTATAGACATATATTTTGAATGTGTACGCTATCCATACATGTTATCCGGGGATACGGTACCCTTTCTCACCTTTGTGCAATCACGTGCAAGCCATACTGGGCCTAACACCATCTGAGCCTGCCTCCTGATGTATTGACATATATTTTGAATGTGTACGCTATCCATACATGTTATCCGGGGATACGGTACACTTTCTCACCTTTGTGCAATCACGTGTAATCCATACTGGGCGTGAGAACGGCTGGCAAGCTGTTAAGCAAGCTAAAGCACCTGTGGTTTGCACACGTAAGTTTTTCATTTTTTCAGGAATGACGGTTAGGCCTAATTCCGGAACTGCGGTTGACCTGCACTTACTGGGAAATCATCGTTCGCGGGTAATAATTGTAATCAGTGATCGCCATCACTAACGTTGTTCAGCGGGTTATCTGCACCTGTTAGCGACAAACGCTGGCCTTTTCAGTGTAGCGCACATGCAGCCACGGATATGTAAGGGTATGACACACCAGTTATTGGCCAATCTCATGTGCCAGAGCCTCACGTGTCCCTCTAGTAAGCCGGACTCGGACCGCAGGGCATGACGGAGTCTCGTTCGTTAACGGAATTAAGCTTGCAATGTGTGCATCTTTTCTGTAGCTGGCATGGTTGAGGTTTCCCAGGTGGAGTTGAATTTAACCGTAGGCTCCACTCCTGGTGGTGCCCTTCTGGACATTCCTTTAAGGTTCAGCTTTGCAACCATACTGCCCACGTAAAACAAACACTTTGCCTTCATGAACGCTGTTTGGAGGGTCATGACTCGTGGGAATAACGCCGCCCAATCAGTTAACCTGCTAGAGATATCCTTCGTTGCTCCCAAGCATGACATCACACTCCCTAGGAGGAAGGTAATGCCACTGTGGCGACCGTACTCCTGGGGGCGACACAAGTGCACTGATGCCCAGCCACTGCTCGATGAATCTGCTGGTACATTGACCCAGACCACTACATTCCCCTCGCACGCTACACGCAGGAATCTGACCCTGATGAAACTCAGGTTACCCTTCCCATATACAGTTCCATCTTACACGGTGACAAAGAGAAAGCTGCAGATGAAAGTGCAGGTTCGGCCCACCCGCCATCAGACATACCACCGTACTATCAGGGGCCCTGTGCCAGTGCCGTTGCCAACGAGTGGGCCCCCCCTGCTTGCTCAGGATCACAGCACTTGCAAGGTTGAAATACTGTGCAGTGAGATGGAAGATGGGGACGACGAGGAGTCCAGACTAGTACAGGGATTCCCTAGCGAGGAGACTTATTTGATTGTTTTCAATGTTGGGACAGCAATTTTTGGGGAGCACTATACTCTGGAGAATGATAGATGGGGCCCACCATACACTGGAACATTCCAAAGGTGGACATCAGACACTGGAGCAGCATTTACAGGGCCCATTATACACTAGAGCATTAGAAATGGGGCCCATTATGTTTGGAGCATTATTTGGGCCCATAAGACAGTGGAGCTTCATCCATGGGGACCAACATATACTGTAGCATTATGTGGAGCTCATCATATACTGTTTCAAACATTATATGGGACCAATGATTCTGTATGGAGAAATAGATGGGCCTCGTCATGAGATGTAAAAAGTGAAGTATTTTTCATTGTACTATACTGCTATTTCTCTGCCGTATCGGAGCATGATGAGTTGTGGTATGTGTTAAAGGGGCGCTCTTTCACCCAGGGCACATGAAAACCTGGAGCCAGCCCTACCCCCCCACAACTTTAGCCAAATAACCCCCATTTTTCAGTGCGTAACTTGTATTATGAATTTAATTAAGGTTGACAAGCTTAAGTAAGAAGAATTGATGCTTTTGGCATTCAAATGGGCACTGTAGGTGTGTTTCCTGTCCTCCTCTCACTGCCGACTTTTATTCCCCATTGACTTACATTGGGTTTCGTGTTTCGGGAAGACCCCGACTTTTCCCTATAATCGGCCGATCTTGCTCGACCCGACTTTTGGAAAAGTCCGGTTTCACGAAACGAAACTCGACCCTAAAAAACCAAAAGTCGCTCAACTCTATTTGAGACTACTCCTTCAGACTTTAAATGCAAGAACTGCATGCAATGATTGCCTTTTTTTCTCCACTACAAAGGATTGTCAAAAAGATTTTCTAAGATGTGGAAGTTCCTAAGGGGAACAAGGTATATACTTTCTATAGAATTAATGACTGCCAGATCCATATGTAGAAAATTCTAGACAGGTTATATTCTGACTCCAGGCTAGGCTGCAAGATGGCTGACAAACACTAACTGGGGAATGGAGGGGTTACTTACATCAGAGATGGGCTACAGGGAAAGACACAGGACAACGTCTAAAGGTGGCAAACCTGATTACATATCAGTATAACAACAATGCAATGAAGCAATACTGTATGATTCCCAAGTTGTTTGACATGAGAGGTTGCATCAGGAGAACAGGCCTAGTGTCTCGACACAGCGGTCGAGCTACCCAGGACCAGGGGCTCCTTCCCTGTCCCTAACACTAGGGTCACCCTTGCTCACCCTTCTACCCAGGATACTTCAGAAGGTGAAGATGTCGGGGCCTCCACCCTTGACTTATCTCCTGAGTTAGCCCTCTGTCTGTTCTCTTCCCCCACCCAGGAATGAGGGGCAGTACTGTGCACCAACCCGACAAACAAGGCAACACAAACAAGGGTTAACAGAAAACACCAGGCATACAAAATACTCACTCACATATCACAGAGGAATGCACCGGGGCATTGAGGTAGGAGAATAAACCAAAATAGAGAAGGTTACCACACATACAAACCGAGCAACAGTCACTGATTAGTCCTCCAACTGTCATTCTCATATGAACTCCTCTCCTTCCATTAGCCTTGCAGCAAATGCTAGCTCTGACAAGGATTTTTAACAGAGTCCAGATTATAAAAGGGAAAGAAGTGGCTAACCGAGCTCAGCTGTGACAAGGATTTCCAACATGGACGATTAACCCCTCTTCTGCCAGAAGGAATATACCCATTTAAAATGAGGGAGAAGTGCTTTTTCTCAGCGCCAGGGTAGAAGCAATCAGATGCTGCGATCTTCTGGCTCCATACTGTCATGGTAACCCTGTGACACCTAGAAAAGAGAGTGAATTCTAAAAGCCTTTGTGGGACTATACCTCTTGAATTGTTCTGACTGGTACTATGGATAGCAATCATTATGTGCAACTGCTCCCATTAGTGAGACAATGGAAAAGCCTGTTGACTACAGGGGGAACACCAAAAGAAGTGCATAGTCATGGAGCAGTCATAGGGATTTAAAGCTAACCCAAGCAGCTTTTCTTTTTCATGTTCCATAATGCACAAAGTGCATCATGCTGGTCTGGAGTAAGCCCATGTTATCAAATGGCATCACGTATGCTGTAATAATGTCTGGAGTGGTGTAGAATCAGGGCGAACACATCACGAGGAGCACAGAAAGGAATAAAGTAGTGACCCAAAGGTCAAAACAAAGAAGTTGGGCAAAAATAACAAGCCTAATAATTGAAGTGGTAAGTCAAAGGCAAAATCCAAACTTAAAGTCAATTAAAGGTCATAGTCAAGTCAAAACAGTAGTAAATTAGACCAGAATGAAACTGTATCGCCCAGAGCGGGGTACGCAGGTGGCTGGGCACTCAGGTCGCCGGGCAGCGTTGGATTTAGGGGGTCACGGGGATAGCAGCCGTGCCCGATGCCTGTGCTCCGGGGACAGTGAAATAGGGGTTAAACATTAAAATATAAAAAGGAAGGAAAACAAAAATTAAAAAGAAGAGTTTGTGACGCCAGTTGGAGTGTTTGGCTGTAAGATGGTCTCTGGGGGGTAGATGATGATGGCAGTGCAGGTGTTTAACCCCCTCCATCTAGGACTGGCCCCCAGAGATATTGATAGAGGTAAATGGTGCAGAGTAATAAGGCAGGAGACAAGGAAAGTCACTTTATCATTTACTGAAGTCCGGAATCAGTTTCAGAGGATGGAATACAAATTTCACCAGGTTTACAGTCTGCTCTGCACGATGGGAGTTATCTCTGTCTGCTGTGATTCAGTGTGAACTTCCCGCTGTTCTAATCCCTTCAGGAACAAGGGTTAACTGGAGTCTGAAACTTCCAGTACTACCAAGTACTCACAGTGTTTCCTGCCCCGGCAACTTGCAGCATGAATCCTATGTGAAGCACATGTTTGTTCTTGCCAAATCCCTCACTGATTCTTTATTGCTGTAGTTTTCCTGAGAAAAGATACTTCACTGATGGTTGTGTAAACCACACAGCATCTTGGCTTACTACCCGACTCTAGAAGCCTGGATGGCCTAGGGGCTGATGCCCTGATCCTTTTCAGCACTGTTCCTGGAGAGAGCAAATGTTACTCCTCCATGGACATTCTCCATTTTCCTCATCTTTCCTCACAGACCAACTAAACTCCTCTCAGTTAGGGTACTTGTGTAAAGCTCTAGCCTTCAGGCAAAGTAAGGGAGCAGGGTAAATTGTGTGTGCAGTTGTTTCCAGCAGAGAAAGCATAACTCCCATCATTTACAATGCATATATAAAATAGTGCATATGTAACCATTTTGTGGCGACAATGACAGGGCGACAATTACAGGGCGCCACAAAAGTACCTTATCCAAATGCAATGGCTTCCAGCTGGTACATGATTTGTAAAGCTGCCACTGAGAAGTTATTCAAGCTGGCTAACTCAACAAATATGTGAGCACAGATCCAGCATCTTCAGGTAGGACAGTGGGGATGGACTAAGGTAAGGTACAGTTGTGGCCAAAAGTAATGACACCCCTGTCAGATAATACTCAGTTTCTTCCTGAAAATGATTGCAAACACAAATTCTTTGGTATTATTATCTTCATTTAATTTGTCTTAAATGAAAAAACACAAAGGAGAATGAAGCAAAAAGCAAAACATTGATCATTTCACACAAAACTCCAAAAATGGGCCAGACAAAAGTATTGGCACCCTCAGCCTAATACTTGGTTTCACAACCTTTAGCTAAAATAACTGCGACCAACCGCTTCCGGTAACCATCAATGAGTTTCTTACAATGCTCTGCTGGAATTTTAGACCATTCATCTTTGGCAAACTGCTCCAGGTCACAGATATTTGAAGGGTGCCTTCTCCAAACTGCCATTTTTAGATCTCTCCACAGGTGTTCTATGGGATTCAGGTCTGGACTCATTGCTGGCCACCTTAGAAGTCTCCAGTGCTTTCTCTCAAACCATTTTCTAGTGCTTTTTGAAGTGTGTTTTGGGTCATTGTCCTGCTGAAAGACCCATGACCTCTGAGGGAGACCCAGCTTTCTCACACTGGGCCCTACATTATGCTGCAAAATTTGTTGGTAGTCTTCAAAATTCATAATGCCATGCACAAGGTCAAGCAGTCCAGTGCCAGAGGCAGCAAAACAACCCCAAAACATCAGGGAACCTCCGCCTTGTTTGACTGTAGGGACCGTGTTTTTTTCTTTGAATGCCTCTTTTTTTTGCCCTGTAAACTCTATGTTGATGCCTTTGCCCAAAAAGCTCTACTTTTGTCTCATTTGACCAGAGAACATTCTTCCAAAACATTTTAGGCTTTTTCAGGTAAGTTTTGGCAAACTCCATCCTGGCTTTTTTATGTCTCGTTGTAAGAAGTGGGGTCTTCCTGGGTCTCCTACCATACAGTCCCTTTTCATTCAGACGCCGGCGGATAGTACGGGTTGACACTGTTGTACCCTCGGACTGCAGGGCAGCTTGAACTTGTTTGGATGTTAGTCGAGGTTCTTTATCCAACATCCACACAATCTTGCATTGAAATCTCTTGTCAATTTTTCTTTTCTGTCCACATCTAGGGAGGTTAGCCACAGTGCCATGGGCTTTAAACTTCTTGATGACACTGCGCACGGTAGACACAGGAAAATTCAGGTCTTTGGAGATGGACTTGTAGCCTTGAGATTGCTCATGCTTCCTCACAATTTGGTTTCTCAAGTCCTCAGATAGTTCTTTGGTCTTCTTTCTTTTCTCCATGCTCAATGTGGTGCACACAAGGACACAGGACAGAGGTTGAGTCAGCTTTAATCCATGTCAACTGGCTGCAAGTGTGATTTAGTTATTGCCAACACCTGTTAGGTGCCACAGGTAAGTTACAGGTGCTGTTAATTACACAAATTAGAGAAGCATCACATGATTTTTCGAACAGTGCCAATAGTTTTGTCCACCCTCTTTTTTATGTATGTGTGGAATTATATCCAATTTGGCTTTAGAACAATTCGTTTTGTGTTTTTTCATTTAAGACAAATTAAATGAAAATAATAAGGCTGAGTTCACACGTGGCGTTTTTTTCGCGTTTCCGCGGCTGTTTTAACCGTGCGATTTTGCCGCGAAAATGCGAAAAATAAGCATTCCATGCATTCCTATGGGATTCCGCAATGCTGTGCTAATGCTGCGGTTTTTACCGCGGCGGAATCGCTTCGCGGTAAAAACCGCAGCATGCTCATTAATTTGCGGAATCGCGGCGATCCCGCACCCATAGGAATGCATTGTTCCGCTTACTTTCCGCATGTGGCTGTGCACACCATGCGGAAAGTAAGCAGAACAATTGCGGATGGTACCCACGGTCCGGAGGAGAGGAGACTGTCCTCCGGGCTGTGGGTACCATACCCCTGTAAAAAATAGAATTTAAAAATAAAAAATATTGTTATTCTCACCCTCCGACGTCCCGCGCAGTCTTCCCGCTTCTCTTCACGCTCCCGTTCCCAGTAATTCTTTGCGAAAATGCCCGCGATGGCGTCTGTTCTCGCGGTCATTCGCGCGACATCACCGCGAGACGTCGCGATCCCGCGAGAACAGACGTCATCGCGGGCATTTTCACAAAGGATTACTGGGAACGGATGCGCGGGACGTCGGAGGGTAAGAATAACACCATTTTTTTTTTTTTTTACATTTTATCTTTTACTACTGATGCTGCATAGGCGGCCTCAGTAGTAAAAAGTTGGTCACACTCGTCAAACACTATGTTTGACGAGTGTGACCAATCTGTCAATCAGTTCTCCCAGCGATGCTCCAGATCGCTTGGAGAACGCTAGCATTTTGCAAGCTAATTACGCTTGCAAAATGCTAGTTTTTCCGTGGGAAAATCGCGGGAATTTAAAATGCGATTTTCCCGCGGACTGGAATTCCGGAATTCTCGCGGCAATTTCCGCAAGAGTTCCGGTACGTGTGCACTTAGCCTAATACCAAAGAATTTGTGTTTGCAATCATTTTTAGGAAGAAACTGAGTATTATCTGACAGAATTGCAGGGCTGTCAATACTTTTGGCCACAACTGTAAGTAGCAATCCGTGGTCACAGTCATTCAATATCCAGGTTCAAGAACTTTTATTTCATTAGCAAAGTGTTCATATTTTCCACCAAGATCATAAACACGCTTTTCCTTTCGCCATCTTCTCCATGTAAAGATAAAGGAAAGATCTTTTTGTTGTGCTACTTCCCTTCAAAGTCAATTATGTTTTCCAGAAGAGTCAGAATACAGGTTGAAACCTTAAAAGGTTTTGCCTGGCACTCTCTGTCCAGTGGCTTATATATTAATAATAGACACTCTTTTTGATTTATATTGTATACAGCTAGCACTGCAATCCAGCATCTTTCGAGGAGAAAAATCACCTCTGACCCACCGAATAACTCAAACTTTTACAACATTCGGCCAATTATCGACAGAGGACAGCCATAGGTCTATACAAGGCACTTTGGATCCTGTAAATCACCTGGACGACATGAGGGGGAAGTGGTGTCGGTTTCTGGGGACAGTTTTTTGCCTACTGTATTATCGCTTAAGATAAATGACTAGAGTTAAAACCATCCCAAAGTGAAAAATGGTCTAGATGGAGCAATGTACATAGGTTGTTTGTTAGCAGGAAATATGTCTATATAGAAAAAAGACCAAGGCTAAGTAGAAGGTCATTCCTATTGCCTACACTCAACAATATGAGTTTGCTTATCTCAAAGGGAATGTATCGTATCATTGCTTTAATTAAAATGTTTCTTATGTTCAAATTTTCTTTACTTGATTATGGAGGTATGCTGCTTGATATACTAATTACATTCTAGTGATGAGCAAATCTGAAAGAATCCAAACTTGACAGTTTGCTCAAATTTTGCCAGGAATTTGTTCAATACCAAGCGAATATGCCTTATTATAATCTTAGAACTTAATAGAACCTGAAGCATAATAAATGTAGAAGGAAAAAAAATATTGACTTCTCACCTGTCCCTCCACCACAACCCCCAATCCCTGTCCCATCCTTCATACTTCTCCCTATCCTTTTCCTCTAACATCACTCACAACGCATTTAGAGATGAGCGACTTTGCCTTTTTTCGGGTCGGCAGTGAATGGAGGACAGGAAGCACACCTACAGTGCCCATTTTAATGCCAAAACCATCAATTCTTATTACTTAAGCTTGTCAACCTTAATTTACTTTATAAAAATAGTTAGGCATTGAAAATTGGGGGTTATTTGGCTAAAGTTGTGGGGGGGTAGGGCTGGCTCCAGATTTTCGTGGGCCCAGGGCCAAAGAGTGTCAATGGGCTCCTTTAACACATGCCACAATTCATGATCCTCTGATACGGCAGAGAAATAGTGGTATAGTACAATGAAAAATACTTCACTTCTTACATCACATGACTGATATCCATTTTAAATTCTCCAATAGCTCCAAAAACGGACAGTATATTACTCCATACAGTATTATGGCCACCGCATAGTGCGCTATACAGAGTAATGAGGCCCATATATTTCTCCATACAGAATCATTGGTCCCATATAATGTTCCACACAGTATATGATGAGCTCCACATAATGCTACATATGTTGGTCCCCATGGATGAAGCTCCACTGTGTTATGGGCCCAAATAATGCTCCATATATAATGGGCCCCATTTCTAATACTCCAGTGCATAATGGGCCATGTAAATGCTGCTCCAATGTCTGATGTCCACCTTTGGAATGCTCCAGTGTATGGTGGGCCTCATATATCATTCTCCAGAGTATAGTGCTCCCCAAAAATAGCTGTCCCAACATTGAAAACAATTAAATAAGTCTCCTCGCTAGGGAATCCCTGTACTAGTCTGGACTCCTTGTAGTCCCCATCTTCCATCTCACTGCACTTGGACTGTTTAGGTAGAGGGCATACAGACATGATGTCATCATGCACTCTGACCAGAATGTCACTGTCAGGAAACGCAGAAGACGTCACGGCGGTGGAGCAGGGAGAGGTAAGTATTTCAACTTTGCAAATACTGTGATCCTGAGCAAGCAGGGGGGCCCACTCCTTGGCGACGGCACTGGCACAGGGCCACTCATAGTACTCCGGTGTGTCTGACGGCGGGTGTGCACCCCCACCGTCAGAGACACTTGATTCTACTAGGAGGGACCTTGTGCCAGTGCCGTTGCCAAATAGTGTGCCCACCCACCTGTCCAGGGTAACGGCACTCGCACGGGTGCGTGCGCTAGGTGGTGACCACAGCCCTGTAGGGGGAGGCAGCCCAGTTAGGGAGGTGGAAAAATTGTCATATGTTGACGTTGGACATTCAGCAGCTGCAAATGGAGAAGTCCGCGGAAGAGGAGGACAAAAGCGAGCCATTTTTCTGGCAACCTACTTGTCAGCAGGGGAGGGTGGGACAAAATCCTTTAAAACCCATGCATAGTTCATTTTAATGAAGGTTAGATCATCAACATTTTGGGTCGACAGACGGGTCCTTTTTTCTGTCAGGATTGATCCAGCAGCACTGAAGACTCGTTCAGATAACACACTAGTAGCAGGGCAAGCGAGCTCCTGCAAGGCATATTGTGCCAATTCAGGCGAGGCTGACAGTTTAGAGGCCCAATAGTCAAAGGGGAATGACCTGTGACCATAGTTGACAACTGCTGTCTCCTGTCACTTTCGATCGATGCAGTATTACCAGTTGTGTGAGCGGTACTTTAAAAATCAGTCCACAACATGGTCATGAAACCCCTGTGTCCAATGTCACTTCGGCTATGTGCACCAGGAACACCTCTTTCATGTTGCCCCCTACGGCTTGTTGGAAAAACATCACCGCCGCTGTGTGCTGGGAATGCCTCAAACAAGCGGTTTACCAGAGTTGCTTGTTTGTTAGTCAATATTAGCTCTAGGTTCTCCTCTGGCATGATGTTTTGGAATTTGCCTTTAAAGCGTGGATCCAGGATGCTGGCCAACCAGTAGTCGTTATCGTTCATAATTTTGGCAATGCGGGGGTCCCTTTTTAGGATCTGCAAGGCATAATATGACATGTGGACCAATGTTCAAGGTGTAAATGATGCACTGCGAGTGCTGGGTGGTGGAGCACTTTCTGGCAAATCCAGCTCCCTTCCAGTCACGCACAAACCCTGTATCTGACCTCGCCACGCCAACATTTTTTCTTGCCCCCTGAGAAGCATCCTCCTCCCCAAAATAATCATCCCCATCATCCTCCTCCTCTTCTTCCTCCACCTCGTCCACGAGACTTCCCTGACCAGAGAATGGCTGACTGTCATCAAGGCTTCCCTCCTCCTCTTCCTCCTCGGCTGCAGACGCCTGCTCTTTAATGTGTGTCAAAGTTTGCATGAGCAGACGAATAAGTGGGATGCTCATGCTTATGATGGCGTCGTCTGTGCTTACCAGCCGTGTGCATTCCTCAAAACACTGAAGGACTTTACAGAGGTGACTACCTTCATTCGGAGCAGGTGCACATGTGGTACGTGAGGTTTGGTAGTCCGTCCACGCTTGCAAGTGCATGGTGGTTAAATGTCTAAGCATGCAACTGGTATTCAAATTTCTCAGATTTTTCCCTCGGCTAAAGGTCTTTGCGCACTTATTACAGATAACTTTTGTTTGATCATTAGGATTTTGTTCAAAAAAGTGCCACACTGCACTCTTCCTACTACGGAAGACATTTTGAGACCTTGCACGCTGTGCTAATTTGACCGTCTGGCCAAGCTGTCCTGCAACCCTTTTGTTTTTTGTAACATGTTTTTGGACTGCTACGGTCCTGCCAGATAACAGCTGTTGCGATGTCGTTGCCTGCTGCGGATCCTCCTCCTCCTCTTCTGAGCTATTGGCAGCGGCATCCTCTTCCCCCAATGGATGCCAATTTGGGTCAACAACTGGGTCATCCATCACCTCCTCTTCAATTTCATGTGCGCCTTCCTCTGTGTCACCGTGTAAGGTGGTATAGTATGTGGGAAGGGGCACCTGAGTTTCATCAGGGTCTGATTCTGCCTCGGTACACTGCGAGGACAATGTAGTGCTCTGAGTGATTGTACCAGCAGAAAAATCTAGCAGTGGCTGTGCATCAGTGCACTCCATGTCAGATTGATCTTGGACTGGGGAATTCACCATTTGACTTGCTAACTCAGGCATGGTATGTGAAAAGAGCTCCATGGAGTAATCGGTAGTGTGGCCTGCCACATCCTTCACTTTTGGTAGGGGTGAAGGACACAAGTAAAGGTGTTGTTCCTGACCAGGAGCCTCCAATGACGACTCAGTGCTTTTATTTTTTGAGACTTCAGAAGATGAGCCGAGAGAGCTGGAGGATGTGTCAGCAATGTAAGCCAAAACTTGTTCCTGAAGCTCTGGCTTTAAAAGTGGTTTACCTACTCTCAGAAAAGAGAGCCTTCGATGCCTTGTGGAGCCAGACGATGATGCAGGCTCAACACCTCCTGCCTTAGGTGCTATTGTGCTTTTGCCACTTCCAACAGATGCAACACCACCACCACCACCACCACCATCGGGACCAGCTGGCAACCCCCGCCCACTTCCATGGCGTCTTCCACCATACTTGCTCATTTTTGTGAAAATGTACCCAAAATACCACCAGCTATATGGTACTGTAAAACAAGGTAGAAGGTGTATCTACTTTTGGTGAGAATTTGAATCTCACTAGAGATTTGAGGACGCTGAACTATTGTCTCAGGCCCAGTAGAGATTACACCTCAATGTAACAGGCTGAAATTGGATGGTGTATGACAAGGTGGAGGGTGTCTATAAGATTGGTGAGAATTTGAATCTCACTATAGATTTGAGGACGCAGAACTATTGTCTCTGGCCCAATAGAGATTACACCTCAACAGAGGCGTAGCTAGGGATTTGGTTCAGGGGGGGCCAAACTTCTGAGTGGGCCCCCAACCAGGTAACCTTGAATACAACTCGGTGACGCACAATAATAGTGGGGAAGAACCTCAGCAGAGGACCGCGCTGTGGTTGAATTTAATTTCTAAATAAAGACCAATATTGATATTACTGCCATATAGTGAGTGGTAGATACCTGTCCTACACAACAAACCGTATAAGAGATCACAGCACAGTTACAGATGGTAACTTACAGCTGACGTTCTTTCAGATGGAATCGTTCACTTTTCCATCTGGCCCAGACCAACATGACAACTTCTTCCAGCCAGGACTCGTCTGCAGAGATTGCAACAAAGATTCATTTCATGTCTCATATTTTCAGCACTGTCACCAATGGGACTACTCCCTACCTGCACAAACTCCTTACCCTGCTGATACCCCAATGCTGAGCCGCTGCTGCTGTATGTGTCCCTTTAACTGTACCTGCTGTGTGGTTCTCTGTGCCCTCTAAATTCTAAAGCAACTCTCGAAAACAGTGCCCATATTTTGCCCCCTAGAAAGTTATAGCGCCATTTGTGCCCCTTTGACAGTCACAGTTACCTGAGTTCCCTATAACAATAAGTGCCCAATTTACATTTAATATTGTCATGAGTCTCCCCCTATACAGCTCCCCTATACACAGTATGATGCTCTCTTATACACAGTCTAATCCCCCCCTCACAGCATATACTGTATACTGACTGCTTATTATTCCCCAAATTATTTGATAGCTCCAATACTGTAATCTCCACACTGTATGATGGCCCACTAGATAGCCTCCATATAGAATAATGTGCCAGACAAGTTCACTATAGTCCTCAATATAGTATAATGCACTCCCCATAGGCAGACCCTATAGAATAATGCAGCCCTTTATATAATGCACCCCATAGGCAGCCTCATAAAAAATAAATCCAAAACTCAACTTTCCTCCTGGTTTCTTCACTGCTGCGAGCTCCCGCACATCTCCGGACTGTAGGCTCCGAGTAGTGACATCATTGCGACCCCCTGTCAGTGTTGGCGTTAGTGACATCAGAAGCTGATGAGAGGGGGGGATGAAGGGAGAGGGAGCGTAATGCTCCTTCTCTCATCAATGTAGTCAGCTGAAATGGCATCCAGCCAACACAGTTGATTTTGCAATGACAGGTGGGGACCCACTGCTGGCGCAGGGCCCCTGCGCCTGCTTACAGGCCCCATAGCGTCCAGGTGGCAGAGCAGGGAGATCGATTCTGCCTGATCTGCTGCAGAATGTAACACTATCGGCGTGCTGTGGGTGGGTCCCCTCAAAGCGCTGGTCCCGGGGTGAACTCCCTCCCCCCTGTAGCTCTCCACATTGTAGGATTCACTCCAACAATAAGTCACCTGCATTACTGATACTAATATATTATATCACACTAGTAAAATGTCCATGCCACTAACAATCGCTATATAGAAAAACACTATTCCACAGCTATTTGTCATCAAGCACTAACTGCTGCTGTGGCACAACAAGTGCAAGACTTAACTTCCCAGTAGGAGCACTCTGAGAGCAGCAAACACTAGTTAGGGTGTGTGCACACGATTCTGCTGCGGATCCGCAGTGGATTTGGTCCTGCGGATCCGCAACAGTTTCTGCTGCGTTGTACAGTACAGTCTATGAGAAATGAAAAACACAGTGCACATGCTGCGGATTTTCTGCAGATTTAAATCTGCAGTATGTCAATTCTTTGTGCGGAATCTGCAGCGTTTTGACACCTGCTCCATTATAGGAATCCGCAGGTGTAAAAACGCAGGGGAAATGCACACAAAATCTGCACTAAATCCTCAGGTAAAACGCAGGTCATTTAACCTGCAGATTTACCTGTGGATTTGGCCAAATCCACAGAGTAATCCACAATGTGTGCACATACCCTAATCCTCTAGAACTCGCTGTCAGCCTGGTAACGGGTAGGTTAATAATTACACGCCAGCACAAACAGCGAGATAAGGTGATCGATACACTGGTTTAACCCTCCCTCTGCCTGTCAGGGAGGATGCGCCACTTTCTCTGCACAGCTCAATGACTGCAGCCAGCAGTGCGATCTCTAGTTTGCACTTTTCCTGGTTTTCTCTCAGTCCCAAAGTGCAATAAATTCCCAGGCCAAGACAAAGCATCGCCATATAGCGCATCAGTGACCGCTGCAAAGTGCCTGAAAACTATGTAACACGTAAGGAGACCATCATGTAATGAATATTACACCCAAATAGCAGTAAGTTGTATATATATATCCAAAGCAACAGATTAGACACTTCAAATAGTAATTAACATAGATACTCATTAATTCCCATGCTGTGTGCAGTGTCCAGTGGTCCTGGAGCAGTACGCTCCTCAGCTTTCAGGCTCCTCTCAGTCAGAAGCAATCAAGTGCAGAGCAGACAGTGAACTCAGCTCACAGGCAGAGCTCCCTGCGTCCAGGCTTCTGCTGGAGCTGATGACTTCTCTGCAGCAGGGAGCTTTCAAGGAGAGCGCACTCAGCCAGGATTGGGTGAGTGACCTCCCCTCCCCTTTCCTCTCCAGAAGAGCGGTCACATGACTCACTCCCTGCTGCAGCATGTAATTGTATCGGTGCAAACTGCACGCCGATATAGTTACATATCATAGCTCGGGTGGGCCCCCTCTGCCCCCCGGTACGCTACTGCACCTCAATGTAACAGACTGAAATTGGATGGTGTATGACAAGGTGGAGGGTGTCTATAGGATTGGTGAGAATTTGCATCTCACTAGAGATTTGAGGACGCTGAACTAATGTCTCAGACCCAGTAGAGATTACACCTCAATGTAACAGGCTGAAATTAGATGGTGTATGACAAGGTGGAGGGTGTCTATAGGATTGGTGAGAATTTGGATCTCACTATAGATTTGAGGATGCAGAACTATTGTCTCTGGCCCAGGAGAGATTACACCTCAATGTAACAGGCTGAAATTGGATGGTGAATGAAAAGGTGGAGGGTGTCTATAGGATTGGTGAGATTTTGAAATCTCACTATTGTTATGAATGAGTCACCGGAGGAGGAAAAAACAAAAACACAAGCTAAGTCCAGAAAACCGGAGAGGTTGGTAGCTAGCGGATTGACCCCTGATCCTATTCACCACAACTAACAGTAGCCGTGGGGGGTTCCTACAGTGCCCTAGACCCCTCGTCACAGCCGGAGAGCTAAATAAGCCTAAAGAAAGAAAGGGGAAATCTAAACTGCCCCAGAGCAGACCCCAAAGCAATAGACAGCCCCCAACATGTATTGTCGGTGAAAAACAGATGAATACACAAACACAGATAGAAAGACAGGCTGAGCAAATGATGGGGCCCAGCTAACTAGATAGGAAAGGACAGAAAAGATGCTGGCTGCAATCACGCAAAAAACCCTGCCAAAAATAATGTCCAACACGTCTGATAGAAAAAGCCCTGAAGTCACTAGACTTCAAAATCACTATATCAGCACTCAGGTATATTCTGAAGACAGAGCAAAGAGATCAACTGATCAGAGGCAAAAATGGAGTTCAGCCCATCCCAACCAGGACAGACTGAACACAAACACTAAGTAAACAGACAAAATCTCATGGAAAAATAGCAGAGCAAAAACTTAGCTTTTAGTAGACAGGAACTAAACTGGATGCCAGAGCTCAGAGCAGAAAGGATCACCAGCAACCCTGCAGGGCGTCAGCTGCCTTACATCCACTCAGAAATTCCGGATATCCAATCACACTCCACCTGTTCAGATGACAGGTTCTTCCCATCCAGATCAATTTCACTACCTCCTTTCACCAGCAGAGGGAGTTCATCAGACATCAGAGGTGAAGGAGAAAATGAACTCATAATAGTACCTCCCCCTTGAGGAGGGGTCACCGAACCCTCATCCATGCCACCAGGGCGATCAGGATGGGCCCGATGAAAAGCACGAACCAATCTTTCGGCATGAATATCGGATGCAGAGACCCAAGAATTATCCTCCTGGCCATAACCCTTCCATTTAACCAAGTACTGGAGTCTCCGTCTAGCCAGACGAGATTCCAGTATCTTCTCAAACTCATATTCCACATTACCTTCAACCAATACAGGGTCAGGAGGTGCCACCACAGGAACTCCTGGCTCAACAAACCTCTTTAACAGAGACTTATGAAACACGTTATGGATCTTGAATGTAACAGGAAGAGCCAATCGAAACGAGACTGGATTAAGAATCTCCAAAATCTTGTAAGGTCCAATAAATCTAGGTTTAAACTTTGGAGAAGCCACCTTCATAGAGATATTCTTTGATGACAACCAAACCATATCACCCACCTTAAACCGGGGACCAATGGTCCTATGCCGGTTGGAAAAACGCTGGGCCTTTTCCTGGGAGAGAGACAACTTATCCACCACTTGGTCCCAGATCTGGTGCATTCTCTCCACCACAATGTCAACACCTGGGCAGGCAGAAGACTCCACCTGCCCTGAAGAGAATCGAGGATGAAACCCAAAGTTACAAAAAAAAGGTGACATCAAAGTGGCAGAACTAGCTCTATTATTTAAAGCAAATTCGGCCAAGGGCAAAAATGAAACCCAATCATCCTGATCAGCAGAAATAAAACATCTCAAATACGACTCCAATGTCTCGTTTGTTCTCTCCGTCTGCCCATTGGTCTGAGGGTGAAACGCAGAGGAGAAGGACAACTGAATTCCCAGCTTGGAACAGAAAGTCCTCCAAAATCTAGAAACAAACTGAACTCCTCTGTGAGATACAATGTTCTCAGGAATCCCGTGCAAGCGAACCACCTGTTGCAAAAACAAGGGCACCAACTCTGAGGAAGATGGCAACTTAGGGAGTGGTACAAGATGGACCATCTTAGAGAATCTATCACAAATCACCCAAATAACAGTCATTCTTTGAGAGACAGGCATATCAGAGATAAAATCCATTGAAATATGGGTCCATGGCCTCCTGGGCACCGGCAAAGGCATCAACAACCCACTAGAGCGAGACCAAGGTTTAGACCGGGAGCAAGTCCCACAGGACTGCACAAAATTCCTGACATCACGAGACAAGGCGGGCCACCAAAAAGACTGACTCACAAAATCTCTAGTTCCAAAAATACCTGGATGACCAGCCAATGCGGAGCAATGAACTTCAGACATTACTCTCTTCCTCCACTTTGTCAGGAACATACAATTTTCCAATGGGACAATGCTCAAGTTTGTCCTCCTTAAACTCTTCCAGAGCACGTCTCAAATCGGACGAGATGGCAGAAAGAACTACCCCCTCACCTAAGATGGTAGCAGGCTTGGTCACAATAGGAGAATCAGCAAAGAAACTCCTAGAGAGGGCGCCTGCCTTAACATTCTGAGTGCCCGGAAGAAAAGAGACCACAAAATCAAAACGTGTGAAAAAGAAGGCCCACCTAGCCTGTCTAGGATTCAAGTGTTTGGCCGACTCCAGGTAAATCAAATTCTTGTGGGCAGTAAGGACCACGACTTGATGTTTAGCTCCCTCCAACCAATGTCTCCACTCCTCAAATGCCCATTTCATGGCTAACAGTTCCCGATTCCCCACATCATAGTTACGTTCGGATGGGGAGAACTTTCGGGAAAAGAAAGCACAGGGATTCATTTTAGATGTTACAGGATCTTTTTGGGACAAAACAGCTTCTGCACCAATCTCAGAAGCGTCAACCTCTACCTGAAACGGGAGTGAGACATCAGGTTGCCGCAAGACCGGAGCAGAAGTGAACCTTTGCTTCAGCTCCTGAAGGGAAGAAACAGCCTCCGGAGACCAATTCAGCACATCAGCACCCTTCCTAGTCAAATCAGTCAATGGTCTGGCAATACCAGAAAAATTAGCTATAAATTTACGATAAAAATTAGCAAAACCCAAAAACTTCTGGAGGGCCTTCAAAGAAGTGGGCTGATCCCAATCATAAATGGCCTGTATCTTGACCGGGTCCATTTCAATAGTTGACGGAGACAAAATAAATCCCAAAAATGAAATCCTCTGTACCCCAAAAAGGCATTTCGATCCCTTGACATACAGGGAATTCTACCTCAAAATCCGGAATACAGTCCGAACATGTTCCACATGAGAGTCCCGATCCCTGGAAAAGATCAAAATATCATCCAGATAGATGATCAAAAATTTATCCACAAAGTCTCAGAAAATATAATTCATGAAGCACTGGAAGACAGAAGGGGCATTAGTGAGCCCAAAAGGCATCACCAGGTACTCAAAATGTCCCTCCGGAGTATTAAACGCCGTCTTCCATTCATCCCCATGCTTAATGCGAATAAGATTATACGCCCCCCTGAGGTCAAGCTTGGTAAACCAGCAAGCACCTTTAACTCTGGAGAATAGATCAGAAATCAGGGGTAATGGATACTGATATTTGACAGTAATTTTGCTGAGGGAACGATAGTCAATACAAGGCCTTAATGAACCATCTTTCTTGGCCACGAAAAAAAAACAGCACCTAAGGGTGAAAAGGATGGTCTAATATGACCCTTCTCCAATGACTCCTTAATATAAGATTGCATAGCCTCGTGCTCGGGTACAGATAAATTGAAAAGTCGACCCTTGGGAAATTTACACCCAAGGCTCAGCTCAATTGCACAGTCATAACTCCTATGAGGAGGCAAAGACGCAGACTCATTCTCACTAAATACATCATAAAAATCAGCCAAATAGTCAGGAACATCATGCGACTGGGGAGAGGTGGAGAAAACAGGAGCGTCACTAAGGGTACACCGACAACCCCAACTCACCACAGACAAAGATTTCCAATCCAAAACTGGATTATGGATTTGCAACCAAGGAAACCCCAGAACAATGCTATCATGCAAATTATGCAACACCAAAAATCTGCAATTTTCTTGATGGTCTGGGGCGACCCGCATTACCACCTGGGTCCAAAACTGAGGTTTATTCTTCGCCAAAGGAGTAGCATCAATCCCCCTCAAAGGGATAGGCGTCTGCAGAGGTGTCATCGGAAATCCACAACGTTTAGCAAAATCCAAGTCCATTAGGTTTAGCGCTGCTCCCGAATCCACAAAAGCCTTAGCGGAAAATGTGGACAGGGAGCAGATCAGAGTAATTGCCAGAAGAAACTTAGGTTGAACACCACCCACAGCAAATGTGTGTGCAAAAAGTTTCTCTCGTTTAGGGCAGACGGAAATAATATGAGAGGCATCTCCACAAAAAAAAACACAGCTTATTACGCCTTCTGAACTCCTGACGTTGCGCCCTAGACAAAACTCTATCACATTGCATAGGTTCAGACATTTGTTCAACAGGTGGCAACACCTCTCTTGCAGTTTTGCGTTCTCGCAAACGCCGATCAACCTGAATGGCTAATGACACAGAATCGTCAAGACCAGAGGGAACCGGAAATCCCACCATAGTATCTTTTACGGTTTCTGACAAACCCTTCCGAAAGAGAGCTGCCAAGGCACCATCATTCCAGGTAGTAAGGATCGCCCACTTTTGGAATTTTTGACAGTGCAACTCTGCAGAATCCTGACCCTGGCTCAATGCCAACAGGGCATTTTCAGCCTGATCAATAGCATTAGGTTCATCATACAACAACCCCAAGGCTTGAAAGAATGCGTTCACATTAGTTAAAATAGGATCAACAGGTTTTAAAGTAAACTCCCAATCCTGGGGATCGCCGCGCAGCAAAGAGATGACAATTTTAACCTGCTGCACGGAGCTCCCCGATGAGTTAGGCTTCAAGGCAAAAAATAATTTACAATTATTCTTAAAATTCAAAAATTTAGACCGATCCCCAAAAAACACATCAGGAGTAGGGATCTTTGGTTCAGCAGCATGTGAATGAGCAAGATAGGCGGAAATTCCCCGCACTTCAGCAGTGAGCTGCTGCACACGATCAGACAATTGCTTAATCTCCATTGAGAAAAAATTCCCCCTATGGCCTCAGAGAAATAGAGGAAAAAATATACACAAAAAAAAAAAATTCTGACACTTTTTTTTTTTTTTTTTACAATTCTTTCCTGCTATTGAGTACCTAGAATCTGCGGTATGGCTGGTGATTCAGTTATGAATGAGTCACCGGAGGAGGAAAAAACAAAAACACAAGCTAAGTCCAGAAAACCGGAGAGGTTGGTAGCTAGCGGATTTCAGACCCCTGATCCTATTCACCACAACTAACAGTAGCCGTGGGGGGTTTTTACAGTGCCCTAGACCCCTCGTCACTGCCGGAGAGCTAAATAAGCCTAAAGAAAGAAATGGGAAATCTAAACTGCCCCAGAGCAGACCCCAAAGCAATAGACAGCCCCCAACATGTATTGTCGGTGAAAAACAGATGAAAACACAAACACAGATAGAAAGACAGGCTGAGCAAATGATGGGGCCCAGCTAACTAGATAGGAAAGGACAGAAAAGATGCTGGCTGCAATCACGCAAAAAACCCTGCCAAAAATAATGTCCAACACGTCTGATAGAAAAGGCCCTGAAGTCACTAGACTTCAAAATCACTATATCAGCACTCAGGTATATTCTGAAGACAGAGCAAAGAGATCAACTGATCAGAGACAAAAATGGAATTCAGCCCATTCCAACCAGGGCAGGCTGAACACAAATACTAAGTAAACAGACAAAATCTCATGGAAAAATAGCAGAGCAAAAACTTAGCTTTTAGTAGACAGGAACTAAACTGGATGCCAGAGCTCAGAGCAGAAAGGATCACCAGCAACCCTGCAGGGCGTCGGCTGCCTTACATCCACTCAGAAATTCCGGATGTCCAATCACACTCCACCTGTTCAGATGACAGGTTCTTCCCATCCAGATCAATTTCACTACCTCCTTTCACCAGCATAGGGAGTTCATCAGACATCAGAGGTGAAGGAGAAAATGAACTCATAACACACTATAGATTTGAAGACTCTGAACTATTGTCTCAGGCCCAGTAAAGATTACACCTCAATGTAACAGGCTGAAATTGGATGGTGTATGACAAAGTGTAGGGTGTCTATAGGATTGGTGAGAATTTGGATCTCACTATAGATTTGAGGACGCAGAACTATTGTCTCTAGCCCAGGAGAGATTACAACTCAATGTAACAGGCTGAAATTGGATGGTGTATGACAAGGTGGAGGGTGTCTATAGGATTGGTGAGATTTTGGATCTCACTAGAGATTTGAGGACGCTGACAATGATGCTCTCAGTCCAAGTATGGACACAGGCAGCCTAATAAGCAGGACTGCTGCACAATGCACACACAAAAGGGTGGAAAAATGAACCTGTGGTAACTGTGCAGAAAAGAGGAAGAAAAGTATTTTTGCTTTTAAAAAAGCAGTTTGCACAGCAGTGTGCAAACAGCAATGCAGCTATCAGGGAGCCTTATAAGGCAGCCTAATAACCAACAGAGCTGATGCACAAAAATAGAGCCTTCCCTGTCAGTGCACACAAAGTGTTGTGTTGTAAGTGGAAATCGCTAACAGCAGAAGCAGTTTTTTGGTTCTTCTTCCCTGCCTAACGCTCTCCCTACAGAATCAGCAGCAGCATCTCTCCCTATGCTAAGATCGGCATAAGTAAGATGGCGGTCGGCGTTCACAACCTTTTATAGCCCCTGTGACTCCACACATAGCCAGCCAATCACTTGCATGCCCTTCTCAATGATCGTGGTGACCGATGCCTATGTCATCGCGTTGCCCACAGTGTGCGTCCTCCATCATTGGCTGAAAAAGGGCGCTGCAAGCATCTTTTGAAACGTGACTTTGGCGCTCTGGTCGCCGACCTCGTGGCCGACCTCACGCTACGGTCGGGTTTCGTTTCATGAAACCCGACTTCAGCGAAAGTCGGCGACTTTTGAATATGACCGACCCGTTTTGCTCAACTCTAGACGCATTTTGTAAAATCATCATGGGTGTAACAACTGTAGTCACAGAGGGTGTGACTGGCCCCTGCAGTAGTGGCCCGCCGACGTCAGTGTCTTTTTCAGGTGGATGTGCGCACGAGAATGCACATTTGGCTGAAATGTTTTGTGGTGCAGAGACCTGCTGGGTCTCTGCACTGCAATACATGCTGCCAGCCAATCAGAGACCTGCAGCTGACATCAGCGTGCCAGTCACAGGTCAGGTGTACAGCAGTGACATCATGTGTAGCAGTCATGCTGAAGTCAGCTGCCAGCCTCAGTGCTGGTTATAGTAGAGGATGCCATACTTTATGGGAGTGGGGGAAGGTGACAAGAATCGTGTTTTTTTTTTTTTAAATGTGTTAGAGAACAGCAATAAAACTGGGAGCATTATTACAGGATGGGCCCAGGAGCTGGGACATTATACCAGGAAGGGGCCCAGCATGGGGCACATTTATTAGTGGAAAGTGCCCAGTATGGGAGGCATATGTTACTGAAGGGGCCAGAATGGGAACATTACACCAGGATGGGGACATTATTACTGGAAAGGGCCCAGAATGGGGGGGAATATATATTACTAGAAGGGTCCCAGGATGGGGGACATATATTACTGGAAGGGGCCAGTCTGGGGACATGACACCAGGATGGGGACATTATTACTGGAATGGGCCCAGGATGGGGCACATTATACCAGCAAAGGGCCTGGAAACAAATTTTATTACAGAAAGAGGCCCAGGATGGGGAATATTCTTACTGGAAGGGGAACAGAATATTGGCTATTATTACTGCAAGGGATGGGGAACATTATTACTGGATTTCAGCCAATGAGTGTATACACTCCTATAGGGATGAAAAATTCATAATACCAAATTACCCAGAGGGTAAATAAGCCCTAATTGAGGGATGCATTAAAGCATAACTTTATTACACTTTGTTAAAAAATAGTGGTAAATGAATAAAAAAATACACAGCAGTGTGTCTATGCAATATCACTATTATAATCACTAGAGTTTATTCGATTCTCTGGTCAGAGCTATACTATATCCACTATGACTACAGTTCATGGGTTAGAGACTCTATCCCCAGAATACACAGGCACGAATCATGCTATCAATAGCTAACACATAGCCTTCCCAACAAGTTTCGCATAACAGGCTTCCTCAGGTGGTTGGAGCTATACGCATGCTTTAATGCATCCCTTAATTAGGGGTTATTTACCCTCAGGGTAATTTATGATCAATATTTCCAGAAAGGACATAGGATGGACTACATTAGTGCAGGATGGGGGATACAGGATGGGGGACAGTATTACATTATAGAGGCAACATACATGTCTTTATAGGATTTAGAATGCTACAAAAGCTAATACATCTGACCAACAAGTGGGGACCTAGGTTCACACTTTGCAATGAATCAAGATGGAAAAAGAGGATATTGTAGTGGAAAACTAAGGCCAGGTTCACACGTTCAGGATTTAATTTTTTTCCTTGTCTTCAAATATTATACTGCATGATATACTTAGAGATGGACTGATTATTTTTATCACTATACTGTCCTAATAGTCTGTACTATGATTTATGGTATCATGCCTTACATGCAAATTCTTACGTGAATCATGGAAGTTCATGAGTATTCCTTGCTTTGTCTGACATACTGTAGACTACCTTGCTACCCTTTACTTTTTGTGAAAACCCCCTCCGACCTTTATCTACTTGATTTTATCCCCTTTTGAATCCTTTTACATGTTCCACTTACTCCCTGGTTCATGTCTTTTTTATATTTAATCCTTAATAAAAAAAAATTTACATTTTACACTCTTGTGAGTGTTTTTTTCTGGGTACTTTGTACCCTGACTTTGGTTGTATATGTTAGTAGAACCCACCGGTTATTGTTCTTTCTATGATGGGAAAACCCTATAACTATGTTTATATGTCTTTTAAAATATGATGTAAAATAAGACCAATTTTTGATCTGTATCAGTCGTGCCACACAAAATGTCATACAGATGTAATGTCCAAAAGTTGGGGATGGCATTAATGTTCTTATAATGTAAAGTACCTTTTTCTACAGTTTATGCCTTTAAATGATTAAAGTTCTGCACTGTTTTGTATGTCATATGAAGTAGCACATACACTAAGAGTTAGGCTATGCGCCCACGTTGCAGGAATGCTGCGGAAATGTCCGCAGCATTTCCGCAATTCCCTGCCTCGGGTAAAATGCATGCGGAATTCGCATGTGTTTTCCCGCAAAACACAAGCGTTTTCCAAGCGTTTTTAGCTTGCAGATTGCTTGCGCTTTTCCAATCGATTTGAAGCATCGCTTGGAAAAGTGATTGACAGGTTGGTCACACTTGTCAAGCATAGTGCTTGAAAAGTGTGACCAACTTTTTACTATTGATGCTACCTATGCAGCATCAGTAGTAAAAGATAGAATGTTAAAAATAATAAAAAAAAATAAAAAACAGAGATATACTTACCCTCCGATGGCCCCCGGAGTCGTCCTGCCCGTCATTGGTGCTGCCGGCATCTTCCATTCCCAGGGATGCCTAGCGACAATGACCTCTGATGACGCAGCATCATGCAAGACTGCTATGTTAGAGGTCATTCGCGCAATGCATCCCTGGGAAAGGAAGATGCTGGCAGCGTGGCTGAGAGACGGGAGGACTCCGGTGGCCATCAGAAGGTGAGTATATTCCTATTTTTAATTTTTATTCTATTTTTCACAGGAATATGGTACCCAGGGCATGGAGGAGAGTCTACTCTCCTCCAGACCCTGGGTACCATCTGCACATGAAGTGCTCACTTTACACATGGTGGGCATATGGGGCGCCCTCGCTGCACCCAGGGCTGCGGGGTACACGGTACCGGGCCGGTGTCAGGGAGGAATGATGTGCATGTCACAGCAGCGGTGACCCGGTCCGTGGCACTGGGCGCCCAATATCAATGGCGGTGATGTTTATTTGTAATGTAAAGTTCGTGACGCCACCCGTGGTGTTTGGCAAGTAAGATGGTAAGCCAACGCTGCTTGCAGATCCACTGGGACTGATGGTGTGGTGCAGCAAAGATGGTGTAGCTCCCCACAGGTGGAGCTGTAGTCCCGGGGCAGTGTAGGTGCAATGGATGAGTAGAAGCACGGAATGGGGTGGATGTTGATACCCAGATGTAGCGGTGTTGAAGGTGTTAGCGGCGAATGAATGGAGGACACCAGGGCTTGCAGTTTCAAAGCTTTACTCACAGTTCATGGTACCCACTGGTGCCTGCCTCCGTGCTGTGTCCTCCAGGGTAGAGACTCAATCAACCTCCTGGGAAGTCAGGGTTCTCCTCTCCAACACTCCGCCAACATGTGCCTTTCCTGAACGACTCCTCTATTGCGCCTATTGGTGTGAAGAGCTCCAGTACCGTGGTTCTCTGAAGTTCCTCCTGTCAGATGTTCCTAACAACTCTACTTGTATGACAGACAGCTATTAGTAGTGTGCTCGTGACAAATGTCATCCTAGTAGAGGATTACATCAATTACAAAGATCATATAATAGGACATTCATGGAACAAATAGACCTATCGCACTAATATGTAACACAAACCATGAGCAAAAGAGCTCCAAAAAAGCGATAAATAGATCCACACATAATATGGTAGAAAAATATATAAATTTATTGACAAAGGTATATAAAAAATCAAATACAGATCCATATAGGGGGATGTTAGGAAAATTAGTGTCAAATCCAGAACAGAATGAGCTAAACAGCAAAGGGAGACAGAACTGGAAAGCCAAACTGGTTTACAAAGTTGATGTAAGAGGAGAGGAAAGGTAATGTAATAAATGGAGTAATATACTCAAAATCATAATTATATCGAGTGTCCATACTTCCTCACACAGCATCAAGACATCATATGTCCACAAAGGGCACGGTACAGAAGTGTAAAAATTGTGGCAGAGGACACTCACCAGCGGCTACTAGTCTGTACACCCACCCCATGACAGACAGCTGTAGCCTGATCAGGGACCTCCTGGATCCCGGCTCTCTATCTGTGTTGCTGTTGTGTCCCAAGTCTTGGATGGGAGTAGTGCATTTACAGCCAACTACTCCACCGGTGTCTGCTGCAGAACCATAAGCGTCCGTACAACCTCGGGGACCGGGCCCCGGCCTTGCGCTGAGAACCTATAGGCAGGGTTCCTCTTCCAACCCACAACTCCTCTCTGTTCTCCTACTCCTTCGTTCCGTACTTGTCTTTCTCTCTTATGGAAATGCAGGTTACAGGTCTACGTCTCCCTCTCTCTCCTTCTCCGTTCTTTTCCCGTGCCAGCTGGCTCAGGTCACTGAGGCAGCTGCAGCACTCCCTCCTCCATCTCTTCTTCCAGGGATCCCCATTCTTCACTGAGTGGCTTTCGTTCTCCCCCGTGAGACTGATCTTCTGGGACTCACCCCAGACTAGCCCTTCTCGGACTGACCGACCGACTGACCTCTAATACTATCTTTCCCCTTCTTTTTATACTAACTCCACCCACCTCCTAGCACATCTCGTGTTACGAAGCAGGGTTCCACGAAGGGTGCTCTGCTACCCCCAGCCTGGAGCTGCTAGGTGGCCCTACTGTACTATCCTGTGTGTGGGATGCAGGTGTTGGAGTGTGGAAAGGAGTTCCCAACTTACCTAGGTGGTGCAGTACCTCTGTGGCGACTGAACCTCAGGGGCGCCACACATAGCCACATGCATAAAGTGAGCATTTCAATGTAATCCTATGGCGGCGGAATCACCGCGATTCCGCAGAAATAATGAACATGCTGCAGATTTTACCGCTCTGCGATTCCGCAGCGGTAAAATCCACAGCATGGGCACAGCAACTGCGGAATCCCATAGGATTGCATGGGGATGCGTTTTATTAGCGTTTTTTAAGCGTTTCCGCTGTGGCAAAACACGGCGGAAACGAATAAAAATGGCAACATGGGCACACAGCCTTAGGCCACATGCACACGTTGAGCATCTAGTCAGTTTTTTACCTCAGTATTTGAAAGCCAAAACCAAGAGTGGGTGATAAATCCAAAAGCGGTGACGGGTTTCTATTATTCTTTTCCTCTGATTGTCCCACTCCTGGTTTTGGCTTACACATACTGAGGTGAAATACTGACCAAATACTCAACGTTTGAACATGGCCTAAAACTCATCACTTAGCAAGTAGCTAGGAAGTAGCTTTGTGTGTGGAGTTTTGGGTACAAAACTGCTGCAAACATGGTTTCTAATTACAGTAGTCAAATAAGAGCAGAGTAGCTGTCAGCAACATGTAGGAGATTTACTCTTCCTGTTCCAGCAGGCCAGATGGAGCAGCCTTGTCTGAGAAGATGTGGGACAGCACATAAAACACTTCAAATAAGGAAGATTACAAGTATGCCTGAATGCAGGAGGAGTAGTCATGGAAGGTGTTCTGCCCTCTGAATAGGGTAAAGATGTTTTGTATTATGTGCTGGGTTAGTTATAGCACCATCTAGTGGTGGCTGAAGCTGAATTTATAGCAGTGTCTTTGATAGCATTTTCAGTTTGTGAATTTAACAGAAGCAATGCACTATGAGATTGGACGTAAAACCTACCAATCTCTTTACCACCCAGAGATCTCGGCTCTTATTTTCAGTTGTGGAGCTAATAAAAAAAAAGTGGAGTCAGGAATGCTGGGAGTTAAGGAGATTTGTATGCTTCCCTCCCAGTGGACATAGATTGTGGCCAATGGACCGGAGAGCTTCAAATCAATTCTGCCATCTCAAATCTTGAACCATATAGTGTACAAATTACAGAAACAATAATATACTTTCTGATTAGGATTACTCAACATCCTTCTGGACGTAACTGGTGGTGAAGGTGTAGGGAGATGGACCAGGCTAGAGGTACCTCTTTTGTATCGGGGCCAGAACTATTGGGGCTGTCACCATTGTTGCCGGGGGGAACAGTTTCTGACCGGGACAGACCTTTGCACTTGACTGCAGGGGGCAGGTCAGAGAGGGGAAGACAGAGTGCGCAGCCGGAGAAAGTTGACTCACTCTCTGCAACGCGATGCCAGGAGACCAGTCCGCATAGCTAACTACCATCACACGCTCAGACAGATGGTGAGCAGCGCGTGACTGTGGGCCCGCTCACCTCCGATACTGGGGAGACGTCCCGTATTGTCCCGCTGACTGAAGATGGTGTGCGCTGTAGGCCTGACTGGGGTAAACCACGCAGAGAATGCCAGCATATTTCTGGTACTTGCCGCTGACCTCCATCCTTCTACACCGGCTCCCCAGAAGCTTCCTCCATGGACACTCCACTCTGGTGCTACAAGGCTACACCTAGGAGAGCCAGGATATGTCATAGCTGTCAGGAGAAGGTGCTTCACATTCCTCCAGGACCAGGCCAGTGACTTCACGCGTAATTTGCGGTGCCACCGCGGGATCTCCAAGCCTCCATCCCCTGGAAACTTCAGACTGATAAGTTTACCCGATTATTGAATACTTATTCTTGTCTTGATCCTTAACCTCTTACCTCCCTTATTCTCTCCCTGCGTGGAGTATTTCCTGTATTAAACACCGTTTAACTCTTGAGCTGCCTCCTGCTTGTCACTGCATCCTGCATTCCTGCTTGATCTTACACAGGTTTGGATTTGGAAAGGCCAACTTTAGCAATTGAGTGCTATCTCTAATAGGTTGCACTAGAGCTCATGTCTTCTTGCTATCCTAAGAGGCTACTTGTATATTAAAATTTCCACCAAAGCTTTGTTCTTCACAAGAAGAATCTTGACCACTTATACCAACTATCAGAATTCTTCTGCTTTCCATTGATGATGGGTAAACAAACACCCAGAAACACATATATATATATAGAGTTCCTGGTTTTCATTTTGTCTTAAGTCATGTGGCAATATTGACTATTATGATTGCTACTTCCATGTATCTCACAAACAAGGATCAAAATTGACATTGTGGTTAGCTCATTTTGTTGCTTTATTTATTTGAGGGTTGGCCGAGATTTTAAAAAATGACAGCTGAAAATTGGTTGTGTGTAGTTGTAAAGGGCTTAAGTAAAAATGTTTCTTGTTGTATTTATTACTCTTTGCTAACTGGTACTGCTACATGTTTACATGTATTACCGCACGTATGACATGGTACTGCTACCTCTTCTGGGTATTACCATCATTTGTCTTTATGTTTTACTGTATTATTGCATTTACTTGCACATAGTTATGATAATGTTTACTGCATTTCATGGTTCGTCATTTACAGTATAGGGAAAGCGTAGTGCTCTGTTTTGGACACTAGAGGGGGGCACTCTAGTGTATAGAATTCATGGCAGGATAGGATTAATTGTCGGAGGGGCTGCCGGGAGTTAAGGATAGAGAAGAAGAGAAGTTAGTTCAGATGGGGCCAGGGTGCCCGAAGTGTCCAAATGGGCTACAGGCCATGGATGGCTTGGCAGCTACGCAACGTTAAGCAGCGACAGCCCACATTATCCACGGCCACTGGACATCAATACAGTGGGCCAGTACAGTAGAGAGATGTGGCAACTCATAGCCTGGGCGGACGCCTTTAGGGCGGGAGTCGGTTGGAGTGAGGAACAGAAGGAAGTTGAAGCTTTGCAGGGAACAGTACAGATGAGCTGGATGCTTTTCCAGAGGTAACCAAACCGGGTGGTGGATGATTTCAAGTCTGGGGCGAAACAGGCAGAATGAATTGTCATCATGGCGAGGTTAGGCCAGGAAAAAACTGGGAAGCAGTCTAAGACTGTCCGGTCCAGACATGTGCCATATAGAAGTGTCAGAAAGTTAGGGAAAGCTGAGGAAGCAAGTAAAGTTGAATATATTTCCCATGATGTGCCAACTGTGGATATAATTTGTGAAGTTATCAGTAAAGAAACCATTCAAGTTACTCTGAACTGTGTCTCAATTACTGGGAGTCGCGTTGGAGAAGGGTCATCGCCACTTGGGAAGCGCCCAGGGGGACCCAGACCTGGAGACGCAGGTATGCTGAAGAGTGAAATGCAATTCTCTGTGAGAGAAGCCGGGACACTGATGCTTTAGTGTCTCTGGCCACGACTATGGTCCTGGCCTCCCCTTACATAGTAATTCCACTAAGACCTATTCAAATCAATAGAACTGTGGTATCGAATAAAACCCATGGACAGGTGTGACGCTATTATTGAACTAAAGCAGCCATAATTCTCAGATCCTGGTCCTTCCCTTTAACTGCTTCTCGATATCTACCATACATATACAAAGAAAATCAGGAGTGGGTGTATGGAGCTAGCATCATACTCAGCAGGTAATAGTTGCTTATTGTAGCCCGGATCTGCCCCAAACAGCTGCGGGCAGAGCCGACTTTTAACCTATTAAATGCTGCTGTTAATTTCTGACAACGGCATTTACAGCGCGCTGGCATGGGGGGGCGCGTCATTCTATGTGGGGCAACGATGGTTTGCTGTGGCAGCTGGGGTCTGTTGAAGACCTCCATGCCTGCCATCACAGATCTCCATTGAAAGTGAACCTGTGATTTTTACTATGGTACATGCGATCAGACAATCACAGTTTAAATTCTCCTAAAGGGACGAATAAATAGATTATGAAAAGTTAAAAAAAAAAGTTTTACAAAAATAAATATATAAAAAAAATACATATATGTGGTATCATCGCATCCATAAAAGTCTAATCTATCAAACTATAGAATTAATTACCGTATACACTCGTGTATAAGCCGAGTTTTTCAGCACATTATTTTGTGCTGAAAATACCCCCCTCGGCTTATTCACGTGTCATTGTCCCAGAAAGCCAGCGGGGGAATGGGAGCAGTGGGTCACAGAGGCAGGAGTCGGCGGCTATGGCTAAAGCCTGTTCCGCTGCTGTAATAGCACACAGTGCTAGCCGCAGCCGCCGGCTTCCAGCACACATCATACTCACCTACCTGTACGCCCTGGGTGCTGGACTGTATCTGCCGGCGCTTGCAGCTCTTCCTGCAGAGCGATCACATGGCCCTGCTCATTAAGGTAATGAATATGCACTGCTTGACACTCCCAAAGGTGTGGAGTGAATATTCATCACCTTAAAGAGCGGGGCCACATGATCACTCAGCAGGAACAGCTGCAGGCGCTGGCGGCAGGAATGAGATAGAGCGCCAGCACCCAGGGTGCACAAGTAGATGAGTAGGATGTTTGTTTTTTTCAATAGGAAACATGCAAACAGGGATAGGGGATATGGAGCCATGCATACAGGGATGGGATGGGGAGGCATGCATACAATGACAGGGACAAGGGAGGCATGTATACCAGGACAGGGACAGGGGATGCATGCATACAATGACAGGGACCGGGGAGGCATGCATACAATGACAGGGACGGGGGAGCCATGCATACCAGGACAGGGATGAGGGGACAATGCATATCAGGACAGGGATGAGGGGACCATGCATACCAGGACAGGGATGAGGGGACAATGCATACCAGGACAGGGATGAGGGGACAATGCATACCCGGCTTATACTCGAGTCAATAAGCTTACCCAGTTATCCGTGGCAAAAGTAGGTGCCTAGCGGGTCGGCTTATACTCGAGTATATACGGTAGCTAAATCAAGGAACGCCGTAAAGAGTGAATAAAAAAATAATACAAAAATGCTGCTGCAGCCAGAATAATAATAATAATAATAATAATCTTTATTTTTATATAGCGCTAACATATTGTGCAGCGCTTTACAGTTTTGTACACATTATCAGAAGTAATCACACCAATGTATGTACCACAAAATAGTATAAAAATGCCAACTCATGTGGCAAAAAAACAAGCCCTCACACAGTGCCATTGATCAAAAAATTGTAAATGTTATGGGTAAAGGAAAATGGCGACACAATCACACATTATTATTTTTTTAAACACATTTCTGATTCTGATCAAGTTGTTATCACTGTAATTGCACTGATGAAAATAATCACATTGCCACATCATTTTTACCACACAATTTTGCAATTTCCAGGCACTTGGAATTTATTTTCCCTTTTTTCTCTACACCATGTGGTAAATCCAGTGGTGTCATTTAAAAGTACAACTGATCCCGAAAAAAAACAAGCCCTTATATCTCTATGTGAAAAAAGCTTTGGCTTTGGGAAAAAGGGGAGGAAAAAACAAAAATGCAAAAAATGAAAATAGGCCATGTCAGGAAAGCGTTAACACATAGCAATATCCGCAATGACTTTGGTTGCTGCAATCGAGCAGAGACATCACACCGTATCACTCATAATGTCACTGTGCCGTGACTCGTTCCCAGGTCCTAATTGAGACCTAGCAGACAGCAGTATTTTAATGAACGAATTAGAGAATGAATTAGCACCTCACCTAACACACAGTCTTTTACTGTTAGCAACGTCTCCTTCATTTCCAAATTATAGTTGTCAATTTCATGTCACAGCAAATATAATGATCTGGGTTTTTTTTTTCAGGAAATTGCGCCCCTCTTGTCTATGACTGTGTCTGGCATTGCAACGCACTCTTATCCTGGTGAATAGGGCTTAGTAATAATACTATACACAGCCCTTAGAGCGCCAATCAACATGCAGGGATTGTCGACCACGCACTGTAATGCCGCAACCATGTTGGTTGTGGCTTTACAGTCATTGGCTGGCCGCAGAGCGTCATCAGATCTATATCTGACCTGGCGCCTCCCTGCTCTTCCCAGTCAGCTCTGGAATCACCAGTGTAGGGAGAGTTGCTACAGAGATAGGGACAGAATAGGTGTTTTTTATTTTTAAGTTAGTGTGGGTATACTATTACTGAATACACAAATCCAGCTAAACCAACAATCCTTCTATGGACTAATTACGGGGTATATAGATATCAGTGCTAGGTAGCAGGCAGTTTATATGGGTATATAGATATCAGTGCTAGGCAGGCTTTGTATGTGGCATACTTCATTGCATACAGCAAGAGGGTCCATTTCATTACTGCTGCCTATTGCAGATATTGACCGTACTGTATGTACATAGTCCCAGGTATCAGTGGCCAGGAATAATTTTTTTTGCATCTTAATCCTGATTATTTTCTTCATAAAGCAATCCAGAGCACACATTTTTTTTTCTCCATTTGCTTGTTGGCACTGCAGAATACAGTCAGATCCTTTCCATAGTACAGAGTGACAATCCAGCTATTTTAAACAGGGGTTTGGCCATCACAGCAACCACATCTGAGTGCCCAGAAACTTCTGCCATTTTTGTGGTACTGTAAAATTTTGTTGGAATGTCTTATGGGTCGCCCTCCCAGGGCGGTGGGGTACTCGGTATCGGGCCCGATGAGCTTCAATGGGAGGTGTCACGGCAGCTGGGACCCGGCCCGTGGCCCTGGGCTCCCATTGTAAAAGGGGAATGTTCAGTGTGCTTATGATGATTAAAATGAATGAGTCGTGACGCCACCTGTGGTGTTCGGCAATGAAGATGTTAAGCCGACGCTGCAGACAGATCCTCTGGGACAGATGGTGTGGTGCAGCAAAGATGTTATAGCCCTCCACAGGCAGGGCTGTAGTCCCAGGGCAGAGCAGGTGAAGTGACACTTTGATGGTGTAGTGTCGGGCGCAGGGGATGTACCAGGGCCGGGCAGGTTGATGCAGGAATAAGTGGAGGACACCAGGGCATGTAGTTCCAAAGCTTTACTCGCAGTCTGTTGTGGCACAAGAGCCCGCATCCGTGCCGTGTCCTCTGGGTCAGGAGCTCAGCCAACTTCCAGGCATGATGAAGTACTCCTTTCCAACACTCCGCCAACATATGTGCCTTTTCTGAAAGTCTCCCTCTTAGCGCCTTTAGTGAAGTACTCACAGTACTGAGTTACACTGGAGTTCCTCCTGTCAGATGTTCCTATGAACTCTATTTGTACAGCAGACAGCTGTAGCCTGCTTCAGGGACTCCTTACTACCTAGTCCCAGCTCTCTCACGATGCTGTTGTGCCCCCAAGTCTGGTGTGGGAATAAAGTGGTGACAACTTCTATTCCTCCGGTGTCTGCTGCAGGACCATTAGTATCCATACAACCTCGGGGACCGGACCCCGGCCTTGCGCTTAGAACTTGGGAAGGGTTCTCCTCTAACCCTAATCCTTAGTTCTCTTCTTCTCCTCACGTTCCGTACTAATCCTTTCCTTCTTATGGAGAGTCAGGCTTTCTATCAATGTCCCTTTCCTGTGCCAGCGGACCCAGGTCACTGAGGTCGGCGGCAGCACTTCTTTCATCCATCCCTCTCAGAGGATCTTAACTCCTCCTCTGACTCTGTCAGACTCACTAACTGACTGCATCCTAAACTCTTCCTGCTCTTTTGATGCAAAACTAAACTCCACCCGCCTCCCAGCATGCTTCATGTTCCAAGCAGGGAGCCACCAAAGGGTGCTTTGCTACACTACTATGTTGTGTGGGATGCAGGTGTTGGAGTGTGGTCAGGTGTCTCCACCTTACCTGGATGGTGGGATACCACACCTCAGGAGGAGGTGCAGTACCTCTGTGGTGACTGAACCCTCAGGGGCGCCACACTTATACAAGTTCTTGACACCAGTTTGCTGAAAAAAAAATATTTACCTACAGGGCAGGGTCCACGAACAGTGTCTACGGGTGACACCACTTCTTCTGCTGTTGTGCATGCAAGCCAAACCCCTGTTCTTGGTGCATGTGAAGATGCCTACTGCCTTGCACCTGTTGCTGCACACACTGAACTAGCACCATAATCAAGCACATCCATGTCCTTGTCCCAGCACAGCATTCAGTTGTCCACTCCCCAGTCCTTGAAACGCAAGCGCAAATACGCAACCAACGCCCCACAGGCCACACTACTAAATTCACACATTTCTCGTCTGCTTGCTCTCAAAATGTTGCCTTTTAGGCTCATGGAGATGGAAACTTTCCGCAGCCTGATGATTTGTGAGCAGAAGAGGGCAGTTGTTGACTACCAGCATCAACAAGGCCGTCAGAATTCAGTTCAGATTCCACACATAAGTCCTCAGGAGTGGACATGGATGACAGACATATGTGTCATCCTCTAAAACTTTCGGGACTCCACCAAGATGGTGAACGGCGATGACGCCATAATTAGCATCTCCATCCTGCTTCTCTGTGTTCTGAAACGGTCTCAGCTCACAGTCAAAGAGGATGCATTGCAGGTGGAGTATGATGAGACGGAGCAAGGAACCATACAGGGTGATTACACACAGCCCAGCCTCATCTCATCCCAATGTGGATTGGGTGACAAGAGGAAGATGACCCATTAGACCTTAAAAAGACCCCTGGGGGGGTTACGGCAAAAATGCTCAGGTTTCCCATATACTTACATTGGGCTCGTCGCTCAGGTCGAACACCCAAGCATTTCAATATGCTCGACCCGAGCAACGTACACCCGAGCATTTTAGTGCTTGCCCATCGCTAGCGTTAACCTTAGTGTCATCAGCGATCATTGCAGCAGCCGGATTCACATGCTACTCTCCGTGTGTTCCAGCTGGCATTCTGAGCAGTCGCATTGCTTATGTCATCGCTCAACATACCATCTGGATGTTGCAGACTTGGAGATCATGGTGGGATGTTGGATGGATCTACAGCATAAAAGAGGGTTGGGGAGTGCTTTATACTAATAAAGGGCAATGCTCTTTGTGTCTTTTTTGCTTTGAACTTGCAGGAGGGTTACTAATGAGGGTGTCTTATAGAAGACTCTCCAATACTAACCCCTGAGCTTGATATCAGCTGACTTTACAAAGCTGGCATCAAAATCAAAACCAATAATCCACTTGCCACTGCATGAGGGGAAGTGGGAAGTGCGGAGGCTAAGCACCAGAATTGGAGCATCTAATGGATGCACAATTTCTTGAGTAGCTGAGGGCAGATGTTATTAGTCTGAGAGTCGATACCCATAGCCCCTTCTCAAGCCTATTAATATCAGCCTGAAGCCTTTGCTGGTTATTAAAAATAGGGGGAACCCCACATCATTTTTTGGAGGGTCCCCCCTTTTTAATTACCAGTAAAGGCCAGGCAGACAGCCGTGAGCTAATATTAATAGCTTGGGAAGACTCATGGATATTGGCCACTTCCCAGAACAATAACAGGAGCCCCCAGCTGTCTTCTTTCTCTCAGCTGGTTAATATAAATAATTGTGACCCCATGCAATTTTTTTTCTTTTATTTACTAATTTATTAGCTAAATAAATGTACAGTAAACTACATATGCAATGCACTAATTATATGTCTCAATTAAATCTTCCTATCTATTTTATCTACCGTATATATCTATTTTATCCATTCTATTCTGATGGTTTATGCTGTGCTCAACTAATGAAAAGTCTAACCTCAGATAACCTCAATAAATAGGGCTATTAGGTTCAATATTACTGAGAAACTGAAGCATTAATACTGTTGATATTATTTTATTAAAGGGACCGTCGGGGGCAATTTCTTGCTACTTAAATACATGTAACTTTGGCTAAAAGCATTTTTGCAATTGGATTTCATAAAAAAAAAAAATCTACCGTATGTTTGCTTCTCTTTTTTTCCTCAGTGCTGCATTATCTATTGCTAGCTGCAGAATGAGTTAATTAACAATCTGTCAGTGAGCTTATTCTGACTGGAGAATTTATAACTTTTATCTTTCTTCTTCACTGCTTCTCTCAACTGAGAGGTGAGCTCAACTTTTTGGACAAATCAGATGAAACCTCTCAGGAGAAAAAAAAGATACAATTATAAACTCTCCTTTCAGAAAGAGTTCACTGTCAGATTCTCAGTTACAGTGGGGCAAAAAAGTATTTAGTCAGTCAGCAATAGTGCAAGTTCCACCACTTAAAAAGATGAGAGGCGTCTGTAATTTACATCATAGGTAGACCTCAACTATGGGAGACAAACTGAGAAAAAAAAATCCAGAAAGTCACATTGTCTGTTTTTTTTTCATTTTATTTGCATATTATGGTGGAAAATAAGTATTTGGTCAGAAACAAAATTTCATCTCAATACTTTGTGATATATCCTTTGTTGGCAATGACAGAGGTCAAACGTTTTCTGTAAGTCTTCACAAGGTTGCCACACACTGTTGTTGGTATGTTGGCCCATTCCTCCATGCAGATCTCCTCTAGAGCAGTGGTTTTTGGCTTTTCGCTTGGCAACACGGACTTTCAACTCCCTCCAAAGGTTTTCTATAGGGTTGAGATCTGGAGACTGGCTAGGCCACTCCAGGACCTTGAAATGCTTCTTACGAAGCCACTCCTTTGTTGCCCTGGCGGTGTGCTTTGGATCATTGTCATGTTGAAAGACCCAGCCACGTTTCATCATCAATGCCCTTGCTGATGGAAGGAGGTTTGCACTCAAAATCTCACGATACATGGCCCCATTCATTCTTTCATGTACCTGGATCAGTCGTCCTGGCCCCTTTGCAGAGAAACAGCCCCAAAGCATGATGTTTGCACCACCATGCTTTACAGTAGGTATGGTGTTTGATGGATGCAACTCAGTATTCTTTTTCCTCCAAACACAACAAGTTGTGTTTCTACCAAACAGATCCAGTTTGGTTTCATCAGACCATAGGACATTCTTCCAAAACTCCTCTGGATCATCCAAATGCTCTCTAGCAAACTTCAGACGGGCCCGGACATGTACAGGCTTAAGCAGTGGGACACGTCTGGCACTGCAGGATCTGAGTCCATGGTGGCGTAGTGTGTTACTTATGGTAGGCCTTGTTACATTGGTCCCAGCTCTCTGCAGTTCATTCACTAGGTCCCCCCGCGTGGTTCTGGGATTTTTGCTCACCGTTCTTGTGATCATTCTGACCCCACGGGGTGGGATTTTGCGTGGAGCACCAGATCGAGGGAGATTATCAGTGGTCTTGTATGTCTTCCATTTTCTAATCATTGCTCCCACAGTTGATTTCTTCACTCCAAGCTGGTTGGCTATTGCATATTCAGTCTTCCCAGCCTGGTGCAGGGCTACAATTTTGTTTCTGGTGTCCCTTGACAGCTCTTTGGTCTTCACCATAGTGGAGTTTGGAGTCAGACTGTTTGAGGGTGTGCACAGGTGTCTTTTTATACTGATAACAAGTTTAAACAGGTGCCATTACTACAGGTAATGAGTGGAGGAAAGAGCAGATTCTTAAAGAAGAAGTTACAGGTCTGTGAGAGCCAGAAATCTTGATTGCTTGTTTCTGACCAAATACTTATTTTCCACCATAATATGCAAATAAAATGAAAAAAAAACAGACAATGTGATTTTCTGGATTTTTTTTTCTCAGTTTGTCTCCCATAGTTGAGGTCTACCTATGATGTAAATTACAGACGCCTCTCATCTTTTTAAGTGGTGGAACTTGCACTATTGCTGACTGACTAAATACTTTTTTGCCCCACTGTAACTGATTCTGCAGCCAGCAATACATAGTGCACAGTACACAGAGGCTATAGAAGACAAACAGTGCACAGTACACAGAGGCTATAGAAGACAAACAGTGCAAATGCTTTAATAAAACCTATTACAAAAAATATTATAGCCAAAATTTCATGCATTTAAGTTAAAATGCCCCTAATGGTGTCAATTTCTATAAAAATGCATGCATTTTTGCAATTGGGATTCATTAAAAATGTTGCACTGTTTGGCTACTACATTGTGTAACGTTTCAGAACTTGTGTACTTTAAAGATCCATTGCTACAGCTGATTGACAAGTCTCTCTCTATGTACTTGCGAGGGAGACACCTGTCAATCACATGCAGCGGTGCTGGGAAAAGCTGTCCGAGAATGGAGTCTTATATTTAAAATGTACTATGTTCCAGCATTTCAGAGAATAATATACCTGGCTGGCAGCTGCAGTTGTGAAACCAGAATTTGAATCATACTGCCCATAGTTTGGGCAGTAAGAATTGCCTGACAGGTTTCCTGTAACATAACACTTCTCATTTGCAACATTTACTCTGAACCGATCATAGCCTTTCACCAATTTTTTTTATGTTGAACTGGACACATGATGTAATTGTGGCAGCAGAATGGAATAAAACTTTTTTTCACCTCTCCGTTATGGAGATATTAGTAAGGCCCCTAATGAGTTCATTTTTCTTCGCATAGCTTACAGCTGATTTCTCAGTGTGTGAGATGTAATGATACAGCTCTGATCTCTGGTCTAACCTCCTGTGGGGGAAAAAGGCAGTACAGCTGTATTTAAGTGAGTCAAATTACAAAACCCTTCAGCTCTCCTGCTTTTATAGCACTGTTAGCTCTGGTGTTCTCCCCATTCCTCCTCAGTGCAGCTCAGAGATGTGTTAATAGTATCACAATTATGTCAACTTGTAATCGCTCTGCATGGAAAACAGCAGGGACTCATTACATCTCATGCAGGAGTAGCCCAGAACAGGTAGAGTACTCATGTGTGACATACAAGCACAGCTCTGCTCTCACTAAAGAGTGATGAGTAAATGATGCTTGAGTCCAGCAGACATAAGTGTGATTCCTGATATACTCAGTAATCAAAGAGCTGATAGAAAGGATTGTAATGTGACACAGTTAAACTCAGTCATACTGCCCCTCTCCCCATAACTCATATAGGAGGGTAGACCAGGAGATCAGGGCTGTATCATTACATCTCACACTAAGGAACATGCTCTATGCTATGGTTGAGGCAGCCTGCTTATGATTGGTCAGCATAATACAGTGGCAAGAAATACACCCCCCCAGTGAAAACTGTGTGAAACATGCACTTAATCTTTAAAAAAGTGAACTCATTAGGTGCCAAATATTTTGATTGCTTATATCTCCACAATGTAGAGACAAAATGAAAAAAGAAACTTTTAGGCTGGGTTCACACGTAACGGAACTCTCGTGGAAATTACTGCGAGAATTCCGGAATTCCATTCCGCGGGAAAATCGCATTTTAAATTCCCGCAATTTTCCCGCGGAAAAACTTGCATTTTGCAAGTGTAATTAGCTTGCAGAATTGCTAGCGTTTTCCAAGCAATCTGGAGCATCGCTTGGAGAACTGATTGACAGGTTGGTCACACTCGTCAAACATAGTGTTTGACGAGTGTGACCAACATTTTACTATTGAGGCCGCCTATGCAGCATCAATAGTAAAAGATAGAATGTAAAAAATAATAATAATAAAAAAAAATATATTGTTATTCTCACCTTCTGACGTCCCGCGCAGTCTTCCCGCCTCTCTCCACGCACCCGGTCCCAGTAATCCTTTGCGACAATTACCGCGATGACATCTGTTCTCGCGGGATCGCGACGTCTCGAGGTGATTCGCGATGACGTCGCGCGAATGACCGTGAGACTTCGTGATCCCGCGAGAACGGATGTCATCGCTCGCAAAGGCTTGCTGGGACCGGGAGCATGGAGAGAGGCGGGAAGGCTGCGCAGGACGTTGGAAGGTGAGAGTAACAATATTTTTTATTTTAAATTCTATTTTTTACAGGGATATGGTACCCAAAGCCAGGAGGACAGTCTCCTCTCCTCCGGACCGTGGGTAACATCCGCAAATGTTCTGCTTACTTTTTGCATGGTGGGCACAGCCACATGCGGAAAGTTAGCAGAACAATGCATTCCTATGGGTGCGGGATCGCCGCGATTCCACGAAATTAATGAGCAGGCTGCATTTTTTACCACGAAGCGATTCCGCCGCGGTAAAAACCAGCAACATTAGCACAGCATTGCGGAATCCCATAGGAATGCATGGGATGCTTATTTTTCGTGTTTTTGTGGCAAAATCGCAAGGTTTAAACCGCCGCGGAAACGCGAAAAAATCGCCACGTGTGAACTCAGCCTTAGTCTGCTCTGCTGCCACACTACATTGTGTGTCCAGGTCAACATGAAAATTTCGATGAAAGGTCCTCTTTTTAGGGATTTTATTAGAAAGGTCAATTTCCTCAAAGCGCATCTATGGATATGCAAGTTTTTGATACCTGAATCCTTTTATGCCTTTATATCTTCAATCTGTTGCTGCATTATTGAGAAATCAGAATTTTATTTCTTATTGCAATTGACAAGTTAAGTGCTCTGGGCATGACAGAACATTTCTTGAGCCTCTTCATCATGAGGTTGTTTTCTCACCCAGCACCAACTTCTTCACATTGATAGATAGCTTCACTGTCTGATTTTACTTGCTTGATGTCACACAGATAGTGAGCTATCAATCACGCTAAAGAGGCCTAATGCTCGGTGGGGAAATAACACTGCGAGGCAGAGTCTTGAGAAGTGCTCTGTCATGCCCAGAGCACCCAATGCCTCAATTGCATATGACTCAAAACAATGATTTCTCAGGGATGCAGCAGCTGGGGATCTGTAGTTTACTATTACTTTTTAAACTTTCATCCAACAGTATTCTCTGCTTGAAATCTTACGGACACAAGGCCCGGATAGCAGTGTTGCTATAACGACAGGTAGCAGTTCTCTGGAAATACTTATTATCATTAAAAAAGTAGAGAGAGGTCATTCCTTGGGGAGGATGCACTGCAATGGTGTGGTTCCTTAACAAGTGCTTCACAATTAGGAGAAAAATGCCTTCTGAGCTCTTCGAGGAGACAGAGAGAATAATTTAGCTATCATTGTGGAAAAATAACAATGCTTTGAAGCTAATTAGTACACTGACGATGACCCAGGCAATCATCTGCATTGAAGCTCAGCTTTCTTCTCCCCCGATGCGTTTCTTGGCCATTCTCTCTGAGCAGAATTAATATTTAAAAGCGATCACATTTAGGAAAGTAAGAGTTAGACAGTCGATTGGCAGTGGAGGCAGCCCAGGACCTGCACGAAACAGTAGTCATAACCGTCATTATGTCACAAGAGATGACGGTGTGAGGCAAATCTACTCAAGGACTGTCAGCCACCATGCCAGGATTTGTGTTCAGTTCATGGGCAACAATCGAGGTGTCAGAAGTTCTGCAAAAAAGCAGATGTCACATGAAGTAGGCACTGAGAATTGACAGTAATAACTAATAAGAGCTAATATTAGATAGAATAATCGCTATATTACTGACCATTTGAACAAGACTTTAAATACACAAACACTGTTCCCCATATTCGGGAATATAACTACTGTACTACTGTCCATATGTATAGAGAGTATGTTATGTATGGAGAACATACAGTAATGCTATAATGCAGTCCACTTTGCACAAGAATATATGTATATATGTTACCTGTCCTGGTTCCAACAGAGTGTGTGGCAGGCCAGTCTTGTCTGTGATTTATACTCATCTCATGAGGTAGGGATTTTGTCTGACATCAGTTAGTTGGCATTCCTACCACTAAACAGCATGACCACTGCAAACTCTACCGTACTACTCTGCTATTCTGGTCATCATAGTTCCAGTACTTTTGCACCAAACTCCAGTGTACAACTCTGCTATATGTAGCGCTCACGCCAAGACTACATGGCGCAAGCGAGGATTGTGTCCCCACTGTGACACAAACCACTTACCCTGGAAAGGCATGATTAAGCAGCTACCTTGGTGTTCACTGGAGCCTGTAATGGTGAGGTCAGGCTTATGTGGCATGTAGCTGAGAGGTACCACTCCAGGGCGGCATCTGGCAGTAGCAGCTAACCCCCAAGAGGACAGGACACTGTAACGACAGGTGCAGTTAAGTACTGTCGGACACCAGTGATGTACAGGCAGACACAGCTGGTATTCAGGCAGGTCGGTGAAGGCGGGCATGGCTGACACTCTTGCAGGCAGGGGTGCATGGCTGACACTCTGGCAGGCAGGCGGGCACAGATCAGACTGGAGGGACAGGAACAGTTTCGGGAAGGAATGGGATGCAGTAAGGTACAAGTGGGATACAGGGACTGGTAGGACCCAGTTCAGACTGGACAGACAGGGACAGTTTCAGGAAGGACTGGGACACAGGCAGGAACAACTGTAGTACAGGGACCGGTAGGACCTAGTTCAGACTAGAAGCATTTTCAGGAAGGGCTAGGACACAGACAAACATGAGTCAAATATGGGAACAGATAGGACCCAGTTCAGACTGGATAGACAAGGAGCCACAGGTGCGGAACAGATGCAGATCCGCAGGTGCGGAACAGATGCAGAGCTGCAGATGCGAAACATATGCAGAACCACAGGTGCGGTACAGATGCGGAGCCACAGTACAGATGCAGAGCCGCAGGTACAACACAGGACAGATAGAACAAGATTCACACAGGTACTTACAATGAAGTAGCAAGTGTACACAAAGATCACTAACGTTGTGCTGAGATAACAGAATAGAGATAGAAGCTGGTTTAGACACTGCAAGTTTAAGGAATAGGGACAGACACAACAGGTTAGGGAAGGATCCAGACTTGGATACAAACAGGTTCAGGAATATGTGCTAATTCAATGAAGGACAGACACAGGCAAAGAACTCAGAATGCAGGCCCAGGGTGGTGGAAACAGGACAGGTCAGGTACAATTACAGGCCTTAGTATACAGCCACCAGGGTCACAAGGACAAGAATAGGACTGGACCTGGCAACTCATTAGTTGACCACAGACTGAAAGAGAATGTTGCTTAGGCATCTTCCCATTGGTGAAGATGCCTTAAATATCAGGTGCCTCTTAGCAGCAGGCTCGGTACACATTAGGAATGTGCACAGTGTCACTTTAAGAATCAGGAAGGACAAGCACAGCCGCCATAAGCATACATCCAGAAAGTATACACACAGCAAGCAAGGACAGAACTCACTACATGATCAGGAGTGGTGAGTAAGTTGATTTATCTGCCTGGTGGGGGATGGGAAGCCATGCAGTGATGCCGGCAGGGATGTTACACTTTAATGCTATTCTAGCTTTGTTGTACTGAGCCTGTGTTGCAAACTCAGATGTACTCTACTCATTCCACTGTGCTGAGTTAACTCTACTTTATCTCTATGCCAGCTCTGCATTGAGATTCCATTCCACTAAATTCTGCTTTACCAATGCCTCTATAATAAGTTAACTTTGTCATATCACTATGCCAGCCCTGCTACATAGAGACTCTATTTCAAACTTTGCTGTGCATGGTCCTCAAAGGAAAGTCGACACTTTTACATCACTATGCCAGCTTGCCTGCATTGAGCATTACTTGAAAACTCAGCCCTGCTACACTGGTTCCTCTTTCTTGAGTCAACTCTACTACATCACTTTCCCAGACATGCTCCATTGAGCCTTCATTGCAGTCTAAGTTTCTCTAAACCAGTTACTTATGCACAGAGTCAGCTGTGCTACAATTCTAGCTCTGCTGCCTATTTTCCAATTCAGCTACTGCAGTTGCTGTTGATTCAGGTTTGCCCCATCTGCTACCATTGCTCCAACTAAAAGAAGCACTCCTGCCATCAACGTTTTTATCCTCTTAATTATATTGCAATTATCATATTATATGGCACTTACACTTGCTCATTTTGCCCTTATACCCAGTTATTTTTTTCTTTTTCCCATTGGGTCTATGACATCACATGATTAAAAAAAGACTAGCTGAATCCCTCTAAGCTCTTTGTAGAAACAGGACATCTCTTTTCCCTGCATGAGTCATCATTAGAACTACATTTCTATATCACTGCAAAGTCCCTGATAGGGAGGAGAAGCAGAGCAGTTGCAGTGAAATAGAGTTGTAGTTCTAATGATGACTGATGCAGGGAAATAAGACTTCCTGTTTCTACACAGCACTTAGGAGGATTCAGCTAGTCTGTTTTTAATTATGCGATGTCATAGACTTAATGGAAAAGAGATGAATTAACTAGGTGGAAGGGCAAAATGAACAATTGTATGTACACAGTGCTATACAATATGATTACTGCACTATATAAAGTGGAAAAAAACTTAGGTGTGAGGATGAGTGCTTTTTTAAGTGCCTTGATGCACCAGCAGCACCTTTCCATGCTGCATTAGAACGGCTCTTCCATACCAAGGACTTGTAGGGTCAACCTCTACAGGTGAGACATAGAGTTGAGCGACTTTTGATTTTTAAGGGTCGAGTTTCGCTTCATGAAACCCAACTTTTCCAAAAGTCGAGCAAAATCGGCCGACTATAGGGAAAAGTCGGCGGTCCGACCGAAACACGAAACCCAATGTAAGTCAATGGGGAATAAAAGTCGGCAGTGAGAGGAGGACAGGAAACACACCTACAGTGCCAATTTGAATGCCAAAAGCATCAATTCTTATTACTTAAGTTTGTCAACCTTAATTTACTTCATAATACTAGTTACGCACTGAAAAATGGGGGTTATTTGGCTAAAGTTGTGGGGGGGGGAGGGCTGGCTCCAGGTTTTCATGTGCCCTGGGCGAAAGAGCGCCCCTTTAACACATACCACAACTCATGATGCTCCGATACGGCAGAGAAATAGCGGTATAGTACAATGAAAAATACTTCACTTTTTACATCTCATGACGAGGCCCATCTATTTCTCCATACAGAATCACTGGTCCCATGTAATGTTTGAAACAGTATATGATGAGCTCCACATAATGCTACAGTATATGTATATCAGCCGTGTGCATTCCTCAAAACACTGAAGGACTTTACAGAGGTCTTTCAGCTTCGACCACTGCACACCTGTCAACTCCATGTCTGCTCTCAAAGTGCCTGGCTGTGTATCCTCCCACAAATGCATTATGGCCTGCCTCTGTTCGCACAGCCACTCAACCATGTGGAGGGTGGAGTTCCACCTTGTTGCAATGTCGATAATGAGGCGGTGGTTGGGAAGGTGGAGCAATCGCTGCAGTTTCTGCATACGAATGGAGTATACAGGCGACCGGTGGATGTGCGCGCACAGTCTTCGCACCTTCAGGAGCAGGGCTGTTAACACCGGATAATTGTTGAGGAAGCACTGCACCACCAGGTTCAAGGTGTGAGCCAAGCAAAGTATGTGGCTGAGTTTTGAAAGGGCTATGGCTGCCACAAAATTACGTCCGTTATCACTAACTACCTTGCCTGCCTCAAGATGTATACTGCCCAGCCATGACTCAGTTTGTCACTGAAAGTACTCGGCCAGCACCTCCGCGGTGTGTCTGTCACCCAAACACATCATCTGCAACACAGCCTGCTGACGCTTTCCACTAGCTGCTCGATAGGGGGACTCCTCGTGTGCAACAGTGGCAGCTGCAGACGGAGTGCTCGTACGACTGCGCTCTGTGGACGAGCTTTCGCTTCTGGAGGAGGAGGAGGAGGGTCGAACGCCTACAGCCAACTGTTTCCTATACCGTGGGCTAGGCAGCACTGTCCCACCACCGCTGTCCCCTGTGGACCCTGCATCCACCACATTAACCCAGTGCGCAGTGATGGACACGTAATGGCCCTGGCCATGCCGACTGGACCATGCATCTGTTGTGAGGTGCACCTTTCCACTCACTGACTGCTTGAGTGCATGGACAATGCGGTCTTTCACATGATGGTGGTGGGCTGGGATGGCTTTGCGAGAGAAGAAGTGGTGACTGGGTAGGTCATAGCGTGGTACTGCATAGGCCATGAGTTCGCGGAAAGCTGCGCTTTCCACCAACCGATAGGGCATCATCTCTAACGAGATTAGTTTGGCAATGTGGGCGTTCAAACCCAGTGTACACGGATGAGAGACTGAGTACTTTCTTGACCTACTCATAGTGTCTGGGAGGGTGAGCTGGACTTGAGAGCTGCATATGGTGGAACTAGCGGTGGACAGGGCGGACTGAGAGAGGGTTGATGATGGTGATGGAGTTGGTGTTCTTTCTGATGGCCTAGATTCCGTCTTTCGTTGATATAACAGTGGGATTCCCCGACTGCTTTGGCCTTGCAACGACACCTCAACATTTGCTGCTGTGCTAACCGGTGGGCTTACAGTGGGGGAAACAATGTAGCATTGCTGACTATCTACTTTGTGATCAGTTGCACATGTGGCACTTGAGGTTTGGTGTTGTGTCCACGCTTGCAAGTGCATGCTGGTTAAATGTCTAAGCATGCAACTGGTATTCAAATTTTTCTGATTTTTCCCTCGGCTAAAGGTCTTTGCACACTTCTTACAGATAACCTTGGCCTGATCATGAGGATTTTGTTCAAAAAAGTGCCACACTGCACTCTTCCTACTTTGGAAGACATTTTGCGGCCTAGCACGTTGTGCTCTTTTGACCGTCTGGACAAGCTGTCCAGCAACTCTTTTGATTTTTGGAACCTGTCTTTGGAGTGCTCCGGGCCTGCCAGATAACAGCTGTTGCAATGTCGATGTCTGCTGTGGATGCTCCTCCTCCTCATCTGAGCTATTGGAAGCAGCACTCTCTTCCCCCAATGGATGCCAATCTTGGTCAACAATTGGGTCATCCATCACCTCCTCTTCAATGTCATGTGCACCTTCCTCTGTGTCACCGTGTATGGTGGTATAGTATGCGGGAAGGGGCACCTGAGTCTCATCAAGGTCAGAATCTGGCTCATTACACTGCGAGGACAATGTAGTGCTCTGACTGAATGTACCAGCAGAATCATCTATCACTGGCTGTGCATCAGTGCACTCCATGTCAGATTCATCTTGGCCTGGGTAATTCACCATTTCACTTGATAACCCAGGCATGGTATGTGAAAACAGCTCCATAGAGTAATCAGTTGTATGGCCTGCGTCATCCTTCAATCTTGGTTGGGGTGAAGGACACAAGGAAAGGTGTGGTTCATGAACATGACCCTCCAATGACGACTCAGTGCTTTTATTTTTTAAAACTTCAGAAGAGGAGGCGATAGAGCTGGAGGCTAAGTCAGCAATGTAAGCCAAAATTTTTCCTGAAGCTCTGGCTTTAAAAGCGGTTTGCCAACTCCTAGAAAAATAAGCCTTCGAGGCCTTGTGGAGCCAGACGATGGCGCAGGCTCAACACCTCCTGCATTCGGTCCTATTTTGCTTTTGCCACTACCATCAGATCCACCACCAACACCATCATTACCAGCTGGCAACCCCCGCCCAATTCCACGACCTCTTCCACCAGCCTTCCTCATTTTTGGTAAAAATGTACACAAAATCCCACAAACTATATAGTAATGTAAAACAAGGTACAAGGTGTATATAGGACAGGGGAGACGTAGAATTTCTGAACACACTTGTGGACACTGTTGGATTGTGTGAGGCCCAGTTAATATCACACCGCTATGTCACAGGCTCAATGTCGCAGGTGTGAAAAATGTCACTATAGGACAGGGGAGATGTAGAATTTCTGAACACACTTGTGGACACTGTTGTGTGAGGCCCAGTTAATATCACACCGCTATGTCACAGGCTCAATGTCGCAGGTGTGAAAAATGTCACTATAGGACAGGGGAGATGTAGAATTTCTGAACACACTTGTGGACACTGTTGGATTGTGTGAGGCCCAGTTAATATCACACCACTATGTCACAGGCTCAATGTTGCAGGTGTGAAAAATGTCACTATAGGACAGGGGAGATGTAGAATTTCTGAACACACTTGTGGACACTTGTGTGAGGCCCAGTTAATATCACACCGCTATGTCACAGGCTCAATGTCGCAGGTGTGAAAAATGTCACTATAGGACAGGGGAGATGTAGAATTTCTGAACACACTTGTGGACACTGATGGATTGTGTGAGGCCCAGTTAATATCACACCACTATGTCACAGGCTCAATGTCGCAGGTGTGAAAAATGTCACTATAGGACAGGGGAGATGTAGAATTTCTGAACACACTTGTGGATACTGTTGTGTGAGGCCCAGTTAATATCACACCGCTATGTCACAGGCTCAATGTCGCAGGTGTGAAAAATGTCACTATAGGACAGGGGAGATGTAGAATTTCTGAACACACTTGTGGACACTGTTGTGTGAAGCCCAGTTAATATCACACCGCTATGTCACAGGCTCAATGTCGTAAGTGTGAAAAATGTCACTATAGGACTGGGGAGATGTACAATTTCTGAACACACTTGTGGACACTGTTGGATTGTGTGAGGCCCAGTTAATATCACACCGCTATGTCACAGGCTCAATGTCGCAGGTGTGAAAAATGTCACTATAGGACAGGGGAGATGTAGAATTTCTGAACACACTTGTGGACACTGTTGTGTGAGGCCCAGTTAATATCACACCGCTATGTCACAGGCTCAATGTCGTAGGTGTGAAAAATGTCACTATAGGACAGGGGAGATGTAGAATTTCTGAACACACTTGTGGACACTGTTGGATTGTGTGAGGCCCAGTTAATATCACACCGCTATGTCACAGGCTCAATGTCGCAGGTGTGAAAAATGTCACTATAGGACAGGGGAGATGTAGAATTTCTGAACACACTTGTGGACACTGTTGGATTGTGTGAGGCCCAGTTAATATCACACCACTATGTCACAGGCTCAATGTTGCAGGTGTGAAAAATGTCACTATAGGACAGGGGAGATGTAGAATTTCTGAACACACTTGTGGACACTTGTGTGAGGCCCAGTTAATATCACACCGCTATGTCACAGGCTCAATGTCGCAGGTGTGAAAAATGTCACTATAGGACAGGGGAGATGTAGAATTTCTGAACACACTTGTGGACACTGATGGATTGTGTGAGGCCCAGTTAATATCACACCACTATGTCACAGGCTCAATGTCGCAGGTGTGAAAAATGTCACTATAGGACAGGGGAGATGTAGAATTTCTGAACACACTTGTGGACACTGTTGTGTGAGGCCCAGTTAATATCACACCGCTATGTCACAGGCTCAATGTCGTAGGTGTGAAAAATGTCACTATAGGACAGGGGAGATGTAGAATTTCTGAACACACTTGTGGACACTGTTGGATTGTGTGAGGCCCAGTTAATATCACACCGCTATGTCACAGGCTCAATGTCGCAGGTGTGAAAAATGTCACTATAGGACAGGGGAGATGTAGAATTTCTGAACACACTTGTGGACACTGTTGGATTGTGTGAGGCCCAGTTAATATCACACCACTATGTCACAGGCTCAATGTTGCAGGTGTGAAAAATGTCACTATAGGACAGGGGAGATGTAGAATTTCTGAACACACTTGTGGACACTTGTGTGAGGCCCAGTTAATATCACACCGCTATGTCACAGGCTCAATGTCGCAGGTGTGAAAAATGTCACTATAGGACAGGGGAGATGTAGAATTTCTGAACACACTTGTGGACACTGATGGATTGTGTGAGGCCCAGTTAATATCACACCACTATGTCACAGGCTCAATGTCGCAGGTGTGAAAAATGTCACTATAGGACAGGGGAGATGTAGAATTTCTGAACACACTTGTGGATACTGTTGTGTGAGGCCCAGTTAATATCACACCGCTATGTCACAGGCTCAATGTCGCAGGTGTGAAAAATGTCACTATAGGACAGGGGAGATGTAGAATTTCTGAACTCACTTGTGGACACTGTTGTGTGAAGCCCAGTTAATATCACACCGCTATGTCACAGGCTCAATGTCGTAAGTGTGAAAAATGTCACTATAGGACTGGGGAGATGTACAATTTCTGAACACACTTGTGGACACTGTTGGATTGTGTGAGGCCCAGTTAATATCACACCGCTATGTCACAGGCTCAATGTCGCAGGTGTGAAAAATGTCACTATAGGACAGGGGAGATGTAGAATTTCTGAACACACTTGTGGACACTGTTGTGTGAGGCCCAGTTAATATCACACCGCTATGTCACAGGCTCAATGTCGTAGGTGTGAAAAATGTCACTATAGGACAGGGGAGATGTAGAATTTCTGAACACACTTGTGGACACTGTTGGATTGTGTGAGGCCCAGTTAATATCACACCGCTATGTCACAGGCTCAATGTCGCAGGTGTGAAAAATGTCACTATAGGAAAGGGGAGATGTAGAATTTCTGAACACACTTGTGGACACTGTTGGATTGTGTGAGGCCCAGTGAATATCACACCGCTATGTCACAGGCAGAAATTGGCTAGTGTATGACAAACTACAAGGTATATATAGAATTGGGCAGAATAGGAATCTCCCTAGAGTGTAGGTCTGTAAGAACGGAACATGTCCTCGACTTATTCTTACAGAGTCACACACAGATAGCTTCACTGTGGCTGTGATAACAGCCGTTACACGGTACTGAGAGAGGAGCGTGCACGTACACCGCTGTCCGTAAAACCGTAAAATTGTCAAGCTCCGTGTTTTTTAAGCATACGGACTGACACACGCTGTCTCTCTATAGTTTTGAATGTGATCAAACAGCAAATATACTTAACTGTTTGAAAAGCAGACAAAACTAGAAGGTGGAGGTCTGTAAGAACGGAACATGTCCTCGACTTATTCTTACAGAGTCACACAGGTAGCTTCACTGTGGCCATGATAACAGCCGTTACACGGTACTGTGTGAGGAGCGTACACCGCTGTATGGTGTGAAAAAATGCACGCTCAGTACCTCACCAGGACAAAAGAAAAATTTGGATTGCTTTTAAAAAAGCAGTTTGCAGAGCAGTGGGAAAACAGCAATGCAGCTATCAGGAAGCCTTATAAGGCAGCCTAACAACCAACACAGCTGATCCAGCAAAATATAGCCTCCACTTGCACTGCACACACAGTGACTGGTGTGTTGTACAGGCAAAATCGCTAGCAGCAGAAGCAGTTTTTGGTGTCTTCTTCCCTGCCTAACGCTCTCCCTACAGAATCAGCAGCAGCAGCAGCTCTCCCTATTCTGAGATCAGCATGAGTAACATGGCGGTCGGCGTGCACGCCCTTTTATACCCCCTATGACGCCCCCCAAAGCAAGCCAATCACTTGCATGCCCTTCTCAAAGATGGTGGTGACCCCTGCCTATGTCATCACATTGCCCACAGTGTCCGTGGATCCTGATTGGCTGAAAAAGGGCGGAAAACAAACTTTTGAAACGCGACTTTGGCGCTAAAGTCGCCGAGCTTGTGGCCGACCTCACCCTAGGGTCGGGTTTCATTTCATGAAACCCGACTTTACCAAAAGTCGGCGACTTTTGAAATTTTTCGACCCGTTTCGCTCAACTCTATTGAGACATAATAGAATATGATTAGAATATGATTATAATTGTGCTTTCTATGTAAAAAAACATAACTGCTATGACATTTTCTTTAGGTACAAGTTTAAATGTATTAAAATACTGCCCCACATTTACAAGAATATAATTATTTTGATACAGCTCTGTGTATACAAAAAAATTAATACTATATAATAATATAACTACTGTAAAACTATCCCTATATACAGTACAAAAATGTAACTAATAATAATAATAATTTTATTTATATAGCGCAGAGATATTCCGCAGCACTTTACATTTTAGAGGGGACTTGTACAGACGATAGACATAACAGCATAACAATAATCACATAGGTCATAACAGATACAGTTGTGGCCAAAAGTATTGACACCCCTGCAATAATGTCAGATGATACTCAGTTTCTTCCTGAAAATGATTGCAAACACAAATTCTTTGGTATTGTTATCTTCATTTAATTTGTCTTAAATGAAAAAACACAAAAATAATTGTCCTAAAGCCAAATTGGATATAATTCCACACCAAACATAAAAAAGAGGGTGGACAAAAGTATTGGCACTGTTCGAAAAATCATGTGATGCTTCTCTAATTTGTGTAATTAACAGCATCTGTAACTTACCTGTGGCACCTAACAGGTGTTGGCAATAACTAAATCACACTTGCAGCCAGTTGACATGGATTAAAGTTGACTCAACCTCTGTCCTGTGTCCTTGTGTGTACCACATTGAGCAAGGAGGAAAGAAAGAAGGCCAAAGAACTATCTGAGGACCTGAGAAACCAAATTGTGAGGAAGCATGAGCAATCTCAAGGCTACAAGTCCATCTCCAAAGACCTGAATGTTCCTGTGTCTACCGGGCGCAGTGTCATCAAGAAGTTTATAGCCCATGGCACTGTGACTAACCTCCCTAGATGTGGAAGGAAAAGAAAAATTGACAAGAGATTTCAACGCAAGATTGTGCGGATGTTGGATAAAGAACCTCGACTAACATCCAAACAAGTTCAAGCTGCCCTGCAGTCGGAGGGTACAACAGTATCAACCCGTACTATCCGTCGGCGTCTGAATGAAAAGGGACTGTATGGTAGGAGACCCAGGAAGACCCCACTTCTTACCCCGAGACATAAAAAAGCCAGGCTGGAGTTTGCCAAAACTTACCTGAAAAAGCCTAAAACGTTTTGGAAGAATGTTCTCTGGTCAGATGAGACAAAAGTAGAGCTTTTTGGGCAAAGGCATCAACATAGAGTTGACAGGAGAAAAAAAGAGGCATTCAAAGAAAAAAACACGGTCCCTACAGTCAAACATGGCGGAGGTTCCCTGATGTTTTGGGGTTGCTTTGCTGCCTCTGGCACTGGACTGCTTGACCGTGTGCATGGCATTATGAAGTCTGAAGACTACCAACAAATTTTGCAGCATAATGTAGGGCCCAGTGTGAGAAAATTGGGTCTCCCTCAGAGGTCATGGGTCTTCCAGCAGGACAATGACCCAAAACACACTTCAAAAAGCAATAGAAAATGGTTTGAGAGAAAGCACTGGAGACTTCTAAGGTGGCCAGCAATGAGTCTAGACCTGAATCCCATAGAACACCTGTGGAGAGATCTAAAAATTGCAGTTTGGAGAAGGCATCCTTGAAATATCAGGGACCTGGAGCAGTTTGCCAAAGAAGAATGCTCTAAAATTCCAGCAGAGCATTGTAAAAAACTCATTGATGGTTACCGGAAGTGGTTGGTCACTGTTATTTTGGCTAAAGGTTGTGAAACCAAGTATTAGGCTGAGGGTGCCAATACTTTTGTCTGGCCCATTTTTGGAGTTTTGTGTGAAATGATCAATGTTTTGCTTTTCGCTTCATTCTCCTTTGTGTTTTTTCATTTAAGACAAATTAAATGAAGATAATAATACCAAAGAATTTGTGTTTGCAATCATTTTCAGGAAGAAACTGAGTATTATCTGACAGAATTGCAGGGGTGTCAATACTTTTGGCCACAACTGTACCAAGAGGAATGAAGGCCCTGCTCGCAAGCTTACAATCTATGATGGAAAAAGGGGAGACACGAAAGGTGGGTGGTAACAGTTGCCTTCATTGTTCAGACCAGCCATAGTGTTGAGCATGTAACAGTACGGACATAGAGGGATAATAGATTCATAAAGCATGTGGGAACATGATGTGGGGAACCTGGTTATGGTAAAACTTTTGACTAGGCCACCCAGGGATAGTTAGGTTAATGTATTGAGGCAGTAGGCAAGTCTGAATAAATGCATTTTTAGGGCACGCTTAAAATTGTAGGGATTGGGGACTAATCGTATTGACCTGGGTAATGCATTCCAAAGAATTGGCGCAGCACGTGTAAAGTCTTGGAGACGGGAGTGGTAGGTTCTGATTATTGAGGATGCTAACCTCAGGTCATCAGCAGAACGGAGGGCACGGGTAGGGTGGTAGACTGAGATGAGGGAGGAGATATAGGCTGGTGCTGAGCCGTAGATTGCTTTGTGGGTGAGGGTAATAAGTTTGTACTGGATTCTGGAGTGGATGGGTAACCAGTGTAATGACTGGCATAAGGTAGAGGCATCAGTGTAACGATTGGCAAGGAATATGATCCTGGCTGCAGCATTTAAGACAGATTGGACGGGGGAGAGTTTGGTAAGAGGGAGACCGATTAGAAGAGAGTTACAATAGTCGAGACGAGAATGAATAAGGGAAACAGTAAGAGTTTTTGCAGAATCAAAAGTAAGAAAATATCGAAATCTGGAAATAATTTTGAAATGCAGATAACTACTGTAATACTGCTCCTATGTACAAGAATATAACTACTATAATATTGCCACCTATGTCCAAAAATATAACTACTATAATACTGCCTCTACTCTATGCTCAAGAATATAGCTACTATAAAATGGCTCCTACAGTTGAAAGCAGAAGTTTACATATAAAAAAAGCACATCTGCATGTTTTTCTCAATATCTGACATGAAATCAGAACAAACCTTTCCCATTTTAGGTCAATTAGAATTACCATAATTATTAATATTTGTCAAATGCCAGAATAATGAGAGAGAGAGAATGTTTTAAGGCATTTTTATTACTTGCTGCAAAGTCAAAAGTTTACATACACTAAGATTTCTATGTCTTTAACCCCTTACCTACAATTGACGTAATATTCCGTCCATGTGACCATGGACCTAATTACCATGGACGGAATATTACGTCATCGCGATCAGCGGCGCCCACGTGGTGAGCGCCGCTGATCGCGGCCGAGTGTCAGCTAATTATCATAGCTGACACCCGGCACAATGTGTCAGGGGCGGTCACGGACCGCCCCCGACACGTTAACCCCTTGCACACCGCGATCAAACGCGATCGCGGTGTACCGGGGGTTAAAGGGAAGCATCGGCAGGGAGGGGGCTCCCTCCGTGCTTCCCTGAGCCCCCCACGGCAGCGCAATGTGCAGCGCTGCTGCGGGGGACTCCTTTCCTGCAGGTCCCCGGATCCAATATGGCGACGGGGACCTCCGGGGGCCTGCAGGAAGCTGGCTTCCTCAGTGCCTGCAAAGCGCAGGCATGAGGAAGCCTGTGCAGTGCCTGTGACAGATCGCTGATCTGTCACAGTGATCTGTGATGTGACAGATCAGCGATCTGTCACAGGACAGTGATGTCCCCCATGGGACATTGTAATAAAGTAAAAAAAAAATAAAACAAAAGTGTAAAAATAATTAAAAAAAAATCGCCAAATAAATTAAAAAAAAAAAAAAAATATTCCCCAATAAATTCATTTTTTGGAAATAAAAAAAAAAAAACAAAGAAAGTACACATATTTGGTATTGCCGCGTCCGTAACGACCCGCCCTATAAAACTGTCCCAATACTTAACCCCTTAAGCGAACCCCTTAAAAAATAAAAATAAAAAACGAAGCAAAAAATAATGATTTATTATCATACCGCCGAACAAAAAGTGCAATAACGCGCGATCAAAAAAACGCATATAAATATCCATGGCACCGCTGAAAACATCATCTTGTCCCGCAAAAAATGAGCCACCATACAGCATCATCAGCGAAAAAATAAAAAAGTTATAGCTCGCAGAATAAAGTGATGCAAAAATAATTATTTTTTATATAAAATTGTTTTCATTGCATAAAAGCGCCAAAACATAAAAAAACGACCTAAATGAGGTATCGCTGTAACCGTACTGACCGAAGAATAAAACCGCCTTATAAATTTTACCGCACCCAGAACGGCGTAAACGCACCACCCAAAAGAAATTCATGAAACGCTGGTTTTTGTAAATTCTGCGTCCCAAAAAACGAAATAAAAAGCGATCAAAAAATGTCACATGCCCAAACATGATACCAAAAAAAGCGTAAACTCGTCCCACAAAAAACAAGACCTCACATGACTCGGTGGGTCAAAATATGGAAAAATTATAGCTCTCAATATGTGGTGATGCAAAAACTATTTTTACAATAAAAAGCGTCTTTTAGCGTGCGACAGCTGTCAAACATAAAAACCACCATAAATAGTAAATCAAACCCCCCGTTATCACCCCCTTAGTTAGGGAAAAATAATAAAATTAAAAAAATGTATTTATTTCCATTTTCCCATTAGGGTTAGGGCTAGGGTTAGGGCTAGGGCTAGGGCTAGGGTTAGGGCTAGGGCTAGGGTTAGGGTTAGGGCTAGGGCTAGAATTGGGGGTTTCCACTATTTGCGCACATCAGGTGCTCTCCAAACGCAACATGGCATCTGATCTCAATTCCAGCCAATTCTGCGTTGAAAAAGTCAAATGGTGATCCTTCCCTTCCAAGCCCTGCCATGCACCCAAACAGTGTTTTACCCCCTCATATGGGGTATCAGCCTAATCAGGACAATTTGCAAAACAACTTTTGGGGTCCTATTTCTCCTGTTGCCCTTAGGAAAATAAAAATTTTGGGGCAAAAATATCATTTTTGTGGAAAAAATTTTTTTTGTTATTTTCACGCCTGGGCGTTATAAACTTCTGTGAAGCACTTGGGGGTTCAAAGTTCTCACCACACATCTAGATAAGTTCCTTGGGGGGTCTAGTTTCCAAAATGGGGTCATTTGTGGGGGGTTTCCACTGTTTTGGTACATCAGGGGGTTTCCAAACGCGACATGGTGTCTGATCTCAATTCCAGCCAAAAAAGTCAAATGGCGCTGCTTGCCTTCCGAGCTCTGCCATGTGCCCAAATAGTCATTTACACCCACATATGGGGTATCAGTGTACTCAGGACAAATTGCACAATAACTTTTAGGGTCCTGTTACCCTTGGGAAAATAAAAATTGGGGGTGAAAAGATCATTTTGTGGAAAAAATATGATTTTTTAATTGTACCGCTGTGCATTATAAACTTCTGTGAAGCCCTTGTGGGTTCAAAGTTCTCACCACATATCTAGTTAAGTTCCTTAGGGGGTCTAGTTTCAAAAATGGGGTCACTTGTGGGGGGTTTCCACTGTTTAGGTACATCAGGGGCTCTCCAAACGCAACATGGCGTCCGATCAGAATTCCAGCCAATTTTGCATTGAAAAAGTCAAACGGCGCTCCTTCCTTTCTGAGCTCTGCCATGCGCCGAAACAGTGGTTCCCCCCCACATATCAGGTATCAGCGTGCTCAGGACAAATTGCACAATAATTTTTGCAGTCCAATTTCTCCTGTTACACTTGGTAAAATAAAAAAAATTGAACCTGAAGTAATTTTTTTTGTGAAAAAAGTTAAATGTTAATTTTTTTTAAATATTCAAAAAATTCCTGTGACGCACCTGAAGGGTTAATAAACTCCTTGAATGTGGTTTTAAGCACCTTAAGGGGTGCAGTTTTTAGAATGGTGTCACTTTTGGGTATTTTCTATCATATTGACCCCTCAAAGTGGCTTCAAATGTGATGTGGTCCGTAAAAATAAAATGGTGTTGCAAAAATGAGAGATCGCTGGTCAACTTTTAACCCTTATATGTTGCTAACAAATAAAAATTTTGGTTCCAAAATTGTGCTGATGTAAAGTAAACATGTGGCAAATGTTACTTATTAACTTTTTTGTGTGCCATATCTCTGTGATTTAAGGGCATAAAAATTCAAAGTTGGAAAATTGCGGAATTTTCAAAATTTTAGCCAAATTTCCGTTTTTCTCATAAATAAACGCAAGTTATATGAATGAAATTTTACCACTAACATGAAGTACAATATGTCACGAGAAAACAATGTCAGAATCACCGGGATCCACGGAAGCGTTTCAGAGTTATGACCTCATAAAGGGACAGTGGTCAGAATTGTAAAAATTGGCCCAGTAGTTAACGTGCAAACCACCCTTGGTAGTGAAGGGGTTAAAAAATTCTGAACTGCCCATATGATGATGCCATGTGTTTGGAAGCTTCTGAAAGTTTTTTTTTTTGCAACATCTGAGTGAATTAGAGACACACCTGTGGATGTATTTTAATTCACACCTGAAACACACTGCTTCTTTATGTAGCATCATGGGAAAGTGTCAAGAAATCAGCCAAGATATTAGGAATAGAATTGTGTACTTGCACAAGTCTGGCTCATCCTTGGCTACAATTTCAAGATACCTGAAGGTGCCTCGTCCATCTGTACAAACAATTATACGCAAGTACAGACAAGGTGGGATTGACCAGCCATCATACTGCTCAGGAAGGAGATGGGTTCTGTGTCCCAGAGATGAATGTGCTTTGATCCGACATATGCATATCAACCCAAGGTCAAAAGCCAAAGACCTTGTGAAGATGATGACGGAAGCTGGTAAGATTGTGTTAATATCCACAGTGAAACGAGTACTATATCAACATGGGTTGAAAGGCCACTCTGCCAGGAAGAAGCCATTACTCCAAAAGAAACATACAAAAGCCAGATTAATGTTTGCAAATGCACACAGGAACAAAGACATTACTTTTTGGAGACATGTCCTGTGGTCTGACGAAACTGAAATTGAACTTTTTGGGCTTAATGACCATGGCTACGTTTGGAGGTAAAAGCGAGAAGCTTGGAAGCCTAAGAACACCATCCCAACTGTGAAACACGGGGTTGGCAGCTTCATGTTGTGGGGTTGTTTTGCTGCAGGAGGAACTGGTGCACTTCACAAAATAGATGGTATCATGAGAAAAGAAGATCATGTGACAATACTGAAGCAACATCTCAAGACATCAGCCAGGAAGTTAATGCTTGGGCAGAAATGTGTCTTCCAAATTGACAATGACCAGAAGCATACTGCCAAAATGGTAACAAAGTGGCATAACGATAACAAAGTCAATGTTTTTGAGTGGCCATCACAAAGACCTAATCTCAATCCTAGAGTTGAGCGAAACGGGTCGAAAAAATTCAAAAGTCGCCGACTTTTGGCAAAGTCGGGTTTCATGAAACGAAACCCGACCCTAGGATGAGGTCGACCACGAGGTCGGCGACTTACGCGCCAAAGTCGCATTTCAAAAGTTTGTTTTGCTCTCTTTTTCAGCCAATCAGGATCCACGGACACTGTGGGCAACGTGATGACCTAGGCACGGGTCACCACCATCTTTCAGAAGGGCATGCAAGTGATTGGCTTGCTTTGGTGGGCGTCACAGGGGGTATAAAAGGGCGTGCATGCCGGCCGCCATCTTACTTCTGCCGATCTTAGTATAGGGAGAGGTTGCTGCTGATTCTGTAGGGAGAGCGTTAGGCAGGGAAGAGGACAAAAAAACTGCTTCTGCTGCTAGCGATTTGGCCTGCACAACACACAAGTCACTGTGTGTGCAGTGCAAGAGGAGGCTATATTGTGGTGTATCAGTGGTGTTGGTTGTTGGGCTGCCTTTTAAGGCTTCCTGACACGCTGGCATTGCTGTTTACCCACTGCTCCGCAAACTGCTTTTTTAAAAGCAATCCAATCTCCCTTATCCTCTAGTCACTTTTGTCACAGCTGTGCCATCGAGCCTGTCACATAGCGCTCAGATATCAGTGGGCCTCACACAATCCACAAGTGTCCAGTGTCCAAAAGTGTGCGCAGAGATTCAAAATCTCCATTATTCTCTCGTCACTTTGGTCACAGGCAGCTGTGCCATCGAGTGTGTCACATAGCGCTCAGATATCAATGGGCCTCACACAATCCACAAGTGTCCAGTGTCCAAAAGTGTGCGCAGAGATTCAAAATCTCCATTATCCTCTCGTCACTTTGGTCACAGGCAGCTGTGCCATCGAGCGTGTCACATAGCGCTCAGATATCAGTGGGCCTCACACAATCCACAAGTGTCCAGTGTCCAAAAGTGTGCACAGAGATTCAAAATCTCCATTATCCTCTCGTCACTTTGGTCACAGGCAGCTGTGCCATCGAGCGTGTCACATAGCGCTCAGATATCAGTGGGCCTCACACAATCCACAAGTGTCCAGTGTCCAAAAGTGTGCGCAGAGATTCAAAATCTCCATTATCCTCTCGTCACTTTGGTCACAGGCAGCTGTGCCATCGAGCGTGTCACATAGCGCTCAGATATCAGTGGGCCTCACACAATCCACAAGTGTCCAGTGTCCAAAAGTGTGCGCAGAGATTCAAAATCTCCATTATCCTCTCGTCACTTTTGTCACAGGCAGCTGTGCCATCGAGCCTGTCACATAGCGCTCAGATATCAGTGGGCCTCACACAATCCACAAGTGTCCAGTGTCCAAAAGTGTGCGCAGAGATTCAAAATCTCCATTATCCTCTCGTCACTTTGATCACAGGCAGCTGTGCCATCGATCGTGTCACATAGCGCTCAGATATCAGTGGGCCTCACACAATCCACAAGTGTCCAGTGTCCAAAAGTGTGTGCAGAGATTCAAAATCTCCATTATCCTCTCGTCACTTTGGTCACAGGCAGCTGTGCCATCGAGCCTGTCACATAGCGCTCAGATATCAGTGGGCCTCACACAATCCACAAGTGTCCAGTGTCCAAAAGTGTGCGCAGAGATTCAAAATCTCCATTATCCTCTCGTCACTTTGGTCACAGGCAGCTGTGCCATCGAGTGTGTCACATAGCGCTCAGATATCAGTGGGCCTCACACAATCCACAGGTGTCCAGTGTCCAAAAGTGTGCGCAGAGATTCAAAATCTCCATTATCCTCTCGTCACTTTGGTCACAGGCAGCTGTGCCATCGAGCGTGTCACATAGCGCTCAGATATCAGTGGGCCTCACACAATCCACAAGTGTCCAGTGTCCAAAAGTGTGCGCAGAGATTCAAAATCTCCATTATCCTCTCGTCACTTTTGTCACAGGCAGCTGTGCCATCGAGCCTGTCACATAGCGCTCAGATATCAGTGGGCCTCACACAATCCACAAGTGTCCAGTGTCCAAAAGTGTGCGCAGAGATTCAAAATCTCCATTATCCTCTCGTCACTTTGGTCACAGGCAGCTGTGCCATCGAGCGTATCACATAGCGCTCAGATATCAGTGGGCCTCACACAATCCACAAGTGTCCAAAAGTGTGCACAGAGATTCAAAATCTCCATTATCCTCTCGTCACTTTGGTCACAGGCAGCTGTGCCATCGAGCGTGTCACATAGCGCTCAGATATCAGTGGGCCTCACACAATCCACAAGTGTCCAGTGTCCAAAAGTGTGCGCAGAGATTCAAAATCTCCATTATCCTCTCGTCACTTTGGTCACAGGCAGCTGTGCCATCGAGCGTGTCACATAGCGCTCAGATATCAGTGGGCCTCACACAATCCACAAGTGTCCAGTGTCCAAAAGTGTGCGCAGAGATTCAAAATCTCCATTATCCTCTCGTCACTTTGGTCACAGGCAGCTGTGCCATCGAGCGTGTCACATAGCGCTCAGATATCAGTGGGCCTCACACAATCCACAAGTGTACAGTGTCCAAAAGTGTGCGCAGAGATTCAAAATCTCCATTATCCTCTCGTCACTTTGGTCACAGGCAGCTGTGCCATCGAGCCTGTCACATAGCGCTCAGATATCAGTGGGCCTCACACAATCCAAAAGTGTCCACTGTCCACAAGTGTGTGCAGAAATTCTAAATCTCCCCTGTCCTATAGACACCTTGTACCTTGTTTTACATTACTATATAGTTTGCTGGATTTTGTCTACATTTCTACCAAAAATGAGGAAGGCTGGTGGAAGAGGCCGTGGAATTGGGCGGGGGTTGGCAGCTGGTAATGATGGTGTTGGTGGTGGATCTGATGGTAGTGGCAAGAGCAAAATAGGACCGAATGCAGGTGGTGCTGACCCTGCGTCATCGTCTGGCTACATAAGGCCTCGAACGCTTAGTTTTCTAGGAGTTGGCAAACCGCTTTTAAAGGCAGAGCATCAGGAAAAAGTTTTGTCTTACATTGCTGACTCAGCCTCCAGCTCTATCGCCTCCTCTTCTTCAGTTGTAAAAAGTAAAAGCACTGAGTCGTCATTGGAGGCTCATGTTCATGAACCACACCTTTCCTTGTGTCCTTCACCCCAACCAAGATTGAAGGATGACGCAGGCCATACTACTGATTACTCCATGGAGCTGTTTTCACATACCATGCCTGGATTATCAAGTGAAATGGTGAATTACCCAGGCCAAGATGAATCTGACATGGAGTGCACTGATGCACAGCCGCTGATGGATGATTCTGCTGGTACATTCACTCAGAGCACTACATTGTCCTCGCAGTGTACAGAGCCAGATTTTGACCCTGATGAGACTCAGGTGCCCCTTCCCGCACACTATACCACCATACACGGTGACACAGAGAAAGGTGCACATGACATAGAAGAGGAGGTGATGGATGACCCAGTTGTTGACCCAAATTGGCATCCATTGGGGGAAGAGGGTGCTGCTTCCAATAGCTCAGATGAGGAGCATCCACAGTAGACATCGACATCACAACAGCTGTTATCTGGCAGGCCCGGAGCACTCCAAAGACAGGTTCCAAACATCAAAAGAGTTGCTGGACAGCTTGTCCAGAGGGTCAAAAGATCACAGTGTGCTAGGCCGCAAAATGTCTGCCAAAGTAGGAAGAGTGCAGTGTGGCACTTTTTTGAACAAAATCCTCATGATCAGGCCAAGGTTATCTGTAAGAAGTGCGCAAAGACCTTTAGCCGAGGGAAAAATCTGAAAAATTTGAATACCAGTTGCATGCTTAGACATTTAACCAGCATGCACTTGCAAGCGTGGACACAACACCAAACCTCAAGTGCCACATGTGCAACTGATCACAACGAAGGTAGTCAGCAACGCTACATTGTTTCCCCCACTGTAAGCCCACCGGTTAGCACAGCAGCAAATGTTGAGGTGTCGTTGCAAGACCACAGCAGTCAGGGAATCCCACTGTTATATCAACGAAAGACTGATTCTAGGCCATCAGAAAGAACACCAACTCCATCACCATCATCAACCCTCTCTCAGTCCGCCCTGTCCACCGCTACTTCCACCATGTGCAGCTCTCAAGTCCAGCTCACCCTCCCAGACACTATGAGTAGGTCAAGAAAGTACTCAGTCTCTCATCCGCGTACACTGGGTTTGAACGCCCACATTGCCAAACTAATCTCGTTTGAGATGATGCCCTTTCGGTTGGTGGAAAGCACAGCTTTCCGCGAACTCATGGCCTATGCAGTACCACGCTATGACCTACCCAGTCGCCACTTCTTCTCTCCCAAAGCCATCCCAGCCCTCCACCATCATGTGAAAGACCGCATTGTCCATGCACTCAAGCAGTCAGTGAGCGGAAAGGTGCACCTCACAACTGATACATGGTCCAGTCGGCATGGCCAGGGCCGTTACGTGTCCATCACTGCGCACTGGGTTAATGTGGTGGATGCAGGGTCCACAGGGGACAGCGGTGGTGGGACAGTGCTGCCTAGCCCACGGTATAGGAAACAGTTGGCTGTAGGCGTTCGACCCTCCTCCTCCTCCTCCTCCAGAAGCGAAAGCTCGTCCACAGAGCGCAGTCGTACGAGCACTCCATCTGCAGCTGCCACTGTTGCACACGATATGTCCCCCTATCGAGCAGCTAGTGGAAAGCGTCAGCAGGCTGTGTTGCAGATGATGTGTTTGGGCGACAGACACACCGCCGAGGTGCTGGCCGAGTACTTGAAGCGACAAACTGAGTCATGGCTGGGCAGTGTACATCTTGAGGCAGGCAAGGTAGTTAGTGATAACGGCCGTAATTTTGTGGCAGCCATAGCCCTTTCAAAACTCAGCCACATACCTTGCTTGGCTCACACCTTGAACCTGGTGGTGCAGTGCTTCCTCAAAAATTATCCGGAGTTAACAGCCCTGCTCCAGAAGGTGCGAAGACTGTGCGCGCACATCCGCCGGTCGCCTGTACACTCCGTTCGTATGCAGAAGCTGCAGCGATTGCTCCACCTTCCCAACCACCGCCTCATTATCGACATTGCAACAAGGTGGAACTCCACCCTGCACATGGTGGAGCGGCTGTGCGAGCAGAGGCAGGCCATAATGCATTTGTGGGAGGATACACGGCCAGGCACTTTGAGAGCAGACATGGAGTTGACAGGCGTGCAGTGGTCGAAGCTGAAAGACCTTTGTAAAGTCCTTCAGTGTTTTGAGGAATGCACACGGCTGGTAAGCGCAGAAGACGCCATCCTAAGCATGAGCATCCCACTTATGCGTCTGCTCATGCAAACTTTGACGCACCTTAAGGAGCAGGCGTCTGCAGCCAATGTTGATGAGGAGGAAGAGGAGGAGGGAATCCTTGATGACATTCAGCCATTGTCTGCTCAGGGACCTCTCCTGGACGAGGTGGAGGAAGAAGAGGAGGAGGAGGAGGATGATGGGGATGATTACTTAGGGGAGGAGGATGCATCTCGTGGGGCAAGTGAAAATGTTGGCGTGGCAAGGTCTGGTACAGGGTTTGTGCGTGACTGGAGGGATGTGGATTTGCCAGAAAGTGCTCCTCCACCCAGCACTCGCAGTGCATCATTGACACCGGGAGCATTGGCCCACATGTCAGATTATGCCTTGCGGATCCTAAAAAGGACCCCCGCATTGCCAAAATGATGAACGATTACGACTACTGGTTGGCCAGCATCCTGGATCCACGCTATAAAGGCAAATTACAAAACATCATGCCACAGGAGAACCTTGACCTAATATTGGCTAATAAACAAGCAACTCTGGTAAATCGGTTGCTTGAGGCATTCCCAGCACACAGCAGCGGTGATGGTTCTCTCACGAGCCGTACGGGCCGGGGGCAGCTTGGCAGAGGTGTTCATGGTGCACACAGCAGAAGTGGCGTTGGAGACAGGGGTTTCATGACAATGTTGTGGACTGATTTTTCAAATACCGCTCACACAACTGGTAATACTGCATCGATGGAAAGTGACAGGAGACAGCAGTTGTCAACTATGGTTACAAACTACTTTTCCTCCCATATCGATGTTCTCCCACACAGGTCATTCCCCTTTGACTATTGGGCCGCTAAACTGGACACCTGGCCTGAATTGGCCCAATATGCCTTACAGGAGCTCGCTTGCCCAGCTGCAAGTGTGCTATCGGAAAGAGTCTTCAGTGCAGCTGGATCAATCCTGACAGAAAAAAGGACCCGTCTGTCAACCCAAAATGTGGATGATCTAACCTTCATTAAAATGAACCACGCATGGGTTTCCAAGGATTTTGTCCCACCTTCCCCTGATGACACATAGGGTGACAGAAAAATGGCTTGCTTTGGTCCACCTCTTCCTGGTACTTCACCTATTTCGCCTTTTGCATCAGCTGAATGTCCAACATCAACATATGCCACTTTCTAAAACTCCCTAACTGTGCTGCCTCCCCCCCCATAGCCGGGGTCACCACCTACCACACGACACCGTGCGAGTGCCGTTGCCCTGGACAGGTGGGTAGGCCGACTCTTGGGCGCGGGCACTGGCACAGGGTCCCTCATAGTGCAATCAAGTGTCTCTGACGGTGGTGGTGCACACCCGCCGTCAGACACACCGCTGTACTATGAGGGGCCCAGTGCCAGTACCGACGCCCACGAGTGGGCCCCCCTTGCTTGGGCAGGGCCCCAGCATTTGCAATCTTTACCTCTCCCTGCTCCTCCGCTGTGTAATCTGGGCCGTCAAATCCATACTGTGCCTGACACCGTCTGAGCCTGCCTCCTGAGACATATATTTTGAATGTGTACGCTATCCATACATGTTATCCAGGGATACGGTACCCTTTCTAACCTTTGTGCAATCACGTGCAATCCATACTGGGCCTGACACCGTCTGAGCCTGCCTCCTGAGACATATATTTTGAATGTGTACGCTATCCATACATGTTATCCAGGGATACGGTACCCTTTCTAACCTTTGTGCAATCACATGCAATTCATACTGGGCCTGACACCGTCTGAGCCTGCCTCCTGAGACATATATTTTGAATGTGTACGCTATCCATACATGTTATCCGGGGATACGGTACCCTTTCTAACCTTTGTGCAATCACGTGCAATCCAAACTGGGCCTGACACCGTCTGAGCCTGCCTCCTGAGACATATATTTTGAATGTGTACGCTATCCATACATGTTATCCGGGGATACGGTACCCTTTCTAACCTTTGTGCAATCACGTGCAATCCATACTGGGCCTAACACCGTCTGAGCCTGCCTCCTGAGACATATATTTTGAATGTGTACGCTATCCATACATGTTATCCAGGGATACGGTACCCTTTCTAACCTTTGTGCAATCACGTGCAATCCATACTGGGCCTGACACCGTCTGAGCCTGCCTCCTGAGACATATATTTTGAATGTGTACGCTATCCATACATGTTATCCAGGGATACGGTACCCTTTCTAACCTTTGTGCAATCACGTGCAATCCATACTGGGCGTGAGAACGGCTGGCGAGCTGTTAAGCAAGCTACAGCACCTGTCCAGACAAGTACAGGGATTCCCTAGCGAGGAGACTTATTTGATTGTTTTCAATGTTGGGACAGCAATTTTTGGGGAGCACTATACTCTGGAGAATGATAGATGGGGCCCACCATACACTGGAACATTCCAAAGGTGGACATCAGACACTGGAGCAGCATTTACAGGGCCCATTATACACTAGAGCATTAGAAATGGGGCCCATTATGTTTGGAGCATTATTTGGGCCCATAAGACAGTGGAGCTTCATCAATGGGGACCAACATATACTGTAGCATTATGTGGAGCTCATCATATACTGTTTCAAACATTATATGGGACCAATGATTCTGTATGGAGAAATAGATGGGGCTCGTCATGAGATGTAAAAAGTGAGGTATTTTTCATTGTACTATACCGCTATTTATCTGCAGCATCGGAGCATGATGAGTTGTGGTATGTGTTAAAGGGGCGCTCTTTCGCCCAGGGCACATGAAAACCTGCAGCCAGCCCTCCCCCCCCACAACTTTAGCCAAATAACCCCCATTTTTCAGTGCGTAACTTGTATTATGAAGTTAATTAAGGTTGACAAGCTTAAGTAAGAAGAATTGATGCTTTTGGCATTCAAATGGGCACTGTAGGTGTGTTTCCTGTCCTCCTCTCACTGCCGACTTTTATTCCCCATTGACTTACATTGGGTTTCGTGTTTCGGGACGACCCCGACTTTTCCCTATAATCGGACGATCTTGCTCGACCCGACTTTTGGAAAAGTCGGGTTTCACGAAACGAAACGCGACCCTAAAAAACCAAAAGTCGCTCAACTCTACTCAATCCTATTGGAAATTTATGAGCAAAGCTGAAAAGGCAGGAGCGAGCAAGGCGACCTACAAGCCTGGGTCAGTTACACCAGTTTGGTCATTAGGAATGGGCCCAAATTCCAACCAACTATTGTGAGAAGCTTGTGGAAAAATATCCAAAACGCTTGGCCCAAGTCAGTCAGTTTAAAGGCAATGGTACCAAATAATGAAATGTATGTAAACTTTTGATTTTGCAGTATGTAATCAAAATGTCTTAAAACATTCTCTCTCTCTTATTATTCTGGCATTTACCACTAAAACTCAGAGAATGGTGGCAGTAAAAACAAGCAGGGTATAAAGGTGAGTATACCAAAATAAAAGGAATGCAATATTGGTAAATAATAGCCTTTATTAAAATATGGCACAACATACAAGTGCAAAATTAAAACGGCACACTGACAAAATACATGGGATCATATAATAGTCAGCTTAATATTACTGCATTTTTGATACCCATAGTATGCTGGCTAGATTAATAACAGGTAAATACATTGCAAAGTAGTGAAAGAAAAATAAATAAAAATAAAAGAAAATGTTTTTTTAAAAAGTGCAAATAAAGTGCAAATGTGCTATCACATAAGGATAATTATCCACTATAAGTTACTGTGCAAATTAAGCAAAGACCAGTGGCTCGGTGAAACGCTATTAAAAAATAATAAGGGGCAAATTTACCTGATGAGCCAGTTGTATGCATGTATGAGTGTCAATGTAACGTGCCCAGACGTGCGTTTCGTAGTTGCTCTCTGTCGTCCCCCTGACTTTGAGCACTGTTTTTGTACTCTGGGCACGTGCACTGGCTCAGTGAGCAAGTGCAGTGCGGTGTTCCTGACATTATAGATGACCCAACCTCCATGGGCTCGGATACAGGTGCAGTGTCACACAATTTGGGGTACAAGGGAGACTCTTGTTGCATCATTCCTTTAGCGTGGAGTCTCCAGTCCATACGGAACGCCTGCATCATGGCGTCCTCCAGGGTATCAGGAGGAGGATGTAATGCCAGTGCATCCTGCAGACGGTCAGACAGACCCCTGCGGAACAACCCCCTCAGGGCGGCGTCATTCCAGGATACTTCGGACGTCCAACGTCTAAACTCTGAGCAGAACCATTCAGCGGAGTGCCTCCCCTGTGTCACACTCATCACCATATCCTCTGCCAGACGCACTCTATCATGCTCATCATAAATGTGCCCCAGAGCTTCAAAGAACAAATTCACAGACATAAGTTCAGGAGCAGAGGAAGAGAGAGAGAAAGCACATGTCTGTGGAGCCCTCCGAAGTAGGGAAATGACGACCCCCACCCACTGGAACTCATGCCCGGAGGAGCGGGGCCTCAGAGAAAAAAAAAGCTTGCATCCCTCCAGAACCTCCTTCCTCCATTCTTCAACCGGGAGTGGTTGTAGCCAAAATATCCTCTGAGCTACAGAGAGAGATTCTGGAAGCACAAGCACAAGCTCCCAGGAATAAACCCCCAGGTAAATTGTTTGTACCCGAACAATTCCGTCTCACACTCCTTCAAGAATTTCATGATTCTGTGTTAAGTGTACACCCTGGTATTGCAGCTAATGGGGGATGCAGTAGCTAGGGGTTTTTGGTGGCCCTCTAAGGGTACTGATATAAAAAGGTTTGTGAATACTTGTGGGGTGTGCACTCGCTCTAAAAGTTCTCAGGTCCGGCCGGCCGGGGAATTGGTGCCTTTGCCAATTCCAGATAAACCATGGACACACCTGTCCATGGACTTTATCACTAATCTTCCATCTTCCAAGGGCAACTCAGTGGTATGGTTAGTGGTTGATAGATTTTCTAAGCAAGCCCACTTTGTGCCATTACCTGTATTACCGTCTGCTGAAACCTTGGCCCGCTTGTTTATACAGAACATTGTTCGGCTGCATGGAGTGCCTGTGAACGTGGTGTCGGACAGGGATGTGCAATTTGTGGCCAGGTTTTGGAGAGCGTTTTGCATGAAGTTGGGGGTCACGTTGTTATTCTCCTCTGCCTATCACCCGGAATCCAACGGACAAACTGAACGCACCAACCAGTCATTGGAGCAGATTCTGAGATGCCTGGCCTCCACCAGACAGGAGGACTGGTGTGAGGTATCACCCATGGCAGAATTTGCATTCAACTGTCAGATTAATCATTCTACCGGAAAGTCTCCCTTTCAGGTCAATTATGGGTTTATTCTGCAGTTTGGGGAATTTTCCCGTATGGATTCGGATTGCCTTGGTGCCGAGGAGATGTTACAACAGTTAAAAACCCTCTGGAAGGAGGTGCATCTCCAAAGCCCAGAAGAAGTTCAAACATTTTGCAGACAGGAGGAGGGGGGTGGTTCCTGCATTGACAGTGGGGGAAAAAGTCTGGTTGTCCACCCGTAACATCAAACTTAAAATACTCTCTAAGAAGATGGGCCCCAAATTTATTGGCCCATACCAAATTGTAGAGGTGATCAACCCGGTGGCATATAGATTACAGTTGCCCACCTCCTTCAAAATCTCTAATGTCTTCCACAGGTCCCTATTAAAACCTGTGGGGACAGTTAGAGAAGATCCCTCATCCGTGGCACCACCAGTGTTGGTAGAGGGTCAACTGGAGTACGAGGTAGGGCGCATCGTTTCACGGTGGGTGCGCCGGAGACTTCAGTACCTTATTCATTGGAAGGGATATTTTGTTGAGGATCGATCATGGGTTCCGGCCAGTTCGGTACACGCTGATCGACTGGTGCGGGCTTTTCATGCCAGATACCCTGAGAAACCTGGGGGTCCAGTGGCCCCCTATTAAGAGGGGGGTACTGTCATGGTTAGGACATGGTTAATGTCCTGTTCTCACAGGGTTAACTTTTGCCGGCCTCTCTTTGGATCTGGGAGGGGTATTTATACTCACTCCAGACAAGGATTCCCTGTCAGCAATACTGTTATTCTGACTGTGTGTCTGACCCCCCTGGTGTGCGTGGATACTGCATTGCTTGTTTGATTCCCGTGTATGACCCGGTCTGTCACCTCACTCTGAATTCCGTCTCTCATTTTGGTACTATTGTCTTCTTGGGTTCTGACCTCCTGGCTTGGCTATTGTTACTCCGTTGCAGTTTGTCCCTATTGTACCGTCCATTGCCCATTCTGGTTTTCTGATCTATTGCTACGTCCTGACTATTCGTTCTGTCTAACCCTTTGGTACTGTCCTGCTATCTCGTGCTTTGACCCGGCTTGATCTGGTTTACGTCCCTGTCTATGCCCCTTGGTAACTTGTCCCGTTGTTACCTTTCTAGGAGTTTCCCTGCAGCTCCTAGCTCTGTGGAGCTTAGGTCACGCCCCCAGCAGTCACGTGCTTCCGGTCCTGATAGTCTGAAGCATGCATCGTCACCGCTGCTGTCCCGCTCCACAGGTATCTTTGAGCACTGTTTTTGTACTCAGGGCACGCGCACTGGCTCAGTGAGCAAGTGCAGTGCGGTGTTCCTGACAGCAGCACTTTGAACACATTTTATAAGTGGTCATAAATTTGTAAATAACTTCTGAAAGAATAAAGTTACGTTAAAACCAAGCACACCATTGTTTTTCTTGTGAAATTCTCAATAAGCTTGATATGTCACATAACCCTCATCCCATTGGTAAAAGTAAAGTTGGATCCAAAATGGCATACTTCAAAATGGCCGCCATGGTCACCACCTATCTTGAAACATTTCCTCCATTCCATATACTAATGTGCCAAAAATAGGAAGTTGATATCACCCACCATTCCCATTTTATTTAGGTGTATCCATATAAATGGCCCACCCTGTGCTATAATACTGCTCTTATGTACAAGAATATAACTACTTTATTACTACATTTATTAAGAGGAACATAACTACTATAATAAAGCCCATATGTACAGCAATATGACTACTAGAATACTGCTCCTATGTACAGCAGTATGACTACTATAATACTGCCCATATGTACAGCAATATGACTACTATAATACTATAATATTGCACACTAAGAATATAACTACTATAATACTGCCTTCTAGAGATGAACGACTTTGCCTTTTTTAGGGTCGAGTCGGGTTTCACGAAACCCGACTTTCTCAAAAGTCAGGTCGAACGAAATCGGCCGACTATAGGGAAAAGTAGGAGGCCGACTGAAACATGAAACCCAATGCAAGTCAATAGGGAAGCAAAGTCGGCAGGGAGTGGAGGACAGTAAACACACCTACAGTGCCCATTTCAATGACAAAAACATCACTTCTTATTACTGAAGCTTGTCAACCTTAATTTACTTCATAATAATAGTTACGCATTGAAAACAGGGGGTTATTAGGCTAAAGCTGTGGGGGGTAGGGCTAGCTCCAGGTTTACGTGTGCCCTGGGCCAAAGAGTGTCAGTGCGCCCCTTTAACACATACCACAACTCATGATGCTCCGATACGGCACAGAAATAAAGGTATAGTACAATGACAAATACTTCATTGCTTACATGACATGACTGATCTATTTTAAATTGTAAAATAGCTCAAAAAAAGGACAGTATATTACTCCATACAGTATTATGGCCACCACATTGTGCGCATACAGAATAATGAGCCCCATATATTTCTCCATACAGAATAATTGGCCACATATAATGTTCCATACAGTATATGATGAGCTCCACATAATGCTACAGTATATGATGGTCCCCATAGACGATACTCTAGTGTGTTATGGGCCCAAATAATGCTCCACATATAATGGACTCCATTTCTAATGCTCCACTGTATAATGGGCCCCGTAAATGCTGCTCCAGTGTCTGATGTCCACCTGTGGAATGCTCCAGTGTATGGTGGGCCTCATATATCATTCTCCAGAGCATAGTGCTCCCCAAAAATAGCTGTCCCAACATTGAAAACAATTAAATAAGTCTCCTCGCTAGGGAATCCCTGTACTAGTCTGGACTCCTCGTCGTCCCCATCTTCCATCTCACTGCACTTGGACTGTTTAGGCAGAGGGCGTACAGACGTGATGTCATCGAGCTCTCTGACCAGAATGTCACTGTCAGGAAACGTGGAAGACGTCACAGCGGTGGAGCAGGGAAACGTAAGTATTTCAACTTTGCAAGTGCAGTGATCCTGAGCAAGCAGGGGGGGCCCACTCGCTGGTGACGGCTCTGGCACAGGGCCCCTCATAGTATGGCAGTGTGTCTGATGGCGGGTGTGCACCTCCACCATCAGAGACACTTGATTCTACTATGAGGGACCTTGTGCCAGTGCCGTTGCCAAAGAGTGTGCCCACCCACCTGTCCAGGGCAACGGTTAACATTAATAGGGGTGCCCAAACTTTATCATATGACTGTATATTTCTCCATACAGAATAATTGGCCACATATAATGTTCCATACAGTATATGATGAGCTCCACATAATGCTCCCGTATATGATGGGCCTCATGGATGATGCTCCAGTGTCTTATGGGCCCTAATAATGCTCCATATATAATGGGCCCCATTTCTAATGCTCCAGTGTATCATGTGCCCCGTACATACTGCTCCAGTGTCTGATGTCCCCCATTTGGAATGCTCCAGTATATGATGGGCCTCATGCATGATGCTCCAGTGTCTTATGGGCCCTAATAATGCTCCATATATATAATGGTCCCCATTTCTAATGCTCCATTGTATCATGTACCCCATAGATGCTGCTCCAGTGTCTGATCTGCCCCATTTAGAATGCTCCAGTATATGATTGGCCCCATTTTTAATTAACCCAGGCATGGTATGTGAAAAGAGCTCCATGGAGTAATCTGAAGTGTTTGCTGCCGCATCCTTCACTTTTGGTGTGAGTGAAGGACACAAGGAAAGTGGTTGCTCCTGACCAGAAGCCTGCACTTACGACTCTTTGCTTGCATTTTTTTAAACTTCAGAAGAAGAGGCGATAGAGCTGGAGACTATTTCAGCAATGTAAGCCAAAAACAGTTCCTGATGCTCCGGCTTTAAAAGCAGTCTACCTACTCCCAGAAAACAGAGCCTTACAGGCCTTCCTGAGCTACACCATGATGCAGGCTCAACACCTCCTGCCTTTGCTGCCATTGTGTTTTTGGCGCTACCAGCAGATGTACCACCACCACCTTCAGTACCAGCTGGCCCCCCCCACACCCATGTCTGTGTCCTCTTCCACCATACTTCCTCATGTTTTAGAAAATTGACCAAAAATACCAGCAGATATATGGTACTGTATCAGGAGCGTACAGCTCTATACAGTATAGGGATAACAGTAAATCTCCGTATATATTTCATGAGTCATACACAGACGCTCATAGGCTCAGTATGGATTACCCAATAAAATAAAAAGGTGAAAAAGGGTACAGTATCACCAGATACAAGGTATATAAAGTATAGTGTAAACATTCTGAATTTCCATATACATTTCAGGAGGCAGACACAAACGCTGTCAGGCCCAGTATGGATTACACAAGAATATGAAAAGCTGTAAATGGGTAATGTAACACAAGCGTGCAGCTGTATACAGTGTTGGCCAATTTTGAAATCTTGATATATATTTCCAGAGACGCTCACTCAGTCTTGGTTTGACCATAATAAAAAATGTTGTAAAAAAGGTACTGGATAACAAGATAGCAAGTATATATATTATAGGGTACAATTGACATCTCTGTATACATAGTCCCGTAGTCAGTCTCAGATGCTTACTCAGTATGGATTTGACCATAATACTAAATGTCGAACAAAGGTACTGTATAACAAGATACAAGCTGTATCGAGTATAGGGTAAAAATTGGTATCTCCGATTCACCGTATATATAGAAGGTGTAAACCACACACGCTCACTCACTATGGATGATACCGTAATACAAAATTTTGAACAAAAGTACTGTATCAGCACATACCAGGTGTATCCAGTCTAGGGGTAATTGTAAATTTCTGTCTATATTTCCGGAGTCAGACACAGACACTCACAGGCTTAGTATGTATTACACCAGAATTTAACAAGTAGAAAAAGGGAAAGGTAGTCGTAGCGTACAACAGTATACAGTGTTGTGGTACTTTTAAATCTTCATATATATTTCAATCTCAGTAAGCCAGTCCAGACTCTCCACTACTAGAAACTACATGGATACAAGTACAGACGGAAAGTCGAGTGTTAGCAGAAATTTGGGAATTACTCATTGCAGGAAAACCTCCCAGTAGATGTTGCAGAGCCGATGCAGACCCTCAATTACTGTGTCTGTGGAGACAGCGAAAACGGTTCTTTGTGAAGAAAGGATTGCTTTATCGCAGTAGCATGGATCACATCACCGTTACTCGTCTCAATCAAACTGTGATCACAGGGAGAGATGTAGACATGGTCCTCACTGCCTATCATGATGTGTCTGGTCATTTCAGAGTGCCAAAGACAGAAGCCACAGACCGTAGGTGATTCTATTGGATTGGCATGAGAGGAGACATTGAAAAATGGTGGCAGGAATGTCACACGTCTGTGACTATCACAACTGTGAAAGGTTATCATAAAGCACCACTGCATCCACTTGAAAGTTGATGTCCATTACAAATGGTAGCCATTGATCATCTCAAGGTAGAGGCCAGCAGGACAGGCCATAGTTACATATTAACCATCATCGATCAATGCACCAAATTTCTAGTGGCCGTCCCTGTGAAGGATTTAACTGCCCAGACTACACAGTGGTGGAGCAGGGAGAGGTAAGTATTGCAACTTGCAAGTGCTGTGGCCAAGACCAAGCAGGGGGGGGCACACTCATGGTCGACGGTACTGGCACAGGTCCCCTCATAGTTTGCTGGCGTGTCTGACGGTGAGTGGACCCCCCACCATCAGAGACACTGTATTGTACTATGAGGGGCCCTGTGCCAGTGCCGTCGGCCATCTGTGGGCCCATCCACCTGTTCAGAGCAACGGCACTTGCCCGGGTGCGCCAGTTGTTGACCCCAGCCATTGGGGGGGGTGGGCAGCCCACTTAGGGAGGTTAGGTTTAAAAAATGGCATATGTTGATGTGTTGGCTGGACATTCAGCTGCTGCAAAGGGTGGAATTGGGCAAGTCCGAGGAAGAGGAGGACAAAAGCGAGGCAGTTTTCTGGCAACCTACGTGTCGTCAGGGGAATGTGGGACAAAATCCTTTGAAACTCTTGCATGGTTCATTTTAATGAAGGTTGGATCATCAACATTTTGGGTAGACAGACGGGTCCTTTTTTTCTGTCAGGATTGATTCAGCAGCACTGAAGACTCTTTCAGATAACACACTAGCAGCAGGGCAAGCAAGCTCCTGTAAGGCGTATTGTGCCAATTCAGGCCAGGCGTCCAGTTTAGAGGCCCAATAGTCAAAAGGGAATGACTTGTGAGGGAGAACATCGATATAGGAGGAGAAGTAGTATGTAACCATAGTTGACAACTGTTGTCTCCTGTCACTTTTAATCGATGCAGTATTAGCAGTCGTGTGAGCGGTACTTGCGAAATCATTCCACAACATAGTCATTAAACCCCTGTCTTCAACGCTGGGACAAAAACAAACCGGCACAAGCAGCAACATAAGGATGGAAATTCAGCACAGCCCCAGCCAGAGCTGGATGAACACACAAAACTGAAATAGACAAAACCAGATCAAATGTGAACAATAGCAAAAGAACACTTAGCTGAGCATGCAGGGACTGAGCTGGAAACCAAGACCTCAGGAGGCAGGAAAAAATCACCAGCAGGGATAGAGGGAGTCGGCTGTCTTAAATCCAGTCAGAGACTCCAGATCTCCAATCGTCCTCTTCATTATCAGGAGGCAGGCCTCTGTTAATTAGATCAGTTCCATTACCTCCAGTAACCACCAGAGAGAGCCCGGAAAGAGAACTCGCGACCCCTCTGTCAATACAGCCAGCTCCACTACCTTCACTAGTAACCAGAAGTAGGCCAGAAAGCGAATTCACAACAGAAGGCTTTTCGAGAAAAGAAGTGCCGACTGGGTAGGTCATAGTGTGGGACAGCGTAGGCCATGAGGTTGCGGAAAGCTTCGCTTTCAACCAAACGGTAGGGCACTATCTCTAATGATATTAGTTTGGTAATGTAGGCGTTCAAACAAAGTGTACACGGATGAGAGGATGAGTACTTTCTTGTCCTACTCAGAGTGTCTGGTAGGGTGAGCTGGACTGGAGAGCTGCATATGGGGGAAGTAGCGGTGGACCGGACGGAGTGAGAGGGGGTTGGTGATGGTATTGGTGGTGATGGCCTAGATTCAGTGTTGTATTGCAAAACCATTGTGATTCCCTGAGTGCTTTGGCCTTGCGACGACACCTCCACATTTAGTGCTGGTGGTGTGCTTAACGGTGGCGGTGGCCTTACAGTGGGGGAAGCGATGGAGCGTTGCTGGCTACCTTCAGTCGGAGCAGGTGCACACGTGCTATCTGAGGTTTTGTAGTCCGTCCACGCTTGCAAGTGCATGTTGATTAATTGTCTAAGCATGCAACTGGTATTCAAATTTCTGTGTTGTTTACCTCGGCTAAAGGTCGTTCCGCACTTCTTACTGGTAACCTTTGCCTCATCAGTAGGATTTTGGACAAAGAAGTGCCACAATGCACTCTTCCTACTATGGTATACATTTTCTGGCCTTGCACGCTGTGCTAAGTTGACTGTCTGGCCAAGCTGTCCTGCAACTTTTTTAGTTTTTGTTCCACGTTTTTGGACAGCTACGGGCCTGGCAGATAATCGCTGCTGCGATGTCAATGCCTGCTGCGGATCCTTCTCCTTATCTGAACTATTGCCAGCGCCACCCTCCTCCCCCAATGGATGCCAATCCGGGTCCAAAACTGGGTCATCCATCACCTCCTCTTCAAAGTCATCTGCACCTTCCTCTTTACCTTCCTCTGTGTCACCGTGTAAGGTGGTATAGTGTGCGGGAAGGGGCACTGAGTTTCATCAGGGTCAAATTCTGGCTCAATAGACCGCGAGGGCAATGTAGTGCTCAGGGTCGATGTACCAGCAGAATCATCTAGCAGTGGCTGTGCATCAGTGCACTCCATGTCAGATTCATCTTGGACTGGGGAATTCTGGATTTGACTGGATAACCCAGGCATGGTATGTGAAAAGAGCTCCATAGAGTAATCTGAAGTGTGGGCTGCCGCATCCTTAACTTTTGGTGGGGGTGAAGGATACAAGGAAAGGTGTTTTTCCTGACCAGAACCTTGCATTGACGACTCCGTGCTTGCAGGTTTCAATCGTTCAGAAGAGGAGGCAATAGAGCTGGTGGCTGTTTCGGCAATGTACGCCAAAACCTGTACCTGATGCTCCGGCTTTAAAAGCGGTTTTCCTACTCCAAGAAAAGGCAACAATACAGGCCTTCTTGGGCCAGATGATGACGCAGGCTCAACACCTCCTGCCTTATCTGCTATTGTGCTTTTGCCAGAACCAGCCGATGCACCACCACCATCAGTACCACGTCCACGGACTCTTCCACCATACTTCCTCATGTTTGGGAAAATGTACCAAAAATACCAGCAGAGAAATGGTACTGTATGAGGAGCGTCCAGCTGTGTATTGTGTATTAAAAAAATTAAATCTACGTATATATTTTGTTAGTCACAGACGCTCTCACAGTATGTATTGGACAGTAATCCAACAAGCAGATATACGGAACTGTATCAGAAGTGTACAGCTGTATACGTTTTTTGTGTAACTAACAATCTCCATATATGTATTTAAGGAGTATCACACACACACACGCTGACTCTGTATAGATGTGACTGTAATGCGAACGGCAGATATACAATACTGTTTGAGAATCGGACAGCTCTAAACGGTGTGTGTATGGAAAATTGTCAATCTCCGTCTATTTGTATATTGACTGACACATGCTGTCTCTGTCTAGTTTTGACCATAATCAAACAGCAGATATACGAAACTGTTTGAAAAGCAGACAGCACTCTAAGGTGTACGTCTGGAAAAACTCCTCGGCTTTTTTTTCCAGAGTCACACACAGATAGTTTCTATTTGTCCATGATGCAAGGCGGTACACGGTAGTGTGTGAGGAGCGTACACTGCTATACGGTGTCTGTATGGAAAATTGTCAATCTCCGTCTATTTGTTTAGGGGCTGCAGAAAAAAAGGCAGCAACACTTACCTGCCCAGGTCTAAGAACAAATGCACTGCAGGGTGCAGCCAGCCCATAAAGCAAGATGTTAGCCACACAGGTGCAAAATACCAGATTAACAGCCACTCTCCACATACCCATTCCTGGAGGGGGTAACTGCCCAGTATAAAATTGCACAATAAAGGCCTGCATAGGAGGTGTTCACACTGGGATGCATTGAGGGTGTGCTGGCCAGCTCGCCTAGTCGAATAGTAGGGGCATGACTAATAGGCTGGTGTGAACAACACCCTTTATTTTGCAATTTTATACTGGGCAGTCACTCCCTCCAGGAATGGGTATGTGGAGAGTGGCTGTTAGGCTAGTTTCACACTTGCTTTTTTTTGCAGCGCGTTTTTCCCGCAAAAAAACGCATTGAAAAAACGCATACATAAGCATACAACTGCTGCGTTTTTTTCAAGCATTTTTATGAGCATGCATGAAAAAAACGCAGCGTTTTTATGCGTTTGTATGCGTTTTTAGCGCGTTTTTACCGCGTTTGTGTTTTTTTCCAACATTTTTAGGTGGCCCCTCACACTACCCAAACCATGACTTTACTAACCCTAACCCTGACCCTAACCCTAACCCTAACCCTGACCCTAACCCTAACCCTAACCCTGACCCTAACCCTTAACCAAATCATACTTAACCCTAACCCAAACCCTAAACCCTAACTAACCCTAACCCTAACCCTGACCCTAACCCTAACCCTAACCCTGACCCTAACCCTAACCCTAACCCTAACCCTAACCCTGACCCTAACCCTAACCCTAACCCTGACCCTAACCCTTAACAAAACCATACTTAACCCTAACCCTGACCCTAACCCTAACCCTAACCCTGACCCTAACCCTTAACCAAACCATACTTAACCCTAATCCTGACCCTAACCCTGACCCTAACCCTAACCCTAACCCTAACCCTGACCCTAACCCTTAACAAAACCATACTTAACCCTAATCCTGACCCTAACCCTGACCCTAATCCTTAACAAAACCATACTTAACCCTAATCCTGACCCTAACCCTGACCCTAACCCTAACCCTGACCCTAACCCTAACCCTAACCCTAACCCTGACCCTAACCCTTAACAAAACCATACTTAACCCTAATCCTGACCCTAACCATGACCCTAATCCTTAACAAAACCATACTTAACCCTAATCCTGACCCTAACCCCAACCCTAACCCTGACCCTGACCATAACCCTAACCCTAAACCCCCTTAACTAACCCTAACTCTAACCCAAACCCCTAAATTCCATGGTTTAAAAAAAAAAACGCATATGCAAAAAAACGCATACATGAGCATGCCAGTGCGCACATATGCGCATCCATAGGCTATAATGGCCATTTTTAGCGCAAAACGTGCGCATATGTGCGCATGCGCTTTTTTGCAGGGCCAAAAAATGCAACATGCTGCGTCTGGAAAATCCCAACGCACACCCCAAAAAAACGCAGCGCATGAAAATCGCATACATGCGCTTACCAGTGCGCAGGTATGCGCACCCATGTTAAATATAGGGGAAAAAACGCATGCGCAGGTGTGCGTTTTTTTCCAGCGCTAAAAAACGCAAATGTGAAACCAGCCTTAATCTGGTATTTTGCACCTGTGTTGCTAACATCTTCCTTTATGGGCTGGCTGCACCCTGCAGTGCATTTGTTCTTAGACCTGGGCAGGTAAGTGTTGCTGCCTTTTTTTCTGCTGTTTAAAATGAATTTTTGGAGACCTTGAGTCTTCCTTGGTGGCTTTGCTATTTAGTTTTGTTTAGGGACTGACACACGCTGTCTCTGTCTAGTTTTGACTAGAGATGAGCGACTTTGCCTTTTTTCGGGTCGAGTCGGGTTTCATGGAACCCGACTTTCTCAAAAGTCGGGACGAACGAAATCGACAGATTATCGTGAAAAGTCGAAGTCTGACTGAAACACGAAACCCAATGCAAGTCAATGGGGAACCAAGGTCGGCAGGGAATGAAGGACAGGAAACACACCTACAGTGCCCATTTTAATGCCAAAAACATCAATTCTTATTACTTAAGCTTGTCAACCTTAATTTACTTTATAATAATAGTTAGGCAATGAAAACTGGTGGTTATTTGGCTAAAGTTGTGGGGGAGGGGTTGGGCTGGCTCCAAATTTTCGTGAGCCCAGGGCCAAAGAGTGTCAATGGGCTCCTTTAACACATGCCACAATTCATGATCCTCTGATACGGCAGAGAAATAGCGGTATAGTACAATCAAAAATACTTCACTTCTTACATCTCTTGACTGATATCCATTTTAAGTTCTCCAATAGCTCCAAAAACGGACAGTATATTACTCCATACAGTATTAAGGCCACCGCATAGTGCGCTATACAGAGTAATGAGGCCCATATATTTCTCCATACAGAATCATTGGTCCCATATAATGTTCCATACAGTATATGATGAGCTCCACATAATGCTACAGTATATGTTGGTCCCCATGGATGAAGCTCCACTGTGTTATGGGCCCAAATAATGCTCCATATATAATGGGCCCCATTTCTAATGCTCCAGTGCATAATGGGCCCTGTAAATGCTGCTCCAATGTCTGATGTCCACCTTTGGAATGCTCCAGTGTATGGTGGGCCTCATATATCATTCTCCAGAGCATAGTGCTCCCCAAAAATAGCTGTCCCAACTTTGAAAACAATTAAATAAGTCTCCTCGCTAGGGAATCCCTGTACTAGTCTGGACTCCTCGTCGTCCCCATCTTCCATCTCACTGCACTTGGACTGTTTAGGCAGAGGGCGTACAGACGTGATGTCATCGAGCTCTCTGACCAGAATGTCACTGTCAGGAAACACGGAAGACGTCACGGCGGTGGAGCAGGGAGACGTAAGTATTTCATCTTTGCAAGTGCTGTGATCCTGAACAAGCAGGGGGGGCCCACTCGCTGGCGACGGCTCTGGCACAGGGCCCCTCATAGTATGGCGGTGTGTCTGATAGCGGGTGTGCACCCCCAACATCAGAGACACTTGATTCTACTATGAGGGACCTTGTGCCAGTGCCGTTGCCAAACAGTGTTCCCACCCACCTGTCCAGGGCAACGGCACTCGCACGAGTGCGTGCGCCAGGTGGTGACCCCGGCCCAGTCGGGGGAGGCAGCCCAGTTAGGGAGGTGGAAAAATTGGCATATGTTGATTTTGGACATTCAGCATCTTCAAATGGAGTAATTGGAGAAGTCTGCGGAAGAGGAGGTCAAAAGCAAGCCATTTTTCTGGCAACCTACGTGTCAGCAGTGGAGGGTGGGACAAAATCCTTTGAACACCATGCATGGTTCATTTTAATGAAGGTTAGATCAACAACATTTTGGGTCGACAGACGGATCCTTTTTTCTGTCAGGATTGATCCAGCAGCACTGAAGAAGACTCGTTCAGATAACACACTAGCAGCAGGGCAAGTGAGCTCCTGTAAGACATATTGTGCCAATTCAGACCAGGTGTCAACTTTACTGGCCCAATAGTCAAAGGGGAATGACCGGTGAGGGAGAACATCAATATGGGAGGAGAAGTAGTTTGTTACCATAGTTGACAACTGCTGTCTGCTGTCTCCTGTCACTTTCGATCGATGCAGTATTACCAGTCGTGTGAGCGGTACTTGAAAAATCAGTCCACAGCATGGTCATGAAACCCCTGTGTCCAACGCCACTTCGGCTCTGTGCACCATGAACACCTCTTCCATGTTGCCTCCTACGGCTCATTGGAAAAACATCACCGCCGCTGTGTGCTGGGAATGCCTCAAACAAACGGTTTACCAGAGTTGCTTGTTTGTTAGCCAATATTAGCTCTAGGTTCTCCTGTGGCATGATGTTTTAGAATTTGCCTTTATAGCGTGGATCCAGGATGCTGACCAACCAGTAGTCGTCATCGTTCATCGCTTTGGCAATGCAAGGGTCCCTTTGTAGGATCTGCAATGCATAATCTGACATGTGGGCCAATGTTCCAGGTGTCAATGATGCACTGCGATTGCTGGGTGGAGGAGCGCTTTCTGGCAAATCAACATCCCTCCAGTCACGCACAAACCCTGCACTTGACCTTGCCACGCCAACATTTTTTCTTGCCCCCTGAGAAGCATCCTCCTCCCCAAAATAATTATCCCCATCATACTCCTCCTCCTCCTCCTCTTCCTCTTCTTCCTCCACCTCATCCACGAGACTTCCCTGAGCAGACAATGGCTGACTGTCATCAAGGCTTCCCTCCTCCTCTTCCTCCTCGGCTGCAGACGCCTGCTCCTTAATGTGCGTCAAAGTTTGCATGAGCAGACGCATAAGTGGGATGCTCATGCTTATGATGGCGTCGGCTGCACTTACCTCAAAACACTGAAGGACTTTACAGAGGTCTTTCAGCTTCGACCACTGCACACCAGACAACTCCATGTCTGCCTGCAAACTGCCTGCCCGTGTATCCTCCCACAAATGAATTACAGCCTGCGTCTGTTCGAACAGCCTCTGAACCATGTGCAGGGTAGAGTTCCACCTTGCTGCAATGTCGATAATTAGGCGGTGCTTGGGAAGGTGGAGCAATCGCTGCAGATTCTGCATACGACTGGAGTGTACGGGCGACCGGCGGATGTGCGAGCACAGTCTTCGCACCTTATGGAGCAGGGGTGTTAACTCCGATAATTATTGAGGAAGCACTGCACCACTAGGTTCAAGTTGTGAGCCAGGCAAGGAATGTGTCTGAGTTTTGAAAGGGCTATGGCTGCCACAAAATTCTAGCCATTATCACTAACTACCTTGCCTGCCTCATGATGTAGACTGCCCAGCCATGACTCAGCTTGTCGCTGCAAGTAGTCGGCCAGTACCTCCGCAGTGTGTCTGTTGTCACCCAAACACATCATCTTCACCACAGCCTGCTGATGCTTACCACTAGCTGTGCGATAGTGGGACACCTCATGTGCAACACTGGCAGCTGCGGATGGAGTGCTCGTGCGACTGTGCTCTGTGGACGAGCTTTCGCCTCTGGAGGAGGAGGGTTGAACTCCTACAGCCAACTGTTTCCTATACTGTGGGCTAGGCAGCACTGTCCCTCCGCTGCTGTCCCCTGTGGACCCTGCATCCACCACATTAACCGAGTGCGCAGTGACGGACACGTAACGGCCCTGGCCATGCCTACTGGACCATGCATCTGTTGTGAGGTGCACCTTTCCACTCACTGATTGCTTGAGTGCATGGACAATGTGGTCTTTCACATGCACGTGGAGGGCTGCGATGGCTTTTCACGAAAAGAAGTGCCAACTGGTTAGGTCATAGCGTGGTACTGCGTAGGCCATTAGCTCGCGGCAAGCTTTGCTTTCAACCAACAGGTAGGGCATCATCTCTAACGAGATTAGTTTGGCAATGTGGGCGTTCAAAGCCAGTGTATGCGGATGAGAGAATGAGTACTTTCTTGTCCTACTCAGAGTCTCTGGTAGGGTGAGCTGGACTTGAGAGCTGCATATGGTGGAACTAGCGGTGGACATGGCGGACTGAGAGAGGGTTGATGATGGTGATGATGTTGTTGGTGTTGGGCCTAGATTCAGTCTTCCGTAGCAATAACATTGTGATTCCATGACTGCTTTGCCCTTGCGACGACACCTCGACATTTGCTGCTGGTGGTGTGCTAACCGGTGGGCTTACAGTGGGGGAAGCGATGTAGCGATGCTGACTACCTTCATTCGGAGCAGGTGCACATGTGGTACGTGAGGTTCGGTAGTCCGTTCACGCTTGCAAGTGCATGGTGTTTAAATGTCTAAGCATGCAACTGGTATTCAAATTTCTCAGATTTTTCCCTCGGCTAAAGGTCTTTGCGCACTTCTTACAGATAACTTTTGCCTGTTCATTAGGATTTTGCTCAAAAACGTGCCACACTGCACTCTTCCTACTACGGAAGACATTTTGAGACCTTGCACGCTGTGCTAATTTGACCATCTGGTCAAGCTGTCCTGCAACTCTTTTGGTTTTTGTAACACGTTTTTGGAATGCTACGGTCATGCCAGATAACAGCTGTTGTGATGTCGTTGCCTGCTGCGGATCCTCCTCCTCCTCTTCTGAACTATTCGCAGCGGCACCCTCTTTCCCCAGTGGATGCTAATCTGGGTCAACAACTTGGTCATCCATCACCTCCTCTTCAATTTCATGTGCACCTTCCTCTGTGTCACCATGCAAGGTGGTATAGTATGCTGGAAGGGGCACCTGAGTTTCATCAGGGTCTGATTCTGCCTCAGTACACTGCGAGGACAATGTGGTGCTCTGAGTGAATGTACCAGCAGAAAAATCTAGCAGTGGCTGTGCATCAGTGCACTCCATGTCAGATTCATCTGGGACTGGGGAATTCACGATTTGACTTGCTAACCCAGGCATGGTATGTGAAAAGAGCTCCATGGAGTAATCGGTAGTGAGGCCTGCCACATCCTTCACTTTGGGTAGGGGTGAAGGACACAAGGAAAGGTGTTGTTCCTGACCAGGAGCCTCCAATGATGACTCAGTGCTTTTATTTTTTGAAAATTCAGAAGAGGAGGCGAGAGAGCTGGAGGCTGTGTCAGCAATGTAAGCCAAAACTTGTTCCTGAAGCTCCGGCTTTAAATGTGGTTTACCTACTCACAGAAAAGAGAGCCTTCGAGGCCTTGTGGAGCCAGACGATGACGCAGGCTCAACACCTCCTGCCTTAGGTGCTATTGTGGTTTTGCCACTACCAAGAGATGCAACACCACCACCACCATTGGGACCAGCTGGCAACCCCCGCCCACTTCCATGGCGTTTTCCACCATGCTTGCTCATTTTTGTGAAAATGAACCCAAAATACCACCAGCTGTTTTGAATGAGTCACCGAAGGAGGCAAAAACAGAAATACTAGCTAAGTCCAGAAAACCAGAGAATAGCCTAAAGACAGAGAGGGAAATCTTAACTGCCCCAGAGCAGACCCCAAAGCAAAAGGCAGCCCCAACATATAATGACGGTGAAGCAAGATGAAAAAACACTCACACAGATAGAAAGATAGACTGAGCAAATGATGGGGCCCAAGCTAACTAAATAGGACAGGATAGAAAAGCTGCTGTCTGCAATCTGCCAAAAACCCTATCAAAACAAGAGCCAACAGACTGATAGGGAAAAAAGCCCTGAAGACGCTAGGCTTAAAAAAAAGACTATATCAGTACTCAGTTATTTTATGAAGACAGAGCAAAAAGGAATTCAGCTCACCCCAGCTGGGAATGGCAGAAATCCAGAAAAACAAGGCAAAGCAAAACCAAAACACAAATGCAAAAAGCAGAGCAGAAAACTTAGCTTTTGAGGAGCAGGAATCAGACTGGTCTCCTAGACTCCCTCAGAGAAATCACCCGCAAGGCAGAAGGGCATCGGCTGCCTTATATCCAGTCAGCAATTCCAGTCACCCAGTCATCACCATTCTGCTCAGGTGCTTGGTAATCAGCCTCACTACCTTCCTTCACCAGAAGAGGGAGTTCATCAGACCTCAATGGTGAAGGGGAAAATGAACTCACAACAGTATCTCCCCCTTGAGGAGGGGTCACCGAACCCTCATCCACGCCACCAAGGCGATCAGGGTGAGCCCGATGAAAGGCACGCACCAATCTTTTGGCATGAATATCAGAGGCAGAGACTCAGGAATTATCCTCCTGACCATAACCCTTCCACTTAACCAAATACTGGAGTCTCCGTCTAGCCAGACGGGAATCCAGTATCTTCTCTACCTCATATTCCATGTTACCTTCAACCAATACAGGGTCCGGAGGTGCCACCCCAGGAACAACTGGTTCAACAAACCTCTTCAACAAGGACTTATGAAACACATTATGGATTTTAAATGTGACAGGAAGAGCCAAACGAAAAGAGACCGGATTAATAATCTCCAAAATCTAGTAAGGTCCAATAAATCTAGGCTTAAACTTAGGAGAAGCCACCTTCATAGCGATATTTTTTGATGATAACCAAACCATATCACCAACCTTAAACTGGGGACCAATGGTCCTATGTCGGTTGGAAAACCGCTGGGCCTTTTCCTGGGAGAGAGATAACTTATCCACCACTTGGTCCCAGATCTGGTGCATTCTCTCCACTACAGTGTCAACACCTGGGCAGGCAGAAGGCTCCACCTGCCCTGAAGAAAATTGAGGATGAAACCCAAAGTTACAAAAAAAAAGGTGACATCAAAGTGGCAGAACTAGTTCTATTATTTAAAGCAAATTCGGCCAGGGGCAAAAATGAAACCCAATCATCCTGATCAGCGGAAATAAAACATCTCAAATACGACTCCAAGGTCTGGTTTGTTCTCTCCGTCTGCCCATTGGTCTGAGGGTGAAAAGCAGAGGAGAAGGACAACTGAATTCCCAGCATGGAAAAGAAAGTCCTCCAAAATCTAGACACAATCTGAACTCCTCTGTCAGATACAATGTTCTCAGGAATCCCATGCAAGCGAACCATCTGTTGCAAAAACAGGGGCACCAACTCAGAGGAAGATGGCAACTTAGGGAGTGGTACAAGATGAACCATCTTAGAGAACCTATCACAAATCACCCAAATAACAGTCATTCTCTGAGAGACAGGCATATCAGAGATGAAATCCATTGAAATATGGGTCCATGGCCTCCTGGGGACCGGCAAAGGCATCAACAACCCACTAGAGCGAGAACAAAGTTTAGACTGGAGCAAGTCCCACAGGACTGCACAAAATTCCTGACATCACGAGACAAGGCGGGCCACCAAAAAGAACGACTCACCAGATCTCTAGTACCAAAAATACCTGGATGACCAGCCAATGCAGAGCAATGAACTTCAGACATCACTCGCTTCTTCCACTGGTCAGGAACATACAACTTTCCACTTTGACAACGCTCAGGTTTGTCCTCCTGGAACTCTTCCAGAGCACGTCTCAAATCGGGCGAGATGGCAGAAAGAACTACCCCTTCGCCTAAGATGGTAGCAAGCTTGGTCACCACAGGAGAATCAGCAAAGAAGCTCCTAGAGAGGGCGTCTGCCTTAACATTCTTAGTGCCAGGAAGAGAAGAGACCACAAAATCAAAACGTGTGAAAAACAAGGCCCACCTAGCCTGTCTAGGGTTCAAGCGTTTGGCCAACTCCAGGTAAATCAAATTCTTGTGGTCAGTGAGGACCACGACTTGATGTTTAGCTCCCTCCAACCAATGTCTCCACTCCTCAAATGCCCATTTCATGGCTAACAGTTCCCGATTCCCCACATCATAGTTACGTTCAGATCGAGAGAACTTTCGGGAAAAGAAAGCACAGGGATTCATTTTAGATGTTACAGGATCCTTTTGGGACAAAACAGCTCCTGCACCAATCTCAGAAGTGTCCACCTCTACCTGGAACGGGAGTGAGACATCAGGTTGCCGCAAAACCGGGGCAGAAGTGAATCTTCCCTTCAGCTCCTGAAAGGAAGAAACAGCCTCCGGAGACCAATTCAACACATCAGCACCCTTCTTAGTCAGATCAGTCAATGGCTTGGCAATACTAGAAAATTTAGCTATAAATTTCCGATAAAAATTAGCAAAACCCAAAAACTTCTGGAGGGCCTTCAAAGAAGTGGGCTGAACCCAATCATAAATGGCCTGTACCTTGGCCGGGTCCATTTCAATAGATGACGGAGACAAAATAAATCCCAAAAATGAAATCCTCTGTACCCCAAAAAGGCATTTCGATCCTTTGACATACAGGGAATTCTCCCTCAAGATCCGGAACACAGTCCGAACATGTTCCACATGAGAATCCCAATCCTTGGAGAAGATCAAAATATCATCCAGATTGATAATCAAAAATGTATCCACAAAGTCTCGGAAAATGTCGTTCATGAGCACTGGAACACTGAGGTCAAGCTTGGTTAAACCAGCAAGCACCTTTAACTCTGGAGAATAGATCCGAAATCAGGGGTAACGGATACTGATATCTAATAGTAATTTTGTTGAGGGCACGATAATCAATACAAGGCCTTAATGAACCATCCTTTTTGGCCACGAAAAAAAAAACGGCACCTAAGGGTGAAGAGGATGGTCTAATATGACCCTTCTCCAACGCCTCCTTAATATAGGATCGCATAGCCTCGTGCTCGGGTACAGATAAATTGAAGAGCCAACCCTTGGGAAATTTACACCCCGGGCTCAGTTCAATTGCACAGTCATAACTCCTATGAGGAGGCAAAGACGCAGACTCATTCTCACTAAATACATCATAAAAGTCCGCCAAATAGTCAGGAACATAATGCAACTGAGGAGAGGTGGAAAAAACCGGAGCGTCACTAAGGGCACACCGACAACCCCAAATCACCACAGACACAGATTTCCAATCCAAAACTGGATTATAAATTTGCAACCAGGGAAACCCCAGAACAATGGTATCATGCAAATTATGCAACACCAAAAGTCTGCAATTTTCTTGATGGTCTGGGGCGACCCGCATTACCACCTGGGTCCAAAACTGAGGTTTATTTTTCGCCAAAGGAGTAGCATCAATCCCCCTCAAAGGGATAGGCGTCCGCAGAGGTGTCATAGGAAATCCACAACGTTTAGCAAAATCCAAGTCCATTAGGTTCAGGGCTCCTCCCGAATCCACAAAAGCCTTGGCGGAAAATGTGGACAGGGAGCAGATCAGAGTAATTGCCAGAAGAAACTTAGGTTGAACACCACCCACAGAAAACGTGTGTGCAAAACGTTTCTCTCATTTAGGACAGACAGAAATAATATGCGAGGCATCTCCACAAAAAGAACACAGCTTATTACGCCTTCTGAACTCCTGATATTGCTCCCTGGACAAAACTCTATCACATTGCATAGGTTCAGACACTTGTTCAACAGGTGGCAACACCTCTCGGGCAGTCCTGCGTTCACGTAAACGCCGATCAACGTGAATGGCTAATGACATAGAATCGTCAAGACCAGAGGGAACATGAAATCCCACCATAGTATCTTTTACGGCTTCTGACAAACCCTTCTGAAAGAGAGCTGCCAAGGCATTATCATTCCAGGTAGTTAGGACGGCCCACTTTTGGAATTTTTGACAGTACAATTCTGCAGAATCTCAACCCTGGCTCAATGCCAACAGGGTCTTTTCAGCCTGATTAATAGCATTAGGTTCGTCAAACTACAACCCCAAGGCTTGAAAAAATGCATTCACATTAGTCAGAATAGGATCATCTGGTTTCAAAGAAAACGCCCAATCCTGGGGATCGCCATGCAGCAAAGAGATGACAATTTTAACCTGCTGCGCGGAGCTCCCTGACGAGTTAGGCTTCAAGGCAAAAAATAATTTACAATTATTTTTGAAATTCAAAAATTTAGACCGATCCCCAAAAAACACATCAGGAGTAGGGATCTTTGGTTCAGCAGCATGTGAATGAGCAAGGTAGGCGGAAATTCCCCGCACTTCCACAGCGAGCTGCTCCACACGATCAGACAATTGCTTTATCTCCATTGAGAGAAAAAAAAATTCCCCCTACGGTCTCAGAGATATAGAGGAAAAAATATACACACTTTTTTTTTTTTTACAATTCTTTCCTGCTATTGAGTACCCTAGGATCTGCGTTATGGCGGGTGATTCTGTTATGAATGAGTCACCGAAGGAGGCAAAAACAGAAATACTAGCTAAGTCCAGAAAACCAGAGAAGTTGGCAGCTATCGGATTGCAGACCCCTGAACCTATCAACAACAACTAGCAGTAGCCGTGGGGGGTTCCTACGGAGCCCTAGACCCCTCGATCACAGCCGGAGAACTAAATAGCCTAAAGACAGAGAGGGAAATCTTAACTGCCCCAGAGCAGACCCCAAAGCAAAAGGCAGCCCCAACATATAATGACGGTGAAGCAAGATGAAAAAACACTCACACAGATAGAAAGATAGACTGAGCAAATGATGGGGCCCAAGCTAACTAGATAGGACAGGATAGAAAAGCTGCTGTCTGCAATCCGCCAAAAACCCTATCAAAACAAGAGTCAACAGACTGATAGAGAAAAAAGCTCTGAAGACGCTAGGCTTCAAAAAGACTATATCAGTACTCAGGTATTTTCTGAAGACAGAGCAAAAAGGAATTCAGCTCACCCCAGCCGGGAATGGCAGAAATCCAGAAAAACAAGGCAAAACAAAACCAAAACACAAATGCAAAAAGCAGAGCAGAAAACTTAGCTTTTGAGGAGCAGGAATCAGACTGGTCTCCTAGAATCCCTCAGAGAAATTACCCGCAAGGCAGAAGGGCGTCGGCTGCATTATATCCAATCAGCAATTCCAGTCACCCAGTCATCATCATTCTGCTCAGGTGCTTGGTAATCAGCCTCACTACCTTCCTTCACCAGAAGAGGGAGTTCATCAGACCTCAATGGTGAAGGGGAAAATGAACTCACAACAACCAGCTATATGGTACTGTAAAAGAAGGTAGAAGGTGTATCTACTATTGGTGAGAATTTGAATCTCACTAGAGATTTGAGGACGCAGAACTATTGTCTATGGCCCAGTAGAGATTACACCTCAATGTAACAGGCTGAAATTGGATGGTGTATGACAATGTGTAAAATGTCTATAGAATTGGTGAGAATTTGAATCTGACGATAGATTTGAGGACGCAGAACTATTGTCTCTGGCCCAGTAGAGATTACACCTCAATGTAACAGGCTGAAATTGGATGGTGAATGACAAGGTGGAGGGTGTCTATAGGATTGGTGAGATTTTGAATCTCACTATAGATTTGAGGACGCAGAACTATTGTCTCTGGCCAAGGAGAGATTACACCTCAATGTAACAGACTGAAATTGGATGGTGTATGACAAGGTGGAGGGTGTCTATAGGATTGGTGAGAATTTAGATCTCACTAGAGATTTGAGGACGCTGACAATGATGCTCTCAGTCCAAGTATGGATGCAGGAAGCCTAATAAACAGGACTGCTGCACAGTGCACACACAAAAGGGTGGAAAAATGAACGCTTGGTAACTGTGCAGAAAAGTGGAAGAAAAGTATTTTTGCTTTTAAAAAAGCAGTTTGCACAGCAGTGTGCAAACAGCAATGCAGCTATCAGGGAGCCTTATAAGGCAGCCTAATAACCAACAGAGCTGATGCACAAAAATAGAGCCTCCCTTGTCACAGCACACAAAGTGTTGTGTTGTAAGTGGAAATCGCTAACAGCAGAAGCAGTTTTTTTGGTTCTTCTTCCCTGCCTAACGCTTTCCCTACAGCATCATCAGCAGCAGCAGCTCTCCCTATGCTAAGATCGGCATAAGTAAGATGGCGGTCGGCGTTCACGCCCTTTTATAGCCCCTGTGACGCCACACAAAGCCAGCCAATCACTTGCATGCCCTTCTCAAAGATGCTGGTGACCGATGCCTATGTCATCGCGTTGCCCACAGTGTGTGTCCTCCATCATTGGCTGAAAAAGGGCGCTGGAAGCATCTTTTGAAACGCGACTTTGGCGCTCTGGTCGCCAACCTCGTGGCCGACCTCATGCTATGGTCGGGTTTCGTTTCATGAATCCCGACTTCAGCGAAAGTCGGCGACTTTTGAATATGACCGACCCGTTTTGCTCAACTCTAGTTTTGACCATAATCAAACAGCAGATATGCGAAACTGTTTGAAAAGCAGACAGCATTTTAAGGTGTAGGTCTGGAAAAATGGAAAAATTCCTCGGCTTTATTTTCCAGAGTCACACACAGATAGCTTCTATTTGTCCGTGATACAAGGCGGTACACGGTAGTGTGTGAGGAGCGTACACCGCTACACGGTGTCTGTATGGAGAATTGTCAATCTCTGTTTATTTGTATAGGGACTGACATATGCACACGTAATCTAAGTACATGTATCAAAGTACTTCTGGCAGTTATAACATGGCAGTTAGACAGGGCAGGAGACAGGTAAGACATTTATATACATCATCTACTCCCTGTACATTTGGGGTGCAACAAATATATACCATATGCATTTGTGTAATTTATATCCTGGCCGCTGCATTCACACACATCCACCGCCCTGGCATTAACTCTCCACACTCCATCCATATTGGCCCCTCGCTTCTTTCCTCTCCTATGTATAGCACTCATGCTCTTTTCACATTGTTAAATTGCACAGATCCAGCCAGTCCCACCATTCAACACCAGAGACGCTCTCACAAATCACTTAACCATCTGCTCACTCTTTCTATCCTCCTTCTCCTAGTTGCAGGAGACATTGCTCCCAACCCTGGTCCCCCATGTTATAGAAAGTCAAACCCCCCCACTGCTACACTCAGAAACCCCTCTAATCTTATTAATATTCCCTGCATGCCATCTGTCTCTCTTAATTGTGCACTTTGGAATTCTCGCTCAGTGTGTAACAAACTCTCCTTCATTCATGACTTCTTCCTTTCTAATTCTCTTAACCTCCTGGCTCTTACTGAAACCTGGATCCAGCAGTCAGACACTACCGCTGCTGCTGCTCTTTCATATGGTGGACTACACTTCTCTCATACCCCAAGATCAGACAATAGAGCTGGTGGAGGCGTTGGTCTGCTCCTATCACCAAAATGTACCTTTCAGGTTATCCCTCAAGTACCCTCACTTGTCTTCCCTTCTTTTGAGGTCCATGCCGTCAGACTCTACACCCCCTTCTCCATGCGAGTGGCGGTGGTGTATCGTCCTCCCGGCCCCTCCCATCAGTTCCTGGATCATTTTGCCACTTGGCTTCCACATTTTCTCTCCTGTGACATCCCTACCCTCATCATGGGAGATTTCAACATCCCCATTGCTCTTCCCCTCTTCCCATCTGCTACTCACCTTTTATCTCTAACCTCCTCATTTGGCCTTTCGCAGCTTACTAATTCTCCAACGCATGAAGACGGAAACTCCCTCGACTTGGTCTTCTCTCGGCTTTGCGCAGTGGATGATTTTGCAAACTCCCCTCTCCCGCTCTCTGACCACAATCTTCTTTCATTCTCTATAAAGAACTGCCAGGCTGCTCAGGTCACCCCCACTGTCCAGACTTATAGAAACATACAGGCCATTAACACCCAGAAACTTCTGAAGAACTTGCAGTCTTCATTGGCCCCTATCTCCTCCCTCTCATGTCCTGATTCTGCATTGAAGCATTACAATGAAACACTTCAAAGTGCCCTGGATGAATTTGCACCCCCTATAAATAGAACACCACAACACAGACGGCGACAACCCTGGCACACGGTGCAAACACGTTTCCTGCAGCGGTGCTCCAGGTGCGCCGAACGTCTGTGGAGAAAATCCAATCTACACGAAGATTTCATCCATTTTAAGTTTATGCTTAGAACATACAACACTGCCCTTCACCTCTCCAAACAAACCTATTTCAACACCCTCATCATCTCACTGTCCAATAACCTGAAACGTCTCTTTGACACTTTTCATTCTCTACTCAATCCAAGAGTACAGGCCCCAACCACGGAGCTCCGAGCTGACGACCTGGCCAATTACTTCAAAGAAAAAATTGACCAGATCCGACAGGAAATTATCTCCAAATCCCCTCATACCATGCACTGTCCTCCCTCCCCCACTGCATCTAACTCACTCTCTGATTTTGAACCAGTCACAGAAGAAGAAGTAAGCAGGCTCCTTGCATCTTCTCGCCCAACTACTTGCACCAGTGACCCATTTCCGTCACATCTCCTCCAGTCCCTTTCCCCTGCTGTCACCCCTCACCTAACTAAAATATTTAACCTCTCTCTCTCTTCTGGTATTTTTCCCTCCTCATTTAAGCATGCCATCATACATCCACTACTTAAAAAACCATCCCTCGACCAAAACTGTGCCGCTAACTATAGACCTGTCTCTAATCTTCCCTTCATCTCTAAACTCCTGGAACGCCTGGTCCACTCCCGTCTTATCCGCTATCTCTCAGAAAACTCTGTTCTCGACCCTCTCCAATCCGGTTTCCGCTCTTTACACTCCACTGAAACTGCCCTCACTAAAGTCTCTAATGATCTGCTAACAGCTAAATCAAATGGTCATTACTCCATGCTAATTCTCTTGGATCTCTCTGCAGCATTCGACACTGTGGATCATCAGCTCCTCCTCACTATGCTCCATTCCATTGGCCTCAAGGACACCGTTCTCTCCTGGTTCTCCTCCTATCTCTCCGACCGCTCCTTTACTGTTTCTTTTGCCGGTTCCTCCTCCTCTCACCTTCCCCTTACTGTTGGGGTTCCTCAAGGATTGGTTCTAGGCCCCCTCCTCTTCTCCTTGTACACTGCCCCTATTGGTCAAACAATCAGTAGATTTGGTTTCCAGTACCATCTCTATGCTGATGACACCCAATTATACGCTTCTTCTCCTGACATCATGACAGCCTTTCTAGAAAACACCGGCAATTGTCTAAACGCTGTGTCTAACATCATGTCCTCACTATATCTTAAACTGAACCTGTCAAAGACTGAACTCCTTGTGTTTCCTCCCACTACTAATGTACCTACACCCGACATTGCCATTTCCGTGTGTGGTTCCACTATTACTCCCCAGCAACATGCCCGCTGTCTTGGGGTCATACTTGATTCTGAGCTTTCCTTTGCCCCCCACATTCGATCACTGGCTCGCTCTTGTCATCTGCACCTCAAAAACATTTCTAGAATTCGACCTTTTCTTACTTTTGACTCTGCAAAAACTCTTACTGTTTCTCTTATTCATTCTCGTCTCGACTATTGTAACTCTCTTCTAATCGGTCTCCCTCTTACCAAACTCTCCCCTCTCCAATCTGTCTTGAATGCTGCAGCCAGGATCATATTCCTCACCAATCGTTACACCGATGCCTCTACCTTGTGCCAGTCATTACACTGGCTACCCATCCACTCCAGAATTCAGTATAAACTTATTACCCTCACCCACAAAGCCCTCAATGGCTCAGCACCAGCCTACATCTCCTCCCTTGTTTCAGTATACCACCCTACCCGCGCCCTCGGTTCTGCTGATGACCTGAGGTTAGTATCCTCAATAGTCAGAACCTCCCACTCCCGTCTCCAAGACTTTACACGTGCCGCGCCAATTCTTTGGAATGCACTTCCCAGGTCAATACGATTAGTCCCCAATCCCCACAATTTTAAGCGTGTCCTGAAAACGCATTTATTCAGACTGGCCTATCGCCTCAACACATTAACCTAACCTATCCCTGTGTGGCACAGCCAAAAGTTTTACCATAACCAGGTTCCCAGCATCATGTTCCCACATGCTTTATGCATCCATTAGCCCTCTGTGTCTGTACTGTTACACACTTAACATTATGGCTGGTCCATACAATCAGGGCAACTGTTACCACCCACCTTTCGTGTCTACCTCTTTCCTCATAGACTGTAAGCTTGCGAGCAGGGCCCTCACTCCTCTTGGTATTTGTTATAATCTACTGTATGTGATTATTGTTATGCTGTAATGTCTATTGTCTGTACAAATCCCCTCTGAAATGTAAAGTGCTGCGGAATATGTCGGCGCTATAAAAATAAAATGTATTATTATTATTATTACATACGCTGTCTCTGTCTAGTTTTGACCGTAATCAAGCAGCAGATATACGAAACTGTTTGAAAAGAGGACAGCACTCTAAGGTGTAGGTCTGGAAAAACAGAAAAGCTCCTCTGCTTTTTTATCCAGAGTCACACACAGATAGCTTCTATTTGTCTGTGATACCAGCCGGTACACGGTACTGTGTGAGGAGCGTACACCGCTATACGGTGTGTGAAAAAATGAATGCTCAGTAACTCACCAGGACAAAATAATAAAAGTTGGAGTGCTTTGAAAAAAACAGTTTGAACAGCAGTGTGCACACAGCAATGCAGCTAGCAGGTAGCCTTAATAGGCAGCCTAATCACCACCAGTGCTGCTGCACAAAAGCAAAAATCCTCCCCTTTCACTGCACACTAACTGTACAGTGAAAAGCGCTATCAGCAGATTCAGTTTTTTTTTCTTCTTCCCTGCCTAACGCTCTCCCTTATTCAGAATCAGCAGCAGCAGCACCTCTCCCTATTCTAAGATCGGCAGAAGTAAGATGGCGGTCGGCGGTCACAGCCTTTTGTACCCACTGTGACGCCACACAAACCCAGGTAATCACTTCAATGCCCTTCTCTAAGATGGTGGTGGCCGCTGCCTATGTGATCGCATTGCCCACAGTGTGCGTCCACCTTCATTGGCTGAGAAAAGGCACTGGAAGCATTATTTGAAACGCGACTTTGGCGCTCTGATCGGCGACCTCATGGCCGACCTCATGCTACGGTCGGGTTTCGATCGGCGAAACCCGACTTTAGCTAAAGTCGGCGTTTTTTTAATTTGACCGACTGTTTTGCTCAACTCTACTGCCCTCCTTTTTATAACAATTTAAGTACTGTCATACAGCTCTGAATATACTAGACTTTAAAAGTTCTAACAATGCCCAAATTCTTTAGAGTAAACCTGAACATTGGAGCTGATGAGTGGAATGGCCTTTTACATATATATCCGTGTATGAGAAGACCCCATTAGTATGAAATGCATTTTGTTGCTGAGGGTATCACCAGACTGTGAGCTTCAGTTCCATTTCTAACATGAGCAAAACATAAAACTTTGACAAATGAATAGGATGCATGATAAACACGAGCCACTTGAGAATGTTTTTACTTCCTAAACCATGTCTATTAACATCAGAAATGTGTATGACAGGTCCTGCCATGAGGCATAGCGCAGCTCTGAGAGCCTGGGACTTACAATATGGACAGATGTTCCTGCAGAGATCAGAATAGAACGCAGCGAGGGCAATATATTTTATGTCTATAATTACTGCAAAAAGTTCAGCGTGGCATTTTGTTGAAAATACTTTCCTCTTTATGGACAGTGGTGTTTTGACAGGTTCAGTTAAAATATAAGGGGGGCAATAACGTTTATTGAATGTGACCTGTCTTCCACAGCCTTGATAAGTCAGCAGTCTGACTCAGAGCTCCTTAATTGCCCAAAAATTGAAATAATTCCCTATTGTTCCTGTTAGTAGGGTCTTTTCTAAAGGTTATTAATCAGTCAGCGGAAGGTCTCCCTCCATATTGTACAGCAGAGAGAGCCAAGTGTCTGCTCTGCCTGCAATTCTTTATGTTTTCAATGTGATTGTTCCTTTGTTCCCCTGTTAGCTGTGATTAATTTAATGCCAGTGCTTTGGTTTCAGAAAAGGGGTTAAATGCAACATATTTTTCTCACAACAGAGGAAAATTTGACTCTTTGCTCTTTTTGGCTCCGCTTTGTAAATGTTAGAGATGTCTGGGCGCTTGATAGGTTTGAAGATCTTGTTCTACTAGGTGTGTACTGGTGTCTATTTGGTGCATTATGTAGAATTAAATATTCAATAAGTCTAGCCTATAAACAGTAAAGGCTAAGCAGACAGTTGTGAGCTGATATTAATAGGCTGGGATGGATATTGTGCCCTTCCCAGCATAATAAGACCAGCTCACAGCTGTCTTCTTTCCCTTAGCTGGTTATTAAAAAAAAGTTGGACATCACGCCCTTTTTTTCATTTAATTATTTGCTAAATACAAGTACATTAACCCCTTCCCGACATGCGCTGTACTAGTACTGCTCTGCGGGAATTGCATTCCCACAAACAGCAGTACTAGTATGGTGCACCGATCGCGCGGCCTCACACTGAGCACCGTGGCAATCCGGTGCCGGGTTCAGCTGTATGTGACAGCTGACACCCTGCAGCAATGCGATTGTTGCTAGCATCACTCGTGGGCATTTAACTCCTCTGATGTCACTGTCAATAGTAACAGCGACATAGAGGGGCATCGTGCTCCATCAACAGAAAAATAAAAAGTTACAGCTCTCAGAATAAAGCAATGCAAAAATAATTATTTCTTCTATAAAATAGTTTTTATTGTGTAAAAGCGCCAAAATGTAAAAAAATATATAAATGAGGTATCGCTGTATTCGCACTGACCCGAAGAATAAAGCTGTCTTACCAATTTTACCACATGCGGAATGGTATAAAAAAACAAAAAAAACAAAAAGCAATTCCTGAATTGCTGGTTTTTGTTCAATCTCTCTCCCAAAAACCAGAATAGAAAGCGATCAAAAAATGCCATGTGCCCGAAAATGGTACCAATAAATCGTCAGCTTGTGCCACAAAAACAAGCCCTCACATGACTCTGTCGGCCAAAATATGAAAAAATTATAGCTCTCAAAATATGGTGATGGAAAAACTAGTTTTCACACTAAAAAACATCTTTTAGTGTGCGACAGCAGCCAAACATAAAAACCCGGTATAAATCTGGTATCGCTGTAATCCCACAGGCCCGAAGAATAAAGTCGCCTAATCACTTATACCACACAAGGAACAGCGTAAAAAATAAATAAAACCAATTATTCACCTACTGTTGTTTTTTTTATTCTGCCTCCCAAAGATTGCAGGCTTGGTGCACATTTATCCTGTGCTCTGCACTGAGTGCTTACACCGGAGTGTCCTTGTAAATCTCTGAAATTCGTGATTCAGGCAGATTCCCCAGTGGAAGATTCCCTATAACGATGCAGGTGGAGTCACTGTGGACGCCATGGGACCTGTGATCCGGCGGTGTCCATCTTTTTAGGATTGCACAGTTTTGTTCACTTCTGAAAAGGACACCGATGAACAGAGACCAGATGGAGTAAATCTGCTTCCTCATTATAGTGAATGGGTTTCACGTCACTCAGAGATTTAGATTGAAACTCCAAATTAAGTGCTCAGCGTAGGGCGCCAGATAAATGTGCTCACAAATGTTATGTAAAATGTTCCCAATAAAAGCTTCAACTCAATCCACAAAAATAGCAAGCCATTACTCAGGTCCGTCATCTTTTAATGGAAATATAGTGGGCTTCCACGTTACTGGTAGCACAAAGGCTATGGAAAAGCAAAATGACTCTTCGCTCCACAAAAGAAATTAAGCAAATTCTTTGCACCGAAATCCAAATGCCCCTGCTCCCTTCTGAGCCCCAGTGTGCCTAAATCACATTTAGTGCCCACATGTTTGGCATTTCTGTAGTGATGAGAGCCCACCTAATTTACAGGTGGTGTCTCCAGAAGCATGAGCTGGGCATAATGTACTGGTGGTGACTAGAGTTGAGCGATACCAGCCGATACTTGAAAATATCGGATCGGAATGGATCGGCCGATCTTAAAAAAAAGTATCGGTATCGCCGATTCCGATACCGGAAGTCCCATTCAAGTCTATGGGACTTCCGGTATCGGAATAAGAAAAACCCTATTTTTGCCTTGTACAGCCTCTCTGGGGTCTGTACGGGCCTTTCGGGGGACGGTGCCGGCCTGCCAGGGGGTCTGTGCAGGCTCCGGTGGTCTGTGCCGGCCTGCCGGGGGCTGTGCCGGCCTGCCGGTGGTCTGTGCAGGCTCCAGTGGTCTGTGCCGGCCTGCCGGGGGGCTGTGCCGGCCTGCCGGTGGTCTGTGCAGGCTTCGGGGGTCTGTGCAGGCATCGTCCGATGGGACTACAAGTCCCATCGGGCGATGCCTGCTACCATGACAGTGATTGACACATTAGCCGGATGATGGGACTACTACTGTCCCATCATTGGCTAATGTGTTGAATGTAAAAAAAAAAAAAAAAATTACATGCTACATACATGCTACATGCATACAACATGCATACTACATATATACATGTAACATACATACTACATTTATACTACATGCAACATGCATACTACATACATGCTACATACTACATGCATGCTACATACATGCTACATACTACATACATGCTACATACATACTACATATATACTACATGCATACAACATACATACTACATATATACTACATGCATGCAACATACATACTACATATATACTACATACATGCAACATACATACTACATATATACTACATGTAACATACATACTACATATATACTACATGTAACATACATACTACATACATGCTACATACTACATGCATGCTACATACTACATACATGCTACATACTACATACATGCTACATACATACTACATACATAATACATATATACTACATGCATGCAACATACATACTACATATATACTACATGCATGCAACATACATACTACATATATACTACATGCATGCAACATACATACTACATATATACTACATGTAACATACATACTACATATATACTACATGTAACATACATACTACATACATGCTATATACTACATGCATGCTACATACTACATACATGCTACATACTACATACATGCTACATACATACTACATACATAATACATATATACTACATGCATGCAACATACATACAACATATATACTACATGCATGCAACATGCATACTACATATATACTATATATACTACATGTAACATACATACTACATATATACTACATGCTACATACATGCAATATACACACTACATGCTACATACATGCAACATACATACTACATACATGCTACATACATACACACTACATGCTACATACATGCAACATACATACTACATACATGCTACATACATGCAACATACATACTACATACATACTACATACCACATGCATGCAACATGCATACTACATATATACTGCATATATACTACATGCATGCAACATACATATATACTACATACAATACATACATATAGACATACAGTACATATAACATAGAGTACATACTTACCGTCACTTGTCACTTTGATCCCCGAAGCCATTGTCACCTGAGGGATAAATATCAAAATAAAAAAACACCAATATACTTACCCTGATCCGCAGAAGTCCACGAGGGTCCCACGTCCATCTTGCGTGGAGAACAGCAGCATCAGCTGATGCTACCGTTCTCTACCAGCTCCAGGAATACAATGACGGAAGGTAGGTATCCTTCCGCACTGTATTCCTCCACCACTTTAAAAAAAAAAAAGTCCCTAGTCTCACTTTATGCCATTGCTGCGTGGGAAATTCCCACGCAGCAATGGCATAAAGTGAGACAAGGGACTTTTTTTTTTTTTTTTTTAAAGTGGTGGAGGAATACAGTGTGGAAGGATACCTACCTTCCGTCATTGTATTCCTGGAGCTGGTAGAGAACGGTAGCATCAGCTGATTCTGCTGTTCTCCACGCAAGATGGACGTGGGACCCTCGTGGACTTCTGCGGATCGGGGTAAGTATATTGGTGTTTTTTTATTTTGATATTTATCCCTCAGGTGACAATGGCTTCGGGGATCAAAGTGACAAGTGACGGTAAGTATGTACTCTATGTTATATGTACTGTATGTCTATATGTATGTATTGTATGTAGTATATATGTATGTTGCATGCATGTAGTATATATGCAGTATATATGTAGTATGCATGTTGCATGCATGTGGTATGTATGTAGTATGTATGTAGCATGTATGTAGTATGTATGTTGCATGTATGTAGCATGTAGTGTGTATGTATGTAGCATGTATGTAGTATGTATGTAGCATGTAGTGTGTATGTTGCATGTATGTAGCATGTAGTATATATGTAGTATGTATGTTACATGTAGTATATATAGTATATATGTAGTATGCATGTTGCATGCATGTAGTATATATGTATTATGTATGTAGCATGTATGTAGCATGTATATAGTATGTAGCATGTATGTAGTATGTAGCATGCATGTAGTATGTAGCATGTATGTAGTATGCATGTTGCATGTAGTATATATGTAGTATGTATGTTACATGTAGTATATATGTAGTATGCATGTTGCATGCATGTAGTATATATGTAGTATGTATGTTGCATGCATGTAGTATATATGTAGTATGTATGTTGCATGCATGTAGTATATATGTAGTATGTACAGTGGGGAAAAAAAGTATTTAGTCAGTCAGCAATAGTGCAAGTTCCACCACTTAAAAAGATGAGAGGCGTCTGTAATTTACATCATAGGTAGACCTCAACTATGGGAGACAAACTGAGAAAAAAAAATCCAGAAAATCACATTGTCTGGTTTTTTTCATTTTATTTGCATATTATGGTGGAAAATAAGTATTTGGTCAGAAACAAAATTTCATCTCAATACTCTGTGATATATCTTTTGTTGGCAATGACAGAGGTCAAACGTTTTCTGTAAGTCTTCACAAGGTTGCCACACACTGTTGTTGGTATGTTGGCCCATTCCTCCATGCAGATCTCCTCTAGAGCAGTGATGTTTTTGGCTTTTCGCTTGGCAACACAGACTTTCAATTCCCTCCAAAGGTTTTCTATAGGGTTGAGATCTGGAGACTGGCTAGGCCACTCCAGGACCTTGAAATGCTTCTTACGAAGCCACTCCTTCGTTGCCCTGGCAGTGTGCTTTGGATCATTGTCATTTTGAAAGACCCAGCCACGTTTCATCTTCAATGCCCTTGCTGATGGAAGGAGGTTTGCACTCAAAATCTCACGATACATGGCCCCATTCATTCTTTCATGTACCCGGATCAGTCGTCCTGGCCCCTTTGCAGAGAAACAGCCCCAAAGCATGATGTTTCCACCACCATGCTTTACAGTAGGTATGGTGTTTGATGGATGCAACTCAGTATTCTTTTTCCTCCAAACACGACAAGTTGTGTTTCTACCAAACAGTTCCAGTTTGGTTTCATCAGACCATAGGACATTCTCCCAAAACTCCTCTGGATCATCCAAATGCTCTCTAGCAAACTTCAGACGGGCCCGGACATGTACAGGCTTAAGCAGTGGGACAGGTCTGGCACTGCAGGATCTGAGTCCATGGTGGCGTAGTGTGTTACTTATGGTAGGCCTTGTTACATTGGTCCCAGCTCTCTGCAGTTCATTCACTAGGTCCCCCCGCGTGGTTCTGGGATTTTTGCTCACCGTTCTTGTGATCATTCTGACCCCACGGGGTGGGATTTTGCGTGGAGCACCAGATCGAGGGAGATTATCAGTGGTCTTGTATGTCTTCCATTTTCTAATTATTGCTCCCACAGTTGATTTCTTCACTCCAAGCTGGTTGGCTATTGCAGATTCAGTCTTCCCAGCCTGGTGCAGGGCTACAATTTTGTTTCTGGTGTCCTTTGACAGCTCTTTGGTCTTCACCATAGTGGAGTTTGGAGTCAGACTGTTTGAGGGTGTGCACAGGTGTCTTTTTATACTGATAACAAGTTTAAACAGGTGCCATTACTACAGGTAATGAGTGGAGGAAAGAGGAGACTCTTAAAGAAGAAGTTACAGGTCTGTGAGAGCCAGAAATCTTGATTGCTTGTTTCTGACCAAATACTTATTTTCCACCATAATATGCAAATAAAATGAAAAAAAAACAGACAATGTGATTTTCTGGATTTTTTTTTCTCAGTTTGTCTCCCATAGTTGAGGTCTACCTATGATGTAAATTACAGACGCCTCTCATCTTTTTAAGTGGTGGAACTTGCACTATTGCTGACTGACTAAATACTTTTTTTCCCCACTGTATGTAGCATGTATGTAGTATGTAGCATGTATGTAGCATGCATGTAGTATGTAGCATGTATGTAGTATGCATGTTGCATGTAGTATATATGTAGTATGTATGTTACATGTAGTATATATGTAGTATGCATGTTGCATGCATGTAGTATATATGTAGTATGTATGTTGCATGCATGTAGTATATATGTAGTATGTATGTTGCATGCATGTAGTATATGTGTAGTATGTATGTAGCATGTATGTAGTATGTAGTATGTATGTAGCATGCATGTAGTATGTAGCATGTATGTAGTATGCATGTTGCATGTAGTATATATGTAGTATGTATGTTACATGTAGTATATATGTAGTATGCATGTTGCATGCATGTAGTATATATGTTGTATGTATGTTGCATGCATGTAGTATATATGTAGTATGTATGTTGCATGCATGTAGTATATATGTAGTATGTATGTTGCATGCATGTAGTATATATGTAGTATGTATGTAGCATGTATGTAGTATGTAGCATGTATGTAGCATGCATGTAGTATGTAGCATGTATGTAGTATGCATGTTGCATGTAGTATATATGTAGTATGCATGTTGTATGTATGTAGAATGTATGTAGCATGTAATTTTTTTTTTTTTTTTTTACATTCAACACATTAGCCGGATGATGGGACTACTACTGTCCCATCATTGGCTAATGTGTCAATCACTGTCATGGTAGCAGGCATCGCCCGATGGGACTTGTAGTCCCATCGGACGATGCCTGCACAGACCCCCGGAGCCTGCACAGACCACCGGCAGGCCGGCACAGCCCCCCGGCAGGCCGGCACAGACCACCGGAGCCTGCACAGACCACCGGCAGGCCGGTACAGACCCCCGGACAGTCGGCACAGCCCCCCCGAAGGCCCGAACTGACGGCGCATCATGATGCGCACAGACAGCGCATCATGATGACGTCATTTCGGCAGCCAATCAGAGCCACTTTTGTGGCTCATTGCATTTTGGACTTCCGATTCCGGTATCCGATACGAAAAAAGTATCGGTACTCGGTATCGGAATTCCGATACGGCAAATATCGGCCGATACCCGATACTTGCGGTATCGGAAAGCTCAACACTAGTGGTGACTGAAACGTTCTGGTTACCATAGCGTACTGGTCACTACAACGGCAGTTTGCAATTTTCACTCAGTCAAAATTATCACTACATCTGTAGATAAATTCCCAAAGGGATATAATTACCAAAATCTGGTTACTTGAGGGGGGATTCTGCTTTTATAGCACTTAGGGGTTCATTATATGGAATCCGCAAACTAGTCTAAGAAATTCTGTACTCTAGGAGGCAAATAGTGCTCTGTCCCTCCCGAGTCACTCCATATGGCAAAGTAGTACTGTACAGCCACATATGGGGTATTTTTGCATTCAGCAGAAATTGCGGGACAAATTCTGGTGCCATTTTTACCCATTTCCCAATGTGAAAATATAAAACTTGGGGCTAACACACAATCTTGGTGGTAAAAATGTAAATTATTTTTCTTCACTGCCCAGCGGTATAAAAGTCTGTGACACACCTGTGGTGTCAGTGTAATCACTGCACCCCTAGTTGAGTTCATTTAGAGGTTTAATTGGTAAAATGGGGTCATCAGGGGCTCTGCCAATGTAACATGGCACCCTCAAACAAGTGCAGCAAAATCTGCACTGTAATATGGCGCTACTTCCTTTTTGAGCTTTGCACTGTGCCTCAAAAGTAGTTTTTGACCACATATGGGGTATCGGTGAACTCAGGAGAAATTGCACAACAAACTTTGGGGTCCATTTTCTCTTTTTACACTTGTAAAATACAAAATTTGTAGCTAAAATAGATTTTTGTGGGAAAAATGTGATTTTTTTTTATTGTCACAGCTTAACGTTATAAACTTCTGTGAAGCACCTGAGGGTTTAAGGTGCTCAATACACATCTAGATAAGGTCCCAAAGAGGTCTAGTTTCCAAAATGGTGCCACTGTTTAGGCCCATCAGGGGCTCGCCAAACGCGACATTGCAACCGCTAATTATTCCATCAAATTTTGCATTCAAAAAGTCTAAATGCCACTCCTTCCCTTCCAAGCCCTGCTGTGCACCCAAACAGTAGTATCCCCCCACATATGGGGTATCGTGTACTCAGGAGAAATTGCACAACAAATTGTATGGAGCAATTTCTCTTGTTACCCTTATGAAAATGCAAAATTTGGAGCTAAAAAAGATTTATTTGGGAAAAATGTGATTTTTTTTTATTTTCACGGCTTAACGTTTTAAACGTCTGTGCAGCACCTGAGGGTTCAAGGTACTCAATACACATCTAGATAAGTTCCATAAGGGGTCTAGTTTCAAAAATGATGTCACTTGTTGGAGGTTTCCACTGTTTAGGCACATCAGGGGCTCTCCAAACATGATATGGTGTCTGCTAATTATGCCAGCAAATTGTACATGCATTCAAAAAGTGAAATGGAGTTCCTTCCCTTAAGAGCCCTGCCGTGCACCCAATCAGTAGATTTCCACTCACATATGGGGTATCGTCATGCTCAGGAGAAATTGCACAACAAAATGTATGGTACATTTTCTCCTCTTACCCTTGTGAAAGTAAAAAAAAATAGCTCTAAAGGAAATTATTTGTGAAAGAAAAGTAAATGTTTATTTTTTCCACATTCCAAAAAAATTCTGTGAAACAGCTGAAAGGTAAATAAACTCCTTGAGGCTGTGTGCCCACAATGCGATTTTTAAGCATTTTTGCCGTGATTTTCGGCGTGAAAACGTTTAAAAAACTCATACACAACGCACCCCATGCATTCCTATGGCATTCCGCACATGCTGTACTAATACTGCGCTTTTTTCTGCTGCGGAATCGCATTGCGAAAAAAAAACGCAACATGCTCATTCTTTTTGCGGAATCGCAAAGAATTGCCACGATTCCGCACCCATAGGAATGCATGAGAATCGCTTACTTCCCGCATGTGGCTATGTCCACCATGCGCAAAGTTAAGCGTCTCATGTGCGGATTGTACCCATGGTGTGGAGGAGAGGAGACTGTCCTCCAGGCCCTGGGTACCATACCCCTGTAAAAAAAGAATAAAAAATAAAAAATCGGGGTATATTTACCTTCCGACGTCACGCGCAGCATTCCCGGCCTAGCGTTCCCAGTAATGCCTTGCGGCAAGGACCTGTGATGACATAGTCTCGCGATACTCTAGCGGTCTCATGAGATCACTATAGCAACGCGAGAGCAACGTCATCACAGGTCTCGCAAGGCATCGCTGGGAACGGGAGCGTCGCTGAGACTGCGCGGGACGTTGGAAGGTAAATATACCCTGAGTTTTTATTTTTTTATCATTTTTAACATTCTATCTTTTACTATTGATGCCGCATAAGCAGCCTCAATAGTAAAAAGCTGGTCACACTCGTCAAACACTATGTTTGACGAGTGTGACCAACCTGTCAATCACTTTCCAAGCGATGCTTCAAATCGCTTGAATATCGCACGTGAAAATCGCGGCAAAATCACGAACATAATCGCGGTAAAATCGCGCAGAAAAAACGCGCGTTTTCTGGGAAGGAGTCCGGTTTTGAGGGTCCGGTTTAAAACGCTACGTGGGCACATAGCCTGAATGTGGTTTTAAATACCTTGAGGGGTGCAGTTTTTAGAATGGTGTCATTTTGGGGTATTTTGTGTCATATAGGCCCCTCAAAGTCACTTCAAATGTGAAGTGGTCCCTAAAAAAATGGTTTTGCAAATTTTGTTGTAATAAGAAATCGCTGGTCAACTTTTAACTCTTATAACTTCCTAACAAAAACAAATATGTTTCCAAACTTGTGCTGCTGTAAAGTAGACATGTGGGAAATGCTATTTATTAACTATTTTGTGCAATATGACTCTGAATTAAAGGTATAAAAATTAAAGTTTGAAAATTGCAATATTTTCAAAATTTTCACCAAATTTCCGTTTTTTTCAAAAATAAACACAAGTCATATCAAAGAAATTTTACCACTATCATAAAGTATAATATGTCTCTAGAAAACATTCTCAGAATCACAGGGATCCATTGAAGCATTCCAAAGTTATGACCTCATAAAGTGACAGTGATCAGAATTGTAAAAATTGGCCTGGTCAGGAATGTGAAAACAGGCTTTGGAGTGAAGGGGTTAAACTACACACACATGGCACTAATTATATATCTGCTATCTATCTATCTATCTATCTATCTATCTAACTACCTATTCCCTGTCTTTGAACTTCTAACACCTAATCATCTGTCATTTCTATTCTGCATTCTATTCCAGTATGTGTCACACTGATGGTGCACATGGATGGCACATGGATGCACATGGCTCATGGATGCTACACAGATGGTACATGTGTAACAAGGGGGCATGGGAGGGGTAGTTATGGCCGAATTACTTAAAGGCACAGTGTGCAGACAGAGTCCACTGAGCAAACTGTCAGCATGCAACCCCTGTCCCTTGTACATAAATGGACCAGACTGACAAAGCTTTCCCACAGTTTGCCTTGTTATCTCTCCAGCCACGGTAGTCCAGGTGAAATAGAGTCCAATTAGGCAACTGCTGTCCAACAGGGAATATGAATGAATAGAAATGGGCTAGAATAAAAAGAGTACAACACTGGATTTCCTGATCTCTCCCTGCACTCTCCACAGACACACCCAAAGCAACTGCAGAAGCCGAAGATCTGCAGTAGTCCATGCGCTGGAATCTGGGCGCTTAAAACCCCTTCAGTGGGGGCCCTTCAAGAGTCCTGGGGCCCGTTTTGCAGTCCTTAGTCCTATTTTAGTCCTTAGGGCCTTTATAGTCTTTGGGGCCCTTTTTAATCCTCAGTCCGGGGTAACAGATCTCTTCCCTCTGGGAGTCTGGCAGTGCCCCGTCTATTCAGCACATCTGCTCTGGGCTAGCATACCCGAGCTTCTGACTAGGGACAGCAGCTTCCTGTTCCCTCTCTGCTGCTGGCCCAGCCACCAAATTAACTAGCTCTTTCCCTAACTCTAACACATAAGCATAGACTTAGCATGTCTTTTTACCAACAGTAGTTAAAGGGGAACTCCCCACACTCCATTTTAATACACATACAAACATTGCAAACATAGCCCATGAAGAACACATGGACATTTTACATGAAGGTATTAACCAATAGGTATTCTGTCCGGGTACCGCATATATTACAATAATGAACACATGACATATTTATATAAAGTGCACGGGGGGGTCACACGGAAAGAGGAGAAGTCGCAACTGAAGGGACCTGCCACCTCCTTACACATGGATGCCACACGGATAACACACACGAACACGGATAGCACCGACACTTGTTTTTCCAGTTCCCAAAATATCAGGATGTGTGAAAGAGGCCTTAAAGTGTGTTAAAGGGGTTCTGTGTAGTCCTAGGAGACCTCAGAGCACATTACAGACATCTGTCAAGCCAGGGAATGATAGGCTTTGCAGTCCTTGCTGTTCACGGCAAATTTAATTGCCATTAATCACTAATTTTGGAAAACTTTCGTGAAGCTTTTGAATTCAGATTTCAGAAGATTCACTCATCTCTACCTCAATGCAAAATTACTGTTAAAGGGAATCTGTCACTCCATTTTTCGACTATCAGCTGCCGGCACCGCCATCAGGGGCTCATCTACAGAATTCTGTAATGCTGTAGATAAGCCCCCCGATGTAACCTGAAACATAAGAAAAATTAATTACATTATACTCACCCAGGGGCGGTCCGGGTCCGGTTTTGGTCCGATGGGTGTTGCAGTCCGGTCCGGCGCCTCCCATTTTCTAGCGCTGATGTCCTCTTCTTTGCTTCCCATCGTGGCTCCTGCGCAGGTGCGCAGGTGCACTCTGCTCTGCCCTGTTGAAGGCAGAGCAGAGTACTGCAGTGCGCAGGCGCCGGACAAGGTCAGAGAGGTCCGGCGCCTGCGCACTGCAGTACTTTACTCTGCCTTCAACAGGGCAGGTAAAGTGCGCCTGCGTGAGAGCCACGACGGGAAGCAAAGAAGAGGACGTCACCGCTACAAGATGGGAGCGCCAGACCGGACCGCAACACCCATCGGACCAATACCGGACCGCCCCCCGGGAGTATAATCTAACTCGTTTTTCTTATCTTTCAGGTTACATCGGGGGCTTATCTACAGCATTACAGAATGCTGTAGATAAACCCCTGATGGTGGTGATAGATTCCCTTTAACACAATTGTAGCTGTATAGACAGACATGTAAATGATACAATTGTTGGCAGTGAAAGAGGATGACATCTGCTATACAGAGGCGGCCCATTGCTTTATAATATGTACATGCATGGTATATAACAGTAATAGCAGCAAAATAGCGCCAAAACATTACATTCATTATTTTATCTGGGTTTTCAGCTGCAGCATCTTTCTCTGTACCAGAACATTTTCTAGAGAAAAGTATCTGTGTCTTTAATTGTGCACAGAAGGTTTTCTAATAAGTATCAGCACCCAAAGATGCCATCAGAAAAAGAGACCGACACTGAGGCAACAAAGGTTGGAGCTTGACAAACTTCACAGTTCTTTATAGAAGATTCCCAGCTTTCATTTACCGTCTACTAGAGATTAAATGAAGAAAATTCAGCGTTTTTTTCAGCTCCACGTGAAAATGATGGCAATTATTTTGAGCAGGATTCGGCAGTAGAGATAAATTTGCAGGACATTAAAGATTTTGGCTCAATTAGTTATGTCCTTTCTGTCTCACTTTATTCATAGACTTGGTGGTCATTCCATATATAAAACGCCACAACTTTGAGAAGGGGCATTCTTCTGAATAAATAGTCTCATTTATGCCATCTGCTAGCGTTGACTTTGACATACAAGTCCTTCAACAAAATTAAGAATATGTTAAGATTCGGCACCGGTGAACAGTACTTTTACTCTATTTTTACCATAGGTCATCTATATGGGAGGTTAACCAAGAAAATGTCAAACTGTAGAGACTTTCCCCACATATGTCACATTTATCTGCATCCTTTTGTCATATTTAGCACCCAAGTGGCCCTAAAAGCCCTGGGACTGGCAGCAGGCTTGGCACAAAGATCAACATTTGGCAGCCTTATGTTTTAATATGCGATTGTACAGGAAAGTTTTGACCTGCACATTTTTGCAAGGAAAGCAATTTTCAAGATCTTCTTCCAGGTAGACATAGAAGGTGATATTGGAAGAAAGTCACCAGATGCTAGTCTGCATGATAAAATGATTTTGTGGGTCATTCACAAAAATGGGACCCGCATTCCAAAAGCATAACATTATGTGACATAGTTGCATAGGTTTCTTTACCAATTGTACATTTTTTCAGTAAATTAAATATAACCGGCAATGTTATGAGTATTGAGTAGAGATGAGCAATTTTGCCTTTTTTTGGGTCGAGTCGGGTTTCATGAAACCCGACTTTCTCAAAAGTCGGGTCGAACGAAATCGGCCGATTATTGTGAAAAGTCGAAGGCCGACTGAAACACGAAACCCAATGCAAGTCAATGGGGAAGAAAAGTCGGCAGTGAGTGGAGGACAGGAAACACACCTACAGTGCCCATTTTAATGCCAAAAACATCAATTCTTATTACTTAAGCTTGTCAACCTTAATTTACTTTATAATAATAGTTAGGCATTGAAAACTGGGGGTTATTTGGCTAAAGTTGTGGGGGGGTAGGGCTGGCTCCAGATTTTCGTGGGCCCAGGGCCAAAGAGTGTCAATGGGCTCCTTTAACACATGCCACAATTCATGATCCTCTGATACGGCAGAGAAATAGCGGTATAGTACAATGAAAAATACTTCACTTCTTACATCTCATGACTGAGATCCATTTTAAATTCTCCAATAGCTCCATAAACGGACAGTGTATTACTCCATACAGTATTATGGCCACCGCATAGTGCGCCATACAGAGTAATGAGGCCCATATATTTCTCCATTCAGAATCATTGGTCCCATATAATGTTTGAAACAGTATATGATAAGCTCCACATAATGCTACAGTATGTAGGTCCCCATGGATGAAGCTCCACTGTGTTATGGGCCCAAATAATGCTCCATATATAATGGGCCCCATTTCTAATGCTCCAGTGCATAATGGGCCCTGTAAATGCTGCTCCAGTGTCTGATGTCCACCTTTGGAATGTTCCAGTGTATGGTGGGCCTCATATATCATTCTCCAGAGTATAGTGCTCCCCAAAAATAGCTGTCCCAACATTGAAAACAATTAAATAAGTCTCCTCACTAGGGAATCCCTGTACTAGCCTGGACTCCTCGTTGTCCCCATCTTCCATCTCACTGCACTTGGACTGTTTAGGCAGAGGGGTACAGACGTGATGTCATCGAGCTCTCTGACCAGAATGTCACTGTCAGGAAACGCGGAAGACGTCACAGCGGTGGAGCAGGGAGAGGTAAATATTTCAACTTTGCAAGTGCTGTGATCCTGAGCAAGCAGGGGGAGCCCACTCGTTGGCGACGGCACTGGCACAGGGCCCCTCATAGTACGCCAGTGTGTCTGATGGTGGGGGTGCACTTGATTCTACTATGAGGGACCTTTTGCCAGTGCCGTTGCCAAACAGTGTTCCCACCCACCTGTCCAGGGCAACGGCACTTGCACGGGTACATGCGCCAGGTGGTGACCCCGGCCCTGTGGGGGAGGCAGCCCAGTTAGGGAGGTGGAAAAATTGGCATATGTTGATGTTGGACATTCAGCAGCTGCAAAATGGAGGAATTGGAGAAGTCCACGGAAGAGGACAAAAGCAAGCCATTTTTCTGGCAACCTACGTGTCAGCAGGGGAGGGTGGGACAAAATCCTTTGAAACCCATGCATAGTTCATTTTAATGAAGGTTAGATCATCAACATTTTGGGTCGACAGATGGGTCCTTTTTTCTGTCAGAATTGATCCAGCAGTACTGAAGACTCGTTCAGATAACACACTAGCAGCAGGGCAAGCGAGCTTCTGTAAGGCATATTGTGCCAATTCAGGCCAGGTGTCAAGTTTACTGGCCCAATAGTCAAAGAGGAATGGTGAGGGAGAACATCGATATGGGAGAAGTAGTTTGTTACCAAAGTTGACAACTGCTGTCTCCTGTCATTTTCGATCGATGCAGTATTACCAGTCGTGTGAGTGGTACTTGAAAAATCAGTCTACAACATGGTCATGAAACCCATGTGTCCAACGCCACTTCGGCTGTGTGCACCACGAACACCTCTTCCATGTTGCCACCTACGGCTTGTTGGAAAAACATCACCGCCGCTGTGTGCTGGGAATGCCTCAAGCAAACGGTTTACCAGAGTTGCTTGTTTGTTTTGGAATATGCCTTTATAGCGTGGTTCCAGGATGCTGGCCAACCAGTAGTCGTCATTGTTCATCATTTTGGCAATGCGCGGGTCCCTTTTTAGGATCTGCAAGGCATAATCAGACATGTCGGCCAATGTTCCAGGTGTCAATGATGCACTGCGAGTGCTGGGTGGAGGAGCACTTTCTGGCAAATCCAGATCCCTCCAGTCACGCACAAACCCTGTACCTGACCTTGCCACGCCAACATTTTTTCTTGCCCCCTGAGAAGCATCCTCGTCCCCAAAATAATCATCCCCATCATCCTCCTCCACCTCTTCCTCTTCTTTCTCCACCTCATCCACGAGACTTCCCTGACCAGAAAATGGCTGACTGTCATCAAAGCTTCCCTCCTCCTCTTCCTGCTTGGCTGCAGACGCCTGCTCCTTAATGTGCGTCAAAGTTTGCATGAGCAGATGCATAAGTGGGATGCTCATGCTTATGATGGCATCGTCTGCACTTACCAGCCGTGTGCATTCCTCTAAACACTGAAGGAATTTACAGAGGTCTTTCAGCTTCGACCACTGCACACCAGACAACTCCATGTCTGCCTGCAAACTGCCTGCCATGTATCCTCCCACAAATGAATTACAGCCTGCCTCTGTTCGCACAGCCTCTGAACCATGTGCAGGATGGAGTTCCACCTTGTTGCAACGTCGATAATTAGGCAGTGCTTGGGAAGGTGGAGCAATCGCTGCAGCTTCTGCATACGACTGGAGTGTACGGGCGACCGGCGGATGTGCGAGCACAGTCTTCGCACCTTATGGAGCAGGGGTGTTAACTCCGGAAAATTATTGAGGAAGCACTGCACCACCAGGTTCAAGGTGTGAGCCAGGCAAGGTATGTATCTGAGTTTTGAAAGGGCTATGGCTGTCCAAAATTCCGGCCGTTATCACTAACTACCTTGCCTGCCTCAAGATGTAGACTGCCCAGCCATGACTCAGTTTGACGCTGCAAGTAGTCGGCCAGTACCTCCGCGGTGTGTCTGTTGACTCCCAAACTCATCATCTTCAACACAGCCTGCTGACGCTTACCACTAGCTGTTCGATAGTGGGACACCTCGTGTGCAACACTGGCAGCTGCGGATGGAGTGCTCGTGCGACTGCGCTCTGTGGATGAGTTTTCGCTTCTGGAGGAGGAGGAGGGTCGAACGCCTACAGCTAACTGTTTCCTATACCGTGGGCTAGGCAGCACTGTCCCACCACCGCTGTCCCCTGTGGACCCTGCATCCACCATATTAACCCAGTGTGCAGTGATGGACATGTAACGGCCCTGGCCATGCCTACTGGACCATGCAGCTGTTGTGATGTGCACCTTTCCACTCACTGATTGCTTGAGTGCATGGACAATGCGGTCTTTCACATGCACGTGGAGGGCTTGGATGGCTTTTCGAGAAAAGACGTGCCGACTGGGTAGGTCATAGCGTGGTACTGCGTAGGTCATGAGCTTGCGGAAAGCTTTGCTTTCAACCAACCGGTAGGGCATCATCTCTAACGAGATTAGTTTGGCAATGTGGGCCAGTGTATGCGGATGAGAGGATGAGTACTTTCTTGTCCTACTCAGAGTCTCTGGTTGGGTGAGCTGGACTTGAGAGCTGCATATGGTGGAACTAGCGGTGGACATGGCGGATTGAGAGAGAGTTGGTGATGGTGATGGTGTTGGTGGTGTTGCTGATGGCCTAGATTCAGTCTTTTATAGCATTAACATTGTGATTCCATGACTGCTTTGCCCTTGCGACGACACCTCAACATTTGCTGCTGGTGGTGTGCTAACCGGTGGGCTTACAGTGGGGGAAGCGATGTAGCGTTGCTGACTACCTTCATTCGGAGCAGGTGCACATGTGGTACGTGAGGTTTGGTAGTCCGTCCACGCTTGCAAGTGCATGGTGGTTAAATGTCTAAGCATGCAACTGGTATTCAAATTTCTCAGATTTTTCCCTCGGCTAGAGGTCTTTGCGCACTTCTTACAGATAACTTTTGCCTGATCATTAGGATTTTGTTCAAAAAAGTGCCACACTGCACTCTTCCTACTTTGGAAGACATTTTGAGACCTTGCACGCAGCGCTAATTTGACTGTCAGGCCAAGCTGTCCAGCAACTCTTTTGGTTTTTGTAACCCGTTGTTGGACTGCTACGGTCCTGCCAGATAACAGCTGTTGCGATGTCGTTGCCTGCTGCGGATCCTCCTCCTCCTCTTCTGAGCTATTGGCAGCGGCATCCTCTTCCCCCAATGGATGCCAATCTGGGTCAACAACTGGGTCATTCATCACCTCCTCTTCAATTTCATGTGCACCTTCCTCTGTGTCACGGTGTAAGGTGGTATAGTATGCGGGAAGGGGCACCTGAGTTTCATCAGGGTCAGATTCTGGCTCAGTACACTGCTAGGACAATGTAGTGCTCTGACTGAATGTACCAGCAGAAAAATCTAGCAGTGGCTGTGCATCAGTGCACTCCATGTCAGATTCATCTTGGACTGGGGAATTCACGATTTCACTTGCTAATCCAGGCATGGTATGTGAAAAGAGCTCCATGGAGTAATCGGTAGTGTGGCCTGCCACATCCTTCACTTTTGGTAGGGGTGAAGGACACAAGGAAAGGTGTTGTTCCTGACCAGGAGCCTCCAATGACGACTCAGTGCTTTTATTTTTTGAAACTTCAGAAGAGGAGGCGAGAGAGCTGGAGGCTGTGTCAGCAATGTAAGCCAAAACATGTTCCTGAAGCTCTGGCTTTAAAAGTGGTTTACCAACTCCCAGAAAAGAGATCCTTCGAGGCCTTGTGGAGCCAGACGATGACGCAGGCTCAACACCTCCTGCCTTAGGTGCTATTGTGCTTTTGCCACTACCAACAGATGCAACACCATCACCACCATCGGGACCAGCTGGCAACCCCCTCCCACTTCCATGGCATCTTCCACCATACTTGCTCATTTTTGTGAAAATGTACCCAAAATACCACCAACTATATGGTACTGTAAAACAAGGTAGAAGGTGTATGTACTATTGGTGAGATTTTGAATCTCACTATAGACTTGAGGGTGCAGAACTATTGTCTCTGGCCCAGTAGAGATTACACCTCAATGTAACAGGTTGAAATTGGATGGTGAATGACAAGGTGGAGGGTGTCTTTAGGATTGGTGAGATTTTGAATCTCACGATAGATTTGAGGACGCAGAACTATTGTCTCTGGCCCAGTAGAGATTAAACCTCAATGTACAAAAAAAAGAGAAGAGAAGCCAGCGTTGCCAAAAATGAGATATTTAGCAAAAAAATTGATCAATTCAATTGAGCCACCCCGCCGCGCCAAGGCAATCTCATGTGGGGGGTCCTACTCTACGTTTTTAATAAACACTGTGCCATTACGGACTCCTAGATACATTAAAAGCAAGAACACTTTAAGTGCAATCCGTACCTGAGCATTTCTGGATCGCTCCCATGATGCCAGAAAAGGCAAGTGCGGATGAAGGCCAACCAGGTCTGAATGCAGACGTGTCAGGTTTAGCCTCCACACATTGCCCGACCAGCAATCATAGATGAAGGGCAATGCAGGTTCAGATACAGGTGCACAATTAAATAAAGCTTGGGGCAGGGTGGGGCTGCTGTGTGTGTGTGCACAGCAGCCTAGATCCATCACAGTGAACACAGAAAAAATGGCGAACACAACCCAGCGCGCACGGCAACAGTGGTGGTCAGCCACATACCAATGCACAAAAAAAAGAGAAGAGAAGCCAGCGTTGCCAAGGTCAGAACGCATAACATAAAGTGCATATGCACATAACATCTAACTGTATTCAAAATGAGATATTTAGCAAAAAAATTGATCAATTCAATTGAGCCACCCCGCCGCGCCAAGGCAATCTCATGTGGGGGGTCCTACTCTATGTTTTTAATAAACACTGTGCCATTACGGCCTAGATACATTAAAAGCAAGACCACTTTAAGTGCAATCCGTACCTGAGCATTTCTGGATCGCTCCCATGATGCCAGAAAAGGCAAGTGCGGATGAAGGCCAACCAGGTCTGAATGCAGACGTGTCAGGTTTAGCCTCCACACATTGCCCGACCAGCAATCATAGATGAAGGGCAATGCAGGTTCAGATACAGGTGCACAATTAAATAAAGCTTGGGGCAGGGTGGGGCTGCTGTGTATGTGTGCACAGCAGCCTAGATCCATCACAGTGAACACAGAAAAAATGGCGAACACAACCCAGCGCGCACGGCAACAGTGGTGGTCAGCCACATACCAATGTACAAAAAAAAGAGAAGAGAAGCCAGCGTTGCCAAGGTCAGAACGCATAACATAAAGTGCATATGCTTACATACACAGCAGCCCCACCCTGCCCCAAGCTTTATTTAATTATGCACCTGTATCTGAACCTGCATTGCCCTTCATCTATGCTTACTGGTCAGGCAATGTGTGGAGGCTAAACCTGACACGTCTGCATTCAGACCTGGTTGGCCTTCATCCGCACTTGCCTTTTCTGGCATCATGGGAGAGATCCAGAAATGCTCAGGTACGGATTGCATTTAAAGTGGTCTTGCTTTTAATGTATCTAGGAGGCCGTAATGGCACAGTGTTTATTAAAAACGTAGAGTAGGACCCCCCACATGAGATTGCCTTGGCGCGGCGGGGTGGCTCAATTGAATTGATCAATTTTTTTGCTAAATATCTCATTTTGAATACAGTTAGATGTTATGTGCAAATGCACTTTATGTTATGCTTTCTGACCTTGGCAACGCTGGCTTCTCTTTTCTTTTTTTATTAAACCTCAATGTAACAGCTGAAATTGGATGGTGAATGACAAGGTGGGGGGTGTCTATAGGATTGGTGAGATTTTGAATCTCACTATAGATTTGAGGATGCAGAACTATTGTCTCTGGCCCAGTAGAGATTACACCTCAATGTAACAGGCTGAAATTGGATGGTGTATGACAAGGTGTAGGGTGTCTATAGGATTGGTGAGATTTTGGAACTCACTAGATATTTGAGGACGATGACAACGATGCTCTCAGTCCAAGTATGGACTCAGGCAGCCTAATAAGCAGGACTGCAGCACATTGCACACACAAAGGGGTGGGAAAATGAACGCTTGGTAACTGTGCAGAAAAGAGGAAGAAAATTATTTTTGCTTTTACAAAAGCAGTTTGCACAGCCGTGTGCAAACAGCAATGCAGCTATCAGGGAGCCTTATAAGGCAGCCTAATAACCAATAGAGCTGATGCACAAAAATAGAGCCTCCCCTGTCACTGCATACAAAGTGTTGTGTTGTAAGTGGAAATTGCCAACAGCAGAAGAAGTTTTTTGGTTCTTCTTCCCTGCCTAACGCTCTCCCTACAGAATCATCAGCAGCAGCAGCTCTCCCTATGCTAAGATCGCCATAAGTAAGATGGCGGTCGGCCTTCACGCCCTTTTATAGCCGCTGTGACGCCTCACAAAGCCAGCCAATCACTTGCATGCCCTTCTCAAAGATGGTGGTGACCGTTGCCCATGTCATCGCGTTGCCCACAGTGTGTGTCCTCCATCATTGGCTGAAAAAGGGCGCTGGAAGCATCTTTTGAAACGCGACTTTGGCGCTCTGGTCGCCGACCTCGTGGCCGACCTCACGCTATGGTCGGGTTTCGTTTCATGAAACCCGACTTCAGCGAAAGTCGGCGACTTTTGAATATTACCGACCCGTTTCGCTCAACTCTAGTATTGAGGAAATCATCCAGCCCTTTTTTAAAGGCTGTTATTGTGTCTCCTATTACTACCTATTGAGGTAGGGCATTCCATATTCTGACTGCTCTCACTGTAAAGAATTATTTCTTATTTAGCTGCTGGAATCATCTTCCACCTGTAATAAGTTCCCCCTGGTCCTGGTCCCCCTGGTCCTTAGTGTGGTCCTTGTAAGGAATAAGCCATGCACCCGTACCTTGCACTGACCACACATATATTTATACATGTAAATGAGATCTCCCCTGAGGCGTCTTTTTTCTGAGCTAATGTTTAAGGTGATGCTTCACTGCTACTAAGTCTGGTGCTCAGAGGTAAAAATGCAATATAATGCACATAATATTCAATGAATCAAAAATTAATTGTTTATTCACAGTGGTTGAAATTGGACCAAAATCAATACAGGTATCCACAGATAATCAAAAATCGACGTTCCGGCTATTAAGCCTTTATCAAGAATTTTTCTGAAACATATTAAACAATGAAAATATTCAAAAGGACAGGAAAATCTCCTTTGTACAAAAAATAACATCTGATCATATGCTACATACAGGTCTCAAATACAATACATAAGATAATACAATATGCAAATTGATAATGATGGCATTTCCAGAGAATACATAAGATGTAATACACACAAAAAAATATCATCATAGACTATCCCCATCTTAATGAGAAGACTTCATTTACTCATATTATATGCAGCAAAGTGATATAAAAAAACAAAATAAATCTAGTACCTGTGTGAACATGGGTCCTAAAACATCAGATCAGATCATTTCCTGTCTTTGTATATGGAGAAGTGAGGGTTACCTTATATCAGGAGAAAAAGAGGACAACAAAATGTATGTAATGGGGGATCACATTAAACATGAAATCAATGCAAAATCAATGCATTTAAGTGCCGTGCCGTGCCGACCTTAAACAAAGTGGATTATAACATACCCCTTGTGTGAGAGACCGTCCAAGAGACGCGCGCCGTCAGGTGGTGACGATGAGAAGGGTTCTGTAGACGCATTGTGAATGTGTGCGCCCTTATGTGTCAGCTTAGCTTAGGACTTCCCGGGTAAAAGTCAACGTCCTCGATGAACATCTGCGCATGCGTCGCCGAAATCAAGCGGAAAAAGACGATGTTAAGAGGTAAACCTTACTCTGCATCCATAAGAATAAACTGTGCATGCGCCATCATTATCCAGTGGACAGAGTCAATATATGTAAACAAGGGACCACCTTCAATCGGGAATCACCGGGTACATTCAAAATCGCCACCGGCCTTCACAGGGAGAAAGTGCACCACCACCACTATAATATTACGGACGAGATAATCTACTTGTCACGAGTATGATCCGTTTGCAGCTAAAAAAAAGGGAGACAAAGAAAAAATGAATAGTGAAATCACCCCACTTTTATAAAAAATTATTATAATTTCCTTACAGATATTATTAACCCTACTTGTCCATTATAAATCTTAATGGTTATATACATACTGTCATATAATACACAATTTATGATACTCGATACCCTTCACACGCTATTTATATATGGCATACGTTTAGAGAAATACCACAAGTGTAAATTTAATTTAGTATAAACGAAGACTAGAGACAAAATAGATTAAATATGAATACAAAACGTAAGAAAATGAAAAAATGAAAAAATTCAGTTATAGGCAAAAATTCATGTTAGCAGGAAAATTACAAACATCTGCAAGGAGTTTGTATGTTCTCCCTGTGTTTGTGTGGGTTTCCTCCGGGGACTCCGGTTTCCTCCCACATTCCAAAGACATACTGATAGGGAATGTAGATTGTGAGCCCCATCGGGGACAGTGATGATAATGTGTGCAAACTGTAAAGCGCTGCGGAATATGTTAGCGCTATATAAAAATAAAGATTATTATTTATGGGAGGCCTTCCATCCCTTGTAATAATCTAGTTGCCGCCTTTGAGCTGATTGCATATCTTTTTTAAAATGTGAAGCCCAAAACGCGATCCCATATTTTAACCCCCTCATGACCAGAGGTATTTTCAGTTTTGCATTTTCGTTTTTTTGCTTCATTTTTTCCCAGAGCCATAACTTTTTTATTTATCCGTCAATATGGCCATCTGAGGGCTTATTTTTTGCAGGATAAGTTAGTTTGAACGACACCATTGGCTTTACCATGTCGTGAACTTGTTTTTTGTTTAGATTTTTTACTAGGTTCACTAAATCCTAAAACTGACCTGCCATTATGATTCTCCAGGTCATTACGAGTTCATAGATACCAAACATGTCTAGATCCTTTTTTATCTAAGTGGTGAAAAAAAATTCCAAACTTTGATTAAAAAAAAAATTGTGCCATTTACGGTACCCGTAGCGTCTCTATTTTTCGTGATTTCGGGTTGGGTGAGGGCTTATTTTTTGCGCGCCAAGCTTTTGTTTTTAATGATACCGTTTTGGTGCAGATGCGATCTTATGATCGACCGTTATTGCATTTTAATACAATGTCGCGGTGACCAAAAAAATGTAATTCTGGCGTTTTTACTTTTTTCTTGCAACACTGCTAGCGATCAGGTTAATTCTTTTTTTATTGATAGATCGGATGATTCTGAATGTGGCGATACCAAATATGTGTAAGTTTGATTTTTTATTGTTTTAATATGAAAGGGGCTGAAGGGGGGTGATTTGAACTTTTGTAATTTTTTATTTTTTATATTTTTAAAAACACTGTTTTTTTACTTTTGGAATGCTTCAAAAGTCTCCATTGGAGACTAGAAGCTGCCACAACCCGATTGGCTCTGCTACATACAGGCGATGATCAGATCAAAGCAAGCCAGCAGTGACAACAATAGAGGTCACTAGGAGACCTCTGGTTGTCATGCCGATGAACCGGTGACCCACGATGACGTGACAGGGGTCACCGGTGGACGAATTTCCATCCCAATGGCTGGAAGCGTGAGTTAAATGCCGCTTTCAGCATTTGACAGCGGCATTTAACGGCTTAATAGCCGTGGGTGGATCGCGATGTCGACGTGTCCCGGGAAAGATGTGGGCTCACCACAGGAGTCCACATCAAAGGGAGGGAGTCCTATGTCGGCGTACTATTACGGAAAGGGGTTAAATGTGGCCTCACAAGTTATTTATAGAGGAGTAACAATACGATAGGTTCACTGGATTTTTATCTCTCTTTTTATCCATCTTAAAATCTCGTTTGCTTTTGTTGCTGCTGCTTGACATTGAGTACTGCTGCTCAGTTTACTTGTAAACAGAATACCCAAGTCCCTTCTTCTGTTCTGTAGTCCCGAGTAGAGTTCAGCGAAACGGGTCGGTCAAATAAAAAAAAAGCCGACTTTAGCGCCTTTTCTCAGCCAATGATGGAGGACGCACACTGTGGGCAACGCAATGACATGGGCAGCGGCCACCACCATCTTAAAGAAGGACATTGAAGTGATTGGCTGGCTTTGTGTGGCGTCACAGTGGGTATAAATGGCTGTGACCGCCGACCGCCATCTTACTTCTGCCGATCTTAGAATAGGGAGAGGTGCTGCTGCTGATTCTGAAAAGGGAGAGCGTTAGGCAGGGAAGAAGAAAAGAAAACTGCTTCTGCTGATAGCGCTTTTCACTGTACAGTTAGTGTGCAGTGAAAGAGGAGTATTTTTGTTGTGTACAGCAGCGCTGGTGGTGATTAGGCTGCCTTTTAAGGCTACCTGCTAGCTGCATTGCTGTGTGCACACTGCTGTTCAAACTGCTTTTTTCAAAGCACTACATCTTTTATTATTTTGTCCTGGTGAGTTACTGAGCATTCATTTTTTCAAACACTGTATAGCGGTGTACGCTCCTCACACACTACCGTGTACCGGCTGGTATCACGGACAAATAGAAGCTATCTGGGTGTGACTCTGGAAGAACAAGCCGAGGAGTTTTTCCATTTTTCCAGGCCTACACCTTAGGGAGCTGTCCGCTTTTTAAACAGTTTCGTATATCTGCTATTTGATCACGGTAAAAACTAGACAGATAGCGTGTGTCAGTCCCTATACAAATAGATGGACATTGACAATTTTCCATACAGACACCGTATAGCGGTGTACGCTCCTCACACACTACCGTGTACCGCCTTGTATCACGGACAAATAGAAGCTATCTGTGTGTGACTCTGGAAAAAAAAGCCGAGGAGTTTTTCCATTTTTCCAGACCTACACCTTAGAGTGCTGTCCGCTTTTTAAACAGTTTCGTATATCTGCTATTTGATAACGGTCAAAACTAGACAGAGAAAGCGTGTGTCAGTCCGCATACAAAAAGATGGAGATTGACAATTTTCCATACAGACACCGTATAGTGGTGTACGCTCCTCACACACTACCGTGTGCCGCCTTGTATCACAGACAAATAGAAGCTATCTGTGTGTTACTCTGGAAAAAAAAGCAGAGGAATTTTTGCATTTTTCCAGACCTACACCTTAGAGTGCTGTCCGCTTTTCAAACAGTTTCGCATATCTGCTATTTGATTATGGTCAAAACTAGACAGAACATCGTGTGTCAGTCCCTATACAACTAGACGGAGATTGACAATTTTCCATACAGACACCGTATAGCGGTGTACGCTCCTCACACACTACCGTGTACCGCCTTGTATCACGGACACATAGAAGCTATCTGTGTGTGACTCTGGAAAAAAGCAAAGGAGTTTTTCCATTTTTCCAGACCTACACCTTAGAGTGTTGTCCGCTTTTCAAACAGTTTCATATATCTGCTGTTTGATCACGGTCAAAACTAGACAGAGAAAGCGTGTGTCAGTCCCTATACAAATAGATGGAGATTGACAATTTTCCATACAGACACCGTATAGTGGTGTACGCTCCTCACACACTACTGTGTGCCGCCTTTTATCATGGACAAATAGAAGCTATCTGTGTGTGACTGTGGAAAAAAAAAAGCTGAGGAGTTTTTCCATTTTTCCAGACCTACACTTTAGAGTGCTGCGTGTGTCAGTCCCTATACAAATAGACGGAGATTGACAATTTTCCATACACACACCTTATAGAGCTATCCGTTTCTCAAACCGTATTGTATATCTGCCGTTCGCAATACAGTCACATCTATACAGAGTCAGCGTGTGTGTGTGACACTCCGTAAATACATATACAGAGATTGTTAGTTACACAAAAAACGTATACAGCTGTACACTTCTGATACAGTTCCGTATATCTGCTTGTTGGATTATGGTCCAATACATACTGTGAGAGCGTCTGTGACTAACAAAATATATACTGTTGTGAGTTCATTTTCCCCTTCACTACTGAGGCCCGATAAACTCCCTCTTCTGGTAAAGAAAGGTAGTGAGCCTGATTATCAAACACCTGAGCCTAATGATGATGACTGGCTGAGTGGAGTTACTGACTGGATATAAGGCCGCCGACGCCCTTCTGCCCTGCGGGTGATTTCTCTGTGGGATCCTTGGAGACCAGTCTGAATTCCTGCTCTTCTAAAGCTAAGTTTTCTGCTCGGCTTTTTGCATTTGTGCTTTGACTTTGTTTTTCTTTGTTTTTCTGGATTTCTGCCATTCCCTGCTGGGGTGAGCTGAATTTCTTTAGCTCTGTCTTCTGAAAATACCTGAGTGCTGATTTAGTTTTTGAAGCCTAGCTGCTTCAGGGTCTTTTTCCATATCAGCTTGTTGGCTTATGTTTTTGATAGGGTTTTGGCAGATTGCAGACAGCAACCTTCCTTTCCTGTTCTGTTTAGTTAGCTTGGGCCCCATCGTTTGCTCAGCCTATCTTTCTATCTGTGTGAGTGTTTTTTCATCTTTCTTCACCGTCATTATATGTTGGGGGCTGTCTTTTACTTTGGGGTCTGCTCTGGGGCAGTTTAGATTTCCTTTTCTGTCTTTAGGCTATTTAGCTCTCCGGCTGTGATCGAGGGGTCTAGGGCACCGTAGGAACCCCCCACGGCTACTGCTAGTTGTGTTGATAGGTTCAGGGGTCTGCAATCTGATAGTTGCCAACTTCTCTGGTTTTCTGGACGTAGCTTCTATTTTTGTGTCTGCCTCCTACGGTGACTCGCTCATAACAGAAATCACCCACAGGGCAGAAGGGCGTCGGCGGCCTTATATCCAGTCAGTAACTCCACTCAGCCAGTCATCATCATAAGGCTCAGGTGTTTGATAATCAGGCTCACTACCTTTCTTTACCAGAAGAGGGAGTTCATCGGGCTCAGTAGTGAAGGGGAAAATGAACTCACAACAATATATGTAGATTTAATTTTTTTAATACACCTTACACAGCTGGACGCTCCTCATACAGTACCATCTCTCTGCTGGTATTTTGGTACATTTTCCCAAACATGAGGAAGTATGGTGGAAGAGTCCGAAGACGTGGGCAGGGGGGCACAGCTGTTACTGATGGTGGTGGTGCATCGACTGGTTCTGGCAAAAGCACAATAGCAGCTAAGGCAGGAGGTATTGAGCCTGCGTCATCGTCTGGCCCAAGAAGGCCTGTAAGGTTGCCTTTTCTTGGAGTAGGAAAACCGCTTTTAAAGCCGGAGCATCAGGAACAGATTTTGGCGTACATTGCCAAAACAGCCACCAGCTCTATTGCCTCCTCTTCTGAACGTTCTGAGTCATCAGTGCTGGGCTCTGGTCAGGAAAAACACCTTTCCTTGTATCCTTCACCCCCACCAAAAGTTAAGGATGCGGCAGCCCACACTTCAGATTACTCTATGGAGCTCTTTTCACATACCATGCCTGGGTTATCCAGTCAAATCCAGAATTCCCCAGTCCAAGATTAATCTGACATGGAGTGCACTGATGCACAGCCACTGCTAGATGATTCTGCTGGTACATCGACCCAGAGCACTACATTGCCCTCGCAGTCTATTGAGCCAGAATCTGATCCTGATGAAACTCAGGTGCCCCTTCCCGCACACTATACCAGCTTACACGGTGACACAGAGGAAGGTAAAGAGGAATGTGCAGATGACTTTGAAGTGGAGGTAATGGATGACCCAGTTCTTGACCCGGACTGGCATCTATTGGGGGAGGAGGGTGGCACTGGCAATAGTTCAGATAAGGAGAAGGATCCGCAGCAGGCATTGTAATCACAACAGAGGTTATCTGGCAGGCCCGCAGCTGTCCAAAAACGTGGAACAAAAAATAAAATAGTTGCAGGACAGCTTAGCCAGACGGTCAACTTAGCACACCGTGCAAGGCCAGAAAATGTATACCATAGGAAGAGTGCAGTGTGGTACTTCTTTGTCCAAAATCCTACTGATGAGGCAAAGGTTACCTGTAAGAAGTGTGGAAGGACCTTTAGCCGAAGTAAACAACTCAGAAATTTGAATACCAGTTGCATGCTTAGATATTTAATCAACATGCACTTGCAAGCGTGAACGGACTACAAAACCACAGGTAGCACATGTGCACCTGCTCCGACGGAAGGTAGCCAGCAACGCTCCATCGCTTCCCCCACTGTAAGACCACTGCCCCCGTTAAGCACACCACCAGCACTAAATGTGGAGGTGTCATCGCAAGGCCAAAGCACTGAGCAAATCACAATGGTTTTGCAACACAACACTGAATCTAGGCCATCACCACCAATACCATCACCAACCCCCTCTCACTCCGTCCGGTCCACCGCTACTTCCCCCATATGCAGCTCTCCAGTCCAGCTCACCCTACCAGACACTCTGAGTAGGACAAGAAAGTACTCATCCTCTCATCCGCGTACACTTTGCTTGAAGGCCTGCATTGCCAAACTAATCTCATTAGAGATGATGCCCTACCGATTGGTTGAAAGCGAAGCTTTCCACGACCTCATGGCCTACGCTGTCCGACGCTATGACCTACCCAGTTGGCACTTCTTTTCTCGAAAAGCCATCCCTGCCCTCCACCGGCATGTGAAAGACCGCATTGTCCATGCACTCAAGCAATCAGTGAGTGAAAAGGTGCACCTCACAACAGATGCATGGACCAGTAGGCATGGCCAGGGCCGTTACGTGTCCATCTCTGCGCCCTGGTTTAATGTGGTGGATGCAGGCTCCACTGGGGACAGCGGTGGTGGAACAGTGCTGCCTAGCCCACGGTATAGGAAACAGTTGTCTGTAGGCTTTCGATCTTCCTCCTCCTCTATCAGCGAAAGCTTGTCCACAGAGCGCAGTCGCACGAGCACTCCATCCACAGCTGGCAGTGTTGCACACGAGCTGTCCCGCTATCAAACAGCTAGTGGTAAGCGTCAGCAGGCTGTGTTAAAGATGATGTCTTTGGGCGACAACAGACAAACCACGGAGGTACTGGCCGACTACTTGCAGCGACAAACTGAGTCATGGCTGGGCAGTCTACATCTTGAGACAGACAAGTTAGTCAGTGATAACGGCCGTAATTTTGTGGCAGCCATAGCCCGTGCAAAACTCACACACATACTGTTAGGAACGGCGGAACGCAATAAATAAAAATAATAATAAAGTGTGTTCGCCGCTCGGGGTCCACCGTGCAGTAGATGATATGACTGCTGCTAGGTAATGACAGAGGAGCAATATGGCGGTATAATGCGCACGGGTTCAACTTCACCCAAAGTGCGCAGAGCGGGCTCTGTTCACACAAAGAGACACCGCAACAAAAACATACAAAAACGTTGAGCCTGTTAGTGTCACTGGCCTCAGGTAAATGCACACACGGTATCTGGTCACAGGAGCAGCACCTAAGGCAGAGGACCTGCATCCGTCTAGACCTACCGTGTGTGCGGCGTCGCTACTGCGAGTGCCAAGAAGGGCTGCAACTGCAGCGTGGCGTATGACACTGCCGCTCGACGACAAAGCTAGAAAGCAAGCGCAATGTCGGACGCTAGCGTAGAGGTGCGGTGTGCACAGTGGCCTAAGGCTTGCCACTGACTGGCGCTGACTGCTAAACTAATTCCCTATCCACATGCGTAATATTAGAGGGAAGGGTTTTATAATGAGTCAGTCATCACAAACATACATCCGTCACCATTCACACATAGCAAGTACAGTCTATACTAGCGCATGGCGGAACGGCCATGCGCGCTTTTTATAGCCGTGTGGGACCTTCCAGATCTCCGAGATGGACCAATGAGATCTGGAACAGGACATGGGCACATGAATACCGATCTCCAATGGAAGATCGTCTCGTGACCACGCCCAGTAGGAATACAGAGGGACTTAGTCTCTGGAACGGTCTGCTGCAAAGTGTTCTCCTCTGCAGTAGAAAGACAGCAGGAGACCGCAGAATGTGTGGTTCTGGATTCCTGCAGAGCAGACGCAGAAACCTGACGCCTAACACATATCTTGCCTGGCTCACACTTTGAACCTGGTGGTGCAGTGCTTCCTTAATAATTATCCAGAGTTAACATCCCTGCTCCATAAGGTGCAAAGACTGTGCTTGCACATCCGTTGCTCAAACATCCACTCCACTCGTATGCAGAAGCTGCAGCGATTGCTCCACCTCCCCAAGCACCGCCTAATCATAGACGTTGCTACAAGATGGAACTTAACCATGCACATGGTTGAGAGGCTGTGCGAACAGAGGCAGGCTGTAATGCATTTGTGGGAGGATACATGGGCAGGCAGTTTGTGGGCAGACATGGAATTGTCGGGTGTGCAGTGGTCAAAGCTGAAAGACCTCTGTAAAGTCCTTCAGTGTTTTGAGGAATGCACATGGCTGTTAAGCGCAGACAACGCCATCATAAGCATGAGCATCCCACTTATGCTTCTGCTCATGCAAAGTTTGACGCACATTAAGAATCAGGCGTCTGCAGTGGAGGAGGAGGAGGGAAGCCTTGATGACAGTCAGCCATTGTCTGGTCAGGGAACTGTCCTGGACGAGGTGAAAGAAGAAGAGGAAGAGAAGGAGGATGAGGGGGGTGATTATTTTGGGCAGGAGGATGCTTCTCAGGGGCAAGAGAAAATGTTGGCGTTCCAAGGTCAGGTGCAGTGTTTGTGCGTGACTGTAGGGATGTGGATTTGCCAGAAAGTGCTCCTCCATCCACCACTAGCAGTGCATCATTGACACCTGGAACATTTGCCCACATGTGGGGTTATGCCTTGCGGATCCTAAAAAGGGACCCCGCATTGCCAAAATGATGAGGGATGACGACAACTGGCTGGCCAGCATCCTCGATCCACGCTACAAAGGCAAATTACACAACATCATGCCACAGGAGAACCTAGAGATAATATTGGCTAACAAACAAGCAACTCTGGTAAACCGTTTGAGGATTTCCCAGCACACAGCAGCGGTGCTGGTTCTTCCACGAGCCGTAGTGCGCACAATGGAAGAAGTGTTTGTGGTGCACACAGCCGAAGTGGCGTTGGAGACAGAGATTTAATGACCATGTTGTGGAATGATTTCTCAAGTACTGCTCACACGACTGCTAATACTGCATCGATTAAAAGTGACAGGAGACAGCAGTTGTCAACTATGGTCACAGGTCATTCCCCTTTGACTATTAGGCCTCTAAACTGTCCGCCTGGCCTGAATTGGCACAATATGCCTTACAGGAGCTCGCTTGCCCTGCTGCTAGTGTGTTATTTGAAAGAGTCTTCAGTGCTGCTGGATCAATCCTGAAGAAAAAAGGACCCATCTGTCTACCCAAAATGTTGATGATCTAACCTTCATTAAAATGAACCATGCATGGGTTTCAAAGGATTTTTTCCCACATTCCCCTTATGACATATAGGTTGCCAGAAAACTGCCTCGCTTTTGTCCTCCTCTTCCTCGGACTTGCCCAATTCCGCCCTATGCAGCAGCTGAATGTCCAGCCAACACATCAACATATGCCATTTTTTAAACCTCCCTAAGTGGGCTGCCCACCCCTCCAATGGCTGGTGTCAACACCTGGCGCACCCGGGCAAGTGCCATTGCTCTGAACAGGTGGATGGGCCCACAGATGGCCGACGGCACTGGCACACGGCCCCTCATAGTACAATGCAGTGTCTCTGACGGTGGGGGGGCCCACTCGCCGTCAGACACACCAGTGTACTATGAGGGGCCCTGTGCCAGTACCGTCGACCATGAGTGTGCCCCCCCTGCTTGATCATGGCCACATCACTTGCAAGTTGCAATACTAACCTCTCCCTGCTCCTCCGCTGTGTAGTCTGGGCAGTTAAATCCTTCACAGGGATGGCCACTAGAAATTTGGTGTATTGATCGATGATGGTTAAGATGTAGCTATGCCCTGATCAATGGCTACCATTTGTAATGGACGACAACTTACAAGCGGATGCAGTGGTGCTTTATGATCACCTTTTACACTTGTGATAGTCACAGACGTGTGACATTCCTGCCACCATTTTTCAATGTCTCCTCTCATGCCAATCCAATAGAATCGCATACGGTCTGTGGCTTCTGTCTTTTGCACTCCAAAATGACCAGACACATCATGATAGGCAGTAAGGACCATGTCTACATCTCTCCCTGTGATCACAATTTGATGGAGATGAGTAGCGGTGATGTGATCCACTCTACTGCGATAAAGCAATCCTTTGTTCACAAAGAACCATTTTCACTGTCTCCACAGACACAGTAATTGAGGGTCTGCATCGCCTCTGCACCATCTACTGAGAGGTTTTCCCGCGATGAGTAATTCCCAAATTTCTGCTAACACTCGACTTTCTGTCTGGACTTGTATCCATGTAGTATCCAGTAGCGGAGAGTCTGGACTGGCTTACTGAGATTGAAATATATACGAAGATTTAAAACTGCCACAACACTGTATACTGTTGTACGCTTCGACTACCTTTCCCTTTTTCTACTTGTTAAATTCTGGTGTAATACATACTGAGCCTGTGAGTGTCTGTGTCTGACTCCGGAAGTATAGACAGAAATTTACAATTACCCCCAGACTGGATACACTTGGTATGTGCTGATACAGTACCTTTGTTCAAAATTTTGTATTACGGTATCATCCATAGTGAGTGAGCGTGTGTGGTTTACGCCTTCTATATATACAGTGAATCGGAGATACCAATTTTTACCCTATACTCGATACAGCTTGTATCTAGTTATACAGTAGCTTTGTTCGACATTTAGTATTATGGTCAAATCCATACTGAGTAAGCGACTGAGACTGATTACGGGACTATGTATACGGAGATTTCAGTTGTAAGCTATAATATATATACTTGCTATTTTGTTATCCAGTACCTTTTTTACAACATTGTTTATTATGGTCAAACCCAGACTGAGTGAGCGTCTGAGGGTGACTCCGGAAATATGTACCGAGATTTCAAATTTGGCCAACACTGTATACAGCTGTACGCTTGTGTTACATTATCCATTTACAGCTTTTCATATTCTTGTGTAATCCATACTGGGCCTGAGAGCGTTTGTGTCTGCCTCCTGAAATGTATACGGAGATTCAGAATGTTTACACTATACTATATATACCTTGTATCTGATGATACTGTACCCTTTTTCACCTTTTTATTTTATTGGGTAATCCATACTGAGCCTGTGAGCGTCTGTGTATGACTCATGAAATATATACAGAGATTTACTGTTATCCCTAGTTTGTATAGAGCTGTACGCTTCTGATACAGTACCATTTATCTGCTGGTATTTTTGGTCAATTTTCTAAAACATGAGGAAGTATGGTGGAAGAGGACGTGGACGTGGGCGGCCACCTGGTACTGATGGTGCATCTGCTGGTAGTGCCAAAAACACAATAGCAGCTATGGCAGGAGGTGTTGAGCCTGCGCCGTGGTGTAGCTCTGGAAGGCCTGTAAGGCTCCATTTTCTGGGAGTAGGTAGACTGCTTTTAAAGCCAGAGCATCAGGAACTGTTTTTGGCTTACATTGCTGAAACAGCCTCCAGCTCTATCGCCTCCTCTTCTGAAGTTTAAAAAAATGCAAGCACTGAGTCGTAAGTGCAGGCTTCTGGTCAGGAACAATCACTTTCCTTATGTCCTTCACCCACACCAAAAGTGAAGGATGCGCCATCTCTTATAATGCCCTCAAAAACTTTGCACACTACTGATGTCACTTACTGTACCTGGTAACTACTGTTTGAGTGCGGTACGGTAGTTACCTGGATTCACTCTCTTACCTTTCTTAAATATTGATATCACGAGAGCCATCCTCCAATCTTGTGGCACCAACCCTATTACAAGAGAGTCTAAGAATATGAGATACAGAGGTCTGTCAATTACTGAGCTCAATTCTCTCAGTATCCGTGGATGAATGCCATCTGGGCCGGAGGATTTGTCAATGTTTAATTTGCTTAGATGCAAGCAAACTTCTTGTGCTAAACTAGTTATATCAGGAGGTGAACTTAGATTTTTGCCTTGCTGAAAGATACCTGAAACAGTTTGTTCATTGGTGAACATGAATGAAAAGTGCCTGATTAATATCTCAGCCTTTACTTTGTCATCTATATTATCTTGTTATTTGTGATGCTAGTCATTTCTCATGGCCAAGCCGTGAGTCGATGTGGTCAAGGAGTCCAAGGTCAGAAGCCAGGAGGGTACGTCATGAACAGAAGGAAGAGACAAAAGCGTAGTTAGGTAACGTTCCGAGGTTAGAGTACCAGGAGGTTAACGGATCAGAACTGAAAGGGATAAACAGGATGATGGTCAGAATGAAATCCAAAGTCAGGCAAAAGATCAAGTAAACAGAACACAAGGCACAGGAGAGCACAGAGAGCAAACCTCACAATATGAATGTATGTCTGGCAGTGATCTGGGAGAAGCTGCTCAGCTAAGTAGGCTAGGCAATTACCCAGGATAGTCTAAGACAGCCGACGCCTTCAAGTCACAGATTGGCTAGTCGAGCTGTCAATCAACACACTGACAGCTCAGCATGCCCCTGTTCCAGATTGAATGGCCATGCTGTCCATCAAAATACTGACAGCTTCAGCACGCCCCTGTACCGGATTGGATGGCCAAGCTGTCAGTAACTGCATCCCAGACACCCTGAGTGGTGGAACTGTGACACCGGACCCCCAGGCTTCCCAGGAAATTTTAGATGGAAGGCCCTGACTAACTGATCTGCCCTCACATCTTGAGCAGGAGCCCAGGATCTCTCCTCTGGTCCATATCCCCTCCAGTGGATGAGTACTGGAGGGAATTATGGACCCTCCGAGAATCCACAACCCTCTGAACCTCATACTCCAGGCCATCATCTACTGAAAGCGGAGGAGGCGGAAATGAAGGAGACAATGCAGAAGAGACATACTCCTTTAATAGGGTTTTATGGAATACGTTGGGGATGCGAAGGGATGGAGGAAGCTTTAATCTATATGCCACAGTATTGACCACCTCTAGGATCTCATATTGTTAGGGTTGCGGATCGCACTAAATATAAAATATAAGAAAGTGCGAGTGCAACCTGGGATACACCATGCAGAGATGGTAACCTGCTGCTCGGTAATGGTGGAGTACTAACTGAACACCGGCGGGTTAACCACTGACCCGGTGTGTACAGGAGTGAACTCTGTTACCTCACAGAGCCGCTGGGACAAATGCCAGAGCCTGTTTATCTTCACGGGACTCGGCAGGGAAGCGCTAGTTTAGAGACACAGGACTCTGCCCTAAGGACACAGGGTTAGAGTCCCTCTAGCCCCACTAGCATTCAGCACCTCGACTGCGATGTCTGAACAGACGCTTAAAGAATGCTGTGCCCTGTTAACAGTCACAGGATGCAGCTGATAGTTGCTTACCGCACTAAGTGCATACAGCGCAGCTCTGGCTGACGCCACTAACCAGTCTTAGCTTAGGACTGGAAAGCGCATAAGATGCACATGGCGCCGCTCTAACGGATGCTGCTGTACATGTGGTAGCATAGTGCCTTAGGTGGATTGGCACACTTTGCCGCTAGTATGTGTGAGGAACTGGGAGCACTGCGGCACTAGGCAGTGCCACAACTCGGCGCTGACTCTGACTCTAAAAAAAACCTTATCTTATGCCCAACCAAGGGAGGAGTCATAATGAGTCAGTCACCTGTCACAAACATCCATTATCACACACACACTTAGCCATATTAGTCTATTCTTGCCGAGCGGCCATGCGAACCTTTTATAGCAGCGTCCTTCCGAGACATTCCTGATGGTCCAATCCAAGCTGCTTGAGGACCTGGGCATGTGACCTCCGACCTCCAATGAGAGTTCATCCCACGGGCATGCTCATTAGGCTGCAAAAAGGACTTAGCCTCTGGAGCTGCTCGCTGCTGACTAGTGTGGATTGCTAAAGCTGAACCAGAGGTATCAGCAGCAACCAACCTGACAGCACTAGCTTCAGCAAGACGTCGGGATCGATGTCTTTGCTGAGCAGCCTCCCCTGCGGTCGCGACTGAATGGGAGACCACAGAAGGCAAGGCTCGGGATTCCTTCTGTGCAGAGGCAGGAACCCGATGCCTAACACATATGGACCAATAAACTTTGGACCCAACTTCAAGGATGGCACTTTAAGTTTAGTGGTCCTAGATGACAACCAAACCTTATCCCCAGTCCTACAAACAGGACCCACCAAAAATGCCTTCTATTGGCCTTTTGTTTTGATGAATCTGAACAGTCCCAATATTCTTCTGAACCTCCCTCCAGAATCCCCCAAGTCTCTGTACAGCGACCTCCACCCCAGGTCATTCAGAACTGATCTTAGAAAATTCACCCAATTGGGAATGAAAACCATAATTACAAAAGAATGGTGAGGTTCTGGTAGATTGATTTACTCGACTGTTAAAAGCAAACTCAGCTAGAGGTAAAAGCGAAGACCAATCCTCCTGTCGTGCTGCCACAAAGCACCTTAAAATTTGTTCCAAAGATTGATTTGTCCTCTTAGCCTGACCATTGGTTTCAGGGTGATAAGCAGATGAAAATGACAAGTCAATCCCAAGTTTACTGCAAAAAGCTCACCAAACTTTGGAGACAAAATGTGCTCCCCTATCAGACACAATATTCAGAGGGATCCCATCTAGCCTTACAATATGAGAAATAAGCAACCTGGAGAGTGTCTCTGCATTAGGTAATCCTGTCAAAGGAACAAAATAAGCTTGTTTGCTGAATCGATCAACTACCACCCAAATAGTAGTTTTCCCATCATCATTTTCTTTTCCATCTGGTATAGATACCTGGGTGACTTTTCACATCCACACCTCCTATCGGCAGACTTCTCTCTTCTTTGACCTTTTGCAGTGCATCCCGACACAGTGATTAAAAAATAACAGCATTAATATGAATCCTCGTGTATAAACATATATCCCAAGCTGTGCCCCTAAATAAATAATTGCCCTTCATTGTGTTTCCTGCACAAATATGACCTTACATAAGAAAACAAAAAGGAGTGGGGAAAGATAGAAGGTCATACTGTTCTTTGCTTTTAGAAATGAGTTGGGGCAAACAATCCTTGGCTCCTTTATGCCACAGGGTCGTAATGATGCAAAGAAGCACTAAAGCATAGTGCTTTAGTGCTTAATGACATTTTTGCTACATTGCCTTTTAATTCTTTGTACTCTGTGCAATAACCCTTTCTCTGAATCAATTTCTGGATTTAAGAACAAAGTCTTGTTATTGGACCTCTTTGACAATGACCAATCTTCACGCTTGTAAGTCAAGACAAAACTGTGTCTTCCTGTTAAGTTCTGGCTTATTCACTCATCATAAAGAACCCTGTCTGTATTCAGATAACTTTTAAGTAATAGACAAGTTTCTTGATACACTAGTAGATTTGGATGCACCCTTCACCTTACCTATTGGACCTGCTCCCCTTCTGAATATGAAATGCTACTCTCCAGTAGACGCATTCATGATTTAGATTTATAAACTAAATTATCGTCTTCATGAAAAATGGATGAAGTTTATGTAAGTGGCAATAAATAATTCAGATAAAATGTGTCGGCTGTAACCTTTAGAACAACAAAGAGAGAGGGGAAGAAAATCTGACTGAACAAACTTTGGGTGGACATCTGTCACTCAGGTATTTTGGCTCTAATAGGCTTCCTGGGATAAATATGGACGGTGGGTGCCATACAGAGAGACCAGGTGTCAGCCCCTTGCGTTACATCCAAGTCATGTGGCCACTGTACATGTGTAGTAATCGCAGGTACGCGGGATGCAGTGATGAGACGGGAGCCGGAGTGAGCTTAGAATGCAACCTTTATATAGATAGGGACTATCTCGAGTAACTAGCAAGCTAACAATAGTTATCCTCGCAGGGATCCAAACAATAATACACAGGTAAACACGACAATAACCACCCGGTCAGAAACGGTAACTATGAGGCCGCGATATGGCCGACCACGGGTCCAAGAACTACGATTGATCAACTACAACGTGTCACTTATCCTCCTCTGATGTCCGGCAGAGTGGTGGTCGGTGTCTGTTCGGCGTCTCAGCCGCTGGGTCCAGCCGACAAAGAGTTGACGTAAGCTTCTGGTGTTCCTACGCCCAGGTGGAGTGAGGGCACAACAGGCCCCTGAAGAGTTCCTCAGCGTTGTGCCTCCTGGCGGAGGCAGGATGGCGGTGGCCGGGGCCCTGGACGTGTAGACCGCAGCCGCAGGCTGAAGTCGGGCAGCAGCGGCCATGGGTGGTGGCAGGTCGGCCGCAACTGCCGTGGGTGGCAGTGGGCAGGCCGCAGCCACCGGCTGGAGTCGGGCAGTGACGGCCGCAGACGCCGGCAGGCAGGCCGAGACCACGGGCTGAAGTCGGGCAGCGGCAGCCGCGGGTGGCAGCGGGAAAGCCGCAACCGTGGGCTGGACTTGGGCAGTGGCGGTCGTGGGTGGCAGCTGGCAGGCGGGCTGGTTGCGGGCTGAAGTGACGGGAGCGGGAGCGTGGTCGTTCAGTCGGCATCTCTCTGCTGGGCTGCTTGATGTTGTCTCCTCCCTGACCGTGGTGAGTCCCCCTCCAATCTCTCTGGTCGTCGCTCATTCCTTCTGGCTCTGTCTCTCTGGCACCACCTAGGCTTCCTGCTCCTTCTCTCCCGCTCTGCCGAGTGCCCCCTGCTGGCGTTCTCAATTCCTTTTATACCTGCTCCACCCCCACTCCTTCTAGAACTGTCCCTGGTCCGTCCTCTAATTACGTCACCCATAAACAGTTTCCGTAGGAACCTTGGTAGCAGTCTCCTTGGTTCCAGTCCAGTTAAACAGTGGGAACTCTCCCTCCTACACTCCCCCATCCTGTATGCTTGCCAGTCCTCGGGCGAGGGCTTGGAGGGATCTGACCCTGCCTCTTGATGTAAAAGTCTTTTCTGCCACATGAACTAGTCCTGTTCATAGCGTTCGGGGGGTTTGCTGGCTGTAGACCACTCGGAGCGTCGTGGTTCGACTGTGGTGGAGTCTTCTGGGGTGGTGGAAGATAGATGATTGACTAGGGTTATTGAGGTATTGGCTTTAGAAGTGTCTGTACCGTCGGAAGGTCTTCCTTGTCGTCCTCATTCCATATTACTGGCAGAGGTTCTGGGGCCTGAGGAGGGACCTCTGGCCGTTCAGGGTCTGTGGATGTACAGGGTTGCAACATATTGCAATGTACTGCTCAAGCGGGGTGATCCCCCTCTTTTTCAGATTGTATCTCGCACACTGGCCCATCTGGGCTTACCCGTCGCAGTGCCCGGTAGTGACTTTCTTCCCAGCGGTGTCCCAATTTGTTTTGGGGGCGCTGATCTCGTACGAGTACGCGGTCTCCTGCCTGGAATTCGGTGGGTTGGGACGGAGTCTTCCCCGGGTGTTCCAGGTCCTGAAGTTTTGTAAGGACGATCCGGTGCAGGGTTTGTAGCCGATACCGGTGATTCCGGACCCATGAGGAGACTCCTGTCCATGGTTGTTCCTCCTCCATATTCAACTCCACCATGGTGATTCCTTTGCCTTCCCGGCCGAACAGTGGAGAATATGGGGTATAGCCGGTGACTCGGTGTACCCGGTTGTTATATACCCAGACCAGTTCGGGGATGTATTCAGGCCAGCGGGCTTTTCGGTCGTCCTCCAGGGTACGTAACATTTGGATTAATGTCCAGTTAAATTGCTCACAGGCCCCATTCCCTTGAGGATGGTCTAGTGTGGTTCGGGATTTATCGATGCCGTATAAGCGATGTAGTTCTTCCATTACTTTTCCAAGAAAGCACGAACCTTGATCTGAATAAATCCGCTGGGGGCAGCCATATACTTGGATAAAGTTCTTACAGATCGCAAAGGCGGCCGATTCCGCTGTTTGATCCCGAGTTGGGGTCACCACGGTGAATTTGGTAAAATGGTCAACCATGATTAGACAATGCTCATACCCCTGGTGAGCTGGACTGATGGTTAAATAGTCTATCATCAGGAGTTCGAGGGGTGCCGCTGTTACTATTGTTTGTATGGGAGCCTGTTGCTCAGGTGGCTTAGTTAGCTCACACAGGCGGCAGGCACAGCAAACTCCTTCCACTTCGGCTTGTAAACGGCAATGGTAGGCCATTTGTTGCAGCCACTGAAAAGTCTTTTGTGCCCCAAAATGAGCCCCCTTTTCATGAGCCTCGCGAGCAAGTTCAGTAAGAAGGGCTCCCGGTATTAACACCTGCCAGGCTATCTTTGGTGCTGTGCGCAGCTCTGCCTTTCGGTAGAATAATCATCCTTTGATTACAAGTTTCTCCCACAGATGTAGCATTAGCAGAGTGTCCCGAGTCAATGTCTTTCTTCGGGCATTGTTGGGTAGCTGTCTTGCCGCTACCCATTGATGCAGAGGGCCAATCTCTCCATCTTCTTGCTGCTGTTGGATCCATTCATCCCGGGATTGTTCTAACATGCTCCTAGCGGGTCCTGTATGGGATTGCTCTCGGGTCACGGCTGTGATTCTGGTGGGGGCCAGAGTGAACGGCATTTCTTCTCCTTCCAGTTCTTGGAGAGGGCATCGGCATGTACATTCTCCACTCCTCGTTTGGAGATGATTTTGTATTTGAATTTGGCCATCCGGGCCACCCACCGTTGTTCTAGGGCCCCCAATTTGGCATTGTCGAGGTGGGCCAGTGGGTTGTTGTCAGTCTGTACCACTACCTCAGAGCCTGCCAGGTACTCCACGAACCGCTCCGTCATGGCCCACACTACTGCGAGAAGCTCGAGCTTAAAGGAGCTGTAATTGTCAGGATTGCATTTGGAGTCGTGAAGCGATCGGCTACTGTAAGCAATCACTCTTTCCTGGCTGTCTTGTACTTGTGACAATACAGCTCCCAGCCCGTGTAAGCTTCCGTCGGTGTGCAGTATGAATCGCTGTGAGAGGCAAACACTGGGGCTTCCGAGAGCGCGGTTTTGAGATCTCAGAAGCCTCTTCCTGTGGTTCCCGCCACTGGATCTTCCAACTATTGGCCCTGGCAAGGGCCCCCTTCAGCAGGTCCTGCAGGGCTTCGGCCCGGCGGGACAAAGCGACGATAATATCCGGCCAACCCGAGTATGGCTCGTACATCTTTTATCGTCTCGGGAGTAGGCCACTCCCGTATCACAGTTACCTTCTCCATAGACGATCTCATGCCCTTGGCGGAAACAACATGTCTCAGATATTCGACTTGTGTGCGAAACAGATGGCATTTCTGGGGTTTCACCTTCAACTCGTACTTTTGTAGCCGACCGAACACCTGACCCTCAAGTGATCCTCAAACGTGGCGGCGTAGATGATGATGTCGTCCAAGTATATTTGGCCTTGAAGTTTAGATCATCCAGTGACCACTCCATTAGTCGTTGGAAGGTTCCTGGGGCATTGGCCAGGCTGAACTGCATACGATATGGCCGACCACGGGTCCAAGAACTAAGATTGGTCAACTACAACGTGTCACTTATCCTCCTCTGACGTCCGGCAGAGTGGTGGTCGGTGTCTGTTCGGCGTCTCAGCTGCTGGGCTCAGCCGGCGAAGAGTTGATGCAAGCTTCTGGTGTTCCTACGCCCAGGTGGAGCGAGGGCACAACTGGCCCCTGAAGAGTTCCTCAGTTGTGCCTCCCGGCAGAGGCGGGATGACGGTGGCCGGGGCCCTGGACTTGTATGCCGCAGCTGCAGGCTGGAGTTGGGCAGTGGCGGTCGTGGGTGGCGACAAGCAGGCTGCAACCGCGGGCTGAAGTCGGGCGGCGGCCGCGATTGGCAGCGGGCAGGCCGCAGCCGCGGGCTGGAGTTTGGCAGTGACGGCCGCGGACAGCGGAAGGCAGGCCGTGACCACGGGCTGAACTTGGGCAGTGGCGGCCATGGGTGGCAGTGGGCAGGCCGCAACCACGGGCTGGACTCGGGCAGTGGCAGCCGCAGGTGGCAGAAGGCAGGCCACAACCGCAGGCTGAAGTGATGGGAGCGGGAGCACGGTCGTTCAGTCGGCGTCTCTCTGCTGGGCTGCTCAGTGTTGTCTCCTCCCTGACCGTGGTGAGTCCCCCTCCAATCTGTCTGGTCGTCGCTCTCTCCTTCTGGCTATGGCTCCCTGGCACCACCTAGGCTCCCTGCTCCTTCTCTCACACTCTGCTGTGTGCCCCCTGCTGGTGTTCTCAGTTCCTTTTATACCTGCTCTGCCCTCACTCTTTCTAGAGCTGTCCCTGGTCCATCCTCTAATTACGTCCCCTGGAAACAGTTTCCCTAGGAACCTTGGTGACAGTCTCCTTGGTTCCGGTCTGGTTACACAGTGGGAACTCTCCCTCTGTCATGCTCGCCATGTCTGTCATGTCTGCCATGTCTGTTTTGCTTCATGACCCCTGGAGCGGTGTGCATGCGCATCTCATGTCTGCTATCCTGCATGTTCCCTAGAGCAGTGTGCACACTCACCTCATGACTGTTGAGCTGCGGGATGCCTGCGTTTCTGCTCTGCCTTCTGTGATTGTCTCGTCATGTCTAGAACCCCTGATCATGTGTCCTTCCTATGTTCCAGCAGAGGATGGTTCTGCAATCATCTCTGCATGTCTGGAACTCTGATCATGTGACCTGCCTAGGTTTCAGCACTGGTTCTGCATTCATTCCTGCATGTCTGGTACTCGGATCATGTGACCTGCCTGGGTTTCAGCACTGGTTCTGATATCATCTCTGCATGTCTGGAATTCTGATCATGTGACCTGCCTAGGTTTCAGCACTGGTTCTGCAATCATCCCTGCATGTCTGGAATCCTGATCATGTGGAGGACCTGAACTGGAAATTCTTCCCTGGTCCTGACCCGGAAGTGGAGGTGCTATGCCCTATATCAGACCGCCCCTTCCTATGCTCAGGGCCTGAGTATTGTGTTGCTTCCCTGCATGGCTGCTTGGTCTGCTGGGTCGCTCCCTCTATTCTGTGCCCTTGCACTCTGCTCTGTCGTGCGTCTCTGCACACGCTCCGTGCTTGTATTCCTTCTCTTGTCTCGTGCTTTGTTTCGTGTTGTCCTTCGTGTTTTGTTTGTCCTCGCTATGCTTCCTTGTTATGCTATGTTCTGTACCCTGTCCCTGACGTGTCTCTCTACATGTGCAGGCCTCTGCTCTGTACCCTGTCCCTGACGTGTCTCTCTACACGTGCAGGCCTCCGTTCTGTACCCTGTCCCTGGCGTGCCTCTCTACACGTGCAGGCCTCCACTCTGTACTCTGTCTAGTCCCAAGGCTCTCCCTTGGCCCGGCTCTGGGCTTCGGCCTACGCTCTGCTGCTAGACTCTGTCCCTGTCCCTGATAGGTCTCTTTACACGTGCAGGCCTCCGTTCTGTACCCTGTCCCTGGCGTGCCTCTCTACATGTGCAGGCCTCCACTCTGTACTCTATATAGTCCCAAGGCTCTCCCCTGGCCCGGCTCTGGGCTTCGACCTACGCTCTGCTGCTAGACTCTGTCTCTGTCCCTGGTGTGTCTCTCCACATGTGCAGGCCTCGTCTTGTACTTTGCCCCCGGCATACCCTCTGCATGCACAGGACCCTGCCTCTTACCCTATGCCTTGTCTCTGATGTTTCATGCGCCCTTGCACTTTTCCTACTAGGCTTTGCCATGCTGTCTCACACGCGTCTCTGTCCTGTACCTTTGCCTAGCCCTGCCTTGTGGCTCCGTGCCCTCTTGCACATGCCTGGTCGCCCTGTGCCTGCCTGTTGTGCCTCAGCCGTGCTGCCTCTAGTCGTGCTCGCCTGTGTGCCTCAGCCGTGCCCGCCATCCAGTGCTATAGTGGTTACTGGCTGTGTGAGCCGCAGCTGTGCCGCCTCTAAGTCGTGCCCGCCTGCTTATGCCACCGTTGGTACCGCCTGCCAGTGCCCCAGCCGTGGTTTCCGTGCTCCGCTGCATGCACGCTGGTTTTCGCACTGTGCCTTTTCGTGCTACTCTTGCACAAAGTCTTTTGCTTACTTTGCTCTACGCTGAACCCTGTCTTTCCTGCCAGATTCCGTAACCTGCCGACCGTTGCCAGAGGTCTGGACCTAGATGACTGCGGCCTGATGTCTGGAGCTGATTTCCGCAGTCTGATTCTTAGACCCTGTCGGTCGATGCCAGCACCCTGGATTCCGATGCCACCGTACCCTATCTTGGTCCCTGGCGTGTCCTTTGCACATGCAGGCCTCCGTCCTGTATCTCTCCCTGGCGTGTCTTTTCGCACACGCAGGCCACCGTCCCTGTACCTGTCCCTGGCATGCCCCTTGGCATGCGCAGGCCTCCGTCCTGTGAACCTGACCCGGGCGTGTTCGTTGACACGCATCCTGTTTCTAACTTTGTCTTGTCTCCTTGCATGGAACCCTGGTTTGCTTACCGGATGTCCGGAACCTGCCGATCACCTTCAGAGCTACAGAACCTGATGTCCCGGTTGATCGTTGCCTGCTGTCCGAAGTCCGATGTCCTCGTGCCTCTGTCTACCATCTGCACGTACCATGCTTGGACCTCGGCGTGCCCTTGCACGCACCTTGCTCTATGTACTCTGTGTGTTCACGTTTTGCACCTGTTATACCCTGAAGTGTTCCTCATGCCTTGGACCTCGGCATGCCCTTACACGCATCTTGCTTTATGTACTTTGTGTGTTCACGTTTTGCACCTGTTGTACCCAAAAGTGTTCCTTAATGAAGTTTCCTTGAACTAACGTCTTGTCTCGCCTTGTCTTGTTTCCCTGAGCCGGCCGTCTGGTCCAGCTGCCGTGGTGGCTCACCCCCTTGGTCTTGCCCCTGACACTCCCTGTATAGGGGGTGGTTCCTCACTAGGTCAGCTCGCCCTAGGCGGGTGGGTGCCATGGCCCAGAGGGTCCACTCATTCAAGAAAAACGACTCAGCGCAAGCTGATGCTCGTCACAGAATACTCAGGCCATGGACTCCGCTGGTACCTCGGCTACCCGTCTGATGAAGAATCTGATCTGGTCTATGTCTTCTGAACTCGCTTTGAAAATGGCGGTACCCCGTCCACTCTTCTGATGTGAATCAGACCCGGCCCTTGACCTCTGAACTTGTTTGAAAATTATGGCAGCCAGAATAAGAAGACTTGCTTGTCTACCCTAAGTCCTCCCCACTGGATCCCCGTGTCTCGTCCGCAGCTCCTGTGTCTTGACTGGTGCAGGTGTCTGTTTCAGATGTCGGATCAACGTTGTTGGAGTGGTTTGTACTAACTCTGGATTTTGCCAAAGAATTTTTTTTCTTCTTTCCTGCCCCGGTAAGAGAGGGCTTAAGGAGGGGGTACTGTCATGCTCGCAAAGTCTGTCATGTCCACCTTGTCTGTTTTGCTTCATGACCCCTGGAGCGGTGTGCACGCACATGTCATGTCTGCTATCCTGCATGTTCCCTAGAGCAGTGTGCACACTCACCTCATGACTGTTGAGCTGCGGGATGCCTGCGTTTCTGCTCTGCCTTCTGTGATCATCTCGTCATGTCTAGAACCCCTGATCATGTGTCCTTCCTATGTTCCAGCAGAGGCTGGTTCTGCATTCATCTCTGCATGTCTGGAACTCTGATCATGTGACCTGCCTAGGTTTCAGCACTGGTTCTGCAATCATCCCTGCATATCTGGAATCCTGATCATGTGTCTGCTCCCTGTGATCGTGGAGGACTGAACTGGAAGTTCTTCCCTGGTTCTGACCCGGAAGTGGAGGTGCTATGTCCTATATCAGACCGCCCCTTCCTATGCTCAGGGCCTGAGTATTGTGTTGCTTCCCTGCATGGCTGCTTGGTCTGCTGAGTCGCTCCCTCTATTCTGTGCCCTTGCACTCTGCTCTGTCGTGCGTCTCTGCACACGCTCCATGCTCGTATTCCATCTCTTTTCTCGTGCTTTGTTTCATGTTGTCCTTCGTGCTTTGTTTGTCCTCGCTATGCTTCCTTGTTATGCTATGCTCTGTACCCTGTCCCTGATGTGTCTCTCTACACGTGCAGGCCTCTGCTCTGTACCCTGTCCCTGACGTGTCTCGCTACATGTGCAGACCTCCGCTCTGTACTCTGTCTAGTCCCATGGCTCACCCTTGGCCCGGCTCTGGGCTTCAGCCTACGCTCTGCAGCTAGACTCTGTCTCTGTCCCTGGTGTGTCTCTCCACATGCACAGGCCTCGTCTTGTACTTTGCCCCTGGTATGCCCTCTGCATGCACAGGACCCTGCCTCTTACCCTATGCCTTGTCTCTGATGTCTCGTGCGCCCTTGCACTTTTCATACTTGGCTTTGCCGTCCTGTCTCTCATGCGTCTCTGTCCTGTACCTTTGCCTAGCCCTGCCTTGTGGCTCCATGCCCTCTTGCACGCGCCTGGTTGCCCTGTGCCTGACTGTTGTGCCTCAGCCGTGCTGTCTCTAGTCGTGCTCGCCTGTGTGCCTCAGCCGTGCCCGCCGTCCAGTGCTATAGTGGTTACTGACTGTGTGAGCTGCAGCTGTGCCGCCTCTAAGTCGTACCCGCCTGCTTATGCCACCGTCGGTACCGCCTGCCGGTGCCCCAGCTGTGGTTTCCGTGCTCCGTTGCACGCATGCTGGTTTTCGCACTGTGCCTTTTCGTGCTACTCTTGCACAAAGACTTTTGCTTACTTTGCTCTACGCTGAACCCTGTCTTGCCTGCCAGATTCCGTAACCTGCCGACCGCTGCCAGAGGTTCGGACCTAGATGACTGTGGCCTGATGTCTGGAGCTGATTTCCGCAGTCTGATTCCTGGACCCTGTCGGTCGATGCTAGCACCCTGGATTCCGATGCCACCGTACCCTATCTTGGTCCCTGGCGTGTCCTCTGCACGCGCAGGCCTCCGTCCTGTATCTCTCCCTGGTGTGTCTCTTCGCACGCGCAGGCCACCGTCCCTGTACCTGTCCCTGGCATGCCCCTTGGCATGCGCAGGCCTCCGTCCTGTGAACCTGACCCGGGCGTGTTCGTTGACACGCATCCTGTTTCTAACTTTGTCTTGTCTCCTTGCATGGAACCCTGGTTTGCTTACCGGATGTCCGGAACCTGCCGATCACCTTCAGAGCTACAGAACCTGATGTCCCAGTTGATCGTTGCCTGCTGTCCGAAGTCCGATGTCCTCGTGCCTCTGTCTACCATCTGCACGTACCATGCTTGGACCTCGGCGTGCCCTTGCGCGCACCTTGCTCTATGTACTCTGTGTGTTCACGTTTTGCACCTGTTATTCCCTGAAGTGTTCCTCATGCCTTGGACCTCGGCATGCCCTTGCACGCATCTTGCTTTATGTACTTTGTGTGTTCACGTTTTACACCTGTTGTACCCAGAGGTGTTCCTTAATGAAGTTTCCTTGAACTAACGTCTTGTCTCGCCTTGTCTTGTTTCCCTGAGCCGGCCGTCTGGTCCAGCTGCCGTGGTGACTCACCCCCTTGGTCTTTCCCCTGACACTCCCTGTATAGGGGGGGTGGTTCCTCACTAGGTCAGCTCGCCCTAGGTGTGTGGGTGCCACGGCCCAGAGGGTCCACTCATTCAAGAAAAATGCTGACGCTTGTCACACCCTCCTACACAAGTGGTATAATCACTTTAATTTTAAACATCTTTATTAACCCTCCGTCAGGCGCAATAGATCTGACAGGCACACAGTAATTAGTTTCACTTCTCTCTCCTTGCCCACTTATCAGAAAACCCCACCCCTCCTAGTTATCTCCTGACTCTACAGGCTCTGTGAAACCTGATATCACAGTGACTCAGCAGACCTTCTAGTGAGCAGATATCAACACTTTGGCTTCTCAGGCACATTGCGCCTGATTTCAACACAAATTGAAAGGTTAGTATTTTCTTTTTTTATTCATCACGATTGTGTATTTAGCTTGTTTTATGAAGGATTAATGCTAAGTTAGTGTACATAAGTACTGTTTTCTTAGACAAAAGGAGGGTGGCTTCTAAGGCACATTGCGCCCTAACACATACTCTTTCTCTCTTGCTTCAGATTTTCTGCTGCAATGACCAGAAAACAGTATGATTCATCTAAACCCCTTCATTTAGAAGAAATGAAGATTTTTTTGTTAGAAGATGATGAGGAAGAACCAGCAGTAACTGAGGATTTAGAGGAATCTAGTGACATTTCATCTGAAGATGAGGTAGCAGAATGTAACACTGATTCTGGAACAGAGCAGGATGGTGATGACACTGATACAGAGGAAACAGACACAGATCTAGCTTATTATTTGGGCAAAGATAAAAATACAAAGGACGTCACAAGGACGTTCCAGAACAAACACCGACTCTACCACCTTCTAAAAGACGCAGTTGTACTACCTGCTCATTTGTATCTGGTTTCAGAAGGCTTTCTAAATATGACTGCAAAATATGTAAAGAATCAATCTGCCTTTCCCATGCAACTTTCGTCTGCCAGCCTTGCTTTTCTAAGTGTACCTGTGCTGCTTCTGCTGCAATTGAAACCACTGAAGATGAGTAGAAAATAATTAAGTAACATCTAAGTGCAATATCCTTTAAGTTTTTTTCCATAATTTTATATTTAAGCAATAGTTAAGTAAAGATAACTGGAGCCTATTTGGCGGTACTACCGAAAAGTGGTACTTTTAGTTTTAATAAGTTTATGGTTAATAAATGTTTTTTTTTGCATCTGATTTGGTGTAATCTCTTTTAATACATTCCTATGAAGGTCACTGACTACTTCTATAGTCCTGAAATTGAAATATGTAGCTACTATAGGTGGTTTTCTGACCTGTGCTTGTCAGGCACATTGCGCATGAACTGAGGAGAATCTATATTGCGCCTGACGGAGGGTTAAAGGTAATGTGTCATATAATCAAATTTAGCTTCAACAATTAGATGCAAGTCTGTAGAAAATAAATATTGGTGGAAATTCGCTAAGCTGAATATGTCAAAAATATGAGCAATAATTCTCTCTATGACTTGAAATGAGACACTGTGACCAAGATTATTTGCACAATTATTGCCACAGAGTAAGCCAGCTGGTAATGGTTTAAGGTTAGACAATAGTGTCTAAGCTCCATTAATATTTCACCTTTACTAAGCAATATATGCCAGAATTACAGTCAATTTTCACCAAAAACTGACATACATGTCATGTGCTATATTTATATGCATTATAGACACATTTCCCATTTTGCTTGATAAGACAGAAAGGCTTAGCAGAAAGGGAAATGGCATGGTGAGAAAAGAGGGTGTTAGCTGAAATGAGAAACTGTGTACCTATATATTTGCACACTTATTGGCACGAAGTAAGCCAACTAATAGATGGTGTTAAAATAGACAAAAGTATTTAAGTCCCATTAATATTTTACATTTTCTAAGCCCCAATCAGAGCTCTAGAAACTGGTAATTTTAATGAAAATGAGAGAACTCTGCTCATTCTGTCCTGTTCTGCAATGCAAAGCTGACAATTGTACTACAAAGAACTGGAAATGTCATTCTATTCTAACTATTCTGGTGGTCTGTTCTACCTTGCCTTAGTACTTGATTTGTAATTGATCTTTTTACACACATTCTGTACATACAGTAGACAGGGAAACATGAGCATAGATTAAATATATTATATAAAATAAGTTGCCAAGTGAGAGTTACATAATAAGGGTACGTTCACACTGGGTATTTTTGCTGCATTTTTTGCATTTTTTATGCTAATTTTTAGTACCAGCCAAGCCTTTGAGATTTCAGAAATCTCATGCACACTCATTTTTTTTTGTCATCAAAAAACGCTACAAATACGCAGGTTGACTTTTTTCAGCATATTTGCTGCAGAAGAGTCAAGGACAGCAGGATGTGACCTCACAGTCAGCTCCACTACATCTAGGTGGCAGGCTGCATGGTGGCATGATGCATCCATACAGCCTGTCATCCAGCAGAGCAGACCCAAACCCCATTAACTTGATTGGGGGGCCCGACAATACAGTGTTTGACACGCTGTCATATGCATGACAGTACGGAAAACATCACTTCTGATCAGCGGTGAAACCATCCCCGCTGGTCAGAGATCCACGGTTCCCATGCTGTCACTTGGGCTATGTTCACACGTAAAGTTTTTAATGCATTTTTCCACTGTAGCATTGCTTTCAACCAATACAAATTCATTAACTGGGAAATGTCATTTTGTAATGCAGCGCTCAATCACCACTCAGGAGATCTCCCTAAAGGGCGCTGCAGTGCGAGAGGCAGCCGCTCTCCGTGAGCGGAGACCAGCCGGAAAGGTGTCTGTTATGAATGAGTCACCGTAGAAGGCAAAAACAGAAATACTAGCTAAGTCCAGAAAACCAGAGAAGTTGGCAGCTATCGGATTACAGACCCCTGAACCTATCAACAACAACTAGCAGTAGCCGTGGGGGGTTCCTACGGTGCCCTAGACCCCTCGATCACAGCCAGAGAACTACATAGCCTAAAGACAGAAAGGGAAATCTAAACTGCCCCAGAGCAGACCCCAAAGCAATAGGCATCCCCCAACATATAATGACGTTGAATCAAGATGAAAAAACACTCACACAGATAGAAAGATAGGCTGAGCAAACGATGGGGCCCAAGCTAACTACACAGGACAGGATAGAAAAGCTGCTGTCTGTAATTCGCCAAAACCCTATCAAAACAAGAGCCAACAGCTGATAGGGAAAAAAGCCCTGAAGACGCTAGGCTTCAAAAAGACTATATCAGTACTCAGGTATTTTCTGAAGACAGAGCAAAAAGGAAATCAGCACACCCCAGCAGGGAATGGCAGAAATCTAGAAAAACAAGGAAAAACAAAACCAAAACACAAATGCAAAAAACAGAGCAGAAAACTTAGCTTTTGAGGAGCAGGAATCAGACTGGTCTCCTAGAATCCCTCAGAGAGATCACCAGCAAGGCAGAAGGGCGTCGGCTGCCTTATATCCAGTCAGCAATTCCCGTCACCCAGTCATCATCATTCTGCCCAGATGCTTGGTAATCAGCTTCACTACCTTCCTTCACCAGAAGAGGGAGTTCATCAGACCTCAATGGTGAAGGGGAAAATGAACTCACAACAGTACCTCCCCCTTGAGGAGGGGTCACCGAACGCTCATCCACGCCACCAGGGCGATCAGGGTGAGCCCGATGAAAGGCACGCACCAATCTTTTGGCATGAATATCAGAGGCAGAGACCCAGGAATTATCCTCCTGACCATAACCCTTCCACTTAACCAAATACTGGAGTCTCCGTCTAGCCAGACGGGAATCCAGCATCTTCTCTACCTCATATTCCATGTTACCTTCAACCAATACAGGGTCCGGAGGTGCCACCCCAGGAACTACTGGTTCAGCAAACCTCTTCAACAAGGACTTATGAAACACATTATGGATTTTAAATGTGACAGGAAGAGCCAAACGAAAAGAGACCGGATTAATAATCTACAAAATCTTGTAAGGTCCAATAAATCTAGGCTTAAACTTAGGAGAAGCCACATTCATAGCGATATATTTTGATGATAACCAAACCATATCACCAACCTTAAACTGGGAACCAATGGTCCTATGTCGGTTGGAAAACCGCTGGGCCTTTTCCTGGGAGAGAGATAACTTATGGGCAGCACGGTGGCTCAGTGGTTAGCGCTGCAGCTTTGCAGCGCTGGGGTCCTGGGTTCGAATCCCACCAAGGACAACATCTGCAAGGAGTTTGTATGTTCTCCCCGTGTTTGCGTGGGTTTCCTCCGGGTACTCCGGTTTCCTCCCACACTCCAAAGACATACTGATAGGGAATTTAGATTGTGAGCCTCATCGGGGACAGTGATGAAAATGTGTGCAAACTGTTAAGCGCTGCGGAATATGTTAGCGCTATATAAAAATAAAGATTATTATTAAATTATTATTATCCACCACTTGGTCCCAGATCTGGTGCATTCTCTCCACCACAGTGTCAACACCTGGGCAGGCAGAAGGCTCCACCTGCCCTGAAGAAAATCGAGGATGAAACCCAAAGTTACAAAAAAAAGGTGACATCAAAGTGGCAGAACTAGCTCTATTATTTAAAGCAAATTCGGCCAAGGGCAAAAATGAAACCCAATCATCCTGATCAGCGGAGATAAAACATCTCAAATACGACTCCAAGGTCTGGTTTGTTCTCTCCGTCTGCCCGTTGGTCTGAGGGTGAAAAGCAGAGGAGAAGGACAACTGAATTCCCAGCTTGGAACAGAAAGTCATCCAAAATCTAGACACAAACTGAACTCCTCTGTCAGATACAATGTTCTCAGGAATCCCGTGCAAGCGAGCCACCTGTTGCAAAAACAGGGGCACCAACTCAGAGGAAGATGGCAACTTAGGGAGTGGTACAAGATGAACCATCTTAGAGAACCTATCACAAATCACCCAAATAACAGTCATTCTATGAGAGACAGGCATATCAGAGATGAAATCCATTGAAATATGGGTCTGTCGAGATCCCTCAGATACCTCTTTCATCTGAAGGACCGATGTTCTTGGGTGTAAGACACCATATGTCTCTAATTGATTGCTCCGTCGAGAAGAATAACACAGACACAAGCTGTATGATACAACTCGGGATGCCTGCTGAGCGCCTCTGGCTTATCAGTTAGGCTTCCATCTTTTATAGCAAAGAATTTAGACATTTACAGACATGCGCAATAAAGAAAAGAAAAATAGTTACTTCTACAACAGCTTTGCCATGTAAGCAGGAAATATTTGACCTTGGTTCACAAGGGAGATGTCTGAGACATCTCCTCGAAGAAAAGATAAAGTTCAGCAGAATTCATTTAACTCATTCAGTTCTTATCATTCCCCCCTTTGACATCTTCATTTTCCACAATCTGGAACACTGTATCCAGCAACAACAGCGGATAGTGGCTCGTTCACCAGGTACTATCCCAGGCCGACGGGTTGCCCAAGGGAGACAGGTCTTCTACCTTCTCCATCCCCCAGATACTGAAGCCACGTCCATCATTGCAAGAGTACGCTCCTTCATGCCAGAAATGAGATGTCAATCTAGGACTCAAAGGAATAATAGTTCAATTCTTGTTGTTTACAGTCAAACTTCCTTATCTATTTCTGCATCTTTTCTTGCATATAGAGATACCCCAAAAAACAAGTTTCAGTAGCACATATATTACAAGGAGACAAACAGCAATACGTAATAAACTTAGTATAATCCCAGCTATCCAGCCTCCAATACCCTTAAACCAATTAGCTGGATTAAGAAAAGAGAAGGTGTCTGACCACCAACTGTCCTTAGTACGATTATTGTCTTTATCGTACTGATCTCTAAGTCTTTGAACATCCTCTATTTTTTATCTTAACTTTAAACTACTGTTGGGATCTATATAATGACAGCAAGCAGGTCCGATGACTTGACACATACCTCCTTGCGCTGCAGTTAAATAATCTAGTACTATGGTATGCTGATTGGTGACTATGATAAGCTGATTTTGGACAGCAACAGTGGTGTTCAATATATCCAATATATCCCATATTTGGTCATCTAAGTAATCTGTAGCCCTGACTAATTTATCCCACATTTGAGTAATCATAGGATAAATAAAAATAGAGCTGACAATTTTATTAGCCACACTCATCTGCACTATATGTTGTCTCCCAGAAAGGCGAGGTGTATTGTCAGCAGCTCTTTTGTACAATGTGTGTTTAGGTATACCCTGAGTATTCAACTGGTCATTCGGAATAACAAAGGTAGCTGGAGTCAAACGACCCAGAGTACAAGCACCTTTTACCCCTACTGGCAACCATTTATATGCATTGTCTCCACATACCCAGTACATGTCACTGGGTAGGTCCCATAGGGCTGAATGTTGTAGTACCAGTCTATGAACTAAATCTATGAACGCAGATACATTCTGGAGCATGCACCAAGGTGAAAATTGTCCTAAAGGACTACAATAACCTGCATCAGGGTTTCCACAAGGGGAGGTTCCCTTCTTATATTCCGAGGACTCGTTACAAGGCATATTACCAGGAATATTAATACAAGTTTCGTTAGTGCCCTGGGGAAATAAATTGGAGTACTCCCATGACATATTATGTAACTTTCTTTCTAGCAACATTGGTTTGAAGGCATCAGTAGAATGGGAAGTTACATTAAAGCTAACTTGTAAACCATACGTTGGAACTTGCCTCAAGTAGGTTAACCGAGTCCTTTTCCTGGGTACCCAAGCCCCCCCTTTATATGCCAGATATTGAAGGTGTGTATTACTTCCTGAAAGGTTACCCTGCCACCAAGGGTATCCTACCCATCCCACAATAGGTATTCCAACAGTTGTGTTCCATAACTTCACATTATTTGTGGCATTATTAGCAAGTGTATCAGAACAACTGGTCCAGGCAAATAATTCCTCGGGTGGCACAGGAATAACAAGGAACGGAATACTAGTGGCTGATACTGGTGAATGTGTGCAGATCCAGCAATCTGCTGGAGACTGAGTGTCATTTGACCAATCATTCAGTAATTTTTCATGATGTTGTATAAACTTATTATTCAAGGACATTGGAGAATTTAGACTGTCCCACGCAGCTACCATTATTACAGATAATGCAACAAAACCAAACCAAAACATTATGCACTCTTATGCTTTGTTAATTCCTGTGGCTAGTTTGCAATGCGATGCGTGGATCCAGGTTGGTCGTCCTTCCAACTTAACAGAAGTAGGCGTTGTTAGGAGTACTTGGTAAGGTCCTTGATATCGGGGTTCAAGGGTCTTTCTGGAGTGTTTCTTGACATATACGTAATCACCAGGTTGTAGACAGTGAGTTCCTTCCACACTATCTGGATCTGGAATGGAAGAGAAAACTAGAGAATGCATTTGAGTTAAATGCTTTTGCAACTGGATTACATAACTTGTCAAATTATCCACATTAAGTGTTAAGACCTGTGGGTAGTACAACCCTGTGTTTGGTGGTCTTCCAAACAATATCTCGAAGGGTGACAGTTTAGTTTTCCCCGTGGGTGTGTACCTTACTGAGAATAATGCTAATGGGAGACACTCTGGCCATGGTCTATGGGTCTGCTCCATGGTTTTCTGTATTTTTAATTTTAGTGTCCCGTTCATTCTTTCTACCTTCCCTGAACTCTGTGGGTGGTAGGGTGTATGAAATGCTTGTTCTACACCTATCATTTGCATTACATTTTGCATTACCTCAGCAGTAAAGTGTGTACCTCTGTCTGATTCACTTGTTTCAGGGACACCGAATCGTGGTACTAGTTCCATCACTAGTTTCTTTGCAGTGGCTCGAGCTGTAGCCGTTTTCACCGGGTAGGCCTCTGGCCATCCAGAGAACATGTCAACACACACCAGAACATATTCATATGGTCCACTTCTGGGGAGTTGAATGTAGTCGATCTGTAGTCTCTGGAAGGGATATAGCAGCCTAGGACTGTGTTTCCGTGGAGTTTTCACTACCTGTCCGGGGTTGTGTGCTAGGCATATGGGACAGGAGGTACAGTGTAGCTGCGCCACCTTCCCAAACCCAGGAGCAATCCAAATCTTCGTGACTAGGCGCGTCAATCCATTGGCGGACATGTGAGTTGGAAGGTGAACTGCTTCTGCCATCCTTGGGTCCAAAACCCTAGGCAAGCAGTACTTCTGATCTTTCTACCACATTCCGTTCGTCTTCTCAGCTCCCATCTTTTCCCAAGTTTCCTTGTCCGTCTGAGCGGAGTCTTCTTGGAACTTTTGTAAGTCTGTAAACAATTCTGATGCATCCTTGTGCACTATGTTTACTTTTTCTGGAGTCCCCAAGGCAGCTTGCTTCGCCGCCTGGTCTGCTTTTTCGTTGCCTTTTGCTTCCATGTTGTCTTTTCTGGTGTGTGCTGGCACCCTCATAACGGCCACCCCCTGTGTCTGGGCCACATTCTCGAGGATTTCTCTGATCAGTGTGGCATGTTTTATGGGTGTTCCTGCTGCTGTCATGAAATCCCTTGTGCGCCACAAGACCCCAAAATCATGTACTATCCCAAAGGCATATCTCGAGTCAGTGTAGATATTTGCTGTTTTTCCTTTGGAAAGTTTTAATGCCTCATTCAGAGCTGTCAGCTCAGCCTCTTGTGCGGACATGTGGGGTGGAAGTGCCTTTGCTACAATAGTCTCATGTGGTGATACCACAGCATATCCTGTGTGGAATTTTCCACTTTCATCGGCATATCTGCTGCCATCCACAAAAAATACAAAGTCTGGATTTGACAATGGTGTGTCTGTGACATTGGGCAAGCCAACAACTTCTTGCTGCATCGGTTCTATGCAATCATGTTCAACCTCGTGTGGGGACTCAAAAGAAAGCGATAATGTGTTCTCATCTATATCCCCCCCTTCAGAATCTGCAATTGGCAACAATGTAGCCAGATTCAGATTCTGAGTTTTGGTAAACGTAACATTAGGAGGCATAAGCAAGGCACATTGCAATCTGAGTTGTCTTGCCATAGAAATATGTTTAGAAGAAACCTGATTCAGGATACCGTATATATCATGTGTGGTACAGACAGTTAGTGGGTTATCCAGTACAATATCAGAAACTTTGTCAAGTAGCAATGCGATTGCAGAGACTGCTCTAACACAGGATGGTGTTCCTTGTGCTACAGAGTCTAATTTGGCAGAATAGTATGCAAGGGGTCTATTCTTTTTGTCATGTTTCTGTGTCAAAATGCCAGTAGCATGCCCTCTAATTTCAGCGGCCATCAGTTGAAAGGGTATATCATAGTTAGGTATACCTAATGCTGGGGCTGACACTATGGCCTTCTTCAGATACTGAAATGAGTCTCGTGCAATGTCAGTCAGTTGGAAAGGTATTGTGTTGATGCAATCATACAGTGGCTGCATGTGTTCACTAGCATGTATGACCCATTGGCGGCAAGACGAAACTAAACCCAAAAATGCTCTCAACTGCTTATGGGTTGTCGGTTCCTTCATTTGCTGTACAATTGTGATTCTGTCATTGGTTAAGTGTCGGGTACCATGTGATAGACAATGTCCTAAGAATATGACTTTTGGTTGGCAAAACTGTAATTTTTCTCTGTTGACCTTACATCCATTGTCTGATAAAAACATCAGTAGTGAAAGTGTATGGATTCTACAGTTAGCCTCATCAGGTGCACAAAGCAACAGGTCATCCACATATTGTAAGAGCACAATATCAGGTGGGTGTGGCCAGCCAGCCAACACAGACTGCAATGCTTGCGTGTACAATGTGGGTGAATGCTGCATGCCCTGTGGCAGTCTGGTCCAGGCATATTGTTTGCCCTTAAATGTAAAAGCGAACAGATGCCAACAGCTTTTGTGGAGGGGCACTGAGAAAAATGCGTTTGACAAATCAATCACTGAAAAACATTTCGATTGACTAGGGATTTTTGCCAATAGCGTGTGTGGGTTAGGTACTACTGGTGTCAAAGGAACAAGGACCTTATTTATCTCTCTCAGATCATGTACCATGCGATATTTCGGGGCATCACCTGGTCCTCCTTTCTTTTTGACAGGAAACAATGGCGTATTAGCTTGTGATTTAATTGACACCAATGCTCCATTGTTTACAAGATCAGTGACTTGTGCCTCAATAGCAGCCTCTTGTTGGGCACTGATAGGGTACTGTCGCAACTGAGGCAACCTTGTGTCTGCTGGCACCTCCACCACAACTGGGGATACGGGAAGTAAGCCAATATCCGCATTCCCTTTTGCCCATAAGGTATCAGGTAATTTGTCTAGGGCTGGGTCCCATGGTTGTGATGTGGTGTCATCAGGATTTTGTGACTCGAGAGCTTGAATTATCATACAAGCCTCAAGAGTGTCCTCGTCCCCATCTGGGATAGTAAGATGTACTGTACCATCTTCAGCAAATTTGATATCTGCCTGCAGTTTCTTCAGTACATCTACTCCTAATAGGCAAATTGGTGCTCTTTTGACAAACAAAAATTTATTCAGGAACATTTTAGGTCCTATCTTAACGGGTAAAGATTTGCTAAAAGGAATTAGGCTAGATTGTCCACTGAATCCTGAGACAAAAGTCGAATACTCTGAAAGGAGGTCTGGAGTTATTACTTTGTCATTGACCACCGAAGAGGTTGCTCCGGTATCTAATAGAAAGGGTACCTTTTTACCATTCACCTGAATTTTAATTACTGGCTTCCTAGAATCGAGTGTCATTCTAGTGGCATTTAGTCAGTCGGTTGTGTCCTCCTTTCTAGATTGATGTTCCCTATCTGCTTTTCTCTTTCGGCAATCTCTTTGAAAGTGACCAGGTTTCTTACAGTAATGGCAAGTAAAAGTCTTTCTCCTTGGTCTCCCTACCGGGTCTTCCAAATCTAGTGTAAGAAACACTTTCCCTTTTTCTCTTTTGTTTTCCCTTAAGTCCATCTCAATTCCCATGGCTCTCTGCTTTAGACCATGGGCATTGTCTGCTGACCTCCAATCGGGAGTACAATTTTTCAACTTCAATTTCATTTCTGGCGTTAACCCATCTATGAAGGACTTAGCAAGCAGTCTCTGTACCCCCGGGTTGGTAAGGTCTAGTCCCTCATCGCTAAATCCCATCTCTAATGTCTGGTAAAAATCAGCTACTGTTTGTCCAGGTTGTTGTGAAACAGCTGTCTGTGAACCTCGCTGTCTCTGTTTGTCTCCCATGAACGTGTCAAGGACTTCTAGGAATATTCCTGCTGATGCCTGTGTGCGAGGGTTGTCTGCTGCATCCTCCGCTGGCTTTCTAATTGTCAAAGCCTGCCAGAGCTCGTGTTGGAGTGGCAGAGGTAGTTTTAATCTGAGCATATCTTCCCCGTCATTCCAGGTACCTCTGTGTACCATCAACACCTGTCTTAAGTAAGCAGCAAATCGGGCTGGATTGATAATCGGGTCAGGGGCGTTAGACAACAAAGCCATACATTCAGTTGCAGTCCAAGGCTGGTAATGATTAGTAATTATATGTCTAGTGACGTAATCCCCCTGTGCTGTAATCTCCCTGAAGGGTCTGCTTTGTGATCTGACAGGGGCTAATAGGTTGGGCGCATGGTATCGGGGTGCACCACAGGCAAGACAATTCTCCCTCCAATTGGGGTTTTGTTGACCACAATTACTGCAGACCCATCCAGGTTCATCACTGCCACTAGGTGGCTTAACAGCTATTTGCGTCTCTGGGTACAGCTTAGCCGGTGGTGGAGGTGAACTGGGAGTTGTGGCAGGAGCCATAGGTACTGGTGGTGGCACTGACAAAGGGGTTGGATAGGGTGGAGGCTCATGCATTTTCTCCACTGGGTCATCTGTCATTCTGACCTTCTTTGGACGTATCCATTTCCCTGTCTTCTCGTTATATGCCCACTTTTCCCTCTGAGCAACTTGTGAACATTTTAAACATGCTTCAACCTGTTCTCCCCATCCCGCATCTGCAATTTTTCCTGACTTCATGTCTTTTATTTCTTTCCATTTATCCTCATTCAAAGCCTCTTTCCCTTCTACCTTGAATTTTTTTAATACCTTTTCTAGGTCTCTTGCTGCACTTTTTCCATATCTATCCTCAATTATATCACATAACCAATTTCCCTCCTCAGGTGTCTTTCCCTGACTGTTCCCCATTTCTTTATCCTGTTTCTCTTGTTCCTTCCTGTTAATCCTCCCTTCCTTAGGTGGTGTATTGGGTAAGCTCAAGACTAGGCTCTACTATACCTCGTTACCTTCTTCCTAAGGTGCTAACAGGCTAAATGGGGTGTCTGTTCCTCGTTGTACTACGTGTTTCGTGTACTTATATGCTATGTAACATCCGAACAGAAGCACTCCCACAACACACAGGATTGTAAACAAAGTATCCATCTATCGGGGTTCTTCAGTCATATCTTGTCACAGGCTCATTTCACGGTCCTGTGCTCATTCGATCACACTCTTATCTGTCACAAGGTTTATTCGTAAAGGGTGTTGATTTAAGCTTAGGCGGTGACCTCCCCGAAAGGACGCTGTCACATAACCCAGTTAGGCAATATCACCACTCTTTGAACGAATACCTACTGTGCAGCTTATTTTTCTACTTTCCACAATCTTTCAGATCAAAGCAGCCACTCAACGACCTCCTTGAGTCCTAACGCGGAATCGTCTATTGTGAAAAACTTGTCCGTTCGGGCTGCGCAGTATGAACTGTTCACCCAGCCTTATATTCCGTAATGTCAGACCTCTCCCATTTTGATTTGCATCAGCTCTTTTTCTAAAAATAGCTGTGCACAGACAGAACCTACAGTAACCTCTCATTTGAGCAGAAATTACATATGCGTGTCACACCCGATTTCCTCAGAGTTCTTATATGGACCTGATCTTACGGCCCCCTCCTCTACTAGATTCCCCTTTATACGGACCTTAGTTATAATGATACATTATGAAGAGCAGAGAAGAGAAAAATTGATCTCTTACCTGGCCAGGTGTTTAGGTCTGCTGTTCACAATTTCATCAGTAACTGGAGTGGTCTGTAGATCGGGTAGTCTTGGAGAGGTGCCTATATCAGGTCCCTGTTTCGGGCACCAGGAAACTGTCGAGATCCCTCAGATACCTCTTTCATCTGAAGGACTGATGTTCTTGGGTGTAAGACACCATATGTCTCTAATTGATTGCTCCGTCGAGAAGAATAACACAGACACAAGCTGTATGATACAACTCGGGATGCCTGCTGAGCGCCTCTGGCTTATCAGTTAGGCTTCCATCTTTTATAGCAAAGAATTTAGACATTTACAGACATGCGCAATAAAGAAAAGAAAAACAGTTACTTCTACAACAGCTTTGCCATGTAAGCAGGAAATATTTGACCTTGGTTCACAAGGGAGATGTCTGAGACATCTCCTCGAAGAAAAGATAAAGTTCAGCAGAATTCATTTAACTCATTCAGTTCTTATCAGGGTCCATGGCCTCCTGGGGTCCGGCAAAGGCATCAACAACCCACTAGAGCGAGAACAAGGTTTAGACCGGGAGCAAGTCCCACAGGACTGCACAAAATTCCTGACATCACGAGACAAGGCGGGCCACAAAAAAGACTCACTCACCAGATCTCTAGTACCAAAAATACCTGGATGACCAGCTAATGCAGAGCAATGAACTTCAGACATCACTCTCTTCTTCCACTGGTCAGGAACATACAACTTCCCACTGGGACAACGCTCAGGTTTGTCCTCCTGGAACTCTTCCAGAGCACGTCTCAAATCGGGCGAGATGGCAGAAAGAACTACCCCATCGCCTAAGATGGTAGCAGGCTTGGTCACCACAGGAGAATCAGCAAAGAAGCTCCTAGAGAGGGCGTCAGCCTTGACATTCTTAGTTCCAGGAAGAAAAGAGACCGCAAAATCAAAATGTGTAAAAAACAAATCAAATCAAAAATCAAATCAAATCAAATTTATTATCGCCAAGTACATATTACATATATACAAGGAATTCTTTGTGGCAAAGAGGCAACATAATATATAACAACAGATACAACAAGTAACATCTAACAAGACAGATACAGTATATAGTCTACACATGACGATTTAATTGTTGAACAGAGAGTGGATAGAAGCTGTTCATATGGCGGTTGGTGCTGTATTTGGGGACTCTGAAGCGACGTCCTGAAGGGAGTAGTTGGAATGAGGAGTGTCCCGGGTGAGAGGGATCGGATGAAATTTTCAATGCGTGGGATCGAATACTCTTATCATAAAGATCCTGGATTTTAGGCAGGGGGGAACCTATAATTCTCTCTGCTGTTCTGAAAGTCCTTTGTAAGCGGAGTTTGTCATGCACAGTGGCTCCCCCATACCAGACTAGCAAAGACTAGCATACTAGCAGACTAGCAAACAAGGCCCACCTAGCCTGTCTAGGGTTCAAGCGTTTGGCCGACTCCAGGTAAATCAAATTCTTGTGGTCAGTGAGGACCACGACTTGATTTTTAGCTCCCTCCAACCAATGTCTCCACTCCTCAAATGCCCATTTCATGGCTAACAGTTCCCGATTCCCCACATCATAGTTACGTTCAGATCGAGAGAACTTTCGGGAAAAGAAAGCACAGGGATTCATTTTAGATGTTACAGGATCCTTTTGGGACAAAACAGCTCCTGCACCAATCTCAGAAGCGTCCACCTCTACCTGGAACGGGAGTGAGACATCAGGTTGCCGCAAAACCGGGGCAGAAGTGAATCTTTGCTTCAGCTCCTGAAAGGAAGAAACAGCCTCCGGAGACCAATTCAACACATCAGCACCCTTCTTAGTCAGATCAGTCAATGGCTTGGCAATACTAGAAAATTTTGCTATAAATTTCCGATAAAAATTAGCAAAACCCAAAAACTTCTGGAGGGCCTTCAAAGAAGTGGGCTGAACCCAATCATAAATGGCCTGTACCTTGGCCGGGTCCATTTCAATAGTTGACGGAGACAAAATAAATCCCAAAAAAGAAATCCTCTGTACCCCAAAAAGGCATTTTGATCCTTTGACATACAGAGAATTCTCCGTCAAGATCCGGAACACAGTCCGAACATGTTCCACATGAGAATCCCAATCCTTGGAGAAGATCAAAATATCATCCAGATAGATAATCAAAAATTTATCCACAAGGTCTCGAAAAATATCGTTCATGAAGCACTGGAAGACAGAAGGGGCATTAGTGAGCCCAAAAGGCATCACCAGGTACTCAAAATGTCCCTCCGGAGTATTAAACGCCGTCTTCCATTCATCCCCATGCTTAATGCGGATAAGATTATACGCCCCCCTGAGGTCAAGCTTGGTAAACCAGCAAGCACCTTTAACTCTGGAGAATAGATCCGAAATCAGGGGTAACGGATACTGATATTTAATAGTAATTTTGTTGAGGGCACGATAATCAATACAAGGCCTTAATGAACCATCCTTTTTGGCCATGAAAAAAACCAGCACCTAAGGGTGACGAGGATGGTCTAATATGACCCTTCTCTAACGCCTCCTTAATATAGGATCGCATAGCCTCGTGCTCGGGTACAGATAAATTGAAGAGCCGACCCTTGGGAAATTTACACCCCGGGCTCAGTTCAATTGCACAGTCATAACTCCTATGAGGAGGCAAAGACGCAGACTCATTCTCACTAAATACATCATAAAAATCCGCCAAATAGTCAGGAACATCATGCGACTGAGGTGAGGTGGAAAAAACCGGAGCCTCACTAAGGGCACACCGACAACCCCAACTCACCACAGACACAGATTTCCAATCCAAAACTGGATTATGAATTTGCAACCAGGGAAACCCCAGAACAATGGTATCTTGCAAATTATGCAACACCAAAAATCTGCAATTTTCTTGATAGTCTGGGGCGACCCGCATTACCACCTAGGTCCAAAACTGAGGTTTATTTTTCGCCAAAGGAGTAGCATCAATCCCCCTCAAAGGGATAGGCATCCGCAGAGGTGTCATCGGAAATCCACAACTTTTAGCAAAATCCAAGTCCATTAGTTTCAGGGCTGCTCCCGAATCGACAAACGCCTTGGCGGAAAATGTGGACAGGGAGCAGAACAGAGTAATTGCCAGAAGAAACTTAGGTTGAACACCACCCACAGAAAACGTGTGTGCAAAACGTTTCTCTCATTTAGGACAGACAGAAATAATATGCGAGGCATTTCCACAAAAAAAACACAGCTTATCACGCCTTCTGAACTCCTGACGTTGCTCCCTGGACAAAACTCTATCACATTGCATAGGTTCAGACACTTGTTCAACAGGTGGCAACACCTCTCGTGCAGTCCTGCGTTCACGTAAATGCCGATCAACCTGAATGGCTAATGACATAGAATTGTCAAGGCCAGAGGGAACAGGGAATCCCACCATAGTATCTTTTACGGCTTCTGACAAACCCTTCCGAAAGAGAGCTGCCAAGGCATTATCATTCCAGGTAGTAAGGACCGCCCACTTTTGGAATTTTTGACAGTACAATTCTGCAGAATCTCGACCCTGGCTCAATGCCAACAGGGTCTTTTCAGCCTGATCAATAGCATTAGGTTCGTCATACAACAACCGCAAGGCTTGAAAAAATGCATTCACATTAGTCAGAATAGGATCATCTGGTTTCAAAGAAAATGCCCAATCCTGGGGATCGCCACGCAGCAAAGAGATGACAATTTAAACCTGCTGCGCGGAGCTCCCTGACGAGTTAGGCTTCAAGGCAAAAAATAATTTACAATTATTTTTGAAATTCAAAAATTTAGACCGGTCCCCAAAAAACACATCAGGAGTAGGGATCTTTGGTTCAGCAGCATGTGAATGAGCAAGGTAGGCGGAAATTCCCCGCACTTCCGCAGCGAGCTGCTCCACACGATCAGACAATTGCTTTATCTCCATTGAGAGAAAAAAAATTCCCCCTACGGCCTCAGAGATATAAAGGAAAAAATATACACACTTTCTTTTTTTTTACACAATTCTTTCCTGCTATTGAGTACCCTAGGATCTGCGGTATGGCTGGTGATTCTGTTATGAATGAGTCACCGTAGGAGGCAAAAACAGAAATACTAGCTAAGTCCAGAAAACCAGAGAAGTTGGCAGCTATTGGATTACAGACCCCTGAACCTATCAACAACAACTAGCAGTAGCCGTGGGGGGTTCCTACGGTGCCCTAGACCCCTCGATCACAGCCGGAGAACTACATAGCCTAAAGACAGAAAGGGAAATCTAAACTGCCCCAGAGCAGACCCCAAAGCAATAAGCAGCCCCCAACATATAATGACGGTGAAGCAAGATGAAAAAACACACACAGATAGAAAGATAGGCTGAGCAAACGATGGGGCCCAAGCTAACTACATAGGACAGGATAGAAAAGCTGCTGTCTGTAATCCGCCAAAACCCTATCAAAACAAGAGCCAACAGCTGATAGGGAAAAAAGCCCTGAAGACGCTAGGCTTCAAAAAGACTATATCAGTACTGAGGTATTTTCTGAAGACAGAGCAAAAAGGAATTCAGCACACCCCAGCAGGGAATGGCAGAAATCCAGAAAAACAAGGAAAAACAAAACCAAAACACAAATGCAAAAAACAGAGCAGAAAACTTAGCTTTTGAGGAGCAGGAATCAGACTGGTCTCCTAGAATCCCTCAGAGAGATCACCAGCAAGGCAGAAGGGCGTCGGCTGCCTTATATCCAGTCAGCAATTCCCGTCACCCAGTCATCATCATCCTGCCCAGATGCTTGGTAATCAGCCTCACTACCTTCCTTCACCAGAAGAGGGAGTTCATCAGACCTCAATGGTGAAGGGGAAAATGAACTCACAACAGGTGTCGCAACGAGGCATGCGAGCAGGCTGGGAAGCACCCCTCAGCAGTGCGACGTCTGCAGGGACGATGAGGGGCTGTGTCAGCAACAAGTTGGGTAGACGGACGCCAGTCAGATCGTAACAACAGAGGGTAAGGCAAAACATAATCGGGAATGAGCCAGAGGGTCAGAAGCCAGAAGAAAGTGCAGCGTGCAGGGAGAAAATGGAAACGTAGACAGAAACAAGCCGGGATATAAGGAAAACCAGAGGACAGGATGGTGCCAAATCAGAGGACAGAAACACACATTGCCATGCGGGCCCCCACAGCAATAGTTAAAGCTGCCAGCCAATCGGAAGCTGGCAGCTGACGTCAGCGCGCACATCGCCGGCTTCTGACGTCATTGTCAGTCGCCGGCAAGTGCGCGCTTTCAGGAGTGAAGATTGCTCGCCGCTGGATTATGGCAAAGTAAGAAGAAAGGTGTTTTTTAAATTAAATCATAAATATCTTTGGAAGCGCTAGTACTATGGGGGTGGTATCCGCTGCAAGACAAAACCACACCACTAGGTCGTTGAGTTAAAATGCAAATAATATTAAAAAAATGTCTGCGCTGGATAATCCACCCAAGTACAAAGATCACCCTAATTATAGGGTTTAAAAGACGACACAATTAAACAATAGACCACAGCTACCTAGGTACGTCCCAATCATTAGCTTGCATCAAATACAAAGTTTCCACCAAACATATATTCAGAGGTATTGTTGTTGAACGGCACAATGTGTCGGTGAATATGAGCAACAAAATATTTCACTTACATAAAATAAAAATCAGGATATTTCATCAGACAAATGCGTTCTGGAAAATACCGCAAACTTAGAAGTCTGCCCAATCAGGGCTAAAAGGCAACACCATGCAGAAATGAACTGCAAATAAATAAATAAATATATAAAATCATCGGACATATAGAATGGGCATATTAATATGGAAGGCACTCATAAGGGAATATCTCCATATACCTAAAAACATGCAAAGGGGCATGGATAGCCACACAGGGAGGTCCGGAATGTGGCAGTTCTATGGGAGCTGAAGGAAGAAAGCGCTCCGCCACTACAGTAGTACCAAAGTTCTGCACACATGCAAAAGGTAAAAATGAAAATGCGTTCCTCTCAGCAGTCACTATTAGGATAACTGTCCCGGCCGGTGACAGTCTCTTAGTTACTCACTGTTCACTGCTCCCTCGATGCGCCGACGTTTTTCACAGCACGGTGCCGCCAGCTTCAAAGAGGTTGCAGGACCTGTGTGACGTCAAACAGTCATGTGGTTGGCTACAGCGAGTAGTATGGACCAATTTCTTCCTCCTACCGCGGTTTCGGAAGTACATGGCTTCCTTCATCAGGGATGGTCCGTTTTGGGAGTCGTCCTCTTTTAAACCTACAGTTCTAAATCCAGTCATTTAACCCATTAGGTAAATGCAAAAACTTCAACTTCAGAATTAAGACCCCTTGGAATTAGGGTGTCCAGATTGAAAATCCACTGACTCTCAGCACGGGACATTTTTTTAATAAAGTCCCCTTTTCTTCTATCCTGTTTTTTAAATTAGTATTGAAAGCGGCAAGCCAGGCCTGGCAGGATGGAGATGGGGCAGGATGGAGGCGGAGCAGGATGGATTGGGGGCAGGATTGGGGCAGGATGGAGATGGGGCAGGATGGAGACGGGGCAGGATTGAGAGCAGGATGGAGACGGGGCAGGATTGGGGCAGGATGGTGACGGGGCAGGATTTGAGTCACTGGGGGCAGGATGGAGATGGGCAGGATTGGAGACACTGGGGTCAAGATGGAGATGGGGCATGATTGGAGATATTGGGTGCATGATTGGAGACACTGGGGGCATTATTGGAGACACTGAGGGCATGATGGGAGACATTGGGGGCATGATTGGAGACACTGGGGGAATGATTGGAAACACAAGGGGCATGATTGGAGACACTGGGGGCATGATTGGAGACACTGAGGGCATGATGGGAGACATTGGGGGCAGGATTGCAGACACAGGGGGCAGGATTGCAGACTCAAGGGGCATGATTGGAGACACAGGGGGCAGGATTGGAGACACAAGGGGCAGGACTTGAGAAATGGGGGCAGGATGAAAGAAATGGGGGCAGGAGGGAGACATGGTGTGTGATGGAGATTGATGGGGCAGGATCATGGGGCAGGATGGAGACAGATGGTGCAGGATCATGGGGCAGGATGAAAGACATGGGAGCAGGGTTGGAGACAGATGGGCAGGGTTGGAGACAGATGGGGCAGGGTTGGAGACAGATGGGGCAGGATGGAGTCAGATCGTGTAGGATCATGGGGCAGGATGGATATGATGGAGACAGATGGGGCAGGATGCCGAGATCATATGGGGCAGAATGGATACTCATGAGGGTGGGATGGGAGAACATATGGCTGAAGCCAGGAATGAGACACACGGGGGTCAGGATGGGGGATATTAATACTATAGGGGCTAATTAAGGGATATTATTACTTCAGTGATGTATTTATTTTATTTTTTGAGTATACTGTTTTAAATGGGGGCGGTCCTGTATGATGGTACTTTTGGTGATAGTATTGTGTTTTTTTATTACTGATCAGTATTGTAGTATTCAGTCACTATGTGGTGGTAATACTGTATGTGGTCTGGACATGGTGTTGCGGTATTTGTCCCTTGTATGTGCTATTATTTGGTCACTTTGTGGTGGTAATATGTGGGCTGGTCATGGTGCGGTGGTATTTGTTCCGTGTATTTGATATTATTCGGTCACTATGGTGGTAATATGTGGGCTGGACTTGGTGTGGCGGTAATTGTTCCTTGTAGGTGATATTATTCAGTCACTGTGGAGGTAATATGTGATCTGATCATGGTGTGGCGGTATTTGTTCCTTGTATGTAATATTATTTGGTCACTTTGTGGTGGTATTATGTGGGCTGGTCATGGTACGGTGGTATTTGTTCCATGTATGTGTCATAGCTGTTTTCATTCTGACCAAAGTCAGTTCGCCAGATCACCAGTGAGTCCGAATTGTAAGGTTTTTCGCCCTTCTGATGACAAGCGCTTGGAGATAAAGGGACTCGACACACAAGCCGTGGTCAAATCAGTTTATCTGACGTAATGAAATACAAGACATGTTTTTATACCATTTACAACAATATGTGACTCTATGGAGCTCATTTGGCCCCCACCATCACCTCAGGATCGTACCTTGTTTACAATGTACCCAGAACGCGTTGTTGAGAACAAATATGATAACAAGTATAGTTTCCTTGAAGACAGAGACTACTAGTCTACATAAGAATAATTCTAGCAATAATAAGGCAAAAGGCAATTGAAGTCTTAAAGGCATTTAAAGGGATATAAAAGCAAACCATTAACTCTTCTATATCAATTTCCCCCTTTTGTAAATGGTATAACATTTGCCACAGGCTCAGCTGATGTCCACAAAGTAGCTACTGTCTCATGAGTCTAGTACCCATAAGGGGACTTCCTGCCTGCTTCGCCCATCCACCCTCAGTGTGGACACTCACTTTCCCCATCAGCAAAGGCTACCTGGGGTCTATGATACACTACAGAAGGTTCAGCCTTAGATTCTTTTTTTACGCGTACATTATTCAGTAGCTTAAGTAATACATATATTAGCGCTTTTACGGCTACATAAAACAATAAGCAAAACAACAAACTTTGCATACAAGTCTATATAATGCCAAAAAAAAATAAAAAATCCATCCTGCAAGGCCATTAAACCAATTTGCTGGATTTAGGAAAGAGAATGTGTTACCCCACCAGGAGTCTCTGGTTGCACTGTGTTGCTTTAACCATTGGTCTCTAAGTTCACCTATTTTGTCTATACTGGCCCTGATCTGGAGATTGCCAGCAGGGTCGATATAATTACAACAGGAGGGACCAATTATTTGACACATTCCTCCTTCTTTTGCGGTCAGGTAATCTAGCACTATAGTATGTTGGTTAGTAACTACGATTAATTGTCTCTGTATTGTATTAGTTTCATTAAGAACTTCAAGAATCTGGAAAATCTGATCGTCCAGGTAGTCGGTAGCTTCCACTAATTTATCCCACAGTTGTGTTATGAAGGGGTATATTAGCATACTACGGAATATTTTATTTGTTATCCCCATTTCTACTAGATGCGGCCTACCATTTGGCTTATTGTCTGCAGCCCTTCTATACAAGGTATGAATTGGAACTGCTGCAGTGTCTATTTTACTATGAGGAACTATGAAAGTGGCTGGTGTCAGTTTAGCAAGAGTGCAAACCCCTCTTATGTCCGGGCTCACCCACCTGTAGGCACGATGTCCGCAAACCAAGAATACTCCGTCAGGGAGAACACAAACGTGACCCGGGGTCTGTATACATTAGTATAAACTCAAAAGTCCTGACCTACTGTAGGCTTATGGGCACACTAAGTATTATTCATTTGTTTTCCACTTATACCAGATGTACATTTACCCCTTTCTTTCCTTATTATTTTACCCGTAGATGATTTACAGCCTTCAACACCATCTTGGTACACCGTATCATTAACCTGTGTTTGATCGAGAGTGTATATGCGGAAGCAATTATTGTCCTCACTACAGATGTCTGCTCCAGTGTGTTGAAGACTGAACTACAGTCCATCATTGGGAATAGGGTCTGAGTGAGGGATTTCAGTCCTCCTCCTGGCAACCATATTTCCGACATCTGAGTCATATTCCTGCCACCACATTTGTACCTTTAGGCCGCGTTATATTAAACTGAAACCAGGAGTTAGTGGACAATCCGATTATAGCCAATGAGGCAGATATATCACGGGGCACATCTTTTCCCCAATACCTAGATTGAGTCCAAGTCTCATTGTGTATGCAGTGTGGGGTTAATACCTCTCATGGCTCCAGATGTAAGGCTAAATACGGCATAGTCCTTGCAGATACTGGGCTGTGTGTACAGATCCAACAGTCTTTCGGTTTCTGTCCTTCCATGTCCCTTTATAAGAAGAGCATGATACCGAATAAGTTTGTTGTCCCAGTCAACATTTAAGAGTTTGTCCCGTGTCTCTGTAGAGTGCAGTAACCCTGTCACTACCAGCAAGGTGATGAGGAGTACAGTCATTCTACTGTTGACAGGACCTTCTTGCAGTGACTGGCGTGGATCCAGGTTGGCTTTCCCTCAAGTTTTACTGAGGTGGATGTGGTCAGCTGGACTTGGAAGGGGCCGTCAAATCGTGGGTCCAGGCTCCTTCTCACGTGTCTGCGTATAACCACCCAATCACCTGGATTCAGCTGATGCACATCTGCACTGGCATTAGGATCTGGAATGGATGAGAACACATGTTTATGCACCACATTAAGTCTTTCCTGCAAAGCCTGGACGTAGGCTGTCATAGGCCTGTGTTGCATTTGCAGCACCTGTGGGAAGTACAGACCAGTCTTTGGTGCACTACCAAACAGGACTTCAAAGGGAGACAAGCCTGTCTTTCTATTTGGAGTGTGTCTGACTGAAAAGAGTGCAAGAGGCAAGCACTCCACCCAGCTCTTTCCTGTGTCTGCCATGGCCTTTTGAATTTTCAGTTTAAGTGTCCCATTTAGTCTTTCTACCTTCCCACTACTTTGTGGCCTATATGGTGTATGAAATGCTTGCTGTACACCCAGGGCCTACATGACTTCCCTCATTATTTCTCCCGTGAAGTGTGTGCCCCTATCGCTTTCTATGGTTTCTGGGACACCGCACCTGCAGATCAGTTCTTTCATCAGTTTGTCTGCAGTTGTTTTAGCAGTTGCAGATTTTACCGGATAGGCTTCCGGCCAACCAGAGAAGAGATCTACACATAGTAGGACATATTCATACACTCCTACCTTTGGTAGCTGTATGTAATCAATCTGCAGTCTCTGAAACGGGTAGAGAGGCCTAGGTGTCACTTTCTTAGGGACTTTTACTGTTTTACCTGGGTTGTGCTGTGCACAGATGAGGCGTGTGATTGTACAAGTTTCGCGGCTGCGTGACTGAAACCAGGAGCGATCCAGAAGGCATCTACCCTGGCACACATGTGACTTTTTGAGGTGTGAGTGGGGGCATGTGCTGCTTGCGCCATGATTGGGAACAGGGACTTTGGTGGGCACAATTTATCCTTATTCTCCCATACTCCGTTTGACTTCAGCTCAGCTCCCAGTCTCCCCCCGGTGTACCTTCTCTGTTTGGGCAGCCTTTTGCCAGAGGGATTTCAGGACATCTAGACCCAATGTGGCTGGAATACGCTGACTACCCGCCACCGTTCACTGCTCTCTCTAGGCCGCCTTGTGCTACTTTAGCAGCCTCATCTGCCCTTCTGTTGCCCTCTACCTCCACGGAGTCTCCTTTGTGTGTGCTTTTACCTTGACAATGCCAACCTGGACTGGTAACATCAATTGTTTCACCAGCTCTGCATTTTTAATGGGCTTCGAATCTGTGAAAATATTAGCGACTTTACCTGCAGCGGCTCTACACGCCTCAGTGAGTGCCTTCAACTCTGCCTCCTGCGCCGACATGTGAGGAGAGAGTGGTTCCGCTCGGATTACCTCATGTGAAGATACTACTGCATATCCTGTGTAGAATCGTCCATCCTGGTGCTATCTGGAGCCATCTACAAAAAAGAAACTCAAAGTCTGCATTAGGAACAGGTTTTTCATGAACGTGTGCAAACCAACTGTCTCCTGACTCATCAGTTCTATGCAGACATGTTCATGCGTCATGTCAAAGTATCCTTCCTCACTCGCTAATACGGTCACCAATTCCCCCTTTTCTGAATCCACAGGCAGGAGGGAGGCTGGATTCAGAACGTTACATCTTTTGAGGGTGACATACTCAGGAATTAGTAGAGCACACTCAAGTCGGAGCTGTCTGGCCATAGACAGATGTTTTGGTTGAACTTGTACGAGTATGGCATGGATGTCATGTGGGGAATAAATTGTCAAAAGAAACGTCAGTGTGATCTCACATGCCTTTCCTAGTAGTAGTGCAGCTGCTCGTACCGCACAGACACAATCAATTTTGTGTGAGGTCCCGGGTCTGATGACAAGCAGTCATAAAGTGGTTGGAATATTTGTGAAGCGGACCTTATCCAAGGCCTACTGTAGGTCACTAAACCTAGGAAAGTGCATAGATGCTGATGTGACCTGGGTAGAGGGAGATTTTGAATTGCCTGTTTCCTGTCAGGTGTCTGGTACCTTCGGCAATACAATGTCCCAACAAATGTCACCTTTTGTTTGTTATACTGTAATTTGTCACGTGAGACCTTGCAACCCTTTCCTGATAAATTAAAAAAAAAAAAAAAGAAAACATAGCAAGGAAACCATAGCTTCCCTGCAGGACCTCTGGTCCAGATAGAGCATCAAAAGGTCATCCACGTACTCTAATAGTACAATCAGCGGATGAGGTGATTGCCACTACTCAAGGATCCCTGCCGTCACTGCTGAATAAATAGCAGGGGATTTCTTTCCCCCTTTGTGGGAGGACTGTCCAACAATATTGTTCACCTTTATGAGTAAAGGAGAAAGATACTGACAGTCAGGGTGCAGGGGTACAGAGAAGAATGCACCTGCTAAATCAATGACTGTGAAACATTTTGACATCACTGGGATCTGTGACAGTATAGTGTGTGGATCAGGGACGATTGAGGTCACACTCTCTGTAACATCATAAATAGCCCTTAAGTCATGAACCTTTCTGTATGTGTCAGCAAACCCTTGAGTCCTTTTTTCCTAATGGGATACACAGTGGTGTCGCAGGGGGAAGATCTTTGCAGTCCAGGGGGGGTTTCTTTGCACCAGAACCCCTGCCTTAACATACTCTCTAATATCTCTGCTCGGGCAATTGATTTGGCTAGGCTCAAGGGGTATTGCTTAAAACAAGGAGGAGTGGTTCCTTTTTTTTTTCCATTTAATCATGACAGGGGGAATGGGCAGCCGGCCCACATCATTTTTCCCCCCTTGCCCAAACAGTGTCTGGCACCTGTCCCATTTCCTCATCCTCAGGCATTTTGGTGTCAGGTGTTAATTTCACAACTAGTTTCACCGCTTTTGTCATATATACCATTGCCGCAATCTTACACAAATGTTTATCTGAGAGGGGACTTGTGACAGTAATAGCCTCAGGAGAGTACTGTATGATGGCCGGGATCACTAAGCACATCTGCTCCCAGTAAATTCATAGGGGTATTGTCACTAACAATAAGTTTTGTAAGTACCACAATTCCAGCACCTCACTGCTTCTATGTCCTTAGGTCCCTTATTACGTCTCCACTGTTTTCCTTGTGTTCCAGCATACATGACAGGTCGTCTTATTGTCCTTGTTTGCTCAACTCCTTTAGCTACCATAAGGAGGTCTTTCGGATCTACATATCTCCATTCAGGTCTGGCTGTCTGTACTGCGTCTCGTAAGTCTTTGTTCATACCGTCAATGAATGCATTCACCAGTATTCTAACATCAAGTGGGTTTATGCAAATGTACCCCATGTCTGCCCATTTCAGCTGTAACCGTCCAAAGTACATCTCTACCCTCTCTCCTTTTTGCTGTGTCACGTCAGTCAGGAGAACGGACTGCTCTGATTGTTTCACTATAGCCCATTGTTTTAGTGAATCACAGTATGTCTCCCCAGATCGTGCAGATTTATCATCCATGCCCCAAGCCTGATTCTTTGTCACATCTGTGTGTGTCTTAATTATATGTCCTAGTGCGTCACCTGCCTTTAAACTCACCAACCTCTCTAGGTCTGCCCAGGTACACTTATATGTCTGCTGTACTTCCTTTATGCATCTGTAAAATGGGAATGATTGGTCCTCAGGGTCAGGCAACTGCTTCAACAAAGCTAGCTGGTCAGAGGGGCTCCAGGGATAATACACCTCCATCTTTCTTATTCTAGTTGCCCTTCTAGGTCCTGATGTGGTTGATCGTCTGATGTCTACTGTCAGCTTACTCCCCAAAGGTCAATGTCCCCACTACCCACTATCCACACTATTATGTCAGCTTCTTATGATCTTGTCTGGATAGGATTTAGTGCAATTTGCTTAGGTCAGTAGCACAGGTCACACAAGTAGCTATTCAGTCTGGGTTTGTCTGAGTCTGACCACAGTGTTTACAAGTCCATCTGTTTTGTCTAGGTCTCTAGTTAAACTTTGTCAATCAAAACATTCATAATACACCTTTCATACTGCTGTACATTCTCAAGCAGCATTTATTCACTTGCTATTTTCTTCCCTTGTCTGTGCCTTTTTGTACATCCAAACATTCACACTCTGGTATTTTTGCCTTTTTCAATATTTGTCCCACTTGTTTTTCTGCTTCCTTCCTTCTCTGTCTTTTACAATTTGCATAGCTGTCTCGGATCCCATTGGGGGCACCGACTGTACACAGAAAAAGTTGCCATGGCTTCAACCTTTTTCTACCGACAGCTCACCTTTATTCTGAAATGCCCCTCTAGTGTGCCTAACCATATCTACGGGCGGCCACACGTAGCAAGTCAGAGCGAGCCTGCCAAGGTGTAGCGGGAAGGCTCCTTGCCTCTCACCCGGTAGACCTACAGGATGTAACGGGAAGGCTCTCTGCCTCTCACCCGGTAGACCTACAGGATGTAGCGGGAAGGCTCTCTGCCTCTCACCCGTTAGGTCAGCTGGCTAGAATAGGAACAGGCCTGCATCCTTCCAGCCCAGCTCCATGGATTGTTGTGGGAAGGCTACTTCAACTTTAGACAGCTCACCTTTATTCTGAAATGCCCCTCTAGTGTGCCTAACCATATCTACGGGCGGCCACACGTAGCAAGTCAGAGCGAGCCTGCCAAGGTATATCCAGAGGGCTCCTTGCCCTCGCCTCTCACCCACAACAATAAAACCCGCTGACTAAAGTAAGAAGGCCCAGGTGTGATAGGCCTCTAACCTACTTTATCAGCCATACAGTCGGCTACCTCCTCTGTGGATCCGTAGTCAGTTATGCATCAATCACTCGACTTGAAGCAGGTGAATCTTTTACCAATCTTTCAGTCACACTGAAGATCAAACAATCTTCCACAATTTTTCTTAAAATAGGCACAGTTTCTTTCCTCCCCTCTTTGTACAGCACTGTTGCTTTAAACAAACCACAAATCTTTCAGCGCGTACCTTAAGGATAGAATTACAGAGAATTTTGAGCGCAGCTCGCAATCAGCAGAGATAAGAGCAAAGGGAGAAGAAAAACTGCGCAGCGGCATCATTCCCCCCTCCCATCAGAATATGCGTCCTTCACAGAATTCCGTAGTTCTTTAGACTTATCAAAATCAATTTCTACAAAGAAACTCAAAATCACAGGATTTCACTGTAAGAGCAGATAATTGTATAATGTGAGCAACCACGTCTTGCCCTTTTTCTGGCCAAATGCATTCAGGAAACTTTACAATGTAATGCCACATATAACACGAGCTATATCATTACTCAATTCATTCAGTCTCTGATGTAGATTTGAAATATCTATAACGCATCTGTCCGGGATTCCACCACAACTAGAAAGGTAACAATCTCTTGACACAAAAATGATGTGTGATGATTCATTCATACGTGCTCATTCAGGGATTTTTTTATACTCAATTCATTCAGTCTCTGAACTCATTCAGAGGTTCTCATATCATGGTCACGTGTGTCTGGTCGCAGATGATGTCGCAAGGCGAACCCATAACACACGTGACCCTGGATACACCGCCTCCAGTGGGGCGAATTTAAATAATAAAGCGTGCAGGTGGATACGCCGCCTCCACCTGGCGGATTTAGGTTTTACACGCCATGCATACATATATCTGGAAACACCATCTCCAGTACGGCGAATTTAAATAATAAGGGGGGAACCTAGGAAACTTTAACAATGGTGGGCCCTGCAATAGGGAAAAGGGAATTGGAGACCTCCTGAGCTCCCCTGAGCCAGTGTCCCTGCACTCCTAATGTTCCCTATGCCGGTTTCGCACCGGGCGCCGCACACGTACCTCAATGCCCTAGCTCGCCCTGACCCTAAACCCTCACTAGGGAATAGGTCGGTGCGGAAACTAATCCCACCACTGCACTAATAACACACATGAGGAAAGAGACAATACAGGGGGAACACCACTTAGCTTTGCTCTGTTGCGTGCGCTCCTAGCAACAGAGCCCACCACCTGTGTGCATCTTCTCCTCCACCCTGATCGATCACATAACTGGATCCATCACCATAGTGCAGCCTGGGAGCAGAGTCCATCACCACTTGCAGCAGTCCAGTACACAGAGTCCCAAGATGAGTCCAGCCTCTGCCAAGAATCCAAGCATGCTCGAGTCCAGTTCTCAGCAACCAAGTCGAACATGCTGAGTGCAACTCTCTTCCAAGTCGCCACTCCTCTAAGCCATGCCCGCACTTCCCGCCGACACCATAAACTGCGACTCCACCAGGCCATGCCAGTCCTTCCTGCAGACACCATTAGCTGGCACTCGTTCCCTCTGGCTGACTGCGCAGGACTCCTATCCAGCTCCATCCTTCCACCAGGCTCTCCAACAACTCAGAAAGAAATCAATGAATATCACCAGCAGTGAGTGAACACCCTGAGACCCATTTATAGAGTCCAACACCTGAATTATAATTAAGTGCACATTAACCAAAAACTAAAGCTAAGGTGCGATACCACTCACCACCTCCGGGGACAGTCAAAACACCTTTGAACTTAACCAAAGTAAAAAAAGTTCACTTTGTGCTTTTAATACTGCCAGATCCAACACTGGATCATGACAGTACCCCCTCCTTAATGAGGGGCCTCTGGACCCTCAAGACCACCCCTCATTAGGGAAACACCTACAGCGGGGATGCCCAGATCCTGAGTTCACCCCACCATTACCTGACACTTCAGGTTCATGACAAACACCGCTGGTATTGGCAATACATGTTCATTTTGGAGGCACCACTCATCTCCACAGCACCGACCTTGGGAACGAGATTATGTATGTGTATGTATGCTAAGAGCTGATCAGACTCCACAACACATTTCCACAAGATGATTTTTGGTGGCACATATACACGCTCGTTCACACACAGGTCCGGACCTGAACGTTTATGGCACACATACATTTGTCATAACTTGGTGAACTCACTCTGGACTTGACAACAGAGGCGTCCCCCTGTGTCACCACACTCACACCCCACTATTCACCAAGGGACACCACCCTCCAACCCTTTCACCATGAGGGCTGCGCCTCCTAGGGTTGGTTAATGGCGAGGGTAGAGATTTGTCCCTACTCCCCCGCAGCACACCTGCTGCACACACCAGGAGGAGAAGGGGACCGGGAAATGGAGGAAATATACTCTCGCTGGTCGCCTCCACTCGACCAGGAGGGCGGCTTCTTCGATGGTATGAAGATTCGGCGTAAAACCCCGCGGACTATCACACCAGTCAGCTCACCACAGGGGCGTACCCCTTCACCTCGGGGAATACCAGGCAGCTCCGTGGGGCACCATTCCTCCCACCTGCCTGGGTGCGCCCGCCTGCATGAACGCGTCCTGCTCCCCAGCAGCGACTCTAGGGGGTTTTAGTACCATAGCCGCAGGAATATGGAGGAAAATATATATATACTCGCTGGTCGCCTCCACACGACCAGGAGGGGCGGCATCGAAGATTTGGCATGAGCCCCGCGGACTATTCACCAATCTGCTCACTACAGGGACGTACCCCTTCACCTCGGGGAATACCAGGCAGCTCTGTGGGGCACCATTCCTCCCACCTGCCTGGGTGCGTCCCCTGTAAGAGCAAGTCCCGCTCCCCAGCAGCGACTATACACCTAGTCTGCTCACCACAGGGATGTACCCCTTCACCTCGGGGAATACCAGCAGCTCCGTGGGGCACCATTCCTCCCACCTGCCTGGGTACCTCCCCGTGCATGAGCAAGTCCCGCTCCCCAGCAGCGACTCTAGGGGCTTTTGCCAGACCGCAGCCGCCATTTTTGTTTCTCTGGTTATCTGAGCAGAGGCCCCAGACCCTGATAACTGCTGCTGCAGCGGCTTAAACACACCATGCCGCTCCCCACTCTCCTCAGTGAGGCCCGGCAGCAATTACCACAGGTCTCCACATGGCCGAAGCTCACCAGAAAAAAAAAGTAGGGCTGGTGATAATGTCATGGTCACGTGTGTCTGGTCGCAGATGATGTCGCAAGGCGAACCCATAACACACGTGACCCTGGATACACCGCTTCCAGTGGGGCGAATTTAAATAATAAAGCGTGCAGGTGGATACGCCGCCTCCACCTGGCGGATTTAGGTATTACACGCCATGCATACATATATCTGGAAAGACCGCCTCCAGTACGGCGAATTTAAATAATAAGGGGGGAACCTGGGAAACTTTAACAATGGTGGGCCCTGCAATAGGGAAAAGGGAATTGGAGACCTCCTGAGCTCCCCTGAGCAGTGTCCCTGCACTCCTAACGTTCCCTATGCCGGTTTCGCACCGGGCGCCGCACACGTACCTCAATGCCCTAGCTCGCCCTGACCCTAAACCCTCACTAGGGAATAGGTCGGTGCGGAAACTAATCCCACCACTGCACTAATAACACACATGAGGAAAGAGACAATACAGGGGGAACACCACTTAGCTTTGCTCTGTTGCGTGCGCTCCTAGCAACAGAGCCCACCACCTGTGTGCATCTTCTCCTCCACCCTGATCGATCACATAACTGGATCCATCACCATAGTGCAGCCTGGGAGCAGAGTCCATCACCACTTGCAGCAGTCCAGTACACAGAGTCCCAAGATGAGTCCAGCCTCTGCCAAGAATCCAAGCATGCTCGAGTCCAGTTCTCAGCAACCAAGTCGAACATGCTGAGTGCAACTCTCTTCCAAGTCGCCACTCCTCTAAGCCATGCCCGCACTTCCCGCCGACACCATAAACTGCGACTCCACCAGGCCATGCCAGTCCTTCCTGCAGACACCATTAGCTGGCACTCGTTCCCTCTGGCTGACTGCGCAGGACTCCTATCCAGCTCCATCCTTCCACCAGGCTCTCCAACAACTCAGAAAGAAATCAATGAATATCACCAGCAGTGAGTGAACACCCTGAGACCCATTTATAGAGTCCAACACCTGAATTATAATTAAGTGCACATTAACCTAAAACTAAAGCTAAGGTGCGATACCACTCACCACCTCCGGGGACAGTCAAAACACCTTTGAACTTAACCAAAGTAAAAAAAGTTCACTTTGTGCTTTTAATACTGCCAGATCCAACACTGGATCATGACATCTCATAGACATACATACAAGGATTCACACAGCCTGCCTATCTTGGACCTTGGATTTAACACCTTAACCTACAGCAGAGTCCACTGACACTCTGAGAACACCAAAGCCAACTTTTTTAAACAACAAGAATCAATGAAAACCAAACCAACGTCAGAAGGTCCAAAATAACCAAAAACCACAGCCCTATACAAAATACAGCCTCATATGATTTACTGCCAATCAAAAACAACAACAACTGCACAGAGACTATCCCAGACTTTGTTTGTGCTACACAGTACACCAGTACACAACCAGTTAGTATATTAGTATATTGCTAGAACAGATTGACAGATAATACAGATTACAATTATTATCTTATTACTCTATTATTCAACTCTCATACAGACATACTCACCACTCACTGGTGATGTGGGTTCTTTTGAACTGTGTTGTACAGTCTTACCTAGAGATATGTAGAGATCCTTAGAGAAGCTGTAGATGCAGAATCAATGTAAGAATAAATGTTCTCACCTGCTGCAGCCTGGATTCTGCATATTCAACCTCCCAGGAAGCTCCCACATACGGATTCTGAATAGGCTGGTTTCCACGGTCCCCGTTGGGCGTCAAAAACTGTTGTAGCTGTTTTCGTTCTGACCAAAGTCAGTTCGCCAGATCACCAGTGAGTCCTAATTGTGAGGTTTTTCGCCCTTCTCATGACAAGCGCTTGGAGACAAAGGGACTCGACACACAAGCCATGGTCAAATCAGTTTATCTGACTTAATGAAATACAAGACATGTTTTTATACCATTTACAACAATATGTGACTCTATGGAGCTCATTTGGCCCCCACCATCACCTCAGGGTCGTACCTTGTTTACAATGTACCCAGAACACGTTGTTGAGAACAAATATGATAACAAGTATAGTTTCCTTGAAGACAGAGACTACTAGTCTACATAAGAATAATTCTAGCAATAATAAGGCAAGAGGCAATTGAAGTCTTAAAGGCATTTAAAGGGATATAAAAGCAAACCATTAACTCTTCTATATCATATGTGATATTATTCGGTCACTGTGGTGGTAATATGTGGTATGGACATGGTGTAGCGGTATTTGTTCCTTGTATGTGATATTATTCGGTCACTGTGGTGGTAATATGTGGTCTGGACATAATGTGGTGGTTTTTGTTCCTTATATGTGATATTATTGGTCATTTTAAAAATTGAAAAATAAATAAAAATATACCTAAATTGTATTGGATATTTTAACAAATATTTAATAGGTTACAGTAGAGTAGAGCTTGGCCAAAAGTGTCTACCGTGTTGTGGTGACGGCTTAAAAAATCTTTTGGCCAAAACAAAAGCTGTCAGCTATATGTATGATCTGGTGATGGGAACTGTTAATATGTGATTGGTGAGAATTGGAGTTTTACCAAGAGAGAGCTGTGGGCCGTGGACAGTTTGAGGGGTGGAGACAGGGCTGGGGTGGAGCCTGGGCAGAGTCTCAAGGGGGCCCTGAACATTTTGCCAGTATGGCGCGCCGAAATTCCTAGTGGCAGCCCTGGAGATGCAAGTCAAGGAACAAACCGGGTAATACACACCAGAGATCAAGCATACAGAGAAACAAGAAACTACCCACAGAGTAATCAATGTTAGCTGCTCTAGCTAAGGGACTGGAACTATCACCGAAACAGAATTTAGGTCATCTCACAGCTAAATAGCTGCCCCTACATCAGAAAGAGGCAGAGACAATTAATCCTACCCTGACCAGGACGGGATAGGAACAAGCCCAGTCCTGGATCATGACATATTTTAACATTTAGCAACCTTAGCTGGTCATGTGGAGTGTTACACATCATCAGATACATCCTGTTTCATTTATGAAGGAGGGACTCTGAAAGTCACAAAGTCTATTTTTATAGGCTCAGCAGTCAGACCTCACTTTTCTTAGAGAGCCATAAGCCGGCTATTTTTGTTGTTCCCATTATTAAACAGTGGGTCTCCTATACTGTTATTGCCTATGCAGTGAGTGCCTGGGATGCAAAACATTAGGACACACCCCATTACCCCTTTGATGAGTTGTACAGGAGGGCCTCATGAAAAAATGTTCCCATTGTAAGAAAATGGGTCTCCTATAGTGTTTGCCTATGCATTTAATGCAAGGCCTGCCTTGCCACAAAGTTACTTGCACCCCAATAACACTTGTAACAGACGTCCTGCATGGCCACATGAAACCAAAGTTCCCATTATTCTTTTTTTGGGGAGCGTACATTATTAATAACAGGGGGGCTATGGGAGATATGAGATCCAGGATCCAGCCTGCAATGTTTAGTTCATTTACCCACCACCAATTAACATAATGCGTTTGATGCCCGTCAGAAGATAGGTGTAACAGATTCGCCTCTGAAGCTTGGCCTAAAATATGTCCATGAGAAGAAATAGGTTGCCAAAGGCGCACGTGTCCGTATAAAGAGTAAAGTGCAAGATGTTTGTGAGATGCTTAATTCTAGAAAGGAAGGACAACCAAACAAACTGATTTTATGATCGTGAAAAACTAAGTTTAAAGAGGAGTGCACCAGCCTTAACTATCACACACCCGTGGCACAAGGTTCTTCATCTTCACCCATACATATTACATTACCAAGATTATCCATATTTCACAGACGAAAACTTTGTTCCACGATGCTGGGAAACAACAGATTTCCTCTTTACAAGATATGAACGATAATGGTATTGCTGATGAGTTGGAACTTTCCCACATCCCTACCAAAACGATAAAGATCAAAGCTGCAAACAATGTTCAAAAAAGGCCTTGAATGTCTGGAAATTAATTTTCTCTTGGTCAAACTTTACCTGTTACTAAAGTGGTACAGAATGAGGCATACACAGCTCCCATGTCTAGTCAGGATGAGACTTCGATACTTTTATTGCACACAAAGATTCTAACCAACGTGTTACGGACACTTGTCACAAAGAAGGCCAGTTCATCAGTGGGCCCCACTCCAAAAAAGTCTGTCTTTAGCCCTTAATAAGGCCAAAAAATGACCATTAATTAGCATCCATGAGTCACAGAGGAAGATATCGTGGAGCTTTTCTGTGTCTGCGGTTCCTTTAAGCTCCACTGCTTGTTGAGTTACGGAGTTGCTGAGGTTGTGTTTGTAATAAAGTTAGATGCAGTTGGTGCCTACAAAAAATACAACAACAGAAACCTAGATGGGCGACCAATGAACTTCAATCTTCCTTTGAATGGTAGTGTGATAACATCAGACCAGCCCATAATTCTAAAGGTACTGTCACACTTAGCGATGTACCAGCGATCCCGACCAGCGATATGACGCGGTCAGGATCGCTGGTACATCGCTAAGTGGTCGCTAGTGATCTGCCACACAGGCAGATCTCACCAGCGACATCACTGGAGATGGGGGTCGCTACTTACCTGTCACACTAGGCGATCCTGCGTCCTTCCGCCCAGCTCCACGCTCGTCTCTCGTCTTTCCACAGGAAGTCCAGCAGGAAGCTGACGACGAGAAACAGTCCTGAACGTTCTCGCGCTATCAGCGATAACCAGCTGGGGAGCGGGTCGTAGGTAAGTATCAGACACAACGATGTCGCTAGCAATATCGCTATAACTTCACAAGTTATAGCGTTATTGCTAGCGATATCGCTTAGTGTGACAGTACCTTAAGATTAAGTGACACCCCATCAAAGAAGGAAGGTGAATCTACAAGAAACACAACCTCCTCCTCCAGTGTTGCTTAAAATCCTCCACCTGAAGTTTATCCTGATAAATATTAAAAGCACTGTTTAAATCCTCAGGGTCATCAGCAGTCATGCAACTATCTGCATTTAAGATTAAGTTTTTATGACACTGACACAACTTGGAGACTGTAATAAGAGAGATTTACAATTCACATATGGGCCCAGAGACTCCTTAAAAAAAAAACTTCATTTTTCTTCTTGGTTTTTGCTTAGTGCTGATGATCACCAGCAGGTAGTTGATGTTTGAAGGTGTCTGGCACCAGACATTGGACAACTTATCCTGTTCCCAGCATTGTAGTAGTGTCCACCAACTGTGTTCTAGACAAATAAATGTTTTATGCCTAATTATTGTTTGACACTTTAAAAATGTCATTCAGAACTGTTCAATCATAGGCAATACTTATTGCCCTGCGGCTGATGCATGTTGTGATATCTGTGATCTGAAGACACAGAAATGCGGAAGGGAAATAGATCACACTAATAGTGATATAAATACTGACATGTGTACTGAGGAATGCTGGGAGGACACACATTGTGGATTTCTACCAACTTTGTGTGCATTTAAAATTTTTTATTCAATGCTGGTAAATAAAACAAAATTACTCTATTGTTGGCAGGGGACAGGGCCATACCACGACTACAGTATCTATTTGCTTCTCCTGTGCAACCCTGTTATCTTTTTAAAACTGATATTTATTTGGTCTCCTCATTGGCCTCATTGGGAGGGGGGGAGACACAAGAATTGATAGGTGAACTCTGCTGAGACCACAAACACCCCTTTGCTAACAATAATGTGGCTGCTGCATCACGGAACATGTTCACCCTGGTGATCTAGTGGTGGTGCCTGAAGAGATGTGAAGGATGGCGTCTGAAACATGTTTTCTCAGTTAAAGGAGCAGGTCTCCTATGCTTGTAATGCCCATACACTAAGTGTTTGGGCTGACAAACACTTCACAGTCTTCAGTTGGTCCTGCCATACAGTTGCCTTATGCATTGAATGCAAGGGCCGCCTTGTCCCAAATTTGCACGCACCTCAATCTCCCCTTGGAAGAAATATGGAGGAAGGCCTCCTAAAAAAAGTCCCATTACAAAGGAGCGGGTCTCCTAGACTCGTAATGCCCATACACTATGTGTGTGGGCTGACAAACATTTCCCCATGGGGGGTACATTTTTTAAAAATATTTTATGGGGATCATAGACACCCTTTCCAAAAACTGGACTGGCTGTAGCAGCATGGAACACGTTAACCCTGGTGATCTAGAGGCGGAGAATGAGGAGACATTGATGAAGGCCTCATTAAAAACTAGGCCCATTGTAAAGGATTGGGACTCCAAGACTTGTAATGCCCATACACGCAGTGCCTGGGCTGAAAAACATTTCCCCATGGGGGTAATTTTTTTTTAAATATACTATGAGCATCATAGACACCCTTGCCAAAAATTGGACTGCCTGTAGCAGCACAGAACACGTTAACCCTGGTGATCTATTGGCAGAGAATGAGGAGACATTGATCAAGGCCTCATTAAAAACTAGGCCCAATGTAAAGGATCAGGTCTCCTAGACTTGTAATGCCCATACACGCAGTGCCTGAGCTGACAAGCATTTACCCAAGGGGGGTACATTTTTAAACATATACTATGGGCATCATAGACACCCTTGCCAAAAATTGGATTGCCTGTAGCAGCACAGAACACTTTAACCCTGGTAATCTAGTGGCAGAGAATGAGGAGACATAATGATAAATCATACTGAAATCAAACAAATAAATAAAAAATGTGAATCCACCTATGAAAGAAAATAACAAAAAGGGAGGGGTGAATACAGGTTCATAGATATGAAGCCAGAAAGTGTCCAACGAGATATGTTTGTCCCTAGCTCAGAGACAGAGATATAAATTAAAATATAATATAATAGTATTTCAATATTTTCTGTTGTAAAGGTATACACTAGGTCCTAAGAGGATGGTCCAGAGATAGTAAAACTGGAAAATATAAGGATAAATGGGAATAATATACGTACATCTCATTTTTATGACAGTTCCCCCTGGGGGAGTAACATTTGTTTTGGTTTCAAATTAGGAACGGACATCATAAAAACACCCTTGCACCAAAATTGAGTGACTTTTGCATCACGGAATACATTCACACTGGTGTTCTACTGGTTGTGGATGATGAGGATGAGGATAAGGAGGAGGATAACATGAAACAGACCAAATTAGGAAGCGGATACCCATGTGTGGTTGTGAAGAGGTGCATAAGAATGCACCTCCATAAAAAAGACAATGTATTTGAGGTTATGTTTCGCTGTTTTCATTCGCTGGTGTACAGAAGTCTTGCCCAATCCAGCCCTTGTTCATTTTTATAAGAGTCACCCTGTCAGCATTGTCAGTTGACAGGCGGATGCGCTTATCTGTTATAATTCCACCAGCGGCACTAAAAACCTGCTCTGACAGAACGCTAGCAGCAGGGCAGGCCAGGACTTCCAAGGCATAGAGAGCCAGTTCATGCCACGTGTCCAGCTTGGATACGCAATAATTAAAAGGCACAGAGGAATCCCGTTGGAACGTTTATACGATCTGCAAGGTACTCCCTCATAATACAAGAGCAAAGGTATATACCTGCAACCTGTATGTGACAATGCAACAACAGGTGCTGTAAATCATGGACACAATAAAGGATCAGTCGTAATGAACATAGAACGGGGATGTGGAAACCACAAAAAAATACGACCAAGGATCCAATATTAAGCAAAAAGTAGTATCTCTTTATTATTTATTTGTTTGCTATTGTATTATTGTATTATTGATCTGTGTTTTGCACAGGGAGTTGCTCTGGTAATATGGACTACAGGGCCAGTGAAAAGTCCTGGCTGGGACAAGTTGATGAAGTTTTCGGACAGGACGGGACCAGTGGTATGCAGGCTGGTGATCACAGGAATGATGTTTTATTTGAATCTATTAAGAAAATGCTAATCAGACGAACAAAAATTTGGTGGAACAGAATCTATTTAGAAAAATATACTGCGAAGAACATGATACCGAGGGGCCTTCGGGTCCGGGTTGTACCCACCTTTCCCATTGATGATGCCGAATTTGTGTCTAGTTGGGAGGATGCATGTGGGACATGTTCTGTCACCTTCATGAAATTACTTGTGGGTCTCAATACCAAATCGATTAATTGTTTGCAGGAGATTGATCAGACTTTGGTAGACCTTCATGACAACTGCTCTATGGAACAATTGAAGTCATATGAGGATATTCTTGAGAAATCGGTTGATACGGTGGTGAAGAAAATTAATGAGCCGCAGACCTCTAAATTTAGTAGGGATCTGAAGGACTACCAAATGAAAGTGGTATACCAGTGGAAAAGACATGTTGGTAATCCTTCATCTATGCACCATAGTGTATCCAACACTTCGGTATCATCACTCAGTAGTAGAGTTGAGCGAAACAGGTCGGTCAGATTCAAAAGTCGCCGAATTTCGCCAAAGTCGGGTTTCATGAAATGAAACCCGACCACAGTGTGAAGTCGGCCATGCGGTCGGTGACCCAAGCACCAAAGTCGGGTTTCGCCGAATGCTTGCACGTGACTTTTTTCAGCCAATGAGAGAAGCAGAGCGTAGTTGGAGTGGGAGTGGGAGAGAGAGAGAGAGAGAAAGGGAGAGGGAGAAGAGAGAGAGAGAGAAGAGAGAGAGATTTTGCCGCCTCTAGGGTTAAAATTCATGCCAGGTGTTTTTACAGTCCTCCACTCACTGCCGACTTTTCTCCCCATTGACTTGCTTTGGGTTTCATGTTTCACGACTTTTCCCGACTTTTCCCTATGGTCGGCCGATTTCGTTCGACTCGACTTTTGAGAAAGTCGGGTTTCATGAAACCCGACTCGACCCTAAAAAAGGCAAAGTCGCTCATCTCCACTCAGTACGCAGTCTGATGTTTCCACCTCATCAATAGTTACCCGGTCAGGAGTTAACTATGGGCGAATGAGGAATTACAATTTTCACCCATATAAAAGAAAGAAGAGTTGCTCACCTCCAGGCTATAGTAGAGACAACAAGGTAATTAACCTAAGTAATCATACCCTCACAAGAGCTGACTGTGCACTATTGCATAAGGGCCTGTCTTTCTCACCAGTGGCGGGGTTTGATAGGGTCACAGCCATTAAAGATCTGCACATATTTGCCAGATTTCTTTTATTTAAGTGATTTTTCTTTGATGATAATATGAGCAAATTATTCCCCACAGAAAAAGAACAATCAGCCCTGAAGATCCTAGAAGAGTTGTCTGACGAGCATTTATCTTCTGAGGAAGGTAAAATACCTGTGTCTTTGAAGGTACGCTCCAAGAAGTTCCCCCCCTCTCAAACTGTAGTGTCATTGACCTTTTTGTGAAAGTAGTGAGTAATTAATTTTTGAAAGTACCACAATACATACAAAGGGACAATCTAACTGGGGAGGACAAGAAGCGTTTGGTTCATTTAAGGAGTCTCCCTAACATTGTGATTAAACCAAGGGGGGTAACATCGTTTTATGGCCTAAACAGCTTTACGAGAAGGAAGGCATGCGACAGCTCTCTTACGCTACTTATAAGAGATTGACATACAACCCCTTGTCCGCCTTTTATACACAACTAAAGGAGATCCTTACAAGAGCTACGGAAGCTGACATCATTTCCAAGGAGCTCTCGGCTGCATTAATGGTAACTGAACCAACTATTCCAACCTTTTATCTCCTCCCCAGGACTCACAAGGATGTGCAAATCCCTCCTGGTAGACCAATAGTTTCGGAGCGGGAGGGCTACTTGGAGTGTATTAATAGGTGGCTGGATTACATGCTCCAGCCACTTGTGGAGGATCTGCCCTCATATCTGAAGGACACAAATCAACTGTTACGTAAGACGGATGGCCTCACTTTGGATACAGATACGGTTTTAGTCACTATGGACTTGGAATCGTTATATACGAATATTTATCATAGTGACGGTTTACATGCTACCGAATTTTTTTCTATCTACGTCCAATCTGTCTTTTGCTTTGAGGGCTTTGATTATGGAAGTCTTAGAGTTCATTTTGACGCATATTTTTTTCATTTTCAGGGGGTCTTTCTTCCTGCAGCTCCAGGGAACAGCCATGGGGGCTGCCTTTGCGCCCTCCTATGCAAATCTGTTCCTGGGGCTGTGGGAGAGGGAACTCCTGATGTCGGATCATCTGTCATCTATGGAGTGTGTTCTTTTATGGACGTGCTACAAAGATGACATTCTATTGATCTGGCAGGGGAGTATGTCATCATTAGAGAGTTTTATGCTGAATTTGAATGATAATGGCCGGAACATTCATCTTACCGCCACTTCTGATAAAGATAGGGTGGAGTTCTTGGATGTTACATTGAGTAGGGGCAACGAAGGGACCATCCGGACAACTATATTCAGAAAACCGACGGCCACAAACATGCTCCTACACGCATCCTCCTCACATCCAACACACCTGGTACGCTCCGTACCTATAAGCCAGTTTCTACATCTCCGACGTATCTGTTCAACCGATGGGGAGTTTGAGCTTCAGGCTAGGGACTTGAGGAACCGGTTCTCTGAGAGGAGTTATAGCAATCGTTCTATTAAAAGGGCCTATTTACGGGCCAAGCATAGCAATAGAAATTCCCTCTTGTATAAGTCTGATGATGAACCACGTAAATCTGATGTGGTGAGATTTATCACTAGTTTCAATTCTCAATCGGAACGGGTGCATGGGATTCTGAATAAATCGTGGGCTATTTTGAAACCTGTGTCAAAGTTCCTTACACTTGCCAGTCCGACTCTAAAATGAGTTTTTATTTTGAAAACTGACCCAATTGTCTCTAAAATCATCCCGGATAGACCCCAGATTACTTTTAGGAGAGCCAGGAATTTACGAGAACTCCTGGTACGTAGCCATTACGTCGGTGATACCCCTAAGACCTTTCTGGATGATTTTGCCCATAACAAAAGGGGCGGTAGTGCGGCGTGCGGCCACTGTGTGGCATGTGTGAACATGATCAAAGAGGACACATTTACAGATTCTTCGGGACAGAAACAGTAAAAGATAAGGAAATCTATTAACTGTACGTCCTGTAATGTCATCTATTATGCCACATGCCCCTGTTCTCTGATTTATGTAGGGTTTACCACCTGACAGTTGAAGGTTAGGATCAGGGAACATGTTCTAGGTATACAGGCCACAGCCAATGAAGAAGATCTGCACTTACTGTACTTAAAACGCTACCTAGACATTTTAAGACCTATCACAAGTGTGACAGTAGTGGCCTAAAAGTAAGGGGTATAGCCATGATAGATGTAGGGATTTGGGGTGGGAAAATATCTCAACGTTTAGCCCAAAAAGAGACGAGATGGATATGGACCTTAAACACGATGCTTCCTGATGGCTTAAATGAGAGTTTGTCGTATGTTCCATTCCTCTGATTGCCTAGTCTGCTTTGGGACTGTGCCTCGGCACATACCGGGACAGCGTTTTTTTATGCAATTTTTATGCATTGTTTTTAACACATTTTTCTTTTTTTAGTTTCACTATTTACTACCCTGACTGGAATCTGCCCGGAATTCTTTTTCACCGCTTATATTCGTTATGGAGGAAGAATTCCATGTGATCATCAACAACATCATATGGAAAATGAATATATATGTCTAGTGTCTGCCATTACACATGTTATATGCAAATGAGTTACTTTATCTCTGTCTATTTTCATTTTTCTCATTTTTATTTTCATTTATATTTTGTATATTTTTTCATTTTTGTTTTATTTATTTTTTGTTTTGGTGATATGGCCTATGGTGTATAAGTCTGAATTGCTTATATACTGTGGGTATAATATGGCATAATGGACACAATTATTTGTATTATCTTGCTGTGCCCATTGGGATATGATATGACCTAATGCATATTATTATTATAGGATGTCTGTCCATATGTTTTGCGGTGTATTGAACTGACGTGGCGACGACCTTGCACACATGCGTGTTGTGCCCCGGCATACCTGATGGTCTCAGCATCTTTATGTTTGTGGGGAGTACTTTGGCGCCTCCCACTGCATGACCTGGCGGCCACCCAGCGTCCCTGGTTGCTACGACGCTGCATGCGTCACTTCCGGTCCGCGTCACGGGCATTTCTGGTCCGTCGGTTTTTAAACTGCGGATTTTATTTGATTTCACGCCCCTGACGAAGGAGTATATCTCCGAAACGTGCGTCGGGGTGACGTGCGGACCGCTCGGCCATTTGGACTCACACCATTTGAGGTAATACCGTCTTGGGGTTATTGACCCTTTCTGGGTGGGCGCTAGTATATGTTCCCCGGTAGGGCGGGTAATATGTCTCCTCGATATGACGAGCTCTCACCAGCAATAATCCTCACTTTGAGGTATTGGTTGTAATTGGCTACGTTAATATTTTGGTCACACTATTTAAATGATTATAGGTACATTATAGGTATGGACTTATATGGATACAGGTCTGTTATAATGTAGGCCTTTTAATACGCCGTTGTGAGCAGGTCATATATCTGATTGCTGGTGATTAAGTATGCAATTTTGACTAAAGGAGGGTACCTTTAGGATTATCAATATCTATAAGTTCAGGTGTGTCATCTCACAGACGTTTGTCATAGGAGGAACAATTGGAGAAGGACCATGAAAAGTACGAGAAGGAAGAGGTGATGGACGCGCAACAGTTAGGAGATGAAGACGATAATGGTTCACTCTATGTTGCCCGTTATTGTCAGGAGGGAATGAAGGAAGAAAGCTTAAGTGTTATACCACCACCAACACACTGTGGAGTTGGACCTCATAAAAGAGACCGACTCATGAGCGCCTTCTTGCAGCACTATCTGCAACATGATTGTTACCCGTATAGTTATGATTCCAAATAGTGCTGACTACTGGGTTGCCAGTGTGTTCTAGCCCCAATACAAAAGTAAATTTTGCCTGTTGGTTCCCGCCTAGAAAGGGACACACCAATGTTCCAGCATCAATTCATGCTGGAAGACAATCTTGACGGTGGCTTTCCCCAACACAGCAGTGAGACACACTGTTTGAATCGCAGTGATTGCCTTCCAACCACAGAAACGTTTAGATGTCAACGCAATAACATTAGCAGTCTGTAGTGCTGTAGTCCTGTGTTACAACCCCACCAAGGACAGCATCTGCAAAGAGTTTATATGTTCTGCCCATGTTTGTAAGGGTTTACTCCCAGTAATTATTTTTCTACCCACACTACAAAGACATACAGATAGTAAATTTAGATGTGAGTCCCAATGTTGGCAGTGCCAGTAATGTCTGTAAAGCGAATGTTCAATTATTGGCTTTATATATAAGTGAATAAGTGATAAAAACCCCCCAAAAAATTGAAAGTGATGCTCAGCCACACTCAGGTGGCACACATATCAGTTTTGTAGATTACTATTGTCAGAAAAATGTAATGAAAGCAGCATGGGTAATTGACTCAAATATAGTGGAGGTCTGCCGGTATTGGAGGCCTACTTCTACAGGCAACACACATGAAGGAGACCCAATGCGGAATCTACACATTTACAAAAATTAGTGTCAGACACTAACAAAGTGGCATCAGTTTTAACACAGAAGAAATAGTATAATAGGGACCGACAGTCCTTCCACTACACCTAGCCCAGCAGATGGACAAGTAAGCAGAACTGTTCACATTTCCAAAAATTATTGTTAACATCTCCAGTAGTGATGAGCGAGTATACTCGTTGCTCGGGTTTTCCCGAGCATGCTCGGGTGTCCTCCGAGTATTTTGGCGTGCTCGGAGATTTAGCTTTTGTCGAAGTAGCTGCATGTTTTACTGCTGCTAGACAACCTGAATACATGTGGGAATTCCCTAACAAACAGGCATTCCTCACATGTATTCAGCCTGTCTAGCAGCCGCAGATCATACAGCTGTGATTACGAAAACTAAATCTCTGAGCACGCCAAAATACTTGGAGGACACCCGAGCATGCTCTGGAAAACCCGAGCACTAATCTCCAACAGCAGCAGCAACAGCAGGCACATAAGCCCCATTAAAGATATCAGAGACTGCAATTACGCAAGAACAATGCAGCATACTAAAAACCACAACATCCAGTAACAGAAGATGTCAGTTGTCTTTGGATAGGACATCACGTTGGTGGTTCACTAGTGCTTTCAGAAGCATTAACACCTACCCCACATACACCTCGAATACGAAGCCTAATCCCCCTTCCTCCACGGCCTCGCTTATTCCCAGTCATATTGCTCAGATAATGTGCTAGGTGCACACAACTGAATTTCAGCAGCACAAAATTAGAAGCTGAAATATGGCGTGATTAATCACGTTAATGTGAGTTAGGTCTGCACACAGGTTCATATCACCACCACAACATGACAATGTGGGATATGGCAGCCTGTATCACATTCAGCAGCAGAAAAATTTTTGATTTTTTTAATGCGCGTTAGGTCTGCAGACAAGTTGATATCACCTCCACAACATGACAACGAGGGATACAGCAGGCTGTTGCACATTTAGCTAACAAAAAAATATTAATTAGGATGCTATACTCATGCATGGAGCACAGCAGAAGCAGTGCATAACACACTTGTTGGACATGTGCCTGCTGGCTTTGTCTGTATAGCTCAGTAATGGCCCCCTAAAAAATTGCTGGAAGGTAAATTTAACATCCACACTAGACCCTTGCTAGCTACACTATCTGACTGACTGACTGATATACATCCACCTAGCTTACTAGCTAAAATGTGGGATACAGCAGACTTTTTCACATTTAGCTAGAGAAAGAATATTAATTAGAATGCTATACTTGTGCATGGAGCACAATAGAAGCAGTACACAACACGTGCCCTGCTAGCTTTCCTTGTGCACCTCAGTAATGGTCAAAAAAGAAAAAAGTGCTGGAAGGAAAATGTAACAGCCACACTGGACACTAGCTAGCTACACTATATGACTGATATAAAACCGCCTAACTAACTATCTGAAATCTTGCTGTTAACCCCTTCATGACCAAGCCTATTTTGACCTTAATGACCAGGCCATTTTTTGCAATTCTGACCAGTGTCCCTTTATGAGGTAATAACTCAGGAACGCTTCAACGGATCCTAGCGATTCTGAGACTGTTTTTTCCTGACATATTGGGCTTCATGTTAGTGGTAAATTTAGGTCGATAATTTTTGCGTTTATTTGTGAAAAAATCAGAAATTTGGTGAAAATTTAGAAAATTTTGCAATTTTCAAATTTTGAATTTTTTTTCTGTTAAACCAGAGAGATATGTGACACAAAATAGTTACTAAATAACATTTCCCACATGTCTACTTTACATCAGCACAATTTTGGAAACAAAATATTTTTTTGTTAGGAAGTTATAAGGGTTAAAAGTTGACCAGCGATTTCTCATTTTTACAATAAAATTTACAAAACCATTTTTTTAGGGACCACCTCACATTTGAAGTCACTTTGAGGGGTCTATATGGCAGAAAATACCCAAAAGTGACACCATTCTAAAAACTGCATCCCTCAATCTACTCAAAACTACATTCAAGAAGATTATTAACCCTTCAGGTGTATCACAGGAACTAAAGCAACGTGGAAGGAAAAAATGGACATTTTAATTTTTCCAGCAAAAATTTTCCTTTAGCATCAATTTTTTCATTTTCACATGGGCAACAGGACAAAATGGATCCTAAAATTTGTTGGGCAATTTCTTCTGAGTACACCGATACCTCATATGTGGTCATAAACCACTGTTTGGGCGCACGGCAAGGCTTGGAAGGGAAGGAGCGCCATTTGACTTTTTGAATGGAAAATATGCTGGAATATTTAGCGGTTGCCATGTCACGTTTGGAGAACCCCTGTGTGCATAAACATTGGAGCTCCTCCACAAGTGACCCCATTTTGGAAACTAGACCCCCCAGGAACTTATCTAGATGCATAGTGATCACTTTGAACCCCCAGGTACTTCACAAATTGATCTGTAAAAAAAAAAGTACTTTCTTTTCACAAAAATTTTCTTTTAGCCTCAGTTTTTTCATTTTCACATGGGCAACAGGATAAAATGGATCCTGAAATTTGTTAAAAAATTTCTCCTGAGTACACCGATACCTCATATGTGGTCATAAACCACTGTTTGAGCGCAAGGCAGGGTCCCGAAGGGAAGGAGCACCATTTGACTTTTTGAATGGAAAATTAGCTCCAATCGTTATCGGACACCATGTCGCATTTGGAGAGCCCCTGTGTACCTAAACATTGGAGCTCCCCCACAAGTGACCCCATTTTGGAAACTAGACCCCCTAAGGAACTTATCTAGATGTGTAGTGAGCACTTTGAACCCCCAAGTGCTTCACAAAAGTTTATAACACAGAGCAGTGAAAATAAAAAATATTTTTTTTTCCTCAAAAATGATTTTTAGCACACTATTTTTAATTTTCACAAGGCTAACAGGAGAAATTGGACCACAAAAGCTGTTGTCCAGTTTGTTCTTAGTACGCTGGTACCCCATATGTGGGGGGGAACCACTGTTTGGGCACACGGCAGGGCTCAGAAGGGAAGGAGCGCCATCTGACTTTTTGAAATGCAAATTACTTCTAATCGTTAGCAGGCACCATATCGTGTTTGGAGAGCCCCTGTGTGCCTAAACATTGGAGCTCCCCCACAAATGACACAATTTTGGAAACTAGACCCCCTAAGGAACTTATCTAGATGCATAGTGAGCACTTTGAACCCCCAAGTGCTTCACAAAAGTTTATAACGCAGAGCCATGAAAATAAAAAATATTTTTTTTTCCTCAAAAAATTATTTTTTAATGCGCAATTTTTTATTTTCACACGGGTACAAGGATAAATTAGACCCCAAAGTTGTTGTCCAGTTTGTCCTGAGTATGCTGGTACCCCATATGTGGGGGGGAACCACTGTTTGGGCACATGTTGGGGCTCGGAAGGGAAGTAGTGACACTTTGAGATGCTGACTTTGATGGAATGGTCTGCGGGCATCATGTAACATTTGCAGAGCCCCTGATGTACCTAAACTGTGGAACCTCCCCACAAGTGACCCCATTTTGGAAACTAGACCCCCCAAGGAACTTATCTAGATGTGTGGTGAGCACCTTGAACCCCCAAGCGCATCACAGAAGTTTATAACGCAGAGCCGTGAAAATAAAAATTTTTTTTTTTTCCTCAAAAAAAAGATTTTAAGCCAGCAATTTTTTATTTTCACAGGGGTAGCAGAATATATTGGACCCCAAAAGTTGTTGTACAGTTTGTCCTGAGTACGCTGGTGCCCCATATATGGGGGGGAACCATTGTTTGGGCACACATAAGGGCTCGGAATGGAAGTAGTGACGTTTTGAAATGCAGACTTTGATGGAATGGTCTGCGGTCGTCGTTACGTTTGCAGAGCCCCTGATGTGCCTAAACAATAGAAACACCACACAAGTGACCCCATTTTGGAAACTAGACCTCCCAAGGAACTTATATAGATGCCTGGTGAGCACTTTGAACCCCCTAGTGCTTCACAGAAGTTTATAACGCAGAGACGTGAAAATAAAAATAAAAAATTTTTCCACAAAAATATTTTTTTAGCCCCCAATTTTTTATTTTCCCAAGGGTAGAAATTAGACCCCCAAAGTTAATGTGCAATTTTGCCTGAGTACGCTGATACCCCATATGTTGGGGTAAACCACTGTTTGGGCACACGTCGGGGCTTGGAAGGGAGGGAGCACCGTTTAACTTTTTGAGCGCAAAATTGGCTGGAATCAATGGTTGCACCATATCGCATTTGGAGACCCCCTGATGTGCCTAAACAGTGGAAACCCCTCAATTCTAACTTCGACCCTAACCCCAACACACCCCTAGCCACAGCCCTAACCCTAATCCCAACCCTAACCCCAACACACCCCTAACCCTAATCCCAACCCTAACCATAACCCTAACCACAAGCCTAACCCTAATTCCAACCCTAACTCTAATTCCAACCCTAACCCTAATTCTAATCCTAATTCCAACCCTAATCCTAATTCCAACCCTAACCCTCTTTCCAACCCTAACCCTCTTTCCAACCCTAACCCTAACCCTCTTTCCAACCCTAACCCTCTTTCCAACCCTAACCTTCTTTCAACCCTAACCCTCTTCCAACCCTAAACCTCTTTCCAACCCTAACCCTCTTTCCAACCCTAACCCTAACCCTCTTTCCAACCCTAACCCTCTTTCCAACCCTAACCCTAATGGAAAAATAAAAATAATTTCTTTATTATATTAGTTGATCCTGCCTATGGGGGTGATAAACGGGGGGTTTATATACATTTCATTCTATTTTGATCACTGTGAAAGTGATCAAAATGAATTAATGGAAATTGGAGCCAGAGGGCGCACTGCGCATGCGCCCGCCATTTTCCAATATGGCGGCGCCCATGGTCCGGGACCGCGGGACACCGGGAGCCATAACGGCACTTGGTGAGTACCGGGAGGTGGGAGGGGGGGCAATCGGAAGCCGGGGGGAGCGGAGGGAAGGCGGGGGGAGATGATGACAGCGGCGGCATATCGCCGCTGTCATTCAGTGGCGGGGGGCAGATTGCCCCATTAACGGGTGTGGGGGGGTCAGATCGCTGTCACCAGCCATGTCCGATGCTACAGCAGCGTCGGACATGGCTGGATTGTAATATTTCATCAAATATTACTATCGCTCTGATTGGCTGTTTCACTTTTAACAGCCAATCAGAGCGATTGTAGTCACGTGGGGGTGAAGCCACGCCCCCTATGCTGAAGACCAAGCCCCCTGTATCTGCGGTTCGGGTGACCTTTCAGTGACCTAGGTCACCCGACCCGCAGGGGGGCTTTAAAGTCATGACGCCACATAGGCGTCACTGGTCAGATTTGCACCAGTTTTCATGACGCCTATGTGGCGTCATTGGTCGTGAAGGGGTTAACAGTGCCAGCGTCAGGAGCAGCCTCTCTGGGCTGATGCAGTGTCAAAATGGCAAGATGTCCGCTTTTTATATGGAAAGGGACATGTGATATCAGCATCCAGTGACACAAGCCATTGTGTCAGGACATTGTGGGTGTTTCATGCTCCCTGATTGGAGAGCCGCAATGAGCACACATAAAGTAAGGGGGAAAAAATGACTGCTTACAAGAACGCCGCACCTGTGTGCTCTGCAAACCCCCTCCCCTCATCAAAAAACGTGCTAAACGCTCATGATACACCACCATTATCATTGCTAAAGTGCTGAAAATACTTTTGTGGCAATGCAAATATTTTCCCGCACTTTTCACCGAATGATACTGATTTTTCCCGATTTTATAAAATTTTGCTTGTGTTTCCGATCACGAATCCGAAAGTGCCATATTCGTGCAGAATTTATGTTTGGTGATCGTTTTCTGAACAAATTCGCTCATCACTACTGTCCATTACTAACCTTGAGGCTTGATGCCACCTGACAATACAAAGGTGACATCAACCCCCCCAACTATCACCCCGCTACAGCGAGGGATCTTAGATGCGCTTTTTCTGGGGTGGCTGAGAGCTGGTGTTTTTAGCTTGGGGGGGGCAATATCCATTGCCCTTTCCTAGGCTATTAGTATCAGCTAGCAGCTGTCTACTTTCTGGTTATTAATTATAGGAGGACCCTAAGTAATTTTTTTAGGGTCCCCCATTTTAATAGCCAGTAAAGGCTAAGTAAACAGCTGTGAGCTGATATTAATAGCCTGGGAAGCTCCATGAGTATTACCCCCTTCCCAGGCTATAAACATCTGCCCCAGCTGTCAGATTTCCCTCTGCTTGTTAAGATAATTATGCGGGAGTCCAAACCATTTTTTTTCAGAAAAATAATCTTTCTAATAAATAAATACATGTACAGTAAGCTGCACACACTGTACTAATTGCATTTGTCACAGACATCTATATATCTACCTATTCTATGTGTATTTACTGTATGTAATCCATCTGTTCTATCCTGTCGGCATCTACTGTGATTTTACAGTACACGACAGATGAATTGCCGGCTTTTCTTCTATCTATGTAATACAAATACGTACATACAGTTGTGGCCAAAAGTATTGACACCCCTGCAATTCTGTCAGATAATACTCAGTTTCTTCCTGAAAATGATTGCAAACACAAATTCTTTGGTATTATTATCTTCATTTAATTTGTCTTAAATGAAAAAACACAAAAAGAATTGTCCTAAAGCCAAATTGGATATAATTCCACAACAAACACAAAAAAGAGGGTGTACAAAAGTATTGGCACTGTCGAAAAATCATGTGATGCTTCTCTAATTTGTGCAATTAACAGCATCTGTAACTTACCTGTGGCACCTAACAGATGTTGGCAATAACTAAATCACACTTGCAGCCAGTTGGCATGGATTAAAGTTGACTCAGCCTCTGTCCTGTGTCCTTGTGTGTACCACATTGAGCTTGGAGAAAAGAAAGAAGACCAAAGAACTTTCTGAGGACTTGAGAAACCAATTGTGAGGAAGCATGAGCAATCTCAAGGCTACAAGTCCATCTCCAAAGACCTGAATGTTCCTGTGTCTACCATGCGCAGTAGGGTGACCGCAAAAAATCAATGTCGGAATTTTGTCCGTCTGGACCCCAAAAAATGATTCCCCTTTCCAGATATTGAGATAGCCAAAATTTGAGCTCGATCAAACGACGTTAACCCGTGCCGCTCGTCGCTCAAAGTTTGAAAAAATCCAAATTTTTGGCCAAAAAGCTGACATATGGAGCCATAACTCCAGAACGGTAAATAATAAAAACACGCTTAATATCTCAAAAGAAAGCTAATGTTGTTCTTCAAAATTTATATTTTATGCATAATTGTTGTTATTTTAAGTCAAACTGAGTTACAACAGCTTTTAGCCCCAAGAACGTGACCTGGTACCACTAGGAGCAATGGAGCATACTTCGTATATTTTGTTATTAAGTGATAAATTTTGGGTTTTTTTGGTATATTTTTGAGTTTAAAGTAGAAATATAACAAAAAAACAAGTAATACTGATAAGTCTAATGACATTTTTTATTTTAAAATAAAAAAAGAGGTATATAATACATACAAAACAGACACAGAAAAGATACAGACGTAGTACCTACATGAGTTGATAATTTTACATAGTTATCTAATCTATTCTAGAGCTTTTGTTAAAGTAGTTTTTGAAACGTCAGAATATAATGTTCGGCATTTGCTTACAACTTGCAGGACATATTGCTTTTGTTCTTCATCTTTTGTCAGAAGGTCGTTAAAGTCGGTTATTAATTTAACACCACGCTCAGCCATATCATTAACTACTTTTAATGTTTTGACAATTTTCAATCCTTCTTGGAAGTCATTATTTTGAGGCCAGGTGTTTGGATTTTGTCTTAGGAAATCTGTTTTTATATTAAATCGGTCAAAGAATGTAAATGTTTCTTTGGTAAGTAAATTTACCAATCCTCCATCAACTACCTCTTTTAATTTTTCTTTCCTAACTTTTGGATTTACAACCCTAGCATGCTCTGATGGTTCATCTGTGCTACTGAGCAATTTATTAGCCATTAACAACTTTTCATTGTCTGTAATGGTGGGATCAAAAAACGATAATCCCACCAACTCTGCATTCAAATACCACAAATGGTTCGAAAATTTGGTCAGGGCTATTTCTGCAATGTCGTTGTCACATTCTTTATAGTCTAACAGACTATGCAAAATACCTAAATCTTGCTTTGGCGCAAGATGAGCTTTTGGAGCATTGAACCAAGCTTTACAATAAATTTTAACTAGGAAAACAGAAATGGCACGCACAGAACTTTCTTCTTCTTTAGACATCTTAAATTGACGACGAAAAATGAACATTTTTAAGCAGTAAATAGCCTTTGCCATCCACCTAGCGTGATGAATGGCTCCTGGAGTTCTAAAACCCACAACATTGCCGTCTAGTGATCCAACAAATACGAGAACCAACTGCAACAGTTCCTTGTAGTCATCTCTGGGGTGGCTCTCAGTTAATTTTGTCTCGAATTCAGCAGTAACATTTGCAATTACTTCTGGAGTTAGCTGCTTTTGTATTAGATTGTCACTGATACCTGTGTCGTATTTTCCTTTGTCTATTTTGGGCCACGCAGTGAGGAATCTTTTGAAAATGTCTCGATGAGGTCCAGTGGTTGATCCCATTTTTGTGTCGAATACGCCTCTTAACACAATTTCCAAGATATGGTGACGGCAAGCTAGGTGTAGCAATTCTCTTCCTAACATTTGCTCCAATAGGACGCATGCTCCTTTGAGTCTTCCCGTGTTCGATGCTGCAGTGTCGAAGCACATCGCCTTGACGGTGTTGGGAAGACCCCATTCCTGTAGGCATTCATATATGGCTACGGCTTGCTCTTCTCCAGAGCTGCTTGCTGTTACAGGAACTCCCAGCAGCTGTTCCTTTTCGCCATATGAAATAGCAATAGCTATTCGCTCACATTGCTCATGTTTTAAAACACCCGGTAAAAGTTTACCATCCCAATGGACAACCACAGGCTCTTTTTCAGGAATGTTTACTTTATCTAAAAAATTTTTAGTATATTGTTCTCTGAACATTTGCCTTCTAGAATGTAATAAAGTTTTCGAGACTTTGTACTCAAGAGGGTCAAGGTTTAGTGCTTCTAGAGTAGCTATTAAAATTCTCGTGGCATTTCTGTCGGATACCTTACATCGATCTAACACAATGGATAATTTCACGTTTAAAATCTCTTTAACGCCCCTTGCAAATGAAACTTTCATCCTCTTGCTCTCAGATGGTCCTGGATCTTCTGCAGCTTCTTCAGGGATGTCCATTTCCTCCAAGCTCTCAAGTTCCTGGTAGATGCTGTCCTCTTCAGTATCTTATTCTTCTTTTCCTTCTTCGAGCTTGTCTTCATCATCCGTCTCTAAGAAGCAACAAAAGAAAGAGAAAAAAAAGACTATAAAAACTTGTCGTTTTAGCAGAATAGTAATAATACATAGGTACTAAATTACCTACTTCTAATTATCTAATTATCAATAGGTATTATTTTTAAGAATATAAACTCAATCATAAAGATGCCAAATGATGCTCTCATGTACAATTTTCTTTCAATTATAATGAAACTATTTACTTATTTGTTTATCTACTTTTTAGAATAGTAATAATAATAATAAAATAAACTCACCAATATCAAAAGTTTCTTCTTGGATTTGTCGGTTCATTTTTGCAAGTTCCTTTTGCGCCTTGATTTCTTCAGCTCGAGACAACTTGAGATCCACTCCAGCCATGGAACCTGGGCGGCCCTTCTGCCTCTGTTTCACGAGAAATGCCTTATCTTCTTCCAATTTCATCAGAGCCAAGGCATCTTGTTGAGCAATATCAAAGAGATCATTCAACTTTTCAACAAACTGTTTAAATTTGTTCTGGGCCGTTTCCGATGTTTTCTTCCGGTCTTTTTGAAGTTTTTCCAGCTTAGTAATTGCATCTTGCTCATGTTTAGTCGGGATTCGAGCTTTCCCCCATAAAATGAACACTTCTCGTATGGTCAGTTTTGCTGATTCTCTTACAGTTAATTTCACAGTACGTAAATTATAAAATAAAGCACATAAGACTTGACGATTTGAGGGTAGTTTACAACCGGTGATCTGGTGAATGGGATAGCCCACAAGAAATAATTTATCCTTGTTCCGGCTTTGTACACCTGATGTGAATGCCATTTCAGAGTCCAATAGGTAAATAACAGTTAACTAGAAAAACGAAACAAAATATATTACAAACTTTAATTTCAATAAAATATTTTCAAATATCTTTTAAAATAATACTATAATATCGCGCATCACACCTACTCTGGAACTCTCTACCACAACATATCAGACTCTCACCTACCATCGAAACCTTCAAAAAGAGCCTGAAGACCCACCTCTTCCGACAAGCCTATAACCTGCAGTAACCACCGATCGACCAAACCGCTGCACGACCAGCTCTACCCTCGCCTACTGTATTATCACCCATCCCTTGTAGATTGTGAGCCCTCGCGGGCAGGGTCCTCTCTCCTCCTGTACCAGTTATGACTTGTATTGTTTAAGATTATTGTACTTTTATTATGTATACCCCTCCTTACCCCTCCATGTAAAGCGCCATGGAATAAATGGCGCTATAACAATAAATAATAATAATAATAGCTATAAAAACAATAACACACACACTTGGAAAATTTAAAAAAAATGTTAAAATATCTTCACTGGATAATTGTTCGATCTAACCAGCTCAAAGGCACTTTAGAAACTAAACTGAATAAATAAAAGGTCGGTTGTACGCTGAAGTAAAATCACCATCCCTAAAATAGAAATTACATGCACCCTGTGTGTAACATATAAATTTTGAAGAACAACATTAGCTTTCTTTTGAGATATTAAGCGTGTTTTTATTATTTACCATTCTGGAGTTATGGCTCCATATGTCAGCTTTTTGTCCAAAAATTGGATTTTTTCAAACTTTGAGCAACGAGCGGCATGGGTTAACGTCATTTGATCGAGCTCAAATTTTGGCTATCTCAATATCTGGAAAGGGGAATCGTTTTGTGGGGTCCAGACGAACAAGATTCCGACATTTTTTTCCCCCATAAGAGATCCGGTCACCCTAGTGCGCAGTGTCATCAAGAAGTTTAAAGCCCATGGCACTGTGGCTAACCTCCCTAGATGTGGACGGAAAAGAAAAATTGACAAGAGATTTCAACGCAAGATTGTGCGGATGTTGGATAAAGAACCTCGACTAACATCCAAACAAGTTCAAGCTGCCCTGCAGTCCAAGGGTACAACAGTGTCAACCCGTACTATCTGTCGGCATCTGAATGAAAAGGGACTGTATGGTAGGAGACCCAGGAAGACCCCACTTCTTACTCCGAGACATAAAAAATCCAGGCTGGAGTTTGCCAAAACTTGCCTGAAAAAGCCTAAAATGTTTTGGAAGAATGTTCTCTGGTCAGATGAGACAAAAGTAGAGCTTTTTGGGCAAAGGCATCAACATAGAGTTTACAGGAGAAAAAAAGAGGCATTCAAAGAAAAGAACACGGTCCCTACAGTCAAACATGGTGGAGGTTCCCTGATGTTTTGGGGTTGCTTTTCTGCCTCTGGCACTGGACTGCTTGACCGTGTGCATGGCCCTATGAAGTCTGAAGACTACCAACAAATTTTGCAGCATAATGTAGGGCCCAGTGTGAGAAAGCTCTGTCTCCCTCAGAGGTCATGGGTCTTCCAGCAGGACAATGACCTCAAACACTTCAAAAAGCACTAGAAAATGGTTTGAGAGAAAGCACTGGAGACATCTAAGGTGGCCAGCAATGAGTCCAGACCTGAATCCCATAGAACACCTGTGGAAAGATCTAAAAATGGCAGTTTGGAGAAGGCACCCTTCAAATATTAGGGACCTGGAGCAGTTTGCCAAAGAAGAATGGTCTAAAATTCCAGCAGAGCATTGTAAGAAACTCATTGATGGTTACCGGAAGCGGTTGGTCGCAGTCATTTTGGCTAAAGGTTGTGCAACCAAATATTAGGCTGAGGGTGCCAATACTTTTGTCTGGCCCATTTTTGGAGTTTTGTGTGAAATGATCAGTGTTTTGCTTTGTGCGTCATTCTCTTTTGTGTTTTTTCATTTAAGACAAATTAAATGAAGATAATAATACCAAAGAATTTGTGTTTGCAATCATTTTCAGGAAGAAACTGAGTATTATCTGACAGAATTGCAGGGGTGTCAATACTTTTGGCCACAACTGTATATATGTGTGCGTGTGTCACTCACATCTATATATCTATGTATTCTATGTGTATATATCAATTCTATTCTAACCTGTCACTGTGATTTTACTGTACGCGGCATATGAATTGCCAGCTTTTCAAAGGATCAAGAGGTATGGTTCTACAGGAAGTAGTTTTTTTTTTCCTCTGGGGGCACTCAACTTTATTAGCATGCACAAAAATACACAAGTTAGCACTAGAGTTGAGCGACTTTTGGTTTTTTAGGGTCGCGTTTCGTTTCGTGAAACCCGACTTTTCCAAAAGTCGGGTCGAGCAAGATCGTCCGATTATAGGGAAAAGTCGGGGTCGTCCCGAAACACGAAACCCAATGTAAGTCAATGGGGAATAAAAGTCGGCAGTGAGAGGAGGACAGGAAACACACCTACAGTGCCCATTTGAATGCCAAAAGCATCAATTCTTCTTACTTAAGCTTGTCAACCTTAATTAACTTCATAATACAAGTTACGCACTGAAAAATGGGGGTTATTTGGCTAAAGTTGTGGGGGGGGGGAGGGCTGGCTGCAGGTTTTCATGTGCCCTGTGCGAAAGAGCGCCCCTTTAACACATACCACAACTCATCATGCTCCAATACGGCAAATAAATAGCGGTATAGTACAATGAAAAATACCTCACTTTTTACATCTCATGACGAGGCCCATCTATTTCTCCATACAGAATCATTGGTCCCATATAATGTTTGAAACAGTATATGATGAGCTCCACATAATGCTACAGTATATGTTGGTCCCCATGGATGAAGCTCCACTGTCTTATGGGCCCAAATAATGCTCCAAACATAATGGGCCCCATTTCTAATGCTCTAGTGTATAATGGGCCCTGTAAATGCTGCTCCAGTGTCTGATGTCCACCTTTGGAATGTTCCAGTGTATGGTGGGCCCCATCTATCATTCTCCAGAGTATAGTGCTCCCCAAAAATTGCTGTCCCAACATTGAAAACAATCAAATAAGTCTCCTCGCTAGGGAATCCCTGTACTTGTCTGGACAGGTGCTGTAGCTTGCTTAACAGCTCGCCAGCCATTCTCACGCCCAGTATGGATTGCACGTGATTGCACAAAGGTTAGAAAGGGTACCGTATCCCTGGATAACATGTATGGATAGCGTACACATTCAAAATATATGTCTATACAGCATGAGGCAGGCTCAGACGGTGTTAGGCCCAGTATGGATTGCACGTGATTGCACAAAGGTTAGAAAGGGTACCGTATCCCTGGATAACATGTATGGATAGCGTACACATTCAAAATATATGTCTATACAGCATGAGGCAGGCTCAGACGGTGTTAGGCCCAGTATGGATTGCACGTGATTGCACAAAGGTTAGAAAGGGTACCGTATCCCTGGATAACATGTATGGATAGCGTACACATTCAAAATATATGTCTATACAGCATGAGGCAGGCTCAGACGGTGTTAGGCCCAGTATGGATTGCACGTGATTGCACAAAGGTTAGAAAGGGTACCGTATCCCTGGATAACATGTATGGATAGCGTACACATTCAAAATATATGTCTCAGGAGGCAGGCTCAGACGGTGTTAGGCCCAGTATGGATTGCACGTGATTGCACAAAGGTTAGAAAGGGTACCGTATCCCTGGATAACATGTATGGATAGCGTACACATTCAAAATATATGTCTATACAGCATGAGGCAGGCTCAGAAGGTGTTAGGCCCAGTATGGATTGCACGTGATTGCACAAAGGTTAGAAAGGGTACCGTATCCCTGGATAACATGTATGGATAGCGTACACATTCAAAATATATGTCTATACAGCATGAGGCAGGCTCAGACGGTGTTAGGCCCAGTATGGATTGCACGTGATTGCACAAAGGTTAGAAAGGGTACCGTATCCCTGGATAACATGTATGGATAGCGTACACATTCAAAATATATGTCTATACAGCATGAGGCAGGCTCAGACGGTGTTAGGCCCAGTATGGATTGCACGTGATTGCACAAAGGTTAGAAAGGGTACCGTATCCCTGGATAACATGTATGGATAGCGTACACATTCAAAATATATGTCTCAGGAGGCAGGCTCAGATGGTGTTAGGCCCAGTATGGATTGCACATGATTGCACAAAGGTTAGAAAGGGTACCGTATCCCTGGATAACATGTATGGATAGCGTACACATTCAAAATATATGTCTATACAGCATGAGGCAGGCTCAGACGGTGTTAGGCCCAGTATGGATTGCACGTGATTGCACAAAGGTTAGAAAGGGTACCGTATCCCTGGATAACATGTATGGATAGCGTACACATTCAAAATATATGTCTATACAGCATGAGGCAGGCTCAGACGGTGTTAGACCCAGTATGGATTGCACGTGATTGCACAAAGGTTAGAAAGGGTACCGTATCCCTGGATAACATGTATGGATAGCGTACACATTCAAAATATATGTCTCAGGAGGCAGGCTCAGACGGTGTTAGGCCCAGTATGGATTGCACGTGATTGCACAAAGGTTAGAAAGGGTACCGTATCCCTGGATAACATGTATGGATAGCGTACACATTCAAAATATATGTCTATACAGCATGAGGCAGGCTCAGACGGTGTTAGGCCCAGTATGGATTGCACGTGATTGCACAAAGGTTAGAAAGGGTACCGTATCCCTGGATAACATGTATGGATAGCGTACACATTCAAAATATATGTCTATACAGCATGAGGCAGGCTCAGACGGTGTTAGGCCCAGTATGGATTGCACGTGATTGCACAAAGGTTAGAAAGGGTACCGTATCCCTGGATAACATGTATGGATAGCGTACACATTCAAAATATATGTCTCAGGAGGCAGGCTCAGACGGTGTTAGGCCCAGTATGGATTGCACGTGATTGCACAAAGGTTAGAAAGGGTACCGTATCCCTGGATAACATGTATGGATAGCGTACACATTCAAAATATATGTCTATACAGCATGAGGCAGGCTCAGACGGTGTTAGGCCCAGTATGGATTGCACGTGATTGCACAAAGGTTAGAAAGGGTACCGTATCCCTGGATAACATGTATGGATAGCGTACACATTCAAAATATATGTCTCAGGAGGCAGGCTCAGACGGTGTTAGGCCCAGTATGGATTGCACGTGATTGCACAAAGGTTAGAAAGGGTACCGTATCCCTGGATAACATGTATGGCTAGCGTACACATTCAAAATATATGTCTATACAGCATGAGGCAGGCTCAGACGGTGTTAGGCCCAGTATGGATTGCACGTGATTGCACAAAGGTTAGAAAGGGTACCGTATCCCTGGATAACATGTATGGATAGCGTACACATTCAAAATATATGTCTCAGGAGGCAGGCTCAGACGGTGTTAGGCCCAGTATGGATTTGACGGCCCAGATTATACAGCGGAGGAGCAGGGAGAGGTAAAGATTGCAAATGCTGGGGCCCTGCCCAAGCAAGGGGGGCCCACTCGTGGGCGTCGGTACTGGCACTGGGCCCCTCATAGTACAGCGGTGTGTCTGACGGTGGGTGTGCACCACCACCGTCAGAGACACTTGATTGCACTATGAGGGACCCTGTGCCAGTGCCCGCGCCCAAGAGTCGGCCTACCCACCTGTCCAGGGCAACGGCACTCGCACGGTGTCGTGCGCTAGGTGTTGACCCCGGCCATGGGGGGGAGGCAGCACAGTTAGGGAGTTTTAGAAAGTGGCATATGTTGATGTTGGACATTCAGCTGATGCAAAAGGCGAAATAAGTGAAGTACCAGGAAGAGGTGGACCAAAGCAAGCCATTTTTCTGTCACCCTATGTGTCATCAGGGGAAGGTGGGACAAAATCCTTGGAAACCCATGTGTGGTTCATTTTAATGAAGGTTAGATCATCCACATTTTGGGTTGACAGACGGGTCCTTTTTTCTGTCAGGATTGATCCAGCTGCACTGAAGACTCTTTCCGATAGCACACTTGCAGCTGGGCAAGCGAGCTCCTGTAAGGCATATTGGGCCAATTCAGGCCAGGTGTCCAGTTTAGCGGCCCAATAGTCAAAGGGGAATGACCTGTGTGGGAAAACATCGATATGGGAGGAAAAGTAGCTTGTAACCATAGTTGACAACTGCTGTCTCCTGTCACATTCCATCGATGCAGTATTACCAGTTGTGTGAGCGGTATTTGAAAAATCAGTCCACAACATTGTCATGAAACCCCTGTCTCCAACGCCACTTCTGCTGTGTGCACCACGAACACCTCTGCCAAGCTGCCCCCGGCCCGTACGGCTCGTGTGAGAACCATCACCGCTGCTGTGTGCTGGGAATGCCTCAAGCAACCGATTTACCAGAGTTGCTTGTTTATTAGCCAATATTAGGTCAAGGTTCTCCTGTGGCATGATGTTTTGTAATTTGCCTTTATAGCGTGGATCCAGGATGCTGGCCAACCAGTAGTCGTCATCATTCATCATTTTGGCAATGCGGGGGTCCCTTTTTAGGATCCGCAAGGCATAATCTGACATGTGGGCCAATGTTCCCGGTGTCAATGATGCACTGCGAGTGCTGGGTGGAGGAGACTTTCTGGCAAATTCACATCCCTCCAGTCACGTACAAACCCTGTACCAGACCTTGCCACGCCAACATTTTCACTTGCCCCACGAGATGCATCCTCCTCCCCTAAGTAATCATCCCCATCATCCTCCTCCTCCTCCTCTTCTTCTTCCACCTCGTCCAGGAGAGGTCCCTGAGCAGACAATGGCTGAATGTCATCAAGGATTCCCTCCTCCTCTTCCTCCTCATCAACATTGGCTGCAGACGCCTGCTCCTTAAGGTGCGTCAAAGTTTGCATGAGCAGACGCATAAGTGGGATGCTCATGCTTAGGATGGCGTCATCTGCGCTTACCAGCCGTGTGCATTCCTCAAAACACTGAAGGACTTTACAAAGGTCTTTCAGCTTCGACCACTGCACGCCTGTCAACTCCATGTCTGCTCTCAAAGTGCCTGGCCGTGTATCCTCCCACAAATGCATTATGGCCTGCCTCTGCTCGCACAGCCGCTCCACCATGTGCAGGGTGGAGTTCCACCTTGTTGCAATGTCGATAATGAGGCAGTGGTTGGGAAGGTGGAGCAATCGCTGCAGCTTCTGCATACGAACGGAGTGTACAGGCGACCGGCGGATGTGCGGGCACAGTCTTCGCACCTTCTGGAGCAGGGCTGTTAACTCCGGATAATTTTTGAGGAAGCACTGCACCACCAGGTTCAAGGTGTGAGCCAAGCAAGGTATGTGGCTGAGTTTTGAAAGGGCTATGGCTGCCACAAAATTACGGCCGTTATCAGTAACTACCTTGCCTGCCTCAAGATGTACACTGCCCAGCCATGACTCAGTTTGTCGCTTCAAGTACTCGGCCAGCACCTCGGCGGTGTGTCTGTCGCCCAAACACATCATCTGCAACACAGCCTGCTGACGCTCTCCACTAGCTGCTCGATAGGGGGACACATAGTGTGCAACAGTGGCAGCTGCAGATGGAGTGCTCGTACGACTGCGCTCTGTGGACGAGCTTTCGCTTCTGGAGGAGGAGGAGGAGGAGGGTCGAACGCCTACAGCCAACTGTTTCCTATACCGTGGGCTAGGCAGCACTGTCCCACCACCGCTGTCCCCTGTGGACCCTGCATCCACCACATTAACCCAGTGCGCAGTGATGGACACGTAACGGCCCTGGCCATGCCGACTGGACCATGCATCAGTTGTGAGGTGCACCTTTCCGCTCACTGACTGCTTGAGTGCATGGACAATGCGGTCTTTCACATGATGGTGGAGGGCTGGGATGGCTTTGCGAGAGAAGAAGTGGCGACTGGGTAGGTCATAGCGTGGTACTGCATAGGCCATGAGTTCGCGGAAAGCTGTGCTTTCCACCAACCGAAAGGGCATCATCTCAAACGAGATTAGTTTGGCAATGTGGGCGTTCAAACCCAGTGTACGCGGATGAGAGACTGAGTACTTTCTTGACCTACTCATAGTGTCTGTGAGTGTGAGCTGGACTTGAGAGCTGCATATGGTGGAAGTAGCGGTGGACAGGGCGGACTGAGAGAGGGTTGATGATGGTGATGGAGTTGGTGTTCTTTCTGATGTCCTAGAATCAGTCTTTCGTTGATATAACAGTGGGATTCCCTGACTGCTGTGGTCTTGCAACGACACCTCAACATTTGCTGCTGTGCTAACCGGTGGGCTTACAGTGGGGGAAACAATGTAGCGTTGCTGACTACCTTCGTTGTGATCAGTTGCACATGTGGCACTTGAGGTTTGGTGTTGTGTCCACGCTTGCAAGTGCATGCTGGTTAAATGTCTAAGCATGCAACTGGTATTCAAATTTTTCAGATTTTTCCCTCGGCTAAAGGTCTTTGCGCACTTCTTACAGATAACCTTGGCCTGATCATGAGGATTTTGGTCAAAAAAGTGCCACACTGCACTCTTCCTACTTTGGCAGACATTTTGCGGCCTAGCACGCTGTGATCTTTTGACCCTCTGGACAAGCTGTCCAGCAACTCTTTTGATGTTTGGAACCTGTCTTTGGAGTACTCCGGGCCTGCCAGATAACAGCTGTTGCGATGTCGATGTCTGCTGTGGATGCTCCTAATCTGAGCTATTGGAAGCAGCACCCTCTTCCCCCAATGGATGCCAATCTGGGTCAACAACTGGGTCATCCATCACCTCCTCTTCTATGTCATGTGCACCTTCCTCTGTGTCACCGTGTATGGTGGTATAGTGTGCGGGAAGGGGCACCTGAGTCTCATCAGGGTCAGAATCTGGCTCTGTACACTGCGAGGACAATGTAGTGCTCTGAGTGAATGTACCAGCAGAATCATCCATCAGCGGCTGTGCATCAGTGCACTCCATGTCAGATTCATCTTGGCCTGGGTAATTCACCATTTCACTTGATAATCCAGGCATGGTATGTGAAAACAGCTCCATGGAGTTATCAGTAGTATGGCCTGCGTCATCCTTCAATCTTGGTTGGGGTGAAGGACACAAGGAAAGGTGTGGTTCATGAACATGAGCCTCCAATGACGACTCAGTGCTTTTACTTTTTACAACTGAAGAAGAGGAGGCGATAGAGCTGGAGGCTGAGTCAGCAATGTAAGACAAAACTTTTTCCTGATGCTCTGGCTTTAAAAGCGGTTTGCCAACTCCTAGAAAACTAAGCGTTCGAGGTCTTATGTAGCCAGACGATGACGCAGGGTCAGCACCTCCTGCATTCGGTCCTATTTTGCTCTTGCCACTACCATCAGATCCACCACCAACACCATCATTACCAGCTGCCAACTCCCGCCCAATTCCACGGCCTCTTCCACCAGCCTTCCTCATTTTTGGTAGAAATGTAGACAAAATCCAACAAACTATATAGTAATGTAAAACAAGGTACAAGGTGTCTATAGGACAGGGGAGATTTAGAATTTCTGCACACACTTGTGGACAGTGGACACTTTTGGATTGTGTGAGGCCCACTGATATCTGAGCGCTATGTGACAGGCTCGATGGCACAGCTGCCTGTGACAAAAGTGACGAGAGGATAATGGAGATTTTGAATCTCTGCGCACACTTTTGGACACTGGACACTTGTGGATTGTGTGAGGCCCACTGATATCTGAGCGCTATGTGACAGGCTCGATGGTACAGCTGCCTGTGACAAAAGTGACGAGAGGATAATGGAGATTTTGAATCTCTGCGCACACTTTTGGACACTGGACACTTGTGGATTGTGTGAGGCCCACTGATATCTGAGCGCTATGTGACAGGCTCGATGGCACAGCTGCCTGTGACAAAAGTGACGAGAGGATAATGGAGATTTTGAATCTCTGCGCACAGTTTTGGACACTGGACACTTGTGGATTGTGTGAGGCCCACTGATATCTGAGCGCTATGTGACAGGCTCGATGGCACAGCTGCCTGTGACAAAAGTGACGAGAGGATAATGGAGATTTTGAATCTCTGCGCACACTTTTGGACACTGGACACTTGTGGATTGTGTGAGGCCCACTGATATCTGAGCGCTATGTGACAGGCTCGATGGCACAGCTGCCTGTGACAAAAGTGACGAGAGGATAATGGAGATTTTGAATCTCTGCGCACACTTTTGGACACTGGACTCTTGTGGATTGTGTGAGGCCCACTGATATCTGAGCGCTATGTGACAGGCTCGATGGCACAGCTGCCTGTGACAAAAGTGACGAGAGGATAATGGAGATTTTGAATCTCTGCGCACACTTTTGGACACTGGACACTTGTGGATTGTGTGAGGCCCACTGATATCTGAGCGCTATGTGACAGGCTCGATGGCACAGCTGCCTGTGACAAAAGTGACGAGAGGATAATGGAGATTTTGAATCTCTGCGCACACTTTTGGACACTGGACACTTGTGGATTGTGTGAGGCCCACTGATATCTGAGCGCTATGTGACAGGCTCGATGGCACAGCTGCCTGTGACAAAAGTGACGAGAGGATAATGGAGATTTTGAATCTCTGCGCACACTTTTGGACACTGGACACTTGTGGATTGTGTGAGGCCCACTGATATCTGACCGCTATGTGACAGGCTCGATGGCACAGCTGCCTGTGACAAAAGTGACGAGAGGATAATGGAGATTTTGAATCTCTGCGCACACTTTTGGACACTGGACACTTGTGGATTGTGTGAGGCCCACTGATATCTGAGCGCTATGTGACAGGCTCGATGGCACAGCTGTGACAAAAGTGACTAGAGGATAAGGGAGATTGGATTGCTTTTAAAAAAGCAGTTTGCGGAGCAGTGGGTAAACAGCAATGCCAGCGTGTCAGGAAGCCTTAAAAGGCAGCCCAACAACCAACACCACTGATACACCACTATATAGCCTCCCCTTGCACTGCACACACAGTGACTTGTGTGTTGTGCAGGCCAAATCGCTAGCAGCAGAAGCAGTTTTTTGTCTTCTTCCCTGCCTAACGCTCTCCCTACAGAATCAGCAGCAACCTCTCCCTATACTAAGATCGGCAGAAGTAAGATGGCGGTCGGCGTGCACGCCCTTTTATACCCCCTGTGACGCCCACCAAAGCAAGCCAATCACTTGCATGCCCTTCTGAAAGATGGTGGTGACCCGTGCCTAGGTCATCACGTTGCCCACAGTGTCCGTGGATCCTGATTGGCTGAAAAAGAGCGCAAAACAAACTTTTGAAACGCGACTTTGGCGCGTAAGTCGCCGACCTCGTGGCCGACCCCATCCTAGGGTCGGGTTTCGTTTCATGAAACCCGACTTTGCCAAAAGTCGGCGACTTTTGAATTTTTTCGACCCGTTTCGCTCAACTCTAGTTAGCACCAAAAGCACATGAAAAAAATGCACCAAAACTTCAAACAAAAACACACCAAAACATGCATTTTTTCTGCTGCTTCTTTCCTGGCAAGAAATCAGGTTTTTCTGCAGCAAAAACACCCAGTATGAACTTACCCTTAGACACATAAGTCTTAGTAGTTGTATAAATAATAGACACCTCAAGAAATTAAAAAAAAATTTGTTTTCATTTTCAAATCATAGATAGATAGACAGACAGACACAGATAGATAGATAGATGGTTAGATATGAGATAGGTAGATACATAGATAGATATGAAATAGGTAGATAGATATATGATCGATTTCTTCATATAGTTTAAAAGCTGAGTTTTCTGAACTAGGCCCTTGTAGAAATCTAATTCAGACAAGGTCTAGGTGATAATCCAAGGATAAATACCGATATATTGGTAGATCTGGTTTGGGGAGATATAGATAAATATACTCAGTCAGTTAGTAAACATCTTGTTTGGACGGTAAATACATATATCTGGCAGCCAGTAAACCTAATATAATTAGATGTAGTATTTTAAGGATGATGCTTGTTTATTAAAGGTGGACAAAGCAGAAAGACTTTGTGCAATATTAATGGGTATCCGCTGTCATGCGCTTTTATTTTTAGAAGTGTAGAGATATTTCCAGGGTCAGCTTGGGCTACCATAGAAGTAGAGCATCTTCCAGTAGTCCCAGGCTCTGACGGTATGATATCTCACAAGGTCCAACAGAAGACAACCCCATTTGGATATGTTCCACTCTCTTTCAGATTAAACCACAACCTCTTGCAATTGACTAAATGGCCAACCAAGGGCTCTGCTGATCATAAGAATAAATGAGATTAAGCCCCTTATGTACAGCACTGCTCTGATAAAGACAGAGAACTGCAAATCAGTTCTACTAAAAACTGAACAAAGTTGAGTTACTTGCAGAAGAACTAGATGGTGCCATGCAAAGAAAAAAATCAGTGTGGCTGTCATTCATATAGAGAAATATTCACGGCACTGACCAAGATTAAAATTTCAATTATTTAGATATAGACATACGGGATAAAGTGCAGGAGGCAAAGTTGCAACAGCAGCAATGATTGTTTCACGTCTTCAGATGCTTTCTAGAGAAAGTATGGTGGGTGCCAATTAGAAAAATTTGTGCCATCATTAAGTCATTTGGTTACAGGTGAAACCACATGGCTTAATAAAGGGCCAACTTTTTCTTTTCACTTGAATCTTGGAGTGCTGACATTTTTTACATCATATCTACATGTGGATTTGATTGATGTCCCTGGATTGGCACCCTTTGCTTCTATGGTGCTGCTTCAGCTTACCTTAACCTAGATAGATAGATAGATAGATAGATAGATAGATAGATGGATAGATAGATAGATAGATATCTGGTGACGTTTAATTGTATTAGAAGTTGATTTTCTGTAAAGCTGTCAATTGCATTGTGGGAAAAAACAATGCATTTTGGGTAAGAAGGTCCTGTGAAGCAGTCATTTTGTAAGAAGAAGTCTAGCAGAACAGTTGTGTAAAACATCCTCCTGCATTATGATATTAAAACTACATTATCCTGGATAAATTATATCTGGTGAAGGAACTGTCGCTGTTCTGTGGTATTGTGTATTCAGAACTGTTGTTAAATCCGAAGGTGATTGTTACTAGGTCACATGTTCACATGTACAAGCTTCATCTTGCTGTGTGCTTTCACTGCTAATTGTAAATGTCATAGTTATGTGATATTCTAAGCTCAATACTTATACCTGTTATTTGTATTCTTGTAGTTTTACCACACACATACATTCATAACAGTGGGGGAAATAGGTTTTTGATCCCTTGCTGATTTTGTAAGTTTGCCCCCTGACAAAGACATGAACAGTCTATAATTTTAAGGGTAGGTTAATTTTAACATTGAGAGATAGAATATCAAAAATGAAATCCAGAAAATCACATTGCATAAATTATATAAATGTATTTGCATTTTGCAGTGGTAAATAAGTATTTGATCCCTCTGGCAAATAAGACTTAACACTTGATGGCAAAACCCTTGTTGGCAAGCACACAAGCAGAGCAGTCAGATGATTTTTGTAGTTGGTGATGAGGTTTACAAACATGTCAGGATAAATTTTGGTCCACTCCTCTTTTCAGATCATCTCTAAATCATTAAGATTTTGAGGCTGACGCTTGGTAACTTGGAGCTTCAACTCCCTCCGTAAGTTTTCTATGGGATTAAGGTCTGAAGACTGGCTAAGTCACTCCATGACCTTAATGTGCTTCTTTTTGATCCACTCCTTTGTTGACTTGGCTGTATGTTTTGGGCCATTGTCTTGCTGGAAGATCCAGACATGACCCATTTTTAATGTCCTGGCGGATGGAATGAGGTTGTCTCTCAGAATATTATGGTACATGGCTCATCCATTCTCCCATTGATGCGGTGAAGTAGTCCTGTGCCCTTGGCAGAGAAACATCCCCAAAACATAATGCTTCCACCTCCATGCTTGACAGTGGGGACAGGTTCTTTGGGTCATAGGCAGCATTTCTCTTCCTCCAAACACGGCAAGTTGAGTTAATGCCAAAGAGGTACATTTTTGTCTCATCTGACCACAGTACTTTCTCCCAATCACTCACAGAATCATCCAGGTGTTCATTGGCAAACTTCAGATGGGCCTGCGCATGTGTTTTCTTGAACATGGTGACCTTGAGAGCACTGCAGGATTTTAAACCTTTACGGCATAATTTATTACAAATAAAGGATACCCCACGAGGTGAGATTTTACATGGTGCCCCGGATCGATGTTGATTGACATTCATTTTGTATTTCTTCCATTTTCTTACTATTGCACCAACAGTCTACTTCTCACCCAGCACCTTATGTATGGTTTTGTAGCCCATTTGTGCAGGTCTGTGACCTTGTCCCTGACTTCCTTATAAAGCTTTTTGGTCTTGCCCATGTTGTAGAGGATAGAGTCTGACTGATTAATTGAGTCTGTGGACGGGATTCTTTTTAAAAAGGTGGCTATGTAAAGCCCCCGTCACACACAGCGATCTCGCTAGCGAGATCGCTGCTGAGTCACAAGTTTTGTGACGCAACAGCGATCTCACCAGCGAGATCGCTGTGTGTGACAACTATCAGCGACCAGAACCCCTGCCAGGTATCGCTTGTCATGCTGGAATAGCCAGGACATTTATTTGGTTGCTGGTCTCCCGCTGGCCAGCACGCATTGCTGCGTGTGACAGGCGGGAGACCAGCGATCAGTGAGCAGGAGCTTGCAACCAAGGTAAACAGCGGGCTTCTAAGTGCTGCACGGTGCTTAGAAACCCTCTGTGTACCTTAGTTACCAGCGCGCTGATGCAGGGAGCTGGTAGCCAAGGTAAACATCGGGTTTCTAAGCGCCGCGCAGCACTTAGAAGCCCGCTGTTTACCTTGGTTACCAACTCCCTGCATCAGCGCGCTGGTAACTAAGGTACACAGCGACGCCAGCGTTCGTCATCGCTGGTGCTGATCGCTGGAGAAGCTGCCTGTTTGGCAGCTCACCAGTGATCATGTAGCGACACACCAGTGATCCTGACAAGTTGATATCGTTGTCGGGATCGCTGGTGAGTCGCTATGTGTGACGGGGCCCTAAGACAGCTGTCTTTAACGCAGATAACGAATTGATTAGGAGCGTCTAACTGGTCTGTAGGAGCCAGAACTCTTAAAGGTTGGTATGGGAACAAATACTTATTTCTCACTGCAGAATGCAAACACATATGTATAATTTATACAATGTGTTTTTCTGGATTTTATTTTTGCGATGCTATCTCTCAATCTTAAAATTAACCTACCCTTAAAATTATAGACTGTTCATGTCTTTGTCAGCGGGGAAACTTACAAAATCAGCAAGGGATCAATAAACAAGTTAGACTACATAGAATAGTCAGCTTATTTTGGAAACAGAGAAGGTTTATGCTGTATGTCATATTGCACACTGTGATAATGTGTAAGAGGACCGAACTGATAGAAATTAGATAGATAGATAGATAGATAGGGGACATTATCATAAAAGGTGCAATTGCAATATCACCCGGGCTCTGGTGACTAGGCGAGTCCAAAAGGTCACTTTGCCACAATGTGAAAAATCTATTAGTATAAAAGACTTGTGATAGTTGGGGGCCCAGTTGGAAATTTTGCATTGGGGCCCACAAGATTCACGTATCACCACTGGATACATAGATAGATAGATAGATAGATAGATAGATAGACTGATAAACATTTGACTAATTGATTTACAGCTCAACTTAATTGTTGGGCTGCAATAAGACACAAAACATGTGGATAAAAGTGGCGCTGTTTTTGGAAGAAAGGAACCATTTTTTGTTTGATAAAGTTTTCATACTTTATTTTGGTCCATTAACCAGCAATATGATAGGTTAAAAAGAAAAAAGAAAAAACAGCTTCACCATTTCCTGCAGATCATCGACACAAGTAATATAAATGTATTCCAAATTAGACTTGATATTAAATGATTCACTCATCGGAGTTAATGAGGTAGCGTTTTCAGGTGCCTCATTGGAAGCCATTCCCTGGGCGCAGATCTTCCTCCATGAATCCTACAAGGCGGCACCAGCTGCTAATCTTTATCTACATTGAATATATAATTTAAAAACAATATTTCTTTCAAAGGTTACTGTTCTGAAACAAGAGCTGCTTTCTGCATGTTAAATGCTCTCAAGTAGTCATTAAAATCCCGCTTTTGTTGCTGGTTGCTGTTCAGTTCAAAGACAAAAGTTAACATTTTTAGAAGTAAATGAGACCACTTGGGAGGAAGATTAGGAAGAATTGTCTTTCCTGTTTTCTTCACTGCAAACAACTAGGGAGGGAAAATGTATTGTTAAACTTCCCTTTAAACCAGCCACATTATGGCTGACTAGAGGACACTTAGCAAAGAATTTTCCCAATCTCCAGTAAACGCCTGGTCAAGGCTCATGCAAATCATAAAGGGATCTAGATACTAACTCAGTTTTAGGTCTTTTGAGTTATTAAAAGGGATATCAGAAAGCCCACTGACACTTGGGAGCTTGGGAGGTGTGTTGGGTGTGGGGGGGAAGTTTCAGGGTCATCATCTAATAACCGGAGGTGTCACTCACTCCACTGGAGCACCAAGACCTTCTTTACTATAGGTTGGTCTCCTACATTTTTTTTTCGATGCACATTCCTGCTGTGGATTTCCAGACCCAAACTCGACAGCCTCCTCTATGGACCACAAAAGGATGTGTAATGCCTGCCTTTATGCCTGTGTAAAACTGGATTTCACCTGTAGGGAAATGTAACACATTGACCCTAGTTCATCATTGCTTTTGCGCCTAGTTTTGTGTGTTTTGTGCCTTTTTTGGTTTGTACCCAATTCATTATTTTATTTCTGCCTTTTTTGAAGTCTATTCTCACTCATCTGTTTTGTTTTTGTTTTGTGGATGGAGATTAGCGATTCCAGATGTTTACTCTTACCCATCAATTGCGACTTTTTAAAAAGTTGTAGAATTTGGCACAACTTCACTTTAGCCCCCCACGCATTGTATTTTTGTGTAAGCCAGTAATTTGAAGTCATTTTAGCTCTATTTTGTGAAACGTGTGACTTTTTGCTTCAAAAAGTCGCAAAAATTGTCCGGGGCTAAAACAACAAAGTGTTTAAAAACACACAAAGGTTTCATATAAACTTTGAAAAGTTGCAAAATTTTGCAGAATGTGGAGTTGCACACAAGTTTTACAACTTCTGCTTTTTTTTTTTTTTTTTTACATCACTTTGGATTAGCTTAGCCAAAATGAACAGAGCTGGGGGAGAACCAATGCTACACGCCCCAGAAAAGTTAATCAAATCTTTTGTAACCCAGAAATGTTACTCTAGTCCATGACTCGAGTAGCATTTCTGGCACAGAGCAACATTTATTGTCCAAAATTCTTCAAAATGTGATTCACAAAATAGTATTTTTTTCTTACTTTAGTGGGTTGATTCATCAAGTCTCTTTATTCCAGTCTTGACAGAGTATACAATGCCAAATTCTTTAAAAGGCACGCTCCACTAGATGGATTCTGCGCTTCTTGTAAGTGGCATGTGCCTCGTAATGAATTCAGCTCCATGTACTCAAGATTGTTGTAGCGCGAGTTTGCGCTACACTACAAAAGTCTTGATGAATTGGTTCTTTTAAGTAAGACAGAAAGACCATATTTGACTTTGTGTCAAATTAATTAATTGCATGCAACATTTTAAAGAATTTGATACAAAAAAGGGTTGTTAGTGCCAAAAGTACTAATCCAGTACGGGACGGGAGTAACATTTCTAGGGTTAAAAAATGGCAAAACATTTTAGCAATTCATAGGGCGCTTATCTTTAGGCTGCTCTGCATTATTGCTCTATGACCTCGGAGAAAACAAAAACTGGCAATAAATAAAAAGACCCATCTTTAACTAGGACTACTACTGATCAGCTGCAATTTTATGGGGAACCAGGCAGGATGTGTTCAATTCCCTTGCAGCACCAGCACAGGACCCATGGCATTTACTGAAATGATTATCAAAGGTGGAACAAATTGTATAAAAAAAATATATGGTAAGTCAAGCAGAAGAATTATATTTTTCTCTTGGCTTTTATATCTTAGTGCATTTTTGCAATATTTTTCTCTCCTATTTAGGATTGAATATTATATAATCTATATAAAAAGTGCTCCATTTATTGTATCAGCTGTTTCTATTATTTGATTATTTTTATTTATTTCAATAAAAATTATTTTAATTTATTACATTTCTATTAGTCTTTATTGCACAATTGTTTGTATATGATCTTAATCACATACTGAAATGAGCAGACCGTCCATATAATATACAGACATTGTCGTAAAGGATTTTTCAAATAATAGAAGTCATTCAGTTTGGAAAACTAATTTTCACATAAACTATGAGAATACATTCACGGACGACTAACATGCAGCAGATTTATATTGGATGTGTGCGGCAAAACTGCATGCTATGGTAAAGCCACAAGCTGCAGAGAAAATCTCCCGTGAAAATTGGCCCACACTGAGGATTTGAAATCTGAAACATGTCAATCAATTTTGCAGATTCCTACAGTTTATGTTTTTTGAATGCAAAAATTGAAACTAGCTGCAAATCAGCAATATTTCCATAAGTAATATATTCTTCAGGGACTTCCCACCTTCCCACTGTGAAAAAATCTGCATAGAATTCTGTGTGACCAGACCACAAAGAAAATATGGGCATAGATAGTGTGTCTTGCATTGGAGGATTTATCCTGTTCTGCGTCATGCAGGTAATTCTTTATTTTGAATCGACAATGTGTAATTCTTTATTTTTGCTGTAGAGGCGATGCAGGGAAATTGAACACTCACTGCCACGTTTCCCGACCGATTACAGGTGATTAATGTATTATCAATTGATCCTTCTAAAAAGTGGAAATTGACCAAAGCAGAGAACCCCTGTAACTGAATATTAAAGGGAATCTGTCACCTATTTTTCGCATATAAGATGTGGCCACCGCCATCAGGGGCTTATCAGAGAGGTCCAGCGCATGCGCACTGCAGTACTCTGCTCTGCCCTCAACGCTTCGACGGGAAGCAAAGAAGAGGACGTCATCGCCAGAAGATGGGAGGTGCCGGACCCGGACCGGACCCGGACCTCCGCTGGGTGAATATAATCTAACTTGTTTTTCTTCTCTTTCAGGTTACATCGGGGGCTTATCTACAGCATTACACAATGCTGTAGATAAGCCCCTGATGGCGGTGGCCGCATCTTATATGCAAAAAAATAGGTGACAGATTCCCTTTAAGGTATTTCTAGATCAACTGTCCCCTTTAGGATCAAAACAATTAATTCTACAGATCAGTCTAAATAAAATTAAGAGCAGCAAATCCTTCAATTGCAGCAGCAAGCGCTTCTCTCTTGTCATAGATGGAAGATCACTTCCTTTCTATCAGAGGCTTAATAACAGGACATCAGGAACGAGAGTTCTAGACAAGTCGAAAGGTGGAAAGATGTGCAGAAAGGTAAAGAGCCGTGACATTTAACATTTCTGAATGAAGAGGTTGTGATTTAATAGCTTTTATTATACACATCAGTAGTAAAAAAAAGGTGATCTGGATTAGGATGAAATATCTACGAAAAGAAGCTGTCAATACTGGAGCAAAATGCACCCCCTGAAGAACAAGGCTGAAGATGAAGGATCTTTGCAGTTGACATTGCAATGTCTTTCATACAGTGATAATGTCTTTGGATCAGTGACTGTATGACCAGGGAGGGAGTGGAGGAACGCTGATTTGCTTTGACGTGACCTCATTATTACATAATTAATTTAGACCCTGTTAAGATAGCTGGAAATGCCTGTCAGATGGGAAGAAAGTGACAGCCGGGCAAATCATGTTACTGTGACACCTCAGTGACAAGTCACAAGGAATCAGCCTGATACTAGATAGAATGAACTTGATGTTTTTCGCTCTCATCTTTTGGATTTTTACAAAATAGGATGGAGAGGGAGTAGGACATCTGAGGCATTTATTTTCTGTGAACACAGAAATTGCTGCCAGTTGTGTATCTTGAAGGATTTATAAACCTTTCAAGAGATTTTTTTTTTTTACACATATGCAGTATATTCCCTAAATAGGATTATTGTTATGGCAGAAGGAGTGCCACTTTTGTTTGCAGGCTGTATTTTGCATTGCAACTTAGTACCCTATAAGAGAATCCATGACCAAGCTCATTGAAAAGGGTGGAACTGTTTCTTAAAGGGAATCTGTCAGTAGGATGAACCTTTATAAGCTGTCTATATGGATATGCACATCATAGAAAGCTGAATAAAGTGATACCTTGATATTTTTGATCTGATGTCTTATTTCAGAGCAATCCACATTTTTCTTATGCGTAAATGAGCTTCTGCAGGCTATGGGCCAGATACTGATCTGCATGAAAATCTGCCTCTGGAGCTTATTTTATATAAAAAGGGGCATCACCAGTGTGATGTGTAATAGTTATCAGTGTGATGTGTAATAGTTATAAGTGGGATGTGTGATTGCCGCTCGCTGCTCTTGTGATCTCACTGCAGAGCTATGTTTGTGTGGTTATAAATGACAAATCTGCAGGTACTTCTCAGCTTCAACTTTCATATCATAGCCAGTGCAATAATACAGCAACAGCAGAGCTGTGAAAGCTGCAGAAAATGTGTTTGTAAGGAGACAAAGTTCAGTTCTACTGTTCCGAGTTGGTTACATGTCTCACACTGGTAGCAGTACTTACATATAGAATAATCCCTGGAGGCAGATTCTTAGGGAGATCTATGTCCAGCTCATAGATCTCAACAGCTTATTTACATTTAAGAAAACATGTATTTCTTTGGAATACGACATCAGATCACAGATATAAAGGTATAATTTTTTTCCAATACCCTGCATGCCCATATAGATGGCCTAGGCAGGTTGATCCTACTGACAGATTACCTTTTGCTTGGGAATCAATCTAATAACACACAGAGCTAATGGGGAATGTGAGAACAGGTTGTATTTTGTAGTATACAGGAAGAAATTTTTTTTCCACCACCAGGAGCAAAACAATAACAATGCAGTGATATCACAAGAATCTGCGTAACTAATTGTGGAGACATGGGGATCAGTGGGTGCTCTCGTCCCCTGGCCCGGCTGTCTTTAGAAAGACTGCATGGACCAGGGCTCATACCGCTGAAAGCTTGCTCTCTCTCCCCATGGGCAGAAGACTACTGAAACAGCACAGGGTGAGGGTAAAACAGTGTGGCAATAATATATTGATCCATCAACACACAATAGCATACAGAACAATCCCAGCAAATACCCAAGATGGTGCAAACTACAGAGTCTCACCCTTCCGCTGGATAGACTGGATTAAAGATGCTTCCAGTGCCAAATACCCCCATCAGTGGCTCCCTGCTTTTGGTGGCCCCCACAAAGTGGAGGCAATGACAAGCTTAGGAAGCTAACCAAGAGCAGTGAGGTAAGTGGCCTGGTGACCCGATTGTCCCAACCTGAATTCTTTAAGACATTTCTGGAGTTTCAGTGATGGTCAATGAAGCAGTCCTGTGTTCTTCCAGCTGGAGCTCTAGTCTCCTAAGCTGATATCCTGTAGAGTCAAGTGGACAAAAGTAAAAAGTCTCTTTATATAGTTCTCAACTGGCCTTCAACCAGTATCCAGAGGTCAGAGAGAGATGTGAATGAGGCCACCCTGCATTGTTTGATTATGTAATCTATTTGTCTAGTTTTTCCTCTTCTGTTTGGAATACCAACAAACTGGCTGGCATGGACAATGTAAGTAATCAATATATCAGCAAACATCATTGTTCAGTGGCCATGCATTACTGCTTTGCAAAGATTACAGAAAATAAACTGTAGGAGATAATATTAGAGGTAAATAATCATCCTACAAGAAGAGTTAATACTTCAGAGAACAGTTTATGATTCTGGGCCTACTCAATTTATGTCTGGCAAAATTCCGAAGAAATGCTGTGTCGTCACAGTAATTATATGTTAAATAGTTGCAATCAAATTTATGTATGAGATAGCCAAGATTATCGTCTATAAAATGATGGCAGTTTTATGTTTGAAGCATTAGTGAATGGTGAGATATGGAGCCTGAAAGTCAAAAGTTCAAAACATTGTTACCCTTTTGCTTGTCAGTGTACAGCAGGGGTCCTCAAACTTTTTAAACAGGGGGCCAGATCACGGTCCCTCGGACCATTGGAGGGCCGGAATATAGTTTAAAAAAAATTATGAATAAATTCCTGTGCACACTGCACATATCTTAGTTAGAGGTAATAAAACAAAAATAGGAACAAATGCAATATTAAAAATGAAGTTAAATCCTCAAACTTACCGATTTTTTGGGTTCTTCGAATATCCTACACTTCGAGTCAATTTTTTCTCTTTCTTGATATCATTGTTTCCTAGGGATTCAAAATTGCTATTAGTAAAATACCAACATATATACAGCGCTACAAAAACAATATACCAGCAATAAAATTGCCCACACAGAGACCTACAAACTACACTGCCCATCAATGCAGCCTGATCAGTGCCCATCAATGCAGCCTGATCAGTGCCCATCAATGCAGCCTGATCAGTGCCCATCAGCGCAGCCTGATCAGTGCCCATCAGTGCAGCCTGATCAGTGCCCATCAATGCAGCCCGATCAGTGCCCATCAATGCAGTCTGATCAGTGCCCATCAATGCAGCCTGATCAGTGCCCATCAGCACAGCCTGATCAGTGCCCATCAGTGCAGCCTGATCAGTGCCCATCTATGCAGTCTGATCAGTGCCCATCAATGCAGCCTGATCAGTGCCCATCAGCACAGCCTGATCAGTGCCCATCAGCACAGCCTGATCAGTGCCCATCAGTGCAGCCTGATCAGTGCCCATCAATGCAGCCCGATCAGTGCCCATCAATGCAGTCTGATCAGTGCCCATCAATGCAGTCTGATCAGTGCCCATCAATGCAGCCCGATCAGTGCCCATCAATGCAGTCTGATCAGTGCCCATCAATGCAGTCTGATCAGTGCCCATCAATGCAGCCTGATCAGTGCCCATCAATGCAGCCTGATCAGTGCCCATCAATGCAGCCTGTTCAGTGCCAATCAGCGCAGCCTGATCAGTGCCCATCAATGCAGCCTGATCAGTGCCCATCAATGCAGCCTGATCAGTGCCCATCAATGCAGCCTGATCATTGCCCATCAGCGCAGCCTGATCAGTGCACATCAATGCAGCCTTATCAGTGCCTATCAATGCAGCCTCACCAGTGCCCATATTGGTGGAACTCCACTTTTACCTCAGGCTCAGACTGGTGTGGTGCAAGAATCCCCAATAGGCAGCATTGGTCCCTAAAAGGCAGGTAAATGTCCCCAATAGATAGCACAGGTCCCCAATAAGCAGCACAGGTCCCCAATAGACAGGTAAATGTCCCCAATAGGCAGCATAGGTCCCCAATAGGCAGGTAAATGTCCCCAATAGGCAGCACAGGTCCCAAATAGGCAGGTAAAAGTCCCCAATAGGCAGCAAAGGTCCCCAATAGGCAGGTAAATGTCCCCAATAGGCAGCACAGGTCCCCAATAGGCAGGTAAATGTCCCCATTAGGCAGGTAAATGTCCCCAATAGGCAGCACAGGTCCCCATTAGGCAGCACAGGTCCCCAATAGGCAGGTAAATGTCCCCATTAGGCAGCACAGGTCCCCAATAGGCAGCACAGGTCCCCAATAGGCAGCACAGGTCCCCATTAGGCAGCACAGGTCCCCAATAGGCAGGTAAATGTCCCCAATAGGCAGCACAGGTCCCCATTAGGCAGCACAGGTCCCCAATAGGCAGGTAAATGTCCCCAATAGGCAGCACAGTTCCCCAATAGGCAGCACAAGTCCCCATTAGGCAGGTAAATGTCCCCAATAGGCAGCACAGGTCCCCATTAGGCAGCATAGGTCCCCAATAGGCAGGTAAATGTCCCCATTAGGCAGCACAAGTCCCCAATAGGCAGGTAGATGTCCCCATTAGGTAGGTAGATGTCCCCAATAGGCAGGTAAATGTCTCCAATAGGCAGCACAGGTCCCCATTAGGCAGCACAGGTCCCCAATAGGCAGGTAAATGTCACCAATAGGCAGCACAGTCCCCATTAGGAAGCACAAGTCCCCAATAGGCAGGTAGATGTCCCCATTAGGCAGATAAATGTCCCCAATAGGCAGCACAGGTCCCCATTAGGCAGCACAGGTCCCCAATAGGCAGGTAAATGTCACCAATAGGCAGCACAGTCCCCATTAGGAAGCACAAGTCCCCAATAGGCAGGTAGATGTCCCCATTAGGCAGGTAAATGTCCCCAATAGGCAGGTAAATGTCTCCAATAGGCAGGTAAAGGTCCCCATTAGGCAGCACAGGTCCCCATTAGGCAGGTAGATGTCCCCAATAGGCAGCACAGTCCCCATTAGGCAGCACAGGTCCCAATAGGCAGCACAGTCCCCATTAGGCAGCACAGGTCCCCATTAGGCAGGTAAATGTCCCCATTAGGCAGAAAAATGTCGCCATTAGGCAGCACAGGTCCCCAATAGGCAGCACAGGTCCCCATTAGGCAGCACAGGTCCCCAATTGGCAGGTAAATGTCCCCATTAGGCAGCACAGGTCCCCAATTGGCAGGTAAATGTCCCCATTAGGCAGCACAGGTCCCCATTAGGCAGGTAAATGTCCCCATTAGGCAGCACAGGTCCCCATTAGGCAGCACATGTCCCCATTAGGCAGCACATGTCTCCATTAGGCAGGTAAATGACCCCAATAGGACCCGGCGTTAAAAAAAAAAAAAAAAACAGTACTCACCTATGTCCCCCGCTGCTCTGAAGAGGCGCCCGCTCATCTCAGTCTTCTTCCTGCACAGGCACACAGGCGGCGTGACGTCATCAGGCCGCACAGGCGGCGTGATGACAATCACGCCGTCTGTGTGCACTGTGCTCTGCTGCATACGGAGGGCTGCGTAACGCCTTTCCTCAGCGCCTCGTCCCGCCCGCGATTACAGGGCCCGCCGGCATTGAACTGCAGTGCAGTTCATGAGTTCAATGTCGGCCTGGCGGGGGGCCGGATAAAAGTCCTTGGCGGGCCGCATGTGGCCCGCGGGCCGTAGTTTGAGGACCCCTGGTGTACAGCTTAGATGCATGTTCAATAGTGCCAGTCTGATGGAAATTACACTGAACAGCAGTGAGCAGCTTGCTATGTATATACAAACTGGGGAAGAGACACATTTCAAAATATGTAATAAAAAACATTGGAAAAAGAGTGCTACATAAATTAATTCAAAGGCCTTTAAGCTGTTTGGATATTAGTTGTGGCTATAAATTGGTATATGCAAATCTTTGGTCTCCAGATATGAATAACAGCTAGGTGGCAACTCTAATTTTAAATGTGATACTGTCTGCTGAGATGTCATGTTTAAGCCTATTATGTGTGATGATAAGGCTAAGTTCACGCGTCTGTTTGGACATTCCATTTTCGGAACAGACAAAAGGAATTCATGTATAAAAGTGATTCATTACACTAGTTTTGGACTGTGTCCCCTTTTAATTAATAGGGTTCAGTTTGGGTTCCACTTGGTGTCCCTTTGTTTAAAAATGGAGGAAGAAAAAGCAAGATTTTTTTGTAACTTTTCACTCTGGCCAAGTGATGAGGATTCTGAAATGAAGACCCATCTCTATTAATGCACCCTTCTCTATTAACTCTAAAGCAGACAACCCCATTAACTGAGAAACTTGTCGCAGTGCACGCTGTTTCAGCTCAGTTACATCGGTATTTTAGGTACAGCTACATTGTCATGGATTTTTCTGCATTAATTCCAGGCATGCGTGTGTCAATCACCTCACAGGAACAACTTACAATGAAGAACATTACTCCCTATATGAGCAATTACTTATTATATAATGAGAGGCAGTAAAACAAGCCTAGGACTTAAAAATGGAGAATCTGTGGAGAAAGGTGACTGTCAACAAGAGAAAAGATCTCACTGACATTTTTTCGTTGGCGTTCCCTGCAGGAAATGCTCTCTGAGGTGGGCACGGCTAGTAACAGCACAAGCCATGGATAGTGACCAGAAGAAGCTGTGTGCATGCTGCCAGGAGAAATGGAATTTCATGTGTAAGCAGCAATTATCTATAAATTCTGTAGACAGTAAAAGAAGGGACATGCCAGGAAATATTCGTACTGTGTGGAAAACAAAATTTTGCTGCTTGCTGTCTGTGCCAATTCTCAGCAAATGGTTTTTGCAGGAACAGCATGCATTATCGATAGGACTTCATATAGTCGTCTGGTCTTCAGACCACACTGTCTGGATTAACCTGACATGTGGTGAAGGTGTAAGGGTAAGTGCACACGCTGCGGATTGTGCTGCGGATTTTTCCACGCGGATTTGGTAAAATCCGCAGGTCAAAAGGCCCGCAGTTTATCTGCGGATTAGCCTGCGGTTTTGTCCTGGGGTTTCACACCTGTACAATGAAGCAGGTGTAAAACCGCTGTGGATTCCGCACAAAGATGTGACACGCTGCGGATTTGAAACTGCAGCAAATCCGCGCGGAAAAATCCACACCATGTGCACTGCGGATTTTGTTTTTCATTGATTTCAATGGTATTATACAACGCAGCAGAAACTGCTGCGGATCTGCAGGACCAAAAGCGCTGCGGATCCGCAGCAGAATCCGCAGTGTGTGCACATACCCTAAGACTATGTGCACACGGTGCGGATTCTGCTGTGGATCCGCAGCGTTTAAGGCTCTGCGGGTCCGCAGCAGATTTAGGTGCATTGTACTTTACAGTACCATTGTTTTCAATGGTAATCTGAAAAACGCTGTGCACATGCTGCGGATTTTTCCACGCGGATTTGCTGCCGGTTCAAATCCGCAACATGTCAATTCTTTGTGCAGATTCTGCTGCGGTTTCACAACTTCTCCATTGTAGAGGTGTGTAACCGCAGGGCTAAACCGCAGGCTAATCAGCAGGTAAACCGCAGATCTTTTGACCTGAGAATTTACCTGCGGATTTTTCCAAATCCGCGCGGAAAAATCCACAGGACCTAAATCTACGTGTGCACATAGCCTAAGGTTCCCCCTTGCAGAGTACTCTTTAGAACCTCTCAACACTAGTGATATACAGTATGTGCAGTTATTTCATCACATACCCTTTCTATTTGCTTCATTAGCTGTTCAGTGGCAGTGGCCTAGTGAGTGTTTCCGTTGTCGCTAAAAACAGAACTTCATTTACTCTAACTTTCAGGGGTGAACACCTGTAAGGGTAGATTCCCACAGTCAGTAAACGCTGCGAGTTGGATGCTGCGTACATCCGCAGCGTCCAACCCGCAGCACCCAGATGTTACAGCATAGTGGATGGGATTTCAAGAAATTCCATGTTCACTATGTGTCCACAGGCGCCCGCAGATCAACCGCGAAGATGGACATGTGGAGACGCGAGCCTCCACAAGATAAATATCACCTGTACAATGTATTGGAGGCGTGATTCCGCACGGTTCAGTGAACACATGGGAATCACCTGCATTGAAAAGCTGACAGCTAGAGTTGAGCGACTTTTGGTTTTTTAGGGTCGCGTTTCGTTTCGTGAAACCCGACTTTTCCAAAAGTCGGGTCGAGCAAGATCGTCCGATTATAGGGAAAAGTCGGGGTCGTCCCGAAACACGAAACCCAATGTAAGTCAATGGGGAATAAAAGTCGGCAGTGAGAGGAGGACAGGAAACACACCTACAGTGCCCATTTGAATGCCAAAAGCATCAATTCTTCTTACTTAAGCTTGTCAACCTTAATTAACTTCATAATACAAGTTACGCACTGAAAAATGGGGGTTATTTGGCTAAAGTTGTGGGGGGGGGGGAGGGCTGGCTGCAGGTTTTCATGTGCCCTGGGCGAAAGAGCGCCCCTTTAACACATACCACAACTCATCATGCTCCGATACGGCAGAGAAATAGCGGTATAGTACAATGAAAAATACCTCACTTTTTACATCTCATGACGAGGCCCATCTATTTCTCCATACAGAATCATTGGTCCCATATAATGTTTGAAACAGTATATGATGAGCTCCACATAATGCTACAGTATATGTTGGTCCCCATGGATGAAGCTCCACTGTCTTATGGGCCCAAATAATGCTCCAAACATAATGGGCCCCATTTCTAATGCTCTAGTGTATAATGGGCCCTGTAAATGCTGCTCCAGTGTCTGATGTCCACCTTTGGAATGTTCCAGTGTATGGTGGGCCCCATCTATCATTCTCCAGAGTATAGTGCTCCCCAAAAATTGCTGTCCCAACATTGAAAACAATCAAATAAGTCTCCTCGCTAGGGAATCCCTGTACTTGTCTGGATTCCTCGTCGTCCCCATCTTCGATCTCACTGCACAGTATTTCAACTTTGCAAGTGCTGTGATCCTGAGCAAGCAGGGGGGGCCCACTCGTTGGCGACGGCACTGGCACAGGGCCCCTGATAGTACGGTGGTGTGTCTGATGGCGGGTGGGCCGAACCTGCACTTTCATCTGCAGCTTCCTCTTTGTCACCGTGTAAGATGGAACTGTATATGGGAAGGGTAACCTGAGTTTCATCAGGGTCAGATTCAGGTCGTGTAGCGTGCGAGGGGAATGTAGTGGTCTGGGTCAATGTACCAGCAGATTCATCGAGCAGTGGCTGGGCATCAGAGCACTTGTGTCGCCCCCAGGAGTACGGTCGCCACAGTGGCATTACCTTCTTCCTAGGGAGTGTGATGTCATGCTTGGGAGCAACGAACGATCTCTCTAGCAGGTTAACTGATTGGGCGGCGTTATTCCCACGAGTCATGACCCTCCAAACAGCGTTCATGAAGGCAAAGTGTTTGTTTTACGTGGGCAGTATGGTTGCAAAGCTGAACCTAAAAGGAATGTCCAGAAGGGCACCACCAGGAGTGGAGCCTACGGTTAAATTCGACTCCACCTGGGTAACCTCAACCATGCCAGCTACAGAACAGATGCACACATTGCAAGCTTAATTCCGTTAACGAACGAGACTCCGTCATGCCCCGCGGTCCGAGTCCGCTTACTAGAGGGACACGTGAGGCTCTGGCACATGAGATTGGCCAACAACTGGTGTGTCATGCCCTTACATGTCCGTGGCTGCATGTGCGCTACACTGAAAAGGCCAGCGTTTGTCGCTTACAGGTTCAGATAACCCACTGAACAACGTTAGTGATGGGGATCACTGATTACAATTATTACCCGCGAACAATGATTTCCCAGTAAGTGCAGGTCAACCGCAGTTCCGGAATTAGGCCTAACCGTCATTCCTGAAAAAATGAAAAACTTACGTGTGAAAACCACAGGTGCTGTAGCTTGCTTAACAGCTCGCCAGCCGTTCTCACGCCCAGTATGGATTACACGTGATTGCACAAAGGTGAGAAAGGGTACCGTATCCCCAGATAACATGTATGGATAGCATACACATTCAAAATATATGTCTATACATCAGGAGGCAGGCTCAGACGGTGTTAGGCCCAGTATGGATTGCACGTGATTGCACAAAGGTTAGAAAGGGTACCGTATCCCCAGATAACATGTATGGATAGCGTACACATTCAAAATATATGTCTATACATCAGGAGGCAGGCTCAGACGGTGTTAGGCCCAGTATGGATTGCACGTGATTGCACAAAGGTTAGAAAGGGTACCGTTTCCCCGGATAACATGTATGGATAGCGTACACATTCAAAATATATGTCTATACATCAGGAGGCAGGCTCAGACGGTGTTAGGCCCAGTATGGATTGCACGTGATTGCACAAAGGTTAGAAAGGATACCGTTTCCCTGGATAACATGTATGGACAGCGTACACATTCAAAATATATGTCTATACATCAGGAGGCAGGCTCAGACGGTGTTAGGTCCAGTATGGATTGCACGTGATTGCACAAAGGTTAGAAAGGGTACCGTATCCCCAGATAACATGTATGGATAGCGTACACATTCAAAATATATGTCTATACATCAGGAGGCAGGCTCAGACGGTGTTAGGCCCAGTATGGATTGCACGTGATTGCACAAAGGTTAGAAAGGGTACCGTTTCCCCGGATAACATGTATGGATAGCGTACACATTCAAAATATATGTCTATACATCAGGAGGCAGGCTCAGACGGTGTTAGGCCCAGTATGGATTGCACGTGATTGCACAAAGGTTAGAAAGGGTACCGTTTCCCCGGATAACATGTATGGATAGCGTACATATTCAAAATATATGTCTATACATCAGGAGGCAGGCTCAGACAGTGTTAGGCCCAGTATGGATTGCACGTGATTGCACAAAGGTTAGAAAGGGTACCGTATCCCCAGATAACATGTATGGATAGCGTACACATTCAAAATATATGTCTATACATCAGGAGGCAGGCTCAGACGGTGTTAGGCCCAGTATGGATTGCACGTGATTGCACAAAGGATAGAAAGGGTACCGTTTCCCCGGATAACATGTATGGATAGCGTACACATTCAAAATATATGTCTATACATCAGGAGGCAGGCTCAGACGGTGTTAGGCCCAGTAAGGATTGCACGTGATTGCACAAAGGTTAGAAAGGGTACCGTATCCCCAGATAACATGTATGGATAGCGTACACATTCAAAATATATGTCTATACATCAGGAGGCAGGCTCAGACGGTGTTAGGCCCAGTATGGATTGCACGTGATTGCACAAAGGTTACAAAGGGTACCGTATCCCCAGATAACATGTATGGATAGCATACACATTCAAACTATATGTCTATACATCAGGAGGCAGGCTCAGACGGTGTTAGGCCCAATATGGATTGCACGTGATTGCACAAAGGTTAGAAAGGGTACCGTTTCCCCGGATAACATGTATGGATAGCGTACACATTCAAAATATATGTCTATACATCAGGAGGCAGGCTCAGACGGTGTTAGGCCCAGTATGGATTGCACGTGATTGCACAAAGGTGAGAAAGGGTACCGTTTCCCCGGATAACATGTATGGATAGCGTACACATTCAAAATATATGTCTATACATCAGGAGGCAGGCTCAGACGGTGTTAGGCCCAGTATGGATTGCACGTGATTGCACAAAGGTTAGAAAGGGTACCGTTTCCCCGGATAACATGTATGGATAGCGTACACATATAAAATATATGTCTATACATCAGGAGGCAGGCTCAGACGGTGTTAGGCCCAGTATGGATTGCACGTGATTGCACAAAGGTTACAAAGGGTACCGTATCCCCAGATAACATGTATGGATAGCGTACACATTCAAAATATATGTCTATACATCAGGAGGCAGGCTCAGACGGTGTTAGGCCCAGTATGGATTGCACGTGATTGCACAAAGGTTAGAAAGGGTACCGTTTCCCCGGATAACATGTATGGATAGCATACACATTCAAAATATATGTCTATACATCAGGAGGCAGGCTCAGACGGTGTTAGGCCCAGTATGGATTGCACGTGATTGCACAAAGGTTAGAAAGGGTACCGTATCCCCAGATAACATGTATGGATAGCGTACACATTCAAAATATATGTCTATACATCAGGAGGCAGGCTCAGACGGTGTTAGGCCCAGTATGGATTGTCCGTGATTGCACAAAGGTTAGAAAGGGTACCGTATCCCCAGAAAACATGTATGGATAGCGTACACATTCAAAATATATGTCTATACATCAGGAGGCAGGCTCAGACGGTGTTAGGCCCAGTATGGATTGCACGTGATTGCACAAAGGTTAGAAAGGGTACCGTTTCCCCGGATAACATGTATGGATAGCGTACACATTCAAAATATATGTCTATACATCAGGAGGCAGGCTCAGACGGTGTTAGGCCCAGTATGGATTGCACGTGATTGCACAAAGGTTAGAAAGGGTACCGTTTCCCCGGATAACATGTATGGATAGTGTACACATTCAAAATATATGTCTATACATCAGGAGGCAGGCTCAAACGGTGTTAGGCCCAGTATGGATTGCACGTGATTGCACAAAGGTTAGAAAGGGTACCGTATCCCCAGATAACATGTATGGATAGCGAACACATTCAAAATATATGTCTATACATCAGGAGGCAGGCTCAAACGGTGTTAGGCCCAGTATGGATTGCACGTGATTGCACAAAGGTTAGAAAGGGTACCGTATCCCCAGATAACATGTATGGATAGCGTACACATTCAAAATATATGTCTATACATCAGGAGGTAGGCTCAGACGGTGTTAGGCCCAGCATGGATTGCACGTGATTGCACAAAGGATAGAAAGGGTACCGTTTCCCCGGATAACATGTATGGATAGCGTACACATTCAAAATATATGTCTATACATCAGGAGGCAGGCTCAGACGGTGTTAGGCCCAGTATGGATTGCACGTGATTGCACAAAGGTTAGAAAGGGTACCGTTTCCCCGGATAACATGTATGGATAGCGTACACATTCAAAATATATGTCTATACATCAGGAGGCAGGCTCAGACGGTGTTAGGCCCAGTATGGATTGCACGTGATTGCACAAAGGTTAGAAAGGGTACCGTTTCCCCGGATAACATGTACGGATAGCGTACACATTCAAAATATATGTCTATACATCAGGAGGCAGGCTCAGACGGTGTTAGGCCCAGTATGGATTGCACGTGATTGCACAAAGGTTAGAAAGGGTACCGTATCCCCAGATAACATGTATGGATAGCGTACACATTCAAAATATATGTCTATATATCAGGAGGCAGGCTCAGACGGTGTTAGGCCCAGTATGGATTGCCCGTGATTGCACAAAGGTTAGAAAGGGTACCGTATCCCCAGAAAACATGTATGGATAGCGTACACATTCAAAATATATGTCTATTCATCAGGAGGCAGGCTCAGACGGTGTTAGGCCCAGTATGGATTGCACGTGATTGCACAAAGGTTAGAAAGGGTACCGTTTCCCCGGATAACATGTATGGATAGCATACACATTCAAAATATATGTCTATACATCAGGAGGCAGGCTCAGACGGTGTTAGGCCCAGTATGGATTGCACGTGATTGCACAAAGGTTAGAAAGGGTACCGTTTCCCCGGATAACATGTATCGATAGCGTACACATTGAAAATATATGTCTATACATCAGGAGGCAGGCTCAGACGGTGTTAGGCCCAGTATGGATTGCACGTGATTGCACAAAGGTTAGAAAGGGTACCATTTCCCCGGATAACATGTATGGATAGCGTACACATTCAAAATATATGTCTATACATCAGGAGGCAGGCTCAAACGGTGCTAGGCCCAGTATGGATTGCACGTGATTGCACAAAGGTTAGAAAGGGTACCGTATCCCCAGATAACATGTATGGATAGCGTACACATTCAAAATATATGTCTATACATCAGGAGGCAGGCTCAGACGGTGTTAGGCCCAGTATGGATTGCACGTGATTGCACAAAGGTTAGAAAGGGTACTGTATCCCCAGATAACATGTATGGATAGCGTACACATTTAAAATATATGTCTATACATCAGGAGGTAGGCTCAGATGGTGTTAGGCCCAGTATGGATTGCACGTGATTGCACAAAGGATAGAAAGGGTACCGTTTCCCCGGATAACATGTATGGATAGCGTACACATTCAAAATATATGTCAATACATCAGGAGGCAGGCTCAGACGGTGTTAGGCCCAGTATGGATTGCACGTGATTGCACAAAGGTTAGAAAGGGTACCGTTTCCCCGGATAACATGTATGGATAGCGTACACATTCAAAATATATGTCTATACATCAGGAGGCAGGCTCAGACGGTGTTAGGCCCAGTATGGATTGCACGTGATTGCACAAAGGTTAGAATGGGTACCGTTTCCCCGGATAACATGTATGGATAGCGTACACATTCAAAATATATGTCTATACATCAGGAGGCAGGCTCAGACGGTGTTAGGCCCAGTATGGATTGCACGTGATTGCACAAAGGTTAGAAAGGGTACCGTTTCCCCGGATAACATGTATGGATAGCGTACACATTCAAAATATATGTCTATACATCAGGAGGCAGGCTCAGACGGTGTTAGGCCCAGTATGGATTGCACAAAGTTTAGAAAGGGTACCGTTTCCCCGGATAAAATGTATGGATAGCGTACACATTCAAAATATATGTCTATACATCAGGAGGCAGGCTCAGACGGTGTCAGGCACAGTATGGATTTGACGGCCCAGACTACACAGTTGAGGAGCAGGGAGAGGTAAAGATTGCAAATGCTGGGGCCCTGCCCAAACAAGGGGGGCCCACTCGTGGGCGTCGGTACTGGCACTGGGCCCCTCATAGTACGGCGGTGTGTCTGACGGCGGGTGTGCACCACCACCGTCAGAGACACTTGATTGCACTATGAAGGACCCTGTACCAGTGCCCGCGCCCAAGAGTCGGCCTACCCACCTGTCCAGGGCTACGGCACTCACAAGGTGTCGTGCGCTAGGTGGTGACCCCGGCCATGGGGGGGGGAGGCAGCACAGTTAGGGAGTTTTAGAAAGTGGCATATGTTGATGTTGGACATTCAGCTGATGAAAAAGGTGAAATAGGTCAAGTCCCAGGAAGAGGTGGACCAAAGCAAGCCATTTTTCTGTCACCCTATGTGTCATCAGAGGAAGGTGGGACAAAATCCTTGGAAACCCATGCGTGGTTCATTTTAATGAAGGTTAGATCATCCACATTTTGGGTTGACAGACGGGTCCTTTTTTCTGTCAGGATTGATCCAGCTGCACTGAAGACTCTTTCCGATAGCACACTTGCAGCTGGGCAAGCGAGCTCCTGTAAGGCATATTGTGCCAATTCAGGCCAGGTGTCCAGTTTAGCGGCCCAATAGTCAAAGGGGAATGACCTGTGTGGGAGAACATCGATATGGGAGGAAAAGTAGTTTGTAACCATAGTTGACAACTGCTGTCACCTGTCACTTTCCATCGATGCAGTATTACCAGTTGTGTGAGCGGTACTTGAAAAATCAGTCCACAACATTGTCATGAAACCCCCGTCTCCAACGCCACTTCTGCTGTGTGCACCACGAACACCTCTGCCAAGCTGCCCCCGGCCCGTACGGCTCGTGTGAGAACCATCACCGCTGCTGTGTGCTGGGAATGCCTCAAGCAACCGATTTACCAGAGTTGCTTGTTTATTAGCCAATATTAGGTCAAGGTTCTCCTGTGGCATGATGTTTTGTAATTTGCCTTTATAGCGTGGATCCAGGATGCTGGCCAACCAGTAGTCGTCATCGTTCATCATTTTGGCAATGCGTGGGTCCCTTTTTAGGATCTGCAAGGCATAATCTGACATGTGGGCCAATGTTCCCGGTGTCAATGATGCACTGCGAGTGCTGGTTGGAGGAGCACTTTCTGGCAAATCCACATCCCTCCAGTCACGCACAAACCCTGTACCAGACCTTGCCACGCCAACATTTTCACTTGCCCCACGAGATGCATCCTCCTCCCCTTAGTAATCATCCACATCATCCTCCTGCTCCTCCTCCTCTTCTTCCTCCACCTCGTCCAGGAGAGGTCCCTGACAATGGCTGAATGTCATCAAGGATTCCCTCCTCCTCTTCCTCCTCATCATACTTGGCTGCAGACGCCTGCTCCTTAAGGTGCGTCAAAGTTTGCATGAGCAGACGCATAAGTGGGATGCTCATGCTTAGGATGGCGTCATCTGCGCTTACCAGCCGTGTGCATTCCTCAAAACACTGAAGGACTTTACAGAGGTCTTTCAGCTTCGACCACTGCACACCTGTCAACTCCATGTCTGCTCTCAAAGTGCCTGGCCGTGTATCCTCCCACAAATGCATTATGGCCTGCCTCTGCTCGCACAGCCGCTCCACCATGTGCAGGGTGGAGTTCCACCTTGTTGCAATGTCGATAATGAGGCGGTGGTTGGGAAGGTGGAGCAATCGCTGCAGCTTCTGCATACGAACGGAGTGTACAGGCGACCGGCGGATGTGCGCGCACAGTCTTCGCACCTTCTGGAGCAGGGCTGTTAACTCCGGATAATTTTTGAGGAAGCACTGCACCACCAGGTTCAAGGTGTGAGCCAAGCAAGGTATGTGGCTGAGTTTTGAAAGGGCTAAGGCTGCCACAAAATTACGGCCGTTATCAGTAACTACCTTGCCTGCCTCAAGATGTACACTGCCCAGCCATGACTCAGTTTGTCGCTTCAAGTACTCGGCCAGCACCTCGGCGGTGTGTCTGTTGCCCAAACACATCATCTGCAACACAGCCTGCTGACGCTTTCCACTAGCTGCTCGATATGGGGACACATCGTGTGCAACAGTGGCAGCTGCAGATGGAGTGCTCGTATGACTGCGCTCTGTGGACGAGCTTTCGCTTCTGGAGGAGGAGGAGGAGGAGGGTCGAACGCCTACAGCCAACTGTTTCCTATACCGTGGGCTAGGCAGCACTGTCCCACCACCGCTGTCCCCTGTGGACCCTGCATCCACCACATTAACCCAGTGCGCAGTGATGGACACGTAACGGCCCTGGCCATGCCGACTGGACCATGCATCAGTTGTGAGGTGCACCTTTCCGCTCACTGACTGCTTGAGTGCATGGACAATGCGGTCTTTCACATGATGGTGGAGGGCTTGGATGGCTTTGCGAGAGAAGAAGTGGCGACTGGGTAGGTCATAGCGTGGTACTGCATAGGCCATGAGTTCGCGGAAAGCTGTGCTTTCCACCAACCGAAAGGGCATCATCTCAAACGAGAATAGTTTGGCAATGTGGGCGTTCAAACCCAGTGTACGCGGATGAGAGACTGAGTACTTTCTTGACCTACTCATAGTGTCTGGGAGGGTGAGCTGGACTTGAGAGCTGCATATGGTGGAAGTAGCGGTGGACAGGGCAGACTGAGAGAGGGTTGATGATGGTGATGGAGTTGGTGTACTTTTTGATGGCCTAGAATCAGTCTTTCGTTGATATAACAGTGGGATTCCCTGACTGCTGTGGCCTTGCAACGGCACCTCAACAATTGCTGCTGTGCTAACCGGTGGGCTTACAGTGGGGGAAACAATGTAGCGTTGCTGACTACCTTCGTTGTGATCAGTTGCACATGTGGCACTTGAGGTTTGGTGTTGTGTCCACGCTTGCAAGTGCATGCTGGTTAAATGTCTAAGCATGCAACTGGTATTCAAATTTTTCAGATTTTTCCCTCGGCTAAAGGTCTTTGCGCACTTCTTACAGATAACCTTGGCCTGATCATGAGGATTTTGGTCAAAAAAGTGCCACACTGCAATCTTCCTACTTTGGCAGACATTTTGCGGCCTAGCACGCTGTGATCTTTTGACCCTCTGGACAAGCTGTCCAGCAACTCTTTTGATGTTTGGAACCTGTCTTTGGAGTGCTCCGGGCCTGCCAGATAACAGCTGTTGCGATGTCGATGTCTGCTGTGGATGCTCCTCATCTGAGCTATTGGAAGCAGCACCCTCTTCCCCCAAAGGATGCCAATCTGGGTCAACAACTGGGTCATCCATCACCTCCTCTTCTATGTCATGTGCACCTTCCTCTGTGTCACCGTGTATGGTGGTATAGTGTGCGGGAAGGGGCACCTGAGTCTCATCAGGGTCAAAATCTGGCTCTGTACACTGCGAGGACAATGTAGTGCTCTGAGTGAATGTACCAGCAGAATCATCCATCAGCGGCTGTGCATCAGTGCACTCCATGACAGATTCATCTTGGCCTGGGTAATTCACCATTTGACTTGATAATCCAGGCATGGTATGTGAAAACAGCTCCATGGAGTAATCAGTAGTATGGCCTGCGTCATCCTTCAATCTTGGTTGGGGTGAAGGACACAAGGAAAGGTGTGGTTCATGAACATGAGCCTCCAATGACGACTCAGTGCTTTTACTTTTTACAACTGAAGAAGAGGAGGCGATAGAGCTGGAGGCTGAGTCAGCAATGTAAGACAAAACTTTTTCCTGATGCTCTGGCTTTAAAAGCGGTTTGCCAACTCCTAGAAAACTAAGCGTTCAAGGCCTTATGTAGCCAGACGATGACGCAGGCTCAACACCTCCTGCATTCGGTCCTATTTTGCTCTTGCCACTACCATCAGATCCACCACCAACACCATCATTACCAGCTGCCAACACCCGCCCAATTCCACGGCCTCTTCCACCAGCCTTCCTCATTCTTGGTAGAAATGTAGACAAAATCCAACAAACTATATAGTAATGTAAAACAAGGTACAAGGTGTCTATAGGACAGGGGAGATTTTGAATTTCTGCAGACACTTGTGGACACTGGACACTTTGGATTGTGTGAGGCCCACTGATATCTGAGCGCTATATCACAGTCTCGATGGCACAGCTGTGACAAAAGTGACGAGAGGATAAGGGAGATTTTGAATTTCTGCACACACTTGTGGACACTGGACACTTTTGGATTGTGTGAGGCCCAATGAATATCTGAGCGCTATGTGACAGGCTCGATGGCACAGCTGTGACCAAAGTGACTAGAGGATAAGGGAGATTTTGAATTTCTGCACACACTTGTGGACACTAGACACTTTTGGATTGTGTGAGGCCCAATGAATATCTGAACGCTATGTGACAGGCTCGATGGCACAGCTGTGACCAAAGTGACTAGAGGATAAGGGAGATTTTGAATTTCTGCACACACTTGTGGACACTGGACACTTTTGGATTGTGTGAGGCCCAATGAATATCTGAGCGCTATGTGACAGGCTAGATTGCACAGCTGTGACCAAAGTGACTAGAGGATAAGGGAGATTTTGAATTTCTGCACACACTTGTGGACACTGGACACTTTTGGATTGTGTGAGGCCCAATGAATATCTGAGCGCTATGTGACAGGCTCGATGGCACAGCTGTGACCAAAGTGACTAGAGGATAAGGGAGATTTTGAATTTCTGCACACACTTGTGGACACTGGACACTTTTGGATTGTGTGAGGCCCAATGAATATCTGAGCGCTATGTGACAGGCTCTATGGCACAGCTGTGACCAAAGTGACTAGAGGATAAGGGAGATTTTGAATTTCTGCACACACTTGTGGACACTGGACACTTTTGGATTGTGTGAGGCCCAATGAATATCTGAGCGCTATGTGACAGGCTCGATGGCACAGCTGTGACCAAAGTGACTAGAGGATAAGGGAGATTTTGAATTTCTGCACACACTTGTGGACACTGGACAATTTTGGATTGTGTGAGGCCCAATGAATATCTGAGCGCTATGTGACAGGCTCGAAGGCACAGCTCTGACCAAAGTGACTAGAGGATAAGGGAGATTTTGAATTTCTGCACACACTTGTGGACACTGGACACTTTTGGATTGTGTGAGGCCCAATGAATATCTGAGCGCTATGTGACAGGCTTGATGGCACAGCTGTGACCAAAGTGACTAGAGGATAAGGGAGATTTTGATTTTCTGCACACACTTGTGGACACTGGACACTTTTGGATTGTGTGAGGCCCAATGAATATCTGAGCGCTATGTGACAGGCTCGATGGCACAGCTGTGACCAAAGTGACTAGAGGATAAGGGAGATTTTGAATTTCTGCACACACTTGTGGACACTGGACACTTTTGGATTGTGTGAGGCCCAATAAATATCTGAGCGCTATGTGACAGGCTCGATGGCACAGCTGTGACCAAAGTGACTAGAGGATAAGGGAGATTTTGAATTTCTGCAGACACTTGTGGACACTGGACACTTTTGGATTGTGTGAGGGCCACTGATATCTGAGCGCTATGTCACAGGCTCGATGGCACAGCTGTGACAAAAGTGACTAGAGGATAAGGGAGATTGGATTGCTTTTAAAAAAGCAGTTTGCAGAGCAGTGGGTAAACAGCAATGCCAGCCTGTCAGGAAGCCTTAAAAGGCAGCCCAACAACCAACACCACTGATACACCACAATATAGCCTCCCCTTACACTGCACACACAGTGACTGGTGTGTTGTGCAGGCCAAATCGCTAGCAGCAGAAGCAGTTTTTTTTTCTTCTCAGCAGGACAAAAAAAAAAAATTGGGATTGCTTTTAAAAAAGCAGTTTGCGGAGCAGTGGGTAAACAGCAATGCAGGAATGTCAGGAAGCCTTAGAAGGCAGCCCAACAACCAACACCACTGATACACCACTATATAGCCTCCCCTTGCACTGCACACACAGTGACTGGTGTGTTGTACAGGCCAAATTGCTAGCAGCAGAAGCAGTTTTTTTTTCTTCTCAGCAGGACAAAAAAAAAAAATTGGGATTGCTTTTAACAAAGCAGTTTGCGGAGCAGTGGGTAAACAGCAATGCAGGAATGTCAGGAAGCCTTAGAAGGCAGCCCAACAACCAACACCACTGATACACCACTATATAGCCTCCCCTTGCACTGCACACACAGTGACTGGTGTGTTGTGCAGGCCAAATCGCTAGCAGCAGAAGCACTTTTTTTGTCTTCTTCCCTGCCTAACGCTCTCCCTGCAGAATCAGCAGCAACCTCTCCCTATACTGAAATCGGCAGAAGTAAGATGGCGGTCGGCGTGCACGCCCTTTTATACCCCCTGTGACGCCCACCAAAGCAAGCCAATCACTTGCATGCCCTTCTGAAAGATGGTGGTGACCCGTGCCTATGTCATCACGTTGCCCACAGTGTCCGTGGATCCTGATTGGCTGAAAAAGAGCGCAAAACAAACTTTTGAAAAGCGACTTTGGCGCGTAAGTCGCCAACCTCGTGGCCGACCTCATCCTAGGGTCGGGTTTCGTTTCATGAAACCCGACTTTGCCAAAAGTCGGCGACTTTTGAAATTTTTCGACTCGTTTCGCTCAACTCTACTGACAGCGCTTTGGATACAGCGGACATGTGCTGTCTCCAAAGTGCTGCCAATCACTGATCGTGTGCACCAGGCCTATTAAATAGCAGGCAAAATACTGGTAACTTCTATAATACGACAATGACAGAGCTATCACACAGTTTCTGCAGCTTAAAGGGAATGTGTCATCAGAAAAAGTTGGGGCCAGGACGGATGCCCCCAGATTATACAATTTGGGCCCCATAGTTACTTCTAACTCCCATACACGATCTATCACACATTTCTGCAACATTTCTAATGTTATACCGATTCACCCTGTCCCCGCTTCCCCAGTATCTCTAGCAGGAGCTCTTTGGAATGCTCGCTCCATCTACAACAAACTTTCCTACATCCATGATCTTTTCATTACTAACAAACTTTCTTTAGTCGCCATCAGCAAAACCTGGCTCACCCCCTCTGACAAAGCCTCTCTAGCTGCACTTTTGTATGGCGGATTTCACCTTTCCAACACCCCCCCGCCCTAGTAGCAAGCATGGCGAAGGAGTTGGTTTTCTCATGACAGATAACTGCTCCTAGATCCAAATTCCACTGCCACCCTCCGTTGAATGCCATTCTTTTGAGGTGCATTCTGTGCGCATGTACTCCCCTCCAACCTCCAACTGGCTGTCATTTACGTGCCCCCAGTGCAAGCCACCACCTTCTTCGACCACTTCACCACTTGGCGACTTCATTTCCTTTCTGCTGACATCCCCACTATCATAATGTGCAACTTCAACATCCCCATTGACACTTCCCACTCAGCTGTCTCTAAGCTTCTGTCTCTCACTTCCTTCTTCAGCCTTGCTCAATGGTCTTCTGCAGCCACTGACAAAGATATCTACACAGTGGACCTCATCTTCACCCACCTCTGTTCCCTATCTAACCTCTCCAACTTACCTCTTCCTCTCTGTCACGGCCCCCATGCCTTCCGTCACGGTCCCCGGGCTCCCAGTCACGCTCCCCGCCAGGCTTCCCATTGCGTGCGGCCATACTTACCCCGCGCTGCAGCCTCGCCCTGACCCTTTAGCACCGCCGGACCAATGGGGGCACAGCGGCAGCTATATTAGGCCACCCTCCCTTAGTGGAGGCGCCTGACTGTTTTTGTTTTCTCAGCACTGTAGGCTCTGTGGTTCCCCCTGGCATCAGGCTCCTTGCCGTTAATCACAGTGTGCTTCCTTGCAGTCCTGCTCTCTGACTCCAGTCCTGCCTACCAGTCTCTGTACCCGCTCCAGTCCTGCTTACCTGTGTCCGTACCTGTTCCAGTCCTGCCTACCAGTCTCCATACCTGCTCCAGTCTTGCCTAACAGTCTCCGTACCTGCTCCAGTCCTGCTTACCTGTGTCCGTATCTGCTCCAGTCCAGCCTACCTGTGTCCGTACCTGCTCTAGTCCTGCCTACTGGTGTCTACTCCAGCAGTCTTTATTCAGTTCCTCTTTCCTGTCTTCATCTCAGTATTCCATTTCGAGCCGCCCCTCTTGGTTCCGGCTACCGTGGCATTCGAACCCCTGGACCTGCTCCAAACGGTCCCTGTATAGGGGTCGGTTTCACCTGGTTGCTCGTCCGGGGCCCCTCGGTGCCACGGTCCAGAGGGTCCACTCCAGGAATCCCGCCTTGTCTTGTGCGCTGCTAGCACTCTCTCTGACCACAACCTGCTTACATTCTCTTCCCTCTCCTCTCCAAGTCCACAAACCCAACTCCACAAACTAGCACACCCTCACAGAAATCTCAAACACCTAGACCTACACGCAATCTCTGAATCCCTTTTCCCTCTTACAGACATAAGTTCCCTACAGAATGGAGATACTGCTGTCTCTTTATATAACACCACAACAGCTACTGCTCTCAAATCTGTCACCCCCTCACACAAACCAAAGCTTGCACAATCAACAGGCAACCAGGCCCAGCCTGACTATAGAACTGAGGCAGGCTTCTAGGGTTGCTCACTGCAACAAAAGAAGCATAATTCTCATCTCTCATATCCTTCCTGTCTCACATCCCTAAACAGCTATTCAATACTTTCAAGTCTCTCCTCATTCCCCCCCAACATCTCCTCCATTTCCTCAGCTGAAGACTTTACCTCATTCTTCAAGCAGAAGTTTGACAACATCAGAAAAAGCTTTTGCCTAAAATCCCCACAGTATCTCTTCATAACTGCTCAATCCTTCTCCTCCAAAAGCAGCTATTCCGCCATTACGGAAGATTAACTTTCCTCTTTACTCTCCAAATCATATGTCACTACCTGTGAACTTGACCCAATCTTGTCCCACATCATCCCAAACCTCACCACAGTTTTCATCCCAATCCAAACCCATTGCTTCAACCTGTAACTAACAACTGGTGTCTTCACCTCATGCTTCAGACATGCCTCAACAAGCTCTCCCTTCACCCATCCTCTATGTCCAGCTATCGCCTCATATCACTTCACCCCTATGCCTCTAAACTACTGGAACACCATGTCCATTTTGAATTGTCCTCCCACTTCTCCTACTGCTCCCTCTTTGACCTCTTACAATCTGGCTTCCGACCAAATCATTCCACTGAACCTGCCCTGACTAAAGTCACCAATGACCTACTAACTGCCAAATCCAAGCAACACTACTATGTCCTCATTCTTCTGGACCTGTCATCTGCCATCAACACAGTGGATCATTCCCTTTTACTACAGATTCTCTAATTCTTGGCATCACTGACTTGGCCCTATTTTGGATTTCTTCAAACCTAACAGACTGAACAATCAGCATCTCTCACTCAAACATCAACTCCTCATCCTTCCCTCTATGTTTCAGTGTCCCCCAAGGTTCGGTTCTAGGACCTCTGCTCTTCTCCATCTACACATTTGGCGTAGGACCACTCATAGAGTTCCACAGCTTTCAGTATCATCTATATGCTGATGACACAGAGATCTATCTCTCTGGACCCAATATCACCTCCCTACTAACCAGAATCCCACAATGTCTGTCTGCTTTTTCATCTTTCTTCTCTGCTAGATTTCTAAAACTTAACATGAATGAAATAGAAGTCAATGGCTGCCCTCTATCCCCAATCCTGCATGCTCGCTGCCTCGGGGTAACCCTTGACTCTGATCTCTCCTTCCAACCACACATTCAAGTCCTTTCCACTTCCTACCAACTCCAGCTCAAAAATATTGCCCAGGTCCACACAGTCCTCAACCAAGAATCTGCAAAAACACTAGTGCATGCCCTCATCATCTCCCACCTCGACTATTGCAACCTCCTGCTCTGTGGCCTCCCCTCTAGCACTCTTTCACCCCTCCAGTCTATCCTAAACTCTGCTGTACTCCCGTTATTCCCCAGCCTCTCCTCTCTGTCAGTCCCTTCACTGGCTCCCCATTGTCCAGAGACTCCAGTTCAAAACCCTAACCTTGGCATACAAAGCCATCCACAACCTATCTCTGCCATACATGCCATCCATTTGTGACCTAGTCACCAGGTACTTACTTGCATGCTACCTCCGATCCTCACAAGATCGTCTTCTCTATTCTTCTCTTATCCTCCTACAATCGCATACAATATTTTTTTACGTTTATCCCCCTACTCTGGAACTCTTTACCCCGACCTATCAGACTCTCGCCTATCGTGGAAACATTCAAAAGGGACCTGAAGACCTACCTCTTCTGACAAGCATACCACCTGCAGTAACCCTCATTCTACCATACAGCTGCACGACCGGCTCTACCCTCACCTACTGTATCCTCATTTATTCCTTGTAGATTGTGAGCCCTCGCGAGCAGGGTCCTCTCTCCTGCTGTACCAGTCAGTGGCTCGTTTTGTTCAAATTTATTGTACTTGTTTTTTGCTATGTATACCCTTTTTAACATGAAAAGCACCATGGAATAAAGTACACTATAAGAATAAATAAAACATTTTTCAATTTAAGGAGGCTGATGGACAGGTCTGGTCACAAGCTCCTCCATCAGCACCTAGTTTCAGAGAGCTTTGCAGTCTGTGAGGAAGGAGGAGGAGAACCTGTTTTACTTATATATGTAAATGCCACAAAATCATGTCCTCAACATATTTGTTAGAATAAAGCTACAGTGAGAAAGCTACTAAATACTAATAGCCCTGTGCGATTTTCTCATCAATCTTGATGAGAGGAGGGTGCGGGGTGAAATCAGATAGTCCTGGTTCATTAAGAGATGCATTCCCCATAATGAATCTGAAGCATCTGACAAGTGACATGTGCCACCACGTGCCTCGCCACAAATCTTACATAAGATTTCTGGTGTAAGGAACATCACAGCTCGTCATCAAGTAAATGAGCTGTGGCTTAATACCCCTGTCATGCCTTGTCCCACCCCAAATCTGCCCATTTTGCCACTTTTACAAGCTTTTTACACCAGTTTTCTGGCATAAAAGTTTTGATAAATAGGGGCCATAATTCTAGTCACTGATGCTGGTAAGAGGGCAGGAGTGTTAACATGTGGCACTTTCTGTAGCACTGTGTTGTGAATCTTTCTTTGACACTTTGTGGCCAAGATCAGATGTTGAGTAATGTTTATGGACTTTGGTTGTGGATTTTACATCTAAAATCTGCAACAATTTTCAGTACAAACACTGTGTGCTAAATTATTAGGCAATTCCTATTTTTGATTACAAATTTATTAGGGAAAGCGAGGAGATACAAATTAGATATTAGAAAAAAACTTTTTGACAGTGAGGATGATCAATGAGTGGAACAGGCTGCCACGAGAGGTGGTGAGTTCTCCTTCAATAGAAGTCTTCAAACAGAGGCTGGACAGATATCTGTCTGGGATGATTTAGTGAATCCTGCATTGAGCAGGGGGTTGGACACAATGACCCTGGAGGTCCCTTCCAACTCTAACATTCTATGATACCATGAGTCTATTATCGAACAATTACAGAGCTGCCGGTGGTCAAAGGGTTAATAAACTGAAACCTGAATTTGTAGGAAAGTAAAAGTGAGGTTTTGTCTTTCTCAAGAGAATATCTATGTGTGTAGAATTATTGGTCAACTATTAGTGTGAAGAATAGTTATGCAATTAAATCAACTAACTGAAAGACGTACATTTTCCCATCTCAATTGTTATTTTCATCTGTTAAATTGAGAATAATAGCCAAACAACCCAAAATCTGCAAAAATGCATTTCTGATATTTCAAAAAGATTACATATCAGTGACCAATATAGCCCTCCTTATCTATAATATAACGCTGTAAGCGTCACTCTGTCGGAAGCCTTTATAGACTGCGCAAGCGCGACGTGCCTGTGCAGTCTGGCTCCAGACAGAATGAGACAGCCAGCGGTGAGGAGTGTGTATTGCACCGGAGATGGTGGTACCGTACACACTGCATACCGCCATCTCCGACGCCATACTTACATACTTACCTGACCGGGAGGAGCATTGCCGCGGCGCTTCTCTTCGAACAAAGACCGAGGCGGGAGTGCGGCCAGAATCGCGCATGCGCATAGCGCTATCCATCGCCATTTTACTGAAGACACACTTGCAGTGTGTCTTCAGCAATATGGCGACGGACAGCGCTATGGGCATGCGCGTACTCCGGCGCCAGACTCCTCCCCCGGCCTCCAGCAGAACGTGGTGACAGCACTGGAGCACAGGAAAGAAGGGTGAGCATAAATCTTTTTTTTTTTCTGTATGTGTGTAGTTTTAATAGGAGTGAGGGAACCATGCATACCAGGATAGGGGAGGTGAGAGGACCATGCTTACCAGGATTGGGGGATGAAGGGTACCATGCATACCATGATTGGGGGATGACAGGACCATGCATACCAGGATTGGGGGTTGAGGCGTACCATGAATACCAGGATAGGGGGGTGAGAGGACCATGCATACCAGGATTGGGGGATGAGGGGTACCATGCATACCAGGATTGGGGGATGAGGGGTACCATGCATACCAGGATTGGAGGATGAGGGGTACCATGCATACCAGGATTGGGGGATGAGGGTTACCATGTATACCAGGATATGGGGTCATACATACCAGGATAGGGATGAGGGAGTACCATGCATACCAGGATTGGGGGATGAGGGGTACCATGCATACCAGGATAAAGGGATGAGGGGTACCATGCATACCAGGATAGGGGGGTGAGAGGACCATACATACCAGGATAGGGATGAGGGAGTACATGCATACCAGGATTGAGGGATGAGGGGTACTATGCATACCAGGATAGGGGGTGAGGGGACCATGCATACCAGGATTGGGGGGTGAGAAGACCATGCATACCAGGATTGGGGGATGAGGGGTACCATGCATACCAGAATTGGGGGATGAGAGGACTATGCATTCCAGGAAAGGGGGTGAGGGGACCATACATACCAGGATATGGGGTGAGGGGGCCATGCATACCAGGATTGGGGGTGAGGGGACCATGCATACCAGGATAGGGGTGAGGGGACCATACATACCAGGATTGGGGGATGAGGGGTACCATGCATACCAGGATTGGGGGATGAGGTGCACCATGCATACCAGGATTGGGGGATGAGGGGTACTATGCATACCAGGATAGGGGGTCATACATACCAGGATAGGGATGAGGGAGTACCATGCATACCAGGATTGGGGGATGAGGGGTACCATGCATACCAGGATAGGGGCGTGAGAGGACCATACATACCAGGATAGGGATGAGGGAGTACCATGCATACCTGGATTGAGGGATGAGGGGTAACATGCATACCAGGATAGGGGTGAGGGGACCATACATACCAGGATTGAGGGATGAGGGGTACCATGCATACCAGGATTGGGGGATGAGGTGTACCATGCATACCAGGATTGGGGGATGAGGGGTACCATGCATACCAGGATTGGGGGGTACCATGCATACCAGAATTGGGGGATGAGAGGACTATGCATAGCAGGATATGGGGTGAGGGGACCATACATACCAGGATATGGGGTGAGGGGGCCATGCATACCAGGATTGGGGGTGAGGGGACCATGCATACCAGGATAGGGGTGAGGGGACCATACATACCAGGATTGGGGGATGAGGGGTACCATGCATACCAGGATTGGGGGATGAGGTGCACCATGCATACCAGGATTGGGGGATGAGGGGTACTATGCATACCAGGATAGGGGGTCATACATACCAGGATAGGGATGAGGGAGTACCATGCATACCAGGATTGGGGGATGAGGGGTACCATGCATACCAGGATAGGGGCGTGAGAGGACCATACATACCAGGATAGGGATGAGGGAGTACCATGCATACCTGGATTGAGGGATGAGGGGTAACATGCATACCAGGATAGGGGTGAGGGGACCATACATACCAGGATTGGGGGATGAGGGGTACCATGCATACCAGGATTGGGGGGTGAGAAGACCATGCATACCAGGATTGGGGGATGAGGGGTACCATGCATACCAGAATTGGGGGATGAGAGGACTATGCATTCCAGGATAGGGGGTGAGGGGACCATACATACCAGGATATGGGGTGAGGGGGCCATGCATACCAGGATTGGGGGTGAGGGGACCATGCATACCAGGATAGGGGTGAGGGGACCATACATACCAGGATTGGGGGATGAGGGGTACCATGCATACCAGGATTGGGGGATGAGGTGCACCATGCATACCAGGATTGGGGGATGAGGGGTACTATGCATACCAGGATAGGGGGTCATACATACCAGGATAGGGATGAGGGAGTACCATGCATACCAGGATTGGGGGATGAGGGGTACCATGCATACCAGGATAGGGGCGTGAGAGGACCATACATACCAGGATAGGGATGAGGGAGTACCATGCATACCTGGATTGAGGGATGAGGGGTAACATGCATACCAGGATAGGGGTGAGGGGACCATACATACCAGGATTGGGGGATGAGGGGTACCATGCATACCAGGATTGGGGGATGAGGTGTACCATGCATACCAGGATTGGGGGATGAGGGGTACCATGCATACCAGGATTGGGGGGTACCATGCATACCAGAATTGGGGGATGAGAGGACTATGCATAGCAGGATATGGGGTGAGGGGACCATACATACCAGGATATGGGGTGAGGGGGCCATGCATACCAGAATTGGGGGTGAGGGGACCATGCATACCAGGATAGGGGTGAGGGGACCATACATACCAGGATTGGGGGATGAGGGGTACCATGCATACCAGGATTGGGGGATGAGGTGCACCATGCATACCAGGATTGGGGGATGAGGGGTACTATGCATACCAGGATAGGGGGTCATACATACCAGGATAGGGATGAGGGAGTACCATGCATACCAGGATTGGGGGATGAGGGGTACCATGCATACCAGGATAGGGGCGTGAGAGGACCATACATACCAGGATAGGGATGAGGGAGTACCATGCATACCTGGATTGAGGGATGAGGGGTAACATGCATACCAGGATAGGGGTGAGGGGACCATACATACCAGGATTGGGGGATGAGGGGTACCATGCATACCAGGATTGGGGGATGAGGTGTACCATGCATACCAGGATTGGGGATGAGGGGTACCATGCATACCAGGATTGGGGGGTACCATGCATACCAGAATTGGGGGATGAGAGGACTATGCATAGCAGGATATGGGGTGAGGGGACCATACATACCAGGATATGGGGTGAGGGGGCCATGCATACCAGGATTGGGGGATGAGGGGTACCATGCATACCAAGATTGGGGGATGTGGGGTACCATGCATACCAGGATAGGGGGTCATACATACCAGGATAGGGATGAGGGAGTACTATGCATACCAGGATTGGGGGATGAGGGGTACCATGCATACCAGGATAGGGGGGTGAGAGGACCATACATACCAGGATAGGGATGAGGGAGTACCATGCATACCAGGATTGAGGGATGAGGGGTACTATGCATACCAGGATAGGGGGTGCGGGGACCATGCATACCAGGATTGGGGGGAGAGAGGACCATGCATATCAGGATTGGGGAATGAGGGGTACCCTGCATACCAGAATTGGGGGATGAGAGAACTATGCATTCCATGATAGGGGGTGAGGGAACCATACATACCAGGATATGGGGTGAGGGTGCCATGCATACCAGGATTGGGGGTGACGGGACCATGTATACCAGGATAGGGGGTGAGGGGACCATGCATACCAGGATAGGGATGAGGAAGTACCATGCATACCAGGATTGGGGGATGAGGGGACCATACATACCAGGACTGGGGGATGAGGGGTACCATGCATACCAGGATTGGGGGATGAGGGGTACCATGCATACCAGGATTGGGGGATGTGGGGTACCATGCATACCAGGATAGGGGGTCATACATACCAGGATAGGGATGAGGGAGTACCATGCATACCAGGATTGGGGGATGAGGGGTACCATGCATACCAGGATAGGGGGGTAAGAGGACCATACATACCAGGATAGGGATGAGGGAGTACCATGCATACCAGGATTGAGGGATGAGGGGTACCATGCATACCAGGATAGGGGGTGAGGGGACCATGCATACCAGGATTGGGGGGTGAGGGGTACCATGCATACCAGAATTGGGGGATGAGAGGACTATGCATACCAGGATATGGGGTGAGGGGACCATGCATACCAGGATTGGGGGTGAGGGGACCATGCACACCAGGATTGGAGGATGAGGGGTACCATGCAAACCAGGATTGGGGGATGAGGGTTACCATGTATACCAGGATATGGGGTCATACATACCAGGATAGGGATGAGGGAGTACCATGCATACCAGGATTGGGGGATGAGGGGTACCATGCATACCAGGATTGGAGGATGAGGGGTACCATGCATACCAGGATTGGGGGATGAGGGTTACCATGTATACCAGGATATGGGGTCATACATACCAGGATAGGGATGAGGGAGTACCATGCATACCAGGATTGGGGGATGAGGGGTACCATGCATACCAGGATAAGGGGATGAGGGGTACCATGCATACCAGGATAGGGGGGTGAGAGGACCATACATACCAGGATAGGGATGAGGGAGTACATGCATACCAGGATTGAGGGATGAGGGGTACTATGCATACCAGGATAGGGGGTGAGGGGACCATGCATACCAGGATTGGGGGGTGAGAAGACCATGCATACCAGGATTGGGGGATGAGGGGTACCATGCATACCAGAATTGGGGGATGAGAGGACTATGCATTCCAGGATAGGGGGTGAGGGGACCATACATACCAGGATATGGGGTGAGGGGGCCATGCATACCAGGATTGGGGGTGAGGGGACCATGCATACCAGGATAGGGGTGAGGGGACCATACATACCAGGATTGGGGGATGAGGTGCACCATGCATACCAGGATTGGGGGATGAGGGGTACTATGCATACCAGGATAGGGGGTCATACATACCAGGATAGGGATGAGGGAGTACCATGCATACCAGGATTGGGGGATGAGGGGTACCATGCATACCAGGATAGGGGCGTGAGAGGACCATACATACCAGGATAGGGATGAGGGAGTACCATGCATACCTGGATTGAGGGATGAGGGGTAACATGCATACCAGGATAGGGGTGAGGGGACCATACATACCAGGATTGGGGGATGAGGGGTACCATGCATACCAGGATTGGGGGATGAGGTGTACCATGCATACCAGGATTGGGGGATGAGGGGTACCATGCATACCAGGATTGGGGGGTACCATGCATACCAGAATTGGGGGATGAGAGGACTATGCATAGCAGGATATGGGGTGAGGGGACCATACATACCAGGATATGGGGTGAGGGGGCCATGCATACCAGGATTGGGGGTGAGGGGACCATGCATACCAGGATAGGGGTGAGGGGACCATACATACCAGGATTGGGGGATGAGGGGTACCATGCATACCAGGATTGGGGGATGAGGTGCACCATGCATACCAGGATTGGGGGATGAGGGGTACTATGCATACCAGGATAGGGGGTCATACATACCAGGATAGGGATGAGGGAGTACCATGCATACCAGGATTGGGGGATGAGGGGTACCATGCATACCAGGATAGGGGCGTGAGAGGACCATACATACCAGGATAGGGATGAGGGAGTACCATGCATACCTGGATTGAGGGATGAGGGGTAACATGCATACCAGGATAGGGGTGAGGGGACCATACATACCAGGATTTGGGGATGAGGGGTACCATGCATACCAGGATTGGGGGATGAGGTGTACCATGCATACCAGGATTGGGGGATGAGGGGTACCATGCATACCAGGATTGGGGGGTACCATGCATACCAGAATTGGGGGATGAGAGGACTATGCATAGCAGGATATGGAGTGAGGGGACCATACATACCAGGATATGGGGTGAGGGGGCCATGCATACCAGGATTGGGGGATGAGGGGTACCATGCATACCAAGATTGGGGGATGTGGGGTACCATGCATACCAGGATAGGGGGTCATACATACCAGGATAGGGATGAGGGAGTACTATGCATACCAGGATTGGGGGATGAGGGGTACCATGCATACCAGGATAGGGGGGTGAGAGGACCATACATACCAGGATAGGGATGAGGGAGTACCATGCATACCAGGATTGGGGGTGAGGGGACCATGCACACCAGGATAGGGATGAGGGAGTACCATGCATACCAGGATTGAGGGATGAGGGGTACTATGCATACCAGGATAGGGGGTGCGGGGACCATGCATACCAGGATTGGGGGGAGAGAGGACCATGCATATCAGGATTGGGGAATGAGGGGTACCCTGCATACCAGAATTGGGGGATGAGAGAACTATGCATTCCATGATAGGGGGTGAGGGAACCATACATACCAGGATATGGGGTGAGGGTGCCATGCATACCAGGATTGGGGGTGACGGGACCATGTATACCAGGATAGGGGGTGAGGGGACCATGCATACCAGGATAGGGATGAGGAAGTACCATGCATACCAGGATTGGGGGATGAGGGGTACCATGCATACCAGGATTGGGGGTGAGGGGACCATACATACCAGGACTGGGGGATGAGGGGTACCATGCATACCAGGATTGGGGGATGAGGGGTACCATGCATACCAGGATTGGGGGATGTGGGGTACCATGCATACCAGGATAGGGGGTCATACATACCAGGATAGGGATGAGGGAGTACCATGCATACCAGGATTGGGGGATGAGGGGTACCATGCATACCAGGATAGGGGGGTAAGAGGACCATACATACCAGGATAGGGATGAGGGAGTACCATGCATACCAGGATTGAGGGATGAGGGGTACCATGCATACCAGGATAGGGGGTGAGGGGACCATGCATACCAGGATTGGGGGGTGAGGGGTACCATGCATACCAGAATTGGGGAATGAGAGGACTATGCATACCAGGATATGGGGTGAGGGGACCATGCATACCAGGATTGGGGGTGCGGGGACCAATTCTGGTATGCATGAGTACCATGCATAACCATGCAAACCAGGATTGGGGGATGAGGGTTACCATGTATACCAGGATATGGGGTCATACATACCAGGATAGGGATGAGGGAGTACCATGCATACCAGGATTGGGGGATGAGGGGTACCATGCATACCAGGATAGGGATGAGGGAGTACCATGCATACCAGGATTGGGGGATGAGGGGTACCATGCATACCAGGATAAGGGGATGAGGGGTACCATGCATACCAGGATAGGGGGGTGAGAGGACCATACATACCAGGATAGGGATGAGGGAGTACATGCATACCAGGATTGAGGGATGAGGGGTACTATGCATACCAGGATAGGGGGTGAGGGGACCATGCATACCAGGATTGGGGGGTGAGAAGACCATGCATACCAGGATTGGGGGATGAGGGGTACCATGCATACCAGAATTGGGGGATGAGAGGACTATGCATTCCAGGATAGGGGGTGAGGGGACCATACATACCAGGATATGGGGTGAGGGGGCCATGCATACCAGGATTGGGGGTGAGGGGACCATGCATACCAGGATAGGGGTGAGGGGACCATACATACCAGGATTGGGGGATGAGGTGCACCATGCATACCAGGATTGGGGGATGAGGGGTACTATGCATACCAGGATAGGGGGTCATACATACCAGGATAGGGATGAGGGAGTACCATGCATACCAGGATTGGGGGATGAGGGGTACCATGCATACCAGGATAGGGGCGTGAGAGGACCATACATACCAGGATAGGGATGAGGGAGTACCATGCATACCTGGATTGAGGGATGAGGGGTAACATGCATACCAGGATAGGGGTGAGGGGACCATACATACCAGGATTGGGGGATGAGGGGTACCATGCATACCAGGATTGGGGGATGAGGTGTACCATGCATACCAGGATTGGGGGATGAGGGGTACCATGCATACCAGGATTGGGGGGTACCATGCATACCAGAATTGGGGGATGAGAGGACTATGCATAGCAGGATATGGGGTGAGGGGACCATACATACCAGGATATGGGGTGAGGGGGCCATGCATACCAGGATTGGGGGTGAGGGGACCATGCATACCAGGATAGGGGTGAGGGGACCATACATACCAGGATTGGGGGATGAGGGGTACCATGCATACCAGGATTGGGGGATGAGGTGCACCATGCATACCAGGATTGGGGGATGAGGGGTACTATGCATACCAGGATAGGGGGTCATACATACCAGGATAGGGATGAGGGAGTACCATGCATACCAGGATTGGGGGATGAGGGGTACCATGCATACCAGGATAGGGGCGTGAGAGGACCATACATACCAGGATAGGGATGAGGGAGTACCATGCATACCTGGATTGAGGGATGAGGGGTAACATGCATACCAGGATAGGGGTGAGGGGACCATACATACCAGGATTTGGGGATGAGGGGTACCATGCATACCAGGATTGGGGGATGAGGTGTACCATGCATACCAGGATTGGGGGATGAGGGGTACCATGCATACCAGGATTGGGGGGTACCATGCATACCAGAATTGGGGGATGAGAGGACTATGCATAGCAGGATATGGAGTGAGGGGACCATACATACCAGGATATGGGGTGAGGGGGCCATGCATACCAGGATTGGGGGATGAGGGGTACCATGCATACCAAGATTGGGGGATGTGGGGTACCATGCATACCAGGATAGGGGGTCATACATACCAGGATAGGGATGAGGGAGTACTATGCATACCAGGATTGGGGGATGAGGGGTACCATGCATACCAGGATAGGGGGGTGAGAGGACCATACATACCAGGATAGGGATGAGGGAGTACCATGCATACCAGGATTGGGGGTGAGGGGACCATGCACACCAGGATAGGGATGAGGGAGTACCATGCATACCAGGATTGAGGGATGAGGGGTACTATGCATACCAGGATAGGGGGTGCGGGGACCATGCATACCAGGATTGGGGGGAGAGAGGACCATGCATATCAGGATTGGGGAATGAGGGGTACCCTGCATACCAGAATTGGGGGATGAGAGAACTATGCATTCCATGATAGGGGGTGAGGGAACCATACATACCAGGATATGGGGTGAGGGTGCCATGCATACCAGGATTGGGGGTGACGGGACCATGTATACCAGGATAGGGGGTGAGGGGACCATGCATACCAGGATAGGGATGAGGAAGTACCATGCATACCAGGATTGGGGGATGAGGGGTACCATGCATACCAGGATTGGGGGTGAGGGGACCATACATACCAGGACTGGGGGATGAGGGGTACCATGCATACCAGGATTGGGGGATGAGGGGTACCATGCATACCAGGATTGGGGGATGTGGGGTACCATGCATACCAGGATAGGGGGTCATACATACCAGGATAGGGATGAGGGAGTACCATGCATACCAGGATTGGGGGATGAGGGGTACCATGCATACCAGGATAGGGGGGTAAGAGGACCATACATACCAGGATAGGGATGAGGGAGTACCATGCATACCAGGATTGAGGGATGAGGGGTACCATGCATACCAGGATAGGGGGTGAGGGGACCATGCATACCAGGATTGGGGGGTGAGGGGTACCATGCATACCAGAATTGGGGAATGAGAGGACTATGCATACCAGGATATGGGGTGAGGGGACCATGCATACCAGGATTGGGGGTGAGGGGACCATGCACACCAGGATGAAGAATAGAGTGCCAAACATAACAGGATTGGGGGGGTGAGGGTACCATGCATACCAGGTTAGGAATGAGGGGTGCCATGCGTACCAGGATAGGAGGGTGGCAGCACATACCAGGATGGGAGACCATATACCAATTAAAATACTCGCCACCCGGGCGTAGAACGGGTTCATATCTAGTGTGCAATAGCAGCCATAAGTCTTCCATCCATGCAGTGTACAGTCTCTTCATCTAATGACAATTAACCTTTTGAGCTGCACCAACTAAAGCAGGGGTGCGGAATCTTTTTTCTGCCAAGGGCCATTTGGATATTTAGGGTATGTGCACACGCAGTGAAATCTGCTGCGTTTCCGCAGCGGTTTTGGCTCTGCAGAAACGCAGCAGATTCTGCTGCGTTGTACAGTACCTTTATTTCCAATGGGAAAAAAAACGTTGTGCACATGCTGCAGATTTTTCCGCGCGGTTTTGCTGCGGTTTATAATCCGCAGCATGTCAATTGTTTGGTGCAGAAACGCTGCAGTTTTACACCTCATCCATTATGAGGTGTAAAACCGCAGGGCAAAACCGCAGGCAAAACCGCAGATAAACCGCAGGACTTTTGTCCTGCGGATTTACCTTCGGTTTTCTCTCCAAAATCTGCACACCCAAAAAACTACTTGTGCACATAGCCTTATACCATCCTTTGGGGGCCGTACAAACTCTGCCCACAAATTACATCCTGACTGTGGCACTGGGGTCAGGACGTAATCTTTCATTGCATGCCCTTCAGTGTTCGTTAGTGAACACTGCGTGTGTGTGCTAACAGAGCAAGAAGAAATTAATGAGATTGTGGCAATCAAAATACAGCTCCCTGCCAAAGCACGGCGGTCCCTGAGAATCTGCCCGGGGGCCTGATAAAAGGTCATCGAGGGCCGTAAATGGCCCTGGGGCCTGAGGTTCCCCATCCCTGAACTACAGCCTCCCAGATACTGCTCAGAGAGCTGACTGTTTTTCTTCACCATAAATCTCCCTTTTAAGAAGGGTCCACAAGTTCTCAATAGGGTTTTAGCCAGGTGAGGAAGGGGCCATATCATTATTCTTTCATGTTTAGGGTCTTTAATGGCAAGCAGTGGAGACTTCAATGCTGTAAAGCATTGTCCTGCATGGAAATCATTTACCTGTACTACTGCTTGAAGAAAATGTCTTCTAAAAGCTGGAAATAGGTTTGGGTCTTGATTTTGAGTCTATCTCCAAATGAAAAAGGTACAACTAGGTCATTTTGAAAAATACCAGCCCATAGCAGTACCCCACCTCTATCTTGTTGGCATGTGAGTAAAGTGGACGTCTGTGCCCATTGCTGATCAAGCTATGGTGCCTTGCATCTGGTCTGTTAAGGTTCACTATCCTCTCATGAGTCCATAAAACCTTTGGAAAATCTGTCTTCAGATATTCCTTGACGTTTAAACTTCTGTGTTTTTTGTTCAGTGATGGGTGGGTTTCATCCTTACTTACCTTGGCCATGTCTCTGACCACTGACCACCTTGCACTTCTGGGCTTCCAAGGAGGTTGTGGTTCAGCAATAAATATCAAAAACTGACGGTCACATCCAAGCATAAATATTGTGTGAGCAGGTGCTTAACCTAGAGTCACCAACTCATATACATGCAAGTAAAAAAGGAAGCACACTGTAGCGCCATAACATGCAAATATGAAAAATGAATTGCATTTCTGCATTAGAAATATGAAAAATTGAGAAAGTTTAGCACATAAAATGGCCAAGTTATGTGTACCTGGAAGCCAACGTTAAGGCATTTCTCGTTTTCCAGGTCCCTGCCTATGCCAATCCTCACTAAGACTGAAGTCTCCATCTGAATGGGAACCTATGAAAAATCCTCTGTTAGGACTGAAGTCTATATCTCCGTGGAGGGGAAATGGCCCTGGTTTGATTTAAACCGCCTGCAGCTAACAGGTGGAGTGCTCAGTCAGAAAGTAAATGAATACAAATATCAAAAACTGACCGTCACATCCAAGCATAAACAATGTGTGAACAGGTGCTTAACCTAGAGTCACCAACTCATATACATGCAAGCAAAAAAGAAAGCACAGAGGATTTTTCATAGGTTCCCATTCAGATGGAGGCTTGAGTCTTAGTGAGGATTGGCATAGGCAGGGACCTGGAAGACGAGAAATGCCTTAACGTTGGCTTCCAGGTACACATAACTTGGCCATTTTATGTGCTAAACGTTCTCAATTTTTCATATTTCTAATGCAGTAATGCAATTCATTTTTCATTTTTCATATTTGCATGTTATGGCGCTACAGTGTGCTTCCTTTTTTGCTTGTGGCTCAGCAATAAGACAGCAATGGAGGATAATGGGTTTCTGGTCCCTTCACATTTGATTCTTTTCAAATAATTGGCGGTTAATGTGTGTCTTTTTTCTCAACATGTTTTTTGTGAACATGTTGACTATTTCAATATAACTTTTGATGGTTCTGTGATTATGCCCCAAAATCTTAGCAATTTCAACAGTGCTGCATCCCTCCGTAAAACTTGTAACAACTTTTGACTTTTTAGAGTCAGTGAAATCTCTTTTTGTCTCATTTTGCCTGAGGAAAACAGCCTGCCTAATAATTCTGCACGTCTTTAAAAAGAGTGCTGTATTCTCAGCCCACACCCTCCCTCATTACACAAGTACTCATCACTTGATCTGCTTCATCCAATAAGCAATCAAGTTTACAAAAGTTGGACTTGGAAAATCGGAAGAAAAATGATGATAAGATAAAAAAAACTGACTTAAAAAACAGTGAGTTTTTGAAAGTTTATCCAAATGTATTGGAAATATCCATATGCTGCAGATTTTAAGATCCAGACCATATCCATTCTGTTGCTGAAATTTGTGGAAATTCTACAGCAAAAAATCTGTTACAGAATGAAGCTGCATCCATGACTGAACTTTCTTTCCTCTTTACGTAGAGGATGTCCATCCTTTCACCATTGAAGGCCTATGTGAAAAAAAAAACATTTGAAAGATCTTTCTACTGCACCCTCATATATTTGTACATTGTAATAGGATCGCCCTTAAGCCTACATTTTTCCAAACTGACTATCCACATGTTTAATAGCCAATATTAGCATTGCAGTCCACCCATTCCCTTAATACCATTTTCTGCTCTTTTTTTCACCCACTCTAGTTCAGCTGTGTCCTCCTTATACACCAGAAAGCATATTTGTACACAGTATAAGTGTGGCCGCACTAGTGACATGTACTGAGGCAAAATTATGTTCTCATCATGAGCATCTATGCCTCTTTGAATGCATCTTAATATTTCATTTGCTTTGGCAGCAGCTTCCTGACACTGGTCTCTAAAGTTGAGGTTGCCCTCCACCCATTCACCCAAGTCTTTTTCACTGACAGTTTTTCCCAGTGTTTTACAATTTGGCCGACGTCACACTAGAGAGAAATATGGATGAGTGAGAGGCGTTAAAACCATGGACCAATGATTCTCTATGGGGTAGCTCCCATCAGCCATATATTTCTGGCATATATTTTACGGACCGAGACAATCACAGCATGCTGCGATTGTCAGCGTACTACGCCCGTAGTACGCCAATACAAGTCTATGTGTGCGCAAAAAAACCGCATTACACACGGACCAGATGTGTCACTTGCGAGAAATACGCACCTGGTGTCCTTTAGAAAAGCCGGCAATTCAGTGTGCGATACAGTAAAATCACACTGACAGGTTTAATAAAGAAGTGAAAGAATAGATATATACACATAAAATATATATATATATATATATACATGTCATTGAAACACATGACACATATATATACAGTATATCTAATATATAAAGCTCAAGTGTGTGTATGTATGTATGTATGTATGTCCGGGATTGGCATCCGCACCGTTGCAGCTACAGCCACAAAATTTGGCACAGTCACATGTCTGGACCCCGAAAGTGTCCTAGGCTATGTTGTGAGGCGAAATTTTAACCCCGCGCGTTCCAATTCACCAAACAATTTTGCCCCTATCTACATAATGGGGAAAAAGTGTGTGTATCAAGCCCCGCCCCTCATTATGATGTCACAATGGTTGCGATGGCAACTCTGATGTCATCATAGGTTGCAAGCCCCGCCATTCATTATGATGTCATAATGGTTGACTATGGGATGGAGAATGTGTGATGGGTATATGGGCACTGGACTATGGGATGGAGGATATGTATGATAGGTATATGGGCACGGGACTATGGGATGGAGGATGTGTGATGGGTATATGGGCACTGGACTATGGGATGGAGGATATGTATGACGGGTATATGGGCACGGGACTATGGGATGGCAGATATGTATGATGGGTATATGGACATGGGACTTTGGGATGGAGGATACGTATGATGTGTATATGGACATGGGACTATGAGATGAAGGATGTGTGATGGGTATATGGGCACTCGACTATTGGGATGGTGAATATGTATGATGGGTATATGGGCATGGGACTATGGGATGGAGGATGTGTGATGGGTATATGGGCATAGAACTATGGAATGGAGGAAGTGTGATGGGTATATGGGCACTCGACTATGGGATGGAGGATATGTATGATGGGTAAATGAACATGGGCCTATGGGATAGTGGATATGTATGATGGGTTATATGGGCACGGGATTATGGGATGGAGGATAATTATAACTTGCTATAACTAACCACAGTTAGTTACTATGCCCGGGCAGCGCCTGGCTCTTCAGCTAGTATATTTATATTTCATAAAGTTCTACATAGCAGAATAGCCGCAAAATCAATTGCTGGCTTCTGTAAAATCATTCCCCAACCCGACATGAAATGACACATGGCTTACATACAGTAAACCATTTCATTTCATTTGTTTTTTTTTATATGTCTTTCACTAGTAATCAGATGAGGGTTTGTGTGTAAAATTTGGAAGGTGTAGGTGTTAATTTAAGGGGTTAATTCGATGACAAAAATTGCATGGGCTCCAGCAGGAATTTGTAAACCAGAGAGGTAAAGCAGGTGAGTGAGGGCAGATTTTAATAGCCTTGAGAAAGACCATTGTTATTGGGCCCCCCCAGTTACAAAAATCTGCCCCCAGACAACCCAGAAAAGCCACATCTATAAGATGCGCCTTTTCTGGCACTTATCCTCTCTATTCCCATTGCCATGGAGCAGTGGCGAATGGGTTAATAACAAAGGGTTAATGTCACCATTCGATTGTCAATAAGACACCGATCCATTATTAACCCTAGACTATAAAAGGGTTAAAAACCACACACATACATTAATTAATAAGTCTTTTAATGAAATAAAGACACCAAAATTTTGACAAATTTTTATTACTCTGCTATTCCAAAATTAAACCATGATCTGCAAAAAAAACATAAAAAATCAACAATATCATTACCTCTCCGCCGTTCAGTCATGTCCCACGCTGTAATCCTTCACAAGGGGTTAAATAGTTTACAATGAGGACCAATGCTAATGCGACCAGCCCCACTGTAAACTACTTCAGAATGAATTAGTTCAGCTCTGCGCAGCCTCACTGGCTGCCTGGAAATGAACTAATTAGTGTGGGAAACTTTCTGACTTTTTTCCCACGCTAATCAGTTCACCTCAGGCCAGCCGGGGACTCCCGCTGATGTCACTGAGGCTGCGCAGAGTCCCTGGCTGACCTGAGGTGAACTAAGGAGCATGAGAGAAAATGCAGAAACTTTCCCACGGTAATTAGTTCATCTCAGGGCAGCCAGTGAGGCTGCGCAGAGCTGAACTAATTCATTCTGAAGTAGTTTACAGTGGGGCTGGTCGCATTAGCACCGGTCCTGTTGTGGATTCTCTTTCTGGCTTCCCTCTGGTGATTACTGAAGATAGTGGAGCTGGTCAGATTAAGAATTCTCTTTATGGGCTCCTTCGGGTGGTTACTGGAGGTAGTGGAGCTGATCTGATTGACAGAGGCTTGCCACCTGATAATGAGAAAGATGATTGGATGGAGATCTGGGGTTTCTGATTGGGATTTAAGACAGCTGACTCCCTCTATCCCTGCTGGTGATTTTCTTCTTGTGCCTCCTGAGGTCTGATGTCTCCTGCTCTTTCCCTGCATGTTCATCTAAGTGGTTCATTTGCTATTCTGTTTGCATTTGATCTGGTTTTGTTTATCTCTGCTTTGTGCGGGTCAGCTAGCTCAGGCTGGGGCTGTGCTGAATCACCGCCCATATGTTACTGCATGTGCCAGTTTGTTTTGTCCCCTATTATATTCATCTAATTTTGCTTTGCATTCAGAATATACCAGAGTACTGATTAGTGGGGGCGAAGTCATGCGAATTCAGTGATTTTGTGCATCAGACGTGTTGGACTTTTTGCAGGGTTTTTTGCGTGATTGCAGACAGCTTGTGCCAGTTTGTTTTTTGTCCCTTATTAGATTGGCCTCTTTTTGCTCTGCTTTCAAAATATACCAGAGTGATGATATTGTGGGCGAGTTCGTGCGACTTCAGTATTTTTTGCATCAGACGTGTTGGACTTTTTTGCAGGGTTTTTTGCGTGATTGCAGACAGTGTCTTTCTTTTCCTGTCCGTCTAGTCAGTGTGGGCCCTATCGTTTGCTCAGTCTATTTTTCTGCCTGCGTTTGTGTTTTCATCTTGTCTCAATATATGTTTGGGGGCTATCTATTCCTTTGGGGTCTGCTCCGGGGCAGTTTAGATTTCCCCTTTCTTCCTTTAGGCATAGTTAGCTCTCCGGCTGTGTCGAGGTGTCTAGGATCATCGTAGGTACGATCCACGGCTACTGCTAGTTGTGTGGACAGGATCAGCAGTCTGCATCCGCTTAGGCCTCTTTCACACTTCCGTTTTTTACAATCAGTCACAATCCGCCAGGTTTTGAAAAAAAACGGATCCTCAAATTTTTTTTGAGGATCCGTTTTTTTCCCATTGACTTGCATTAATGGCGGATTGTGACGGATTGCTGTCCGTTGCATCCATTTTTTGTGAGGATCCGCCAAAAGTTGCTGTCCGTCACCATCCGCAAAAATTTCAAAACGGAGCTTGCAACGTTTTTTTCTGTGGCGGATCCTGCAAACACTGATTTAACCCGAATTTCTTTCTGGGTGCCGGACAAAAAAAAAAAAAAAATTCTCTCTCTCTCTCTCTCTCTCTCTCTCTCTCTCTCTCTCTCTCTCTCTCTCTCTCTCTCTCTCTCTCTCTCCAGCGATTCCTTTAAATTTCTTCATTTTCAGGATCCGTCTGAAAACGGATCCTGTGCCATCCGTTCACATCAGTTGAGAACGGATCCGCTTGTCCGCCTTTTTGGCGGATTATAACTGATGCAAAAAACTGAAGTGTGAAAGAGGCCTTAGTTACCAACCTCTCTGGTTTTCTGTGGCTTAGCCTGAGCCTGTTATCCTCCTCGGTGACCCATTCATAACAGAATCACCAGCCTAACTGTAGACTCTAGGGTACTTTAAAGAAGGAAAGAATTTAAAAAAAAAAAGGTGTCAGAATGTTATTTTTCATATATTTTTTCCTCTTTTTTTTCTGGGGCTGTAGGAGGATATTTTTTGTCTCATTGGAGACTAAGCAATTGTCTGATCGTGTTGAGCAGCTCGCTGCTGAAGTGCGGGGAATTTCTGCCTATCTCGCTCAATCATCTGCTGTTGAACCAAAAATCCCTACTCCTGATGTGTTTTTAGGGAATCGGTCTAAATTTTTGAATTTTAAGAATAATTGTTAATTATTTTTTGCTTTGAAACCTAACTCATCGGGGAGCTCTGTGCAGCATGTTAAAATTGTCATCTCCCTGTTGCGCAGCGATCCCCAGGATTGGACCTTTTCTTTGACACCCGGAGATCCTACTCTGGCTAATGTGGACGTATTTTTTCAAGCCTTGGGGTTGTTGCATGATGAACCTAATGCTATTGATCAAGCTGAGAAAACTTTATTGGCATTGAACCAGGATCAGGATTCTGCAGAGTTATATTGTCAAAAATTCCGAAAGTGGGCGGTCCTTACTAAATGGAATGACGATGCCCTAGCAGCTCTCCTTCGGAAGGGTTTGGCAGAAACCGTAAAAGATGTTATTGTGGGATTTCCTGTTCCCACTGGCCCTGATGAATCTATGTCATTGGCCATTCAAATTGATCGCCGTTTACGTGAACGTAAAACTACATGAAAGGTGTTGCTGCCTTTCGAACGAACTTTTGAACCCATGCAATGTGATAGGGTTTTGTCTAGGGCACAACGTCAGGAGTTTAGAAGACGTAATAAGTTGTGTTTTTTCTGCCTCTCATACTATTGCTGTCTGCCCTAAATGAGAAAAGTGTTTTGCTCACACATTTGCGGTGGGCAGTGTACAGCCTAAGTTCCTTTTGGCAATTACCCTGATCTGCTCCTTGTCTACATTTTCCGCTAAGGCTTTTGCTGATTCAGGAGCAGCTTTTAATCTGATGGATTTGGACTTTGTTAAATGTTGTAGTATTCCCAAGATACCCCTGTGGACTCCTATCCCATTGAGGGGTATTGATGCTACTCCCTTGGCAGAGAATAAACCCCGTTTTGGACCCAGGTGATAATGCGGGTCGCCTCGGACCACCAAGAGAATTGTAAATTTTTGGTGTTGCACAATTTGCATGATACTATTCTTCTGGGTTTCCCTTGTATACAAACTCATAATCCTGTTTTAGATTGGAAATATGTGTCTGTGGTGAGTTGGAGTTGTCAATGTGTTTTTAGTGACACTCCTGTTTTCTCCACCTCTCCCCAGTCTCATGATATTCCTGACTATTTGGCTGATTTTTCTGATGTATTCATTCAGTGAGAGTAAGTCTGCGTCTTTGCCTCCTCATAGGAGTTATGACTGTGCAATTGAGTTAATGCCTGGGTGTAAATTTCCCAAGGGTCTGCTTTTCAACTTATCGGTACCCGAACATGATTCTATGCGATCTTATATCAAGGAGTCGTTGAGAAGGGTCATATTAGACCATCCTCTTCACCTTCAGGTGCTGGGGGGTTTTTTTGGCCAAGAAAGATGGTTCATTAAGGCCATATATTGACTATCGTTCCCTTAACAAAATCACTGTTAAATATCAGTACCCGTTACCCCTGATTTCTGAATTATTTTCCAGAGTTAAAAGTGCCTGTTGGTTTACCAAGCTGGACTTCAGGGGGGCGTATAATCTTATTCGCATCAAGCATGGGGATGAATGGAAGACGGCGTTTAATACTCTGGAGGGACATTTTGAGTACCTAGTGATGCCTTTTGGGCTCATTAATGCCCCTTTTTGTCTTCCAGTCTTTTATGAACGATATTTTCCAGGACTTTGTGGATAAGTTTTTGATCATTTATCTGGATGATATTTTGATTTTTTTCCAGTGATTGGGATTCTCATGTGGAACATGTCCGGACTTTGTTCCGGATTTTGAGGGAAAATTCTATGTATGTTAAGGGATCGAAGTGCCTCTTTGGTGTACAGAGGATTTCATTTTTGGAATTCATTTTGTCCCCGTCGGCTATTGAAATGGACCCGGCCAAGATTCAGGCCATTTATGATTTGGTTCAGCCCACTTCTCTGAAGGCTCTCCAGAAGTTTTTGGGTTTTGCTAATTTCTACCGTAAATTTATAAGTAATTTTTCTGGTATTGTTAAACCACTGACTGATTTGACAAAAAAGGGCGCTGATGTGGTGAATTGGTCTCCAGAGGCAGTTTCGGCACTTCAGGAGTTTAAGCGGAGATTCAGTTCTGCACCGGTTGTACGGCAACCTGATGTCTCACTCCCATTTCAGGTGGAGGTAGATGCTTCTGAGATTTGTGCAGGAGCCGTTTTGTCCCAAAGAGATCCAGTGACTTCTAAGATGAATCCCTGTTCCTTTTCTCGAAAATTCTCCCCATCTGAATGTAACTATGATGTGGGGAATCGGGAATTGTTGGCCATGAAATGGGCATTTGAAGAGTGGAGACATTGGTTGGAGGGAGCTAGACATCAAGTTGTGGTCCTCACCGACCACAAGAATTTGATTTATCTTGAATCAGCCAAACGCTTGAATCCTAGACAGGCTAGGTGGGCCTTGTTTTTCACGCGTTTTAATTTTGTGGTCTCTTTTCTTCCGGGCACTAAGACTGTTAAGGCGGACACTCTTTCTAGGAGTTTTTTTGTGGATTCTCTTGATGTGACCGAGCCTACTACCATTCTAAATGAGGGAGTAGTTCTTTCCGCCATCTCACCCGATTTGAGGCGTGCCCTAGAGGAATTTCAGGAGGACAAACCTGAACGTTGTACTATGAGAAAATTCTATGTCCCTGACCAGTAGAGGAAAAGAGTAATGTCTGAAATTCATTGCTCCACATTGGCTGGTCATCCAGGTATTTTTTGTACCAGAGATTTGGTGAGTCGGTCTTTTTGGTGGCCTACTTTATCTCGTGATGTCAGGAATTTTGTGCAGTCCTGTTGGACTTGTTCTCGGTCCAAGCCCTGTTCTCGTTCTAGTGGGTTGTTGATGCCCCTGCCGGTGCCCAGGAGGCCATGGACTCATATCTCAATGGATTTTATTTCAGATCTTCCTGTCTCTCAGAGAATGACTGTTATCTGGGTGATCTGTGATAGATTTTCTAAGATGGTCCATCTTGTACCACTCCCAAAGTTGCCATCTTCTTCTAAGTTGGTGCCCTTGTTTTTTCAACAGGTGGTTCGGTTGCACGGGATTCCTGAGAACATAGTGTTGGAGAGAGGAGTCCAGTTTGTTTCCAGATTTTAGAGAGCTTTTTGTTCCAAACTGGGAATTCAGTTATCTTTCTCCTCTGCATTTCATCCTCAGACCAATGGGCAGACTGAGAGAACAAACCAGACTTTTGAATCCTATTTGAGATGCTTCATATCTGCTGATCAGGATGACTGGGTCTCATTTTTGCCCTTGGCCGAATTTGCGCTAAACAATAGGGCTAGTTCTGCCACTTTGATGTCGCCCTTTTTCTGTAACTTTGGGTTTCATCCTCGATTTTCTTCAGGGCAGGTGGAATCTTCGGCCTGCCCAAGTGTGGATTCTGTGGTAGAGAGAATGCAGCAGATTTGGGACCAAGTGGTGGATAAATTGTCCCACTTTCAGGAAAAAGCCCAATGGTTTTCCAACCATTGGTTCCCGGTTTAAAGTGGGTGATATAGTTTGGTTGTCTTCAAAGAATATTCCTATGAAGGTTACGTCTCCAAAATTCAAGCCAAGATTCATTGGACCGTATAAGATTTTGGAAATCCTTAATCCCGTTTCTTTCCATTTGGCTCTTCCAGTTACGTTTAAGATTCATAACTAGTGTTGAGCAATACCTTCTTATATCGTGAAATATCGGATCGGATTGGATTGGACCGATACCCAAAAAGTATCGGTTATCGCCGATTCCGATACAGGAAACCAATGCAAGTCAATGGGACAGAAATATCGGAATTAAAATAAACCCTTTCTTTCTTTGTAGGTTAATTCTACATGAAGAAAAACAACTAAGAATAATGTAGACTGTATTGTGGGAGGTGGAGGAGACATTAAAGGCATAGAGGTTTAGCCCAATCAAATGGAATAGCAGGAATTAATTTTTTTTTTTAAGACGTTCGGAGACACAAAGATTTTGACTATGTTAACCTTTGTTATATTTTGTCAGATATGTTTGTTTCACTACTTCCATGCTCTTCACCTTCTTTTTTACTCTCCCACACTTTATCCTTCATGATCCTCAGCAGCAGCATCTTTTTCATCAACTTCTTCTTCACCATATTCATCTTCTTCACCTTCTTCCTATTATTCTTTTTTTTACATTCTTCATTTTCTTCTTATTCAACTATTATTCTTCTTCATATTCTACTTCTTCATCTTCTTCCTATTCTTCTTCTTCATCATATTCTTATTTGTGACAGGCATTCCAGTAGTTGTTATCTATAAAAGTTTGAAGATTACACATTCCGTTCTGCCTGTCACAAAAGATTTACAACAGGATTTGACCGCGTTCAGATTGGCCTGCAGCAGCAGACATTTTCCAGGGGCATCACAAGGAGGAACGGACTCACCCCCATACACTGCTTAGTCTTCTTCTGCTTATAATTTAGATAATATTTTTTGCTCTGATTTTTAGTCTTATGCTTAATGTTCTTCTGCTTTTTGTTCTTCTGCTTCTTCGTCTTTTGTCTCTTGTTGTTCTGTATCTTGGTAGTTGTCATCATGTTCTTTGTCTTCTTGGTCATCTTCTTCAGGGTCATCATTTTGGTCTTCTTTGGGGTGGTCTTCAGGGTCGTCGTCAGGGAGATTCAGAGTGATTACCAAAAACTATTTAAAAAATCTTGAACTTGGAAATGTAGCAGAAGGTACAAGAAGGCTGAGGAACTACCGAGAACCAGCTGACGGTACTGGAACCAGGATGGGTAGTAGAAGGAACAAGAGCCAATGGAACTACCGAGGATCAGCTGATGGTACTGGAACCTGGTTACTAAGCAGGAGGTACCTGTCCCAGAAAGCACTACCAAGGACCAGCAGACGTTGCTGGAACTCAGATACCGAGATGGAGGCACCTAGGCCAAAGGCACTACCGAGAACCAGCTGACGGTACTGGAACCAGGATGGGTAGTAGAAGGAACAAGAGCCAATGGAACTACCGAGGACCAGCTGACGGTAATGGAACACGGTTAATAAGCAGGAGGTACATGTGCTAGAAAGCACTACAAAGGACCAGCAGACATTGCTGGAACTCGGATACCGAGATGGAGGCACCTAAGCCAAATGCACTGCCGAGAAACAGCTGACGGTGCTGGAACCCGGAGGGGCAGTAGAAGGAACAAGAGCCAATGGAACTACAGAGGACCAGCTGACGGTGCTGGAACCTGGAGTGGCAGCAGAAGGAACAAGAGCCAATGACACTACTGAGGACCAGCTGACGGTACTGGAACCTGGTTACTAAGCAGGAGGTACATGTGCTAGAAAGCACCACCAAGGACCAGCAGACGTTGCTGGAACTCGGATACCGAGAAGGAGGCACCTAAGCCAAAGGCACTGCCGAGAACCAGCTTACGGTACTGGAACCCGGATGGGTAGCAGAAGGTACCCATGAAAAACAAAGTTGCAAGGCTGTGAGCCGGCCGCAGTTACCGAAACCCACAGTGCTACAGGGGGTGTTTGTTCTATTGGCACTACGGAACCAGTCTCTATTGCCAGATCCCGCAGCCCACATAGGAAGCACCTAAACTGCAGGCACCAAAGAGTCGGCTAACCCAACCGCCACACGACAGGACAACGTATTGGTGCCAAAGTGACGTTGACACTTCCCGGAAACAGCTGATGTGCTGGAACCAGGCTGGGCAGGAGGGAGTACCCGTGCCAAAGACACTGCCGAGAACCAGCTGACAGTGCTGGAAACCAGAGGGGTAGCAGAAGCTACAAGAGCCAATGGCACTAACGAGGACGAGCTGACGGTGCTGGAACCCGGTTACTAAGCAGGAGGTACCTGTGCTAGAAAGCACTACCAAGGACCAGGAGACGTTGCTGGAACTCGGATACCGAGATGGAGGCACCTAAGCCAAAGGCACTGCTGAGAACCAGCTGAAGGTGCTGGAACCCGGAGGGGCAGCAGAAGGAATAAGAGCCAATGGCACTACCGAGGACCAGCTGATAGTAATGGAACACGGTTAATAAGCAGGAGGTACCTGTGCTAGAAAGCACTACCAAGGACCAGCAGACGTTGCTGGAACTCGGATACCGAGATGGAGGCACCTAAGCCAAAGGCACTGCCGAGAACCAGCTGACGGTGCTGGAACCCGGAGGGGCAGCAGAAGGAACAAGAGCCAATGGCACTACCGAGGACCAGTTGACAGTACTGGAACCCGGTAACTAAGCAGGAGGTACCTCTGCTAGAAAGCAGTACCAAGGACCAGCAGACGTTGCTAGAACTCGGATACCGAGATGGAGGCACCTAAGCCAAAGGCACTGCCGAGAACCAGCTGACGGTGCTGCAACCCGGAGGGGCAGCAGAAGGAACAAGAGCCAATGGCACTACCGAGAACCAGCTGACGGTACTGGAACCCGGTTACTAAGCAGGAGGTACCTGTGCTAGAAACCACTACCAAGGACCAGAAGACATTGCTGGAACTCGGATACCGAGAAGGAGGCACCTTAGCCAAAGGCACTGCCGAGAACCAGCTGACGGTACTGGAACCCGGATGGGTAGCAGAAGGAACCCCTGAAAAACAACGTTGTAAGTCCGAGAGCCGGCCGCAGTTACCAAAACCCACAGTCCTAGAGGGGGTGCTTGTCCTATTGGCACTACGGAACCAGCCTTTATTGCCAGATCCCACAGCCCACATTGGAAGCACCTAAACTGCAGGCACCATATAGTCGGCTAACCTGACCGTAACATGACGGGACAATATATTTGTGCCAAAGTGACGTTGACACTTCCCGGAAACAGCTGGCGTGCTGGAACCCGGAGGGGCAGCAGAAGGAACTAGAGCAAATGGAACTACCGAGGACCAGCTGACGGTGCAGGAAACCGGAGGGGTAGCAGAAATTACAAGAGCCAATGGCACTACCGAGGACCAGCTGATGGTGCTGTAACCCGGTTACTAAGCAGGAGGTACATGTGCTAGAAAGCACCACCAAGGACCAGCAGACGTTGCTGGAACTTGGATACCGAGAAGGAGGCACCTAAGCCAAAGGCACTGCCGAGAACCAGCTTACGGTACTGGAACCCGGATGGGTAGCAGAAGGTACCCATGAAAAACAAAGTTGCAAGGCTGCGAGCCGGCCGCAGTTACCGAAACCCACAGTGCTACAGGGGGTGTTTGTTCTATTGGCATTACGGAACCAGCCTTTATTGCCAGATCCCGCAGCCCACATAGGAAGCACCAAAACTGCAGGCACCATAGAGTCGGCTAACCCGACCGCAACACGACAGGACATCATATTGGTGCCAAAGTGACGTTGACACTTCCCGGAAACAGCTGGCGTGCTGGAACCAGGCTGGGCAGGAGGGAGTACCCATGACAAAGACACTGCCGAGAACCAGCTGACGGTGCTGGAAACCGAAGGGTTAGCAGAAGCTACAAGAGCCAATGGCACTACCGAGGACCAGCTGATGGTGCAGGAACCCGGTTACTAAACAGGAGGTACCTGTGCTAGAAACCACTACCAAGGACCAGCAGACATTGCTGGAACTCAGATATCGAGAAGGAGGCACCTAAGCCAAAGGCACTCTCGATAATCAACTTATGGTACTGGAACCCGGAAGGGTAGCAGAAGGTACCCATGAAAAACAAAGTTGCAAGGCCGCGAGCCGACCGCAGTTACCGAAACCCACAGTCCTACAGGGGGTGCTTGCCCTTTTTTCACTACGGAACCAGCCTTTATTGCCAGATCCTGCAGCCCACATAGGAAGCACCTAAACTGCAGGCACCATAGAGTCGGCTAACCCAACCGCAACACGACAGGACAACGTATTGGTGCCAAAGTGACGTTGACACTTCTCGGAAACAGCTGACGTGCTGGAGGCCGGAGGGGAAGCAGAAGGAACAAGAGCCAATGGCACTATCGAGGACCAGCTGACGGTGCTGGAACCCAGTTACTAAGCAGGAGGTACCTGTGCTAGAAAGCACTACCAAGGACCAGCAGACATTGCTGGAACTCGGATACCGAGAAGGAGGCACCTAAGCCAAAGGCACTGCCGAGAACCAGCTTACTGTACTGGAACCTGGATGGGTAGCAGAAGGTACTCATGAAAAACAAAATTGCAAGGCCGCGAGCCAGCCGCAGTTACCTAAACCCACAGTCCTACAGGGGGTGCTTGTCCTATTGGCACTATGGAACCAGCCTTTATTGCCAGATCCCGCAGCCCACATAGGAAGCACCTAAACTGCAGGCACCATAGAGTCGGCTAACCCGACCGCAACACAACAGGACAACGCATTGGTGCCAAAGTGATATTGACACTACCCGGAAACAACTGCCATGCTGGAACCAGGCGGGCCTGGAGGGAGTACCTGTGCCAAAGACACGACTGAGCAGCAACTGGCATTGTTGGAGCCCAGGGATTACAGTAGAAACATAGTGTAGCAAGAAGCCTAATTGGAGCAACTTTAAAATCTGGAGTAGTGTGAATGTGGACAGAGCAGGCGAAATTGCAGGACACACAGCAGGGGATCAGCTAACGTTACTGAACCCCAATAACACTGGAGCATATGTTGACTGTGCAGACGGCACTTCTGAGCAGCAACTGGCAGTGTTGGAACTCAGGGTCAATCATGGAGTAGGCTGAGGCCTAATTGGAGCAAGTTTAAAATCAGTTGTAGTGTGAATATGGAGGGAGCAGGAGATATTGCCGGACACACAGCAGGGAAGCAGCTGGCATTACTGAACCCCAATAACACAGGAGCTAGTGTTTTTCTCTGTGCAGACGACACTTCTGAGCAACAACTTGTGGTGTTGGAGCAGAGGGTCAATCATGGTGTAGGCTGAGGCCTAATTGGAGCAAGTTTAATATCTGATGTTGGGATGAATGTGGAGGGAACAGGAGATATTGCCGGACACACAGCAGGGGAGCAGCTGGTGTTACTGAACCCCACTTGCACAGGAGCTAGTGTTTTTCTCTGTATAGATGGCACTTCTGAGCAGCAACTTTCGGTGTTGGCGCCCAGGGTCAAACATGGAGTAGGCTGGGGCCTAACTGGAGCAAGTTTAATATCTGATGTTGGGATGAATGTGGAGGGGGCAGGAGATATTGCCGGACACACAGCAGGGGAGCAGCTGGCGTTACTGAACCCCACTAACACAGGAGCTAGTGTTTTTCTCTGTGCAGACGGCACTTCTGAGCAACAACTGGTGGTGTTGGAGCACAAGGTCATTCATGGAGTAGGCTGAGGCCTAATTGGAGCAAGTTTAAAATCAGTTGTAGTGTGAATGTGGAGGGAGCAGGAGATATTGCCGGACACACAGCAGGGGAGCAGCTGGCATTACTGAACCCCACTAACACAGGAGCTAGTGTTTTCTCTGTGCACACGGCACTTCTGAGCAGCAACTGGGGGTGTTGGAGCCCCGGGTGAAACATGGAGTAGGCTGAGGCCTAATTGGAGCAAGTTTAATATCTGATGTTGGGATGAATGGGGAGGGAGCAGGAGATATTGCCGGACACACAGCAGGTGAGCACCTGGCGCTACTGAACCCCACTAACACAGGAGCTAGTGTTTTTCTCTGTGCAGACGGCACTTCTGAGCAACAACTAACGGTGTGGGAGCACAGGGTCAATCATGGAGTAGGCTGAGGCCTAATTGGAGCAAATTTAAAATCAGTTGTAGTGTGAATGTGGAGGGAGCAGGAGATATTGCCAGACACACAGCAGGGGAGCAGCTGGGGTTACTGAACCCCACTAACACAGGAGCTGGTGTTTTTCTCTATGCAGACGGCACTTCTGAGCAACAACTGGCGGTGTTGGAGCAGAGGGTCAATCATGGTGTAGGCTGAGCCCTAATTGGAGCAAGTTTAATATCTGATGTTGGGATGAATGTGGAGGGAGCAGGAGATATTGCTGGACACACAGCAGGGGAGCAGCTGACGTTACTGAAGCCCACTAACACAGGAGCTAGTGTTCTTCTCTGTGCAGACGGCACTTCGGAGCAACAACTGGCGGTGTTGGAGCACAGGGTCAATCATGGAGTAGGCTGAGGCCTAATTGGAGCAAGTTTAATATCTGATGTTGCGATGAATGTGGAGGGAGCAGGAGATATTGCCGGACACACAGCAGGGGACCAGCTGGCGTTACTGAACCCCACTAACACAGGAGCTAGTATTTTTCTCTGTGCAGACGGCACTTCTGAGCAACAACTGTCGGTGTTGGAGCACAGGGTCAATCATGGTGTAGGCTGAAGCCTAATTGGAGCAAGTTTAATATCTGATGTTGGGATGAATGTGGAGGGAGCATGAGATATTGCCGGACACACAGCAAGGGAGCAGCTGACGCTACTGAACCCCACTAACACAGGAGCTAGTGTTTTTCTCTGTGCAGACGGCACTTCTGAGCAACAACTAACGGTGTGGGAGCACAGGGTCAATCATGGAGTAGGCTGAGGCCTAATTGGAGCAAATTTAAAATCAGTTGTAGTGTGAATGTGGAGGGAGCAGGAGATATTGCCAGACACACAGCAGGGGAGCAGCTGGGGTTACTGAACCCCACTAACACAGGAGCTGGTGTTTTTCTCTATGCAGACGGCACTTCTGAGCAACAACTGGCGGTGTTGGAGCAGAGGGTCAATCATGGTGTAGGCTGAGCCCTAATTGGAGCAAGTTTAATATCTGATGTTGGGATGAATGTGGAGGGAGCAGGAGATATTGCTGGACACACAGCAGGGGAGCAGCTGACGTTACTGAAGCCCACTAACACAGGAGCTAGTGTTTTTCTCTGTGCAGACGGCACTTCGGAGCAACAACTGGCGGTGTTGGAGCACAGGGTCAATCATGGAGTAGGCTGAGGCCTAATTGGAGCAAGTTTAATATCTGATGTTGCGATGAATGTGGAGGGAGCAGGAGATATTGCCGGACACACAGCAGGGGACCAGCTGGCGTTACTGAACCCCACTAACACAGGAGCTAGTATTTTTCTCTGTGCAGACGGCACTTCTGAGCAACAACTGTCGGTGTTGGAGCACAGGGTCAATCATGGTGTAGGCTGAAGCCTAATTGGAGCAAGTTTAATATCTGATGTTGGGATGAATGTGGAGGGAGCATGAGATATTGCCGGACACACAGCAAGGGAGCAGCTGACGCTACTGAACCCCACTAACACAGGAGCTAGTGTTTTCTCTGTGCAGACGGCACTTCTGAGCACCAACTGGCGGTGTTGGAGCACAGGGACAATCATGGAGTAGGCTGAGGCCTAATTGAAGCAAGTTTAAAACCAGTTGTAGTGTGAATGTGGAGGGAGCAGGAGATATTGCCGGACACACAGCAGGGGAGCAGCTGGCGTAACTGAACCCCACTAACACAGGAGCTGGTGTTTTTCTCTGTGCAGACGGCACTTCTGAGCAGCAACTCTTGGTGTTGGAGCCCAGGGATTACAGTTCAGGTGGTAGAAACATGAACACAACAGGAGACCTGGATACTGTTGCCAACCAATTATTTAATCTGGAAGAGGACTGGCAAATTCCGGCGAGATCCAGGCCTTGTTCATTTTCAGAAAAGTAAGCTGGTCAACGTTATCGGAGGATAGTCGCATGCGACGGTCTGTTAGTACACCACCTGCGGCACTAAAGACGCATTCCGTTAATACACTAGCAGCAGGGCAAGACAGCACCTCCAATGCATACTGGCTAAGCTCTGGCCATGTATCCAGCTTAGAGACCCAAAACTTGAAGGGGGAAGAGCCGTCTGGGAGTACACTGACAGGGCAAGACATGTAGTCTGTCACCATTTGACAGAAACGTTGCCTCCTGCTGACTGGAGCCATCTGTGATGGTGTAGACATTTGTGGCGGGCACACAAAACTTTGCCACATTTGGGCCATACTGGTGTTGCATTGTGCTGAGGCGCTGCCTCTGCTCCCTCTTTGTGCAGAGCTTCCTCCACTGCCTCGACGTACAGAGCTGCTTTGTAAAGCACTAGCAGTACTGCTCTCGAGTGGAATGGAGAACATGATGGAATGCACCAGTGTGTCTTGATACTCCCGCATTTTATGCTCCCGGTTCAACGGTGTTATGAGGCTTTATAAGCTGTCCCGGTAGCGAGGATCTAGGATAGTGTACACCCAATAATCTGCCGTGTTGAGAATGTGTGCAATGCGGCGGTCGTTTCTCAGGCACTGCAGCATGAAATCAACCATGTGCTGCAGACTCCCAACTGGCCAACAAACGCTGTCCCCTGCTTGAGGCGTCATCTCTGCCTGCTCTGCATCACCCCACCCTCTCTCTACATACTGACTACTAGAGCATTGTGTACCTCCCTCCTCTGGAGAGATGTCTTCCTCCTCCATTGACTCCTCCTCATCCTCCTCACAAAGTGTCCCCTGCCTAGGCCTTTGTGAGGAACCACGTTGTGCAGACTGTCCAGAAGCAGATGGCATTTGTGACTCCTCATACTCCACCTCTTCCAAAACCTCCTCCCTTAGTGCTTGCAGTGTTTTTTGAAGCAGGCAGATAAGGGGGACAGTCATGCTGACTAGTGCATCATCTGCACTTGCCATCCACGTGGAACCAACGAAGGCACGCAAAACGTGGCAGATGTCCTTCATAGAGGCCCACTCAGTGGTGGTGAAGTGTGAACGGCATGCAGTGCGACTTGTTTGCGCCTGATGCAGCTGGTACTCCATTACTGCTGCCTGCTGCTCACACAAGCGCTCCAACATATGTAACGTTGAATTCCACCTGGTGGGTAGGTCACATATGATGCGATGTTCCGAAAGGCGGAATCGGCGCTGCAGAACTGCAATGCACGATCTATGCCGCAAGTGAGCGCACTCTATGCGGACCTTGTGCAGCAGTGCATCAAGATCCGGATAATCCCTCAAAATACTCTGCACAACCAAGTTGAGCACATGTGCCAGACATGGGATGTGAGTGAGGTTGCCTAGGCCCAGAGCTGCCACCAGATTTAGGCCATTGTCACAAACTAACAAGCCTGGCTGGAGATTCACTGGCACAAACCACACGTCGCTCTCCTGCTTGATGCCACTCCAGAGCTCCTGCGCTGTGTGGCTTTGATTCCCCAAAGAAATTAATTTCAGTACGGCCTGTTGATGTTTGGCCATGGCTGTGCTTATATTGGTCATAACAGGTAAGTGTTCACGGGGCCATGTGGAGGTAGACCGTGACGGCTCCTGCAGCGCTGATTCTGAGGAACTGGAGTATGAGGAGGAGTCAATGTGTACAGACTGGATTCCTGCAATCCCTGGAGTTGGCAGAACACATACAGCGCCACTCTCAAGATCTGTACTCGGCTCCACAACATTGACCCAATTGGCAGTGAGGGAAAGGTATCGTCCCTGTCCATGGTTACTGGTCCACGCATCGGTGGTCAGGTGGACCTTGCTACTGACGGCGTTTAGTAGCGCATGTTTACTTTTTCCCTCCACATGCTTTTGCAGGGCAGGGATGACTTGCCTGCTGAAATAAAAGCGGCACATTCTATTGTGGGACTGCCAATGCCATGAAGTTACAGAAGGTGTCAGTCTCCACCAGCCTGAATGAGAGCATTTCAAGGGCCAGTAGTTTTGCAATGCCAGCATTCAGAGCCTGTGCTCAGGGATGGTTTGCCACGTATGGCCGACTTTTCTCCCGTGCCTGTGCTACCGATGGCTGTAGAGTGGCCTGGGAGTGTGAGGATGACAGGGAACGTGGTGCTGTGGGTGTATTTACACTGGGTCTCTGTACAACAGTGCCAGAGATTCTACCATGGCGATCCTGTGAGGAAGCAGAACCAGCTGTGTGTGAGCTGGAGGAAGAGGCTACAACACAGGCTGAAGAGGTGGTAGGTGGTGCTGAAGGTTGGCCTACATCTTCAGTGTGTCTTTATAACTCCACCACATGCTTGGTCCGCACATGTTTCCACATATTTGTGGTATTGAGGTTGCTGACACTTTTCCCTCTTTTGACTTTCTGATTATACAGCTTGCAATTGACAAAGCAAATGTCATCTGCAACTGTGTCAAAAAAGGACCACGCACTGGAAGTTCTGGGAGCGCCCGTTTTGGGTTTTGGAAGAGGAATGCTCCTAATGGGTGCCGAAGTGGAGGCTACAGGCAACCAAGTCTGCCCCCTCCCACTCCCTCCTGTCTTGGCCGTTCGGGGAATCTCTTCCCCAGAGCTGCTCCCACCACCTTCCTGTTCCTCACGCCATGATGGGTCAAGGACCTCATCATCTACACTCCCCTCTTCAAACACCTGCTTCTCCTGGGTAGTCTCGCCAGCACAGTATGCACCAGAAAGTGGCACCTGAGTCTCGTCATCAGATGCGTACTGAGGTGTGCTGACCATAGGCACTGGCCCACCCGCCTCTTCAGATTCAGAGAGACAAAGCTGTTGTGCATCACTGCATACTCCCTTTTCTTCACATTCTAGAATGCTGCTTGGCTGGACCCCTCTATCCAAGCCAAGAGATGCAGAAAACAGAAGTAGAGAATGAGATGGCTCTTGTCCAGGGCTCTCTGACTGCCTGGGCAATTTTTCAAGTGGTGAAGAGACAGAAGGTTGCTGTTCAGTGCTCTGGACCTGAGAGGATGTGGAAATAATTGAAGTCGATGCGTTAGCAGCCATCCATCCAACAACGGCTTCAATTTGTTCCTCCCGCAGCAGTGGGGTATGGCGAGCTCCTACAAAGCTGCGCATAAAGGACTGTTCCCTGTTAAAACTGGGGCATGCTAAGTCACTGGTGCCCGCAGCAGGCACAGAATCCCCACGTCCTCTCCCTGCTGCAACTCCACGCCCACGGCCATGTGCCTTACTCCCTGCCTTCTTCATCTTGGTAGACTGATAAAGATAGGCAGAAAAGTACAAAGGGGGGCTTAGTGTGCTTATTCCTGAACAGCTGCTAACAGGTATAAGAAACACTAATTTTATAAAGTGTGGACTACACTTTAATATGAGCTAATGTGGCCTATACAACTGTAAAGTGGAGTGTTTGGTGAACTTTATTTACGTGTTTTTTTTTCAAAAAAACAAAAGGGATGTGACCAAAGATGTAAAAGCGATAGTATCACAAACTTTTTGGAGCTATTACAATGCAGGAAGGTAACCTACAATGCAATAAATGAGGCTCCAAAAAATAGGCTAATACTAATCTGGCTGGGGCTGCAGGGCACAAGCCAGCAGAAAGGCTCCTCTATCTACTCCTATATAGTGTTTGCAACCAATGTAAATGGATACAGATGGATGCACACTTATAGGAGAAATCAGTAAAAATGAGCAGCAATAAAAAAAAAATATATGTATGAGGCAGTGACGCACACTGAGCGGCCTACAACCAGAGGTGGCTGCAGAACACACTACAGCGTGAGCTGCACTCACACACACAGGCCTTGTAGACAGCTGTGAACAGCGCTGCAAGGCAAAAGAAAGCTTCACACAGGGGTTGCTAAAGTAGCCTGGGTAAAGCACAATGTAGCAAATCGCTATCTCTAACTGTCCCTCAGAGTCAGAAGAGCAGCGTCCTGTCCCTAACTGAATTCACAGCAGAGTGAACCCAAAATGTCGGCGGCGGCTTTTATAGTGCATCATGACATCGTTTCAGCAGCCAATCACAGCCATGCCATTTGTTAACATGCCTACATGCTTAACAGGATGTGCCCACACTTCTTAGGATTTCTCATTGGCTGAATCAAATCAAACTGGCTCATAGCATTATGGGAACTTCCGATTCCGGTATTCGATACGCTAAAAGTATCGGAACTCAGTATCGGAATTCCGATACCGTGAATATCGGCCGATACCCGATATTTGCAGTATCGGAATGCTCAACACTATTCATAACGTGTTCCATAAATCCATGTTGAAGAGGTTTGTTGAGCCAGTAGTTCCCGTGGCGGCGCCTCCTGGCTCTGTATTGGTTAAAGGTAGTTTGGAGTATGAGGTAGAGAAGATATTGGATTCTTATTTGGCTAGACGGAGACTCCACTACCTGGTCAAATGAAAGGGTTATGGCCAGGAGGATAAATCTTGGGTCTCTGCTTCTGACATTCATGCTGAAAGATTCGTTCGTGCTTTTCACCGGGCCCTTCCTGACCGGCCTGGTGGCGTGGATGAGGGTTCGGTGACCCCTCCTCAAGGGGGTTTACTGTTGTGAATTCTCTCTCTGGCTTCCCTCTGGTGATTACAGAAGATAGTGGAGCTGGTCAGATTGAGAGTTCTCTTTCTGGGCTCCCTCTGGTGGTTACTGGAGGTAGTAGAGCTGATCAGATTGACAGAGGCTTGCCACCTGATAATGAGGAAGACGATTGGAGATCTGGGGTTTCTGATTGGGATTCAAGACAGCTGACTCTCTCTATCCCTGCTGGTGATTTTCTTCTTGTGCCTCCTGAGGTCTGATGTCTCCTGCTCTTTCCCTGCATGTTCATCTAAGTGGTTCATTTGCTATTCTGTTTGCATTTGATCTGGTTTTGTTTATCTCTGCTTTGTGCGGGTCAGCTAGCTCCGGCTGGGGCTGTGCTGAATCACAACCTATATGTTACTGCATGTGCCAGCTTGTTTTGTCCCCTTTTATATTTGCCTCTTTTTGCTTTGCTTTCAGAATTTACCAGAGTACTGATTAGTGGGGTCGAAGTCGTGCGACTTCAGTGTTTTTGTGCATCAGACGTGTTGGACTTTTTGCAGGGTTTTTTGCGTGATTGCAGACAGTGTCTTTCCTTTCCTGTTCTGTCTAGTCAGTGTGGGCCCTATCATTTGCTCAGTCTATTTTTCTGCCTGCGTTTGTGTTTTCATCTTGTCTCACCGACAATATATGTTTGGTGGCTATCTATTGGGGTCTGCTCCGGGGCAGTTTAGATTTCCCCTTTCTTGCTTTAGGCTTAGTTAGCTCTCTGGCTGTGATGAGGCATCTAGGATCATCGTAGGTACGCTCCACGGCTACTGCTAGTTGTGTGGACAGGATCAGGGGTCTGCATCCGCTTAGTTACCAACCTCTCTGGTTTTCTGTGGCTTAGCCTGAGCCTGCTATCCTCCTCGATGACCCATTCATAACAGTTCTCATTGCAAACTATTTAACCCCTTGTGAAGGATTACAGCGTGGGACATGACTGAACGGCGGAGAGGTAACGATATTGTTGATTTTTTATGTTTTTTTTGCAGATCATGGTTAATTTTGGAATAGCAGAGTAATAAAAATTTGTCAAAATCTTGGTGTTTTATTTCATTAAAAGACTTTTTAATTAATGTCTGTGTGTGGCTTTTAACCTTTTCATAGTCTAGAGTTAATAATGGATAGGTGTCTTATTGACACCTCTCCATTATAAATAGGCTTAATGTCACCTTCCAATCACAAGGTAACATTAACCCTTTGTTATTAACCCATTCACCACCGCTACAGGGCAATGGGAATAGAGAGGATAAGTGCCAGAAAAGGCGCTTCTTATAGATGCGCCTTTTCTGGGGTTTCTGGGGGCAGATTTTTGTAGCCAGGGGGGATAAAAACAATGGTCCCTCTCAAGTCTATTAAAATCTGCCCTCAATCATCTGCTTTACTTCTCTGGTTGACAAATTACTGCGGGATCCCACGCAATTTTTTACATCAAATTAACCCCTTAAATTAACACCTACACCTCCCAAATTTTACACACAAACCCTAATCCAATTACTAGTGAAAGACATATAAAAAAACATGAAATGAAATGGTTTACTGTATGTAAGCCATGTGTCATTTCACGTCGGGTTGGGGAATGATTTTACAAAAGTCGGCAATTGATTTTTCGGCTATTCTGCTATGTAGAACTTTATGAAATATAAATATATTTATGTGTCTCTATAACATGTGTATATATATACATACACATTCTATGTGTCTCTAGCTATTCTTTCTTTTGTGTTTGAAAACCTGTCATTGGGCTCCATTATTTGTCCATTTTGCAAGCCTGCGAGAAAATCTCGGCATACGGATACCATATGGATTACATACGGATGCTTACATGGGAAAAATACGTGGCCACACCCTGACAACGGATGACATATGGATCACTATTTAGGGACCATTTATGCGTATTGCGGCCGTACAATACAGTCCATATTTTTATACGTTGTGTGTGATTCAGGCCTTTAGTTCATAATTATACAATTATACAATTATACATCTTATTTCCTCTGCCCAAAAGCATAACTTTTAACATCCATCTACATTAAACCTCCAATGCCATTTCTCAACCAAAACCTCCAGCTTAAAATCATGCAGGCTTAGAAAAATAAATAGAGCAAATTTATTAAATTTTAGATTGGCTTCTGATTATAAAACCAAGCTCAAAATTAGAGAAACAACATATTGTATCTTTAAGACAGCAATGCTTCACTCGTGTCTTTAAACCCAGCCATTAACACTCAGCTTATTTCTATGGCTGCACTTTACGATATTGGCACATATTGAATATGTATTTTGCTGCAATTTAACTTGTGATAACTTTTTTTCCTAAAAGCTCATAAGATGGCCAGATGCTTCGGTTAATGCAATGATCTTCTTGCGGGAGTGAAGGGTATAAATTGGCTGTGAAATTCTTCCACTTTGTATCATTGATTTCTATGCGTGTAATGGACGAGGTTGGAAGTGATTGGATTTTAGATAATTTGTAAATGAGGCTTGTATGATTTGGAAAGCCAAAGGCTGGTACCAGCTGCACCTGTGCCTGGCCATAGGCTGCCCAGAAATCCATTTGGTCTTTAATTAGCATGGACCATTCTGCTGGATTCATCTATGCTTAACGAAATGAGACAAATATTGGTGGAGGACGTCCAAAGGGCTGATCATAGAATGAGATGTTAAAAAAAAACATAAAAAGCAGCAAAACTGTTGTCTCATTAGTCCTTTCTTAACCCCTTCGCACCCGAGCCTGTTTTTGCCTTCGTGACCTGGCCAATTTTTTCAATTCTGACCAGTGTCACTTTATGAGGTCATAACTCTAGAACGCTTCAACGGATCCTGCTGATTCTGACAATGTTTTCTCGTGACATATTGTACTTCATGATGATCATAAAATTTCTTGGATAAGAACTGCGCTTATTTGTTAAAAAAATTGAAATTTGGTGAAAATTTAGAAAATTTTGCAATTTTCAAAATTTTAATTTTTATGCCCTTAAATCAGAGAGTGATATCGCACAAACTAGTTAATAAATAACATTTCCCACATGTCTACTTTACATCTGCACAATTTTGGAAGCATAATTTTTTTTTTTAGGAAGTAATAAGGGCTAAATTTTGACCAGCGATTTCTCATTTTTGCAACAAAATTTACAACACCATTTTTTTAAGGGACCACCTCACATTTGAAGTGAGTTTGGGGGGTCAATATGACAGAAAAAAGCCATAAGTGACACCATTCTAAAAACTGCACCTGTCAATGTACTCAAAACCACATTCAAGAAGTTTATTAACCCTTCAGGTGCTTCACATAAATGAATGGAATGTGGAAGGAAAAAATAAACATTTAACTTTTTTTCACAAACATTTTTCTTCAGAACCATTTTTTTTATTTTCACAAGTGTAAAAAGAGAAAATGAACCACAAAATTTTTTGTGCAATTTCTCCCTGTATGTGGGGCTAAACCACTGTTCGAGCACACGGCAGAGCTCAGAATGGAAGGAGTGCCGTTTGACTTTTTCAATGCAGAATTGGCTGGAATTGAGATCGGAGGCCATGTCGCATTTGGAGAGCCCCTAATGTACCTATACAGTGGAAACCCCCCACAAGTGACCCCATTTTGAAAACTAGAACCCTTAAAGAACTTATCTAGATGTATCATGACCACTTTAAACCCCCAAGTGCTTCACAGAAGTTTATAACGTAGAGCCATGAAAATGAAAAATCATTTTTTTTCCACAAAATGATCTTTTAGCCCCCAATTTTTTAATTTCACAAGGGTAACAGGAGAAATTGGACCCCAAAAGTTGTTGCCCAATTTGTCCTGAGTACACTGGTACCCCATATGTGGTATAAAACTACTGTTTGGGCACACAGTGGGGCTCGGAAGGGAAGTAGTGACGTTCTGGAATGCAGACTTTGATGGAATGGTCTGCGGGTGTCATGTCGCGTTTGCAGAGCCCCTGATGTACCTAAACAGTGGAAACCCCCCACAAGTGACCCTATTTTGGAAACTAGACCCCCCAAGGAACTTATCTAGATGTGTGTTGAGCACTTTGATCCCCCAAGTGTTTCACTAAAGTTTATAATGTAGAGCCGTGAAAATAAAAAAAATATTTTTTTTCCACAAAAAATGATTTTTTAGCCCCCAATTTTTATTTTCACAATGGTAACAGGAGAAATAGGACCCTACTAAGAGTTGTTGTCCAATTTGTCCTGAGTACGCTGGTACCCCATATGTGGGAGAAAACTACTGTTTGGGCACACGGTGGGGATCGTAAGGGAAGTAGTGATGTTCTGAAATGCAGACTTTGATGGAATGGTCTGTGGGCGTCATGTTGCGTTTACAGAGCCCCCGATGTACCTAAACAGTGGAAACCCCCAATTCTAATTCCAACCCTAACTCCAACACACCCCTAACCCTAATCCCAACCCTAGCCATAACCCTAACCACAAACCTAACACCAACACACCCATTACCCTAATCCCAACCCTAGTCCTAACCCTAGCTCTAACCCTAGCCCTAACCCTAGCCCTAGCCCTAACCCTAGCCCTCACCCTAACCTGTGTACCTGCTTTTTTTTTTTCTTTACTTCTTTTTTTTTCTTTTTGTGACAAGATCGCTGCCCTGCGATCTGACTCATAGTAACGCCACTTCTCCTCTGATCTCACACTGACAGATGATCAGAGGAGAAGCAGCGTTACTATGTGACAAGATCGCTGCCTGGCACATAGTAACGCGACTTCTCCTCTGATCTCACACTGACAGATGATCAGAGGAGAAGCAGCGTTACTGTGTGACAAGATCGCTGCCTGGCACAGCTGTGCCAGGCAGCGATCAACTGTGCCAGGCAGCGATCTAGTCACACAGTAACGCTGCTTCACCTCTGATCATCTGTCAGTGTGAGATCAGAGGAGAAGTCGCATTACAATGAGTGAGATCGCCGGGAAACAAGCAGCTTTCCCAGCGAGCGCTGTCATTGGCTGCTGTGATGCTGACGTCATCAGGACCTGAACCAATCAGGTCTCGATGACGTCAGGGTCGCAGCATGCATTGTGCACGGGATCCCCGCGTTATAAGGTTTGTGGGGGTCCCAGGGGGCACAAAACCGCCGACAGTAGATAAACGTCGGCGCTGCACAAAGCCCAGCAAGCGCCAACGTTTATCTACTGTGGGCGGGGGGGAAGCGGCTAATTTTCTTGTTTAAATGGAACCTATCACCAGGTTTTCCCCATATAAAGTATGGCCACCACCAATAGAGCTTTCTTACAGCATACTGAAATGCTGTAAAAAAAAAAATAATAAAAAGTCCCCAATTCCATCTGTAGATCCCCCAAAGAAACCTTTTATTATATTTACAGATGGGGCAGTCAGGTCCGATGGGTGTCTGTGGTCTTGATCCGACACCTCCTTTATTCTTGCGTTTGTCATCCTGTTTCCCTGCTTTGCGTGGATGACGTGTCCTTCGTCATCCACAGGGACACATTTATAAGATTATCCCAGCACAGGGACATTTTATTAAAAGACACATCCAATTGTGAAACTTATTATTATCCCAAGATCTATTGATTAACCCCTTCACTACCAATGGTGGTTTGCACGTTAACTCCCGGGCCAATTTTTACAATTTTGACCACTGTCCTTTTATGAGGCCATAACTCTGGAACGCTTCCATGGATCCCGGTGATTCTGACACTATTTTCTTGTGACATATTGTACTTCATGTTAGTGGTAAAATTTCATTCATATAACCTGCGTTTATTTGTGAAAAAAATGGAAATTTGGCGAAAATGTTGAAAATTTCGCAATTTTCCAACTTTGAATTTTTATTCCCCTAAATCACAGAGATATGGCACACAAAAAACTTAATATGTAACATTTCCCATATGTTTACTTTACATCAGCACAATTTTGGAACCAAAATTTTTTTTTGTTAGGAAGTTATAAGGGTTAAAATTTGACCAGCGATTTCTCATTTTTGCAACACCATTTTATTTTTACGGACCACATCACATTTTAAGTCACTTTGAAGGGTTTATATGATAGAAAATACCCCAAAATGACACCATTCTAAAAACTGCACCCCTTAAGGTGCTCAAAACCACATTCAAGGAGTTTATTAACCCTTCAGGTGCTTCACAGGAATTTTTGAATATTTAAACAAAATGAACATTTAACTTTTTTTCACAAAAAAAATACTTCAGGTTCAATTTTTTTATTTTACCAAGGGTAACAGGAGAAATTGGACTGAAAAAATTATTGTGCAATTTGTCCTGAGTACGCTGATACTGGATATGTGGGGGGGAACCACTGTTTCGGCGCATGGCAGAGCGCAGAAGGGAAGGAGCGCCGTTTGACTTTTACAATGCAAAATTGGCTGGAATTCAGATCGGACGCCATGTCACGTTTGGAGAGCCCCTGATGTACCTAAACAGTGGAAACTCCCCACAAGTGACCCCATTTTGGAAGCTAGACCCCCCAAGGAACTTATATAGATATGTGGTGAGAGCTTTGAACCCACAAGGGCTTCACAGAAGTTTATAACGTACAGCAGTACAATTGAAAAATCATATTTTTTCCACAAAATGATCTTTTCACCCCCAATTTTTATTTTCCCAAGGGTAACAGGACCCTAAAAGTTAATGTGCAATTTGTCCTGAGTAAGCTGATACCCCACATGTGGGGTAAACCACTATTTGGGCGCATGGCAGAGCTTGGAAGGGAAGCAGCGCCATTTGACTTTTTTGGCTGGAATTGAGATCGGACACCATGTCACGTTTGCAAAGCCCCTGATGTACCAAAACAGTGGAATCCCCCCACAAATGTCCTCATTTTGGAAACTAGACCCCCCAAGGAACTTATCTAGATGTCTGGTGAGAACTTTGAACCCCCAAGTGCTTCACAGAAGTTTATAACGCCCAGGCGTGAAAATAAAAAAATCATATTTTTTTCCACAAAAATGATATTTTTGCCCCCAATTATTTATTTTCCTAAGGGCAACAGGAGAAATAGGACCCCAAAAGTTGTTTTGCAAATTGTCCTGAGTAGGCTGATACCCCATATGATGGGGTAAAACACTGTTTGGGTGCATGGCAGAGCTTGGAAGGGAAGGAGCACCATTTGACTTTTTCATCGCAGAATTGGCTGGAATTGAGATCAGACGCCATGTTGCGATTGGAGAGCACCTGATGTGCACAAATAGTGGAAACCCCCAATTCTAACACCAACCCTAACCCCAACACACCCCTAACCCTAACCCTAGCCCTAAGCCTAGCCCTAGCCCTAACCCTAATGGGAAAATGGAAATAAATACATTTTTTAAATTTTATTATTTTTCCCTAACTAAGGGGGTGATAACGGGGGGTTTGATTTACTACTTATGGCGGTTTTTATGTTTGGCGGCTGTCACACGCTAAAAGATGCTTTTTATTGTAAAAATAGTTTTAGCATCACCATATATTGAGAGCTATAACTTTTCCATATTTTGATCCACCGATTCATGTGAGGTCTTATTTTTTGCGGGATGAGTTGACGTTTTTATTGGTACCATGTTCGGGCATGTGACATTTTTTGATCGCTTTTTATTTCGTTTTTTGGGACGCAGAATTTACAAAAACCAGCGTTTCACGAATTTCTTTTGGGTGGTGCGTTTACGCCGTTCTGCGTGCGATAAAATTGATAAAGCTGTTTTCTTCATCGGGTCAGTACGGTTACAGCGATACCTCATTTATGTCATTTTTTTATGTTTTGGCGCTTTTATGCAATGAAAACAATTTTATATAAAAAATAATTATTTTTGCATTGCTTTATTCTGCGAGCTATAACTTTTATATTTTTTCGCTGATGATGCTGTATTATGGCTCGTTTTTTGCGGGACAAGATGACGTTTTCAGTGGTACCATGGATATTTATATATGTCTTTTTGATCACGCGTTATTGCACTTTTTGTTTGGCAGTATGATAATAAATCATTATTTTTTGCCTCGTTTTTAATTTTTATTTTTTAAGGGGTTCGCTTCAGGGGTTAACTAATGGGACAGTTTTATAGGGCGGGTTGTTACGGACGCGGCGATACCAAATATGTGTACTTTTATTGTTTTTTTTTATTTTCAAAAAATGAGTTTATTGGGGAATATTTTTTTTTATTATTTATTTAGCGATTTTTTTAAAATTATTTTTACACTTTTTTTTTTTTTTTACTCTATTACAATGTCCCAGGGGGGACATAACTGTCATGTGACAGATCGCTGATCTGTCACATCACAGATCGCTGTGACAGATCAGCGATCTGTCACAGGCACTGCACAGACTTCCTCATGCCTGCGCTCTGCGGGCAGTGAGAAAGCCAGCTTCCTGCAGGCCCCCGGAGGTAACCGCCGCAATATTGGATCCGAGGACCTGCAGGAAAGGAGCCCCCCGCAGCAGCGCTGCACATTGCGCTGCCGTGGGGGGCTCAGGGAAGCATGGAGGGAGCCCCCTCCCTGCCGATGCTTCCCCTTAACACCCGGTACACCGCGATCGTGTTTGATCGCGGTGTGCAAGGGGTTATCGTGTCTGGGGCGGTCCGTGACTGCCCCTGACACATTGTGCCGGGTGTCAGCTGTGATAATCAGCTGACACCCGGCCGCGATGAGCTGCGCTCACCACGTGGGTGCCGCTGATCGCACTAGGCTTACTATTCCGTCCTTGGGACTTAGGTCCCAGGTCTCATGAACGGAATAGTACGTCCATTGTAGGAAAGGGGTTAAAATGAACTTTTGTTCATGTGAAAACCCTTTACGTAAATTGATTTTTTTTGTTTTTTAATTTATTGAGTGATCTTTTTTAATGACAAAAGCAATTTTTTTTTGTTTGTTTCATTTATATCCAGATTTTAAGCACCCAAAATATCAGAATGCTATTGAAATAAAATAAAACTTATTATAGTTTATCCATAACTGGAAATATCCTTAATGTATCAACTACTCTAAGATCACAGTGCTTCTTTGGTCATGCAACAGATTTAATCATCTCACATTGTATTTTCTTCTTAAATGAGAACTACAAGAAAAGCTATACAAATCCCTTTAATATTTATGGATTTATTGTGTCTTTTGGCACAATTTTGACAAAAAAAAAAACTGACAAAAAAAAAACAAATTGTACAGTATAGATACTCTATCTAAATGAAGCTATTATAGGTTGACTTACAGGGAATCTGTCAGATCATTTTTGCCTACTCTGCTAATAGTATCTGGGAATATTGCTTGGGCAGCCCTTTCAGGATATGTAACTTTATTTTTGTACATTGCCTCGTTGCCTTCCTCTAAACCCCTGAAAATGTAATCAAACAACAGGAAGGAAAAAGTGAAGATCTGAAGCCGCTGTCTCATAATAAGCTCTAGATTGTGAGTAGAGTTGAGCGAAACGGGTCGGTCAAGTTCAAAAGTCGGCGACTTTTGCTGAAGTCGGGTTTCATGAAACGAAACCCGACCATAGCGTGAAGTCACATTTCAAATGATGCTTCCAGCGCCCTTTTTCAGCCAATGATGGAGGACTCACACTGTGGGCAGCGCAATGACATAGGCATCGGTCACAACCATCTTTGAGAAGGGCATGCAAGTGATTGGCTGGCTTTGTGTGGCGTCACAGGGGCTATAAAAGGGCATGCACACAGACTGCCATCTTACTTCTGCCGATCTTAGCATTAGGGAGAGGTTGCAGCTACTGATTCAGAATAAGGGAGAGCGTTAGGCAGGGAAGATGAACCAAAAAACTGCTTCTGCTGTTAGCGATTTGCACTGTACAACACAACACTTTGTGTTCAGTGACAGGGGAGGCTCTATTTTTGTGTATCAGCTCTGTTGGTTATTAGGCTGCCTTATAAGGCTCCCTGATAGCTGCATTGCTGTTTGCACACTGCTGTGCAAACTGCTTTTTTAAAAGCAAAAATACTTTTCTTCCTCTTTCTGCACAGTTACCAAGCGTTCATTTTTCCACCCTTTTGTGTGCAGCAGTCCTGCTTATTAGGCTGCCTGCTGCCATACTTGGACTGAGAGCATCATTGTCAGCCTCCCAAAATCTCTAGTGAGATCCAAATTCTCAGCAATCCTATAGACACCCTCCACCTTGTCATACACCATCCAATTTTAGCCTGTTACATTGAGGTGTAATCTCTAGTGTTGAGCATTCCGATACCACAAATATCGGGTATGGGCCGATATTCGCAGTATCTGAATTCCGATACTGAGTTCCGATACTTTTTGCATATCGAATACCGGAATCGGAAGTTCCCTTAATGCTATGAGCCAGTTTGATTTGATTCAGCCAATGACAATCCTCAGAAGTGTGGGCACATCCTGTTAGGCATGTAGGCATGTTAACTAATGGCATGGCTGTGATTGGCTGCTGAAATGATGTCATGATGCACTATAAAAGCCGCCGCCGCCATTTAGGGATCACGCTGCTGTGAATTCAGTTAATGACAGGCTGCTGTTCAAGACTCTGAGGGACAGTTAGAGATAGCGATTTTCCAAATAATATTGTGCTTTACCCAGGCTACATTATCAATCAGTGCTGTTCACAGCTGTCTGCAAGGTTTGTGTGAGTGCAGCTCACACTGTGTAGTGTGTCCTGCAGCCACGTCTGGTTGTAGGCCGCTCAGCGTGCGTCACTGCCTCACACATATTTTTTTTTTATTGCTGCAAATGTTTCATTAATTCTCCTATTAGTGTGCATCCATCCGTATCCATATACATTGGTTGCAAACACTATAGGAGTAGACAGCGGAGCCTTTCTGCAGCCTTTCAGTGCTAGTGCCCAGTTATCTGCACTGTTCACGGCTGTCTGAGAGGTCTCTGTGTGTGAGTGCAGCTCAAGCTGTAGTGTGTCCTGCAGCCACATCTGGTTGTAGGCCGCTCAGCGTGCATCACTGCCTCACACATATTTTCTTTTATTGCAGCTCATTTTTCATTAATTCTCCTATTAGTGTGCAGCTATCCGTATCCATATACATTGGTTGGTTGCAAACACTATATAGGAGTAGATAGAGGAGCTTTTTTTCTGGCTTGTGCCCTGCAGCCGCAGCCAGATTAGTATTACCCTATTTTTTGGAGCCTCATCTATTGCATTGTAGGTTACCTTCCTGCATTGTAATAGCTCCAAAAAGTTTGTGATACTATCGCTTTCACATCTTTGTTCACATCCTTTTTGTGTTTTTGAAAAAAAAAAAAAAATAAAGTTCACCAAACACTCCACTTGACAGTTGTATAGGCCACATTAGCTCATATTAAAGTGTAGTCCACACACTTTATAAAATTAGTGTTTCTTATACCTGTTAGCAGCTGTTCAGGAATAAGCACACTAAGCCCCCCTTTGTACTTTTCTGCCTATCTTTATCAGTCTACCAAGATGAAGAAGGCAGGGAGTAAGGCACGTGGTTGCAGCAGGGAGAGGACGTGGGGATTCTGTGCCTGCTGAGGGCACCAGTGAGTCAGCATCCCCCAGTTTTACCAGGCAACAGTCCTTTATGCGCAGCTTTGTAGGACCTCGCCGCACCCCACTGCTGCGGGATGAACAAATTGAAGCCGTTGTCTGATGGATGGCAGCTAACACATCGACTTCAATGACTTCCACATCCTCTCAGGGCCAGAGCACTGAAGAGCAACCATCTGTCTCTTCACCACCTGCCAAATTGCCCAGGCAGTAAGAGAGCCCTGGACAGGAGCCATCTCAGTCTCTACTTCTGTTCTCTGAATCTGTTGGCTTGGAAAGAGGGGGCCAGCCAAGCAGCATTCAAGAATGTCAAGAAGAGGGAGTATGCAGTGATGCGCAACTGCTTTGTCCCTCTGAATCTGAAGAGGCGGGTGGGCCAGTGCATATGGTCAGCACACCTCAGTACGCATCAGATGATGAGACTCAGGTGCCACTTTCCAGTGCGTACGGTGCTGGCGAGACTACCCATGAGAAGCAGGTGTTTGAAGAGGGGAGTATAGATGATGAGGTCCTTGACCCAGCATGGCATGAGGAACAGGAAGGTGGTGGGAGCAGCTCTGAGGAAGAGATTCCCCGAACGGCCAAAACAGGAGGGAGAGGGAGGGGGCAGACTTGGTTGCCTGTAGCCTCCACTTCGGCACACGTTAGGAGCATTCCTCTTCCAAAAGCCAAAACGGGCGCTCCCAAGACTTGCAGTGTGTGGTCCTTTTTTGACATAGTTGCAGATGACATTTGCTTTGTCAAATGCAAGCTGTGTCACCAGAAAGTCAAAAGAGGGGAAAGTGTCAGCAACCTCAATACCACAAATATGTGCAAACTAGAGTTGAGCGACTTTTGGTTTTTTAGGGTCGCGTTTCGTTTCGTGAAACCCGACTTTTCCAAAAGTCGGGTCGAGCAAGATCGTCCGATTATAGGGAAAAGTCGGGGTCGTCCCGAAACACGAAACCCAATGTAAGTCAATGGGGAATAAAAGTCGGCAGTGAGAGGAGGACAGGAAACACACCTACAGTGCCCATTTGAATGCCAAAAGCATCAATTCTTCTTACTTAAGCTTGTCAACCTTAATTAACTTCATAATACAAGTTACGCACTGAAAAATGGGGGTTATTTGGCTAAAGTTGTGGGGGGGAGGGCTGGCTGCAGGTTTTCATGTGCCCTGGGCGAAAGAGCGCCCCTTTAACACATACCACAACTCATCATGCTCCGATACGGCAGAGAAATAGCGGTATAGTACAATGAAAAATACCTCACTTTTTACATCTCATGACGAGGCCCATCTATTTCTCCATACAGAATCATTGGTCCCATATAGGGTTGAGCGACTTTTGGTTTTTTAGGGTCGCGTTTCGTTTCGTGAAACCCGACTTTTCCAAAAGTCGGGTCGAGCAAGATCGTCCAATTATAGGGAAAAGTCGGGGTCGTCCCGAAACACGAAACCCAATGTAAGTCAATGGGGAATAAAAGTCGGCAGTGAGAGGAGGACAGGAAACACACCAACAGTGCCCATTTGAATGCCAAAAGCATCAATTCTTCTTACTTAAGCTTGTCAACCTTAATTAACTTCATAATACAAGTTACGCACTGAAAAATGGGGGTTATTTGGCTACAGACTGTGGGGGGGGAGGGCTGGCTCCAGGTTTTCATGTGCCCTGGGCGAAAGAGCGCCCCTTTATCACATACCACAACTCATCATGCTCCGATACGGCAGAGAAATAGCGGTATAGTACAATGAAAAATACCTCACTTTTTACATCTCATGACGAGGCCCATCTATTTCTCCATATAGAATCATTGGTCCCATATAATGTTTGAAACAGTATATGATGAGCTCCACATAATGCTACAGTATGTGTTGGTCCCCATGGATGAAGCTCCACTGTCTTATGGGCCCAAATAATGCTCCAAACATAATGGGCCTCATTTCTAATGCTCTAGTGTATAATGGGCCCTGTAAATGCTGCTCCAGTGTCTGATGTCCACCTTTGGAATGTTCCAGTGTATGGTGGGCCCCATCTATCATTCTCAGACGGTGTTAGACCCAGTATGGATTGCACGTGATTGCACAAAGGTGAGAAAGGGTACCGTATCCCCAGATAACATGTATGGATAGTGTACACATTCAAAATATATGTCTATACATCAGGAGGCATGCTCAGACGGTGTTAGGCCCAGTATGGATTGCACGTGATTGCACAAAGGTTAGAAAGGGTACCGTATCCCCAGATAACATGTATGGATAGCATACACATTCAAAATATATGTCTCAGGAGGCAGGCTCAGATGGTGTTAGGCCCAGTATGGATTGCACGTGATTGCACAAAGGTTAGAAAGGGTACCGTATCCCCAGATAACATGTATGGATAGCGTACACATTCAAAATATATGTCTCAGGAGGCAGGCTCAGACGGTGTTAGGCCCAGTATGGATTGCACGTGATTGCACAAAGGTTAGAAAGTGTACCGTATCCCCAGATAACATGTATGGATAGCGTACACATTCAAAATATATGTCTCAGGAGGCAGGCTCAGACGGTGTTAGGCCCAGTATGGATTGCACGTGATTGTACAGAGGTTAGAAAGGGTACCGTATCCCCGGATAACATGTATGGATAGCGTACTCATGCAAAATATATGTCTCAGGAGGCAGGCTCAGACGGTGTTAGGCCCAGTATGGATTGCACGTGATTGCACAAAGGTTAGAAAGGATAACGTATCCCCAGATAACATGTATGGATAGCGTACACATTCAAAATATATGTCTCAGGAGGCAGGCTCAGACGGTGTTAGGCCCAGTATGGATTGCACGTGATTGCACAAAGGTTAGAAAGGGTACCGTATCCCCAGATAACATGTATGGATAGCGTACACATTCAAAATATATGTCTCAGGAGGCAGGCTCAGACGGTGTTAGGCCCAGTATGGATTGCACGTGATTGCACAAAGGTTAGAAAGGGTACCGTATCCCCAGATAACATGTATGGATAGCGTACACATTCAAAATATATGTCTCAGGAGGCAGGCTCAGACGGTGTTAGGCCCAGTATGGATTGCACGTGATTGCACAAAGGTTAGAAAGGGTACCGTATCCCCAGATAACATGTATGGATAGCGTACACATTCAAAATATATGTCTCAGGAGGCAGGCTCAGACGGTGTTAGGCCCAGTATGGATTGCACGTGATTGCACAAAGGTTAGAAAGGGTACCGTATCCCCGGATAACATGTATGGATAGCGTACACATTCAAAATATATGTCTATACATCAGGAGGCAGGCTCAGACGGTGTCAGGCACAGTATGGATTTGACGGCCCAGATTACACAGCGGAGGAGCAGGGAGAGGTAAAGATTGCAATTGCTGGGGCCCTGCCCAAGCAAGGGGGGCCCACTCGTGGGCGTCGGTACTGGCACTGGGCCCCTCATAGTACAGCGGTGTGTCTGACGGCGGGTGTGCACCACCACCGTCAGAGACACTTGATTGCACTATGAGGGACCCTGTGCCAGTGCACGCGCCCAAGAGTCGGCCTACCCACCTGTCCAGGGCAACGGCACTCGCACGGTGTTGTGCGCTAGGTGGTGACCCCGGCCATGGGGGGGGAGGCAGCACAGTTAGGGAGTTTTAGAAAGTGGCATATGTTGATGTTGGACATTCAGCTGATGCAAAAGGCGAAATAGGTGAAGTACCAGGAAGAGGTGGACCAAAGCAAGCCATTTTTCTGTCACCCTATGTGTCATCAGGGGAAGGTGGGACAAAATCCTTGGAAACCCATGCGTGGTTCATTTTAATGAAGGTTAGATCATCCACATTTTGGGTTGACAGACGGGTCCTTTTTTCTGTCAGGATTGATCCAGCTGCACTGAAGACTCTTTCCGATAGCACACTTGCAGCTGGGCAAGCGAGCTCCTGTAAGGCATATTGGGCCAATTCAGGCCAGGTGTCCAGTTTAGCGGCCCAATAGTCAAAGGGGAATGACCTGTGTGGGAGAACATCGATATGGGAGGAAAAGTAGTTTGTAACCATAGTTGACAACAGCTGTCTCCTGTCACTTTCCATCGATGCAGTATTACCAGTTGTGTGAGCGGTATTTGAAAAATCAGTCCACAACATTGTCATGAAACCCCTGTCTCCAACGCCACTTCTGCTGTGTGCACCACGAACACCTCTGCCAAGCTGCCCCCGGCCCGTACGGCTCGTGTGAGAACCATCACCGCTGCTGTGTGCTGGGAATGCCTCAAGCAACCGATTTACCAGAGTTGCTTGTTTATTAGCCAATATTAGGTCAAGGTTCTCCTGTGGCATGATGTTTTGTAATTTGCCTTTATAGCGTGGATCCAGGATGCTGGCCAACCAGTAGTCGTCATCGTTCATCATTTTGGCAATGCGGGGTCCCTTTTTAGGATCCGCAAGGCATAATCTGACATGTGGGCCAATGTTCCCGTTGTCAATGATGCACTGCGAGTGCTGGGTGGAGGAGCACTTTCTGGCAAATCCACATCCCTCCAGTCACGCACAAACCCTGTACCAGACCTTGTCACGCCAACATTTTCACTTGCCCCACGAGATGCATCCTCCTCCCCTAAGTAATCATCCCCATCATCCTCCTCCTCCTCCTCTTCTTCCTCCACCTCGTCCAGGAGAGGTCCATGAGCAGACAATGGCTGAATGTCATCAAGGATTCCCTCCTCCTCTTCCTCCTCATCAACATTGGCTGCAGATGCCTGCTCCTTAAGGTGCTTCAAAGTTTGCATGAGCAGACGCATAAGTGGGATGCTCATGCTTAGGATGGCGTCGTCTGCGCTTACCAGCCGTGTGCATTCCTCAAAACACTGAAGGACTTTACAAAGGTCTTTCAGCTTCGACCACTGCACACCTGTCAACTCCATGTCTGCTCTCAAAGTGCCTGGCCGTGTATCCTCCCACAAATGCATTATGGCCTGCCTCTGCTCGCACAGCCGCTCCACCATGTGCAGGGTGGAGTTCCACCTTGTTGCAATGTCGATAATGAGGCGGTGGTTGGGAAGGTGGAGCAATCGCTGCAGCTTCTGCATACGAACGGAGTGTACAGGCGACCGGCGGATGTGCACGCACAGTCTTCGCACCTTCTGGAGCAGGGCTGTTAACTCCGGATAATTTTTGAGGAAGCACTGCACCACCAGGTTCAAGGTGTGAGCCAAGCAAGGTATGTGGCTGAGTTTTGAAAGGGCTATGGCTGCCACAAAATTACAGCCGTTATCACTAACTACCTTGCCTGCCTCAAGATGTACACTGCCCAGCCATGACTCAGTTTGTCGCTTCAAGTACTCGGCTAGCACCTCGGCGGTGTGTCTGTCGCCCAAACACATCATCTGCAACACAGCCTGCTGACGCTTTCCACTAGCTGCTCGATAGGGGGACACATCGTGTGCAACAGTGGCAGCTGCAGATGGAGTGCTCGTACGTCTGCGCTCTGTGGACGAGCTTTCGCATCTAGAGGAGGAGGAGGAGGAGGAGGGTCGAACGCCTACAGCCAACTGTTTCCTATACCGTGGGCTAGGCAGCACTGTCCCACCACCGCTGTCCCCTGTGGACCCTGCATCCACCACATTAACCCAGTGCGCAGTGATGGACACGTAACGGCCCTGGCCATGCCGACTGGACCATGCATCAGTAGTGAGGTGCACCTTTCCGCTCACTGACTGCTTGAGTGCATGGACAATGCAGTCTTTCACATGATGGTGGAGGGCTGGGATGGCTTTACGAGAGAAGAAGTGGCGACTGGGTAGGTCATAGCTTGTTACTGCATAGGCCATGAGTTCGCGGAAAGCTGTGCTTTCCACCAACCGAAAGGGCATCATCTCAAACGAGATTAGTTTGGCAATGTGGGCGTTCAAACCCAGTGTACGCAGATGAGAGACTGAGTACTTTCTTGACCTACTCATAGTGTCTGGGAGGGTGAGCTGGACTTGAGAGCTGCATATGGTGGAAGTAGCGGTGGACAGGGCGGACTGAGAGAGGGTTGATGATGGTGATGGAGTTGGTGTTCTTTCTGATGGCCTAGAATCAGTCTTTCGTTGATATAACAGTGGGATTCCCTGACTGCTGTGGCCTTGCAACGACACCTCAACATTTGCTGCTGTGCTAACCGGTGGGCTTACAGTGGGGGGGAAACAATGTAGCGTTGCTGACTACCTTCGTTGTGATCAGTTGCACATGTGGCACTTGAGGTTTGGTGTTGTGTCCACGCTTGCAAGTGCATGCTGGTTAAATGTCTAAGCATGCAACTGGTATTCAAATTTTTCAGATTTTTCCCTCGGCTAAAGGTCTTTGCGCACTTCTTACAGATAACCTTGGCCTGATCATGAGGATTTTGTTAAAAAAAGTGCCACACTGCACTCTTCCTACTTTGGCAGACATTTTGCGGCCTAGCACGCTGTGATCTTTTGACCCTCTGGACAAGCTGTCCAGCAACTCTTTTGATGTTTGGAACCTGTCTTTGGAGTGCTCCGGGCCTGCCAGATAACAGCTGTTGCGATGTCGATGTCTGCTGTGGATGCTCCTCATCTGAGCTATTGGAAGCAGCACCCTCTTCCCCCAAAGGATGCCAATCTGGGTCAACAACTGGGTCATCCATCACCTCCTCTTTTATGTCATGTGCACCTTCCTCTGTGTCACCGTGTATGGTGGTATAGTGTGCGGGAAGGGGCACCTGAGTCTCATCAGGGTCAGAATCTGGCTCTGTACACTGCGAGGACAATGTAGTGCTCTGAGTGAATGTACCAGCAGAATCATCCATCAGCGGCTGTGCATCAGTGCACTCCATGTCAGATTCATCTTGGCCTGGGTAATTCACCATTTCACTTGATAATCCAGGCATGGTATGTGAAAACAGCTCCATGGAGTAATCAGTAGTATGGCCTGCGTCATCCTTCAATCTTGGTTAGGTTGAAGGACACAAGGAAAGGGGTGGTTCATGAACATGAGCCTCCAATGACGACTCAGTGCTTTTATTTTTTACAACTGAAGAAGAAGAGGCGATAGAGCTGGAGGCTGAGTCAGCAATGTAAGACAAAACTTTTTCCTGATGCTCTGCCTTTAAAAGCGGTTTGCCAACTCCTAGAAAACTAAGCGTTCGAGGCCTTATGTAGCCAGACGATGACGCAGGCTCAGCACCTCCTTCATTCGGTCCTATTTTGCTCTTGCCACTACCATCAGATCCACCACCAACACCATCATTACCAGCTGCCAACCCCCGCCCAATTCCATGGCCTCTTCCACCAGCCTTCCTCATTTTTGGTAGAAATGTAGACAAAATCCAACAAACTATATAGTAATGTAAAACAAGGTACAAGGTGTCTATAGGACAGGGGAGATTTTGAATTTCTGCTGACACTTGTGGACACTGGACACTTTTGGATTGTGTGAGGCCCACTGATATCTGAGCGCTATGTGACAGGCTCGATGGCACAGCTGTGACCAAAGTGACTAGAGGATAAGGGAGATTTTGAATCTCTGCACACACTTTTGGACACTGGACACTTTTGGATTGTGTGAGGCCCACTGATATCTGAGCGCTATGTCACAGGCTCGATGGCACAGCTGTGACCAAAGTGACTAGAGGATAAGGGAGATTTTGAATCTCTGCACACACTTTTGGACACTGGACACTTTTGGATTGTGTGAGGCCCACTGATATCTGAGCGCTATGTGACAGGCTCGATGGCACAGCTGTGACCAAAGTGACTAGAGGATAAGGGAGATTTTAAATCTCTGCACACACTTTTGGACACTGGACACTTTTGGATTGTGTGAGGCCCACTGATATCTGAGCGCTATGTGACAGGCTCGATGGCATAGCTGTGACCAAAGTGACTAGAGGATAAGGGAGATTTTGAATCTCTGCACACACTTTTGGACACTGGACACTTTTGGATTGTGTGAGGCCCACTGATATCTGAGCGCTATGTGACAGGCTCGATGGCACAGCTGTGACCAAAGTGACTAGAGGATAAGGGATATTTTGAATCTCTGCACACACTTTTGGACACTGGATGGACACTTTTGGATTGTGTGAGGCCCACTGATATCTGAGCGCTATGTGACAGGCTCGATGGCACAGCTGTGACCAAAGTGACTAGAGGATAAGGGAGATTTTGAATCTCTGCACACACTTTTGGACACTGGACACTTTTGGATTGTGTGAGGCCCACTGATATCTGAGCGCTATGTGACAGGCTCGATGGCACAGCTGTGACCAAAGTGACTAGAGGATAAGGGAGATTTTGAATCTCTGCACACACTTTTGGACACTGGACACTTTTGGATTGTGTGAGGCCCACTGATATCTGAGCGCTATGTGACAGTCTCGATGGCACAGCTGTGACCAAAGTGACTAGAGGATAAGGGAGATTTTGAATCTCTGCACACACTTTTGGACACTGGATGGACACTTTTGGATTGTGTGAGGCCCACTGATATCTGAGCGCTATGTGACAGGCTCGATGGCACAGCTGTGACCAAAGTGACTAGAGGATAAGGGAGTTTTGAATCTCTGCACACACTTTTGGACACTGGACACTTTTGGATTGTGTGAGGCCCACTGATATCTGAGCGCTATGTGACAGGCTCGATGGCACAGCTGTCACCAAAGTGACTAGAGGATAAGGGAGATTTTGAATCTCTGCACACACTTTTAGACACTGGATGGACACTTTTGGGTTGTGTGAGGCCCACTGATATCTGAGCGCTATGTGACAAGCTCGATGGCACAGCTGTGACCAAAGTGACTAGAGGATAAGGGAGATTTTGAATCTCTGCACACACTTTTGGACACTGGATGGACACTTTTGGATTGTGTGAGGCCCACTGATATCTGAGCGCTATGTGACAGGCTCGATGGCACAGCTGTGACCAAAGTGACTAGAGGATAAGGGAGTTTTGAATCTCTGCACACACTTTTGGACACTGGACACTTTTGGATTGTGTGAGGCCCACTGATATCTGAGCGCTATGTGACAGGCTCGATGGCACAGCTGTCACCAAAGTGACTAGAGGATAAGGGAGATTTTGAATCTCTGCACACACTTTTAGACACTGGATGGACACTTTTGGGTTGTGTGAGGCCCACTGATATCTGAGCGCTATGTGACAAGCTCGATGGCACAGCTGTGACCAAAGTGACTAGAGGATAAGGGAGATTTTGAATCTCTGCACACACTTTTGGACACTGGATGGACACTTTTGGATTGTGTGAGGCCCACTGATATCTGAGCGCTATGTGACAGGCTCGATGGCACAGCTGTGACCAAAGTGACTAAAGGATAAGGGAGATTTTGAATCTCTGCACACACTTTTGGACACTGGATGGACACTTTTGGATTGTGTGAGGCCCACTGATATCTGAGCGCTATGTGACAGGCTCGATGGCACAGCTGTGACCAAAGTGACTAGAGGATAAAGGAGATTTTGAATCTCTGCACACACTTTTGGACACTGGACACTTTTGGATTGTGTGAGGCCCACTGATATCTGAGCGCTATGTGACAGGCTCGATGGCATAGCTGTGACCAAAGTGACTAGAGGATAAGGGAGATTTTGAATCTCTGCACACACTTTTGGACACTGGACACTTTTGGATTGTGTGAGGCCCACTGATATCTGAGCGCTCTGTGACAGGCTCGATGGCACAGCTGTGACCAAAGTGACTAGAGGATAAGGGATATTTTGAATCTCTGCACACACTTTTGGACACTGGATGGACACTTTTGGATTGTGTGAGGCCCACTGATATCTGAGCGCTATGTGACAGGCTCGATGGCACAGCTGTGACCAAAGTGACTAGAGGATAATGGAGATTTTGAATCTCTGCACACACTTTTGGACACTGGACACTTTTGGATTGTGTGAGGCCCACTGATATCTGAGCGCTATGTGACAGGCTCGATGGCATAGCTGTGACCAAAGTGACTAGAGGATAAGGGAGATTTTGAATCTCTGCACACACTTTTGGACACTGGACACTTTTGGATTGTGTGAGGCCCACTGATATCTGAGCGCTATGTGACAGTCTCGATGGCACAGCTGTGACCAAAGTGACTGGAGGATAAGGGAGATTTTGAATCTCTGCACACACTTTTGGACACTGGATGGACACTTTTGGATTGTGTGAGGCCCACTGATATCTGAGCGCTATGTGACAGGCTCGATGGCACAGCTGTGACCAAAGTGACTAGAGGATAAGGGAAATTTTGAATCTCTGCACACACTTTTGGACACTGGACACTTTTGGATTGTGTGAGGCCCACTGATATCTGAGCGCTATGTGACAGGCTCGATGGCACAGCTGTCACCAAAGTGACTAGAGGATAAGGGAGATTTTGAATCTCTGCACACACTTTTAGACACTGGATGGACACTTTTGGATTGTGTGAGGCCCACTGATATCTGAGCGCTATGTGACAAGCTCGATGGCACAGCTGTGACCAAAGTGACTAGAGGATAAGGGAGATTTTGAATCTCTGCACACACTTTTGGACACTGGATGGACACTTTTGGATTGTGTGAGGCCCACTGATATCTGAGCGCTATGTGACAGGCTCGATGGCACAGCTGTGACCAAAGTGACTAAAGGATAAGGGAGATTTTGAATCTCTGCACACACGTTTGGACACTGGATGGACACTTTTGGATTGTATGAGGCCCACTGATATCTGAGCGCTATGTGACAGGCTCGATGGCACAGCTGTAACCAAAGTGACTAGAGGATAAGGGAGATTTTGAATCTCTGCACACACTTTTGGACACTGGATAGACACTTTTGTATTGTGTGAGGCCCACTGATATCTGAGCGCTATGTGACAGTCTCGATGGCACAGCTGTGACCAAAGTGACTAGAGGATAAGGGAGATTTTGAATCTCTGCACAAACGTTTGGACACTGGATGGACACTTTTGGATTGTGTGAGGCCCACTGATATCTGAGCGCTATGTGACAGGCTCGATGGCACAGCTGTGACCAAAGTGACTAGAGGATAAGGGAGATTTTGAATCTCTGCACACACTTTTGGACACTGGACACTTTTGGATTGTGTGAGGCCCAATGAATATCTGAGCGCTATGTGACAGGCTCGATGGCACAGCTGTGACAAAAGTGACTAGAGGATATGGGAGATTGGATTGCTTTTAAAAAAGCAGTTTGCGGAGCAGTGGGTAAACAGCAATGCAGGAATGTCAGGAAGCCTTAGAAGGCAGCCCAACAACCAACACCACTGATACACCACTATATAGCCTCCCCTTGCAATGCACACACAGTGACTGGTGTGTTGTGCAGGCCAAATTGCTAGCAGCAGAAGCAGTTTTTTTTTCTTCTCAGCAGGACAAAAAAAAAAAATTGGGATTGCTTTTAAAAAAGCAGTTTGCGGAGCAGTGGGTAAACAGCAATGCAGGAATGTCAGGAAGCCTTAGAAGGCAGCCCAACAACCAACACCACTGATACACCACTATTTAGTCTCCCCTTGTACTGCACACACAGTGACTGGTGTGTTGTGCAGGCCAAATCGCTAGCAGCAGAAGCAGTTTTTTTGTCTTCTTCCCTGCCTAACGCTCTCCCTACAGAATCAGCAGCAACCTCTCCCTATACTAAGATCGGCAGAAGTAAGATGGCGGTCGGCGTGCACGCCCTTTTATACCCCCTGTGACGCCCACCAAAGCAAGCCAATCACTTGCATGCCCTTCTGAAAGATGGTGGTGACCTGTGCCTATGTCATCACATTGCCCACAGTGTCCGTGGATCCTGATTGGCTGAAAAAGAGCGCAAAACAAACTTTTGAAACTCGACTTTGGCGCGTAAGTCGCCGACCTCGTGGCCGACCTCATCCTAGGGTCGGGTTTCGTTTCATGAAACCCGACTTTGCCAAAAGTCGGTGACTTTTGAATTTTTTCGACCCGTTTCGCTCAACTCTAGTCCCATATAATGTTTGAAACAGTATATGATGAGCTCCACATAATGCTACAGTATATGTTGGTCCCCATGGATGAAGCTCCACTGTCTTATGGGCCCAAATAATGCTCCAAACATAATGGGCCCCATTTCTAATGCTCTAGTGTATAATGGGCCCTGTAAATGCTGCTCCAGTGTCTGATGTCCACCTTTGGAATGTTCCAGTGTATGGTGGGCCCCATCTATCATTCTCCAGAGTATAGTGCTCCCCAAAAATTGCTGTCCCAACATTGAAAACAATCAAATAAGTCTCCTCGCTAGGGAATCCCTGTAGTTGTCTGGATTCCTCGTCGTCCCCATCTTCCATCTCACTGCACAGTATTTCAACTTTGCAAGTGCTGTGATCCTGAGAAAAGCAGGGGGGGCCCACTCGTTGGCGACGGCACTGGCACAGGGCCCCTGATAGTACGGTGGTGTGTCTGATGGCGGGTGGGCCGAACCTGCACTTTCATCTGCAGCTTCCTCTTTGTCACCGTGTAAGATGGAACTGTATATGGGAAGGGTAACCTGAGTTTCATCAGGGTCAGATTCAGGTCATGTAGCGTGCGAGGGGAATGTAGTGGTCTGGGTCAATGTGCCAGCAGATTCATCGAGCAGTGGCTGGGCATCAGTGCACTTGTGTCGCCCCCAGGAGTACGGTCGCCACAGTGGCATTACCTTCTTCCTAGGGAGTGTGATGTCATGCTTGGGAGCAACGAAGGATCTCTCTAGCAGGTTAACTGATTGGGCGGCGTTATTCCCACGGGTCATGACCCTCCAAACAGCGTTCATGAAGGCAAAGTGTTTGTTTTACGTGGGCAGTATGGTTGCAAAGCTGAACCTTAAAGGAATGTCCAGAAGGGCACCACCAGGAGTGGAGCCTACGGTTAAATTCGACTCCACCTGGGTAACCTCAACCATGCCAGCTACAGAACAGATGCACACATTGCAAGCTTAATTCCGTTAATGAACGAGACTCCGTCATGCCTCGCGGTCCGAGTCCGGCTTACTAGAGGGACACGTGAGGCTCTGGCACATGAGATTGGCCAATAACTGGTGTGTCATGCCCTTACATGTCCATGGCTGCATGTGCGCTACACTGAAAAGGCCAGCGTTTGTCGCTTACAGGTGCAGATAACCCGCTGAACAACGTTAGTGATTGGGATCACTGATTACAATTATTACCCGCGAATAATGATTTCCCAGTAAGTGCAGGTCAACCGCAGTTCCGGAATTAGGCCTAACCGTCATTCCTGAAAAAATGAAAAACTTACGTGTGCAAACCACAGGTGCTGTAGCTTGCTTAACAGCTCGCCAGCCGTTCTCACGCCCAGTATGGATTACACGTGATTGCACAAAGGTGAGAAAGGGTACCGTATCCCCAGATAACATGTAAGGATAGCGTACACATTCAAAATATATGTCTATATATCAGGAGGCAGGCTCAGACGGTGTTAGGCCCAGTATGGATTGCACGTGATTGCACAAAGGTTAGAAAGGGTACCGTTTCCCCGGATAACATGTATGGATAGCATACACATTCAAAATATATGTCTCAGGAGGCAGGCTCAGACGGTGTTAGGCCCAGTATGGATTGCACGTGATTGCACAAAGGTTAGAAAGGGTACCGTATCCCCGGATAACATGTATGGATAGTGTACACATTCAAAATATATGTCTCAGGAGGCAGGCTCAGACAGTGTTAGGCCCAGTATGGATTGCACGTGATTGCACTAAGGTTAGAAAGGGTACCGTTTCCCCGGATAACATGTATGGATAGCGTACACATTCAAAATATATGTCTCAGGAGGCAGGCTCAGACGGTGTTAGGCCCAGTATGGATTGCACGTGATTGCACAAAGGTTAAAAAGGGTACCGTTTCCCCGGATAACATGTATGGATAGCGTACACATTCAAAATATATGTCTCAGGAGGCAGGCTCAGACGGTGTTAGGCCCAGTATGGATTGCACGTGATTGCACAAAGGTTAGAAAGGGTAACGTATCCCCGGATAACATGTATGGATAGCGTACACATTCAAAATATATGTCTCAGGAGGCAGGCTCAGACGGTGTTAGGCCCAGTATGGATTGCACGTGATTGCACAAAGGTTAGAAAGGGTACCGTTTCCCCGGATAACATGTATGGATAGCGTACACATTCAAAATATATGTCTATACATCAGGAGGCAGGCTTAGACGGTGTCAGGCACAGTATGGATTTGACGGCCCAGACTACACAGCGGAGGAGCAGGGAGAGGTAAAGATTGCAAATGCTGGGGCCCTGCCCATGCAAGGGGGGCCCACTCGTGGGCGTCGGTACTGGCACTGGGCCCCTCATAGTACGGCGGTGTGTCTGACGGCGGGTGTGCACCACCACCGTCAGAGACACTTGATTGCACTATGAAGGACCCTGTACCAGTGCCCGCGCCCAAGAGTCGGCCTACCCACCTGTCCAGGGCAACGGCACTCGCACGGTTTCGTGCGCTAGGTGGTGACCCCGGCCATGGGGGGGGAGGCAGCACAGTTAGGGAGTTTTAGAAAGTGGCATATGTTGATGTTGGACATTCAGCTGATGCAAAAGGTGAAATAGGTCAAGTCCCAGGAAGAGGTGGACCAAAGCAAGCCATTTTTCTGTCACCCTATGTGTCATCAGAGGAAGGTGGGACAAAATCCTTGGAAACCCATGCGAGGTTCATTTTAATGAAGGTTAGATCATCCACATTTTGGGTTGACAGACGGGTCCTTTTTTCTGTCAGGATTGATCCAGCTGCACTGAAGACTCTTTCCGATAGCATACTTGCAGCTGGGCAAGCGAGCTCCTGTAAGGCATATTGTGCCAATTCAGGCCAGGTGTCCAGTTTAGCGGCCCAATAGTCAAAGGGGAATGACCTGTGTGGGAGAACATCGATATGGGAGGAAAAGTAGTTTGTAACCATAGTTGACAACTGCTGTCTCCTGTCACTTTCCATCGATGCAGTATTACCAGTTGTGTGAGCGGTACTTGAAAAATCAGTCCACAACATTGTCATGAAACCCCTGTCTCCAACGCCACTTCTGCTGTGTGCACCACGAACACCTCTGCCAAGCTGCCCCCGGCCTGTACGGCTCGTGTGAGAACCATCACCGCTGCTGTGTGCTGGGAATGCCTCAAGCAACCGATTTACCAGAGTTGCTTGTTTATTAGCCAATATTAGGTCAAGGTTCTCCTGTGGCATGATGTTTTGTAATTTGCCTTTATAGCGTGGATCCAGGATGCTGGCCAACCAGTAGTCGTCATCGTTCATCATTTTGGCAATGCGTGGTTCCCTTTTTAGGATCTGCAAGGCATAATCTGACATGTGGGCCAATGTTCCCGGTGTCAATGATGCACTGCGAGTGCTGGTTGGAGGAGCACTTTCTGGCAAATCCACATCCCTCCAGTCACGCACAAACCCTGTACCAGACCTTGCCACGCCAACATTTTCACTTGCCCCACGAGATGCATCCTCCTCCCCTAAGTAATCATCCCCATCATCCTCCTCCTCCTCCTCTTCTTCCTCCACCTCGTCCAGGAGAGGTCCCTGAGCAGACAATGGCTGAATGTCATCAAGGATTCCCTCCTCCTCTTCCTCCTCATCAACATTGGCTGCAGAAGCTGCTCCTTAAGGTGCGTCAAAGTTTGCATGAGCAGACGCATAAGTGGGATGCTCATGCTTAGGATGGCGTCGTCTGCGCTTACCAGCCGTGTGCATTCCTCAAAACACTGAAGGACTTTACAGAGGTCTTTCAGCTTCGACCACTGCACACCTGTCAACTCCATGTCTGCTCTCAAAGTGCCTGGCCGTGTATCCTCCCACAAATGCATTATGGCCTGCCTCTGCTCGCACAGCCGCTCCACCATGTGCAGGGTGGAGTTCCACCTTGTTGCAATGTCGATAATGAGGCGGTGGTTGGGAAGGTGGAGCAATCGCTGCAGCTTCTGCATACGAACGGAGTGTACAGGCGACCGGCGGATGTGCGCGCACAGTCTTCGCACCTTCTGGAGCAGGGCTATTAACTCCGGATAATTTTTGAGGAAGCACTGCACCACCAGGTTCAAGGTGTGAGCCAAGCAAGGTATATGGCTGAGTTTTGAAAGGGCTATGGCTGCCACAAAATTACGGCCGTTATCACTAACTACCCTGCCTGCCTCAAGATGTACACTGCCCAGCCATGACTCAGTTTGTCGCTTCAAGTACTCGGCCAGCACCTCGGCGGTGTGTCTGTTGCCCAAACACATCATCTGCAACACAGCCTGCTGACGCTTTCCACTAGCTGCTCGATAGGGGGACACATCGTGTGCAACAGTGGCAGCTGCAGATGGAGTGCTCGTACGACTGCGCTCTGTGGACGAGCTTTCGCTTCTGGAGGAGGAGGAGGGTCGAACGCCTACAGCCAACTATTTCCTATACCGTGGGCTAGGCAGCATTGTCCCACCACCGCTGTCCCCTGTGGACCCTGCATCCACCACATTAACCCAGTGCGCAGTGATGGACACGTAACGGCCCTGGCCATGCCGACTGGACCATGCATCAGTTGTGAGGTGCACCTTTCCGCTCACTGACTGCTTGAGTGCATGGACAATTCGGTCTTTCACATGATGGTGGAGGGCTGGGATGGCTTTGCGAGAGAAGAAGTGGCGACTGGGTAGGTCATAGCGTGGTACTGCATAGGCCATGAGTTCGCGGAAAGCTGTGCTTTACACCAACCGAAAGGGCATCATCTCAAACGAGATTAGTTTGGCAATGTGGGCGTTCAAACCCAGTGTACGCGGATGAGAGACTGAGTACTTTCTTGACCTACTCATTGTGTCTGGGAGGGTGAGCTGGACTTGAGAGCTGCATATGGTGGAAGTAGCGGTGGACAGGGCGGACTGAGAGAGGGTTGATGATGGTGATGGAGTTGGTGTTCTTTCTGATGGCCTAGAATCAGTCTTTCATTGATATAACAGTGGGATTCCCTGACTGCTGTGGCCTTGCAACGACACCTCAACATTTGCTGCTGTGCTAACCGGTGGGCTTACAGTGGGGGAAACAATGTAGCGTTGCTGACTGCCTTCATTGTGATCAGTTGCACATGTGGCACTTGAGGTTTGGTGTTGTGTCCACGCTTGCAAGTGCATGCTGGTTAAATGTCTAAGCATGCAACTGGTATTCAAATTTTTCAGATTTTTCCCTCGGCTAAAGGTCTTTGCGCACTTCTTACAGATAACCTTGGTCTGATCATGAGGATTTTGTTCAAAAAAGTGCCACACTGCACTCTTCCTACTTTGGCAGACATTTTGCGGCCTAGCACGCTGTGATCTTTTGACCCTCTGGACAAGCTGTCCAGCAACTCTTTTGATGTTTGGAACCTGTCTTTGGAGTGCTCCGGGCCTGCCAGATAACAGCTGTTGCGATGTCGATGTCTGCTATGGATGCTCCTCATCTGAGCTATTGGAAGCAGCACCCTCTTCCCCCAATGGATGCCAATCTGGGTCAACAACTGGGTCATCCTTCACCTCCTCTTCTATGTCATGTGCACCTTCCTCTGTGTCACCGTGTATGGTGGTATAGTGTGCGGGAAGGGACACCTGAGTCTCATCAGGGTCAGAATCTGGCTCTGTACACTGCGAGGACAATGTAGTGCTCTGAGTGAATGTACCAGCAGAATCATCCATCAGCGGCTGTGCATCAGTGCACTCCATGTCAGATTCATCTTGGCCTGGGTAATTCACCATTTCACTTGAAAATCCAGGCATGGTATGTGAAAACAGCTCCATGGAGTAATCAATAGTATGGCCTGCGTCATCCTTCAATCTTGTTTAGGTTGAAGGACACAAGGAAAGGGGTGGTTCATGAACATGAGCCTCCAATGACGACTCAGTGCTTTTATTTTTTACAACTGAAGAAGAGGAGGCGATAGAGCTGGAGGCTGAGTCAGCAATGTAAGGCTACTTTCACACATCAGGTTTTCGGCGTCAGGCGCGATCCGGCGTCGTGCCGGAACGCCGGATCCGGCAAATGTTTAGTAAAACCGGATGTGACGGATCCGGTTTTCTGCCGGATCCGTCTTTTTCTTGACAAACAAAACCGGATCCGTCTCATCCGGTTCATCCGTTTTTCTATCCGTTTTTCGACGGATTACGCCGGATCCGGTTTTTAAAATTGACCCTTGTGGCCTTCCGAACGGGATTGGCTACTGGAAAACTATATATAGCATGTTCCTACAGCCCTACTTTGACAGGTTGTAGAGGAGAAAGTGCAGGTTGGAGAGAAGAGCAAGTTACTGGCGAAGATGGATGTTGTCATTGGAAATATTTTGAAGAATTTGGCGGATTTTATAGCGGAGGCGAATCGTTTGAGGGTGATTGTTCTGGAGAAGGAGAGAGCGAGACAGCAGCGCATCAGGCATCGTAGACGACGTTTGTGGATCCACCCCATCACAGCCAAGAGAATGACGTGTGGGGTCTATTCTACACTCTGCATGGACCTTCGACGAAACCCGGATAAATTTTTTGGATATGTTAGGATGAAAATGGAGAATTTTGATTACTTGGTGGAGTGCATTGGACACCTCATAAGAAAAGCGGACACCTATTGCCGCTTCTCTGTTTCACCCGCAGAGCGTCTGATGGTGACTTTAAGGTAAGCCACATTTATTGGATGTGATCGCATCAGAGCACACTTTCACTGCAATCTTGTTGGTGGTAGTTTGTATCTCCAAGTGTTATAGCTCAGTTTTGGTATGTAATGCTGTGATTTAAAACTAATTTATTGTTTTTTAATTCCCCAAAGATTTCTTGCAACTGGAGAATCCCTTTCGTCACTGCATTTCCAGTACAGACTCGGGATTTCCACCATATCTGGAATTGTGAAGTACACATGCCGTGCACTGTGGGACTCCTTAGCTGAAGAGTTTTTACCAGAGCCCACAACAGAGAGGTGGATTGAAATTGCTGACAAGTTTCAACAGATATGTCAGTTTCCCAACTGCTTGGGCGCTGTGGACGGGAAACATATCCGCATTGTAAAGCCAGCTGGATCGGGATCGGAATATTTCAATTACAAGAAATATTTTTCAATTGTCCTCATGGCCATCGCTGACGCGGAATACAAATTTATTGCGGTTGATATTGGGGCCTATGGCCACTCCCATGACTCTCAAGTTTTCAAACTGTCTGCCATGGGGCGTAAACTGTATGGAAACACCTTCCAGTTCCCACCACCTAGACCGCTGCCGCAAACATCTGGTCCACCTATGCCATTTGTCTGTGTAGGGGATGAAGCCTTCCAGCTTTCAGAACACCTTTTGAAACCGTACTCTAGCAGAGGATTGACAAGACCAAAACGCATTTTTAATTACCGCCTCACAAGAGCAAGAAGAATGGTTGAATGTACCTTTGGTATTCTGACAGCCAAATGGCGGGTCCTATTGACTGCGATCAACCTCAAGACAGAAACTGTGGACGAGGTGATCAAAGCTTGCGTGGTACTCCACAATTTTGTTATCTTTAAGGAACCCATTTCCATTGAGGACACCTCTGAAGAAACCACCTTGCAAGATTACCATGACATTACCACTAGAAGTTCTGTGACGGTTTCAGTAATGAGGGACAATTTTGCACTATACTTTATGTCACCTCAAGGCAGAGTACACTGGCAGGATGACAGAGTGTGAAAGATTTGTGCCCTAACCAAACTTGTGTACCTTCTGTACCAACAGTATATACCTTTGCCAACCAAAGTTGCCTATCTTGTCATGGTCTCTATTTTTAGCTTTAGGCCACAGGTGTGTACCTGGTTGTGTTTTATGCAAAGTATTTCACCTTTTAACAAAAGTTGTGTACATTGTTAGGAAATCACCAACAATAAACACAACTTTTTAGGTGAAATACTTTGCTTCAAACACAACCAGGAACACAACTGTGGCAAAAAGCTAAAATTTACCCACAGTTATATACCTGGTTTTGAATACCTTTTTACCTTTTAAATACCCTGTATTTAACCTTTTTTTTAAACATATTTCGCCGCAGAAAGAAATGACAGACAACCAGTGTAAACAATAATTTAACTTTTATTTAAAAAATTTTTTTTTTTTGTAAACTGTTTTTTAAAGTTAAAAAAACTTTTTTAATAAAGGTTTGAAACCAACTGGGCATTTTTATTACAAAACACATCATAAATCTGTGTAGTGTGGGGTGGAAATACTGCTGGAGGGGCTGCGGGACACTTCGACAATGGGAGTGTGGAGAGAGGACTGGGATCGTGGTGGGGAAGGAACAGTTAGAGGTGATGGTGTGGAAAAAGCTACAGAATGGGTGGACATGTGGGAGGCAGAAGAGGTGGTGGGCGGTGGAGTGGAGGGTTGGGCAGGGACTGTAGGAGTAGATGATGTTGATGGAAAGTTGTATGGGGAAGGAGTTTGGTACGGGGAAGGAGTTTGGTACGGGGAAGGAGTTTGGTACGGGGCAGGTTGCTGGAAGTGGGGAGATGTCTGGTACTGGGGAGGTTGCTGGTACTGGGAAGGTTGCTGGTACTGGTGAGGTTGCTGGTATGTAATAGGAGGGGGAGGATGGAAAGTGGCTGGAGGGGGTGCAGATGTAAGAGGAGGGGGAGGATGGAAAGTGGCTGGAGGGGGTGCAGATGTAAGAGGAGGGGGAGGATGGAAAGTGGCTGGAGGGGGTGCAGGTGGAGGAACTACAGTGGTGGGAGGTGGAGGTTGGGAGGTAACCTGCTGTAGAGCACCGTGGCACGAATGCATTACATGCATCTGCTGGGTAGGAGATAGTGTTGCCATGCGCTCCACAACAGACCTGAAAAAGGTGTGGTTTGGCGAAGATCTTGCTTCTGAATGCATGGTTTGCAGAAGTGTCTTCACCTCCAGAATGCTGGAGTTGATCTGCTGAAAGCCTGCGGAGATTTGCTCTGACAAGACTTTTGGACAGTTCTGGAAAGATGCATTCAGATGCAAGAACTCTGGCGCGTAACTCTTTTCCTGACCCCTCTGCCGCTGCCGCCCAGTACCCGCAGGTGTACTAGAGGTGGCAGTGGCAGAAGGGTGGGGTAAAGGGAAATCGATCTCCTCACCAGCAGCTTCATGTAATGTAGGCGGCCACGATGCTCCTGTGCTGGTGGATGGGACAGATGGGTCGAATGTGTGGGAAGGCTGGGAAGGTGCAGATGTACCGGGGCGGTCGAAGTGTCCCTCGCTGCCGGTCTCCTCAGGGATCGCCTCAGAAGGGTCCAATCGTGCAGGCTCCCGAGTGCTGCTCACCGTGCTGTGGAATAAAGAGAAAAAAAAACAATTAAAATAGTGACATGGTATGGCCCTGGCTGAAAAAAAAAAGTTACATCTAAACATTTTTTTGTCACATGTGGTGTGTAATATTTACCTTCTGGTGAGCATTGTCTCCCGGAGGAACGACAGGGCTCGTGCGTACTTGTACTTGCTCCTGCGTCCTCCAGATCCACTCGGGGCCCGCATCTCTTTATTGAACTCCTTCTTGAAACAATCCCTCACAGACCGCCACCGCTTCACAATTCTCTCCCCTGAAACGAGAAAGGACAAAGTGGTTAGTATACAACATCAGTGTTTCCCAAACTCCAGTCCTCATGGTCCCCAGGGGTCATGTTTTCAGGATTTCCAAAGTAAATAGAAATCCTGAACACATGATCCGTGGGGACCACGAGGACTGGAGTTCGGGAAACACTGGTTTAAATCAAGCAACCGGTACTGTATATACTTACGCTCTTTAATCTGGGCCCGAGCTTCGAGGTCCTCCCAGCGGTCCACAAGGAGCGAACAGATTTCCTCCCAGAGTCGTCGGGTAACGATCAGGTCAGCGTGGTGGTGGCCAGCCATATTCCAGAGCGGCTTCCTTTCTCTGACGAGATCGATGAGGCGGTCCACATCAATCCCTCCATCCTCACCGTCAGAGTCGGGAGCACGCTGTGAAGGCTGTTAAAGAAAAAGACAAAAATAACATAATTAGTCTCCACAAAAAAAATGAAATAAAAAGTGCAAAAAAAACAAAGCAAATATATTTATACTTACACGCTGGTGACCGCCGCGTTGCTGTCGCCGACGACCCTGGGAGGCACTGCGAGGACCTCTTGGCCGAGCACCAGATTGGGAAGACTAGAGAAGAAAACAAAAAATGTTATGTCTTTGGATGTAGGCATTTGTTTGCTGTGTGTGGTCTGCAGAACATTGTTTTCTATGTGTTGTGTGTAGTGTGATGTTGTGTTTCTGCGTTTGATGCAAAAAACTTACCAATTGTGAGCCCACTCCAAGTGGCTGTCCACCCCTTCCTTCTTCTTCTGGGAGCTCCTCTTCATCTGGTGATTCCTGTTTTGAAATAAAAGGCAATGAATACACATATATTACAGAGATGATGGATTTTGGAAATAAAAACTTACCGTCAAACGCTGAAGATGCGAGGGAGGGCTCCCAGAAGATGTGCTGTCTTCCTCATGGCCAGACTCCATGGCTGTGGGTGGTGTTTCTGCTGCTGCCATTGCTGCTGCTGCTGCATCTATTGGGCAGCTGTTGAATAAAGAGAAACAAAGGGCCAATGAATATCTTGATATTCCATAGCCCTAGTTTGGAGGAATGGGGGATTTGATAATTACCGTCTCTCATCTGCTGCTGGACTCCCCTCCCGTTGTTCAGCATGCTGCTCCATTTGGGGTGGTGCTGATGGTGCTGCTGCTGCAGATGTCTGCTGCCTTCTCCTGCTCCTGGTTCTTGGCTTGGGTGGCATGTTGGGTGTGGCTGAGGGTCCCACTGTCTTGCTTTTATATATGTCCTGTGGGCAGAGCTACTGAGCATGCTCAGACCAAAGAAATCGGATCCGGCCGCCGGATCCGGCTGTCGCCGGATCCGGCGCATTGCGGCGCTCATAGGCTTTCATTGTATGAAAAAGCCGGACACGCCGGATCCGGCGTGTCCGGCTTTTTCGCCGGAGACAAAAAACGTTACAGTAGCCGTTTTTTTCAGACGCCGGATCGCGTCACATTGCCGGATCCGGCGAAAATCGGATGAAACGCATGGCCATCCGGCTCGATCCGGCTCTAATGCAAGTCAATGGGGGGGAAACCGGATCCGGCATTGCATTTCGCCGGATTCGGTTTTAGTCAAAAGCGCCGGATCGCGCCTGACGCCGAAAACCTGATGTGTGAAAGAAGCCTAAGACAAAACTTTTTCCTGATGCTCTGGCTTTAAAAGCGGTTTGCCAACTCCTAGAAAACTAAGCGTTCGAGGCCTTATGTAGCCAGACGATGACGCAGGCTCAGCACCTCCTGCATTCGGTCCTATTTTGCTCTTGCCACTACCATCAGATCCGCCACCAACACCATCATTACCAGCTGCCAACCCCCGCCCAATTCCACGGCCTCTTCCACCAGCCTTCCTCATTTTTGGTAGAAATGTAGACAAAATCCAACAAACTATATAGTAATGTAAAACAAGGTACAAGGTGTCTATAGGACAGGGGAGATTTTGAATTTCTGCAGACACTTGTGGACACTGGACACTTTTGGATTGTGTGAGGCCCACTGATATCTGAGCGCTATGTGACAGGCTCGATGGCACAGCTGTGACCAAAGTGACTAGAGGATAAGGGAGATTTTGAATCTCTGCACACACTTTTGGACACTGGACACTTTTGGATTGTGTGAGGCCCAATGAATATCTGAGCGCTATGTGACAGGCTCGATGGCACAGCTGTGACCAAAGTGACTAGAGGATAAGGGAGATTTTGAATCTCTGCACACACTTTTGGACACTGGACACTTTTGGATTGTGTGAGGCCCAATGAATATCTGAGCGCTATGTGACAGGCTCGATGGCACAGCTGTGACCAAAGTGACTAGAGGATAAGGGAGATTTTGAATCTCTGCACACACTTTTGGACACTGGACACTTTTGGATTGTGTGAGGCCCAATGAATATCTGAGCGCTATGTGACAGGCTCGATGGCACAGCTGTGACCAAAGTGACTAGAGGATAAGGGAGATTTTGAATCTCTGCACACACTTTTGGACACTGGACACTTTTGGATTGTGTGAGGCCCAATGAATATCTGAGCGCTATGTGACAGGCTCGATGGCACAGCTGTGACCAAAGTGACTAGAGGATAAGGGAGATTTTGAATCTCTGCACACACTTTTGGACACTGGACACTTTTGGATTGTGTGAGGCCCAATGAATATCTGAGCGCTATGTGACAGGCTCGATGGCACAGCTGTGACCAAAGTGACTAGAGGATAAAGGAGATTTTGAATCTCTGCACACACTTTTGGACACTGGACACTTTTCGATTGTGTGAGGCCCAATGAATATCTGAGCGCTATGTCACAGGCTCGATGGCACAGCTGTGACCAAAGTGACTAGAGGATAAGGGAGATTTTGAATCTCTGCACACACTTTTGGACACTGGACACTTTTGGATTGTGTGAGGCCAAAGAATATCTGAGCGCTATGTGACAGGCTCGATGGCACAGCTGTGACCAAAGTGACTAGAGGATAAGGGAGATTTTGAATCTCTGCACACAGTTTTGGACACTGGACACTTTTGAATTGTGTGAGGCCCAATGAATATCTGAGCACTATGTGACAGGCTCGATGGCACAGCTGTAACCAAAGTGACTAGAGGATAAGGGAGATTTTGAATCTCTGCACACACTTTTGGACACTGGACACTTTTGGATTGTGTGAGGCCCAATGAATATCTGAGCGCTATGTGACAGGCTCGATGGCACAGCTGTGACCAAAGTGACTAGAGGATAAGGGAGATTTTGAATCTCTGCACACACTTTTGGACACTGGACACTTTTGGATTGTGTGAGGCCCAATGAATATCTGAGCGCTATGTGACAGGCTCGATGGCACAGCTGTGACCAAAGTGACTAGAGGATAAGGGAGATTTTGAATCTCTGCACACACTTTTGGACACTGGACACTTTTGGATTGTGTGAGGCCCAATGAATATCTGAGCGCTATGTGACAGGCTCGATGGCACAGCTGTGACCAAAGTGACTAGAGGATAAGGGAGATTTTGAATTTCTGCAGACACTTGTGGACACTGGACACTTTTGGATTGTGTGAGGCCCAATGAATATCTGAGCGCTATGTGACAGGCTCGATGGCACAGCTGTGACCAAAGTGACTAGAGGATAAGGGAGATTTTGAATTTCTGCAGACACTTGTGGACACTGGACACTTTTGGATTGTGTGAGGCCCACTGATATCTGAGCGCTATGTGACAGGCTCGATGGCACAGCTGTGACCAAAGTGACTAGAGGATAAGGGAGATTTTGAATTTCTGCAGACACTTGTGGACACTGGACACTTTTGGATTGTGTGAGGCCCACTGATATCTGAGCGCTATGTCACAGGCTCGATGGCACAGCTGTGACAAAAGTGACTAGAGGATAAGGGAGCTTGGATTGCTTTTAAAAAAGCAGTTTGCAGAGCAGTGGGTAACCAGCAATGCCAGCCTGTCAGGAAGCCTTAAAAGGCAGCCCAACAACCAACACCACTGATACACCACAATATAGCCTCCCCTTGCACTGCACACACAGTGACTGGTGTGTTGTGCAGGCCAAATTGCTAGCAGCAGAAGCAGTTTTTTTTTCTTCTCAGCAGGACAAAAAAAAAAATTGGGATTGCCGTTAAAAAAGCAGTTTGCAGAGCAGTGGGTAAACAGCAATGCAGGAATGTCAAGAAGCCTTAGAAGGCAGCCCAACAACCAACACCACTGATACACCACTATATAGCCTCCCCTTGCACTGCACACACAGTGACTGGTGTGTTGTGCAGGCCAAATAGCTAGCAGCAGAAGCAGTTTTTTTGTCTTCTTCCCTGCCTAACGCTCTCCCTACAGAATCAGCAGCAACCTCTCCCTATACTGAGATCGGCAGAAGTAAGATGGCGGTCGGCGTGTACGCCCTTTTATACCCCCTGTGACGCCCACCAAAGCAAGCCAATCACTTGCATGCCCTTCTGAAAAATGGTGGTGACCCCTGCCTATGTCATCACGTTGCCCACAGTGTCCGTGGATCCTGATTGGCTGAAAAAGAGCGCAAAACAAACTTTTGAAACGCGACTTTGGCACGTAAGTCGCCGACCTCGTGGCCGACCTCATCCTAGGGTCGGGTTTCGTTTCATGAAACCCGACTTTGTCAAAAGTCGGCGACTTTTGAAAATTTTCGACCCGTTTCGCTCAACTTTAGTGCAAACATGTGCGGCTCAAGCACGTGGTGGAGTTACAAAGACACACTGAAGATGTAGGCCAACCTACAGCACCACCTACCACCTCTTCAGCTCGTGTTGTAGCCTCTTCCTCCAGCTCACACACAGCTGGTTCGGCTTCCTCACAGGATCGCCATGGAAGAACCTCTGGCACTGTTGTCCAGAGACCCAGTGACTTTCCACCCACAGCACCACGTTCCCGTTCATCCTCACACTCCCAGGCCACTCTACAGCCATCGGTAGCACAGGCATGGGAGAAAAGGCGGCCATACTCGGCAAACCATCCCTGAGCACAGGCTCTGAATGCTGGCATTGCCAAACTACTGGCCCTTGAAATACTCTCATTCAGGCTGGTGGAGACAGACACCTTCCGGAACTCCATGGCCTTTTCAGTCCCACAATACACTGTGCCCAGCCACTTTTATTTCAGCAGGCAAGCCGTCTCTGCCCTGCAACAGCATGTGGAGGGATGCGCTACTAAACGCTGTCATTAGCAAGGTCCACCTGATCCCCGATGCGTGGACCAGTAACCATGGACAGGGACGATACCTTTCCCTCACTGCCCATTGGGTCAATGTTGTGGAGCCGGGTACAGATCTTGAGAGTGGCGCTGTACGTGTTCTGCCAACTCCAAGGATTGCAGGAATCCAGTCTGTACACATTGACTCCTCATACTCCAGTTCCTCAGAATCAGCGCTGCAGGAGCCTATTACGACCGATATGAGCACAGCCGTGGCCAAACATCAACAGGCCGTACTGAAATTAATTTCTTTGGGGAATCGAAGCCACACAGCGCAGGAGCTCTGGAATGCCATCAAGCAGGATGAGGAGTCACAAATGCCATCTGCTTCTGGACAATCTGTGCTACGTGGTTCCTCACAAAGGCCTAGGCATGGGACACTTTTTAAGGAGGATGAAGAGGAGTCAATGGAGGACGAAGACATCTCTCCAGAGGAGGGAGGTACACAATGCTCTAGTCAGTATGTACAGCGAGGGTGGGGTGATGCAGAGCAGGCAGAGATGACGCAGGGAACAGCGTTTCTTTGGCAGTTGGGAGTCTGCAGCACATGGTTGATTTCATGCTGCTGTGCCTGAGAAACGACCGCCTCATCGCCCACATTCTCAATACGGCTGATTATTGGGTGTACACCCTCCTAGATCCTCGCTACCGGGACAACTTACAAAGCCTCATAACACCGTTGAACTGGAGCGTAAAATGCAGGAGTACCAAGAGACACTGGTGCACTCCATCATGTTCTCCATTCCACCCGAGAGCAGTGCTGCTAGTGCTTTACAAAGCAGCTCAGTGCGTCGAGGCAGTTGAGGAAGCTCTGAACAAAGAGGGAGCAGAGGCAGCGCCTCAGCACAAGACAAGACCAGTATGGCCCAAATGTGGCAAAGTTTTGTGTGCCCGCCACAAATGTCTACACTATCACATACGGCTCCAGTCAGCAGGAGGCAACGTTTCCATCAGATGTTGACAGACTACATGTCTTGCCCTGTCAGTGTACTCCCAGACGGCTCTTCCCCCTTCAAGTTTTGGGTCTCTAAGCTGGATATATGGCCAGAGCTTAGCCAGTATGCAGTGCTGGCTTGCCCTGCTGCTAGTGTATTAACGGAAAGCGTCTTTAGTGCCGCAGGTGGTGTACTAACAGACCGTCACACGTGACTATCCTCCGATAACGTTGACTGGCTTACTTTTCTGAAAATGAACAAGGCCTGGATCTCGTCAGAATTTGCCAGTCCTACTAGTAGAGGGAATGTGGACAGAGCAGGAGACATTGCCGGACACACATCAGGGGATCAGCTGATGTTACTGAACCCCAGTAACACAGGAACAAGTGTTGCTTGTGCAGACGGCACTTCTGAGCAGCAACTGGCGGTGTTGGAGGCCAGGGGATATACTGGAGACAGAGTGGAGCCAGAGGCCTAATTGGAGCACGTTTAAAATCAGTAGTAGACTACAGCAGATATTAAACTTGATGAAATTAAGCCTCAGCCTACACCCTGATTGACCCTGGGCTCCAACATCGCCAGTTGTTGCTCGGAAGTGCCATCTGCACAGAGAAAAACACATGCTCCAGTGTTAGTGGGGTTCAATAACGCCAGCTGCTCCCCTGCTGTGTGTACGACAAAGTCTCCTGCTGCCTCCACATTCAAACTACCTCAGATTTTACGCTTGCTCCAAGTAGGCCTCAACCTACACCATGATTGATCCTGGGCTTCAACACAGGCAGTTGTTGCTCAGAAGAGCCGTCCGCACAGAAAAAAACACTAGCTCCTGTGTTAGTGGGGTTCAGTAACGCCAGCTGCTCCCCTGCTGTGTGTACAGCAAAGTCTCCTGCTCCCTCAACATTCAAACTACATCACATATAAAACTTTCTGCAATTAGGCCTCAGCCTGCTCCATGATTGACCCTGGGCTTCAACACAGCCAGTTGTTGCTCAGAAGTGCCGTCTGCACAAAAAAAACACTAGCTCCTGTTTTAGTGGGGTTCAGTAACGCCAGCTGCTACCCTGCTGTGTGTACGGCAAAGTCTCCTGCTGCCTCCACACTGAAACTACATCCGATTTTCAACTTGCTCCAAGGAGGCCTCAGCCTGCTCCATGATTGATCCTGGGCTCCAACATCGCCAGTTGTTGCTCGGAAGTGCCGTCCGCACAGAAAACAACACTAGCTCCTGTGTTAGTGGGGTTCAGCAACGCCAGCTGCTCCCCTGCTGTGTGCACGGCAAAGTCTCCTGCTGCCTCTACATTCAAACTACCTCAGATTTTACACTTGCTCCAAGTAGGCCTCAGTCTACACCATGATTGATCCTGGGCTTCAACACAGCCAGTTGTTGCTCAGAAGTGCCGTCTGCACAGAAAACAACACTAGCTCCTGTGTTAGTGGGGTTCAGTAATGCCAGCTGCTCCCCTGCTGTGTGTCCGGCAATGTCTCCTGCTGCCTCCACATTCAAACTACATCACATATAAAACTTGCTGCAATTAGGCCTCAGCCTACACCACGATTGATCCTGTACTTCAACACAGCCAGTTGTTGCTCAGAAGTGCCGTCTGCACAGAGAAAAACACATGCTCCAGTGTTAGTAGGGTTCAGTAATGCCAGCTGCTTCCCTGTTGTGTGTCCGGCAATTTCTACTGCTGCCTCCACATTCACACTACTACTGATTTTTAACTGTGCTCCAATTAGGCCTCTGTCTCCACTGTCTCCAGTGTTTACCCTGTCCTCCAATATCGCCAGTTGCTGCTCAGAAGTGTCTTTGGCACAGGTACTCCCTCCTGCCCAGCCTGGTTCCAGCACGCCTGCTGTTTCCGGGTAGTGTCAACGTCACTTTGCCACCAATACATTGTCCTGTCGTGTTGCGGTCGGGTTAGCCGAGTCTATGGTGCCTGCAGTTTAGGTGCTTCCTATGTGGGCTGCGGGTTCTGGTAATAAATGCTGGTTCCGTAGTGCCAATAGGACAAGCACCCCCTGTAAGGACTGTGGGTTTCGGTAACTGCGGCTGGCTTGCGGCCTAGCAACTTTGATTTTCATGGGTACCTTCTGCTACCCATCCGGGTTCAAGTACCGTCAGCTGGTTCGCGGCAGTGCCTTTAGCTTAGGTGCCTCCATCTCGGTATCCGAGTTACAGCAACGTCTGCTGGTCCTTGGTAGTGCTTTCTAGCACAGGTACATCCTGCTTAGTAACCGGGTTCCAGCACCGTCAGCTGGTCCACTGTTGTGCCATTGGCTCTTGATCCTTCTGCTGCCCCTCCGGGTTCCAGCACCGTCAGCTGGTCCTCACTAGTTCCATTAGCTCTTGCAGCTTCTGCTACCTATCCGGCTTCCAGCAACATCAGCTGGTTCTCGGCAGTTCCTTTGGCTTAGGTGCCTCCTTCTCGGTATCCGAGTTCCAGCAACGTCTGCTGGTCCTTGGTAGTGCTTTCTAGCACAGTTACCGCCTGCTTAGCAACCAGGTTCCAGCACCGTCAGCTGGTCCTCGGTAGTGCCATTGGCTCTTGTTCCTTCTGCTGCCCCTCCGGGTTCCAGCACCGTCAGCTGGTTCTTGGCAGTGTCTTTGGCACGGGTACTCCCTCCTGCCCAGCCTGGTTCCAGCATGCCTGCTGTTTCTGGGTAGTGTCAATGTCACTTTGCCACCAAAACGTTGTCCTGTCATGTTGCGGTCGGGTTAGCCGAGTCTATGGTGCCTGCAGTTTAGGTGCTTCCTATGTGGGCTGCGGGTTCTGGTAATAAAGGCTGGTTCCGTAGTGCCAATAGGACAAACACCCCCTGTAAGGACTGTTGGTTTAGGTAACTGTGGCCGGCTCGCGGCCTTGCAACTTTGTTTTTCATGGGTACCTTCTGCTACCCATCCGGGTTCCAGTACCGTCAGCTGGTTCTCGGCAGTTCCCTTGGCTTAGTTGCCTCCTTCTCGGTATCCAAGTTCCAGCAATGTCTATTGGTCCTTGGTAGTGCTTTCTAGCACAGGTACCTCCTGCTTAGTAACCATGATTCCAGCACCGTCAGCTGGTCCACGGTTGTGCCATTGGCTCTTTCTCCTTCTGCTGCCCCTCCGGGTTCCAGCACCGTCAGCTGGTCCTCGCTAGTTCCATTAGCTCTTGCAGCTTCTGCTAACCATCCGGGTTCCAGCAACATCAGCTGGTTCTCGGCAGTGCCTTTGGCTTAGGTACCTCCTTCTCGGTATCCGAGTTCCAGCAACGTCTGCTGGTCCTTGGTAGTGCTTTCTAGCACAGTTACCTCCTGCTTAGTAACCAGGTTCCAGCACCGTCAACTGGTCCATGGTAGTGCCATTGGCTCTTGTTCCTTCTGCTGCCCCTCCAGGTTCCAGCACCGTCAGCTGGTTCTTGGCAGTGTCTTTGGCATGGGTACTCCCTCCTGCCCAGCCTGGTTCCAGCATGCCTGCTGTTTCCGGGTAGTGTCAACGTCACTTTGCCACCAAAACGTTGTCCTGTCGTGTTGTGGTCGGGTTAGCCGAGTCCATGGTGCCTTGTTGTGAGCTCATCTGTTTATTCATCTTTTGTGTCCGAGGATCTCCCTCTTCTGGTGAAGGAAGGTAGTGTGGCTGATTACCAAACACCTGATCAGGTGGATGGTGACTGGGTAACAGGAACTTCTGACTGGATATACGGCAGCCGACGCCCTTCTGAGTCGCTGGCGATTTCTCTGCTGGATTCTTGGAGACCAGTCTGATTCCTGCTTCCCAAAGATAAGTTTTTGCTCTGCTATTGAACTTATTAGTTTTGGTTTTGTTTTCCTTGTTTTTTGGAGTTCAGCCATCCCCGGCCTGGGGTGTGCTGGATTCTTTTTCCTTGATCAGTGTTCTCTTTTGCTCTGCTTCCAGAATATTCTGAGTGCTGATATAGTGGATGAAGTCTAGTGACTTCAGGGTCCTTTTTGCTTATGAGTTGTGTTGGTAATTTTTTTTAGCAGGGTTTTCTCGGATTGCAGACAGCAGCTTTTCTATCCTGTCCTTTTTAGTTAGCTTGGGCCCCATCGTTTGCTCAACCTATCTTTCTATCTGTGTTAGTGTTTTCATCTTGCTTCACTGTCATTATATGTTGGGGGCTGCCTATTGCTTTGGGGTCAGCTCTGGGGCAGTCAGTTTTTCCATTTTCTCTCTTTAGGCTTATGTAGATCTCTGGCTGTGACGAGGTGTCTAGGATCACCGTAGGAACACTCCACGGCTACTGCTAGTTGTGTGATAGGATTAGGGGTCTGCAATCCGCTAGTTTCCAACCTCTCTGTTTTTCTGGGCTGAGCTTGTGTTTTGTTTTTTCCTCCTCAGTGACTCAATCATAACAGTGCCTGCAGTTTAGGTGCTTCCTATGTGGGCTGCGGGTTCTGGTAATAAAGGCTGGTTCCGTAGTGCCAATAGGACAAGCACCCCCTGTAAGGACTGCGGGTTTCGGTAACTGCAGCCGGCTCGCGGCCTTGCAACTTTGTTTTTCATGGGTACCTTCTGCTACCCATCCGGGTTCCAGTACCGTCAGCTGGTTCTCAGCAGTGCCTTTGGCTGAGGTGCCTCCTCGGTATCCAAGTTCCAGCAACGTCTGCTGGTCCTTGGTAGTGCTTTCTAGCACAGGTACCTCCTGCTTAGTAACCGGGTTCCAGTACCGTCAGCTGGTCCACGGTTGTGCCATTGGCTCTTGATCCTTCTGCTGCCCCTCCGGGTTCCAGCACCGTCAGCTGGTCCTCGCTAGTTCCATTAGCTCTTGCAGCTTCTGTTATCCATCCGGGTTCCAGCACCGTCAGCTGGTTCTCGGCAGTGCCTTTGGCTTAGGTGTCTCCTTCTCGGTATCCAAGTTCCAACAACGTCTGCTGGTCCTTGGTAGTGCTTTCTAGCACAGGTACCTCCTGCTTAGTAACCGGGTTCCAGTACCATAAGCTGGTACACGGTTGTGCCATTGGCTCTTGTTCCTTCTGCTGCCCCTCCGGGTTCCAGCACCTTCAGCTGGTTCTCGGCAGTGTCTTTGGCACGGGTGCTCCCTCCTGCCCAGCCTGGTGCCAGCACGCCAGCTGTTTCCGGGAAGTGTCAACATCACTTTGTCACCATTACGTTGTCCTGTCGTGTTGCGGTCGGGTTAGCCGAGTCTATGGTGCCTGCAGTTTTGGTGCTTCCTATGTGGGCTGCGGGTTGTGGTAATAAAGGCTGGTTCCGTAGTGCCAATAGGACAAGCACCCCCTGTAAGGACTGTGGGTTTCGGTAACTGCGGCCGGCTCGCGGCCTTGCAACTTTGTTTTTCATGGGTACCTTCTGCTACCCATCCGGGTTCCAGTACCGTCAGCTGGTTCTCGGATGTGACTTTGGCTGAGGTGCCTTCTTCTCGGTATCCGAGTTCCAGCAACGTCTGCTGGTCCTTGGTAGTGCTTTCTAGCACAGGTACCTCCTGCTTAGTAACCGGGTTCCAGCACCGTCAGCTGGTCCTCGGTAGTGCCACTGGCACTTGATCCTTCTGCTGCCCCTCCAGGTTCCAGCACCGTCAGCTGGTCCTCGCTAGTTCCATTTGCTCTTGCAGCTTCTGCTACCCATCCAGGTTCCAGCATCATCAGCTGGTTCCAGGCAGAGACTTTGGCCTAGGTTTCTCCTTCGTGGTATCCGAGTTCCAGCAATGTCTGCTGGTCCTTGGTAGTGCTTTCTAGCACAGGTACCTCCTGCTTAGTAACCGGGTTCCAGCACCGTCAGCTGGTCCTCGGTAGTGCCATTGGCTCTTTTTCCTTCTGCTGCCTTTCCGGGTTCCAGCACCGTCAGCTGGTCGACGCTAGTTCCATTGGCTCTTGCAGCTTCAGCTACCCATCCGGGTTCCAGCACCGTCAGCTCGTTCTAGGCAGTACCTTTGGCTGAGGTGCCTCCTTCTCAGTATCCGAGTTCCAGCAACGTCTGCTGGTCCTTGGTAGTGCTTTCTAGCACAGGTACCTCCTGCTTAGTAACTGGGTTCCAGCACCGTCAGCTGGTCCATGGTTGTGCCATTGGCTCTTGTTCCTTCTGCTGCCCCTCCGGGTTCTTGCACCGTCAGCTGGTCCTCGCTAGTTCCATTAGCTCTTGCAGCTTCTGTTAACCATCCGGGTTCCAGCACCATCAGCTGGTTCTCGGCCGTGCCTTTGGCTGAGGTGCCTCCTTCTCAGTATCCGAGTTCCAGCAACGTCTGCTGGTCCTTGGTAGTGCTTTCTAGCACAGGTACCTCCTGCTTAGTAACCAGGTTCCAGCACCGTCAGTTTGTCCACGGTTGTGCCATTGGCTCTTGTTCCTTCCGCTGCCCCTCTCGGTTCCAGCACCATCAGCTGGTTCTCGGCAGTGTCTTTGGCACGGGTACACCCTCCTGCCCAGCCTAGCTTCAGCACGCCAGCTGTTTCCAGGACGTGTCAACGTCACTTTGTCACCAATACGTTGTCCTGTCGTGTTGCGGTCGGATTAGCCGAGTCTATGGTGCCTGCAGTTTAGGTGCTTCCTATGTGGGCTGCGGGTTCTGGTAATAAAGGCTGGTTCTGTAGTGCCAATAGGACAAGCACCCCCTGTAAGGACTGTTGGTTTAGGTAACTGCAGCTGGCTCGCGGCCTTGCAACTTTGTTTTTCATGGGTACCTTCTGCTACCCATCCGGATTCCAGTACCGTCAGCTGGTTCTCGGCAGTGCCTTTGGCTTAGGTGCCTCCTTCTCGGTATTCGAGTTCCAGCAACATCTGCTGGTCCTTGGTAGTGCTTTCTAGCACAGGTACCTCCTGCTTAGGCTACTTTCACACATCAGGTTTTCGGCGTCAGGCGCGATCCGGCGTCGTGCCGGAACGCCAGATCCGGCAAATGTTTTGTAAAACCTGATGTGCCGGATCCGGTTTTCTGCCGGATCCGTCTTGTTCTTGACAGACAAAACCGGATCCGTCTCATCCGGTTCATCCGTTTTTCTATCCGTTTTTTGATGGATTACGCCGGATCCGGTTTTTAAAATTGACCCTTGTGGCCTTCCGAACGGGATTGGCTACTGGAAAACTATATATAGTGTGTTCCTACAGCTCTTCTTTGACAGGTTGTAGAGGAGAAAGTGCAGGTTGGAGAGAAGAGCAAGTTACTGGCGAAGATGGATGTTGTCATTGGAAATATTTTGAAGAATTTGGCGGATTTTATAGCGGAGGCGAATCGATTGAGGGTGATTGTTCTGGAGAAGGAGAGAGTGAGACAGCAGCGCATCAGGCATCGTAGACGACGTTTGTGGATCCACCCCATCACAGCCAAGAGAATGACGCGTGGGGTCTATTCTACACTCTGCATGGACCTTCGACGAAACCCGGATACATTTTTTGGATATGTTCGGATGAAAATGGAGAATTTTGATTACTTGGTGGAGCGCATTGCACACCTCATAAGAAAAGCGGACACCTATTGCCGCTTCTCTGTTTCACCCGCAGAGCGTCTGATGGTGACTTTAAGGTTAGCCACATTTATTGGATGTGATCGCATCAGAGCACACTTTCACTGCAATCTTGTTGGTGGTAGTTTGTATCTCCAAGTGTTATAGCTGAGTTTTGGTATGTAATGCTGTGATTTAAAACTAATTTATTGTTTTTTAATTCCCCACAGATTTCTTGCAACTGGAGAATCCCTTTCGTCACTGCATTTCCAGTACAGACTCAGGATTTCCACCATATCTGGAATAGTGAAGTACACATGCCGTGCACTGTGGGACTCCTTAGCTGAAGAGTTTTTACCAGAGCCCACAACAGAGAGGTGGATTGAAATTTCTGACAAGTTTCAACAGATATGTCAGTTTCCCAACTGCTTGGGCGCTGTGGACGGGAAACATATCCCCATTGTAAAGCCAGCTGGATCGGGATCGGAATATTTCAATTACAAGAAATATTTTTCAATTGTCCTCATGGCCATCGCTGACGCGGAATACAAATTTATTGCTGTTGATATTGGGGCCTATGGCCGCTCCAATGACTCTCAAGTTTTCAAACTGTCTGCCATGGGGCGTAAACTGTATGGAAACACCTTCCAGTTCCCACCACCTAGACCGCTGCCGCAAACATCTGGTCCACCTATGCCATTTGTCTGTGTAGGGGATGAAGCCTTCCAGCTGTCAGAACACCTTTTGAAACCGTACTCTAGCAGAGGATTGACAAGACCAAAACGCATTTTTAATTGCCGCCAAATGGCGGGTCCTATTGACTGCGATCAACCTCAAGACAGAAACTGTTGACGAGGTGATCAAAGCTTGCATGGTACTCCACAATTTTGTTATCTGCAAGGAACCCATTTCCATTGAGGACACCTCTGAAGAAACCACCTTGCAAGATTACCATGACATTACCACTAGAAGTTCTGTGACGGTTTCAGTAATGAGGGACAATTTTGCACTATACTTTATGTCACCTGAAGGCAGAGTACACTGGCAGGATGACAGAGTGTGAAAGATTTGTGCCCTAACCAAACTTGTGTACCTTCTGTACCAACAGTATATACCTTTGCCAACCAAAGTTGGCTATCTTGTCATGGTCTCTATTTTTAGCTTTAGGCCACAGGTGTGTACCTGGTTGTGTTTTATGCAAAGTATTTCACCTTTTAACAAAAGTTGTGTACATTGTTAGGAAATCACCAACAATAAACACAACTTTTTAGGTGAAATACTTTGCTTCAAACACAACCAGGAACACAACTGTGGCAAAAAGCTAAAATTTACCCACAGTTATATACCTGGTTTTGAATACCTTTTTACCTTTTAAATACCCTGTATTAAACCTTTTTTTTAAACATATTTCGCCGCAGAAAGAAATGACAGACAACCAGTGTAAACAATAATTTAACTTTTATTTAAAATATTTTTTTTTTGTAAACTGTTTTTAAAGTTAAAAAAACTTTTTTAATAAAGGTTTGAAACCAACTGGGCATTTTTATTATAAAACACATCATAAATCTGTGTAGTGTGGGGTGGAAATACTGCTGGAGGGGCTGCGGGACACTTCGACAAAGGAAGTGTGGAGAGAGGACTGGGATCGTGGTGGGGAAGGAACAGTTAGAGGTGATGGTGTGGAAAAAGCTACAGAATGGGTGGACATGTGGGAGGCAGAAGAGGTGGTGGGCGGTGGAGTGGAGGGTTGGGCAGGGACTGTAGGAGCAGATGATGTTGATGGAAAGTCGTATGGGGAAGGAGTTTGGTACGGGGAAGGAGTTTGGTATGGGGAAGGAGTTTGGTACGGGGCAGGTTGCTGGAAGTGGGGAGATGTCTGGTACTGGGGAGGTTGCTGGTACTGGGGAGGTTGCTGTTATGTAATAGGAGGGGGAGGATGGAAAGTGGCTGGAGGGGGTGCAGATGTAATAGGAGGGGGAGGATGGAAAGTGGCTGGAGGGGGTGCAGGTGGAGGAACTACAGTGGTGGGAGGTGGAGGTTGGGAGGTAACCTGCTGTAGAGCACCGTGGCACGAATGCATTACATGCATCTGCTGGGTAGGAGATAGTGTTGCCATGCGCTCCACAACAGACCTGAAAAAGGTGTGGTTTGGCGAAGATCTTGCTTCTGAATGCATGGTTTGCAGAAGTGTCTTCACCTCCAGAATGCTGGAGTTGATCTGCTGAAAGCCTGCGGAGATTTGCTCTGACAAGACTTTTAGACAGTTCTGGAAAGATGCATTCAGATGCAAGAACTCTGGCGCATAACTCTTTTCCTGACCCCTCTGCCGCTGACGCCCAGTACCCGCAGGTGTACTAGAGGTGGTAGGGGCAGAAGGGTGGGGTAAAGGGAAATCGATCTCCTCACCAGCAGCTTCATGTAATGTAGGCGGCCACGATGCTCCTGTGCTGGTGGATGGGACAGATGGGTCGAATGTGTGGGAAGGCTGGGAAGGTGCAGATGGACCGGGGCGGTCGAAGTGTCCCTCGGTGCCGGTCTCCTCAGGGATCACCTCAGAAGGGTCCAATCGTGCAGGCTCCCGAGTGCTGCTCACCGTGCTGTGGAATAAAGAGAAAAAAAAACAATTAAAATAGTGACATGGTATGGCCCTGGCTGAAAAAAAAAAGTTACATCTAAACATTTTTTTGTCACATGTGGTGTGTAATATTTACCTTCTGGTGAGCATTGTCTCCCGGAGGAACGACAGGGCTCGTGCGTACTTGTACTTGCTCCTGCGTCCTCCAGATCCACTCGGGGCCCGCATCTCTTTATTGAACTCCTTCTTGAAACGATCCCTCACAGACCGCCACCGCTTCACAATTCTCTCCCCTGAAACGAGAAAGGACAAAGTGGTTAGTATACAACATCAGTGTTTCCGAAACTCCAGTCCTCATGGTCCCCAGGGGTCATGTTTTCAGGATTTCCAAAGTAAATAGAAATCCTGAACACATGATCCGTGGGGACCACGAGGACTGGAGTTCGGGAAACACTGGTTTAAATCAAGCAACCGGTACTGTATATACTTACGCTCTTTAATCTGGGCCCGAGCTTCGAGGTCCTCCCAGCGGTCCACAAGGAGCGAACAGATTTCCTCCCAGAGTCGTCGGGTAACGATAAGGTCAGCGTGGCGGCGGTCAGCCATATTCCAGAGCGGCTCCCTTTCTCTGACGAGATCGATGAGGTGGTCCACATCGATTCCTCCATCCTCACCGTCAGAGTCGGGAGCACACTGTGAAGGCTGTTAAAGAAAAAGACAAAAATAACATAATTAGCCTCCACAAAAGAAATGAAATAAAAAGTGCAAAAAAACAAAGCAAAAATATTTATACTTACACGCTGGTGACCGCCGCGTTGCTGTCGCCGACGACCCTGGGAGGCACTGCGAGGACCTCTTGGCCGAGCACCAGATTGGGAAGACTAGAGAAGAAAACAAAAAATGTTATGTCTTTGGATGTAGGCATTTGTTTGCTGTGTGTGGTCTGCAGAACATTGTTTTCTATGTGTTGTGTGTAGTGTGATGTTGTGTTTCTGCGTTTGATGCAAAAAACTTACCAATTGTGAGCCCACTCCAAGTGTCTGTCCACCCCTTCCTTCTTCTTCTGGGAGCTCCTCTTCATCTTGTGATTCCTGTTTTGAAATAAAAGGCAATGAATAGACATATATTACAGAGATGATGGATTTTGGAAATAAAAACTTACCGTCAAACGCTGACGATGCGAGGGAGGGCTCCCAGAAGAAGATGTGCTGTCTTCCTGATGGCCAGACTCCATGGCTGTGGGTGGTGTTCCTGCTGCTGCCATTGCTGCTGCTGCTGCTGCATCTATTGGGCGGCTGTTGAATAAAGAGAAACAAAGGGCCAATGAATATCTTGATATTCCATAGCCCTAGTTTGGAGGAATGGGGGATTTGATAATTACCGTCTCTCATCTGCTGCTGGACTCCCCTCCCGTTGTTCAGCATGCTGCTCCATTTGGGGTGGTGCTGATGGTGCTGCTGCAGATGTCTGCTGCCTTCTCCTGCTCCTGGTTCTTGGCTTGGGTGGCATGTTGGGTGTGGCTGAGGGTCCAACTGTCTTGCTTTTATATATGTCTTTTGGGCAGAGCTACTGAGCATGCTCAGACCAAAAAAACCGGATCCGGCCACCGGATCCGGCTGTCGCCGGATCAGGCGCATTGCGGCGCTCATAGGCTTTCATTGTATGAAAAAGCCGGACACGCCAGATCCGGCGTGTCCGGCTTTTTCGCCGGAGACAAAAAACATTACAGTAGCCGTTTTTACCAGACGCCGGATCGCGTCACATTGCCGGATCCGGCAAAAATCGGATGAAACGCATGGCCATCCGGCTCGATCCGGCTCTAATGCAAGTCAATGGGGGGGGAAACCGGATCCGGCATTGCATTTCGCCGGATCCGGTTTTTGTCAAAAGCGCCGGATCGCGCCTGACAGCGGAAACCTGATGTGTGAAAGAGGTCTTAGTAATCGGGTTCCAGCACCATCAGCTGGTCCATGGTAGTGCCATTGTTTCTTGTTCCTTCTGCTGCCCCTCCGGGTTCCAGCACCGTCAGCTGGTCCTCGCTAGTTCCATTTGCTCTTGCAGCTTCGGCTACCCATCCAGGTTCCAGCACCGTCAGCTAGTTCCAGGCAGAGCCTTTGGCCTAGGTGCCTCCTTCTCGGCATCTGAGTTCCAGCAATGTCTGCTGGTCCTTGGTAGTGCTTTCTAGCACAGGTACCTCCTGCTGGTCCTCAGTAGTGCCATTGGCTCTTGTTCCTTCTGCTGCCCTTCCGGGTTCCAGCACCGTCAGCTGGTCCTCGCTAGTTCCATTTGCTCTTGCAGCTTCTGCTACCCATCCGGGTTCCAGCACCGTCAGCTGGTCCTCGGTAGTGCCATTGGCTCTTGTTCCTTCTGCTGCCCTTCCGGGTTCCAGCACCATCAGCTGGTCCTCGCTAGTTCCATGGGCTCTTGCAGCTTTGGCTACCCATCCGGGTTCCAGCACCGTCAGCTGGTTCTCAACAGTTCCTCAGCCTTCTTGTACCTTTTGCTTCATTTCCCAGTTCAAGCTTTGGAAATGGTTTTTGTTTATTATCACTCTGGATCTCCCTGACGACAACCCTGAAGACGACAACCCTGAAGACCACCCCGAAGAAGACGATCACGAAAACGATGACCCTGAAGACCACGACCCAGAACACTACCCCGAAGAAGACCAAAAAGATGACCCTGAAGAAGATGACCAAGAGGACAAAGAACATGAAGAAAACCACCAAGATACAGAACAACAAGAGACAGAAGACCAAGAAGCAGAAGACCAAGAAGCAGAAGACCAAGAAGCTGCAGAATAAAAAGCAGAACAACATTAAGCATAAGACTAAAAATCAGAGCAAATGATATTATCTAATTTATAAGCAGAAGAAGACTAAGCAGTGTATGGGGGTGAGTCTGTTCCTCCTTGTGGTGCCCCTGGAAAATGCCTGCTGCTGCAGGCCAAACTGAACGTGGACAAATCCTGTTGTAAATCTTTTGTGACAGGCAGAACGGAAGGTGTAATCTTCAAACTTTTATAGATAACAACTACAGTAATGCCTGTCACAAATAAGAGTATGATGAAGAAGTAGAATATGAAGAATAATAGTTGAATAAGAAGAATATGAATAATGTAAAAAAAAGAATAATAGGAAGAAGGTGAAGAAGAAGAAGATGAATAAGGTGAAGAAGAAGTTGATGAAAAAGATGCTGCTGCTGCTGCTGCTGAGGATCATGAAGGCGAAAGTGTGGGAGAAGTAAAAAAGAAGGTGAAGAGCATGGAAGTAGTGAAACATACATATCTGACAAAATATAAAAAAGGCTAACATTGTCAATACCTTTGTAACTCCGAATGTCTTTAAAAAAAAAAAAATTATTCCTGCTATTCCATTTGATTGGGCTAAACCTCTATGCCTTTAATGTCTCCTCCAACTCCCCCAATACATTCTACATTATTCTTAGTTGTTTTTCTTCATGTAGAATTAACCTACAAGGAAAGAAAGGGTTTTTTTTAATTCCGATATTTCTGTCCCATTGACTTGAATGGGACTTCCGGTATCGGAATCGGCGATACCCGATACTTTTTGGGTATTGGCCGATCCAAGCCGATCCGATATTTCTCAAAATCGGATGGTATCGCTCAACACTAGTAATCTCTACTGGGTCTGAGATAATAGTTCAGCGTCCTCAAATCTCTAGTGAGATTCAAATTCTCACCAATACTATATACACCCTCCACCTTGTTATACACCATCCAATTTCAACCTGTTACATTGAGGTGTAATCTCTACTGGCCCTGAGATACTAGTTAAGCGTCCACAAATCTCTAGTGAGATTCAAATTCTCACCAATACTATATACACCTTATACCTTGTTTTACAGTACCATATAGCTGGTGATATTTTGGGTACATTTTCACAAAAATGAGGAATTATGGTGGAAAAGGCCGTGGAAGTGGACGGGGGTTGCCAGCAGGTCCTGATGGTGGTGGTGTTGGTGGTGCATCTGTTGGTAGTGGCAAAAGCACAATAGCACCTAAGGCAGGAGGTGTTGAGCCTGCGCCATCGTCTGGCTCCACAAGGCCTCGAAGGCTCCCTTTTCTGGGAGTGGGTAAACCGCTTTTAAAGCCGGAGCTTCAGGAACAAGTTTTGGCTTACATTGCTGACACAGCCTACAGCTATCTCGCCTTCTCATCTGAAGTTTCAAAAAATAAAAGCACTGAGTCGTCAGTGGAGGCTGCTGGTCAGGAACAACACCTTTCCTTGTGTCTTTCACCCCTACCAAAAGTGAAGGATGCAGCAGGCCACACTACAGACTACTCCATAGAGCTCTTTCCACATACCATGCCTGGGTTATCCAGTCAAATCGTGAATTCCCCAGTCCAAGATGAATCTGACATGGAGTGCACTGATGCACAGCCACTGCTAGATTTTTCTGCTGGTAAATTCACTCAGAGCACTACATTGTCCTCGCAGTGTACTGAGGCAGAATCAGACCCTGATGAAACACAGGTGCCCCTTCCCGCATCCTGTACCACCTTACACGGCAACACAGAGGAAGGTGCACATGAAATTGAAGAGGAGTTGATGGATGACCCAGTTGTTGACCCAGATGGGCATCCATTGGGGGAAGAGGGTGCCGCTGCCAATACCTCAGAAGAGGAGGAGGAGGATCCGCAGCAGGCAACAACATCGCAACAGCTGTTATCTGGCAGGACCGTAGCAGTCCAAAAACGGGTTACAAAAAACGAAAGAGTTGCAGGACAGCTTGGCCAGATGGTAAAATTAGCACAGCGTGCAAGGCCCCAAAATGTCTTCCATAGTAGGAAGAGTGCAGTGTGGCACTTTTTTTAACAAAATCCTAATGATCAGGCAAAAGTTATCTGTAAGAAGTGCGCAAAGACCTTTAGCCAAGGGAAAATTCTGAGAAATTTGAATACCAGTTGCATGCTTAGACATTTAACCACCATGCACTTGCAAGCGTGGACGAACTACCAAACTTCACGTACCACATGTGCACCTGCTCCGAATCAATGTAGCCAGCAATGCTACATCGCTTCCCCCACTGTAAGCCCACCGGTTAGCACACCATCAGCAGCAAATGTCGAGGTGTCGTCGCAAGGGCAAAGCAGTCATGGAATCACAATGTTATTGCTGCGAAAGACTGAATCTAGGTCATCAGCAACACCACCAACACCATCACCAACCCTCACTCAGTCCGCCATGTCCACCGCTAGTTCCACCATTTGCAGTTCTCAAGTCCAGCTCACCCTACCAGAGACTCTGAGTAGGACAAGAAAGTACTCATCCTCTCATCCGCGTACACTGGCTTTGAACGCCCACATTGCCAAACTATTCTCGTTAGAGATGATGCCCTACCGGTTGGTTGAAAGCAAAGCTTTCCGCGAGCTCATGGCCTACGCAGTACCACGCTATAACCTACCTAGTCGGCACGTCTTTTCGCAAAAAGACATCCCAGCCCTCCACGTGCATGTGAAAGACCGCATTGTCCATGCACTCAAGGAATCAGTGAGTGGAAAGGTGCACCTCACAACAGATGCATGGTCCAGTAGGCATGGCCAGGGCCGTTACGTGTCCATCACTGCGCACTGGATTAATGTGGTGGATGCAGGGTCCACAGGGGACAGCGGTGGTGGCACAGTGCTGCCTAGCCCACGGTATAGGAAACAGTTGGCTGTAGGCGTTCGACCCTCCTCCTCCTCCAGAAGCAAAAGCTCCTCCACAGAGCGCAGTCGCACGAGCACTCCATCCGCAGCTGCCAGTGTTGCACACTCGGTGTCCCACTATCGAACAGTTAGTGGTAAGCGTCAGCCGGCTGTGTTGAAGATGATGTGTTTGGGCGACAACAGACACACCGCGAAAGTACTGGCTGACTACTTGCAGCCACAAGCTTGGCTGGACAGTCTACATCTTGAGGCAGGCAAGGTAGTTAGTGATAACGGCCGGAATTTTGTGGCAGCCATAGCCCTTTCAAAACTCAGACACATACCTTGCCTGGCTCAGACCTTGAACCTGGTGATGCAGTGCATCCTCAATAATTATCCGGAGTTAACATCCCTGCTCCATAAGGTGCGAAGACTGTGCTCGCACATCCGCCGGTCGCCAGTACACTCCAGTCGTATGCAGAAGCTGCAGCGATTGCTCCAACTTCCCAAGCACCGCCTAATTATCGACGTTGCAACAAGGTGGAACTCTACCCTGCACATGGTTCAGAGGCTGTGCGAACAGAGGCAGGCTGTAATTCATTTGTGTGAGGATACACGGTCAGGTGGTTTGCGGGCAGACATGGAGTTGTCTGGTGTGCAGTGGTCGAAGCTGAAAGACCTCTGTAAAGTCCTTCAGTGTTTTGAGGAATGCACACGGCTGGTAAGTGCAGACGACACCATCATAAGCATGAGCATCCCACTTATGCGTCTGCTCATGCAAACTTTGACGCACATTAAGGAGCAGGCGTCTGCAGCCGAGAATGAAGAGGAGGCGGGAAGCCTTGATGACAGTCAGCCATTGTCTGCTCAGGGAAGTCTCGTGGACGGGGTGGAGGAAGAAGAGGAAGAGGAGGAGGAGGAGGATGTTGGGGATGATTATTTAGGGGAGGAGGATGCTTCTCAGGGGGCAAGAAAAAATGTTGGGGTGGCAAGGTCAGGTACAGGGTTTGCGCTTGACTGGAGGGATGTTGATTTGCCAGAAAGTGCTCCTCCACCCAGCACTCGCAGTGCGTCATTGACACCTAGAACATTGGCCCACATGTCTGATTATGCCTTGCAGATCCTAAAAAGGGACCCCTGTATTGCCAAAATGATGAACGATGACAACTACTGGTTGGCCAGCATCCTGGATCCACGCTATATAGGCAAATTCCAAAACATCAAGCCACAGGAGAACCTAGAGCTAATATTGGCTAACAAACAAGCAACTCTGGTAAACCATTTGTTTGAGGCATTCCCAGCACACAGCGGCGGTGATGTTTCTCCCACGAGCCGTAGGGGGCAACATGGAAGAGGTGTTTGTGGTGCACACAGCTGAAGTGGCGTTGGACACAGGGGTTTCATGACCATGTTGTGGACTGATTTTTCATGTACCGCTCACACGACTGGTAACACTGCATCAATTGAAAGTGACAGGAGACAGTGTCAACTATGGTAACAAACTACTTCTCCTCCCATATCGATGTTCTGATGTTCTCCCTCACCGGTCATTCCCCTTTACTATTGGGCCAGTAAACTTGACATCTGGCCTGAATTGGCACAATATGCCTTACAGGAGCTCGCTTGCCCTGCTGCTAGTGTGTTATCTTTTTCCATGAAGGCATTAAGTTTGACCCAGAGACTCCCCTGATGATCTGGACGGTGAAACGCGTAGGGAGAAGAGAGCGTCACATGGAGGAACCCGTTACTGAGAAATATTTGGGTGAGATCTCTCCATGATATATGAGATTTTTTTTCTAAAAGAAGTCTGTGGAGGTGGTGAACTGCATAAATAGAGCAATGTATAGGTTCACACCGAGTTGAAGAATCTCAGACTGTGTGCCATGCCATTGTGTATAGTATAGGCTGTTGTTGTAAAAATTGTCAAAAATCATTGTGAGTGTGAATGATGGATGTAACACAGAAGTAACACATCGATTTAAAAGCAATGGTTTTAATATAGACAATTTACGGCACTATAAGAGAGTGCTTGTTCCAAACAAATTTATACTAAGCGGATACTCTGAAGGAGAGCCTGTGTATTATTTGGACTACGACACTAAGAGTAAACCGGAAAGTTTCTGAAGTTTGGTCTTACCGCATTTAGCGGTTTCTTTGTTTGTGTTTGTTTTTTGTACATGTGCATTTTTTAAGATGGACTTAGTCCCTTTTTAATCAATTTAAAATAAAGTTTATTAGTTTTAATTTCTAGTATTTGTCTAGCTTGCTGGTGAAGATGTTATCTGAAAGAGTCTTCAGTGTTGCTGGATCATTCCTGACAGAAAAATGGACCCGTCTGTCGACCCAAAATGTTGATGATCTAACCTTCATTAAAATGAACCATGCATGGGATTCCAAGGATTTTGTCCCACCCTCCCCTGCTGACACATAGGTTGCCAGAAAAATGGCTTGCTTTTGTCTCCAATTACTCCATTTGCAGCTGCTGAATGTCCAACATCAACATATGCCATTTTTTCCACCTCCCTAACTGGGCTTCCTCCCCCCACAAGGCTGGGGTCACCACCTGGCGCACGCACGCATGCGAGTGCCGTTGCCCTGGACTGGTGGGTGGGCCCACTCTTGGGCAAAGGCACTGGCACAGGGTCCCTCATAGTACAATCAAGTGTCTCTGACGGTGGGGGTTCACACCCACCGTCAGACACACCGGCATACTATGAGGGGCCCTGTGCCAGTACCGCCGGCCATGAGTGGGCCCCCCCTGCTTGCTCAGGGCACCAGCACTTGCAATACTTACCTCTCCCTGCTCCACCACAGTGTAGTCTGGCCTGTTAAATACTTCACTGGGACTGCCAATACAAATTTGGTGAAATCATAGACGATGGTTAAGACGTAGCTATGCCCTGTCCTGCTGGGCTCTATCTTCAGATGATCAATGGCTTCCATTTGTTTTGGACGTCGACTCACAATGAGATGCAGTGGTGGTTTATCATGAGCTTTCATGGTTTTCCGACTCACAGACGTGTGACATTCCTGCCCACATTTTTTAATGTGTCCTCTCATGCCATTCCAATAGAATCGCCTACGGCCTGTGGCTTGTGTCTTTTGCACTGCAAAGTTACCTGACAGATCATGATAGGCAGTGAGGACAATGTCTTCATCTCTCCCTGTGATCACAATTTGATGGAGATGAGTAATGGTGATGGGTTCCACGGTACTGCGATACAGCAAACATTTCTTCACAAGAACTGTTTTCGCTGTCTCCACAGACAAAGTAATTGAGGGTCAGCTTCACCTCTGAGAATTCTCACGGGAGTTTTTCCCACGATTAGTCATTCCAAAATTTCTGCAATCACTCGACTTTCCGTCTGTACTTGTATCCATCTCGTTTCCTCTTGCGGAGAGTCTGGACTGTCTTACTGAGACTGAAATATATATGAAGATTGAAAAATACCCCAACAGTGTATACTGGTGTACGCTTCGAATACATAACCCTTTTTCTACTTTTTAGATTCTTGTCTAATTCATACTGAGGCTGTGAGTGTATCTGTCGGACTCCGGAAATATACACGCAGATTTTTAATGTTTAAACTATGCTATATATACCTGCTAGCCAGTGATACTGTACCCTTTCTCAACTTTCTACAATCACATCGAATCCATACTAGGCCTGAGACCATCTGAGTCTGCCTCCTGATATATAGACATAGATTTTTAATGTGTAAACTATGCTATATATATACTTGTTATCCGGTGATACTGTACCCTTTCTCAACTTTCTACTATCTTGTCGAATCCATACTGGGCCTGAGAAAGTCTGAGTCTGCCTCCTGATTAGAGATGAGCGGTGTTCGAGTCGACCTGCTCGCCAAGTTAAAATTCCAGCTGTTTTGGGCAGCGTTCGAGCCGTACGTCGAACTCGAACATTTTGCTTAAAATTCGGCTGTTTGAGGTTCCGTTTGAGAACGGTTCGTTCACCAAAAGCGTAACTTCATTTTCACATCAATAATGGTTTTCAATGTTAATAGACTGTTTCATGGCATAGTAGCGGTGTGTGGTAGCAAGCGGTGTAGTGCACCTGTCAAGGAGCTACAACGTGTGTGTTTTTAATAATTTTTTACCGCATCTTGTCCGGAAAATCCTATAGGGCCTTGTAGCACTGTCTGCTACTCAGCAGAGGAGCCCACCAGTGAACCTAGCTATGCCGCCTATTTATGAAAGAACCAGTTTTTGACTGCATTTAGCACAGTTAATACTTTGGGCTTAGTAACTGTGTCTGCTACTCATCAGAGGAGCCCACCCGTGAACCAAGCTGTGCCACCTGTTTATGTAAGAACACTTTTTTAATTCCATTTAGCCCAGTGAATACTTTGGGACTAGTAACGGTGTCTACTGCCCAGCAGAGGAGCCCACCTGTGAACCTAGCTATGCCACCTGTTTATGTAAGCACTGTCTGCTACTCAGCAGAGTTGCCCACCCGTGAACCAAGCTATGTCGCCTGTTTATGTAAGAACTGCGTGCTACTCAGTAGAGGAGCCCAGCTGTTAAGCAAGCTACAGCACCTGTGGTTTGGACACTTAATTTTTTCATTCATTCTGGAATGCCGGTTAGGCCTAATTCCGGAATTCCGGTTGACCTGCACTTACTGGGAAATCCTCGTTCGCGGGGAAGAATTGGAATCCCAGATGCCCATAACTAACGGTGTTCAGCGGGTTATCTGCACCTGTAAGCGACACACGCTGGTCCTTTCAGTGTAGCGCACATGCAGCCCCTGATATGCAAGGGCATGAAAGACCTGTTATTGATTGATCTCGCGTGCCAGAGCCTCGCGTGTCCCTCTAGTAAGCTTGACGCGTACCGCGGGGGCATGCCGGAGTCTCCAGGAGTGGAGCCTACGGTTAAATTCGACTCCACCTGGGAAACCTCAACCATGCCAGCTACAGAACAGATGCACACATTGCAAGCTTAATTCCGTTAACGAACGAGACTCCGTCATGCCCCGCGGTCCGAGTCCGGCTTACTAGAGGGACACGTGAGGCTCTGGCACATGAGTTTGGCCAATAACTGGTGTGTCATGCCCTTACATGTCCGTGGCTGCATGTGCGCTACACTGAAAAGGCCAGCGTTTGTCGCTTACAGGTGCAGATAACCCGCTGAACAACGCTAGTGATGGGGATCACTGATTACAATTATTACCCGCGAACGATGATTTCCCAGTAAGTGCAGGTCAACCGCAGTTCCGGAATTAGGCCTAACCGTCATTCCTGAAAAAATGAAAAACTTATGTGTGAAAACCACAGGTGCTGTAGCTTGCTTAACAGCACAGTATGCCCAGTATGGATTACACGTGATTGCACAAAGGTGAGAAAGGGTACCGTATCGCAGGATAACATGTATGGATAGCGTACACATTCAAAATATATGTCTATACATCAGGAGGCAGGCTCAGACGGTGTTAGGCCCAGTATGGCTTGCACGTGATTGCACAAAGGTGAGAAAGGGTACCGTATCCCCGGATAACATGTATGGATAGCGTACACATTCAAAATATATGTCTATACATCTGGAGGCAGGCTCAGACGGTGTTAGGCCCAATATGGCTTGCACGTGATTGCACAAAGGTGAGAAAGGGTACCGTATCCCAAGATAACATGTATGGATAGCGTACACATTCAAAATATATGTCTATACATCAGGAGGCAGGCTCAGACGGTGTTAGGCCCAGTATGGCTTGCACGTGATTGCACAAAGGTGAGAAAGGGTACCGTATCCCCGGATAACATGTATGGATAGCGTACACATTCAAAATATATGTCTATACATCAGGAGGCAGGCTCAGACGGTGTTAGGCCCAGTATGGCTTGCACGTGATTGCACAAAGGTGAGAAAGGGTACCGTATCCCCGGATAACATGTATGGATAGCGTACACATTCAAAATATATGTCTATACATCAGGAGGCAGGCTCAGACGGTGTCAGGCACAGTATGGATTTGATGGCCCAGACTACACAGCGGAGGAGCAGGGAGAGGTAAAGATTGCAAATGCTGGGGCCCTGCCCAAGCAAGGGGGGCCCACTCGTGGGTGTCGGTACTGGCACTGGGCCCCTCATAGTATGGCGGTGTGTCTGACGGCGGGTGTGCACCACCACCGTCAGAGACACTTGATTGCACTATGAGGGACCCTGTGCCAGTGCCCGCGCCCAAGAGTCGGCCTACCCACCTGTCCAGGGCAACTGCACTCGCACGGTGTCGTGCGCTAGGTGGTGACCCCGGCCATGAGGGGGGGGGAGGCAGCACAGTTAGGGAGTTTTAGAAAGTGGCATATGTTGATGTTGGACATTCAGCTGATGCAAAAGGCGAAATAGGTCAAGTCCCAGGAAGAGGTGGACGAAAGCAAGCCATTTTTCTGTCACCCTATGTGTCATCAGGAGAAGGTGGGACAAAATCCTTGGAAACCCATGCATGGTTCATTTTAATGAAGGTTAGATCATCCACATTTTGGGTTGACAGACGGGTCCTTTTTTCTGTCAGGATTGATCCAGCTGCACTGAAGACTCTTTCCGATAGCACACTTGCAGCTGGGCAAGCGAGCTCCTGTAAGGCATATTGTGCCAATTCAGGCCAGGTGTCCAGTTTAGCGGCCCAATAGTCAAAGGGGAATGACCTGTGTGGGAGAACATCGATATGGGAGGAAAAGTAGTTTGTAACCATAGTTGACAACTGCTGTCTCCTGTCACTTTCCATCGATGCAGTATTACCAGTTGTGTGAGCGGTACTTGAAAAATCAGTCCACAACATTGTCATGAAACCCCTGTCTCCAACGAAATTTCTGCTGTGTGCACCATGAACACCTCTGCCAAGCTGCCCCCGGCCCGTACGGCTCGTGTGAGAACCATCACCGCTTCTGTGTGCTGGGAATGCCTCAAGCAACCGATTTACCAGAGTTGCTTGTTTATTAGCCAATATTAGGTCAAGGTTCTCCTGTGGCATGATGTTTTGTAATTTGCCTTTATAGCGTGGATCCAGGATGCTGGCCAACCAGTAGTCGTCATCGTTCATCATTTTGGCAATGCGGGGGTCCCTTTTTAGGATCTGCAAGGCATAATCTGACATGTGGGCCAATGTTCCAGGTGTCAATGATGCACTGCGAGTGCTGGGTGGAGGAGCACTTTCTGGCAAATCCACATCCCTCCAGTCACGCACAAACCCTGTACCAGACCTTGCCACGCCAACATTTTCACTTGCCCCACGAGATGCATCCTCCTCCCCTAAGTAGTCATCCCCATCTTCATCCTCCTCCTATTCTTCCTCCACCTCGTCCAGGAGAGGTCCCTGAGCAGACAATGGCTGAATGTCATCAAGGATTCCCTCCTCCTCTTCCTCCTCATCAACATTGGCTGCAGACGCCTGCTCCTTAAGGTGCGTCAAAGTTTGCATGAGCAGACGCATAAGTGGGATGCTCATGCTTAGGATGGCATCGTCTGCGCTTACCAGCCGTGTGCATTCCTCAAAACACTGAAGGACTTTACGGAGGTCTTTCAGCTTCGACCACTGCACACCTGTCAACTCCATGTCTGCTCTCAAAGTGCCTGGCCGTATATCCTCCCACAAATGCATTATGGCCTGCCTCTGCTCGCACAGCCGCTCCACCATGTGCAGGGTGGAGTTCCACCTTGTTGCAATGTCGATAATGAGGCGGTGGTTGGGAAGGTGGAGCAATCGCTGCAGCTTCTGCATACGAACGGAGTGTACAGGCGACCGGCGGATGTGCGCGCACAGTCTTCGCACCTTCTGGAGCAGGGCTGTTAACTCCGGATAATTTTTGAGGAAGCACTGCACCACCAGGTTCAAGGTGTGAGCCAAGCAAGGTATGTGGCTGAGCTTTGAAAGGGCTATGGCTGCCACAAAATTATGGCCGTTATCACTAATTACCTTGCCTGCCTCAAGATGTACACTGCTCAGCCATGACTCAGTTTGTCGCTTCAAGTACTCGGCCAGCACCTCGGCGGTGTGTCTGTCGCCCAAACACATCATCTGCAACACAGCCTGCTGACGCTTTCCACTAGCTGCTCGATAGGGGGACACCTCGTGTGCAACAGTGGCAGCTGCAGATGGAGTGCTCGTACGACTGCCCTCTGTGGACGAGCTTTCGCTTCTGGAGGAGGAGGAGGAGGAGCGTTGAACGCCTACAGCCAACTGTTTCCTATACCGTGGGCTAGGCAGCACTGTCCCACCACCGCTGTCCCCTGTGGACCCTGCATCCACCACATTAACCCAGTGCGCAGTGATGGACACGTAACGGCCCTGGCCATGCCGACGGGACCATGCATCAGTTGTGAGGTGCACCTTTCCACTCACTGACTGCTTGAGTGCATGGACAATGCGGTCTTTTACATGATGGTGGAGGGCTGGGATGGCTTTGCGAGAGAAGAAGTGGCGACTGGGTAGGTCATAGCGTGGTACTGCATAGGCCATGAGTTCGCGGAAAGCTGCGCTTTCCACCAACCGATAGGGCATCATCTCAAACGTGATTAGTTTTGCAATGTGGGCGTTCAAACCCAGTGTACGCGGATGAGAGACTGAGTACTTTCTTGACCTACTCATAGTGTCTGGGAGGGTGAGCTGGACTTGAGAGCTGCATATGGTGGAAGTAGCGGTGGACAGGGCGGACTGAGAGAGGGTTGATGATGGTGATGGAGTTGGTGTTCTTTCTGATGGCCTAGATTCAGTATTTCGTTGATATAACAGTGGGATTCCCTGACAGCTGTGGCCTTGCAACGACACCTCAACATTTGCTGCTGTGCTAACCGGTGGGCTTACAGTGGGGGAAACAATGTAGCGTTGTTGACTACCTTCTTTGTGATCAGTTGCACATGTGGCACTTGAGGTTTGGTGTTGTGTCCACGCTTGCAAGTGCATGCTGGTTAAATGTCTAAGCATGCAACTGGTATTCAAATTTTTCAGATTTTTCCCTCGGCTAAAGGTCTTTGCGCACTTCTTACAGATAACCTTGGCCTGATCATGAGGATTTTGTTCAAAAAAGTGCCACACTGCACTCTTCCTACTTTGGCAGACATTTTGCGGCCTAGCACGCTGTGATCTTTTGACCGTCTGGACAAGCTGTCCAGCAACTCTTTTGATTTTTGGAACCTGTCTTTGGAGTGCTCCGGGCCTGCCAGATAACAGCTGTTGCGATGTCGATGTCTGCTGTGGATGCTCCACCTCATCTGAGCTATTGGAAGCAGCACCCTCTTCCCCCAATGGATGCCAATCTGGGTCAACAACTGGGTCATCCATCACCTCCTCTTCAATGTCATGTGCACCTTCCTCTGGGTCACCGTGTATGGTGGTATAGTGTGCGGGAAGGGGCACCTGAGTCTCATCAGGGTCAGAATCTGGCTCTGTACACTGCGAGGACAATGTAGTGCTCTGAGTGAATGTACCAGCAGAATCATCTATCAGCGGCTGTGCATCAGTGCACTCCATGTCAGATTCATTTTGGCCTGGGTAATTCACCATTTCACTTGATAATGCAGGCATGGTATGTGAAAACAGCTCCATGGAGTAATAAGTAGTATGGCCTGCGTCATCCTTCAATCTTGGTTGGGGTGAAGGACACAAGGAAAGGTGTGGTTCATGAACATGAGCCTCCAATGACAACTCAGTGCTTTTATTTTTTACAACTTCAGAAGAGGAGGCGATAGAGCTGGAGGCTGAGTCAGCAATGTAAGACAAAACTTTTTCCTGAAGCTCTGGCTTTAAAAGCGGTTTGCCAACTCCTAGAAAACTAAGCCTTCGAGGCCTTGTGGAGCCAGACGATAACGCAGACTCAACACCTCCTGCATTCGGTCCTATTTTGCTTTTGCCACTACCATCAGATCCACCACCAACACCATCATTACCAGCTGCCAACCCCCGCCCAATTCCACGGCCTCTTCCACCAGCCTTCCTCATTTTTGGTAGAAATGTAGACAAAATCCAACAAACTATATAGTAATGTAAAACAAGGTACAAGGTGTCTATAGGACAGGGGAGATTTTGAATTTCTGCAGACACTAGTGGACACTGGACACTTTTGGATTGTGTGAGGCCCACTGAATATCAGAGCGCTATGTCACAGGCTCAATGGCACAGGTGTGAAAAAAGTGACTACAGGATAAGGGAGATTTTGAATTTCTGCAGACACTAGTGGACACTGGACACTTTTGGATTGTGTGAGGCCCACTGAATATCAGAGCGCTATGTCACAGGCTCGATGGCACAGGTGTGAAAAAAGTGACTACAGGATAAGAGAGATTTTGAATTTCAGCAGACACTAGTGGACACTGGACACTTTTGGATTGTGTGAGGCCCACTGAATATCAGAGCGCTATGTCACAGGCTCGATGGCACAGGTGTGAAAAAAGTGACTACAGGATAAGGGAGATTTTGAATTTCTGCAGACACTAGTGGACACTGGACACTTTTGGATTGTGTGAGGCCCACTGAATATCAGAGCACTATGTCACAGGCTCGATGGCACAGGTGTGAAAAAAGTGACTACAGGATAAGGGAGATTTTGAATTTCTGCAGACACTAGTGGACACTGGACACTTTTGGATTGTGTGAGGCCCACTGAATATCAGAGCACTATGTCACAGGCTCGATGGCACAGGTGTGAAAAAGTGACTACAGGATAAGGGAGATTTTGAATTTCTGCAGACACTAGTGGACACTGGACACTTTTGGATTGTGTGAGGCCCACTGAATATCAGAGCGCTATGTCACAGGCTCGATGGCACAGGTGTGAAAAAAGTGACTACAGGATAAGGGAGATTTTGAATTTCTGCAGACACTAGTGGACACTGGACACTTTTGGATTGTGTGAGGCCCACTGAATATCAGAGCGCTATGTCACAGGCTCGATGGCACAGGTGTGAAAAAAGTGACTTCAGGATAAGGGAGATTTTGAATTTCTGTAGACACTAGTGGACACTGGACACTTTTGGATTGTGTGAGGCCCACTGAATATCAGAGCGCTATGTCACAGGCTCGATGGCACAGGTGTGAAAAAAGTGACTACAGGATAAGGGAGATTTTGAATTTCTGCAGACAATAGTGGACACTGGACACTTTTGGATTGTGTGAGGCCCACTGACGCTGTATGGTGTGAAAAAATGCACACTCAGTACCTCAGCAGGTCAAAAGCAAAAATTGGGATTGCTTTTGAAAAAGCAGTTTGCAGAGCAGTGGGTAAACAGCAATGCAGCTGTCAGGAAGCCTTAGAAGGCAGCCTAACAGCCAAAACAGCTGATCCACCACAATATAGCCTCCCCTTGCACTGCACAAACAGTGACTGGTGTGTTGTACAGGCAAAATCGCTAGCAGCAGAAGCAGTTTTTTTTTCTTCTTCCCTGCCTAACGCTCTCCCTACAGAATCAGCAACCTCTCCCTATGATAAGATCGGCAGAAGAAAGATGGCGGTCGGCGTGCATGCCCTTTTATAACCCCTGTGACGCCCACCAAAGCAAGCCAATCACTTGCATGCCCTTCTGAAAGATGGTGGCGACCCCTGTCTATGTCATCATGTTGCCCACAGTGTCCGTGGATCCTGATTGGCTGAAAAAGAGCGCAAAACAAACTTTTGAAACGCGACTTTGGCGCGTAAGTCGCCGACCTCGTGGCCGACCTCATCCTAGGGTCGGGTTTCGTTTCATGAAACCTGACTTTGCCAAAAGTCGGCGACTTTTGAAATTTTTCGACCCGTTTCGCTCAACTCTAGTAGTTGCCCTTTTCCATATGTTATTTTTGTATTCTGAGCATTTTGTCTGCTTTGGGACACCTTTTAAGGTGTTTTGTAATTGTTTTCTATGTGTTAGTATGCGTTTGTGTTTGCCTGCCATTCGACGAACTTGCCTCCTGTTCGATGAACCAAAACGAACTCGAACACTAGCGGGGTGGCTCAACACTACTCCTGATATATAGACGTACATTTTTAATGTTTAAACTATGCTATATATACCTGGTATCTGGTGATACTGTACCCTTTCTGCCAGGAAGTCCTCCTCCACCCACCACTCTAAGTGTATCATTGACACCAGGAACATAGTCCCACATGTGTGATTATTTCTTGCGGATCTTCTTGTTATATTGTGGTGTGATCCATCCTGAGCATGTGACAGTCTGTGGGTTACTCCTGCAATTTAGATGTACATTTAAAAATTACCCCAATACTAGTGTATACAGCTTTATGCTTGTGATTAGTGTTGAGCGATACCATCCGATATCCAGAAATATCGGATCGGATTGGATCGGCCAGATACACAAAAAGTATCGGGTATCTCCTATTCCAATACCGGAAGTCCCATTCAAGTCAATGGGACAGATATATCAGATTTAAAAAAACCCTTTCTTTCCTTGTACATCCAGTTCGGGAGGGGGGAAGAGTGTGGGCGGTGCGTGGGTGGACACTGTGCGTGTCTGTGTGTGCGGACGGGCTCTGTGCGGGCCTCTCGGGCGTCTGTATCGGCCTGCCTGGGGTCTGTGCCAGCTGCCAGGGGGTCTGTGCCGGCTGCTGGCGGTCTGTACGGGCCTGCTGGGGGTCTGTGCTGACTGCCGGGGGGGTCTGTGCCAGCTGCCGGCGGTCTGTACGGGCCTGCCGGGGGTCTGTGCTGGGACTATTTTTTTTACAGTGGCGGAGGAATACAGTGTGGAAGGATACCTACCTCCCGTCATTGGATTCCTGGAGCCCATAGAGAATGGTCGCATCAGCTGATGCTGCTGCTCTCCACGGGAGATCGGCGTGGGACACTCGTGGATTTCTGCGGATCAGGGAGTATTTGGTGGTTTGTTTTTTTCATATTTTTTTCACAGATAACACTGGCTTCGGGGAACAATGTGACAAGTAATGGTGAGTATGTACTCTATGTTATATGTACTGTATGTCTATATGTATGTATTGTATGAATGTATGAATGTATTGCATGTAGTATGCAGTATGTATGTAGTATGTATGTAGTATATCAGTAGCATGTTTTATGTATGTTGTATGTATGTACTGTATGTAGTATGTATGTATGCTGTATGACTGTAGTATATATGTAGTATATATGTAGTATGTATGTATGCTGTATGAATGTAGTATATATGTAGTATGTATGTAGTATGTATGTTGTATGAATGTAGTATATATTTAGTATGTATGTAGTATGTATGTTGTATGAATGTAGTATATATGTAGTATGTATGTATGCTGTATGAATGTAGTATATATGTAGTATGTATGCAGTATGTATGTAGTATGTATGTTGTATGTATATTGTATGAATGTAATATATATGTAGTATGTATGTATGCTGTATAAATGTAGTATATATGTAGTATGTATGTAGTATGTATGTTGTATGAATGTAGTATGTATGTAGTATGGAGTATGTATGTTGTATGTATGTAGTATGTATGTAGTACGTATATATTTTTTTTTTACATTTAACACATTAGCCGGATGATGGGACTACTACTGTCCCATCATTGGCTAATGTGTCAATCACTGTCATTGTAGCAGGCATCGCCCGATGGGACTTGTAGTCCCATCGGACGATGCCTGCACACACACACAGACCCCTGGCAGGCCCGTACAGACCGCCGGCAGCCGGCACAGACCCCCGGCAGCTGGCACAGACCCCCGGCAGGCCCGTACAGACCGCCAGCAGCCGGCACAGACCCCCCGGCAGCCGGCACAGACCCCCGGTAGGCCCGTACAGACCGCCGGCAGCCGGCAAAGACCCCCGGCAGGCCCGCACTGACTGCGCATCATGATGCTCACAGACCACGCATCATGATGACATCATTTCAGCAGCCAATCACAGCCACAACAGTGGCTCATTGCATTATGGGAACTTCCGATTCCGGTATTCGATATTGAAAAAATATCGGTACTCGGTATCGGAATTCCGATACAGCGAATATCGGCCGATACCCGATATTTGCAGTATCGGAATGCTCAACACTACTTGTGATACATTACCCATTCACTGCATTTTATATTCTGGTCTAATCCAAACTGACCAAGTGAGAGTTATTTTCTGACCGTGGAAATAAATACTGAGATTGACATGCTGTACTCTTCAGATCCATTACCGTTTTACGGCTTTTTATATTGTGTTGTAATCTATACTGAGCCTGAGAGCGTCTGTGTCTGCCTCCTGAAATATCTATGGATATTTAGAATGTTTAAACTATACTATATATACCTGCTATCTGATGATACTGTACACTTTTTCTACTTTTTATATTCTTGTCTAATCCATACTGAGCCTGTGAGCGTCTCTGTGTGACTGATGGAATATATAGGGAGATTGACAATTATCCTTTGACTGTATAGAGCTGTACGCTTCTGATACAGTACCATATATCTGATGTTATTTTGGGTTCATTTTCTGCAAAATTTTGAAGTTTGGTGGAAGAGGCTGCGGACGTGGGCGTTGGGGGGCCAGCTGGTGCTGATGGTGGTGATGCATCTTCTGGTAGTGGCAAAAGCACAATAGCAGCTAAGGCAGGAGGTGTTGAGCCTGCATCATGGTCTGGCTCCGGAACGCCTGGAAGGCTACCTTTTCTGGGAGTAGGTTAACCGCTTTTATAGCCGGAGCATCAGGAACTGGTTTTGGCTTACATTGCCGAAACTGACTCCAGCAAATATGCCCTCCCTTTCTGAAGTTTCAAAAAATGCAAGCACTGAGTCATCAAGTGCTGGCTCCTGGTCAGGAAGAACCCCTTTCCTTGTGTCCTTCACCCCCACCAAAAGTGAATGATGCAGCAGGCCACACTTCACATTAGTCCATGTAGCTCTTTCTATCATACCATGCCTGGGTTATTAAGTCAAATCGTGAATTCCCCAGTCCAAGATGAATCTGACATGGTGTGTGGGTGGCCAGCCAGGGCAGTGGGGGTAATCGGTACCGGGCCGGTGTCTCAGAGGGATGTGTCACGTTGGTGGTGATGATGACCTGTTCCGTGGCCCTGGGCGTTCATGCAAAGGGGTGAATAACATTTATAGGTGAATGATACGTGATGCCACCTGTGGTTTCTGATCAGATTGACCCACGCTGCAGTGTTGCTTCTCTAGGACAGATGTTGTGGTGCAGCTAAGATGTAGAAGCCCTGCACAGGTAGGGCCATAGTCGCAGGGCAGATTAAAGAGTTGGTAGATGGTGTGCAGTGCAGGATATAGCAGAGCCGTGTGCCAGGCGCAGGAGAAAGATGACAGACACAGTTGTGCAGTTCCTTTACCTGTACTTGGTAAGTGCTGTCCAGAACACAGAGTACAGATGGAGAAAGAGTTGGTCAGCCTGGAAGCAAATTTGGAATTCTCTCCCTGCAGATAGGTAGTGTGGCCTCTGTTCTAGCGCTTACAGTATCTGAGGTACTCGCAGTACTGAGTTCACTGAAGTTCCCCCAGTTGACTCTCCTTTGGAACTTTCTCGTATGACAGGCAGCCATAGCCTTTTCCTTCTGGCTCACACACTTCGCTGCTAGGGCCTCCGAGCCTTAGTTGGGAACATAGCATTTACAACTGCTACTTCCTCCGGTTTCTGCTGCAGGACCGTCAGTGTCCCTACAAATTCGGAGACCGGAATCCGGACCATGCGCTCCAGCTAGGAGTGAGCCTTAACTCTGATCATCCTCCAGCTCCCCTTCTCACGTCCATACACTTCCCCTTCCCTTCACAGACTGCCCTAACTTACCTCCTCCCGACCACAGAGAGCAGCTCCTCAGCAGTCAGGTTCAGAGGTCTCCCTGCTGGCCTGGAGTGGGAACTGTGTTGTGTGTTGGTTTAACTGCTAGAGAGACCCTTCGTTGCTTCAACGCATGACATCACACTCCCTAGGACGAAGGTAATGCCACTTTGGCGACCGTACTCCTGGGGGCGCCACAAGTGCACTGATGCCCAGCCACTGCTAGAAGATTCTGCTGGTACTTTGACCCATACCACTACATTCCCCTCGCACTCTACACAGCCAGAATCTGACCCTGATGAAACTCAGGTTCCCCTTCCCACATACTATACCACCTTACACGGTGGCAAAGAAGAAGGTGCAGATGAAAGTGCAGGTTCCTTGAGCAGGTGGGGGGCATACTCATTGGCGACGGCACTGGCACAGGGCCCCTCATAGTACGCAAAAGTGTCTCTGCCGGTGGGTCTGCCAGTGGGTCTGCCGGTGGGTAGGGGTAGGGGTAGGGGTAGGGGTAGGGGTAGGGGTGGGCCCACCCGCCGTCAGACTGCCGTACTATGAGGGGCCCTGTATCAGTGCCGTCGCCAATGAGTCGGCCCCCCCTGCTTGCTCAGGATCACAGCACTTGCAAAGTTGAAATACTTACCTCTCCCTGCTCCACCGCCGTGACGTCTTCCGCGTTTCCTGACAGTGACTTTCTGGTCAGAGAGCGCGATGACATCACGTTTGTACACCCTCTGTCTAAACAGTCCAAGTGCAGTGAGATGGAAGATGTAGACGACGAGGAGTCCAGACTAGTACAAGGATTCCCTAGCGAGACTTATTTAATTGTTTTCAATGTTGGGAGCAATTTTTGGGGAGCACTATACTCTGGAGAATCATTTATGAGGCCCACCATACACTGGAGCATTCCAAAGGTGGACATCAGACACTGGAGCAGCATTTACAGGGCCCATTATACACTGGAGCATTAGAAATGGGGCCCATTATATATGGAGCATAATTTGGGCCCATAAGACAGTGGAGCTTCATCCATGGGGACCAACATATACTGTAGCATTATGTGGAGCTCATCATATACTGTATGGGACCAATGATTCTGTATGGAGAAATATATGGGCCTCATTTCTCTGTATAGCGCACTCTGCGGTGGCTTTAATATTGTATGGAGTAATATATTGTCCGTTTTTGGAGCTATTGGAGAATTTAAAATGGATATCAGTCATGAGATGTAAGAAGTGAAGTATTTTTCATTGACTATACCGTTATTTCTCTGCCGTATCAGAGGATCATGAATTGTGGCATGTGTTAAATGAGCCCAGTGACACTCTTTGGCCCAGGGCCCACAAAAATCTTGAGCCAGCCATACCCCCTCCCACACAACTTTAGCCAAATAACCCCCAGTTTTCAATGCCTAACTATTATTATAAAGTAAATTAAGGTTGACAAGCTTAAGTAATAAGAATTGATGTTTTTGGCATTAAAATGGGCACTGTATGTGTGTTTCCTGTCCTCCACTCACTGCCGACCTTGGTTCCCCATTGACTTGCATTGGGTTTCGTGTTTCAGTCAGCCATCGACTTTTCACGATAATTGGCCGATTGCGTTCTACCCGACTTTTGAGAAAGTCGGGTTTCGTGAAACCCGACTCAACCCGAAAAAAGGCAAAGTCGCTCATCTTTAATTGTGAGTTTTTTTCATGCACATTAAAAAAAATCTCGACAAATTCGGTTCATAATTCCATTTGTTATATTAGACCTGTGTTTATTCATCCTGAGATGTATAGGCATAGTGGTCCATTGCAATACACATTGACACTGCAATACATTAATGACATGTGAACTGTTACAATTTGAAAAACTTTTTATCAAAAAACTGTCCTTTTCTTTTGATTTTTTTTTATCCCTGCCAGGACTGATGATGAGTGCTCCAGTCTGCCTTTACCAGAGTTGCGCCTGTGATTGCGCAACTTGTCCAGGCGAGCCTGTCCATCATTTGGCCCTGCTATGTCAGTCTGAGTGGGCTCAAACATGGGAGCGCCCCTGTTTCTTTTCTTGTCCCTGAAAATTTATTGTTGCGTGCTGGCTAGTCAAACGTATGTTAATACCAAATGGATATTCACTCCTCGCCATGCCCATAGTCCTGCCCACCCCTCTGCCAGTGTCAGTGATTCTGTCAACTTAGGTCAGGAGAGGGGACAGCCAACCCAAAGACTGCAATGCAATTCTTGGGCGAGTAATATGGCAGTCTGACTGCACCCCATCAGTGGAGCGGGCGCAGAGGAGTGGGCAGGATAATGGGCAGTAGAAGGGGTGAATATTCATTTGGCATTAGCATACGTTTGACTACCCAGCACATGACAATAAGTTTTCAGGCACTTACAACAACACAACGGGGCAACGTACAAAAATAAAACTTACATACAGTGGCTTGCGAAAGTCTTCACCCTTGACTTTTTTCCTGTTTTGTTACAATACAACTTTTAAAATATTTTTGTAATCCATTCGTGTTTGATGCATCCACACTAAACAGTCTAAAATGGTGAAGTGAAGTGAGAAAAATATAGGCATAAATTAAATGTATGGGATCAAATAACTAAAAATTGGCATGTGCATATGTATTCACCCCTTTTGCTATGAAGCCCCTAAAAATTTCTGGTGCAACCAATTGCCTTCATAAGTCACATGCTTAGTGAAAGAAAGTCCACCTGTGTGCAATCTAAGTGTAACATGGTCTGTCAGTATACACATACTTTTTCTGAAAGGCTACAGAGGGTGCAACACCATTAAGAAAGAGGTACCACTAACCAAACAACACCATGAAGTCCAAGGAGAAGTACAAATAAGGGATGGGTCATAAAAAAATATCCCAATCTCTGATAATCCCACGTAGCACCATCAAATCCATCATCAAATGAAAAGAACATGGTACCACAACAAACCTGACAAGAGACTGCCACCAATCAAAACTCTCAGCCCTGGCAATAACGACATTAATCAGAGAGGCAGCACAAAGAACAAAGGTAACCTTGAAGGAGCTGCAGAGTTCCCAAGCAGAGACTGGAGTATCTGTCGATATGACCAAATTACCACAATAAGCTGTACACTCAGTATAGATTGCCTTTATGGAACAGTGGCCAGAAAAAAAGCCTTTAGTTACACACAAAGATTGTAAGGCTCATTTTGAGTTATACAAACGACATGTGGGAGATTCCCCAAATATATGGATGAAGGTGCTGTGGCCAGATGAGACGAAAACTGAATGTTATGTGTGGCCTCCAACCAACACAGCTTATAACTTCAAGAACACCATCCCCACAGTGAAACATGCTGGCAGCGGAATCATGTTGTGGGGATGTTTTTCAGCAGCAGGGACAGAGAAAATGGTCCGAGTCAAGGGGAAGATGGATGGTGCAAAATACAGGGATATTATTGAGCAAAACCTGTCTCAGTCTGTCAGTGATTTGAGAATGGGATGGAAGTTCAACTTCCAACAAGACAATGACCCAAAGCATACTGGTAAAGCAATACTCAAGTGGTTTAACCCCTTAGTGACAGAGCCAATTTGGTACTTAATGACCAAGCCAATTTTTACAATTCTGACCACTGCCACTTTATGAGGTTATAGCTGGAATGCTTCAACGTATCACAGTGATTCTGAGAATGTTTTTTCATGTCATATTGTACTTCATGTTAGTGGTAAAATTTCTTCAAAATAACTTGCGTTTATTTACGAAAAAAATGGAAATTTGGAAAAATTTTGCAATTTCAAACTTTTAATTTTTGTGCCCTTAAATCAGAGAGTGATGTCACACAAAATAGTTAATAAATAACATTTCCCACATGACAACTTTAAATTAGCACAATTTTGGAAATATATTTTTTTTGTTAGGACACTATAAAGGTTAAAACTTTACCAGCGATTTCTAATTTTTCCAACAAAATTTACAAAACCATTTTTTTAGGGACCACCTCACAATTGAAGTGAGTTTGGGGGGTCAATATAGCAGAAAATTCCCAAAAGTGACACCATTCTTAAAACTGCACCCGTCAAGGTGAGCAAAACCACATTCAAAAGGTTCATTAACCTTTCAAGAGCTTCAGGAGAACTAAAGAAGTGTAGAAGAAAAAATGAACATTTTACTTTTTCACAAAAAAGGGTATCAGGAGAAATGGACCATAATATTTTTTGTGCAATTTCTCCTGAGTACACCAATACCCCATATGTGGGGGAAAGCCACTGTTTGGGTGCATAGCAGGTTTCAGAAGGGAAAGAGGACCATTTGACTTTTTGACCGCAAAATTGTCTGGAATCAATGGTGGCGCTATGTCACTTTGTCGTGTTTGGAGATCCCTTGATGTACCCAATTCTAATTTCAACCCTAACCCCAACACACCCCTAACCCTAATTCCAACCATAATCATAACCCTAACCTCAATGTACGCCTACCCCTAATCCCAACCCTAACCATAACCCTAACCACAAACCTAACCCTAACACACTCTTAACCCTAATCCCAACCCTAAACATAATCCCAACCATAACCACAACCCTAACCCTAGCCCAATCATAACTTTAGCCAACTCTAACTTTAGCCCAACCCTAACTTAAGCCCAACCCTATCCCTAGCTCAGTCCTAACTTTAGCCCAACCCTACCTTTAGCCCAACCTTATCTTTAGCCCAACCCTAACTTTAGCCTCAACCCTAACCCTAGCCCCAACCCTAACCCTAGCGCAACCCTAACCCTAACTTTAGCCCAACCCTAACCCTAATGGAAAAATGGAAATAAATACTTTTTTATTTTATTATTTTTACCTAAATAATGGGGTGATGAGGGTGTTTGATTTACTATTTTTTTATTTTGATCACTGTGATAGTGTCTATCATAGTGATCAGAATGAACCAATAGGAAAAATTTCCTATTGTTGCCGGGTGCCAGCCGGCAGACCTGGGTGGGGCATTTCGCATTTTTTTCCCGGAAGAAGATGCCGCTGGCCGGGGGATATCATGGGGGATGCAGGAGGGTCCAGGGACACCCGTGCGATCGCATCAGAGGAGAGAGAAATTATTTGCAGTCGCAACACTTGGGTCGGTAAAAACCGACCTGAATCATGTTCTCTGGGGTCTCAGCTGCGCCCGGTAGCTGAGACCCTGGAGAAATTCCGATGCTGGGAGGAGTTATACATTTATTTCTCAGCTCCGTTAAAAATCGGCGCTGAGGCATAAGTACCATTAAGAAGTGTATTGCTGGTCGTTAAGTGGTTAAGGGGAAATGTGTAAATATTTGGAATGGCATAAGCCCAGACCTTAATCAAATTGAGAATCTGTGGTCAGACTTGAAGATTGTTGTTCACCAGAGGAAACTATCTAGCATGAAGGAGCTGGAGCAGTTTTGTTTTGAAGAATGGCCAAAATCCCAGTGATAAGATGTGGAAAACTCATACAGACTTATCCAAAGCGACTTGAAGCTTTATTTGCCGCTAGAGAAGGCTCAACAAAGTGCTGACTTTTAGGGGAGAGGAATAGTCATGCAGACTGAAGTTTTACATTATTTGTCCTATTTGTTTGCTTAAAAAAAAAAAGAATTGTCACAGTTGTAGGCATGTTCTATACCTGAACTGATGCAAACTCTCGCAAAACATGAAGAATGCCAAGTGGGTGAATACTTGCGCAAGCCACTGTATCCTGAAAGGGCTCTCCAAGCCCTATTTTAGGATGATATTAGTATGGTATGTAAAAATGACCTGACAGATTACTTTAAAGTCACTCTATGTAACTGCAGACTTGTGAATCCTCCCAGTGCAGGCCTCCGGTGGGCATGGCCTCGCTCAATACAAGTGTATTGAGCAAGGCCGCAACCACAAGACGGGTTCTGCCAGGAGTATGTATATTGCATACTTAAACACCGTTCCCGGCGCAGACACCGGCAAATCCTCACAGCACACAGTGCATGCACTGGATGATTCATAAGTCTGCAGTCACACAGAGCAACAGACTGCAGACTTGTGATTCTAGTCCAGACAACCCCTTTATTTAAGGAGATATAAGTGAACAACAACTTGCATCAAATACATGAACCTAACTGTACCAACTATTAGTTATATTCTTATACACAGAAGGCAGTACCTCAGCAGTTAAATTCTTGTATATTGTGGGGAGTATTATAGTAGTTATATTCTTGCACGTAGGAGGTAGTATTATAGTAGTTATTTTCTTATACATAGGGGACAGTATTATAGTAGTTATATTCTTGTACATAGGGGGCAGTATTATGGTAGTTATATTCTCATACATAGGGGCATTTTTATGGTAGTTATATTCTTGTATATGGAGCAGTGTTATAGTAGTTACAGTGGGGAAAAAAAGTATTTAGTCAGTCAGCAATAGTGCAAGTTCCACCACTTAAAAAGATGAGAGGCGTCTGTAATTTACATCATAGGTAGACCTCAACTATGAGAGACAAACTGAGAAAAAAAAATCCAGAAAATCACATTGTCTGTTTTTTTTTCATTTTATTTGCATATTATGGTGGAAAATAAGGTAAAGAAAGAAAATTTTTTCAGCTCACCCCAAAGAAGACAGCTATAAGTCCGATCGGTGCACGGAATGTGGAAACAGGATCCCTCTGCAGCAAAGCGTAATATGGAAAAAAATTCCAGCATCCAGATCAGTAATTAGATTAAAAAATTTTTTATTCCTTTATTCCAAAATTTAAAAAAATCATAAGATTCTCCATCATGATAAGAGACGCATCAGGACGTGTAGTTGGACGCGTTTCGGACAAAAAAACAGTCCTTATTCTAAGACAACCAAGCAATCAAGATTTCTGGCTCTCACAGACCTGTAACTTCTTCTTTAAGAGTCTCCTCTTTCCTCCACTCATTACCTGTAGTAATGGCACCTGTTTAAACTTGTTATCAGTATAAAAAGACACCTGTGCACACCCTCAAACAGTCTGACTCCAAACTCCACTATGGTGAAGACCAAAGAGCTGTCAAAGGACACCAGAAACAAAATTGTAGCCCTGCACCAGGCTGGGAAGACTGAATCTGCAATAGCCAACCAGCTTGGAGTGAAGAAATCAACTGTGGGAGCAATAATTAGAAAATGGAAGAAATACAAGACCACTGATAATCTCCCTCGATCTGGTGCTCCACGCAAAATCCCACCCCGTGGGGTCAGAATGATCACAAGAACGGTGAGCCAAAATCCCAGAACCACGCGGGGGGACCTAGTGAATGAACTGCAGAGAGCTGGGACCAATGTAACAAGGCCTACCATAAGTAACATACTACGCCACCATGGACTCAGATCCTGCAGTGCCAGACGTGTCCCACTGCTTAAGCCTGTACATGTCCGGGCCCATCTGAAGTTTGCTAGAGAGCATTTGGATGATCCAGAGGAGTTTTGGGAGAATGTCCTATGGTCTGATGAAACCAAACTGGAACTGTTTTGTAGAAACACAACTTGTCGTGTTTGGAGGAAAAAGAATGCTGAGTTGCATCCATCAAACACCATACCTACTGTAAAGCATGGTGGTGGAAACATCATGCTTTGGGGCTGTTTCTCTGCAAAGTGGCCAGGACGACTGATCCGGGTACATGAAAGAATGAATGGGGCCATGTATCGTGAGATTTTGAGTGCAAACCTCCTTCCATCAGCAAGGGCATTGAAGATGAAACGTGGCTGGGTCTTTCAACATGACAATGATCCAAAGCACACCACCAGGGCAACGAAGGAGTGGCTTCGTAAGAAGCATTTCAAGGTCCTGGAGTGGCCGAGCCAGTCTCCAGATCTCAACCCTTTAGAAAACCTTTGGAGGGAGTTGAAAGTCCGTGTTGCCAAGCGAAAAGCCAAAAACATCACTGTTCTAGAGGAGATCTGCATGGAGGAATGGGCCAACATACCAACAACAGTGTGTGGCAACCTTGTGAAGACTTACAGAAAACGTTTGACCTCTGTCATTGCCAACAAAGGATATATCACAAAGTATTGAGATGAAATTTTGTTTCTGACCAAATACTTATTTTCCACCATAATATGCAAATAAAATGAAAAAAAAACAGACAATGTGATTTTCTGGATTTTTTTTTCTCAGTTTGTCTCCCATAGTTGAGGTCTACCTATGATGTAAATTACAGACGCCTCTCATCTTTTTAAGTGGTGGAACTTGCACTATTGCTGACTGACTAAATTTTTTTTTCCCCACTGTATATTATAGTAGTTATATTCTTAGAGAGCAGTATTATAGTAGTTGGATTCTTGTACATAGTGGGCAGTATTATAGTAGTTATATTGTTGTACACAGGGGGCAATATTATAGCAGTTTTATTCTTATACATAGGAGCATTATTATAGTAGTTATATTCTTGTATATAGGGGCAGTATTATAGTAGTTACAGTCTCATACTTTGGGAAAGTATTATAGTAGTTATATTCTCATACCTTGGGGCAGTATTATAGTAGTAGTAATATACTTGTACATAGGGGCAGTATTATAGTATATTGTTGTACATAGGGGGCAGTATTATAGCAGATCTATTCTTATACATTTAGGACAGCATTATAGTAGTTATATTCTTGTATATGAAGCAGTATAATAGCATTAAATATTCTTGTACATAGTGATAGTATTATAATTGTTATATTCTTGTACATATTTGCAGTATTATAATAATTAAAACCTTATTAAGAATTCAATACTTACACATAGGGACAGTCTTGTAGTAGCTATATTCTTGTACTTAGGGGTGGTATCATATAGGTACATTTTTTCTACATAAAGGACAGTATTTTAGCAATTATGAGCATTTCATTAAGGCTAAGATTCTCTTAGGATTTCATAGAATCATAGAATCATAGAATCATAGAATCGTAGAGTTGGAAGGGACCTCCTGGGCCATCTGGTCCAACCCCCTGCTCAAAGCAGGATTCGCTAAATCATCCCAGTCATTTAAAGAATTTGAAATATTCAGATTTGAATGAATTGATATTCATTCATTTGGACTATCTACAAATTATATATTTTGTCGAAGTTCATATATATGGAAAAACTTAGAGCGGTACGAGATCAATGAGGGTTCAAAGTCTCCCTGGCAAAAAAACAAACCATCAATATGAAAAACAACTGGAGGCAGCGCATCAAAAATAATATTAAAAAGGTTATTTTTTAAAAATTCCAGCTGTTTCTCACACCTGGTGTCGTAGTTCAATAGTAAATACAGAGCTTTAACTTTTACTATAATACTGTGCTATAAAATAGGTTGTGTAGCTATAAAAAAAAGAGTTTGTTTTCTCGACACCTAAATGAGTGTTGTCACATTGCAGCCTGTTATGAAGAACATGTACATTATGAAGTGCTTAAGTATTTTATAATTCGTCTGAATATTAGGTAGTAGGGTGAACACCCTATTTTAGACTCGCGGCTCATTTTAAAAAGAAGAGGAACGTGCAAATTTATAATTTAAAAATTCAGTGATTCTCAGGAATATACAAGTTAGCAATTTATCCTCCAACAAGGAAAATTCTGCCAGACTACAACAGTCTCAACTACTATTTCTGTAAAAATAGAACTTTCTTGCCAGCTTTGCAAAAAAAAATCTTTGTCCTTGTATTATGTCTGATTTGATAAATTAATAACAAACTTGTGCAAATGGTGCCGGGTTTGTCGCCTCCATCAGTCATGGGACTATTTAAGTCACCCCAATATTCTGCAAGGAGGAGGAAACGTTACATCTGTGTCCTGCCGGCTATTGTGTGCCTTTGTGAAATAGGGAGGGAGAACAGAAAGTCGACAATGGGCTCAGCTCCAGGGGTGCTGAAGTGAATAATCCCCTGTGCACAGGCCCGTTCGCTTCCTCCTAGTAATTGTATCCCAACATTTTCATCCATCTTCCACCTCAAAGAAATCTGCTGATTTTATAGCTTTGCAGAAACACTAATGGTCCAAGAAGGAAATAAAAAATATACAAAAATAAAAAGGAAGATGCTCTTAAAAAAAAGTCATATTCACATAGAGAGAAGCACATTTCTGCGACTCCTTGGAAATAGAGCAGAAACTAGTTGAGAGCCCCATGCATCTTCATTTCCTGGCCCGGCACTCGATCAAGCTTTTCTTCAGCTGATGTTAAAAGTCAATAAAACCCTATTAACACTGCAATCTTGTGTTTTCTGTGACACTTTACACATTAGCACTGATTCTAGTGTATGAAATGTGGATACAAGACTGTGCAAATGGGCTTCCAATAAATATTAGACAGAAGTTTCTATCGGTTTCCTAAAGTGAAGGTTCAGAAGGTTCATTCTTCAATATGATGGATCAGATTTGTTATTCAAAATGTGCACACATTTTTAAGCGTTTTAAACATTTTTTAGGCCTAACCATAAAGGGTGCACAGCTTAACAAGAAATGGTATGTAACCAAACATGTGTCAAAAATTTTTGAGAAAAAAATTGTACTAACGTAAGTAAACTTCAGTTTTGGCTTCAGTTTTATCATTCACCATGTAAATTTGGTGCATTTAGTCTAATTATAAGTTGTCTTAATTTATAACTGTATTAGTAACTTGGCCCAAATATGTTTTGACAAATATTCTGTGGTCATTAATTTCTTATTACATCTCTTTGTCAATAAAAATGTAATTTCCATGTAACAGAGTTGCCACTCTCCTCTATAAACTAATGGAAATCTGTCTGCCCTCAACCACCGCTAGAGGGAGCAAACTGCATACTTTGTTTTTATCTAGCTCACTGAATGGCATACTATGCGGAAACTTCTCTCCTACTACTGTCATAAGACAAAATCTAAGAGAGAAGGGCTCCTGGCTCATTCCTTATCTACTGTATTTCTGTGTCCCCTTTGTGACTGCTACATGTCACATTCTAGAGCAAATTTTCGACCAAACTGTACATATGAGCATTCTTTCTGATCTGTCAGACCCCCACTGATGACCACCAGACTTTAAAGGGAACCTGTCACCTTGTTTTTCAGCTATAAGCTGCGGCCACTGCCTTTCGGGGCTTATCTACAGCATTCTAAAATGCTGTAGATAAGCCCCCGATCTAATCTGAAAGATAAGAAAAATAAGTTTTATTATACTCACCCGGGGGTGGTCCAGTCCTATGGGAGTTGCAGGTCCGGCGCCTACCATCTTCATGCGATGTCATCTTCCTTGCTTCGTGTCATGACTCCTGTGCAGGCGTACAGATCTGCCCTGTTGAGGGCAGACTAAAGTACAGCAGTCAGTGCACAGGCGCCGGGAAAGGTCAGAGAGGCCCTGCTCCTGCGCACTGCAGTAATTTACTCTGCCCTCAACAAGGCAGATCAGTACGCCTGCGCAGGAGCCGTGACACGTATCAAGGAAGATGACGACATTGCATGAAGGTGGGACCCAGACCTGCAAAGCCCATCGGACCGGACCGCCCCCGGGTGAATATAAAAAAACTTGTTTTTCTTATCTTTCAGGTTAGATTGGGGGCTTATCTACAGCAATCCAGAATGCTGTAGATAAGCCCCGAAAGGCAGTGGCCCCAGCTTATAGCTGAAAAATGAGGTGACAGGGTCCTTTTCTATTGATTATTGTTAAAATTTCACTCTAAGGGACTTTTCTGACAAGACAGGGTTGGAATTGATTCTGTCCCCCTCTCCCTCATCCCTTCGCTGCTACACCAATACCCATTCTTTTGGGAAGGCCTTCTACAAGTTTTTGAGATGTCTGTGGGAAATTTTACTTGTTTATCCATAACAGCATTTGTGAAGCCAGACACTGATGTTGGATGAGCCGGACTCACAATCTCTGATTTAGTTAATCCCAAAGCTATTTGATAGTGTGGAGGTCAGGAAACTTACAAAACCATGTTTTTATGGACCTGGAATTATGCACTGAGGCACAGTTAGGGGGAACAGAAAAGGACCTTAATCAAGGGTGTTCTCCCTGTGTTTGCGTGGGTTTCCTCTGGGTACTCCGGTTTCCTCCCACACTCCAAAGACATACTGATAGGGAATTTAGATTGTAAGCCCCATCGGGGACAGTGATTAAAATGTGTGTAAACTGTAAAGCGCTGAGGAATATGTTAGCGCTATATAAAAATAAAGATTATTATTAAACACAAAGTTGTGAAAAGATGTCTCCTTGACTCCTTGATATGCTTAATGATAAACTGTAACTAAGGGACTTAAGCTGACCCCTGAAAAACATCACCATTATCCTCTAGCAAATGCTACATTTGGTATAATGCTATCACATTGCGCTGTATATCCTTGTCGGGGCTTAAATCCGAAATCTCCCACAAACCCAGGTCTGGATGCATGTGCCGACGGGGCCATAGACTGTAATGGTGATGGCAGAGCAAACATGAGCTCTGTCGTGCACTTATTTTTGGTAGTGTACGCCTACAGGAGGTGGACGCTCAAACGCAGTCTACTACATTGACGCATGTGTCCGGCCATTTGCCCGGATAGGGACACAGAAATGTGAAAGCACCCTAACTCAGACTCTTGTATCAAACTACCAGCCAGAAAAGCGTCATTCATCACTCCATAGAAAATATTTCCACTGCTTTAGAATCTTGAGGTGGCAGCTTTACACCACTCCATTTGACATTTGACTTTGTGCTTGGTGGTGTAAGGCTGCATGCAGATGGTTGGATATGGAAAAACATTTTGTGCAGTTTCTGGTGAACAGTAGAGATGAGCGACTTTGCCTTTTTTCGGGTCGAGTCGGGTTTCACGAAACCCGACTTTCGCAAAAGTCGGGTGGAACGAAATCGGCCGATTATCGTGAAAAGTCGAAGGCCGACTGAAACACGAAACCCAATGTAAGTCAATGGAGAAGAAAAGTCGGCAGTGAGAGGAGGACAGGAAACACACCTACAGTGCCCATTTTAATGCCAAAAACATCAATTCTTATTCCTTAAGCTTGTCAATCTTAATTTACTTTATAATAATAGTTAGGCATTGAAAACTGGGGTTATTTGGCTAAAGATGTAGGGGGGGGGTAGAGCTGGCTCCAGATTTTCATGGGCCCAGGGCCAAAGAGTGTCACTGGGCTCCTTTAACACATGACACTATTCATGATCCTTTGATACGGCAGAGAAATAGCGGTACAGTACAATGAAAAATACTTCAATTCTTGCATCACATAACTGATATCCATTTTAAATTCTCCAATAGCTCCAAAAACAGACAGTATATTCCTCCATACAGTATAATGGCCACCGCACAGTGCGCCATACAGAGTAATGAGGCCCATATATTTCTCCATACAGAATCATTGGTCCCATATAATGTTCGATACAGTATATGATGAGCTCCACATAATGCTACAGTATATGTTGTTCACCATGGATGAAGCTCCAGTGTCTTATGGGCCCAAATAATGCTCCATAAATAATGGGCCCAATTTCTAATGCTCCAGTGTATAATGGGCCCTGTAAATGCTGCTCCAGTGACTGATGTCCACCTTTGGAACGCTCCAGTGTATGGTGGGCCCCAGATATCATTCTCCAGAGTATCGTGCTCCCCAAAAATTGCTCCCAACCTTTAAAGCAATTGAATAAGTCTCCTCGCTAGGGAATCCCTGTACTAGTCTGGACTCCTCGTCGTCCCCATCTTCCATCTCTCTGCACTTGGACTGTTTAGGCAGAGGGCGTACAGACGTGATGTCATCGCGCTCTTTGACCAGAATGTCACTGTCAGGAAAAGTGTTTGGTTTCCGGGGACAGTATGGTTGCAAAGCTGAACCTTAAAGGAATGTCCAGAAGGGCACCACCAGGAGTGGAGCCTGCGGCTTAATTGGACTCAACACGGGCAACCTCAACCATGCCATCCACAAAAAACCTGCACAGATTGCAAGCTTAATTACGTTAACGAACAAGACTCAGGCATGCCCCCGCGGTCCGCGTCCAGCTTACTAGAGGGACACGCCAGGCTCTGGCACGCGAGATTGGCTAATAACAGGTCTGTCATGCCCTTACATGTCTGGGGCTGCACGCTTGCTACAATGAAACGACCAGCGTGCATCGCTTCCAGGTGCGGATAACAAGCTGTACCTCGTTAGTGATGGGGATCTGGGATTACAATTCTTCCCTGCGAACAAGCATTTCCCAGTAAGTGCAGGTCAACCGTAATTCCGGAATTAGGCCTAAACGGCATTCCAGAAAGAATGTGAAAAAAATAAGTGTCCAAACCACAGGTGCTGCAGCTTGCTTAGCAGATGGGCTCTTCTGCTGAGTAGCACACAGTTCTTACATAAACAGGCGGCATGGCTTGGTTCACGGGTGGCCAACTCTGCTGAGTAGCATACACAGTTACTAGGCCCAAAGTATTAAGTGGTGTAAATGCAGTGAAAAACTGGTTCTTTCATAAACAGGCGGCATAGCTCGGTTCACGGGTGGTCTCCTCTTCTGAGTAGCAGACACAGTTACTAGGCCCAAAAGGATTTTCAGGACAATATGCAGTAAAAGATTATTAGAAATACACACGGTGTAGCTCCTTCACAGGTGTACTACACCGCTGGCTACCAGACACCGCTATTATACCCTAAAACTGTCTATTATCATTGAAAACCATTATTAATGTGACAAAAAATACGCTTTTGTTTAACGAAACGTTCTCGAACGGAAACTCGAACAGCCGAATTTTAATCAAAGTGTTGTAGTTCGACGAACGGATCTAACACCGCCCAAAACAGCTAGAATTTGAACTTGGCCAACAGTTCCACTCAAACACCACTCATCTGTAATCAGGAGGCAGACTCAGATGGTCTCAGGCACAGTATGGATTCTACAAGATTGCAGAAAGTTGAGAAAGGGTACAGTATCACCGGATAACAGGTATATATAGCATAGTTTAAACATTTAAAATCTCCATGTTTATTTCCGGAGTCCGACAAAGACACTCACAGCCTCAGTATGGATTAGACAACAATCTAAAAAGTAGAAAAAAGGAAATGTTTTTGAAGCGTACACCAGTATACACTGTTGGGGTATTTTTAAATCTTCATATATATTTCTGTCATTAAGACATTCCAGACTCACCGCAAGAGGAAACGAGATGGATAAAAGTACAAACATAAAGTCGAGTGATTGCAGAAATTTAGGAATTACTAATCAGGGGAAAAACTCCCGGGAGAATTCTCAGAGGCGATGCTGACCCTCAATTAATTTGTGTGTGGAGACAGCGAAAACAGTTCTTTGTGTAGAAAGGGTTGCTGTTTCGCATTACCGTTGATCCCATTACCGTCACTCATCTCCATCAAATTTTGATCACAGGGAGAGATGTAGATATGGTCCTCACTGTCTATCATGATCTGTCAGGTAACTTTGGAGTGCAAAAGACAGAAGCCACAGGCTGTAGGCGATTCTATTGGATTGGCATGAGAGGGCACATTTAAAAATGTGGGCAGGAATGTCATACGTCTGTGAGTAGGAAAACTGTGAAAGCTGATGATAAACCACCACTGCATCTCATTGTGAGTCGACGTCCATAAAAAATGGAAGCCATTGATCATCTGAAGCTAGAGCCCGGCCAGCAGGACAGGGCTTAGCTACGTCTTAACCATCATCTATCAGTTCAACAAATTTGTAGTGGCAGTCCCAGGGAAGGATTTGACAGCCCAGACTATACAGTGGAGAAGCAGGGAAAGGTAAATATTGCAAATGCTGGGCCCTGCCCAAGCAAGGGGGGCCCACTCGTGGGTGTCGTTACTGGCACTGGGCCCCTCATAGTACGCCGGTATGTCTGACGGCGGGTGTGCACCCCCACCGTCAGAGACACTTGATTGCACTATGAGGGACCCTGTGCCAGTGCCGGCGCCTAAGAGTCGGCCCACCCACCTTTTCCAGAGCAATGGCACTCGCATGGTTGCGTGCGCTAGGTGGTGACCCCGTCCATGGGGGGGGGGGCAGCCCAGTTTGGGAGGTTTAAAAAAATGGCATATGTTGATGTTGGACATTCAGCAGCTGCAAATGGAGGAATTGGAGAAGTCCGAGGAAGAGGAGGACAAAAGCGAGCCATTTTTCTGGCAACCTATGTGTCATCAGGGGAAGGTGGGGCAAAATCCTTTGAAACCCATGCATGGTTCATTTTAATGAAGGTTAGATCATCAACATTTTGGGTCGACAGACGGGTCCTTTTTTCTGTCAGGATTGAGCCAGCAGCACTGAAGACTCTTTCCGATAGCACACTAGCAGCAGGGTAAGCAAGCTCCTATAAGGTATATTGTGCCAATTCAGGCCAGGCATCCAGTTTAGAGGCCCAATAGTCAAAGGGGAATGACCTGTGAGGGAGAACATCGATATGGGACGAGAAGTAGTTTGTAACCATAGTTGACAACTGCTGTCTCCTGTCACTTTCAATCGATGCAGTATTACCAGTCGTGTAAGCGGGACTTTAAAAATCAGTCCACAACATGGTCATGAAACCCCTGTCTCCAACACCACTTCTGATGTGTGCACCACGAACACCTCTTCCATGTTGCCCCCTACGGCTCGTTGGAGAACCATCACCGCTTCTGTGTGCTGGGAATGCCTCAAACAAACGGTTTACCAGAGCTGCTTGTTTGTTAGCCAATATTAGGTCAAGGTTCTCCTGTGGCATGATGTTTTGGAATTTGCCTTTATAGCGTGGATCCAGGATGCTGGCCAACCAGTAGTCATCATCGTTCATCATTTTGGCAATGCGGGGGTCCCTTTTTAGGATCTGCAAGGCATAATCTGACATGTGGGCCAATGTTCCAGGTGTCAATGATGCACTGCGAGTGCTGGGTGGAGGAGCACTTTCTGGCAAATCCACATCCCTCCAGTCACGCACAAACCCTGTACCAGACCTTGCCATGCCAACATTTTCTCTTGCCCCACGAGAAGCATCCTCCTCCCCTAAATAATCATCCCCATCATCATCCTCCTCCTCCTCTTCATCTTGTTCCTCCACCTCATCCAGGAGAGGTCCCGGAGCAGACAATGGCTGACTGTCATCAAGGCTTCCCTCCTCCTCTTCCTCATCCTCCTTGGCTGCAGATGCCTGCTCCTTAATGTGCGTCAAAGTTTGCATGAGCAGACACATAAGTGGGATGCTCATGCTTATGATGGCGTTGTCTGCGCTTACCAGTCGTGTGCATTCCTCAAAACACTGATGGACTTTACAGAGGTCTTTCAGCTTCGATCACTGCACACCAGAAAACTCCATGTCTGCCCTCAAAGTGCCTGGCTGTGTATCCTCCCACAAATGCATTACAGCCTGCCTCTGTTCGCACAGCCTCTCAACCATGTGCAGGCTGGAGTTCCACCTTGTTGCAACGTCGATAATTAGGCGGTGCTTCGGAAGTTGGAGCAATCGCTGCAGCTTCTGCATACGACTGGAGTGTACGGGCGACCGGCGGATGTGCGAGCACAGTCTTCGCACCTTCTGGAGCAGGCCTGTTAACTCTGGATAATTATTGAGGAAGCACTGCACCACCAGGTTCAAGGTGTGAGCCAGGCAAGGTATGTGTCGGAGTTTTGAAAGGGCTATGGCTGCCACAAAATTCCGGCCGTTATCTCTAGCTACCTTGCCTGTCTCAAGATGTAGACTGCCCAGCCATGACTCAGTTTGTCGCTGCAAGTAGTCAGCCAGTACCTCCGCGGTGTGCCTGTCGCCCAAACACATCATCTTCGACACAGCCTGCTGATGCTTACCACTAGCTGTTCGATAGTGGGACACCTCGTGTGCAACACTGGCAGCTGTGGATGGAGTGCTCGTGCGACTGTGCTCTGTGGACGAGCTTTCGCTTCTGGAGGAAGAGGAGGAGGAGGGTCGAACGCCTACACCCAACTGTTTCCTATACCGTGGGTTAGGCAGCACTGTCCCACCGCCGCTGTTCCCTGTGGACCCTGCATCCACCACATTAACCCAGTGCGCAGTGATGGACATGTAACGGCCCTGGCCATGCCTACTTGACCATGCATCTGTTTTGAGGTGCACCTTTCCACTCACTGATTGCTTGAGTGCATGGACAATGCGGTGTTTCACATGAAGGTGGAGGGCTGGGATGGCTTTTCGCGAAAAGAAGTACCTACTGGGTAGGTCATAGCGTGGTACTGCGTAGGCCATGAGTTCGCGGAAAGATTCGCTTTCAACCAACCGGTAGGGCACCATCTCTAACGAGATTAGTTTGGCAATGTGGGCGTTCAAACCCAGTGTACGCGGATGAGAGGATGAGGGATGAGTACTTTCTTGTCCTACTTATAGTCTCTGGTAGGGTGAGCTGGACTTGAGAGCTGCATATGGTGGAACTAGTGGTGTGCATGGTGGACTGAGAGAGCGTTGATGATGGTGATGGAGTTGGTGTTCTTTCTGATGGCCTAGATTCAGTCTTTCGTAGCAATAACATTGTGATTCCCTGACTGCTTTTGCCTTGCGATGACACCTCATCATTTGCTGCTGGTGGTGTGCTAACCGGTGGGCTTACAGTGGGGGAAAGAATGTAGCGTTGCTGACTACCTTCATTGGGAACAGTTGCACATGTGGTACGTGAGGTTTGGTAGTCCGGCCACGCTTGCAAGTGCATGGTGGTTAAATGTCTAAGCATGCAACTGGTATTCAAATTTCTCAGATTTTTCCCTCGGCTAAAGGTCTTTGCGCACTTCTTACAGATAACCATTGCCTGATCATTAGGATTTTGTTCAAAAAAGTGCCACACTGCACTCTTCCTACTATGGAAGACATTTTAAGACCTTGCACTCTGTGCTAATTTGACCGTCTGGCCAAGCTGTCCTGCAACTCTTTTGGTTTTTGTAACCCATTTTGGGACTGCTCCGGGCCTGCCAGATAACAGCTGTTGTGATGTCGATGCCTGCTGCGGATGCTCCTCTTCCTCTTCTGAGCTATTGGCAGCGGCACCCTCTTCACACAATGGATGCCAATCTGGGTCAAGAACTGGTTCATCCATCACCTCCTCTTCAATGTCATGTGCACCTTCCTCTGTGTCACAATGTAGTGCTCTGAGTGAATGTACCAGCAGATAAATCTAGCAGTGGCTGTGCATCAGTGCACTCCATGTCATATTCTTCTTGGACTGGGTAATTCACGATTTGACTTGATAACCCAGTCATGGTATGTGAAAAGAGCTCCATGGAGTAAACTGTAGTGTGGCCTGCCGCATCCTTTACTTTTGGTAGGGGTGAAGGACACAAGGAAAGGTGTGGGTCCTGACCATGAGCCTCCAATGACGACTCAGTGCTTTTATTTTTTGAAAGTTCAGAAGAGGAGGCGATAGAGCTGGAGGCTGTGTCAGCAATGTAAGCCAAAACTTGTTCCTGATGCTCTGGCTATAAAAGCGGTTTACCTACTCCCAGAAAAGGGAGCCTTCAAGGCATTGCGGAGCCAGATGATGACGCAGGATCAACACCTCCTGCATTAGGTGCTATTGTGCCTTTGCCACTACCAGCAGATCCACCAACACCATCATTACCAGCAGACAACCCCCGCCCACTTCCACGGCCTCTTCCAACACACTTCCTCATTTTTGGGAAAATGTACCCAAAATACCACCAGCAATATGGTACTGTAAAACAAGGTACAAGATGTATATGCAGTCATGGCCAAAAGTTTTGAGAATGACACAAATATTATATTTTCACATGATCTGCTGGCCTCTGGTTTTTATGTGTGCTTGTCAGATGTTTTTATCACATACAGAAATATAATTGCAATCATATTATGAGTAGCAAAAGGTTATATTGACAGTTAGAATGAGTTAATGCAGCAAGTCAATATTTGCAGTGTTGACCCTTCTTCTTCAGGACCTCAGCAATTCTCCCTGGCATGCTCTCAATCAACTTCTGGATCAAATCCTGACTGATAGCAGTCCATTCTTGCAAAATCAATGCTTTTATTTTGTCTGAATTTGAAGGTTTTTGTTTGTCCACCCGTCTCTTGATGATTGACCACAAGTTCTCAATGGGATTAAGATCTGGGGAGTTTCCAGGCCATGGTCCGAAAATCACTATGTTTTGTTCCCTGAGCCATTTAGTTATCACCTTTGCTTTATGGCAAGGTGCTCCATCATGTTGAAAAAGGCATTGTTGATCGCCAAACTGCTCTTGGACGGTTGGGAGAAGTTGCTCTTGGAGGACATTCTGGTACCATTCTTTATTCATGGCTGTGTTTTTAGGCAAGACTGAGAGAGAGCCCATTCCCTTGGCTGAGAAGCAACCCCACACATGAATGGTTTCAGGATGCTTGACAGTTGGCATGAGACAAGACTGGTGGTAGCGCTCACATGGTCTTCTCCGAATAAGCCGTTTTCCAGATGTCCCAAACAATCGAAAAGGGGATTTATCAGAGAAAATGACTTTACCCCAGTCCTCAGCAGTCCACTCCCTGTACCTCTTGCAGAATATCAGTCTGTCCATGATGTTTTTCCTGGAGAGAAGTGGCTTCTTTGCTGCCCTCCTTTAGACCAGGCCTTGCTCCAAGAGTCTCTGCCTCACAGCGCGTGCAGATGCACTCACACCTGCCTGCTGCCATTCCTGAGCAAGCTCTGCACTGCTGGTAGCCCGATCCCGCAGCTGAAACACTTTTAAGAGACAGTCCTGGCGCTTGCTGATCTTTCTTGGGCGCCCTGGAGCCTTTTTGGCAACAAGGGAATCTCTCTCCTTGAAGTTCTTGATGATGCGATAGATTGTTAACTGAGGTTGCAATCTTTCTAGCTGTGATATTCTTCCCTGTTAGGCCATTTTTGTGCAGTGCAATGATGACTGCACGTGTTTCTTTAGAGATAACCATGGTTAACAGAAGAGAAACAATGATGCCAAGCACCAGCCTCCTTTTAAAGTGTCCAGTGGTGTCATTCTTACTTAATCATGACATATTGATCTCCAGCCCTGTCCTCATCAACACCCACACCTGTGTTAATTGAGCAATCACTGAAACGATGTTAGCTGGTCCTTTTAAGGCAGGGCTGCAATGATGTTGAAATGTGTTTTGGGGGATAAAGTTCATTTTCTAGGCAAATATTGACTTTGCAAGTAATTGCTGTTAAGCTGATCACTCTTTATAACATTCTGGAGTATATGCAAATTGTCATTAGAAAAAATGAAGCAGTAGACTTTGTAAAAATTAATATTTGTGTAATTCTCAAAACTTTTGGCCATGACTGTAGTATTGGGGAGAATTTGAGTCTCCCTACAGACTTGAGGACACTGAACTGTTATCTCAGGCCCAGTGTAGATTACACCTCAATATAACAGGCTGAAAATGGATGATGTATAAATTGTCTATATAGGACAGGGGAGAATTTGAATCTCCCTACAGACTTGAGGACACTGAACTATTATCTCAGGCCCAGTGTGGATTACACCTCAATATAACAGGCTGAAATTGGATAGTGTATAAAATGTCTATATAGGACTGGGGAGAATTTGAATCTCCCTACAGACTTGAGGACACTGAACTATTATCTCAGGCCCAGTGTGGATTTCACCTCAATATAACAGGCTGAAATTGGATAGTGTATAAAATGTCTATATAGGACTGGGGAGAATTTGAATCTCCCTAGAGATTTTAGCAAGCTGACAATGATGCTGTCAGTCCCAAGTATGGCAGCAGGCAGCCTAATAAGCAGGACTGCTGCACACAAAAGTGTGGAAAAATGAACGCTTGGTAACTGGGCAAAAAAGAGGATGAAAAGTATTTTTGCTTTTAAAAAAAAGCAGTTTGCACAGCAGTGTGAAAAGAACAATGCAACTATCAGGGAGCCTTATAAAGCAGCCTAATAACCAACAGAGCTGATGCACCAAAATATAGCCTCACCTTGCACTGCACAGTGACTGGTGTGTTGTACAGGCAAAATCGCTAGCAGCAGAAGCAGTTTTTTGTTTTTTCTTCCCTGTCTAACACTCTCCCTACAGAATCAGAAGCAGCAGCAGCTCTCCCTGTTCTGAGATCAGCAGAAGTAAGATGGCGGTCGGCGTGCACGCCCTTTTATAGCCCCTGTGATGCCACACAAAGCAAGCCAATCACTTGCACGCCCTTCTCAAAGATGGTGGTGACCGCTGCCTATGTCATCGCGTTGCCCACAGTGTGCGTCCTCCATCATTGGCTGAAAAAGGGCACTGGAAGCATCTTTTGAAACGCGACTTTGGCGCTCTGGTCGTCGACCTCGTGGCCGACCTCACGCTATGGTCGGGTTTCGTTTCATGAAACCCGACTTTTGCGAAAGTCGGCGACTTTTGAAATTGACCGACCCGTTTCGCTCAACTCTTGTGAACAGTTATATGGCATTGAATTAAAATACGGAATTCAATGAAGAAGAGTTGTTTCACAATATAATTGTTCTTATTGGGCTGCAGTAGTAGGCTGACTGTTGTAGAATAGAAAACTTCTACAGATAGCAGCAATATAAATTTAAAATTTGTATACTCAAAGTTAATTTTCCAAATAAAACAGGCTTAATTTTCAATCAAAGAACCATAAATTGAATAAGTAAATAAATTTGGTAGAGGAACTAAGCATAGTATATCAATACTGATACCAGAATTAGGCACAGTGAATACATATGATGCTGGAATAAGACACAGTAAATACAGTACCATAACCAAGTTCAGTTCATAAAAACAGTATCAAAACAACATTCATAACTATTGTGCCTGGGAAGAACTGAATGAATAAATACTATTTTAAATATAAGCAGAGTACATAGATATATTATTTGCTCTATGTCCCATAAATAAACACAGGACCAGAGCCAAGCACAGTACATATATATTACACAAGAACCATACAATCTTCATCCTATCAGACCTACTGATATGCAGCTTGCAGCCTTATCCAAGTTTTTGACTCTTCTTTTCTGTAACAGTCTTCCATAATAATATAGGCTGGATGTGAGCACCAGGAGCAGACATATAGCTGGTGCAGGGCAGCTAATAATCAGGGTAATCTGGCCTGTTTCTCAGATCCCAAGGCTCCGGGTGGACCAATGGCCAGACTGCCCTCATTTGTGGCATACTGGGCAGGGAGTGATCCCGCAGCTCCACTGCCTACAAGAGAAAATGGCAGCGGAGCTGCAGGATCCCATTCCATTCCCATTCTTGACCTGCGCTTTCTTGGTGACACAGGCACATGCGGCTTGATGACATCAGCACCTGTGTCATTTAGAATTTTTTCCCATACACTGTAGAGAGGGGGAGAAGACAATGATGTGAGTAGGGGGAGGACATTGACTGGAGTGGGGAGAGAACAATAATGGGAGTGGGGAGAGAACAATGATGGATGTGGGGGACAGGACAATGATGGGAGTGGGGAGAAGACAATGATTTGAGTGCGGAGAGGACAAACATTGCAGTGGGGAGAGGACAATGTTGGGAGTGGAGAGAGAACAACGATTGGAGTGGTGAGAGAACAGTGATGAGAGTCAGCAGAGGACAATGATGAGAGTAGAGTAAAGGACAATCATAGAAGTGGGGGGAAGACAATGATGGGGGTGGGAAAGAGGAAACGGAGGGGGTGGTGGATTGAGATGGGAGTAAGGGGGACTTATAATGGACTTATGAACAGAGGATGGGGAGGAGGACATTATATATGGATGTAAAATGAATTTGGTGGTGGAGGAGGGTGCCAAGTCCCTGATAGCGTCCCCCCATCCCAAAATTCATTATGACACTATCAGGGGCTTAATATTTATTGGGGAGTGGGAAAGGAGGGAGTAAGATGTATAGGACACTTTATAATGAATTGATAGGTGGGAAAATACGTTGTCAGGGACTTGTAATGAATTGGGAGGTGGCGGAGGATGCACAGTACCTGATAGCATTTTCTCATACCCCCAAATTCATTATGATGTTATCAAGGACTTATAATGAATGGGGGGGGGGGCACACGACAGGGAGTAAGGCTTTGTGCACACGTTCAGGATTTGCAGGTGAAAATTCTGCTGCATGTCCTAATGTAATAATATCAAAAAGGAGGTGGTCTATATTAATGGCACTTCCAAAATTACAGAAAACCGAAAAGCAGGCTAAGTATTGCACCAAATATTAAAAAATGTGATTTTTATTATAACAATGATAAAAACATAGTTAAAAAGTAATACTCGAATAAGAAAGGAAACTGTTCAGCCAAACCCGCTGGACACGAACATTAAGGAGTCTGCCCATCTTTAGTTTTCTGGTCACCAGCTGCTCCATCAGCTCCTCCATCAGCAATCATTATACATTATATCTAGCAAGAAGGGACTATGTAATTAAAGAGAATGCTGTGAATTAAAAAAGTAACAAGAATATGCTATGTAAGGGACAGCACTGTACATATCAGCAGAGGAAGCTATGTAATAAAGGACTACTCCATAAATGCTATATGTAGGGAAGATTATACGTCATAAGGGACTGTGTTATACATGATAAAAAAGGAATCTATGTAACTAAGAATGGCTCTATAAATAATAAGTGAGTACACTTTATACTAATTGACTGTGCTATACATAAGTGAGTACATTATATACAGTACAAAGGGTCTGTGCTATAGATAATAAGTGAGTAGTTTATACACAAGGGACTGTGTTATACATAATAGATGAGTACACTATACACTAAGAGACTGTGCTATATATAATAAGTGAGTATGGCATATATTAAGGGACTATGCTATACTTTATATATGAGTACACTATACACTAAGTGACTGTGCTATCTATATACTGTATATAATTGCCTTAAATTGTCATCCACTTCCGTCTGGATGTCCCCGAATCCCACAACCCACTGCGCCACACCGGAAGTATGCCGACTGCCATTTTGGAACACCCAAGTGATGGGGAAGAAACAGGGAAGAAAAACCGCTCAGATCCAGGCCACCGCTGCGATCCCAACCACCGCTGGAATCCCAGCTGACGCTCGGATCCAGGTCACTGCTGCGATCCCAACCGCCGCTGGGATCCCAGCTGCCGTTCGGATACAGGCTGCCGCTGCGATCCTGAACTCCACTACGATCCCGACCATCGCTGGGATCCCGGCCGCTGCTTGGATCCCAGCCACTGCTCAGATCTCAGTTGCCACTAAGATTCAGGCCGCCTCTGCGATCACGAGGTTGTGAAAAGGGTGTAACAAGGGGATATAACGAGAGGGGTGTAATGAAGGGGGTATAATGAAAGGGTGTAATGAGGTGGTGTAATGAGAGGGTGTAATGAGGGGGGAGTAATGAGAGGGATGCCGCTGCCCGACCCCCGCCAGGACCCACCGCCTGACTACACGCGCCGGATCCCACCGCTGCCTGTCCACCCACCTCCGTGCAGTCACAGCCAGCAGGAAAGACCACGGCTTGGGGCCTGTGCTGGAGATTGGGTGCGGCCACCCTCTGGTGGCGCCGCACACCATCTCCAGCACAGGCCGCAAAACACCGTCTTTCCTGCCGGTTGTGACTGCACGGAAGTGGGTGGGCCGCCACCCCCAGTGCCACAAAGCTGCCCCCATCGTGATGTTACTGCCCTCCCGATGCGATAGCATTGGGCACACATCTAGTACATTATAAGTGAGTACACTAAAAATGAAGGGACTGTGCTATACATAAAAAGACTGTATGATCTTATTCTCTGATACATGATTTTCACAGATGTGTGAATGGACTTATAAAAATCTACAAGCCCGTGGGCCATCCAATAAAAAATAAGGTAGCACACGGACATTTCACACAAATGAGAGAATGTGACCTACAGTAAGTGATTTTACAAATAATTTTATCACTCTAAGTGACACAGTAAAGAAACAGAATATTACATCCAGGTACTTACCACTGATATCTTGCCTGATTAGTCATTTTCTACTTTTTTTTCTCTATCTTGTCAGACCTTCATGTCGACATCTCCCAGCCATGACTCGCCTTGTCACGATGATCACTACAGTCCCAAAAATAACAAGGTTACATATATTGTAAACATACATGTGTCTTCCCTGCACTGCATCCCTGAACACAGTTACAGTTGAAAACAGAAGTTTACATACACTATTTAAAAAGACATATATCAATGTTTTTCTCAACATCTGACATGAAATCAGAATAAACCTTTCCCATTCTAGGTCAATTACTATTATTATTTGCCAAATGCCAGGAACACTGAGAGAGAGAATGTTTTAAGGCATTTTTATTACTGCAAAGTCAAAAGTTATATACATGCATATGTACGATATATATCTGTAGCTTTGTGGCCATAAAAGGAGGGAGGCTCAGACACTTTCTTACACAGGGGCCAAGCTGTCAATGTTCACCGCTAGTGAGCACTATGTGTATCAGGGGCGCTGCTGTCCTCACTCTCTGTCATATATCAACACAGCATCTATCCTGCACTCATTTACTTTCTTTGTGCTTCATTCCTTATCTGTAGCATATTTTCCCTGCCCTCCATCAAATACTTTCTGCACACTCCATGCTGTGGAAATCTTATCTGCATACAATTCCCTCCTTGCTTCCATTCTTAGAAATGAGAAAGGGGAATGGGGTTCAGATACATCCATCAGAACCTGAAAAAGTAGCTCTGATGGATTTGTAACATACTGTATATGCAGAAGGAATAAGCTGCATAAAGAACTAAGGCTATGCTCACATTAGCGTTAGGGGGCTTTGCGAAGGGCTGCATACTTCCTCCGTTAAGCTCCGCCTACTTCCGCATACTTCTGCATGCGTCCTGCTTACCTATCTTTAACACTGGGTACAAAGGACATGCAGATGTATGCAGATGCGTTGTTTTGATGTGCCCGCCGACCGCACGGGAGCGCAACAAGTTGCGTTTTGTACGGACGGCTGGCGCATCAAGACGACTCATCCACATACATTCGCATGTCCTGCGTACCCAATGTTAAAGATAGGTACTCAGGATGCATGCAGAAGTATGTGGAAGTAGGCGGAGCTTAACGGAGGAAGTACGCAACCTTCCGCAAAGCCCCCGAGCGCTTATGTGAATCCGGCCTTACAGACACTCTGCAGAAGCCATGTGGTAGAATATAAATAATGAAGACTATTTGTGTAGATAGCTGTTGTAAGGCATTGTCCTTTGAAAAAAGTTATTCAGCTATAAATTAGTGTTCAATATGGGTCTGACCACTGGTACTTACACCGGACACTGTCAGAAAAGGGCACTTTTATATCTGTAAGAATAAAGCTCAAGTGTTCATTCTCAACACCCATTCCATTCACTCCTTATTGACCTGCTCAGAGCATCCCAAGTATAGAATGAATGGAACAGTGGTTGGTTAACCGACCTTCCACTCCATCCTTAAACGTTCTAACTAGAGTTGAGCGAAACGGGTCAAAAAAATTCAAAAGTCGCCGACTTTTAGCAAAGTCGGGTTTCATGAAACGAAACCCGACCCTAGGATGAGGTCGGCCACGAGGTCGGCGACTTACGCGCCAAAGTCGCGTTTCAAAAGTTTGTTTTGCGCTCTTTTCCAGCCAATCAGGATCCACGGACACTGTGGGCAACGTGATGACCTAGGCACGGGTCACCACCATCTTTCAGAAGGGCATGCAAGTGATTGGCTTGCTTTGGTGGGCGTCACAGGGGGTATAAAAGGGCGTGCACGCCGACCGCCATCTTACTTCTGCCGATCTTAGTATAGGGAGAGGTTGCTGCTGATTCTGTAGGGAGAGCGTTAGGCAGGGAAGAAGACAAAAAAACTGCTTCTGCTGCTAGCGATTTGGCCTGCACAACACACAAGTCACTGTGTGTGCAGTGCAAGGGGAGGCTATATTGTGGTGTATCAGTGGTGTTGGTTGTTGGGCTGCCTTTTAAGGCTTCCTGACATGCTGGCATTGCTGTTTACCCACTGCTCCGCAAACTGCTTTTTTAAAAGCAATCCAATCTCCCTTATCCTCTCGTCACTTTTGTCACAGCTGTGCCATCGAGCCTGTCACATAGCGCTCAGATATCAGTGGGCCTCACACAATCCACAAGTGTCCAGTGTCCAAAAGTGTGCGCAGAGATTCAAAATCTCCATTATCCTCTCGTCACTTTGGTCACAGGCAGCTGTGCCATCGAGCGTGTCACATAGCGCTCAGATATCAGTGGGCCTCACACAATCCACAAGTGTCCAGTGTCCAAAAGTGTGTGCAGAGATTCAAAATCTCCATTATCCTCTCGTCACTTTGGTCACAGGCAGCTGTGCCATCGAGCGTGTCACATAGCGCTCAGATATCAGTGGGCCTCACACAATCCACAAGTGTCCAGTGTCCAAAAGTGTGCGCAGAGATTCAAAATCTCCATTATCCTCTCGTCACTTTGGTCACAGGCAGCTGTGCCATCGAGCGTGTCACATAGCGCTCAGATATCAGTGGGCCTCACACAATCCACAAGTGTCCAGTGTCCAAAAGTGTGCGCAGAGATTCAAAATCTCCATTATCCTCTCGTCACTTTGGTCACAGGCAGCTGTGCCATCGAGCCTGTCACATAGCGCTCAGATATCAGTGGGCCTCACACAATCCACAAGTGTCCAGTGTCCAAAAGTGTGCGCAGAGATTCAAAATCTCCATTATCCTCTCGTCACTTTTGTCACAGGCAGCTGTGCCATCGAGCCTGTCACATAGCGCTCAGATATCAGTGGGCCTCACACAATCCACAAGTGTCCAGTGTCCAAAAGTGTGCGCAGAGATTCAAAATCTCCATTATCCTCTCGTCACTTTGGTCACAGCTGTGCCATCGAGCATGTCACATAGCGCTCAGATATCAGTGGGCCTCACACAATCCACAAGTGTCCAGTGTCCAAAAGTGTGCGCAGAGATTCAAAATCTCCATTATCCTCTCGTCACTTTGGTCACAGGCAGCTGTGCCATCGAGCGTGTCACATAGCGCTCAGATATCAGTGGGCCTCACACAATCCACAAGTGTCCAGTGTCCAAAAGTGTGCGCAGAGATTCAAAATCTCCATTATCCTCTCGTCACTTTGGTCACAGGCAGCTGTGCCATCGAGCCTGTCACATAGCGCTCAGATATCAGTGGGCCTCACACAATCCACAAGTGTCCAGTGTCCAAAAGTGTGCGCAGAGATTCAAAATCTCCATTATCCTCTCGTCACTTTGGTCACAGGCAGCTGTGCCATCGAGCCTGTCACATAGCGCTCAGATATCAGTGGGCCTCACACAATCCAAAAGTGTCCACTGTCCACAAGTGTGTGCAGAAATTCTAAATCTCCCCTGTCCTATAGACACCTTGTACCTTGTTTTACATTACTATATAGTTTGTTGGATTTTGTCTACATTTCTACCAAAAATGAATAAGGCTGGTGGAAGAGCCAGCCTATAAGTGTCCAAGCAAGCCTATAACCTGCAGTAACCACCGATCGACCAAACCGCTGCACGACCAGCTCTACCCTCTCCTACTGTATTATCACCCATCCCTTGAAGATTGTGAGCCCTTGCGGGCAGGGTCCTCTCTCCTCCTGTACCAGTTATGATTTGTATTGTTTAAGATTATTGTACTTGTTTTTATGTATACCGCTCCTCACATGTAAAGCGCCATGGAATAAATGGCGCTAGAACAATAAATAATAATAATAATAATAATAAGAGGCCGTGGAATTGGGCGGGGGTTGGCAGCTGGTAATGATGGTGTTGGTGGTGGATCTGATGGTAGTGGTAGCTCTTGCAAAATAGGACCGAATGCAGGAGGTGCTGACCCTGCGTCATCGTCTGGCTACATAAGGCCTCGAACGCTTAGTTTTCTAGGAGTTGGCAAACCGCTTTTAAAGGCAGAGCATCAGGAAAAAGTTTTGTCTTACATTGCTGACTCAGCCTCCAGCTCTATCGCCTCCTCTTCTTCAGTTGTAAAAAGTAAAAGCACTGAGTCGTCATTGGAGGCTCATGTTCATGAACCACACCTATCCTTGTGTCCTTCACCCCAACCAAGACTGAAGGATGACGCAGGCCATACTACTGATTACTCCATGGAGCTGTTTTCACATACCATGCCTGGATTATCAAGTGAAATGGTGAATTACCCAGGCCAAGATGAATCTGACATGGAGTGCACTGATGCACAGCCGCTGATGGATGATTCTGCTGGTACATTCACTCAGAGCGCTACATTGTCCTCGCAGTGTACAGAGCCAGATTTTGACCCTGATGAGACTCAGGTGCCCCTTCCCGCACACTATACCACCATACACGGTGACACAGAGAAAGGTGCACATGACATAGAAGAGGAGGTGATGGATGACCCAGTTGTTGACCCAGATTGGCATCCATTGGGGGAAGAGGGTGCTGCTTCCAATAGCTCAGATGAGGAGCATCCACAGCAGACATCGACATCGCAACAGCTGTTATCTGGCAGGCCCGGAGCACTCCAAAGACAGGTTCCAAACATCAAAAGAGTTGCTGGACAGCTTGTCCAGAGGGTCAAAAGATCACAGCGTGCTAGGCCGCAAAATGTCTGCCAAAGTAGGAAGAGTGCAGTGTGGCACTTTTTTGAACAAAATCCTCATGATCAGGCCAAGGTTATCTGTAAGAAGTGCACAAAGACCTTTAGCCGAGGGAAAAATCTGAAAAATTTGAATACCAGTTGCATGCTTAGACATTTAACCAGCATGCACACAACACCAAACCTCAAGTGCCACATGTGCAACTGATCACACCGAAGGTAGTCAGCAACGCTACATTGTTTCCCCCACTGTAAGCCCACCGGTTAGCACAGCAGCAAATGTTGAGGTGTCGTTGCAAGACCGCAACAGTCAGGGAATCCCACTGTTATATCAACGAAAGACTGATTCTAGGCCATCAGAAAGAACACCAACTCCATCACCATCATCAACCCTCTCTCAGTCCGCCCTGTCCACCGCTACTTCCACCATATGCAGCTCTCAAGTCCAGCTCACCCTCCCAGACACTATGAGTAGGTCAAGAAAGTACTCAGTCTCTCATCCGCGTACACTGGGTTTGAACGCCCACATTGCCAAACTAATCTCGTTTGAGATGATGCCCTTTCGGTTGGTGGAAAGCACAGCTTTCCGCGAACTCATGGCCTATGCAGTACCACGCTATGACCTACCCAATCGCCACTTCTTCTCTCGCAAAGCCATCCCAGCCCTCCACCATCATGTGAAAGACCGCATTGTCCATGCACTCAAGCAGTCAGTGAGCGGAAAGGTGCACCTCACAACTGATGCATGGTCCAGTCGGCATGGCCAGGGCCGTTACGTGTCCATCACTGCGCACTGGGTTAATGTGGTGGATGCAGGGTCCACAGGGGACAGCGGTGGTGGGACAGTGCTGCCTAGCCCACGGTATAGGAAACAGTTGGCTGTAGGCATTCGACCCTCCTCCTCCTCCTCCTCCTCCTCCTCCTCCAGAAGCGAAAGCTCGTCCACAGAGCGCAGTCGTACGAGCACTCCATCTGCAGCTGCCACTGTTGCACACGATGTGTCCCCCTATCGAGCAGCTAGTGGAAAGCGTCAGCAGGCTGTGTTGCAGATGATGTGTTTGGGCGACAGACACACCGCCGAGGTGCTGGCCGAGTACTTGAAGCGACAAACTGAGTCATGGCTGGGCAGTGTACATCTTGAGGCAGGCAAGGTAGTTACTGATAACGGCCGTAATTTTGTGGCAGCCATAGCCCTTTCAAAACTCAGCCACATACCTTGCTTGGCTCACACCTTGAACCTGGTGGTGCAGTGCTTCCTCAAAAATTATCCGGAGTTAACAGCCCTGCTCCAGAAGGTGCGAAGACTGTGCGCGCACATCCGCCCGTCGCCTGTACACTCCGTTCGTATGCAGAAGCTGCAGCGATTGCTCCACCTTCCCAACCACTGCCTCATTATCGACATTGCAACAAGGTGGAACTCCACCCTGCACATGGTGGAGCGGCTGTGCGAGCAGAGGCAGGCCATAATGCATTTGTGGGAGGATACACGGCCAGGCACTTTGAGAGCAGACAGGGAGTTGACAGGCGTGCAGTGGTCGAAGCTGAAAGACCTTTGTAAAGTCCTTCAGTGTTTTGAGGAATGCACACGGCTGGTAAGCGCAGACGACGCCATCCTAAGCATGAGCATCCCACTTATGCGTCTGCTCATGCAAACTTTGACGCACCTTAAGGAGCAGGCGTCTGCAGCCAATGTTGATGAGGAGGAAGAGGAGGAGGGAATCCTTGATGACATTCAGCCATTGTCTGCTCAGGGACCTCTCCTGGACGAGGTGGAGGAAGAAGAGGAGGAGGAGGAGGATGATGGGGATGATTACTTAGGGGAGGAGGATGCATCTCGTGGGGCAAGTGAAAATGTTGGCGTGGCAAGGTCTGGTACAGGGTTTGTGCGTGACTGGAGGGATGTGGATTTGCCAGAAAGTGCTCCTCCACCCAGCACTCGCAGTGCATCATTGACACCGGGAACATTGGCCCACGTCAGATTATGCCTTGCGGATCCTAAAAAGGGACCCCCGCATTGCCAAAATGATGAACGATGTCGACTACTGGTTGGCCAGCATCCTGGATCCACGCTATAAAGGCAAATTACAAAACATCATGCCACAGGAGAACCTTGACCTAATATTGGCTAATAAACAAGCAACTCTGGTAAATCGGTTGCTTGAGGCATTCCCAGCACACAGCAGCTGTGATGGTTCTCACACGAGCCGTACGGGCCGGGGGCAGCTTGGCAGAGGTGTTCGTAGTGCACACAGCAGAAGTGGCGTTGGAGACAGGGGTTTCATGACAATGTTGTGGACTGATTTTTCAAATACCGCTCACACAACTGGTAATACAGCATCGATGGAAAGTGACAGGAGACAGCAGTTGTCAACTATGGTTACAAACTACTTTTCCTCCCATATCGATGTTCTCCCACACAGGTCATTCCCCTTTGACTATTTGGCCGCTAAACTGGACACCTGGCCTGAATTGGCCCAATATGCCTTACAGGAGCTCGCTTGCCCAGCTGCAAGTGTGCTATCGGAAAGAGTCTTCAGTGCAGCTGGATCAATCCTGACAGAAAAAAGGACCCGTCTGTCAACCCAAAATGTGGATGATCTAACCTTCATTAAAATGAACCACGCATGGGTTTCCAAGGATTTTGTCCCACCTTCCCCTGATGACACATAGGGTGACAGAAAAATGGCTTGCTTTGGTCCACCTCTTCCTGGGACTTCACCTATTTCGCCTTTTGCATCAGCTGAATGTCCAACATCAACATATGCCACTTTCTAAAACTCCCTAACTGTGCTGCCTCCCCCCCCCATGGCCGGGGTCACCACCTACCGCACGACACCGTGCGAGTGCCGTTGCCCTGGACAGGTGGGTAGGCCGACTCTTGGGCACGGGCACTGGCACAGGGTCCCTCATAGTGCAATCAAGTGTCTCTGACGGTGGTGGAGCACACCCGCCGTCAGACACACCGCTGTACTATGAGGGGCCCAGTGCCAGTACCGACGCCCACGAGTGGGCCCCCCTTGCTTGGGCAGGGCCCCAGCATTTGCAATCTTTACCTCTCCCTGCTCCTCCGCTGTGTAATCTGGGCCGTCAAATCCATACTGTGCCTGACACCGTCTGAGCCTGCCTCCTGAGACATATATTTTGAATGTGTACGCTATCCATACATGTTATCCGGGGATACGGTACCCTTTCTAACCTTTGTGCAATCACGTGCAATCCATACTGTGCCTGACACCGTCTGAGCCTGCCTCCTGAGACATATATTTTGAATGTGTACGCTATCCATACATGTTATCCAGGGATACGGTACCCTTTCTAACCTTTGTGCAATCACGTGCAATCCATACTGGGCCTGACACCGTCTGAGCCTGCCTCCTGAGACATATATTTTGAATGTGTACGCTATCCATACATGTTATCCAGGGATATGGTACCCTTTCTAACCTTTGTGCAATCACGTGCAATCCATACTGGGCCTAACACCGTCTGAGCCTGCCTCCTGAGACATATATTTTGAATGTGTACGCTATCCATACATGTTATCCGGGGATACGGTACCCTTTCTAACCTTTGTGCAATCACGTGCAATCCATACTGGGCCTAACACCGTCTGAGCCTGCCTCCTGAGACATATATTTTGAATGTGTACGCTATCCATACATGTTATCCGGGGATACGGTACCCTTTCTAACCTTTGTGCAATCACGTGCAATCCATACTGTGCCTGACACCGTCTGAGCCTGCCTCCTGAGACATATATTTTGAATGTGTACGCTATCCATACATGTTATCCAGGGATACGGTACCCTTTCTAACCTTTGTGCAATCACGTGCAATCCATACTGGGCCTGACACCGTCTGAGCCTGCCTCCTGAGACATATATTTTGAATGTGTACGCTATCCATACATGTTATCCAGGGATATGGTACCCTTTCTAACCTTTGTGCAATCACGTGCAATCCATACTGGGCCTAACACCGTCTGAGCCTGCCTCCTGAGACATATATTTTGAATGTGTACGCTATCCATACATGTTATCCGGGGATACGGTACCCTTTCTAACCTTTGTGCAATCACGTGCAATCCATACTGGGCCTAACACCGTCTGAGCCTGCCTCCTGAGACATATATTTTGAATGTGTACGCTATCCATACATGTTATCCGGGGATACGGTACCCTTTCTAACCTTTGTGCAATCACGTGCAATCCATACTGTGCCTGACACCGTCTGATCCTGCCTCCTGAGACATATATTTCGAATGTGTACGCTATCCATACATGTTATCCAGGGATACAGTACCCTTTCTAACCTTTGTGCAATCACGTGCAATCCTTACTGGGCCTGACACCGTCTGAGCCTGCCTCCTGAGACATATATTTTGAATGTGTATGCTATCCATACATGTTATCCAGGGATACGGTACCCTTTCTAACCTTTGTGCAATCACGTGCAATCCATACTGGGCGTAACACCGTCTGAGCCTGCCTCCTGAGACATATATTTTGAATGTGTACGCTATCCATACATGTTATCCGGGGATACGGTACCCTTTCTAACCTTTGTGCAATCACGTGCAATCCATACTGGGCCTAACACCGTCTGAGCCTGCCTCCTGAGACATATATTTTGAATGTGTACGCTATCCATACATGTTATCCGGGATACGGTACCCTTTCTAACCTTTGTGCAATCACGTGCAATCCATACTGGGCCTGACACCGTCTGAGCCTGCCTCCTGAGACATATATTTTGAATGTGTACGCTATCCATACATGTTATCCAGGGATACGGTACCCTTTCTAACCTTTGTGCAATCACGTGCAATCCATACTGGGCGTGAGAACGGCTGGCGAGCTGTTAAGCAAGCTACAGCACCTGTCCAGACAAGTACAGGGATTCCCTAGCGAGGAGACTTATTTGATTGTTTTCAATGTTGGGACCGCAATTTTTGGGGAGCACTATACTCTGGAGAATGATAGATTGGGCCCACCATACACTGGAACATTCCAAAGGTGGACATCAGACACTGGAGCAGCATTTACAGGGCCCATTATACACTAGAGCATTAGAAATGGGGCCCATTATGTTTGGAGCATTATTTGGGCCCATAAGACAGTGGAGCTTCATCCATGGGGACCAACATATACTGTAGCATTATGTGGAGCTCATCATATACTGTTTCAAACATTATATGGCACCAATGATTCTGTATGGAGAAATAGATGGGCCTCGTCATGAGATGTAAAAAGTGAGGTATTTTTCATTGTACTATACCGCTATTTATCTGCCGTATCGGAGCATGATGAGTTGTGGTATGTGTTAAAGGGGCGCTCTTTCACCCAGGGCACATGAAAACCTGCAGCCAGCCCTCCCCCCCCCACAACTTTAGCCAAATAACCCCCATTTTTCAGTGCGTAACTTGTATTATGAAGTTAGTTAAGGTTGACAAGCTTAAGTAAGAAGAATTGATGCTTTTGGCATTCAAATGGGAACTGTAGGTGTGTTTCCTGTCCTCCTCTCACTGCCGACTTTTATTCCCCATTGACTTACATTGGGTTTCGTGTTTCGGGACGACCCCGACTTTTCCGTATAATCGGACGATCTTGCTCGACCCGACTTTTGGAAAAGTCGGGTTTCACGAAACGAAACGCGACCCTAAAAAACCAAAAGTCGCTTAACTCTAGTTCTAACCTTATACCCATCCGACCAGCCCCTGCTTCCCCAGTCCCACTGGCAGGAGCTCTATGGAATGCTCGCTCTGTCTTCAACAAACTTTCCTGCATCCATGATCTTTTCATTACTAATAAACTTACCTTCCTAGGCATCACTGAAACCTGGCTCACCCCCTTTGACACAGTCTCTCCAGCTGCACTTTCTTATGATGGATTTCATCTTTCTCACACCCCCCACCCCAGCAGCAAGCTTGGAGGAGGACTTAGTGTTCTCATGTCAGACAATTGCTCCTTTACCCAAATTCCACTGCCACCCTCCATTACCATCCCCTCTTTTGAGGTGCACTCTGTGTGCAGCTACTCCCCCTCTAACCTCCACCTGGCTGTCATTTACCACTCTAAATAAAGACCTCAAAAAAAGAATAATCTGGGGTTCAAAAATCAAATAGTCTACCAGAAAGCACAAAAAGAAGAAGCCCCTAAAATATAACTTTTAATTCAATGATTAAAAAAGACACACAGATGTGAAATCACTAGATACCAGGGGGGCTAAAATCCATAAAGCAGCACAGTATTATGATCCTTTTTAAAAAATATGAATATATATATATATATATCGGAGGGACAATAGGCTATCATGCCCTAATATACCCTAGTACGGCCCTTCCTGACTGCGGAGGTTGGCACCCTAGTTGTAGACGACATGGTGCCCCCCCTCAACGTCGGCGTCCCTAGTAACGCCCTAGACTACCCTACGTATACAAAAAAAGGACACAAAAAAGAAAAACACACACACCTATGATACCGAAAAACAATACTTTAAAAAAAAGTGCTGTAGTGCTGTAAATTTATTTCGTAATATAAATACCCCAACAATGAAATCTTATCTCGGAGTCAAGCAAGGGTATAAAAAAAAAATGCAGCTTCATGACACTTATCTCGTAGTCTAAAAATACTGACAGCTGCTAGTGTGCAGACCAGTGGGTAGATACCCCTGTCAAAAAATTCAAAAAAGCATCTTACAAAGGATATACAATAATTATCTCGTAGTATAAATACCCCAATAATAAAATCTTATCTCGGAGTCAAGTAAGGGTATAAAGAATGCAGCTTCATGACACCTATCTCGTAGTCAAAAAAAATATTGACAGCTGCTAGTAGGCAGACAAATGGGTAAATAGCTACTGAAAAATTTAAAAAAGTGTCTTGCAAATAAATACAATAAACAGCACCTATAGGAAGTGTCCAACAATTCTGGACAACCAGAATCATTAATCATTGAATTAAAAGTTATATTTTAGGGGCTTCTTCTTTTTGTGCTTTCTGGTATACTTTGTCATTTACCACTCCCAAGGGCCAGCCACCACCTTCTTTGACCACTTCACCACATGACTACTTCATTTCCCCTCCGCGAACATCCCCACTATCATCATGAGCGACGTCAACATTCCCATTGACACTTCCCTCTCAGCTCTCTCTAAGCTTCTATCTTTACTTCCTCCTTCGGCCTCATTCAGTGGTCTTCAGCAGCCACTTACAAAGATGGCCACACACTGGACCACACCCCTGCTCTCCATCTAACTTCTGCCTCTTTCTGACCACAAACTACTTACATTATCTTCCCTTTAATCTCCAGGTGCTCAATCCCCACACCATAAACAAATCTTAAACACCTTGATTCTCACTCATTCTCTGAATCCTTCTCCCTCTTACAGACATAAGTTCCTTAAAAAATGCAGACTCTGCTGCCACTTTATAAAGCACCACAATAGGTGCAGTTCTCAAATCGGTTTCCCTTCTCACACATAACAAAGCTCGCACAATCAACAGGCAACCCTGGCACACCAGTCTTACCAAAGAACTGAGGCAGGTTCCAGGGTTGCTGGGAGTAGATGGAAAAGATCCCACTCACACGAGCACTTCATCGCATTTGTCGCTCACTACTTTCAAGTCTGCACTTACTGCAGCAAAACAAATCTACTTCTCATCTCTCATATCCTCCCTGTCTCACAACCCTAAACAGCTATTCAACACTTTCAATTCTCTCCTACGTCCCCCAGCACCTCCTTCCTCTCCATCTGCACTTATCTCAGCTGAAGACCTTGCCTCATTATTGTCTCAAGCAGGAGATTGATAACATAAGAGAAATCTTTGGCCTACAACCCTCATAGCCCCTATAACTACTCAGCCCTCCTCCTCCAAAACCAACTTCTCCACCATTATAGAAGATCAACTTTCCCGAACCAGTCCCCCCACATCCCAAACATCACCAAAGTCTTCATCCCATCTCTAACACATCTCTTTAATCTGTCACTAACAAGTGGTGTTTTCCCCTCATGCTTCAAACATGCCTTAATCACATCCATCCTTAAAGAGACCTGCCTTGACTCGTCCTCTCTGTCCAGCTATCACCCCATATCACTTCTCTATGTTTCAAAACTACTTGAACAACATGTCCATCTTGAACTGTCCTCCCACCTTTCCTCCTGCTCCCTATACAACCGCTTACAATCTGGCTTCCGCTGGCATCAATCTACTGAAACTGTCCTGACTAAAGTCACCAATGACCTACTAACCACCAAAGACAAGCAACACAACTCTGTCCTCCTCCTCCTGGACCTGTCGTCTGCTTTTGACAAAGTGAACCATTCCCTATTACTACAGATTCTCTTATATCTTGTTATCACAGACTCAGCCCTATCTTGGATCTCATCATACCTAAGAGACCAGACATTTAGCTTCTCAAACTCACACACCACTTCCTCACCTTGTCCAATATTTGTTGATGTTCCGCAAGGTTCAGTCCTAAGGCCCCTGCTTGTCTCCATTTACACCTTCAGCGCCTGAGGCCGCTTATAGAGTCTCACAGCTTTCAGTATCACCCCTATGCTGATGACACACAGATTTACCTCTCTGGACACGACATCACCTCCTTACTAACCAGAATCCCACAATGTCTGTTCCCTATTTCATCTTTTTTTCTCTGCTAGATTTCTAAAACTTAATATGGACAAGACAAAATTCATCATCTTTCCCTCATCTCACTCAACCCCCTCAACGGACCTATCCATTGAAGTAAATGACTGCTCACTCTTGCCAGTACCACAATCTTCTCCCTCGGGATAACCTTGGACTATTATCTCTCCTTCAAACCACATATCCAAGCCATTTTCACTGCAAAAACCCTAGTACATGCACTCATCTTCCGCCTTGACTACTGTAACCTCCTGCTTTGTTGCCTCAATCTAAAGCTCCCGCATCCCTCCAATCTATCCTAAACTCTGCTTCCCAACTTATCAACCTGTCCCCCCACAATTCCCTGGCCTCTCCCCTCTGTCAATCCCTTCACTGGCTCCCCATTACCCCGAGACTCCAGTACAAAACCCTAACCATGGCATACAAAGCCACCATAACCTGTCTCCTCCATACATCTGTGACCTAGTCTCCCTGTACTTACATGAGCGCAACCTCCGATCCTCACAAGATCTTCTTCTCTACTCCCCTCTTCCCACAGTCGCATACAAGATTTATCATGCACCTCCCACTACTCTGGAGCCCTCTACCCCAACATATCAGACTCTCGCCCACCATGGAAATCTTCAAAAGGAACCTGAAGAACTACTTCTTCCGAAAAGCCTACAACCTGCAGTAAACCTCATTCCTCCAAACTGCTGCATGATCATCTCAATCCTCACCTACTGTTTCCTCACCCATCCCGTGTACATTGTGAGACCTTGCGGACAGTGTCCCCTCTCCTGTATCAGTCAGTGACTTCTATTGTTTAAGATTATTGTACTCGTTTTACTATGTATACCCCTTTTCACATGTAAAGTGCTATGGAATAAATGGCACTATAATAATAAATAATATTAATGTTATGACCACCAGGTGGCTGTAGTCAGAACTGTGCATAGCTACCTAGTGGTCTGCAATCAAAGGTTTGATAAAAGCTCTGATGTACAATAAATATGACTATTGTCCAGGGGCAGACATACCACATGTGCAGCTGGTGCAGATGCACCAGGGCCCGAAGGTGAAGGGAGGGCCCCTGCAGGATGGCTAATAATGAGGGCAATCTGGCCTGTGTACTGGCCCCGAAGCTCCGGGGGGGCTCCTGGCCAGATTGCCTTCATGTGCACGGGGCAGAGAGAGATCCCTGCCACTCTGGTTCCTGCAAGAGAAAATGGCAGCAGAGCAGAGATGCAGCAATACGTCCTGCTCCCTGCCTCACACAGTCAGCAGTGTGGCTGGATGACATCATCATTCAGCGCCGCAGCTGTGCCAGAGAGAGGTAGCTGCCGGTGATGGAGATGCTGCGGGAGAGCATGCAGAGAGATGAGAGGTGCGGGGTGTGGGTGTCTGTGTGTTTCTGTCACTGCGGGGAAATGTGCAAAGAGGTGAATGGTGCTGTGTGTGTAGGTGGAGGAGAGGGCAGTGATGGGGAGAAGGCAATGATGGGGGTGGTGGGGGTGAAAGCAATGATGGTGGCAGTTGAAAGGATAATGATGGGGTAGTGGAGGAGGAGGAAATGATGGAGGTGGTGGAATGGGCAATGATGGAGGTGGTGGAATGGGCAATGATGGAGGTGGTGAAGAGGACAATAATGGGATGTGGGGGTAGGAGGATAATCAGGGGTGTGGGGGATTGGGATGGGAGGAAGGATGATTTATTATAGATTTAGGAACAGGGGGAGGTGAAGGAAGACGTTATTATTGCTTATTATATCTAACACAGTCCCTTAGTATATAGTGCACTCACTTATTATACATAGCACAGCTCCTTAGTATATAGTGTACTCACTTATTATGTATAGCTCAGTCCCTTAGTGTATAGTGTACTAGCTTATTATGTATAGGGCCATAATCAACAAACTGGAGCAAGTTCAGAAAAGAGCAACCAGAATGGTGACCGGTCTGCAAACCCTGTCTTATGAGGAAAGGTTGCAGGATTTGGGATTGTTTAGTTTGCAAAAGAGAAGACTGAGAGGAGACTTAATAGCTGTCTACAAATATCTAAAGGGCTGTCACATTGTAGAAGGATCAATTTTATTCTCATTTGCATAAGGAAAGACTAGAAGTAATGGGATGAAACTGAATGGGAGGAGACACAGATTAGATATTAGAAAAAACTTTTTGACAGTTAGAGTGATCAATGAGTGGAACAAGCTGCCAGGAGAAGTGGTGAGTTCTCCTTCAATGGAAGACTTCAAACAGAGGCTGGACAGACATCTGACTGGGTTGATTTAGCGAATCCTGCTTTGAGCAGGGGGTTGGACCAGATGGCCCAGGAGGTTCCTTCCAACTCTACAATTCTATGATTCTATGGTTCTATGATTCTATGATTCAGTATATAATGTAGTCACTATTTATAATGCCGTCCCTTATTATATAGCTTCCTCTGCTGTTATGTACAGTGCTGTCTCTTGCATAGTGTATTCTTGTTATTTATGTTATTCACAGAGCCTTCTTTTATTACATAGCCCCCTCTCTTGTTAGATATAAAATGACTGCTGATGGAGGAGCTGGTGACTAGACTACCAGTCCATCAGCCCCTCCATTAGAAAAGAAGCTTTCCCATGCTCCATCAGCCATCATTGCATTATACAGCTAACAAGACAGGATGGTATGTAATAAAAAGACTGGGCTCTATATAATCCAATATGTAAGGGACGGTGCTGTACATAACAAGGGGAGGCACTGTATAATAAGGGACGGCAATATACATAATAAATTAGACTATGTAATATATATACATGTATGTGTGTGTATCTTTATCGCCATAGAAGGAGAGGGGCCCGGACACATTTCTTGCACAGGGGCCCATAGCTATCAGTGTCTACTGGTAGTACTTAGATTAAAAATGTACTAAAACACATCTGTGTGAAAGGGAGATATTCACTTTTTGCTTAAGCTTGCACACACTGGGTAATGTAAAATAGATATTAAGTTTGATTATGAGAAAATTAATGCAAAACTCCAGGGAAAGCGTCTGTTTTTCCTGTTCTTTGATAAATGTAAATAAAAATCACATTTCTGTTAATACTCACCAGGATTTCCAAACTCTTTATAATGCAATCTCACATAAAGCGGCAATCAAATTTAAATATTCATTGAAATGGTAATAGTTCCAATAAAATGAAATTAAATATTATAGAAGGGTTAATTATACAACCACGAGGTGGAATGTTTTTATTTTTGTGCTTCTTTTTGAAAAATGCCTTAATAATACAAAAATGCATTAACATGTGGGCTTAATTAGCATGCATAATTGGTCCATAATGGGAGAGTCATTGAGAAACAATTGCAGAAAAGAAAAAGAAATTGAGAACTAGAGCTCTAAAGCAGACATCAAGGCTCAAAGATCGGGAAAGGATCTAGAGAAAAAAAATATTAAGTTGGAATGTTTTTACATCATAAAAGTGTTATAAAGGTACATATTTAATGTAGTGCAAATACAGGAGGGTATTCTCCTGTTTTGGGTTGTCTATGTATAGCCTTTTGAGTAATGCAGTTTATTTGTTTATATATATATATACTGTATATAGCGGATTATAACACGCACTGGAATAATATTTTGAGGAGAAAAATAGGAAAAAAACTTTTTTTTTAATAAAATGGTGGTGCCTCTTATAAACCATGCCTCTTATTGCTTACAGGAAGTGGTGGCTGCGGTGAAGGGGGGGTCCCAGGATCGCTACTGGTAGAGGCAGGAGTGGCATGTTGCTGGGATGAGGGGGTGTTCCGAAGTGCACCGCTGTGCATGAAAATGGCTGCGGTGCTCTGTGGTGCGGGGGGTGTTCCGCCGGTAATTTGTGAAAGTCTGAAGCCCCCCTCACAGCCATTACTGTGATGCAGTGGCCTCCGGGAAAATCGCCGCCGGTGGCAGCACATGCTCAGATTGAGATTTTGGCAACGAGATCTTTGGTGCCCAGATCTCATGTCCCGAGATCTGAGGATGAGATCTCGTTGCCGAGTTCTCAATATGAGCATGCGCCGCCTTCAGGCGGCCATTTTCCCAGTGGCCACCAAATCACAGTAACAGATATGCGGGGGGCTCCGGGCTTTCACAAAATGATGGTGGAGCCATTTTCTTTTCAAATAATTTTTATTGAACATTTAAATACAAATGAAAAAGTAGGGGAGTGGGAGGGGGAAGGGGGAAAAGGGGGGGAGGAAGGGGGATGGGTAATAACAAGGAGAGGACCACAAGGTCCGAACAGGCTCTATATAGTGTCTATTAGCAAAGTCGGGTTTTATGAAACGAAACCCGACCCTAGGATGACGTCGGCCACGAGGTCGGCGACTTACGCGCCAAAGTCGCGTTTCAAAAGTTTGTTTTGCGCTCTTTTTCAGCCAATCAGGATCCACGGACACTGTGGGCAACGTGATGACATAGACAGGGGTCGCCACCATCTTTCAGAAGGGCATGCAAGTGATTGGCTTGCTTTGGTGGGCGTCACAGGGGTTATAAAAGGGCGTGCACACCGACCGCCATCTTACTTCTGCCGATCTTAGCATAGGGAGAGGTTGCTGATTCTGTAGGGAGAGCGTTAGGCAGGTAAGAAGAAAAAAAAACTGCTTCTGCTGCTAGCGATTTTGCCTGTACTACACACCAGTCACTGTGTGTGCAGTGCAAGGGGAAGCTAAATTGTGGTGGATCAGCGGTGTTGGTTGTTAGGCTGCCTTCTAAGGCTTCCTGACAGCTGCATTGCTGTTTACCCACTGCTCTGCAAACTGCTTTTTTAAAAGCAATCCCAATTTTTTTTTTGTCCTGCTGAGGTACTGAGCGTGCATTTTTTCACACCATACAGCGTCAGTGGGCCTCACACAATCCAAAAGTGTCCAGTGTCCACTAGTGTCTGCAAAAATTCAAAATCTCCCTTATCCTGTAGTCACTTTTTTCACACCTGTGCCATCGAGCCTGTGACATAGCGCTCTGATATTCAGTGGGCCTCAGACAATCCAAAAGTGTCCAGTGTCCACTAGTGTCTGCAGAAATTCAAAATCTCCCTTATCCTGTAGTCACTTTTTTCACACCTGTGCCATCGAGCCTGTGACATAGCGCTCTGATATTCAGTGGGCCTCACACAATCCAAAAGTGTCCAGTGTCCACAAGTATCTGCAGAAATTCAAAATCTCCCTTATCCTGTAGTCACTTTTTTCACACCTGTGCCATCGAGCCTGTGACATAGCGCTCTGATATTCAGTGGGCCTCACACAATCCAAAAGTGTCCAGTGTCCACTAGTGTCTGCAGAATTTCAAAATCTCCCTTATCCTGTAGTCACTTTTTTCACACCTGTGCCATCGAGCCTGTGACGTAGCGCTCTGATATTCAGTGGGCCTCACACAATCCAAAAGTGTCCAGTGTCCACTAGTGTCTGCAGAAATTCAAAATCTCCCTTATCCTGTAGTCACTTTTTTCACACCTGTGCCATCGAGCCTGTGACATAGCGCTCTAATATTCAGTGGGCCTCACACAATCCAAAAGTGTCCAGTGTCCACAAGTGTCTGCAGAAATTCAAAATCTCCCTTATCCTCTAGTCACTTTTTTCACACCTGTGCCATCGAGCCTGTGACATAGCGCTCTGATATTCAGTGGGCCTCACACAATCCAAAAGTGTCCAGTGTCCACTAGTGTCTGCAGAAATTCAAAATCTCCCTTACCCTGTAGTCACTTTTTTCACACCTGTGCCATCGAGCCAGTGACATAGAGCTCTGATATTCAGTGGGCCTCACACAATCCAAAAGTGTCCAGTGTCCACAAGTGTGTGCAGAAATTCAAAATCTCCCTTATCCTGTAGTCACTTTTTTCACACCTGTGCCATCGAGCCTGTGACGTAGCGCTCTGATATTCAGTGGGCCTCACACAATCCAAAAGTGTCCAGTGTCCACTAGTGTCTGCAGAAATTCAAAATCTCCCTTATCCTGTAGTCACTTTTTTCACACCTGTGCCATCGAGCCTGTGACATAGCGCTCTGATATTCAGTGGGCCTCACACAATCCAAAAGTGTCCAGTGTCCACAAGTGTCTGCAGAAATTCAAAATCTCCCTTATCCTGTAGTCACTTTTTTCACACCTGTGCCATCGAGCCTGTGACATAGCGCTCTGATATTCAGTGGGCCTCACACAATCCAAAAGTGTCCAGTGTCCACAAGTGTCTGCAGAAATTCAAAATCTCCCTTATCCTCTAGTCACTTTTTTCACACCTGTGCCATCGAGCCTGTGACATAGCGCTCTGATATTCAGTGGGCCTCACACAATCCAAAAGTGTCCAGTGTCCACTAGTGTCTGCAGAAATTCAAAATCTCCCTTACCCTGTAGTCACTTTTTTCACACCTGTGCCATCGAGCCAGTGACATAGAGCTCTGATATTCAGTGGGCCTCACACAATCCAAAAGTGTCCAGTGTCCACAAGTGTCTGCAGAAATTCAAAATCTCCCTTATCCTGTAGTCACTTTTTTCACACCTGTGCCATCGAGCCTGTGACATAGCGCTCTGATATTCAGTGGGCCTCACACAATCCAAAAGTGTCCAGTGTCCACACGTGTCTGCAGAAATTCAAAATCTCCCCTGTCCTATAGACACCTTGTACCTTGTTTTACATTACTATATAGTTTGTTGGATTTTGTCTACATTTCTACAAAAAATGAGGAAGGCTGGTGGAAGAGGCCGTGGAATTGGGCGGGGGTTGGCAGCTGGTAATGATGGTGTTGGTGGTGGATCTGATGGTAGTGGCAAGAGCAAAATAGGACCGAATGCAGGAGGTGTTGAGCCTGCGTCATCGTCTGGCTCCATAAGGCTTCGAAGGCTTAGTTTTCTAGGAGTTGGCAAACCGCTTTTAAAGCCAGAGCATCAGGAAAAAGTTTTGTCTTACATTGCTGACTCAGCCTCCAGCTCTATCGCCTCCTCTTCTTCAGTTGTAAAAAGTAAAAGCACTGAGTCGTCATTGGAGGCTCATGTTCATGAACCACACCTTTCCTTGTGTCCTTCACCCCAACCAAGATTGAAGGATGATGCAGGCCATACTACTGATTACTCCATGGAGCTGTTTTCACATACCATGCCTGGATTATCAAGAGAAATGGTGAATTACCCAGGCCAAGATGAATCTGACATGGAGTGCACTGATGCACAGCTGATGATAGACGATTCTGCTGGTACATTCACTCAGAGCACTACATTGTCCTCGCAGTGTACAGAGCAGCCAGATTCTAACCCCGATGAGACTCAGGTGCCCCTTCCCGCACACTATACCACCATACACGGTGACACAGAGGAAGGTGCACATGACATTGAAGAGGAGGTGATGGATGACCCAGTTGTTGACCCAGATTGGCATCCATTGGGGGAAGAGGGTGCTGCTTCCAATAGCTTAGATGAGGAGGAGCATCCACAGCAGACATCGACATCGCAACAGCTGTTATCTGGCAGGCCAGGAGCACTCCAAAGACAGGTTCCAAAAATCAAAAGAGTTGCTGGACAGCTTGTCCAGACGGTCAAAAGATCACAGCGTGCTAGGCCGCAAAATGTCTGCCAAAGTAGGAAGAGTGCAGTGTGGCACTTTTTTGAACAAAATCCTCATGATCAGGCCAAGGTTATCTGTAAGAAGTGCACAAAGACCTTTAGCCGAGGGAAAAATCTGAAAAATTTGAATACCAGTTGCATGCTTAGACATTTAACCAGCATGCACTTGCAAGCGTGGACACAACACCAAACCTCAAGTGCCACATGTGCAACTGATCACAAAGAAGGTAGTCAACAACGCTACATTGTTTCCCCCACTGTAAGCCCACCGGTTAGCACAGCAGCAAATGTTGAGGTGTCGTTGCAAGGCCACAGCAGTCAGGGAATCCCACTGTTATATCAACGAAATACTGAATCTAGGCCATCAGAAAGAACACCAACTCCATCACCATCACCAACCCTCTCTCAGTCCGCCCTGTCCACCGCTACTTCCACCATATGCAGCTCTCAAGTCCAGCTCACCCTCCCAGACACTATGAGTAGGTCAAGAAAGTACTCAGTCTCTCATCCGCGTACACTGGGTTTGAACGCCCACATTGCCAAACTAATCTCGTTTGAGATGATGCCCTATCGGTTGGTGGAAAGAGCAGCTCTCCGCGAACTCATGGCCTATGCAGTACCACGCTATGACCTACCCAGTCGCCACTTCTTCTCTCGCAAAGCCATCCCAGCCCTCCACCATCATGTAAAAGACCGCATTGTCCATGCACTCAAGCAGTCAGTGAGTGGAAAGGTGCACCTCACAACTGATGCATGGTCCAGTCGGCATGGCCAGGGCCGTTACATGTCCATCACTGCGCACTGGGTTAATGTGGTGGATGCAGGGTCCACAGGGGACAGCGGTGGTGGGACAGTGCTGCCTAGCCCACGGTATAGGAAACAGTTGGCTGTAGGCATTCGACCCTCCTCTTCCTCCTCCTCCTCCAGAAGCGAAAGCTCGTCCACAGAGCGCAGTCGTACGAGCACTCCATCTGCAGCTGCCACTGTTGCATACGAGGTGTCCCCCTATCGAGCAGCTAGTGGAAAGCGTCAGCAGGCTGTGTTGCAGATGATGTATTTGGGCGACAGACACACCGCCGAGGTGCTGGCCGAGTACTTTCAGCGACAAACTGAGTCATGGCTGGGCAGTGTACATCTTGAGGCAGGCAAGGTAGTTAGTGATAACGGCCGTAATTTTGTGGCAGCCATAGCCCTTTCAAAACTCAGCCACATACCTTGCTTGGCTCACACCTTGAACCTTGTGGTGCAGTGCTTCCTCAAAAATTATCCGGAGTTAACAGCCCTGCTCCAGAAGGTGCGAAGACTGTGCGCGCACATCCGCCGGTCGCCTGTACACTCCGTTCGTATGCAGAAGCTGCAGCAATTGCTCCACCTTCCCAACCACCACCTCATTATCGACATTGCAACAAGGTGGAACTCCACCCTGCACATGGTGGAGCGGCTGTGCGAGCAGAGGCAGGCCATAATGCATTTGTGGGAGGATACACGGCCAGGCACTTTGAGAGCAGACATGGAGTTGACAGGTGTGCAGTGGTCGAAGCTGAAAGACCTCTGTAAAGTCCTTCAGTGTTTTGAGGAATGCACACGGCTGGTAAGCGCAGACGACGCCATCCTAAGCATGAGCATCCCACTTATGCGTCTGCTCATGCAAACTTTGACGCACCTTAAGGAGCAGGCGTCTGCAGCCAATGTTGATGAGGAGGAAGAGGAGGAGGGAATCCTTGATGACATTCAGCCATTGTCTGCTCAGGGACCTCTCCTGGACGAGGTGGAGGAAGAAGAGGAGGAGGAGGAGGATGATGGGGATGATTACTTAGGGGAGGAGGATGCATCTCGTGGGGCAAGTGAAAATGTTGGCGTGGCAAGGTCTGGTACAGGGTTTGTGCGTGACTGGAGGGATGTGGATTTGCCATAAAGTGCTCCTCCAACCAGCACTCGCAGTGCATCATTGACACCGGGAACATTGGCCCACATGTCAGATTATGCCTTGCAGATCCTAAAAAGGGACCCCCGCATTTCCAAAATGATGAACGATGACGACTACTGGTTGGCCAGCATCCTGGATCCACGCTATAAAGGCAAATTACAAAACATCATGCCACAGGAGAACCTTGACCTAATATTGGCTAATAAACAAGCAACTCTGGTAAATCGGTTGCTTGAGACATTCCCAGCACACAGCAGCGGTGATGGCTCTCACACGAGCCGTACAGGCCGGGGGCAGCTTGGCAGAGGTGTTCATGGTGCACACAGCAGAAGTGGCGTTGGAGACAGGGGTTTCATGACAATGTTGTGGACTGATTTTTCAAGTACCGCTCACACAACTGGTAATACTGCATCGATGGAAAGTGACAGGAGACAGCAGTTGTCAACTATGGTTACAAACTGCTTTTCCTCCCATATCGATGTTCTCCCACACAGGTCATTCCCCTTTGACTATTGGGCCGCTAAACTGGACACCTGGCCTGAATTGGCACAATATGCCTTACAGGAGCTCGCTTGCCCAGCTGCAAGTGTGCTATCGGAAAGAGTCTTCAGTGCAGCTGGATCAATCCTGACAGAAAAAAGGACCCGTCTGTCAACCCAAAATGTGGATGATCTAACCTTCATTAAAATGAACCATGCATGGGTTTCCAAGGATTTTGTCCCACCTTCCCCTGATGACACATAGGGTGACAGAAAAATGGCTTGCTTTGGTCCACCTCTTCCTGGGACTTGACCTATTTTGCCTTTTGCATCAGCTGAATGTCCAACATCAACATATGCCTCGTTCTAAAACTCCCTAACTGTGCCTCCCCCCCCATGGCCGGGGTCACCACTTAGCGCACGACACCGTGCGAGTGCCGTTGCCCTGGACAGGTGGGTAGGCCGACTCTTGGGCGCGGGCACTGGCACAGGGTCCCTCATAGTGCAATCAAGTGTCTCTGACGGTGGTGGTGCACACCCGCCGTCAGACACACCGCCGTACTATGAGGGGCCCAGTGCCAGTACCGACGCCCACGAGTGGGCCCCCCTTGCTTGGGCAGGGCCCCAGCATTTGCAATCTTTACCTCTCCCTGCTCCTCCGCTGTGTAGTCTGGGCCGTCAAATCCATACTGTGCCTGACACCGTCTGAGTCTGCCTCCTGATGTATAGACATATATTTTGAATGTGTACGCTATCCATAAATGTTATCCGGGGGATACGGTACCCTTTCTCACCTTTGTGCAATCACGTGCAAGCCATACTTGGCCTAACACCGTCTGAGCCTGCCTCCTGATGTATAGACATATATTTTGAATGTGTGCGCTATCCATACATGTTATCCGGGGATACGGTACCCTTTCTCACCTTTGTGCAATCACGTGCAATCCATACTGGGCCTAACACCGTCTGAGCCTGCCTCCTGATGTATAGACATATATTTTGAATGTGTACGCTATCCATACATGTTATCCGGGGATACGGTACCCTTTCTCACCTTTGTGCAATCACGTGCAAGTCATACTGGGCCTAACACCGTCTGAGCCTGCCTCCTGATGTATAGACATATATTTTGAATGTGTACGCTATCCATACATGTTATCCGGGGATACGGTACCCTTTCTCACCTTTGTGCAATCACGTGCAAGCCATACTGGGCCTAACACCGTCTGAGCCTGCCTCCTGATGTATAGACATATATTTTGAATGTGTACGCTATCCATACATGTTATCTGGGGATACGGTACCCTTTCTCACCTTTGTGCAATCACGTGTAATCCATACTGGGCGTGAGAACGGCTGGCGAGCTGTTAAGCAAGCTACAGCACCTGTGGTTTGCACACATAAGTTTTTCATTTTTTCAGGAATGACGGTTAGGCCTAATTTCGGAACTGCGGTTGACCTGCACTTACTGGGAAATCATCGTTCGCGGGTAATAATTGTAATCAGTGATCCCCATCACTAACGTTGTTCAGCGGGTTATCTGCACCTGTAAGCAACAAACTCTGGCCTTTTCAGTGTAGCGCACATGCAGCCACGGACATGTAAGGGCATGACACACCAGTTATTGGCCAATCTCATGTGCCAGAGCCTCACGTGTCCCTCTAGTAAGCCGGACTCGGACCGCGGGGCATGACGGAGTCTCGTTCGTTAACGGAATTAAGCTTGCAATGTGTGCATCTGTTCTGTAGCTGGCATGGTTGAGGTTTCCCAGGTGGAGTCGAATTTAACCGTAGGCTCCACTCCTGGTGGTGCCCTTCTGGACATTCCTTTAAGGTTCAGCTTTGCAACCATACTGCCCACGTAAAACAAACACTTTGCCTTCATGAACGCTGTTTGGAGGGTCATGACTCGTGGGAATAACACCGCCCAATCAGTTAACCTGCTAGAGAGATCCTTCGTTGCTCCCAAACATGACATCACACTCCCTAGGAGGAAGGTAATGCCACTGTGGCGACCGTACTCCTGGGGGCGACACAAGTGCACTGATGCCCAGCCACTGCTCGATGAATCTGCTGGTACATTGACCCAGACCACTACATTCCCCTCGCACGCTACACAGCCTGAATCTGACCCTGATGAAACTCAGGTTACCCTTCCCATATACAGTTCCATCTTACACGGTGACAAAGAGGAAGCTGCAGATGAAAGTGCAGGTTCGGCCCACCCGCCTTCAGACACACCACCGTACTATCAGGGGCCCTGTGCCAGTGCCGTCGCCAACGAGTGGGCCCCCCCTGCTTGCCCAGGATCACAGCACTTGCAAGGTTGAAATACTGTGCAGTGAGATGGAAGATGGGGACGACGAGGAGTCCAGACTAGTACAGGGATTCCCTAGCGAGGAGACTTATTTGGTTGTTTTCAATGTTGGGACAGCAATTTTTGGGGAGCACTATACTCTGGAGAATGATAGATGGGGCCCACCATACACTGGAACATTCCAAAGGTGGACATCAGACACTGGAGCAGCATTTACAGGGCCCATTATACACTAGAGCATTAGAAATGGGGCCCATTATGTTTGGAGCATTATTTGGGCCCATAAGACAGTGGAGCTTCATCCATGGGGACCAACATATACTGTAGCATTATGTGGAGCTCATCATATACTGTTTCAAACATTATATGGGACCAATGATTCTGTATGGAGAATTAGATGGGCCTCGTCATGAGATGTAAAAAATGAAGTATTTTTCATTGTACTATACCGCTATTTCTCTGCCGTATCGGAGCATGATGAGTTGCGGTATGTGTTAAAGGGGAGCTCTTTCGCCCAGGGCACATGAAAACCTGGAGCCAGCCCTACCCCCCCACAACTTTAGCCAAATAACCCCCATTTTTCAGTGCGTAACTTGTATTATGAAGTTAATTAAGGTTGACAAGCTTAAGTAAGAAGAATTGATGCTTTTGGCATTCAAATGGGCACTGTAGGTGTGTTTCCTGTCCTCCTCTCACTGCCGACTTTTATTCCCCATTGACTTACATTGGGTTTCGTGTTTCGGGCAGACCCCGACTTTTCCCTATAATCGGCCGATCTTGCTCGACCCGACTTTTGGAAAAGTCGGGTTTCACGAAACGAAACTCGACCCTAAAAAACCAAAAGTCGCTCAACTCTAGTGTCTACATTAAACATATAATCATATAGTCATACAATCATAGAAACATGTAATCAGATGGTTTGAAATTATTTTTGTGCACATTAATAAACTAGTTCAGTGCATTGGATAAGTTTCCAGCCACTTCTCCCATTTCTTGGCATATTTGTTGAAATAGTCATGGGTAATAGAAAACCTATACTCATATGTTTTGTGTAAATTTATTTTATTTATCACGTCAGAGAAGATAGGAGGATCTGGACTTTTCCAGTGGTAGGCAATTTCATTTTTGATGACCAGAAATATATGGATTATAATACCTCTCATAGAGGGATTTATATTTTCTATTCCTAGGGACAGGAGTGCTAGCTGCGGAGTGAAAATGATTTTACTCTTGTAAATTTTGTTTATCAACTTGCCAGCTTGGGTCCAAATGTGTTTAATTTTGGGGCACTGCCAAAACATATGAAGCAAGCTCCCATGGCGGCCGCATCCTCTCCAGCAGAGAGGGGAGTTGTTCGAATCTATGTGTGACATTCGTGCAGGGGTGTAATACCATCTTGCAAGTGTCTTGAAGTTTGTCTCCTGCAGAGACATGGAAATACTAGCCCCACATGAATAGTATATAGCGTTTTCCCATTGTTCAGTGGTGTATGAAGTATTCATTTTTTTATCCCATTTAACCATATATGGCAGCTTAGTTATTTCCGTATCATTATTGAACCATTTACCGTATTTTTCGCTTTATAAGATGCTCCGGATTATAAGGCGCACCACAATTTTTGAGGAGAAAAATAAGAAAAAAATATTTTTTAATAAAATGGTGGTGCCTCTTATAATCCTTGCATCTTATTGCTTTACGGGGATTGGTGGCTGCGGTGTAGCGGGGTCCCAGGCTCGCTGCTGGAGGAGGCAGGCGTGGAGTGATGCTGCAGGCCGCATTCAGGGATGAGGGGGGGCTCCGATGTGTGCCGTTGCTGCTGCAGAGTCTTGTGCTGGTGTCAGGTTTCTCCACTTGTCCGGCTGTTGCAGGCCGGTGCTGCGGGTGCCTCCGGTGCAGCGTTGTGTGCCCATCGATGCCCGGGGCTCTGCCGACATTGTTCGACAGACCAGAGCCCCAGCATTTCCTCGGTTCCCTGTATACGTGCGCTGAAGTGCCGGTAAAAAAAAAAATGGTCGCCGGCGCGTGCGCAGATGGGAACTCGGGACCCAGCTCTCGAGAGATGAGATTTCAAATCTCATCTCTCGAGAACTGGGTCCCGAGATTCCATCTGCGCACGCGCCGGCGGCCATCTTTTTACCGGCACACAGGGAACTGAGGAAATGCCGGGGCTCTGGCCTGTCGCACAATGTTGGCAGAGTCCCGGGCATCGACGGGCACACAACGGGGCACCGGACACACCCGCAGCAGCGGCCAGCAACCGCCGGACGCCCCCGATCACAGCCTAGGTAAGGCATGTCCGCTTTGTAAGACGCACCCCTGTTTTCCCCCCAAATTTTGGGGAAAAAAAGTGCGTCTTACAAAGCGGAAAATACGGTATATATGTTCTCTTTGCTCCAGAAGATTTTGTGTTTTTATATTCCCTAGCAGGTTAATAATTGCTTCAGTTATTAAAGGTTTACTGCTTAGGAAGTTCTGTATCTGGTCTTTCAGGAGTATAAATTGCATAAATGTAGATGCAGGGAGTTTAAAGTTCTTTTTCAAGTCACTAAAAGTGGTAAATTTATTCCCAATATGAATGTCTCTGATCCGTTTGATATTATGATCTGGCCAGAAGGGGTTAAGAGCGAGGGTTTGCATTTTTACCGCTAGGGTTATTGGGCACTTTAAAAGAAATTTAGTTCTATTCTTACCTTTTTTGCTTTTAGATAATTGTTTCCAAGCGTATATTGCTGCTTCAAAAATGGGATGGTTTAGGGTGTTAGATTTTTTATTGAGCAGGAGTTTGAAGAGAAGTTCTTTCGGCGATCTATGATTATTTATCATGTATTCTAGTTCCAGCCAGGCCGGTGTATCGTCATCGTGGGTCGCCCTCCCAGGGCTGTGGGGTACTCGGTATCGGCCCAGTGTCGAGGCGGGAATGTGTCACAGCAGAGGTGACCCGGTCTGTGGCCCTGGGCACCCAATATCAATGGCGGTGATGTTAATGGTGTTAGAGTTTATATGAATAGTTCGTGACGCCACCCGTGGTGTTTGGCAAGTAAGATGGTAAGCCAACGCTGCATACAGATCCACTGGGACTGATGGTGTGGTGCAGCAGAGATGGTATAGCTCCCCACAGGTGGAGCTGTAGTCCCAGGGCAGTGTAGGTGCAATGGATGAGGAGAGGCACAGAATGGTATGGAGGCTGGTGCCCAGGTGTAGTGGTGCTGGAATAACTGGAGGACACCAGAGTATGCGGTTCCAAAGCTTTACTCACTGTTTGCAGTTCACACAACTGCCTGCCTCTGTACTGTGTTCTCCAGGTCAGGGCTCCAGCCAACCTCCAGGCAGAATAGGATTCTCCTTTCCACACTCCGCCAACATGTACCTTCCTGAACGACTCCTCCAATGCGCCTTTAGGTGCGAATCACTCGAGTACTTAGTTACCCTGGAATGCCTCTCTCTAGGTGTTCCTAGTCTTTACTTGTATGACAGACAGCTGTAGCCTGCTTCGGGGACTCCTCACTGCGTCCCGGCTCTCTGTTCAGTTGCTGTTGTGTCCCAAGTCTATGATGGGAGCAAGGCGTTAGCGGCTCACTACTCCTCCGGTGTCTGTTGACGGACATAAAGTTCCAATCAACCTCGGGACCGGGCCCTGGCCTTTGCGCTCTCTGGACTGGAAGGGTTCTCTCTCTTTCTCAACCTGCTTCCCACCGTCCTTCTATTCTCCTTCATTCCGTTCGGTTCTATCTCTCTCTTATGGAATCTGTAGTCTTCAGTCTATGTCTCTTTCTCCTTCTCTTCCTTCCCTGAGGAGCTTGTTCCACTAAGACCAGTCCTCAGCCTCTCCTGACTGACTGCCTTCCTCCGCCTTGAGCTCCTCTCAGGCTGACCTGCCGTCAGCCTGCTCTCTCTCTGGGACTCACCCCAGACTGACCTTCTGTCAGTCTGACCTGAAAATGTAACGGTCAATGTGTGACTGGACACAGCGCCTCCAGCAGGGCGAATTTATGACACACGTGACCCTGGATACAGCGCCTCCAGCGGGGCGAATTTAAATAATACCGGGACGTGCAGCCGGATACACCGCCTCCAGCTGGCGAATTTAAAAAGTACACGTAAAACTGGATACCCCGCCTCCAGCTGGCGAATTTAAATAATAAGGGGAAACACAGGAACAATTACAGTGGTGGGCCCTGTAATAGGAAATAGGGACGTGGAGACCTCCTGAGCTCCCCTGAGGAAGCGTCCCTGCACTCCTTACGTTCCCTATACAGGCTCCGCACCTGTTGCCGCACGCGAACCTTATGCCCTGACTCGCCCTGAACCTAGTCCCTCGCTAGAGCATTGGCCGGTGCGGAAACTAATCCCACCACTGCACTAGATCACACATAAGGAAAGTCACAAACAGGGGAAATAGAAAACTTAGCTCTCTCTGTGCAAATGCTCCAGCACGGAGTCCAGCAACCGACTGCAGCCTTCCTCCTGAATAGCTGCCACCAAGTTCAGTAAGCGCTGCAAAGAACTCCCTTCAGTGACTCCTTCCACACCAGGACTCAGATTGAGCTGAGCGATCTCTCCAGCCCCTTCCACCACCAAGGTTGGTTGCAAATGAACAACTATCACCAACAATGATTGAATACCCTGAGACTCATTTATAGAGCCTCACACCTGATTTATAATTACAAATTAAACCTACCACTAAGGTGCGATACCACTCCCCACCACCGGGCAACTTAGAATGAAAGACACCACGTGTGATAATTCCAATGGCCACCGGGGGCAATCACGTCACACTTTGCACTTGACAAAGTAAAAAAAATTCACTTTGTCCAATTTAAAACTGTCAGATCATGACAGTACCCCCTCCTTAATGAGGGGCCTCTGGACCCTCAAGACTACCCCTCATTAGGGAAACCCCTACAGCAGGGACGCCCAGACCCTGAGTTCACCCCACCATCACCTGAATTCAAATTTATGACAAACACACAGCTGGTATTGGCAATAAAGTTTATTTTGGAGGCATCACTCATCTCCACAGCGCCAACCTGGGGAACGAGTTTATGTATGAGTATCTTTGTTATGAGCTGATCAGGCTCCACAACACTCTTCCACAAGATGTTTTTTGGTGGCCACCCATACATGCTTGTTCACACACAGGTCCGGACCTGAACGTTTATTGCACACATTCGTTTTGTCATAAAATTGGTGAACTCATTCTGGACCTGATAACAGAGGCGTCCCCCTGTGTCACCACACTCACACTCCCGCACTACACCATAGGGTACACCACACTCCAACCCTTTCCACCACGAGGTCTGCCTCTCACAGGGTTTGCTAGCGGCGAGGGCTGAAACTTGCCCCTACTCTCCCGCCGCACAATCGCTGCTCTCACTGGAGAGGAAGGGGTCCCCTGAAGAGAGACGGCAGAGACAGTAGTCCCAAGGCAGCAGCCCTCACACAACTGCCCCCAGCTGACTACTTCCCTTGCTCGCCAATCTATCCCCGGGTTGTGTTTTTTCAGCCAAGGGAAGCCTAAAACGATAGGTACAAGCATTCCCTCCAAGACGTAGCATGACAAGGACTCATCATGATGTCCTATACGCAGATGGATGTTTTCTACGACTTGGGTAAGGCTCCCCTGGCTCAGTGGAACAGAGTTAATGGCCTGGACGCTTATAGGTTGGGCCAGCGTCCTAAACTTCAGGCCATGAGTCTGGACAAAACGAGCATCCACCAGACTGACTCCTGCTCCGCTGTCCACAAGCACCGGTACCACCTCCGGTACCCCGCCAGCCAACACTTCTGCTGACATAATACCTTGGGAGGGCAAAATGGAGGAAATGTACACTCCCTGGTTGCCTTCCTCCAAACGACCAGGGGTCTGCGGCTTCTGAGATGACACAGATATTTTGGCACGTAATGGGCACGCCTTAAGGAAATGACCAGTCTGCCCACAGAAAAAACATGCCGACACCACTCCCTGAACCGTAGGCAGGCCTGAACACAACCTAACACCTCCTACTTGCATAGGTTCGTCCGGAGACTTGGCACGCCCTGGGCAGGCTCCCATGAAATGGCCCGGCTTCCCACAGGAAAAGCATACCCCCCCACCACGGCGAACCCCAGGCAACCCCCTATTTGTACCAACAACACCGGGCTGCCTGGGTTCCACCAACCGTACCGGGGGGTCCTCCCCCCCGGAGAGGACTACAGGGGGCACGTTTTGTGTATGTCTTTCCCTAAGGCGTCTATCCACCCGGATGGCGAGGGACATGGCGGCCTCCAGCGACCTGGGTGTGGCGTGCTGCACCAGAGTGTCCTGCAACTTTGGAGACAGACCCTGCACAAATTGACTCCTAAGTGCAGGGTCATTCCACTGAGTGTTAGTGGCCCATCTCCTAAACTCGGAGCAGTACTCCTCAGCAACCTGGGCTCCCTGTTTCCACCTACGGAGTCGGGATTCCGCCAGAGAGACGCCATCAGGATCCCCATACACAAGCGCCAAAGCTGCAAAAAACTCGTCCACGGACTCTAAAGATGGTGAATCGTCCGGCAGGGAGAAGGCCCAGGATTGGGGATCCCCCTTCAAAAGGGACATAATGATTCCCACCCGTTGCTCTTCGCTCCCTGAAGAACGAGGACGCAGCCTGAAATATAATTTACAGGCTTGCTGAAATACCAAGAATTGATCTCTCCCTCCAGAAAACCTGTCTGAGAGAGATATCTTGGGCTCTGGCTGAGCCTGTGCCTGAATCAAACCTCCAAAGCCCACCAACAGCTGCAGTTGCTGCACCATCTCACCGCGCAGCCCCCTAATCTCTTCAGTAAAGGTCTGCAGTACCTGGGTAAAGGTTTGCATTAGGTCCATGGCTCAGCAGAAAAAAAAAAATTTTAAGGTTGGTGATAGTGTAACGGTCAACGTGTGACTGGACACAGCGCCTCCAGCAGGGCGAATTTATGACACACGTGACCCTGGATACAGCGCCTCCAGCGGGGCGAATTTAAATAATACCGGGACGTGCAGCCGGATACACCGCCTCCAGCTGGCGAATTTAAAAAGTACACGTAAAACTGGATACCCCGCCTCCAGCTGGCGAATTTAAATAATAAGGGGAAACACAGGAACAATTACAGTGGTGGGCACTGTAATAGGAAATAGGGACGTGGAGACCTCCTGAGCTCCCCTGAGGAAGCGTCCCTGCACTCCTTACGTTCCCTATACAGGCTCCGCACCTGTCGCCGCACGCGAACCTTATGCCCTGACTCGCCCTGAACCTAGTCCCTCGCTAGGGCATTGGCCGGTGCGGAAACTAATCCCACCACTGCACTAGATCACACATAAGGAAAGTCACAAACAGGGGAAATAGAAAACTTAGCTCTCTCTGTGCAAATGCTCCAGCACAGAGTCCAGCAACCGACTGCAGCCTTCCTCCTGAATAGCTGCCACCAAGTTCAGTAAGCGCTGCAAAGAACTCCCTTCAGTGACTCCTTCCACACCAGGACTCAGATTGAGCTGAGCAATCTCTCCAGCTCCTTCCACCACCAAGGTTGGTTGCAAATGAACAACTATCACCAACAATGATTGAATACCCTGAGACTCATTTATAGAGCCTCACACCTGATTTATAATTACAAATTAAACCTACCACTAAGGTGCGATACCACTCCCCACCACCGGGCAACTTAGAATGAAAGACACCACGTGTGATAATTTCAATGGCCACCGGGGGCAATCACGTCACACTTTGCACTTGACAAAGTAAAAAAAAATTCACTTTGTCAAATTTAAAACTGTCAGATCATGACAGAAATCCTACACCTTCCCTCTTTTTTATATCTAACTCCACCCGCCTCCCCAGCACCTCTCGTGTTACGAAGCCAGGGACCACAAAAGGCACCCTATGACCTTTCCAGCATAAAGCATGGATGGGTCCCTGCTGAACTATCCTGTGTGTGGGGTGCAGGTGTGGAGCATGGTCAGGACTTCCCACCCTACCTGGATGGTGGGGCACTACACCTTAGGAGAAGGTACAGTACCTCTGTGGCGACTGAAGCCTCAGGGGCGCCACAATCGCATAACCAGTAAACACTTTGTTTTATGAGGTTTGTCAGGTAATATGCAGAAATGTTAGGCAACCCCATTCCTCCAAAGGCCTTATTTTTATATAGCAATTTGGTAGAGGATCTGGCTTTTTTTCTGAACCAGATAAATGAATTGATTGCCGTCTGAATACTAGTGAGGTATGAGGTCGATATTTTAAAGGGAAGAGTCCTAAAAATATATAGTATCTTCGGAAGGATGAAGGTTTTCATCACCAAATTCCTTCCCCACCATGACAAGTCCCGATTTTCAAAAGAATGGAGATCTCTAGCTATAGTATCAGATAAAATCCTTAAATTGGTGGGCATCAGAACGTTAATGTTCTTAGTAATAGTAATTACTAAGTATTCAATTTCATTGTCTGTCCAGCTTAACTCTGAGTTTCGGCTTATTTCGTGAATTTGGGATTTATCCATATGGAAATGCAAGATTTTTGATTTTTTTTCGTTAATTTTAAAAAAAGAGACTTCCGAGAAGGCCTTAAGGGTACTTTGCAATTCTTTGAGGGATGTTTGGAGATTTGTTAGAGTTAAGATCATATCATCAGCAAAAAGACTGATCTTGAATTCACGGGATGGGGTTTCAGTTACTTTTATTGCCTTATTCTGCCTTATAATTTGTGCCAGGGTTTCAATCGCTAGAATAAAGAGAAGTGGTGATAGTGGGCACTGGTGGAGCCATTTTCACCCGCAGTGGCGCACATTGGAACACCCCCTCTTCCCAGCCTGTGGCCTGCAGCAACGCGCCACTCTTGCCTCCTCCAGCAGCGACCCTGCGTTCCCTGCTCCACCACGGACCGTAAGGTATATTCACATTATAAGACGCACCCCCATTTTCCCTCAAAATTTTTTGGGAAAAAGTGCACCTTATAATCTGAAAAATACGGTAATATATTTGTATGTAGGCCAACATAGACAGGCAGTATCCAGTATGGATGACGAAAGTAAATGTTCAAGCTGTAGGCAAAACTCAAGGAAACTCTGCATTGAAATTTTTTTTGAGTGACCTGCAACATCAACTAAACACTGCTCTAGTGTCCCAAGCATCCATCCTGTGCAAAGCTTCCATGCTAACTTGTTATGTACAAGATGGTAGTTGAATATTAAAGAATGTGACCCACTTTGCTGGAGGATCATTTCTGTTGTGTTTCCCTGTAAATTTCAGAAAAGCATCTGTCTTGTGATTTTTACGTTCCTTCAATTCCGAAATCCTATGGCCGGGTTTTGGACTTGCAGGTCTACCAACTGTTCTGCTCTTAAACTGACATGGAGGAGGTGTGGCGAGAAAAAGATGCTGCAATATAATATTACACAATGAAGATTTTTTTTGACCGTCTATAGACATTCTGTAAGGTTTGCATGAACAGTATCTCTGGTGTAGGTTACCAAACTCCAATGCTCCCTACTGTGTTATTAAATAAGTTAAGGACCCCAAACACATTAGACTAATGTCTGCTGAACCCACCGATATTGATAGGTTTGGCCGGTACTCATGTTTATGGGGGCATACTGTTTAGCTACCATTGTCTTCTCCACAGTCCATTAGAACTACAAAAGCTAAAAGTGAGGACCTTAACAAGCTATACAGTAGACTGGAGGTTTTTTAGAATTTCACATTTTTCCAAAATGCCAAACACTTAGATTTATGGCAAATTCTGAATGGTGTACACTAGAGTTGAGCGACTTTTGGTTTTTTAGGGTCGCGTTTCGTTTCGTGAAACCCGACTTTTCCAAAAGTCGGGTCGAGCAAGATCGTCCGATTATAGGGAAAAGTCGGGGTCGTCCCGAAACACGAAACCCAATGTAAGTCAATGGGGAATAAAAGTCGGCAGGGAGAGGAGGACAGGAAACAAACCTACAGTGCCCATTTGAATGCCAAAAGCATCAATTCTTCTTTCTTAAGCTTGTCAACCTTAATTAACTTCATAATACAAGTTACGCACTGAAAAATGGGGGTTATTTGGCTACAAACTGTGGGGGGGAGGGCTGGCTCCAGGTTTTCATGTGCCCAGGGCGAAAGAGCGCCCCTTTAACACATACCACAACTCATCATGCTCCGATACGGCAGAGAAATAGCGGTATAGTACAATGAAAAATACCTCACTTTTTACATCTCATGACGAGGCCCATCTATTTCTCCATACAGAATCATTGGTCCCATATAATGTTTGAAACAGTATATGATGAGCTCCACATAATGCTACAGTATATGTTGGTCCCCATGGATGAAGCTCCACTGTCTTATGGGCCCAAATAATGCTCCAAACATAATGGGCCCCATTTCTAATGCTCTAGTGTATAATGGGCCCTGTAAATGCTGCTCCAGTGTCTGATGTCCACCTTTGGAATGTTCCAGTGTATGGTGGGTCCCATCTATCATTCTCCAGAGTATAGTGCTCCCCAAAAATTGCTGTCCCAACAGTGAAAACAATCAAATAAGTCTCCTCGCTAGGGAATCCCTGGACATGTCTGGACAGGTGCTGTAGCTTGCTTAACAGCTCGCCAGCCGTTCTCACGCCCAGTATGGATTACACGTGATTGCACAAAGGTGAGAAAGGGTACTGTATCCCCAGATAACATGTATGGATAGCGTACACATTCAAAATATATGTCTCAGGAGGCAGGCTCAGACGGTGTTAGGCCCAGTATGAATTGCACGTGATTGCACAAAGGTTAGAAAGGGTACCGTATCCCTGGATAACATGTATGGATAGCGTACACATTCAAAATATATGTCTATACAGCATGAGGCAGGATCAGACGGTGTTAGGCCCAGTATGGATTGCACGTGATTGCACAAAGGTTAGAAAGGGTACCGTATCCCTGGATAACATGTATGGATAGCGTACACATTCAAAATATATGTCTATACAGCATGAGGCAGGCTCAGACGGTGTTAGGCCCAGTATGGATTGCACGTGATTGCACAAAGGTTAGAAAGGGTACCGTATCCCTGGATAACATGTATGGATAGCGTACACATTCAAAATATATGTCTCAGGAGGCAGGCTCAGACGGTGTCAGGCACAGTATGGATTTGACGGCCCAGATTACACAGCGGAGGAGCAGGGAGAGGTAAAGATTGCAAATGCTGGGGCCCTGCCCAAGCAAGGGGGGCCCACTCGTGGGCGTCGGTACTGGCACTGGGCCCCTCATAGTACAGCGGTGTGTCTGACGGCGGGTGTGCACCACCACCGTCAGAGACACTTGATTGCACTATGAGGGACCCTGTGCCAGTGCCCGCGCCCAAGAGTCGGCCTATCCACCTGTCCAGGGCAACGGCACTCGCACGGTGTCATGTGGTAGGTGGTGACCCCGGCCATGGGGGGGGAGGCAGCACAGTTAGGGAGTTTTAGAAAGTGGCATATGTTGATGTTGGACATTCAGCTGATGCAAAAGGCGAAATAGGTGAAGTACCAGGAAGAGGTGGACCAAAGCAAGCCATTTTTCTGTCACCCTATGTGTCATCAGGGGAAGGTGGGACAAAATCCTTGGAAACCCATGCGTGGTTCATTTTAATGAAGGTTAGATCATCCACATTTTGGGTTGACAGACGGGTCCTTTTTTCTGTCAGGATTGATCCAGCTGCACTGAAGACTCTTTCCGATAGCACACTTGCAGCTGGGCAAGCGAGCTCCTGTAAGGCATATTGGGCCAATTCAGGCCAGGTGTCCAGTTTAGCGGCCCAATAGTCAAAGGGGAATGACCTGTGTGGGAGAACATCGATATGGGAGGAAAAGTAGTTTGTTACCATAGTTGACAACTGCTGTCTCCTGTCACTTTCCATCGATGCAGTATTACCAGTTGTGTGAGCGGTATTTGAAAAATCAGTCCACAACATTGTCATGAAACCCCTGTCTCCAACGCCACTTCTGCTGTGTGCACCACGAACACCTCTGCCAAGCTGCCCCCGGCCCATACGGCTCGTGTGAGAACCATCACCTCTGCTGTGTGCTGGGAATGCCTCAAGCAACCGATTTACCAGAGTTGCTTGTTTATTAGCCAATATTAGGTCAAGGTTCTCCTGTGGCATGATGTTTTGTAATTTGCCTTTATAGCGTGGATCCAGGATGCTGGCCAACCAGTAGTCGTCATCGTTCATCATTTTGGCAATGCGGGGGTCCCTTTTTAGGATCCGCAAGGCATAATCTGACATGTGGGCCAATGTTCCCGGTGTCAATGATGCACTGCGAGTGCTGGGTGGAGGAGCACTTTCTGGCAAATCCACATCCCTCCAGTCACGCACAAACCCTGTACCAGACCTTGCCAGGCCAACATTTTCACTTGCCCCACGAGATGCTTCCTCCTCCCCTAAGTAATCATCCCCATCATCCTCCTCCTCCTCCTCTTCTTCCTCCACCTCGTCCAGGAGAGGTCCCTGAGCAGACAATGGCTGAATGTCATCAAGGATTCCCTCCTCCTCTTCCTCCTCATCAACATTGGCTGCAGACGCCTGCTCCTTAAGGTGCGTCAAAGTTTGCATGAGCAGACGCATAAGTGGGATGCTCATGCTTAGGATGGCGTCGTCTGCGCTTACCAGCCGTGTGCATTCCTCAAAACACTGAAGGACTTTACAAAGGTCTTTCAGCTTCGACCACTGCACACCTGTCAACTCCATGTCTGCTCTCAAAGTGCCTGGCCGTGTATCCTCCCACAAATGCATTATGGCCTGCCTCTGCTCGCACAGCCGCTCCACCATGTGCAGGGTGGAGTTCCACCTTGTTGCAATGTCGATAATGAGGCGGTGGTTGGGAAGGTGGAGCAATCGCTGCAGCTTCTGCATACGAACGGAGTGTACAGGCGACCGGCGGATGTGCGCGCACAGTCTTCGCACCTTCTGGAGCAGGGCTGTTAACTCCGGATAATTTTTGAGGAAGCACTGCACCACCAGGTTCAAGGTGTGAGCCAAGCAAGGTATGTGGCTGAGTTTTGAAAGGGCTATGGCTGCCACAAAATTACGGCCGTTATCACTAACTACCTTGCCTGCCTCAAGATGTACACTGCCCAGCCATGACTCAGATTGTCGCTTCAAGTACTCGGCCAGCACCTCGGCGGTGTGTCTGTCGCCCAAACACATCATCTGCAACACAGCCTGCTGACGCTTTCCACTAGCTGCTCGATAGGTGGACACATCGTGTGCAACAGTGGCAGCTGCAGATGGAGTGCTCGTACGACTGCGCTCTGTGGACGAGCTTTCGCTTCTGGAGGAGGAGGAGGAGGGTCGAATGCCTACAGCCAACTGTTTCCTATACCGTGGGCTAGGCAGCACTGTCCCACCACCGCTGTCCCCTGTGGACCCTGCATCCACCACATTAACCCAGTGCGCAGTGATGGACACGTAACGGCCCTGGCCATGCCGACTGGACCATGCATCAGTTGTGAGGTGCACCTTTCCGCTCACTGACTGCTTGAGTGCATGGACAATGCGGTCTTTCACATGATGGTGGAGGGCTGGGATGGCTTTGCGAGAGAAGAAGTGGCGACTGGGTAGGTCATAGTGTGGTACTGCATAGGCCATGAGTTCGCGGAAAGCTGTGCTTTCCACCAACCGAAAGGGCATCATCTCAAACGAGATTAGTTTGGCAATGTGGGCATTCAAACCCAGTGTACGCGGATGAGAGACTGAGTACTTTCTTGACCTACTCATAGTGTCTGGGAGGGTGAGCTGGACTTGAGAGCTGCATATGGTGGAAGTAGCGGTGGACAGGGCGGACTGAGAGAGGGTTGATGATGGTGATGGAGTTGGTGTTCTTTCTGATGGCCTAGAATCAGTCTTTCGTTGATATAACAGTGGGATTCCCTGACTGCTGTGGTCTTGCAACGACACCTCAACATTTGCTGCTGTGCTAACCGGTGGGCTTACAGTGGGGGAAACAATGTAGCGTTGCTGACTACCTTCGGTGTGATCAGTTGCACATGTGGCACTTGAGGTTTGGTGTTGTGTCCACGCTTGCAAGTGCATGCTGGTTAAATGTCTAAGCATGCAACTGGTATTCAAATTTTTCAGATTTTTCCCTCGGCTAAAGGTCTTTGCGCACTTCTTACAGATAACCTTGGCCTGATCATGAGGATTTTGTTCAAAAAAGTGCCACACTGCACTCTTCCTACTTTGGCAGACATTTTGCGGCCTAGCACGCTGTGATCTTTTGACCCTCTGGACAAGCTGTCCAGCAACTCTTTTGATGTTTGGAACCTGTCTTTGGAGTGCTCCGGGCCTGCCAGATAACAGCTGTTGCGATGTCGATGTCTGCTGTGGATGCTCCTCATCTGAGCTATTGGAAGCAGCACCCTCTTCCCCCAATGGATGCCAATCTGGGTCAACAACTGGGTCATCCATCACCTCCTCTTCTATGTCATGTGCACCTTCCTCTGTGTCACCGTGTATGGTGGTATAGTGTGCGGGAAGGGGCACCTGAGTCTCATCAGGGTCAGATTCTGGCTCTGTACACTGCGAGGACAATGTAGTGCTCTGAGTGAATGTACCAGCAGAATCATCCATCAGCGGCTGTGCATCAGTGCACTCCATGTCAGATTCATCTTGGCCTGGGTAATTCACCATTTCACTTGATAATCCAGGCATGGTATGTGAAAACAGCTCCATGGAGTAATCAGTAGTATGGCCTGCGTCATCCTTCAATCTTGGTTGGGGTGAAGGACACAAGGAAAGGTGTGGTTCATGAACATGAGCCTCCAATGACGACTCAGTGCTTTTACTTTTTACAACTGAAGAAGAGGAGGCGATAGAGCTGGAGGCTGAGTCAGCAATGTAAGACAAAACTTTTTCCTGATGCTCTGGCTTTAAAAGCGGTTTGCCAACTCCTAGAAAACTAAGCGTTCGAGGCCTTATGTAGCCAGATGATGACGCAGGGTCAGCACCTCCTGCATTCGGTCCTATTTTGCTCTTGCCACTACCATCAGATCCACCACCAACACCATCATTACCAGCTGCCAACCCCCGCCCAATTCCACAGCCTCTTCCACCAGCCTTCCTCATTTTTGGTAGAAATGTAGACAAAATCCAACAAACTATATAGTAATGTAAAACAAGGTACAAGGTGTCTATAGGACAGGGGAGATTTTGAATTTCTGCACACACTTTTGGACACTGGACACTTTTGGATTGTGTGAGGCCCTCTGATATCTGAGCGCTATGTGACAGGCTCGATGGCACTGCTTTGACAAAATTGACTAGAGGATAAGGGAGATTTTGAATTTCTGCACACACTTGTGGACAGTGGACACTTTTGGATTGTGTGAGGCCCACTGATATCTGAGCGCTATGTGACAGGCTCGATGGCACAGCTGTGACAAAAGTGACTATAGGAAAAGGGAGATTTTGAATCTCTGCACACACTTTTGGACACTGGACACTTTTGGATTGTGTAAGGCCCACTGATATCTGAGCGCTATGTGACAGGCTCGATGGCACTGCTGTGACAAAAGTGACTAGAGGATAAGGGAGATTTTGAATTTCTGCACACACTTGTGGACAGTGGACACTTTTGGATTGTGTGAGGCCCACTGATATCTGAGCGCTATGTGACAGGCTCGATGGCACAGCTGTGACAAAAGTGACTAGAGGATAAGGGAGATTTTGAATTTCTGCACACACTTGTGGACAGTGGACACTTTTGGATTGTGTGAGGCCCACTGATATCTGAGCGCTATGTGACAGGCTCGATGGCACAGCTGTGACAAAAGTGACTAGAGGATAAGGGAGATTTTGAATTTCTGCACACACTTGTGGACAGTGGACACTTTTGGATTGTGTGAGGCCCACTGATATCTGAGCGCTATGTGACAGGCTCGATGGCACAGCTGTGACAAAAGTGACTAGAGGATAAGGGAGATTTTTAATTTCTGCACACACTTGTGGACAGTGGACACTTTTGGATTGTGTGAGGCCCACTGATATCTGAGCGCTATGTGACAGGCTCGATGGCACAGCTGTGACAAAAGTGACTAGAGGATAAGGGAGATTTTGAATTTCTGCACACACTTGTGGACAGTGGACACTTTTGGATTGTGTGAGGCCCTCTGATATCTGAGCGCTATGTGACAGGCTCGATGGCACAGCTGTGACAAAAGTGACTAGAGGATAAGGGAGATTTTGAATTTCTGCACACACTTGTGGACAGTGGACACTTTTGGATTGTGTGAGGCCCACTGATATCTGAGCGCTATGTGACAGGCTCGATGGCACAGCTGTGACAAAAGTGACTAGAGGATAAGGGAGATTTTGAATTTCTGCACACACTTGTGGACAGTGGACACTTTTGGATTGTGTGAGGCCCACTGATATCTGAGCGCTATGTGACAGGCTCGATGGCAATGCTGTGACAAAAGTGACTAGAGGATAAGGGAGATTTTGAATATCTGCACACACTTTTGGACAGTGGACACTTTTGGATTGTGTGAGGCCCACTGATATCTGAGCGCTATGTGACAGGCTCGATGGCACTGCTGTGGCAAAAGTGACTAGAGGATAAGGGAGATTTTGAATTTCTGCACACACTTGTGGACAGTGGACACTTTTGGATTGTGTGAGGCCCACTGATATCTGAGCGCTATGTGACAGGCTCGATGGCACAGCTGTGACAAAAGTGACTAGAGGATAAGGGAGATTTTGAATTTCTGCACACACTTGTGGACAGTGGACACTTTTGGATTGTGTGAGGCCCACTGATATCTGAGCGCTATGTGACAGGCTCGATGGCACAGCTGTGACAAAAGTGACTAGAGGATAAGGGAGATTTTGAATTTCTGCACACACTTGTGGACAGTGGACACTTTTGGATTGTGTGAGGCCCACTGATATCTGAGCGCTATGTGACAGGCTCGATGGCACAGCTGTGACAAAAGTGACTAGAGGATAAGGGAGATTTTGAATCTCTGCACACAGTTTTGGACACTGGACACTTTTGGATTGTGTGAGGCCCAATGAATATCTGAGCGCTATGTGACAGGCTCGATGGCACAGCTGTGACAAAAGTGACTAGAGGATAAGGGAGATTGGATTGCTTTTAAAAAAGCAGTTTGCGGAGCAGTGGGTAAACAGCAATGCCAGCCTGTTAGGAAGCCTTAGAAGGCAGCCCAACAACCAACACCACTGATACACCACTATATAGCCACCCCTTGCACTGCACACACAGTGACTGGTGTGTTGTGCAGGCCAAATCGCTAGCAGCAGAAGCAGTTTTTTTGTCTTCTTCCCTGCCTAACGCTCTCCCTACAGAATCAGCAGCAACCTCTCCCTATACTAAGATCGGCAGAAGTAAGATGGCGGTCGGCGTGCACGCCCTTTTATACCCCCTGTGACGCCCACCAAAGCAAACCAATCACTTGCATTCCCTTCTGAAAGATGGTGGTGACCCGTGCCTATGTCATCACGTTGCCCACAGTGTCCGTGGATCCTGATTGGCTGAAAAAGAGCGCAAAACAAACTTTTGAAACGCGACTTTGGCGCGTAAGTCGCCGACCTCGTGGCCGACCTCATCCTAGGGTCGGGTTTCGTTTCATGAAACCCGACTTTGCCAAAAGTCGGCGACTTTTGAATTTTTTCGACCCGTTTCGCTCAACTCTAGTGTACACTTCTGATGCTTCAGGACCATAAACTATGGGATAGACTAAAATAAGGAGAAAAAATGCAGTACAATAGGGTTTTATCCAAGGGAGCTAAAGATGTTTAAATAAGGTTATACTAACCTGATTTAGCTGTGTATATGTAGGAGTGGTGGAGCTGATGGTCTCCTCTCTGACACTCTAAGGGGTTAAATGTGTTTTATATTCATGTATGTTGTCAAGGGTAACAACCACTGGAGCTGTAGTCTGGCCTAACCAGGGTAAACTGTAATGGCCAGCCCAGTTTGGGGAGGGTGTCAGAGTTAGTGTCAGGTTCAGGAAGTGACAGTTCAGTATAGGACAGTAGGGTGAAGTGTCAGCAGCAGTCTAATGTAATAGGGTGCTAGGGACAATGTGGGCCTAATACTCAGGGCAGTGAATTGCCAAAAATATTCTTCAGTGTGATTCTGTCTACTGGCCTGATGAACCTTGAGATGGACATCGGGGCCTTTGGGCACATTCAGCTTGTGAGGCTGCAGGAAAAAATGGACTCAGGCTGCATAGGATAGAACATATTGCAATCCCAGCACACTGCGAGTGGTGGGGAAGAATTCCTAGTGCTACAGAAGATAGCAAGAGGGCCACCCACCCACACCAAGAACCAGGGCTGAAGACGGGTCCGGTACCTGTGGGAAAAACAACCTGTTGGGCCTTATCCTATATGCCTGATTGTAAAGATTGCCAACCATCCAGTAAGGCTGAGTTCACACGTGGCGTTTTTTTCGCGTTTCCGCAGCTGTTTTAACCGCGCGATTTTGCCGCGAAAACGCGAAAAATAAGCATTCCATGCATTCCTATGGGATTCCGCAATGCTGTGCTAATGCTGCGGTTTTTACCGCGGCGGAATCGCTTCGCGGTAAAAACCGCAGCATGCTCATTAATTTGCGGAATCGCGGCGATCCCGCACCCATAGGAATGCATTGTTCCGCTTACTTTCCACATGTGGCTGTGCACAACATGTGAAAAGTAAGCAGAACAATTGCGGATGGTACCCACGGTCCGGAGGAGAGGAGACTGTCCTCCCGGCTTTGGGTACCATACTCCTGTAAAAAATAGAATTTAAAAATAAAAAATATTGTTATTCTCACCCTCCGACGTCCAGCGCAGTCTTCCCGCTTCTCTTCACGCTCCCGTTCTCAGTAGTCCTTTGCGAAAATGCCCGCGATGGCGTCCGTTCTCGCGGGATCGCGAAGTCTCGCGGTCATTCGCGCGACGTCATCGCGAATTACCGCGAGACATCGCGATCCCGCGAGAACAGACGCCATCGCGGGCATTTTCGCAAAGGATTACTGGGAACGGCTGCGCGGGACGTCGGAGGGTAAGAATAACACCATTTTTTATTTTTTTTTACATTTTATCTTTTACTACTGATGCTGCATAGGCGGCCTCAGTAGTAAAAAGTTGGTCACACTCGTCAAACACTATGTTTGACGAGTGTGACCAATCTGTCAATCAGTTCTCCCAGCGATGCTCCAGATCGCTTGGAGAACGCTAGCATTTTGCAAGCTAATTACGCTTGCAAAATGCTAGTTTTTCCGCGGGAAAATCGCAGGAATTTAAAATGCGATTTTCCCGCGGACTGGAATTCCGGAATTCTCGCGGTAATTTCAGCGAGTGTTCCGGTACGTGTGCACTTAGCCTTAAAGTTTGAATGTTTTTACAAAACCTATGTCCCATGGTTCCAGAAGAGGAAAACCTAGAGCCAATGGAGGCTTGCAGGCTAGAAGTAAGTGTGATGCACCCCACACACAACAGCAAACAGGAATGGGGACACATATTGTCTGTATAGAGCCAAAGCGAGTGAAATCAGCAACTTGCCCAAAACTACCATGCTTGGGCACTTTATGTATATATAACATTTCAATCACTTATATATTCAGCTACTGCAGGTCCAACGGATGACCAATAACAAACAGATAAGAAGGATTTGCGGATAATCATTGATAAAACATTTTATGTAAAATGGTTATGGTTTTATTTTGTCAAATCTGATGTTGTAAAAGGGATTGAAGACTTAAAATCTAGTAAGACAAATACCGTATATAATTGCTAATTGCAAAGTAAAAAATAAACCCCGTTACTGAAAAGAGAATGTACCTTGTAAATAAACTGAGAAACCACAAGAAACAATAGCCAAAAATTGGGTGAGGTAAAATGTGTCCATCCTTGCTCTCGAATATTCTTCTGCATGTCTAGTGAGTCCTTGGCAGACAGAAGATTAGTGTCCTTTGCTTTGATGGTTTAGTTGATCTAATAGAGATATGGTGGTGATGTAATGCTGCACTTATTAGCGTCCTTATAGGAATACATCTAGATTACCATGAATGTTTTCTGCCCATTAGGCCCCTTCTCTAATATGAAAAGAACTTGCACTGCCACCATTACAATCCATCTTGATGTTATTTGCATATGTTAAAAAGAAAGCTACAATGAGGGGGCTTTCAGACTTGAGAACTTCAAGCGTCGTTTATTTATGGCTTTTCCCTGCCGAGTGGGGAAAATGCTTTGTTTAAACAAATTATCGGAGTAATTGGCATCTTTACAATTCTTTAATCATCTTTAAAGTGGAGTTCTGTTCACTTATTTGCAAATACGAACAAACTGTTATTTTCCAATGTGACATCGAAAACAGTTTTCTACGTTATTTACTGTGATGTATATTATTTGTTCTGTTATCTCTGTCAGGTTCTTACCCCAGGTGGATTAAAGACTAAGACATTGATTGCTGTACTGCAGAGTGATTATGCAGCACATTTTCACTTTTAGTCTGTAAATTGCCTTTTGTTATTCCTTTTTACCCACAAGGCCAGGTTTAGAAATGGACAAAAAGAACAAATCTATTTGGACTAATCAAACTAATCTGGTTTGTTTTTATGAAGACATGAATAGAAGCCTGGACACATGGGTGGCTGTGGATATGTAAAGTGCTGAAAAGAGGTAATCATGGGCGAGTTGCTGATCCCACTCGATGTCGCACTCTACAGACAATACATGTCCTCATTCCTGTGTGCTGCTTTGTGTGGGGTGCATCCCAATTACTTCTGGCCTGCAGGCCTCCATTGGATTCAGGTTTTCCTCTTCTGGAACCTTGGCAGCAATCTATTGTTTTGAAAAACATTCAACCTTTTACTGGACAGTTGTCAGTCTTCACAATCAGGCATATAGGATAAGGCCCAATTGGTTGTCATCTTTTCCACAGGAACAGGACACAACTTCAGCCCTGGTTCTCTTTATGGGTAGAGTGTCCCTCTTGCTGTCTTCTCTAGCACTAGAAATTCTTCTCCACCACTAGCAGTGGACTGGGATTGCAATACATTCCGCCTCATGTAGTCTGAGTCTATCTTTCCCTATAGCTTCACAAGTTGAGTGTGCCAAAAGGCCCAGATGTCCATCTTGAGGATCCCAAGACCAATAAATGGAATCACAATGAAGGGTATTTTTGGCAATCCACTGCCCTGAGTATTAGGCCCACATTGTCCCTAGCAGGCTATTACTTGAGACTGCTGCTGACACTTCTCACTACTGTCCTGCATTGAACTCTACTTCCTGAATATGGCACTAACTCTCAGTTGCCCCTCCCCAATCTGGGCTGGCCTTACTCTCACACTGCCTCTGTGCCTGTTGTGTTGCTAAGCAGTATGATCTGGGTGTACTTGTAGATCAAAAACTAATTACCTATATAATGTTAGTCAGCGGCTTCTAATGTCAGCAGGATATATTAAAAGAGGTAGGATGCATTAAAAAAGACAATGACTCACGGGACAGGAACAGAGGCGCAAAACTGATAAGGAGCATGGAGGATCCTAGTTATGAGGAAAGATTACAAGATTTCAATTTATTTAGTCTTGAAAAGATATGTCTAAGGGGTGGAAGTAGTGATGTGATTAATGTGTCAAAAATATAAATGGCTCATACGAAGAAATATGGTTTAAAGCTGTAACATGTAATATTTCCTCTAAAGATGAGGGGTAGTCCCTTCATCTGGAGAAAAAAAGGTTCAATTTAGAGAGGCAATGAGCCGTCTTTACCAAGAGAATTGTAAATCTATGGATTAGCCTGTCATAAGCTGGTGACACCAGAATCATTTGATGGTCTCGCACGTGTGGAAAGGGATCAGGAGCTGAACTGTTTCCACACACAATAAAAGCTTGCTATGCTACATAGCCAGCATATGTCTCTAGGAGGAGTGACTAGGGCTAAGCTCTGATCAATGCTGTTGATCACTGATGCTGTTGTCAATCTCTAACAGCAGCATTTAAATGGGTGCACAACTTCGTATTGGCCCCCACAATGCAATTGTGGAGAACAGATGGGTTATCATGGCAGCCACGAGCCTGACTATGGCCCCCATGGATTGCATCTTGCTACACGTGGATAGCCCAGTCACAGGCTGAGTTTCATAGGCGACAGCAATTTACAATATATGATGCAATACTGTGGTATTACAGTATATAGAAGAAGCAATCAAAAGATTGCAGGTTTAAGTTTCATAAAGACACTAAACAATAAAGTAAAAAATAAAAAAGCTTGATAAAAATATTAAACAAATTTAAAAATGTCACACCCACATTTCCCCGTTTAAAGTAAGGAAAGTAAAAAAGTAGACATCTTTGATATCACCAAATCGGTAAAATTCCGGTAATTAGCTATGTGGTAAACCCTGTATGGAGAAAATAACATTTGAAATGCAGAACTGTGTTTTTTTTGGTCACCATAACTTCCTGAAGAAAATACAATAAAAAGCATTGCATGTGATTAAAGCAATTTCAGTGCTAATGAAAATGTCAACTCTCACATAGCTCCATTGAAGGAAAAATAAAAACGTTACGGGTCTCAAAAAACGGTGACACAAAGTATTGGTGTCATTCAAAACTTTAACTTGTTCTGCAAACAAGCCCTCATATGGCTATATCATCGGAAAATAATAAAAAAAAAAGTTAAGGCTCTTGGAATTAGAGTAGGAAAAAACAACATTTCAAAAATGAAAAATCGCCCAGTTCTAAAGGGGTTAAACTTAGAGAACAATGGTCTTTTTTCAACTGTACTGTAACTATGTGACCTCGACCTTCACCACCCTCCCTATATTGTTAATATTTGGACATTTTACCAGTACAAACTGTAATTTTTTCTGTCCTTTATGATGACTTTTAAAAGACTTCCATAAAATAAAACCATGGTGGTGAGACCTTGTTATTTCTCCATGTTTTTTCAGTAGTTAAATGATGGACAACATTAAAATCGATGATGTTATATCTCCTTAAGCTTCTTAGTACAAACAGCTGTTCAAGTATGAAGGTAAAGCTTCCTCAATCTGCTCCATATAGGAAAACTTAGCGTAGATTGCAAATCCTTATTTAGCCATGCTTTATCAACCACTTGGAAAAACCTAATACATAATGGAGTTAATCAATTTTATATTTACTTATAGGAGCACAAGGCAGTTGACAGTTTTTGCACCAGCTCCCAGGAGCTTCACGCTAATATTTCAAGTAAAATGGCATATTAATTAATATTTAACAATTAAAATGACCTGTCTAATTTAATAGCTTTGATTTATACCAAAAGTATGGCCTTCTGATGTAGTCGTAGGTAGAGTTGAGCGACTTTTGGTTTTTTAGGGTCGCGTTTCGTTTCGTGAAACCCGACTTTTCCAAAAGTCGGGTCGAGCAAGATCGTCCGATTATAGCGAAAAGTCGGGGTCGTCCCGAAACACGAAACCCAATGTAAGTCAATGGGGAATAAAAGTCGGCAGTGAGAGGAGGACAGGAAACACACCTACAGTGCCCATTTGAATGCCAAAAGCATCAATTCTTCTTACTTAAGCTTGTCAACCTTAATTAACTTCATAATACAAGTTACGCACTGAAAAATGGGGGTTATTTGGCTAAAGTTGTGGGGGGGGAGGGCTAGCTGCAGGTTTTCATGTGCCCTGGGCGAAAGAGCGCCCCTTTAACACATACCACAACTCATCATGCTCCGATACGGCAGAGAAATAGCGGTATAGTACAATGAAAAATACCTCACTTTTTACATCTCATGACGAGGCCCATCTATTTCTCCATACAGAATCATTGGTCCCATATAATGTTTGAAACAGTATATGATGAGCTCCACATAATGCTACAGTATATGTTGGTCCCCATGGATGAAGCTCCACTGTCTTATGGGCCCAAATAATGCTCCAAACATAATGGGCCCCATTTCTAATGCTCTAGTGTATAATGGGCCCTGTAAATGCTGCTCCAGTGTCTGATGTCCACCTTTGGAATGTTCCAGTGTATGGTGGGCCCCATCTATCATTCTCCAGAGTATAGTGCTCCCCAAAAATTGCTGTCCCAACATTGAAAACAATCAAATAAGTCTCCTCGCTAGGGAATCCCTGTACTAGTCTGGACTCCTCGTCGTCCCCATCTTCCATCTCACTGCACAGTATTTCAACCTTGCAAGTGCTGTGATCCTGAGCAAGCAGGGGGGGCCCACTCGTTGGCGACGGCACTGGCACAGGGCCCCTGATAGTACGGTGGTGTGTCTGATGGCGGGTGGGCCGAACCTGCACTTTCATCTGCAGCTTCCTCTTTGTCACCGTGTAAGATGGAACTGTATATGGGAAGGGTAACCTGAGTTTCATCAGGGTCAGATTCAGGTCATGTAGCGTGCGAGGGGAATGTAGTGGTCTGGGTCAATGTACCAGCAGATTCATCGAGCAGTGGCTGGGCATCAGTGCACTTGTGTCGCCCCCAAGAGTACGGTCGCCACAGTGGCATTACCTTCTTCCTAGGGAGTGTGATGTGATGCTTGGGAGCAACGAAGGATCTCTCTAGCAGGTTAACTGATTGGGCGGCGTTATTCCCACGAGTCATGACCCTCCAAACAGCGTTCATGAAGGCAAAGTGTTTGTTTTACGTGGGCAGTATGGTTGCAAAGCTGAACCTTAAAGGAATGTCCAGAAGGGCACCACCAGGAGTGGAGCCTACGGTTAAATTCGACTCCACCTGGGAAACCTCAACCATGCCAGCTACAGAACAGATGCACACATTGCAAGCTTAATTCCGTTAACGAACGAGACTCCGTCATGCCCCGCGGTCCGAGTCCGGCTTACTAGAGGGACACGTGAGGCTCTGGCACATGAGATTGGCCAATAACTGGTGTGTCATGCCCTTACATGTCCGTGGCTGCATGTGCGCTACACTGAAAAGGCCAGCGTTTGTCGCTTACAGGTGCAGATAACCCGCTGAACAACGTTAGTGATGGGGATCACTGATTACAATTATTACCCGCGAACAATGATTTCCCAGTAAGTGCAGGTCAACCGCAGTTCCGGAATTAGGCCTAACCGTCATTCCTGAAAAAATGAAAAACTTACGTGTGCAAACCACAGGTGCTGTAGCTTGCTTAACAGCTCGCCAGCCGTTCTCACGCCCAGTATGGATTACACGTGATTGCACAAAGGTGAGAAAGGGTACCGTATCCCCAGATAACATGTATGGATAGCGTACACATTCAAAATATATGTCTATACATCAGGAGGCAGGCTCAGACGGTGTTAGGCCCAGTATGGATTGCACGTGATTGCACAAAGGTTAGAAAGGGTACCGTTTCCCCGGATAACATGTATGGATAGCGTACACATTCAAAATATATGTCTCAGGAGGCAGGCTCAGACGGTGTTAGGCCCAGTATGGATTGCACGTGATTGCACAAAGGTTAGAAAGGGTACCGTTTCCCCGGATAACATGTATGGATAGCGTACACATTCAAAATATATGTCTCAGGAGGCAGGCTCAGACGGTGTTAGGCCCAGTATGGATTGCACGTGATTGCACAAAGGTTAGAAAGGGTACCGTATCCCCGGATAACATGTATGGATAGCGTACACATTCAAAATATATGTCTCAGGAGGCAGGCTCAGACGGTGTTAGGCCCAGTATGAATTGCACGTGATTGCACAAAGGTTAGAAAGGGTACCGTTTCCCCGGATAACATGTATGGATAGCGTACACATTCAAAATATATGTCTCAGGAGGCAGGCTCAGACGGTGTTAGGCCCAGTATGGATTGCACGTGATTGCACAAAGGTTAGAAAGGGTACCGTATCCCCGGATAACATGTATGGATAGCGTACACATTCAAAATATATGTCTCAGGAGGCAGGCTCAGACGGTGTTAGGCCCAGTATGGATTGCACGTGATTGCACAAAGGTTAGAAAGGGTACCGTATCCCCGGATAACATGTATGGATAGCGTACACATTCAAAATATATGTCTCAGGAGGCAGGCTCAGACGGTGTTAGGCCCAGTATGGATTGCACGTGATTGCACAAAGGTTAGAAAGGGTACCGTATCCCCGGATAACATGTATGGATAGCGTACACATTCAAAATATATGTCTCAGGAGGCAGGCTCAGACGGTGTTAGGCCCAGTATGGATTGCACGTGATTGCACAAAGGTTAGAAAGGGTACCGTATCCCCGGATAACATGTATGGATAGCGTACACATTCAAAATATATGTCTCAGGAGGCAGGCTCAGACGGTGTTAGGCCCAGTATGGATTGCACGTGATTGCACAAAGGTTAGAAAGGGTACCGTATCCCCGGATAACGTGTATGGATAGTGTACACATTCAAAATATATGTCTATACATCAGGAGGCAGGCTCAGACGGTGTCAGGCACAGTATGGATTTGATGGCCCAGACTACACAGCGGAGGAGCAGGGAGAGGTAAAGATTGCAAATGCTGGGGCCCTGCCCAAGCAAGGGGGGCCCACTCGTGGGCGTCGGTACTGGCACTGGGCCCCTCATAGTACGGCGGTGTGTCTGACGGCGGGTGTGCACCACCACCGTCAGAGACACTTAATTGCACTATGAAGGACCCTGTACCAGTGCCCGCGCCCAAGAGTCGGCCTACCCACCTGTCCAGGGCAACGGCACTCGCACGGTGTCGTGCGCTAGGTGGTGACCCCTGCCATGGGGGGGGGAGGCAGCACAGTTAGGGAGTTTTAGAAAGTGGCATATGTTGATGTTGGACATTCAGCTGATGCAAAAGGTGAAATAGGTCAAGTCCCAGGAAGAGGTGGACCAAAGCAAGCCATTTTTCTGTCACCCTATGTGTCATCAGAGGAAGGTGGGACAAAATCCTTGGAAACCCATGCATGGTTCATTTTAATGAAGGTTAGATCATCCACATTTTGGGTTGACAGACGGGTCCTTTTTTCTGTCAGGATTGATCCAGCTGCACTGAAGACTCTTTCCGATAGCACACTTGCAGCTGGGCAAGCGAGCTCCTGTAAGGCATATTGTGCCAATTCAGGCCAGGTGTCCAGTTTAGCGGCCCAATAGTCAAAGGGGAATGACCTGTGTGGGAGAACATCGATATGGGAGGAAAAGTAGTTTGTAACCATAGTTGACAACTGCTGTCTCCTGTCACTTTCCATCGATGCAGTATTACCAGTTGTGTGAGCGGTACTTGAAAAATCAGTCCACAACATTGTCTTGAAACCCCTGTCTCCAACGCCACTTCTGCTGTGTGCACCACGAACACCTCTGCCAAGCTGCCCCTGGCCCGTACAGCTCATGTGAGAACCATCACCGCTGCTGTGTGCTGGGAATGCCTCAAGCAACCGATTTACCAGAGTTGCTTGTTTATTAGCCAATATTAGGTCAAGGTTCTCCTGTGGCATGATGTTTTGTAATTTGCCTTTATAGCGTGGATCCAGGTTGCTGGCCAACCAGTAGTCGTCATCGTTCATCATTTTGGCAATGCGTGGGTCCCTTTTTAGGATCTGCAAGGCATAATCTGACATGTGGGCCAATGTTCCCGGTGTCAATGATGCACTGCGAGTGCTGGTTGGAGGAGCACTTTCTGGCAAATCCACATCCCTCCAGTCACGCACAAACCCTGTACCAGACCTTGCCACGCCAACATTTTAACTCGCCCCACGAGATGCATCCTCCTCCCCTAAGTAATCATCCCCATCATCCTCCTCCTCCTCCTCTTCTTCCTCCACCTCGTCCAGGAGAGGTCCCTGAGCAGACAATGACTGAATGTCATCAAGGATTCCCTCCTCCTCTTCCTCCTCATCAACATTGGCTGCAGACGCCTGCTCCTTAAGGTGCGTCAAAGTTTGCATGAGCAGACGCATAAGTGGGATGCTCATGCTTAGGATGGCGTCGTCTGCGCTTACCAGTCGTGTGCATTCCTCAAAACACTGAAGGACTTTACAGAGGTCTTTCAGCTTCGACCACTGCACACCTGTCAACTCCATGTCTGCTCTCAAAGTGCCTGGCCGTATATCCTCCCACAAATGCATTATGGCCTGCCTCTGCTCTCACAGCCGCTCCACCATGTGCAGGGTGGAGTTCCACCTTGTTGCAATGTCGATAATGAGGCGGTGGTTGGGAAGGTGGAGCAATCGCTGCAGCTTCTGCATACGCACGGAGTGTACAGGCGACCGGCGGATGTGCGCGCACAGTCTTCGCACCTTCTGGAGCAGGGCTGTTAACTCCGGATAATTTTTGAGCGCACTGCACCACCAGGTTCAAGGTGTGAGCCAAGCAAGGTATATGGCTGAGTTTTGAAAGGGCTATGGCTGCCACAAAATTACGGCCGTTATCACTAACTACCTTGCCTGCCTCAAGATGTACACTGCCCAGCCATGACTCAGTTTGTCGCTTCAAGTACTCGGCTAGCACCTCGGCGGTGTGTCTGTTGCCCAAACACATCATCTGCAACACAGCCTGCTGACGCTTTCCACTAGCTGCTCGATAGGGGGACACATCGTGTGCAACAGTGGCAGCTGCAGATGGAGTGCTCGTACGACTGCGCTCTGTGGACAAGCTTTCGCTTCTGGAGGAGGAGGAGGAGGAGGGTCGCACGCCTACAGCCAACTGTTTCCTATACCGTGGGCTAGGCAGCACTGTCCCACCACCGCTGTCCCCTGTGGACCCTGCATCCACCACATTAACCCAGTGCGCAGTGATGGACACGTAACGGCACTGGCCATGCCGACTGGACCATGCATCAGTTGTGAGGTGCACCTTTCCGCTCACTGACTGCTTGAGTGCATGGACAATGCGGTCTTTCACATGATGGTGGAGGGCTGGGATGGCTTTGCGAGAGAAGAAGTGGCGACTGGGTAGGTCATAGCGTGGTACTGCATAGGCCATGAGTTCACGGAAAGCTGTGCTTTCCACCAACCGAAAGGGCATCATCTCAAACGAGATTAGTTTGGCAATGTGGGCGTTCAAACCCAGTGTACGCGGATGAGAGACTGAGTACTTTCTTGACCTACTCATAGTGTCTGGGAGGGTGAGCTGGACTTGAGAGCTGCATATGGTGGAAGTAGCGGTGGACAGGGCGGACTGAGAGAGGGTTGATGATGGTGATGGAGTTGGTGTTCTTTCTGATGGCCTAGAATCAGTCTTTCGTTGATACAACAGTGGGATTCCCTGACTGCTGTGGCCTTGCAACGACACCTCAACATTTGCTGCTGTGCTAACCGGTGGGCTTACAGTGGGGGAAACAATGTAGCATTGCTGACTACCTTTGTTGTGATCAGTTGCACATGTGGCACTTGAGGTTTGGTGTTGTGTCCACGCTTGCAAGTGCATGCTGGTTAAATGTCTAAGCATGCAACTGGTATTCAAATTTTTCAGATTTTTCCCTCGGCTAAAGGTCTTTGCGCACTTCTTACAGATAACCTTGGCCTGATTATGAGGATTTTGTTAAAAAAAGTGCCACACTGCACTCTTCCTACTTTGGCAGACATTTTGCGGCCTAGCACGCTGTGATCTTTTGACCCTCTGGACAAGCTGTCCAGCAACTCTTTTGATGTTTGGAACCTGTCTTTGGAGTGCTCCAGGCCTGCCAGATAACAGCTGTTGCGATGTCGATGTCTGCTGTGGATGCTCCTCATCTGATCTATTGGAAGCAACAACTGGGTCAACAACTGGGTCATCCATCACCTCCTCTTCTATGTCATGTGCACCTTTCTCTGTGTCACCGTGTATGGTGGTATAGTGTGCGGGAAGGGGCACCTGAGTCTCATCAGGGTCAGAATCTGGCTCTGTACACTGCGAGGACAATGTAGTGCTCTGAGTGAATGTACCAGCAGAATCATCCATCAGCGGCTGTGCATCAGTGCACTCCATGTCAGATTCATCTTGGCCTGGGTAATTCACCATTTCACTTGATAATCCAGGCATGGTATGTGAAAACAGCTCCATGGAGTAATCAGTAGTATGGCCTGCGTCATCCTTCAATCTTGGTTGGGGTGAAGGACACAAGGAAAGGTGTGGTTCATGAACATGAGCCTCCAATGACGACTCAGTGCTTTTACTTTTTACAACTGAAGAAGAGAAGGCGATAGAGCTGGAGGCTGAGTCAGCAATGTAAGACAAAACTTTTTCCTGATGCTCTGGCTTTAAAAGCGGTTTGCCAACTCCTAGAAAACTAAGCGTTCGAGGCCTTATGTAGCCAGATGATGACGCAGGCTCAACACCTTCTGCATTCGGTCCTATTTTGCTCTTGCCACTACCATCAGATCCACCACCAACACCATCATTACCAGCTGCCAACCCCCGCCCAATTCCACGGCCTCTTCCACCAGCCTTCCTCATTTTTGGTAGAAATGTAGACAAAATCCAACAAACTATATAGTAATGTAAAACAAGGTACAAGGTGTCTATAGGACAGGGGAGATTTTGAATTTCTGCAGACACTTGTGGACACTGGACACTTTTGGATTGTGTGAGGCCCAATGAATATCTGAGCGCTATGTGACAGGCTCGATGGCACAGCTGTGACCAAAGTGACTAGAGGATAAGGGAGATTTTGAATCTCTGCACACACTTTTGGACACTGGACACTTTTGGATTGTGTGAGGCCCAATGAATATCTGAGCACTATGTCACAGGCTCGATGGCACAGCTGTGACCAAAGTGACTAGAGGATAAGGGAGATTTTTAATCTCTGCACACACTTTTGGACACTTTTGGATTGTGTGAGGCCCAATGAATATCTGAGCGCTATGTGACAGGCTCGATGGCACAGCTGTGACCAAAGTGACTAGAGGATAAGGGAGATTTTGAATCTCTGAACACACTTTTGGACACTGGACACTTTTGGATTGTGTGAGGCCCAATGAATATCTGAGCGCTATGTGACAGGCTCGATGGCACAGCTGTGACCAAAGTGACTAGAGGATAAGGGAGATTTTGAATCTCTGCACACACTTTTGGACACTGGACACTTTTGGATTGTGTGAGGCCCAATGAATATCTGAGCGCTATGTGACAGGCTCGATGGCACAGCTGTGACCAAAGTGACTAGAGGATAAGGGAGATTTTGAATCTCTGCACACACTTTTGGACACTGGACACTTTTGGATTGTGTGAGGCCCAATGAATATCTGAGCGCTATGTGACAGGCTCGATGGCACAGCTGTGACCAAAGTGACTAGAGGATAAGGGAGATTTTGAATCTCTGAACACACTTTTGGACACTGGACACTTTTGGATTGTGTGAGGCCCAATGAATATCTGAGCGCTATGTGACAGGCTCGATGGCACAGCTGTGACCAAAGTGACTAGAGGATAAGGGAGATTTTGAATCTCTGAACACACTTTTGGACACTGGACACTTTTGGATTGTGTGAGGCCCAATGAATATCTGAGCGCTATGTGACAGGCTCGATGGCACAGCTGTGACCAAAGTGACTAGAGGATAAGGGAGATTTTGAATCTCTGCACACACTTTTGGACACTGGACACTTTTGGATTGTGTGAGGCCCAATGAATATCTGAGCACTATGTCACAGGCTCGATGGCACAGCTGTGACCAAAGTGACTAGAGGATAAGGGAGATTTTTAATCTCTGCACACACTTTTGGACACTTTTGGATTGTGTGAGGCCCAATGAATATCTGAGCGCTATGTGACAGGCTCGATGGCACAGCTGTGACCAAAGTGACTAGAGGATAAGGGAGATTTTGAATCTCTGAACACACTTTTGGACACTGGACACTTTTGGATTGTGTGAGGCCCAATGAATATCTGAGCGCTATGTGACAGGCTCGATGGCACAGCTGTGACCAAAGTGACTAGAGGATAAGGGAGATTTTGAATCTCTGCACACACTTTTGGACACTGGACACTTTTGGATTGTGTGAGGCCCAATGAATATCTGAGCGCTATGTGACAGGCTCGATGGCACAGCTGTGACCAAAGTGACTAGAGGATAAGGGAGATTTTGAATCTCTGCACACACTTTTGGACACTGGACACTTTTGGATTGTGTGAGGCCCAATGAATATCTGAGCGCTATGTGACAGGCTCGATGGCACAGCTGTGACCAAAGTGACTAGAGGATAAGGGAGATTTTGAATCTCTGAACACACTTTTGGACACTGGACACTTTTGGATTGTGTGAGGCCCAATGAATATCTGAGCGCTATGTGACAGGCTCGATGGCACAGCTGTGACCAAAGTGACTAGAGGATAAGGGAGATTTTGAATCTCTGCACACACTTTTGGACACTGGACACTTTTGGATTGTGTGAGGCCCAATGAATATCTGAGCACTATGTCACAGGCTCGATGGCACAGCTGTGACCAAAGTGACTAGAGGATAAGGGAGATTTTTAATCTCTGCACACACTTTTGGACACTTTTGGATTGTGTGAGGCCCAATGAATATCTGAGCGCTATGTGACAGGCTCGATGGCACAGCTGTGACCAAAGTGACTAGAGGATAAGGGAGATTTTGAATCTCTGAACACACTTTTGGACACTGGACACTTTTGGATTGTGTGAGGCCCAATGAATATCTGAGCGCTATGTGACAGGCTCGATGGCACAGCTGTGACCAAAGTGACTAGAGGATAAGGGAGATTTTGAATCTCTGCACACACTTTTGGACACTGGACACTTTTGGATTGTGTGAGGCCCAATGAATATCTGAGCGCTATGTGACAGGCTCGATGGCACAGCTGTGACCAAAGTGACTAGAGGATAAGGGAGATTTTGAATCTCTGCACACACTTTTGGACACTGGACACTTTTGGATTGTGTGAGGCCCAATGAATATCTGAGCGCTATGTGACAGGCTCGATGGCACAGCTGTGACCAAAGTGACTAGAGGATAAGGGAGATTTTGAATCTCTGAACACACTTTTGGACACTGGACACTTTTGGATTGTGTGAGGCCCAATGAATATCTGAGCGCTATGTGACAGGCTCGATGGCACAGCTGTGACCAAAGTGACTAGAGGATAAGGGAGATTTTGAATCTCTGAACACACTTTTGGACACTGGACACTTTTGGATTGTGTGAGGCCCAATGAATATCTGAGCGCTATGTGACAGGCTCGATGGCACAGCTGTGACCAAAGTGACTAGAGGATAAGGGAGATTTTGAATCTCTGCACACACTTTTGGACACTGGACACTTTTGGATTGTGTGAGGCCCAATGAATATCTGAGCGCTATGTGACAGGCTCGATGGCACAGCTGTGACAAAAGTGACTAGAGGATAAGGGAGATTTTGAATCTCTGCACACACTTTTTCGACACTGGACACTTTTGGATTGTGTGAGGCCCAATGAATATCTGAGCGCTATGTGACAGGCTCGATGGCACAGCTGTGACAAAAGTGACTAGAGGATAAGGGAGATTGGATTGCTTTTAAAAAAGCAGTTTGCGGAGCAGTGGGTAAACAGCAATGCCAGCCTGTCAGGAAGCCTTAAAAGGCAGCCCAACAACCAACACCACTGATACACCACAATATAGCCTCCCCTTGCACTGCACACACAGTGACTGGTGTGTTGTGCAGGCCAAATTGCTAGCAGCAGAAGCAGTTTTTTTTTCTTCTCAGCAGGACAAAAAAAAAAAATTGGGATTGCTTTTAAAAAAGCAGTTTGCGGAGCAGTGGGTAAACAGCAATGCAGGAATGTCAGGAAGCCTTAGAAGGCAGCCCAACAACCAACACTACTGATACACCACTATATAGCCTCCCCTTGCACTGCACACACAGTGACTGGTGTGTTGTGCAGGCCAAATCGCTAGCAGCAGAAGCAGTTTTTTTGTCTTCTTCCCTGCCTAACGCTCTCCCTACAGAATCAGCAGCAACCTCTCACTATACTGAGATCGGCAGAAGTAAGATGGCGGTCGGCGTGCACGCCCTTTTATACCCCCTGTGACACCCACCAAAGCAAGCCCACTTGCATGCCCTTCTGAAAGATGGTGGTGACCCCTGCCTATGTCATCACGTTGCCCACAGTGTCCGTGGATCCTGATTGGCTGAAAAAGAGCGCAAAACAAACTTTTGAAATGCGACTTTGGCACGTAAGTCGCCGACCTCGTGGCCGACCTCATCCTAGGGTCGGGTTTCGTTTCATGAAACCCGACTTTGCCAAAAGTCGGCGACTTTTGAAATTTTTCGACCCGTTTCGCTCAATTCTAGTCGTAGGCTATGTTCACATTGCAGATTAGCCTACTCTAAATAGCTCTATCTAGGCTTGCATCCAAAGCCCTGTAAATTGGATATGGACATTTGCTCTGAATGGGGCCTTTGACTTTAATGGTGAAGTTGGAGCCATTGACTTTAGTGATGCAGCTAGTCACATTATGCTTGTTTGGATAGAATTTTTGGCAGTATCCATCTATTTGAGACTGGCACCAAGACACAGATGATCACATCAAAGCCCAGCAAAAGAAAAAAGGATCCTTTGGTGGGTCCACATAATAAAGCGATAATAGGCTTCAGCCATAACAGGGCACATCAGGTTCAGCAGATATTGTTGTACATGGAGATTCACTAGAAAGAGGCCTGGACTATTTTGTAATAATGCTCACTAGGACAAAACAATCTGAACAAGAAAAACTTGTAACATGCTCCTCAGTGTATGGAGCTTTGAAGCCAGTTTGAAGCCAGGATACCGCCATGTTGGAGCAATGAGGTAGGCGTCAGCCTTCTGCCATGAAGTTTAGCCTCAGTTTGTAACTTTCAGATGCATACCCCGTACCCCTTCACTCAGGCACTCGAATTCTCATCAGGATAGTGGTGCATAGTACAGATCTGATACCACCTTCCTTTGAGGCATCCTCAGAGGAAAAGTCAATTGGAACAAGCCTCAAACTGTGGAAGATTTGAAGAAAAATATCCAACATTCAGGAACATGGAGACATGGAGCGCCGCATCGAATTGTATCTGGCAAAGAACAGAGCTCACTTCCAGCATTTTAGGTAATGCAAGCAATTACATCAAGGTAAGTAGTGTATTTATTGGTTTATATTGCTTCATCCTTGCTTCCAGAAGGTTTGAATGCGAGTGCAGTCCACTAGATATATAGGAAGGTACCACTCATCTACAGGAAACAAAAGTTTTTGTTATGTTTTTGAGTTAAATATCATCTGAATAGAATATTACAGACATTTTCCTCTTGATGAACGCATTTGGAAGTAGTGCTTGGATCTCTTACAATAGTCTTTAGTTCTGCTGAGGAAAAAGAGCAATTTACCGTAAATCTCTTTCCCTTTCTTTAACAAAGAAGAGAGGGGTTGAGGTAAGGAAAGCTTGTCTTCAAATAACTTACTACTTGAAAAAACCTTCAAGAGGATAGGCAAATGTTCAGTAGAGCTAGAAGTTGGGCCCTAAATTTCAACTGCTGTGGTGTGATTAGTCCAATTAGAGCCTGAGGCACAAAATCAACTGGTTTTTACCTTTTATTTTGTTTTTCTTTTCTTTTAGTCTTTTATGATATATTGTGATGCCATGAAATATGTTATTTATTCATCACAATTGTCTTCTTTTATATTCAATTACCAAACATTACAAGTACATACAGTGTCAGTTACCCATTTCTATGATGACCTCCTTTTTATAAACAGAGGCAGGTGCAATTTGCAAATGGATCTACTTTAATATTAAAACATGCAGCCTTGAAATTGTGTTTATTTTGCTTAGATATATTGAATACTGCTTTGAAACCAATCTATTATGACAACATTAGTAATTTCTGAAACAATATAATAAAGAATAATAAAGAGATTGAATCATGGATTGGACTCAATACTTTAGGGTGAGACTTCACGTCGACACTTGAGTATCAAGTGCTGATTTTTCTCAGTTGAGTAGTCTTTTTTTTGTACTACAGCACAGCAGCTCACAATGTCCCCAGAAAATTGAAGGTTTTCTTTTTCACTTTTTCTTTTTTCACTTTTTTGATGAACATACTTTAACCACCTTTCAAAATCTTAAATTTAGGTTGTTCTGGTCCAGTCTGGATTTTATCTCTTATCCTATATTGGGCAGATAAAAAGTGAAAATATTCATCCAATATGTGGTTTACTGCCCTTAAAGTAGTTTTCAAGATATTACACAAAGGTCTAGAATTGTAAGCAAGTTAACCTAATAATACATGTATGTTAATAATTTTTACCTGTGTTGTCTTTGGTCTAATGCTGCACAATGTTATCCAAACTGATGCAACATTATGTGAACAATCACAATGACAAAACATTACTTCACTATGGGCAAAACTCACATTGTTTTTCCACCAACCAACATTGTTAATTGTTTTGTGCTGTCCATAGTGATGACATATTTTGTGACCAAAAGAAATAATCATTGCCATGGGACATAAAGCAACTGTGTTAAAATTGTTCTTATAAGTAGAGATTGGTTGTCACTAGAGTTGAGCGACTTTGGTCGGATCGGGTTTCATGAAACAAAATTTGTTTCAGATGAAACTGGTCCGACTAGGGCAAAAAAAAGTTGGAGGTTCGTCCGAAACCAGACCCCAATGCAAGTCAATGGGGAATAAAAGTCGGCATTGAGTGGATGAATGTCATCCGCTCAATGCTGACTTTTATTCCCCATTGACTTGCATTGGGGTCTGGTTTCGGACGAAATTCCAACTTTTTTTGCCCTAGTCGGACCAGTTTCATCTGAAACAAATTTTGTTTCATGAAACCCGATCCTACCAAAGTCGCTCAACTCTAGTTGTCACAGTCATATGATGTCATTATAACATGCCAATGTTTTCCAAACCACAAATGATGCTTGCCTGAGGCGATCATCAGCCTGAGAATGGTGGAGCAAAAGTGTATGGGGAAGATTCGAACTTTACAATTTTAAACAGGTATTTAAACAGTCAGGTCTGGGTCCTGCTCTGCCTCCCTCTATTGAGTCCTCTGGCACATGATGAGGATAAACACTAGAGATAGGACCATCCTGAAGGGGAACACTATTGTTGCAGTGGGATGGCTTTTACATTTTTTTTTAATTAAAATAGTGTCAGCTAAATACCCAATGTTATTTACATTATATACTTATACCAAGATATGTTCCAGTTCATTTCTATGGTTTTGCTTTAATTTTTTGTATGTTTTACATAAAGGGGTGTGGCTCCTCCATTTTGAGTTGTGCGTTTAATCTACAGTATATAGATTTCCGTGGGTAGGTGTTTGAACACTCAGACCTTGGTCCTGCTCTGTCCCATCTATTAAGGTCTACTGGCACATATAAAGGTTAAATACTAAAGATAGGACCATCCTGATTGGGTACACTATTCACTGCCATGGTGGGATGGCTTTTATTGTTTTTTTGATCAAAACAAACTAAGTACCCTATTTTATTTACATTATACACTTATATTAAGATGTGTTCTAGCTCATTTCTTTGGTTTTGCTTTAGTTTTTGCACTTTGTACATACAGGGGTGTGACTCCTCCATTTTGACCTGTGCTCTGTCCAGTCTATTGAGACCTACTGGCACACATAAAGGTTACATACTAGAAATAGGACCATCCTGATTGGGTACACTATACATTGTCATGGTGGGATGGCTTTTACACTTTTTTTGATCAAAATGAACTAGGTACCCTAAGGTTTTTAAATGTTCTATTACTAGTATTTACTTACTGTGGAATATTTGCTCATTTTGTTTATTCTACTTTATGAGTATTTTATAGGTGTTGGTCCTAGAATTTGAAGAAAGCTGTAACAGTTTTCCAATCCTGCACAATCCCTTTTAATCCTACTCAACTTAACCCTACAGGATATCTCAAGAGAGAACCGGGAGGAAGAAATAAAGAAGGACACAAGAAGGTGACAGAACGTATCCACATCTATCAGCTGCTGGAGGAATACATTTCAGATCAATTTTCATGATACCAAAACACAGACATCTTGAATTTCATACTGTGTAGATCACTAAGGAATACTTGGCGATGGGAATCAATGCAATGACTGCTGAGCCGCTGGTTCTAATTACACCATCAGCCCGCCACCGGTGGTAATGTCATTACTGTAGCTGTGCCCTGATCTCAACCTTAGAAATGCATAAGAATATTTATCGAAAAACTTTACCTAGTGAGAACAGAGCAAGATTAAGATCTTAGAACTCTTTGTTCCTCGGGACTCATAGATTGTTATGTCATCTTAAAAAAACATCAAGGCAATAGAAGTAAAAAACCAAAAAACACAATGCTGATAGTCTCTAAGACATTAGATGACTAATAAGACGTTAACCGATTCTGAGATGTCTTAAATCGCAGACTTGAAAACCGGCTATCTTTCTGTTCTTGATTAATGTTCCCAACTGATTAATTCCATGGCCGGGTAATAATTTAATTTACACAATTAGAGTTTTGTTTAATTCAGCAATAACACAGGGGCACAATGCTGCACAGTGTCCCGGGAGCACAAAGATCCTTTATTATAGAGAACATTAAGTTTAAAAGAGCGTCGGAGAAATGCTAGCACAAAGCAGATGAGATGTGCTGCATGCCCACTGGGTATAAATATTGCAGACAGCAATCACTCCAGAATTACCAGTAGTACTAATGAGGATATCTCAGTATAGAGCTCATAGGAGTGTGAAGAGAAAGCAAAAAAATGACTTCTCTGCTTCCAGCATGGAGGACACAGCCTAAGGCATGACTAGTTAAATGTCAAGAAAGTTAAAGAAAAAGTATGAAATACGCTTCCTCTCCAGAGACTTGTCGATAAGTAAAAGGTTGTACATTGCAAAACCCCCATCCTGAAGAAATGCCGATGTGTGGGAATTGAATGAGTATAGCTGTAATGGACACTGATTAAAAAGTAAATCCTCTTACTTATGAGGCTTCCACATGGACCACAAAGTACAAGGTGCTATACTAAAAATATGGGGAGGAGTGACCTTTTACGCTCAATCGTCAACAGAATCAGCAGAACTCAGAAAAACCATGGGTCCAATTTTTTTTGCACCTTTGTTGCAGGTGATGCTTGATAGCATCAGTCTTGTTTTAATCCTGGAACTTTTGGAGCTACGCGATCAGAGGATTATGGGGTTTAGTGTGTGGTTGTGATTGCTCCTTTCTGGGAACCCTGGGGTGTGGCTGCCTTCTATTTAATCCCCTGGCTCTCTGACTTCCACTGACAGTCAATGATAATAATAATAATCTTTATTTTTATATAACGCTATCATATTCCGCAGTGCTTTACAGTTTTAGCACATATCATCGATGTCTCCACTGGAGCTCACAATCAGTCAATTAGTTTTGTTACCTGACTTTTACTCCTGTCCTTACTTGTGACTTTCCTGATTCCTTCTCTTTTTTTACCACGGCATGAATTTTGACTATCCTCTTGTTTTACTATTCTGTTCCTAACATGACCTCTTAGCTTTGAACAGGTGAAAAGGTGAAGGTCAGGGTTTCCCTGGAATTTGCCAGATGGAGTGCCTTGTGCCAAGACTGTCTGAGGTAGCTTTTTTCGAGCCAGTGGCTTTAGACAGATGTGACAGAAACAGAGCAGATACTCACAATCCTCAGGTGCAGTGCCAGTTTTCCACTGTTGCTCTTTGCTTTGGCTGCAGAGGTAATGTCACTTTGACAGAGCTCACCTACCTCAGCAGAGCCACTGAGTTTAATGATTAACTACGGTGGTAATGCTTGCTGTCAACGTAACCTCATCATCAAAGACAAAACATCTATGACCGAAACAGCAGCTGGGAGTCGGGATTGGACCCAATGAGGGTGAGTACCTGCATTGTTTGTTATTTTAAGGATTTTATAGTGTTTGGGGTTCATTTATCATTAATAGTACCATGTACCAAATTCAGAAACGAAAGGAAAGGTCTTTCTGCTCCGTATGACCAGTATTATGAATAATGTTTTTGGCATTGATGTCCATGAGCTACAAGTTATGTACATATGTGGTCAAAATTGTTGGTACCCCTCGTTTAATGACAGATAAACCAACAATGGTCACAGAAATAACTTGAATCTGATAAAAGAATTAATAAATTATAAAGCTATAAAAATAAACAAATGAAAGTCAGACATTGCTTTTCATCTATGCTTTCACAGAATTAAAAAAAAAAATAAAACTCATGAAATAGGCCTGGACAGAAATGATGTTACCCTTAACTTAATATTTTGCTGCACTCCTTTTGAGGCAATCTCTGCACTCAAACGATTCCTGTAAGGCTACTTTCACACATCAGGTTTTCGGCGTCAGGCGCGATCCGGCGTCGTGCCAGAGCGCCGGATCCGGCAAATATTTCGTAAAACCGGATGTGACGGATCCTTTTTTCTGCCGGATCCGTCTTGTTCTTCACAGACAAAACCGGATCCGTCTCATCCGGTTCATCCGGTTTTTGTTCCGTTTTTTGACGGATTACGCCGGATCCGGTTTTTAAAATTGACCCTTGTGGCCTTCCGAACGGGATTGGCTACTGGAAAACTATATATAGCGTGTTCCTACAGCCCTTCTTTGACAGGTTGGAGAGGAGAAAGTGCAGGTTGGAGAGAAGAGCAAGTTACTGGCGAAGATGGATGTTGTGATTGGAAATATTTTGAAGAATTTGGCGGATTTTACAGCGGAGGCGAATCGTTTGAGGGTGATTGTTCTGGAGAAGGAGAGAGCGAGACAGCAGCGCATCAGGCATCGTAGATGACGTTTGTGGATCCACCCCATCACAGCCAAGAGAATGACGCGTGGGGTCTATTCTACACTCTGCATGGACCTTAGACGAAACCCGGATAAATTTTTTGTATATGTTAGGATGAAAATGGAGAATTTTGATTACTTGGTGGAGCGCATTGCACACCTCATAAGAAAAGCGGACACCTATTGCCGCTTCTCCGTTTCACCCGCAGAGCGTCTGATGGTGACTTTAAGGTAAGCCACATTTATTGGATGTGCTCGCATCAGAGCACACTTTCACTGCAATCTTGTTGGTGGTAGTTTGTATCTCCAAGTGTTATAGCTGAGTTTTGGTATGTAATGCTGTGATTTTAAACTAATTTATTGTTTTTTAATTCCCCACAGATTTCTTGCAACTGGAGAATCCCTTTCGTCACTGCATTTCCAGTACAGACTCGGGATTTCCACCATATCTGGAATAGTGAAGTACACATGCCGTGCACTGTGGGACTCCTTAGCTGAAGAGTTTTTACCAGAGCCCACAACAGAGAGGTGGATTGAAATTGCTGACAAGTTTAAACAGATATGTCAGTTTCCCAACTGCTTGGGCGCTGTGGACGGGAAACATATCCGCATTATAAAGCCAGCCAGATCGGGATTGGAATATTTCAATTACAAGAAATATTTTTCCATTGTCCTCATGGCCATCGCTGACGCGGAATACAAATTTATTGCTGTTGATATTGGGGCCTATGGCCGCTCCAATGACTCTCAAGTTTTCAAACTGTCTGCCATGGGGCGTAAACTGTATGGAAACACCTTCCAGTTCCCACCCCCTAGACCGCTGCCGCAAACATCTGGTCCACCTATGCCATTTGTCTGTGTAGGGGATGAAGCCTTCCAGCTGTCAGAACACCTTTTGAAACCGTACTCTAGCAGAGGATTGTCAAGAACAAAACGCATTTTTAATTACCGCCTCACAAGAGCAAGAAGAATTGTTGAATGTACCTTTGGTATTCTGACAGCCAAATGCCGGGTCCTATTGACTGCGATCAACCTCAAGACAGAAACTGTGGACGAGGTGATCAAAGCTTGCGTGGTACTCCACAATTTTGTTATCTGCAAGGAACCCATTTCCATTGAGGACACCTCTGAAGAAACCACCTTGCAAGATTACCATGACATTACCACTAGAAGTTCTGTGACGGTTTCAGTAATGAGAGACAATTTTGCACTATACTTTATGTCACCTCAAGGCAGAGTACACTGGCAGGATGACAGAGTGTGAAAGATTTGTGCCCTTAACCAAACTTGTGTACCTTCTGTACCAACAGTATATACCTTTGCCAACCAAAGTTGGCTATCTTGTCATGGTCTTACTATTTTTACCTTTAAGCCACAGGTGTGTACCTGGTTGTGTTTTATGCAAAGTATTTCACCTTTTAACAAAAGTTGTGTACATTGTTAGGAAATCACCAACAATAAACACAACTTTTTATGTGAAATACTTTGCTTCCAACTCAACCAGGAAAACAACTGTGGCAAAAAGGTAAAATTTACCCACAGTTATATACCAGGTTTTGAATACCTTTTGACCTTTGAAATTATTTAACCTTTTTTTGTAAACATATTTCGCCGCAGAAAGAAATGAGAGACAACCATTGTAAAAGTAATTTAACTTTTATTTGAAATTTTTTTTTTTTGTAAAATGTTTTTAAAGTTAGTTAAAAAAACTTTTTGAATAAATGTTTGAAAACAAACAAATGGGCATTTTTATTAAAAAAAAACATTACAACTCGGTGTAGTGTGGGGTGGAAATACTGCTGGAGGGGCTGCGGGACACTTCGACACTGGGAGTGTGGAGAGAGGACTGGGATCGTGGTGGGGAAGGAACAGTTAGAGGTGAAGGTGTGGAAAAAGCTACAGAATGGGTGGCAGAAGAGGTGGGAGGCAGAAGAGGTGGTGGGCGGTGGAGTGGAGGGTTGGGCAGGGACTGTAGGAGCAGATGATGTTGATGGCAAGTTGTATGGGGAAGGAGTTTGGTACGGGGAAGGAGTTTGGTATGGGGCAGGTTGCTGGAAGTGGGGAGATGTCTGGTACTGGGGATGTTGCTGGTACTGGGGAGGTTGCTGGTACTGGGGAGGTTGCTGGTACTGGGGAGGTGGCTGGTGCTGGGGAGGTGGATGGTATGTAATAGGAGGGGGAGGATGGAAAGTGGCTGGAGGGGGTGCAGGTGGAGGAACTACTGTGGTGGGAGGAGGAGGTTGGGAGGTAACTTGCTGGAGAGCACCGTGGCATGAATGCATTACATGCATCTGCTGGGTAGGAGAGAGCGTTTCCATGTGCTCCACAACAGACCTGAAAAAGGTGTGGTTTGGCGAAGATCTTGCTTCTGAATGCATGGTTTGCAGAAGTGTCTTCACCTCCAGAATGCTGGAGTTGATCTGCTGAAAGCCTGCGGAGATTTGCTCTGACAAGACTTTTAGACAGTTCTGGAAAGATGCATTCAGATGCAAGAACTCTGGCGCATAAGTCTTTTCCTGACCCCTCTGCCGCTGCCGCCCAGTACCCGCAGGTGTACTAGAGGTGGCAGGGGCAGAAGGGTGGGGTAAAGGGAAAGCGATCTCCTCACCAGCAGCTTCATGTAATGTAGGCGGCCACGATGCTCCTGTGCTGGTGGATGGGACAGATGGGTCGAATGTGTGGGAAGGCTGGGAAGGTGCAGATGTACCGGGGCGGTCGAAGTGTCCCTCGGTGCCGGTCTCCTCAGGGATCGCCTCAGAAGGGTCCAACCGTGCAGGCTCCCGAGTGCTGTTCACCGTGCTGTGGAATAAAGAGAAAAAAAAACAATTAAAATAGTGACATGGTATGGCCCTGGCTGAAAAAGAAAAGTTACATCTAAACATTTTTTTGTCACAAGTGGTGTGTAATATTTACCTTCTGGTGACCATTGTATCCCGGAGGAACGACAGGGCTCGTGCGTACTTGTACTTGCTCCTGCGTCCTCCAGATCCACTCGGGGCCCGCATCTCTTTATTGAACTCCTTCTTGAAACGATCCCTCACAGACCGCCACCGCTTCACAATTCTCTCCCCTGAAACGAGAAAGGACAAAGTGGTTAGTATACAACATCAGTGTTTCCCAAACTCCAGTCCTCATGGTCCACAGGGGTCATGTTTTCAGGATTTCCAAAGTAAATAGAAATCCTGAACACATGATCCGTGGGGACCACGAGGACTGGAGTTCGGGAAACACTGGTTTAAATCAAGCAACCGGTACTGTATATACTTACGCTCTTTAATCTGGGCCCGAGCATCGAGGTCCTCCCAGCGGTCCACAAGGAGCGAACAGATTTCCTCCCAGAGTCGTCGGGTAATGATAAGGTCAGCATGGCGGCGGTCAGCCATATTCCAGAGCGGCTCCCTTTCTCTGACGAGATCGATGAGGTGGTCCACATCGATTCCTCCATCCTCACCGTCAGAGTCGGGAGCACGCTGTGAAGGCTGTTAAAGAAAAAGACAAAAATAACATAATTAGCCTCCACAAAAGAAATGAAATAAAAAGTGCAAAAAAACAAAGCAAAAATATTTATACTTACACGCTGGTGACCGCCGCGTTGCTGTCGCCGACGACCCTGGGAGGCACTGCGAGGACCTCTTGGCCGAGCACCAGATTGGGAAGACTAGAGAAGAAAACAAAAAATGTTATGTCTTTGGATGTAGGCATTTGTTTGCTGTGTGTGGTCTGCAGAACATTGTTTTCTATGTGTTGTGTGTAGTGTGATGTTGTGTTTCTGCGTTTGATGCAAAAATCTTACCAATTGTGAGCCCACTCCAAGTGTCTGTCCACCCCTTCCTTCTTCTTCTGGGAGCTCCTCTTCATCTTGTGATTCCTGTTTTGAAATAAAAGGCAATGAATAGACATATATTACAGAGATGATGGATTTTGGAAATAAAAACTTACCATCAAACGCTGACGATGCGAGGGAGGGCTCCCAGAAGAAGATGTGCTGTCTTCCTGCTGGCCAGACTCCATGGCTGTGGGTGGTGTTGCTGCTGCCAGTGCTGCCATTGCTGCTGCTGCTGCTGCATCTCTTGGGCGGCTGTTGAATAAAGAGAAACAAAGGGGCAATGAATATCTTGATATTCCATGGCCCTAGTTTGGAGGAATGGGGGATTTGATAATTACCGTCTCTCATCTGCTGCTGGACTCCCCTCCCGTTGTTCAGCATGCTGCTCCATTTGGGGTGGTGGTGGTGGTGCTGATGGTGCTGCTGCAGATGTCGCCTGCCTTCTCCTGCACCTGGTTCTTGTCTTGGGTGGCATGTTGGGTGTGGCTGAGGGTCCCACTGTCTTGCTTTTATATATTTGTCTTGTGGGCAGAGCTACTGAGCATGCTCAGACCAAAAAAAACCGGATCCGGCCACTGGATCCGGCTGTCGCCGGATCAGGCGCATTGCGGAGCTCATAGGCTTTCATTGTGTGAAAAAGCCGGACACGCCGGATCCGGCGTGTCCGGCTTTTTCGCCGGAGACAAAAAACGTTACAGTAGCCGTTTTTTCCAGACGCCGGATCGTGACACATTGCCGGATCCGGCGAAAACCGGATGAAACGCATGGCCATCCGGCTCGATCCGGCTCTAATGCAAGTCAATGGGGGGGAAACCGGATCCGGCATTGCATTTCGCCGGATCCGGTTTTTTTCAAAAGCGCCGGATCGCTCCTGACGGCGAAAACCTGATGTGTGAAAGAGGCCTAACTGTCAATGAGACTTTTGCACCTCTAGACAGGTATTTTGGCCCACTCCTCAAAAGCAAACTGCTCCAGTTGTCTCGTGTTTAAAGGTTGCCTTTTCTAGACGGCATGTTTCAGCTCTTTCCAAAGATGCTCAATAGGATTTAGGTCAGGGCTAAAAGATGGCCACTTCAGAATAGTCCATTGTTTTCCTTTTAGACATTCTTGGATGTTTTTAGCTGTGAGTTTTGGGTCATTATCCTGATGCAAGACCCATCACCTGCAACTGAGACCAAGCTTTCTGACACTGGGCAGAACATTTCTCTCTAGAATCCCTTGATAGTCTTGAGATTTCATTGTACCCTGTACAGATTGTAGACACCCTGTACCAGATGAAGCAAAGCAGCCCCAGAACATAAAGAGCCTCCTCCATGTTTCACAGTAGGGACAGTGGTATTTTCTTTATATGCTTCATTTTTCCGTCTGTGAACATAGCGCTGATGCGCCTTACCAAAAAGTTCAATTTTTGTCTCATCTGTCAATAGGACATTCTCCAAGAAGCTTTGTGGCTTGTCAACATGTAGTTTGGCAAATTTTTTTTTCAACAATGGTGTCCTCCTTGGTTGTCTCCCATGAAGTACACTTTGGCTCATCCAATTGGCGATCTGACACTGATGTTCCTTGAGCTTGAAGTTCACCTTTAATCTGTTTAGAAGTTAATCTGGGCTCTTTTATTACCATTTGTATTATCTCTTTGATTTGTCATCAATTTCCCTCCTGTGGTCACGTCCAGGGAAGTTGGCTACAGTCCCATGGATCTTACATTTCTGAATAATATGTGCTACTGTAGTCGCAGGAACATCAAGCTGCTTGGAGATGGTCTTATAACGTTTACCTTTAACATGTTTGTCTATAATTTTCTTTCTAATCTCCTAAGGCCTGTTTCACACTTCAGTTTTTCGACGTCAGTCAAGATCCGACATCTTGGCGGATTGACGGATCCACTATAAATGTGGCAGAACGGATGCAAGCGGATGGTACGGATCCGTTTTTTGACGGATCCGCTGTACGGATTTTTACACAGATCGGTCGAAAAACGGATCAGTACCATCCGCTGCCATCCCTTTTTGCCATCCGTTGGGTCCGTTTTCTGATGGATCCATTTTCCCACACCTCCAAAATGGGATGCTCCCAAATATGATTGGCTCTTGGAAACTGCTCCCAAACGTAAATGGATCCTGGAAACTAGGGGAAAACTATATCTAGGTTGTTTTTACACAATATTTTTGAAAGGCTGTAGAGCTAGTGGCAGAGATGGAAGGAGTAATAGTGAATATTAATAGCATCTGTGTGGATTTTGATTTTGAGTGCAATCGTTTGGCAATTCTTGCTCAGCAGACAGAGGAAACAAGACTGCGAATCCTGAGTCGGAGAAAGAAGAGACGGCAGTGGATTCATCCTATAATCTGGACAAGTTCTTCAATTATGCGCGGATGAGACAGGACCTGTTTGAGATTTTGGTGGAGCGTGTCAGAGCGCAAATTCAGAGAAGGGACACCTACTTGCGCTTTTCTATATCACCGGCAGAGCGTTTGATGGTGACCCTTCGGTAAGTAATTTTTTTTTTAAAGTTTTCTGATTCTGCAGACTTTTATTGTCATGTTCTTGCTTGTAGTTTGTATTAAATTTATTTTTTACCCTTTTTATAACAGATTCCTGGCAACTGGAGAATCCTTCACCTCCCTCCATTACCAGTTCCGGCTTGGGATATCTACAATCTCTGGAATAGTACAACAGACCTGCCAGGCATTGTGGGATTGTCTAAAGGAGGAGTACATCCCACAGCCAACACAGGAAAGGTGGCTTGAGATTGCAGAAAACTTTCAAGAAATCTGTTAGTTTCCTGATTATGTTGGTGCAGTGGATGGGAAGCACATAAGGATTGTGAAACCCATTGGATCCGGATCTGAATATTTCAACTATAAGAAATTCTTCTCAATTGTATTGATGACCATTGCAGACTCAAAATGCACATTTATTGGGGTCAACATTGGTGTGTATGGTCGATCCAATGATTCTCAGGTATTCAAGATGTCTGCAATGGGCTGTCGTTTGTATGGAGACAAATTTGAATTCCCAACTCCAAGACCACTCCCTGGAACAACAGGCAAACCAATGCCATTTGTGTGTGTTGGTGACAATGCATTTCAACTGCCTAAACATCTTCTGAAGCCATATGGAAGTCATGGATTGACACACACGAAAAAAATCTTTAACTATCGACTGACAAGAGCGCGAAGAGTGGTGGAGTGCGCTTTTGGGATTTTAACATTTAAACGGAGAGTGCTGTTAACTGCCATAAAAATGAAAACTGAGACTGTGGATGAGGTGGTGAAGGCATGTGACATCCTGCACAATTTTGTGATTTCAAAGGAATCTGTTTCCATGGAAGAAAATGTTTGTGAAACCACCTTGTGGGATTATCACCAGACAAGTGTTCGGAGTACTGTGTCAGTGACAAGAATGAGGGACACATTTGCTGATTATTTTGTGTCACCGGAAGGAAGAGTTGACTGGCAAGATGACAAGGTATAATTTTTTTTTATTATTTTATACCATGGTTCCTTTTTAGTATAAGAAAAACTTTTGTAATTTTTCCTTTTTTGTTTCAGAGTGGTACCTTTACACCAATTTTGTGTAATAAAAGTGGGGTGTTTTTTCCATGTACACCACCGGTGTACCTTGAACCTTTTTTTACCTTTACCTAAGTGTTGTGTATATACCTGTACACCACCGGTGTACCTTTAACCTTTTTGTACCTTTACCCAAGTGTTGTGTATATAACTGTACACCACCGGTGTACCTTTAACCTTTTTGTACCTTTACCCAAGTGTTGTGTATATATTTGTACCTTTACCCAAGTGTTGTGTATATACCTGTACACCACCGGTGTACCTTGAACCTTTTATACTTTTACCCTAGTGTTGTATATTTAACCTCAACACCACTGGTGGTGTTTTTTTTCCCATTATGTACCAATGTGCTTTTTTTTGGGATGCCTAATCTTTTGCTTCTAGCAACTAAGATTTTATAATTAGGTCCAATTTTTTGAGTTGTGTATGTAAAATGAATGTTTTCAAAACAGGAAATCATGTCATTGTCATTTTTAATTGAATATTCTTCCACCCAGAGAGCTTTCAAAGCACCTATTTTCAATGTTTTTTCAAAATTAGGATCATAAGCTGAAATTATTATCTAAAATCACAGTTCTGTGATCACAAAGTTATTAGAACTATTGTTTATACTTGAAGGAAGGTATATAATGCAATGGCATTGATGTAGATTTACCAAGGCCAGAGTTATATTCAAGTGAAATTGCCGTCCCATTTTTGGGACATTGGCAGAATTTTCAATGTTTTTTTTAACATGGAAATTTTTATTTGATTCACTAGTTTTTATACATAACCCTAAATCATTTACAACTGATATGGCAGGCAGAGGCCTTTTAGTTTCCTTTCTTCCTTCTTACCAGATAGTCTGGAAATCCGTCACCCCTCCACCCCCCTTCCCCAGTACCTTTCTGACTATAGATGCTATGTCATAGAAATGTTTTAGGGAAATTAAAAAATATATACACCTAAATGACAATTCTAAAATTGACAAGTCTGACAAGATGTATAAAGTTAGTTTATTCTTTGAAGTACTGGGGAAAGAATTCCTGAAATTTGGTGTATTCCACCAGGAACTTTCCTTAGATGAAATGATGGTCCGCTACTATGGCAAACACCCTACAAAAATGTACATGCGAGGTAAGCCAATAAAATTCGGCTACAAAATTTGGTGTCTGTGCAGTTCCAATGGCTATCTCTACAAATTTGTGCCATACTGTGGTAAGTCTGACAAAGAAGAAGAACCGTTAGGCTTGAGAGTAATTTCACAACTTACAAATGTAATTCCTAATTCCTAGTCATTCAGTTACAAGTTATTTTTTGACAATTTCTTTACAAGTATTGATGCTCTGGCGATGCTGAAAAACAAAAACATCCAAGCTACTGGCACTATGAGAGAAAATCGCACAAAACAGTGTCCTCTTATTCCAAGCAAGGAGATTGAAAAACAAAAGGAAAGAGGATTTTGTGATTACCGGTTTGATAAAGCAAATAACAATCTTGTGGTGAAATGGAAGGATAATAAGGTTGTCACGTTTGGCATGAACTTCAGCACAATAGAGCCTTTGTCAACAGCTCGTAGGTACTCTCAAAAACAGAAAACACATGTCCAAATCTCAATGCCGCTGATGGTTCAGGAACATAATTCCCACATGGGGAGAGTTGATTTATTGGACAAACAAATCTCCCTGTACCGTGTCAGAATCCGTTCCAAAAAGTGGTGGTGGCCTCTTTTCACTCAAATGATAGACATTGCCGTTGTCAACACCTGGAAGGCATATCAAAAGGCAAATCCAGAAGAAATTGTGCCACTGCTAAGTAGTGTTGAGTGATACCGTTCGATATCGTGAAATATCGGATAGGATTGGATCGGACCGATACCCAAAAAGTATTGGGTATCGCCGATTCCGATACCGAAAACCAATGCAAGTCAATGGGACAGAAACATCAGAATTAAAATAAACCCTTTCTTTCCTTGTAGGTTATGGGAATGTGGACAGAGGAGACATTGCCGGACACACATCAGGGGATCAGCTGACGTTACTGAACCCCAGTAACACAGGAACAAGTGTTGATTGTGCAGACGGCACTTCTGAGCAGCAACTGGCGGAGTTGGAGGCCAGGGTAAATACTAGAGCCAGAGTGGAGCCAGAGGTCTAATTGGACCAAGTTTGAAATTAGTAGTAGTGTGAATGTGGACGGAGCAGGAGACATTGCCGGGCACACAGCAGGGGAGCAGCTGGCGTTACTGAACCCCACTAACACAGGAGCTAGTGTTTTTCTCTGTGCAGACGGCACTTCTGAGCAACAACTGGAGGTGTTGGAGCCCAGGTTCAATCAGGGTTTAGGCTGAGGCCTAATTGGAGCAAGTTTTATATCTGATGTAGTTTGAATATGGAGGGAGCTGGAGATTTTGCCGGACACACAGCAGGGGAGCAGCTGGCATTACTGAACCCCACTAACACAGGAGCTAGTGTTTTTCTCTGTGCAGACGGCACTTCTGAGCAGCAACTGGCAGTGTTAGAGCCCAGGGTCAATCAGGGTTTAGGCTGAGGCCTAATTGGAGCAAGTTTTATATCTGATGTAGTTTGAATATGGAGGGAGCTGGAGATTTTGCCGGACACACAGCAGGGGAGCAGCTGGCATTACTGAACCCCACTAACACAGGAGCTAGTGTTTTTCTCTGTGCAGACGGCACTTCTGAGCAGCAACTGGCAGTGTTGGAGCCCAGGGTCAATCAGGGTTTAGGCTGAGGCCTAATTGGAGCAAGTTTTATATCTGATGTAGTTTGAATGTGGAGTGAGCAGGAGATTTTGCCGGACACATAGCAGGGGAGCAGCTGGCATTACTGAACCCCACTAACACAGGAGCTAGTGTTTTTCTCTGTGCAGACAGCACTTCTGAGCAACAACTGGCGGTGTTGGAGCCCAGGTTCAATCAGGGTTTAGGCTGAGGCCTAATTGGAGCAAGGTTTATATCTGATGTAGTTTGTTATGAATGAGTCACCGTAGGAGGCAAAAACAGAAATACTAGCTAAGTCCAGAAAACCAGAGAAGTTGGCAGCTATCGGATTGCAGACCCCTGAACCTATCAACAACAACTAGCAGTAGCCGTGGGGGGTTCCTATGGTGCCCTAGACCCCTCAATCACAGCCGGAGAACTAAATAGCCTAAAGACAGAAAGGGAAATCTAATCTGCCCCAGAGCAGACCCCAAACCAATAGGCAGCCCCCAACATATAATGACGGTGAAGCAAGATGAAAAAACACTAACACAGATAGAAAGGCTGAGCAAATGATGGGGCCCAAGCTAACTAAATAGGACAGGATAGAAAAGCTGCTGTCTGCAATCCACAAAAACCCCAAAACATGAGCCAACAGACTGATCGGGAAAAAAGCCCTGAAGACGCTAGGCTACAAAAAGACTAAATCAGTACTCAGGTATTTTCTGAAGACAGAGCAAATAGGAATTCAGCTCACCCCAGCAGGGAATGGCAGAAATCTAGAAAAACAAGGCAAAACAAAACCAAAACACAAATGCAAAAAGCAGAGCAGAAAACTTAGCTTTTGAGGAGCAGGAATCAGACTGGTCTCCTAGAATCCCTCAGAGAAATCACCAGCAAGGCAGAAGGGAGTCGGCTGCCTTATATCCAGTCAGCAATTCCCGTCACCCAGTCATCATCATCCTGCTCAGGTGCTTGGTAATCAGCCTCACCACCTTCCTTCACCAGAAGAGGGAGTTCATCAGACCTCAATGGTGAAGGGGAAAATGAACTCACAACAGTACCTCCCCCTTGAGGAGGGGTCACCAAACCCTCATCCATGCCACCAGGGCGATCAGGGTGAGCCCGATGAAAGGCACGCACCAATCATTTGGCATGAATATCAGAGGCAGAGACCCAGGAATTATCCTCCTGACCATAACCCTTCCACTTAACCAAATACTGGAGTCTCCGTCTAGCCAGACGGGAATCCAGTATCTTCTCTACCTCATATTCCATGTTACCTTCAACCAATACAGGGTCCGGAGGTGCCACCCCAGGAACTACTGGTTCAACAAACCTCTTCAACAAGGACTTTTGAAACACATTATGGATTTTAAATGTGACAGGAAGAGCCAACCGAAAAGAGACCGGATTAATAATCTCCAAAATCTTGTAAGGTCCAATAAATCTAGGCTTAAACTTAGGAGAAGCCACCTTCATAGTGATATTTTTTGATGATAACCAAACCATGTCACCAACCTTAAACTGGGGACCAATGGTCCTATGTCGGTTGGAAAACCGCTGGGCCTTTTCCTGGGAGAGAGATAACTTATCCACCACTTTGTTCCAGATCTGGTGCATTCTCTCCACCACAGTGTCAACACCTGGACAGGCAGAAGGCTCCACCTGCCCTGAAGAAAATCGAGGATGAAACCCAAAGTTACAAAAAAAAGGTGACATCAAAGTGGCAGAACTAGCTCTATTATTTAAAGCAAATTCGGCCAAGGGCAAAAATGAAACCCAATCATCCTGATCAGCGGAAATAAAACATCTCAAATACGACTCCAAGGTCTGGTTTGTTCTCTCCGTCTGCCCATTGGTCTGAGGGTGAAAAGCAGAGGAGAAGGACAACTGAATTCCCAGCTTGGAACAGAAAGTCCTCCAAAATCTAGACACAAACTGAACTCCTCTGTCAGATACAATGTTCTCAGGGATCCCGTGCAAGCGAGCCACCTGTTGCAAAAACAGGGGCACCAACTCAGAGGAAGATGGCAACTTAGGGAGTGGTACAAGATGAACCATCTTAGAGAACCTATCACAAATCACCCAAATAACAGTCATTCTCTGAGAGACAGGCATATCAGAGATGAAATCCATTGAAATATGGGTCCATGACCTCCTGGGGACCGGCAAAGGCATCAACAACCCACTAGAGCGAGAACAAGGTTTAGACCGGGAGCAAGTCCCACAGGACTGTACAAAATTCCTGATATCACGAGACAAGGCGGGCCACCAAAAAGACCGACTCACCAGATCTCTATTACCAAAAATACCTGGATGACCAGCCAATGCAGAGCAATGAACTTCAGACATCACTCTCTTCTTCCACTGGTCAGGAACATACAACTTTCCACTTGGACAACGCTCAGGTTTGTCCTCCTGGAACTCATCCAGAGCACGTCTCAAATCGGGCGAGATGGCAGAAAGAACTACCCCTTTGCCTAAGATGGTGGCAGGCTTGGTCACCACAGGAGAATCAGCAAAGAAGCTCCTAGAGAGAGCATCAGCCTTGACATTCTTAGTGCCAGGAAGAAAAGAGACCACAAAATCAAAACGTGTAAAAAACAAGGACCACTGTTATGATGAGTCACCGAAGGAGGAAAAAACAAAATACCAGCTAAGTCCAGAAAAACCAGAGAGGTTGGCAGCTATCGGATTGCAGACCCCTGAACCTATCCACAACAACTAGCAGTAGCCGTGGGGGGTTCCTACGGTGCCCTAGACCCCTCGATCACAGCCGGAGAACTATATAGCCTAAAGACAGAAAGGGGAAAAACTAAACTGCCCCAGAGCAGACCCCAAAGCAATAGGCAGCCCCCACCATATAATGACGGTGAAGCAAGATGAAAACACTAACACAGATAGAAAGATAGGTTGAGCAAATGATGGGGCCCAAGCTAACTACATAGGACAGGATAGGAAAGCTGCTGTCTGCCATCCGCAAAAACCCTATCAAAATGAGCCAACCGACTGATAGGAAAAACAGGCCCTGAAGTCGCTAGACTTTAAAAGACTATATCAGCACTCAGGTATATTCTGAAGACAGAGCAAAATATCAACAGATCAGAGACAAAAATGGAGTTCAGCTCACCCCCGGCCGGGGATAGCAGAACTCCCAAAAAACAAGGCAAAACAAAAACAAAACTGAAGAGTACAAAGCAGAGCAGAAAAACTTAGCTTTGAGATGCAGGAATCAGACTGGTCTCCAAGAATCCAGCAGGAAAATCACCAGCCAGGAAGAAGGGCATCGGCAGCCTTATATCCAGTCCTCAATTCCAGCCACCCAGTCATCATCTAGCTGCCCATGTGTCTGTGTGTCTGGTAATCAGCCTCACTACCTTCCTTCACCAGAGGAGGGAGTTCATCAGACCTCAATGGTGAAGGGAAAAATGAACTCACAACAGCCCACCTAGCATGTCTAGGGTTCAAGCGTTTGGCCGACTCCAGGTAAATCAAATTCTTGTGGTCAGTGAGGACCACGACTTGATGTTTAGCTCCCTCCAACCAATTTCTCCACTCCTCAAATGCCCATTTCATGGCTAACAGTTCCCAATTCCCAACATCATAGTTACGTTCAGATGGAGAGAACTTTCGGGAAAAGAAAGCACAGGGATTAATTTTAGATGTTACAGGATCCTTTTGGGACAAAAGAGCTCCTGCACCAATCTCAGAAGCGTCCACCTCTACCTGGAATGGGAGTGAGACATCAGGTTGCCGCAAAACCGGGGCAGAAGTGAATCTTCGCTTCAGCTCCTGAAAGGATGAAACAGCCTCCGGAGACCAATTCAACACATCAGCACCCTTCTTAGACAGATCAGTCAATGGCTTGGCAATACTAGAAAATTTTGCTATAAATTTCTGATAAAAATTAGCAAAACCCAAAAACTTCTGGAGGGCCTTCAAAGAAGTGGGCTGAACCCAATCATAAATGGCCTGTACCTTGGCCGGGTCCATTTCAATAGTTGACGGAGACAAAATAAATCCCAAAAATGAAATCCTCTGTACCCCAAAAAGGCATTTCGATCCCTTGACATACAGGGAATTCTCCCTCAAGATCCGGAACACAGTCCGAACATGTTCCACATGAGAATCCCAATCCTTGGAGAAGATCAAAATATCATCCAGATAGATAATCAAAAATGTATCCACAAAGTCTCGGAAAATGTCATTCATGAAGCACTGGAAGACAGAAGGGGCATTAGTGAGCCCAAAAGGCATCACCAGGTACTCAAAATGTCCCTCCGGAGTATTAAACGCCGTCTTCCATTCATTCCCATGCTTAATGCGGATAAGATTATACGCCCCCCTGAGGTCAAGCTTGGTAAACCAGCAAGCACCTTTAACTCTGGAGAATAGATCCGAAATCAGGGGTAACGGATACTGATATTTAATAGTAATTTTGTTGAGGGCACGATAATCAATGCAAGGTCTTAATGAACCATCCTTTTTGGCCATGAAAAAAAACCCCAGCACCCAAGGGTGAAGAGGATGGTCTAATATGACCCTTCTCCAACGCCTCCTTAATATAGGATCGCATAGCCTCGTGCTCGGGTACAGATAAATTGAAGAGCCGACCCTTAGGAAATTTACACCCCGGGCTCAGTTCATTACTCCTATGAGGAGGCAAAGACGCAGACTCATTCTCACTAAATACATCATAAAAGTCCGCCAAATAGTCAGGAACATCATGCGACTGAGGAGAGGTGGAAAAAACTGGAGCCTCACTAAGGGCACACCGACAACCCTAACTCACCACAGACACAGATTTCCAATCCAAAACTGGATTATGAATTTGTAACCAGGGAAACCCCAGAACAATGGTATCATGCAGATTATGCAACACCAAAAAATCTGCAATTTTCTTGATGGTCTGGGGCGACCCGCATTACCACCTGGGTCCAAAACTGAGGTTTATTTTTCGCCAAAGGAGTAGCATCAATCCCCCTCAAAGGGATAGGCGTCCGCAGAGGTGTCATAGGAAATCCACAACGTTTAGCAAAATCCAAGTCCATTAGGTTCAGGGCTGCTCCCGAATCCACAAAAGCCTTGGCGGAAAATGTGGACAGGGAGCAGATCAGAGTAATTGCCAGAAGAAACTTAGGTTGAACACCACCCACAGAAAATGTGTGTGCAAAACGTTTCTCTCGTTTAGGACAGACAGAAATAATATGCGAGGCATCTACACAAAAAAAACACAGCTTATTACGCCTTCTGAACTCCTGACGTTGCTCCCTGGACAAAACTCTATCACATTGCGTAGGTTCAAACACTTGTTCAACAGGTGACAACACCTCTCGTGCAGTCCTGCGTTCACGTAAACGCCGATCAACCTGAATGGCTAATGACATAGAATCGTCAAGACAAGAGGGAGCAGGAAATCCCACCATAGTATCTTTTACGGCTTCTGACAAACCCTTCCGAAAGAGAGCTGCCAAGGCATTATCATTCCAGGTAGTAAGGACCGCCACTTTCGGAATTTTTGACAGTACAATTCTGCAGAATCTCGACCCTGGCTCAATGCAAGCAGGGTCTTTTCAGCCTGATCAATAGCATTAGGTTCGTCATACAACAACCCCAAGGCTTGAAAAAATGCGTTCACATTAGTCAGAATAGGATCATCTGGTTTCAAAGAAAACGCCCAATCCTGGGGATCGTCACGCAGCAAAGAGATGACAATTTTAACCTGCTGCGCGGAGCTCCCTGACGAGTTAGGCTTCAAGGCAAAAAATAATTTACAATTATTTTTGAAATTCAAAAATTTAGAACGATCCCCAAAAAACACATCAGGAGTAGGGATCTTTGGTTCAGCAGCATGTGAATGAGCAAGATAGGCGGAAATTCCCCGCACTTTTGCAGCGAGCTGCTCCACACGATCAGACATTTGCTTTATTTCCATTGAGAAAGAAAAAGGAAAATTCCCCCTATGGCCTCAGAGATATAGAGGAAAAAATATACACACTTTTTTTTTTTTTTTTTTACAATTCTTTCCTGCTATTGAGTACCCTAGGATTTGCGGTATGGCTGGTGATTCTGTTATGGATGAGTCACCGAAGGAGGAAAAAACAAAAATAATAGCTAAGTCCAGAAAACCAGAGAAGTTGGAAGCTATCGGATTGCAGACCCCTGAACCTATCCACAACAACTAGCAGTAGCCGTGGGGGGTTCCAACGGTGCCCTAGACCCCTCGATCACAGCCAGAGAACTAAATAGCCTAAAGACAGCAAGGGAAATCTAATCTGCCCCAGAGCAGACCCCAAAGCAATAGGCAGCCCCCAACATATAATGACGGTGAAGCAAGATGAAAAAACACTAACAGATAGAAAGATAGGCTGAGCAAATGATGGGGCCCAAGTTAACTAAATAGGTCAGGATAGAAAAGCTGCTGTCTGCAATCCGCAAAAACCCTATCAAAACATGAGCCAACAGACTGATCGGGAAAAAAGCCCTGAAGACGCTAGGCTTCAAAAAGACTAAATCAGTACTCAGGTATTTTCTGAAGACAGAGCAAAAAGGAATTCAGCTCACCCCATCAGGGAATGGCAGAAATCCAGAAAAACAAGGCAAAACAAATCCAAAACACAAATGCAAAAAGCAGAGCAGAAAACTTAGCTTTTGAGGAGCAGGAATCAGACTGGTCTCCTAGAATCCCTCAGAGAAATCACCAGCAAGGCAGAAGGGCGTCGGCTGCCTTATATCCAGACAGCAATTCCCGTCACCCAGTCATCATCATCCTGCTCAGGTGCTTGGTAATCAGCCTCACTACCTTCCTTCACCAGAAGAGGGAGTTCATCAGACCTCAATGGTGAAGGGGAAAATGAACTCACAACAGTAGTTTGAATGTGGAGGGAGCAGGAGATTTTGCCGGACACACAGCAGGGGAGCAGCTGGTGTTACTGAACCCCACTAACACAGGAGCTAGTGTTTTTCTCTGTGAAGATGGCAATTCTGAGCAGCAACTGGTAGTGTTGGAGCCCAGGGTCAATCAGGGTTTAGGCTGAGGCCTAATTGGAGCAAGTTTTATATCTGATGTAGTTTGAATGTGGAGTGAGCAGGAGATTTTTCCAGATACACATCAGGGGATCAGCTGACGTTCCTGAAGCCCAGTAATACAGGAGCAAGTGTTGATTGCGCAGACAGCACTTCTGAGCAGCAACTGGCGGTGTTGGAGGCCAGGGTAAATACTAGAGAAAGAGTGGAGCCAGAGGCCTAATTGGAGCAAGTTTGAAGTTTGACGCTAGGCTTCAAAAAGACTAAATCAGTACTCAGGTATTTTCTGAAGACAGAGCAAAAAGGAATTCAGCTCACCCCATCAGGGAATGGCAGAAATCCAGAAAAACAAGGCAAAACAAATCCAAAACACAAATGCAAAAAGCAGAGCAGAAAACTTAGCTTTTGAGGAGCAGGAATCAGACTGGTCTCCTAGACTCCCTCAGAGAAATCACCAGCAAGGCAGAAGGGCGTCGGCTGCCTTATATCCAGTCAGCAATTCCCGTCACCCAGTCATCATCATCCTGCTCAGGTGCTTGGTAATCAGCCTCACTACCTTCCTTCACCAGAAGAGGGAGTTCATCAGACCTCAATGGTGAAGGGGAAAATGAACTCACAACAGTAGTTTGAATGTGGAGGGAGCAGGAGATTTTGCCGGACACACAGCAGGGGAGCAGCTGGTGTTACTGAACCCCACTAACACAGGAGCTAGTGTTTTTCTCTGTGAAGATGGCAATTCTGAGCAGCAACTGGTAGTGTTGGAGCCCAGGGTCAATCAGGGTTTAGGCTGAGGCCTAATTGGAGCAAGTTTTATATCTGATGTAGTTTGAATGTGGAGTGAGCAGGAGATTTTTCCAGATACACATCAGGGGATCAGCTGACGTTCCTGAAGCCCAGTAACACAGGAGCAAGTGTTGATTGCGCAGACAGCACTTCTGAGCAGCAACTGGCGGTGTTGGAGGCCAGGGTAAATATTAGAGAAAGAGTGGAGCCAGAGGCCTAATTGGAGCAAGTTTGAAATCAGTAGTAGTGTGAATGTGGATGAAGCAGGAGACATTGCCGGACACAGCAGGGGAGCAGCTTACGTTACTGAACCCCACTAACACAGGAGCTAGTGTTTTTCTGTGAAGACGGCACTTCTGAGCAGCAACTGGCGGTGTTGGAGCACAGGGATTACAGTTCTGGTGGTAGAAACATGAACACAACAGGAGACCTGGATACTGTTGCCAACCAATTATTTAATCTGGAAGAGGACTGGCAAATCCCGGCGAGATCCAGGCCTTGTTCATTTTCAGAAAAGTAAGCCGGTCAACGTTATCGGAGGATAGTCACATGCGACGGTCTGTTAGTACACCATCTGTGGCACTAAAGACGCGTTCCGATAATACACTAGCAGCAGAGCAAGCCAGCACCTCCAATGCATACTGGCTAATCTCTGGCCAGGTATCCAGCTTAGAGACCCAAAACTTGAAGGGTGAAGAGCCGTCTGGGAGTACACTGAGAGGGCAAGAGATGTAGTCTGTCACCATCTGACGGAAACGTTGCCTCCTGCTGACTGGAGCTGTCTGTGATGGTGTAGACATTTGTGGCGGGGACACAAAACTTTTCCACATTTGGGCCATACTGGTCTTGCCTTGTGCTGAGGTGCTGCTTCTGCTCCATCTTTGGGCAGAGCTTCCTCCACTGCCTCGACGTACAGAGCTGCTTTGTAAAGCACTAGCAGCACTGCTCTTGGGTGGAATGGAGAACATAATGGAATGCACCAGTGTGTGTTATGAGGCTTTGTAAGTTGTCCCGGTAGTGAGGATCTAGGAGGGTGTGCAACCAATAATCAGCCGTGTTGAGAATGTGGGCGATGCGGCGGTCGTTTCTCAGGCACTGCAGCATGAAATCAACCATGTGCTGCAGACTCCCAACTGCTCAAGAAACGCTGTCCCCTGCTTGAGGTGTCATCTCTGCCTGCTCTGCATCACCCCACCCTTGCTCTACATACTGACTACTAGAGCATTGTGTACCTCCCTCCTCTGGAGAGATGTCTTCCTCCTCCTCATCTTCCTCACAAAGTGTCCCCTGCCTAGCCCTTTGTGAGGAACCATGTTGCGCAGACTGTCCAGAAGCAGATGGCATTTGTGATTCCTCATCCTCGACCTCTTCAAAAACCTCCTCCCTTAGTGCTTGCAGTGTTTTTTCAAGCAGGCAGATAAGGGGGACAGTCATGCTGACTAGTGCATCTTCTGTACTCGCCATCCACGTGAAATCATCGAAGGCACGCAAAACGTGGCAGATGTCTTTCATAGAGGCCCACTCAGTGGTGGTGAAGTGTGAATGGCGCGCAGTGCGACTTGCTTGCGCCTGATGCAGCTGGTACTCCATTACTGCTGCCTGCTGCTCACACAACCTCTTCAACATATGTAACGTTGAATTCCACCTGGTGGGTAGGTCACATATGATGAGATATTCCAGAAGGCGGAATCGGCACTGCAGAGCTGCAATGCATGATCTTGCCATGCTGGAACGCCACAGGTGAGCGGACTCTATGCAGACCTTGTGCAGCAGTGCATCAAGATCCGGATAGTCCCTCAAAAAACTCTGCACGACCAAGTTGAGCACATGTGTCAGACATGGAATGTGAGTGAGGTTGCCTAGGCCCAGAGCTGCCACCAGATTTCGGCCATTGTCACACACTACCAAGCCTGGCTGGAGATTCGCTGGCCCAAACCACACGTCGCTCTCCTGCTTGATGGCATTCCAGAGCTCCTGCGCTGTGTGACTTCGATTCCCCAAAGAAATTAATTTCAGTGCGGCCTGTTGACGTTTGGCCATGGCTGTGCTCATATCGGTCGTAACAGGTAAGCGTTCTCAGGTCCATGTGGAGGTAGACCGTCATGGCTCCTGCAGCGCTGATTCTGAGGAACTGGAGTATGAGGAGGAGTCAATGTGTACAGACTGGATTCCTGCAATCCTTGGAGTTGGCAGAACACGTACAGCGCCACTCTCAAGATCTGTACCTGGCTCCACAACATTTACCCAATGGGCAGTGAGGGAAAGGTATCGTCCCTGTCCATGGTTACTGGTCCACGCATCGGTGGTCAGGTGGACCTTGCTACTGACGGAGTTTAGTAGCGCATGTTTAACTTTTCCCTCCATATGCTTTTGCAGGGCAGGGACAGCTTGCCTGCTGAAATAAAAGCGACTGGGCACGTTGTATTGTGGGACTGCCAATGCCATGAAGTTACGGAAGCTGTCAGTCTCCACCAGCCTGAATGAGAGCATTTCAAGGGCCAGTAGTTTTGCAATGCCAGCATTCAGAGCCTGTGCTCGGGGATGGTTTGCTGAGTATGGCCGCCTTTTCTCCCATGCCTGTGCTACCGATGGCTGTAGAGTGGTCTGGGAGTGTGAGGATGACAAGGAACGTGGTGCTGAGGGTGGAATTACACTGGGTCTCTGTACAACAGTGCCAGATGTTCTTCCATGGCGATCCTGTGAGGAAGCCGAACCAGCTGTGTGTGAGCTGGAGGAAGAGGCTACAACATGAGCTGAAGAGGTGGTAGGTGGTGCTGTAGTTTGGCCTATGTCTTCAGTGTGTCTTTGTAACTCCACCACGTGCTTGGGCTGCACAAGTTTCCACATATTTGTGGTATTGAGATTGCTGACACTTTTCCCTCTTTTGACTTTCTGATTACACAGCTTGCATTCGACAAAGCAAATGTCATCTGCAACTGTGTCAAAAAAGGACCACGCACTGCAAGTCCTGGGAGCGCCCGTTTTGGGTTTTTGAAGAGGAATGCTCCTAATGGGTGCCAAAGTGGAGGCTATGGGCAACAAAGTCTGCCCCCTCCCTCTCCCTCCTGTTTTGGCCGTTCGGGGAATCTCTTCCTCAGAGCTGCTCCCACCACCTTCCTGTTCCTCCCGCCATGATGGGTCAAGGACCTCATCATCTACACTACCCTCTTCAAATACTTGCTTCTCCTGGGTAGTCTCGCCAGCACAGTACGCACCAGAAAGTGGCACCTGAGTGTCATCATCAGACGCGTACTGAGGTGTGCTGACCATAGGCACGGGCCCACCTGCCTCTTCAGATTCAGAAAGACAGAGCTGTTGCGCATCACTGCATACTACCTCTTCTTCACATTGTAGAATGCTGCTTGGCTGGCCCCCTGTTTCCAAGCCAAGAGATTCAGAGAACAGAAGTAGAGATGGCTCCTATCCAGGGCTCTCTGACTGCCTGGGCAATTTGGCAGGTGGTGAAGACACAGATGGTTGCTCTTCAGTGCTCTGGACCTGAGAGGATGTGGAAGTAATTGAAGTTGATGCGTTAGCTGCCATCCATCCGACAACGGCTTCAATTTGTTCCTCCCGCAGCAGTGGGGTACGGTGAGCTCCTACAAAGCTGCGCATAGGACTGTTCCCTAGGAAAACTGGGGGATGCCGAGTCACTAGTGCCCGCAGCAGGCACAGAATCCCCACGTCCTCTCCCTGCTGAAACTCCACGCCCACGACCGCGTGCCTTACTCCCTGCCTTCTTCATCTTGGAGACTGATAAAGATAGGCAGAAAAGTACTAAGGGCTTAGTGTGCTTATTCCTGAACAGCTGCTAACAGGTATAAGAAACACTAATTTGATAAAGTGTGGACTACACTTTAATAGGAGCTAATGTGGCCTACACAACTGTAAAGTGGAGTGTTTGGTGAACTTTATCTACATGTTTTTTTTCACAAAAATAAAAAAAGGATGTGACCAAAGATGTCAAAGCGATAGTAGCACAAACTCTTTGTAGCTATTACAATGCAGGAAGGTAACCTACAATGCAATAGATGAGGCTACAAAAAATAGGCTAATATTAATCTGGCTGGGGCTTCAGGCCACAAGCCAGCAGAAAGGCTCCGCTATCTACTCCTATAGTGTTTGCAACCAACCAATGTAGATGGATACGGATGGAAGCACACTCATAGGAGAAAAAATCAGGAAAAATGAGCTGCAATAAAACAAAAAAGGACTATGTATGAGGCAGTGACGCACGCTGAGTGGACTACAACCAGAGGTGGCTGCAGAACACACTACAGCGTGAGCTGCACTCACACACAGAGACCTCACAGACAGCCGTGAACAGTACAGAGAACTGGGCACTAGCACTGAAAGGCTGCAGAAAGGCTCCGCTATCTATTCCTATAGTGTTTGCAACCAATGTAGATGGATACGTATGGATGCACACTGATAGGAAAAATCAGGAAAAATGAGCAGCAATAAAACAAAAAAGGACTATGTGTGAGGCAGTGATGCACGCTAAGCGGACTACATCCAGAGGTGGCTGCAGAACACACTACAGTGTGAGCTGCACTTACACACACAGACCTTGCAGACTGCTGGGAACAGCTCTGCAAGGCAAAAGAAAGCTACAGTGGTTGATAATGTAGCCTGGGTAAAGCACAATATTATATAGCAAATCGCTATCTCTAACTGTCCCTCAGAGTCTTGAACAGCAGCCTGTCCCTAACTGAATTCACAGCAGAGTGAACCCAAAATGGCGGCGGCGGCTTTTATAGTGCATCATGGCATCATTTCAGCAGCCAATCACAGCCATGCCATTAGTTAACATGCCTACATGCCTAACAGGATGTGCCCACACTTCTGAGGATTCCTCATTGGCTGAATCAAATCAAACTGGCTCATAGCATTATGGGAACTTCCGATTCCGGTATTCGATATGCAAAAAGTATCGGAACTCAGTATCGGAATTCCGATACCACGAATATCGGCCGATACCCGATATTTGCAGAATGCTCAACACTACTGCTAAGTGTAAGGAGGAGGATTGCATTGGCCTATCTAAGCAAAAGAACACAATCAACCCCAAAGCGATGTGGACCTCAACGGAGTAAACTATTAGGTGGCCGAGTTAATGATGACGTCAGATTTGATCCTGGTAATCATTTGATAGAGCCAATTGCTACACAAAGAAGGTGTGCTTTATGTAAGAAAAAAGCAACCAGAATTTGCAAAAGGTGTGATGTTCCCCTTTATGCTAAGTGTTTTGCTGTATTCCATTCCCCTGAGTTATTTGGAGAATTTTGTAATATAATATTTTGAAAAAAAGTGCATAAACATATTGTTTGCATAATAGTTTGTAAGCAAAAAATGCAAGAAAATAAAGTTGAATAAGTTCTGTCTTTTCTGAGTTTTTGCTATCACTTTCTGCCAATGTCCCAAAATTGGGACGCCCTTTTCTGAAAAATCCGTACTTGTGAAAATTTGGCAAATTATGTTTCTGATTCACTAGGACCCAAATCATTAAAAATCTGTCATTTAAAAAAAAAAAAAAATGAAAACTGCTAATTTGGCAAATAATGGGTTAACACTAAAGAAAAAAATTAAACGACACAATAAAATTGTTTTGAAACAAAAAATTTTATTTTTATGACAATTTTTAACAAATTTACAGATGCTGGTATTGTTGGGTGAGATATCATCGGAGGGGTTAACAGTGTTGACCACATCGAGGGGGGGAGGACAGGTAACAAGGTTGGTGAGGATCAGAAGTGGAAGGGGGGTTTAAAACATGAGGTTGGGACGGGAGTTGATGGAGAGAGGAGGTTTGTGGGAACATTGAAGGTGTGGCTGGGGGTGGGTACAGTGAGGTCATTGGGGTATAATAAAGTGGGGAAGGAAGGTACTGGGAAGAATGGAATGGGGAATTAGAGAAAGGAGAAGGAGTGGTGGGAGGATGGATGGTGGAAGGATGGACGGTGGAAGGATGGACAGAGGGAGGATGGACGATGGAATGATGGACGGAGGGAGGATGGATGGTGGAATGAGAAGGTGATGGAATAGGTGCATGGGTAGATTGGGAGGCCTGGGAAACTGCAGTCACTAGAGCATTGTGACAGGCTTGCATCACATGCATCTGTAGGTGAGCATTTAAGTCTTCCATTTGCCTGACAACTGACTGAAAATAAATATGTCTCGGCGCCTGGTTTGACTCTGAATTCATCCTTTCCATATAACTTCTGAGTTCCATGATACTTTGATTTATCATGTTCAACCCAGAAGTTATCTGCTGTCCTAAAAGTTGGAATGCATTCTGGACGGTTGAATTCAGATTCAAACAGTCAGACAAAGTCATCCTTTCCTGACCTCTCAGACGCTGCCGTCCAGAACCAAAACTTGGAAGAGATGTTGCGGCAGTGTCAGAGGGGTGGGGTAAAGGGGACTGTAAATCGTCACCTGCACCTTCATGTGATGAAGACTGCCCTGCTGCTCCAGTGCTGGTGGAGGGAACAGAGGGACGAGACAAGAGGGAAGGTACAGAGGGGCCGGATACTTCGATGTGGTCCCCGGTGGTGGTCGCCGAAGGGATCCCTCCAGAGGGAGGCAACTCAGAAGCAGGCTATAAAAGAGAAAAAAAAGATATATTAATATATTGATATTTAATTTGGATTTGCTGAAAAAAAAAAATAGGTTAAACATGTAAACATTTGTACTACAGAAATAGTGTGTGGAATCTTTACCTTTTGCTCCCCATCGTTGACCAGAGGAACGACAGGGCTCTGTAGTGTTAATACCGGCTGCTCCTATGTCCTCTCGATCCACTCGGGGCCTGCATCTCCTTGTTGAAGTCCCTCTTGAAGCGATCCCTGAGTGATCAACACCGTATGATAACCCTGTCACCTGTGAAGCAAAAAAAAAACTAAGTGGTTAGTATTCAACACTTCACATGCTGTAAAATAAGTTACTGAAATTGGAATACTTACGCACAAAATCCCTGTCCCTCGCATCGAGCTCCTCCCAGTTATCTATAACCTCCGAACACACTTCATCCCAAAGCCGTCGGGTGGTCGGTTGGTCAGCATGGTAGCGGTTCGCCATGTCCCACAGCGGCTCCCGCGGTTGCACAGCCTCAATGAGGGTGTCAACATCTATTATCATCCCCTCTTCGACTGGTCTGTCGGGAGCACGCTGTGAAACCTGTTGAAAAAAAAAGGGGGAATATTAAATTCAGACACAGGAGGTTCATTAATCAATCACCCAAATAAAGTGTTACTTACTGTTCGCCGACCACCGGAAGCATCACCTCGATGACGCTGGGATGTACTGGGAGTCGCTCTAGTGCGGGCACCGGATTGTGAAGACTGTAATTAGAAAAAAAAAAGTTATGTGCTTGGATGGATGCGTAGTTATTGTGTGTGCTGTGATGAATGTTTGTGTTGGTTGTAGCATTATGTATGTCAGTGTTTGTATCTGCTAAACTTACACTCTGCGCACCCCCTCCTTGCATTTCTCCACCCTGCATGTCTCCTCCTGGAAGCTCCTCAGATCAGCTTCCTGTGAAAACATAATACATGCATATAGGGTTAAAAAAAAGTGTAAAATAAGAGTAAAAAAAAAACATTATTTATATTACCTCAGTTCGCTGATGATGTGAGGGGGAGCTCCCAGAAGACATTATTGCTGCAGCCTGGCTTGTGGGTCTGCTGCGGCCTGGCTGGCGGGTCTGCTGCAGTCTGGTTTGCGGGTCCTTCCTCAACGGATCACTGGCGGGTCTTCTGCGGCCTGGTTTGCTGGTCCTTCTTCAACGGATCTGTAAGTATAAAGACACTTGTTAAGCTACTATACAAAGGATAACAAAAGCTTTCAGGCCTTTATACTTACTTGGAAAAATGAATTCTTCTCTCTCTCTCCTGCGGCCTGGTTTGCGGGTCTGCTGCGACCTGGCTGGCGGGTCTGCTGCGGCCTGGTTTGCGGGTCCTTCCTCAACAGATCTACAAGTATAAAGACACTTGTAAAGCTACTATACAAAGGATAACAAAAGCTTTCAGGCCTTTATACTTACTTGGAAAAATGAATTCTTTTCTCTCTCTGCTGCGGTATGGTTTGCGGGTTCTTCCTGAAAGGATCTGCAAGTATAAACACACTTGTAATGATAATATACAAAAGATAATAAAAAAAAATGTATTTTCAGATATATTTTGATTGAAAAACCACCCCAAAAAATTGAATGCTGATATGCGCAATGCACAACCTTCCCATCCCTACACTTAGTGTTACCTTAAAAAAAAAACTAAAAAAAAAACCTTGGTATTGCACTTATACCCACACTTTAAAGTGAACTGGTTTTGATATTGCATGTGTTTAATTCCCTGCTGCAGAGTTAACTGAGAATCTCTCAGTGAGCATATTCCACACTTAAAGTGAAATTGTTTAGGTATTGCACGTATACCCATACTTAACGTGACCTTGTTTAGGTATTGCACGTATACCCACACTTAGCGTGACCTTGTTTAGGTATTGCACGTATACCCACACTTAACGTGACCTGGTTTTAAAATGATACTATGGACAGTTTTTGAGACAGTTTTTATTTATTATAATTTTTTTGTTTTCTTTTCTTTTGACAAGTAGGAGCTACTATGCTCTTTATTTTAAATACCACAGTACATGAAAAAAAAATGCTGAACACATGCTACAATGACCAGTCACACCACATACAATACACATATAACACACAATCACAGCAAACTTGGAAATATTCAAATAAAATTACAGTAGTATGAAACTAAAATGCAGTAAACATGCAACAAAAGAAAAAAAAAGTAAAGTATGAAAAAAATGCATAATAAAAATACACACACAGGCATGCTACACACAAGCAAGCCATATGTGGCGCCCCTGAAGCTCAGTCGCCACAGAGGTACTGCACCTTCTCCTAAGGTGTAGTGCCCCACCATCCTGGTAAGTTGGGGGCTCCTTTCCACTCTCCAACACCTGCAACCCACATACAGGATAGTTCAGCACTGATCACATTGCGGCTCATTCTTAGAGAGTAGCAGAGCACCTCTGGTGATTCCTTGCTTCGTAACACGAGATGTGCTGGGAGGTGGGTGGAGTTGAGATTCATATAAAAGAGTGGGAAAGTTTAGAATTATAGTTTCAGTTGGAGTTATGAGTCTGACAGAAGGTCAGCGGAGTAGGAAGCCACTCAGTGAGGAGTTGGGGATCCCTGGAAGAAGGGATGGAGGAAGGAGTGCTGCAGCTGCCTCAGTGACCTGAGCCAGCTGGCACAGGAAAGAGAAGAGAAGGAGAAAGACGTAGAACTGCAACCTAAGCTTCCATAGAGAGAAAGACAAGTACAGAACGAAGGAGTAGGAGAACAGAGAGGAAGAGTGGGTTGGATAGGAACCCTGCCTATAGGTTCTCAGTGCAAGGCCGGGGCCCGGTCCCCGAGGTTGTATGGACACTTATGGCTCTGCAGCAGACACCGGTGGAGTAGTTGGCTGTAAATGCACTACTCCCATCAAAGACTTGGGACACAACAGCAACACGGATAGAAAGCTGGGATCCAGGAGGTCCCTGATCAGGCTACAGCTGTTTGTCATACAAGTAGAGTTGTTAGGAACATCTGATAAGAGAAACTTCAGAGAACCATGGTACTGGAGCTCTTCACACTAAAAGGCGGAATAGGGGAGTCATTCAGGAAAGGCACATGTTGGCGGAGTGTTGGAGAGGAGAGCCCTGACTTGCCCGGGAGGTTGATTGAGTCTCTACCCCGGAGGACACGGCACAGAGGCAGGCACCTGTGGGTACCACGAATTGTGAGTAAAGCTTTGAAACTGCAAGCTCTGGTGTCCTCCATTCATTCATCGCTGGCACCTTCAGCACCGCTACATCTGGGCACCAGCATCTATACCCTTCTGCGCCTCTCCTCATCCATTGCACCTACACTGCCTTGGGGTTACAGCTTCACCTGTGGGGAGCTACACCATCTAAGCTGCAACACACCATCAGCCCCAGAGGATCTGCACGCAGCATTGGCTAACACCTCACTTGCCAAACACCACAGGTGGCGTCACGAACTTTCCATATAAACTACATTACAAACATCATCCGCCATTGATATTGGGCACCCAGGGCCATGGACCTGGCACCGCTGCTGTGACACATCCCTGTTATGAGCTCATTTTCTGCTCCACCAGTTGAGAGTTCACCTTCCGTTCTCCCTCTGGTGGTGACAGGAGGTAGTGAGGTTGGTTTAAGTGGTAGTGATCTGCCACCTGATGAGGAAGATAGCGATTGGATCTCTGGAGTATCAGACTGGATATAAGACAGCCGACGCCCTATCCTGGTGCTGGTGATTCTGTCTGCTTCTCAGGTCTTGGACTTCAGCTCTCTTCCAGTCTTCTCAAGTTAAGTTTGTTTTTTGCTAATGTTCACACTTGAGCTTGTTGGTCAATTCAGTTTCTTGTGTGGTCAGCTTGCACCTGCTGGGGCTATGCTGAACTTCCACTCCTATTTATCTGTATTTGCCAATTTGCCTTTTTGTCCCTTATTAGATTGGCCTCTTTTTGCTCTGTTTCAGAATATTTCAGAGTGCTGATATAGTGGGAGAAGTCTAGTGACTTCAGGGTTAATCAGACGTGTTGGACATTATTTTGGTAGGGTTTTTTGGCAGATTGCAGACAGTGGCTTTCCTTTCCTGTCCTTTCTAGTTAGTCGGGCCCCATCATTTGCTCAGCCTATTTTCCTGCCTGTGTTTGTGTTTTCATCTTGCTTCACCGTCAATACATGTGTGGGGGCTGTCTTTCCCTTTGGGGTCTGCTCTGGGGCAGTTAGTTTTCTCTTTTCTTGCTTTAGGTTTATGTAGACCTCCGGTGGTGATGAGGCATTTAGGAACAACGTAGGAACGCTCCACTGCTACTGTTAGTTGTGTGGTTAAGATCAGGAATCTGCAATCTGCATAGTTACCAACCTCTCTGGTTTTCTGGGACTTAGCTTTTTGTTGTTCCTCCTCGGTGACCCATTCATAACACATCCCCCTGACACCGGCCCAGTACCGAGTACCCCACAGCCCTGGGAGGGCAACCCACATACACACACACAGGTAATACACACACACACGCACACAGGTAGTACACACACACACAAACGCACGCAGTACACACACAAATAGTACACACACACGCCACAGACACACATAGAAATGCCACACACAAATAGGTTATACTCACACTTGCAGGCGTCTTTGCTGGCAGGCTGTTGGTGCTGGCACTGGCAGGCCTCTCGGTCCTGGCTCAGTAGTGGCAGGCCTCTTGGTGTCCTGACTTGCTGTTGGCAGATGCTGGCTTCTTGTGGCAGGCTTCTTGTGGCAGGCCTCTTGATGCTGGCAGAGGCTGGCTGGCAGGCTGTGTCTGTTCTCTTTTGTCTTGGTGCTGGTACTGCATGTCTGGGCCCAATTAGCCCACCTTATATAGTTTTTGGACTGTCTGGAAAAGTATCTTTTTTTCTGAGCATGCTCAATGCGGAAAAGCGGATTCTGCCGCGGATCCGCCGCCCATAGGCGGCCATTCTATCGCATGGTGGACAATGGCGGATCCGCCATGTTCCGCCATTTTGACGCAGACAAAAACGTTACAAAGTCCGTCCACCTTAGACAGAATCCGCCAGAAATCTGGCGGATACGCCAAATAGCGGATGTAATGGACGACCACTAATGTAATTCAATGGGAAAAAACGGCGGATCTGCCAAAAAAATAGCGGATCCGCCATTTTCAAAAATTAGCGGATTTTGACTGACGTCGAAAAACTGAAGTGTGAAACAGGCCTAAGGCAACTCTTTCCTTCGTTCCTCTGGTCCATATTGAGTGTGATACACACCATGTCACCAAACAGCACAGTGAGTATCTGTAGCCTTCTATACAGGCCCACTCACTGATTCCAAGATTGTACGCACCTGTGATGCTAATTAGTGGACACACCTTGATTTAACATGTCCCTTTTGTCACATTATTTTCAGGGGTACCATCATTTCTGTCCAGGACTATTTCATGAGTTTTATTTTTTTTTAAATTCTGTGGAAGCATGGTTGAAATGTAATGTCTGACTTTCATTTGTTCATTTTCATAATTTTTTTATTTATTATTTCTTTTGACAGATTCAAGTTATTTCTGTGACCATTGTGGGTTTTTCTGTCATTACAAGAGGGGAACCAACAATTTTGACGACGTATGTATATGTTCAATAGGCTCAAATAATTTTGTAGTCATATGTAAAAATAACCTGACAAACTCCAACCTAATCAATCTGTATACTGACATAAAGTTTGATCTTTGTGTTTTTCGCTAAACTCATGAAGTTGTGGCCAACACTGTTAAGTTAATCTATGACACCTGCAGAGTGAATCCGTGTTCTGGTGCATGTATGCTCAATCGCTTTCTTTTTACATTGTGGATTTGATAAATAACGTTCCATCTTAATCGTAATCATTCTTTTATGCTCACTTTAACGTTACAAAATCTTCACCAATTGAAAATAATATGAAACATTTTCATTTAAGTGACTGTCAGGTAACATCTGCTGAATCTGTGGGAAGTCCAGTAACCGTGACTCTCCCCAGGGAGCAGCACTGTTCTTTAACAGGAGAAACAAACTTTACAGCAGAAGATTTTCATTTGAAATTCAGGAATGTGAGAGGGAGAGAAAATATCCAAAATTGTATTTAGCTAATTAACCATTTCTTGTATTCAAATAGTAGACTCCAATCTACATGCTATTTTCCAGTTCACACCAGATATCAAGTTAACAAGTTACAGGGATTTTTAATTTTACGAGATAGATAATTTTGATGACCTTTCTTCTGAGACACTCAATGACGGTGCCACGTCTCCATCACTATTTACATGGGGAAGGGATCTAATCTACATAAGCTGCTGTACCTGGTGTCATGCCCATAGGAGTAACATAACCTTTTGTACTGGTCTCCGGGGATCCCAGAGGTGAGACGGCGCCAACTGATATATCATTGATGGATAGACCATCAATGTTTGTGACCCAGAGAACCCCTTTTACTCATCTCATAGTTATTCATAATTCCAACACCTCAGTACAGATGCATGCACAATGATGCACGCTACCCAGCAACCTCTGCTTGTTCAGTATCTGCACAAATCTTACTCAGCTTAGGCCTCTTTCACACTTCCGTTTTTTACAATCATTCAAAATTCGCCAGGTTTTGAAAAAAACGGATCCGCAATTTTTTTTGCGGATCCGTTTTTTTCCCCATTGACTTCCATTATCGGCGGATTTTGACGGATTGCCGTCCGTTGCATCCGTTTTTGTGAGGATCCGCCACAATGTTGCTGTCCGTTAACATCCTCAAAGATTTCCAAATGGAGCTTGCCGGCGGATCCTCCAGACACTGATTTAACCCCAAGTTCTGTCTGGGTGCCGGACAAAAAAAAAAGTCTCTCTCTCCCTCTCTCTCTCTCTCTCTCTCCTTCCTTCCCGGCGGTTCCTTTAAATTTCCTCATTTTGTGGATCCATCAAAAAACGGATCCTGTGTCATCCGTTCACATCAGTTAAGAATGGATCCGCTTCTCCACCTTTTTGGCGGATTGTAACTGACACAAAAAACTGAAGTGTGAAAGAGGCCTTAATTTAGTCCTTGGAATAGTTGTCTTTACATAAGGGACTATCCAATAATCTTATTACAAACTAGATGTCTCAAAAAGCACTAAAGGCACAAGGTCTGCCATACTTTTAGGCTATATCTGTCATATATAAATTGTGCTGATCATAAGCTGTTATGTAGAAAACATTGATAACAGGTGTTTAACAAGATGTTGGCAGCGGATTATTCAGGATACTCTCCAAACGTGTGACAATAGAGCTTCTTTATTCAGGAACAATCAGGAACAATATATGATAAGCTTAATAGATCAGGAATAAATCATTTGTGTCTGTATCTGTGCAGCACCTACAGCAGGCTGCTTCTCTCATACACAGACACAGTAAAAAAACAGGAAATACAGTCACATGCTCTCCCTGTGTGATCCTCTGGGAGGTTTTTTTGTTCTAAATTTATAAACAGCATATAAATCTAGCAACTAAACACTCATAGACAGGAATGGAGTTGTTGCACCAAACATATTCCAACACAAGAATAGAATGGTTACAGAAGTACTAGCTGAACATACAGTTGATCCTAGTGCTAAAGTTGGCCCCAAACGCTTCCATCAGTGCTATCCCATCAACAGTAATTACCATTAAGACTCTCCACTTTCTATGTCATAATTGTACTATTGGTGGCTTCTTATGTGGTAGTGGGGTATTTGCTGCCTTCTAACGCACCATTTCTTAGACCATGACTCTGGCATTACTTTTACGAGATTGATAATATTGATGAGCTTTTTCTGGGATTTCTAATGAAGATATTGTGTCCCCATCAGTATGAGTGGCTGTAGTAGCTCATAGGAGTACCACAACATTTTTGTATTGGTCTAAGGGTGTGCTAAAGGTCAGATACCTACTGACATAGCATTGAGTATCAACGTTAGAGTCCCAAAGAACTCCTTTAACTTTTCCCATGTTCATAATTCTCAGACACCATGACCCAGCTGCTACTGCTATCTTCACATCTACTACAGCGTTTCACTGATTACTGTGGGAAACTTATGGGTTTTCAAGGAGCACTACCTTTCTTTGCTAATTTTGTAATATCTGAGAAAGACATGTGTGTCTCATGATGTCAATGGATATGATGCAAACATGAACTACGAACTCCCTCTGCCCAGGCCTTAATATCCTTGCGGCCACCTATGGTACTTCCCCTAATTATGTAAAGCCCAGATGAGACACCACTATTTTTTATGATACGGAGGTAGCAAATACAAGCAAAGAAAGGCCGGTTACAAGAAAAAAAGTGTTTTGATTACTTTCATCCCCTTCAATGATTAAATCAAATGGCTTCATAATAAAACAATGCATTAAATTGGTAATACAGACACTTAAGCAAAGGCTGAACTAATTCCAGTTCCAATTGGGGAATGTCTTTAGTAGCCCCCTTGTGTCTCACCCGCTGGTCAATGTGTCACTTCCAGGTTATTACTACAGCCCTTTAGTTCAGAGACAATTCAGCCTCTCCTTGCTGGCAATGGCAGGTCCCAGGTTCACAGTGTCACATTTCCAGCTGTTGGTAGCCGTCAAACAGATCAGATGTTTCTAGTTACATACATTAGATCCACAGTGACCACACCAAACAGCAGTTGTCTCTCCTTGGGCATCACCCACACTCTGCATCGCTGTACGCAGTTCTCTGTCAAATTTAACAGAGGGATTCTTGCCAACCCTCTTGTCCTCTTCATTGCTTTGCATTATACAAAACTCTTGGCCACATTGGCCTTACCTGACATGACCAAGACCAGAACACGGGGTATGAAGGGTAGTCATCTGCATAGGGCACTATTTCTTGACTAAGCGAGGGGGGGGACACATTTCCTAGAAAGAAAAAATCCTGATATTTCTGAATATCTGCAGCCACCTGTCACCTTCCTGTTGGCGCAGGCATTCAGCATAGCGATGACTCACCGCTCTCTTTTTTTAAAAATTCTATTATTTTACCAATGAATGGAGGCTATTATACCTAAGACCTGTTGGGACATTCCCAGAGGGGCTGATTATGGGAACATAAGGGGGCTGTTAGGAAATCAGAAGAGGGGCTGGCTATTGGGACATAAGGGACTGGCTATGGAGACATTACAAGAGGGGCTGTGGGGACATAGCAAGAGGTACCTTGGGGACATGACAAAAGGGTGACTATACTGTATTGGGGGCTGTTGGAGACCTAATATTGGGGGCTCTAGTGACCATCCTGTATAGGGGGCTTTGCGGGATATTATACTGTATATTGTAGGGCTGTAGTGGATATCATACTATGTGGGGTGCTGTGGAAGACATTATACTGTATATAAAGGGCTGTGGGGACATTATGCTGTATCGTATGACTTGGAGGCTATAATACTGTATGGGGTGCTGTGGGGACCCTCATACTATATAATGGGGGGCTGTGGTGGACATCATACTGCATGGGGGCTGTGATAGACATCATAGTGTATATTGGGGGCTGTTGTGGCTATTATACTGTATAAGTGCCTGTGGTGACCATCATACTGTGTAGCAGGACAGTGTGAGGAGGGGCTTCAGTTTGGAGAGTATAATGTGTAGAGCTGAATGGCATGAAAAGGGACACAGTATGAGCTTGGAGAGGGGGCAGTGTGAAATATGGGCACAATATGGAGAGAGGTAGCAAAGCAGCAAAGCAGGGAGACAGCGTGGAGCTATAGAGAGTGTAAGGGAAAACAGTGGAGAGGGGACAGCAATGGTATAGTCTGTGGCTTATAGGGTCAGATGGTGTGGCAGTTATGGTTGATAACAGTAGACAGTGAGTCGGTTACAGCTGATAATGTCAGGCAGTGAGGCGGTTATACTGTACCTCATTAAGACGGACAGTGTGGCTGGTGAACCTCATTAAAGCAGATATTGCGGAGACCATATACCAGAAGAGGTTTGGTTAGGTCATAATATAAACAGATATTTTTATGCCAAGGGTATTTTAACCCCGTCACCTCGAAGCCTGTTTTCATCTTCCTGACCAGGCCAATATTTTCAATTCAGACCAGTGTCACTTTATGTGGTCATAACTCTGGAACGCTTTAACGGATCCCACTGACTCTAAGAATGTTTTCTTGTGACATATTGTACTGCATGACAGTGGTAAAAATTTATTCAATATAACTTGCATTTATTTGTGAAAATATCAGAAATTTGGCAAAAATTTGGAAAATTTTGCAATTTTCAAACTTTTGTTTTTCTATGCCCTTAAATCAGAGAGTTATGTCACACAAAATAGATAACAAATAACATTTCTCAAATATCTGCTTTAAATCAGACAACTTTTTAAATATAATTTTTTTGTTAGGAAGTTATAAGGGTTCAAAGTTGAGCAGCAATCTCTAATTTTTCCAACAAAATTTACAAAATCATTTTTTTAGGGACCACATCATGTTTGAAGTGACTTTGAGGGGTCTATATGACAGAAAATACCCAAAAGTGAAACAATTCTAAAAACTGCACCCCTAACAGTGTTCAAAACCACATTAAAGAGAAGTTTTTTCACTCTTCAAGTGCTTCACAGAAATTAATGGAATGCTGAAGGAAAAAATTAACATTTAACTTTTTTCACAAAAATTTTACTTTGGACCCCAATTTTTTATTTTAGCAAGGGAACAGGAAAAAATGAACTCCAAAATTTCTTGTGCAATTTCTGCTGCTGCTACCCCGTATGTGGAAGAAAACCTTTGCTAGGGCACACAAGCAGGGCTCAGAAGGGAAGGAGCGCCATTTGACTTTTTGAATGCAAAATTTGCTGGAATCATTAGAAGACACCATATCGCATTTGGAGAGCCCCTGATGTGCCTAAACAGTAAACCCCCCCCACAAATGACCCCTTTTTTGAAACATTACCCCTCAGATAACTTATCTAGATGTGTGGTTAGCACCTTAAACTTCCAGGTGCTTCAGAGCAGTTTATTATGTCGAGCCGTGAAAATAGAAAATAACATTTTTCCACCCAAAATCTTCTTTTAGCCCCAATTTTTTTTACTTTCCCAAATTACGGAGGAAAACTACTGTTTGTGCACAGGGCAGGACACGGAATGGAAAGAGCGCCATTTTACTTTTTGAATTCAAAATTTGCTGGTATCATTAGCAGACGCCTTGTCAAGTTTAGAGAAACCCTGATGTGCCTAAAGAGTGGAAACACTCCACAAGTGGCTCTATTTTAGAAAATAGACACATCAAGGAACTTATCTAGATGTGTGGGGAGTACTTTGAACCCACAGTGCTTCATAGAGGTTAATAACGTTGAGCCATGACAATTAAAAAAAAATCAAATTTTTTCCTACAAAAATGCTCTTTTAGCCCCAATTTTTTTTATTTTCACAAGGATAACAGTGTAAAATGGACCAAAAAAGTTGTGCAATTTCTCCTGAGTGCAACAATACCCCATAAGTGGTTTAAACTACTTTCGAGGTAAAGTGCAAAGCTTAGGCCGGTTTCACATTTGGGCTTTATAGCGCAGCGACGGCCTGCCCATGGCCGCCACTAAGCCCCGCCCCCTCCCGGCTCCCTGCCCGCCCCATCCGGTCATCGCCGCCTACTAGCGCACATGGACGCTTGCGATCTGCGCACCCTATCTTTAGCATAGGGTGCGCAGATCGTGCGATGGCCGTGCGCTATCAGGATTTTGCCATGCGCTGCACACTTTTGAAGGTGCGCCGTGCGCGCCGAAATGCAACATGCTGCGTTCGGCGCACAAGGGCGCACCTTCAAAAGTGCGCAGCACACAGCAAAATCCTGCTAGCGCACGGCCAGCGCACGATCTGCGCACCCTATGCTAAAGATAGGGTGCGCAGATCGCAAGCGTCCATGTGCGCTAGTAGGCGGCGATGACCGGATGGGGCGGGCAGGGAGCCTGGAGGGGGAGGGGCTTAGCAGCGGCCGTGGGCAGGCCATCGCTGCGCTATAAAGCGCAAATGTGAAACCGGCCTTAGAAGGGTAGATGTGCCATATTGGAGTTCAGATTTGGCTGGATTAGCTTGAGGGTGCCATGTCACATTGGTAGAGCCCCCGAGGTGCCAGAATAGCAGAATCCCCCATAAGTGACCCCATTTTACAATCTATACCTCTTAATTAATTTATCTAGGAGTGCCGTGATCATATTGACACCACAGGTGTGTCAAAGAATTTTATACCATTGGCAGTGAAGAAAATATAATTACATTTTTACCACCAAAATTTTGTTTTAGCCCCAGATTTTACGTTTTTGCAAAATGGGTCAAAATGGCACCAAAATTGTCATACAATTTCTGTTGAATGTGGAAATACTCCATATGTGGATGTATAGTATTGCTTAGCCATGCGGCGATACTCAGAAAGGACGGAGAGCTATTTTACTCCTGTAGCGCATAGAATAGTTTGCAGATTCCATATATAGAGCCCCTAAGTACTATAAGAGCAGAATTTCCCCTCAAATTACCCCATGTTGGAGATTATACCCCTTTGGGAATTTATCTAGAGGGGTGACAATTTTGACACCTTGGGTGTTTGAAAAACAAACAGCAGTGGATGTTGCTGTGTGAAAATTGCAAACTGTCAATGTGGTGGCCATATGTTGTAGTCCCTAGTACGTTGCAGTCATCAGTACGTTGTAGTCACCAGTACGTTGTAGTGCATAGCTCGTGCTTCTGGAGACATGCACTCGTAAATTAGACAGGCTGTCATCACTACAGAATTGCCAAACATGTGACCGCTAAATGTGGATTAAGCACACTATGGTGCTCAGAAGGGAGGGGGCATTAGGATTTGGGAGTGCAGAATTTGCTGATTTCTTTTTTTTTGGGGGGGTGCAAGGAGCTATAGCGCTTTTTCAGAGCCTTTGTACTACCAGTTATGTGGATATGAGTGGGCACTTGCTTTTTTTGTGAATTGATTTGAAGCTTTTGAAGGGAACATTTCACATAAAATTTGGATCACATTTATCTGGCGCTCTGCACTGAGCACTTACATTGGAGTTTACATCTAAAACTCTGAGTGACATGAATCAGATGAAATCCTCGAGGGATCTATTTACTATAATGTATCAGCAGACTTACTCTGGACTCCGTTTGACCTCTGTTCAGTGATGTCCTTATTTTCAGAGCACCGCTGGACTCATAGGTGGCCAGACGTCGTCAACAGTGCCTCCATCTGCCTAACTATAGGGAATCTTCCACCAATGGTTCCATCTAAATCACGTATTTCAGAGATTTACACAGAAACCCTGGTGTAAACGCTTAGCATAGAGCGCAGGTTAAATGTGCACCGAGTCTTAGATTACAGCAATACCAGAATTATAGTTTTAAAAAGACACTTTTGATCACCATGTTTTGATAGCTATAATTTTTCCATGTTTTTGCTCACAGAATCATGTGATGGCTTGTTTTTTTGTGGGTGAGTTGACATTTTAATAGGGCACATGAAATTTTTTTATCTCTTTCTTTTCCGGTTTTTGGGAGGCAGAAATAACAAAAACTAGGAATTCAGGAATTATTTTTTGGGGATTTTTTTATGCCATTCCACATATGGTAAAATTGATAAGACAGTTTTATTCTTCAGGTTAATATGATTACAGCAATATCTAATTAATATTTTTTTTTATGTTTTGGCGCTTTTACACAATACGAGAGGCTGCTGATAAGTCTTTTGCTTTACCCAGAAAGAAACGAGATTGGATGTGAACACACTTCTTACATCAGTATTCCAAGTTCTGTAAGCCTTGCAAAAAGGTTGTGCCTCAAACAAGGCATCTGTAACAGTCATGGCATCAGAAATGGGGTGAAATTTGGTACGATTGAGGTGTTTCTTCAGGTTTGGAAGCAGATGGTAGTTGGAGGGAGCTAGATCTTCTGAATAAGGTGGGTGATCAACCAGCTGGAAGCCCAGCTCCACCAGTTTTGCCTTGGTTGCTTGGGCAGTCTGAGCAGAGGCATTGTCTTGCAATCGTAAAAACTATTTTATGGAAAAAATAATTATTTTTGCATCGCTTTATTCTGAAAGCTATACGTTTTTCATTTTTCTGCTGTATGGTGGCTTGCTTTTGCAGGACAAGATGACGTTTTCAGTAGTACAATTTTTATGTAGATAGATCATTTTGGTCACGTTTTATTCCACTTTATAATGACAGATCACTGATCTAATATTCTGCAATGCTTCGGCACTGCAGAGCATTAGATCAGCGTCTCATATGCAGGGAGGAGGCATTTCAGCTCGTTACTATGTTTCTTCATTACTGTGGTTCCTGTATGGTCCTTAATCTGATAATGATGATAAAACCATTCCCAGTATCTGCTTAAGGACATACTGTCAGTTGTAGGTTCATGAGATTTAAATGTATATGGGACTGACTTGACATTACAATTGAATGCTGTACTAAGCTTGGTGATGCATTCATGTACTGATGGGGATTCTGGTGCTATATTCATGTACTAATGGTGGCTCTGGTGACGTATTAATGTACCGATGTATTTATTTACTGACAGTGGTTCTTGTGATGTATTCATGTACTGATGCAGGTTCTGATGATGCATTAATGTACTGAAAGTTCTGGCGATGCATTTATCTACTGATGGTGCTATGGTGATGTATTCTTGCACTGATGGTGGTTCTAGTGATCTACTAATTTAATAATGATGGTTCTGGTGCTGTTTTTATGTACTGTTGATGGTTCTAGTGATGTATTCATGTACTGGTCATGATTTTGGTTGCCTATTTATGTACTGATGATGGTTCTTTTGATGAATACAGCACCAGAACTATCATCACTACATGAATACATCACCAGAGCCATCAATAGCACATGAATACAGCACCAGAACCATCATCACTGCATGAAGATGTCACCACAACACCATCAGTACAAGAATATGAGACCAGTACATCACTACCAACAGTACATGAATACATCACCAGAACCACTATCCATACAGGAACATGGCACCAGAACCACCATCAGTTTTATTGCGAACTGTATTTGTTGCATGACGGCTTTTAAAACCATTACACACTTCCCTTTAAAATGGGGATTGTTTAGCTTACTTTGGGGTATCCACCAAATGCTGCACACCTTAATTGAAACCAAATGGCCCTCATTATAGTTAAGTAATATTACTTTCCATGACTGTCCTTGGGTTTGACATTTTAAATATAGGGTGTCAATGATGAATATTGTTATTTATCCATGGTACCATATAAATTGTCTGCAAATAATGAATGATTCTATATCTAACTATGAGAACACACTCCCTGTTGAGCCTCACCTCTAAAGTACACCATTTTTTTACTTTTGCTGGTATTTTTTAGTGACAATTGTAATGGAAGGGGTTGTCAGAGCTTGTTACCTCACCCATCAAATGAGAAGGGGGTTGCGTTAGGGATCCTGTTACCTTAGTCTTTGACCTATTCTTTTACAAGTGGGCTGAGGGTTCATATGGGGCACCATCAGCTTCATCTACCAAGTGCACCAAAATACATTGTCCCGGCCCTGTATATGACCACGAGGGGGGTGACCCATCTTTGAGCTAACGCCAAATTCAGATATCTGTGAAGCACAATCCATGTACTGACTGGCCACAGGTCTCCCAGGCCAAATTTAACAGCATCACAGGAATATACGAGGCTGTCAAGGTTAGCTCAGTAGATCAATGGCCAGTCTCTGCATCGCGGTTCATACTTAGACTTAGACATAGTCTGAATGAAGCCTAAGCAGCCCTGTACCAGACATAGAAGGTTAGACCACACCTACTGTACATGACATATTGAAGTAACATTTAAAGGCACGATACACAAAGCAAGCATTTCTAAGGCCTCAAATCATTATAACTACCAATTTTCAAGCCAGTCTTGATAAGGAGATGGGATGGAGTCAGATGCTCCTGATTCATTAAGTGGTGCACTCGTCTTAATAAATCAGGAGAGTTTGACTAGTGTTGGGTTCTTCCATGCACCACACCAGAAATATTACTCCAGTCAGTGACTGGAGTAAATTTTCTGGCATAAGAAACAACATAACTTATTTTGGTGGAGATGGGCAAAGCTGGTGTGAAAAAATGAAAAATTACAAAATTTTTGCTCAACTCTGATTTGGACAAAAATTTTGCAATTTTTCAATGCTATTTATCCTAGTTTTCTGGGCCAGGTGGGCTTCTCTACATCTTACAAATGCATGAACCATATTATAGTTAAGTTTTTAACTGATAAAATCCACTGTAGTATGACAATATGACATGCATCTATATCAGAGTAAATGATAAGTGTATGTGTTGGGCCTGGTACCTGTTTAATATATTTCCAATTTAGTTAATTTAGTGCAAATTGAAATACTCACAAATATTAAAGGTGATAACGATTTCATATTAATTTGATGATCAGTATAGTTCACTGCCCCAGTATTAAATCTCTATACATAACTCTAATGAATTAAGAGGAATGTATAGCACTCACACATGAAACTATATATGTAATGTAAACTTTCACCAAAAGAGAATGTCATTATTAATCCGTACGCATAAATAAACCTTAGCTCTACACAACTGTGATCAAAGGGTAGGCCGTAGATTCTGGAAGTTCTAATTACATGGATATTAACTTATAACACGCATAGTAGAAGGATTGGAGATATTGAAGTTGTTATTTTCTCTTCCTCAAGAACCAAACACCCCACCATCATGTACTTCATAGAGGAGTGTGTAGCATTACATTTTCAATTACTGTATATACTCGAGTATAAGCCGACCCAAGTATAAGACGACCCCCCTAATTTTGCCACAAAAAAATGGGAAAACTTATTGACTCGAGTATAAGCCTAGGGTGGAAAATGCAGCAGCTACTGGTACATTTTAAAAATAAAAATAGATACCAATAAAAGTAAAATTAATTGAGACATCAGTAGTTTAAATGTTTTTGAATATCCATATTGAATCAGGAGCCCCATATAATGCTTCATACAATTCATGATGGCCCCATAAGATGCTCCATACAAAATACACCCCATATAATGGTGCACAAAGGTTAATAATAGCCCCATAAGATGCTCGATAGAATAATATGACCCATATGCTGCTCAATAGATTATGCCCCCATAAGATGCTCCATAGATTATGCCCCATGTGCTGCTCCATAAGATGCTCCATAGATTATGCCCCATATGCTGCCCCATAAGATGCTCTATAGATTATGCCCCATATGCTGCTCCATAGAATAGGCCCCATATGCTGCTGCTGCAAATAAAGAAAAAAATGACATACTCACCTCTCGTCACTGGGGACCAGGTGCCGGTGTCCTGAGCAGGTGGATACACCAGCACGCTATGGAGGACAGATGCCGATGTCACCACTGGCTCAGGGCCCCGGCACCTGAGATATTCACCTGTCCTCATTCCACCGCTGCGCACCACTCTGTCTTCCGCGTCCCTCTGTCAGTGACTGTGACCTGAGCGTCACAGCCAGAGGATGCAGAGGATTGGCACGCGGCGGTGGAACAGGGACAAGTGAATATCACATATACTTACCCTTCCTGGCACGGTCTCTGCAGCCCTGCTTCTCCCACGTTCTCTGGCGGCTCTTCCTTCCTTCAGCGGTCACGTGGTACCGCTCATTAAAGTCATAAATATGCACATATTCATGATTTTAATGAGCGGTACCACGTGACCGCTGAAGGAAGGCGCCAGAGACCGTGGGAGAAGCAGGGGGGCTGCAGAGACGCGCCAGGGGGGTAAGTATGATCGGACACCCACTCTCCCCCTCCCCCACCTACCCCCTGGCGTATATGACTCGAGTATAAGCTGAGAGGGGGACTTCCAGCCTTAAAAAATGTGCTGAAAATCTCAGCTTATAGTCAAGTATATATGGTATATTGTTCTGGAGTCTTGGACAAATTTTTGAGAACAATTGTGATACCATTAAGTGTGCTTATTTTTGGAATAATTCTGCTCCTTAGGCGGCATCTCTGGTTAAGGCAATCCATTTACAGGTCAGCTTAAAGGGAATCTGTCAGCAAGATTGTGCTCAGTAATCTACAGATAGTGTCAAGTTGGCACCGTTATACTTATTAAAATGATACCTTGGTTGATGAAATCCATCTTGTGGTTGTGGTTTAATCTTTTTTTTCAATTTTGAGTTAATGATATGCTCGTACACCGGAGTGGGGCTGTGGGGGGTCTTCATGTGGTGCTCTGATTAGATATTCATGTGCATGGCTTCTGAGTCTGACATGCCACTGACTCCTCAGTGACCTAGCTTACATAATGAACATTGTATATATTCTGGGAAAAAAATCCCCTTCTGCAGGCAGAGGCTTGCAGAGGCACCTGCACTGCAGCCTGATCGCATATGTAGAAACTGCAGGTACATGGGATGTCATCACAGGCAGGAGGCAGATCAAGAGTTAACAGGTTTATTATCAACAAGTATACTCCGCGCAGGGAGTGGCAGGACAAGGGGGTGTGTTAGGGAGACTGGCAGAACTGGGAGTTTGGACGGGGAAGGGCAGGAATGAACGAAAGTTCGATAGGAAGAAAAAGGACAAACTTATTAGTCTGTAGTCTTCTTGATTGCAGCATCTCGGTTCTCCAACGATGGCACCGACAACAGCGGCAAACGACATATCAGAGGTATCTGTAGATAATGGGCTTCCAATCCACGGAGCAGATGAAAAGTCTTTGAAGGGTGCAGGGAGCTCCTGCGCTCACGAACGAAAAACACTGTGCTCAGTCTAGTACGAGGGACTGCCGGAACGAGGCTTCGCTCCGCAGTGTACACAGGTATTTGGCTAATAGGCTCTGGCCTAGTCACCTGCTTCTCACTGCACCACGCGCACGTTACAGTCTCTGGTTTCAATTATGAGTCACCTCCCGACACGGAGAATAGCGGGGAACTGGCAGTCTGTCGTCCACATACAGTGGACCTGTGTACAGGGGATCTGTCAAGTTGGCATGCACTCAAGGGATGCTCTGCCTTCAGAGCTGACACTGCGCCCGACTGTCCCCTTAGCTTTCCCGCCTGGACTGCTCTGGCCCCGGAAAACAATCGCCAAATATAAATTCGGGACGAGTATGGTATATTGGGATTCGAGATCGGTAACACGGGCATTTTTATTAAAGTTGGTAACATTCAGTAAAAGATAGAATTAAAGCTGGCAATTCATGTGCCGCATTCAGTAAGATAACAGCATGACAGTTTGTAATAGAGTATATACTGTAGAATAGATATACACATATAATACATAGATATATAGATGTCAGTGACACACACACATATATTTATACTAGATGGAAGCCAGATGCTATCTCATCGGAAGAGTGGTAATGTCACGATGGGGGCAGGCTTTGCAGCGTTGAGAATCTCTCCTCCCAATGTGCTCACCCACCTATCCACTTTCTCTTTCCCCATGTGCTAACTTCTCTCATCTGTGCTCTCTTCTTTGACCTGTCTCCCCATGTGCTATCCCCCTTGTCATGTTTCTGTGATAACTTGGATAGCTATCCTTTTCTTTGTTGGTATATTCTTGGTATTTTTTTGATGTTGGCATTGATATTTGCTTTTTAAAGGGGTTTTCCCATGAACGAAAGTTAATTTAAAAAATTTTCTGTGTATGACTGTGTACAGAACATACCACAGCTCCTGGGCAGTGGAGGAAGCAAAAGACAATACTGACATTACCGCAGGAGATCGCAGAGGATACATTTTGTGAGGTAAAATTTTGTTTAAAAACAGTCAGTGAAATATTTTACCTCACAATATGAATCCTCTGTGATCCCCTGCTGCAATGTCAGTATTGTCTTTTGCTTCCTCCCCTGCCCAGGAGATGTGGTATGCTCCATACACGGTCAGACACAGACAATTTTTAAAATGAACTTTTGTTCGTGGGAAAACCCCTTCAATGTGACTGGCTGCCTGTAGACATGTTGCGCATCTGCCACCGGGATCAGCCAAATGATTCACTGCGCCTGAGCGGAATTCGCACAGGCACAGTAAGTCAGACCGCTGCCATCTTTGTGCAGACAGATAGCGGCGGTCGCATTAAATATGTGCATGCACTCCTCCTGTACAAAGATGGTGGCGATCAGTGAATCATTCGACTGATCCCGGTGGCGGCGTGTTCGCGATGGTGTTCCGCTGGTGATACCGCGAAGAGACTGCCTACGGCACATACAGCGCGTGTGTGTGGTGCATACGGCATATACAGTGTGTGTTTGTGTGTGGTACGTACGGCATATACAGTGTGTGTTTGTGTGTGTGGTGCGATGGTGTTCCGCTGGTGGTACCGCACAAGAGGCTGGTACCACCAGCAGTTTCCGTATTGAGACACCCATTACTTGGGTGTCCCAATATAGCGGTCGGTGAACATCAGCCTCTTGCAATTCTGGGATCAGGACAAATTATATAATATATACTGTATATATATATATATATATATATATATACACTGCTCAGAAAAATATAGGGAACACTCAAATAACACATCCTAGATCTGAATGAATTAAATTTTCTCATTGAATACTTTGTTCTGTACAAAGTTGAATGTGCGGACAACAAAATCTCACAAAAATAATCAATGAAAATCAATGGACACCTGGATTTGGAGTTCCACACAAAGTTAAAGTGGAATGTAATGTCCTTAAAACAAGTCAAAATGATGCTCAGTATTGTGTGTGATCTCCACGTGCCTATATTACCTCCCTACAATGCCTGGGAATGGTCCTGATGAGTATACACAAAGACAAATGCTCCTGATGAGGCGGCGGATGGTCTCCTGAGGGATCTCCTCCCAGACCTGGATTAAAGCATCCGCCAACTCCTGGACAGTCTGTGGTGCAACGTGACATTGGCAGACGGGGCGAGACATGATGTCCTAGATGTGCTCAATCGGATTCTGGTCTGGGGAACAGTCAGGCCAGTCCATAGCTTCAGTGTCTTCATCTTGCAGGAACTGCTGACACACTCCAGCCACATGAGGTCTGGCATTGTCCTTCATTAGGAGGAACCCAGGGCCAAATGCACCAGCATATGGTCTCACAAGGGGTCTGAGGATCTCATCTCGGTACCTAATGGCAGTCAGGATACCTCTGGCGAGCACATGGAGGGCTGTGTGTCCCTCCAAAGAAATGCCACCCCACACCATTACTGAGCAACTGCCAAACCGGTCATGCTGAAGGATGTTGCAGGCAGCAGATCGCTCTCCACGGCGTACCCAGACTCTGTCACGTCTGTCACATGTGCTCAGTGTGAACCTGCTTTCATCCGTGAAGAGCACAGGGCGCCAGTGGCAAATTTGCCAATCCTGGTGTTCTGTAGCAAGTGCCAAGCATCCTGCACAGTATTGGGCTGTGAGCACAACCCTCATCTGTGGACCTCGGGCACTCAGACCATCCTCATGGAGTCGGTTTCTAACCGTTTGTGCATACACATGCACATTTGTGGCCTGCTGGAGGTCATTTTGCAGGGCTCCGGCAGTGCTCCTCCTGTTCCTCCTTGCACAAAGGCTGAGGTAGCGGTCCTACTGCTGGGTTGTTGCCCTCCTATGGCCCCCTCCATGTCTCCTGGTGTACTGGCTTGTATCCTGGTAGCGCCTCCAGCCTCTGGACACTACGCTGACAGACACAGCAAACCTTCTTGCAACAGCTCGCATTGATGTGCCATCCTGGATGAGCTGCACTACCTGAGCCACTTGTGCGGGTTGTAGAGTCAGTCTCATGCTACCACGAGTGTGAAAGCATGACCAACATTCAAAAGTGACCAAAACAGTAGGCCAGAAAGTATTGGTACTGAGATGTGGTCTGTGGTCCCCACCTGCAGAACCACTTCTTTATTGAGGGTGTCTTCTTAATTGCAAACAATTTCCATCTGTTGTCGATTCCATTTGCACAACAGTATGTGAAATTGATTGTCAATCAGTGTTGCTTCCTAAGTGGACTGATTGATTTCACAGAAGTTTGATTTACTTGGAGTTATATTCTGCTGTTTAAGGGTTCCCTTTATTTTTTTGAGCAGTGTTTATTACATAAATAGATAGAAGAAAAGCCGGCAATTCATGTGCTGTGTACTGTAAAATCACTGCAGGAGCCGACAGGATAGAAGAATTGGATTACATACAGTAAATACAAACAGAATAGGTAGATATATAGATGTCAGTGACAAATACAATTAGTACACTGTGTGTGTACACGCAGAGGTGATTTCACCGGGAGAATTTCACTGCGGTGAATTTCAACTGTGGTGATCTCCCCTTTGCACCGTGCAACTTTCTCACGGTGCTAGTGGGGATCTCACCAAGGTCACTGCAGTTCACACCAGCTGGGAACGCAGTCTCAGTGACGTCACCACTTGTCACTGAGGTTGCGCTCGCAGCGGTTCAGTCACCAGTGGTTCTCATCCTGGACGGTCGCATTTTGACACCGTCCAGGTTGAAAACTATTGCTCATCTAGGCATAGATTACGGTGTGGGACAGAACGTCAGACAGGTTTGTTATATTGTTGTTTTATTATTTTAGCTTTATTACAGGAGAACGAGGGCTTCGGTGGAATTAGGCGAGGTTGTAAGTATGGTTTAAGTAAGATTATTAAAATAGTCTATGCCATTTTTTTCAATTAAAAAACTTTATTATTGGTGTGTGTGTTTTTATACAATGTGACTATGGGGTTAGTAATGGGGGGTCTTATTGATGCCTCTCCATTACTAACCTCAGGGCTTGATGTTACCTGACAATACAACGGTGACAACAACCCTACAAATATGACCCCCACTTGCCACCACTACAGGGCAAGTGGAAAGGGACAGGCAAAGTGCCAGAATTGGTGCATCTAATAGATGTGCCTTTTCTGGGCAGCTTTAGACTGGGGGGGGTCAATATCCATGGCCCATTACCAGCCTGAGAATACCAGCCCCCAGCTGTCAGCTTTAGCAAGGGTGGTTGTCAAAAATGGGGGGACCCCATGCTGTTTTTTTAATTATTTATTTAAATAATTTAAAAAACAGCATGGGGACCCCTCTATTTTTGATAACCAACCTTGCTAACGCTGACAGCTGAGGGTTGCATCCCCAGCTGTAAATTTTACCTTGCTGGTTATCAAAAATAGGGGGGGAGCCCATGCAGGTTTTTTTTGAAATACTGTAATTTATTTTCATCTCAAGAGTGGCTGATGAATACCCCCATCTGACTCTCCTGCTCTCACTGTTATTAATGGAAGCAAATGTTAGCTGATAGGAGCTGTAGTCCCATCAGCTGACACCAGTGACCGGAGGTAAACTTTTTACCTCCGATCACAGCTGAGCACAGCGTGGGAACCACGGCTCTGTGTTCAGCGAGGATGATTTCACTGCCGATCAGAAGCGCTATGCCTGTGTTTCCCATGTGTTAACACAGTTTGGGAAACACCGGCTTTTGTGCTGTGTATGTTCAGCTATATCTGGCGATTTAATGGACGATTAAATTGGTGAATATTGCAAATTCAGCGATCGTGAGCTGAACGAAACATTGAAATATTCGGTCATCTCTAATTGCAATGTTTGGGACATACAGGCAGCATTCAGGATGTGCGGGGAGAATCCACTGATTCTTCCCGAACTCCCTGCACACCGCCTGTATGTCTCAAACATTGCAATAAAGGACTGATTTTTAGGAAACTGTGAGTGCCACAATTCTTCTTTTTTTCTTTTCTTGACTCACTAATTTTTGCATTAGCTGAGCACCACTATATTCCTCGTTTTTATAGCGCATAGGTTCATAACAGGGTGAATCATTAGAAAACTGCAAAAAGGAATGGTGCCGAAAACGCACAGGCAGGTTTTTATTGAATGACATTCTTGGGTGAACTATCCAGCCAAAAACTTTCCCCTTACAAGTAAAGCTTGCCATTAGCTAATGATTTGAGAGAAAGGTAGATGGATGGCCAATCATGAAGAATTTATTGTGTTCTGTGGTCAATGTTTAAGGGAACCTTAACTTCTTCCGGAACACCCATAAGTGATAAATGTCTGGGCTGTCCATGCTCTAGACTGCAGTGATAGTCTAAATTGGTACTGCATAGTGAAGTAGCTGCATGCTATCATGTAGCTACAAGAGTATGGAACAGGCTGTAAGATAAAGAAGGCAGAGATAGCAATAAGCTATCTCTGCCTTTTTATCCCTGTATATTCAGCACTGAGCAAGTGCTGTTTATACAGTAATAGGAAGCGCTGACATTGCTTCCTCCTTTATACCAAGTAGCATAGCATAGCATAGTAGCATAGTAATTAAGGTTGAAGGGAGACTTTAAGTCCATCTAGTTCAACCCATATCCTATCCTAACTTGCCCTAACATGATGATCCAGAGGAAGGCAAAAAAACCCCATGTGGCAAACAGTAAGCTTCACATTGGGGAAAAAAATCAGACTAGCTCCCTGGATCAACGCAACACTAAGGAAACTAGTGTATATACCCTGTAATATTATACTTTTCAAGAAAGGCATCCAGTCTCTTCTTAAATTTTAGTAGGGAATCACTCATTACAACATCATATGGCAGAGAGTTCCATAGTCTCACTGCTCTTACAGTAAAGAATCCACGTCTGTTAGTATGCTTAAACCTTCTTTCCTCCAGACGTAGAGGATGCACCCTTGTCCTTGTCACAGGTCTAAGAGTAAAAAGATTTATTAGATAGGTCTTGGTATTGTCCCCGCATATATTTATACATTGCAATAAGATCACCCCTAAGCCTTCGATTCTCCAAACTAAATAACCCCAAGTGTAATAACCTGTCTTGGTATTGCAGACCCCCCAGTTCCCTAATAACCTTGGTCGCTCTTCTCTGCACCCGCTCCAGTTCAGCTATGTCTTTCTTATACACCAGTGACCAGAACTGTACACAGTATTCTAAGTGTGGTCGCACTAGTGACTTATATAGAGGTAAAATTATGTTCTCCTCCTGAGCATCTATGCCTCTTTTAATGCATCCCATTATTTTATTTGCCTTTGCAGCAGCTGCCTGACACTGGCCACTAAATGTGAGTTTGTCGTCCACCCATACACCCAGGTCTTTTTCAGTGACAGTTTTGCCCAGTGTTTTACAATTAAGCACATAATTATACATCTTGTTCGTTCTACCCTAGTGCATGACCTTACATTTATCCCCATTAAAGCTCATTTGCCATTTATCAGCCCAAGCTTCTAGTTTACATAAATCCTCCTGTAATATAAAATTGTCCTCCTCTGAATTGATTACCCTGCAGAGTTTAGTGTCATCTGCAAATATTGAAATTCTACTCTCTATGCCCCTTACAAGGTCATTAATAAATATGTTAAAAAGAAGCGGGCCCAAAACTGACCCCTGTGGTACCCCACTGCTAACCGTGACCCAGTCCGAGTGTGCTCCATTAATAACCACCCTTTGTTTCCTATCCCTGAGCCAGCTCTTAACCCACCTACACATATTTTCCCCTATCCCCTTTGTTCTCATTTTATGTATCAACCTTTTGTGTGGCACCGTATCAAAAGCTTTTGAAAAGTCCATATATACCACGTCCACTGCATTCCCTTGGTCCAGTCCAGAACTTACCTCTTCATAAAAGCTTATCAGATTAGTCTGACAGGAACGGTCCCTTGTAAACCCATGTTGATATTGGGTCATAAGTTTATTCTTCTCCAGATACTCCAGTATAGTATCTCTTAGAAAACCCTCCAGGATTTTACCCACAGTTGAGGTTAAACTTACTGGCATATAATTTCCAAGTTCAGTTTTTGTCCCCTTTTTGAATATTGGCACCACATTTGCTATACGCCAGTCCTGTGGTACAGACCCTGTTATTATGGAATCTTTAAAGATTAAAAATAATGGTCTATCTACAGTATGACTGCCCTTAATTCCTGCAGTACTCGGCGGTGTATCCCATCCGGGCCCGGGGACTTGTCAATTTTAGTGATTTTTAGACGCCGCCGTACTTCCTGCTGGGTTAAGCAGGTGACATTTAATGGAGAATTTTTATCCCTGATCATGTTATCCGTCATGGGATTTTCTTGTGTAAACACTGTTGAAAAAAAGTCATTTAGCATATTGGCTTTTTCCTCATCCTCCTCCACCATTTCACCCAGACTATTTTTAAGGGGGCCAACATTATCATTTTTTAGCTTCTTACTATTTATGTAGTAAAAGAATATTTTGGGATTATTTTTACTTTCTCTGGCAATGAGTCTCTTTGTCTCAATCTTTGCTGTTTTGATTTGCTTTTTACAGAATTTATTTAATCTTCTGTATTTAGTTAATGCCTCATCACTACCTATTTGCTTTAATTCTCTAAATGCTTTATTTTTATCTCTTATTGCTCCCCTTACAGCTCTATTTAGCCATAGTGGTTTCCTCCTATTTCTAGCATGTTTATTCCCATACGGTATATATTGTGCACAGCTCCTATTCAGGATGCTAATAAACGTCTCCCATTTTCTTTGTGTATTTTTATGTCTCATGATTAGTGTTGAGCTTTCCGATACCGCAAGTATCGGGCATCGGCCGATATTTGCCGTATCGGAATTCCGATACCGAGTACCGATATTTTTTTCGTATCGGATACCGGAATCGGAAGTCCAAAATGCAATGAGCCACTCTTGTGGCTCTGATTGGCTGCCGAAATGACGTCATCATGATGCGCTGTCTGTGCGCATCATGATGCGTCGTCAGTTCGGGCCTTCGGGGGGGCTGTGCCGACTGTCCGGGGGTCTGTACCGGCCTGCCGGGGGGCTGTGCCGACTGTCCGGGGGTCTGTACCGGCCTGCCGGGGGGCTGTGCCGGCCTGCCGGTGGTCTGTGCTGACTGTCCGGGGGTCTGTGCAGGCTCCGGGGGTCTGTGCCGGCCTGCCGGGGGGCTGTGCCGGCCTGCCGGTGGTCTGTGCAGGCTCCGGGGGTCTGTGCAGGCATCGTCCGATGGGACTACAAGTCCCAACGGGCGATGCCTGCTACCATGACAGTGATTGACACATTAGCCAATGATGGGACAGTAGTAGTCCCATCATCCGGCTAATGTGTTGAATGTAAAAAAAAAAAAAAAAAAAAAAAAAAATTTCACATGCTACATACATGCTACATACATACAACATGCATACTACATATAACATACATACTACATATATACTACATGTAACACACATACTACATACATGCTACATACAACATGCATACTACATACATGCTACATACCACATACATGCTACATACCACATACATGCTACATACCACATACATGCTACATACATACTACATACATACTACATACATAATACATATATACTACATGCATGCAACATGCATACTACATATATACTATATATACTACATGTAACATACATACTACATATATACTACATGCTACATACATGCATGCAACATACATACTACATACATAATACATATATACTACATGCATGCAACATACATACAACATATATACTACATGCATGCAACATGCATACTACATATATACTATATATACCACATGTAACATACATACTACATATATACTACATACATGCAACATACATACTACATACTTGCTACATACATACTACATACATGCTACATACATACTACATACATACAACATATATACTACATGCATGCAACATGCATACTACATATATACTATATATACTACATGTAACATACATACTACATATATACTACATGCTACATACATGCAACATACACAGTACATGCTACATACATGCAACATACATACTACATACATGCTACATACTACATGCATACTACATACATACTACATACATGCTACATACATACACTACATGCATGCAACATACATACTACATATACACCACATGCATGCAACATGCATACTACATATATACTGCATATATACTACATGCATGCAACATACATATATACTACATACAATACAAACATATAGACATACAGTACATATAACATAGAGTACATACTCACCGTCACTTGTGACTTTGATCCCCGAAGCCATTGTCGCCTGAGGAATAAATATCAAAATAAAAAAACACCAATATACTTACCCTGATCCGCAGAAGTCCACGAGGGTCCCACGTCGATCTTGCGTGGAGAACACTAGCATCAGCTGATGCTACCGTTCTCTACCAGCTCCAGGAATACAATGACGGAAGGTAGGTATCCTTCCGCACTGTATTCCTCCACCACTGTAAAAAAAAAAGTCCCTAGTCTCACTTTATGCCATTGCTGCATGGGAAATTGGAAATTCCCACGCAGCAATGGCATAAAGTGAGACTAGGGACTTTTTTTTACAGTTTTTTTACATGTTGCATGCATGTAGTATATATGCAGTATATATGCAGTATGTATGTAGCATGTATGTAGCATGTATGTAGTATGTAGCATGTATGTTGCATGTAGTATATATGTAGTATGTATGTTACATGTAGTATATATGTAGTATATATGTAGTATGCATGTTGCATGCATGTAGTATATATGTAGTATGTATGTAGTATATATGTCGTATGTATGTAGTATGTATGTTGCATGTATGTAGCATGTAGTATGTATGTAGCATGTATGTAGTATGTAGCATGTATGTTACATGTAATATATATGTAGTATGCATGTTGCATGTATTTTTTTTATTTTTTTTTACATTCAACACATTAGCCGGATGATGGGACTACTACTGTCCCATCATTGGCTAATGTGTCAATCACTGTCATGGTAGCAGGCATCGCCCGATGGGACTTGTAGTCCCATCGGACGATGCCTGCACAGACCCCCGGAGCCTGCACAGACCACCGGCAGGCCGGCACAGACTCCCGGAGCCTGCACAGACCACCGGCAGGCTGGCACAGCCCCCCGGCAGGCCGGCACAGCCCCCCGGCAGGCCGCACAGACCCCCAGAGCCTGCACAGACCCCCGGGCAGTCGGCACAGACCCCCGGCAGGCCGGCACAGCCCCCCGGCAGGCCGCACAGACCCCCGGGCAGTCGGCACAGACCCCGGAGCCTGCACAGACCCCCGGGCAGTCGGCACAGACCCCCGGCAGGCCGGCACAGACCCCCGAAAGGCCCGTACAGACCCCAGAGAGGCTGTACAAGGCAAAAATAGGGTTTTTCTTATTCCGATACTGGAAGTCCCATAGACTTGAATGGGACTTCCGGTATCGGAATCGGCGATACCCGATATTTTTTTTAGATCGGCCGATCCATTCCGATCCGATACTTTTAAGTATCGGACGGTATCGCTCAACACTACTCATGATATCGTCCCAGTTAATTGCATCCAGATCATCTCTCATCCGTTGGAAATTTGCTTTCCTGAAGTTTAGTGTCCTTGTAACCCCTCTACTACACATCTTATTAAAGGATACATGAAAACTTATTAATTTGTGATCACTATTACCCAAGTGACCCCCAACCCTTAAATTTGATATGCGGTCTGGCCTGTTGGTTAATATTAGGTCTAGCAGTGCCCCCCCTCCTGAACCAGCTGTAAAAGGTAATTGTCTCTCATAGTTGTCAAAAACCTATTACCTTTGCTGGAACTGCAGGTTTCAGTTCCCCAATGTATTTCAGGGTAGTTGAAGTCCCCCATAATAATGACTTCTCCTTGAGTCGCTGCTTCATCTTTTTGCTTTATGAGGATATTCTCTGTTGCTTCCATTATTTTTGGAGACTTATAACAAACCCCTATCAGTAATTTATTATTTTTCCCCCCTCCCCTTATCTCCACCCACAGGGACTCTACATTTTCATTAGATTCATATATATTATCACGAAGGATGGGTTTTAAGGATGATTTTATATATAAACACACGCCTCCCCCTCGTTTATTAGTACGGTCATTTCTGAACAGACTATAGCCCTGTAAATTAACCGCCCAGTTGTGGCTCTCGTCCAACCATGTGATCGCTGGGTGTAGGAAGGGAGTCAGAATGTCTGGGTACTAGCAAACTAAGTCAGCTCTGCTATGCAGACAGGAGACACAATTTCTACTGTAACTGTCATGTTGTGACAGTAGGAATGTTGAGGAAGAGAGACCCTATACTGTCTCTAATCTAGGAAAGCCCTGGTCTATCTAACCCCGGGGTTACTCCTGAAGGTGGCGATGCCTGGTTCTCATACCTCTCTGTGCTGCTATGAAGTTCTATGCAGCTTCAACCCTCCCGCAAGTAAGGCAAGGGGCTGGATTATAAGGGGTAACACCAACTGAACAGACAGGGGAAAACCAAGGTGCATTCAAACATCAGGCACACAGGATAAAACACAAAGGGAAGATGGAAGCACAGTAGTGGGGCAGAAAAGCAACACAAAGGAATGCCAACATGGGGAAGGAAGAGGTATTCACAAAAAACCGCTTGCAAAAATCTCAAGAAAACAAGAAAGACCCTCCAGAAACATCTTCTCCAATGCAGCCAAGAACAGAAAGAAGATTATATTACTCTCATTGAGAGAAGCCAGGCACAGGTTTATATAATGGAAGTGTGTGGTTCCAATAAGCAGCACAGCCAATGAAAAATCCTACACCCTTTCCATGCTACAAGAAACTTGTTAACTCTTGAATTACCTTGAGGATTTAAAAAGGAATTGTGTTCAGCTAATCACTGAAAATGTACCACAGGACCCAGCAGAATGTGGCACATTCATGACTGTAACTGGGGCTAATACACCAGCTCCAGTTACAGGGAAATCAGATTTAATAGCTGTATTTAAATGTTGAAATGATCCCCCTCAACACTGCACAGAGGTCTTTTATGACCTAAGAGGAGGCTTAATGTGTGAATTAAAAGAAAAATAAATAAATAAAAAATAGGAATAAATAGATAAAAGAGTCAAGGCCAATCCAAATGAATGAACATGTGTCTGACGTATAAAAATAGTTGTTACAAAAAGGGGAATAAATTTAAAATATATGTTACTGGTCCTTTGTATTCATAAAATAGGAAAAATGTGAAAACAGACATTTATTTAATTTATCTTCCCATCAAAATTGCCCAATAACGCTAAAAAAAAAGAGTGTGAAAATAATAAATATTAAGCACCTTATATCATTGAAAAAAAACAAACAATACATTATTGACTATCTGATCGAGAGAAATGTTTTACAACTTTTGATACAGTGCCTGGTCAGGAAAGGTATGTGCTTGCCTGACATGAATATCTCATCTAGCTTATTGGATGGTACAGTGTGAGTCCTTTTAGAAAGAAGCTGAGAATGTGGGTAGTTTTCCAGGCATTAGTGCTGTGGCCATCACTTCGAAAAACACAAATAACTCATACTTGGTTATACTTGTAAATCATATATTTAATCTGCTGTTTACTTCTTCCTATTCTAGTGTTCTTTTGTTTAAAACACATTAACAAGAAGCAAAATTGTGACCTCTGTAACCCTGCATTTTGGAATAAACTTTCAAAAACTCTATCTTTCTCTTCTTTCCACTCACAATTACATGACCTTTCTCGTTAACATGATATTGCCGCACTGTTGCAAACACAGAAAATCTCACTCTAATCTAGAACATTCACATCAATAACGAAAGCTGATTTCTGATAAATTGTCAACAAATTCATATCTATTCTACATTGTTAGATTATATATATATATATATATATATATATATATATAATTTTTTTTTTTTTTTTCAAAATCACCAGGTGGAAAACTAGTTATAAAAAAAGATCCATTTCACATTTATGTTTCTATCACCAGAAACATTGACTGGATCATTCCTAAGCTGCAACTTATTAAATAAAGCACATTTCACAACAGACTAGGTCATGGAGTTATTTGAGACTCCCACACACCCAATTTACCTCCTGACAAAGTAAAATTTCCATACGCCTCGCAATCTACAAATTGGACTAAATATATAAATGCTGCAAGGATGAGAATGTGATATCTTCTAGTCAGTTCCTGCGTTGTATCCACTATTAGAAAAAAGTAGCGTATTACTCCTGTAATATACATGTTTTAAGGGGAGCCATCATTGCTCTTGTCATTGAGCTCTCTTGGCATGTCTTCTTTAGGGTGCATTAACATTAGTTGACTATTGTGTTCATTGAAATGATCAAATCCTGATAATCCCAAGTGTATACAGGCTGTCAATCACCCTACAAACAAGCATAATGCTCATTTGTCAGAAAAAAATATTTTTAAGTCAGCTTAAAAATCATCATTATCGACAACATATCATCCTGTGTAAACAGGAAATGTGCGCGCCGAGAACAAAGACAGTCTATGCGCACAGAATGATATGTTGCTGATTGTTCTATGTGCATGTGAAGCAAAGTCAGCCTGTTTACGTAGGATATTTAACAAACTGCCAATAGGAAGCCCATCAGTAGTCATTTAGTGCCTGGGTATCCAATTTAAATGATCTTTTTTCGCACTGAATTCCTCTTTCATTAGGGAGATTTACAATTATGATCCCTAGATATAATGATCCACATAAAGGAAATAATGCTAGTGCTAATAGATTTTGCTGACACTACTATAATGGCTCTGGTTTTAATGGCGCAATGACTTCTCTGAAAGACCCTTTAAACCTACTACTTCTTCTCAAGTATTTGCATAACCGATAGCTTTTTTATATGGCCAGTCTGAAACGGAGGGGGTAGTTGTGATTGAGAGTCGCAGCACTGGCATACCCTGGCCCTCCGCCCTATTAACACATGGTAGTTCAGTCACTTGCAAGTCAGGGTCCATTTCACACTGCCGGGAATCCTTTTCCTTAAACATCACACAATGACAGTCAGAGTCCAGGTTCATCTTCAACAAAAAATTTTACTCAGCTCCATCCAGTTTAGTCACAGAAACAGCACAAGATTCTTCGCAGAATATCACCATTCCTTTCCCTGTACTGTCCCTCACTCCTCCAAGAATATCCACTGGATCCGCCGGTCCTGCAGCTTCCTTACTAGTCAGACTAACCTGCTTCAGGAGTTCCCCACCTGCTTCCCTCTTCGAAGGTGAGGTCAAGAAATGACTCTTCCATTCCTTACCAGGCCATAGGCCTCGGACGTTTAGGGTTGTTCCCACGAAGTTAGCTGCTACCGTTCTGATGCTGCCAAGATATTCCTCCACACTCCCGGCCCACACCAACTATACACTGACTAATTCCAGGAAGCTCCCCAACTACTCTCTCTTAGCCCCTCCCAACTAACATAGTCCTATTGGTCTATCTAATCCCTATTCTATGTTATCTTATTGTGTGCCCCCTACTCTGCTAGTCCTACACTATCCCTATATATATATAACACATGAACATCAGTACATTTGCAATACACTATATAGGGAAGTATGCAAGGAGTGCAGGGAATTAAACTGGCCCCCACACTTTGACGCAGTTTGTCAGCTTCCGTATTAAGGCCTTAATATCAACCAATACCTTACATATATTGATTTGTTTGTTGTGCACTTTTTATATATTTTTTCCAGGGTGCAGTTGGGCCCAAATGGTTCTGCAACCTTGTGACCTCTGTTCACACGGGATGCATTCTAGTTGGCATTGGGCAGCCCCCCTATATGGTGTTACTAAGAGGTTGTGAGCCAGAAGCCCTGCATTCCCTGTGTGAACACTGCCATATGTGGATTATTTTCTCTGCACTGGTGTACCACACGGCCAATCCCTGATTGTAGGCTGGCTGTTTCATTTGGTATTTATGCACCTGTGCAGCAGCCATTTTACTTGGGTCCGCTGCACCCTGGATTAGTGCAGATGCATTTGGGCCTGTCTGGTTTGTAGCTGAATTTTTTTGGAGGATTTTTTCCTCTTTTTGTGGTTTTCATGTTAGAGTAGGGACTGACAAGTGTAAGGAACTTTGACGCAGTTTGTCATCTTCCATATTAAGGCCATAATAATAACCAATACCTTACATATATTGATATGTTTGTTGTGCACTTTTTATATTTTTTCCAGGGTGCAGTTGGGCCCAAATGGTTCTGCAACCTTGTGGCCTCTGTTTACACGGGATGCATTCTAGTTGGCACTGGGCAGCCCCCCTATATGGTGTTACTAAGAGGTTGTGAGCCAGAAGCCCTGCATTCCCTGTGTGAACACTGCCACATGCGGATTATTTTCTCTGCACTGGTGTACCACACGGCCAATCCCTGATTGTAGGCTGGCTGTTTCATTTGGTATTATTGCACCTGTGCAGCTGCCATTTTACTTGGGTCCGCTGTACCCTGGATTAGTGCAGATGCATTTGGGCCTGTCTGGTTTGTAGCTGAATTTTGTTGGAGGATTTTTTCCTCTTTTTGTGGTTTTCAGCAAGGATTTAGTGAAAGATATCTCCTGGGAGCAATCATTACAAGGTGTTTTACCAACTTAAATAATTGGATTGCAGATCATCAATGCATTGACATCCCCAAATCCCAAGTCACTCTTTATTGAATATCATGATAACCTTCTGGGAAAATTGTGCTTTTCATTAAGAGTAATGGTTTTCCATTATCTTGTTTTTGTTACTTGTGAACCTTTTGAATATCCTTCCAGTTATTATGCTCATTAAGGGAAAGAAAAATTTCACTGAAATCCTCTTCTGGACTGTCATTTAAAAATCAGTGAAGATCTCTGAAAGCTTGTATGCATGATAACTAGTGATGAGCAAACGTGCTCACCACTACTCGGTACTCGCCCGAGTATGACTGTGCTCGGTGTATTTGGTGAGCACCGAGTATTTCCAGGATTACTCGGTGGGAACTTGGGTCTCCACCCAGGAATTTTGGCCTACTTTAAAGACCAAATCACGGTGCAGGGATTGTCTGCCAGGCCATAAAACACCACAGCCATCTTTCTTGTGGTCGTGCAGTGATTGGCTGGCCGCACAGCATCATCAGGGGTATAAGGGACCGGACGCCGCTCTGCTCAGCGCATTCAGCTCCAGATTGAGAAAGTGTAGGGAGAGCGGCTGCCTTGATAGGGTCAGAATTGGGCATTTCTTAGTTAGTGTGGGGTCTACCATCCTAAATACTCACATCCAGCTCAAACCAACAGTCCTCCTAAGGACTAATTCCGAAGTATATAGGTTCCTGTGTTAGGCAGGCAGGGGATTGTATGTCGTTTTATACACATCAGTGCAAGGCCTGCAGGCACTGTATGTGTGTATATAGAGCATTGCATACATCAAGAGGGTCCATTCCCTTCCTGTGTTCTGGTGCTGCTGCTGTTACCTGTGGGATATATAGCCATATTATAGCTAGCCCCAGGTGCAATTGGAATACAGGCCACACATTTTTTACTGTGGTATCTCGGTGCCAGCTCATATCTGTGCGTGCTCAAAGTTTGGCCAGTTTACAGATTTGTTCTCTTTTTTCCCTGGCTATCAGGTTTGGTTAAATACACCAGTATTTAGGCAAAAAAAAAATACAAGCCACACATTTTTTGCTGTGGTATCACGTTGACAACTCATATCTGTGAGTGCTCAAACTTTGGGCAGTTTACGGCGGATTTCTTTTTTTTGGCCTGGCTGTCACTGTTGTTATATCCAGCAGTCTTTTGTATCCAAAAAATTTAAAAAAAATAATACAGTCTGTTTTCTCAGGCTGAGGCCTGGTGTATCTGTGGTGGAAAAATCTTGGTTTGCAGGCATACTTATCACATCTAATTTTTCTCCAAATAAATCCATTTGAATTGAGCTCTTAAAATATTTCAGTCATCCATTTAAAATGGGCAAGGCAAGGGATGGGGAAGTGTACATGATGCTGATGGTGCACGCACGGGCCGAGGCCGTGGACAAGCTGAAAGTGGGCCACAGCAAAGACCCACATGTTCGCGCTCAAGCTTCCTGTCCCAGTTTCTAGGGGACCGCACCACACCACTTTTGAAGCCAGAGCAGTGTGAAACAGTTGTTGATTGGATAGTGGATAATGCTTCCAGTCACTTAGGCCTCTTTCACACATCAGGTTTTCGCCGTCAGGCGCGATCCGGCGCTTTTGACAAAAACCGGATCCGGCGAAATGCAATGCCGGATCCGGTTTCCCCCCCATTGACTTGCATTAGAGCCGGATCAAGCCGGATGGCCATGCGTTTCATCCGATTTTCGCTGGATCCGGCAATGTGATGCGATCCGGCGTCTGGAAAAAACGGCTACTGTAACGTTTTTTGTCTCCGGCGAAAAAGCCGGACACGCCGGATCCGGCGTGTCCGGCTTTTTCATACAATGAAAGCCTATGAGCGCCGCAATGCGCCTGATCCGGCGATAGCCGGATCCGGCGGCCGGATCCGTTTTTTTTGGTCTGAGCATGCTCAGTAGCTCTGCCCACAAGACATATATAAAAGCAAGACAGTGGGACCCTCAGCCACACCCAACATGACACCCAAGCCAAGAACCAGGAGCAGGAGAAGGCAGCAGACATCTGCAGCAGCACCATCAGCACCACCCCAAATGGAGCAGCATGCTGAACAACGGGAGGGGAGTCCAGCAGCAGATGAGAGACGGTAATTATCAAATCCCCCATTCCTCCAAACTAGGGCTATGGAATATCAAGATATTCATTGGCCCTTTGTTTCTCTTTATTCAACAGCCGCCCAATAGATGCAGCAGCAGCAGCAGCAGCAATGGCAGCAGCAGAAACCCCACCCACAGCCATGGAGTCTGGCCATGAGGAAGACAGCACATCTTCTTCTGGGAGCCCTCCCTCGCATCGTCAGCGTTTGACGGTAAGTTTTTATTTCCAAAATCCATCATCTCTGTAATATATGTCTATTCATTGCCTTTTATTTCAAAACAGGAATCACAAGATGAAGAGGAGCTCCCAGAAGAAGAAGGAAGGGGTGGACAGAGACCTGGAGTGGGCTCACAATTGGTAAGATTTTGGCATCAAACGCAGAAACACAACATCACACTACACACAACACATAGAAAACAATGTTCTGCAGACCACACACAGCAAACAAATGCCTACATCCAAAGACATAACATTTTTTGTTTTCTTCTCTAGTCTTTCCAATCTGGTGCTCGGCCAAGAGGTCCTCGCAGTGCCTCCCGGGGTCGTCGGCGACAGCAACGCGGCGGTCACCAGCGTGTAAGTATAAATATTTTTGCTTTGTTTTTTTTGCACTTTTTATTTCATTTTTTTTGTGGAGGCTAATTATGTTATTTTTGTCTTTTTCTTTAACAGCCTTCACAGCGTGCTCCCGACTCTGACGGTGAGGATGGAGGGATTGATGTGGACCGCCTCATCGATCTCGTCAGAGAAAGGGAGCCGCTCTGGAATATGGCTGACCGCCGCCACGCTGACCTTATCATTACCCGACGACTCTGGGAGGAAATCTGTTCGCTCCTTGTGGACCGCTGGGAGGACCTCGAAGCTCGGGCCCAGATTAAAGAGCGTAAGTATATACAGTACCGGTTGCTTGATTTAAACCAGTGTTTCCCGAACTCCAGTCCTCGTGGTCCCCACGGATCATGTGTTCAGGATTTCTATTTACTTTGGAAATCCTGAAAACATGACCCCTGGGGACCATGAGGACTGGAGTTTGGGAAACACTGATGTTGTATACTAACCACTTTGTCCTTTCTCGTTTCAGGGGAGAGAATTGTGAAGCGGTGGCGGTCTGTGAGGGATCGTTTCAAGAAGGAGTTCAATAAAGAGATGCGGGCCCCGAGTGGATCTGGAGGACGCAGGAGCAAGTACAAGTACGCACGAGCCCTGTCGTTCCTCCGGGAGACAATGCTCACCAGAAGGTAAATATTACACACCACATGTGACAAAAAAATGTTTAGATGTAACTTTTTTTTTTCAGCCAGGGCCATACCATGTCACTATTTTAATTGTTTTTTTTTCTCTTTATTCCACAGCATGGTGAGCAGCACTCGGGAGCCTGCACGATTGGACCCTTCTGAGGCGATCCCTGAGGAGACCGGCACCGAGGGACACTTCGACCTCCCCGGTACATCTGCACCTTCCCAGCCTTCCCACACATTCGACCCATCTGTCCCATCCACCAGCACAGGAGCATCGTGGCCGCCTACATTACATGAAGCTGCTGGTGAGGAGATCGCTTTCCCTTTACCCCACCCTTCTGCCCCTGTCACCTCTAGTACACCTGCGGGTACTGAGCGGCAGAGGGGTCAGGAAAAGAGTTATGCGCCAGAGTTCTTGCATCTGAATGCATCTTTCCAGAACTGTCTAAAAGTCTTGTCAGAGCAAATCTCCGCAGGCTTTCAGCAGATCAACTCCAGCATTCTGGCGGTGAATACACTTCTGCAAACCATGCATTCAGAAGCAAGATCTTCACCAAACCACACCTTTTTCAGGTCTGTTGTGGAGCGCATGGCAACACTATCTCCTACCCAGCAGATGCATGTAATGCATTCGTGCCACGGTGCTCTACAGCAGGTTACCTCCCAACCTCCACCTCCCACCACTGTAGTTCCTCCACCTGCACCCCCTCCAGCCACTTTCCATCCTCCCCCTCCTATTACATCTGCACCCCCTCCAGCCACTTTCCATCCTCCCCCTCCTATTACATACCAGCAACCTGCCCAGTACCAGCAACCTCCCCAGTACCAGCAACCTCCCCAGTACCAGACATCTCCCCACTTCCAGCAACCTGCCCCGTACCAAACTCCTTCCCCGTACCAAACTCCTTCCCCATACAACTTTCCATCAACATCATCTGCTCCTACAGTCCCTGCCCAACCCTCCACTCCACCGCCCACCACCTCTTCTGCCTCCCACATGTCCACCCATTCTGTAGCTTTTTCCACACCATCACCTCTAACTGTTCCTTCCCCACCACGATCCCAGTCCTCTCTCCACACTCCCATTGTCGAAGTGTCCCGCAGCCCCTCCAGCAGTATTTCCACCCCTCACTACACAGATTTGTAATGTGTGTTTTGTAATAAAAATGCCCAGTTTTTTTTCAAACCTTTATTAAAAAAGTTTTTTTAACTTTAAAAACAGTTTACAAACAAAAAAATATTTTAAATAAAAGTTAAATTATTGTTTACACTGGTTGTCTGTCATTTCTTTCTGCGGCGAAATATGTTTAAAAAAAGGTTAAATAAAGGGTATTTAAAAGGTAAAAAGGTATTCAAAACCAGGTATATAACTGTGGGTAAATTTTAGCTTTTTGCCACAGTTGTGTTCCTGGTTGTGTTTGAAGCAAAGTATTTCACCTAAAAAGTTGTGTTTATTGTTGGTGATTTCCTAACAATGTACACAACTTTTGTTAAAAGGTGAAATACTTTGCATAAAACACAACCAGGTACACACCTGTGGCCTAAAGCTAAAAATAGAGACCATGACAAGATAGCCAACTTTGGTTGGCAAAGGTATATACTGTTGGTACAGAAGGTACACAAGTTTGGTTAGGGCACAAATCTTTCACACTCTGTCATCCTGCCAGTGTACTCTGCCTTGAGGTGACATAAAGTATAGGGCAAAATTGTCCGTCATTACTGAAACCGTCACAGAACTTCTAGTGGTAATGTCATGGTAATCTTGCAAGGTGGTTTCTTCAGAGGTGTCCTCAATGGAAATGGGTTCCTTGCAGATAACAAAATTGTGGAGTACCACGCAAGCTTTGATCACCTCGTCAACAGTTTCTGTCTTGAGGTTGATCGCAGTCAATAGGACCCGCCATTTGGCTGTCAGAATACCAAAGGTACATTCAACCATTCTTCTTGCTCTTGTGAGGCGGTAATTAAAAATGCGTTTTGGTCTTGTCAATCCTCTGCTAGAGTACGGTTTCAAAAGGTGTTCTGACAGCTGGAAGGCTTCATCCCCTACACAGACAAATGGCATAGGTGGACCAGATGTTTGCGGCAGCGGTCTAGGTGGTGGGAACTGGAAGGTGTTTCCATACAGTTTACGCCCCATGGCAGACAGTTTGAAAACTTGAGAGTCATTGGAGAGGCCATAGGCCCCAATATCAACAGCAATAAATTTGTATTCCGCGTCAGCGATGGCCATGAGGACAATTGAAAAATATTTCTTGTAATTGAAATATTCCGATCCCCATCCGGCTGGCTTTACAATGCGGATATGTTTCCCGTCCACAGCGCCCAAGCAGTTGGGAAACTGACATATCTGTTGAAACTTGTCAGCAATTTCAATCCACCTCTCTGTTGTGGGCTCTGGTAAAAACTCTTCAGCTAAGGAGTCCCACAGTGCACGGCATGTGTACTTCACTATTCCAGATAAGGTGGAAATCCCGAGTCTGTACTGGAAATGCAGTGACGAAAGGGATTCTCCAGTTGCAAGAAATCTGTGGGGAATTAAAAAACAATCAATTAGTTTAAAATCACAGCATTACATACCAAAACTCAGCTATAACACTTGGAGATACAAACTACCACCAACAAGATTGCAGTGAAAGTGTGCTCTGATGCGATCACATCCAATAAATGTGGCTTACCTTAAAGTCACCATCAGACGCTCTGCGGGTGAAACAGAGAAGCGGCAATAGGTGTCCGCTTTTCTTATGAGGTGTGCAATGCGCTCCACCAAGTAATCAAAATTCTCCATTTTCATCCGAACATATCCAAAAAATTTATCCGGGTTTCGTCGAAGGTCCATGCAGAGTGTAGAATAGACCCCACGCGTCATTCTCTTGGCTGTGATGGGGTGGATCCACAAACGTCGTCTACGATGCCTGATGCACTGCTGTCTCACTCTCTCCTTCTCCAGAACAATCACCCTCAAACGATTCGCCTCCGCTATAAAATCCGCCAAATTCTTCAAAATATTTCCAATCACAACATCCATCTTCGCCAGTAACTTGCTCTTCTCTCCAACCTGCACTTTCTCCTCGACAACCTGTCAAAGAAGGGCTGTAGGAACACTCTATATATAGTTTTCCAGTAGCCAATCCCGTTTGGAAGGCCACAAGGGTCAATTTTAAAAACCGGATCCGGCGTAATCCGTCGAAAAACGGATGAACCGGATGAGACGGATCCGGTTTTGTCTGTCAAGAACAAGACGGATCCGGCAGAAAACCGGATCCGGCACATCAGGTTTTACAAAACATTTGCCGGATCCGGCGTTCCGGCACGACGCCGGATCGCGCCTGACGCCGAAAACCTGATGTGTGAAAGTAGCCTTAGCCACCACCACCACCATGTCTTCCACACGGTCAATTTTGAGTAGCCGTGTGTGTGGACCGGATATTACTCACTCTGATCCTCCTTCCTCCCACCATGCCGAGTGCCCTGAGACAACTGATCCTACACTCGGGCACTCCGAAGAGCTGTTCAGTTTCCCATTTGGAGATTCGTGCCTCTTGCCCGCTCTACTTGAACCAGGCCAAGATGATATTCCATTAGCGATGCACAAATCTTTGAGCAGCCATGGTCACAAGAGGTGGACGATGATGAGACACAATTGCCAGAAAGTCAAGAGGAGGAGCAAGGTGTGGATGTGGAAGACGAGGTGGTGAATGACATAGTGACTGACCCTACCTGGCAGGAGGACATGCAGAGCGAGGACAGCAGCACACATTGGGAAGGAGGTGTTAGGGCTGGCGGAATGCACCAAATAATAAAATGAGAGTAAGGTGCGTTTGCAGCCCGGGGTCCACCGTGCAGAGGTGGTAAACTGATGCTTAGTAATGGTAGATGTATATGATATATATAGCGGTATATAAAAGGACACACGTGGGTTAACGTCACCCGGTGTGAACAGGAGTGGACTCTGTTACGTCACAGAGCTGCAGTACCGTGGAACTTAAATGCCGGAGTCTGTTAGAGCTCACAGAGCTCGGCAAGGGGGTGCACAGAATGCAGTCACAGAACTCTGCCCCAAGGACACGGGCTCAGAGTCCCTCTAGATCTTCTGAGCACGTGGCGTCGCACCTACGGACACCACTGTAGACGCTGATTATGGTGGAGTGTCGAGCACATGCACCGTGGCGTGTAGAGCCACCAGTGGACACTGATTCCAGTCTCTGACTCTGCCTCTACCTACACCTAGACCTGGGCACTTAACAGGCTACAACACATGCGTACCAAGTGTAGGGGGTTCTTAATGAGTCATTCACCAGAGACTTTCATACATGCATACAACACTCACTCCACATGGTCTAATCTTTGTCTATATTAGCGCATGGCTGAGCGGTCATGCAAACCTTTTATAGCAGCGTCCTTCCGGGACCTTCCTAACCTTCCTGATGGTCCAATCCGAGCTGGAGAAGGACCTGAGCATGTGACCTCTGATCTCCAATGAGAGATCGTCCCAAGGGCATGCTCAGTGGACCAAAAGGAGGACTTCGTCCCTGTAGTAGCTCGCTGCTGACCAGCATGCGTTGCTATAGCTGGACCAGAGGTGACAGCAGCAACTAACCCCACAGAGCTGGTCTGAGCTGAGCCCCGGGATCGACAAGTCTGCTGAGTAGCCTCCTCTACGGCCGTAGAGGAATGGGAGACTGCCGAATGCAAGGCTCAGGATTCCTGCTGTGCAGCGACAGGAACCTGACGCCTAACAGGAGGTATATTACCAAAGCAAGCAGGAAGAAGCAGTGTGGTGGCCACAGACAAAAGGCATGCATCGATTCCCCATACCATCAAGAGGACTGAAGTTGCCATTCCAACTGTTAGATCTTCACGAGTCTGGTTATTTTTTAAAGACTCTGCGGATAACCCCAAACAGGCCATTTGCAGCACTTGCCATGCCCACATCAGCAGGGATAGCAAAACTACCAGCCTGACCACCATCAGCATGATTAGGCACATGGCAGCAAAGCACCCGACTTTGTGGGCCGAACCCCAGGTTCCAGGAACACTGTCTGCAGGAGACAACATTGCTTCTTCCACTGTTTGCGTACAAGCCAATCCACAGTTCATCGTGCCTGTGAAGATGCCATGGGCCCTGCACCTGTTGTTGGCCACAGTCAACCAGCACCATCATCAAGCCCATCCACGTCCTTGTCCCGGCCCAGCCTTCAGTTGTCTATACCCCAGTCATTGGAACGCAAGCGGAAATACGCAGTCAATGCCCCACAGGCCACAGTACTTAATTCGCCCATTTCGCATCTGCTTGCACTCGAAATGTTGCCTTTTAGGATCGTTGAGACGGAAGCTTTCTGCAACCTGATGGCGGCGGCCGTCCCAAGGTTCTTGGTCCCCAGTCACCACGATTTTTCCCATTGTGCCATACCGGCATTACACCAGCATATGTCCCACAACATTACCCGTGCCCTCAACAATGCTGTGACTGGGAAAGTCCACCTAACCATGGACACGTGGACAAGTGCCAGTGGGCAGGGATGGTACAGCTCACTGACGGCACACTAGGTTAATATAGTGGAAGCTGGGACTCTGTTGGACCATGGGATGGAACACATCCTCCCCACACCGAGGATTGCGGGCTCTGCATCAATCAGGGTTGCCCCCACAGTCTACAGCTCCTGCACCTACTCCTCCTCCTCTTCTTCAGCTTCCATCTCTGAAATGAACACATCATCCAGAAGTGGGAAGCACTGCAGCACTGCCTCAGCCAAGCGGCAACAGGCTGTGCTGAAGCTAATCTGCATATGTGACAAACCACACAATGCAGAAGAATTGTGGACAGCGCTGAAAGAGCAGTCAGATATTTGGCTGACACCGCTGAGCCTACAGCCAGGCATGTGTGACAATGGCCGGAACCTGGTGGCAGCTCTGAGGCAAAGTGAGCTCACACATGTACCTTGCCTGGCCCATGTGCTTAACCTCGTGGTTCAACATTTTCTCAAAAGCTACCCAGAGCTGCCGGATCTGCTAGTGAAAGTACGCCCATTTTACAAAGTCAGCTACAGCTTTATCCACCCTTGCTGGGCTTCAGCAGCGTTTGCAGCTTCTGGCTCACCGACTGGTGAGTGATGTCCCCACGCATTGGAACTCTACCCTGAATATGTTGAAAATAATGTGTGAGCAGAAGAGGGCAGTTGTTGAGTACCAGCATCAACAAGGCCATCGATATTCAGTTCCAACTCCACACATAAGACCTCAGGAGTGGACATGGATGTCAGACATATGTACCATCCTCCAGAACTTTGAGTACTGCACCAAGATGGTGAGCGGCGATGACGCCATAATAGCGTCACCATCCCGCTTCTCAGCATTCTGAAAATCTCTCTGCTCACAATTAATGATGATGCATTGCAGGCAGAGCAAGAGGACATGGAGCAAGGAAACATATTAGGTGATTACACTCAGCCAAGCCTCATGTCATTTCAACATTGTTTGGTAGACAATGAGGAGGAGGAGGAAGAACAGGAGCTACTTTCATCCGCTATAGGCGGTACTACATGCACAGCTGTCATACTGTCTGTTCAGTGGGGATGGCCTGAGGACAGAGAGGAGGAGGAGGAGGAGGATGAGGAGGAGGAGGAGGAAAGCATGGTCAGTCATCCTGTTGGTGAGGACATGGAAGTCTTGCCTGATACCAGTCTGGCATGCATGGCTGACTTTATGTTGCTCTGCGATTCCCATGACCCTCGCATTCTAAAAATTTTTGGTGACACTCATTACTGGTTGGTGACACTTCTATACCCATGCTACAAGGAGAACTTTCAATCTCTTCTTCCAGAGGCAGACAGGTGTATAAAAATGTTGCTGTACCATAGAGCCCTTGTAGTGGAATAACTGAAAAAATTCACATGTGAGAATGCTGGCAGCAGATGTCAGAGTTTGTTGTACAGCCAAGGAGTCCAAGCGAGAGAGACAGAAGTACAATACAGCTCAGGCAGGGGAACAATGACAAAGTTCTGGGTCACGTTTCTCAGACTCTCCCATCGTGCCGGCACAGAGGCAAGGGGTGCTGGCACAAGAAGTGCTATGTTTGGGAATATGATGAGGGAGTACCTTGCAAATCGTAGAAACATCCTCCAAGATTCCTGTGTGCCATTTAATTATTAGGTATCCAAGCTGGACATGTGGCATGAACTGGCTCTCTATGCCTTGGAGGTCCTGGCCTGCTCTGCCACTATCGTTCTGTCAGAGCGGGTTTTTAGTGCTACTGGTGGAATTATAACAGATAAGTGCATCTGCCTGTCAACTGACAATGCTGACAGGCTGACTCTTATAAAAATGAACAAGGGCTGGTTTGGGCAAGACTTCTGTACATTACCGAATGAAAACATCAAAACATAACCTCCAATAATTTTTGTTCTTGATTGTGGAGGTGTATTCTCATGCACCTCTTCACAATCACACATTATTATCCGCTTCCTGACTGGGTCTGTTTGGTGTTCTCCACCTTATCTTCATCCTCATCATCCACAACCAGTAAAACACCAGTAGAACATCATGATGAAAAAGTGACTATATTTTTATTTATATCCCTGTCTCTGAGCTGTTGCTAGGGACAAACATATCTCGTTGGACACATTCTGGCTTCATATCTATGAACCTGTGTTCGCCCCTCCCCTCTATTATTTTCTTTCATAGGTGGATTCACATTTTTAATTTATTTGTTTGATTTCAGTATGATTTATCATTAGGTCCCCTCCTTCTCCACCACTAGATGACCAGGGTTAACGTGTTCTGGCCTGCTAAAGGCAGTCCAATTTTTGGCCAGGGTGTCTATGGTGCCCATAATATATTTTTAAAACATGTACCCCCCCATGGGGAAATGTTTGTCAGCACATGCACAGCATGTATGGGCATTTCAAGTCTAGGAGACCTGCTCCTTTACATTGGGCCTAGTTTTTACTGAGATCTAGGAACAAATGCACTGCAGGGTGCAGCCAGCCCATAAAGCAAGATGTTAGCAACACAGGTGCAAATTACCAGATTAACAGCCACTCTCCACCTACTCATTCCTGGAGGGGGTGACTGCCCAGTATACAGTTGCAAAATAAAGGCCGGCATAGGGTGTTGTTCACACAAGGGAACTGCATTGTGTCTGGTTCACAGCCTATTAGTCACGCCCCTACTATTTGATTAGGCGGGCTGGCCAGCACACCCTCAATGCATACCAGTGTGAACACCCCTCATACGAGACCAGACGTGTCTGGGCATGGCTGCACCCCGAAAAATATAGTGCAAAAAGTACAAAATTAGTGAGGTATTAGCTGATATTTTGGCCAAAATACATGAGCCCGTAACCTGCGCCAAAGGTCCCCACGCTTATGGGTCCCTACACTAAACTAAATAGCAAAGCCACTAAAGAAGACTCAAGGTCTCCAAAAATTCATTTTTAAACAGCAGACAAAAAGGCAGCAACACTTACCTGCACCTACCCATTTCCTCGAAAAATATAGTGCAAAAAGTACAAAATTAGTGAGGTATTAGCTGATATTTCCTGGGCCCATCCAGGGTTCAAAGGCTTATTGGGGTGCAGTTCCCTTGTGTGAGCAACACCCTATGCAGGCCCTTATTGTGCAACTGTATACTGGGCAGTCACCCCCTCCAGGAATGGGTAGGTGGAGAGTGGCTGTTAATCTGGTATTTTGCACCTTTGTTGCTAACATCTTGCTTTATGGGCTGGCTGCACTCTGCAGTGCATTTGTTCCTAGATCTGGGCAGATAAGTGTTGCTGCCTTTTCGTCTGCTGTTTAAAAAATAATTTTTGGAGACCTTGAGTCTTCTTTAGTGGCTTTGCTATTTAGTTTAGTGTAGGGACCCATAAGCATGGGGACCTTTGGCGCAGGTTACGGGCTCACATATTTTGGCCAAAATATCAGCTAATACCTCACTAATTTTGTACTTTTTGCACTATATTTTTTGGAGTGCAGCCGAGCCCAGACACGTCTGGTCTTGTATAAGGGGTGTTCACACTGGTATGCATTGAGGGTGTGCTGGCCAGCCCTCCTAATCAAATAGTAGGGTCATGACTAATAGGCTGTGAATCAGACACTATGCAGTTCCCTTGTGTGAACAACACCCTATGAGGGCCTTTATTGTGCAACTGTATACTGGGCAGTCAGCCCCTCCAGAAATGGGTAGATGGAGAGTGGCTGTTAATCTGGTATTTTGCACCTTTGTTGCTAACATCTTGCTTTATGGGCTGTCTGCACCCTGCAGTGCATTTGTTCCTAGATCTGGGCAGATAAGTGTTGCTGCCTTTTTATCTGCTGTTTAAAGATGAATTTTTGGAGACCTTGAGTCTTCTTTAGTGGCTTTGCTATTTAGTTTAGTGTAGGGACCCGTAAGCGTGGGGACTTTTGGCGTAGGTTATGGGCTCACGTATTTTGGCCAAAATATCAGCTAATACCTCACTAGTTTTTACTGAGGCCTTCATCAATCTCTTCTCCTTGTCCGCCACTAGATGACCAGGGTTAACGTGTTCTGTGATGCTACAGGCAGTCCAAATTTTGGCAAGGGTGTATATGATGCCCTTAGTATGTTTTTAAAAAATGTAGCCCCCATGGGTAAATGTTTGTCAGCCCATGCACTGCGTGTATGGGCATTACAAGTCTAGGAGACCGGCTCCTTTACATTTGGCCTAGTTTTTACTTAGTCCTTCATCAATGTCTCCTGCTTGTCCACCACTAGGTGACCAGGGCTAACATGTCCTGTGATGCTACAGGCAGTCCAATTTTTGGCAAGGGAGATTTTATGTTGCCCGTTATTAATTTGAAACCAAAGCAAATGTTACTTCCCCAGGGGGAAATCTCATCAAAATGAGATGTACGTATATTCTTCACATTTATTATTATATTTTCCATTTTTTCCTATCTGTGGAACATCCTCTTATGACCTACTGTATACCTCTCCAATATAAAAATAGTTAAATCCTATTATATGCATGGGCAACAAACAAGGAGAATTGGAACTACTAACACAGGAAAAGAAATATGATGTCATTGGAATCACTGAAACTTGGTGGGACAATACACATGATTGGAATACAAGACTAGAAGGATACAACTTATTTGCAAGAAACAGACTTGATAAACGAGGAGGGGTGTCGCATTGTATGTTAGAAACGCGTATATCTGCACAGAGATTGAAGCTTCAGAGACTGGGAGTTCTGTGGAAACTGTTTGGGTAAGAATACAAGGACAGAACAATGGAAAGGACACCATTGTAGGCATTTACTACAGGCCGCCTGTGCAAGCTGAAGCTATGGATGAACTCTTTATACATCAAATGGCCAAGTTCTCCAAAAAATATGACATAGTTGTCATGGGAGATTTCAACTATCCAGACATTTGTTGGGAATCTCTCTCAGGCAAAACTAACAGGTCAAGGAAATTCTTATCCTCTCTTGCTGACAACTTTATCTTCCAAAAGGTAAGGGAGAAAACAAGGGGAACTGCTACCTTGGATCTAATCCTTATAAACAGGGAGGAAATGGTTGAGGAGGTAAAAGTGGCTGGGACCCTAGGAGGTAGCGACCATGCTATTTTAGAATTTTGGATAACTAGAGGCGGAAGACCTGTGAAGACTCAGACGTCAAGGTTAGATTTCAGAAAGGCAGATTTTAAGGGATTCAGAAAGAGAATTGGAGGAATCCAATGGCTGGATATCCTTAAAGACAAAAATGTCCAGGAAGGATGGGAAATCTTGAAAAATGAAATTCTCAAAGCACAGTTGTTAACAATTCCGAAAAGAGGGAAGAATAGGAAGCAGTTAAGGAAACCAGGATGGATGAACACAGAACTTAAGCACATGCTAAAAAGGAAGAAAAAAATGTTTATAAAATGGAAAGAGGGAGGCATATCTAAAGAAGAATATAATGCTGTCTGCAGAACCTGCAGGGCACAAATCAGATTAGCTAAAGCTGAAAATGAATTGAGGCTTGCAAGAGATGTCAAAAGCAATAATAAAGGATTTTGGGGATATGTCAAAAGTAAAAGAAAAGTCAAAGATGCTATAGGATTTTTACAGGATGAAAATGATGAAATGGTAAGACAGGATGTTGAGAATGCTGAACTTTTAAATTCCTATTTTGCATCTGTTTTCTCTCAGAAAGGAAATGTAACATCAACTGTTATTCACTGTCCTATTAAGGGAATAGAAGAATCCAGGATATCTATAAACAGAAAGATAGTGAGGAAACACTTAGCTAGCCTAAATGAATTCAAGTCTCCAGGTCCAGATGAATTACACCCCAGAGTACTGAAGGAGATAGCAGAAGAAATTTTTGAACCCCTATCTATAATCTTTGAAAATTCTTGGAGAACAGGAGAAGTGCCAGAAGACTGGAGAAGAGCAAATGTTGTTCCTATCTTCAAAAAGGGGAAGAAGGTGGACCCAGGTAACTATAGGCCGGTGAGTCTGACTTCTATACCAGGAAAGATCTTTGAACAAATTATTAAACAACATGTATGTCAATACCTGGATAAGAATGAAGTGATTAAACAGAGTCAGCATGGGTTTGTAACTAATAAGTCATGTCAGACTAACTTAATTTCCTTCTATGACGGCATCACTGATTGGGTGGATCAAGGAAATGCTGTAGATATAGTATATCTTGACTTCAGCAAAGCATTTGACAAAGTCTCTCATACAATCCTTATTGAAAAAATGACTAAGTATGGAATGGACAAGGCAACTGTTAGGTGGATTCATAACTGGCTTAGTGATCGGACCCAAAGAGTGGTCGTAAATGGCTGCACATCCAGTTGGAAGAATGTCTCAAGTGGGGTACCACAGGGCTCTGTCCTGGGCCCTGTATTGTTCAACATCTTTATCAACGATTTAGATGAAGGAATTGAGGGTAAACTGATTAAATTTGCTGATGACACAAAGCTAGGAGGGATAGCTAATACTAGAGAAGAGAGAGAGAGGATTCAAAAAGATTTAAATAAACTGGAGAAGTGGGCAGCAACAAACGGAATGGTTTTTAACAGGGAGAAATGCAAAGTACTACATCTGGGCAATAAAAATGGAAAAAGCATATATAGAATGGGAGGAATAGGGCTAAGTGACAGCACATGTGAAAAAGACTTGGGTATACTAATAGATCACAGACTGAATATGAGTCAACAGTGTGATGCAGCAGCAAAAAAGGCAAATGCAATTCTAGGATGTATTAACAGAAGCATACAGTCTAGATCACGTGAAGTCATTATTTCCCTCTACTCCTCTTTGGTCAGACCTCATCTGGAATATTGTGTCCAGTTTTGGGCACCACATTTTAAAAAAGACATCAACAAACTGGAGCAAGTTCAGAAAAGAGCGACCAGAATGGTGACCGGTCTGCAAACCCTGTCTTATGAGGAAAGGTTGCAGGATTTGGGAATGTTTAGTTTGCAAAAGAGAAGACTGAGAGGAGACTTAATAGCTGTCTACAAATATCTAAAGGGCTGTCACATTGTAGAAGGATCAACTTTATTCTCATTTGCACAAGGAAAGACTAGAAGCAATGGGATGAAACTGAATGGGAGGAGACACAGATTAGATATTAGAAAAAACTTTTTGACAGTTAGAGTGATCAATGAGTGGAACAGGCTGCCACGAGAAGTGGTGAGTTCTCCTTCAATGGAAGTCTTCAAACAGAGGCTGGACAGACATCTGACTGGGATGATTTAGCGAATCCTGCTTTGAGCAGGGGGTTGGACCAGATGGCCCAGGAGGTCCCTTCCAACTCTACGATTCTATGATTCTATGATTCTATGATTCTATATTATGTCTTTATTTATATCCCTGTCTCTGAGCTGTTGTTAGGGACAAACATATCTCGTTGAACACATTCTGGCTTCATATCTATGAACCTGTGCTTGCCCCTCCCTTTTGCTATTTTCTTTCATAGGTGGATTCACATTTTTCATTTGTTTCATTTCAGTATGATTTATCATTATGTCTCCTCATTCTCCACCACTAGATCACCAGGGTTAAGGGGGTTCTGTGCTGCTACAGCCAGTCAAATTTTTGGCAAGGGTGTCTATGATGCCCATAAAACATTTGTAACAATTTTACTTCCTCATGGGGAAATGTTTGTCAGCCCATGCACTTAGTATATGGGCATTACAAGTCTAAGAGACCTGCTTCTATTTAATGGGACATTTTTTGTTAAGAGGCCCTACTCCATGTTTCTTCCAAGGGGGGATTGTGCTTATTGGGGAGCATATGACTTGGCAGCAGGGCAGGCCTTGCAGTCAATGCATAAGAAAACAGAATGGGAGTACAAAATGAATAATGTGAAGTGGATTTTCCTGGGCCCATCCAGTATGTGGGTTCAAAGGCTTATTGGGGTAAATATGACTTGGCAGCAGGGCAGACCTTGCTGTCAATGCATAAGAAAAGAGCATGGGAGTACAAAATGAATAAGGTGAAGTGGATTTTCCTGGGCCCATCCAGTATGTGGGTTCAAAAGCTTATTGGGGTGCACATGACTTGGTAGCAGGGCAGGCCTTGCACTCAATGCATAAGAAAACAGAATGGGAGTACAAATTGAATAATGTGAAGTGGATATTCCTGGGCCCATCCAGTATGTGGGTTCAGAGGCATATTGGGGTAAATATGACTTGGCAGCAGGGCAGGCCTTGCTGTCAATGCATAAGAAAAGAGTATGGGAGTACAAAATGAATAATGTGAAGTGTATTTTCTTGTACCCATCCAGTATGTGGGTTCAAAGTCTTATTGGGGTGCATATGACTTGGTAGCATGGCAGGCCTTGCAGTCAATGCAACATTTTTTAGGGGAGCCCTCCTGGACATCTCGTGAAAGGGGTATTGGGGTGCGTAGTAATTCTTGGCAGCCCATCCACTCTTTAATAATGGGCCTTTATGCAGATTAATGCTGCCTGATGCCCCTGTAAAAATAGGCTCGGTGACTTTAAGAGTCCCTCCTTCATAAATGAAACAAGATGGGTCAGCTTATGTGTCACACACCACATGGTAAGATTGGGTTGTTAAATGTTACAAAGACATTTCCCAGTGAATGCATTTGTTTTGGTTGAAAGCAATTTTACAATTTTAAAGTTGAAACATGCTTCAAACGCTTCAAAAACGCTGTGTCTGAACATAGCCCAAGTGGTGGTGGAACATTTTGGTATGGGGTTAATTATTGTGCCTTATATACAAGTCATTAACCTGGAAAGGATGTACCTTAACATATTTCCCAGCAAAATCCGTATTGGTTTAGTTTTCGGTATGTTTTTTGGTGCACCAGTACTAATGGCATATAACTCTGAAAAAATTGTTTAAAGCTGTGAACTATAAGTCTAAAATGCTTCCAGGGGCAATCCCCATGATGCCCCCGTGTCATTTGAGCAGTGTTTCTATCATTTTCAGACATTTTTAGACCCTAAAAGGACCCTGGGGGGGATCGCTGTAAAAATGCTCGGGTCTCCCATAGACTTACTTTGGGCTCGTTGTTCTGTCGGAGTACCCAAGTATTCCAATTTGCTCGCCCATCACTAGCACAGAGCACACACCTCTTGAGAAAGGCTGCAATTGACAATAATCTAAAGGGCCTGTCACACTAAGCGATATCGCTAGCAATATCGCTATAACGTCACTGATTTTTGTGACGTTATAGCGATATTGTTAGCGATATCGCTATGTGTGATACTTACCTCCGACCGCTCCCCCGCTGGTTATCGCTGATCGCGCGAGAACGTTCTGGACCGTTTCTCGTCATGAGCTTCCTGCTGAGCTTCCTGTGGCTCTGATGAGCGACGCGTGGACACGGGCGGGAGGAAGTCAGGATCGCCTCGTCTGACAGGTAAGTAGCGACCCTCGACCGCTGCTATGTCGCTGGTTAGATCTGCCTGTGTGGCAGCTCACTAGCGACCACTTAGCGATGCACCAGCAATCCTGACCGCGTCATATCGCTGGTCAGGGTCGCTGGTGCATCGCTAAGTGTGACAGTACCTCTGATATTCAATATCCAAATCTACCTTAAAGAGAAGACTGCATGAAAATTAATACAGAGGGTTCACTGCATGGTGCAAGCCACTCATAAACCTCAAGAATAAAAAGGCTAGACTGGACTTTGCTAAAAACATCTAAAAAAGCCAGCACAGTTCAGGAAGAACATTCTTTGGACAGATGAAACCAAGATCAACCTCTACCAGAATGATGGAAAGAGAAAAGTATGGCGAAGGCGTGGTACAGCTCATGATCAAAAGCATACCACATCATCTGTAAAACACAGCGGAGGCAGTGTGATGGTTTGGGCATGCATGGCTGCCAGTGGCACTGGGTCACTAGTGTTTATTGATGATTTGACACAGGACAGAAGCAGCCGAATGAATTCTGAGGTATTCAGAGCCATACTGTGTGCTCAGATCCAGCCAAATGCAGCCAAACTGATTGGTCATCGTTTCATACTACAGATGGACAATGACCCAAAACATAAAGCCAAAGCAACCCAGGAGTTTATTAAAGCAAAGAAGTGGAATATTCTTGAATGGCCAAGTCAGTCACCTGATCTCAACTCAATTGAGCATGCATTTCACTTGTTAAAGACTAAACTTCAGACAGAAAGACCCACAAACAGCAACTGAAAACCACCGCAGTGAAGGCCTGGCAAAGCATCAAAAAGGAGGAAACACAGCATCTGGTGATGTCCATGAGTTCAAGACTTCAGGCAGTTATTGCCAACAAAGGGTTCTCAACCAAGTACTAGAAATGAACATTTTATTTACAATTACTGTATTTAATCTGTCCAATTACTTTCGGTCCCTTTAAAAACAGGGTGGCACATGTTAAGGAGCTGAAACTCCTAAACCCTTCATCCAATTTTAATGTGGATACCCTCAAATGAAAGATGAAAGTCTGAACTTCAACTGCATCTGAATTGTTTTGTTTAAAATTCATTGTGGTAATGTCTAGAACCAAAATTAGAAAAATGTTGTCTCTGTCCAAATATATATGGACCTAACTATATATATATATATATATATATATATACACACACAGCACCTCTCACACACAGACATACACACACACAGCACCTCTCACCTGTCCACAGCATCACCCACACTTCCTCGCTCTGGCACAGCAGCGGCCGCTGAATGATGAGACAGAGACAGGAAGCGCGGGTGGCGGGCAGAAAGCAGGATGGATCCTTGCAGCTCTGCCCCTGCTATTTGCTCCCTGCCCACCGCACATGAGGGCAATCTGGCCTGAGGCCCCACGGAGCCTCGAGCCCGGAGAAACCGGCCAGATTACCCTCATCATTAGCTGCCCTGCAGGGTCCCCAGGAGGCTCTGGGCCCTGGTGCAGGTGCACCAGTTGAACCTGCGGTATGTCCGCCCATGATTACCATGCTGACAGCTCAGCCAGCCTGTGTCCTAGATTGGATGGCAGAAATGTGTTTCACTACGTACAGACCACTGATAGGAGGTATCGTGACATACAAGATTTAACTTAAGTTATATGATTAACTCAAGTTAAGTAATAAAATATATTAAAAAAGTCACTCAACTTTCTATGTAAATTACATTCACAATTTCTACGCTATATACGATCTGTATTATAGAGCTCACCCGAGATGAGAAAACATCTAACCTGAGAACCTGTACAGATTTTATTTAGTCAAAGAATTTAGATTAGCAATTTTGTGGCTCACATATCTCACTAACACTGGTTATGGCATGTCCTTTGCACTGGTAGATATGACTCCTCCAGGGTAATATATTTGTGATTTAGGCTATGTGCCCACGTAGCGTTTTATTCCGGACACTAAAAACCGGACTCCTTCCCAGAAAGCGTGCGTTTTTTTCGGCGCGATTTCACAGCGATTTTACCGCGATTATGATCGCAATTTTGCCGCGATTTTTGCGTGCGATATTCAAGCACTTTCCAAGCGATTTGAAGCATCGCTTGGAAAGTGATTGACAGGTTGGTCACACTCGTCAAACATAGTGTTTGACAAGTGTGACCAGGTTTTTACTATTGAGGCCGCCTATGCGGCCTCAATAGTAAAAGATAGAATGTTAAAATGCTAAAAAAAATAAAAAAATCAGGGTATATTTACCTTCTGACGTCCCGCGCTGCCATTCCAGGCCTCAGCGTTCCCAGCGATGCCTTGCGAGACCTGTGATGACGTTGGTCTTGCGTTACTATAGCGATCTCGCGAGACCACGTCATCACAGGACCTTGCCGCAAGGCATTACTGGGAACGCTGAGGCCGGGAATGCAGCGCGTGACACCGGAAGGTAAATATACCCCGATTTTTTATTTTTTATTTTTTTTTTACAGGGGTCTGGTACCCAGGGCCTGGAGGACAGTCTCCTCTCCTCCACACCGTGGGTACCAACCGCACATGAGACGCTTAACTTCCCGCATGCTGGGTATAGCCAAATGCGGGAAGTAAGCGATTCTCATGCATTCCTATGGGTGCGGAATCGCGGAAATTCTTTGCAATTCCGCACAAAAGAATGACCATGCTGCGATTTTTTCCGTGATGTGATTCCGCCGCGGAAAAAAGCGCAGCATTAGCACAGCATGTGCGGAATGCCATAGGAATGCATGGGGGGCGTTCTGTACACAATTTTTAAACGTTTTTGCAGCGTTTTCACGCCGAAAATCGTGGCATAAACGCTTAAAAATCGCTACATGGTCACACAGCCTAATATGATTATTTCCTAAATGCTTATACAATATGAGCACCTTGATTTGCAATTATGTTGATTATGTATCACTGCGTCTATATATACAGTATATATCGGTATTGATGGTAGGATGACTGCACTCATTCTTGCCACATAGGCATCCACAATTAGTCCCTTAGCTATGCTATATTTATATCTAGATAATGACAATTATCTGAACTCAACGGTGGTTCTGTTATAGGGCTACAATTTTCTATTCACCTGTCATCGATGTATGAGACCTTTCTTTTTTTTTTTCATTTTCCTCCAACTGCAATATATATAATTTTTCCCATACAGAAGATTATTTATGACAATTCCTATACTCTAATGCTGGAATACCACAACCTGGAAAATATAGAATTAGAGGTTTCTAGAGAAAATATTTGTCATTTTGGACAACATCTTGGCATTTCTTGCAGTAACTGGTTTACTGAAGCGTGATAGAGAAAGTGATTGCATAGTGTACCTTCTTGGGGGAAGCCTTACTTCAATCACTGTGAGATGAAAGAAAGGGAAAATACAGTGTAAATGGTGACTGGGACTATAAATATCGCATGCAATGAGTAAAAGGTCAACACTTCTCTCGGCAATGAAGGGCTAATCTTCATCAGGCAACTACAAAAAAAAATCTCCAACCTTCAATGCTTTTATTTGTTTACTTCCCTGGAACAGTACAGTAAATTCTCATAAACGCTTTTTTTGTGTGTGTAAAGGGGAAGTTACATAATTTGTAAAATGGATTTACTTGTCAAGTACATGCTTCTGAACACGTGATGTGGATTGTGTCTGCATGGGTTATTTAATCTCCCCTCATTCAATCCAGCTCTCAAACTCTGTTTTAGGCTGTGTGCCCACGATGCGATTTTTAAGCGTTTTTGCCGCGATTTTCGGCGCAAAAACGCTGCGAAAACGTTTAAAAATCGTGTACAGAACGCCCCCATGCATTCCTATGGCATTCCGCACATGCTGTGCTAATGCTGCGCTTTTTTCCGCGGCGGAATCGCATTGCGGAAAAAATGGCAGCATGGTCATTCTTTTGTGCGGAATCGCAAAGAATTGCTGCGATTCCGCACTCATAGGAATGCATGAGAATCGCTTACTTCCCACATGTGGCTATGCCCACCATGCGGGAAGTTAAGTGTCTCATGTGCGGTTGGTACCCACGGTGTGGAGGAGAGGAGACTGTCCTCCAGGCCCTGGGTACCATACCCCTGTAAAAAAAAGAATAAAAAATAAAAAATCGGGGTATATTTACCTTCCGACGTCCCGCACTGCATTCCCGGCCTAAGCGTTACCAGGAATGCCTTGCGGCAAGGTCCTGTGATGACGTAGTCTCGCGTGACTCTAGCGGTCTCGCGAGATCGCTATAGTAACGCGAGACCAAAGTCATCACAGGTCTCGCAAGGCATTATTGGGAACGCAGCGCGGGACATCGGAAGGTAAATATACCCCGATTTTTTATTTTTTTAACATTTTATCTTTTACTATTGATGCCGCATAGGCGGCCTCAATAGTAAAAAGCTGGTCACACTTGTCAAACACTATGTTTGACGAGTGTGACCAACCTGTCAATCACTTTCCAAGCAATGCTTCAAATCGCTTGGAAAGTGCTTGAGAAAATCGCGGCAAAATCGAGAACAGAATCGCGGTAAAAAAACTCGCGATTTCTGTGAAGGAGTCCGGTTTTTAGTGTGCGTTTTAACACGCAACGTGGGCACATAGCCTACAGCTGTAACGTGAGCATAAATTACACCCCGACACATTCAGCAAACCAACTCGCTGCCACCACTCATCAAACACAAAGGGTAACGAGTCCCCAAAATATGTTACTGTCAGATAACCGAAAGGTCTCACACTCTCTGAAGGGCTATGGTTCTTTTAGAACATACAAGGATTAAACTTATTAAAGATTTCAATTTGTAATATAAAAATATGCAGTGCTTCCAATAAATTTATAAAAAGGAAAAAATACAACAACACACAAATACACTGTGTGCAGAATTAGGCAAATGAGTATTTTGATCACATCATCCTTTTTACACATGTTGTCCTACTCCAAGCTGTATAGGCTTGAAAGCCAATTGCCAATTCTGTAAATCAGGTGATTTGCATCTCTGTAATGAGGAAAGGTGTGGTCTAATGACATCAACACCCTATATAAGGTGTGCTTAATTATTAGGCAACCTCCTTTCCTTTGGCAAAATGGGTCAGAAGAGAGATTTGAAGGACTCTGAAAAGTCAAAAATTGTGAGATGTCTTGCAGAGGAATGCAGCAGTCTTGAAATTGCCAAACTTTTGAAGCGTGATCACCGAACAATCAAGCGTTTCATGGTAAATAGCCAACAGGGTCACAAGAAGCGTGTTAATAAAAAAGGCGCAAAATAACTGCCCATGAATTGAGGAAAATCAAGCGTGAAGCTGCCAAGATGCCATTTTTCACCAGTTTTGCCATATTACAGAGCTGCAACGTTACTGGAGTATCAAAAACCACAAGGTGTGCCACACTCAGGGACATGGGCCAAGGTAAGGAAGGCTGAAAAATGACCACTTTTGAACAAGAAACATAAGATAAAACGTCAAGACTGGGCCAAGAAATATCTTAAGACTAATTTTTCTAAGGTTTTATGGACTGATGAAATGAGAGTGACTCTTGATGGGCCAAATGGATGGGCCCGAGGCTGGATCAGTAAAGGGCAGAGCTCCACCCTGACTCAGACACCAGCAAGGTGGAGGTGGGGTACTGGTATGGGCTGGTATCATCAAAGATGAACTTGTGGGACCTATTCGGATTGAGGATGGAGTGAAGCTCAACTCCCAGACCTACTGCCAGTTTCTAGAAGACACTTTCTTCAAGCAGTGGTACATTAAGAAGTCGGTATCGTTCAAGAAAAACATGATTTTCATGCAGGACAATGCTCCATCACATGCATCCAAATACTCCACAGCGTGGCTGGCCAGTAAAGGTCTAAAAGAAGAACAAATAATGACATGGCCCCCTTGTTCACCTGATCTGAACCCCATAGAGAACCTGTGGTCCCTCATAAAATGTGAGATCTACAGGGAGGGAAAACAGTACACCTCTCGGAACATTGTCTGGGAGGCTGTGGTGGCTGCTGCACACAATGTTGATCGTAAACAGATCAAGCAACTGACAGAGTCTATGGATGGAAGGCTTTTGAGTGTCATCGTAAAGAAAGGTGGCTATATTGATCACTGATTTTTTGTTTTAGTTTTTGAATGTCAGAAATGTTTATTTCTAAAATTTGTGTTGTCATATTGGTTTACCTGGTGAAAATAAACAAGTGAGATGGGTATATATTTGGTTTTTCTTTAAGTTGCCTTATAATTCTGCACAGTAATAGTTACCTGAAAAAACAGATATCCTCCTAAGATAGCCAAATCTAAAAAAAAAAACCACTCCAACTTCCAAAAATATTAAGCTTTGATATTTATGAGTCTTTTGGGTTGATTGAGAACATAGTTGTTCAATAATAAAAAGAATCCTCTCAAATACAACTTGCCTAATAATTCTGCACGCAGTGTATGCAAAGCAGTTATAAATTAAAAAGGGATACATAACAGTTATATCTAAATGTTTACATCGACAGTTATCGTCGGTTTCTCTGAGGGAAGAAAAAGTGGATTATGGAACACATCTTAATACACAGCTCTCACATGTGAACACTTCTCTTTGTGTCACCCAGCCTTTTATAGCCCTGACCATAGGCTGAGGTTTCCAGAATGACTGGGATTGGCCCCTTTAAAAGATGCTGTTTGTGAATGGACGATGGGCTAAGTTGTGGCATTTCAAATATCCTGTGTCCTCCCACCCTTTCTCACTATATACAGACAATAAGAAATATTATTTTCTAGTTACAAGCCATCTGCCAGCTCTTTCAAGCTGCCATATTTGACACCTCTAGCATTCTCCCAGGAGCAGGCAGATGTTATGTCCTTTGTGTAGAGACAGAGTATGGATGTAGTCTTAAGGCCCCGTCACACATAGCGATCTCGCTAGCGAGATCGCTGCTGAGTCACAAGTTTTGTGACACAACAGCGATCTCACCAGCGAGATCACTGTGTGTGACAGCGATCAGCGACCGGCCCCCCTGCTGGTATCGCTGATCGCTCTTGGAAACCTCTGGACATTTTTCCCATTGCTGGTCTCCCGCTGGCCAGCACGCATCGCTGCGTGTGACAGGCGGGAGACCAGCGATCAGCTGGTAACTAACGTACACATCGGGTATCCAAGGGACGTGCGTCCCTTAGAAACCCGATGTGTACGTTAGTTACCAGAGCGCTGATGCAGGGAGCTGGTAACTAACGTACACATCGGGTATCTAAGGGACGCACGACCCTTGGATACCCGATGTGTACGTTAGTTACCAGCTCCCTGCATCAGCGCGCTGGTAACTAACAAACTCAGCGACGCCGCGCGCTCGGCGTCGCTGTGCTGATCGCTAGTGAAGCTGTCTGTTTGACAGCTCTCCAGCGATCATGTAGCAACTCACCAGCGATCCTGACACGTTGATATTGTTGTCGGGATCGCTGGTGAGTCGCTATGTGTGACTCCAGCTTTAGCCATTTGCTCTCCTGACATTAGTCTACCTTACAATTGTATACCTCCTTCATAACTGACCATTTACATTTGCAGATATTTTATTATTTAATTACATTTTTATGGTTTTCCAAAAATGAAATAATTCTATTTCATATAATGGAGATGTCTTACAGATACTGTTTACATGCTACATTCATTGTGATTGGATTAAAAACACATGTGACATGCACAAATGTGAACAAGTTGGTTGGACAGTGTTCACACCACCCACTGACTGAAACACAAAAAGAAAGCACAGAATAACAAATGTGCAAAAATGCCCTGCAGTAAAAAATATGACAATAATCAGCAAGTGCTGGTAAAAAGATGACAACAAATACAGGGTATTTAGTCGATACGTTTTTTTGCAAGAAAGTGTATACCAAGCCACTCCACCTCGTCAAGGTAACCCTTAATGGAGCAGTCCCTATCTAATGTATTTAAAACTTGAACATATGAACAGTGTCTAAATGAACAGGATTAAGACAGGCGCTTCCTAGTATGGGCACGTGTTGTAAGACGGCTCTTTATGTGCATGTCACACAAGAGAGGGGTGGGGTCTCTCAAACCATGCAAAAGCAAGGAAAAAATGGATTAAAAACACATGTGACATGCATAAATGTGAACAAGTCGGTCGGACAGTGTTCACACGACCCACTGACTGAAACACAAAAAGAAAGCACAGAATAACAAATGTGCAGAAATGCCCTGCAGTAAAAAATATGACAATAATCAGCAAGTGCTGGTAAAAAGATGACAACAAATACACCACGTGTACAGGCTTCGCTGTAAAGTTGGAGAGAAGGACTCGGAGCAGAGGGTACCTCATTTGCCTCGTACCCCTCTGGCTCCCGCAGTAACCCCTCAGACCCTGGCTGGGGACTGTTGAAGACACAGAATACAGAAAGACTTCAGACGACAAGCGCTGCTGGTGATTCGGTGCCAACGTGGGAGAAGCTCGACCCTTCAATCAAGATCCCCTCAGACTGATAAGTTCCTTCATAAGAAAATTCCTTATAATATTGTTTAATACTGTTTTTGTCTTTTTGACTGTTTTCAGTACTTGTTCTCATTCAAACAACACTGCACTGCTATTTTGCCAGTATTAATCCCTGTAAATAAACTTCCCCTTCAACTGTTGGTCCATCTGTTCCATTGTGACATACCCAGTACCTGCACATTATTACACAGGTGCCGTCAACGCCATCTTGCTGGAGAAGAAAAACATTTCCTCCTCCAGGATGGCGCCGCCTGCGCCTGCGCAATAGCAGCTATTGGCAATCTCTGAGAGCTGCTACTGTGCAGACGCGGGCGGCACCATCTTGGAGGAAGACATTTTTTCTTCTCCAGCAAGATGGCGCCACCAGCGCCTGCACAATAGCAGCTATCGGATCTCTATACACACCGATAGCTGCAACTGCGCAGGTGTGGCGGGCGCCATTTTCATATTGATTTTTTTTTCCTCGCTCAATTAAATAAGTAAAAGGGATTAAGGATTAAGTGCACAGTAACCATGCGATTATGCTGTGGCACAGGTGCCACAGCTGGCACCTGCCTGCAGAAGCGTTTTTTTTTTTTACGTATGTACAGATGTTCATTATGCAAACTAGGGGGCAGGTCAGTGAGGGATCAGTGACCTGTCAGCAGTCTGCATTATGAATATCCAATCAGAGCACCACATCCACCAGCCCCGCCTTAGGGCACGAGAATCTCATTAACACAAAACTGATAATAAAGAGAACAACCACAAGACGGATTTCATCACCCCAGGTATCAATATAATTTGCATAACGGTGCCGACCTGACACTGTCTGTAGGTTACGGTGCACAATCCTGCTGACAGGTTTTCCTTTAAATACATTAATTTATGATATTAAGAGATCCTTCCATTGGCTTTCATAATGGTGACTTCAGCTTCTGGTTATACACCATTACTGTGGAGCTTTTCCACTCTTATTTCACAGGAGAAGTTTAGATTGTGTCTTGTCCCTACTGGCTTGTCTCCTAATGAGGAGAATAATAATAATCTCCCATTGTCTATTTCACTTTGCTCATTAACAGACTGAGCCCCCACCCTACCCTCTTCCAGCCAACTTTAGGAGGTGAGCGTGTGGAGAAAACCTCTCATTACATCTCAAGTGGTTGTAGTCTATATAATCTCATTATCTTGGCTGAGTGGCTGTGGGTGTATTATAGTATTCTCCATCTTCAGAACGCTGTTTTGCAAGTAGTTTGCAGAATATGCTGATTTGAGCTAGACTAGAGGATTTATTTTCTCCTCTCAGGCTTGTATGTTTTATGGATTGTAGGTTTTTTTGTTACATATATATATATACACAGTATATTTTATGGTATGTTAAAGGATAATATACTTTTACAGTCTGGTCTGAGTCCTTTTACACACACTTTGTCCATAATTGCTGACTGAAAATTAACAATAACTATCTCTGATACTACAATGTTGGGTCAGATAAACTTCGGTGCTGGCTCCTATGCAAAGAAATTTAGTGGTGAGTCTGACCCCTCACCAATGGCAGCATCATATACACACAGCAGCAGTAGCCATCAACAATCTTATTTCCAGTAGATAGTCGATGTCATTCTTGGGGAATCAAGGATCTACATGATGGATTCTAATATGATCATTTGTTTAAAGGGAACCTTTCACCTTGTTTTTGGGTATTAAACTGGTCCCAGGGTGCTGTTATTGAAGCAATGTGCATCACTAACATGTTTTTGTCAAAGAAAATCTCCACGTATTGGGTTTAAAAAACACTTTATATCTTTAGAGGATTCCCTCAAATAACTTTTCTTTCAGTCATAGGGATGGTGACTTTATCGTTTCAGTCACGGATCATTCAGTGTACTTTTGAAATTAGGCACACCCACAGCATTGCATTTGATTGCCGTGACTGGCACAAAATCACGACAACCATGTAATGAAATCCCATGAGTGCGCACTGCCGCAGGCTCCCCAGGTATGCGCACTGACTCTGGGTGTAGAGCCCCAACTTCATGTCAGATCCCCGAATGTGCCGAAGCTGCTCTGAGTCAGTGTCTGCAGGACATGTGAGTGCGCATGCTATGCATGTCACTGTGTCCCCCTCCACTTTGCGCTCCAACGCATGCGTGCATCTGACATGAAGCTGGGATATCAGAGTCCACAAATGGAAAACAGAGTTTTGACCCTTAAAATATACAGTAAAACTAAATTTTCAAGCATTAAAATTTTTTGCATTGTTTGAGATGTGGCCTGTCCATTGATGATGCTCTACCCCATAGAGCAGAGAGGCAGAGGTCCCCTTTATGGAGATGTCAACCAATTATAGTTACAGCGAAAGACTGAATGATGATGGTGCTGGAGCACTAGAGGACACTGTGGATGGTGAATACATGGAGTACAGCAGCTGTGATGGAAAGCAGCACTGCCACAGGATCTGTGAAGATAAGATGTTGCCACCTTAATGCTCTGAAGAGGAAAAGTGAGGCCGCCATATAAGAATCATTGAGTAGGCACAGCACAATTGACTAGACTGGGTAGTAACACACATGTTGTGTGCTTCCAGAGGCTGCGGTGCAGGCCAAAAAAGGCAGGCTGAAAGTGTCGACCCACAGGTGAAGCCAGCATTGAACTCTTAAATGGGTTTTCCACTACACAGGCAACCCCTTCTGAATCCCTTTGTTTCCCACCTGGTGCAAGCGCCGTTCCAGTGGTGTCGGCACTGGGTCTCCAGGGATCGCATTACATTGTTATATCACGTGATCCCTGCGGCCAGTCAGGGCTGGCTTCACTATCTCGTCCTTTGGACAAATTAAGACATCCAGAACTTCCGGAAGATCCAGAAGAAGTGAGAGAGCAGCTGCAGCTCTCACTTCCTGCAGATGTCAATTATGTCCATAGGAGAGGATAGCGAAGCCAGCACTGATTGGCAGCAGGGATTGTGTGACGTGATCCCTGGGAGAGCTTTTGCCTACACCACTGGAATGCCGCCATTACCGGAGGTGAGTATAAATGTTATAATTTTTTTTCCTGATCGGAAACATAGAGATTCAGAAGGTATTGTCAGAATAATGGATAACCCCTTTAAGTGGTGCAGAAGTAGTTAAGTGTCACAACAGCCAAACTGAGCTGAGCCACTGAGCTGCTGAGACACCATAAGGGCTGATTAGAAGAGAGCTCATAGAAGTATACCAGTCTGCTGAAATGATTAACTGTGTGGTCACACATTGGGTGCAGAACTACCAGAGATGTACATCTTCAAAGAAAAAGATGTAAGTTGAAAGAAAGTCTCAATCAAATAGGTTTATTGTGGTGGAAGGCACTGAGGCCTTGAATAAGCCCCCACATATAGTTTCTGCAACAGGTCTGTCCCCCTTGGGATTAATGGAACGTGAGGACTTGACCATATACAGTTGTATGACTATTTTAAATAATTGAGGGACTGTTATTGTTTGATGTGGACTGTAAGGTAGTTCCACCCTTAGAGACTGTATCTGCATGCCTTGGCGTGTAGCTACACCTTAAATTATATTTTAGTAGAATTTCTGGTGTTGCTGCAAGTTTTAACCCTTTGTCTGCCTGCTTGGAGGATTTCAGTAGAGCTATAGGGAAATTAGTGTTTTAGGCCCAAGGACGCACCTTCATTGCCTTCTCCTTATAATCTGGACCTTATAAACGTATTGGATAAGTGGCAGGCTTAGACAACAGGGAAACTAGAAGCCAAGGTTAAAAACAAACCCTTTTCAGGTGCAGCTTGGAACCACCACACTTCTAACAAGTCTTTTTTTCATGACTTGAGTGCCTATTTCTCTTTGCTGTGGAGATTAAATACTTCTACAGGTTCTCATTCATTAAAAGGGCTGTCCATTTTAACTTTATAATAGGTTCTGAACATGATTTTTGACACTTAATATATATGTATAAGTTCTCCTCCTGCACTTGTTACTGCATTTCTTTCGCACCGATACGGTTCTTCTGCTGTCAAAATGGCCACTGATGGAGGAGCATGTGGCCAGACCGATCCATTATCCTCCTCCAAAATTCACTATGCATACACTGAGCGTCAGGAGACTGTGATTGATGAAAACATGAACCTCACGATTGCTATAAACTTAAAAAAGTGAAGTATTTTGTTCACCTTTTTTTTAATTAAAAGCCATAAAAGCCATTCAACCACGTCAAAGTGAATTTTCTAGCTCCCTTTCCTTGGTGTTGTTGCTGTGTGGTGGCCATTGTAGCTGTTGTTTTGTGCTTGTGGGATGGGATGCCTTGGAGTAATGAGAGTCAGCCTGAGTGGTGCCACACCTTTAAGGCTAAAAAAAAGTTAGGGACGCACTGAGAAGTTGCCTGTGACGTTTTTAGTGGGCTTCATACAGTCTGATCAGATTGTTAACCTAAGAAACTTATGTACAATTTTGTTAATTTTTTGCCCGGCGGCATTAGATCAATGTATGATTGCATGTGCGGTCCATGTCTTTTTATACAGCACTGGTATATATATATATATGTATATATATATATATATATATATATATATACACTGACACTGTGCGCACTGTGATTAATGAATACATGAATCACACAGTTGCTACACATCTTCAAAATGTGAAGTACTTCGTTAACTTTTTTGATCAGAAAGTGTTAAAACCACACCTGTATGCACTTCATATGGATGGTCCCTAACTCTAGTGACTCGCCTCCCAATGTGTCGAGACAGGTATTAATTTAATACTAAAGATGTGTGTGTCCTTTCTATTTTCATTTCTTGCATTGGGGGAAGGGGAGATGGACTTCTCCCAGGCTGTGCACTCTTATCCACCCATCCTTCCCAAAAGGATGAGCTAAGCTTGAATTGCTCTCTCTTCCATTTTTCATCTGAGGCCTGCACATAAAGAGGGGAGTCAGTAGCATTAGAGACCATCCATACGAGGTCACCTTGACCTGGCTGAATACATTTGATGCTTTTTGAAAAAGTAATGTTCTCTACGTACCTCAGTTTTTATACTTATATAGCAATAGTGGAGTTCATATATTCATTAATTGCAGTATATTAACAATCATTGTATGTAGGTATATGTGCTGCTTCATCAGAGGCTATTTTGAGTACAGGAATGTACTAACAATCAGAAGATCTCGTATCTTCAGTTCGAGTTCAGACTCTTAGCTCACTTCTTGAGTTCTTTTCTCAGGCGTAGCCAGTGCATTTCTGCCACACGGTCATTTATATTCTGCATGCATTGGATTTCTACGTCATACTGTTAGCACATGCAGAATCTGCTCTACAGGGCCGAACTGATCATATTAATCCAAGCAAACACAGAACCTTGTTCACACTTGTCACTTATCAATATCAATACACTAAGCAGTGTTTAATCAGGTCGCTGCATGCCCTGGGCAATGTCCGCATCAACACAAACATGACTATCCACTTCCCCAACAAATATTCCGAGACTTAAGCGTCTGACAGCTATTGATTTCCTGCTTTCAATTCTCCTACAGTCAATAAGAAAGCATGGAGCCGATGGGGGATAAGTATGGAGACCGTCACTTCATTACTGCAGCCAGGGACTGGGAGGCATAATGGACCAATTTCTTTGGATTTGACATGACAAGGAAAGTACACTAATAACATGCACATTTTAAAAGGTTTCCTATAAATGGTTCATATGACAGAGTTTTAGCCATAAAAGTGGTTAAATGAAAATAAATAAGACTATGTGATGGAAAAATAGCATTACACGGTCAAAAGTAAAGCTGACCATACAGTTTTCAAGGCTGTTCGAGCTACAATGAATAATCAGCCAACAGCTGTTCCTCTCCCAAAACACATGCACGCTCAGCCAATCTCAGTGCATAGAAGCGGAGTAGCTTATCTTTATAAAACGGTCAACTTGAACAAATAGATGGTACAAGTTGATATAAGAATCTTTGCAATACATTTTATATCATATCAGAGAAAGCTGTTGTATCCACTTATGAGCCACTTCTTCTTCTACCTCTCTGAATTGTGAAGTCATCATTTGCTTTGAAAAATCGCTAAAATCTGTATTGATCAAAACAACACAGACTGACAGTTCACTGAGGTGTCAGATTATGTCTGGCTATTAAAGGGAACCTGTCGACCATGACAATTCAGTCCAATCTGAAGACATCATGTTATAGAACAGGGGGAGATGGGTAGAACAATGAATAGTCTCATGAAAAAATATTCCTTATAATCTGTGTTTTCATTGTTTAGGCTGTGTTCACACGTAGCATTTTTTTGCGTTTTCACAGCGATTTTAAACGCGCAATTTTGCCGCGAAAACGCAAAAAAACAGCATCCTATGCAATTCTATGGGACTCTGCAATGCTGTGGTAATGCTGCGGATTTTTCCTCGGCGGAATCGCATCGTGGCAAAATACGAAGCATGCTCATTAGGAATGCATTGTCTGCTTACTTTCCGCTTGTGGCTGTGCCCATCATGCAAAAGTAAGCAGAACATTTGCGGATGGTACCCAAGGGCTGGAGGAGAGGAGATTCTCCTCCAGGCTCAGGGTACCATATCCCTGTAAAAAATAGAATTAAAATAAAACAATTGTCATATTCTCACCATCCGATGTCCCTCGCAGCGTCACCAGGCCTCAGTGATGCTCCCAGCAGGTTCGGTTCCCAGGGATGTATTGCACCAATGACCTTTGATGACGTTGCGATCTCGTGACACCGTAACGGTCTCGCGAGGCCGCGATGTCATCAAAGGTCATTTCGCGCAATGCATCACTGGGAGCGGGACCTGCCGGGAGCATCGCAATGATCGGGAACGCTGCGCTGGATGTCGGAAGATGAGGAAAACACGACTTTTAATTTTTTTTTTTATTATTTTTAACATTAGATCTTTTTACTACTGATGCCGCATAGGCAGCCTCAATGGTAAAAAGTTGGTCACACTAGTCAAACACTATGCTTGACGAGTTTGACCAACCTGTCAATCAGTTTGCAAAGCGATGCTCCGGATCGCTTGGAAAACACTAGCATTCTGCAAGCTAATTGCGCTTACAAATTGCTAGTTTTTCCGCGGGACATATGCGGGAATTAAAATGAGGTTTTCTCGCATATTTCCCGCAGAATGGAATTCCGGAATTCCCGTGGAAATATCCGCGGCAATTCCATAACGTGTGCACATAGCCTTAAACCTCTCCTCTTCCTGAGATTTTTAGCCCAGGAGTTGGTCTAATCAGTTACTGACAGTAAATGCTAGGGCCACTCACTGGACCAAAATTCCCAGGAATAAAAGGAGTTCAAATGATGAAAACACAAGTTATACTGATTTTTTTCTGAGAAAGCTATGGTATATATTAATATACTAAGTTCCCCCTGTTCTATAGTAAGTAAGGTCAAGACAAACCCATATTGCTGCCTTTAAGTAAGTGTTCACTCCAGTGCTGGATGCTCAGCTACACTCATTAGTACTCCTGTATGATTTGCTTCATGCTGCTGTTGTTTCTAAATATGTGCTACATATAGACTGGAGAGCAGGAATCTCTCATATTTCTGTGCATGGTATAATGGAAAATTAGAGATGGAGAGTGCAGATGAAAAATCTGGATACAAGTCATTTAATGGCCAAAAATAGTATTATTCCTCATGACTGATTATTCTGAAAGGTCACCTGAAATGACTGGTATGCTTTAGTCATTTCTCACCTTGAGAGCCACATTCAGATGTGAAAGACGGTCTCAAGCCACATCTAGCTGCCACCTGCAAAAAGTAGTGACACACAGAACCCCTATTACCCCATTATAATGATAGCCAAAACTTTTCCACGGAAATCCCACTGAGGCAGTATGCTTACATCTAGGGGTTTGAACTTTATGCACATTTACTATTCTCACATCAAGCACTCCCACTACACTATTGTATCCATCTTGAAGCATCTTCTCTGACCAGTAGTATCATCCTGTCTTCAGCTTACCATACTTAAATTATGTATATGTGCATCCAGATCTGCTCTTCTGTGCGTTGTTAGTCCCAAAAGTCACTATTTGGAGACTTGTTCTTCATAGCTGCTTGCCAGATCTGGTGCTAATGTAAGAATGTGGCGGGGACCCTTGGTTGCTCCCTCCACCCTTCCCTGATGTGGTCCCCCCATGTGGTGCTCTGGCAGTGGGTTATGCCCTGTGTATGCTGTTATGTATGTACTAGTGTGCATTAAAAATGCTGTGCTGTGTTTGTAATGTCTTAATGTTGTTCCATTGTAATATATATATATATGTATATATATATATATTAGCTTAGGGATAGGAAATGGTTAATTAAGGGGGCTTGGCCAGCAGCCTCAAAGCAGACAGGAAGTCCCTGTCTGCAAGTCAGTGCCTGGACAGGCTGGCCCTTGGCAGGGTGTGCTCCCCTGCTGGGAGCTCACCATACTACTGGAGGAGAACAGAGCAGGCACAAGGACTATGTGAGTGCCTTATAAAAGACTTATAACTCCTGGGAGCTGACTGGGAGCAATAGCCTCTGTAGTTGCAGCCATTCCTGCACATAGTGGTGGCTTAGCAATTGTACCTTCTTTTCTTCATCACCTTTATTAAATATAAGATACCACTGTTGGGCCCTACAATGTGTGACGTGTTGTGTATCTGGGGGACGCCAACATGGAGAACAGCCGTGATCCTGAGGTAACCCACTGTGACCTGAGGCTGGGACTAGAACTGTCCTTTTACCCTTCGCCAGGACAGCACCCACTGGAGGTATCGGATCCGCCCCATTTGGAACAGGAAACCCTACAGAAAGATAAAAGGGGGCGGTCCGCCTTTCCTCCTCAGTTTTGGTTTCCTGTTCCCAGGGAACCTCAGGATATCCTACAGGAAGACATTCCTGGGCCTTGTGCATGCCGCCTGTGCGGTCTCTGCGGGAACGGCAGGGGCTGCGGTCCGGAGGCAGCGTCGGGGGAGACTCCGTTAGATGGCTCCACCCTCATCTGATGGCTAGAAGGTGATGACAGGGTCCAGGAAGGGCCGCCCGGTCTCACCTAGGAGCGCGCCAGGTGGCACCAAGCGCGTAGGAGCCGCCGCTGCTGGGAGCGGTAAGTGCACCAGTGGCGCGAAGAAGGAAAAAGGGCAGCGGTGGCGGCAGCGTGGGGTGAAGTGCGGGCCGCATACTAAGGCGGTGCGGTAGCCGGCCCGCGCAGGTGCTCCTAGGCCCCGGAAGTAATGGGTGAACTTACGGGGCACGATGGCTGAGGAGCGTGACGGTGCATGCGCAGTAAACCCAGGGAGGAGGAGCGACTTCCGGGAAAAAAAAAAAGGAGGGAAAAAGATCTATTTAAACAAGCGCCTCAGCATAGCGGCAAGGAGCCATGTCATCTCCAACGGAAGTACACGCTCCAGCAGGTGACTCTGCGGGGGGCAGCTCCTCCAGGGACCACGCTACCAGGACATACGCCACCCGCAGGAGCAAGGAGGGAGAGTCAAGACCTAGGACAGGATCTCAGCCATCTGATCCGGTAATAATAGCTTCACTGGGTGAGTGTGAAATACATATACTCTGCCTATTAAGCTGACCTCTCCCCCCCCCCTCCTTTCGCCATGTCTCCCCTCTTCCAGGCGAAGAAAAAGAAGAAATCCAAACATAAAGAATGCGCTTTATGCACTCAGCCTCTCCCTGACTCATACCCCAAAAAGCTTTGTAAGTAATGCACCAGAGAGACTAGACAAGGGTCGGCAGTGTCAAAGGACATTCGGGCCATAATTAGGGAGGATATGCAGGCTATCACCCGTGCCAGTACTCCCTCAAAAACTAGGAGCAAAAAACAAGTGACCCTCAGCTCAGAATCAGAGGAAGAAGAAGGGATAATCTCTGATTCTTCACTCACAGCATCGTCATCATCATCATCATCATCAGACATTAAGGGACGATCATGTTTTCCCCTGGATAGTGAACACTATGGGGTGTGAGGAGACAAGGGGCGTCCAAACTGCACAAGAAATAATGTTTGCGGGGTTGGCGGAAAAGAAAAGGAGAGCGTTTCCAGTAATACCGGCAGTTAAGGCCCTAATAAAGAGAGAGTGGGAAAAACAAGATCAAAGAGGTTTTCTCCCATCGGCCTCAAAGAGGAAGTATCCATTTAGCGATGACGAGCTATTAAAATAGACCAAAGTTCCAAAGGTTAATGCCGTTGTAGCCTCTACCTCGAAGTAGTCCACTATTCCGGTAGAGGACGCAGGTTTATTAGCGGACCCGCTAGACCGTAAAGAGGAGTCATCATTGAAAAGGTATTGGGAGTCTACCACAGGCATTTTTAAGCCAGCAGTAGCTAGCACATGCACCACCAGGTCTATGCTTGCATGGTTGGATCAATTGGATCAACAAATCGAGCAGAAGGTGTCTAGAGAAAAACTACGGGCCGCTATTCCGTTAATTAGACTTTATGGCCGATGCATCGGCAGACACTGCGGCTAGCAGCAAGGTCGGCTGGTCTGGTAAACAACGCCAGGTGGGCATTATGGATAAAGAGCTGGAAGGGGGATGCGCAATCAAAATCTAAGATTTACGCAACCCCGTTCGAGGGTGAGTTTCTCTTTGGGAAAGCCCTAGATGACATACTCGCCAAAGCGAAAGAAAGGAAGAAGGCCTTCCCTGATTCTTCTATCCCTTTCTACAGGAGAACCTTTAAAAGGCGACCGTTTGGAAGAAGGAGACAAGCGGATAGATCAAATAGATGGCCCACAAAGGAAGAAAAGCAAAAGGGTTGCATGTTTAGGGGTTCAACACTCCGAAAGGAAAATAAATACTAAAAAATCGGTCCTCCCAGTGGGGTAAACTAAAATTTTTTGCTTCAAAATGGGAACAAATAACTTCAAGTCCATGGATTCTAAGTATAATTAAAGAGGGAATGAAAATAGAATTCCTTCAAATCCCTTATAATTTCTTTATCATAACCCCCCTTAACTCTATAGTTCAACAAAAGGCCCTTGAAGTAGAGATTCGGAGCCTACTGTCCAAGGGAGTTTTGGTAGAAGTTCCAGAGGGACAAGAGGGTAGAGGGTTCTACTCTCCTTTATTTTTAATTTCCAAACCAGATGGTTCGTTTAGGACAATTATAAACTTGAGGAAGCTTAATACATTTATAAAAAATTATAAGTTCAAAATGGAATCAATTAGATCCACTATAAATCTTCTCTTTCCAAACTGTGTAATGGCGGGGATTGACTTGAAAGATGCTTACTATCATCTTCCTATTCATGATAGATACCAAAGGTACCTAAGGGTCGCCATGGTATTCGAAGGCAAGATCCGTCATTTTCAGTATACGGCCATGCCTTTCGGCCTCTCTACGGCGCCAAGAATCTTCACCAAGGTGATGGCAGAGGTAATGGCCTATCTTCGTCAGAAAGACACCCTAATTGTGCCTTACCTAGATGACTTCCTAATTATCGGGAACTCGGTCACCCAGTGTACCAGACATGTCGCTGACGCGGTCTCGTCTTTGCAGGATCTAGGCTGGATCATCAACTTCCAGAAGCCCCGACTCGTTCCGCATTCCCTTCAGATGTTGTTAGGGTTCCAGTTAGACTCCACAACCCAAAGATGTCTACTCCCTCAGGTAAAGATTGTGCTCATAAAAGAGAAAGTTGAGGCAGCCATAAGTAGACCACGTATGTCTCTGAGAGGGGCAATGTCGCTATTAGGGTCGCTCACTTCTTGTGCCACGGCAGTCCGGTGGGCCCATTGTCACATCCTCACACTGCATCATCAGATCCTCCAAGAGGACAGGCGACATAGTGGGCACCTTGAGAGCAAGATAACCTTAACACAGGAGGTCTTGGCTTCTCTAGAGTGGTGGCTAGATGATAACCATCTGTCCACAGGAGTCCTATGGGTTATAGTACCATCGTGTATCCTAACCACCGACGCTAGCCCCCACGGCTGGGGAGCCCATATGGGGAGTAGCTTTTGTCAAGGAAGGTGGAATAGAGATGAACTGGGCTACTCATCTAATTTGAAAGAACTGACGGCGGTATATTATGCTCTACACCATTTTCATCCACAGCTCCAACAGAAGCATGTCAGGATCTTATCGGACAACACCACTACAGTGACCTACATAAACAGACAGGGAGGTACTCGATCAGAGACTCTGATGTCTTCTGCGGCAAAAATCTTAAACTTAGCCGAAAGTTATTTGTTGTCCCTCTCGGCCCTTCATATCAGGGGAGAGAACAACCAAGAGGCAGACTTCTTAAACCGACACACACTTCGGCAAGGGGAATGGTGCCTCAATTGCCAAGTCTTCAAGGACATAGTAGCTCTATGGGGGCAACCTCAGGTGGACCTCTTTGCCACAAAAGAGAACAGACAAATAAAAACATTTGCTTCCCTGTCTCCGTCAGATCATCCAGACATACTGGATGCTCTCCAGGCCTCATGGAAATTCGACCTGGCATATGCCATCCCTCCGATAATTCTCCTACCACAGGTCATTCGGAAGATCAGAGAGGACAAGGTGAGAGTAATCTTGATAGCACCATTCTGGCCAAAGAGACCGTGGTTCTCATGGCTACAAATCATGTCGGTGACAGATCCTTGGGTTCTCCCTTCGATTCCCAACCCACTCTCCCAAGGCCCTTTTTTCAACCCCCAAGTGGACAGCTTGCACTTGACGGCGTGGAATTTGAAAGGCAGCTACTAAGATCAAGAGGGTTTTCTGAAACACTAATTGCTATGCACCTACAGAGCAAGAAGCAGTCCACTACCCAAATTTATACAAGGATATGGAAGAAATTCCTGCAGTTTCATACAGCGCCTCATACCACAGGAGTTCCGATAGTTCCTATCTTGGAATTTCTACAGAAAGGGAAGGACTTGGGCCTGGCGGTAAACACGCTGAAAGTCCAAGTGTCCGCATTAGGGGCACTGTACGGCCATAATATAGCAGGAAATAAGTGGATATCATGATTTATTACAGCTTTTGAACGGATAACTCTGGTCCACATACCTGCAGTCCCTGCATGGGACTTAAATCTGGTCATAGATGCCCTGATGGAGGAACCCTTTGAGCCAATAGACACAATAACCCTGAAATGCTTGTCACTCAAGACGGCCCTCTTAGTGGCACTAACGTCTGCTAGGCGAGTGAGTGATATCCAAGCCCTATCCATAGACCCACCCTTTTTTCAGATATACCAGGATAGGTTAATATTAAAACCAGACCCCTCATACCTGCCTAAGGTATCAACAAAATTCCATAAATCTCAAGAGATACTTCTCCCGACCTTCTTTGGAGATCCCGCCACTCCGGAGGAGAGGAAATTCCACACCTTGGATGTTAGAAGAGCTGTCCTAAAATATATTGAGAGGTCCAGAAGCTGGAGGCAGTGTCGGGCTCTGTTCATATCTTTTCAGGGCTGTAAAAAAGGGTACGGAGTCATGAAGAGCACCATTTCCCGATGGATCAGGGATGCCATTCGCTTAGCTTACTCCGCAAAAGATGAAGATCCTCCGGAGAACATCAGAGCACACTCCACTAGAGCAGTGGCAACCTCCTGGGCCGAGAGGGGAGACGTCCCAATTGAAGCCATATGTAAGGCAGCAATTTGGTCAACTCCTTCTACCTTCTATAATAACTATAGACTTGACCTTTCATCAACTTCTGACCTAAGCTTTGGCAGGACTGTCCTTGGCACGGTGGTCCCACCCAGGTGATGGTCTCTGGAATCTCTCCAGTGGTTGCTGTCATGGCGAAGGGTAGAAAGCCGGATTAATTACCAGTAATGCTCTTTTAATGAGTCTACGACAGCACTTCCCTCTCTGCTAAGATATCAATAATAAAATATATCTGCTAAAGATGAAAAAGTAAAGTTAGAGATGGAAAGACATTGTCTAACCCTTGGCGGTCCTCCTGGTACTCTGAAATGCAAAACTGAGGAGGAAAGGTGGACCGCCCCCTTTTATCTTTCTGTAGGGTTTCCTATTCCAAATGGGGCGGATCCGATACCTCCAGTGGGTGCTGTCGTGGACTCATTAAAAGAGCATTACTGGTAAGTAATCTGGCTTTTCATATGCAAGGGGGCGGGGTGCTCACTGACAGTGACCTAGTGGACTTCTCCATGACTACCACCCCGTGCCACCTTGTTATGCTAATGCATGTCATGAGCTATACATCAAGAGCCTATGAGATATATATGGCTTCTGAGCCACAGGTTGGGGACCTGTTGTGAATTCGCTTTCTGGTCTCCCTCTGGTTATTATTGAAGGTAGTGGACCTGGTCAGATTGACAGAGGGGTTGTGATTTCTCTTTCTGGGCTCCCTCTGGTGGTTACTGGAGGTAATTGAGCTGATCTGATTGACAGAGGCTTGCCACCTGATAATGAGGATGACGATTGGAGATCTGGGGTTTCAGACTGGGATTTAAGACAGCCGACTCCCTCTATCCCTGCTGGTGATTTTCTTCCTGTGCCTCCTGAGTTCTGATGTATCCAGCTCTGTCCCTGCATGTTCATCTAAGTGGTTCATTTGCTATTCTGTTTGCATTTGATCTGGTTTTGTCTATCTCTGTTTGGTGTGGGTCAGCCAGCTCCAGCTGGGGCTGTGCTGAATTACCACCCATATGTTACTGCTTGTGCCAGTTTGTTTTGTCCCCTGTTAGATTGGCCTCTTTTTGATCTGCTTTCAGAATATACCAGAGTGCTGATATAGTGGGGCGAAGTCGTGCGACTTCAGTGTTTTTGTGCATCAGACGTGTTGGACTTTTTGCAGGGTTTTTGCGTGATTGCAGACAGTGTCTTTCCTTTCCTGTCCTGTCTAGTCAGTGTGGGCCCCATCGTTTGCTCAGTCTATTTTCCTGCCTGCGTTTGTGTTTTCATCTTGTCTCACCGACAATATTTGTTTGGGGGCAATCTATTCATTTGGGGTCTGCTCTGGGGCAGTTTAGATTTCCCCTTTCTTGCTTTAGGCTTAGTTAGCTCTCCGGCTGTGTCGAGGCATCTAGGATCATGGTCGGTACGCTCCACGGCTACTCCTAGTTGTGTGGATAGGATCAGGAGTCTGCCATCCGCTTAGTTACCAACCTCTCTGGTTTTCTGTGGCTTAGCCTGCACCTGCTCTCCTCCTTGGTGACCCAATCATAACAGGGACTCCTGCTTTAGGGCATATTGAAATTATTACATATTATGGGTAGAGCCTCTGGGAAGATTTAAAGTGTGTTGCTGAATAGCTCACATGCGTTCAACTGCCATTGCCATTCATCCATCCATCCATGCCACTTCAATACCCCCTCTATAGAAGAAACCTTGACAAGTATGGTTGAAATTCAAGAAGCCTGATCTTATTTCCCCTTACATTGGCAGAACAAACATCAGCAGAACATCTCACACACATTGGATGGTCTGCTGCTCCTGTAGTAGTGATATACTGTACAGTTAGGTCCATATATATTTGTACAAAGACAACATTTTTCTAATTTTTGTTCTAGACATTACCACAATGAATTTTAAACAAAACAGCTCAGATGCAGTTGAAGTTCAGACTTTCAGCTTTCATTTGAGGGTATCCACATTAAAATTGGATGAAGGGTTTATGAGTTTTAGCTCCTTAATATGTGCCACCCTGTTTTTAAAGGGACCAAAAGTAATTGGACAATTGACTCCAAGGCTATTTCATGAACAGGTGTGGGCAATCCCTTCATTATGTCATTCTCAATTTAGCAGATAAAAGGCCTGGAGTTGATTTGAGGTGTGGTGCTTGCATTTGGAAGGTTTTGCTGTGAAGGAAACATGCGGTCAAAGGAGCTCTCCATGCAGGTGAAACAAGCCATCCTTAAGCTGCAAAACAGAAAAAACCCATCCAAGAAATTGCTACATCATTAGGAGTGGCAAAATCTACAGTTTGGTACATCCTGAGAAAGAAAGCACTGGTGAACTCATCAATGTAAAAAAACCTTGGCGCCCACGGAAGACAACAGTGGTGGATGATAGCAGAATAATCTCCATGGTGAAGAGAAACCCCTTCACAACAGCCAACCAAGTGAACAACACTCTCCAGGAGGTAGGCGTATCAATATCCAAATCTATCATGAAGAGAAGACTGCATGAAAGTAAATACAGAGGGTTCACTACACAGTGCAAGCCACTCATAAGCATCAAGAATCAAAAGGCTAGACTGGACTTTGCTAAGAAAACATCTAAAAAAGCCAGCACAGTTCTGGAAAAACATTCTTTGGACAGATGAAACCAAGATCAACCTCTACCAGAATGATGGAAAGAGAAAAGTATGGCGAAGGCGTGGTACAGCTCATGATCCAAAGCATGCCACATCATCTGTAAAACACGGCGGAGGCAGTGTGATGGTTCAGGCATGCATGGCTGCCAGTGGCACTGGATCAATAGTGTTTATTGTTGATGTGACACAGGACAGAAGCAACCAAATGAATTCTGAGGTATTCAAAGCCATACTGTGTGCTCAGATCCAGCCAAATGCAGCCAAACTGATTGGTCGTCGTTTCACACTGCAGATGGACAATGGTCCAAAACATAAAGCCAAAGCAACCCAGGAGTTTATTAAAGCAAAGAAGTGGAATATTCTTGAATTGCCAAGACCTGATCTCAACCCAATTGAGCATGCTTTTCACTTGTTAAAGACTAAACTTCAGACAGAAAGGCCCACAAGCAAACAGCAACTGAAAACCACCGCAGTGAAGGCCTGTCAGAGCATCAAAAAGGAGGAAACACAGCGTTTGGCGATGTCCATCAGTTCAAGACTTCAGGCAGTCATTGCCAACAAAGGGTTTTCAACCAAGCACTAGAAATAAACATTTTATTTACAATTATTTAATCTGTCCAATTACTTTTGGTCCCTTTAAAAATAGGGTGGCACATGTTAAGGAGCTGAAACTCCTAAACCCTTCATCCAATTTTAATGTGGATACCCTCAAATGAAAGCTGAAAGTCTGAACTTCAACTGCATCTGAATTGTTTTTTTTTTTAAATTCATTGTGGTAATGTCTAGAACCAAAATTGGAAAAATGTTGTCTCTGTCCAAATATATATGGACCTACCTGTATATATAAAAGGTGACTCAACTTTTTTTTTGTAGAAAAAAATTGATTGTTATGTAAATTCACCCCCTCCCGCCTCCATTTTCTGATAAATAAAATTTAACTGTGTTGTGTATTTAGGTTATGGGTCTGTTCGCTTTAATTGCACCATGGCCATCACATATTTTGGCACCAAGCTGAATTTATAGCATCACAAATCAATATGATGCTATGTTTATATTGATTTTTTGAGGACATAGCAGAAAATTTTGCTCCACCATTGACCCTAAGTGATCAGTCCTTCTCTGACCAATATCTGAGGTCACAGGGACATGCATATTGACATCTATTATCATGCAGTGGTTTAGATAAATCAACAATATAATTTGTTTTGTAGAAACCAGTGGTTACATTTAAAATTATTGGAAAAAGTATCCTCATAAAAAAAGAACTTTGTGACCTGGAACGAGAGAAGATGAAATGAGATGTCAAGTGGATAAACGACAATTTTATTTATAGAAATCAGAAATTAGCTTACCTTTCTGCAAATTACCCAGATGCAGAGCACAGGATTAAACGGAACGAGTCATAGCCATAGTCCTATGCTGTGATTATGTCTCTTTTCTTACTATTATCATTACACAAATCTCAGCAAGGTTTCTATTACTAATAATATTCTAAATAAGTTGTAGGTGAACCCGAGAGAAGATCAGCCATGGGGATGCATTATTATACTCTGTGTGGCATTGTATTCAAAATTATTTCTATGACACTTTACGCTTACAATCTCCTGGTAGGATGGATTCTCTGTATCCGAGTCTCTATATCCGAGTCTGGTCACTGTGATCTTGTAATTCAACTAAATGAACAATAGCAGAAGTAGCTGACAAGCGGCTGTCCACTTCTCTTATCTGCCAGGACTTAAATATCTCATTTTGGCATTGGAGAAATCCTAAAGGAGCATTTACACTGTACGATTATTAAGAACCAGGGTTCCTAGGAACATTCAATTCCCGAATCATGCAATGTAAACAGGCTGACAATCATATGATAAAAAGGCAAAATGCTTATTTGATAGGTAAAAGGATCTTTTGGCTTGATTATTCCCTTCCTCATCTTAGACGTAGCCAGAACATTCTGGATGGAAATGACTTCTCAATCTTGGACTTACTGGGTACATCTTGGCAATTTTTTTCCACACAGGAGATGCTAGTATGCACAATCGCCGCCGGTTGTTCAGCTAATATCATAGCTGACATCCGGCTCTCACTGCCAGGAGTGGTGTCTGCACCAATCCTGGCAGTTTATCCCCCTAAATGCTGTGATCGATATCGATCACTGTTACGCACGCAGGTGGCGTGTGACCACAGACCAAACGTACCCTGGAGGGGAGTCACTAAGCTGCTACCTTTGTGTTCATTGGAGCCTCTAGTGAGGTTAGGTTTGTTTGGATGTAGCTGCCAGATGCCACTCCAGGGCGATGTCCAGCAGTAGCAGCTGACCCCAAGGGTCTAAGCCGTTAATTCAGACTCCTTGACAGGGCAGGACAGGACATCCACTGGAGCACATTCAAATTAGGTAGACAGGATGGCAACTTGGGACAGGTTCAGGCTGTGTAGTCACCAGATAGCAGACAGAACGGTCATAGGGACAGGTTCAGACTGTGCCGTCTTCGGAGAGCAGACAGGACAGCCACAGGGACAGGTTCAGACTGTGCTGACAGGAAGGCCACAGGGACAGGTTAGACATACTGGTCTTAGGAAACAGTTCAGGTGCCGCCAATGCGGCTTCAGGGTATAGACACCTCCAAAGCAGACACAGGAACAAGGACAAACTATACTGAACTAATGGGTGACAGAAGGCGGGGTACAGGAAAACATTAACAGATGAGGGATGAGGGACACTGAGTGGGGAAGGTGACTTGATGGACAGACGTGACTTGTAGTAGGAGGGGACGGTTTGTGCACTAGAGACGGAGATTGACAGGATAGAAGGATGACAGCTGGGAAAGGTGGATAGGAGAGTGCAGTACCTAGAAATGACCATAAGATGGCAGGGGGGAGTAGCTTAGGACTCAACATCAGCTTATGGCTTGAGAAACGCTTAGTCATGGGAGGCAGGGAGATAGGAACCCAGGAGGGGAATTCCCGGTGAGAGAGGGGATAAATAGAACAGGATAGGGTTCCAGGCAGGCTAGTCCCGGGAGGAGCTCAGTAGACGACGGTGAAGAGAGAAGAGCTCGACCAGGGGATGGACAGCAAAGAGACAGTCAGGGGGGTGGCCTTGACCTGTCGGACCGCAGGACAGAAGAGGCCCCGGGGATACCGATTGGACGACGACCTCGGGCAGGTGAAGCGCTGGCAGTAGATTGGTCTAGGACAGCCCCAGTGCAAGATCCGTGAGGGACGTTACTTCAACTGGAGCAAAGGTGCTGGTACCCATCATAAGCATGAGCATCCCACTTATGTATCTGCTCATGCAAAGTTTGATGCACATTAAGGATCTGGCGTCTGCAGCAGAGGAGGAGGAACAGGAGGAGGAGGGAAGCCTTGCTGACAATCAGCCATTGTCTGGTCAGGGAACTGTCCTGGACGAGGTGGAGAAAGAAGAGGAAGAGAAGGATGAGGGGGATGATTATTTTGGGCAGGAGGATGCTTCTCAGGGGGCAAGAGAAAATGTTGGCGTTCCAAGGTCAGGTACAGTGTTTGTGCGTGACTGTAGGGATGTGGATTTGCCAGAAAGTGCTCCTCTACCTAGCAATGGCAGTGCATTATTGACACCTGGAACATTGGCCCACATGTGCGATTATGCCTTGTGGATCCTAAAAAGGGACCCCCGCATTGCCAAAATGATGAAGGATGACGACTACTGGCTGGCCAGCATCCTCGATCCACCCTTCAAAGGCAAATTACACAACATCATGCCACAGGAGAACCTAGAGATAATATTGGCTAGCAAACAAGCAACTCTGGTAAATAGTGTTGAGCGATACCCGCCGATACTGAAAAATATCGTATCGGAATGGATCGGCCGATCTAAAAAAAGTATCGGGTGTCGCCGATTCCGATACCGGAAGTCCCATTCAAGTCTATGGGACTTCCGGTATCGAAATAAGAAAAACCCTTTTCTGTCCTTGTACAGCCTCTCGGGGGGTGTGTACGGACCTTCCGGGGGTCTGTGCCGGCTGCTGGGGGTCTGTGCCGGCTGCCGGGGGTCTGTGCCGACTGCCCGGGGGTCTGTGCGGACTGCCGGGGGTCTGTACCGGTCTGCCGGGGGGCTGTGCCGACTGTCCGGGGGTCTGTGCAGGCTGCGGAGTCTGTGCAGGCATCGTCCGATGGGACTACAAGTCCCATCCGGCGATGTCTGCTACCATGACAGTGATTGACACATTAGCCAATGATGGGACAGTAGTAGACCCATCATCCGGCTAATGTGTTTAATGTTAAAAAAAAAAACATACTACATACATACTACATATATACATACATACTACATATATACATACTACATATATACATACTACATACATACTACATATATACATACTACATACATACTACATATATACTACATACATACTACATATATACATACTACATACATACTAACTACATATATACTACATATATACATACTACATACATACTACATATATACATACAGTTCTGGCCAAAAGTATTGACACCCCTGCAATTTTATCAGATAATACTCAGTTTCTTACTGAAAATGATTGCAAACATAAATTCATTGGTATTATTATCTTCATTTAATTTGTCTTACATGAAAAAACACAAAAGAGAATGAAGCAAAAAGCAAAACATTGATCATTTCACACAAAACTCCAAAAATGGGCCAGACAAAAGTATTGGCACTCTCAGCCTAATACTTGGTTGCACAACCTTTAGCCAAAATAACTGCGACCAATCGCTTCCAGTAACCATCAATTAGTTTCTTACAATGCTCTGCTGGAATTTTAGACCATTCTTCTTTGGCAAACTGCTCCAGATCCCTGATATTTGAAGGGTGCCTTCTCCAAACTGCCATTTTTAGATCTCTCCACAGGTGTTGGGATTCAGGTCTGGACTCATTGCTGGCCACCATAGAAGTCTCCAGTGCTTTCTCTCAAACCATTTTCTAGTGCTTTTTGAAGTGTGTTTTGGGTCATTGTCCTGCTGGAAGACCCATGACCTCTGAGGGAGACCCAGCTTTCTCACACTGGGCCCTACATTATGCTGCAAAATTTGTTGGTAGTCTTCAGACTTCATAATGCCATGCACATGGTCAAGCAGTCCTGTGCCAGAGGCAGCAAAGCAACCCCAAAACATCAGGGAACCTCAGCCATGTTTGACTGTAGGGGCCGTGTTTTTTTCTTTGAATGCCTCTTTTTTTCTCCTGTAAACTCTATGTTGATGCCTTTGCCCAAAAAGCTCTACTTTTGTCTCATCTGACCAGAGAACATTCTTCCAACATGTTTTTGGCTTTTTCAGGTAAGTTTTGGCAAACTCCAGCCTGGCTTTTTTATGTCTTGGGGTAAGAAGTGGGGTCTTCCTAGGTCTCCTACCATGCAGTCCCTTTTCATTCAGACGCCGACGGATAGTACGGGTTGACACTGTTGTACCCTTGGACTGCAGGGCAGCTGGAACTTGTTTGGATGTTAGTCGAGGTTCTTTATCCAACATCCGCACAATCTTGCATTGAAATCTCTTGTCAATTTTTCTTTTCCGTCCACATCTAGGGAGGTTAGCCACAGTGCCATGGGCTTTAAACTTCTTGATGACACTGCGCACGGTAAACACAGGAACATTCTGGTCTTTGGAGATGGACTTGTAGCCTTGAGATTGCTCATGCTTCCTCACAATTTGGTTTCTCAAGTCCTCAAGTTTTTTGGCCTTCTTTCTTTTCTCCATGCTCAATGTGGTACACACAAGGACACAGGAGAGAGGATGAGTTAACTTTAATCCATGTCAACAGGCTGCAAGTGTGATTTAGTTATTGCCAACACCTGTTCGGTGCCACAGGTAAGTTACAGGTGCTGTTAATTACACAAATTAGAGAAGCATCACATGATTTTTCGAACAGTGCCAATACTTTTGTCCACCCTCTTTTTTATGTTTGGTGTGGAATTATATCAAATTTGGCTTTAGGACAATTCTTTTTGTGTTTTTTCATTTAAGACAAATTAAATGAAGAAAATAATAACAAAGAATTTGTGTTTGCAATCATTTTCAGTAAGAAACTGAGTATTATCTGACAGAATTGCAGGGGTGTCAATATTTTTGGCCACAACTGTACTACATACATACTACATATATACATACTACATACATACTACATATATACATACATACTACATACATACATACTACATACTACATACATACTATATATATACATATATACATACTAAATACATACTACATATATACATACTACATACATACTACATTCATACAAAATACATATATACTACATACATACTACATACATGCTACATACATACATACTACATGCATACTACATACATACTACATATATACTACATTCATACAACATGCATATATACTACATACATACAACATGCATACTACATACACCATACATACATAGTACATACATACATACTACATACATGCTACATATATACTACATTCATACAACATACATATATACTACATACATACAACATGCTAAAGACATACAACATGCATACTACATACAATACATTCATACAATACATACATATAGACATACAGTACATACAACATAGAGTACATACTCACCATTACTTGTCACTTTGATCCCCGAAGCCAGTGTCATCTAAGGAAAAATATGAAAATAACAAACCACCAAATATTCCCTGATCCGCAGAAATCCACGAGTGTCCCACGCCGATCTTCCGTGGAGAGCAGCAGCATCAGCTGATGCGACCGCTCTCTATGGGGCTCAGGAATCCAGTGTCGGGAGGTAGGTATCCTTCCGCACTGTATTCCTCTGCCACTGTAAAAAAATAGTCCCTGGTCTCACTTTATGGCAAATGCTGCGTGGGAACTTTTTCACACAGCAATGCCAAAAGTGAGACTAGGGACTATTTTTTTACAGTGGTGGAGGAATACAGTGCGGAAGGATACCTACTTCCCGACACTGGATTCCTTGAGCCCCTAGAGAGCGGTCGCATCAGCTGATGCTGCTGCTCTCCACGGGAGATCGGCGTGGGACACGTGTGGATTTCTGCGGATCAGTGAGTATATGGCTTGTTTGTTATGTTCATATTTTTCCTTAGATGACACTGGCTTCGGGGAACAATGTGACAAGTATTGGTGAGTATGTACGCTATGTTATATGTACTGTATGTCTATGTATGTATTGTATGAATGTATGCATGTTGTATGTAGTATGTATGCAGTATGTATGTTGTATGTCTGTAGCTTGTTGTATGTATGTAGTATGTATGTAGCATGTATGTAGTATATATGTATGTTGTATGAATGTAGTATATATGTAGCATGTATGTAGTATCTATGTATGTTGCATGAATGTAGTATAAATGTAGAATGTATGTAGTATGTATGCAGTATGTATGTACTATGTATGTATGTTATATGCAGTATGTATGTTGTATGAATGTAGTATATATGAAGCATGTATGTAGTATGTAGTATGTATGTATGCTGTATGAATGTAGTATATATGTAGTATGTAGTATGTATGTATGCTGTATGAATGTAGTATATATGAAGCATGTATGTAGTATATATGTAGTATGTAGTATATATGTATGTTGTATGAATGTAGTATATATGTAGTATGTATATATGTAGTATGTATGTAGCATGTATGTAGTATGTATGTAGTATATATGTATGATGTATGTATGTTGTATGTATGTAGTATGAATGTAGTATGAATGTAGTATGTATGTAGTATGTATGTATGTAGTATGTATGTAGTATGTATGTAGTATGTATGTAGTATGTATGTAGTATGCATGTTGTGTATATGTAGTATGTATATAGTATGTATGTAGTATGTATATATGTAGTATGTATGTAGCATGTAGTATATATGTATGTTGTACGAATGTAGTATGTATGTAGTATGTATGTAGTATATATGTATGTTATATGAATGTAGTATATATGTTGTATGTATGTAGTATGTATGTAGTATGTATATATGTAGCATGTATGTAGCATGTATGCAGCATGTATGTAGCATGTATGTAGCATGTATGTAGTATGTATGTAGTATATATGTATGTTGTATGAATGTAGTATATATGTAGTATGTATGTAGTATGTATATATGTAGCATGTATATAGCATGTATGTAGTATGTATGTAGTATATATGTATGTTGTATGTATGTAGTATGTATATATGTAGCATGTATGTAGTATGTATGTAGTATGTATGTAGTATATATGTATGTTGTATGTATGTAGTATGTATGTATTTTTTTTTTTATTTTTTTTTTACATTCAACACATTAGCCGGATGATGGGACTACTACTGTCCCATCATTGGCTAATGTGTCAATCACTGTCAGTGTAGCAGGCATCGCCCAATGGGACTTGTAGTCCCATGGGACGATGCCTGCACACACACAAGACCCCCGGCAGGCCCGCTCAGACCCCCGGCAGGCCCGCACAGACCACCGGCACAGGCACCAGGCAGTCGGCACAGACCCCCGGCAGGCCCGTACAGACCCACGACAGTCGGCACAGACCACCCGCAGTTGGCACAGACCGCGCATCATGATGCGCACAGACCGCGCATCATGATGACGTCATTTCAGCAGCCAATCACAGCCATGCAAATAGTTAACATGCCTAACAGGATGTGCCCACACTTCTGAGGATTCCCATTGGCTGAATCAAATCGAGCAGGCTGATAGCTTTATGGGAACTTCCGATTCCGGTATCAGATACGAAAAAAGTATCGGAAGTCAGTATCGTAATTCCGATACAGCTAATATCGGCCGATACCCGATACTTGCGGTATCGGAAAGCTCAACACTACTGGTAAACTATTTGCTTGATGCTTTCCCAGCACACAACAGTGGTGCTGGCTCTCCCACGAGCCGTAGTGGGCTAATACTGCATCGATTAAAAGTGACAGGAGACAGCAGATGTCAACTATGGTTACAAACTACTTCTCCTCCCATAACAATTTTCTCCCTCACAGGTCATTCTCCTTTGACTATCGGGCCTCTAAACTGGACACCTGGCCTGAATTGGCACACTATGTCTTACAGGAGCTTGCTTGCCCTGCTGCTAGTGTGTTATCTGAAAGAGTCTTCAGTGCTGCTGGATCAATCATGACAGAAAAAAGGACCCGTCTGTCGACCTAAAATGTTGATGATCTAACCTTCATTAAAATGAAACATGCATGGGTTTCAAAGGATTTTGTCCCACCTTCCCCTGATGACACATAGTTTGCCAGAAAACTGCCTCGCTTTTGTCCTCCTCTTCCTCGGACTTGCCCAATTCCGCCATTTGCAGCAGCTGAATGTCCAGCCTACACATCAACATATGCCATTTTTTAAACCTCCCTAACTGGGCTGCCTACCCCCCCAAGGACTTGGGACAACACCTCGTGCACCCGGGCAAGTGCCATTGCTCTGAACAGGTGGATGGGCCCACTTATGGCCGACGGCACTGGCACAGGGCCCCTCATAGTACAATACAGTGTCTCTGACAGTGGGGGGGGCAACTCGCCATCAGACACACCAGCGTACTATGAGGGGCCCTGTGCCAGTACCTTCGACCACGAGTGTGACCCCCCCTGCTTGGTCATGGCCACAGCACTTGCAAGTTGCAATACTTACCTCTCCCTGCTCCACCGCTGCGTAGTCTGGGCAGTTAAATCCTTCACAGGGACGGCCACTAGAAATTTGGTGTATTGATCGATGATGGTTAAGATGGAACTATGGCCTGTCCTGCTGGCCTCTACCTTCAGATGATCATTGGCTACCATTTGTAATGGACGTCAACTTTCAAGCGGATGCAGTGGTGCTTTATGATCACCTTTCACAGTTGTGATAGTCACAGACGTGTGACATTCCTGCCACCAATTTTCAATGACTCCTCTCATGCCAATCCAATAGAATCATCTACGGCCTGTGGCTTCTGTCTTTTGCTCTCCAAAATGACCAGACACATCATGATAAGCAGTGAGGACCATGTCTACATCTCTCCCTGTGATCACAATTTGATAGAGACGAGTAACGGTGATGTGATCCACGCTACAGCGATAAAGCAATCCTTTCTTCACAAAGAACCATTTTCGCTGTCTCCACAGACACAGTAATTGAGGGTCTGCATTGCCTCTGCAACATCTACCAGGAGGTTTTCCCACGATGAGTAATTCCAAAATTTCTGCTAACACTCAACTTTCCGTCTGTACTTGTATCCATATAGTTTCCAGTAGCGCAGAGTCTGGATAGGCTTACTGAGATTGAAATATAAAAGAAGATTTAAAAGTACCACAACACTGTATACTGTTGTACGCTTCGAATACCTTTCCCTTTTTCTACTTTTTAAATTCTGGCCCCCGGCAGGCCCGTACAGACCCCCGGCAGCCAGCACAAGCCCCCGGCAGGCCCGTACAGACCCCCGGCAGCTGACACAAGCTCCCGGCAGGCCCGTACAGACCCCCCAGCAGGCCCGCACAGACCCCGCCCGCACACACACAGACACGCACAGTGTCCGCCCACGCACCGCCTACACTCTTCCCCCCTCCCGAACTGGATGTGCAAGTAAAGAAAGGGTTTTTTTTCATTCTGATATTTCTGCCCATTGACTTGAATGGGACTTCTGGTATCGGAATCTGCGATACCCGATACTTTTTTTGTATCGGGCCGATCCAATCCGATCCGATATTTCTCTATATCGGATGGTATCGCTCAACACTAGTCCTCACATGACACACTCAGCTGAAATATGGGAAAATTATAGCTATCAAAATATGGCAATGCGCCATAACAAGCAGTTTTTTGTGTGTGACAGAAGCCAAACACAAATAATATAAGTTTGGTATTACTGTAATCGCACAGACCCAAAGAATAAAGTTGTCTAATCACTTATACTGCACAAGGAATGGCGTAAAAAATAAATAAATAAAAGCACTTCTTGACCTCCTCTTGATTTGTTCATTCTGCCTCCCAAGGATCGCAGTAAGGCTCAGCTCACATTTATCCTGTGCTCTACGCTGAGCGCTTACACCAAGGTTTCCATGCATAACTCTGAAATACGTGATTCAGATGGAACCCCAGGAGAAGATTCACTATAATCCAGCGGTATCTGTCTTTTTAGGTGTGCATAAAAGCGTGGTCCCCACAGTTTTGTGCACTTCTGGAAAGGACAACGCTGAAGAGAGGTCAGATGGAGTCCAGAGAAACTCTACTGCCTCATTATAGTGAGTGGATATCTTGGGAGTTTCATTTGAATCACGTCACTCGGAGATTTAGATGGAAACCCCAAAAGAAATTGCTCAGCATATAACACAGAATAAATGTGATCCCAAACATTATGTAAAATGTTCCCAACAAAAGCTTTAAATCAATCCAGGAAAAAAGCAAAGCCCCTACTCAGGTCAGTCATCTGTTAACAGAAATTTAGGGAGCTTCCACATTGTTGGTAATAAAAAGGGTCTGGAAAACCAAAATGGCTCCTCACCAAACAAAAGAAATTCAACAAATTCTGCTCTCCCAAATTCAAATGTTCCTCTCCTTTCTAGTGATGAGTGAGTATACTCGTTGCTCAGGTTTTCCCGAGCATGCTCGAATGTTCGAGTATTTTGGCGTGCTCTGAGATTTAGTTTGTGCTGACATAGTTGCATGATTTTCAGCTTCTGGACAGCCTGAATACATGTGGGGGTTGCCTGTTTGTTAGGGAATTCCCACATGTAATTAGGCTGTCTAGCAGCCACAAATCATGCAGCGTGTCGACAAAATCTAAATCTCTGAGCACGCCAATAACCGAGCATGCTCAGTAAAACCCGAGCGATGAGTATACTCTCTCATCACAACTTCCTTCTAAGGCCCACAGTGTACCTAAGCCACATTTAGCATATACATGTTTGGCATTTCTGTAGCGCTGAGAGCCCACCTAATTTTCTGGTGCATGTCTCCAGAAGCAGCAGCTAGGCACTACAGCATACTCAGCACAGCAATGGAAGTTTGCAATTTTCACCCAGCAACATCCACTGCTGTTTGTATCTTGAAAATGCCCATGGAGTCAAAATTCTCACTACACCTGTAAATAAATTCCCAAAGGGTTATAATTTCCAAAATGGGGTCATTTTAGAGGATATTCTGCTCTACTAGCACTTAGTGGCTCTCTGTATGGAGTCCACAACATATTCTAGAAACATTTTTCACGTTTTTCCTAGAGAAGCTAATTAATATACAAAGTATACATAGCAGCTTAAAGGAACAGTACTCCCACATATATCTGTTAAATAATACACACTGTGGCTTTTGTCAAAGTAATCCCACAGATATGTGTTAAATAATACACACAGTGACTTTTGGCAAGTTCTCTGACAGATATGGGTCAAAGAATACACACAGCAGCTTGTTGCAAATTACTCTCACAGATATGGGTTAAAGAATATGCACAACGGCTTTTGGCATAGTAATCCCACAAATATATGTGTTACATCCGCTCCCTGTTCTGGCTCTGCGCCAAGGTCTGCTGCTGATCCCCATTCAGGGCACTCACCTCTTGCCTCGCACGCTGTCCCTGTGCAGCAGCCAGCTCCCTGTGTGTCCCATGCTGCTTCTCAGCGTTAAGTTCTCTCTCCTTCCCCCACCTTCTGGTGTCCCATTGGCAGGTCTTCAGCTAAAGCTGGATGCTACAGCTGAACCTGGGGTGGCAGCAGCAACCAGATGCATAGCATTAGCCTGAGCAAGGCGCTGGGACCGATGTCTATGCTGAGCAGGAACCTCTGCGGCTGCAGAAGAATGGGAGACCGCAGAGGAGATGGATTGAGATCCCCCCTGTGCAGTGCTGGGAACTCGACACCTAACACACCCTCTCTCAGCACAGCATTCAGCCCTCAGTCCTGCAGTTGTGGTCATGTAAAAGAATCTTTCCTCCTACACATGCCAAAGCTTGAACTCCACTGGGCATGGAAATGCTGCCTTTCCGCCTGGTGGATGTGGACAGTTTCTGAAAGTTGATGGCCGTCAAAGTCCCCAATACCAGTTGCCCAGTCACCATTACATCTCAAAGAAAGCTGTGCCTGCACTACATCAACATGTTGCAGAGAACATCACCCATTCCCCAAAAAAAATCTGTCTGCCAGAGTGCATTTCACCTCTGACATTTGAATGTGGGCAGGAGCGTTACATTTCAGCGACTGGGAACTGGGTGACTTTGGAGTCAGGCTGCTCTACAAATCTTTGAAATTGAGGGACAAACCTCTATATCTAACACGTCCTCCACTTCCTCTAGGGTCTCCTCTCCACGTGTGCCCTCAACTCCACTCTTAATCAGACACACATTCCATCAGTGCAGATAGAAGCCCTCTCACCTCCATATTGAACAGCCAGGGCTCACCGCAATCAGGTAGTGTTTAAATTAATATGCCTTGGAGATTGCAGTCACACAGCTCAAGAGTTGTGGACTGCTATCCAGGCCAAGTTTCAGCAATTGCTCTCTCCAATGAAGCTAGGGAAGGCCGTGTGCGATAACCGTGCAAACCTAGTGGTGGCCCTATGCCGGGGCAACCTCACACTCGTGCCTTGCAAGACTCACATCCTCAACCTGGTGGTACAGGAATTTCTCTGCCACTATCCCGGCTTGGGTGCACTGCTGTAGAAAGCACGGTCGTTGTGTGCTCCCTTCTGCCATTTGCACCCTGCAGGTCACTGACTTGCATCACTACAAAGGTCTTTTGGCCTACCAGTTGATAAGTGATGTACCAATATGGTGGAATTCCACTCTGCACGTGTTGCAGTGACTATGACAGCAGCAACGAGCACAGGTTTAGTATGTCCTTTTGCATTGCCAGCACCAACGCATTACGAATGTGGTGCAAATCATGCTTGCGAAGTGGACACAGATGATGGACCTCTGCGTGCAGTTGCACACTTTGAATAGTCTGCCTGAGGAGTTAGTGGTCCCAAAATCAGAGGTGGAAGCAGAGGAGAATGCGGAAGGGATAACAATATCTCTAATTTACGGACTGTCATCACACAAGTGGGTGCTATGGGTGGATTACAGTGATCGAGGGGGGCTCATGATACCAAACAAACTGTTAGTGAAGGTGCAGGAGCCAAGGAACAAATGGAGGAAGATGAGGAGGAAGAGTTGATGGGAGCACAATAGTCAGAAGATAAAGAGGATAATCATCGCCTCTCTGTTGTTCATGGTTGGTGGGAGGGGACGAAGGAAACAAGCATCATTGTTACCCAGCCATCAAACACACCATGGACTTCGACCTCATGGAAGAGCCTGACACATGATCGCCTTCTTGCTGCACTATCTGCAACTTGATGCCCGTTTTCTTGGGGTTAGAAATAGTGCTGACTACTGAGTTGAGAATCTGTTAAAACCATTCTACAAGAGTAAGTTTTGCCAGATCCTTTTCCACTTCGAAGGGACGCGTGCATGGAGGAGTATCAAAACACATTTGTAGACAATCTTAAGAGTGGTTTTCTCTAAGACAGCAGTGAGGCAAACAGTGTGCATCATAGTTAAAGATTTCCAACCCCGGGAGTGTTGAGTCGTCAATGCAAAAACATTAGCAGCAGCAGTGTAAGTGGCATAAGCAATTTCTGTGAGTCATTTTATGCATTTTTTAGACCCGCCCATGGCACAGCAAAACAGAGTTTAATTCTGACACATTGTGAATGATTAAAGAAGATGGTGCAGGAATATCTGCAGCTCAATATCAATGCCATCAAGGGGAGTTTGGACCCTTTTTCATTTTGGTCTTCAAAAATGTAAGAGTGGCCTGAGCAGCCAGCGTTCTCCGAGAACGTGTCTTCAGTGCTGCTGGTGGTGTCCTGACAGATATGTGCAGCCGTCTGTCCCCTGAAAGTGTAGACCGCCTAACTTTCATCAAGATGAACAAGTTATGGATCTCCGATGACTTTTGTACCCCAGTCGCAGACTAGACTAGCCAATTATGTAGTTTTTAGTGTGCTGCATTGATCTCATGTTATTGCAGTCTGTGACACCCTTTGTTGTGGCTTCTGTTGCTACTGCTGCAGATGTTACAAACAATTTTTTGAAATGTGGAGACTCCAAGTTGGGTCTCCATCTGGTGGGTTGCCTGTAGTGGAAGGGTTTTCAGAGGCCAATTATACTGTTTCTACTCTGGGGAAATTAGTAACACTTTAGTGGTGTGTGGCAATATTTTTTTTAAATGTTCAGACTCCAAGTTGGGTCTGCTTTATGTTTGTTGTGTATAGCAGTAGGGCTTCCAGACTGGCAGGCCTGCACTTATTTTCAGTCAACTACCTGTGTTACTGTCCTTAAGGCTCTTTCACACATCAGTGTTTATGGTACATGTGGTGACAGTTTTCACACGTATCGGATATACTTACACATCTAGAACCATTCAAGAGAATGCTTCTGCTCACATGTCAGTGTGTTTCCACGGACTATATGTACGTGAGCAAAACACGCTGATATATTTGTTTTTTAACAGCAGCACAGGCTGCAAAATGTCACATGTGCACACTGAATGGAATGAGCTGTTGCGAGCACAGCATCAGTGAACAGCTGTATTATTTGAAGTTACCATGAGTCCCTGAGGCTATGTTCCCAGCTGGACCCCTGAGCTGCGGTGAGCTCAGAATCATGAGAAAAAGTCAGTGAGTTCACCGCAGTTCAGCTCAGTGAGTTCACCACAGTTCACCGTGAGAAAATTCTCGTGGTGAACTCATTGAGCTTGAACTGCAGTGAACTCACTGACTTTTTCTCATGGTGCTGAGGTCACTGCAGTTCAGGGACCTGGCTGGGAATGCAGCCTCAGTGACTCGTGGTAACCTTAATGACTTCATCGGTAGTCACTGACGCTGCGCTAGCAGCAGCTGATTCCTCAGTGGTTCTCAGCCTGGACAGTCGCATCTTGGCACTGTCCAGGACGAAAACCATTTAGCCTAGACATGGATTACAGCATGGGACAGAACAATGGACAGGTGAAGGATATGGTTGCTTTTTATTTTTGTTTTATTACAGGAGACAAGAGCTTCAGTGGAATGGGCGCTAGGTGAGTATAACTGTTTGTTAAATAAAAAAGTGTGTTTTGTTTTTATTTCCTATAAAGGACTTTATTCTGGCTGTGTGTTTATTTACAATTTAACTTTAACCCAAGGCCGTTTTTTAAAATTATTTAATTTAAAATAGACCCCTCTATTCCTGATAACCAGCCTTGTTAAAGCTGATAGCTGAGGGTTGCAGCCCGCAGCTGTAAATTTTGCCTGGTTGGTTAACCCCTTTCTGGCATCAGACGTACTATCTAGAGTTGAGCGAAACGGGTCGAAAAAATTCAAAAGTCGCCGACTTTTGGCAAAGTCGGGTTTCATGAAACGAAACCCGACCCTAGGATGAGGTCGGCCACGAGGTCGGCGACTTACGCGCCAAAGTCGCGTTTCAAAAGTTTGTTTTGCGCTCTTTTTCAGCCAATCAGGATCCACGGACACTGTGGGCAACGTGATGACATAGGCACGGGTCACCACCATCTTTCAGAAGGGCATGCAATTGATTGGCTTGCTTTGGTGGGCGTCACAGGGGGTATAAAAGGGCGTGCACGCCGACCGCCATCTTACTTCTGCCGATCTCAGTATAGGGAGAGGTTGCTGCTGATTCTGTAGGGAGAGCGTTAGGCAGGGAAGAAGACCAAAAAACTGCTTCTGCTGCTAGCGATTTGGCCTGCACAACACACCAGTCACTGTGTGTGCAGTGCAAGGGGAGGCTATATAGTGGTGTATCAGTGGTGTTGGTTGTTGGGCTGCCTTCTAAGGCTTCCTGACAGGCTGGCATTGCTGTTTACCCACTGCTCCGCAAACTGCTTTTTTAAAAGCAATCCAATCTCCCTTATCCTCTAGTCACTTTGGTCACAGCTGTGCCATCGAGCCTGTCACATAGCGCTCAGATATTCATTGGGCCTCAAACTGCTTTTTTAAAAGCAATCCCAAATTTTTTTTTTTGTCCTGCTGAGAAGAAAAAAAAACTGCTTCTGCTGCTGATAGCAATTTGGCCTGCACAACACACCAGTCACTGTGTGCAGTGCAAGGGGAGGATATATAGTGGTGTATCAGTGGTGTTGGTTGTTGGGCTGCCTTTTAAGGCTTCCTGACAGGCTGGCATTGCTGTCTACCCACTGCTCCGCATACTGCTTTTTTAAAAGCAATCCAATCTCCCTTATCCTCTAGTCACTTAGGACACAGCTGTGCCATCGAGCTTGTCACATAGCGCTCAGATATTCATTGGGCCTCACACAATCCCAAAGTGTCCAGTGTCCAAAAGTGTGTGCAGAGATTCAAACTCTCACTTATCCTCTAGTCACTTAGGTCTCAACTGTGCCATCGAGCTTGTCACATAGCGCTCAGATATTCATTGGGCCTCACACAATCCAAAAGTGTCCAGTGTCCAAAAGTGTGTGCAGAGATTCAAAATCTCACTTATTCTCTAGTCACTTAGGTCACAGCTGTGCCATCGAGCCTGTCACATAGCGCTCAGATATTCATTGGGCCTCACACAATCCAAAAGTGTCCAGTGTCCAAAAGTGTGTGCAGAGATTCAAAATCTCACTTATTCTCTAGTCACTTAGGTCACAGCTGTGCCATCGAGCTTGTCACATAGCGCTCAGATATTCATTGGGCCTCACACAATCCAAAAGTGTCCAGTGTCCAAAAGTGTGTGCAGAGATTCAAACGCTCACTTATCCTCTAGTCACTTAGGTCACAGCTGTGCCATCGAGCTTGTCACATAGCGCTCAGATATTCATTGGGCCTCACACAATCCAAAAGTGTCCAGTGTCCAAAAGTGTGTGCAGAGATTCAAACTCTCACTTATCCTCTAGTCACTTAGGTCACAGCTGTGCCATCGAGCTTGTCACATAGCGCTCAGATATTCATTGGGCCTCACACAATCCCAAAGTGTCCAGTGTCCAAAAGTGTGTGCAGAGATTCAAAATCTCACTTATTCTCTAGTCACTTAGGTCACAGCTGTGCCATCGAGCCTGTCACATAGCGCTCAGATATTCATTGGGCCTCACACAATCCAAAAGTGTCCAGTGTCCAAAAGTGTGTGCAGAGATTCAAAATCTCACTTATCCTCTAGTCACTTAGGTCACAGCTGTGCCATCGAGCTTGTCACATAGCGCTCAGATATTCATTGGGCCTCACACAATCCAAAAGTGTCCAGTGTCCAAAAGTGTGTGCAGAGATTCAAAATCTCACTTATTCTCTAGTCACTTAGGTCACAGCTGTGCCATCGAGCCTGTCACATAGCGCTCAGATATTCATTGGGCCTCACACAATCCAAAAGTGTCCAGTGTCCAAAAGTGTGTGCAGAGATTCAAAATCTCACTTATCCTCTAGTCACTTAGGTCACAGCTGTGCCATCGAGCTTGTCACATAGCGCTCAGATATTCATTGGGCCTCACACAATCCAAAAGTGTCCAGTGTCCAAAAGTGTGTGCAGAGATTCAAACTCTCACTTATCCTCTAGTCACTTAGGTCACAGCTGTGCCATCGAGCTTGTCACATAGCGCTCAGATATTCATTGGGCCTCACAGAATCCAAAAGTGTCCAGTGTCCAAAAGTGTGTGCAGAGATTCAAAATCTCACTTATTCTCTAGTCACTTAGGTCACAGCTGTGCCATCGAGCCTGTCACATAGCGCTCAGATATTCATTGGGCCTCACACAATCCAAAAGTGTCCAGTGTCCAAAAGTGTGTGCAGAGTTTCAAAATCTAACTTATCCTCTAGTCACCTAGGTCACAGCTGTGCCATCGAGCTTGTCACATAGCGCTCAGATATTCATTGGGCCTCACACAATCCAAAAGCTTCCAGTGTCCAAAAGTGTGTGCAGAGATTCAAAATCTCACTTATTCTCTAGTCACTTAGGTCACAGCTGTGCCATCGAGCCTGTCACATAGCGCTCAGATATCAGTGGGCCTCACACAATCCAAAAGTGTCCAGTGTCCAAAAGTGTGTGCAGAAATTCAAAATCTCCCCTGTCCTATAGACACCTTGTTTTACATACTATATAGTTTGTTGGATTTTGTCTACATTTCTACCAAAAATGAGGAAGGCTGGTGGAAGAGGCCGTGGAATTGGGCGGGGGTTGGCAGCTGGTAATGATGGTGTTGGTGGTGGATCTGATGGTAGTGGCAAGAGCAAAATAGGACCGAATGCAGGAGGTGTTGAGCCTGCGTCATCGTCTGGCTACATAAGGCCTCGAACGCTTAGTTTTCTAAGTGAAATGGTGAATTACCCAGGCCAAGATGAATCTGACATGGAGTGCACTGATGCACAGCCGCTGATGGATGATTCTGCTGGTACATTCACTCAGAGCACTACATTGTCCTCGCAGTGTACAGAGCCAGATTCTGACCCTGATGAGACTCAGGTGCCCCTTCCCGCACACTATACCACCATACACGGTGACACAGAGGAAGGTGCACATGACATAGAAGAGGAGGTGATGGATGACCCAGTTGTTGACCCAGATTGGCATCCATTGGGGGAAGAGGGTGCTGCTTCCAATAGCTCAGATGAGGAGCATCCACAGCAGACATCGACATCGCAACAGCTGTTATCTGGCAGGCCCGGAGCACTCCAAAGACAGGTTCCAAACATCAAAAGAGTTGCTGGACAGCTTGTCCAGAGGGTCAAAAGATCACGGCGTGCTAGGCCGCAAAATGTCTGCCAAAGTAGGAAGAGTGCAGTGTGGCACTTTTTTGAACAAAATCCTCATGATCAGGCCAAGGTTATCTGTAAGAAGTGCGCAAAGACCTTTAGCCGAGGGAAAAATCTGAAAAATTTGAATACCAGTTGCATGCTTAGACATTTAACCAGCATGCACTTGCAAGCGTGGACACAACACCAAACCTCAAGTGCCACATGTGCAACTGATCACAACGAAGGTAGTCAGCAACACTACATTGTTTCCCCCACTGTAAGCCCACCGGTTAGCACAGCAGCAAATGTTGAGGTGTCGTTGCAAGGCCACAGCAGTCAGGGAATCCCACTGTTATATCAACGAAAGACTGATTCTAGGCCATCAGAAAGAACACCAACTCCATCACCATCATCAACCCTCTCTCAGTCCGCCCTGTCCACCGCTACTTCCACCATATGCAGTTCTCAAGTCCAGCTCACCCTCCCAGACACTATGAGTAGGTCAAGAAAGTACTCAGTCTCTCATCTGCGTACACTGGGTTTGAACGCCCACATTGCCAAACTAATCTCGTTTGAGATGATGCCCTTTCGGTTGGTGGAAAGCACAGATTTCCGAGAACTCATGGCCTATGCAGTACCACGCTATGACCTACCCAGTCGCCACTTCTTCTCTCGCAAAGCCATCCCAGCCCTCCACCATTATGTGAAAGACCGCATTGTCCATGCACTCAAGCTGTCAGTGAGCGGAAAGGTGCACCTCACAACTGATGCATGGTCCAGTCGGCATGGCCAGGGCCGTTACGTGTCCATCACTGCGCACTGGGTTAATGTGGTGGATGCAGGGTCCACAGGGGACAGCGGTGGTGGGACAGTGCTGCCTAGCCCACGGTATAGGAAACAGTTGGCTGTAGGCGTTCGACCCTCCTCTTCCTCCACCTCCTCCAGAAGCGAAAGCTCGTCCACAGAGCGCAGTCGTACGAGCACTCCATCTGCAGCTGCCACTGTTGCACACGATGTGTCCCCCTATCGAGCAGCTAGTGGAAAGCGTCAGCAGGCTGTGTTGCAGATGATGTGTTTGGGCGACAGACACACCGCCGAGGTGCTGGCCGAGTACTTGAAGCGACAAACTGAGTCATGGCTGGGCAGTGTACATCTTGAGGCAGGCAAGGTAGTTAGTGATAACGGCCGTAATTTTGTGGCAGCCATAGCCCTTTCAAAACTCAGCCACATACCTTGCTTGGCTCACACCTTGAACCTGGTGGTGCAGTGCTTCCTCAAAAATTATCCGGAGTTAACAGCCCTGCTCCAGAAGGTGCGAAGACTGTGCGCGCACATCCGCCGGTCGCCTGTACACTCCGTTCGTATGCAGAAGCTGCAGCGATTGCTCCACCTTCCCAATCACCGCCTCATTATCGACATTGCAACAAGGTGGAACTCCACCCTGCACATGGTGGAGCGGCTGTGCGAGCAGAGGCAGGCCATAATGCATTTGTGGGAGGATACACGGCCAGGCACTTTGAGAGCAGACATGGAGTTGACAGGTGTGCAGTGGTCGAAGCTGAAAGACCTTTGTAAAGTCCTTCAGTGTTTTGAGGAATGCACACGGCTGGTAAGCGCAGACAACGCCATCCTAAGCATGAGCATCCCACTTATGCGTCTGCTCATGCAAACTTTGACTCACCTTAAGGAGCAGGTGTCTGCAGCCAATGTTGATGAGGAGGAAGAGGAGGAGGGAATCCTTGATGACATTCAGCCATTGTCTGCTCAGGGACCTCTCCTGGACGAGGTGGAGGAAGAAGAGGAGGAGGAGGAGGATGATGGGGATGATTACTTAGGGGAGGAGGATGCATCTCGTGGGGCAAGTGAAAATGTTGGCGTGGCAAGGTCTGGTACAGGGTTTGTGCGTGACTGGAGGGATGTGGATTTGCCAGAAAGTGCTCCTCCACCCAGCACTCGCAGTGCATCATTGACACCGGGAACATTGGCCCATATGTCAGATTATGCCTTGCAGATCCTAAAAAGGGACCCCCGCATTGCCAAAATGATGAACGATGATGACTACTGGTTGGCCAGCATCCTGTATCCACGCTATAAAGGCAAATTACAAAACATCATGCCACAGGAGAACCTTGACCTAATATTGGCTAATAAACAAGCAACTCTGGTAAATCGGTTGCTTGAGGCATTCCCAGCACACAGCAGTGGTGATGGTTCTCACACGAGCCGTACGGGCCGGGGCAGCTTGGCAGAGGTGTTCGTGGTGCACACAGCAGAAGTGGCGTTGGAGACAGGGGTTTCATGACAATGTTGTGGACTGATTTTTCAAATACCGCTCACACAACTGGTAATACTGCATCGATGGAAAGTGACAGGAGACAGCAGTTGTCAACTATGGTAACAAACTACTTTTCCTCCCATATCGATGTTCTCCCACACAGGTCATTCCCCTTTGACTATTGGGCCGCTAAACTGGACACCTGTCCTGAATTGGCACAATATGCCTTACAGGAGCTCGCTTGCCCAGCTGCAAGTGTGCTATCGGAAAGAGTCTTCAGTGCAGCTGGATCAATCCTGACAGAAAAAAGGACCCGTCTGTCAACCCAAAATGTGGATGATCTAACCTTCATTAAAATGAACCACGCATGGGTTTCCCAGGATTTTGTCCCACCTTCCCCTGATGACACAGAGGGTGACAGAAAAATGGCTTGCTTTGGTCCATCTCTTCCTGGTACTTCACCTATTTCGCCTTTTGCATCAGCTGAATGTCCAACATCAACATATGCCACTTTCTAAAACTCCCTAACTGTGCTGCCTCCCCTCCCAAAGCCGGGGTCACCACCTACCGCACGACACCATGCGAGTGCCGTTGCCCTGGACAGGTGGGTAGGCCGACTCTTGGGCGCGGGCACTGGCACAGGGTCCCTCATAGTGCAATCAAGTGTCTCTGATGGTGGTGGTGCACACCCTGCCGTCAGACACACCGCAGTACTATGAGGGGCCCAGTGCCAGTACCGACGCCCACGAGTGGGCCCCCCTTGCTTGGGCAGGGCCCCAGCATTTGCAATCTTTACCTCTCCCTGCTCCTCCGCTGTGTGATCTGGGCCGTCAAATCCATACTGTGCCTGACACCGTCTGAGCCTGCCTCCTGAGACATATATTTTGAATGTGTACGCTATCCATACATGTTATCCAGGGATACGGTACCCTTTCTAACCTTTGTGCAATCACGTGCAATCCATACTGGGCCTAACACCATCTGAGCCTGCCTCATGCTGTATAGACATATATTTTGAATGTGTACGCTATCCATACATGTTATCCGGGGATACGGTACCCTTTCTAACCTTTGTGCAATCACGTGCAATCCATACTGGGCCTAACACCGTCTGAGCCTGCCTCCTGAGACATATATTTTGAATGTGTACGCTATCCATACATGTTATCCAGGGATACGGTACCCTTTCTAACCTTTGTGCAATCACGTGCAATCCATACTGGGCCTAACACCGTCTGAGCCTGCCTCATGCTGTATAGACATATATTTTGAATGTGTACGCTATCCATACATGTTATCCAGGGATACGGTACCCTTTCTAACCTTTGTGCAATCACGTGCAATCCATACTGGGCCAAACACCGTCTGAGCCTGCCTCATGCTGTATAGACATATATTTTGAATGTGTACGCTATCCATACATGTTATCCGGGGATACGGTACCCTTTCTAACCTTTGTGCAATCACGTGCAATCCATACTGGGCCTATCACCGTCTGAGCCTGCCTTCTGAGACATATATTTTGAATGTGTATGCTATCCATACATGTTATCTGGGGATACGGTACCCTTTCTCACCTTTGTGCAATCACGTGTAATCCATACTGGGCGTGAGAACGGCTGGCAAGCTGTTAAGCAAGCTACAGCACCTGTCCAGACAAGTACAGGGATTCCCTAGCGAGGAGACTTATTTGATTGTTTTCAATGTTGGGACAGCAATTTTTGGGGAGCACTATACTCTGGAGAATGATAGATGGGGCCCACCATACACTGGAACATTCCAAAGGTGGACATCAGACACTGGAGCAGCATTTACAGGGCCCATTATACACTAGAGCATTAGAAATGGGCCCATTATGTTTGGAGCATTATTTGGGCCCATAAGACAGTGGAGCTTCATCCATGGGGACCAAGATATACTGTAGCATTATGTGGAGCTCATCATATACTGTTTCAAACATTATATGGGACCAATGATTCTGTATGGAGAAATAGATGGGCCTCTTCATGAGATGTAAAAATTGAGGTATTTTTCATTGTACTATACCGCTATTTCTCTGCCGTATCGGAGCATGATGAGTTGTGGTATGTGTTAAAGGGGCGCTCTTTCGCCCAGGGCACATGAAAACCTGGAGCCAGCCCTCCCCCCCCACAGTTTGTAGCCAAATAACCCCCATTTTTCAGTGCGTAACTTGTATTATGAAGTTAATTAAGGTTGACAAGCTTAAGAAAGAAGAATTGATGCTTTTGGCATTCAAATGGGCACTGTAGGTGTGTTTCCTGTCCTCCTCTCACTGCCGACTTTTATTCTCCATTGACTTACATTGGGTTTCGTGTTTCGGGACGACCCCGACTTTTCCCTATAATCGGACGATCTTGCTCGACCCGACTTTTGGAAAAGTCGGGTTTCACGAAACGAAACGCGACCCTAAAAAACCAAAAGTCGCTCAACTCTAGTACTATCCCGTCCATGGGACCCGGGCCCCTATGCCCAAGGATGGGATAGTACGTCTAGCGCGATCAGCGGCGCCCACGTGGTGAGCGCCGCTGATCATGGCCGGGTGTCAGCTGATTATCACAGCTGACACCCGGCCCTATGTGTCAGGGGCAGTCACGGACCACCCAGACACGTTAACCCCTTGCACACCGGGATCAAACACGATCGCGGTGTACCGGGGGTTAAAGGGAAGCATCGGCAGGGAGGTGGGTCCCTCCGTGCTTCCCTGAGCCCCCCACAGCAGCGCAATGTGCAGCGCTGCTGCGGGGGGCTCTTTCCCTGCAGGTCCCCAGATCCAAGATGTTTGTGGAAAAAATACGATTTTTTTATTTTCACGCTCGGGCGTTATAAACTTCTGTGAAGCACTGGGGGAGTTCAAAGTGCTCACCACACATCTAGATAAGTTCCTTAGGGGGTATAGTTTCCAAAATGGGGTCACTTGTGGGGGGATTCCACTTTTTAGGTACATCAGGGGCTTTCCAAACGCGACATGGTGTCCGATCTCAATTCCAGCCAAAAAAGTCAAATGGCGCTGCTTCCCTTCCAAGCGCTGCCATGCGCCCAAATAGTGGTTTACCCCCACATATGGGGTATCAGCGTACTCAGGACAAATTGCACAATAACTTTTAGGGTCCTGTTACCCTTGGGAAAGTAAGAATTGAGGGTGAAAAGATCATTTGTGTGGAAAAAATATGATTTTTTAATTGTACATTATAAACTTCTATGAAGCCCTTGTGGGTACAAAGTTCTCACCACATATCTAGATAAGTTCCTTGGGGGGTCTAGTTTCCAAAATGGGGTCACTTGTGGGGAGTTTCCACTGTTTAGGTACATCAGGGGCTCTCCAAACGTGACATGGCGTCCGATCAGAATTCCAGCCAATTTTGCATTGAAAAAGTCAAACGGCGCTCCTTCCCTTCTGAGCTCTGCCATATGCCGAAACAGTGGTTCACCCCAACATATCAGGTATCAGCGTACTCAGGACAAATTGCACAATAACTTTTGCAGTCCAATTTATCCTTTAACCCTTGGTAAAATAAAAAAAATTGAACCTGAAATATTTTTTTTGTGAAAAAAAGTTAAATGTTCATTTTTTTTTTAAATATTCAAAAAATTCCTGTGAAGCACCTGAAGGGTTAATAAACTTCTTGAATGTGGTTTTGAGCACCTTGCGGGGTGCAGTTTTTAGAATGGTGTCACTTTTGGGTATTTTCTATCATATAGACCCCTCAAAGTGGCTTCAAATGTGATGTGGTCCATAAAAATAAAATGGTGTTGTAAAAATGAGAAATTGCTGGTCGACTTTTAGCCCTTATAACTTCCTAACAAAAAAAAATTTTGGTTCCAAATTTGTGCTGATGTAAAGTAAACATGTGGGAAATGTTACTTATAAAGTTTTTTGTGTGCTATATCTCTGTGATTTAAGGGCATAAAAATTCAAAGTTGGAAAATTGCAAAATTTTCAAAATTTTCGCCAAATTTCCATTTTTTTCACAAATAAACGTAAGTTATATGAAAGAAATTTTACCACTACCATGAAGTACAATATGTCACGAGAAAACATTGTCAGAATCACCGGGATCCATGGAAGCGTTTCAGAGTTATTACCTCATAAAGGGACAGTGGTCAGAATTGTAAAAATTGGCCCGGTCATGAACGTGCAAACCACCCTTGGGGGTAAAGGGGTTAATGAAAAATACAAGGGACTCAAAGTAATTTTTGAAACAAATGTATTTATTTATAGCGTAGGCAGTGGCTGATGAATACTACCATCCGCATTCACCTGCTCTCACTGTTAACAGTTGAATACAACTCTCAACATTGTCCCCTGCTAACGCTGTTCGCAGCACAAGCAGGAAACAATGATGTGAGTTGTCTTCAGTACCCGACATTGGGGAACAGCACGAATAGTGCCCTGATTCCCAGGCACCGGTATGTGTGAAACTGATGAGGCACACGGGCAGCACATGGTTGCCACATGTATGCCACACATACACACTGACACAGACTCGAATACCTCCGGTAATGGTTTTTCCAGTATCGGAAATATCAGTATGTGTTAAAATGTTTCTAACATTACTGTAGTAGTCTACAAAGCTGATATTTGTGCCACCTAAGTGTGGCCAAGCAAAAGAGCAGTTTGAGTTGTTGCATGAGGTATCAAGGCTCCCAGCACAGCAGGCCTACACCAATTACTCACCCGCCTTGTCTTAATTTAAACCTAAATTCTAAGCTATAAATGCTGGCCCAGAACCTGATACCTCATGCATGGCCCATTGCTGACTGCTGCTGTGCCATTATCAAATTTCTACTGTGGGTCAACTGATGCCACTTTTCCTGGTGTCTGCCCTTATTTTTTGGAAATGTTTTGACTTCAAGTTGGATCTCCTTCATGTGTGTTGCCTGAATTTGGTAGGTGCTCTCAGAGCACCAGGCCTACACATGTCACTCATCCACCTATTACTGATCAATGTTTAAGCTAGAAATGCTGGTCCAATCCCTATCTCATGCCCTGTTCCATGCATCCATGCTGTGCAATTTTGCCATTTGTACTCTGTGTCAGTTGATGCCACTTTTCCTGGTGTCTGTCCTTAATTTGAGTTGTTTTGGCAGCTTTTTGGCCCCCCGAAGGTGTTGTCTATGCGTCTGGTTTTGCCTCCCATTGAATTCAATGAGGTTTGGATATGTTTGGTGAACATCAGGACGTTCACCAATCCGAACTGAACCGAACCTTGAAAGGTTCGCGCATCTCTACTCATTGTCACAGAAGCCAGTCAAAATTGGAATTACTGGAGGAAACCCCTTCAAACACTGTAAGAGCTCGTAACTGTTGTCTCCAACATGTGTCTACCTCATTTGCTGAGCTATCGTATTTTTAAGAGAAATACATGAAGACCCTCACATATAGTATTATGAATGTTACCAAAGACGTTAATAACCAGGATAAAAGGGTTGTGCAATATTAGGGACATATATTTTTTGATTGAAATTCATGTTATTGGGCTAAACTATTTTTACATTTGGCTTTCATTAAAAATGGTGCACTATTTGCCTTTTATAGCCGCCGTGTTACTCTGTCTATTGCTGGATTCAGAATTAGGTAAGAGAGAAACTGTAAATTGGCCTGCTGTGACAATCTGATGGGGTGTTACCTACTTTTTTATCTATTACTGAGCTTCTCTCATTTGGGAAAGTTAGGTGACAATCCATGTGGAAGCTGTGAAGGTTGCTATATTGATTGACAGCTAGAAACAGGAATAACTAATAAACGGTTGTTCAAACCTTTAAAAACATGTCTAAAGATGACGACTCAAGGACTAAGTCTGGCATTTATTAGTGACTACATGTTGATAATGCAAAAGAAAATGCTGTTTAGGTGCTTGATTATTGGATTTCAATAGCTGACAAAATGGACGTAATGGCATTGAGGTTGGTTTGTCTTTCATTCATAAAATTGTTCGGCATCTGTGCAGTAGAAAATGTGTATTGTTTCAGGCATCGCCTGATGCACAGGTTCATTGTGTCACTATACTTATATGGAGATAGTATTGTTCCCTTGTTTCTTTTTTTCAAGGCAAATAAAGCTATATAATTTACTGGATATTGTTTTCAATAAATGAGTTAACCATTGACTAGGCTCCGCACAGTCACTATGTGTGGTGGTCAAGACACTTTTAGACCAGGTTTAGTTGATCGCATGCAAAATCGTCCTTTTGTCCTGCAGAAAAAAACATGATTTTTTTTAACTGTATTTTCAACTGCATGCAATCTGTTTGCCAACCATATGTCTGTTCTTTAAATCTGTGTGATACCTGTATGCATCCATTTGATGATTTTTTGATAAATAATTAAAGGCCAAATGGAGTTTCTTAGGTTAATTATTGTGATGGATCTGTGAAAAACAAATGACAAATGTATGTGATCCATTTTTTGTACACCTATTGACGTGATAGTGGGCAAGTCTGCAAAATGGATTAAAATATTGTATGCTGCAATTTTTTATACACGGACCATCGACTTGTCCGTAGCAATGGTAATTTGAGCAAGTACATTGACTTGTATTGGTCAGTGTGCTGTACGTATTCTTTTTTGCATATGGACTGCCTACATATGCTCATCCTAATGAGTGCACTATACGTATGCTATTCCATCTTGCATACGGACTGCCCACAAATGCTCATCCTAACCTCAGACGATGCAAATTTGCAAAATATGCCCACTGGTAGCCTGTATCTTTCCCTGCAAAGCCCTAGGGTTCAGCCCTACCTAACAGCTTAGGTTGGCATCCAAATAATTGCGTCAATGGCTGCCCCACTCGACAACAGCTGACCCTGCCAGGTCCTAATAAATACTAAAAATTTCTCAAATTCATATAGGTAAATCAGCCAAATCAGATCTCATACTTTGCACTGACGAGGTCCAATAGCCCGAAACACCGTGTCTGCAAATTGAGATTCTGATTTGGCTTTTATCCTAAGTCATATTACAAGACTCATTAAAGGGTTGATTGTGACTTGTAGGATCGCTACTACCAATAGGTGGCACTGTAGAGTAAAAGTCCTCTTTCTCTCTGAAGAGGCAATTTGCATATCAAATTCATATAGGAACCAATGGACTCAATATAGGTTAAATCTGGTGTGCCTATACAGTTTTCGGGAAGCATGAAAATTCCCATTAATTTTCACCTGGATTCATTATTGTGTCTTATCACCTAGCAATAAATGACACCCCTGCTCAGTAACGAATGACACTGTAAGGTCCGAATACATTGAAAATTATTGTTCAGAATAATAACGGAACCTAGGAACTCAGTGTAGAGCAATTGATACAGAAGGGCCTTTCATATAGGAGTAATATCAGATATATCTAAACAGTGTAAGAAGCATATGTGGAATATAGCAAGTAATCCCATTAATTTAAACAACTCATTTGTATCTCTTGCTGTGTAACGCGTTTCCTCTCTGTTATATGGTTCCAGAAAGATATGACATTAAAATAATATGTCCATGATGAAGGTGCTGTGGCCAGATTGGAGGCGGGGGCGCTATTGACGTGATTATTAGGGTGTCAACCTCCGCAGCTAGGTCATGCGGAACCTTAGGGCCTTATAGGGAAAGATACAGTTAGGGAATATTTTTTAGAACAGTGTTTATAAAGGTCACAAAATGAAGTCAGGAGTGATACAGGGACCTAAAAGATTAAAATTATAAATTTTAATTCAGCAATTTAAAAAAAAAGCCTACAATGGCATTATAGCTTAGAGAAAACACACAATGAAAAATATACATATAATAAACAAATGTGTAAATGATCACCCTATGCTGCTCCTGCGCTTAAATTACTACCTATCAGCGGACCTATCAGCGGAAGTTGGCACCCTAGGGGAAGCGTTGCTGCGCCCCAGCTCCTCGGCGGTTGACCCTTGGTAGCCCTGATATCTCCCGAAGAAGCAACAGCGAAACACGCATCGGGGCAGAGGGTCACCTAGGGGATTCCAGTCCAGCAGCATGGTATGTGCAATTTTTGGTACCAATGTTAATATGTACTGTGCTTGAGCCACTTCGTGTTTTCTAGCTGTGTGTTATAGTTTGCATACCATGGCATGCATGCTTTCTGATATGGATTGCTTGGAGCAGCCTTGTTAATATAGTGCAACCTTGACTTGTGAACTTTCCACACGCAGTCACAGCCATTCACAGCCATTTTTTCACTGCTGAGTGATTTAAGATTTAGCCATTCATGAAGGTATTATCACATATTATGCATTTTTTGCATTATTTAGGGAATAGGCTTTTTTTCTCATATTTTCCGCAGCTCATATACATGCACTATTTGGTTGTTTGCACAAATTTATTTTGCTAATTAACATTCCAGCTGTTGGCATTGAGTTGAGATACCCTATTGGTAATTTTGCCTCTCTTGTATGAATATGCACACCTCTCATATTACTTGTTTTTAAAAAAATATTGTTTAATAAAATATTAATTTCTAATTTGTACCATAATTTTGGAGCCTATGATTTTTGCTCTGCGGTATCCATATAGTGATTTATTGTGTTTGCATTATTGGTACACACCAGTGGTGTTCATGGTGATATTTATCATTAGGATAATTTTGTGATTAAAAATGTGTGTAGTCCTATAGAATATAATTGGTCCAAGTGTTTTCTTGTTTCGCACTCAAACCGGAAAGACGCTTGTTTGCACCTGTCCTAATACTAAGCAATCACCTCCTCCATGAATTGGTAGGCTGTGAGAGCTTGTCTCACAAGTATTTGCACCTGAGTTATCTCTGCATTTATTAAGTGAATTTGCTGCATCTTGTTCGCGCATTAGTTTCTGTGACTTCGGCAGGCAAATACTGTTTCCCTATTTTTTTTATGTTAACATCCCTGGTGGCATGAGGTGCTCAAATGCTTTATACTACATACCTAGTGGTCATAGTTTGTGAGTTTGTTAATGCAAATTTCTTGATCGAGGAAGGTAGTGAAGAAGTGAAGACAACATTCTGTGGTGGGAAACTAAAGTATTAAAGGGGTCAATAAATAAATCCAATCCAAAGATAGGATATAAACAGCATATTTATGGGGCCCTTGGGGCCTCCCAACTGATTAGCTATTTTTAACTTCAGTAGCTGCTGGATGAATACAGTCAATGGAGCCAGAAAAGCACAGCCCCAGTCACTGAGTAGTGCCGTTCCCAGGTACTGCAGTTCAATATATAATCATTTCAAAAGGAGCGGAGAAGTAACACCTGAGAGCAGCTACTACACAGTGGCCAGTTTGTCTGTGTATATCCGGCTGCCACTGTAGCTGAAAACAGCTTAGGCTGGAGTCACACTAACCAGCGCAAAATACGGTTCGTAGTTTACATGCGTATTACGGATGAATGACCCCTAAATAGTGCTCCGTAGGTCCTCCGTAAGCCAGGTGCAGTCGCGTATTTTGCGCATGTCTGCATCCGTATGTAATCCTTATGGCATCCGTATGCAATCCGTATGGCGAGATTTTCTCGCAGCCTTGCAAAATGGACATTTAACGGTTTTGAGGCCTGCTAACAATTTAAAAAATTAGCCTGCACCCTATTTATACACTCTGAAACAGGTGGCTGCCTCCATTCTGTCCATTTGTGAGCTTGCTTTCACGAGGTGTGTTGGTGCTCTTTGTGCAACATGGCAGAGGGTCTGAGATTCAATACAACTGAGCAGGTTCTCTTTAACTGGCTTTTGTCATGGCGCTTTGGGCAACCATACCCAGTGATAGTGGATCCGCGGAGGAGGAGACGCATGTGGGTCCATCCACTTTTGAGGCAACGACTCACAAGGGGTCATTTTTACCGCCTCTATTCTTCTCTGCGGGAGCATCCTGAGAAATTTTACCAGTACTGTCGCATGAGCATTTCCACATTTGATCGACTCTTGGAGACAGTGTGCCCTGGGATAACCTTTCAGGACACAAGGATGCGCAAAGCGATATCTGCAGAGGAGCGACTTCTACTCACAATACAGTATGTACTACACAACCACATTCTCTATGTTCATAATGTGTGTGCTAAAGTATTTTTTTTGCCTTCTTGGACAAAGTTTAATGCCCTCATCTTACTCAAAATATGTTTCAACTTACACACCAGAATGTTAGCTCTAATATGTCCTGCATATCACTTAGTCATTGTGCAACCAAATATGTGTGTGTTATTCTATCTCAATTCATACCAAGTTTGGTCAGCATGTAACTTATGTTTTTGGACTTTATGCATTCTAAACTTATCAATTTATGTTGTTCTACAGCTTCCTGTCCACTGGCCTGTCTTATGCCACCCTCCACCATGAGTTTCTCATTGGAAGATCAACCATTTCAGGCATAGTGAGGTCTACATGTACAGAAATCTGGACAAGACTCCATCAAGTGGTCATGCCCGAGCCCAGGATGGAAGACTGGTTGAGGATATCAAGGGACTTTGAGGAGGACTGCCAGATTCCAAATTGTATTGGGGCCCTGGATGGCAAACATATCTGGGTGCGTAAGCCGCCGAACTCTGGCTCCCAATTCTTCAATTATAAACAATACTTTTCTGTTGTATTGTTGGCTATGGTAGACCCTCAATACAAGTTTATAATTGTTGACATTGGGGCCTATGGAAGGACGGGAGACTCTAGAGTCTTCAATACTTCCATAATGGCTCGGCGGCTACGCACCAACCAGTTGGATCTACCACCACCACGCCAGCTACCAGGCTCCCCTGAAGAATCAGTCCCTTATGTCCTTGTGGCAGATGAGGCCTTTCAGTTATCGCGCAATGTCATGAGGCCATATCCCCGACGCAACCTTGACCACAGGCGCAGAATTTTTAACTTGCGCCTATCACGTGCTAGGCGACTGGTGGAGTGTTCCTTTGGGATTCTTTGTGCCAAATGGCGGGTACACCAGTCTGCCATTCAGTTGAGTGAACAAAATGTGAATGAAGTTGTGAAAGCCTGTGTTGTTCTACACAACTTCACCAGGATACATGATTGTTCCTCCTCTGATGGTGTTGTGCATAGGACGGACAATGTGCGCAGGGTGAGACCACCTATAAACCCTCAACGTAGACCGCTCTCTGGCCTCAAAGTGCGTGATATTTTCACTAATTACTTTATCTCACCTGAGGGGGCAACTTCTTGGCAAGAGCATGCTGTGTCTATGTTATAATTTTTTTTTTTCCAGTGTGTCTAAATATATATTACTCAACCCCTTATGACTGCATGACTGTTTCATTGCATTGGTTAGTGTATGTTAGTATGTTGACAGGGTTTTTGAAAAATCACACAGAGACGTTTACTATAGTAGACAAATTCTTAGTTTTGCCTTTTTTTTGGTTTCTTAAAGGCAAACATAATATTGCCATATGAACATTTTGGCAATGGGCAAAATGGCCCTTTTGTGCCTTCTTAAACTTTTTTGAAAAGTAACATTACATAACATAACCCAAAAAAACATTAGGCAATAGCAACATTGCTGCATGAGAATATTTAACTAGAAAGGAAAAAAATAGGTGAGCTCCATCAACAAAATTGATGCTAAAAGATAACACTCACATTTCTTCTGAATGTTTTCCAATCATAGAAATATTCCACCTTGACAGGCAAGGCTACCTCATGGCTTTCAGACAGATATTACCTGTCTGTAGAACAGAGAATATTTAACCATGCTATACTGGAAAGGATGAAAAAACAAAACTCACTTGTTAAGACATAGAGAGAGCATGATATTCTGAAGGCTGGTCACCTTGATTTGTTACTATAGATTGCTAGCAAAAAAGGTGACTACTTCACTAAGGACACCACGCCTTTCCTAGGCATTAGCAAGTGAGTAGTGTATTTTCATCCTTTGACTTTACAGTATAGCGCGTTTACATTTTCTTTTTTGTACACACATGTAATATCTGTCTGAAAGGCGTGAGGTTGCCTTGTCTGTCATGATGGATTCTTTAATATGATTGGAAAACATTGGTAAAAAATTAGAATGTTAAATTAGGTAACAAAGTTTGGTGATGGAGAACACCTGTTTTTTCCTTTGTATTTTGAGCACAAGTTAAACCGCAATGGACATCTACGCCCATCAGACTTATAAATCCTCATAGGTTGGGGAAGGGGATCATGGAAGAGCAGCCTGTGGGTGCTGCTGGACACTGTGGCCAACATCACCCTGTGTGGGGCCATACTGTTGCCCATGATGTTGGAATTGTCCTGCCTCCTGGGACTGTTGGGGATACTGGCCAGAGTAATGATGATGGTGAGGGGCATTTTGTTGGCTGTGGTAGGCACGTGGCTCATACCCACCAAGATAGCCAGATCGTCCCCAACCAGGTTGGGACCAGCCTCCAACACTGGGTGGGTACAAGTGGCCATATTGGTGGGGTTGGCTAGAGGCTGACATTTGTGGCTGCTGAATAGAAGGTTGGGTAGTGGGAGGAAGGGGTTGAGGTGTAGGCCCACGTATTAGAGGATGTTCGGACCCTGCTTGAGCAAGCATCTGTGTGGATGGTCTCATGCGCATTAGATTTCGGGGGGGAGAGCTGCCACCTCTCCAGATATTCGAATAGCTCATATGGGGTATTGGGGGGTGCTTGCATCAAGCAGGATCTGAAAACATCCCCTAATACGGAGCCTGACCTCACGGGTAAGGGCACGGAGATAAAGGGTGAGGCTACGTGAGTAGGCCTCCTCCCCATCATCTGTAGTTACTCTTGATAAATAATTGAGCACCCCTGTGTCCACATTGGTCCTGCTCTCTTGAACAGTGACCTGGCGCCTTCTTCGTGTTCACCGGGACGTAACAGCAGCCTGTGGGGATGCCCTGATCTGGCCAGTTGGGCTGCTGCTCAAGTTGCCCGGCTCTTCCAGGATGGGTGATGGGGCAGCAGCAGACCGTCCTGGTGGTGTTGTGTGTTGGGCAGCCAATGGGTTGTCCTGTGATGACTCATCTTCTGCCATCCTTCTTGTAGGGGGAGAAGATTGGCCAGCCACCTCATCCCCTACAGGATCTATTATGGGCTCTGCCTCTGAGGCCGTTCCTCGATCAATAAGGTTGGATTGAGTTCTGTTATGAAATAGAACAGAGGCAAAAATACATCAATATTTTTGGCCCTGTAAAGTATTTGTGTAATGTGGTGTGAGGTATCTACTTACGGTCTCAGATCCAGAATTGGGGCGAGGAAGGAGAGCCGGTCATAATAGATGTATTTTCGTTTTACATATCCAGCATCCCCACTCCTGGACCGCTGCTGGCGTTCCCGGCGGTACTGGTCCCGGATGCTTCGCCACCGTTTCATCACATCTTCTCTGCAATGTGACAGGAAATATTGTCAAATTCACATATTTGATAGGTCACATTTGCTACCAGTAGTCTAGGCATGGGGCCTTCTGGGGTGTGCTTTCTACCCATGGTGGCATATGTAATTGGGCAGATACACAGGGTCTCTTTAGCTACACTTAATAATTGTTTTGTCTAGGAGGATGAGGAGCTTGTGGCCTAACCCCAAATTATGGCTGTGTGAAGCCACGTGTCACATCCAAATCTAACGGCCTCATGAGGCAAAAAGTACATGCACAGGAAGGGGATGCTGATTCTATATTCCTTTTATTTTGGGCGCTAAGGTTACTCATGTTTTGCGTTGTACTTACGAATTTTATGCTGCTCCTCACGTGGTCGGTCACCAAAGTCATGGTACATCTGGCGACAGATGCGCCTCCATGACGCCTCCTTTCTTGCCCGGTTTGCATAATTTGCATCACGTTGGTCCCAGATTTTGGGACGCTCCTGCACCAGGACAATGAGCATCTCCACATTTATGTAAGTGGACGCCATGCTGCTGCTGTACTCCATGGAGGCGTACTTCCTGGATGTCTGGTGCGCTTTTTGAGCTCATTTGCATGTCTAGGCTTCCTGATGATGGATTGGCCCATTTCCTGTCACCAGCCAAAAGACCTGCATATTGCTCGCAGGTCACACGTGTGGTCCGTCTGTAATCCGTATTTTTTGCGCACCCATAGACTTGCATTGGCGTACTTCGGGCGTAGTACGCTGACAATCGCAGCATGCTGCGATTGGCACGGAGCATAGGATACGGATGAGAAATATACGCCTGGTGCGAATGACCCCATAGAGAATCATTTGTCCGTGTCTAATGCGTGCTTTTAGAGCCTCTCACTCGGCCGTATTCCTCGCCAGTGTGACCCCGGCCTAATTGGTGGGGTGCTGGGTGTCTTCACCAATTTCATATTGACTTTCTAAATGTTGAAAACCCTTTTAAAGCCTCTAGCTTTAAGCTTAAAGTGTTTATCAAGAACCAGGACAAGTTTCATAGAGTCTAAAGTCGTATAACTCCTCTAAACCCCACGTTACTCCATGTCATAACATTGCAACGTGTCATTAATCTGTAATCTACTTTACTACAAGGAGTGCAATTGTCTCCCAATTAGGAATCCTTGAACTGCACTAAGTCGAGACCATCGTGATGACGGACTTTGGGTCTGGCGTGTATGCGTGTTGCATTTTCTCTTCTCCTAGAATGGAAAGCAATTCAAACGAGTCATTTAGTGGTAGAAATAAACTGAATTTAATTTATGCATTCATTTGTTGTAGAATTAAGCAGGAATACTAATTGACTGTAGAATTATAGCTGAATGAAACGCCGGAGAGGAGTAATTAGTTCCAGTATTTTAGTATTTTTCTTTTTTTTCATTTTTTGTGAGAACATTATTTTATTGGAGCTTCAACCAATTAGTTTTTGTTTTCATTACAGGGTGGATAAGTTAAGATTTGGCTGCTGGGATTGCCTGAGACACATAAGAGCACAAAAGTGTTGATGGTCATGCCGTGCAAGATGGAAACAAAGATGTAACTGGTCGCTCATCTTTACTAATGACTAGAGATGAGCGACTTTGCCTTTTTTTGGGTCGAGTCGGGTTTCATGAAACGAACGAAATCGGCCGATTATCGTGAAAAGTCGAAGGCCGACTGAAACACGAAACCCAATGCAAGTCAATGGGGACCCAAGGTCGGCAGGAAGTGGAGGACAGGAAACACACCTACAGTGCCCATTTTAATGCCCAAAACATCAATTCTTATTACTTAAGCTTGTCAACCTTAATTTACTTTATAATAATAGTTACGCATTGAAAACGGGATTATTTGGCTAAAGTTGTGGGGGGGGTAGGGCTGGCTCCAGATTTTTGTGGGCCCTGGGCCAAAGAGTTTCACTGGGCTCTTTTAACACATGCCACAAATCATTATCCTCTGATATGGCAGAGAAATAGCGGTATAGTACAATGAAAAATACTTCACTTCTTATATCTCATGACTGATATCCATTTTAAATTCTCCAATAGCTCCAAAAACGGACAGTACATTACTCCATACAGTATTATGGCCACTGCACAGTGCGCCATACAGAGTAATGAGGCCCATATATTTCTCCATACAGAATCATTGGTCCCATATAATGTTTGAAACAGTATATGATGAGCTCCACATAATGCTACAGTATATGTTGGTCCCCGTGGATGAAGCTCCACTGTGTTATGGGCCCAAATAATGCTCCAAACATAATGGGCCCCATTTCTAATGCTCTTGTGTATAATGGGCCCTGTAAATGCTTCTCCAGTGTCTGATGTCCACCTTTGGAATGCTCCAGTGTATGGTGGGCCTCATATATCATTCTCCAGAGTATAGTGCTCCCCAAAAATAGCTGTCCCAACATTGAAAACAATTAAATAAGTCTCCTCGCTAGGGAATCACTGTACTAGTCAGGACTCCTCGCCGTTCCCATCTTCCATCTCTCTGCACTTGGACTGTTTAGGCAGAGGGCGTACAGACGTGATGTCATGGTCCTCTCTGACCAGAATGTCACAGTCAGGAAACGCGGAAGACGTCACAGTGGTGGAGCAGGGAGAGGTAAGTATTTCAACTTTGTAAGTGCTGTGCCTGAGCAAGCAGGGGGGGCCCACTCGTTGACGACGGCACTGGCACAGGGGCCCTCATAGTACGGCGGTGTGTCTGACGGCGGGTGGGTCCTCCTGGCAGAGACACTTTTGCGTACTATGAGGGGCCCTGTGCCAGTGCCGTCGCCCATGAGTATGCCCCCCCACCTGCTCAAGGAAGCACCTCATCTGCACCTTCCTCTTTGTCACCGTGTAAGGTGGTATAGTATGCGGGAAGGGGAACCTGAGTTTCATCAGGGTCAGATTCTGGTTGTGTAGAGTGCGAGGGGAATGTAGTGGTCTGGGTCAATGTACCAGCAGAATCGTCTAGCAGTGGCTGGGCATCAGTGCACTTGTGGCGCCCCCAGGAGCACGGTCGCCACAGTGGCATTACCTTCCTCCTAGGGAGTGTGATGTCATGCTTGGGAGCAATGAAGGATCTCTCTAGCAGTTAAACCAACACACAACACAGTTCCCACTCCAGGCCAGCAGGGAGAGCTCTGAACCTGACTGCTGAGGAGCTGCTCTTTGTGGTTGGGAGGAGGTAAGTTAGGGCAGTTTGTGAAGGGAAGGGGAAGTGTGTGAACGTGAGTAGGGGAGCTGGAGGATGAGCAGAGTTAAGGCTCACTCCTAGCTGGAGTGCATGGTCGGGATTCCGGTCTCTGAGTTTGTAAGGACACTGACGGTCCTGCAGCAGAAACCGGAGGAAGTAGCAGCTGTAAATGCTCTGTTCCCAACTCAGGCTCGGAGAACCCAGCAGCGACGTGTGTGAGCCAGAAGGAAAAGGCTATGGCTGCCTGCCATACAAGAAAGTTCCAAAAGAGAGTCAACAGCGGGAACTTCAGTGAACTCAGTACTACGAGTACCTCAGATAAGCGCTAGACCGGAGGCCACACTGCCTATCTGCAGAGAGAGAATTCCAAATTTGCTTCCAGGCTGACCAACTCCTTCTCCATCTGTACTCTGGGTCCTGGACAGCACTTACCAAGTACAGGTAAAGGAACTGCACGACTGTGTTTGTCATCTTTCTCCTGCGCCTGGTGCACAGCTATGCTGCATCCTGCACTGCAAACCATCTACCAACTCTTTCATCTGCCCAGCGACTACGGCCCTACCTGTGCAGGGCTTCTACATCTTAGCTGCACCACAACATCTGTCCCAGAGAAGCGACACTGCAGCGCGGGTCAATGTGATCAGAAACCACAGATGGCATCACGTATCATATACCTATAAACGTTATTCACCCCTTTGCATGGACGCCAAGGGCCAGAGAACGGGTCATCACCACCAACGTGACACATCCCTCTGAGACACCGGCCCAGTACCAATTAACCCCACTGCCCTGGCTGGCCATCCACACTCCATGTCAGATTCATCTTGGACTGAGGAATTCACGATTTGACTTGATAACCCAGGCATGGTATGATAGAAAGAGCTACATGGACTAATGTGAAGTGTGGCCTGCTGTATCATTCACTTTTGGTGGGGGTGAAGGACACAAGGAAAGGGGTTCTTCCTGACCAGGAGCCAGCACTTGACGACTCAGTGCTTGCATTTTTTGAAACTTCAGAAGAGGAGGGCATATTTGCTGGAGTCTGTTTCGGCAGTGTAAGCCAAAACCAGTTCCTGATGCTCCGGCTTTAAAAGCGGTTAACCTACTCCCAGAAAAGGTAGCCTTCCAAGCGTTCCGGAGCCAGACCATGACGCAGGCTCAACACCTCCTGCCTTAGCTGCTATTGTGCTTTTGCCACTATTAGCAGATGTACCACCACCATCAGCACCAGCTGGCCCCCCCACGCGCACGTCCGCGGCCTCTTCCACCAAACTTCAAAATGTTGCAGAACATGAACCCAAAATAACATCAAATATATGGTACTGTATCAGAAGTGTACAGCTCTATACAGTCAAAGGATGATTGTCAATCTCCCTATATATACCATCAGTCACACAGAGACGCTCACAGGCTCAGTATGGATTAGACAAGAATATAAAAAGTAGAAAAAGTGTACAGTATCATCAGATAGCAGGTATATATAGTATAGTTTAAACATTCTAAATCTCCGTAGATATTTCAGGAGGCAGACACAGACGCTCTCAGGCTCAGTATGGATTAAAACACAATATAAAAAGCCATAAAACGGTAATGGGTCTGAAGAGTACAGCTGTACACAGTGTAGGGGTCATTGTTGTCAATCTCAGTATTTATTTTCACAGTCAGAAAATAACTCTCACTTAGTCAGTTTGGATTAGACCAGAATATAAAATGCAGTAAATGGGTAATGTATCACAAGCGTAGAGCTGTATACACTAGTGTTGGGGTAATTTTTAAATGTACATCTAAATTGCAGGAGTAACCCACAGACTGTCACACGCTCAGGATGGATCACATCACAATATAACAAGAAGATCCGCAAGAAATAATCACACATGTAGGACAATGTTCAAGGTGTCAATGATACACTTAGAATGGTGGGTGGAGGAGGACTTCCTGGCAGAAAGGGTACAGTATCACCAGATACCAGGTATATATAGCATAGTTTAACCCCTTAGCGACAGAGCCAGTTTGCAGCTTAATGACCATTTTTACAATTCTGACCACTGTCCCTTTATGAGGTTATAACTCTGGAACGCTTTAATGGATCCCGCTGATTCTAAGATTGTTTTTTCGTGACATATTGTACTTCATGTTAGTGGTAACATTTCTTCGATAAGTCTTGTGTTTATTTATGAAAAAAACGGAAATATGGCGAAAATTTTGAAAATGTTGCAATTTTAAAACTTTAAATTTTTATGCCCTCAAATCAGAGAGATGTGTCACACAAATTTCTTAATAAATAACATTTCCCACATGTCTACTTTACATCAGCACAATTTTGGAAGCAAAATTTTTTTTATAGGAAGTTATAAGGGTTAAAAGTTGACCAGCGATTTCTCATTTTTACAACAAAATTTACAAAACCATTTTTTTTAGGGACCACATCATATTTAAAGTCATTTTGAGGGGTGTACATGACAGAAAATACCCAAAAGTGGCACCATTCTAAACACTAGACCCCTCAAGGTGCTCAAAACCACATTCAAGAAGTTTATTAACCCTTTAAGTGCTTCACAGGAACTAAAGCAATGTGGAAGGAAAAAATTAACATTTAACTTTTTTTTGCAAAAAATTTACTTCAGAACCAATTTTTTTTATTTTCACAAGTGTTAAAAGAGAAAATCAACCACATAATTTGTTGAACAATTTCTCCTGAATACGCTGATACCCTATATGTGGGGGTAAACCACTTTTTCAGCACACGGCAGAGCTCGCAAGGGATGGAGCGCCGTTTGACTTTTTCAACGCAGAATTGGCTGGAATTGAGATCGGATGCCATGTTGCGTTCGGAGAGCCCTTAATGTGCCTAAACAATTGAAACCTCCAACAAGTGACCCCATTTTGGAAACTAGACCCATTAAGGAACTTATCTAGATGTGTGGTGAGCACTTTGAACCTTCAAGTGCTTCACAGAAGTTTATAACGTAGAGCCGTGAAAATAAAAAATCCATTTTTTTTCCACAAAAATGTTCTTTTCGCCCCCAAATATTTATTTTTACAAGGGTAACAGGAGAAATCATACCCGCACAGTTGTTATGCGATTTGTCCTGAGTACGCCGATACCCCATATGTGGGGGGGAACCACTGTTTGGGCGCATGGGAGAGCTCGGAAGGGAAGGAGTGCCATTTTAGAATGCAGACTTTGATGGAATGGTCTGCGGGCATCATGTTGCGCTTGCAGAGCCCCTGATGGGCCTAAACAGTGGAAACCCCCCACAAGTGACCCCATTTTGGAAACTAGACCCATTAAGGAACTTATCTAGATGTGTGGTGAGCACTTTGAACCTTCAAGTGCTTCACAGAAGTTTATAACGTAGAGCCGTGAAAATAAAAAATTCATTTTTTTTCCACAAAAATGATCTTTTCGCCCCCAAATTTTTATTTTTACAAGGGTAACAGAAGAAATCATACCCACACAGTTGTTATGCGATTTGTCCTGAGTACACCGATACCCCATATGTGGGGGGAACCACTGTTTGGGCGCATGGTAGAGCTCGGAAGGGAAGGAGTGCCATTTTGGAATGCAGACTTTGATGGAATGGTCTGCGAGCATCATGTTGCGCTTGCAGAGCCCCTGATGGGCCTACACAGTGGAAACCCCCCACAAGTGACCCCATTTTGGAAATTAGACCCCCTAAGGAACTTATCTAGATGTGTGGTGAGCACTTTGAACCCCCAAGTGCTTCACAAAAGTTTATAAACGCAGAGCCGTGAAAATAAAAAGTCTTTTTTTATTTCCACAAAAGTGATTTTTTAGACCCCAATTTTTAGACCCCCAAAGTTGGCAAATAGTGGAAACCCCTCAATTCTTGCTCCAACCCTAACCCCAACACACCCCTAACCCTAATCCCAACCCTAACCCTAATCCCAACCCTAATCCCTAATCCTAATTCTAACCCTAATTCTAGTTCGCCCTAAGCCTAATTCTAACCTAGTTGCGACCCGAGCCCTAGCCCAGCCCTAGCCCTAGCACAACCCTAACCCTAGCCTAACCCTAGCCCTAACCCTAACCCTAGCCCAACCCTAACCCTAGCCCAACCCTAGCCCAACCCTAACCCTAGCCTAACCCTAGCCCAACCCTAACCCTAACCCTAACCCTACCCTAACCCTAGCCCTAACCCTAGCCCTAACCCTAACCCTACCCTAACCCTAACCCTAGCCCTAACCCTACCCTAACCCTAATGGAAAACTGAAAAAAAAATATTTTCTTTATTTCATTATATTGGCCTATATAAGGGAGTGATAAACGGGGGGGTTATGTACCATTTTTTTTATTTTGATCACTATGATCGTTTATCATAGTGATCAAAATAATGAATGGAATCTGCCAGCCGGAGCCGGCAGATTCCCGGCGGGCGCACTGCGCATGCGCCCGCCATTTTCAAGATGGCGGCGCCCATCGGAGGATGCCGGCCGGACGTGGGACCACCGGGAGGGGACGGAGGACCACGGAGGGGTACCGGGGGGGGATCGGGGACCCTATTTCTCTCTCCTCTGATGTGCGATCACATCAGAGGAAAGAGAAATTAAATGTAAAATCGCGGCTTTTTTTTTTTTGCGGTCGCCGTTATAGGGTTAATAACGGCGATCGCAAAAGCGGGGGTCGGTAAAAACCGACCGATTCATTTTCTCTGGGGTCTCGGCTACCCCTGGCAGCCTAGACCCCGGAGAAAATCCGACACTGGGGGGCGCTATTCACTTAAATCACAGCGCCGTGAATTTACCGCCGTTAAAAGGCGTATCGGCGGTCGTTCAGGGGTTAAACATTAAAAATGTACGTGTATATATTCAGGAGTAGTGTTGAGCCACCCCACTAGTGTTCCAGTTCGTTTTGGTTCACTGAACACGAGGCAAGTTTGTCGAATGTTTGTCGAAAGTTCGAGGAACAACGTCGAACACCATTGAAAACAATGGCAGGCAAACACAAACACATGCAAACACATAGAAAACAATTACAAAACACCTTAAAAGGTGTCCCAAGGCAGACAAAATGCTCAGAATACAAAAATAACATGGAAAACGGCAACTACATATAGAAAAGAGGTGGAGGAGTAAAAGGAGGAGGAGGAGACACAGATATAGGCATGTCACGCCCTTATGAAGTCAAGAAAGGCTGGAATAAAAATGTAAAATACCAAAAAACAGTAAAAATCTGAAATCGAAGACGATCATATACCGTCATAAATTAGGCCAACTGCTGATCGGGCGGCGTTCTTCCCGCAAACCTCCGAAGAGCGTCCATGAAGGCAAAGTGTTTGGTTGCCGGGGGCAGTATGGTTGCAAAGCTGAACCTTAAAGGAATGTCCAGAAGGGCACCACCAGGAGTGGAGCCTGTGGCTTAATTCGACTCCACCCGGGAAACCTCAACCATGCCAGCTACAGAAAAGATTGACAGATTGCAAGCTTTGTTGATTCTGTGGGTGGTGGTGGATGTCCGTTTTTAGTTGTGCTAGTGATTTGTCAGCTTAATTCCGTTAACGAACGCGACTCCGACATGCCCCAGCGGTATGCGTCAAACTTACTAGAGGGACACGCGCGGCTCTGGCACGCGCGATCGAGCAATAACAGGTCTGTCATGCCCTTACATGTCCGGGGCTGCATGCGCGCTACACTGAAAGGTACAGCGTGTGTCGCTTACAGGTGCAGATTACCCGCTGAACCCCGTTAGTGATGGCGATCTGGGATTACAATTCTTCTCCGCGAACGAGGATTTTTCAGTAAGTGCAGGTCAACCGGAATTCCGGAATTAGGCCTAACTGGCATTCCAGAAAGAATGAAAAAAATTAAGTGTCCAAACCACAGGTGCTGTAGCTTGCTTAACAGCTGGGCTCCTCTGCAGAGTAGCACGCAGTTCTTACATAAACAGGCAGCATAGCTTGGTTCACTGGTGGGCATTGCTACAAGGCCCAAAAGGATTTTCTGGACAAGATGCGGTAAAAAATAATTAGAAACACAAACGGTCTAGCTCCTTGACAGGTGTACTACACCGCTTGCTACCACACACCACTACTATGCCATGAAACAGTCTATTAACATTGAAAACTAGAGTTGAGCGACTTTTGGTTTTTTAGGGTCGCGTTTCGTTTCGTGAAACCCGACTTTTCCAAAAGTCGGGTCGAGCAAGATCGTCCGATTATAGGGAAAAGTCGGGGTCGTCCCGAAACACGAAACCCAATGTAAGTCAATGGGGAATAAAAGTCGGCAGTGAGAGGAGGACAGGAAACACACCTACAGTGCCCATTTGAATGCCAAAAGCATCAATTCTTCTTACTTAAGCTTGTCAACCTTAATTAACTTCATAATACAAGTTACGCACTGAAAAATGGGGGTTATTTGGCTACAGTTGTGGGGGGGGAGGGCTGGCTACAGGTTTTCATGTGCCCTGGGCGAAAGAGCGCCCCTTTAACACATACCACAACTCATCATGCTCCGATACGGCAGAGAAATAGCGGTATAGTACAATGAAAAATACTTCACTTTTTACATCTCATGACGAGGCCCATCTATTTCTCCATACAGAATCATTGGTCCCATATAATGTTTGAAACAGTATATGATGAGCTCCACATAATGCTACAGTATATGTTGGTCCCCATGGATGAAGCTCCACTGTCTTATGGGCCCAAATAATGCTCCAAACATAATGGGCCCCATTTCTAATGCTCTAGTGTATAATGGGCCCTGTAAATGCTGCTCCAGTGTCTGATGTCCACCTTTGGAATGTTCCAGTGTATGGTGGGCCCCATCTATCATTCTCCAGAGTATAGTGCTCCCCAAAAATTGCTGTCCCAACATTGAAAACAATGAAATAAGTCTCCTCGCTATGGAATACATGTACTAGTCTGGACTCCTCGTCGTCCCCATCTTCCATCTCACTGCACAGTATTTCAACCTTGCAAGTGCTGTGATCCTGAGCAAGCAGGGGTGGCCCACTCGTTGGCGACAGCACTGGCACAGGGCCCCTGATAGTACGGTAGTGTGTCTGATGGCGGGTGGGCCGAACCTGCACTTTCATCTGCAGCTTCCTCTTTGTCACCGTGTAAGATGGAACTGTGTATGGGAAGGGTAACCTGAGTTTCATCAGGGTCAGATTCAGGCCATGTAGCGTGCGAGGGGAATGTAGTGGTCTGGGTCAATGTACCAGCAGATTCATCGAGCAGTGGCTGAGCATCAGTGCACTTGTGTCGCCCCCAGGAGTACGATCGCCACAGTGGCATTACCTTCCTCCTAGGGAGTGTGATGTCATGCTTGGGAGCAACGAACGATCTCTCTAGCAGGTTAACTGATTGGGCGGCGTTATTCCCACGAGTCATGACCCTCCAAACAGCGTTCATGAAGGCAAAGTGTTTGTTTTACGTGGGCAGTATAGTTGCAAAGCTGAACCTTAAAGGAATGTCCAGAAGGGCACCACCAGGAGTGGAGCCTACGGTTAAATTCGACTCCACCTGGGAAACCTCAAACATGCCAGCTACAGAACAGATGCACACATTGCAAGCTTAATTCCGTTAACGAACGAGACTCCGTCATGCCCCGCGGTGCGAGTCCGGCTTACTAGAGGGACACGTGAGGCTCTGGCACATGAGATTGGCCAATAACTGGTGTGTCATGCCCTTACATGTCCGTGGCTGCATGTGCGCTACACTGAAAAGGCCAGCGTTTGTCGCTTACAGGTGCAGATAACCCGCTGAACAACGTTAGTGATGGGGATCACTGATTACAATTATTACCCGTGAACAATGATTTCCCAGTAAGTGCAGGTCAACTGCAGTTCCGGAATTAGGCCTAACCGTCATTCCTGAAAAAATGAAAAACTTACGTGTGCAAACCACAGGTGCTGTAGCTTGCTTAACAGCTCGCCAGCCGTTCTCACGCCCAGTATGGATTACACGTGATTGCACAAAGGTGAGAAAGGGTACCGTATCCCCAGATAACATGTATGGATAGCGTACACATTCAAAATATATGTCTCAGGAGGCAGGCTCAAATGGTGTTAGGCCCAGTATGGATTGCACGTGATTGCACAAAGGTTAGAAAGGGTACCGTTTCCCTGGATAACATGTATGGATAGCGTACACATTCAAAATATATGTCTCAGGAGGCAGGCTCAGACGGTGTTAGGCCCAGTATGGATTGCACGTGATTGCACAAAGGTTAGAAAGGGTACCGTATCCCCAGATAACATGTATGGATAGCGTACACATTCAAAATATATGTCTCAGGAGGCAGGCTCAGACGGTGTTAGGCCCAGTATGGATTGCACGTGATTGCACAAAGGTTAGAAAGGGTACCGTTTCCCCGGATAACATGTATGGATAGCATACACAATAGTGTTGAGCATTCCGATACCGCAAGTATCGGGTATCGGCCGATACTTGCTGTATCGGAATTCCGATACCGACTTCCGATATTTTTTCAATATCGGAATTCGGCATCGGAATCGGAAGTTCAGTTGATTGACGGCCTGACGTCATCATGATGCGCGGTGTGTGCGCATCATGATGCGCCGTCATTTCGGGCCTTCCGGGGGTCTCTGCCGGCCTGCCGGGGGGCTGTGCCGGCCTGCCGGGGGGCTGTGTGGACTGCCCGGGGTCTCTGCCGGCCTGCCGGGGGGCTGTGCCGGCCTGCCGGGGGGCTGTACACCCTGTGGGGGTCTGTACCGGCCTGCCGGGGGGCTGTGCCGGCCTGCCGGGGGGCTGTGCTGATGTCCGGGGGTCTGTGCAAGCATCGTCCGATGGGACTACAAGTCCCATCGGGCGATGCCTGCTACCATGACAGTGATTGACACATTAGCCAATGATGGGACAGTAGTAGTCCCATCATCCGGCTAATGTGTTAAATGTTAAAAAAAAAAAAAAAAAAAAATACTACATACATACTACATGCTACATACATACTACATATATACTACATACATACTACATACATGCTACATACATACTACATGCATGCTACATACATACTACATATATACTACATACATACTACATACATACTGCATGCTACATACATACTACATACATACTACATACATACTACATGCATGCTACATATATACTACATGCTACATACATACCACATACATACTACATGCATGCTACATATATACTACATGCATGCTACATACATACTGCATGCTACATGCATGCTACATACATACTACATACATGCTACATATATACTACATACATACTACATATATACTACATGCATGCTACATATATACTACATGCATACTACATATATACTACATGCATGCTACATATATACTACATACATACTACATATATACTACATACATGCTACATACATACTACATACATACTACATATATACTACATGCATGCTACATATATACTACATGCTACATACATACCACATACATACTACATACATGCTACATATATACTACATGCATGCTACATACATACTACATATATACTAAATGCATGCTACATACATACTACATGCTACATGCATGCTACATACATACTACATACATACTACATGCTACATACATACCACATATATACTACATACATACAATACATTCATACAATACATACATAGACATACAGTACATATAACATAGAGTAACATACTTACCAATACTTGTCACATTGTTCCCCGAAGCCATTGTCTTTCCGGAATAAATATTAACATAACAAACCACAAAAATACTCACCCACGATCCGAAGCAGTCCACGAGTGTGTCCCACGACGATCTTGGGTAGAGAACTGCAGCATCAGATGATGCTGCCGTTCTCTACGGGCTGCAGGAATCCAATGACGGAAGGTAGGTATCCTTCCGCACTGTATTCCTCCGCCACTTAAAAAAAAAAAAGTCCCTAGTCTCACTTTATGCCATTGCTGTGTGGGAAATTCCCACACAGCAATGGCATAAAGTGAGACTAGGGACTTTTTTTTTTTTTAAGTGGCGGAGGAATACAGTGCGGAAGGATACCTACCTTCCGTCATTGGATTCCTGCAGCCCGTAGAGAACGGCAGCATCAGCTGATGCTGCAGTTCTCTACCCAAGATCGTCGTGGGACACACTCGTGGACTGCTTCGGATCGTGGGTGAGTATTTTTGTGGTTTGTTATGTTAATATTTATTCCGTAGACGACAATGGCTTCGGGGAACAATGTGACAAGTATTGGTAAGTATGTTACTCTATGTTATATGTACTGTATGTCTATGTATGTATTGTATGAATGTATTGTATGTATGTAGTATATATGTGGTATGTATGTAGCATGTAGTATGTATGTAGCATGTAGTATGTATGTAGCATGCATGTAGTATATATGTAGTATGTATGTAGCATGCATGTAGTATATATGTAGCATGTATGTAGTATGTATGTGGTATGTATGTAGCATGTAGTATATATGTAGCATGCATGTAGTATATATGTAGTATGTATGTAGCATGTATGTAGTATATATGTAGTATGTATGTAGTATATATGTAGCATGCATGTAGTATATATGTAGTATGTATGTAGTATATATGTAGCATGCATGTAGTATATATGTAGTATGTATGTAGTATATATGTAGCATGTATGTAGTATGTATGTAGCATGCATGTAGCATGTAGTATGTATGTAGCATGCATGTAGTATATATGTAGTATGTATGTAGCATGCATGTAGTATATATGTAGCATGCATGTAGTATGTATGTGGTATGTATGTAGTATATATGTAGTATGTATGTAGTATATATGTAGCATGTATGTAGTATGTATGTAGCATGCATGTAGCATGTAGTATGTATGTAGCATGCATGTAGTATATATGTAGTATGTATGTAGCATGCATGTAGTATATATGTAGCATGCATGTAGTATATATGTAGTATGTATGTAGTATATATGTAGCATGTATGTAGTATGTAGCATGCATGTAGCATGTAGTATGTATGTAGCATGCATGTAGTATATATGTAGTATGTATGTAGCATGCATGTAGTATATATGTAGTATGTATGTAGCATGCATGTAGTATATATGTAGCATGCATGTAGTATATATGTAGTATGTATGTTGCATGTAGTATGAATGTAGCATGTATGTAGTATGTAGTATGAATGTAGCATGTATGTAGTATGTAGTATGAATGTAGCATGTATGTAGTATGTAGTATGAATGTAGCATGTATGTAGTATGTAGTATGAATGTAGCATGTATGTAGTATGTAGAATGAATGTAGCATGTAATTTTTTTTTTTTTTTTTTTTTTTACATTTAACACATTAGCCGGATGATGGGACTACTACTGTCCCATCATTGGCTAATGTGTCAATCACTGTCATGGTAGCAGGCATCGCCCGATGGGACTTGTAGTCCCATCGGACGATGCCTGCACAGACCCCCGGAGCCTGCACAGACCACCGGCAGGCCGGCACAGCCCCCCGGCAGGCCGGCACAGCCCCCCGGCAGGCCGGCACAGCCCCCCGGAGCCTGCACAGACCACCGGCAGGCCGGCACAGCCCCCCGGCAGGCCGGCACAGCCCCCCGGAGCCTGCACAGACCACCGGCAGGCCGGCACAGACCACCGGAGCCTGCACAGACCCCCTGGCAGGCCGGCACAGCCCCCCGGCAGGCCGGCACGGCCCCCCGGAGCCTGCACAGACCACCGGCAGGCCGGCACAGACCACCGGAGCCTGCACAGACCCCCTGGCAGGCCGGCACAGCCCCCCGAAAGGCCCGTACAGACCCCAGAGAGGCTGTACAAGGGCAGGAAAGGGTTTTTCTTATTCCGATACCGGAAGTCCCATAGACTTGAATGGGACTTCCGGTATCGGAATCGGCGATACCGATACTTTTTTTAAAGATCGGCCGATACCATCCGATACGATACTTTGAAGTATAGGATGGTATCGCTCAACTCTAATACACAATCAAAATATATGTCTCAGGAGGCAGGCTCAGACGGTGTTAGGCCCAGTATGGATTGCACGTGATTGCACAAAGGTTAGAAAGGGTACCGTATCCCCAGATAACATGTATGGATAGCGTACACATTCAAAATATATGTCTCAGGAGGCAGGCTCAGACGGTGTTAGGCCCAGTATGGATTGCACGTGATTGCACAAAGGTTAGAAAGGGTACCGTTTCCCCAGATAACATGTACGGATAGCGTACACATTCAAAATATATGTCTCAGGAGGCAGGCTCAGACGGTGTTAGGCCCAGTACGGATTGCATGTGATTGCACAAAGGTTAGAAAGGGTACCGTATCCCCAGATAACATGTATGGATAGCGTACACATTCAAAATATATGTCTATACATCAGGAGGCAGGCTCAGACGGTGTTAGGCCCAGTATGGATTGCACGTGATTGCACAAAGGTTAGAAAGGGTACCGTATCCCCAGATAACATGTATGGATAGCGTACACATTCAAAATATATGTCTATACATCAGGAGGCAGGCTCAGACGGTGTTAGGCCCAGTATGGATTGCACGTGATTGCACAAAGGTTAGAAAGGGTACCGTTTCCCCGGATAACATGTATGGATAGCGTACACATTCAAAATATATGTCTCAGGAGGCAGGCTCAAATGGTGTTAGGCCCAGTATGGATTGCACGTGATTGCACAAAGGTTAGAAAGGGTACCGTTTCCCTGGATAACATGTATGGATAGCGTACACATTCAAAATATATGTCTCAGGAGGCAGGCTCAGACGGTGTTAGGCCCAGTATGGATTGCACGTGATTGCACAAAGGTTAGAAAGGGTACCGTATCCCCAGATAACATGTATGGATAGCGTACACATTCAAAATATATGTCTCAGGAGGCAGGCTCAGACGGTGTTAGGCCCAGTATGGATTGCACGTGATTGCACAAAGGTTAGAAAGGGTACCGTTTCCCCGGATAACATGTATGGATAGCATACACATTCAAAATATATGTCTCAGGAGGCAGGCTCAGACGGTGTTAGGCCCAGTATGGATTGCACGTGATTGCACAAAGGTTAGAAAGGGTACCGTTTCCCCGGATAACATGTATGGATAGCGTACACATTCAAAATATATGTCTATACATCAGGAGGCAGGCTCAGACGGTGTTAGGCCCAGTATGGATTGCATGTGATTGCACAAAGGTTAGAAAGGGTACCGTATCCCCAGATAACATGTATGGATAGCGTACACATTCAAAATATATGTCTCAGGAGGCAGGCTCAGACGGTGTTAAGCCCAGTATGGATTGCACGTGATTGCACAAAGGTTAGAAAGGGCACCATATCCCCAGATAACATGTATGGATAGCGTAAACATTCAAAATATATGTCTCAGGAGGCAGGCTCAGACGGTGTTAGGCCCAGTATGGATTGCACGTGATTGCACAAAGGTTAGAAAGGGTACCGTTTCCCCGGATAACATGTATGGATAGCGTACACATTCAAAATATATGTCTATACATCAGGAGGCAGGCTCAGACGGTGTTAGGCCCAGTATGGATTGCATGTGTTTGCACAAAGGTTAGAAAGGGTACCGTATCCCCAGATAACATGTATGGATAGCGTACACATTCAAAATATATGTCTCAGGAGGCAGGCTCAGACGGTGTTAGGCCCACTATGGATTGCACGTGATTGCACAAAGGTTAGAAAGGGTACCGTATCCCCAGATAAAATGTATGGATAGCGTACACATTCAAAATATATGTCTCAAAAGGCAGGCTCAGACGGTGTTAGGCCCAGTATGGATTGCACGTGATTGCACAAAGGTTAGAAAGGGTACCGTATCCCCAGATAACATGTATGGATAGCGTACACATTCAAAATATATGTCTATACATCAGGAGGCAGGCTCAGACGGTGTTAGGCCCAGTATGGATTGCACGTGATTGCACAAAGGTTAGAAAGGGTACCGTTTCCCCGGATAACATGTATGGATAGCGTACACATTCAAAATATATGTCTATACATCAGGAGGCAGGCTCAGACGGTGTTAGGCCCAGTATGGATTGCACGTGATTGCACAAAGGTTAGAAAGGGTACCGTATCCCCAGATAACATGTATGGATAGCGTACACATTCAAAATATATGTCTCAGGAGGTAGGCTCAGACGGTGTTAGGCTCAGTATGGATTGCACGTGATTGCACAAAGGTTAGAAAGGGTACCGTTTCCCCGGATAACATGTATGGATAGCGTACACATTCAAAATATATGTCTATACATCAGGAGGCAGGCTCAGACGGTGTTAGGCCCAGTATGGATTGCATGTGATTGCACAAAGGTTAGAAAGGGTACCGTATCCCCAGATAACATGTATGGATAGCATACACATTCAAAATTTATGTCTCAGGAGGCAGGCTCAGACGGTGTTAGGCCCAGTATGGATTGCACGTGATTGCACAAAGGTTAGAAAGGGTACCGTATCCCCGGATAACATGTATGGATAGCGTACACATTCAAAATATATGTCTATACATCAGGAGGCAGGCTCAGACGGTGTTAGGCCCAGTATGGATTGCATGTGATTGCACAAAGGTTAGAAAGGGTACCGTATCCCCAGATAACATGTATGGATAGCGTACACATTCAAAATATATGTCTCAGGAGGCAGGCTCAGACGGTGTTAGGCCCAGTATGGATTGCACATGATTGCACAAAGGTTAGAAAGGGTACCGTATCCCCAGATAACATGTATGGATAGCGTACACATTCAAAATATATGTCTCAGGAGGCAGGCTCAGACGGTGTTAGGCCCAGTATGGATTGCACGTGATTGCACAAAGGTTAGAAAGGGTACCGTATCCCCGGATAACATGTATGGATAGCGTACACATTCAAAATATATGTCTATACATCAGGAGGCAGGCTCAGACGGTGTCAGGCACAGTATGGATTTGACGGCCCAGATTACACAGCGGAGGAGCAGGGAGAGGTAAAGATTGCAAATGCTGGGGCCCTGCCCAAGCAAGGGGGGCCCACTCGTGGGCGTCGGTACTGGCACTGGGCCCCTCATAGTACAGCGGTGTGTCTGACGGCGGGTGTGCACCACCACCGTCAGAGACACTTGATTGCACTATGAGGGACCCTGTGCCAGTGCCCGCGCCCAAGAGTCGGCCTACCCACCTGTCCAGGGCAACGGCACTCGCACGGTGTCGTGCGCTAGGTGGTGACCCTGGCCATGGGGGGGGAGGCAGCACAGTTAGGGAGTTTTAGAAAGTGGGATATGTTGATGTTGGACATTCAGCTGATGCAAAAGGCGAAATAGGTGAAGTCCCAGGAAGAGGTGGACCAAAGCAAGCCATTTTTCTGTCACCCTATGTGTCATCAGGAGAAGGTGGGACAAAATCCTTGGAAACCCATGCATGGTTCATTTTAATGAAGGTTAGATCATCCACATTTTGGGTTGACAGACGGGTCCTTTTTTCTGTCAGGATTGATCCAGCTGCACTGAAGACTCTTTCCGATAGCACACTTGCAGCTGGGAAAGCGAGCTCCTGTAAGGCATATTGGGCCAATTCAGGCCAGGTGTCCAGTTTAGCGGCCCAATAGTCAAAGGGGAATGACCTGTGTGGGAGAACATCGATATGGGAGGAAAAGTAGTTTGTAACCATAATTGACAACTGCTGTCTCCTGTCACTTTCCATCGATGCAGTATTACCAGTTGTGTGAGCGGTATTTGAAAAATCAGTCCACAACATTGTCATGAAACCCCTGTCTCCAACGCCACATCTGCTGTGTGCACCACGAACACCTCTGCCAAGCTGCCCCCGGCCCGTACGGCTCGTGTGAGAACCATCACCGCTGCTGTGTGCTGGGAATGCCTCAAGCAACCGATTTACCAGAGTTGCTTGTTTATTAGCCAATATTAGGTCAAGGTTCTCCTGTGGCATGATGTTTTGTAATTTGCCTTTATAGCGTGGATCCAGGATGCTGGCCAACCAGTAGTCGTCATCGTTCATCATTTTGGCAATGCGGGGGTCCCTTTTTAGGATCCGCAAGGCATAATCTGACATGTGGGCCAATGTTCCCGGTGTCAATGATGCACTGCGAGTGCTGGTTGGAGGAGCACTTTCTGGCAAATCCACATCCCTCCAGTCACGCACAAACCCTGTACCAGACCTTGCCACGTCAACATTTTCACTTGCCCCACGAGATGCATCCTCCTCCCCTAAGTAATCATCCCCATCATCATCCTCCTCCTCCTCTTCTTCCTCGACCTCGTCCAGGAGAGGTCCCTGAGCAGACAATGGCTGAATGTCATCAAGGATTCCCTCCTCCTCTTCCTCCTCATCAACATTGGCTGCAGACGCCTGCTCCTTAAGGTGCGTCAAAGTTTGCATGAGCAGACGCATAAGTGGGATGCTCATGCTTAGGATGGCGTCATCTGCGCTTACCAGCCGTGTGCATTCCTCAAAACACTGAAGGACTTTACAGAGGTCTTTCAGCTTCGACCACTGCACACCTGTCAACTCCATGTCTGCTCTCAAAGTGCCTGGCCGTGTATCCTCCCACAAATGCATTATGGCCTGCCTCTGCTCGCACAGCCGCTCCACCATGTGCAGGGTGGAGTTCCACCTTGTTGCAATGTCGATAATGAGGCGGTGGTTGGGAAGGTGGAGCAATCGCTGCAGCTTCTGCATACGAACGGAGTGTACAGGCGACCGGCGGATGTGCGCGCACAGTCTTCGCACCTTCTGGAGCAGGGCTGTTAACTCCGGATAATTTTTGAGGAAGCACTGCACCACCAGGTTCAAGGTGTGAGCCAAGCAAGGTATTTGGCTGAGTTTTGAAAGGGCTATGGCTGCCACAAAATTACGGCCGTTATCACTAACTACCTTGCCTGCCTCAAGATGTACACTGCCCAGCCATGACTCAGTTTGTCGCTGAAAGTACTCGGCCAGCACCTCGGCGGTATGTCTGTCACCCAAACACATCATCTGCAACACAGCCTGCTGACGCTTTCCACTAGCTGCTCGATAGGGGGACACATCGTGTGCAACAGTGGCAGCTGCAGATGGAGTGCTCGTACGACTGCGCTCTGTGGACGAGCTTTCTCTTCTGGAGGAGGAGGAGGAGGGTGGAACGCCTACAGCCAACTGTTTCCTATACCGTGGGCTAGGCAGCACTGTCCCACCACCGCTGTCCCCTGTGGACCCTGCATCCTCCACATTAACCCAGTGCGCAGTGATGGACACATAACGGCCCTGGCCATGCCAACTGGACCATGCATCAGTTGTGAGGTGCACCTTTCCGCTCACTGACTGCTTGAGTGCATGGACAATGCGGTCTTTCACATGATGGTGGAGGGCTGGGATGGCTTTGCGAGAGAAGAAGTGGCGACTGGGTAGGTCATAGCGTGGTACTGCATAGGCCATGAGTTCGCGGAAAGCTGTGCTTTCCACCAACCGAAAGGGCATCATCTCAAACGAGATCAGTTTGGCAATGTGGGCGTTCAAACCCAGTGTACGCGGATGAGAGACTGAGTACTTTCTTGACCTACTCATAGTGTCTGGGAGGGTGAGCTGGACTTGAGAGCTGCATATGGTGGAAGTAGCGGTGGACAGGGCGGACTGAGAGAGGGTTGATGATGGTGATGGAGTTGGTGTTCTTTCTGATGGCCTAGAATCAGTCTTTCGTTGATATAACAGTGGGATTCCCTGACTGCTGTGGCCTTGCAACGACACCTCAACATTTGCTGCTGTGCTAACCGGTGGGCTTACAGTGGGGGAAACAATGTAGCGTTGCTGACTACCTTCGTTGTGATCAGTTGCACATGTGGCACTTGAGGTTTGGTGTTGTGTCCACACTTGCAAGTGCATGCTGGTTAAATGTCTAAGCATGCAACTGGTATTCAAATTTTTCAGATTTTTCCCTCGGCTAAAGGTCTTTGCGCACTTCTTACAGATAACCTTGGCCTGATCATGAGGATTTTGTTCAAAAAAGTGCCACACTGCACTCTTCCTACTTTGGCAGACATTTTGCGGCCTAGCACGCTGTGATCTTTTGACCCTCTGGACAAGCTGTCCAGCAACTCTTTTGATGTTTGGAACCTGTCTTTGGAGTGCTCCGGGCCTGCCAGATAACAGCTGTTGCGATGTCGATGTCTGCTGTGGATGCTCCTCATCTGAGCTATTGGAAGCAGCACCCTCTTCCCCCAATGGATGCCAATCTGGGTCAACAACTGGGTCATCCATCACCTCCTCTTCTATGTCATGTGCACCTTCCTCTGTGTCACCGTGTATGGTGGTATAGTGTGCGGGAAGGGGCACCTGAGTCTCATCAGGGTCAGAATCTGGCTCTGTACACTGCGAGGACAATGTAGTGCTCTGAGTGAATGTACCAGCAGAATCATCCATCAGCGGCTGTGCATCAGTGCACTCCATGTCAGATTCATCTTGGCCTGGGTAATTCACCATTTCACTTGATAATCCAGGCATGGTATGTGAAAACAGCTCCATGGAGTAATCAGTAGTATGGCCTGCATCATCCTTCAATCTTGGTTGGGGTGAAGGACACAAGGAAAGGTGTGGTTCATGAACATGAGCCTCCAATGACGACTCAGTGCTTTTACTTTTTACAACTGAAGAAGAGGAGGCGATAGAGCTGGAGGCTGAGTCAGCAATGTAAGACAAAACTTTTTCCTGATGCTCTGGCTTTAAAAGCGGTTTGCCAACTCCTAGAAAACTAAGCGTTCGAGGCCTTATGTAGCCAGACGATGACGCAGGCTCAACACCTCCTGCATTCGGTCCTATTTTGCTCTTGCCACTACCATCAGATCCACCACCAACACCATCATTACCAGCTGCCAACCCCCGCCCAATTCCATGGCCTCTTCCACCAGCCTTCCTCATTTTTGGTAGAAATGTAGAAAAAATCCAAAAAACTATATAGTTTGTAAAACAAGGTACAAGGTGTCTATAGGACAGGGGAGATTTTGAATCTCTGCACACACTTTTGGACACTGGACACTTTTGGATTGTGTGAGGCCCAATGAATATCTGAGCGCTATGTGACAGGCTCGATGGCACAGCTGTGACAAAAGTGACTAGAGGATAAGGGAGATTTTGAATCTCTGCACACACTTTTGGACACTGGACACTTTTGGATTGTGTGAGGCCCAATGAATATCTGAGCGCTATGTGACAGGCTCGATGGCACAGCTGTGACAAAAGTGACTAGAGGATAAGGGAGATTTTGAATCTCTGCACACACTTTTGGACACTGGACACTTTTAGATTGTGTGAGGCCCATTGATATCTGAGCGCTATGTGACAGGCTCGATGGCACAGCTGTCACCTAAGTGACTAGAGGATAAGTGAGATTTTGAATCTCTCCACACACTTTTGGACACTGGACACTTTTGGATTGTGTGAGGCCCAATGAATATCTGAGCGCTATGTGACAGGCTCGATGGCACAGCTGTGACAAAAGTGACTAGAGGATAAGGGAGATTTTGAATCTCTGCACACACTTTTGGACACTGGATACTTTTGGATTGTGTGAGGCCCACTGATATCTGAGCGCTATGTGACAGGCTCGATGGCACAGCTGTGACAAAAGTGACTAGAGGATAAGGGAGATTTTGAATCTCTGCACACACTTTTGGACACTGGACACTTTTGGATTGTGTGAGGCCCAATGAATATCTGAGTGCTATGTGACAGGCTCGATGGCACAGCTGTGACAAAAGTGACTAGAGGATAAGGGAGATTTTGAATCTCTGCACACACTTTTGGACACTGGACACTTTTGGATTGTGTGAGGCCCAATGAATATCTGAGCGCTATATGACAGGCTCGATGGCACAGCTGTGACAAAAGTGACTAGAGGATAAGGGAGATTTTGAATCTCTGCACACACTTTTGAACACTGGACACTTTTGGATTGTGTGAGGCCCACTTATATCTGAGTGCTATGTGACAGGCTCGATGGCACAGCTGTGACCTAAGTGACTAGAGGATAAGTGAGATTTTGAATCTCTCCACACAGTTTTGGACACTGGACACTTTTGAATTGTGTGAGGCCCACTGATATCTGAGCGCTATGTGACAGGCTCGATGGCACAGCTGTGACAAAAGTGACTAGAGGATAAGGGAGATTTTGAATCTCTGCACACACTTTTGGACACTGGACACTTTTGGATTGTGTGAGGCCCACTGATATCTGAGCGCTATGTGACAGGCTCGATGGCACAGCTGTGACCTAAGTGACTAGAGGATAAGGGAGATTTTGAATCTCTGCACACACTTTTGGACACTGGACACTTTTGGATTGTGTGAGGCCCAATGAATATCTGAGCGCTATGTGACAGGCTCGATGGCACAGCTGTGACAAAAGTGACTAGAGGATAAGTGAGATTTTGAATCTCTGCACACACTTTTGGACACTGGACACTTTTGGATTGTGTGAGGCCCAATGAATATCTGAACGCTATGTGACAGGCTCGATGGCACAGCTGTGACAAAAGTGACTAGAGGATAAGGGAGATTTTGAATCTCTGCACACACTTTTGGACACTGGACACTTTTGGATTGTGTGAGGCCCAATGAACATCTGAGCGCTATGTGACAGGCTCGATGGCACAGCTGTGACAAAAGTGACTAGAGGATAAGTGAGATTTTGAATCTCTGCACACACTTTTGGACACTGGACACTTTTGGATTGTGTGAGGCCCACTGATATCTGAGCGCTAAATGACAGGCTCGATGGCACAGCTGTCACCTAAGTGACTAGAGGATAAGGGAGATTTTGAATCTCTGCACACACTTTTGGACACTGGACACTTTTGGATTGTGTGAGGCCCAATGAATTTCTGAGCGCTATGTGACAGGCTCGATGGCACAGCTGTGACCTAAGTGACTAGAGGATAAGGGAGATTTTGAATCTCTGCACACACTTTTGGACACTGGACACTTTTGGATTGTGTGAGGCCCAATGAATATCTGAGCGCTATGTGACAGGCTCGATGGCACAGCTGTGACAAAAGTGACTAGAGGATAAGGGAGATTTTGAATCTCTGCACACACTTTTGGACACTGGACACTTTTGGATTGTGTGAGGCCCAATGAACATCTGAGCGCTATGTGACAGGCTCGATGGCACAGCTGTGACAAAAGTGACTAGAGGATAAGTGAGATTTTGAATCTCTGCACACACTTTTGGACACTGGACACTTTTGGATTGTGTGAGGCCCACTGATATCTGAGCGCTAAATGACAGGCTCGATGGCACAGCTGTCACCTAAGTGACTAGAGGATAAGGGAGATTTTGAATCTCTGCACACACTTTTGGACACTGGACACTTTTGGATTGTGTGAGGCCCAATGAATTTCTGAGCGCTATGTGACAGGCTCGATGGCACAGCTGTGACCTAAGTGACTAGAGGATAAGGGAGATTTTGAATCTCTGCACACACTTTTGGACACTGGACACTTTTGGATTGTGTGAGGCCCAATGAATATCTGAGCGCTATGTGACAGGCTCGATGGCACAGCTGTGACAAAAGTGACTAGAGGATAAGGGAGATTTTGAATCTCTGCACACACTTTTGGACACTGGACACTTTTGGATTGTGTGAGGCACAATGAATATCTGAGCGCTATGTGACAGGCTCGATGGCACAGCTGTGACAAAAGTGACTAGAGGATAAGGGAGATTTTGAATCTCTGCACACACTTTTGGACACTGGACACTTTTGGATTGTGTGAGGCCCACTGATATCTGAGCGCTATGTGACAGGCTCGATAGCACAGCTGTGACCTAAGTGACTAGAGGTTAAGTGAGATTTTGAATCTCTCCACACACTTTTGGACACTGGACACTTTTGGATTGTGTGAGGCCCACTGATATCTGAGCGCTATGTGACAGGCTCGATGGCACAGCTGTGACCTAAGTGACTAGAGGATAAGGGAGATTTTGAATCTCTGCACACACTTTTGGACACTGGACACTTTTGGATTGTTTGAGGCCCAATGAATATCTGAGCGCTATGTGACAGTCTCGATGGCACAGCTGTGACAAAAGTGACTAGAGGATAAGGGAGATTTTGTTTCTCTGCACACACTTTTGGACACTGGACACTTTTGGATTGTGTGAGGCCCAATGAATATCTGAGCGCTATGTGACAGGCTCGATGGCACAGCTGTGACAAAAGTGACTAGAGGATAAGGGAGATTTTGAATCTCTGCACACACTTTTGGACACTGGACACTTTTGGATTGTGTGAGGCCCAATGAATATCTGAGCGCTATGTGACAGGCTCGATGGCACAGCTGTGACAAAAGTGACTAGAGGATAAGGGAGATTTTGAATCTCTGCACACACTTTTGGACACTGGACACTTTTGGATTGTGTGAGGCCCAATGAATATCTGAGCGCTATGTGACAGGCTCGATGGCACAGCTGTGACAAAAGTGACTAGAGGATAAGGGAGATTTTGAATCTCTGCACATACTTTTGGACACTGGACACTTTTGGATTGTGTGAGGCCCACTGATATCTGAGCGCTATGTGACAGGCTCGATGGCACAGCTGTGACCTAAGTGACTAGAGGATAAGGGAGATTTTGAATCTCTGCACACACTTTTGGACACTGGACACTTTTGGATTGTGTGAGGCCCAATGAATATCTGAGCGCTATGTGACAGGCTCGATGTCACAGCTGTGACAAAAGTGACTAGAGGATAAGGGAGATTTTGAATCTCTGCACACACTTTTGGACACTGGACACTTTTGGATTGTGTGAGGCCCAATGAATATCTGAGCGCTATGTGACAGGCTCGATGGCACAGCTGTGACAAAAGTGACTAGAGGATAAGGGAGATTTTGAATCTCTGCACACACTTTTGGACACTGGACACTTTTGGATTGTGTGAGGCCCAATGAATATCTGAGCGCTATGTGACAGGCTCGATGGCACAGCTGTGACAAAAGTGACTAGAGGATAAGGGAGATTTTGAATCTCTGCACACACTTTTGGACACTGGACACTTTTGGATTGTGTGAGGCCCACTGATATCTGAGCGCTATGTGACAGGCTCGATGGCACAGCTGTGACCTAAGTGACTAGAGGATAAGGGAGATATTGAATCTCTGCACACACTTTTGGACACTGGACACTTTTGGATTGTGTGAGGCCCAATGAATATCTGAGCGCTATGTGACAGGCTCGATGGCACAGCTGTGACAAAAGTGACTAGAGGATAAGGGAGATTTTGAATCTCTGCACACACTTTTGGACACTGGACACTTTTGGATTGTGTGAGGCCCAATGAATATCTGAGCGCTATGTGACAGGCTCGATGGCACAGCTGTGACCAAAGTGACTAGAGGATAAGGGAGATTGGATTGCTTTTAAAAAAGCAGTTTGTGGAGCAGTGGGTAAACAGCAATGCCAGCCTGTCAGGAAGCCTTAAAAGGCAGCCCAACAACCAACACCACTGATACACCACAATATAGCCTCCCCTTGCACTGCACACACAGTGACTGGTGTGTTGTGCAGGCCAAATTGCTATCAGCAGCAGAAGCAGTTTTTTTTTCTTCTCAGCAGGACAAAAAAAAAAAATTGGGATTGCTTTTAAAAAAGCAGTTTAAGGCCCAATGAATATCTGAGCGCTATGTGACAGGCTCGATGGCACAGCTGTGACCAAAGTGACTAGAGGATAAGGGAGATTGGATTGCTTTTAAAAAAGCAGTTTGCGGAGCAGTGGATAAACAGCAATGCCAGCCTGTCAGGAAACCTTAGAAGGCAGCCCAACAACCAACACCACTGATACACCACTACATAGCCTCCCCTTGCACTGCACACACAGTGACTGGTGTGTTGTGCAGGCCAAATCGCTAGCAGCAGAAGCAGTTTTTTTGTCTTCTTCCCTGCCTAACGCTCTCCCTACAGAATCAGCAGCAACCTCTCCCTATGCTAAGATCGGCAGAAGTAAGATGGTGGTCGGCGTGCACGCCCTTTTATACCCCCTGTGACGCCCACCAAAGCAAGCCAATCACTTGCATGCCCTTCTGAAAGATGGTGGTGACCCCTGCCTATGTCATCACGTTGCCCACAGTGTCCGTGGATCCTGATTGGCTGAAAAAGAGCGCAAAACAAACTTTTGAAACGCGACTTTGGCACGTAAGTCGCTGACCTCGTGGCCGACCTCATCCTAGGGTCGGGTTTCGTTTCATGAAACCCGACTTTGCCAAAAATCGGCGACTTTTGAAATTTTTCGACCCGTTTCGCTCAACTCTATTGAAAACCATTATTAATGTGAAAATGAAGTTACGCTTTTGGTGAACGAACCGTTCTCGAACGGAACCTCGAACAGCCGAATTTTAAGCATAGTGTTCGAGTTCGACAACAGCTCGAACACCGCCCATAACAGCTGGAATTTTAACTTGGCGAACAGGTCGACTCGAACACCGCTCATCTGTAATCAGGAGACAGACTCAGACGTTCTCAGGCCCAGTATGGATTCAACAAGATTGTAGAAAGTTGAGAAAGGGTACAGTATCACCCGATAACAGGTATATATGTAGCATAGTTTACACATGAAAACCTATGTCTATATATCAGGAGGCAGACTCAGATGGTCTCAGACCCAGTATGGATTCGACGTGATTGTAGAAAGTTGAGAAAGGGTACAGTATTACTGGATAGCAGGTATATAGCATAATTTAAACAATAAAAATCTGTGTGTATATTTCTGGAGTCCGACAAAGACACTCACAGCCTCAGTATGGATTAGACAAGAATCTAAAAAGAAGAGAAAGGGTTATGTATTCGAAGCGTACACCAGTACACACTGTTGGGTTATTTTTCAATCTTCATACATATTTCAGTCTCAGTAAGACAATTCAGACTCTCCGCAAGAGGAAACGAGATGGATACAAGTACAGACGGAAAGTTGACTGATTGTAGAAATTTTAGATTTACTAATCACGGGAAAAACTCCCAGGAGAATTCTCAGAGGCGATGCTGACCCTCAATTACTTTGTCTGTGGAGATAGCGAAAACAGTTCTTGTGAAGAAAGGTTTGCTGTATCGCAGTACCGTGGAACCAATAACCGTTACTCATCTCCATCAAATTGTGATCACAGGGACAGATGTAGACATTGTCCTCACTGCCTATCATGATCTGTCAGGTAACTTTGGAGTGCAAAAGACACAAGCCACAGGCCGTAGGCGATTCTATTGGATTGGCATGAGAGGACACATTTAAAAATGTGGGCAGGAATGTCACACCTCTGTGAGTCGGAAAACCATGAAAGCTGATGATAAACCACCACTGCATCTCATTGTGAGTCGACGTCCATAACAAATGGAAGCCATTGATCATCTGAAGCCACAGGCATCATCTATAATTTCACCAAATTTGTATTGGCAGTCCCAGTGAAGTATTTAACAGGCCAGACTACACAGTGGTGGAGCAGGGAGAGGTAAGTATTGCAAGTGCTGGTGCCCTGAGCAAGCAGGGGGGGCTCACTCGTGGGCGGCGGTACTGGCACAGGGCCCCTCATAGTACGCCGGTGTGTCTGACGGCGGGTGTGCATCCCCACCGTCAGAGACACTTGATTCTACTATGAGGGACCTTGTGTCACTGCCGTTGCCAAAGAGTGTGCCCACTCATCTGTCCAGGGCAACGGCACTCGCACTGGTGCGTGCACCAGGTGGTGACCCCAGACCTGTGGGGGGAGGCAGCCCAGTTAGGGAGGTGGAAAAAATGGCATATGTTGATGTTGGACATTCAGCAGCTGCAAATGGAGTAATTGGAGAAGTCCGCGGAAGAGGAGGACAAAAGCAAGCCATTTTTCTGGCAACCTACGTGTCAGCAGGGGAGGGTGGGACAAAATCCTTTGAAATCCATGCATGGTTCATTTTAATGAAGGTTAGATCATCAACATTTTGGGTCGACAGACGGGTCCTTTTTTTTTTTAGGATTGATCCAGCAGCACTGAAGACTCGTTCAGATAACACACTAGCAGCAGGGCAAGCGAGCTCCTGTAAGGCATATTGTGTCAATTCAGGCCAGGTGTCAAGTTTACTGGCCCAATAGTCAAAGGGGAATGACCGGTGAGGGTGAACATCGATATGGGATGAGAAGTAGTTTGTTACCATAGTTGACAACTGCTGTCTCCTGTCACTTTCGATCGATGCAGTATTACCAGTCATGTGAGCGGTACTTGAAAAATCAGTCCACAACATGGTCATGAAACCCCTGTGTCCAACGCCACTTTGGCTGTGTGCACCACGAACACATCTTCCATGTTGCCCCCTACGGCTCGTTGGAAAAACATCACCGCCGCTGTGTGCTTGGAATGCCTCAAACAAACGGTTTACCAGAGTTGCTTGTTTGTTAGCCAATATTAGCTCTAGGTTCTCCTGTGGCATGATGTTTTGGAATTTGCCTTTATAGCGTGGATCCAGGATGCTGCCCAACCAGTAGTCGTCATCATTCATCATTTTGGCAATGTGGGGGTCCCTTTTTAGGATCTGCAAGGCATAATCAGACATGTGGGCCAATGTTCCAAGTGTCAATGATGCACTGCGAGTGATGGGTGGAGGGGCACTTTCTGGCAAATCAACATCCCTCCAGTCACGCACAAACCCTGTACCTGACCTTGCCACGCCAACATTTTTTCTTGCCCCCTGAGAAGCATCCTCCTCCCCAAAATAATCATCCCCATCCTCCTCCTCCTCCTCCTCTTCCTCTTCTTCCTCCACCTCGTCCACGAGACTTCCCTGAGCAGACAATGGCTGACAGTCATTAAGGCTTCCCTCCTCCTCTTCCTCCTCAGCTGCAGATGCATGCTCCTTAATGTGCGTCAAAGTTTGCATGAGCAGATGCATAAGTGGGATGCTCATGCTTATGATGGCGTCGTCTGTGCTTAACAGCCGTGTGCATTCCTCAAAACACTGAAGGACTTTAAAGAGGTCTTTCAGCTTCGACCACTGCACACCTGAGAACTCCATGTCTGCCTGCAAACTGCCTGCCTGTGTATCCTCCCACAAATGAATTACCGCCTGCCTCTGTTCGCACAGCCTCTGAACCATGTGCAGGGAGGAGTTCCACCTTGTTGCAACGTCGATAATTAGCCGGTGCTTGGGAAGGTGGAGCAATCACTGCAGCTTCTGCATACGACTGGAGTGTACGGGTGACCGGCGAATGTGCGAGCACAGTCTTCTCACCTTATGGAGCAGGGGTGTTAACTCCGGATAATTATTGAGGAAGCACTGCACCACCAGGTTCAAGGTGTGAGCCAGGCAAGGTATCTGTCTGAGTTTTGAAAGGGCTATGGCTGCCACAAAATTCTGGCCGTTATCACTATCTACCTTGCCTGCCTCAAGATGTAGACTGCCCAGCCATGACTCAGTTTGTCGCTGCAAGTAGTCGGCCAGTACCTTCGCGGTGTGTCTGTTGTCGCCCAAACACATCATCTTCAACACAGCCTGCTGACACTTAACACTAGCTGTTCAATAGTGGGACAACTCGTGTGCAACACTGGCAGCTGCGAATGGAGTGCTCGTGCGACTGCGCTCTGTGGACGAGCTTTCGCTTCTGGAGGAGGAGGAGGGTCGAATGCCTACAGCCAACTGTTTCCTATACTGTGGGCTAGGCAGCACTGTCACACCGCCGCTGTCCCCTGTGGACCCTGCATCCAGCACATTAACCCAGTGCGCAGTGATTGACATGTAATGGCCCTGGCCATGCCTACTGGACCATGCATCTGTTGTGAGGTGCACCTTTCCACTCACCGATTGTTTAAGTGCATGGACAATGCGGTATTTCACATGCACGTGGAAGGCTGGGATGGCTTTTCGCGAAAAGATGTGCTGACTGGGTAGGTCATAGCGTGGTACTGCTTAGGCCATGAGCTCGCGGAAAGCTTTGCTTTCAACCAACCGGTAGGGCATCATCTCTAACGATATTAGTTTGGCAATGTGGGTGTTCAAAGCCAGTGTACGCGGATGAGAGGATGAGTACTTTCTTGTCCTACTCAGAGTCTCTGGTAGGGTGAGCTGGACTTGACAGCTGCATATGGTGGAACTAGCGGTGGACATAGCGGACTGAGAGAGGGTTGGTGATGGTGTTTGTGGTGTTGCTGATGGCCTAGATTCAGTGTTTCGTAGCAATAACATTGTGATTCCATGACTACTTTGCCCTTGCGACTGACACCTCGACATTTGCTGCTGGTGGTGTGCTAACCGGTGGGCTTACAGTGGGGAAAGCGATGTTGCGTTGCTGACTACCTTCATTCGGAGCAGGTGCACATCTGGTACGTGAGGTTTGGTAGTCCGTCCACGCTTGCAAGTGCATGGTGGTTAAATGTCTAAGCATGCAACTGGTATTCAAATTTCTCAGATTTTTCCCTCGGCTAAAGGTCTTTGCGCACTTCTTACAGATAACCTTTGCCTGATCATTAGGATTTTGTTCAAAAAAAGTGCCACACTGCACTCTTCCTATTATGGAAGACATTTTGAGACCTTGCACGCTGTGCTAATTTGACCGTCTGGCCAAGCTGTCCTGCAGCTCTTTTGGTTTTTGTAACACGTTTTTGGACTTCTATGGTCATGTGTGATAACAGCTGTTGCGATATCGTTGCCTGCTGCGAATCCTCCTCCTCCTCTTCTGAGCTATTGTCAGTGGCACCCTCTTCCCCCAATGGATGCCAATCTAGGTCAACAACTGGGTCATCCATCACCTCCTCTTCAATTTCATGTGCACCTTCCTCTGTGTCACCGTGTAAGGTTGTATAGTATGCGGGAAGGGGCACCTGAGTTTCATCAGGGTCTGATTCTGCCTCAGTACACTGTGAGGACAATGTAGTGCTCTGAGTGAATGTACCAGCAGAAAAATCTAGCAGTGACTGTGCATCAGTGCACTCCATGTCAGATTCATCTTGGACTGGGGAATTCACAATTTGACTTGCTAACCCAGGGATGGTCTGTGAAAAGAGCTCCATGGAGTAATCAGTAGTGTGGCCTGCCACATCCTTCAATTTTGGTAGGGGTGAAGGACACAAGGAAAGGTGTTGTTCCTGACCAGGAGTCTCCACTGACGACTCAGTGCTTTTATTTTTTGAAACTTCAGAAGAGGAGGCGAGAGAGCTGGAAGCTGTGTCAGCAATGTAAGCCAAATCTTGCTCCTGAAGCTCTGGCTTTAAAAGTGGTTTACCTACTCCCAGAAAAGAGAGTCTTCAAGGCCTTGTGGAGCCAGACGATGATGCAGGCTCAACACCTCCTGCCTTAGGTGCTATTGTGCTTTTGCCACTACCAACAGATGCAACACCACCAACACCACCATCGGGACCAGCTGGCAACCCCTGCCCACTTCCATGGCATCTTCCACCATACTTCCTCATTTTTGTGAAAATGTACCCAAAATAACACCAGCTATATGGTACTGTAAAACAAGGTGGAGGGTGTATCTACTATTGGTGAGAATTTGAATCTCACTACAGATTTGAGGATGCAGAACTATTGTCTCGGGCCCAGGAGAGATTACTCCTCAATGTAACAGGCTGAAATTGGATTGTGTATGACAAGGTGGAGGGTTTATATAGTATTGGTGAGAATTTGAATCTCACTAGAGATTTGAGGACGCTGATCTATTGTCTCAGGCCCAGTAGAGATTACACCTCAATGTAACAGTCTGAAATTGGATGGTGTATGACAAGGTGGAGGGTGTATATAGTATTGGTGAGAATTTGAATCTCACCAGAGATTTGAGGACGCTGAACTATTGTCTCTGGCCCAGTAGAGATTACACCTCAATGTAACAGGCTGAAATTGGATTGTGTATGACAAGGTGGCGGGTGTATGTAGTATTGGTGAGAATTTGAATCTCACTAGAGATTTGAGGATGCTGAACTATTTTCTCAGGCCCAGTAGAGATTACACCTCAATGTAACAGGCTGAAATTGGATGGTGTATGACAAGGTGGAGGGTGTCTATAGGATTGGTGAGAATTTGGATCTCACTAGAGATTTGAGGACGCTGACAATGGTGCTCTCAGTCCAAGTATGGACGCAGGCAGCCTAATAAGCAGGACTGCTGCACACACAAAAGGGTGGAAAAATGAACGCTTGATAACTGTGCAGAAAAGAGGAAGAAAAGTATTTTTGCTTTTAAAAAAGCAGTTTGCACAGCAGTGTGCAAACAGTAATGCAGCTATCGGGGAGCCTAATAACCAACAGAGCTGATGCACAAAAATAGAGCCTCCCCTGTCACTGCACACAAAGTGTTGTGTTGTAAGTGGAAATTGCTAACAGCAGAAGCAGTTTTTTGGTTCTTCTTCCCTGCCTAACGCTCTCCCTACAGAATCACCATCAGCAGCAGCTCTCCCTATGCTAAGATCGGCATAAGTAAGATGGCGGTTGGCGTGCACACCCTTTTATAGCCCCTGTGACACCACACAAAGCCAGCCAATCACTTGCATGCCCTTCTCAAAGATGGTGGTGACCGATGCCTATGTCATCGCGTTGCCCACAGTGTGCGTCCTCCATCATTGGCTGCAAAAGGGAGCTGGAAGCATCTTTTGAAACGCGACTTTGGCGCTCTAGTCGCCTACCTCGTGGCCGACCTCACGCTATGGTCGAGTTTCGGTTCATGAAATCCGACTTCAGCAAAAGTCGCCCACTTTTGAATATGACCGACCCGTTTCGCTCAACTCTACTAATGACAATATACCGTTCGTAAGGCTGCATTCACATGTTGCTGCAGTGATTTGTCTTTTTGCCGAAACAAAAAATGCGTAATTTGCCAAGATATAAAAACACATATGTTGTGGCTTTACTGTAATCATGGCAGAAAGATATGGACACAGCCTAAAGGAATATTTATTAAGCTGTTTGTAATTTAACCTATGAATTGAAGCCTAGGAGTAAGTGAATGACTTCAGAGTAATCTCCAAATGGAGATTTATTTTGCAGGCTCTTTTGGAGTCATTGTGTTGGAGTCTGGTCCCATTGTAGGGAGTGTAGGTATCTGAATCCGGGAAGCATACACCAGGCTCCAGAAATGTAGGCAGTGAAGCTACCGGAATGAGTGGTGCGTGTGCGCAGATTTGCATGCTGTTGGATTGGAGGGCAAGGGGAACCTGACAGGATAAAGTAAAGCAAAAGCTGTAATTGTGTAGATCTTTCAGACCGGAGAGATGCAGATGCTGGTGTAGGAGAGGTTGCTGCATATGCATGTCACAGGCAGTGTGCAAAGGTGATACATTTTCATTATACCATCCCTGTAGCATCACATTATCTACATCTTTCGGTAATATAAGTAAAAACTGAAAATTATAGCCGATTGTTGGGGCCTCAGAGATTGCATGTAATTGATTTCTGATCAAAGGAATATTTTTGTAAAAATGCTCATCTCTGCCCAGGGGTGGATTAAGGTTAGCCAGGGCCCCTTGCTGTTCAGACTCTGTGGGCCCCCCGGTCATGTGACGGGGTCGGGAAGTCACTAGTTTTCATGACACATACGGTGCGTCAAGGGGTGGGAAGGGGTTAAATACTGAGGTAAAAAAACTGCAAATACGCAATGTGTGCACGAGGCCTCACAAATACTGAGGTAAAAAACATGAAATGCTCAGCGTGTGCATGAGGCCTTATAAATACTGAGGTAAAAACTCAACAAATACTCAGCGTGTGCATGAGGCCTTGTAAATACTGAGGTAAAAACTCACCAAATACTCAGCGTGTGCATGAGGCCTTATAAATACTGAGGTAAAAACTCACCAAATACTCACCTGTATCTAACATCGAAACCAGCTAATAGTCTGCAATCACCTGCTGACCTGGACCCATGACCTGTCAGACAAGTTACTTTACATGAGTCATACAGAGGATTCTGCTTCATGAACTTCCCGAGATAGAAGAAGCAGCCTTCGATGTGCAGCCTGTGGCTGGATACACAGGAAGAGACTCTCCTTGTCACAGGCTGTGCCCAACATGTCAGCAGAGGGGTTAACACCACAGACAAATCGCCATCTCCTCACACACTGGACACGACGCTGCATCTGGCGATGAACAAGCGCACATTGCACAATGTTAGTCTTGTCTCAGATGTTCAGCATGTGGAGGACCAAGGGGGGGTCCAAAAAAGACCCCAGGATTGGAACAGGAGCATGGGAAAGTGGACAGCGGTCGGAGGGGGAGGGTTTATATAGGGGTCGGAGTAAGTAAATATATATACATATATATATATATATATATATATATATATATATATATATATGCGGGCAGCGCACACATGCACAATCCTCAGGTTGTATAACTTTCAATTGGTCAAAATATTTCTCTCAGTAGGCCAAGAAAGAAATGTGTCAGGAATAAAGCACACCTCATAGTAACTTATGTGTGAGGCAGAGGTAACAAGACCCGCCATCTCGTGCCCACCTTACTAGAGGTGCCCACTGCCCACATATAACAAAGTTGATGGAAACAGATGACTTCCACTATGATGATTGGTTATCGGTCGCCCGACCACACCCATTTCACAACTAGTCACACCCATATCCATGCCCCAACCACACCCATTTAGCACTGCTGATCAGACTGACTGGTACTGAGGGCACAGTGGCTGGCACTGTGGGAACACTGACTGGTACTGAGGAAAAGAAAGAAAGAACAGAGAGAGAGAAAAAAGAGAAAAAGAAAGGAGAGAGAAAGAAAGAACAGAGAGAAAGAAAGAGGGGACAGAAAAAAGAACATAGAGAAAAAAAAGAGGGGAAAGAAAGAACAGAGAGGGAGAGAGAAAGAAAGAACAGAGAGAAAGAAAGAGGTGAAAGAAAGAACAGAGAGAGAAAAAAGAAAGAATGAAAGAAAGAAAGAAAGAGGAAAGAAAGAAAGAACAGAGAGGGAGAGAGAACGAAAGAGGGGAAAGAAGGAACAAAGAGAAAGAAAGAAAGAAAGAAAGAGGTGAAAGAAAGAACAAAGAGGGAAAAAAAGAAAGAAAGGGGAAAGAAAGAAAGAACAGAGCAGAGCGAGAAAGAAAGAGGCGAAAGAAAGAACAGAAAGTGAAAGAAAGAAAGAACAGGGAAAGAAAGAAAGACAAGGAAAGAGGGGAAAGAAAGATTCTATAAATATACTATACCAGCCCGGCTCACATTGTAGTGCCCACCTGAGCCTCCTGGTGCAGGACATATTATGATCCACTCACATGGCCGACATTCCCGAGTCCAAGGCGATCCCGCTGTCTGCGCTGTCGGAGGAGGACATGGTGATGATCTGAAGCATTCCCTGAAGTGCCTCCATGGTTCCATCACAATCTCCTCCGGTCAGCATGTCACTTCCAATAGAATGTCACGTGCGAGTTTTCAAGTGCTTCTCGGGGCTCCACCGTATACTCCTCTGTGTCCGCGGGAAAAGTAAGCTCCCGGTCAGGGCAGTGGGGCAGGCTCTCAAAATCTGGGATGGTTGGGAGGTATGAATGCTCTCCATCATACACCTTGTACACGCATGGCTCCGCACACCTCATATACACACGGTTCCGCTTTGTATACCTCTTACACACGGCTTTGCTCCATACACCTCGCACAACACGGCTCCACTCAGTACACACATGGCTCCACTCCTTAAACCTCGTACACATGCGGCTCTGCTCCATACACCTTATACACACGCGGTCACGCTCTGTACACCTTGTACACACATGGCTCTGCTCCGTAAACCTTGTACACATGCGGCTTTTCTCCCTACACCTTGTACACACGCGACTCCGCTCCGTAAACACACGGCTCAGCTCTGTACACTTTTTACACACAGGGCTCCGTTCCATACACCTTGTACACACGCGCTCCGCTCCGTACACCACGTACACACGTGGCTTCGCTCCGCACACACATGCGGCTTCGCTCTGTACACCTCGTCCACACACGCAGCTTCGCTCCGTACATGCGCGGCGCAGCTCCGTACACCTCACACACATGCGGGTCTGCTCCGTACACCTCGAACGCGCGTGGCTCCGCTCCATACACCTCGCATGCGTGCAGCTCCACTCCGTACACCTCGCACGCACGCAGCTCCACTCCGTACACCTCGCACATTTGTGGCTCTGCGCCGTACACCTCGCACATTCGCGGCTCTGCTCTGTACACCTCGCACACACATGCAGCTACATCCACCCTATAAACCCCTCCTGACCCCACACATAATTCCCTCATCCAGCACCATGACAACCAGCACAGCAGAGTCCCGCATACAACACATTAAGGGCTGTGTGCACAGGACCTGTGATGAGGTCACAGGAGGGGAGGAGTCAGGTGTCACATGATCAGGGGCCTCCGACTGAAGCCCCTGATCATGTAACCCCTGACTCCACCCCTCCTGTGACCTCATCACAGGTCCTGTGTGCACAGAGCAGGGATTTATCAGTGAGCGACTGGCGCTGTGGTGGCCGGTGGGTCTGGGAGTGGGAGGAAGGGGTTGGTACATGGGGGGGCATGGCGCTATGGTGGCGGATTATAATGGGGCAATTTTCCTTGGGCTGGTGGGCCCCCCACACCACTGGGCCCTGGGCTACCACCCAGATTGACCTCATTATAATCCACCACTGTCTCTGCCTATGAATTGATATAGGGAGGTCTAGTGTGAAGTGTCCACAATCAGTGATGGTTTGGGGAGACATCCACTGATCCACTGTAGGTCCACTGTGTTTTACCAAGACCAAAGTCAGCGCAGCCGTCTACCGGGATATTTTTGAGCACATCATATTTCCCTCTACTGACAAGCTTTTTGGAGATGGAAATTTCATTCTCCAGCAGGACTTGGCACCTGTCCACACTGCCAAAAGTACCAATACCTGGTTTACAAACAACAGTATCACTGTGCTTGGTTGGCCAGCAAACTCGCCTGACCTTAACTCCATAAGGAATCTATGGGGTATTGTCAAGAAGAAGATGAGAGGCACCAGACCCAACAATGCAGATGAGCTGAAGGCTGCTATCAAAGCAACCTGGGCTTCCATAGCACCTCAGCAGTGCCACAGGCTGATCGCCTCCATGCCACATTGATGCAATAATTGATGCAAAAGGAGCCAGGACGAAGTATTGACTGCATTTACTGAACATACACTTCAGTAGGCCAACATTTCAGATTTTAAAATCATTTTTTTCAAGCTGGTGTTATAAAGTATTCTAATTTTCTAAGACAATGACTTTTGGGTTTTCAATGGCTGTAAGCCATAATCATCAACATTAACAGAAATAAACACGTGAAATAGATCACTCTGTTTGTAATGACTCTATATAATATATGAGTTTCACTTTTTGCATTGAAGAACTGAAATAAATTAACTTTTTGATGATATTCTAATTTAGTGAGATGCACCTGTATACATGACTTTCTTAAAGGTGTAATATAGAGTTGGTCAAGGAGTATTAGAATTGAGATTTTTTTTTCTTCGAGCTTGAGACTTGTAAACTAAAGTAAAGAAGCAGTGAACAAGCAGCCGCTGCATCCTTGGAGACTGACATGTACACTAATGAGCTACAATGAGCATTTTTCAACGTCCTTTTCGCCTGGTGACTGGTGGAGGCTGCAGCAAGAATTAGTCATTTTTTTAATGGATTACAGAGTTTATATTTCCTGTGGTACTGAGCATAGAATCGATAGGATTAACTTTCGGTTGTACGGAATAGGTGAGTCCCAGTTGATACAGCTATTTTACAAGTTTGCTCATGTTGCTACTTTTTTCAAAACTGAAAAAACACATAGGTCAATGAAATATTAATTTGTGTCGGTTATGTGCAGTAAATAGTAAAGTTTAGGGTTACTCAATCCAAATTTATCTAAATAGAATAGAAATAGATGCATACATTCAAAAAGTGCCACCATGATTAGTGGTAAGAGAGGCCTGAGTACAAATCTTTTTTTGTTATTGTCCAAGTCTTTTTGATCTACTGCAATCTATATATATAAAAATGAGTGTATGTATGTGTGTATATCGAGACACTCCTGTATTTTATCTCAGTATTTGATCAGTAGTTTACCTCAGTGTTTGGTCAATATTTTCCCTCAGTGTTTTAGTATTTTACCTCAGTGTTTGATCAGTATTTTACCTCAGTGTTTGGTCTGTATTTTACCTCAGTATTTTGTCAGTATTTTATCTCAGTGTTTTAGTATGTTACCTCAGTGTTTGGTCAGCAGTTTACTTCAGTGTTTAGTCAGTATTTTACCTCAGTATTTAATCAGTATTTTCCCTCATATTTGATCAGTGGTTTACCTCAGTATTTGGTCAGTATTTTACCACAGTATTTGGTCAGTATTTCATCTCAGTGTTTAATCAGTATTTTACCTTAATATTTGGTAATTATTTTACCTCAGTGTTTGCTCAGTATTTTACCTCTTTGTTTGGTCGGTATTGTACCTTAGTGTATGGTCAGGATTTTAGCTCAGTGTTTGGTCAGTGGTTTACCTCAGTGTTTGGTCAGTATTTTGCCTCAGTGTTTGGTCATTATTTTACCTCAGTATTTGGTCAGTATTTTACCTTAGTATTTGGTCAGTATTTTATCTCAGTGTGTGATCAATATTTTACCTCAATATTTGGTCAGTATTTTGCCTCAATATTTGGTCAGTATTTTACCTCAGTGTTTGGTCAATGGTTTACCTTAGTGTTTGGTCAGTATTTTACCTCAGTATTTTAGTATTTTACCTCAGTATTTGGTCAGCATTTTACCTCAGCGCTTGGTCAGTATTTTACCTCAGTGTTTGATCAATATTTTACATCAGTACTTAATCAATATTTTACATAAGTGTTTTAGTATTTTACCTCAGTATTTGGTCAGTATTTTATCTCAGTATTTGGTCAGTATTTACCTCTGTATTTGGTCAGAAGTTTACCTCAGATTTTGGTCAGTATTTTACCTCAATATTTGGTCAGTGTATTATCTCAGTTTTTTAGTATTTTACCTCAGTATTTTGTTAGTATTTTATCTCAGTGTTTTAGTATTTTACCTAAGTGTTTGGCCAGTATTTTACCTCTGTATTTGGTCGGTATTTTACTTCAGTATTGGTCAGTATTTTACCCCAGTGTTTGGTCAGTATTTTGCCTCAGTGTTTGGTCAGTATTTTACCTCAGTGTTTGGTCAGTATTTTACCGCAGTGTTTGGGCAGTATTTTGACTCATTATTTGGTCAGTAATTTACCTCAGTATTTATAAACCAAAACCAGGAGTTTGTGAATAATACAGAAGTGGTGACATGTTTCGATTATACTTTCCTCTGATTGTTCCATTCCTGGTTTCGGCTTATAAATACTAATGTCAAATACTGATCAAATACTGAACGTGTGCACGTGGCCTTAAAATTAGACATCAATACAAAAGGTAAGACTATGTTCCCACAATTAGTTTTTGTTGAGTTGCTTTATGTTGCAAATTTCTAAAAAAAAATGCAAGTAACCTATTTTACCTAATAGGTGCAGAAATGGCACAGAAAATCTGCAACATCAAAAACTAAAAGTGGGAGCAAAACCTTAAAGTTAGATATCAATACAAAATGTAAAGTTATGTTTACACAATGCTCGTTTGGTGAGTTTTTGCGTAATTTTAAATAAATGCAAGTGACATATTTTGCTTGATCAGTGCATAAATAGCTCAGAATATCTGCCACATCAAGAACTCAGAGTGGGAATATAACCTTACGAAATTATCAGAATGTTCTCTTATAAGGCTACGTTCCCACAATGAGCTTTTGGTGAGTTTTTGATGTTGCATATTTTCTGCACGCATTAGCCACTTAATGACCAGAGGTATTTCAGTTTTTGCATTTTGTTTTTTGCTCCCCTTCTTCACAGAGCCATAACTTTTTTTATTTTTTGGTCAATATGGTCATGTGACTTTCCCATGATGCTACACAAAAAAGTAGTGTGTTTCAGGTGTGCATTAAAATACATCCACAGGTGTGTCTCTAATTAACTCAGATGTTGCAAAAAAAAAAAACATCAGAAAGTTCCAAAAACATGACATCATCATATGGGCAGTCCAGAATTGTTTAAAGGCATAGTAATCTTAGTGTATGTAAACTTTTGGCTTTGCAGTAATAAAATGTCTTAAAACATTCTCTCTCTCTCATTATTTTGGCAGTTGGCAAATATTACTAATTATGGAAATCCTAACTGACCTAAAACGGGAAAGGATTATTCTGATTTCATGTCAGATATTGAGAAAAACATGTAGATGTGTATTTTTATATAGTGTATGTAAACTTGTTTCAACTGTATAATAAATTGGGGAATGAGGGAGGATGCTATTAGAGACTTTGCATCCTCAACTCTCAATTAATTTTAAGTCTCTATACAATATCCTCCCCACCCCAAAATTCATTATAAATCTTTATATAATGTCCTCTAAACCCCTATCTATATACAGGGGTTGGTCAAAATAATGGAAACACCTTCCGTTTTGGCATCATAATCTTCGAACATGTTATAAACATGCAAGCCGTAACATATGGTAATGTTTTGTATTTGATTATTTGTGTTATGTGATATGTGTATGTAAATTAACTGTTTGTTTTGCAGAATTGTAAGAACATTGATGAGAACCTCATACCAATGGCAGACCTCTCGGATTTTCAAAGAGGCCAAATTGTTGGTGCTCGTATGGCAGGCGCTAGTGTAAGAGAAAGTGCCCGAATGCTTGGCGTGTCAAGAGGTACTGCCTCTAAAGTAATGACTGCATTTGAAAGAGAAGGAAAAACGTCCGCAGCAAAGCACAGGTCCGGCCGAAAGTCGAAGTTGACTGAGAGAGACCGTCAGACTCTAAAGCGAACTGTGAGAGAGGATCGCAAGACCACGGCTCCGAAAATCACTGCGGAGCTCAATGAACACCTACAGAACCCAGTTTCCACGAAAACTGTTCATCAGGAGCTGCACAAATCTGGATTCCATGGAAGAGCTGCAATTCGAAAACCGCTGCTCTCAATGACAAATGTTTCCAAGCGTTTAGAGTGGTGTAGAAACCTCCAGAATTGGTCCCTCGAGCAGTGGAAACATGATATTCTCAGACGAATCATCGTTTACCCTATTTCCGACCTTCGGCCGAGTGTACGTTTGGAGACAGCCGAAATAAGCATTCCATCCAGACTGCCTTCTCCCAACCGTAAAACATGGTGGAGGTTCTGTAATGATCTGGGGTGCTATTTCGTGGAGATCCGCCGGGCCAATGATATCCCTTCATGGAAGAATTAACAGCCGAGATTATTTAGGTATTTTGGGCGACCAAGTGCATCCTATGGTTCAAGCACTGTTCCCGGAGAGAAACACCATCTTTCAGGATGATAATGCACCAATTCATACAGCTAGAATCGTTAAAGCATGGTACGAGGAACATTCTAATGAAGTTGAGCATCTCATCTGGCCCCCACAATCCCCAGACCTCCACATTATTGAGCATTTATGGTCGATTTTAGAGATTCAAGTTATACGTCGATTTCCGCCGCCATCGTCGCTCAAAGAACTGGTGGATGTTTTAACTGAAGAATGGGCTAAAATTCCTTTGGAAACAATTCACACCTTGTATGAATCCATACCTCGGAGAATTGAGGCTGTAATCGCCGCAAAAGGTGGACCTACACCATATTAAACTAACTTTTGTTGATGTTTCCAGGTGTTTCCATGATTTTGCCCAACCCCTGTATATAAAGATGACTGCATGTATGTGTGTATGTGTATGTATCAAGTCATACCCACTCCACATAGCCCCGCCCACTCCACAAAGCCACACTCACTGCACACGCAAAGCCCCGTCCACATGACCCACGTTGTTAGCGCACACAGGCGAAGACACATTCACCTCGAAAGCCACCCTGCAAAACGCACTGGCTATGACGTCCCAGTTGAAGGTCTGGCAGTTTTTTTTTTTACAATTTTTTAATGGTAGGACATCATGCCAAGAAGAAGAAGTGTCTAGTTTAAATTTATAGGTTTTCAAGGATGTGACAGGGGCAATTCTAGGGACAACTGAGGGAAATTATAGTTAGAAAGTGGTGTCGGGATTAGTATTGAGCGATACCTTCCGATATCGGGAAATATCGGATCGGATTGGATCGGACCGATACTCAAAACCAATGCAAGTCAATGGGACAGAAATATCGGAATTAAAATAAACCCTTTCTTTCCTTGTAGGTTAATTCTACATGAAGGAAAACAACTAAGAATAATGTAGAATGTATTGGGGGAGGTGGAGGAGACATTAAAGGCATAGAGGTTTAGCCCAATCAAATGGAATAGCAGGAATAATTTTTTTTTTAAGATGTTCGGAGTTACAAAGATATTGACTATGTTAACCTTTTTTATATTTTGTCAGATATGTATGTTTCACTACTTCCATGCTCTTCACCTTCTTTTTACTTCTCCCACACTTTCTCCTTCATGATCCTCAGCAGCAGCTTTACATCAACTTCTTCTTCACCTTATTCATCTTCTTCTTCTTCACCTTCTTCCTATTATTCTTTTTTTTTATATTCTTCATATTCTTCTTATTCAACTATTATTCTTCTTCATATTCTACTTTTTCATCTTCTTCCTATTCTTCTTCTTCATCATATTCTTATTTGTGACAGGCATTCCTGTTGTTGCTATCTATAAAAGTTTGAAGATTACACCTTCCGTTCTGCCTATCAGAAAAGATTTACAACAGGATTTGTCCGCGTTCAGTTTGGCCTGCAGCAGCAGGCATTTTCCAGGGGCACCACGAGGAGGAACGGACTCACCCCCATACACTGCTTAGTCTTCTTCTGCTTATAATTACTTTTGCTCTGATTTTTAGTCTTATGCTTAATGTAATTCTGCTTTTTGTTCTTCTGCTTCTTGGTCTTCTGTCTTTTGTTGGTCTGTATCTTGGTGGTTGTCTTCATGTTCTTTGTCCTCTTGGTCATCTTCTTCAGGGTCATCTTTTTGGTCTTCTTTGGGGTGGTCTTCAGGGTCGTCGTCTTCAGGGTCATCATCTTCTTCGGGGTGGTCTTCAGGGTCGTTGTCTTCAGGGGCATTGTCTTCAGGGTCATCGTCTTCTTCGGGGTGGTCTTCAGGGTCGTCATCTTCAGGGTCATCATCAGGGAAATCCAGAGTGATTACCAAAAACCATTTCAAAAAGCTTGAACTTGGAAATGTAGCAGAAGGTACAAGAAGGCTGAGGAACTGCCGAGAACCAGCTGACGGTACTGAAACCCGGATGGGTAGCAGAAGGAACAAGAGCCAATGGCACTACCGAGGACCAGCTGATGGTACTGGAACCCGGTTACTAAGCAGGAGGTACCTGTGCCAGAAAGCACTACCAAGGACCAGCAGACATTGCTGGAACTTGGATACCGAGAAGGAGGCACCTAAGCCAAAGGCACTTCCAAGAACCAGCCCAGTTGACGGTACTGGAACCCAGATGAGTAGCTGAAGGTACCCATGAAAAACAAAGTTGCAAGGCCGCGAGCCGGCCGCAGTTACCGAAACCCACAGTCCTACAGGGGGTGCTTGTCCTATTGGCACTATGGAACCAGCCTTTATTGCCAGATCCCGCAACCCACATAGGAAGCACCTAAAATGCAGGCACCATAGAGTCGGCCAACCCGACCGCAACACGACAGGACAACGTATTGGTGGCAAAGTGACGTTGACACTACCCGAAACAGCTGGTGTGCTGGAACCAGGCTGAGCAGGAGGGAGTACCCGTGCCAAAGACACTGCCGCGAACCAGCTGGCGGTGCTGGAACCCAGGGTAAATATTGGGCTCAGATGGCAATTCTGAGCAGCAACTGGCAGTGTTGGAGCCCAGGGTCAATAGTAGAAACAGAGTGGAGGCAGAGGCCAAATTGGAGAAAGTTTAATATCTGTAGTTGTGTGAGTGTGGACAGAGCAGGAGAAATTGCTGGACACACAGTTGGGGATCAGCTGACATTACTGAACCCCAATAACACTGGAGCATAGGTTGACTGTGCAGACGGCACTTCTGAGCAGCTACTGGCAGTGTTGGAGCCCAGGGTTAATACTAGAAACATAGTGGAGCCAGAGGCCTAATTGGATCAAGATTAATATCTGTTGAAGACTACTACTAATTTTAAACTTGCTCCAATTAGGCCTCTGGCTCCACTCTGTTTCTAGTATTTACCCTGGGCTCCAACACCGCCAGTTGCTGCTCAGAAGTGCCGTCTTCACAGAGTGGAGCCAGAGGCCTAATTGGAGCAAGTTTAAAATCAGTAGTAGTGTGATTGTGGACAGAGCAGGAGACATTGCCGGACACACAGCAGGGGAGCAGCTGACGTTACTGAACCTCAATAACACAGGAGCTAGTGTTTTTCTGTGCAGACGGCACTTCTGAGCAGCAACTCTCGGTGTTGGAGCCCAGGGATTACAGTTCAGGTGGTAGAAACATGAACACAACAGGAGACCTGGATACTGTTGCCAATCAATTATTTAATCTGGAAGAGGACTGGCAAATTCTGGTGAGATCCAGGCCTTGTTCATTTTCAGAAAAGTTAGCCGGTCAACGTTATCGGAGGATAGTCGCATGCAACGGTCTGTTAATACACCACCTGCGGCACTAAAGACGCGTACCGATAATACACTAGCAGCAGGGCAAGCCAGCACCTCCAATTCATACTGGCTAAGCTCTGGCCATGTATCCAGCTTAGAGACCCAAAACTTGAAGGAGGAAGAGCCGTCTGGGAGTACACTGACAGGGCAAGACATGTAGTCTGTCACCATCTGACGGAAATGTTGCCTCCTGCTAACTGGAGCCGTCTGTGATGGTGTAGACATTTGTGGCGGGGACACAAAACATTGCCACATTTGGGCCATACTGGTCTTGCCTTGTGCTGAGGCGCTGCTTCTGCTCCCTCTTTGTGCAGAGCTTCATCCACTGCCTCGATGCACGGAGCTGCTTTGTAAAGCACTAGCAGCACTGCTCTCGGGTAGAATGGAGAACATGATGGAATGCACCAGTGTGTCTTGGTACTCCCGCATTTTACGCTCCCGGTTCAACGGTGTTATGAGGCTTTGTAAGTTGCCCCAGTAGCGAGGATCTAGGAGGGTGTACACCCAATAATCAGCCGTGTTGAGAATGTCAGGCACTGCAGCATGAAATCAACCATGTGCTGCAGACCGCCAACTGGCCAAGAAACGCTGTCCCCTGCTTGAGGCGTCATCTCTGCCTGCTCTGCATCACCCCACCCTCGCTCTACATACTGACTACTAGCGCATTGTGTACCTCCCTCCTCTGGAGAGATGTCTTCCTCCTCCATTGACTCCTCCTCATCCTCCTCACAAAGTGTCCCCTGCTTAGGCCTTTGTGAGGAACCACGTTGCGCAGACTGCCCAGAAGCAGATGGCATTTGTGACTCCTCATCCTCCACCTTTTCCAAAACCTCCTCCCTTAGTGCTTGCAGTGTTTTTTGAAGCAGACAGATAAGGGGGGCAGTCATGCTGACTAGTGCATCATCTGCACTCGCCATCCGCGTGGAATCATCGAAGGCACGCAAAACGTGGCAGATGTACTTCATAGAGGCCCACTCAGTGGTGGTGAAGTGTGAACGGCTCGTAGTGCGACTTGTTTGCGCCTGATGCAGCTGGTACTCCATTACTGCTGCCTGCTGCTCACACAACTGCTCCAACATATGAAACGTTGCATTCCACCTAGTGGCTAAGTCACCTATGAAGCGATGTTCCGGAAGGCGGAACCGGCGCTGCAGAGCTGCAATGCGCGATCTTGCCATGCTGGAACGCCGCAAGTGAGCGCACTCTATGCGGACCTTGTGCAGCAGTGCATCAAGATCCAGATAGTCCCTCAAAAAACTGCACGACCAAGTTGTGCACATGTGCCAGCCATGGGATGTGAATGAGGTTGCCTAGGCCCAGAGCTGCCACCAGATTTCGGCCACTGTCACACACTACCAAGCCTGGCTGGAGATTCACTGGCACAAACCACACGTCGCTCTCCTGCTTGATGGCATTCCAGAGCTCCTGCGCTGTGTGGCTTCGATTCCACAAAGAAATTAATTTCAGTACAGCCTGTTGACGTTTGGCCATGACTGTGGTCATATCGGTTGTAACAGGTAAGCGTTCACAGGTCCATGTTGATGTAGACCGTGACGGTTCCTGCAGTGCTGATTCAGAGGAACTGGAGTATGAGGAGTCAATGTGTACTGACTGGATTCCTGCAATCCTTGGAGTTGGCAAAAAATGTACAGCGCCACTCTCAAGATCTGTACCCGGCTCCACAACATTAACCCACTGGGTAGTGAGGGAAAGGAATCATCCCTGTCCATGGTAACTGGTCCACACATCTGTGGTCAGGTGGACCTTGCTACTGACAGCATTTATTAGCGCATGTTTAATTTTTCCCTCCACGTGCTTTTGCATGGCAGGGACGGCTTGCCTGCTGAAATAAAAGCGGCTGGGCATGTTGTATTGTGGGACTGCCAATGCCATGAAGTTACGGAAGGTGTCAGTCTCCACCAGCCTGAATGAGAGCATTTCAAGGGACAGTAGTTTTGCAATGCCAGCATTCAGAGCCTGTGCCCAGGGATGGTTTGCCACGTATGGCCTCCTTTTCTCTCATGCCTGTGCTACCGATGGCTGTAGAGTGGCCTGGGAGTGTGAGGATGACAGGGAACGTGGTGCTGTCGGTGGAATTACACTGGGTCTCTGTACAACAGTGCCAGAGGTTCTTCCGTGGCGATCCTGTGAGAAAGCCGAACCAGCTGTGTGTGAGCTGGAGGAAAAGTCTACAACACGAGCTGAAGAGGTGGTAGATGGTGCTGTAGGTTGGCCTACGTCTTCAGTGTGTCTTTGTAACTCCACCACGTGCTTGGTACGCACATGTTTACACATATTTGTGGTGTTGAGGTTGCTGACACTTTTCCCTCTTTTGACTTTCTGATTACACAGCTTGCATTTGACAAAGCAAATGTCATCTGCAACTGTGTCAAAAAAGGACCACGCACTGCAAGTCCTGGGAGGGCCCGGTTTGGGTTTTGGAAGAGGAATGCTCCTAATGGGTGCCGAAGTGGAGGCTACAGGCAACCAAGTCTGCCCCCTCCCTCTCCCTCCTGTTTTGTCCATTCGGGGAATCTCTTCCGCAGAGCTGCTCCCACCACCTTCCTGTTCCTCACGCCATGATGGGTCAAGAACCTCATCATCTACACTACCCTCTTCAAACACCTGCTTCTCCTGGGTAATCTCGCCAGCACAGTACGCACCAGAAAGTGGCACCTGAGTCTCATCATCAGATGCGCACTGAGGTGTGCTGACCATAGGCACTGGCCCACCTGCCTCTTCAGATTCAGAGAGACAAAGCAGTTGCGCATCACTGCATACTCCCTCTTCTTCACATTCTAGAATGCTGCTTGGCTGGCCCCCTCTTTCCAAGCCAAGAGATTCAGACAACAGAAGTAGAGATGGCTACTGTCAAGGGCTCTCTGACTGGGCAATTTGGCAGGTGGTGAAGAGACAGATGGGTGCTCTTCAGTGCTCTGGACCTGAGAGGATGTGGAAGTAATTGAAGTTGATGCATTGGCTGCCATCCATCCGACAACGGCTTCAATTTGTTCCTCCCGCAGCAGTGGGTTACGGCGAGCACCTACAAAGCTGCGCATACAGGACTGTTCCCTGGTAAAACTGGGGTATGCTGAGTCACTGGTGCCCGCAGCAGGCACAGAATCCCCACGTCCTCTCCCTGCTGAAACTCCACACCCATGACCATGTGCCTTACTCCCTGCCTTCTTCATCTTGGTAGACTGATAAAGATAGGCAGAAAAGTACTAAGGGCTTAGTGTGCTTATTCCGGAACAGCTGCTAACAGGTATAAGAAACATTAATTTTATAAAGTGTGGACTACACTTTAATATGAGCTAATGTGGCCCACACAACTGTAAAGTGGAGTCTTTGGTGAACTTTATTTACGTGGTTTTTTTTCGCAAAAAAAAAAGGATGTGACCAAAGATGTAAAAGCGATAGTATCACAAACTTTTTGTAGCTATTACAATGCAGGAAGGTAATCTACAATGCAATAGATGAGGCTCCAAAAAATAGGCTAATACTTATCTGGCTGGGGCTGTAGGGCACAAGCCAGCAGAAAGGCTCCTCTATCTACTCCTATACAGTGTTTGCAACCAATCTACCTGGATACGGATGGAAGAACACTAATAGGAGAAATTCAGGAAAAATAAGCAGTACTACAGCAAAAAAGGACAATGTATGAGGCAGTGACGCACGCTGAGCGGACTACAACCAGAGGTGGCTGCAGAACACACTACAGAGTGAGCTGCACTCACACACAGAGACCTCACAGACAGCCGTGAACAGTGCAAAGAACTGTGCACTGGTACTGAAAGGCTGCAGAAAGGCTCCGCTATCTACTCCTATATAGTGTTTGCAACCAATGTAGATGATACGGATGGAAGCACACTAATAGGAGAAATCAGGAAAAATGAGCAGCACTTAAACAAAGAAAGGACAATGTATGAGGCAGTGACGCACGCTGAGCGGACTACAACCAGAGGTGGCTGCAGAACACACTACAGCGTGAGCTGCACTCACACACACAGGCCTTGCAGACAGCTGTGAACAGCGCTGCAAGGCAAAAGAAAGCTTCGCACAGCGGTTGCTAACGTAGCCTGGGTAAAGCACAATATAGCAAATCGCTATCTCAAACTGTCCCTCAGAGTCAGAACAGCAGCATCCTGTCCCTATCTTAATTCACAGCAGAGTGACCCAAAATGGCAGCGGCGGCTTTTATAGTGCATCATGACATCATTTCAGCAGCCAATCACAGCCATGCCATTCATTAGTTAACATGCCTGCATGCCTAACAGGATGTGCCCACACTTCTTAGGATTCCTCATTGGCTGAATCAAATCAAACTGATTCATAGCATTATGGGAACTTCCGATTCCGGTATTCGATATGCAAAAAGTATCTGAACTCAGTATCGGAAATCAGGTACAGCGAATATCGGACGATACCCGATATTTGCAGTATCGGAATGTTCAACACTAGTCGGGATGCGTGGAGGGGTAGATGCCAAAAATTGGGGTTAACAAAGGATATGAAATTGCTAGAACTGTTTCCCATGATATTGGCTATTGAATTATGGGCAGAGTTGTTTGCAAAGTTCTTCCCAGGATGTCAAAATGTTGCCGCTAATGCAATGTCCCATTTACAATTCCAGATGTTTTGGGAACTACATCAGGCACCAGACTCAGAGCGCACTCAGACTATTTGTGGAACATGATAATGAAGTACTTGACAGGTTACTTCAAAATTCAGTAGCAGAGATGGAGATTTTATGGTAATATCTAGGAGGAGTGGTTGGATTGTGCTATGGGTATGGTTAGTCAGGATTCTATTGTCAGTAATTTTTATTTCCTTCAAAAGGTGCGGAAATCTCTGTCCAGGATGACATTCTTGATAAACTTGCATATTAGGGTTCTTTTGAAACATTTTCTAACTATGCAAGTGTTGAAGGGGTGGAAATATTAAAAATAGGGGATGATTTCAGGCACCTAATATCTTTTCAGTTGTTGTTGTGTCTGCCATCGGTTTTGGATGGTTGAAAAAAATAATTGAGAAATGTTTCTGTTCAATGCAGCGTTTGTCATGGCTTTCTTTTGAGTTCTGCGGATTAAGGAGTTAGTTGAACCCAGCAACAAGGAACTGGACAATGGATGTTAAAATCTCTGATGAACGGATTCAAATCTGTGTTAGAAGCAGTGTTGAGCATTCCGATACTGCAAATATCGGGTATCGGCCGATATTCGCGGTATCGGAATTCCGATACTGAGTTCCGATACTTTTTTCATATCGAATACCGGAATCGGAAGTTCCCATAATGCTATGAGCCAGTTTGATTTGATTCAGCCAATGAGGAATCCTAAGAAGTGTGGGCACATCCTGTTAGGCATGTAGGCATGTTAACTAATGGCATGGCTGTGATTGGCTGCTGAAATGATGTCATGATGCACTATAAACGCCGCCGCCGCCGCCATTTTGGGTTCACTCTCCTGTGAATTCAGTTAAGGACAGGGCTCTGCTGTTCTGACTCTGAGGGACAGCTTGAGATAGCGAGTTACTATATTGTGCAATACTCAGGCTACTTTAGCAACTGCTGTGTGAAGCTTTCTTTTGCCTTGCAGCACTGTTCTCAGCTGTCTGGAAGGTCTGTGTGTGTGAGTGCAGCTCACGCTGTAGTGTGTTCTGCAGCCACCTCTTTTTGTATTCTTCTCAGCGCGCGTCACTGCCTCATACATTGTCTTTTTTTGCTGTAGTGCTGCTTATTTTTCCTGAATTTCTCCTATTAGTGTGCTTCCATCCGTATCCAGGTAGATTGGTTGCAAACACTATATAGGAGTAGATAGAGGAGCCTTTCTGCTGGCTTGTGCCCTGCAGCCCCAGCCAGATTAGTATTAGCCTATTTTTTGGAGCCTCATCTATTGCATGGTAGGTTACCTTCCTGCATTGTAATAGCTATAAAAAGTTTGTGATAGTATCGCTTTTACATCTTTGGTCACATCCTTTTTTTTGTGAAAAAAACACGTAAATAAAGTTCACCACTCAACTTTACAGTTGTGTGGCCCACATTAGCTCATATTAAAGTGTAGTCCACACTTTATAAAATTAATGTTTCTTATACCTGTTAGCAGCTGTTCCGGAATAAGCACACTTAGCCCTTAGTGCTTTTCTGGCTATCTTTATCAGTCTACCAAGATGAAGAAGGCAGGGAGTAAGGCATGTGGTCATGGGCATGGAGTTTCAGCAGGGAGAGGATGTTGGGATTCTGTGCCTGCTGCGGGCACCAGTGACTCAGTATCCCCCAGTTTTACCAGGGAACAGTCCTTTATGCGCAGCTTTATAGGAGCTCGCCGTACCCCGCTGCTGCGGGATGAACAAATTGAAGCTGTTGTCGGATGGATGGCAGCTAATAATAATAATAATAATAATAATAATAATAACAATAATAAATTTTATTTCTATAGCGCTGACATATTCTGCAGCACTTTACATTTCAGAGGGGACTTGTACAGACAATAGACATTACAGCATAACAATAATCACATAGATCATAACAGATGCCAAGAGGAATGAGGGCCCTGCTCGCAAGCTTACAATCTATGAGGAAAAAAGGGGAGACACGAAAGGTGGGTGGTAACAGTTGCCCTGATTGTATGGACCAGCCATAATGTTAAGTGTGTAACAGTACGGATGCAGAGGGCTAATGGATGCATAAAGCATGTGGGAACATGATGCAGGGAACCTGGTTATGGTAATACTTTTGGCTGTGCCACACAGGGATAGATTAGGTTAATATGTTGAGGCGATAGGCCAGTCTGAATAAATGCGTTTTCAGGGCACGCTTAAAATTGTGGGGGTTGGGGACTAATCGTATTGACCTGGGAAGTGCATTCCAAAGAATTGGCACAGCACGTGTATAGTCTTGAAGACGGGAGTGGGAGGTTCTGATTATTGAGGATGCTAACCTCAGGTCATCAGCAGAACGGAGGGCGCCGGTAGGATGGTATACTGAAACAAGGGAGGAGATGTAGGGTGGTGCTGAGCTATGGAGGGCTTTGTGGGTGAGGGTAATAAGTTTGTACTGGATTCTGGAGTGGATGGGTAGCCAGTGTAATAACTGGCACAAGGTAGAGTCATCGGTGTAACGATTGGCGAGGAATATGATCCTGGCAGCTGCATTCAAGACAGATTGGAGGGGGGAGAGTTTGGTAAGAGGGAGACCGATTAGAAGGGAGTTACAATAGTCGAGACGAGACTGAATAAGAGAAACAGTAAGAGTTTTTGCAGAGTCAAAAGTAAGAAAAGGTCAAATTCTAGAAATGTTTTTGAGGTGCAGATAACAAGAGCGAGCCAGTGATCAGATGTGGGGGACAAAGGAAAGCTCAGAGTCAAGTATGACCCCAAGACAGCGGGCATGTTGCTGGGGAGTAATAGTAGAACCACACACGGAAATGGCAATGTCGGGTATAGGTACATTAGTAGCGGGAGGAAACACAAGGAGTTCAGTCTTTGACAGGTTCAGTTTCAGATATAGTGAGGACATGATGTTAGTGACAGACAAAACCGGATCCGTCTCATCCGGTTCATCCGTTTTTCTATCCGTTTTTCGACGGATTACGCCGGATCCGGTTTTTAAAATTGACCCTTGTGGCCTTCCGAACGGGATTGGCTACTGGAAAACTATATATAGTATGTTCCTACAGCCCTTCTTTGACAGGTTGTAGAGGAGAAAGTGCAGGTTGGAGAGAAGAGCAAGTTACTGGCGAAGATGGATGTTGTCATTGGAAATATTACCACTAGAAGTTCTGTGACGGTTTCAGTAATGAGGGACAATTTTGCACTATACTTTATGTCACCTCAAGGCAGAGTACACTGGCAGGATGACAGAGTGTGAAAGATTTGTGCCCTAACCAAACTTGTGTACCTTCTGGACCAACAGTATATACCTTTGCCAACCAAAGTTGGCTATCTTGTCATGGTCTTACTATTTTTAGCTTTAGGCCACAGGTGTGTACCTGGTTGTGTTTTATGCAAACTATTTCACCTTTTAACAAAAGTTGTGTACATTGTTAGGAAATCACCAACAATAAACACAACTTTTCAGGTGAAATACTTTGCTTCAAACACAACCAGGAACACAACTGTGGCAAAAAGCTAAAATTTACCCACAGTTATATACCTGGTTTTGAATACCTTTTTACCTTTTAAATACCCTGTATTTAACCTTTTTTTTAAACATATTTCGCCGCAGAAAGAAATGACAGACAACCAGTGTAAACAATAATTTAACTTTTATTTAAAATATTTTTCTTTGTGTAAACTGTTTTTAAAGTTAAAAAAACTTTTTTAATAAAGGTTTGAAACCAACCAAATGGGCATTTTTATTACAAAAAAAACATTATAACTCGGTGTAGTGTGGGGTGGAAATACTGCTGGAGGGGCTGCGGGACACTTCGACAATGGGAGTGTGGAGAAAGGACTGGGATCGTGGTGGGGAAGGAACAGTTAGAGGTGATGGTGTGGAAAAAGCTACAGAATGGGTGGACATGTGGGAGGCAGAAGAGGTGGTGGGCGGTGGAGTGGAGGGTTGGGCAGGGACTGTAGGAGCAGATGATGTTGATGGAAAGTTGTATGGGGAAGGAGTTTGGTACGGGGAAGGAGTTTGGTACGGGGAAGGAGTTTGGTACGGGGCAGGTTGCTGGAAGTGGGGAGATGTCTGGTACTGGGGAGGTTGCTGGTACTGGGAAGGTTGCTGGTACTGGTGAGGTTGCTGGTATGTAATAGGAGGGGGAGGATGGAAAGTGGCTGGAGGGGGTGCAGATGTAATAGGAGGGGGAGGATGGAAAGTGGCTGGAGGGGGTGCAGATGTAATAGGAGGGGGAGGATGGAAAGTGGCTGGAGGGGGTGCAGGTGGAGGAACTACAGTGGTGGGAGGTGGAGGTTGGGAGGTAACCTGCTGTAGAGCACCGTGGCACGAATGCATTACATGCATCTGCTGGGTAGGAGATAGTGTTGCCATGCGCTCCACAACAGACCTGAAAAAGGTGTGGTTTGGCGAAGATCTTGCTTCTGAATGCATGGTTTGCAGAAGTGTCTTCACCTCCAGAATGCTGGAGTTGATCTGCTGAAAGCCTGCGGAGATTTGCTCTGACAAGACTTTTAGACAGTTCTGGAAAGATGCATTCAGATGCAAGAACTCTGGCGCATAACTCTTTTCCTGACCCCTCTGCCGCTGCCGCCCAGTACCCGCAGGTGTACTAGAGGTGGCAGGGGCAGAAGGGTGGGGTAAAGGGAAAGCGATCTCCTCACCAGCAGCTTCATGTAATGTAGGCGGCCACGATGCTCCTGTGCTGGTGGATGGGACAGATGGGTCGAATGTGTGGGAAGGCTGGGAAGGTGCAGATGTACCGGCGCGGTCGAAGTGTCCCTAGGTGCCGGTCTCCTCAGGGATCGCCTCAGAAGGGTCCAATCGTGCAGGCTCCCGAGTGCCGCTCACCGTGCTGTGGAATAAAGAGAAAAAAAAACAATTAAAATACTGACATGGTATGGCCCTGGCTGAAAAAAAAAAGTTACATCTAACATTTTTTTTCACATGTGATGTGTAATATTTACCTTCTAGTGACCATTGTTTCCCGGAGGAACGACAGGGCTTGTGCGTACTTGTACTTGCTCCTGCGTCCTCCAGATCCACTCGGGGCCCGCATCTCTTTATTGAACTCCTTCTTGAAACGATCCCTCACAGACTGCCACCGATTCACAATTCTGTTCCCTGAAACGAGAAAGGAGTGGTTAGTATACAACATCAGTGTTTCACAAACTCCAGTCCTCATGGTCCCCAGGGGTCATGTTTTCAGGATTTCCATAGTAAATAGAAATCCTGAACACATGATCCGTGGGGACCACGAGGACTGGAGTTCAGGAAACACTGGTTTACATCAAGCAACCGGTACTGTATATACTTACGCTCTTTAATCTGGGCCCGAACATCGAGGCCCTCCCAGCGGCCCACAAGGAGCGAACAGATTTCCTCCCAGAGTCGTCGGGTAACGATAAGGTCAGCGTGGCGGCGGTCAGCCATATTCCAGAGCGGCTCCCTTTCTCTGACGAGATCGATGAGGTGGTCCACATCGAGTCCTCCATCCTCACCGTCAGAGTCGGGAGCACGCTGTGAAGGCTGTTAAAGAAAAAGACAAAAATAACATAATTAGCCTCCACAAAAGAAATGAAATAAAAAGTGCAAAAAAACAAAGCAAAAATATTTATACTTACACACTGGTGACCGCCGCGTTGCTGTCGCCGACGACCCTGGGAGGCACTGCGAGGACCTCTTGGCCGAGCACCAGATTGGGAAGACTAGAGAAGAAAACAAAAAATGTTATGTCTTTGGATGTAGGCATTTGTTTGCTGTGTGTGGTCTGCAGAACATTGTTTTCTATGTGTTGTGTGTAGTGTGATGTTGTGTTTCTGCGTTTGATGCAAAAAACTTACCAATTGTGAGCCCACTCCAAGTGTCTGTCCACCCCTTCCTTCTTCTTCTGGGAGCTCCTCTTCATCTTGTGAATCCTGTTTTGAAATAAAAGGCAATGAATAGACATATATTACAGAGATGATGGATTTTGGAAATAAAAACTTATCGTCAAACGCTGACGATGCGAGGGAGGGCTCCCAGAAGATGATGTGCTGTCTTCCTGGTGGCCACACTCCATGCCTGTGGGTGGTGTTCCAGCTGCTGCCATTGCTGCTGCTGCTGCTGCTGCATCTATTGGGCGGCTGTTGAATAAAGAGAAACAAAGGGCCAATGAATATCTTGATATTCAATAGCCCTAGTTTGGAGGAATGGGGGATTTGATAATTACCGTCTCTCATCTGCTGCTGGCCTCCCCTCCTCAGCATGTTCCATTTGCTGCTCCATTTGGGGTGGTGGTGGTGCTGATGGTGCTGCAGTGGTCTCCTGCCTTCTCCTGCTGCGCTTGGTTGCTTTCTTGGGTGGCATGTTGGGTGTGGCTGTGGGTCCCACTGTCTTGCTTTTATATATGTCTTGTGGGCAGAGCTACTGAGCATGCTCAGACCAAAAAAACCAGATCCGGCCACCGGATCCGGCTTTCGCCGGATCAAGCGCATTGCGGTGCTCATAGGCTTTCATTGTGTGAAAAAGCCGGACGCGCCGGATCCGGCGTGTCCGGCTTTTTCGCCGGAGACAAAAAACGTTACAGTAGCCGTTTTTTCCAGACGCCGGATCGCGACACATTGCCGGATCCGGCGAAAACCGGATGAAACGCATGGCCATCCGGCGCGATCCGGCGCAAATGCAAGTCAATGGGGGGGAAACCGGATCCGGCATTGCATTTCGCCGGATCCCGTTTCTGTCAAAAGCGCCGGATCGCGCCTGACGGCGAAAACCTGATGTGTGAAAGAGGCCTTAGAGAGACAGTTTGCATGCAGGGAATATTAATAAGATTAGAGGGGATTCTGAGTGTAGCAGTTAGGGGGTTTGACTTTCTATAACATGAGGGACCAGGGTTGGGAGCAATGTCTCCTGCGACTAGGAGAAGGAGGATAGAAAGAGTGAGGAGATGGTTAAGTGATTTGTGAGAGCGTCTCTTATGTTGAATGGTGGGACTGAATGGATCTGTGCTGTGTAGCAAAGTAAAAAGAGCGTGAGTGCTATACATAGGAGAGGAAAGGAGTGAGGGGCCAATATGGATGGAGTGTAGAGAGTTAATGCCAGGGCGGTGGATGTGTGTAAATGCAGCGGTCAGAATATAAATTAAACAAATGCATATGGTAAATATTAGGGGTTGCCCAAATGTCCAGGGAAGAGATATATTTATGTGTCTTACCTGTCTCCTGCCCTGTCTAACTGCCATGTTATAACTGCCAGCTTACTTAGATACATGTACTTTGATTACATGCACATAAATGCCACCCCTGCATAAATGCTCCCCCAGGCTACGTCTGAATTTATAGAAGGCCACTTCTAAGATCTTCCCTTTTTTTTTTTTTTTTCTCTCTCTCCTTACTCGTTAGCAATCAGATAAACTAAGTTAGGACAGCAGGACACAATAAATGTATTTAGCAGATAAACAAGTGTCCAGGCCTACATGGATCATAAACCACTTTGAAAAGTTACTTGACCTCAATAGCATAAGGGAAATGCATCGACTTCAATTACTTCCACATCCTCTCAGGTCCAGAGCACTGAAGAGCAACCATCTGTCTCTTCACCACCTGCCAAATTGCCCAGACAGTCAGAGAGCCCTGGACAGGAGCCATCTCTACTTCTGTTCTCTGAATCTCTTGGCTTTGAAAGAGGGGGCCAGCCAAGCAGCATTCTAGAATGTGAAGAAGAGGGAGTATGCAGTGATGCGCAACTGCTTTGTCTCTATGAATCTGAAGAGGTGAGTGGGCCAGTGCCTATGGTCAGCACACCTCAGTATGCATCTGATGATGAGACTCTGGTGCCACTTTGTGGTGCGTACTGTGCTGGTGAGACTACCCAGGAGAAGCAGGTGTTTGAAGATGGTAGTGTAGATGATGAGGTTCTTGACCCATCATGGAGTGAGGAACAGGAAGGAGGTGGGAGCAGCTCTGAGGAAGAGATTCCCCGAACGGCCAAAACAGGAGGGAGAGGGAGGGGGCAGACCTGGTTGCCTGTAGCCTCCACTTCGGCACCCATTAGGAGCATTCCTCTTCCAAAACCCAAAACAGGCGCTCCCAGGACTTGCAGTGCGTGGTCCTTTTTTGACACAGTTGCAGATTACATTTGCTTTGTCAAATGCAAGCTGTGTAATCAGAAAGTCAAAAGAGGGAAAAGTGTCAGCAACCTCAATACCACAAATATGTGGAAACATGTGCGGACCAAGCACGTGGTGGAGTTACAAAGACACATTGAAGACGTAGGCCAACCTACAGGACCACCTACCACCTCTTTAGCTCATGTTGTAGCCTCTTCCTCCAGCTCACACACAGCTGGTTCGGCTTCCTGACAGGATCGCCATGGAAGAACCTTTGGCACTGTTGTACAGAGACCCAGTGTAATTCCACCGACAGCACCCCGTTCCCTGTCATCCTCACACTCCCAGGCCACTCTACAGCCATCGATAGCACAGGCAAGGGAGAAAAGGTGGCCATACTCGGCAAACAATCCCCGAGCACAGGCTCTGAATGCTGGCATTGCAAAACTACTGTCCCTTGAAATGCTCTCATTCAGGCTGGTGGAGACTGACAGCTTCTGTAACTTCATGGCATTGGCAGTCCCACAATACAACGTGCCCAGCCACTTTTATTTCAGCAGGCAAGCCGTCCCTGCCCTGCAGAAGCATGTGGAGGGAAAAATTAAACATGCGCTACTAAACACCATCAGTAGCAAGGTCCACCTGACCACCGATGTGTGGACCAGTAACCATGGACAGGAACAATACCTTTCCCTCACTGCCCAGTGGGTAAATGTTGTGGAGCCGGGTACAGATCTTGAGAGTGGCGCTGTACGTGTTCTGCCAACTCCAAGCATTGCAGGAATCCAGTCTGTACACATTGACTCCTCCTCATACTCCAGTTCCTCTGAATCAGCGCTGCAGGAGCCGTCACGGTCTACCTCCTCATGGACCCGTGAACGCTTACCTGTTACGACCGATATGAGCACAGCGGTGGCCAAATGTCAACAGTCCTTACTGAAATTAATTTCTCTGGGGAATCGAAGCCACACAGCGCAGGAGCTCTGGAATGTCATCAAGCAGGAGAGCGACGTGTGGTTTGTGCCAGGGAATCTCCAGCCAGGCTTGGTAGTGTGTGACAATGGTAGAAATCTGGTGGCAGCTCTGGGCCTAGGCAACCTCACTCACATTCCATGTCTGGTACATGTGCTCAATAAAGTAACTTGGCACTCAACTGAATGATCCTTTTTGAAAATAAGTTTTTATTGTGGCAGTTCCATTACTAGTAGTGGGAATGTGGACAGAGCAGGAGACCTTGCCGGACACACATCAGGGGATCAACTGACGTGACTGAGCCCCTGTAACCCAGGAACAAGTGTGGATTATGCAGACGCCACTTCAGAGCAGCAACTGGCGACGTTGGAGGCCAGGGGAAATACTAGAGACAGTAGAGCCAGAGGCCTAAGTGGAGCACGGTTACAATCAGTAGTAGTGTACAGCCGATATAAAACTTGCTTCAAGCAGGCCTCAGCCTGATCCATGATTGATCCTGGGCTTCAACACAGCCAGTTGTTGCTCGGAAGTGCCGTCTGCACAGAGAAAAACACATGCTCCAGTGTTAGTGGGGTTCAGTAATGCCAGCTGCTCCCCTGCTGTGTGGACGACAAAGTCTTCCGCTGCCTCCAAAATCACACTACATCTTATTTACTACTTGCTCCAAGTAGGCCTCAGACTGCTGCATGATTGACCCTGGGCTCCAACATCGCGAGTTGCTGCTCAGAAGTGTCTTTGGCACGGGTACTCCCTCCTGCCCAGCCTGGTTCCAGCACGCCTGCTGTTTCCGGGTAGTGTCAACGTCACTTTGCCACCAATACGTTGTCCTGTCGTGTTACGGTCTGGTTAGCCGAGTCTATGGTGCCTGCAGTTTAGGTGCTTCCTATGTGGGCTGCCGGTTCTGGTAATAAAGGCTGGTTCCGTAGTGCCAATAGGCAAGTACCCCCTGTTGGACTGTAGGTTTCGGTAACTGCGTCCTGCTTGCGGCCTTGCAACTTTGTTTATTATGGGTACCTAGTGCTACCCATCCGGGTTCCAGCACCCTCAGCTGGTTCTCGGCAGTGCCTTTGGCCTAGGTGCCTCCTTCTCGGTATCCGAGTTCCAGCACCGTCAGCTGGTCCTTGGTAGTGCTTTGTAGCACAGGTACCTCCTGCTTATCAACCGTGTTCCAGCACCGTCAGCTGGTCCACGGTTGTGCCATTGGCTCTTGTTCCTTCAGCTGCCTCTCTGGGTTCCAGCACCGTCAGCTGGTTCTCGCTAGTTCCATTGACTCTTGTAGCTTCTGCTACCCATCCGGGTTCCAGCACCATCAGCTGGTTCTCGGCAGTGTGTTTGGCACGGGTACTCCCTCCTGCCAGCCTGGTTCCAGCACGCCAGCTGTTTCCGGGTATTGTCAACATCACTTTGCCACCAATACGTTGTCCTGTCGTGTTGCGGTCGGGTTAGCCGACTCTATGGTGCCTGCATTTTAGGTGCTTCCTATGTGGGCTGCGGGATCTGGCAATAAAGGCTGGTTCCATAGTGCCAATAGGACAAGCACCCCCTGTAGGACTGTGGGTTTCGGTAACTGCGGCCGGCTCGCGGCCTTGCAACTTTGTTTTTCATGGGTACCTTCTGCTACTCATCTGGGTTCCAGTACCGTCAGCTGGGCTGGTTCTCGGAAGTGCCTTTAGCTTAGGTGCCTCCTTCTCGGTATCCGAGTTCCAGCAACGTCTGCTGGTCCTTGGTAGTGCTTTCTGGCACAGGTACCTCCTGCTTAGTAACCGGGTTCCAGTACCATCTGCTGCTCCTCGGTAGTGCCATTGTATCTTGTTCCTTCTGCTGCCCCTCCGGGTTCCAGCACTGTCAGCTGGTCCTCGGTAGTTCCATTGGCTCTTGTTCCTTCTGCTACCCATCCTGGTTCCAGTACCGTCAGCTGGTTCTCGGCAGTGCCTTTGGCTTAGGTAACCTCCTTTCCGGTATCCGAGTTCCAGCAATGTCTGCTGGTCCTTGGTAGTGCTTTCTAGCACATGTACCTCCTGCTTAGTAACCGGGTTCCAGTACCATCAGTTTGCCCTCGGTAGTGCCATTGGCTCTTGCTCCTTCTGCTGCCCCTCTGGGTTCCAGCACTGTCAGCTGGACCTCGGTAGTTCCATTGGCTCTTGTAGCTTCTGCTACCCATCCGGGTTCCAGCACCATCAGCTGGTTCTCGGCAGTGTCTTTGGCACGGGTACTCCCTCCTGCCCAGCCTGGTTCCAGCACACCAGCTGTTTCCGGGTAGTGTCAACGTCACTTTGCCACCAATACGTTGTCCTGTCGTGTTGCGGTCGGGTTAGCCGACTCTATGGTGCCTGCATTTTAGGTGCTTCCTATGTGGGCTGCAGGATCTGGCAATAAAGGCTGGTTCCGTAGTGCCAATAGGACAAGCACCCCCTGTAGGACTGTGGGTTTCGGTAACTGCGGTCGGCTTGCTGCCTTGTAACTTTGTTTTTCATGGGTACCTTCTGCTACCCATCCGGGTTCCAGTACTGTCAGCTGGTTCTCGGCAGTGCCTTTGGCTTAGGTGCCTCCTTTTCGGTATCCGAGTTCCAGCAACGTCTGCTGGTTCTTGGTAGTGCTTTCTAGCACAGGTACCTCCTGCTTAGTAACCAGTTTCCAGTACCATCAGCTGGTCCTCGGTAGTGCCATTGGCTCTTGTTCCTTCTGCTACCCACCCGGGTTCCAGTACCGTCAGCTGGTTCTCAGCAGTTCCTCAGCCTTCTTGTACCTTCTGCTACATTTCCAAGCTCAAGCTTTTTTTAAATGGTTTTCGGTAATCACTCTGGATCTCCCTGATGACGACCCTCAAGACGACGACCCTGAAGAACACTCCGAAGAAGACGATGACCCCGAAGACGATGACCCTGAAGACGACGACCCTGAAGACCACCCCGAAGAAGACGACGACCTCAAAGACGACGACCCTGAAGACGACGACCCTGAAGACCACCCCAAAGAAGACCAAAAAGATGACCCTGAAGATGACCAAGAGGACAAAGAACATGAAGACAACCACCAAGATATAGAACAACAAGAGACAGAAGACCAAGAAGCAGAAGAACAAACAGCAGATGAACATTAAGCATAAGAGTAAAAATCAGAGCAAAAGATATTATCTAAATTATAAGCAGAAGAAGACTAAGCAGTGTATGGGGGTGAGTCCGTTCCTCCTCGTGGTGCCACTGGAAAATGCCTGCTGCTGCAGGCCAAACTCAACATGGACAAATCCTGCTGTAAATCTTTTGTGACAGACAGAACGGAAGGTGTAATCTTCAAACTTTTATAGATAACAACTACAGGAATGCCTGTCACAAATAAGAATATGATGAAGAAGAAGAAAAGGAAGAAGATGAAGAAGTAGAATATGAAGAAGAATAATAGTTGAATAAGAAGAATATGAAGAATGTGACTAAAAAGAATAATAAGAAGAAGGTGAAGAAGAAGAAGATGAATAAGGTGAAGAAGAAGTTGATGAAAAAGATGCTGCTGCTGCTGAGGATCATGAAGGAGAAAGTGTGGGAGAAGTAAAAAAGAAGGTGAAGGGCATGGAAATAGTGAAACATACATATCTGACAAAATATAAAAAAGGTTAACATAGTCAATATCTTTGTAACTCCGAACGTCTTAAAAAAAAAATTATTCCTGCTATTCCGTTTGATTGGGCTAAACATCTATGCCTTTAATGTCTCCTCCACCTCCCCCAATACATTCTACATTATTCTTAGTTGCTTTCCTTCATGTAGAATTAACCTACAAGGAAAGAAAGGGTTTATTTTAATTCCGATATTTCTGTCCCATTGACTTGCATTGGTTTCTGGTATCGGAATCGGCGATATCCGATTTGTATTTTTTTTCTAATATTAGGCAACAAGCAGAGTGTTTTTAGTACATGAGACTGCGTCCTTGCCTATGCGTTACCACTTTTTTTCTGTCTTTAAGGGCTGTTCTCACGCCTTCTGGATTTGTGCATCGACAACAGTGGATATGTTAGGTTTGGGAGAAGAGTAGTTAAATTATTAGAAAATATTAGGTTACTGGAGGTTGGGCTTCTATGAAAACTGTCAGGACTGACCTGCTAACAGCTAAACAAGTGCAGAGGATTATGCGTTGAGGTGAGGTCGTACCATAGACTTTTAACATAAGCAATTTTTTGAAGAAGTCACACTTCTAGTGCATGCGGGGGGGAATAATTTAGGAAAGTTTACAGTCGGAGAGTTAATGATACAAAATTATAGTCTATTGTACTCGATCTTTAAAAGGGAGATGTTAGTCTGGTAGGAGATTGTATTGTGAAAAGTATGGAGATTTTAAACATTAGAGTTTCATAAGTGAGGACATTGGCTGGGATTGCATACACACATGGAGGTACACATAAATACAAAGATAATATACATTGTCAGAAATGGGGGAATGTACGAAGAAGCTATTGTGAAAGGCAAGTTAGGGCTAGTCTATTTTCACTTGAATTGTCCCATCAACTATTTCTTATCACTTTTTGAGTATTTTTGCCTTTTTATTATTTCATCAGTCTTCTGGCTAAATGGCCTCATTTGTCATGACTCATGATGTGATTATATAGCTTTGCGCATTGTGGTCCTCTTATTTGGTTTGGGTTATCCCTTAGTGTTTTAGACCCCTATTCCTGTGTTACATTCTTTCTAAAGTTTAATACTTTAGTGGGCCTATGTTTCTATTATTTGTAGCTTTTTTCTGCATTTACTCGTGTACTGTATATACCGTATTCTAGTCTTGTACGGGTATTCAGTGAGTTAAATAGCTCATGGCTCCTACAAGGGGCAGGGTGACTGAGATCACTATTTGGCTGCAGTACTGTCAGCACTGCAGGCAAAAATCAGACTGGAGATTGGAGAGGCGGAGAGTTGGCGATGGACTCAGGGTGGGTAAGTAATACTGGGTTTAGTTTTTATGGCTTCCACAACCTATGAATAAAAGTACTTTGAAAGGGGAAAAGGGTATTGCAGCATTAGAAAAATATAGCTAACGGATAGTGTCTAGTATTGCAGCGCAGCTCCATTGAACTGACTGGAACCGAACTACAAAACCACATAGAACCCAGGAACAGTTGTGGTTCTGTTTTTGCTGCCATGTTTTTGAAAATCTCTTTAATCTGTCCCATTTTCATAAGTCATATACCTAATTAGACAGGAAATCAATAGTGGAAAAGTCAGTGTGTAGTGGAGACGTCAGGAATGTTCTAGGGAACCTGAGAAACGTTTTCAGAAATTTCATCAAAAAACAGATTAAAGGACGATCAGGTCAAAGGAGAACTCAGCTCGCGGAGATGGAACAAACAAGTTAAAAGAATGCCTTTATGGGAAATGCTCGAGAGGAGGTAGCTGTGCTCTGCTTTTAACTTTCAATGCAATTATTAGCTTGTCGAGATCATGGACTAAGTCAGATCACAGATACTGGCATTTTATTGTAATTTCAACTGCTGGAGGAGAATAAGTGACTCGGGTCTTAAAGGGCCTTAAAGAGCAATAACAGATAAAAGAAGTATTGAAATACTACTGAAAAAAAATTGGTTGTGAAGTACAAGACGAAATTCATGCAATTATTTGAAGTCCGTAATAATAGCCTTTGGGATACATTGCCGCAAGTCTGGTGCCTATAGAAGTTTTTCATTGTCTCGCTGACAAGATAGGTTCTATGAGTTGTCCCTTAATTGCTAAATTGTCCCACTTAAAGAAGAGATGACATGATCTGTCAATCAAAGGTTCTAAGGCTAACAAGTAGAATTAAAGTGGATATCCCAAGTCTGCAAGTTATACCCTATACATAGGATTGTAACAGCCAAGCTAGTGCCTGTCCCCTCTGTTTCCTCTCAGTCACTAGAAAGTGACATACCCTTGTTATGGACAACGCAGGGCAGTAGTACGGCAATCCTGTTTAATTACTGGGTCTGTTGGTGCTGCTCAATCAAGGAGCTATGGGGGGAATCCTGGATTTTTTTCTGCGAGCCCAGGGCCGGGTTTTCATCTATTTAAACCCCTGAACCTCTGATTCTCACTGCCAGTTAAAGTTTTTCTCTGCCTTTATCTTGTGCTATCTGCTCATGCTCTGCTTATTGAATGCCTGTTGTTTGACCGCAGCCTGTTTCCTGACTATTTTTTCTCTTCTGACTTTGTGCCTTGACTGCCCTCCTGGTTCTGACCATGCTACATTGACTTTTCTCTCCTCTGGTTCGCTTCTCCAAAGAGCAGACCTTCTTTGAAAGTATCCAGTGACCCCTATACTATAAGACCAGATGACTGTACAGGTGTTAAGGGGGTTGGCTACTACTAGCACAAACCCTTCTCGATCTGAATTTTTGGTGCTGATAAAATAAAAATACTTATACTCACATTCCATGGGGCTCTCGTGCAGTTGTTATGACATGTGAGCCCGGCGCCCAGTCATCGCTGGCAACGCTATCTGTTGGAATATGTTTGTTGCCACAACTCCATTCCTGTGTATGAGTGTTTAGTTGCTAGATTTGTAACCTGGATGCTGTGCATCTCCACTGTGTGAACAGTGCTACATACAAGTCCTCATTGTGCAATCATATACTAAGCAGCCACCCCCTCCATGGATTGATAGGTAGTGAGTGGCTGTCTCATCAGTATTTTTGCACCTGTGTTACTGCCATCTTAACCACATGAGCCTGCTGCACCCTGAAGTGCATATGGCTGGAGGCCTAGGCAGGTAAATACATTGCTGCCTTTTTTTCTACTGTCTTTTGTATTTTTGGAGGATTTGAGTCCTCTTTTAGTTGCTGTCTATTGATATAGATTTGTATGCTATTCATAAAGTTAGAACAAAAAGAAACTTCCCAGAGGCTCACACAGGGAGAACTTGTGATTGTATTTCCTGTTTTCCTGTGTCTGTGTATGGAAGATGAAGCAGCCTGCTGCAGATGCTGCGCACATAGAGACACACAAATGATTTATTCCAGATTTACTAAGTATATTGTTCCTGATTTTTCCTGAATAAAGAAGCTCTGTTGTCACACGCTTGGAGAGTATCCTGAATAATCCACTGCCAACAGGTTATGGACCAAAGCAACAGAAACCCAGAGCAAAAGCAGCACAGAGCAACAAAGAAGATGTCCACTAGCAGCAATCCTGTCAAGTTCTCAGAGCCAAGCCTCATTAGCCAGAAGTACCAGCCCTGGAAATTCAAGGTGAAGATGCTGCTCATAAGAGAAAGTACGTTGAAATATACTCAGGAACAAGTGCCTCATCCATTACCAGATGATTGGCTAGAGAAGGATCAGAAAGCACAAAGCACAATTTACCTCAGTGTGGATGATAATCAGATTGTGCATATATGCAAGTGTACAACTGCAAAGGAGATGTGGAATTAGTTACAGAAAGTGCATGAAAGATAAGCTTTATCTCATGAGAAAGCTGTATCAGTCTAAGCTAAGTTATGGACAGAATATGCAGGACTATATAAGAAACACCCTAGATATTGTGAGGCACCTCAGGGGTATTGGAGACTAAATTAAAGATGTTCATGTTGCTGCACTTCTATTAAGTGGTCTTCCAGAGAGTTACGACACTCTTGTGACTGCATTCTTATTACTGAAGCTTGTCAACCTTAATTTACTTCATAATAATAGTTATGCATTGAAAACAGGGGGTTATTAGGCTAAAGTTGTGGGGGGGGTAGGGCTGGCTCCAGGTTTTCGTGTGCCCTGGGCCAAAGAGTGTCAGTGCGCCCCTTTAATACATACCACAGCTCATAATGCTCCGATACGGCATAGAAATATAGGTATAGTACAATGAGAAATGCTTCACTGCTTACATAACATGACTGATCTATTTTAAATTGTACAATAGCTCAAAAAAAGGACATTATATTACTCCATACAGTATTATGGCCACCACATTGTGCGCCATACAGGATAATGAGCCCTATATATTTCTCCATACAGAATAATTGGCCACATATAATGTTCCATACAGTATATGATGAGCTCCACATAATGCTACAGTATATGATGGTCCCCATGGACGATGCTCCAGTGTGTTATGGGCCCAAATAATGCTCCACATATAATGGGCTCCATTTCTAATGCTCCAGTGTATAATGGGCCCCGTAAATGCTGCTCCAGTGTCTGATGTCCCCCAATTGGAATGCTCCAGTATATGATGGGCCTCATGTTGAATAAACCCAGGCATGGCATGTGAAAAGAGCTTCATGGAGTAATCTGAAGTGCGTGCTGCCGCATCCTTCACTTTTGGTGTGGGTGAAGGACACAAGGAAAGTGGTTGCTCCTAACCAGAAGCCTGCACATACGACTCAGTGCTTGCATTCTTTTAAACTTCAGAAGAGGAGGCGATAGAGCTGGAGGCTGTTTCAGCAATGCAAGCCAAAAACAGTTCCTGATACTCTGGCTTTAAAAGCAGTCTACCTACTCCCAGAAAACGGAGCCTTACAGGCCTTCCAGAGCTACACCATGACGCAGGCTCAACACCTCCTGCCTTAGCTGCTATTGTGTTTTTGGCACTACCAGCAGATGCACCACCACCACCATCAGTATGAGATGGCCTCCCACGCCCACGTCTGTGTCCTCTTCCACCATACTTCCTCATGTTTTAAAAAATGGACCCAAAATACCAGCAGATATATGGTACTGTATCAGAAGCATACAGCACTATACAGTCTAAACACGACTTTCTCAAAAGTCGGGTCGAACGACATCGGCCGACGATAGGGAAAAGTCGGAGGCCGACTGAAACACGAAACCCAATGCAAGTCAATGGGGAAGCAAAGTCGGCAGGGAGTGGAGGACAGTAAACACACCTACAGTGCCCATTTCAATGCCAAAAACATCAATTCTTATTACTGAAGCTTGACAACCTTAATTTACTTCATAATAATAGTTATGCATTGAAAACAGGACAGGGGGTTATTAGGCTAAAGTTGAGGGGGGTAGGGCTGGCTCCAGGTTTTCGTGTGCCCTGGGCCAAAGAGTGTCAGTGCGCCCCTTTAACACATACCACAACTCAGTCTTGCCCCCTGAGAAACATCCTCCTGCCCAAAATAATCATCCCTCTCATCCTCCTCCTCTTCCACTTCTTCCTCCACCTTGTCCAGGACAGTTCCCTGACCAGACAATGGCTGACTGTCATCAAGGCTTCCCTCCTCCTCCTCCTCCGCTGCAGACGCCTGATCCTTAATGTCCGTCAAACTTTGCATGAGCAGACGCATAATTGGGATGCTCATGCTTATGTTGGCGTTTTCTGCGCTTACCAGCCATGTGCATTCCTCAAAACACTGAAGGACTTTACAGATGTCTTTCAGCTTTGACCACTGCATACCTGACAATTCCATGTCGCACCTTATGGAGCAGGGATGTTAACTCTGTATAATTATTAAGGAAGCACTGCACCACCAGGTTCAAAGTGTGAGCCAGGCAAGGTATGTGTGTGAGTTTTGCACAGGCTATGGCTGCCACAAAATTACATCCGTTATCACTGACTACCTTGCCTGCCTCAAGATGTAGACTGCCCAACCATGACTGTTTGCCACTGCAAGTAGTCGGCCAGTACGTCCGCGGTGTGTCTGTTGTCACCCAAAGACATCAACTTTAACACAGACTGCTGACACTTACCACTAGCTGTTCGATAGTGGGACACCTCGTGTTCAACACTGCCAGCTGCAGATGGAGTGCTCATTCGACTGCGCTCTGTGGACGAGCTTTTGCTGATAGAGGAGGAGGAGCAAAAGCCTACAGCCAACTGTCTCTGTCTAGTTTTGACCGTTATCAAACAGCAGATATACTAAACTGTTTGAAAAGCGGAAAGCACTCTAAGGTGTAGGTCTGTAAAACGTAAAAACTCCTCGGCTTTTTTTTCCAGAGTCACACACAGATAACTTCTATTTGTCCGTGATACAAGGCGGTACACGGTAGTGTGTGAGGAGCGTACACTGCTATATGGTGTCTGTATGGAAAATTGTCAATCTCCGTCTATTTGTATAGGGACTGACACACGCTGACTCTGTCTAGTTTTGACCGTCATCAAACAGCAGATATATGAAACTTTTTGAAAAGCGGACAGCACTCTAAGGTGTTGGTCTGTAAAAATGGAAATACTCCTCGGCTTTTTTTTCCAGAGTCACACACAGATAGCTTCTATTTGTCTGTGATCCAAAGCGGTATACGGTAGTGTGTGAGGAGCGTACACCGCTATATGGTTTCTGTATGGAAAATTGTCAATTTCCATCTATTTGTATATGGACTGACACACGCTGTCTGTCTAGTTTTGACCATTATCAAACAGCAGATATACGAAACTGTTTGAAAAGCGGACAGCACACTAAGGTGTAGGTCTGGAAAAACAATAAAACTCCTTGACTTTTTCTTCCAGAGACACACCCAGATAGCTTTTATTTGACCATGATACCAGCCGGTACACGGTAGTGTGTGAGCAGCGTACACCGCTATACGGTGTCTGTATGGAAAATTGTCAATATCAGTCTGTTTGTATAGGGACTGACACACACTGTCTCTGTCTAGTTTTTACCATAATCAAACAGCAGATATACTAAACTGTTTGAAAAGCGGACAGCACTCTAAGGTGTAGGTCTGTAAAAACAGAAAAACTCCTCGGCTTTTTTTTTCCTGAGTCACACACAGATAGCTTCTATTTATCTGTGATACAAGGCGGTATACGGTAGTGTGTGAGGAGCTTACACCGCTATACAGTGTCTGTATGGAAAATTGTCAATCTCCGTCTATTTGTTTAGGGACTGACACACGCTGTCTCTGTCTAGTTTTGACCGTTATCAAACAGCAGATATACAAAGCTGTTTGAAAAGCAGACAGCACTCTAAGGTGTATGTCTGGAAAAACGATAAAACTCCTCGACTTTTTCTTCCAGAGTCACACACAGATAGCTTCTATTTGTCTGTGATACCAGCCGGTACACGGTATTGTGTGAGGAGCGCACACTGCTATACGGTGTCTGTATAGAAAATTGTCAATCTCCGTCTATTTGTATAGGGACTGACAAACGCTGTCTCTGTCTAGTTTTTACCATTATCAAACAGCAGATATACGAAACTGTTTGAAAAGCGGATAGCACTCTAAGGTGTAGGTCTGGGAAAATGGAAAAACTCCTCGGCTTTTTTTTCCCAGAGTCACACACAGATAGCTTCTATTTGTCCATGATACCAGGCAGTACACGGTAGTGTGTGAGGAGCGTACACTGCTATACGGTGTCTGTATGGAAAATTGTCAATCTCCGTCTATTTGTTTAGGGACTGACACACGCTGTCACTGTCTAGTTTTGACTGTTATCAAACAGCAGATGTACAAAACTGTTTGAAAAGCAGACAGCACTCTAAGGTGTATGTCTGGAAAAATGATAAAACTCCTCGACTTTTTCTTCCAGAGTCACACCCAGATAGCTTCTATTTGTCCATGATACAAGGCAGTACACGGTAGTGTGTGAGGAGCGTACACTGCTATATGGTGTCTGTATGGAAAATTGTCAATCTCCGTCTATTTGTATAGGGACTGACACACGCTGTCTCTGTCTAGTTTTGACCATTATCAAACAGCAGATATACAAAACTGTTTGAAAAGCGGACAGCACTCTAAGGTGTAGGTCTGGAAAAATGGAAAAACTCCTCAGCTTTTTTTTCCAGAGTCACACACAGATAGCTTCTATTTGTCTGTGATACAAGGAGGTACACGGTAGTGTGTGAGGAGCGTACACCGCTATACGGTGTATGAAAAAATAAACGCTCAGTAACTCCCCAGGACAAAATATTAAAAGTTGGAGAGCTTTGAAAAAAGCAGTTTGAACAGCAGTGTGCACACAGCAATGCAGCTATCAGGTAGCCTTAAAAGGTAGCCTAATCACCACCAGCACTGCTGCACAAAAGCAAAAATCCTCCCCTTTCACTGCACACTAACTGTACAGTGAAAAGCGCTATCAGCAGAAACTTTTTTTTTCTTCTTCCCTGCCTAATGCTCTCCCTTATTCAGAATCAGCAGCAGAAACCTCTCCCTATGCTAAGATTGGCAGAAGTAAGATGGCGGTCGGCATGCATGCCCTTTTATAGCTCCTGTGACGCCTCACAAAGCCAGCCAATCACTTCAATGCCCTTCTCTAAGATGGTGGTGGCCGCTGCCTATGTCATTGCATTGCTCACAGTGTGCGTCCTCCATCATTGGCTGAAAAAGGGTGCTGGAAGCATCTTTTGAAACACGACTTTGGCGCTCTGGTCGCCGACCTCACGCTATGGTCGGGTTTCGTTTCATGAAACCTGACTTTAGCGAAAGTCGGCGACTTATGAATTTGACCGACCCGTTTCGCTCAACTCTACCTCAGGATATTTGGAAGCAAAATGTTTGTGTATGTCCCAAACAAAAACATTCCAAGTGGGAATCACATGCAAAGCAAGGAGTCCTGGTGGGCTATAGCGAAACTTAAAAGGGAATCCTGCACCCAACACAGTAACAATCAGCAGAGATGTAATTATTGATGAAAACGCTTTATCGCTCAAATTCCATGAAGTTACACCAGTTATTCAACCTAAGAAGCAAGAACAACAATCTCAATCACCAAACCCAGATGCCAAAAATGGAAAACACTGAAGTGTGGACAAGATCTGAAGCCACCAAAGAAGACACAGAAGAACCAAATCAACCTCCAGTCAGAAGATCAGAAAGGTCAAAGGTATCCCAGCTAAATGCCTTTCTTATATGGTCAGAACACTTCTTGAACCAGAGCCACAGTCATGGCAAGAGATGTTCACGAGAAGCAGAAGTGGATACATGCCACTAATGAGGAGATGGAATCCCTTCACCAACTCCATGTTAGGGCTGGCGGAACGCACCTGTCACGGGGTCCTTCTCTGGTATCACACAATCAACAGAGCAAGTGAAGAGTGAACAATTCCAAGACCTTTATTCAGGCAAAAATATGAAAAGGTCCATATTCAGTCCACCACACAAAGGATAAGATAGTCCAGAATAAGAATGCAGTCCAGTAACAGGATAAAATGTCCAGGGAAACGAGATTCCAAAACACTCTAGCACCAGAGGATAAAAATGGGTCCTTCTCTCTGAAATGCAGCCTTTTCACCATCTTGTCTCTACCGGAACTGACTTTTCCAGCTGCCGTTCTTCCCCCCACCCCCTTCCTTGTCCAGGGGTAGTCAAACAAGTTACCTCCCAGAGGAGAACAAAAGGCCTTAGGGATTAATGCACTACAGGGGGTCATCAAGAGACAGATACAGTGAGGCTGTAGGCTTACAATGTAATAAGAAAAACACTATGAAAATAACTGGAATTGTTAAAAATAGGAATATACAAAAAATGACATCCACATAACATATCACACCATCACAACCTCTCCCCCCCATAATAAGTGAGCACGCCATGAGGTCTACACAGACCTCTGGCCTGCTCACTTTAGTCCACATTGCTCCCCGGTGGGGTCCGGATGACGTAGTGCTTGAAGGGCCTGTAGTCGGGTGACTGCTCCCACAAATTGGCACTGTAACTCCCCAATGTCGTTCCCAAGGAGGATATCTGCAGGAAGTCCTCCCATAACTCCAATCCAACACAGTTTTTCTCCACAACCATAATCCAAACGCACAGAAGCTCGCTGTATATATTTGCGGGCACCGCCCGCCAGGACAATGGGAATTCCCGGACCCTGGTAAATTGCCTCAGGTCGAACCACACGGGGGTCAGCGATAGTCAAGAATGCCCCCATGTCTCTAAATCCTGACACTTTGTATCCATCAATAAAGACATCCTGCAGGTGACGTTGCCGTTGCTCTGAGTAGCTAAAGGACAGAGGCCGGAGTCCGTACACTCCAGGAGGGGTATCTATGGTGCCGTGGTCGGTGGTCCACTCTGGTGGGGGGTGGTGGTAGCTCTTCCTCAGGTGTGGTGGAATGTACAAGATGCACTGGACGAGGTGGGGCTGAGTGGGGCTCCCTCCGAATCCTGGAGGGACAGCCAGACTGCAAATGTCCAGGTTGCCCACACCCATAACACCTCCTCTCTGTGATACCCCCAGGTCGTGGTCGGAACTGTTGGGGCCTAGGATTGTGAGGCGTGATTGTCATCAGCTTGCGACTAGGTGGAAGGGCAGATATAATTGGAGGGGGACGGGGAGCGGGAGCAGGCCGTGGTTCATTGTCCAGAAGCCTCCTCCATTGCGGCTGGATAGTAAGGGCTTCATTGGCCAGGGCTGCAGCTCTATCCACGGTACACAGCGTGCGCTCCCGGACCCATTCCCGTACCTCTACAGGGCACTTGGCAAGAAATTGTTCTATAAGGAACACCTGTATAACATCTTCCATAGTAAAGGCGTTTTCTGCTTCCAGCCATCTCCGACATGCCTCGGACATCTTATGTGCATACATCCTAAACGATCCCCCCGTGGTGCATGGGAGGTCTCGGAACTTGTCCCTATATGAGGCTGGGGTGATAGCATGGTAATCCAGGATAGTCCGCTTTACAATGTTATAATCCCGATTCCGCAGTGCATCAATGGTTCGGTAAGCCTCCGCCAAGCTTCCGTTCAGGAGCCCCACTAACAAACGCATCCAGCTAGAGTGGGGCACCTCCATCACAGCACACTGCTGCTCAAAGTCTTTGAAGAATCCCTCCACATCTCCAGAAGCCTCATCAAATGGCTTAAACTCTGTCCGGGTGATCCGTACAGGCTCCCGGATTGTTGGGGTTACACTCCACATTGCGTTACACCCTTTTTCATGACTAAGACTATTTTTTAGTTGAAACGCGTTGATCCTCCTCACTGGTGTGCTTGGTGTTTGCTATAAGAAATTTTTAAAGAACCAACATATTTTTAAGTTGTCCAATAAAGCTTTGTAAATTGCAGCCGCCTCCGTCTCCAGCTGGATCACTTTTTTCTCTTACCCTTTTTCAAGTTCCATTGCTTACTGTCTCCGCTGTGCCCGGCGGGCAGCCTCCTCCTTGTACTCCTGAGAGACGCCGGGGCCCAGAACCGCCATCTCTTCTTCATACCACACCAACCACTGGCTTTTCTGGATGGGGATCCCTGTCTCCAGTGCTCATCCTTCAGACATCTGGGAGGAGGTGGTCGGGCTAGCGCCCACCAGTAGATCGATTAAGGCCTCTTTAGTCAGTCCCTGGTAGTTCAGGCCCAGGTCTCTGGCTCTCTCCTGTAAACTGCATACAGTCCAATTTCTGTACTCACTCTGTGGGTGGTTCTCCATTGGGTGACGCTCTGTTGATCCCACTACTGCCACCAGTTGTCACGGGGTCCTTCTCTGGTATCACACAATCAATAGAGCAAGTGAAGAGTGAACAATTCCAAGACCTTTATTCAGGCAAAAATACGAAAAGGTCCATATTCAGTCCACCACACAAAGGATAAGATAGTCCAGAATAAGAATGCAGTCCAGTAACAGGATAAAATGTCCAGGGAAATGATTACAAAACACTCTAGCACCATAGGATAAAAATGGGTCCTTCTCTCTGAAATGCAGCCTTTTCACCATCTTGTCTCTACCGGAACTGACTTGTCCAGCTGCAGTTCTTCCCCCCACCCCCTTCCTTGTCCAGGGGTAGTCAAACAAGTTACCTCCCAGAGGAGAACAAAAGGCCTTAGGGATTAATGCACTACAGTGGGTCATCAAGAGACAGATACAGTGAGGCTGTAGGCTTACAATGTAATAAGAAAAACACTATGAAAATAACTGGAATTGGTAAAAATAGGAATATACAAAAAATGACATCCACATAACATATCACACCATCACAGCACCAAATAATAAAGATGGTAAATACGGTGCGTTCGCAGTCCAGGGTCCACCGTGCAGAGATGGTACTCTGCTGCTTGGTAATGGTGGACGCTATATGACAGTAAGAGAGGAACACATGTGGGTTAACGTCACCCGGTTTGTACAGAGGCGGACTCTGTTCCCTCACAGAGCGGAACTACCACGGAACATAAATGTGGGAGGTTGTTAAAGCTCACAGAGCTCGGAAAAGTGAGCACTCAGTATATGGTCACAGAACTCTGCCCCAAGGACAGGGGTCAGAGTCCCTCTAGACCCACTAAGCGTGCGGCATCGAACCTGCGGACGCAGCTAATTGACGCTGGCTACCGTGGTGTGCCGACCAAGTGTACTGTGGAGTACACGCAAGCCACCACTTGGCGTTGATGCCAGTCTCAGACTCAGCCTCCTACCTAAACCTCAGCCTGGGCGCTAACAGGCAAGGCTGCACAACACATGCGTACCAAGGGTAGGGGTTCTTAATGAGTCAATCACCAGAGACATTTATAAGTGCATACAACTCTCACTCTTCATGGTCTGATAATGCAGTCTATACTAGAACATGGCCATGCAGTCGTGCGATCCTTTTATAGATGCAGCCTTCCGGGCCTTCCTGATTGTCCAATCCGAGCTGCTTGAGGACCTGAGCATGTGACCTCCGACCACCAATGAATGGTCATCTCACGGGCATGCTCAGATGGAGAAAAGCAGGACTTAGTCCCAAGAGCGTCTGCTTGCCGCTGACCAATGCATGATGCTGTAGCTGAGCCTAGAGCAGCAACCAGATGCCTAGCATTAGCCTGAGCAAGACACTGGGACCTACATTTCTCCTGAGCAGGAACCTCTGTGGCCGCAGAAGAATGGGAGACCGCAGAGGACATGGCTTGAGATTCCCCCTGTGCAGTGGGGGAAACTCGACACCTAACTCTCCAGACATGGGAGCTTACTGAGCTACCACAACGAAAAAGAGTTATATCGTATGTAAGTGGGTCTTCAAAAACAAATATGACTCATAGGGTAAAGTTCACTGGTTTAAGGGAAGATTGGTAGCAAAAGTGTACTCACAAAAGTATGGTGAAGATTATGATGCTATACTTTCTCCAGTTGCAAAGCAAACCACATTCAGAACTTTAATGTCCGTAGCTGCAATTCAACAGATGACAGTGAGACATTTTGACATCAAAACAGCCTTCCTACATGGTGACAGTGAAGAAGAGTTATACATGAGTCAACCCGATATATTAAAAAGGGTGAAGAGCGCCTTGTTTGTAAAGTGCAAAAATCTCTATATGGACTTAAGCAGTTGGCAAGAGCATGGAACTCGAAAATGAGGGAACTTTTGATGGATGAAGGATTTAAAAGATCTCAAGCTGATCATATTTGTATGCGAAAAATGTAGCGAAGGAGTGGATGTATGTTCTCCTATATATAGAAGATGTAATCATGTGTCATCAAGATGAAAAAGAAATTGCAAAACAACCAGCACTTTGAGACAAAGCACATTGGAAATGTGACATATTGTTTGGGAATCCAAATCCAGAGAGAGGAAGATGGGAGTTTTCATCTCAACCAAAGTTCTAAAATTTCCGCAATACTAAACCAGTTTGGAATGTCAGAAGCCAAAGGTGCGTCAACACTAATGGATCCATCCTACTTAAAGTTGGAAAGAGAAGAAGATCTACTACCCAACAATTAGAGTTACAGACAAGCAGTGGGGGTGCTTCTTTACATAACAACCACAACTCGTCCGGATATCACAGCAACAGTCAGAATTCTCTGCCGACATGTAGGCAAGCCACGCCAAAGAGACTGGAATGCAATTAAGAGAATTCTTCAATATCTTAAAGAAACTAAAAGGCTAAATCTTAAGATATCTGCATCAGGAGATCTCACTCTCAGAGGTTATGTGGATGCAGATTGTGCTGGAGATTCAAGTGATCGGAAACCAAAAAGTGGTTACTTGTTCAAGTTAGGAGAAAATTCAATCTCTTGGTCAAGCAGAAAAGAAGTGTCAGTCACATTATCTTCTACAGAAGCAGAATATATGTCTGCTGCTTATGCAAGTCAAGAAGTAATTTGGACGAAACAACTTTTGGAAGATTTTGGCAGCCATTAGCTCAACCAATAGTTATCTATGAAGACAACCAAGGATGCATTAAACTTGCCAGCAGTGAGAAGATTATTAGTGCAAGGACTAAGCACATTGATGTAAAACATCACCACTTAGGCCTCTTTCACACATCAGTTTTTTTCCATCAGTCACAATCCGTTGTTTTTTTTTAAAAAAACAGATCCAGCGACTGATGCCGCTGGATCTGTTTTTTTCTCATAGACTTGTATTAGCGACGGTTAGCGATGGATGGCCGCAGGTTTCATCCGTCATTCGAAATTCTTTGTCCATTTGCTGGAGATGATGGACAAAGTAACATTTTTTTGTCTACATCGAAAAGTTGGACAGTGACGGATCCAGCGCCATCCGTCGTTGGTTATAATGGAAGCCTATGGGCGCAGGATCCATCGCTGTCCGTCAAAAGACACTGGAACGTAGTGTACTCGAGCCTGTTTATTGCGAGTCTGACAAGATGATAGCTGATTGAATATGACAAAGCCATTATCAAGAGCCAAGTTTGTAGACTTCAGAACCACAATGGGATTAATAGGATAAGTAGTTGTTGAATGGTGGTATTGGAATATGTTTGATGAAACAATTCAATTCCTGTCTATGAGTGTTTAGTTGCTAGATTTGTAAGCTGTTCATAGAGTTAGAGAAAAAAAAACTCCCAGAGGCTCACACAGGGAGAGCATGTGACTGTATTTCCTGTTTTCCTATGTCTGTGTATGGAAGATAAAGCAGCCTGCTTCAGATGATGCACAGACAGAGACACACAAATGATTTATTCCTGATCTATTAAGCATATCATATATTGTTCCTGATTGTTCCTGAATACAGAAGATCTGTTGTTACATGCTCGAACAAATTGTCACTGTCCACACCTTCAGGCAGATTGTCACTATCCCCGCCTTCGGACAAATCATCACTATCCCTGCTTTCGGACAAATTGACACAATCCCCGCCTTAGGACAAATTGTCATGATCCCCACCTTTGGACAAATCATCACTATCTCCGCTTTCAGACAAATTGTCACTATCCCTGCCTTAGGACAAATCGTCATGATCCCCGCCTTCGACAAATCAATCATCAAGAGGAAGTGTGAGAGCAACACTGGCAAAGTGCACTTTTTTTCTTGGCTTGTCAAAGGCCCTGCACGGTCGAAACGTTGCTAATTTTCCTGTGTGTACACTGGTGTGGATAAATATAATTTTTGTAAAAGAAAGATACCTGGTGCCTTGGATATTAGGAGTACATGTATTTAATATCTGTATAATAGTGAATGCCAAAAAATCTGTTAACTCATTCTGCAGCCAGCAATAGACAGTTTAATACAGAGGCTATAGGAAGCAAATAGTACAACATTTTTAAGGAAACCCAGTTCCAAAAATGATTTTTAGTCCCAGTTGTGTGCATTTAAGAAAGAATAAAAACAACCCCTTTAAAGGTACTGTCACACTTAGCGATGTACCAGCAATCCCGACCAGCGATATGACGTGGTCAGGATCGCTGGTACATCGCTAAGTGGTCGCTAGTGAGCTGCCACACAGGCAGATCTCACCAGCGACATCGCTGGAGACGGGGATCGCTACTTACCTGTCACACCAGGCGATCCTGCGTCCTCCCACCCGGCTCCACGCGTCCAGGACGTTCTCGCGCGATCAGCGATAACCAGCGGGGGGAGCCGGTCGTAGGTATCAGACACAGCGATATCGCTAGCAATATCGCTATAACGTCACAAGTTATAGCGATATTGCTAGCGATATCGTTTAGTGTGACATGCCCTTAAGGATCATTGTATTTAGAAATTGTGCACTACAATTCTTAGTACAGGGTCTGAGGGGGCAGAGCATAGCTTAGGATGAAAAAAACCTGAAGTAATTAGTGTGCCAAGCCCTGTACCCAGGCCCTGCCCTAGGCACATCACTATGTTGTAAGGATCATTCTTTTAAGTGCTCCTTGAGGACATTTAATTCCTAGAAGTGACAGGAAAGTTCTGACACTTCCGTCCATATAAAGTAATTTTCATAAGAAAATGATATGAAATCCCCCGAACCGCAATGGTAATTAGCTCATGTAAATATAATGGGTGTCAGCTAATAGAGTGGACAGGATCCGAGCAGACTAAGATCAGAAGGCTGCAGTATTAATAGAGGAAAGGCTGCTCCTGCACAGCTTGCCCACCAATGCCATAATGTAAACCACTGCTTCAATCTAATTATATAGTAGTCCCCCACTGGCTCATGATGACACTGTCTTACCTACTGCGATTCTGCCATACAAAGAGGCTGTCTATCTCCTACATCTTTTATCTTCAGTAAATATTTGAGATTAACAACGTTACATGTTTTTTCATGTCCTACTGACAACCCTGCAGAGTATTGATGCAAATTAATGTATTTCAATGTAGATTGTTAGGGTAGCATACTGACAAGTAGAGTTGAGCGAAACGGGTCGAACAATTTCAAAAGTCGCCGACTTTTGGCAAAGTCGGGTTTCATGAAACGAAACCCGACCCTAGGATGAGGTCGGCCACGAGGTCGGCGACTTACGCGCCAAAGTCGCGTTTCAAAAGTTTGTTTAGCGCTCTTTTTCAGCCAATCAGGGTCCACGGACACTGTGGGCAACGTGATGACATAGGCAGGGGTCGCCACCATCTTTCAGAAGGGCATGCAAGTGATTGGCTTGCTTTGGTGGGCGTCACAGGGGTTATAAAAGGGCGTGCACGCCGACCGCCATCTTACTTCTGCCGATATTAGCATAGGGAGAGGTTGCTGATTCTGTAGGGAGAGCATTAGGCAGGGAAGAAGAAAAAAAAACTGCTTCTGCTGCTAGCGATTTTGCCTGTGCAACACACCAGTCACTGTGTGTGCAGTGCAAGGGGAGGCTATATTGTGGTGGATCAGCGGTGTTGGTTGTTAGGCTGCCTTCTAAGGCTTCCTGACAGCTGCATTGCTGTTTCCCCACTGCTCTGCAAACTGCTTTTTTAAAAGCAATCCCAATTTTTTTTTTGTCCTGCTAAGGTACTGAGTGTGCATTTATTCACACCATACAGTGGTGTATGCTCCTCACACAGTACCGTGTAACGGCTGTTATCACAGCCACAGTGAAGCTATCTGTGTGTCACTGTGGAGGACTTATTCCGTTCTTACAGACCTACACTCTAGGGAGATTCCTGTTCTGCCCAATTCTACAATTCACTTTTTTCACACCTGTGCCATCGAGCCTGTGACATAGCGCTCTGATATTCAGTGGGCCTCACACAATCCAAAAGTGTCCAGTGTCCACAAGTGTCTGCAGAAATTCAAAATCTCCCTTATCCTGTAGTCACTTTTTTCACACCTGCTGCATCGAGCCTGTGACATAGCGCTGTGATATTCAGTGGGCCTCACACAATCCAAGTGTCCAGTGTCCACAAGTGTCTGCAGAAATTCAAAATCTCCCTTATCCTGTAGTCACTTTTTTCACACCTGTGCCATCGAGCCTGTGACATAGCACTGTGATATTCAGTGGGCCTCACACAATCCAAGTGTCCAGTGTCCACAAGTGTCTGCAGAAATTCAAAATCTCCCTTATCCTGTAGTCACTTTTTTCACACCTGTGCCATCGAGCCTGTGACATAGCGCTGTGATATTCAGTGGGCCTCACACAATCCAAGTGTCCAGTGTCCACAAGTGTCTGCAGAAATTCAAAATCGCCATTATCCTGTAGTCACTTTTTTCACACCTGCTGCATCGAGCCTGTGACATAGCGCTGTGATATTCATTGGGCCTCACACAATCCAAGTGTCCAGTGTCCACAAGTGTCTGCAGAAAATCTAAATCTCCCTTATCCTGTAGTCACTTTTTTCACACCTGTGCCATCGAGCCTGTGACATAGCGCTGTGATATTCAGTGGGCCTCACACAATCCAAGTGTCCAGTGTCCACAAGTGTCTGCAGAAATTCAAAATCGCCATTATCCTGTAGTCACTTTTTTCACACCTGCTGCATCGAGCCTGTGACATAGCGCTGTGATATTCATTGGGCCTCACACAATCCAAGTGTCCAGTGTCCACAAGTGTCTGCAGAAAATCTAAATCTCCCTTATCCTGTAGTCACTTTTTTCACACCTGTGCCATCGAGCCTGTGACATAGCGCTGTGATATTCAGTGGGCCTCACACAATCCAAGTGTCCAGTGTCCACAAGTGTCTGCAGAAAATCTAAATCTCCCTTATCCTGTAGTCACTTTTTTCACACCTGTGCCATCGAGCCTGTGACATAGCGCTGTGATATTCAGTGGGCCTCACACAATCCAAGTGTCCAGTGTCAACAAATGTCTGCAGAAATTCAAAATCTCCCTTATCCTGTAGTCACTTTTTTCACACCTGTGCCATCGAGCCTGTGACATAGCGCTGTGATATTCAGTGGGCCTCACACAATCCAAGTGTCCAGTGTCCACAAGTGTCTGCAGAAATTCAAAATCTCCCAGAAATTCAACATCCCCCTTATCCTGTAGTCACTTTTTTCACACCTGTGCCATCGAGCCTGTGACATAGCGCTGTGATATTCAGTGGGCCTCACACAATCCAAGTGTCCAGTGTCCACAAGTGTCTGCAGAAATTCAAAATCTCACAGAAATTCAAAATCTCCCTTATCCTGTAGTCACTTTTTTCACACCTGTGCCATCGAGCCTGTGACATAGCGCTCTGATATTCAGTGGGCCTCACACAATCCAAAAGTGTCCAGTGTCCACTAGTGTGTGCAGAAAATCTAAATCTCTCCTGTCCTATAGACACCTTGTACCTTGTTTTACATTACTATATAGTTTGTTGGATTTTGTCTACATTTCTACCAAAAATGAGGAAGGCTGGTGGAAGAGGCCGTGGAATTGGGAGGGGGTTGGCAGCTGGTAATGATGGTGTTGGTGGTGGATCTGATGGTAGTAGCAAAAGCAAAATAGGACCGAATGCAGGAGGTGTTGAGCCTGCGTCATCGTCTGGCTCCATAAGGCTTCGAAGGCTTAGTTTTCTAGGAGATGGCAAACCGCTTTTAACGCCAGAGCATCAGGAAAAAGTTTTGTCTTACATTGCTGACTCAGCCTCCAGCTCTATCGCCTCCTCTTCTGAAGTTGTAAAAAGTAAAAGCACTGAGTCGTCATTGGAGGCTCATGTTCATGAACCTTTCCTTGTGTCCTTCACCACAACCAAGATTGAAGGATGACGCAGGCCATACTACTGATTACTCCATGGAGCTGTTTTCACATACCATGCCTGGATTATCAAGTGAAATGGTGAATTACACAGGCCAAGATGAATCTGACATGGAGTGCACTGATGCACAGCCGCTGATAGATGATTCTGCTGGTACATTCACTCAGAGCACTACATTGTCCTCGCAGTGTACAGAGCCAGATTCTGACCCTGATGAGACTCAGGTGCCCCTTCCCGCACACTATACCACCATATACGATGACACAGAGGAAGGTGCACATGACACTGAAGAGGAGGTGATGGATGACCCAGTTGTTGACCCAGATTGGCATCCATTGGGGGAAGAGGGTGCTGCTTCCAATAGCTCAGATGAGGAGCATCCACAGCAGACATCAACATCGCAACAGCTGTTATCTGGCAGGCCCGGAGCACTCCAAAGACAGGTTCCAAAAATCAAAAGAGTTGCTGGACAGCTTGGCCAGAGGGTCAAAACATCACAGCGTGCTAGGCTGCAAAATGTCTGCCAAAGTAGGAAGAGTGCAGTGTGGCACTTTTTTGAACAAAATCCTCATGATCAGGCCAAGGTTATCTGTAAGAAGTTCGCAAAGACCTTTAGCCGAGGGAAAAATCTGAAAAATTTGAATATCAGCTGCATGCTTAGACATTTAACCAGCATGCACTTGCAAGCGTGGACACAACACCAAACCTCAAGTGCCACATGTGCAACATATCACAAAGAAGGTAGTCAGCAACGCTACATTGTTTCCCCCACTGTAAGCCCACCGGTTAGCACAGCAGCAAATGTTGAGGTGTCGTTGCAAGGCCACAGCAGTCAGGGAATCCCACTGTTATATCAACGAAATACTGAATCTAGGCCATCAGAAAGAACACCAACTCCATCACCATCATCAACCCTCTCTCAGTCCGCCCTGTCCACCGCTACTTCTACCATATGCAGCTCTCAAGTCCAGCTCACCCTCCCAGACACTATGAGTAGGTCAAGAAAGTACACAGTCTCTCATCCGCGTACACTGGGTTTGAACGCCCACATTGCCAAACTAATCTCGTTTGAGATGATGCCCTATCGGTTGGTGGAAAGCGCAGCTTTCCGCGAACTCATGGCCTATGCAGTACCACGCTATGACCTACCCAGTCGCCACTTCTTCTCTCGCAAAGTCATCCCAGCCTTCCACCATCATGTGAAAGACCGCATTGTCCATGAACTCAAGCAGTCAGTGAGTGGAAAGGTGCACCTCACAACTGATGCATGGTCCAGTCGGCATGGCCAGGGCCGTTACGTGTCCATCACTGCGCACTGGGTTAATGTGGTGGATGCAGGGTCTACAGGGGACAGCGGTGGTGGGACAGTGCTGCCTAGCCCACGGTATAGGAAGCAGTTGGCTGTAGGCGTTCCACCCTCCTCCTTCTCCTCCTCCTCCAGAAGCGAAAGCTCGTCCACAGAGAGCAGTCGTACGAGCACTCCATCTGCAGCTGCCACTGTTGCACACGAGGTGTCCCCCTATCGAGCAGCTAGTGGAAAGCGTCAGCAGGCTGTGTTGCAGATGATGTGTTTGGGCGACAGACACACCGCCGAGGTGCTGGCCGAGTACTTGAAGCGACAAACTGAGTCATGGCTGGGCAGTGTACATCTTGAGGCAGGCAAGGTAGTTAGTGATAACGGCCGTAATTTTGTGGCAGCCATAGCCCTTTCAAAACTCAGCCACATACCTTGCTTGGCTCACACCTTGAACCTGGTGGTGCAGTGCTTCCTCAAAAATTATCCGGAGTTAACAGCCCTGCTCCACAAGGTGCGAAGACTGTGCGCGCACATCCGCCGGTCACCTGTACACTCCGTTCGTATGCAGAAGCTGCAGCGATTGCTCCACCTTCCCAACCACCGCCTCATTATCGACATTGCAACAAGGTGGAACTCCACCCTGCACATGGTGGAGCGGCTGTGCGAGCAGAGGCAGGCCATAATGCATTTGTGGGAGGATACACGGCCAGGCACTTTGAGAGCAGACATGGAGTTGACAGGTGTGCAGTGGTCGAAGCTGAAAGACCTCTGTAAAGTCCTTCAGTGTTTTGAGGAATGCACACGGCTGGTAAGCGCAGACGACACCATCCTAAGCATGAGCATCCCACTTATGCGTCTGCTCATGCAAACTTTGACGCAACTTAAGGAGCAGGCGTCTGCAGCCAATGTTGATGAGGAGGAAGAGGAGGAGGGAATCCTTGATGACATTCAGCCATTGTCTGCTCAGGGACCTCTCCTGGACGAGTTGGAGGAAGAAGAGGAGGAGGAGGATGATGATGGGGATGATTACTTAGGGGAGGAGGATGCATCTCGTGGGGCAAGTGAAAATGTTGGCGTGGCAAGGTCTGGTACAGGGTTTGTGCGTGACTGGAGGGATGTGGATTTGCCAGAAAGTGCTCCTCCAACCAGCACTCGCAGTGCATCATTGACACCGGGAACATTGGCCCACATGTCAGATTATGCCTTGCGGATCCTAAAAAGGGACCCCCGCATTGCCAAAATGATGAACGATGACGACTACTGGTTGGCCAGCATCCTGGATCCACGCTATAAAGGCAAATTACAAAACATCATGCCACAGGAGAACCTTGACCTAATATTGGCTAATAAACAAGCAACTCTGGTAAATCGGTTGCTTGAGGCATTCCCAGCACACAGCAGCGGTGATGGTTCTCACACGAGCCGTACGGGCCGGGGGGCAGCTTGGCAGAGGTGTTCGTGGTGCACACAGCAGAAGTGGCGTTGGAGACAGAGGTTTCATGACAATGTTGTGGACTGATTTTTCAAATACCGCTCACACAACTGGTAATACTGCATCGATGGAAAGTGACAGGAGACAGCAGTTGTCAACTATGGTTACAAACTACTTTTCCTCCCATATCGATGTTCTCCCACACAGGTCATTCCCCTTTGACTATTGGGCCGCTAAACTGGACACCTGGCCTGAATTGGCCCAATATGCCTTACAGGAGCTCGCTTGCCCAGCTGCAAGTGTGCTATCCGAAAGAGTCTTCAGTGCAGCTGGATCAATCCTGACAGAAAAAAGGACCCGTCTGTCAACCCAAAATGTGGATGATCTAACCTTCATTAAAATGAACCATGCATGGGTTTGTCCCACCTTCCCCTGATGACACATAGGGTGACAGAAAAATGGATTGCTTTGGTCCACCTCTTCCTGGGACTTGACCTATTTCGCCTTTTGCATCAGCTGAATGTCCAACATCAGCATATGCCACTTTCTAAAACTCCCTAACTGTGCTGCCTCCCCCCCCATGGCCGGGGTCACCACCTAGCGCACGACACCTTGCGAGTGCCGTTGCCCTGGACAGGTGGGTAGGCCGACTCTTGGGCGCGGGCATTGGCACAGGGTACCTCATAGTGCAATCAAGTGTCTCTGACGGTGGTGGTGCACACCCGCCGTCAGACACACCGCCGTACTATGAGGGGCCCAGTGCCAGTACCGACGCCCACGAGTGGGCCCCCCTTGCTTGGGCAGGGCCCCAGCATTTGCAATCTTTACCTCTCCCTGCTCCTCCGCTGTGTAGTCTGGGCCGTCAAATCCATACTGTGCCTGACACCGTCTGAGCCTGCCTTCTGGTGTATTGACATATATTTTGAATTTGTACGCTATTCATACATGTTATCCAGGGATACGGTACCCTTTATCACCTTTGTGCAATCACGTGCAAGCCATACTGGGCCTAACACCGTCTGAGCCTGCCTCCTGATGTATAGACATATCTTTTGAATGTGTACGCTATCCATACATGTTATCCGGGGATACGGTACCCTTTCTCACCTTTGTGCAATCACTTGCAAGCCATACTGGGCCTTACACCGTCTGAGCCTGCCTCCTGATGTATAGACATATCTTTTGAATGTGTACGCTATCCATACATGTTATCCGGGGATACGGTACCCTTTCTCACCTTTGTGCAATCACTTGCAAGCCATACTGGGCCTTACACCATCTGAGCCTGCCTCCTGATGTATAGACATATCTTTTGAATGTGTACGCTATCCATACATGTTATCCGGTGATACGGTACCCTTTCTCACCTTTGTGCAATCACTTGCAAGCCATACTGGGCCTTACACCGTCTGAGCCTGCCTCCTGATGTATAGACATATATTTTGAATGTGTACGCTATCCATATATGTTATCCGGGGATACGGTACCCTTTCTCACCTTTGTGCAATCACGTGCAAGCCATACTGGGCCTAACACCGTCTGAGCCTGCCTCCTGATGTATAGACATATATTTTGAATGTGTACGCTATCCATACATGTTATCCGGGGATACGGTACCCTTTCTCACCTTTGTGCAATCACGTGTAACCCATACTGGGCGTGAGAACGGCTGGCGAGCTGTTAAGCAAGCTACAGCACCTGTGGTTTGCACACGTAAGTTTTTCATTTTTTTCAGGAATGACGGTTAGGCCTAATTCCGGAACTGCGGTTGACCTGCACTTACTGGGAAATCATCGTTTGCGAGTAATAATTGTAATCAATGATCCCCATCACTAACGTTGTACAGCGGGTTATCTGCACCTGTAAGCGACAAACGCTGGCCTTTTCAGTGTAGCGCACATGCAGCCACGGACATGTAAGGGCATGACACACCAGTTATTGGCCAGTCTCATGTGCCAGAGCCTCACGTGTCCCTCTAGTAAGCCAGACTCGGACCGCGGGGCATGACGGAGTCTCGATCGTTAACGGAATTAAGCTTGCAATGTGTGCATCTGTTCTGTAGCTGGCATGGTTGAGGTTGCCCGTGTTGAGTCAAATTACGCCGTAGGCTCCACTCCTGGTGGTGCCCTTCTGGACATTCCTTTAAGGTTCAGCTTTGCAACCATACTGCCCACGTAAAACAAACACTTTGCCTTCATGAACGCTGTTTGGAGGGTCATGACTCGTGGGAATAACGCCGCCCAATCAGTTAACCTGCTAGAGAGATCCTTCGTTGCTCCCAAGCATAACATCACACTCCCTAGGAGGAAGGTAATGCCACTGTGGCGACCGTACTCCTGGGGGCGACACAAGTGCACTGATGCCCAGCCACTGCTCAATGAATCTGCTGGTACATTGACCCAGACCACTACATTCCCCTCGCACGCTACCCGGCCTGAATCTGACCCTGATGAAACTCAGGTTACCCTTCCCATATACAGTTCCATCTTACACGGTGACAAAGAGGAAGCTGCAGATGAAAGTGCAGGTTCGGCCCACCCGCCATCAGACACACCACCGTACTATCAGGGGCCCTGTGCCAGTGCCGTCGCCAACGAGTGGGCCCCCCCCTGCTTGCTCAGGATCACAGCACTTGCAAAGTTGAAATACTGTGCAGTGAGATGGAAGATGGGGACGACAAGGAGTCCAGACAAGTACAGGGATTCCCTAGCGAGGAGACTTATTTGATTGTTTTCAATGTTGGGATAGCAATTTTTGGGGAGCACTATACTCTGGAGAATGATAGATGGGGCCCACCATACACTGGAACATTCCAAAGGTGGACATCAGACACTGGAGCAGCATTTACAGGGCCCATTATACACTAGAGCATTAGAAATGGGGCCCATTATGTTTGGAGCATTATTTGGGCCCATAAGACAGTGGAGCTTCATCCATGGGGACCAACATATACTGTAGCATTATGTGGAGCTCATCATATACTGTTTCAAACATTATATGGGACCAATGATTCTGTATGGAGAAATAGATGGGCCTCGTCATGAGATGTAAAAAGTGAAGTATTTTTCATTGTACTATACCGCTATTTCTCTGCCGTATTGGAGCATGATGAGTTGTGGTATTATGTGTTAAAGGGGCGCTCTTTCGCCCAGGGCACATGAAAATCCTGGAGCCAGCCCTACCCCCCCACAACTTTAGCAAAATAACCCCCATTTTTCAGTGCGTAACTTGTATTATGAGGTTAATTAAGGTTGACCAGCTTGATTCTTTTGGCATTCAAATGAGCACTGTAGGTGTGTTTCCTGTCCTCCTCTCACTGCCGACTTTTATTCCCCATTGACTTACATTGGGTTTCGTGTTTCGGGACGACCCCGACTTTTCCCTATAATCGGCCGATCTTGCTCGACCCGACTTTTGGAAAAGTCGGGTTTCAAGAAACGAAACTCGACCATAAAAAAACAAAAGTCGCTCAACTCTACTGACAAGGCATATCATTAAGAAACTGGGGTGGACGATGTTAAAGAACCAAAATGTCAGAATCGAACAATATTCAAGGATGTACTATATAGCAGACAGCATGTAGAGTTGTGATGAAATAGTAACTTTGCGTTTCCACTGATGCCGAGAATACAGTTGTGCCCTTCTCTACTTTGACTCTTGGCTCAGAACATCCCTAGATGTAGAACTCAATATTACCAGCTGTTAAAACACCACTTCAGTGGGATTTTTTTATTGCACCGCTGGAGTGGTGCTTTAAATGTTATTCCCCTGACCCCGGTTTCATAATAACCTGCCTTCGCCTTCATTGTTTTCCAGCGTCACTCCCATCGATCTCTGGCAAAAAGTGACCTGCCGGGCAGTTCCAGTAGTTTATGGAGCGACCATGGTCTATTTTATGGTCTAACAGTAGCCTCCCCCACACTGTATTTAAAACCTTCAGTAGCTACCCACATGGTATACATGGCCCCACAGTAGCCCTGCTACATGGTATGCATGTTTCCCATACTGTATGCATGGCCTCCAGTATTCCAGTAGCCACTCCACACACTGTATGAGTGGCCCCCAGTAGTGCCCCACCATTCCCCTCACTGTATGCACAGCCCTCAGTAGTCCCCCAATGATCACTAATAAAAAAAAAAAAAAAAAAAACATCTTACCTCACCATGGATCCTGAGGAGTCCTCCGGCAGACAGAACCATGGCATGGGCAAAGCAATAAATTGATGTAATTTCACCAGAGCACGAATCATGCCACCCTGCCCCTTGCCTTTTCCGTGTGTCTCCCTGCTTCTCTGTAGACTGCAGACTTAAATCAGCCTACGGACTACAGATAATTGAGGCTGAGCGCGGTAGTGCTCTACCACAGAATTTAAATGTAACGGTGCACTGCACATGCCGCTAAAGTTTACAGTATCTGTAGCTCTTGATGGTCCCTTGTGAGTGCTGCACCCTCTGCCCCCCTGATAGCTATGCTACTGTCTGTAATAGTCACTGGCCTATCCTTCCTGCTAAAAGAAAAAAAATACAAAGACTATTAGGGAACATGTAAGGCTTCTTTCACACATCTGGCTTTGTGTCTCCGGCGCCGTGCGACGAAAAGCCGTAGGGGCGGCCACATTTAAAAGAGCAGCGCGAGACTCACAGTCTCCGCGCATGCGCTGTGAGAAAAAATGGTCCGGCGCTGTCAAAAAACGTTGCAGCGAACGTTTTTTGCAGACGCCAGATGGCTACTTCTTGCGGTATCCGGCAAAAACCGGATGAGCCGCATACCCATCCAGCACAGTGCGGCGACAATACAACTCTATGGGACAAAACCGGATCCGGTGCCGCATCGTGCCGGATTCAGAAATCCAGATGTGTGAAAGCAGCCTTAGAGGATCAGTGAACATAACATTTTTTTTAAACTAATCTGCACTTCATTTGTAAAAAAATTCAATGCTGGACAACCTGTTTTACTAGTGGCAACTTACCAGGGTACTTGTAATAACAGGGTAAAGTAATTATAGCGATGTCTTTCTGTTTTATAGTCTAAGACTTCATTCACACATCCATTTATCACTGTCCATGATACATGTAACAACTGCTGATCTCCCAACCCGAACTTACAGGAAACCTGTCATATGATTCATGTTGCCCAAGCAAGAGGCAGAATTAACGTGAGACTGGCTGCACAATTGCAGCTAGGCATGTTTTTCTCTGAAACGATCCTGCAGAACAGAAAAAAAAAACATTTTGAAGTATCGGATTCTCCAAACACATGATGATTGACAGGTATCTCCCATGTGTGCATATTTGGAGTGACCTGACAATCACCTGGAGCATTACAGGGAGATGCCGGTAGAAGTAATCTGAGCCTGGATGCACAATTGCATCAACACATGCTTTTTTCAGAGGTTTGCACAGCAGTTCTCCAAATCACAGCTCTCACTTTCTTGAGCTGTGTGTTTGTTCCAAGGCCCTGTTATCTATAAATGTGAATATAGTGACAGCAGTGTAGACTCATATCACTGACACTGACAGATTGTTAAGGTGTAGTAGCAGAATGAAGCTCCTTACCAGAACTGTCACTAAAGGAAGAGTATCCACCCTCAAGCAACCAGGAAGTAATGAGACTGCAGAGCTGGGAGATGCTGAAGAATTAACTTCAGAATAACCCTTTAATTATGGCTCTGGCTTGTGCCTGAGCAAGACCTGTGCTTCCTGCACTGTTTCTATAACCTGACAGAGGAGCAGCCCTTTCCCCCCTTACAACTTAGGCTTCCAGCCATGACACAGAGTTGTCTGCATGAAACAACTCAAGGTTACCCCTGACCAGGTGCCCACACTACCTCCACAGCTCTTGTCACCAAAAAGACAGTCAAAACAACATCAAGCAGTCTAAGTATTTACATTGTATATCAAGAGTATCTTCCAATTAGCCTGCTGATGTCCGGTCACATTTCCTCAATGATGTACTGGCAGCGTCTGCAGCATTCTCTAGTAGTGGGACGTTTGCAAACGATTTCTCTTTGAAATATAAGAATTGGCACCCCAGTGAGAGCTCCTTGCAGTCTCTGAATGGCTCTATGTGAGAAAACTGGACTGTTCGCGAGCCAATGTGACAGAAACCCACGACGGCCAAGTTTGAAAAATGCTCTGTCATTGGCTGGCAGCAGGTTGACATTACTAAGGCTGTGTTTGCGCTAAGAAGCTTGACAAGGCTTATATACAGCCATAGGAGACCTCTAAATGTTATACCGTACATGTGTTTTCAGGGCAGCTGGAGATCTTGTGTAAGGGGGTGGTGTTGCTATGGACAGTAAGAAACACACTTTAACAGAGAGCACCTCCTTGTCTGGTGTGATGGAATGATCTGCTCCTCCTGTAAAGGACTGTGTTAATGAACTGCCCATGGCAGAGGAGAGGAGGGGAGGAGTTTGAGCCTGTGAGAGCATGCGAGCTGGGAGCTGCTGCAGAGAGCTGCTGTGCATGGAGCTGTGTAAAAAGGTCGCACAGCCTGAGACTTAGTGGACTTGTGAAATTGAACAGACTCTTCGGGTGTAGCAAAGGTGGCTGTCCTGTGCTATCGTGAGAAGCCACGAAGAGACCGAGAAAGGGATTTACGGTTTCCTGGAGCATTTCCAGGACCCTGAAGCAAGGAGAAGACCACGTTTCTCGGATCTGCCAAACAGACATACGCACCACCGTTCAAGACTGTTGGTGGCCACCAAGACTGAACCTAAGTCCTCAATGTTATTGTGAGTTTGTTCCTGTTTGTGCACATGTTAGGGCCTAGTGTAGGCTTCAATAGACAGAACACGGCAGCTGTGTGGCCTGTTTAGTAGAGGCCAGGGGTTCCACCAGTCAAATACATAGAACAGTGTACTCTGTCTGTTTTTCAGACTTTGTTGCCTCCTCTATAGGTGCTGTTTCCGCATTGCACCTTCCTTCATTACACTGTGTCCTTGATGTTGCTATGGCTGAGGACGACCATCATTAAGTAAGGAGGCATGTAATGGGGTGGTGCTGTTATAGACAGTAAGAAACGCGCTGCAACTTTAAGAGACAGCACCCTCTTGTCTGGTGTGATGGAATGATCTGCTCCCCCTGTAAAGGACTGTGTTAATGAATTGCCCGAGGCAGAGTAGATTAGGGGAGGAGTTTGAGCCTGTGAGAGCTTATGAGCTGGGAGCTGCTGCAGAGAGCTGCTGTGCATGGAGCTGTGTAAAAAGGTTGCACAGCCTGAGACTTAGTGGGCTTGTGAAATTGAACAGACTCTTTTGGTGTAGCAAAGGTGGCTGTCCTGTGCTAATGTGAGAAGCCACGAATAGACCGAGAAAGGGATATACAGTTTCCCGGAGCACCTCCAGGACCCTGAAGCAAGGAGAAGACCACGTTTCACGGATATGCCAGACAGATGTGCGCACCACCATTCAAGACTGTTGGTGGCCACCAGGACTGAACCTAAAGTCCTCAACGTTGTTGTGAGTTTGTTCCTGTTTGTGCACATGTTAGGGCCTAGTGTAGGTTTCAATAGACAGAACACGGCAGCTGTGTGGCCTGTTTAGTAGAGGCCAGGGAGGCTACATTTAAAGTAGAATCATTCTGTGTTCATTGTTTGCATTTGCCTGTTTGAAATATATTGATCCCGTAATATTTGGAGCACCGTGCTATTGACGGCCCAGCTAAAAAATACAAAGTCTTGTAAATTATCTTTTGACACTGCATACCCCTGTTTGCACCTTCCTTATCCACTTCATTCCTTGCCTTCCAATAAATTTACCCTTTGTTGTTTGCACCTCATCTTGTGTACTGTAATCTCCCTGCACCGTGGTGGTTCCCCGGCCATCGCTTCAAGTGGCGCTGCGAGCAGGGTTACTGTCACCAAGATGGAGGCAGCATACAGCAACGGCGGGAATGCTAATGTTAGTGGGGATGCTGTGGGTATTGGTGGAACCCCTGCAAGGACACTCCCTATGGGCACCCTATTTAATGTGCTACCAGAGTTTGACGGCAATAATATCCCATTGTCCGACTTGGTGTCCCAGCTGCAAAGCACCCTGAAGATTTATAACATCAGCCCAGACCTTGAAGTGGAAATCACTTTGACTGCCTTAGAGGGAGAAGCCCATAGAAACGTCTGCCTACAATCAGAACTCACCCGCAGTACCATGAAGGAGTTGGTGAAGTTCCTGGAAGAGATCTACGGCAAGACTGCTAGCGCGGGACACCTTTGCGCCAAATTTTTCTCGAGGTTGCAGCGGGAAGAAGAAGGATTTTCTCAGTATGCGACAGCACTGTAAGAAGTGTTAGCGGAGGTGAAGAGAAAGGAGATGGCCCACCTTGATAATGCTAAATTGGAGGCCTTAGAACAACAGTGGGTGGCTCGCCTAGCCAAGTTTGACTTTACCATCCGTTATCGCTCTGCTACCGAAAACGCAAATGCTGACGGGCTGTCAAGAGTGATGATGGAGACTCCAGTGGGAATCTCAATGAACAACTTGAAGAGGAAGAAACCCCAGACTTTCGGAAAGTTTAGGCCCCCAGTGGTTGCAGTCCAGTCAATTAGGGAGGCCTACGCACTACCCCAATCCCTGGGGAGAACCAATGAGGAATGGGGACATGTTCAGGATGAAGACGAAGAGCTGAGACAGATGAAATGGTGGGTAACTCAGAAGCGCAAGCCTGGCAAACAAGAAAGAGATGATCTGGACGCTGAGATGAAGAGTGTCTTACACCAGTGGGATAGAATGGAAGTGCAAGAATCAGTGATATATCGTAAGAGACAACAGCCAAAAGATTTGGAAGCAAGGTGGCTGGTGGTCATCCCAGAAAGAATGGCTCAAGAAGTAGCTAAAGATGCCCACGAATTCGGAGCTCACTTCAGGCCCACAAAGACCTACCAATGGTTACAGCCGTACATGTACTGCCCCCGGTTGGAGTCTGCAGTGGAAGAGGTTTGCCGGCAATGTCGAGTATGCAACTTCATTTAGAGTACCGAACAAAGGGCACCCATCCAGACCATACCAACTAAGGAACCACTAGAAGTCTTGATGATCGACTACTTCTTCGTGGGACACTCGACCCGGGGGCTACAGTACTGTTTGGTGATGACCAATCATTTCTCCAAGTTCGCAGTAGTCACCCTGACTAGTGATCAGACTGCTGAGTCAGCAGCGCGGGCCATTTGTCAAGACTTCATTCGGGTGTATGGGTGCCAAAAATGTATCCATTCTGACCAAGGCGCATGCTTCCAAGGCAAGGTGACAGAAGAACTGTATCGTATTTATGGCATCAAGTGGTCCCGGACCACCCCTTACCATCCTCAAGGTAACGGAGCATGTGAACACTTTAATCAAACCCTACTTCAAATGCTGAGAACATTGGAGGAGGATAAAAAGGCATGCTGGCCAGACTACCTGCCAGAGTTAGTCTGGACCTACAACAATCGGGTCCACTCCACTACAGGTTACACCCCATATCTACTGCTGTTTGGAAGAGCTGGACAAGAGATCATTGAGCTGAATTTGGAACAGCCAGAGGAGCTGATGGAGCGAACTGTCACTTCATGGGTGAAAGAGCATTGGCAACGATTACAAACGATACGGTGGTTGGCGGGTCAGCAGCTGCGGAAAAAGAACATACGGGCCGTAAGCTGACTTAACAGATACTGATACAACTCGGGGACCGAGTATTAGTCAGGGAGAAATGCCCCAAGGGAAAGTAAGTGAGAGATGGTAAGTACAGCCTTACAGAGTAATCGAGCGAGTGTATGCTGATGGCCTGGTCTACAAGTTGCAGATTGAGAGTGGGGCGTCCGCCTCTAGGGTGCTTCACAGAAATATGCTGCGGCCCTGCTGATCTGGGGTCTGTTCTGCGCCATTGCTGCCTGAAGGCGCTTCTCCACTTCCTGAATCTGTGATGCCTGATGGTGAAATCTATGATGAGTGGTGGACCGTCCCCAACACAATGGGGGGGTCCTCAGCTGTACAGAAACTGTAATCCCATGGATGTACCACTACCGTCACGTGAGGCCGAAACCCGACAAGAGCTCACTACAACTCCTGCAGCAAGTGTTCCTCTGGAAGATAGTCAAGCCTTTCCTGATAGCCAAGAGCTCCGGAGATCCTAGGGGTCTACTGCAGGGGTTCCACCAGTCAGATACATAGAACAGTGTACTCTGTCTGTTTTTCAGACTTTGTTGCCTCTATAGGTGCTGTTTCCGCATTGCACCTTCCTTCATTACACTGTGACCTTGATGTTGCTATGGCTGAGGACGACCATCATTAAGTAAGGAGGCATGTAATGGGGTGGTGCTGTTATAGACAGTAAGAAACGCGCTGCAACTTTAAGAGACAGCACCCTCTTGTCTGGTGTGATGGAATGATCTGCTCCCCCTGTAAAGGACTGTGTTAATGAACTGCCCGAGGCAGAGGAGATTAGGGGAGGAGTTTGAGCCTGTGAGAGCTTATGAGCTGGGAGCTGCTGCAGAGAGCTGCTGTGCATGGAGCTGTGTAAAAAGGTTGCACAGCCTGAGACTTAATGGGCTTGTGAAATTGAACAGACTTTTTGGGTGTAGCAAAGGTGGCTGTCCTGTGCTATTGTGAGAAGCCAAGAATAGACCGAGAAAGGGATATACAGTTTCCCGGAGCACCTCCAGGACCCTGAAGCAAGAGAAGACCACGTTTCACACATATGCCAGACAGATGTGCGCACCACCATTCAAGACTGTTGGTGGCCACCAGGGCTGAACCTAAGTCCTCAATGTTATTGTGAGTTTGTTCCTGTTTGTGCACATGTTAGGGCCTAGTGTAGGCTTCAATAGACAGAACACAGCAGCTGTGTGGCCTGTTTAGTAGAGGCCAGGGAGGCTACATTTAGAGTAGCATCATTCTGTGTTCATTGTTTGCATTTGCCTGTTTGAAATATATTGATCCTGTAATAGTTGGAGCACGGTGCTATTTGACGGCCGAGCTAAAGAATACAAAGTCTTGTAAATTATCTTTTGCCACTGCATACCCCTGTTTACACCATCCTTATCCACTTCATTCCTTGCCTTCCAATAAATTTACCCTTTGTAGTTTGCACCTCATCTTGTGTACTGTAATCTTCCTGCACCGTGGTGGTTCCCCGGCCATCGCTTCACTTGCATGCTTGCAAATCACGACAAATTGATTCACTGCTAATCAAATTTTTGTCAAAAAATTTGTAAATCAGGTGTGTTCAAATTTCAATAGATTCAATCATTTATAGGTGGTATATGTTAGGCATCAAATTTCCCCCACTGCACAGGGGGAATCTCCAGCCATGTCCTCTGCAGTCTCCCATTCTTCTGCAGCCACAGAGGCTCCTGCTCAGCAGAGACATCGGTCCCAGCATCTTGCTCAGGCTAATGCTATGCATCTGGTTGCAGCTGCTGCCTCAGGCTCAGCTATAGCATCCTGCATTAGCGGCGAGCAGATGCTACTGGGACTAAGTCCTACTTTTCTCCATCTGAGCATGCCCATGAGACGACCGCTCATTGGTGGTCGGAGGTCACATGCTCAGGTCCTCAAGCAGCTCAGATTGGACCATCAGGAAGGTCCTAGAAGGCTGCGGTTATGCAAGGATTGCAGGGCCGCACGCTAGGACAGACAATATTGAGTGTGTGTTGTATGCATGTATGAATGTTTCTGGTGACTGACTCATTATGAAACCCCTACCTTTGGTACGTATGTGTTGATTCAGCCTTTCCGGGTAGTGCCTAGTCTGATAGTGCAAGTAGAAGGCAGAGTCAGGGCCTAGCTTCAGCGCCCTCACTCTGACAGTTACATGGGCTGTCACTTTCTCTGACCTGGCACTTTGCCACTGCAGGGCCTGCTTTGACTGATGGACTGGATTAGTTTTTTTCTTACTTCCCAAATCTTTATATAAACTCCCCTGATGAATCCCCACCATTGGGGAAGAAACGCGTAGGGAGTATTCAGCCCCATATCATTGGAGGTATCACTATAGGGTCCACTTGGGGCCTGTCCTTGTTAGGACAGGAGCAACACTAGGGCACGACAGGGAGTCTAGGAAATTGTTACATACCGCTTACGTCTCTCTCCCCATATATATTCCCCTTTCCCTTGTTTGGATCCATCTCCTGGCAAGATACTTCCGGAAGGAGGCCGGGATCTTTTGTCTGTCAACAGTGGTGAGACCAAACCATTTTTTAATGAGCACTGGTTTGCACGAGCACTTTATTTGGTTATATTTGTCTTTTTAATAATTTATTAAAGGTTATGTTTTAATATTTGGGGACCCCTCCAGGCTATATTCGCTAGTTAACCCCTGAGGGTACTTTGAATGGTAGTGAGAATCTCACACCATAGCTGATATCGTAGTGTATGTAGGAGGCAGAGTCAGGGCCTAGCTTCAGTGCCAAGTAGTGGCTTTGCCTGTACACCACGTGTGTCCAGTGCGATACCGCCATTTAGTGTCCACCATTTCCGAGCAGCAGTTAAAATCTCTGCACGGTGAATCCCGGGCAGTGAGCGCACCTTATTATCATCTTTTATTATTTGGTGCGCTCCATCAGCCCAAACAGTATATAGCTCTGGCAAAGATTACTGCACAGTTTTATAAAAATCAGCTTCTCTACATGTCTGACAGCCATTCCATTCCAGTGTCAGTTGAATTCCAACCAGAGTACGTCTCATTCTACTTAATGTGTTTCTGATTAGGTGATCACCTGAACCAAATCTTATTTATCGAAGTAAGTATAAAAAACCCTGCTGTGGTGTTCACAATCCTCTTGCAACAGGACAAGCTGGATGGCAAAACAAGTGCTAGTAATATCCCAAAAGTAATAGGAATGAAAATATAACTTTTAACCATGCCAAAGGAGTTGAAAAGAAAAGTCTTGAGTGAGGAAAAGAAGGGCTCATGTCATGTTGCTGCTATGCAGGTAGATGCAAGCTCCAGTAGATGTCAATAGAGTGGAGGGAGGACTGCACACAGCAAGAGAAGACCTGCAGTGCAACAGCGAGGCTGCCACCAGGTTGCAGCAGAATAGTTATACAAGCCGAATCGATATTAGTCTGTAGCGCAGTACTAAAGGAATAAGCAAACATAGAGTCAGAAGCAAGCCAAATGGGTCAGTACCAATCAGGAGCAGATATGCCAAAGACAAGAGACAAAATCAGGTCAAGGTCCAAGCTGAGCCAGATACCACGGAGTCCTAAACATGAAAGGGAAACACTTAGTTGGAACAGGGAATGGGGGACAAACAGAAAGGGGCAAAGTCAGCAACAGCAGGAGGATAAATCAGGGTACTACAAAAGTCAGATACTCATGCCATAGGCAGAAAATATAACTGACATGGCCTGCAGGATGCAGCAGGAAGAGATAGCAAACCTGAATCCAAAATGAGGCCAGGCAAAGTTAACCATTGACATGATCAGCCCGGAAAGGGGCAGAAAGGACTCAAAACCTGGACTGGATCATGACAGTATCCTCCTCTCAAGGGGGGTTACCGGACCCAGGATAACGTGCATTAACCCCTTCACTACCAAGGGTGGTTTGCACGTTAACTACCGGGCCAATTTTTACAATTCTGACCACTGTCCCTTTATGAGGTAATAACTCTGAAACACTTCCATGGATCCCGGTGATTCTGACATTGTTTTCTCGTGACATATTGTACTTCATGTTAGTGGTAAAATTTCATTCATATAACTTGCGTTTATTTGTGAGAAAAACGGAAATTTGGCGAAAATTTTGAAAATTCTGCAATTTTCCAACTTTGAATTTTTATGCCCTTAAATTACAGAGATATGGCACACAAAAAAGTTAATAAGCAACATTTGCCACATGTTTACTTTACAACAGCACAATTTTGGAACCAAAATTTTTATTTCTTAGTAAGATATAAGGTTTAAAAGTTGACCAGCGATCTCTCATTTTTGCAACACCATTTTATTTTTATGGACCACATCACATTTGAAGCTACTTTGAGGGGTCTATATGATAGAAAATACCCAAAAGTGACACCATTCTAAAAACTGCACCCCTTAAGGTGCTTAAAACCACATTCAAGGAGTTTATTAACCCTTCAGGTGCATCACAGGAATTTTTTGAATATTTAAAAAAAATTAACATTTAACTTTTTTTTCACAAAAAAAATTACTTCAGGTTCAATTTTTTTTATTTTACCAAGTGTAACAGGAGAAATTGGACTGCAAAAATTATTGTGCAATTTGTCCTGAGCACGCTGATACCTGATATGTGGGGGGAACCACTGTTTCGGCGCATGGCAGAGCTCAGAAGGGAAGGAGCGCCGTTTGACTTTTTCAATGCAAAATTGGCTGGAATTCTGATCGCACGCCATGTCGCGTTTGGAGAGCCCCTGATGTACCTAAACAGTCGAAACCCCCCACAAGTGACCCCATTTTTGAAACTAGACCCCCTAAGGAACTTATCTAGATATGTGGTGAGAACTTTGAACCCACAAGGGCTTCACAGAAGTTTATAATGTACAGCGGTACAATTAAAAAATCATATTTTTTCCACAAAATGATCTTTTCACCCCCAATTTTTATTTTCCTAAGGGTAACAGGACCCTAAAAGTTATTGTGCAATTTGTCCTGAGTACGCTGATACCCCATATGTGGGTGTAAATGACTATTTGGGCACATGGCAGAGCTCGGAAGGCAAGCAGCGCCATTTGACTTTTTTGGCTGGAATTGAGATCGGACACCATGTCGCGTTTGGAAAGCCCCTGATGTACCAAAACAGTGGAAACCCCCCACAAATGACACCATTTTGGAAACTAGACCCCCCAAGGAACTTATCTAGATGTGTGGTGAGAACTTTGAACCCCCAAGTGCTTCACAGAAGTTTATAACGCCCAGGCGTGAAAATAACAAAAAAATTTTTTTCCACAAAAATTATATTTTTGCCCCAAAATTTTTATTTTCCTAAGGGCAACAGGAGAAATAGGACCCCAAAAGTTGTTTTGCAAATTGTCCTGAGTAGGCTGATACCCCATATGAGGGTGTAAAACACTCTTTGGGTGCATGGCAGAGCTTGGAAGGGAAGGAGCACCATTTGACTTTTTCAACGCAGAATTGGCTGGAATTGAGATCAGACGCCATGTTGCGTTTGGAGAGCACCTGATTAGCGCAAATAGTGGAAACCCCCAATTCTAACCCTAGCCCTAACCCTAGCCCTAGCCCTAGCCCTAACCCTAACCCTAACCCTAGCCCTAGCCCTAATCCTAATGAGAAAATGGAAATAAATACATTTTTTTAATTGTATTATTTTTCCCTAACTAAGGGGGTGATAACGGGGGGTTTGATTTACTATTTATGGCGGTTTTTATGTTTGGCGGCTGTCACACGCTAAAAGACACTTTTTATTGTAAAAATAGTTTTTGCATCACCACATATTGAGAGCTATAATTTTTCCATATTTTGACCCACCGAGTCATGCGAGGTCTTATTTTTTGCGGGACGAGTTGACGCTTTTATTGGTATCATGTTCGGGCATGTGACATTTTTTGATCGCTTTTTATTTCATTTTTTGTGACGCAGAATGAACAAAAACCAGCGTTTCATGAATTTCTTTTGGGTGGTGCGTTTACGCCGTTCCGGGTGCGGTAAAATTTGTAAGGCGGTTTTATTTTTCGGGTCAGTACGGTTACAGCGATACCTCATTTAGGTCGTTTTTTTATGTTTTGGCACTTTTATGCAATGAAATCAATTTTATATAAAAAATAATTATTTTTGCATCACTTTATTCTGCGAGCTATAACTTTTTTATTTTTTCGCTGATGATGCTGTATGGCGGCTCGTTTTTTGTGGGACAAGATGATGTTTTCAGCGGTACCATGGATATTTATATGCGTCTTTTTGATCGCGCGTTATTGCACTTTTTGTTCGGCGGTAGGATAATAAATCATTATTTTTTGCTTCGTTTTTTATTTTTATTTTTTAAGGGGTTCACTTAAGGAGTTAACTATTGGGACAGTTTTATAGGGTGGGTCGTTACGGACGCGGCGATACCAAATATGTGTACTTTTATTGTTTTTTTTTTTTTTTATTTCCAAAAAATGAATTTATTGGGGAATATTTTTTTTTATTTTTTTATTTATTTAGCGATTTTTTTTAAATTATTTTTACACTTTTTTTTAATTTTTTTTTACTTTATTACAATGTCCCAGGGGGGACATAACTGTCCTGTGACAGATCGCTGATCTGTCACATCACAGATCACTGTGACAGATCAGCAATCTGTCACAGGCACTGCACAGGCTTCCTCATGCCTGCGCTTTGCAGGCACTGAGGAAGCCAGCTTCCTGCAGGCCCCCGGAGGTCCCCGTCGCCATCTTGGATCCGGGGGCCTGTAGGGAAAGAGCCCTCCGCTGCAGCGCTGCACATTGCACTGCCGTGGGGGGCTCAGGGAAGCACAGAGGGAGCCCCCTCCCTGCCGATGCTTCCCTTTAACCCCCGGTACACCGCGATCGTGTTTGATCGCGGTGTGCAAGGGGTTAACGTGTCGGGGGCGGTCCGTGACCGCCCCTGACACATTGTGCCGGGTGTCAGCTATGATAATTAGCTGACACTCGTCCGCGATCAGCGGCGCTCACCACGTGGGCGCCGCTGATCGCGATGACGTAATATTCCGTCCATGGTAATTAGGTCCATGGTCACATGGACGGAATATTACGTCAATTGTAGGTAAGGGGTTAAATACCCAAACGAGATGATCAGCTTGGACGGAACGCGCCAGAACCCAACATCGCTCCTCAGGACTGTAACCCTTCCAATGGACCAAGTACTGAAGCAAACTGCGAACCATGTGAGAATCGACAATCCGTTCAACTTCATACTTAGTCTGACCATCCACTGAGGCAGGAGGCAGAGGAGGTGGAGACCCAGCAGAGGAAGGTACACATGGCTTAAGAAGGGACTTATGGAATTTATTGGGGTTCCGAAGTGATAGATGTAAGCGTAAATGGAAGGCAACTGGGTTGACAACCTCAATGATCTCGTAAGGACCAATAAACTTAGGATCCAGTTTAACGGAAGGAACCTTCAGACGTACGTTCTTGGTAGACAACCAGATCTTGTCTCCCACCAGCAACTTAGGTCCCACAGAACGTTGCTTATCAGCAAAATGTTTTTGTTTACCCTGAGCCACCCCAATGTTCTTTTGGACCTCCCTCCACAACTCCTCCAACCCTTGAACCGCCGAATCAGCCCCTGAACACCCCGAATCCAGCCTAGAAAATTCATCAAAATGGGGGTGAAAAACATAATTACAGAAAAAAGGAGAACCAGTGAACTGATTAACCTGATTATTGAATGTGAATTCAGCCACCAGCAGTGAGGAGCACCAATCATCTTGCCAAGATGTGGCAAGACACCGCAAAATTTGTTCAAGTGATTGGTTGGTTCTCTCCGTCTGCCCATTGGTTTCAGGATGGTAGGCAAAGGAGAAGGTCAAATCAATACCCAGTTTCTTACAGAAGGCCCTCCAGAACCTGGACACAAATTGTACCCCTCTATCAGACACCAAATTCAGAGGCACACCATACAACTGCACAACATGCTCAGTAAATAACTTGGATAAAGTTTCTGCATTATGTAGTCCTGTCAACAGTACAAAATGCACCTGTTTACCAAATATGTCAACCACCACCCAAACCACAATCTTACCATTGGAAAGAGGGAGATCAGTGATAAAATCCATGGATAAATGAGTCCAAGGTCTATCCAGAATTGGCAATGGCACCAATTCCTCGACCGGCCGATTACGGGAGCTTTTAGCACGGGCACACGTATCACAAGCAGACACAAACATGGCGATATCAGAAGACATGGAGGACTACCAGAAAAGTCTAGCAATAACTCTCTGGGTAGCCGAGACTCCTGGTTGCCTACTGAGAGCAGAGTCATGAAACTCCCAGAGAACCCTAAACCGATACTGAAGAACTTATTCTCCGGCAATGACGGAGGATCAAGAGACTGAGCCTCGCGAATCTCCTGCTCCAACTCGGAGGACACCCCAGCAATGACCATCCCATGCTGAAGAATGGAGGAGGGAGGTTCGGGAGGTGACACCATATCCACACTGCGAGACAAGGCATCGGCCTTGACATTCTTGGAACCAGGCCGAATGGTGATGAAAAAAATGAAAACGTGAAAAAAAAATGACCACCTTGCCTGCCTAGGAGTTAAGCGTACTCAATGTAGGACAGGTTCTTGTGGTCCATAATCACCATAATCCGATGAACAGCCCCCTCCAAAAAGAACCTCCATTCTTCAAAAGCCAGTTATATGGCTAATAACTTCCGATTCCCGACATCATAATTTCTCTCAGCAGGAGAAAATTTCATGGAGAAAAATGCACAAGGTCTCAAGCTAGTCAAAGTGGCGGGTCCCTGAGACAACCCTGCCCCCACTCCCACCTCCAATGCATCTACCTGAACAATGAATGGTTTAGACAGATCGGGCTGGACCAACACAGGAGCAGACAAAACATTTTTTCAATGAAGAAAATGCTGTAACTGCCGAGACTGACCAGTTTTTAAAATCAGCCCCCTTACGAGTGAGATCAGTGAGAGGCTTGACCACCTAAGAAAACCCTTTAATAAATCTCTGATAATAATTAGCAAACACCAATAAGCACTGAAGACCTCTCAGATTTTTGGGTTGCACTCAATCAACAATGGCCTGTACCTTTCCAGGGTCCATGCGAAACCCTTTAGCAGACAGAATGACCCCAAGAAAGGACAGCTATTTGACAAAAAATACAGACTTCTCAAGTTTAGCGAACAGCAAATTCTCCCGTAACCTCTGAAGAACTGCACACAGATAACCCAAGTGAGATTCCTTGTCAGAAGAGAACACCAGGATGTAATCTAAACATACCACCACAAAACGCCCGATGAAGTCAGAAAAAAAACATTATTAATGAAATCTTGAAACACAGCTGGCGTATTGGTGAAACCAAAGGGCATAATAAGGTTTTCAAACAATCAGAGGTGAGAAATGCTGTTTTCCACTCATCCCCCTCCCGAATATGAATAAGATTATATGCTCCCCTGAGGTCTAAGGCTAGTTTCACACTAACGTATGGAGGGAACGCAGATGGCTGCGGGCTTTCTCAGTGAACCTCGCCCCTGGCCGCACCTCCTCCATCGGCATGTGGTCTGCGTACCCTATGTTTAGAGGGTAAGTATTTCTCACCGCAATCTTATTAAGTTCACGTAAATCGAGGCAAGGGCGTAAATCACCATCTTTTTTCTTAACAAAAAAAATCCAGTAGCCACAGAACAGACAGTCCTTTACGTCAACTTTCAGATGCATACTCTTTCATAGCGGAACATAGCCAAAAAGATTGTACAGACAAGCCTTGGGCAATTTAGCAGCCGGAACAAAATTGATAGCGCAATCATAGGAGCGATGTGGTGGTAAAACCTCAACCTCTTTTTTGGAAAACACATCCTTAAAATCCTTCAGGTACTCAGGAATACCCTCCTGATTAACGGACGACATCATTACAGTAGAAAGACCAAATTTAGAACAATTAGGCCCCCATTTTACAAAATCCCGAGATTCCCAGTCAATAACAGGATTATGTAACCATAACCAGGGGAATCCCCACACCAGTGCCGCTGTAAGATTATCCAAAACATGACATGAGATGCGTTCCTGATACAAGGAACCCACCTTGAGGAGGAACTCCTCCAAGACCAATTTAACAATGTTGTTAACCAGCGGAGTCTTATCAATAGCAATTGTAGTGAAACCTCCACCAGGGGGAGCTGGTGAGGGAAGAGAGGTTACACACTAAGAGCAACAACCCTGAGCAACAGCACAGGTGCCACAGGTAACGAGAGAGAATAGTCAGACGAACCGAGTCAGAAACTAGCAGGAGCAGACGTACCAGAAGAAGCAGCAATACACGTAGTCAAAATACCAAGCCGAGAGTCAGAAAGCCAGAACACGAGCACTGGGTCCAAAATGTGAGACGAAATACGTGGTCGGGGTACAAGCTGGGGAGTCAGATGCCAGAGAGGGAACGTAACAGCAGAGAAGAATACCAAGAGACGGGGTCAGAAATCAGTCCGGGTCATACACGTGAATATCAGTCAAAGGCAGGAGGATCACCAAGGTACAAGGGTCAGAGGCTCTAAACTGGAAGCTTGAGCTATCACTAACACTGGTCAACAGGCTGTGAGAGACTGAAATAGCCCAGCTAGCTCCAGAACGAGGCTTAGGAGATTAACTCCCGCATGACCAGTCCGGAGTGAAGACAGCAGAAAATAAACTCCGGACTGGACCATTACAGCAATGATATAGGATCACAGAATCATAGAATCGTAGAGTTGGAAGCGACCTCCTGGGCCATCTGGTCCAATTCCCTGCTCAAAGCAGGATTTGCTAAATCATCCCAGAGAGATGTCTGTCCAGCCTCTGTTTGAAGACTTCTATTGAAGGAGAACTCACCACTAGAGATGAGCAACTTTGCCTTTTTTAGGGTTGAGTCGGGTTTCATGAAACCCGACTTTCGCAAAAGTAGGGTCGAACGAAATCGGCAGACTATAGGGAAAAGTCGGAGGCCGACTGAAACACGAAACCCAATGCAAGTCAATGTGGAAGCAAAGTCGGCAGGGAGTGGAGGACAGTAAACACACCTACAGTGCACATTTCAATGCCAAAAACATCAATTCTTATTACTGTAGCTTGTCAACCTTTATGTACTTCACAATAATAGTTACACATTGAAAACTGGGGGTTATTTGGCTAAAGTTGTGGGGGGGGGGTAGGGCTGGCTCCAGGTTTTCGTGTGCCCTGGGCCAAAGAGTGTCAGTGCGCCCCTTTAACACATACCACAACTCATGATGCTCCGATACGGCACAGAAATATAGGTATAGTGCAATGACAAATACTTCACTGCTTACATGACATGACTGATCTATTTTGAATTTTACAATAACTCAAAAAATATGTTCCATACAGTATATGATGAGCTCCACATAATGCTACAGTATATGATGGTCCCCATGGACGATGCTCCAGTGTGTTAAAGGCCCAAATAATGCTCCATGTATAATGGGCCCCATTTGTAATGCTCCAGTGTATAATGTGCCCCATAGATGCTGCTCCAGTGTCTGATCTGCCCCATTTAGAATGCTCCAGTATATGATGGGCCCCATGGATGATGCTCCAGTGTCTTATGGGCCCAAATAATGCTCCATATATAATCGTCTCCATTTCTAATGCTCCAGTGTATAATGGGCCCTGTAAATGCTGCTCTAGTGTCTGATGTCCCCCATCTGGAATGCTCCAGTATATGATGGGCCTCATGGATGATGCTCCGGTGTATGATGGGCCCAAATAAAGCTCCATATATAATGGGCTCCATTTCTAATGCTCCAGTGTATAATGAGCCCTGTAAATGCTGCTCCAGTGTCTGATGTTCCCCATTTGGAATGCTCCAGTATATGATGGACCCCATTTTTAATTAACCCAGGCATGGTATGTGAAAAGAGCTCCATGGAGTAATCTGAAGTGTGCGCTGCCGCTTTCTTCGCTTTTGGTTTGGGTGAAGGACACAAGGAAAGGGGTTGCTCCTGACCAGAAACCTGCACTGACGACTCAGTGCTTGCATTTTTTTAAACTTCAGAAGAGGAGGCGACAGAGCTGGAGGCTGTTTCAGCAATGTAAGCCAAAAACAGTTCCTGATGCTCCAGCTTTAAAAGCAGTCTACCTACTCCCAGAAAAAAAGGGAGCCTTACAGGCCTTCCAGAGCTACACCATGACACAGGCTCAACACCTCCTGCCTCAGCTACTATTGTGTTTTTGGCACTACCAGCAGATGCACCACCACCAACATCAGTACCAGGTGGCCCCCCACGCCCACATCCGCATCCTCTTCCACCATACTTCCTCATGTTTTGGAAAATGAACCCAAAATACCAGCAGATATATGGTACTTTATCAGAAGCGTACAGCTCTATACAGTCTAGGGATAACAGTAAATCTCTGTATATATTTCATGAGTCATACACAGACGCTCACAGGCTCAGTATGGAGTACACAATAAAATAAAAAGGTGAAAAAGGGTACAGTATCACCAGATACAAGGTATATATATAGTATAGTGTAAACATTCTGAATCTCCGTATACATTTCAGGAGGTAGACACAAATGCTCTCAGGCCCAGTATGGATTACACAAGAATATGAAAAGCTGTAAATGGGTAATGTAACACAAGCGTACAGCTGTATACAGTGTTGGGGTAATCTTAAATCTCCAAATATATTTCCGGAGTAACAGACAGACATTCACAGGCTAATTATGGATTACACCAGAATCTAAATAGCAAAAAAGTTTACTGTATCAGAAGCGTACAGCTGTATACCGTGTTAGCCAAATTTGAAATCTCGGTATATATTTCCAGAGTCACCCTCAGACGCTCACTCAGTCTAGGTTTGACCATAATCAAAAATGATGTATAAAAGGTACTGGATAACAAGATAGCAAGTATATATATTATGGGGTACAATTGAATTCTCCATATACATAGTCGAGTAGTCACTCTAAGACGCTCACTCAGTATGGATTTGACCGTAATACTAAATGTTGAACAAAGGTACTGTATAACAAGATACGAGCTGTATCGAGTATAGGGTAAAAATTGGTATCTCCGATTCACCGTATATATAGAAGGCGTAAACCACACACGTTCACTCCCAATGGATGATAAAGTAAAAAAAAATTTCGAACAAAGGTACTGTATCAGCACATACCAGGTGTATCCAGTCTTGGGTTAATTGTAAATATCAGTCTATACTTCCAGAGTCAGACGCAGACACTCACAGGCTCACTATGTATTACACCAGAATTTAAAAAGTAGAAAAAGGGAAAGGTATTTGAAGCGTACAACAGTATACAGTGTTGTGGTACTTTTAAATCTTCGTTTATATTTCAATCTCAGTAAGCCAGTCCAGACTCTCCGCTACTGGAAACTACATGGATACAAGTACAGATGGAAAGTTGAGTGTTAGTAGAATTTGGGAATTACTCATCGCGGGAAAACCTCCCGGTAAATGTTGCAGAGGCAATGCAGACCCTCAATTACTGTGTCTGTGGAGACAGCGAAAATGGTTCTTTGTGAAGAAAGGATTGCTTTAACGCAGTAGCGTGGATCACATCACCATTACTCATCTCCATCAAATTGTGATCAAAGGGAGAGATGTAGACATGGTCCTCACTGCCTATCTGTTGTGAGTTCATTTTTCCCTTCGTCACTGAGGTCTGGTGAACTCCCTATTCTGGTAAAGGAAGGTAATGAGCCTGATTATCAGGCACCTGAGTCTAATGATGATGACTGGCTGAGTGGAGTCACGGACTGGATATAAGGCTGCCGACGCCCTTCTGCCCTGCGGGTGATTTCTCTGTGGACTTCTAGGAAACCAGTCTGATTCCTGCTCCTCTAAAGCTAAGTTTTCTGCTTTGACTTTTTGCATTTGTGTTTTGTTTTTGTTTGCCTTGCTTTTCTGGATTCTGCCATTCCCTGCTGGGGTGAGCTGATTCTTCTTTTGCCTGTTGCTCTGTCTTCAGAATATTCCTGAATACTGACATAGTCTTTTTGAAGCCTAGCGTCTTCAGGGCCTTTTTCACTGTCAGTCTGTTGGCTCTTATTTTCATAGGGTTTTTCACGGATTGCAGACAGCAGCCTTCCTGTCCTTTCCTATCTAGTTAGCTTGGGCCCCGTCTTTGCTCAGTCTATCTTTCTGTCTGTGTTGTGTTCTTTCTTCTTGCTTCACCGTCATTATACAGTGGGGCAAAAAAGTATTTAGTCAGTCAGCAATAGTGCAAGTTCCACCACTTAAAAAGATGAGAGGCGTCTGTAATTTACATCATAGGTAGACCTCAACTATGGGAGACAAACTGAGAAAAAAAAATCCAGAAAATCACATTGTCTGGTTTTTTTTTTCATTTTATTTGCATATTATGGTGGAAAATAAGTATTTGGTCAGAAACAAAATTTCATCTCAATACTTTGTGATATATCCTTTGTTGGCAATGACAGAGGTCAAACGTTTTCTGTAAGTCTTCACAAGGTTGCCACACACTGTTGTTGGTATGTTGGCCCATTCCTCCATGCAGATCTCCTCTAGAGTAGTGATGTTTTTGGCTTTTCGCTTGGCAACACGGACTTTCAACTCCCTCCAAAGGTTTTCTATAGGGTTGAGATCTGGAGACTGGCTAGGCCACTCCAGGACCTTGAAATGCTTCTTACGAAGCCACTCCTTCGTTGCCCTGGCGGTGTGCTTTGGATCATTGTCATGTTGAAAGACCCAGCCACGTTTCATATTCAATGCCCTTGCTGATGGAAGGAGGTTTGCACTCAAAATCTCACGATACATGGCCCCATTCATTCTTTCATGTACCCGGATCAGTCGTCCTGGCCCCTTTGCAGAGAAACAGCCCCAAAGCATGATGTTTCCACCACCATGCTTTACAGTAGGTATGGTGTTTGATGGATGCAACTCAGTATTCTTTTTCCTCCAAACACGACAAGTTGTGTTTCTACCAAACAGTTCCAGTTTGGTTTCATCAGACCATAGGACATTCTCCCAAAACTCCTCTGGATCATCCAAATGCTCTCTAGCAAACTTCAGATGGGCCCGGACATGTACAGGCTTAAGCAGTGGGACACGTCTGGCACTGCAGGATCTGAGTCCATGGTGGCATAGTGTGTTACTTATGGTAGGCCTTGTTACATTGGTCCCAACTCTCTGCAGTTCATTCACTAGGTCCCCCCGCGTGGTTCTGGGATTTTTGCTCACCGTTCTTGTGATCATTCTGACCCCACGGGGTGGGATTTTGCGTGGAGCACCAGATCGAGGGAGATTATCAGTGGTCTTGTATGTCTTCCATTTTCTAATTATTGCTCCCACAGTTGATTTCTTCACTCCAAGCTGGTTGGCTATTGCAGATTCAGTCTTCCCAGCCTGGTGCAGGGCTACAATTTTGTTTCTGGTGTCCTTTGACAGCTCTTTGGTCTTCACCATAGTGGAGTTTGGAGTCAGACTGTTTGAGGGTGTGCACAGGTGTCTTTTTATACTGATAACAAGTTTAAACAGGTGCCATTACTACAGGTAATGAGTGGAGGAAAGAGGAGACTCTTAAAGAAGAAGTTACAGGTCTGTGAGAGCCAGAAATCTTGATTGCTTGTTTCTGACCAAATACTTATTTTCCACCATAATATGCAAGTAAAATGAAAAAAAAACAAACAATGTGACTTTCTGGATTTTTTTTTCTCAGTTTGTCTCCCATAGTTGAGGTCTACCTATGATGTAAATTACAGACGCCTGTCATCTTTTTAAGTGGTGGAACTTGCACTATTGCTGACTGACTAAATACTTTTTTGCCCCACTGTATGTGGGGGGCTGCCTTTTGCTTTGGGGTCTGCTCTGGGGCAGTTTAGATTTCCCTTTCTGTCTTTAGGCTATTTAATTCTCCGGCTGTGATCGAGGGGTCTAGGGCATCGTAGGAACCCCCACGGCTACTGCTAGTTGTGTTGATAGGTTCAGGGGTCTGCAATCCGATAGCTGCCAACCTCTCTGGTTTTCTGGACTTAGCTAGCATTTCTGTTTTGCCTCCTACGGTGACTCAATCGTAACAGAATCACCTGCCATACCGCAGATCCTAGGGTACTCAATAGCAGGAAAGAATTGTGTTTAAAAAAAAAAAAAAAGTGTGTATATTCTTTCGTCTATATATCTCTGAGGCCGTAGAAGGAATTTTTTTTTCTCTCAATGGAGATAAAGCAATTGTCTGATCGTGTGGAGCAGCTCACTGCGGAAGTGCGGGAATTTCCGCCTACCTTGCTCGTTCGCATGCTGTTGAACCAAAGATCCCTACACCTGATGTATTTTTTGGGGATCAATCTAAATTTTTGAGTTTAAAAAATAATTGTAAATTATTTTTTGCCTTGAAGCCTAACTCGTCAGGGAGCTCCGCGCAGCAGGTTAAAATTGTCATCTCTTTGCTGCGTGACGATCCCCAGGATTGGGCGTTTTCTTTGAAACTAGATGATCCTATTCTGACTAATGTGAACGCATTTTTTCAAGCCTTGGGGTTGTTGTATGACGAACCTAATGCTATTGATCAGGCTGAAAAGACCCTGTTGGCATTGAACCAGGGTCGAGATTCTGCAGAGTTGTACTGTCAAAAGTTCCGAAAGTGGGCGGTCCTTACTACCTGGAATGATAATGCCTTGGCTGCTCTCTTTCGGAAGGGTTTGTCAGAAGCCGTAAAAGATACTATGGTGGGATTTCCTGTTCCCTCTGGTCTGGACGATTCTATGTCATTAGCCATTCAGGTTGATCGGCGTTTACGAGAGTTGTTGCCACCGGTAGAACAGACGTCTGAACCTATGCAATGTGATAGAGTTTTGTCTAAGGCGCAACGTCAGGAGTTCAGAAGGTGTAATAAGCTGTGTTTTTTCTGTGGAGATGCCTCGCATATTATTTCTGTTTGTCCTAAACGACAGAAACGCTTTGCACACACGTTTTCTGTTTGTGGTGTTCAACCTAAGTTTCTTCTGGCAATTACTCTGATCTGCTCCCTGTCCACATTTTCCGCCAAGGCTTTTGTGGATTCGGGAGCAGCGCTAAACCTAATGGACTTGGATTTTGCTAAACGTTGTGGATTTCCTATGACACCTTTGCAGACGCCTATCCCTTTGAGGGGTATTGATGCTACTCCTTTGGCGAAAAATAAACCTCAGTTTTGGACCCAGGTGGTCATGCGGGTCGCCCCAGACCATCAAGAAAATTGCAGATTTTTGGTGTTACATGGTCTGCATGATGCCATTGTTCTGGGTTTCCCTGGTTGCAAATTCATAATCCAGTCTTGGATTGGAAATCTGTGTCTGTGGTGAGTTGGGGTTGTCGGTGTGCCTGTAGTGAGGCTCCGGTTTTTTCCACCTCTCCTCAGTCGCATGATGTTCCTGACTATTTGGCGGACTTTTATGATGTATTTAGTGAGAATGAGTCTGCGTCCTTGCCTCCTCATAGGAGTTATGACTGTGCAATTGAACTGAGCCCGGGGTGTAAATTTCCCAAGGGTCGGCTCTTCAATTTATCTGTACCCGAGCATGAGGCTATGCGGTCCTATATTAAGGAGGCGTTGGAGAAGGGTCATATTAGACCATCCTCTTCACCTTTAGGTGCCGGGTTTTTTTTTGTGGCCAAAAAGGATGGTTCTTTAAGGGCTTGTATTGATTATCGTGCCCTCAACAAAATTACTATTAAATATCAGTATCCGTTACCCCTGATTTCGGATCTATTCTCCAGAGTTAGAGGTGCTTGCTGGTTTACCAAGCTTGACCTCAGGAGGGCGTATAATCTTATCCGCATTAAGCAGGGGGATGAATGGAAGACGCCGTTTAATACTCCGGAGGGACATTTTGAGTACCTGGTGATGCCTTTTGGGCTCACTAATGCCCCTTCTGTCTTCCAGTGCTTCATGAACGACATTTTCCAGGACTTTGTGGATAAATTTTTGATTATCTATCTGGATGATATTTTGATCTTCTCCAAGGATTGGGATTCTCATGTGGAACATGTTCGGACTGTGTTCCGGATCTTGAGGGAGAATTCCCTGTATGTCAAAGGATTGAAATGCCTTTTTGGAGTACAGAGGATTTCATTTTTGGGATTTATTTTGTCTCCATTAACTATTGAAATGGACCCGGCCAAGGTACAGGCCATTTATGATTGGGTTCAGCCCACTTCTTTGAAGGCCCTCCAGAAGTTTCTGGGTTTTGCTAATTTTTATTGGAAATTTATAGCAAAATTTTCTAGTATTGCCAAGCCATTGACTGATCTGATTAAGAAGGGTGCTGATGTGTTGAATTGGTCTCCGGAGGCTGTTGCTTCCTTTCAGGAGCTGAAGCGAAGATTTACCTCCGCCCCGGTTTTGCGGCAACCTGATGTCTCACTCCCGTTCCAGGTAGAGGTGGATGCTTCTGAGATTGGTGCAGGAGCTGTTTTGTCCCAAAAGGATCCTGTAACATCTAAAATGAATCCCTGTGCTTTCTTTTCCCGAAAGTTCTCTCCATATGAACGTAACTATGATGTGGGGAATCGGGAACTATTGGCCATGAAATGGGCATTTGAGGAGTGGAGACATTGGTTGGAGGGAGCTAAACATCAAGTTGTGGTCCTCACTGACCACAAGAATTTGATTTATCTGGAGTCAGCCAAACGCTTGAACCCTAGACTGGCTAGGTGGGCCTTGTTTTTTTACACGTTTTGATTTTGTGGTCTCCTTTCTTCCTGGAACTAAGAATGTCAAGGCTGACGCCCACTCTAGGAGCTTCTTTGCTGATTCTCCTGTGGTGACCAAGCCTGCTACCATCTTACGCGAAGGGGTAGTTCTTTCTGCCATCTCGCCTGATTTGAGACTTGCTCTGCAAGAGTTCCAGGAGGACAAACCTGAGCGTTGTCCCAGTGGAAAGTTGTATGTTCCTCACCAGTGGAAGAAGAGAGTGATGTCTGAAGTTCATTGCTCTGCATTGGCTGGTCATCCAGGTATTTTTGGTACTAGAGATCTGGTGAGTCGCTCTTTTTGGTGGCCCACCTTGTCTCATGATGTCAGGAATTTTGTGCAGTCCTGTGGGACTTGCTCCTGGTCTAAACCTTGTTCTCGCTCTAGTGGGTTGTTGATGCCTTTGCCGGTCCCCAGGAGGCCATGGACCCATATTTCAATGGATTTCATCTCTGATATGCCTGTCTCTCAGAGAATGACTGTTATTTGGGTGATAGGTTCTCTAAGATGGTTCATCTTGTACCACTCCCTAAGTTGCCATCTTCCTCTAAGTTGGTGCCCCTGTTTTTGCAACAGGTGGTTCGCTTGTACGGGATTCCTGAGAACATTGTATCTGACAGAGGAGTTCAGTTTGTGTCTAGATTTTGGAGGACTTTCTGTTCCAAGCTGGGAATTCAGTTGTCCTTCTCCTCTGCTTTTCACCCTCAGACCAATGGGCAGACAGAGAGAACAAACCAGACCTTGGAGTCGTATTTGAGATGTTTTATTTCCGCTGATCAGGATGATTTGGGTTTCATTTTTGCCCTTGGCCGAATTTGCTTTAAATAATAGAGCTAGTTCTGCCACTTTGATGTCACCTTTTTTTTTGTAACTTTGGGTTTCATCCTCGATTTTCTTCAGGGCAGGTGGAGCCTTCTGCCTGCCCAGGTGTTGACACTGTGGTGGAGAGAATGCACCAAATCTGGGACCAAGTGGTGGATAAGTTATCTCTCTCCCAGGAAAAGGCCAAGCGGTTTTCCAATCGACATAGGACCATTGGTCCCCAGTTTAAGATTGGTGATATGGTGTGGTTATCATCAAAAAATATTGCTATGAAGGTGGCTTCTCCTAAGTTTAAGCCTAGATTTATTGGACCTTACAAGATTTTGGCGATTATTAATCCGGTCTCTTTTCGTTTGGCTCTCCCTGTCACATTTAAAATCCATAATGTGTTCCATAAGTCCTTGTTGAAGAGGTTTGTTGAACCAGTTGTTCCTGGGGTGGCACCTCCGGACCCTTGGTTGAAGGTAACATGGAATATGAGGTAGAGAAAATACTGGATTTCCCGTCTGGCTAGACGGAGACTCCAGTATTTGGTTGAGTGGAAGGGTTATGGTCAGGAGGATAATTCCTGGGTCTCTGCCTCTGATATTCATGCCAAAAGATTGGTGCGTGCCTTTCATCGGTCTCACCCTGATCGCCCTGGTGGCGTGGTTGAGGGTTCGGTGACCCCTCCTCAAGGGGGAGGTACTGTTGTGAGTTCATTTTCCCCTCGTCACTGAGGTCTGGTGAACTCCCTATTCTGGTAAAGGAAGGTAATGAGCCTGATTATCAGGCACCTGAGTCTAATGATGATGACTGGCTGAGTGGAGTCACGGACTGGATATAAGGCTGCCGACGCCCTTCTGCCCTGCGGGTGATTTCTCTGTGGACTTCTAGGAAACCAGTCTGATTCCTGCTCCTCTAAAGCTAAGTTTTCTGCTTTGACTTTTTGCATTTGTGTTTTGTTTTTGTTTGCCTTGCATTTCTGGATTCTGCCATTCCCTGCTGGGGTGAGCTGATTCTTCTTTTGCCTGTTGCTCTGTCTTCAGAATATTCCTGAATACTGACATAGTCTTTTTGAAGCCTAGCGTCTTCAGGGCCTTTTTCACTGTCAGTCTGTTGGCTCTTATTTTCATAGGGTTTTTCACGGATTGCAGACAGCAGCCTTCCTGTCCTTTCCTATCTGGTTAGCTTGGGCCCTGTCTTTTCTCAGTCTATCTTTCTGTCTGTGTTGTGTTCTTTCTTCTTACTTCACCGTCATTATATGTGGGGGGCTGCCTTTTGCTTTGGGGTCTGCTCTGGGGCAGTTTAGATTTCCCTTTCTGTCTTTAGGCTATTTAATTCTCCGGCTGTGATCGAGGGGTCTAGGGCATCGTAGGAACCCCCCACGGCTACTGCTAGTTGTGTTGATAGGTTCAGGGGTCTGCAATCCGATAGCTGCCAACCTCTCTGGTTTTCTGGACTTAGCTAGCATTTCTGTTTTTGCCTCCTACGGTGACTCAATCATAACACTATCATGATGTGTCTGGTCATTTTGGAGTGCAAAAGACAGAAGCCACAGGCCGTAGGCGATTCTATTGGATTGGCATGAGAGCAGACATTGAAAAATGCTGGCAGGAATGTCACAAGTCTGTGACTATCACAACTGTGAAAGGTGATCATAAAGCACCACTGCATCCACTTGTAAGTTGACGTCCATTACAAATGGTAGCCATTGATCATCTGAAGGTAGAGGCCGGCAGGACAGGTCGTAGCTACATCTTAACCATCATCGATCAATACACCAAATTTCTAGTGGCCATCCCTGTGAAGAATTTAACTGCCCATACTACACAGCGGTGCAGCAGGGAGAGGTAAGTATTGCAACTTGCAAGTGCTGTGGCCATGACCAAGCAGGGGGGGCACACTCGTGGTCGACTATACTGGCACAGGACCCCTCATAGTACGCTGGTGTGTCTGATGGTGAGTGGGCCCCCCACCGTCAGAGACACTGTATTGTACTTTGAGTGGCCCTGTGCCAGTGCCGTCGGCCATCAGTGGGCCCATCCACCTGTTCATAGCAACGGCACTTGCCCGGGAGCACCAGATGTTGACCCCAGCCCTTGGGGGGGTGGGCAGCCCAGTTAGGGAGGTTTAATAAATGGCATATGTTGATGTGTAGGCTGGACATTCAGCTGCTGCAAATGGCGGAATTGAGCAAGTCCGAGGAAGAGGAGGACAAAAGCGAGGCAGTTTTCTGGCAAACTATGTGTCATCAGGGGAAGGTGTGACAAAATCCTTTGAAACCCATGCATGGTTCATTTTAATGAAGGTTAGATCATCAACATTTTGGGTCGACAGACGGGTCATTTTTTCTGTCAGAATTGATCCAGCAGCACTGAAGACTCTTTCAGATAACTCACTAGCAGCAGGGCAAGCGAGCTCCTGTAAGGCATAGTGTGCCAATTCAGGCCAGGTGTCCAGTTTAGAGGCCCAATAGTCAAAGGGGAATGACCTGTGAGGGAGAACATCGATATGGGATGAGAAGTAGTTTGTAACCATAGTTAACAACTGCTGTCTCCTGTCACTTTTAATCGATGCAGTATTAGCAGTCGTGTGAGCGGTACTTGAGAAATCATTCCACAACATGGTCATTAAACCCCTGTCTCCAACACCACTTCAGCTGTGTGCACCACGAACACCTCTTTCATTGTGCCCACTACGGCTCGTGGGAGAACCAACACCGCTTATCTGTAGGTTCTCCTGTGGCATGATGTTGTGTAATTTGCCTTTGCAGCATGAATCGAGGATGCTGGCCAGCCAGTAGTCATCATCCTTCATCATTTTGGCAATGCGGGGGTCCCTTTTTAGGATTCGCAAGGCATAATCGCACATGTGGACCAATGTTCCAGGTGTCAATAATGCAATGCCACTGCTGGGTGGAGGAGCACTGCCTGGCAAATCCACATCCCTACAGTCACGCACAAACACTGTACCTGACCTTGGAATGCCAACATTTTCTCTTGCCCCCTGAGAAGCATCCTCCTGCCCAAAATAATCATCCTCCTCATCCTCCTCCTCTTCCTCTTCTTTTCTCCACCTGACCAGACAATGGCTGACTGTCAGCAAGGCTTCCCTCCTCCTCTTCCTCCTCCTCCGCTGCAGACACCAGATCATTAATGTGCATCAAACTTTGCATGAGCAGACGCATAAGTGGGATGCTCATGCTTATGATGGCGTCATCTGCGCTTACCAGCCGTGTGCATTCCTCAAAACACTGAAGGACTTTACAGAGGTCTTTCAGCTTTGACCACTGCACACCCGACAATTCCATGTCTTCCCTCAAACTGCCTGCCCGTGTATCCTCCGACAAATGCATTACAGCCTGCCTCTGTTCGCACAGCCTCTCAACCATGTGCAGGGTGGAATTCCACCTTGTTGTAACGTCTATGATTAGGTGGTGCTTGGGGAGGTGGAGCAATCCCTGCAGCTTATGCATACGACTGGAGTGTACGGCCGAGTGATGGATGTGCGAGCACAGTCTTCGCACCTTATGGAGCAGTGATGTTAACTCCGGATAATTATTAAGGAAGCACTGCACCACCAGGTTCAAAGTGTGAGCCAGGTAAGGTATGTCTGTGAGTTTTGCACGGGCTATGGCTGCCACAAAATTACGGCCGTTATCACAGACTACCTTGCCTGGCCCAAGATATAGACTGCCCAGGCATGACTCAGTTTGTCACTGCAAGTAGTCGGCCAGTACCCCCACGGTGTGTTTGTTGTCGCCCAAAGACATCATTGTTATGAATGAGTCCCCGAAGGAGGAAAAAACAAAAATACAAGCTAAGTCCAGAAAACCAGAGAGGTTGGTAGCTATCGGATTGCAGACCCCTGATCCTATTCACACAACTAACAGTAGCCGTGGGGGGTTCCTACGGTGCCCTAAACCCCTCGTTCACAGCCGGAGAACTAAATAAGCCTAAAGAAAGAAAGGGGAAATCTAAACTGCCCCAGAGCAGACCCCAAAGCAATAGACAGCCCCCAACATGTATTGTCGGTGAAAAGCAGATGAAAACACAAACACAGACAGAAAGACAGGTTGAGCAAACGATGGGGCCCAACTAACTAAATAGGAAAGGACAGAAAAGATGCTGGCTGCAATCCGCAAAAATATTGCCAAAATAATGTCCTGAAGTCACTAGACTTCAAAAACACTATATCAGCACTCAGGTATATTCTGAAGACTGAGCAAAAGATCAACTTGACCAGAGACAAAAATGGAGCTCAGCCTGTACCAACAAGGGCAGGCAGAACACAAACACTAAGTAAACAGACAATATCTCATGGAAAAATAAGAGAGCAAATACTTTCAGAAGACAGGTACTGAACTGGTTTGCAAGAGCTCAGAGCAGAAAGGATCACCAGCACCCCTGTAGGGTGTCGGCTGCCTTATATCCACTCAGTGATTCCGGCTGTCCAATCAGGCTCCACCTGTTCAGATGACAGGTTCTTCCCAACCCAATCAATTTCACTACCTCTCTTCACCAGCAGAGGGAGTTCATCAGACATCAACGGTGAAGGGGAAAATGAACTCACAACACATCATCTTTAACACAACCTGCTGACACTTACCACTAGCTGTTCGATAGTGGGACACCTCGTGTGCAACACTGGCCGCTGCGGATGGAGTGCTCGTGTGACTGCACTCTGTGGACGAGCTTTTGCTTATGGAGGAGGAGGAGGGTCGAAAGCCTACAGCCAACTGTTTCTTATACCGTGGGTTAGGCAGCACTGTTCCACCACCACTGTCCCCTGTGGAGCCTGCATCCACCACATTAACCCAGTGCGCAGTGATGGATACGTAACGGCACTGGCCATGCCTACTGGTCCATGCATCTGCGGTGAGGTGCACCGTTCCACCCACTGACTGTTTTAGTGCATGGACAATGCGGTCTTTCACATGCCGGTAGAGGGAAGGGAGAAAAGAAGTGCCGACTGGGTAGGTCATAGCATGGGACAGCGTAGGCCATGAGCTCGCGGAAAGCTTCTCTTTCAACCAAACAGTAGGGCATCATCTCTAATTAGGTTAGTTTGGCAATGTAGGCGTTCAAACAGTGTACGTGGATGAGAGCATGAGTACTTTCTTGTCCTACTCAGAGTGTCCGGTAGGGTGAGCTGGACTGGAGAGCTGCATACAGGGGGAGTAACGGTGGACCGGACGGAGTGAGAGGGGTTTGGTTATGGTATTGGTGGTGATGGCCTAGATTCAGTGTTGTGTTGCAAAACCATTGTGATTCCCTGAGTGCTTTGGCCTTGCGACGACACCTCCACATTTAGTGCTGGTGGTGTGCTTACAGTGGGGGAAGCGATGGAGTGTTGCTGGCTACCTTCAGTTGGAGGAGGTGCACATGTGCTACCTGAGGTTTTGTAGTCCGTCCACGCTTGCAAGTACATGTTGATTAAATGTCTAAGCATGCAACTGGTATTCAAATTTCTGAGTTGTTTACCTCGGCTATAGGTCCTTCCGCACTTTTTACAGGTAACCTTTGCCTCATCAGTAGGATTTTGGACAAAGAAGTGCCACACTGCACTCTTCCTACTATGGTATACATTTTCTGGCCTTGCACGCTGTGCTAAGTTGACCATCTGGCCAAGCTGTCCTGCAACTCTTTTAGTTTTTGTTTCACGTTTCTGGACAGCTACGGGCCTGCCAGATAACCGCTGCTGTGATGTCAATGCCTGCTGCGGATCCTTCTCCTTATCTGAATATTGCCAGCGCCACCCTCCTCCCCCAATGGATGCCAATCCGGGTCAAGAACTGGGTCATCCATCACCTCCTCTTCAAAGTCATCTGCACCTTCCTCTTTACCTTCCTCTGTGTCACCGTGTAAGGTGGTATAGTGTGCGGGAAGGGGCACCTGAGTTTCATCAGGGTCAGATTCTGGCTCAGTAGACTGCGAGGGCAAGGTAGTGCTCTAGGTCAATGTACCAGCAGAATCATCTAGCAGTGGCTGTGTATCAGTGCACTCCATGTCAGATTCATCTTGGACTGGGGAATTCAGGATTTGACTGGATAACCCAGGCATGGTATGTGAAAAGAGCTCCATAGAGTAATTTGAAGTGTGGGCTGCCACATCCTTAACTTTTGGTGGGGGTGAAGGACACAAGTAAAGGGGTTTTTCATGACCAGAACCCTGCACTGACAACTCCGTGCTTGCAGGTTTTGAATGTTCAGAAGAGGAGGCAATAGAGCTAGTGGCTGTTTCGGCAATGTACGCCAAATCCTGTTTCTGATTCTCCAGCTTTAAAAGCGGTTTTCCTACTCCAAGAAAAGGGCTTCTTGGGCCAGATGATGACGCAGGCCTTCTTGGGCCAGATGATGACGCAGGCTCAACACCTCATGCCTTAGCTGCTATTGTGCTTTTGCCATAACCAGTCGATGCACCACCACCATCAGTACCAGATGCGGCCCCCTGCCCATGTCAGCAGAGAGATGGTACTGTATGAGGAGCGTCCAGCTGTGTAAGGTGTATTAAAAAAAAATAAAGCTACGCATATATTTTGTTAGTCACAGATGCTCTCCCAGTATATATTTGACCGTAATCCAACAAGCAGATATACGGAACTATATCAGAAGTGTACAGCTGTATGCATTTTTTGTGTAACTAACAATCTCTGTATATGTATTTATGGAGTGTCACACACACACGCTGACTCTGTATAGATGTGACTGTAATGCGAATGGCAGATATACAATACTGTTTGAGAATCGGACAGCTCTATACGGTGTCTATATGGAAAATTGTCAATCTCCATCTATTTATATACGGAGTGACACACGCTGTCTCTGTCTAGTTTTGACCGTTTCAAACAGCAGATATACGAAACTGTTTGAGAAGCGGACAGCTCTCTAAGGTGTAGGTCTGGAAAAATGGAAAATCTCCTCGGCTTGTTTTTCCAGAGTCACCCACAGATAGCTTGCATTTGTCCGTGATACCAGCCGGTACACGGTAGTGTGTGTGGAGCGTACACCGCTATACGGTGGCTGTATGGAAAATTGTCAATCTCCGTCTATTTGTATACAGAGTGACACACGCTGTCTATGTCTAGTTTTGACCATGATCAAACAGCAGATATTCGAAACTGTTTGAAAAGCGGACAGCTCTATAAGGTGTAGGTCTGGAAAAATGGAAAATCTCCTCAGCTTGTTTTTCCAGAGTCACACCCAGATAGCTTCTATTTGTCCGTGATACCAGCCGGTACACGGTAGTGTGTGAGGAGCGTACACCGCTATATGGTGTGTGAAAAAATGAACGCTCGGTGACTCACAGTCACCAGAACAAAATAATAAAAGTTGGAGTGCTTTGAAAAAAGCAGTGTGAACAGAAGTGTGCACACAGCAATGCAACTATCAGGTAGCTTTAAAAGGCAGCCTAATCACCACCAGCACTGCTGCACACAACAAAAATCCTCCCCTTTCACTGCACACTAACTGTACAGTGAAAAGCGCTATCAGCAGAAGCAATTTTTTTATTCTTCCCTGCCTAACCTCTCCCTATTCAGAATCAGCAGCAGCAGCACATCTCCCTATTCTAAGATCGGCAGAAGTAAGATGGCGGTCGGCGGTCACAACCTTTTATACCCACTGTGACGCCACACAAAGCCAGCCAATCATGTAAATGCCCTTCTCTAAGATGGTGGTGGCCGCTGCCCATGTCATTGCGTTGCCCACAGTGTGTGTCCTCCATCATTGGCTGAGAAAAGGCGCTGGAAGCATTATTTGAAACGCGACTTTGGCGCTCTGATCGGCGACCTCATGGCCGACCTCACGCTATGGTCGGGTTTCGTTCGGCGAAACCCGACTTTAGCTAAAGTAGGCTATTTTTGAATTTGACCGACCCGTTTCGCTCAACTCTACTCACCACCTCTCGTGGCAGCCTGTTCCACTCATTGATCACTCTAACTGTCAAAAAGTTTTTTCTAATATCTAATCTGTGTCTCTTCCCATTGAGTTTCATCCCATTGCTTCTAGTCTTTCCTTGTGCAAATGAGAATAAAGATGATCCTTCTACAATGTGACAGCCCTTGAGATATTTTAGATAGCTATTAAGTCTCCTCTTAATCTTCTCTTCTGCAAGCTAAACATTCCCAAATCCTGCAACCTTTCCTCATAAGATAGGGATTTCCAGACCGGTCACCATTCTGGTCGCTCTTCTAAACTTGCTCCAGTTTATTGATGTCTTTTTTAAAGTGTGGCTCCCAAAACTGGACTCAGTATTCCAGATGAGGTCTGACCAAAGAGGAGTAGAGGGCAATAATGACTTCACGTGATCTAGGCTGTATGCTTCTGTTAATACATATGAATTGGTGTTTCAAGCCTGACTGTCCCAAACTGACACTTAGACACCAAGCGTGAGTCAATGAAGTTCATTGATGACCCATAGTCCACAAAAGCTGAAGTGGGTGTGAAAAAATCCCCAGAACAAAGTTCTACCTCCAGCAACACTTTTTGACATGATGAAAAAGGTACCTCAGAGTCTGGGTGATCTCCTCAATGATCACCCAGACTCGGCAGCTTGTCAGTCGGTGGGCAAGAGGGGCAGTCCTTTTTCCAATGTCGAGGATCTCCACAGTAAAAACACAATCTACCCTCTCGTCGTCGCCTCCTCTCCTTCACGTTGGTGGCCCCTACCTCCATAGGTTCAGTATAGGGTGTATCATTGGAATTATCCAGATGTCCCTTGTTGCATTACGCCTCTCTCACGTAACCTCCGATCCATACGGATGGCCTGAGTCATAGCCTCCTCCAAGGAGCTGGGTGGCAGATGGAGAGCCAGAGAGTCCTTAAGATGATCCGACAGTCCTCTCCTGAACTGACAAAAAAGTGGAGAGTCTTTCACGGCAACTTCTGTGGCCCACCGCCTGAACTCAGAGCAATACCATTTAGCGATGAGTTTACCTTGGAAGAGACCCATGATAGTGTCCTCTGCCACCCTGATCCGGTCTGGTTAATCAAAAATCAGTCCTATGGCCTCAAAGAACCTATCCACATGCAAACGTATAGGGGCAGGTAACAGAAAAGCCCAAGTCTGGGGACCCTCCCAGAGTAACAAAATTATTATCCCCACCCGTTGACTCTCATCCCCAGAGGATCGGGGTCTCAGGGAGAAAAGCAACTTACAACTCTCCCTGAATATATAGAACTTCTCCTTCTCTCCAGAAGTGTCTGGGAGCCTGACCATAGGTTCAGGAGCGTGGAACGAGACATCTATGGGGTTCGAGTAGCTACAGCAGGTTGGGAAATAGAACCCTGAACAGACCTAACAGTCTCAGAGAGCTCCACATGAAGCTGATTATGAGCAGTGGCCAGGGCTCTATGTTCAACAGACAAATCCTGCATCATTTGAGTCAAATCAGACATCTGATCCACAAGCGGATCCATAGAGAGGGAGAGAGGAGAGAGAAAAAAAATGTATGGTAAGTTATAATGTCATGCTGCTGCTATGCAGACAGATGCAAACTCCACTAGATGGCAATAGAGTGGAGAGAGGACAGCACACAGCAAGAGAAGACCTGCAGTGCAACAGCAAGGCTGCCATGAGGAGGCAGCAGAATAGTCAAACAAGCCGAGTCGATATTAGTCCATAGCACAGTACCAAAGGAATAAACAAACACGGAGTCAGAAGCAAGCCAAATGGGTCAGTACCGATCAGGAGCAGATATGCCAAAGACAAGAGACAAACAACAGACCAGGGTCCAAGCCGAGCCAGTTACCAGGGAGTCCTAAACATGAAAGTGAAACAATGAGTCAGGACGGGGAGTGGGGGACAAACAGACATGGGCAAAGCCAGCAACAGCAGGAGGACAAATGAGGGTACTACCAGAGTCAGATACTCATGCCGTAGTCAGAAAATATAACTGACATAGCCTGCAGGACACAGCATGAAAGAATAGCAAACCTGAATCCATAATGAGGCCAGGCAAATTTAACCCTTGACATGATTAGCCCGAGAAAAGGGCAGACAGGTCTCAAAACTTGGACTGGATCATGACAGCTCAATTCTGTCTTTACTAGCAGAGGGATATAGTGAGCGTCATGTTGTCTCTATCCTTCTAATTTCTAAGATGGCAGCCCATTACAACAAGGTCAAGCAGCAGACATTGGGGACAACAAAGCTACAGACCGGCAGAGGGCAAAAATGACACTCCACTGACCGGGATTACTATCATCTTGTTCAAATGTCACTCAGCAACCGCAGAATGACATCAAGTGACCTACAAAAGGAATGGCAAATGGCAGCTGGGGTGAAGTGCACAGCAAGAACAGTTTGTAACAGGCTCCTAGAGGCAGGGCTCAAGTCATGTAAAGCTAGAAAAAGCCTTTCATCAATGAGAAGCAAAGGAGAGGCAGGCTGAAGTTTGCCAAAGACCATAAGGATTGGACCATAGAGGACTGGAGTAAGGTAATCTTCTCTGATGAGTCAAATTTTCAGCTTTGCCCAACACCTTGTCATCTAATGGTTAGATGGAGACCTGGAGAGGAATACAAGGCACAGTGTCTTGCACCCACTGTGAAATTTGGTGGAGGATCAGTGGTGAACTGGGGATGCTTCAGCAAGGCTGGAATTGGGCAGGTCAATCTTTGCAAAGGAAGTATGAATCAAGCCACATACAAGGTTATCCTGGAAAAAATAGTTGATTCCTTCTGCTCAGGCAATGTTCCCCAACTCTGAGGACTAATTTGTCCAGCAGGACAATGCGCCATGCCACACAGCTAGGTCAATCAATGTGTGGATGAAGGAACACCACATCAAATCCCTGTCATGGTCCAATCTCCAGACCTGAACCCCATTGAAAACCTCTCCAATATAATCAAGAGGAAATGGATAGTCACAAGCCATCAAACAAAGAAGAACTGCTTAAATTTTTGTACCAGGAGTGGCATAAGGTCACCCAAAAGCAGTGTCTGGTGGCAAGCATGCCAAGGCGCAAGAAAGCTGTGATTAACAATCATGGTTATTCCACAAAATATTGATTTCTGAACTCTTCCTGAGTTAAAAAATTAGTATTGTTATTTTTAAATGATTATGAGCTTGTTTTCTTAGCATTATTTGAGGTCTGCATGCACTGCATTTTTTGTTATTTTGACTATTTCTCTTTTTCTGAAGATAAATTTAAAATGTAGTGCTTGGAAATTCGAAGACATGTTGTCAGTAGTTTACAGAATAAAAGAGAAATTTACATTTTACTCAAAAATATACCTATAAAGAGAGAAATCAGACAAACTGAAAATTTTGCAGTGATATCTTAATTTTTGCCAGAGCTGTATATGCTATATGTTCCTGCAGCATATAGATCTTGATGATCATTTTATTAGGCAGGTTATAAGTACAAGTATATCTCATATCCAACCTTCTAAGCAAACTTTAACCTCTGAAGTCAATTACTAACTTTAATTAGTATGTGTTTTCTCTTTCTTCATCTACTGTAAATGTTATGTAACCATTCAAGGTACCTATGATGTCTGATGTTTCCTAGCATTTGCATTAAAAGCCTAGGGACAAACTCATGAACACTTGAAACCCGCTCAACAATGCCTGCTGTCACCAAGTCTTAATTTTCTTAAGTAAAGGAGTGAATATAAAAAGACATTGCAATTGCTGAACAGTAAAAATATATAATTATGTTGTCTTCTCAAATATCCATTACACAGTCAGCACGTTCACAGAGGACATCTTTGGTCTTCTTACAGTATCCAAAAGAGGGAAAGATAGAGGAGATTATAGAGTCCATCTCAATTCTGGCTACAGAGGAAGAGTTAAGACTTTCCTTCTCCACTTCATGGCTTTATATTATTTATTTTAGTCTTGAAATATAAGGTACATTGCAAATTTCTTTTCAAAAAGTGTCTTATGTATGTGTGATGGAGCTGTCCGCCTGTCTGATGCACGCTACCAGAGAATATTCCCCATACAGCTGCTTGCTCTGGAGAGAAAATTAAATGTTTCAAATCAAAGGGAGTGAAGACAGGCAGCAAAAGTGTTGCGTATCATGTTACTGACTGCATCACCTTGCATGTCTGACTGCTCGCGGTCTTGACACAGGAGGCTTGGCCAGAAGATTTTGTGTACATTTTGCAATGGAATGATGAGAAATATTTTAAAAGAAATTTAAAAATAAGGTTTTCTTTTCTCTAATAGAAACAATACCACTCTTGTCCATAACTCTTGAGTGCTACTGTAACTCAGCCCCATTCACTTGAATAGGGATGAGTCGCAATGCTAGAACTATAGTTAAACGGGTTATCCACTACTAGACTTGGACAACTTCTATTGGTCAAAATGTTTGGCAACTGCAGCCCGGACTTCACATCGCGCTTCCACGTTAGTCTTATTCAAACCATGAATAAGACTATCATCGAAACGCGTAGGTCTTGTCATTAATAATGACCTGCACTGTTGCCCTTTTATATGGAGCTTTCTATTTTAACAAGCTGAATAAAAGCTATGTTTAGCATTTTTCTGATGACAAGCCTCTTTTCTGCTGGATCGCAATTCTTCTTCCTACCTGCCTCCATTAGCAACAGCGGAACTTAAAACCAATTCAAATGTAGGGTCATCGGGTGGCCCTCACTCAAAATCTTTATAGGGTCATCAGGTAGTCCTTACTCAAAATCTTTAGAGGGTCATAAGGCAGCCCTCATTCAAAATCTTTAGAGGGTCATCAGGCAGCACTCACTCAAAATACAGTATTTAGAGGGTCATCAGGTGGCCCTTACTCAAAATCTTTAGAGGGTCATCAAGTGGCCCACACTCAAAATCTTTATAGGGTCATCAGAGGACCCTTGCTCTTAATTTTTTCAGGGTGCGTATGATGCCCTCCTTCATAATTTTTACATGATGTGTATGAGGCCTACCTCTACAATTATTTTTTTTAGCAGTTCTTACATTGTCCACATAGCCTCTGTGGGTTTCAGAAACACGCCTTCATAAATTAAACTAGATGTGTCTGACCATGTCACACACATCACATGCCCAGATAAGATAGCAAAAAGTTAAAATTACATTTACTGGTGACTACCAGTGGGTGTAGTTTTATTTCCCCCTCTACTATATCAACTACTGAAGGCATAGGCGACGGGGAAATATGGTGAGAGATGGCATGGCTATTAAGGAGTGGAGGAGGTGGGTTTTTTATCTTTTTAATTTTGCCTTATATACAAGTCATTATACAGGAAACAATGTTTCCTAGCATTGGTACCTGTAAAATCCATTTTATCTTTATTTTTGTATGTTGTATTGTCAGTCCGCTAAGGTAAAGCAATACTCTGATACTCTGATACTCTGTCACCATCAGCAACCTGGGAGTGAGAGATGTGTTCAGGCCTCTTCTCCATGACATTCCTATTCCATTTGAGCACTGTTTAAATCCCTTTCAGCAATTTTCCTGGCCCCCAGTCCTCCTGTTAAGGTCTTCCTGAAAAATGCTCGAGTTTACCCTTGATTTCCATTACACTCAAGTCAAGCCCGTCTGAGCATATGACCTGCTCAATTTGAATACCGAGCGAGCACTTAAGCATTTTAGTGCTTGATCATCACTACACTTCAACATTTATTCTTTTATTTCAGCACTGGAGTGCTGGCACTAATTTAAGTTCCTTACCCCTAGTAATATACTTACCTGTCACCATCTTCAGCTGTTTCCATTGCTGCTTTGGGCCCGATCAGCTATTTTGTGACTATCAACTTCTGACTGATCGGAATTCTGAGGTAACGGTCACAAACTCTCAATGCAAGAATATGAGAGCACTCATAGACATGAAAAAAAGAACCAGCAGCAAAAATTGAAAAAATGCATCTTGTTATTTACACATTTTGGAAATCCATGTCCTTGCTTTCATTTTTTGGTGCTGAATCTTTTTTTTTCTTGTGTTTGCTCCTGGGGATACTGACCTGCTTCATCAGAACATCTCAAAAACATTGTAGAGCAGCTTTAGCAAAACAAAATATTTTGCTGGAAGTGGGTACCTTGGGGATGATTCTTGTGATTATTATAGGGTCTGTGAAGAGTAGGTTGCAAGATGCATTGGCCCCTTTACCAGGGTTGTAATGATCACGGTAACAGAGTGTGCGACCAACCCCTGCGTCAACTTCAGGCTGGATATGTGTCCAAATGCAGAACTGGGAACATATATACAAGAAAGGAGCCCAGGATAGGGGACAAATATACCAGGAAGAGGCTCGGGATTGCAAACACATACACCAGGAAGTGGCCCAGGATGGGGGATATATACCCGGATGGGGGACATATGTAGTAGGATGGGGGACATATATAGCCCAAGAAGGGGGACACATATAACAGAAAGGGGCCCAGTATTGTGGACATATATACCAGGAAAGGACCCAGGATTGGGAACATATATAGTATATACCTAGAAGTGACCCAGAATGGGGGACATATATATCTGGAAGAAGCCCAGGATGGACTGAAATCTATACGTGGAAGGGGCTCAGGATGGGGGACATTACCACATGATGAAAGGTGGGGACAAGAACACTTACGTCTTTATACTCTTTGCAGAATTATTAGGCTAATGAGTATTTTGATCACATCATCCTTTTTATACATGTTGTCCTACTGCAAGTTGTATAGGCTTGAAAGCCAACCGCCAATTATGTAAATCAGGTGATTTGCATCTCTGTAATGAGGAAGGGTGTGGTCTAATGATATCAACACCCTATATAAGGTGTGCTTAATTATTAGGCAACTTCCTTTCCTTTGGCAAAATGGGTCAGAAGAAAGATTTGACGGACTCTGAAAAGTCAAAAATTGTGAGATGTCTTGCAGAGGGATGCAGCAGTCTTGGAATTGCCAAACGTTTGAAGTGTGATCACCGAACAATCAAGCGTTTCATGGCAAACAGCCAACAGGGTCGCAAGAAGCGTATTGATAAAAAAAGGTGCAAACGACGAAGGCTTTCTGCCAAAATGTGCGTTGGGGAGATGCTCATGTACTGATGGCTCCTATCCTCCCCTCCTGTGACGCCCCATTAACAAGTACTTACCGTTATGTTTTTGGTTGTAATGCGGTATGATTGCATCTACCATGAGTTATTTATATGGAGGTTTTGCTGATCATATATGTGAATGGGGAATTGGCTCAGTGGGTGATATATATTATTTGATATTTACCAGCAACCATTTTACTATTGTATTTTGATAGTGATGCTGATCTTTATATGAGCGTCCCATTTTCTATGCTATTTTCACATTGTGGTGCTTTTGTTTCCTCACTTGTTCATCTATATATGATAAATAAAAGAAACTTTTTCTACTTTTGTAAAAAAATTATGGACTTTTTGATCGTCTTTTTTTCCTTGTATTGTATGCCTGCTAATGTGTATATCTCTGTACCATATGTGAGCATGTTGTTGTATGTGTGCATGTCTGCCTACTGTATGTGTACAGGTCTGTGCGTGTGTGTATGTTTGCATATTGTATGGGTACATGTCTGCAATTGTTTGTGTACATGTATGTGTATTGTTTGTATACATATCGGCATATTGTATGTGTACAAGTCTGCATATGTTTGTACATGTCTGCGTATTGTATGTGGGCATTTTTGCATACTATATGTTTGCATGTCTGCGTATATGTGCATGTCTGTTCACTGTATGTGTGTGCTTGTCTACATATCTGCACATGTGTTTGCATGTTTGTGCATGTCTGCCCACTGTTTTGTGATTGTTCCCAAAAATTTGCCAGCCCATGTCTGTAGCAGAGCTCCCCACCTAGAATGAGCCACATATAATACTAGTGTCTCCTCCTGTCAGACGCCAGAGACCAAGTACAACTGCTATGATTTTTGGCTATGCAATTTATTGCATTGTCTTAAGAGGTTTACGCAACCAATGAATAAAGCAAAATTCAATCACAGGGTGTATGACGAGACTTGGAAAGGCAGGTGGCTCATTATTAACACTGCTTACACTGAGTATCCAGGACACAAAGTGGGCACTTTTACTGTGTAAAGCGATAAGAGGAACATTATTACTGTGTGGGACCTACATAGGGTCTTTTTTCCTTTTGGCGGTCACTATTACCATGTTATATCCATTTATGGTGTAGTCAGTGAGATGATGGTGATAATATTTTCTTTTTGTACTATATGATATTATTATTTATTAATTACTTTTTTGAGTGAGGGGGACATACATCTTATTATGCCTAGCAATGCCACTGGGGCTACTTTATCTGAGCTAAAAGCTGATGAGGTGGTCTCTAGTACGACCCAGGTTAAATGTGTCATCTAGCAGTGGTTCTTCTATGTATGAGGGTGGCTATACCTTTATATTGGAGATTCTGAAAAAAGCAAAAGTCACATTTATTAAGTCTCAAATTTATTTTGCCAATAGCAACAAAACAAAATGAGAAATTAAGCTCAAATCTGTCAGATACTGCTTTTGGGCAGCACTATAATCTTATTGCATATGAATGTTTTGAAAATCGGTAAATAAGCCAACATTCAGCAAAAGGGACAAGTCGCAAAATTTTATGCAATAGCCTTTTGTTTATTGCAACATAACTGTAAGTGACCAGCACTTAGCTTCCTTTCTCCTCAAGTGTTAAGGGCCTAGAAAAGAAATTTCAGGTTGTCTGTGGTAATACAGCTCATCCTCCATTTAGTTTGATAAAACTGTACTAAACAACCGGATACAACCCATTTTCTACCAGAAAGCAGCCCTGTTCTAATTCTGAAACATCTTTTTAATATTCTTACAATCCAGTATGTTCTTTAGGTTTTTATAACAATGCCCCTATGTTTAGCAGAAAGCTCCACAAAAGAAAATAGCCCGCAAAATGGTACTTTACCTAAGATGTGCCATTAAAGCATTGAGAAAGGATTCTGTTATGGCTGGTGGATGTTCTAGCATAAAGTACTGCAGACCAATCTAAATGTATAGTACAGTAGTGAATGACAAGTGTATTTTTAGGGGCTTGAGTAGAGATCCAATCCGTAAGTTAAGGGTAGATGAAAAACTCGGCACTCAAGTAAATTTGCAAAAAAGGTAATGTATTCTAAAAATCATTGAAGTTTAAGTCCTAGATGTGGACCTTCATCAGAATTAAGCGGACTGCAAGAAAAGTGGTTATGGGTGGGAGGTATGCCGCTGCATCTATGGCGCTATCTTCACTCACCATTTCTCTTGCAATCTGCTTTCTTCTGATGATGGTCCAAATTCTATAAAGACCCCTACAAGTTCTTGAAGGTAATTTAAAAAGTTTAATCAAGATTTATAAAAATGCTAATTGAAAACAAATAAACAATTTTTTCTCCCCAAAAAAGTTTAAAAAATTAAACATGTACATAAATAGTAATGATCTAGATAAGAAAGGCAATATGTTATTTAAGCTGTAAAGTGAATTGCATAAAAAATGGACAAAGGTATTTCTTTTTTTCAGTGCCAATTCCTCCATCAAAAAAATTAATAACACTTATCAATAATTTAGTTGTTCGCCATAATGATTTTCTTTTAAAAATGACACCACACAAAATACAAGCCATAGACCTACCGTATATTGATGGAGGAAAAAAATTACGGCACTTGATTGCAGTGACATAAAACATTATTGTGGAAAAGTTCTAAAAGTTCTAAAATTGTACAATACAAAATAAAATTGTGGTACCAAAAGTTCTAGAACAATACAAAAGTAAACATATTTGGAATTACTATACTGACCATAGAATAACAAATACCGTAAAGTTAAAAGCCAAAAAAGTTGAAATTTGTGCTGTTTTTTTAATCCCCCCCCAAAAAAACAATAAAGTAGATAAATAAAACAAAAATATGACTTATTAGGTAAAAAAAACAATATAGCTACCTCATCGAAAGAGTAAATAAGTTACGGCTCCTGGAATGTGATGAGAAAGGATAAAAATAATCAGTTTTGCAAATAAAGTCCAAGTTCTGAAAGTTCTGAAGGGGTTAATAATTATGTAGAACAATTCATTTTAGTGGAAAAATATGAACATAAATAATATTACAAATGTTGCCTACCGAAATGATGATACACTTGGAAAACAGCAGCGGCGTAATAGAAATTATTTGGCAGTGATAAAGGGGACAGATTGAGCTTAAAAATAAAGACAAATATTTTTCATTAAGCATAAGAGGAATGGGTGTAATACTTACAAGCTCTATTCTATATTAAGTGGTTTAGAAAATTAACAAAAACAAAATCGAGCAAACTTGCAGTTTCTTCTCAGTTTGTTGGACTCCAATGATATGGTAGAGCAGAATAAAGCCAACAGTGAAACATATCACCCCTTTTACAAGACCAGATTTTTCAAAACTTCTGTTTATGGCAACTTTTTCTCAATGAAATTTTGAATGGGTAACTTAGAGTATTCTGTGTCAGGGACAGTGCACCATAGAGTACAAAAAGGAGCTGAAAGTTCAATAACTTGATCATACTACCAAAACCTCTGACTCTCTAAGTACTGCAGAGTTTATTATTTGTCTTTAATCATCTCCCAATGATTTATTTATTTTGCTTCAATATCACTGATATATTCCATAGTGTTTGTAAGGTGGCAGCTGAAAAATTCCTGAGCTGCAGATATGTGGCACTGAGGTGGTTAGCCTCGGTCATATGAAGTCTTGAAAAGTGCTGGGAGGGTTTTTAGCGAGAACCATATTTTGGGTCCGGGTTTTAGGAATGGCCAGAAGAGCTGGGTAGAACTGTCTTTTCTCATATCTCATCTCCAGACTTTGAATGGTATATTTAAGACAGCTCAGCTGCATCAATGGTGTCTGTGTGTGGGAGGAGTTAAGGACTTGATGCTCGCTTGTCTCAGCCAGAGTCTTAATAAATGGTAATTTGTCTAACCGGGTGAGCCCGTATTGCTATCAGACTATTTATTTTATGATATCCCTTTGATTCCAGAGAAAAGCTGTTTGTTTTCTTTGGAAGATTTAGTGACTTAAAGAAATCTTCCTGTTTGACTGCCTGTGTCTATCTCAACTGCTATCAGAGGAACGGAACCCCCTTATACGCTTTATAAACATTGTGATCATATTCTAAATTCTCACAGTATGCCTTATCCTACATCCTGCTTGGATATGTTGTCTTTGGCAAGATTTAAACCAAGGTGCCCAGCATTGTAGGAGAATACTGCTAACTACTAAGACACCGTGCTGTCCAATTTTTGCGATCTCCTTTTTTGTCTTTGAAATTTTAGAGTGATCAAATAAATATGTTCTTTTTTTATCTTTTTCGGTTCTGCATTTTGGAATTAACGACTTTAGTTTTTCTCGTACTAGCCTGGGCCATTCTTTTCTTTGCCGCAGTACAAGGCATTGCATCACTGTCCCATTCATTTGAATGGAACAATGTAACAATAACTTTTTCCTGAAAGCATGTCCCAGGCAAGTACGAACCAGCCTGCAAACCTACATCCACAGTGAAGAAGCTACAGCACTCACCATTCTTATAAAGAGTTGATCGGTGGGTGTTAGCAACTGATCGAAGGGATCATCCCTTTATCTAAACTTAATTTTATGACTATAGTCAATCAGAGCTTGTAGAGTTGAGTTTGGCAGAGCCATACTTCTTCATACTTCCCTGCCTATGTATTAATAGCTGCTCTGCCTATTGACCAGCACTGGGGAATCCACATATCACACATCAACATTAATCCAGTAGCTGATGAAGTTCCTGCTTGCCGAGGCTTTTCTTACATTTATCAACAGCAGATTTATAAGAGAAATGTATCTCACAGCCGGGGGTATTAAACAAGAACTGAGAAGTACGGTGAGACAGAGACAACGCTCAATAAAAGGGCTGGTGTTCCGACTCTCAGCATGAGGCAAGGAAGCATCCACTATGAAAATGCATTATTTCGAGCCCGGCAGTGTCTTCATAAATGGCGATGCGGAAAAAGAAAATAACAAGGAGAATCAGGAAAAATCATTAGCTGATGACCTTAGAAATCAGGAACTGATAAGTAGCTATAAGTGTAATTGATTGAGCTGTAAGTGATTACATTGCACTTGCATAAAAAATAATTATACTTCAGCAATATTTAAATTAATTGGTGCATCAAGACTGCGCTCTTAACGCCAAGCTCAGAACTTGTTGACATTTCGCTTTGCCTCCCCAATGAAAATGATCATTTATTGTTCCAGCTGCTGCTCCTTCTACAGCTGTCTAAGTGTTTCTGTTGGTATCTTCATTATATAGAAAAAAATTAATCTATGGCTAAAATATCAACAGGATTAACACCCATCCTTGTATCGAGATATGCTGGGGTCAGGCTGACTGGCATATACAAGTGCGCAGAGTGCAGTGCTCTGAGTACTCAGCAAATGACAGTAGAGTCACTTGCAAATTATCCAATTAAACAGGCTGATGGTGCCTCGACCTGACATTGAGCTCACTAATAGCCTGTTATGCAAAGTGTTACCCATGCTACAACCATATACAAAGATCAAGTATTTTCCATACTCTCTCCACTTCTGTATGCATCAACTAAAGGAACACTTCAGGACAAACTGGTGCATTGTATCAAAAACTGTCTACTTTAACGCCTTTACTCACAAGGGTGGTTTGCATGTTAATGCCCGGGCCAATTTTTACAATTCTGACTACTGTCCCTTTATGAGGTAATAACTCTGGAACGCTTCCATAGATCCCAGTGATTCTGGCACTGTTTTCTCGTGACATATTGTACATCATGCTAGTGGTAAAATTTCATTCATATAACTTGCGTTTAATTGTGAAAAAAACGGAAATTTGGCGAAAATTTTTAAAATTTCGCAATTTTCCAACTTTGAATTTTTATGCTCTTAAATCACAGAGATACAGCACACAAAAAACTTAATAAGTAACATTTCCCACATATTTACTTTACATCAGCACAATTTGGGAACCAATTTTTTTTGTTAGGAAGTTATAAGGGTTAAAAGTTGACCAGCGATTTCTCATTTTTACAACATCATTTTATTTTTAGGGACCACATCACATTTGAAGTCACTTTGAGGGGTCTATATGATAGAAAATACCCAAAAGTGACACCATTCTAAAAACTGCACCTCTCAAGGTGCTCAAAACCACATTCAAGAAGTTTATTAACCCTTCAGGCGCTCCACAGGAATTTTTTGAATGTTTAAAAAAAAATGAACATTTAACTTTTTTTCACAAAAAAAAATTACTTCAGGTTCAATTTTTTTTTTTTTACCAAGGGTAACAGGAGAAATTGGACTGCAAAAGTTATTGTGCAATTTGTCCTGAGTACGCTGATATCTGATATGTGGGGGGGGAACCACTGCTTGGGCACATGGCAGAGCTCGGAAGGGAAGGAGCGCCGTTTGACTTTTTCACTGCAAAATTGGCTGGAATTCAGTACGGATGCCATGTCACGTTTGGAGAGCTCCTGATGTGCCTAAACAGTGGAAACCCCCCAACAAGTGACCCCATTTTGGAAGCTAGACCCCCCCAAGGAACTTATCTAGATATATGGTGAGCACTTTGAACCCCCAAGGGTTTCACAGAAGTTTATAATGTACAGCCGTACAATTAAAAAATCATATTTTTTTCCACAAAAATGATCTTTTCACCCCCAATTTTTATTTTCCCAAGGGTAACAGGACCCCAAAAGTTATTGTGCAATTTGTCCTGAGTGTGCTGATATCCCATATGTGGGGGTAAACCACTATTTGGGCGCATGGCAGAGCTTGTAAGGGAAGAAGGGCCATTTGACTTTTTGGCTGGAATTGAGATTGGACGCCATGTCGCATTTGGAAAGCCCCTGATGTGCCAAAACAGTGGAAACCCCCTAATTCTAACTCTAACCCTAACCCCAACACACCCCTAACCCTAGCCCTAACCCTAACCCTGACCATAACCCTAGCCCTAAAGGGAAAATGGAAATAATTAAAAAAAAAAATATTTTATTATTTTTCCCTAACTAAGGGGGTCATAATGGGGGGTTTGATTTACGATTTAGAGGGTTTTTTTTTATATTTGGCAGCTGTCACACGCTAAAAGACACTTTTTATTGTAAAAATAATTTATGCATCACCACATTTTGAGAGCTATAATTTTTCCATATTTTGACCCACCGAGTCATGTCAGGTCTTATTTTTTGCGGGAAGAGTTGACTTTTCTATTGGTATCATTTTCGTTCACGTGACATTTTTTAATCGCATTTTATTCCGATTTTTGGGAAGCAGAATGAACAAAAATCAGCATTTCATGAATTTCTTTTGGGGGGTGCGTTTACACCGTTCCGCGTGTGGTAAAATTGATAAAGCCCTTTTATTCTTCGGGTCAGTATGGTTGCAGCGATACCTCATTTATGTCTTTTTTATGTTTTGGCGCTTTTATGCAATGAAAACAATTTTATATAAAAAATAATTATTTTTGCATCGCTTTATTATGCGAGCTATAACTTTTTTATTTTTTCGCTGATGCAGCTCGTTGTTTGCGGGCAAGATGTTGTTTTTAGCGGTACCATGGTTATTTATATCTGTCTTTTTGATCGCGTGTTATTGCACTTTTTGTTCGGCAGTATGATAATAAAGCATAATTTTTTGCTTCGTTTTTTATTTTTTAAGAGGTTCAACAAAGGGGTTAGCTAGTGAGACAGTTTTATAGGGCTGGTCGTTACGGACGCGGCAATAAGAAATATGTGTACTCTTATTGTTTAGTTTTCTTTATTTTCAAAAAATGAATTTATTAGGGAATATATATTTTTTTAATTTATTTAGCGATTTTTTATAAATTATATTTACACTATTTTTTTTAACTTTATTACACTGTCCCAGGGGGGACATTACTGTCATGTGACAGATTGCTGATCTGACACATCACAGATCGATGTGACAGATCAGCGATCTGACAGGCGCTGCACAGGATTCCTCATGCCTGCGCTCTGCAGGCAGTGAGGAAGCCGGCTCCCTTCAGGCCCCCGAAGGTCCACGCCACCATATTGGATCCGGGGGCTGCAGGGAAGGAGACCCCAGAGCAGCGCAGGACATTGCGCTGCTCCCGGGGTCTCAGGGAAGCACGGAGTGAGCCCCCTCCCTGCGCGCTTCACTCCTATGCCCCGGTACACTGCGATCATATTTGATCGCGGTGTGCCAGGGGTTAATGTGCTGGGGGTGGTCCGTGACTGCCCCTGACACATAGTGCCGGGTGTCAGCTGTGATAAGAAGCTTACACCCGGCCGCGATCGGTGGCGCTCCCCACGGGGGGTGCCCCTGATCGCTATGACGTACCATTCCGTCCTTGGGACTTAGGTCCCAGGTCACATGGATGAAATAGTACGTCTAATGTAAGAAAGGGGTTAAAGGGGTGGTCCACTACTCAGACAAACCCTTCTCATTTACAATATTCCCCCACATAGACTAAAGTTACCTCATACACATTTCTAGTGCCAGTGCCATTCCAGCAATGTCGGCGACAGGTCTCCCAGGGCTCACATGGCTTTGTTATATCATGTGAGCTCTGAAGTCAATCAGTGGCCACTAATTAGCTTCTACACTCTCACTTCCTTCAGACAAAATGGACAACTGGAAGAAATGAGAGCTTCTGCTGCTCTTTGACTTCCATTTTTTGCAAAGGAAGTAAGAGGAAAGTGGCTGCTGATTGATTGCAGAGCTCCCATGAAGTCATGTGAGCCTTGAGAGATCTGTCCCCAACGTCATTATAATGGTGACGGTTCCAGAGGTGAGTATAAGTTGTTAGCCTAAATGAGGAAATATTGTAACTGAGAATAGGCTGTCCGAATGTGAAGAACCCCTTTAACATCACATGAAAGTACCTTAAAATCTAGTGAACAACAGTATCTTAAGTTGCCACAGCTCCATTATCAACTTTGGTAAAGTGTACGTGTAGTGGTTGGGTTGAGCGAGGGCGTGATCTAGTGTTGTTGATGCTGATAGGCGGGGAAGGTGTGCTGATCCCACAGAACTGGAGGTCAACCTCCCCACATTCCGCCATCCTTTAACCATTGTCGTCCTCGACAATCTCATCCTATTCTCCTGGGGTGTACGTGGTGTCAGGTACCTGGCATTGTAAAACAAGTCATGGTCGGCGTCTCGGTCATGCAGACCCTTTGTCACACAGACCCTCGGTCACACAGACCCCTTTGTCACACAGTCCCCTTTCTCACACAGACCCTCGGTCACACAGACCCCTTGGTCACACAGACCCTCGGTCACACAGACCCCTTGGTCACACAGACCTCTTTGTCACACAGACTCTCATACCCGGAACTATGCCAAATGTAGTGGCGTGGGCCACACTGAGGGCCTGACTCATGTACCCCGGTCTGTCTACCTTCTTCCTGTCTCGTCGTCCTGTCAACTTGAGTAAGTCATAGTCGTCATACTCCACGTTCTCGGGACCTGTTGGACGCTCATTTTTTCCTTTTTTTTTTTAAACACCTAAACATTTCAAATTCACTACACACTTTTCCATATTTGCTGCAACACATTTTTATCAAAACAGTTTTTTTTTCTTTCTTTTTTTTCTAACACACTAAAACGAAATGTTAACCAGATAGGGATACTACCCCTTCCTTTGCCATGAGCACCTCCCTGTATGCGTCCCCGCTGTGTCAGGAGAGAGCAAAGAAAACAAATAACATTTCTTTTAACTTGGACGCAGAACTGTCCTATGAATTGCACAACGGTGCATCGAATTCCCAGTAGTCCATGCCATCTCCTGTGGCCGGTGTTCCAACAACTCAGCAAAGACTCCACAGCCGTGAAGTCCTGGGATTCTTGGGGTGTCTCTATGAGTCCCTTTTTCAGGACAAGCAATTACTGCCACGGCGTAGTAACCCCGGGGCAGTACTCCTTATAATAAGAGACCCAGTCTCCTTCTTGTAGAGCCCGGCCATGATGGATGGACGCCACTTTTAAACACACTTTCTCACCAGTGGCGCAATCCCAAATGAAGCCATATCCTTTTTCCTGATTCGCGTGCACCAGCCTCCTGATGGAACGTGGAACCGCCATGCCAGCCTCTCCTTTTTCATGAAGTAGCCCCCAAATCTCCTGCTCTCTGGCCTTCTTTCCTTCCATGACCTCCGCAACCCAAGCGACTAGAGTACCGCCGGCGGGACCGGGGGCACGCTCACCTTCACAGCCGCCGCAGCTCCCAGAAGGCTCTCCCACCGCTCCCTCTCCTGTCGTTGACCTTCACTCCACCATCCGGCAGAGCCGGCCTCCAGGCCCATCAGTTCCGTGGGGAGACTCCCTGGGCAGGTCTCCCAGCGAGTCTCCATTTCTTGGCGCCACCGCCATTCCAGGTGCCTGATACCCCGGCAGCTGCGACGTCTCATGCCGCCCGGGGTCCAGTAGCCGAATGGCGCCAAACAGCCGCAGCAGGTCTCTCCAGATGAACACCACTTCCCCCAGGGGTGTATTTGACATAGCCCTGGGTCATCCAGTTCAGTTGTAAATGCCTGTGTCTCCTTCTTTTGGTGCCAAATTACCACAGCCATTTTTAACAAAGCACTTTTCCGCTCCGGATCCGCTTGTTAACAGCTAGCAATCCACAGTCCAGTTTTTAAATTGTAATCCACAGGGAACGGAGAGAAAAAAAAATTCTTCACCCCACACAGCTTGGGGGCCTTTGTTACTTGATGGCAGGCTTGCCACTGAAGATGTTGTATTGGCAGCAGCGATCCTGCTGACTACGCGAAATGTAGTGTTCGGGCTGAGCGAGAGCGTGATCTAGTGTTGTTGATGCTAATAGGCAGGGAAGGTGTGCTGATCACACAGAACTGGGCGGGTGACCAACTTCTTGACGCCGACAGACTGGAGACTTGAGACAGAAATGAAGTTCAACAGGTCCGTGTTTATTCACCGTTCTTTGACGACGCCCAGCACTTTGTCACAGGCATTACACACTTCCCTTTTTACACAGACCCGGGTACCTTCACTTCCTCTGTTTCGCTGTCGTGGCGTCCTCTGTGGCTCTCCTCACTATGGCTGCCCTAGGCACTTCCACCACAGCGCTTCACCGTTCAGAGTACACCGTTACTTGTCACTCACAGACCGTTTCTGTCTGCCGCTGCTGTCTTTTGGGCCACCCCCCATGACTGTCTCTCCTGTCAGATCCTCTCTATGGGCCCTCCGCTGCCTTTCACTTCACAGCAGACCCTCCTTTCTCGTGAGCTCCCCTGACTGACTGAACCTTCTGGAACCTTCCCTCAGCCTTTATACTACCTGCACTGGTAGCTCCGCCCACTATCACCTGACAGAGACGTATGACCAATGACAGTGACCTTGACCCCTGGCAGTTACATAACCACCTTCTTCTTCGCTCCCCACTGCCCTCTAATGGTCACTCTACAGCACGGCACCCATTTTCTCGTCTTCTCAGTGCTTCCATTCCTACACTGAGCTATCCCTCTGCCCCTCAACACAGGCAGATCCATCCGCCAGGTCAACCTCCCCACATTCGCAGGATAGAAAAGGGTAATCAATTTTTGGATGGTCTATCTTCAGGCTATGTCAAAACTAAGACTCATTCAGACATCTATTGTTTTCATGTGGAAAAAATGTTAAAATTTTCATAAGGGTTTTGAATATGATTTTCATGAGTATTTGGTCAGTGTGTCAGTACAAGAACGCAGCTCCAGAACCATCATCAGTACATGAGTACAGCACAGGAACTATCACCAGTAAACAAATATATCACTAGAACCAATATCCGTTCATGAATACATCACCAGAACTATCAGTACATAAATAAAGCACAAAGTTTAGTACATCTGTCAATTGCAGTGTTAAGGTCATGAACCTGCACATTTTGTCTCTGCAGACTTCCATCTTCTCCGGGTTCTGCAGCATCTCTCAACAGGATGCCCTTAAAAGTATCACTATAATGACCCCTGTATAAAAAATATCTGCCCATACTGTGCCCCTGAATAAATATTTGCCTGTCACTGTGCTTCCTGCCCACAATATGACCCTCTTATGGAATATGACTTCCATGCTGTCCTCTCTTGTAAAATATTGCCTTCACATTATTCTCTAATGAGATATAACAACCACACTGTTCCCCTTATAAACTAGAAGAGCCGCACTCTCAACCCTTATTAACTGTCCTCTTATTTAAAATATATTGCATTCACACCATTGTCCCTAATGTATTGTGGCCTATATTCTGTCTCCTTCACACTGTTTCCCCTCATGCTGCCACTGTCTCCACACTACCGCGTCTTCATTGTCCACCTCCCCATACTGTGCCCCCTCTTAATACTGTATTTCTTCCTCATACTATCCCCCCAACACTGCCCCATTTCCATACTGTGTTTCCTCTTTACACTGCTCTCCACACTGCTCCCTCTCCATACAGGGTCACCTCCTCACACTGCCCCTACACTGCCTCTCCCCATACTGCGTGCCCTCTTTACACTATACTTACTCCTCACACTGTCTTCCCACTGTGCACCCTTTCTATATTACACTTCTTTTTTACACATTGCCATCATTCCATACACTGCTATCTTCCCACAGTACCCGTATGATGCCTCTCACTGTGCTGTGCCCCATCTCCATCATGTGCCCCCTACGTACCTCCATATTGTACCCTCACACTATCATTTTATCTATATAGTGTCCACCCCCTTCCCACTATAGTAAAAGTTCCTTGTATCTTTGGCTCCACTATTAAGCGCTTACTGTCTGCCCCTTTTTGTCACCTTTGCAACGCTGCAGTGACGTCAACAGCATGATGACATGACTTCATCAATCCACTGCACATCGGGGCATAGAGCTGATTAATACTCTTCTGCTCCTACAGTGTCAGCACTTACATCTTCAATTGTATTTTCATCTTAAAAAGACAAATACAATTCAATGCAGGGAATGACGGCCAAGGAGAAAGCAAAACGGTGAGCTTTACTAGGGAAATATTCAGTTATTTATTTTTAATTGCATCCCCTCAACCACAGTGAGGTATGAGGTAGCACCCTAGGTGGTGACCTACCCTTGCCTACCAATCACCCCAGCCCTGCATGTTAATAGCAGGCAGCTTCAGCACTTGTCCACTATGCAAACAAGTGCATGGAGCTGCAAATGGACCAGTCACATCCAAAATTTACAGATATGATCAGTTCAAAAAATTCTGCTGCCGTTTGAACTTTCACTTATGGCTCGTGCATGTTGTGAATTATATATCATACAAACCTACAAGAAGCAAAATAAACATAAACCCTGCTGTAATTAAATAAGAAAAAAGCAAGAGTGCATTTAAAAAATGCAGGGTTCTTTGTAATAATGTCCACTATGCAAACAAGTGCATGGAGCTGCAAATGGACCAGTAACATCCAAAATTTACAGACATGATCAGTCCAAAAAATTCTGCTACCGTTTGAACTTTGACTTATGGCTCGTGCACTTGGTGAATTATATATCGTACAAACCTACAAGAAGCAAAATAAACATAAACCCTGCTGTAATTAAATAAGAAAAAAGCAAGAGTGCATTTAAATAATGCAGGGTTCTTTGTAATAAAGTTTTTGATAAAAAGTACCATAAAAGCCATCTCACCATTGACAAGGTGACTTTGATCGAGACGGTCCTACACTGTCTAATATTAAAAACCTTCCCATGTGTCAGAGTTGACCTCAGTGTGTGAATAAGGGCATTCACTGGTTTGGCCAGTTTCACCAGCAACACACTAGAATCCTGACAGCATGTGGCGCTCCCGCTGTAAGCAGGGTTGGACTGGCCCACCAGAGAACTGGAGAATACTCCGGTGGGCCCTGACTTCTTCAAGAGAGCTCGTAGTGCAAACATTGCAGCTGTTATTGGCCCCTTGAGTGGGGGAGAAAGATGTGCCCTCAGGATCAAATCCTCTGGTGGGCCCCATGTTTTTCAGTCTGACACTGGCTGAAAGGATTCAGAAGTTTACTGTCACATAAAGTGACTGCAGGCTTTAATAAGAATACCAGATATCCCTTTAAATGGAGCAGACAATCTGCACAAAAAATGCAGCAAAAAAAAAAAAAAACAACACAGCATTTATGCTATGTGGGAACATGGCCTAAAGGTCTATGGTAGGCTGCTTCTTCTCCTATGTGGCATTGCTCATCTATGTATGTGTATCAGGTCCCAACGTGACTGTGATGAATTTACAAATGCTGTATTCCAGTATACTAGCGCTGTCAGCAGCCATTTTCTTTATAATTGTGAATCTCTGACTGGGATGCTCATTAAAGAGTAAAGATCACTTAAGAGAGAATTCAGATCGCAGCTCCATCCATAATGCCACGCAGGGTGTCCTCTGCTGTCAGATGTGATTCCAGCTCATGCATATGACTGCTGCTTAGCACTTTTAATTTTAGGGATAGATGTTTTGTTTGTTTATCGCTCACAAAAGACGGGGATGCTGCTGTCAATACCGAGAGTCTTTGTTGAATGATTGCATATGTTAGCAATGCACCTTGCGGTGTGTATACAATGTGCTGCACTGAACAGAGACGTGCCACCGCTCCCTCATGCCCTCAAGCAGCTATTCCGTGTCTTTCATGTGTGACAGGGGCATCACTGGCAGATTGAACTGTGACCTCCCTCCAGCACAGCCGGGCATCAAACTTTTGGAACACATCAGCAGATCAGCAAAGACGCAGCATCTGCTTGGAGGCTGGAGAACATTAGTGATCTGATTCCTGGGCAGGTACTATATGCTGAATGGCAGGTCCTTAGGGCCTAAACAGGTGCAGCAAGCCGCTGTAAAGTTGCAGGAGCTAAAGAAAATGGAAATCACCTGCTGTCCATTTTATAGGATGCAGCAGTTGTCGGGAAAAATAAGCAATGGTTGCTATAAAGTTGCAAATTGTTTGTTTTCTAAGGATTTTTTGATTTTGCAATCTGCAGAATATTTATGTGAGTATAACTAATAACTAGAGATGAGTGGACGTGCTCTGTGATACTCGGATAACACTGGAGTATTTGGGCGCTCGCATGTGCTCAGCCCTTGGCGAGCATTAGCTGGTGCTCAAATGTGAATCCCTGTCATGCATGTTTGGTGCCTGTAAGGGCCGGCTCCTGGTTTTTGAGGGGCCCGTGCAAAATAGCCTCAGAGGGCCTCCCCTTTAACACATACCACGATCATCCCTAGCTAGGTCCTGGAGAATGATGGTTGAGGCCAGGGTCTTGAGTTTGGAGACATTGGAGGTTGTTGGTGTTGCGTTGCTAGGTCTGTTAGGTGGTCACCCCCCCTCCCCCCTCCCCCCCTTAAAGCCAGAACACACCTTTGTTGTGGGTTGAGAGCTTGAGATGAGAAGCCGGGAGATGTGTGTCAGCCAGTGTCCGGTGCGGCGGTGCTAGCTGCTGCAGCAGGAGCCGCTGGAGCGAGGAGCCACAGCAAGCGCCGGGGGCCACTGCCAGCTGGAGCTGCCGCAGCAGGAGCCGCCACACCACTCACTGTCTTGGAGCGAGGAGCCTCACTCAGCGAGCGCCAGCCACTCACTAGGTGTCAGGAGATGTGTCGCCCGTCGCCGGTGTTCGGTCACCGCCCGATCCCTCCGTTCCCAGAGAGAGGCGCACAGCGCTCTTCACAAAATTCCTGCATCCTCCGCCCGCCCCGTCCTGTCTCCGCCTCGTCACTTCCTCCCTGCGGCACACGCAACAAGAGACGAGGAGGGGAGCTCTCCACCAATCAAAGGAAGACACTCCTGGGCTGCTGGACAGTGGTTGGCTAACGGCACACGTCTCCTGCCGGCGCCACTGAATGAGATTCAAGGTTGCATCCCCCAGCAGCCAGACAGTATGTGGGCCCTTTCATCGCGCCAGGGCCCCGGCACTTGCCCGGGTACGCCGGGTGCTGGCGGCGGGCCTGCGCCTGTTGCACAGCTAATAAGAATTTAGGGATTGCCTGTGAGTCACCACTGTCATGACGTAGCCATCTTGGTAGTGGCAATACTGTGATTGACTGGCTTTATGACATCATCAGGGGTTATAAAAGGACAAACACTGTCACACTCAGCACACTGATGCCATTGCACAGCTGAGGGACCATTCTAATTGGAGGAAGAGAGTGCTTATCCAGTTGAACAAATCAGTCCTATAGTGTTGGTACTGGTGATTCTTAACCATCATACTAACAGCCCTTGTAAGGGCTACAATTGTGCTTTCCTGATACATTCTGCATTTAGCCTAGGTACAGTTGCAGGGATAATGAGAGTAGCAAAATACAGTCTCTAGGCAGGGCTTAGGGTTTGCAGCCTGTTGATAAATATATTGTCACTGGGCGGTAGTGGGAAGACAGGGGAAGAGGAACCAGGGCCCCTGAACTGCCCCTCAGGCTAAGGAGGGCCCTGACTTTCCTTAACCTGTGGGTACACTTAATGGTAGTGAGGCCCAAGTCCCTGACCTGTCCCTATATCCTGTTCAGCCCTGAGCTAAACCCCCAACACCCTCCCCAGGAGGTTAGACAGGGAATAAAGTAAACTGCACCCAAACCCAAGCAAAAGGTAATACAGACACCTCGGGGTAAATGAACTAAAAGACAAGACTTAGCTTGCTCTGCTGCAATGCTCCTGGACAGCAGAGTCAGCACTTGAGAACAACATACAACTGAAGCACCACAGAACTCTGTCAGCTCCTGAACTCCAGCTTGGTTGTTCTTCAAAGAGTAACAATATCACCAACAGTTAGCTGGTGCACCTGGTGAGCTTATATAGGAAGGTGGTTTCCACCTGCATAGATAATTAATCACAATGCAGTGACACCAGCTGCCACCGGGTGCAAAAACTGACATTAACACCCGATGGCCTGAAAGGAAAAAAGGTTATATATGAGGATCCAGATCTGACATCGAGCCAAAAATGGATCGTGACATATATATCTGCTGAATGTGACTACATTTTTTTGAGGGGAGAAAAAATGTGATATATTTTCACCCATAGAGTATTATGTGCTTTGTGATACATTTATGTAGTATATAAGGCTAGTTTCACACTTGCTTTTTTTTGCAGCGCGTTTTTCCCGCAAAAAAACGCATTGAAAAAACGCATACAAAAGCATACAACTGCTGCGTTTTTTTCAAGCATTTTTAAGAGCATGCATGAAAAAAACGCAGCGTTTTTATGCGTTTGTATGCGTTTTTAGTGCGTTTTTACCGCGTTTGCGTTTTTTCCAAACATTAGGTGGCCCCTCACACTAACCCAAACCATGACTTTACTAACCCTAACCCTGACCCTAACCCTAACCCTAAGCCTAACCCTAACCCTTAACCAAACCATACCCTGATCCTAACCCTAACCTTGACCCTAACCCTAACCCTAACCCTGACCCTAACCCTTAACCAAACCATACCCTGATCCTAACCCTAACCCTGACCCTGACCCTAACCCTAACCCTTAACCAAACCATACCCTGATCCTAACCCTAACTCTGACCCTGACCCTAACCCTAACCCTTAACCAAACCATACCCTGATCCTAACCCTAACCCTGACCCTAACCCTGACCCTAACCCTAACCCTAACCCTTAACCAAACCATACCCTGATCCTAACCCTAACCCTGACCCTGACCCTAACCCTAACCCTTAACCAAACCATACCCTGATCCTAACCCTAACCCTGACCCTAACCCTAACCCTAACCCTAACCCTTAACCAAACCATACCCTGATCCTAACCCTAACCCTGACCCTGACCCTAACCCTAACCCTTAACTAAACCATACCCTGATCCTAACCCTGACCCTGACCCTAACCCTAACCCTAAACCCCCTTAACTAACCCTAACTCTAACCCAAACCCCTAAATTCCATTGTCTAAACTAATGGTAAAAAAAAAACGCATGTGCAAAAAAACGCATACATAAGCATGCCAATGCGCACATATGCTCACCATAGACTTATAATGGGTGTCTTGCTGTAAAAAAACGCATTGCGCGCATGCGTTTTTTTGAGGCAAGTCAGACGCCCAAAAAATGCAACAGGTTGCATTTTGTGCGCCCGAGCGCATACCGCAAAAAAACGCATGCGCGGAAAAACGCGTACAAACGCATGTGTATGCACACATAAGCGCATCCCATGCAAAGTATAGGAAAAAAAAAACGCATGCGCTATTTAGCGCTAAAATACCGCGAAAAAAAACGCAAATGTGAAACCAGCCTAACACTCCAAAAAAGCATTGAAAAAAAATTTCTGAATTCAATTACTAATCCATACAGTATTACTTGCTCTGTCATACATGTCAGTGGTATATAACACTACAAAAAAGAGTTGTAAATTTTTTCCTGATTTCAAATACTCATCTATAAAGTATTACGTGCTTTGTGGTACATTTTGGTGGTATATAACACTCCAAAAAAGAGTTTAAAAATGTTTATGAATTCAATTACTCATCCATGCGGTATTACTTGCTGTGTGGTACATTTCAGTGGTATATAACACTCCAAAAAAGCATTGTAACTAGAGTTGAGCGAAACGGGTCGAAATAATTCAAAAGTCGCCGACTTTTGGCAAAGTCGGGTTTCATGAAACGAAACCCGACCCTAGGATGAGGTCGGCCACGAGGTCGGCGACTTACGCGCCAAAGTCGCATTTCAAAAGTTTGTTTTGCGCTCTTTTTCAGCCAATCAGGATCCACGGACACTGTGGGCAACGTGATGACATAGGCACGGGTCACCACCATCTTTCAGAAGGGCATGCAAGTGATTGGCTTGCTTTGGTGGGCGTCACAGGGGGTATAAAAGGGCGTGCACGCCGACCGCCATCTTACTTCTGCCGATCTTAGTATAGGGAGAGGTTGCTGCTGATTCTGTAGGGAGAGCGTTAGGCAGGGAAGAAGACAAAAAAACTGCTTCTGCTGCTAGCGATTTGGCCTGCACAACACACAAGTCACTGTGTGTGCAGTGCAAGGGGAGGCTATATTGTGGTGTATCAGTGGTGTTGGTTGTTGGGCTGCCTTTTAAGGCTTCCTGACACGCTGGCATTGCTGTTTACCCACTGCTCCGCAAACTGCTTTTTTAAAAGCAATCCAATCTCCCTTATCCTCTCGTCACTTTGGTCACAGGCAGCTGTGCCATCGAGCGTGTCACATAGCGCTCAGATATCAGTGGGCCGCACACAATCCACAAGTGTCCAGTGTCCAAAAGTGTACGCAGAGATTCAAAATCTCCATTATCCTCTCGTCACTTTGGTCACAGGCAGCTGTGCCATCGAGCGTGTCACATAGCGCTCAGATATCAGTGGGCCGCACACAATCCACAAGTGTCCAGTGTCCAAAAGTGTACGCAGAGATTCAAAATCTCCATTATCCTCTCGTCACTTTGGTCACAGGCAGCTGTGCCATCGAGCGTGTCACATAGCGCTCAGATATCAGTGGGCCGCACACAATCCACAAGTGTCCAGTGTCCAAAAGTGTACGCAGAGATTCAAAATCTCCATTATCCTCTCGTCACTTTGGTCACAGGCAGCTGTGCCATCGAGCGTGTCACATAGCGCTCAGATATCAGTGGGCCGCACACAATCCACAAGTGTCCACTGTCCACAAGTGTACGCAGAGATTCAAAATCTCCATTATCCTCTTGTCACTTTGGTCACAGGCAGCTGTGCCATCGAGCGTGTCACATAGCGCTCAGATATCAGTGGGCCGCACACAATCCACAAGTGTCCAGTGTCCAAAAGTGTACGCAGAGATTCAAAATCTCCATTATCCTCTCGTCACTTTGGTCACAGGCAGCTGTGCCATCGAGCGTGTCACTTAGCGCTCAGATATCAGTGGGCCGCACACAATCCACAAGTGTCCAGTGTCCAAAAGTGTACGCAGAGATTCAAAATCTCCATTATCCTCTCGTCACTTTGGTCACAGGCAGCTGTGCCATCGAGCATGTCACATAGCGCTCAGATATCAGTGGGCCGCACACAATCCACAAGTGTCCAGTGTCCAAAAGTGTACGCAGAGATTCAAAATCTCCATTATCCTCTCGTCACTTTGGTCACAGGCAGCTGTGCCATCGAGCGTGTCACATAGCGCTCAGATATCAGTGGGCCGCACACAATCCACAAGTGTCCACTGTCCACAAGTGTACACAGAGATTCAAAATCTCCATTATCCTCTCGTCACTTTGGTCACAGGCAGCTGTGCCATCGAGCGTGTCACATAGCGCTCAGATATCAGTGGGCCGCACACAATCCACAAGTGTCCAGTGTCCAAAAGTGTACGCAGAGATTCAAAATCTCCATTATCCTCTCGTCACTTTGGTCACAGGCAGCTGTGCCATCGAGCGTGTCACATAGCGCTCAGATATCAGTGGGCCGCACACAATCCACAAGTGTCCACTGTCCACAAGTGTACGCAGAGATTCAAAATCTCCATTATCCTCTCGTCACTTTGGTCACAGGCAGCTGTGCCATCGAGCGTGTCACATAGCGCTCAGATATCAGTGGGCCGCACACAATCCACAAGTGTCCACTGTCCACAAGTGTGTGCAGAAATTCTAAAACTCCCCTGTCCTATAGACACCTTGTACCTTGATTTACATTACTATATAGTTTGTTGGATTTTGTCTACATTTCTACCAAAAATGAGGAAGGCTGGTGGAAGAGGCCGTGGAATTGGGCGGGGGTTGGCAGCTGGTAATGATGGTGTTGGTGGTGGATCTGATGGTAGTGGCAAGAGCAAAATAGGACCGAATGCAGGAGGTGCTGACCCTGCGTCATCGTCTGGCTACATAAGGACTCGAACGCTTAGTTTTCTAGGAGTTGGCAAACCGCTTTTAAAGGCAGAGCATCAGGAAAAAGTTTTGTCTTACATTGCTGACTCAGCCTCCAGCTCTATCGCCTCCTCTTCTTCAGTTGTAAAAAGTAAAAGCACTGAGTCGTCATTGGAGGCTCATGTTCATGAACCACACCTTTCCTTGTGTCCTTCACCCCATCCAAGATTGAAGGATGACGCAGGCCATACTACTGATTACTCCAAGGAGCTGTTTTCACATACCATGCCTGGATTATCAAGTCAAATGGTGAATTACACAGGCCAAGATGAATCTGACATGGAGTGCACTGATGCAAAGCCGCTGATGGATGATTCTGCTGGTACATTCACTCAGAGCACTACATTGTCCTCGCAGTGTACAGAGCCAGATTTTGACCCTGATGAGACTCAGGTGCCCCTTCCCGCACACTATACCACCATACACGGTGACACAGAGAAAGGTGCACATGACATAGAAGAGGAGGTGATGGATGACCCAGTTGTTGACCCAGATTGGCATCCATTGGGGGAAGAGGGTGCTGCTTCCAATAGCTCAGATGAGGAGCATCCACAGCAGACATCGACATCGCAACAGCTGTTATCTGGCAGGCCCGGAGCACTCCAAAGACAGGTTCCAAACATCAAAAGAGTTGCTGGACAGCTTGTCCAGAGGGTCAAAAGATCACAGCGTGCTAGGCCGCAAAATGTCTGCCAAAGTAGGAAGAGTGCAGTGTGGCAGTTTTTTGAACAAAATCCTCATGATCAGGCCAAGGTTATCTGTAAGAAGTGCGCAAAGACCTTTAGCCGAGGGAAAAATCTGAAAAATTTGAATACCAGTTGCATGCTTAGACATTTAACCAGCATGCACTTGCAAGCGTGGACACAACACCAAACCTCAAGTGCCACATGTGCAACTGATCACAACGAAGGTAGTCAGCAACGCTACATTGTTTCCCCCACTGTAAGCCCACCGGTTAGCACAGCAGCAAATGTTGAGGTGTCATTGCAAGGCCACAGCAGTCAGGGAATCCCACTGTTATATCAACGAAAGACTGATTCTAGGCCATCAGAAAGAACAACAACTCCATCACCATCATCAACCCTCTCTCAGTCCGCCCTGTCCACCGCTACTTCCACCATATGCAGCTCTCAAGTCCAGCTCACCCTCCCAGACACTATGAGTAGGTCAAGAAAGTACTTAGTCTCTCATCCGCGTACACTGGGTTTGAACGCCCACATTGCCAAACTAATCTCGTTTGAGATGATGCCCTTTCGGTTGGTGGAAAGCACAGCTTTCCGCGAACTCATGGCCTATGCAGTACCACGCTATGACCTACCCAGTCGCCACTTCTTCTCTCGCAAAGCCATCCCAGCCCTCCACCATCATGTGAAAGACCGCATTGTCCATGCACTCAAGCAGTCAGTGAGCGGAAAGGTGCACCTCACAACTGATGCATGGTCCAGTTGGCATGGCCAGGGCCGTTACGTGTCCATCACTGCGCACTGGGTTAATGTGGTGGATGCAGGGTCCACAGGGGACAGCGGTGGTGGGACAGTGCTGCCTAGCCCACGGTATAGGAAACAGTTGGCTGTAGGCGTTCGACCCTCCTCCTCCTCCTCCTCCTCCAGAAGCGACAGCTCGTCCACAGAGCGCAGTCGTACGAGCACTCCATCTGCAGCTGCCACTGTTGCACACGATGTGTCCCCCTATCGAGCAGCTAGTGGAAAGCGTCAGCAGGCTGTGTTGCAGATGATGTGTTTGGGCGACAGACACACCGCCGAGGTGCTGGCCGAGTACTTGAAGCGACAAACTGAGTCATGGCTGGGCAGTGTACATCTTGAGGCAGGCAAGGTAGTTAGTGATAACGGCCGTAATTTTGTGGCAGCCATAGCCCTTTCAAAACTCAGCCACATACCTTGCTTGGCTCACACCTTGAACCTGGTGGTGCAGTGCTTCCTCAAAAATTATCCGGAGTTAACAGCCCTGCTCCAGAAGGTGCGAAGACTGTGCGCGCACATCCGCCGGTCGCCTGTACACTCCGTTCGTATGCAGAAGCTGCAGCGATTGCTCCACCTTCCCAACCACCGCCTCATTATCGACATTGCAACAAGGTGGAACTTCTCCCTGCACATGGTGGAGCGGCTGTGCGAACAGAGGCAGGCCATAATGCATTTGTGGGAGGATACACGGCCAGGCACTTTGAGAGCAGACATGGAGTTGACAGGCGTGCAGTGGTCGAAGCTGAAAGACCTTTGTAAAGTCCTTCAGTGTTTTGAGGAATGCACACGGCTGGTAAGCGCAGACGACGCCATCCTAAGCATGAGCATCCCACTTATGCGTCTGCTCATGCAAACTTTGACGCACCTTAAGGAGCAGGCGTCTGCAGCCAATGTTGATGAGGAGGAAGAGGAGGAGGGAATCCTTGATGACATTCAGCCATTGTCTGCTCAGGGACCGCTCCTGGACGAGGTGGAGGAAGAAGAGGAGGAGGAGGAGGAGGATGATGGGGATGATTACTTAGGGGAGGAGGATGCATCTCGTGGGGCAAGTGAAAATGTTGGCGTGGCAAGGTCTGGTACAGGGTTTGTGCGTGACTGGAGGGATGTGGATTTGCCAGAAAGTGCTCCTCCACCCAGCACTCGCAGTGCATCATTGACACCGGGAACATTGGCCCACATGTCAGATTATGCCTTGCAGATCCTAAAAAGGGACCCCCGCATTGCCAAAATGATGAACGATGACGACTACTGGTTGGCCAGCATCCTGGATCCACGCTATAAAGGCAAATTACAAAACATCATGCCACAGGAGAACCTTGACCTAATATTGGCTAATAAACAAGCAACTCTGGTAAATCGGTTGCTTGAGGCATTCCCAGCACACAGCAGCGGTGATGGTTCTCACACGAGCCGTACGGGCCGGGGGCAGCTTGGCAGAGGTGTTCGTGGTGCACACAGCAGAAGTGGCATTGGAGACAGGGGTTTCATGACAATGTTGTGGACTGATTTTTCAAATACCGCTCACACAACTGGTAATACTGCATCGATGGAAAGTGACAGGAGACAGCAGTTGTCAACTATGGTTACAAACTACTTTTCCTCCCATATCGATGTTCTCCCACACAGGTCATTCCCCTTTGACTATTGGGCCGCTAAACTGGACACCTGGCCTGAATTGGCACAATATGCCTTACAGGAGCTCGCTTGCCCAGCTGCAAGTGTGCTATCGGAAAGAGTCTTCAGTGCAGCTGGATCAATCCTGACAGAAAAAAGGACCCGTCTGTCAACCCAAAATGTGGATGATCTAACCTTCATTAAAATGAACCACGCATGGGTTTCCAAGGATTTTGTCCCACCTTCCCCTGATGACACATAGGGTGACAGAAAAATGGCTTGCTTTGGTCCACCTCTTCCTGGTACTTCACCTATTTCGCCTTTTGCATCAGTTGAATGTCCAACATCAACATATGCCACTTTCTAAAACTCCCTAACTGTGCTGCCTCCCCCCCATGGCCGGGGTCACCACCTAGCGCACGACACCGTGCGAGTGCCGTTGCCCTGGACAGGTGGGTAGGCCGACTCTTGGGCGCGGGCACTGGCACAGGGTCCCTCATAGTGCAATCAAGTGTCTCTGACGGTGGTGGTGCACACCCGCCGTCAGACACACCGCTGTACTATGAGGGGCCCAGTGCCAGTACCGATGCCCACGAGTGGGCCCCCCTTGCTTGGCCAGGGCCCCAGCATTTGCAATCTTTACCTCTCCCTGCTCCTCCGCTGTGTAATCTGGGCCGTTAAATCCATACTGTGCCTGACACCGTCTGAGCCTGCCTCCTGAGACATATATTTTGAATGTGTACGCTATCCATACATGTTATCCAGGGATACGGTACCCTTTCTAACCTTTGTGCAATCACGTGCAATCTATACTGGGCCTAACACCGTCTGAGCCTGCCTCATGCTGTATAGACATATATTTTGAATGTGTACGCTATCCATACATGTTATCCGGGGATACGGTACCCCTTCTAACCTTTGTGCAATGACGTTCAATCCAAACTGGGCCTAACACCGTCTGAGCCTGCCTCATGCTGTACAGACATATATTTTGAATGTGTACGCTATCCATACATGTTATCCGGGGATACGGTACCCCTTCTAACCTTTGTGCAATGACATGCAATCCATACTGGGCCTAACACCGTCTGAGCCTGCCTCATGCTGTATAGACATATATTTTGAATGTGTACGCTATCCATACATGTTATCCTGGGATACGGTACCCTTTCTAACCTTTGTGCAATGACGTGCAATCCATACTGGGCCTAACACCGTCTGAGCCTGCCTCATGCTGTATAGACATATATTTTGAATGTGTACGCTATCCATACATGTTATCCGGGGATACGGTACCCCTTCTTACCTTTGTGCAATGATGTGCAATCCATACTGGGCCTAACACCGTCTGAGCCTGCCTCATGCTGTATAGACATATATTTTGAATGTGTACGCTATCCATACATGTTATCCGGGGATACGGTACCCCTTCTAACCTTTGTGCAATGACGTGCAATCCATACTGGGCCTAACACCGTCTGAGCCTGCCTCATGCTGTATAGACATATATTTTGAATGTGTACGCTATCCATACATGTTATCCGGGGATACGGTACCCTTTCTAACCTTTGTGCAATGACGTGCAATCCATACTGGGCCTAACACCGTCTGAGCCTGCCTCATGCTGTATAGACATATATTTTGAATGTGTACGCTATCCATACATGTTATCCGGGGATACGGTACCCCTTCTAACCTTTGTGCAATGACGTGCAATCCATACTGGGCCTAACACCGTCTGAGCCTGCCTCATGCTGTATAGACATATATTTTGAATGTGTACGCTATCCATACATGTTATCCAGGGATACGGTACCCTGTCTAACCTTTGTGCAATCACGTGCAATCCATACTGGGCGTGAGAACGGCTGGCGAGCTGTTAAGCAAGCTACAGCACCTGTCCAGACAAGTACAGGGATTCCCTAGCGAGGAGACTTATTTGATTGTTTTCTATGTTGGGACAGCAATTTTTGGGGAGCACTATACTCTGGAGAATGATAGATGGGGCCCACCATACACTGGAACATTCCAAAGGTGGACATCAGACACTGGAGCAGCATTTACAGGGCCCATTATACACTAGAGCATTAGAAATGGGGCCCATTATGTTTGGAGCATTATTTGGGCCCATAAGACAGTGGAGCTTCATCCATGGGGACCAACATATACTGTAGCATTATGTGGAGCTCATCATATACTGTTTCAAACATTATATGGGACCAATGATTTTGTATGGAGAAATAGATGGGCCTCGTCATGAGATGTAAAAAGTGAGGTATTTTTCATTGTACTATACCGCTATTTCTCTGCCGTATCGGAGCATGATGAGTTGTGGTATGTGTTAAAGGGGCGCTCTTTCGCCCAGGGCACATGAAAACCTGCAGCCAGCCCTCCCCCCCCACAAATTTAGCCAAATAACCCCCATTTTTCAGTGCGTAACTTGTATTATGAAGTTAATTAAGGTTGACAAGCTTAAGTAAGAAGAATTGATGCTTTTGGCATTCAAATGGGCACTGTAGGTGTGTTTCCTGTCCTCCTCTCACTGCCGACTTTTATTCCCCATTGACTTACATTGGGTTTCGTGTTTCGGGACGACCCCGACTTTTCCCTATAATCGGACGATCTTGCTCGACCCGACTTTTGGAAAAGTCGGGTTTCACGAAATGAAACGCGACCCTAAAAAACCAAAAGTCGCTCAACTCTAATTGTAACTTTTTAAGGATTAAATTACTCATGTCTAAAGTATTATGTGCTTTGTGGTACATTTTGGTTACATATAACACTGCAAAAAAGCGTTGAAATTTTTTTCTGTATTCAGTTACTCATCCATACAGCATTACGTGCTATGTAGTACATTTCAGTGGTATACTGTATAACACTACAAAAAAGAGTTGTAAATTTTTTCTGGATTCAATTAATCATCTTTAAAGTATTAAGTATTTTTTGGTACATTTTATAGTATATAACACACCAAAAAAGAGTTGAAATTTTTTTCTGAATTCAATTACTCATCTATACAGTATTATATGTTTTGTGGTACATTTTGGTGGTATATAACACGCTAAATAAGAATTGAACATTTTTTATTTATGGATTCAATTATTTATCCATACAATTTAACTCTGTTCTTGTTACATTACAGCGGTATATAAGAAAAAGTTCTGTGTCATTTTTTAGTCATCTACACAGTTTAGTACAGTTTTTGTTTCATTATGATGGTATATAAAACTCCAAAAATCCCCTTCCATAAATTTTAAGGATTCAATTATTCATCCATCCACTACCGGTGACATCACCTCAACCAACACGGAACTGCTGCAACCCACCAACCTACTGTCTCCTTCCCAACCTTACTGTATCATGTAAGCCCGAAAGGGCTGGGTGCTCTCCCCTCTGTATCAGTCTGTCATTGTTAGTTTGTTTACTGTAAGTGATATCTGTAATTTTTATGTAACCCCTTCTCATGTACAGCACCATGGAATCAATGGTGCTATATAAATAAATAATAATAATCCATACAGTTTATCGTGGTTATTGTTACATCATGGTTTTACGTAAAACTCCCAAAACACCTTACAATATTTTTTATGGATTCAATAATTCAATAAGCCATCCATATAGTTTAACGTGATTTCCATAAAATTACAGTGGGTTCAAATGTTTAAAAACCGCTTGGCCTTGTACAATTCACAAAATATTTTTGTTCAACAAACTGACTATTGAAATATATATTGTAGAACCTGCTTTGAGTGAAATTTCATTGGTTTGAACTAAACACAAAACTTTGCCTCCTACAGGTGTACAAATTTGGTCACTTTGCACCCTGCCTAGTACCACTTAATGACCAACATGTGGACAAGCGTTTATGGCCAGGGACACCACATTCACTGAGTGAACACTGGATGAACATTATGGAGGCTGGGGGTGAGTCCCACCCTGGCACGGCACATGTGCTACCGACCCCGAGGATTGATGGCCTTACTTCTATCAGGATTTCCTCCACCACCTACAACAGTTCCTACACCCCCTCCTGCTCCTCCTCATCCTCCATCTCTGAGCACTGTGGTACAGTAAAGGGTGTTTTACTGGATGGGAGATACATTTCTCCCAGCAGGTTAATGTTTGGCCGGGTTTTTCCATAAAGACAGGACCTGCGATGATGTCATGGTCACGTGATCAACCCATGTGATGTTTACCTCACTTGTAGGAGGGGTTATGGGCTATGTAAGGGAGGTTGGTGCTTGGCACATGGTGAGTGTGTCTGGAAGTTACAGGAACTTGGCTGGACTTAGCCTGAACTTGTATACAGGATCCCCGTGCTGCAGGACTATAGCAGCAAGACTCAACAACCCTGGGAATGGCACCTGGCGGATGCCACGGACCTGGCAGTCACTTAGTTAAGCCTGTCCCGTTCAAGGGGTGAGTCTGGGACCAGTTGTTCTCCAAGCTGTAGTATATTTATGTTTTTCCTTACTTTCTGTTAACCTGCTGTTTGCAACGTGACATTAAACCACTGAAATTGGACTTTAAGCCTGTGTGTTGCCTCGTTACTGCAGCCCTGCCACTACCTACCAGAGCGAATTCCTCCAGCACACATCAGCTGGAAGTTCTGCAGCACTGCCTCAGCAAAACAGCAACAGGCTCTGCTGAAGCTTATTTGACTAGGAGACAAACCACACACCACGGCACAGTTATTGAATGGAATAACAGACCAGACAGATCTGTGGTTCTTGCAGCTGAATCTACAATCAGGCATGTGTGTTAATAGCTGTAACCTGTTGGCAGCTGTGAAGCTTGACAAGCTCACACGCGTACCATGCTTGGACCACGTGCTCAATTTGTTAGTTCAGCCGTTTCTGAAAACATACCTATATTTGCCAGAGCTTCTGGTCAAGATAGGCCACATCAGCGGCCATTTCCGCAAGTCAGCTACAGCTGCCACCGCTCTAGCAGTGCTACAGCAAAAGGGAAAACTTTTAAAGATGTCAAGCAATACCTGGCTGACAAAACCAGCATATTCCATAATTCCTCTGTGACCTTCAGCTATTGGATCTCAAAGCTGGACACTCGGCATAAGTTGTCCCTTTATGCCTTGGAGGTGTTGTGCTTCCCTGCCATTTAGCATCTTATCTAAGCACGTTTTTAATGCTACTGGGTGGTCAAGAAATATAGGCGCTTTTGCCTGTCAACATAAAGTGCTGACAAGCTCACTCTGATAAAAATGAACAAAGCTTGGATTAACCCCAACTTCCCCACACCACCATGACTGAAGCACATAAACTGTTTTTAATCTTCGATATTTGAATGAGGTCTGCCAGTTGTTGCCTTCAAGTGTCTTTTGATGACTTTACATATCATTTTTTCTGGCCTTGCATTTTGTGCAAAACCTTTTCTGAGTGTAGGGGTACATTAACTACACTTTCAAAATATTTTAATGAGGTCCCTCAGTTGTTGCCTTCAAGGGTCTAAACCTTCCTTATCATTTTTTCATGACTTAGCACTTTGTTCAGAGACTTTATAAGTGTAAGAGCACATCAACTACACTTTCTTAATATTTTTATGAGGTCCTCCAGTTGTTGCCTTCAAGAGTCTATAGATGAGCCTGCTTGTAATTTTTTCCTGGCTTTGCACTGTGTGCAGAACCTTTATGAGTGTAGGAGTACCAAAACTACACTTTGTTCATAATATTTGAATAAGGTACTACAATTTGTGCCTTCAAGGGTGTATGGATGACCCTACTTGTAATTTTTGTCCAACTTTCTGTTAGGAGTCAGATTTCGGCCATTGCCAGGCAGGAATCTAGACCCTCACATGCTGCAGTCTCCTGCTCGGTGTTTAATGCTAAGGAGATTGCAGAGGAGATTGCTCTACAGCAACTCTCTCCGGAGGCTAAGTCCTTTGTCCCTTCTTCTGAGCATGCTCATGGGATGAGCTCCCATTGGAGTTCAGGAGTCAGGTGCTCAGGTCCTGCCCCTGATTCCATTGGCTCAGCCCAGGGCTCTGTAGATTTCCAGAAGGTCCCGTTCACTATAAAAAGTGCGCATGGCTGTTCCATTATGCGCTAGTATTTTCCATACTTGCTGCTGTGTGTATGGCGATGGATGCTTGGACTGGTGACTGACTTATTAAGAAACCCCTTCCCTATGATAATACGATTGTGTGAGTGTTTGGGCTCAGCAAGTAGCAGCGCTAGCGCCAGCGCGCTTATGCTCCATCAACCTCAGCAGCTAGCGTCCTGCATTGCGCTTGCGATATAGCGGTGCCATCTCTGCAGCACAGTTTACGCCGCGCTGCACTTGCAGTCTTGCCCGGCGTTCGCAGTTGCGGCGCCACGCACACGTCCTGTTACGGTAGGTCCTCTTGGATGTAGTGACGTTATTTTATAACTACTCCGGTGACCGGCTACCGCATGTGTGCCGATGAGTACCTGTGCTTCTAACAGGCTCAGCACTTTCCATTCTACTGTTTGGCATTGCAGCTCTGTGTCCTTAAACAGAGACTGCTAACTTGCACCTGGGTGATATATTACCCTGTGCATATTACCGCCATAATGCTCTGCATCTACTAGCTGTGGTTTTTCCATCCACCACATGGTGGACCCCAAGTGGCGAAGGCACTTTATTTATATTTTTTATTTAGTGTCTTCCGCCACTCCTAACATAATACTAGCGCCAGGGTCTGGCTAGAGATGGCAGACCAGCAGCAACTATTGCAGTGTGTGCGACAGCTCGAGGCTCGCTTGGCTACCATTTTAAGGGATCTCGCAGCTGCGCAGGCCACGGATGCTGCTGTTCAGGCACTCACAGATGCGGTAGGGCGTATGTCCATGTCCGCCCTTGCGCTGACAGTTACCCGCCTCCCATTGCCCAAAAAATACTGTGGGGATGGCGCCTCCTGCAGGGGTTTCATCAGCCAGTGCTCAATACACCTGGAGCTGCTGGCTGCGCAATTCCCTACAGAATGGGCCAAGGTGGCCTTTATCATTTCCCTACTGTCAGGCAAGGCGTTGGTATGGGCTACGCCTCTGTGGGATCGTGGTGACCCCGAGATTCAGACCGCTGTTCACTTGCTAACTGACATCAAGCAAGTTTTCCTTGGTCCGTGGGTCACCCATGACACCTCTCTCCAATTGCTCGCCTTGTCTCAGGGATCCCTCCCAGTTAGCCTATACACCGTCCGTTTTCGGACACTGGCACCCGAGTTGGAGTGGTCTGACAAGGCACTGATCCCTGTTTTTTGGAGAGGATTAGCAGAGCATGTTAAGGATGCTCTCTCCACTAGAGAGATCCCTACCACTCTGGAGGAGCTAATCTCCATCTCCTCCCGTATCGACCTCCGTTTTTCAGAGCGTGGTATGGAGCATGCTCACTCCAAGGGGAGAGGTACTCCGGCTCCCAACTTTTTTGAGCCTCTGGAGCTGTCCAAGCCAGAGGTTCTACATCCCGAGCCCATGGAGGTGTCTAGCGCCATATCTGAGACACGCCCGGGTCAAGAGTCCATGTGCGGTTGTCACCATCTATACGCTGCTTCCCAGGAAGACAGCGCCCCGCAATGGTCTGACTGTGAGTCGGTCGGCGAGACTTTTGTCACTCCTCGCCAGCAGCCAAAAATTCTCGCGTGGGCACACACGTCCAATGCGGACGGCCACCGTGGTTATAGGCAGACCACGAAGTCCCTGGCCGGTTCGTATCGGTGGCCGCACAGGGCTCGGGATGTGAAGAGGTTTATTTGGGCATGCACTTCTTGTGCTCGGGATAACCTACCCAGACGGGGTGTGGCGATGGCCGTCGACACACGGCAGCATTTCCCTGAAACTTCCGCTCCCATTGTCTCTCGGGTGTCGCGCCTCAGATCCAGCCACCTGGCCTCCGCTGATGCCTGTCGTGTGTCCCGGTTCACTGTTTCACCTACCAGGACATCAGGCTCGCTTTTGGGCGAGTCTGAGGGCTGTGCCACTGTCGGGCACGGGCTGGTGGATTGGAGGGCTCAGGGAGGGGGGCCCTAGGAGGGGGGTAATGTTAGGAGTCAGATTTCGGCCATTGCCAGGCAGGAATCTAGACCCTCACTTGCTGCAGTCTCCTGCTCGGTGTTTAATGCTAAGGAGATTGCAGAGGAGATTGCTCTACAGCAACTCTCTCAGGAGGCTAAGTCCTTCGTCCCTTCTTCTAAGCATGCTCATGGGATGAGCTCCCATTGGAGTTCAGGAGTCAGGTGCTCAGGTCCTGCTCCTGATTCCATTGGCTCAGCCCAGGGCTCAAGAGATTTCCGGAAGGTCCCGTTCACTATAAAAAGTGTGCATGGCTGTTCCGCCATGCTCTAGTATTTTCCATACTTGCTGCTGTGTGTATGGTGATGGATGCTTGGACTGGTAACTGACTTATTAAGAAACCCCTTCCCTCTGATAGTACGATTGTGTGAGTGTTTGGGCTCAGCCAGTAGCAGCGCTAGCGCCAGCGTGCTTATGCTCCATCAACCTCAGCAGCTAGCATCCTGCATCGCGCTTGCGATATAGCGGTGCCATCTCTGCGGCACAGTTTACGCCGCGCTGCGCTTGCAGTCTTGCCCGGCGTTCGTAGTTGTGACGCCACGCACACGTCCTGTTACGGTAGGTCCTCTCGGATGTAGTGACGTTATTTTATAACTACTCCGGTGACCGGCTACCGCATGTGTGCCGTTGAGTACCTGTGCTAACAGGCTCAGCATTTTCTATTCTATTGTTTGGCATTGCAGCTCTGTGTCCTTAGACAGAGACTGCTAACTTGCACCTGGGTGATATATTACCCTGTACACATTACCGCCATAGTGCTCTGCATCTACTACCTGCGGTTTTTCCATCTACCGCACGGTGGACCCTGAGTAGTGAAGGCACTTTATTTATATTTTTTATTTAGTGTCTTCCACCACTCCTAACACTTTGCACTATGTAGAACTTTTATGAGTGTAGGAGAACCACAACTATACTCTGTCCACATTATTTGAATGAGGTACTACAGTTGGTGCCTTCAGGAGTGTATAGATGACAGTGTTTGTAGCTTTTGGCACGTTTTGCACTTACTGCATAGACTTTATGAGTCTAGGAGTACCACAACATGACAATTTGAACAAAATGTGTTTGAGGCCCTCCTTTATGTCTAATACAGTGTGTATCTGAGTCCCTGAAATTTCCAAATTTTTAATAAAAAAACAATTTTGGTTTACTTAATTATTTTTAAAAATACTTTTTAATTTTTCACTTATATAGCAGCTATTATACAGGAAAGAATGTTTCTTAATATTTTTTTCCTGTAAACTCCAATTTTTCTTTGATTTTGAATGTTTTATTGTCAGTCCTTAAGGGGGAGTACAAGTGTGACACCATTGTTCTCAGCAGGGGTGGATTAAGGGTAGCCAGGGCCCCGGACTGTTCAGACTCTGTGGACCCCCGGTCATGTGACGGGGTCATGCGACGGGGTCATGCAATGGGGTCATCATATACCTGAAACAGATTATTCCAGAAAAATAGTTGCTGATTGAAACTATAACCTGTCAAACATCCATTGATCTAGTCAATTTACCCTTCAGTTAGGGAAAAAAAAACACTTTAAGCCATAGTATTGAACAGTCCAGTTTTAATCTGTAAACAAGACTGTTGCCAATTTTCGCAAGTTTCTCATCAAAAGTGCAATGCAAAACAGTTGAAAAACATTTAAAGTATCACATTTCCAATACAATACAAACCGTCAAATCAATGACAAAAGTGTCAAATGCATAACTTATATAAATATTAAATATTATACACGCACATTTCAAAAGCTGCCAGAACCAGAAACTATAGATCAATGTATCTTCTCAAAATATCTAAACTCAAGCACAGCACTATTAGTTTCAGGTATATATTATTTCAAGTATAGTAGTATATGTTAGTTTAACCTTCAACCAAGGGGTGCTAATAGACTGGTCAACATCAAACACTGGGAAAAGGCCACACTCCAAGAGACCAATCTTAACCTGGAGCCAACATGCAAGAGAAATAGAAAACACCTCCAGATTAGGCAAAACTCTCCTTTTCTATGTAATAGAATCCATGTTGCTGCATAATGTAAAACTTGTTTTTTCTTATCTCCAGTCAAAAGAAAATTAGATAATGATGTAGCGCCTTGAAGCCACAAAGACTGACATTCTGGAATCAGCCTATAATATTTGGGCCTGCTGGATAGACTCCTATCCTGATCCTCTTCTAAACCCCTCCCAGCAAGGTATACAGCCCAGCATGGTATATAGCCTAGAATGGTATATAGCCCAGCATGGTATATAGCCCAGCATGATATACAGCTCAGCATGGTATACAGCCCACCATGGTATACAGCCCAGCATGGTATACAGCACAGCCCCCCGAGAATGGCCCCCCAGTCCAGTACTCACACTGATTAAAAAAAAAACACTCCTCACCTTCTACTCATGCCTGCGCTGCTCCGGGCTCCTGTCTCCTGCTCTGCCTGGTACACAGTGAGTGCGCGATGACATCATCACGCACCCGCTGTGTAGGAGGCAGAGCGAGGAATGATGGGAGAGTGAGCATCAGCTGACGCTCTCTCCTCCATCATTGTTTTGAACTGTACCGGCGTCTGTGATGCCGGTATAGTTCAATGCAGCGGCGGGGGGAGTCGACGTTGGGGGCTACCGCCAAGATTGACCTCATTATAATCCTCCACTGGTTCTCAGTAGTGATCTGGGAGTCAGGGATGCTTCCAAGGTTCTTCCCCATGCTGTTCCCCTTCTATTCAGCACCTTTTAGGCTAAGTGCCCACGTTGCAGATATGCTGCAGAAATGTCCGCATCATTTCCGCAACTCCCCAACGCAGGTAAAATGCATGCAGAATTCGCATGCATTTTCCCGCAAAACACAAGCGTTTTGCAAGCGTTTTTAGCTTGCAGAATGCTTGTGCTTTTCCAAGCAATTTGAAGCATCGCTTGGAAAAGTGATTGACAGGTTGGTCACACTTGTCAAGCATAGTGATTGACAAGTGTGACCAACTTTTTACTATTGATGCTGCCTATACAGCATCAAAAGTCAAAGATAGAATGTTAAAAATAATGAAAAAAAAATAAAAAATCGGGATATACTTACCCTCTGTCGGCCCCCGGAGTCCTCCCGCCTCTCAGTCACGCTGCCAGCATCTTCCGTTCCCAGGGATGCCTTGTGACAATGATCTCTGATGACATAGCATCACGCGAGACCGCTACGTCATCAGAGGTCATTTGCGCACTGCATCCCTGGGAATGGAAGATGCTGGCAGTGTGGCTGAGAGGCGGGAGGACTCCGTGGGCTGACAGAGGGTAAGTATTTCCCGATTTTTTATTTTAATTCTATTTTTTACAGGAATATGGTACCCAGGGCATGGAGGAGAGTCTCCTCTCCTCCTGACCCTGGGTACCATCCGCACATGAAGCACTCATTTTATGCATGGTGGGCATAGCCACATGCGTAAAGTGAGCGTTTCAATGCAATCCTATGGCGGCGGAAATGCCGCGATTCAGCAGAAATAATGAACATGCTACAGATTTTACCACTATGCGATTCCGCAGCGGTAAAATCCGCAGCATGGGCACAGCAACTGCGGAATCCCATAGGATTGCATGGCAATGCGTTTTATTAGCGTTTTTAAGTGTTTCCGCTGCGGCAAAAACACGGCGGAAACGCATAAAAACTGCAACGTGGGTACACAGTCTTACACTCATCTCAACATTTTCACTTCCCCCTAACCTCTTTGTAGTGTCTGACAGAAAAATACTTAGATTTACCATTGACTTCCATTATACTCGTTAATCAAAATGAGCATCCGAGCATTTTAGGGCTCGATCATCTTTATTAATAACCTGGTGGCTGATTAATCTCTATCCACTTTCTGTTATAATCTCTAGCGTTGCTTTATGAAATGAGGGTGATAACTTTTGGCAATGGCTTCCCCACATAACACCAGATTTTATGTGTTGTCTCCATAGGCCCATTGCCACACTGCCAACCTCCAGTTCATTGCATCTTCTGCAATCACAAAGCCGCTCCAGAATGTTGCTGTAATACCCCAAAGTTAGGGATTACAATAATGTTGTGTTAATTATGCATAGGTCAATGTGAGTCAGTATCTGTTACACCAGTTAGGAAAGGAAATAGTTAATTACCTCATTAAGCTAATTGCTAGTAGAATAGCTTGATGGCATACCCCAAAAATAGCTGCAAGTTTTCTTCTAGTCAGAGTTTAGCAGAGTTTCTGATTGAGCCAAAGGACAGCCAGGAAATCATGTGAGGGAATCTATTCCACTGTTCTAGCAGGCCATATGGAGCGGTCTAGTCAGAGGAAAGTGAAGGAAGCACATAAGCCAGTACTGGAAAAGGAGTGTGTCACGGATGCAGAAGGAGCTCTCAGCCACAATTAAGTCACCCATAGTGCAGGTGGGAATGTCTGTTAACCACATATATAATGAAGACTATAGGAAATGTGACATGGAGACCAGCTAGGGGTCACATCCTTAGAGGGGTGGAAGAACATTTCATAGTGTTAGCATTGGTCACTAGCTTTAGATACTGGAGGTACTTACTGCAATGCACTCTTCGTTTGCATTTGGTTCTCAATATCTGCTACCATTTATTGTCAGTAATTTGCAAACCTAGTCATCTGAAACGTGTAAATACCAACTATGGTTGTGATCCTGTTTGAGTGTGGTCTAAGTAAAGTTTCACCTGGTTTACTGTTAAAACCGGCTGCTGACGCTCCTGTCTCCCTCAGCACCAACACTACAGGGAACGCTGCCAACAACCACAATTATAGAGGGAGCAGTTTAAGTATTCTCACTAGAGAGAAATACGGACGAGTGAGAGGCGCTGAAACCACGCATTGCACACTGACAAATGATTCTCTATGGGCAGCTCCCATCAGCCGTATATTTCTTGCGCGTATTTTATGGGCCAAGACAATCACGGCATGCTGTGATTGCCAGCGTACTACGGCCGAAATACGCCAATGCATGTCTATGGGTGCGCAAAAAATACAGATTACACATGGAACAGACCTGTGACTTGCGAGAAATATGCACCCGGTGTCCTTTAACAAAAGCCGGCAATTCATTTTGCAAGACAGTAAAATCACACTGACATGTTTAATAAAGAAACAAAAGAATAGATATAGACACACATATATATATATATATTTACATTTCATAGAGTTCTACATAGCATAATAGCCACTAAATCAATTGCTGGCTTCTGTAAAATCAATGCAAAGCCCGACATGAAATGACACATGGTTTACAAACAGTAAACCATTTCATGTATTTAATTTCATGTATTTTTTATATGTCCCTGACTAATAATTAGATTATGGTTTGTGTGTAAAATTTGGGACATCTAGGTGTTAAACTAAGGGGTTAATTAGTTGGAAAAAAATGTGTGTGCTCCCGCGGTAAAATCGCAACTAGAGAGGGAAAGCAGGTGAGTGAGGGCAGATTTTAATAGCCTTGAGAGGTACCATTGTTTTTGGCCCCCCCCGGCTACAAAAATCTTCCCCCAGACACCCCAGAAAAGGCGCATCTATAAGATGCGCCTTTTCTGGCACTTATCCTCTCTATTCCCATTGCCCTGTAGCGGTGGGTTAATATTAATGGGTCAATGTCACCTTGCAATTGGAAGGTGACATTAAGCTGATTAATAATGGAGAAATGTCAATAAGACACTTATCCATTATTAACCCTAGACTATTAAACGGTTAAAAACACTCACAAACATTAATGAAAAATAATTTTCATCATATAAAGACACCTGGTTTTTGACAAGATTTATTCCTCTGCTAATCCAAAAATAAACCATTGACCTGTAACAAAAATAAAACAAAAAAGCAACCATATCCTTACCTCTCCGCTGGTCAGTCAGGTCCCCCGCTGCAATCCATCAGAAGGGGTTAAGTGGTCTACAATGGGACCAGTGCTAATGCGACCAGCCCGCTCTAAAGGGGGTTTTACACATAGCGATATCGCTAGCAATATCGCTAAAACGTCACTGGTTTTGTGATGTAGCAGCGATATTGCTAGCGATATCGCTATGTGTGATACTTACCTCCGACCGGCTCCCCCGCTGTCCATCGCTGATCGCGCGAGATTGGGCGGCTCCATTTCTCATCGTCTGCTTCCTGCTGAGGCTTCCTGCTGTGACGATGAGTGACGCGTGGAGGCGGGCGGGAGGACGTCTTCATCGCCGTGTGTGAAAGGTGAGTATCGTGCACTGCGTCACTGCTGCATCGCTGTGAGATCTTTCTGTGTGAAAGCTCACTAGCAATCATTTAGCGATGCACCAGCGATCCTGACCGGGTCGGATCGCTGGTCGGATCGCTGGTGCATCGCTAAATGTAAAAGGGCCTTAAACCTCTGTGCAGCCTCCCTGGCTGTCTGGAGATGAAATAATGAGCGTGGAAAAGTTTCTGCATTTTTTCCCATGCTCATCAGTTCACCTCAGGTCAGTCAGGGATTCCGCGCAGCCTCATTGACGTCACGGACTGACCTGAGGTGAACTGATGAGCGTGGGAAAAATATATACACGTACAATTGCAGCATGCTGCGATTTCACTCGCACGTATAATACGGCCGAGAAAAATGTTAATGGAAGCTGCCCCATAGATTAGCAGCGGTCCGAGTGCTATGCAATGTTTTCTCACATAGCACTCGTCCGTATTCAACACTCGTGTGACGCAGGCCTAATGGTGGAAAAAGGTTGGAAATTATTCTGCTAGCTAGGATATTTTTTCCAATGAAAAAACCTGGCATTTTAACATAATATAGACTATTAATATCCACTTATACAGTAAATTTGCATAGCAACAGCCTTCACACTTCCATCAGATGAAAAATCTGTGATGGCTGCAGCCCATCACTCATCAGTAGCTGCTGATAGGCTGCAGCGCTCATGTGACATAACAAGAGCATGTGACTGCTGGGAGATGCAGAATTGTGGATTTTCACTGTTTGCTAGTTTGCTGTATTCCAAGAAGGATGGTTATGGTGAGATAGTGCCTATTATAAGCTGCTTATACTCTACATTATATGTCATTATTGGATACTGTGCCATGTGATGTCATCAGATATTACCCAGTGGCACGGATTATCCTGCCAGTGTACCCCAGCATATGCAATGAGTCCACACTAATGGAAGATACATCCGGAAAAAATTGAAAATTGCTCTACTTATATTTTTGTTCTCGAGAGCTGCTCAGAGGGTGGATTCAGGTTCTTTATTGTGTCCCTGAAATCTTTAACATGAATTTAAATTAAAAGATAAAAGTTTTATTCCAGTGAGACCAGTCACGGGAGCCGTGATAATGAGATATGCAACCAACTTTTGCAGATCTATTTTCTTCGGTTGTAAATGACCCATTCAGATAATAAGCTACAGTGGAAACTAATTGCTGTAATAGAAGCCTGGGGATGTTGCCTTTAACCTTGGTTCATGAACAAAACTGCCACCAAACTTTATACTTAATATATAAATGAAAGCGGCGGTGTTCGCAGTGCAGCTTGACATCACATTACTAATTTTCAGCTTTGGTCGCTAGATATATTCATGAAAAAAAAAACTTGCAAAACAGCAACACTTGGAAGTAATGAGGCTCAGTGAAGCTTATCCTAATTAATCATTGTTCGTTATCTTAGCCGGAGCTTGACAACCTTGTTCTCTATTGGGTACTTTTTTCTTTTAAATTTGTAGCATAGGCTGAATTGGCATTAATACCTTTAAAAAATAAGTACCGGACCTATTGATTTTGTTTCCACTGAGAACAAACTTGTTTAGCTTGACGTATTTCGTAAAAGGGTATTTTTCACCAACCGGATTCTGCTACAAAGGTAGAAGAAAGATGATAGTCTAGGACACCGGTCATGCACAGTCTTGACGTTGCATTAGGATGCAGGTATGACACCACGGATCCAATGACATCTGGATTTGTGGCTGGATAGGCAACATTGGCAGCAATGGTTATGTAATTAAGATAATGTCAGCTGGACAAATGAGTGGCTAACAACTTATTACATGGTCATGTAGTGGACCCTCTATGGATAGGTACACGCATACCTAGTGTGTTGGGTCAAAGGAAGCCCTTGCCTTCTCTCTATGCCTCTTTATGGAGCTATGATTTTTGCTTCCCTGTTGTCTTCAGGTCATTGCCTAAGCTAATCTCCGAACAAGACTAGTGCATGAAGAAAAGACTGACATCCTGAGAGCCAGTCGAAGGTCACAATGTCAGCTGTACCAAGTCACAGATAGGAGCTGGTTAAAGGGTATCTGTCATCATGTTTTTACCACCTAATCTGAGAGCAGCATAATGAAGAGAAAGAGACAATGATACCAGTGATGTGTCACTTACTGGGCTGATTAGTGTAGTTTTGATAAAATCACAGTTTTATCAGCAGTTAATATGCTGCCAAATAGTCCTCCATATTCATGAACTCTGTATAACTCCAACTACACCACTGATTGGCAGCTTTCTGTGTGCACTGTGCTTAGGCAGAAAGCTGCCAATCAGTGGTGTGGGTGGAACTGCTAGATCTGCAGTGGAGAGAACAGTGATGTTATCAAAATGACACCAAGCAACCTAGTAAGTGACACATCCCTGGAATCTGCGTCTCTGACCCTACATTATGCTGCGCTAAGATGAGATAGCAAAAACCCAGTGACAGATTCCTTTTAAAGATTGCCGGAACTGAAATCTAAAATGAAGATAAATGTGTAGTCTAGAATAGAGTTGAGCGACTTTTGGTTTTTTAGGGTCGCGTTTCGTTTCGTGAAACCCGACTTTTCCAAAAGTCGGGTCGAGCAAGATCGTCCGATTATAGGGAAAAGTTGGGGTCGTCCCGAAACACGAAACCCAATGTAAGTCAATGGGGAATAAAAGTCGGCAGTGAGAGGAGGACAGGAAACACACCAACAGTGCCCATTTGAATGCCAAAAGCATCAATTCTTCTTACTTAAGCTTGTCAACCTTAATTAACTTCATAATACAAGTTACGCACTGAAAAATGGGGGTTATTTGGCTACAGTTGTGGGGGGGGGAGGGCTGGCTCCAGGTTTTCATGTGCCCTGGGCGAAAGAGCGCCCCTTTAACACATACCACAACTCATCATGCTCCGATACGGCAGAGAAATAGCGGTATAGTACAATGAAAAATACTTCACTTTTTACATCTCATGACGAGGCCCATCTATTTCTCCATACAGAATCATTGGTCCCATATAATGTTTGAAACAGTATATGATGAGCTCCACATAATGCTACAGTATATGTTGGTCCCCATGGATGAAGCTCCACTGTCTTATGGGCCCAAATAATGCTCCAAACATAATGGGCCCCATTTCTAATGCTCTGGTGTATAATGGGCCCTGTAAATGCTGCTCCAGTGTCTGATGTCCACCTTTGGAATGTTCCAGTGTATGGTGGGTCCCATCTATCATTCTCCAGAGTATAGTGCTCCCCAAAAATTGCTGTCCCAACATTGAAAACAATCAAATAAGTCTCCTCGCTAGGGAATCCCTGTACTTGTCTGGACTCCTCGCCGTCCCCATCTTCCATCTCACTGCACAGTATTTCAACTTTGCAAGTGCTGTGATCCTGAGCAAGCAGGGGGGGCCCACTCGTTGGCGACGGCACTGGCACAGGGCCCCTGATAGTACGGTGGTGTGTCTGATGGCGGGTGGGCCGAACCTGCACTTTCATCTGCAGCTTCCTCTTTGTCACCGTGTAAGATGGAACTGTATATGGGAAGGGTAACCTGAGTTTCATCAGGGTCAGATTCAGGCCGTGTAGCGTGCGAGGGGAATGTAGTGGTCTGGGTCAATGTACCAGCAGATTCATTGAGCAGTGGCTGGGCATCAGTGCACTTGTGTCGCCCCCAGGAGTACGGTCGCCACAGTGGCATTACCTTCTTCCTAGGGAGTGTGATGTCATGCTTGGGAGCAACGAACGATCTCTCTAGCAGGTTAACTGATTGGGCGGCGTTATTCCCATGAGTCATGACCCTCCAAACAGCTTTCATGAAGGCAAAGTGTTTGTTTTACGTGGGCAGTATGGTTGCAAAGCTGAACCTTAAAGGAATGTCCAGAAGGGTGTGGGGAGGAGGACCCCAATATAGTGATAGGGCCGGAACCAGGGGGACTGCCATCAGGGTTAATGAAGAAACCACATCAGGGGAATTACAAAGGGAGACATGCGATTGAAGTTGTCAGGGCAACAGGGGGCGGGGCGAGGGAAAAAGGAGCAGGGGCCGCGCTGAGGTGGCAGTTGGAAGGGAGCCGTACAAGAAGGAGAGAGCCGTGCGGCAGAGAGAGGACTGTGGCAACTGACGGTGTGGGAAAGAGAGACAGGCAGGAGACTGTAATAGGAAAATTTGAGACTGACCGAAGAGTGACGTGTAAGAGACTCTCCCCGGGAATCCCTCCCCGCAAACATTCAGATAAAGTGACGGCCGCTGATTCCCTCCGTGGTGTGACAGGACCGGGATCTCAGGTGACCACGGCGATGAGACAGAAATCCGGTACAGTGGTCAGGACACTACCCCCCTGTCTTCCCCCACAGCTACAGCCCCGTCATCACCGACCTCAGGGGACGCCACCTCGCTATAGGCGGCCGCAGAGCCCCGTCCCGGTTACTGAGGGGACACTGAGCAGAGTTTGTTAACGTTTATGTTTTTGGAACTGCGTCATGACCTGGCTGGGGAACAAGCGCCTCTAAACGGACGCCTGGGAGATTTACCCCCCCCGAACAGTCTCTTCAGGGCCTGTTGTGCCCCACCGTTCCCATCTCTTCAGGGCCTGTTGTGCCCCACCGTTCCCATCTCTTCAGGGCCTGTTGTGCCCCACCATTCCAGCTTCTTCAGGGCCCGTTGTGCCCCACCGACTCCATTTCTTCAGGGCCTGTTGCGCCCCATAATTCCAGTCTCTTCAGGGCCTGCTGTGCCCCATCGTTCTGGTTCCTTCAGGGCCTGCTGTGCCCCATCGTTCTGGTTCCTTCAGGGCCTGCTGCGCCCCATCGTTCTTGTTCCTTCAGGGCCTGCTGCGCCCCACCGTTCCGGTTTCTTCAGGGCCGGACGAGCACGAGTCCTTCCGGGAAATCGAGGATTGCAAGACAGTTACATTTGCAACTCCTGAGTGGTCGTGAACTCGAGTGACGCCCAGAAGGCTAAGTGCACTATAGAAAAATAAGGACCCTTTCTGTTTGAATGTTGTTGTTTTGCGAGTCCCTGCGAGGACAAATAGGTGTTTCTTCTTTATTTGATTGAAGCAGTTTAGCCCTTGTGGCTAAATCCCCACATTCAGTCTCGTGTCTCGTCACTGCATCCTGTGAGCCTGCTCGAACCCTACATTTGGCGTAGTCAGCAGGATGCAGTCTCTGAGCGTGGACAGTGGTGGCCCCGAACATGGGGAAGCTGTAAGCTCTGTAAATAATGAGGGTCCCCGTACCAGCATTTCATTGGGGGCCATGCTGAACAACCTGCCTAGATTCTCTGGCTCAAATACTATGCTATGGAGCTGGACAGAGCGGATGCGGGGGCTTTTTCGGATGCATCCAATGACCCCTGACCTGGAAGCTGAAGTAGCACTCATGGCCCTAGACGGGGAGGTGCGTAGGTCAGTGATGTTGAAACCTCCGGGGCACCGCAACACTTTTGAAAAGGTGTTGCAGATAGTGGAACAGACCCACGGGGATCCCACTAATGTGGGAGAGTTAAGGACCCGTCTGTTTAGCCGGATGCAGGCAGAGGGGGAGACGATTACTCAGTATATGAATGTACTACAAGAGTTGCACACGGCTATTGAAAGAAAAGACGGGGGACAGGGGACCTGTTGACATTACCCTACGTGACCTACTGGTGACTGGACTGCGAGATCCACTGATAAAGCAGGCATTACGGGAACGGATCAGAATGAATCCCCAAATAGACTTTTCAGAAGTGGGAAGTCAGGCACGAGTTCGGGAGCAAGAGCAGGGAATAGCGGTCCCCGTGGGGAAGGTCCGAGGTGTGGAGGCCTCCTCGAACACAGTTGAGGAACCTCAATGGGTGGAGGAGATGAAGCGAGAATTGAAAAATATTAAGAGTGAGTTGGCTGAAGTAAAGAGAAGAACCGAACCGGAGACTGGGCCAGTGTTAATCCCGGTCCCTGGGGGTCACGCTCTCCGCGGGGTGGTCAATCTCTACCGGCCCGGTGTTATGAGTGTGGAGAACCAGGCCACTTCGCCCGAGAGTGTCCGCAGCGTGGGAGATACCCACCCCGGCGGCCATTAAACTAAAGGGCTCCGGGCTGGGGGGACGCCGCTCGGAGCCGAAAACCACAACTAGGGGTGGTGGAGGTCCCGAAGATTTGGTAGCAAAGTGTCCAGTAGTTTGGGCAGAAGTAGAGGGCCGGGCCGTCCGGTGTCTGGTGGACACGGGGTCACAAGTAACCACTATGCCCGCAGCGTACTTTCAACAAAACTTTCCGGAGGCAGCAAGACCTCAGTGGGGGCCCATGATTAGACTAGTAGCCGCCAACCAACTGCCGGTTCCGGTTGCCGGGGTAGTGTGGGTGCAGGTGACGTTGTGCGGTAAACCCCTCGGCCGCAGAGGGGTGGTGCTGACTCAAGGAGAAGCTGATCAACGACACCCCGTCACCCTAGGCATGAATATTTTAAAAGAGTTTGGTAACCTGATGCTTAATGATCCCACACAAAGGACACTGAAACAGTGGGGTTCTCGCACAGCTCAGGGACAGGTATTCCAGCAACTGGTGCGAGGTGCGCGAGTGCATCGGGACTGCCAGGAGGGTGAGGCTTTGGGCAAGGTCATCGCGACAGCGGCACCCCTGCTTGTGCTACCTCCTGGACAGACAGTGGTGGCCCTGCCGATTCGGGCCCCGATACCTTTGGAAGGCGTAGAGGTGCAGGTGGAGCCATGTCACTCAGAGCACTTACCTCCTGGCATACTGGTGGCCCGTTCCCTCGCTACGGTGCGAAAAGGAACCGTCCTGGTCCGCTGCGTTAACCTTGAAGACCAAGAAACTATTCTGAAAGCACGGACTGCACTGGCCAAACTAGTAAAGCTTTTAGAAGAAGTGCTGCCCGCTCCTGCGGTTCAATTACGAGTACACCCCGAGGATCCTTGGGAGGTAACAATACGAACCCTACAGGCTCACGAAGTCTCGACACAAGAGAAGGGCCGAAATATTTTGGAGCAGATGCGGGCCGAGCTTTCTGGACTAACTGCGGCCCAACTTTCACAAGTAAAAGCATTGCTGGGACAGTACCACAAAGTATTTGCTAGTCATGAGGACGACTTTGGGTGTACCACCGCCATCACTCATGAGATCCCCACAGCAGGAGCGGCCCCTATCCGAGAACGATATCGACAGATTCCGCCACAACTCTATCAAGAGGTGAAAACTTTGCTGGCTCAGATGCTACAAAAAGGGGTGATACGGGAAAGTCAAAGCCCTTGGGCGGCCCCCATCGTGTTGGTCCGGAAGAAAGATGGTACACTACGATTCTGTGTGGATTATCGTAAATTGAATGCTTGCACTATTAAAGACTCATACCCACTGCCCCGCATAGAAGAATCTCTGTCTGCATTGGGCAAACAAACATATTTTTCGACCCTGGACTTGGCCAGTGGGTACTGGCAGGTGCCCATGTCAGAAGAGGATAGAGCTAAGACGGCGTTCATAATGCCCATGGGACTGTTTGAGTTTAATCGAATGCCATTCGGGCTGGCCAACGCCCCCGGGACATTTCAGCGATTGATGGAGCGATGTCTAGGGGATCTCAATTTTGAGGCCACGTTGATCTACCTGGACGACATCATTGTCTATGCCGCCTCCTTCGAGGACCACCTGAAGCGGTTGGGACAGGTACTCAGCCGGCTGCAAAAGTACGGGTTGAAGGTGAAGCCTCAGAAATGCCACCTATTTCGCTCTCAGATTGAGTATCTGGGTCATGTCGTTTCGGCAGAGGGTGTGAGGCCATCCCGGGAGAAGATTGCTGCTATCCAAGAATGGCCTACCCCCGAGACGGTGAAAGACGTGTGGGCTTTTCTGGGGTTAGCTGGATATTACTGTCGTTTTGTAAAGAATTTTGCATGTCGAGCTCGAGCCCTGCATGACCTGCTGAAGGGGGCTCCCGCTGGGGCCAATGGGCGAAAAATCCAGTGGCAACACCCTCAGGAAGAGGCCTTCCGAGATCTCAAGGCTGCACTCTCAGGTGCCCCAGTGTTGGCTTATGCGGATTTCTCTCAGCCGTTCATCCTGCACACTGACGGGAGTCTTCATGGGCTAGGAGCTGTATTGTCACAGGTTCAAGATGGCCGGGAGAGGGTGATCGCATATGGAAGCCGTTCACTCCATGACTCCGAGCGTAACCCTGACATTTACAGCTCTTTTAAGCTCGAGCTCCTCGCAGTGGTGTGGGCTATGACGGAGAGATTCGCAGAGTACCTAGCGGGCTCCGAGGTGGTAGTGCGAACTTACAACAACCCACTGGCTCATTTGGAAAACGCCAAGTTGGGGGCTTTGGAGCAGCGATGGGTGGCTCGAATGGCGAAGTACAATTACAAGATTATTTACAAAAGGAGGGCCGAAAATGTTCATGCAGATGCTCTCTCTAGGATTCGACATACAACTCCCGGACAGAATTGAGACGAAGAATTAGAAGGAGAGGAAATACCGTTTGCTCTTACCGCTGCCGTGCTCACCAACGTTGATGCAAAAGTATCTTCCCCCGAGGCCCATAGGGGCATCCTGGAACAATCTCGTGATAAGTGGATACAACAGCAACAAGAAGATGAAGAAGTTGGACTTCTCTGGACATGGGTCGCCGCTGGTCAATTACCCACTGATACTCAATGACAAGCTTTGACCCAAGACCTGACGCTGATGCTGCGACAATGGGAGAGACTGATTATCCGAAAGGGATTACTGTACTGTAAAATCACTTCGCAAACAACCTCAACGACTGTTTGGCAGGTGGTTACGCCCGGAGCACTACTACACGAACTGGCTCGAGAGGCTCACGAAAAAGGGGCCCACTTTGGAGTCAAAAAGACTTTGCAATGGTTACAACAGAAGGTTTATCACCCACGCTTGTCAGCTGTTGTGGACGAAGTTTGCCGTACTTGCCGCTTATGTGAATTGGCCAAACCGCCTGCTCAGAGGGCCGCAACACAGACGATTGTGACTTCAGAACCCTTGGAGCTCCTGACGGTGGATTATCTGCATATTGGTCCCGCATTCCAGGGATACGAACACTGCCTCGTCATGGTCGATCATTTCACCAAATTCGCTGTGGTTACCCCTACTCGAGACCAGACCGCGGAGTCAGCCGCTTCCGCAATTTGCAGGAACTTTATACAAGTGTACGGCTGTCCTCAACGTATACATTCCGACCAGGGAGCATGTTTTTTGGGGAAAGTAATGGAAGAACTACATCATTTTTATGGGATTGATAAATCCCGGACTACACCATATCACCCACAAGAGAATGGGGCTTGTGAGCGATTTAATCGGACATTGATTCAAATGCTACGCACTCTGGAGAGTGACAAGAAAGCTCGTTGGCCTGAATATGCTTCTGAATTAGTGTGGGTTTATAATAATCGGGTACATCGAGTAACAGGCTATACTCCTTATTTCCTGCTGTTCGGACGAGAGGGTAAAGGGATTACGGAGGTAGAGTTGGATCCCGAAGAGCCTCGGCCCTGGACCGGAGTGTCGTCTTGGGTACGAAATCATCGCCACAAGTTGCAAACTCTTCACCGAATTGTACATACCAAACTTCAAGACTGGGAACACCCAGGGAAGAATACAACTTTTTCCCCCCATCTCCAAAGCGGGGACCGTGTGCTTGTACTAGATCAACGCCCCCAGAATAAACTAGAGTCACGTTGGGAAGAAAGTCCTTATCGGGTACTACGCCGTATCCATCCAGAAGGACCTGTGTACGAAATACGGCCCGAGCAGAATGAAACACTGCCCACCCGCATTGTGCATCGTAATATGTTACGCCCGTGTATTTCCACCGACCCGAAGCAACGGGAACCCGTCCCTAAGACATCCGAACCGGAGTCCATATGCTGGGACTCAGATGACGAGGATTTCCCTCCAGTTTCCAAGGGCCCTCCACCCAATAATGAGCCAGTTGACACAATTAACCCACCGGCATCCACCACCCCCGAAGATTCCACCCCAGTTGAACTGAGACGCTCCGAGGACCCCATATAGTGATAGGGCCGGAACCAGGGGGACCGCCATCAGGGTTAATGAAGAAACCACATCAGGGGAATTACAAAGGGAGACATGCGATTGAAATTGTAAGGGCAACAGGGGGCGGGGCGAGGGAATAAGGAGCAGGGGCCGCGCTGAGGTGGCAGTTGGAAGGGAGCCGTACAAGAAGGAGAGAGCCGTGCGGCAGAGAGAGGACTGTGGCAACTGACGGTGTGGGAAAGAGAGACAGGCAGGAGACTGTAATAGGAAAATTTGAGACTGACCGAAGAGTGACGTGTAAGAGACTCTCCCCGGGAATCCCTCCCCGCAAACATTCAGATAAAGTGACGGCCGCTGATTCCCTCCGTGGTGTGACAGGACCGGGATCTCAGGTGACCACGGCGATGAGACAGAAATCCGGTACAGTGGTCAGGACACTACCCCCCTGTCTTCCCCCACAGCTACGGCCCCGTCATCACCGACCTCAGGGGACGCCACCTTGCTATAGGCGGCCGCAGAGCCCCGTCCCGGTTACTGAGGGGACACTGAGCAGAGTTTGTTAACGTTTATGTTTTTGGAACTGCGTCATGACCTGGCTGGGGAACGAGCGCCTCTAAACGGACGCCTGGGAGATTTACCCCCCCCCCGAACAGTCTCTTCAGGGCCTGTTGTGCCCCACCGTTCCCATCTCTTCAGGGCCTGTTGTGCCCCACCATTCCCACCTCTTCAGGGCCTGTTGTGCCCCACCGTTCCAGCTTCTTCAGGGCCCGTTGTGCCCCACCGACTCCATTTCTTCAGGGCCTGTTGCGCCCCATCATTCCAGTCTCTTCAGGGCCTGCTGCGCCCCATCGTTCTGGTTCCTTCAGGGCCTGCTGCGCCCCATCGTTCTGGATCCTTCAGGGCCTGCTGCGCCCCATCGTTCTGGTTCCTTCAGGGCCTGCTGCGCCCCACCGTTCCGGTTTCTTCAGGGCCGGACGAGCACGAGTCCTTCCGGGAAATCGAGGATTGCAAGACAGTTACATTTGCAACCCCTGAGTGGTCGTGAACTCGAGTGACGCCCAGAAGGCTAAGTGCACTATAGAAAAATAAGGACCCTTTCTGTTTGAATGTTGTTGTTTTGCGAGTCCCTGCAAGGACAAATAGGTGTTTCTTCTTTATTTGATTGAAGCAGTTTAGCCCTTGTGGCTTTAAATTTATAAAAGTTTATTTCATCCCCACATTCAGTCTCGTGTCTCGTCACTGCATCCTGTGAGCCTGCTCGAACCCTACAAGGGCACCACCAGGAGTGGAGCCTACGGTTAAATTCGACTCCACCTGGGAAACCTCAACCATGCCAGCTACAAAACAGATGCACACATCGCAAGCTTAATTCCGTTAACGAACGAGACTCCGTCATGCCCCGCGGTCCGAGTCCGGCTTACTAGAGGGACACGTGAGGCTCTGGCACATGAGATTGGCCAATAACTGGTGTGTCATGCCCTTACATGTCCGTGGCTGCATGTGCGCTACACTGAAAAGGCCAGCGTTTGTCGCTTACAGGTGCAGATAACCCGCTGAACAACATTAGTGATGGAGATCACTGATTACAATTATTACCCGCGAACAATGATTTCCCAGTAAGTGCAGGTCAACCGCAGTTCCGGAATTAGGCCTAACCGTCATTCCTGAAAAAATGAAAAACTTACGTGTGCAAACCACAGGTGCTGTAGCTTGCTTAACAGCTCGCCAGCCGTTCTCACGCCCAGTATGGATTACACGTGATTGCACAAAGGTGAGAAAGGGTACCGTATCCCCAGATAACGTATGGATAGCGTACACATTCAAAATATATGTCTATACATCAGGAGGCAGGCTCAGACGGTGTTAGGCCCAGTATGGATTGCACGTGATTGCACAAAGGTTAGAAAGGGTACTGTATCCCCAGATAACATGTATGGATAGCGTACACATTCAAAATATATGTCTATACATCAGGAGGCAGGCTCAGACGGTGTTAGGCCCAGTATGGATTGCACGTGATTGCACAAAGGTTAGAAAGGGTACCGTATCCCCATATAACATGTATGGATAGCGTACACATTCAAAATATATGTCTATACATCAGGAGGCAGGCTCAGACGGTGTTAGGCCCAGTATGGATTGCACGTGATTGCACAAAGGTTAGAAAGGGTACCGTATCCCCAGATAACATGTATGGATAGCGTACACATTCAAAATATATGTCTATACATCAGCAGGCAGGCTCAGACGGTGTTAGGCCCAGTATGGATTGCACGTGATTGCACAAAGGTTAGAAAAGGTACCGTATCCCCAGATAACATGTATGGATAGCGTACACATTCAAAATATATGTCTATACATCAGGAGGCAGGCTCAGACGGTGTTAGGCCCAGTATGGATTGCACGTGATTGCACAAAGGTTAGAAAGGGTACCGTATCCCCTATTAACATGTATGGATAGCGTACACATTCAAAATATATGTCTATACATCAGGAGGCAGGCTCAGACGGTGTTAGGCCCAGTATGCATTGCAGGTGATTGCACAAAGGTTAGAAAGGGGACCGTATCCCCAGATAACATGTATAGATGGCGTACACATTCAAAATATATGTCTATACATCAGGAGGCAGGCTCAGACGGTGTTAGGCCCAGTATGGATTGCACGTGATTGCACAAAGGTTAGAAAGGGTACCGTATCCCCAGATAACATGTATGGATAGCGTACACATTCAAAATATATGTCTATACATCAGGAGGCAGGCTCAGATGGTGTTAGGCCCAGTATGGATTGCACGTGATTGCACAAAGGTTAGAAAGGGTACCGTATCCCCAGATAACATGTATGGATAGCGTACACATTCAAAATATATGTCTATACATCAGCAGGCAGGCTCAGACGGTGTTAGGCCCAGTATGGATTGCACGTGATTGCACAAAGGTTAGAAAAGGTACCGTATCCCCAGATAACATGTATGGATAGCGTACACATTCAAAATATATGTCTATACATCAGGAGGCAGGCTCAGACGGTGTTAGGCCCAGTATGGATTGCACGTGATTGCACAAAGGTTAGAAAGGGTACCGTATCCCCTATTAACATGTATGGATAGCGTACACATTCAAAATATGTCTATACATCAGGAGGCAGGCTCAGACGGTGTTAGGCCCAGTATGCATTGCACGTGATTGCACAAAGGTTAGAAAGGGTACCGTATCCCCAGATAACATGTATAGATGGCGTACACATTCAAAATATATGTCTATACATCAGGAGGCAGGCTCAGACGGTGTTAGGCCCAGTATGGATTGCACATGATTGCACAAAGGTTAGAAAGGGTACCGTATCCCCAGATAACATGTATGGATAGCGTACACATTCAAAATATATGTCTATACATCAGGAGGCAGGCTTAAACGGTGTCAGGCACAGTATGGATTTGACGGCCCAGACTACACAGCGGAGGAGCAGGGAGAGGTAAAGATTGCAAATGCTGGGGCCCTGCCCAAGCAAGGTGGGCCCACTCATGGGGGTCGGTACTGGCACTGGGCCCCTCATAGTATGGCGGTGTGTCTGACGGCGGGTGTGCACCACCACCGTCAGAGACACTTGATTGCACTATGAGGGACCCTGTGCCAGTGCCCACACCCAAGAGTCGGCCTACCCACCTGTCAAGGGCAACGGCACTCGCACGGTGTCGTGCGCTAGGTGGTGACCCCGGCCATGGGGGGGGAGGCAGCACATTTAGGGAGTTTTAGAAAGTGGCATATGTTGATGTTGGACATTCAGCTGATGCAAAAGGTGAAATAGGTCAAGTCCCAGGAAGAGGTGGACCAAAGCAAGCCATTTTTCTGTCACCCTATGTGTCATCAGGGGAAGGTGGGACAAAATCCTTGGAAACCCATGCGTGGTTCATTTTAATGAAGGTTAGATCATCCACATTTTGGGTTGACAGACGGGTCCTTTTTTCTGTCAGGATTGATCCAGCTGCACTGAAGACTCTTTCCGATAGCACACTTGCAGCCGGGCAAGCGAGCTCCTGTAAGGCATATTGTGCCAATTCAGGCCAGGTGTCCAGTTTAGCGGCCCAATAGTCAAAGGGGAATGACCTGTGTGGGAGAACATCGATATGGGAGGAAAAGTAGTTTGTAACCATAGTTGACAACTGCTGTCTCCTGTCACTTTCCATCGATGCAGTATTACCAGTTGTGTGAGCGGTACTTGAAAAATCAGTCCACAACATTGTCATGAAACCCCTGTCTCCAATGCCACTTCTGCTGTGTGCACCACGAACACCTCTGCCAAGCTGACCCTGGCCCGTACGGCTCGTGTGAGAACCATCACCGCTGTTGTGTGCTAGGAATGCCTCAAGCAACCGATTTACCAGAGTTGCTTGTTTATTAGCCAATATTAGGTCAAGGTTCTCCTGTGGCATGATGTTTTGTAATTTGCCTTTATAGCGTGGATCCAGGATGCTGGCCAACCAGTAGTCGTCATCGTTCATCATTTTGGCAATGCGGGGGGTCCCTTTTTAGGATCCGCAAGGCATAATCTGACATGTGGGCCAATGTTCCCGGTGTCAATGATGCACTGCGAGTGCTGGGTGGAGGCGCACTTTCTGGCAAATCCACATCCCTCCAGTCACGCACAAACCCTGTACCAGACCTTGCCACGCCAACATTTTCACTTGCTCCACGAGATGCATCCTCCTCCCCTAAGTAATCATCCCCATCATCCTCCTCCTCTTCTTCCTCCACCTCATCCAGGAGAGGTCCCTGAGCAGACAATGGCTGAATGTCATCAAGGATTCCCTCCTCCTCTTCCTCCTCATCAACATTGGCTGCAGAAGCCTGCTCCTTAAGGTGCGTCAAAGTTTGCATGAGCAGACGCATAAGTGGGATGCTCATGCTTAGGATGGCGTCGTCTGCGCTTACCAGCCGTGTGCATTCCTCAAAACACTGATGGACTTTACAGAGGTCTTTCAGCTTCGACCACTGCACACCTGTCAACTCCATGTCTGCTCTCAAAGTGCCTGGCCGTGTATCCTCCCACAAATGCATTATGGCCTGCCTCTGCTCGCACAGCCGCTCCACCATGTGCAGGGTGGAGTTCCACCTTGTTGCAATGTCGATAATGAGGCGGTGGTTGGGAAGGTGGAGCAATCACTGCAGCTTCTGCATACGAACGGAGTGTACAGGCGACCGGCGGATGTGCGCGCACAGTCTTCGCAACTTCTGGAGCAGGGCTGTTAACTCCGCATAATTTTTGAGGAAGCACTGCACCACCAGGTTCAAGGTGTGAGCCAAGCAAGGTATGTGGCTGAGTTTTGAAAGGGCTATGGCTGCCACAAAATTACAGCCGTTATCACTAACTACCTTGCCTGCCTCAAGATGTACACTGCCCAGCCATGACTCAGTTTGTCGCTTCAAGTACTCGGCCAGCACCTCGGCGGTGTGTCTGTCGCCCAAACACATCATCTGCAACACAGCCTGCTGACGCTTTCCACTAGCTGCTCGATAGGGGGACACCTCGTGTGCAACAGTGGCAGCTGCAGATGGAGTGCTCGTACGACTGCGCTCTGTGGACGAGCTTTCGCTTCTGGAGGAGGAGGAGGGTCGAACGCCTACAGCCAACTGTTTCCTATACCGTGGGCTAGGCAGCACTGTCTAACCACCGCTGTCCCCTGTGGACCCTGCATCCACCACATTAACCCAGTGCGCAGTGATGGACACGTAACGGCCCTGGCCATGCCGACTGGACCATGCATCAGTTGTGAGGTGCACCTTTCCGCTCACTGACTGCTTGAGTGCATGGACAATGCGGTCTTTCACATGATGGTGGAGGGCTGGGATGGCTTTGCGAGAGAATTGGCGACTGGGTAGGTCATAGCGTGGTACTGCATAGGCCATGAGTTCGTGGAAAGCTGCGCTTTCCACCCACCGAAAAGGCATCATCTCAGACGAGATTAGTTTGGCAATGTGGGCGTTCAAACCCAGTGTACGCGGATGAGAGACTGAGTACTTTCTTGACCTACTCATAGTGTCTGGGAGGGTGAGCTGGACTTGAGAGCTGCATATGGTGGAAGTAGCGGTGGACAGGGCAGACTGAGAGAGGGTTGATGATGGTGATGGAGTTGGTGTTCTTTCTGATGGCCTAGAATCAGTCTTTCGTTGATATAACAGTGGGATTCCCTGACTGCTGTGGCCTTGCAACGACACCTCAACATTTGCTGCTGTGCTAACCAGTGGGCTTACAGTAGGGGAAACAATGTAGCGTTGCTGACTACCTTCGTTGTGATCAGTTGCACATGTGGCACTTGAGGTTTGGTGTTGTGTCCACGCTTGCAAGTGCATGGTGTTTAAATGTCTAAGCATGCAACTGGTATTCAAATTTTTCAGATTTTTCCCTCGGCTAAAGGTCTTTGCGCACTTCTTACAGATAACCTTGGCCTGATCATGAGGATTTTGTTCAAAAAAGTGCCACACTGCACTCTTCCTACTTTGGCAGACATTTTGCGGCCTAGCACGTTGTGATCTTTTGACCCTCTGGACAAGCTGTCCAGCAACTCTTTTGATTTTTGGAACCTGTCTTTGGAGTGCTCCGGGCCTGCCAGATAACAGCTGTTGCGATGTCGATGTCTGCTGTGGATGCTCCTCATCTGAGCTATTGGAAGCAGCACCCTCTTCCCCCAATGGATGCCAATCTGGGTCAACAACTGGGTCATCCATCACCTCCTCTTCTATGTCATGTGCACCTTCCTCTGTGTCACCGCATATGGTGGTATAGTGTGCGGGAAGGGGCACCTGAGTCTCATCAGGGTCAGAATCTGGCTCTGTACACTGCGAGGACAATGTAGTGCTCTGAGTGAATGTACCAGCAGAATCATCCATCAGCGGCTGTGCATCAGTGCACTCCATGTCAGATTCATCTTGGCCTGGGTAATTCACCATTTGACTTGATAATCCAGGCATGGTATGTGAAAACAGCTCCATGGAGTAATCAGTAGTATGGCCTGCGTCATCCTTCAATCTTGGTTGGGGTGAAGGACACAAGGAAAGGTGTGGTTCATGAACATGAGCCTCCAATGACGACTCAGTGCTTTTACTTTTTACAACTGAAGAAGAGGAGGCGATAGAGCTGGAGGCTGAGTCAGCAATGTAAGACAAAACTTTTTCCTGATGCTCTGGCTTTAAAAGCAGTTTGCCAACTCCTAGAAAACTAAGCCTTCGAAGCCTTATGGAGCCAGACGATGATGCAGGCTCAACACCTCCTGCATTCGGTCCTATTTTGCTCTTGCCACTACCATCAGATCCACCACCAACACCATCATTACCAGCTGCCAACCCCCGCCCAATTCCACGGCCTCTTCCACCAGCCTTCCAAATTTTTGGTAGAAATGTAGACAAAATCCAACAAACTATATAGTAATGTAAACAAGGTACAAGGTGTCTATAGGACAGGGGAGATTTTGAATTTCTGCTCACATTAGTGGACACTGGACACTTTTGGATTGTGTGAGGCCCACTGAATATGAGCGCTTTGTCACAGGCTCGATGGCACAGCTGTGACCAAAGTGACTAGAGGATAAGTGAGATTTTGAATTTCTGCACACACTAGTGGACACTGGACACTTTTGGATTGTGTGAGGCCCACTGAATATCTAAGCGCTATGTCACAGGCTCGATGGCACAGCTGTGACCAAAGTGACTAGAGGATAAGTGAGATTTTGAATTTCTGCAGACACTTATGGACACTGGACACTTTTGGATTGTGTGAGGCCCACTGAATATCTGAGCGCTATGTCACAGGCTCGATGGCACAGCTGTGACCAAAGTGACTAGAGGATAAGTGAGATTTTGAATTTCTGCACACACTAGTGGAGACTGGACACTTTTGGATTGTGTGAGGCCCACTGAATATCTAAGCGCTATGTCACAGGCTCGATGGCACAGCTGTGACCAAAGTGACTAGAGGATAAGTGAGATTTTGAATTTCTGCAGACACTTATGGACACTGGACACTTTTGGATTGTGTGAGGCCCACTGAATATCTGAGCGCTATGTCACAGGCTCGATGGCACAGCTGTGACCAAAGTGACTAGAGGATAAGTGAGATTTTGAATTTCTGCTCACACTAGTGGACAGTGGACACTTTTGGATTGTGTGAGGCCCACTGAATATCTGAGCACTATGTCACAGGCTCGATGGCACAGCTGTGACCAAAGTGACTAGAGGATAAGTGAGATTTTGAATTTCTGCTCACACTAGTGGACACTGGACACTTTTGGATTGTGTGAGGCCCACTGAATATCTGAGCGCTATGTCACAAGCTCGATGGCACAGCTGTGACCAAAGTGACTAGAGGATAAGTGAGATTTTGAATTTCTGCAGACACTTGTGGACACTGGACACTTTTGGATTGTGTGAGGCCCACTGAATATCTGATCGCTATGTCACAGGCTCGATGGCACAGCTGTGACCAAAGTGACTAGAGGATAAGTGAGATTTTGAATTTCTGCTCACACTAGTGGACACTGGACACGTTTGGATTGTGTGAGTCCCACTGAATATCTGAGCGCTATGTCACAGGCTCGATGGCACAGCTGTGACCAAAGTGACTAGAGGATAAGTGAGATTTTGAATTTCTGCAGACACTTGTGGACACTGGACACTTTTGGATTTTGTGAGGCCCACTGAATATCTGAGCGCTATGTCACAGGCTCGATGGCACAGCTGTGACCAAAGTGACTAGAGGATAAGTGAGATTTTGAATTTCTGCTCACACTAGTGGACACTGGACACTTTTGGATTGTGTGAGGCCCACTGAATATCTGAGCGCTATGTCACAGGCTCGATGGCACAGCTGTGACCAAAGTGACTAGAGGATAAGTGAGATTTTGAATTTCTGCAGACACTTGTGGACACTGGACACTTTTGGATTGTGTGAGGCCCACTGAATATCTGAGTGCTATGTCACAGGCTCGATGGCACAGCTGTGACCAAAGTGACTAGAGGATAAGTGAGATTTTGAATTTCTGCTCACACTAGTGGACACTGGACACTTTTGGATTGTGTGAGGCCCACTGAATATCTGAGCGCTATGTCACAGGCTCGATGGCACAGCTGTGACCAAAGTGACTAGAGGATAAGTGAGATTTTGAATTTCTGCAGACACTTGTGGACACTGGACACTTTTGGATTGTGTGAGGCCCACTGAATATCTGAGCGCTATGTCACAGGCTCGATGGCACAGCTGTGACCAAAGTGACTAGAGGATAAGTGAGATTTTGAATTTCTGCAGACACTTGTGGACACTGGACACTTTTGGATTGTGTGAGGCCCACTGAATATCTGAGCGCTATGTCACAGGCTCGATGGCACAGCTGTGACCAAAGTGACTAGAGGATAAGTGAGATTTTGAATTTCTGCAGACACTTGTGGACACTGGACACTTTTCGATTGTGTGAGGCCCACTGAATATCTGAGCGCTATGTCACAGGCTCGATGGCACAGCTGTGACCAAAGTGACTAGAGGATAAGTGAGATTTTGAATTTCTGTCAACACTAGTGGACACTGGACACTTTTGGATTGTGTGAGGCCCACTGAATATCTGAGCGCTATTTCACAGGCTCGATGGCACAGCTGTGACCAAAGTGACTAGAGGATAAGTGAGATTTTGAATTTCTGCAGACACTTGTGGACACTGGACACTTTTGGATTGTGTGAGGCCCACTGAATATCTGAGCGCTATGTCACAGGCTCGATGGCGCAGCTGTGACCAAAGTGACTAGAGGATAAGGGAGATTTTGAATTTCTGCAGACACTTTTGGATTGTGTGAGGCCCACTGAATATCACAGCGCTATGTCACAGGCAGAAATTGACTAGTGTATCACAAACTACAAGGTGTATGTAGAATTGGGCAGAGTAGGAATCTCCCTAGAGTGCAGGTCTGTAAGAACGGAACCTTGTCCTCGACTTATTCTCACAGAGTGACACAGATAGCTTCACTCTGGCTGTGATAACAGCCGTTACACGGTACTGTGAGAGGAGCGTACACCGCTGTATGGTGTGAAAAAACGCACGCTCAGTACCTCAGCAGGACAAAAAAAAAAATTGGGATTGCTTTTAAAAAAGCAGTTTGCACAGCAGTGGGTAAACAGCAATGCAGCTGTCAGGAAGCCTTAGAAGGCAGCCCAACAACCAACACCACTGATACACCACAATATAGCCTCCCCTTGCACTGCACACACAGTGACTGGTGTGTTGTACAGGCACAATCGCTAGCAGCAGAAGCAGTTTTTTTTTCTTCTTCCCTGCCTAACACTCTCCCTACAGAATCAGCAGCAACCTCTCCCTATGCTAAGATCGGCAGAAGTAAGATGGCGGTCGGCGTGCATGCCCTTTTATACCCCCTGTGATGCCCACCAAAGCAAGCCAATCACTTGCATGCCCTTCTGAAAGATGGTGGTGACCCGTGCCTATGTCATCACGTTGCCCACAGTGTCCGTGGATCCTGATTGGCTGAAAAAGAGCGCAAAACAAACTTTTGAAACGCGACTTTAGCGCGTAAGTCGCCGACCTCGTGGCCATCCTCATCCTAGGGTCGGGTTTCGTTTCATGAAACCCGACTTTGCCAAAAGTCGGCGACTTTTGAAATTTTTCGACCCGTTTCGCTCAACTCTAGTCTAGAACAAATAGGCTTCAGTAAAGCTGGCTGCTGATCAAAACAGACAAAAAGGAAGTAAGAGAGCAGGGGGCACAAGAACTAAGTGTAGAGAGTAAAAGAGATCTAACTTCAATTCACAAATTAGTAAGGTGGGATAAGCAAAATGTCTCTGTAAACAAATTGAAATAGGCAGTTTCCATTGCTTTGATGTCACTTAGGTGCCATAGGCCAGCAAAACCTTGGAAGACAGTAGAGGACACATGGAAAAAGTAGGGTAGCAGAGGCATCTGAGGACAGTAGAGGCATCAGAGGACAGTAGAGGCATCAGTGGACAGCAGAGTAAGGCTAGTTTCACATTTGCGTCTTTGTGCGCAAGTAGAAAGGCATGCAAAAACGCACATGTGTTTTTGCATGCGTTTGCGTTTTTTATGTGCATGCGTTTTCTAGGTGTCACATTTCACAGGAGGAAAATCCTTGAAAAATCCTTGAAACAGACTCCACCAATGGGACACCAGAGGGCGTGTGTCATGGGAAGGTGGTTTAAACCAGTGTCAAAACATCTTTACTCTTAAAACGCATGCGTATGCAAACTCAGGCGTATGCATGTCCATGCGCACGCCTGCCTTCCCATAGACTGTAATGCGTTGTTTTGACACATTCCGTGCGCAAGCGTGTGCATGCGTTTTTTTGACGCCTTTGGGTGGACCCAAAAATGCAACATGTTGCATTCAGCACATCTAGGCGCACACCTCAAAAAAACGCATGTGCACGAAAACACATACAAACGCATGCAAACGCAAGACCATGTGTACGCCATGTTAAACATAGGTACGCATGACGCATTTGCATGGATGCGCACAAAAGCGCTAATGTGAAACCAGCCTAATAGAAGCATCAGGGGACAGCAAGTCAATATAGGCCACAGGAACAGTAGGGTAGTAAAGACACCAGGAGACAGCTGGGTAGTTGAGGCATTAGGGGGCAGTAGGATAGCAGTGATATAAGAGGAAAATAGGGTAGTAGAAGCATCAGGAGACAGTAGGACAGTATCTGCCACTGAGGACAGTAGTGCAGTACATGTGTGGCGCCCGTATCTATAGTGCCATAAAATGCCTGCTTGTGTAATACAATTTATCTATATTGCCAGCTATGGTGAGGGCTAAGTTCTCTGCTGCTATAATTTCATCCACACATTTTACCCCATCCCTTACCGAGTGACTGTGCACTTTTGTTTGAACCAAGAGGTCCCTCAGAGGGAAGGAGGTACTTCTCAGAGGTTGCAATGTGCTGAGCAGTGAAGATGTAGGAAGAAGTAGCATGATGGAGATCCTGCATGTGGAGAAAAGCTGCGTACTCTCTGAAAGGACAGCTGCATAAGGCAGGGCACAAAGACTACCAGAGTCTGCGCTAAATTGGAAGACTGCTTGGGTTTCATATAACAAGCATTAGAGTGCTATTGCTGGGGGCTCAGCCACTGCATGGAATCAGGGACACTGTTGTAAGAAGAAGTAGGTGTTCTGACAGAATTCATGTGGCCTGCTCACTGGAAGGGATCATGGATCCAGTAACTGTTTTCCTTGGACCCCTGTTGATCCAAGGAATCCTTTACCAGAGGTATAATTAGCAGCAGGAAGGCTACATTATGTCACAGAAGAGAAACAACCCTCACCAGACAGGTCTGACCAAAACCCTGTATGTGAATTGTATGGAAGCTTCTGGAACTGTTTGCAGAACTTCTGTAAAAGGTACCAACTGATCATTAGTATTATCTTGTCTAGTCCTGACTATTGTCTGCTGCACCATTCCTGCCCCAACTCCCCTGGGAGCCAGTCCTAGTTGGGAAGGGGGTTAATGATCTGGACTGTCCACCACCACCTAACTCCCAAGGCCCTTCATCAGTGTCCAGCCATGCCAAGCCGAACATCCCAACCGGCGTCACAAACCTTTTTATTATTATTATTATTATTAATTACTATCCTGTAATGCACAGATGTACCTCCACAGTAATAGTTGATCTTATGTAGACACTTTTTGATCACACCAAGAGATGTTAATCTTTGAATATTGGACCTCTTCTTTAAAGTGACAATAATCGTTCAGTCTTTATGGTCTTCTGTTGCTATGCAGTAGTTGCTGACTTCTTTCTTTAAGCTGATGTTTGCCTTCAATCTGCTGTTGGTATTGATATCAAGCAATAATGTATTTAGTGAAGTTGGCCATTTTTATCTTCTCTCGTGTCATACAGTTGTGATTTATGGACCATTCAGGGAGATCATTGAACCACTTTACAATTCATTCAGTACTCACGCAATGCCATCAGGTTTCGGAGGTGATCAGCAAAAGTTAAAGGATCCTGTTTGATGATAGCAGAGATTTATTGATGTATCTGGTATATACAGCATTGTTAGTTCATTTACTACAATTTACCATTTACTTACCGTACGTTCAACTGTCCCATCGGCCAAAGGATATTGTTTTGATGTAAAGAGGTGGCTTAGGCAAGTTTCTTTTTTTTCACAGAACATAATGGTGAATCAGTGAAATTAGCTTTGCAGAAGATTTGGCGTCTGACTGAGCCATATTTGCAGTAGATAGGAAAATAGATATTAAACAATGAAATACATATTTCCATAATTTAATTGTTTTATATAATAATAATAATAATAATAATAATAAATTTCATTTCCATAGCGCCGACATATTCCGCAGCACTTTACATTTCAAAGGGGATTTGTGCAGACAAGAGACATTACAGCATAACAATAATCACATAGATCATAACAGATACCAAGAGGAATGAGGGCCCTGCTCGCAAGCTTACAGTCTATGAGGAAAGAGGTAGACACGAAAGGTGGGTGGTAACAGTTGCCCTGATTGTTTGGACGAGCCATAATGTTAAGTGTGTAACAGTACAGACACAGAGGGCTAATGGATGCATAAAGCATGTGGGAACATGATGCGGGGAACCTGGTTATGGTAAAAATTTTGGCTGTACCACACAGGGTAGATTAGGTTAATGTGTTGAGGAGATAGGCCAGTCTGAATAAATGCGTTTTCAGGGTACGCTTAAAATTGTGGGGATTGGGGACTAATCGTATAGATTGGCACAGCACGTGTAAAGTCTTGGAAACGGGAGTGGGCGGTTCTGATTATTGAGGATGCTAACCTCAGGTTATCAGCAGAACGGAGGGCGCGGGTAGAGTGGTATACTGAAGCAAGGGAGGAGATGTAGGGTGGTGCTGAGCCATGGAGGGCTTTGTGGGTGAGGTTAATAAGTTTATACTGAATTCTGGAGTGGATGGGTAGCCAGTGTAATGACTGGCACAAGATAGAGGCATCGGTGTAACGATTGGTGAGGAATATGATCCTGGCTGCAGCATTCAAGACAGATTGGAGAGGGGAGAGTTTGGTAAGAGGGAGACCGATTAGAAGAGAGTTACAATAGTCGAGGTGAGAATGAATAAGAGAAACAGTAAGAGTTTTTGCAGAGTCAAAAGTAACAAAAGGTCGAATTCTAGAAATGTTTTTGAGGTGCAGATGATGAGAAGAGCGAGCCAGTGATCGAATGTGGGGAGCAAAGGAAAGCTCGGAGTCAAGTATGACCCCAAGACAGCAAGCATGTTGCTGGGGAGTAATAGTGGAACCACACACAGAAATGGCAATGTTGGGTATAGGTACATTTGTAGAGGGAGGAAACACAAGGAGTTCAGTCTTTGACAGGTTCAGTTTCAGATATAGTGAGGACATGATGTTAGACACAGCGTTTAGACAATCGCCGGTGTTTTCTAGAAAGGCTGGCATGATGTCAGGAGAAGAAGCGTATAATTGGGTGTCATCAGCATAGAGATGGTACTGGAAACCAAATCTACTGATTGTTTGACCAATAGGGGCAGTGTACAAGGAGAAGAGAAGGGGGCCAAGAACCGATCCTTGAGGAACCCCAACAGTAAGGGGAAGGTGAGAGGAGGAGGAACCGGCAAAACATACAGTAAAGGAGCGGTCAGAGACATAGGAGGAGAACCAGGAGAGAACGGTGTCCTTGAGGCCAATGGAATGGAGCATAGTGAGGAGGAGCTGATGATCCACAGTGTCGAATGCTGCAGAGAGATCCAAGGGAATTAGCATGGAGTAATGACCATTTGATTTAGATGTTAGTAGATCATTAGAGACTTTAGTGAGGGCAGTTTCAGTAGAGTATAAACAGCGGAAACCGGATAGGAGAGGGTCGAAAAGAGAGTTATCAAAGAGATAGCGGATAAGATGGGAGTGGACCAGGCATTCCAGGAGATTAGAGATGAAGGGAAGATTAGAGACAGGTCTATAGTTAGTGGCACAGTTTTGGTCGAGAGATGGTTTTTTAAGTAGTGGATGTATGATGGCATGCTTAAATGAGGAGGGAAAGATACCAGAAGAGAGAGAGAGGTTAGATATTTTAGTTAGGTGAGGGGTGACAGCAGGGAAAAGGGACTGGAGGAGATGTGACGGAAATAGGTCACTGGTGCAAGTGGTTGGGTGAGAAGATGCAAGGAGCCTGCTTACTTCTTCTTCTGTGACTGGTTCAAAATTAGAGAGTGAGCCAGATGCAGTGGGGGAGGGAGGACAGTGCATGGTATGAGGTGATTGGGAGATAATTTCCTGTCAAATCTGGTCAAATTTTCTTTGAAGTAATTCGCCAGATCGTCAGCTCGGAGCTCCGTGGTTTGGGCCTGTACTCTTGGGTTGAGTAGAGAATGAAAAGTGTCAAAGAGACGTTTCGGGTTATTGGACAGTGAGGTGATGGGGGTGTTGAAATAGGTTTGTTTGGAGAGGTGAAGGGCAGTGTTGTATGTTCTAAGCATAAACTTATAATGGATGAAATCTTCGTGTAGATTGGATTTTCTCCACAGACGTTCGGCGCACTTGGAGCACCGCTGCAGGAAACGTGTTTGCAGGGTGTGCCAGGGTTGTCGCCGTCTGTGTTGTTCTATTTTTAGGGGGTGCAAATTCATCCAGGGCACTTTGAAGTGTTTCATTGTAATGCTTCAATGCAGAATCAGGACATGAGAGGGAGGAGATAGGGGCCAATGAAGACTGCAAGTTCTTCATAAGTTTCTGGGTGTTAATGGCCTGTATCTTTCTATAAATATGGACAGTGGGGGTGACCTGAGCAGCCTGGCAGTTCTTGATAGAGAATGAAAGAAGATTGTGGTCAGAGAGCGGGAGAGGGGAGTTTGCAAAATCATCTACTGTACAAAGCCGAGAGAAGACCAAGTCGAGGGAGTTTCTGTCTTCATGCGTTGGAGAATTAGTAAGCTGCGAAAGGCCAAACGAGGATAGAGATAAAAGGTGAGTATCAGATGGGGAGAGGGGAAGAGCAATGGGGATGTTGAATATGGAAGTAAAGCTCCCTAAACATTCATTTTTCATATCTACTCTTAATTAATTATAGTATAGGGGTAATCCCACCACAGACAGTTATATAATTAATGCATGAAATCACTACCCAATCAGTGGTCATCTGACTGTGCGTATGCATAGCTGTAAAATGCCATCTTATCAGTGGAATCATTGTTCATATGTGATACTATGGTTTAGATGTATTAGAGGTAGGGTTGAGGTCTACAGACCCTCCACTGTGAAATGAAGAGAATTACTAACCACTGATGGACCTCGTTGTATCTTCTCCCTAGGGTTGTTTTAGTCCAGCCCGAGAATTCCCACAAATTTGACTGGGAGCCAGCCACAAAACTGTGATTGAGTGAGCATTTTGGATGTAAGGTACGTTAACCCCTATTTTGAGAGGTTTTTAGCCTGAAAAATTAGGACAGTCCTAGAAAAGTTGAGACTATAGGTAGCTATGCAGTGAGAAGTGATTTGGTGCTCTTGGACCTCAATTCATTCTCTGCGTCTGGAGGAGAAAAGGTTTTTCTACCAACATAGAAGAGGATTCTTTACTGTTAGGGCAGTGAGAATCTGGAATTCCCTGCCTGAGGAGGTGGTGATGGCGAACTCAGTCGAAGGGTTCAAGAGAGGCCTGGATGTCTTCCTGGAGCGTAACGATATTGTATCTTACAGTTATTGTTACGTTCTTTAGAAGGACGTAGATCTGGGGATTTATTCTGACAGAATTTTATAGGCTGAACTGGAAGGACTAATGTCTTTTTTCGGCCTTACTAACTATGTTACTTGGCACCTGATGTATACATGATGTATGCAAGAAGCAGGAAAAAGAATATCAGACAGTACGAGTAAAGCAAGTTCAAAATTAGCATCTGACGTAAATCTGTAACAGGGCCCTACATGCCAATTGTCATTTATAACGTTGGTGTTTTATGAAAGCATGTTACTCAGCTGCTCAGGCCCCAGATTTTGCTTCCTTCCCTATGGCTGGCTCCATTTGTGGTAGTCTTTGCTGGTTTATTGTGCATAGTAACTGGGCAAACTTTTCTGACATCAACACCTGAGGCCTTGGAAGACTGCTACCGGCAGTCATGCGCTGTCTGAGTATTGAGGAAGCATAGCTTTCAGCTACTGTTTGTATTACAGGATTAATCCAAAAAGAAAAAGAAGCTATGTACCAAATAAATTAAAATTACAAAGCTTTATTGAGATAATGTTAAAAACTTTCATTAAACCATATGCAAAATAGGGACAAAAATGTTCAAAAAACCACTCAAATAAGGTGACTAATAAATATCAGGAGAAGCCTATAATAAAATATTTAGTTAGTTTGTGGGAAAAACCTCACTAAAATAAGTGTAATAGGCTTGCAACAATAAGAATAGATACCCAAATAGGTTCTGAACATAGGAAAAAGGACACCTTCCCATATAATGCTATGTCAAAAAACTGGTCCCAAGATATAATGTGTAAAAATGGAGGCTCAAAAATACGCCCTAATAGCCAAAGAAATATGGCTCAAAGAAGTATCCATAGAGCAAACAGCCTAAAGGTATACGAGTAAATCAAGGTGACCAAATTGTAAAGAAACATGCATAGAGAGGTTTCCCTACATTACCTTAAGTGGTGGTGGTACCCCGATGCGCGTTTCGCGTGTTGCTTTCTCGAGGGGAGAGAAAAGTATTTAACATTATCTCAATAAAGTTTTGTAATTTTTCCTTATTTGGCACATAGCTTCTTTTTCTTTTTGGATTAATGCTCAATTTTTGAAGCTGCCTCTAGGCATTGTGTTTTTTTGGGATTGTATTACAGGAGTTTGTCTCATCATTCACTTCACTCAGCTGTCCATTCATCTCTCCGGCAAACTCTTGTGCAGTGCCTGCTGTTAATCCAATAATATGCAACTATTTCGTAGCTCAGTTTTGGGAATCCTGGTGCTATTGCCCTCTCAACTCTGCTGCAGCAGGTACATATGACCAGACTAATACTGCTGCTTTTGACACCAATGTCTTTGCAAGTTAGGTAACTGATAATTATTCATCTCTACTACTCCTGTGTGTAATCACCTCTGCAATAATTAAGAAATTTTCCTGTTCATCACTGTTCTCTTGCAGTTAACCATTTGCCTGCTGCAAATTCCTGATAGCAAACGTCTCTGCTATTAAACATTTCTGGATTTTCTATTCATCTACTGTTCCTGTGTGTATCCTCATTCCTATTTCTGCTTCAGCTGACGTTTTTTTGCTTCACAGGTCTGTATGTTCTGGTCCTTACTGATCCACATGCTAACCGTCAAGGCCTTCTCCACTACAGCATCACCGTCATTACATTATCTCACCCTGTCCTACTGCTTAGAGTATTCCCTTCACCAGATATTCCATAACACAACCTCTTTTCAACCTTCACATGCACCCCTGATTGCATTTCACCTGAAGTGGTTTTGAGAAAGATACATTTTCTTAAAGCAACTACTGTTTAGATCAGCTGATCACTTTGGGTCAGGCTTTTGGAATCATAAGTAATCAGCCCAGGGAAAGTTTTGTCCAGCGATGCATTTCCCCTACAGTGGCCACTACAGGAAAAATGTGGTATTAAGTACACAAATTTTAAATAGATGGACAGGTCTTCTATGGGAGCGGCGCCTACTTGTTTTTCACTCTGATACAGAAGGGGATGTTTCCAGAATGCGAAATCCCCTCCCTGTATGATGTTCCTATACTCATAAATGACATATGGACAGGAAATGTGTTAGGCCGGCATCACACTAGAGAGGAATACGGTTGAGTGAGAAGCGTTAAAAAAAGCATTGCACACGGACCAATGATTCTCTATGGGGTAGCTCCCATCAGCTGTATTTTTTTGCGTATTTTCTACGGTTCGTGCCAATCGCAGCATGCTGCGATTGTCAGCGTATTACGACCGTAGTACGCCAATGCAAGTCTATGGGTGCACAAAAAAATGCATTACACACGGACCACCCGTGTGGCTTGCGAGAAATACGCAAGACTTCTCCTGGTGACAGGAAATGGGCCAGTCCATCATCAGGAAGGTTAGACATGCAAATTAGCTCAAAACTGCTCCAGACTCCAGGAAGTACTCCTCCACGGAGTCCTGCAGCATCATGTCTGGCCACATTAATGTGGAGCTCCTAATTGTATTGGTCCAGGAAAGGCCCGAACTTTGGGACCAATGGGATGCCCATTATTCTGACCGGGCTACAAAGAGGCGGCATGGAGGCGCATCTGTGTGCACATGTTACCAAACTATGCCATGTGAGGTGCAACAACAAATTCGTAAGTAATTGCCATTTTTACCAATCAGCTTAAAGGCCAGAAGTTAGCTTTTTTAAATGTAGCCCCTACAATCCTATACTGTGTATGTAGGTATCCCTGTTTGCTAAAGAAACATTTACATAAAAACCACCCCCTACTAGACCACGTGACTATGTGAAATGTTAGGAATATTGCTTGGGACAATTCACAAAGGTTACAGTCCCTTTTCAATTTACATTGCAGTTGAGGTTGTGATGAGATGCTGGCGCAGCATCCGCCACCAGTACCGGCGGGAAAGACAGCAGAGGGCCAGGAGCGGGGCAGCAGCACCGACCAAGCGGAAATACAAATATTTTGACTGCCTGGCATTTTTGGCACCCAGTATGGATCTCAGACCGTAAGTACAGACATCACACCACATGACACATATGGTTTTTAGGGTCAGAACTACATTTTGTTTTTTGTACATTTCCTAACAGAACTCAGTCCAACCTCACAGAGAGGGAGACAGGGTTGGATACTGAGCCCATTATAGACCCGGACGGGGGATGTGAAGAGGTGGCTGGCCCATCTTCTGACCAGAGCTTTTGCAACCCCCAAGCTCCACCAGCATCAGGACCAGCATCAGGTTCTGCACCTGGTCCAGACCCAGCAGAGCCACCAGCAGCCAGCAACTTAGAAGACCCTGGCAACAGCAGCAGCCCTACTGGCCGTTTTGAGGGGTCCCCCCAGCCTGCAGCCGTAAACCGCCGTGGGAGACGGAGAAGAGACAACTCTGATACCCCAAGGTATGTAGACACAGGTGTCCTAAATTACCTGTCCAGGGCTGCCCAGGATGAGGGTGAAGAGGCATATTCCCGAAGCCTGGACCGGTACCTCCGTCCCCTACCCCGTGAGGTGAGGCTACGTGTGCGAGGATCCATTCAGATCCTAATTGATGCATGCACACACCCCAATGACCCATATGAGTTGTTTGAGTATCTTGAGAGGTGGCAGCTCTCAACCCGTAACCGTCTCTGCCTTGTCCGACAACCAGCTGTGCATGCTCAATTAGGATCTGAGTGTCCGCATGCACGTGTGCCTACACCTCCACCCATTCCCCCCCAAACCAACCTTGGCAACAACATGGCCAAATAGCAGCCTATAACCAACCTGCCCAATATGGCTACTTGTACAGACCTGGTGTTGGAGGCTGGCCCCAACCTGGGTTTGGACGACATGGTCATATTGGGGGGTATGATGGACGTGGCTACAATCAGCCACAGGATTTTAATCGACAGTATCCTTATGGTCTCTTTGGTGCGCAGCTGCAGGAACATGGCCACATATTCCCACAGGGCCAAGATCATCCACCCCAACAGTGTGATGTTCAAGCTGGGCACCCCAACAAAGAGATGAAGGCCTCCCGCCATCACCTTCGCCAAGCTACCAACAGTTGTAAAATACATATTTTTTTTTTGTTGTTGGTATTTATCTTTTCTTTTTACCTATTTGTGTGTCAAAAAATGCAAATTTTATATACAGAAAAGTCTAAATGGCCTGGGCAATATCTGCCATATGAAAAAAATATGGTAAACCATATTGTAAGCTATTTTTTGCATTTATAAAACATTTGAAAATGCATCTTTGGCCTTCTTCAGGAATTATTTTAGCCATTCGATTAAGTAAGTCAACTTTATCACATATAAACAGACAACACAAATCATATAACACTAAAAAAAAAACAGATTTATATACACACATATAAGAACATCACAACATAGATACAGCCTGATTTTGCCAGGTAGTAGCACCATGAGGTGAAACAAAATACTGGGTGAACACATCACGTACTTTGAGTCCTGAGAGAGGACGCTGTAAAGGGAGCACATGTGGCCTAGCCCTATCCCCATTGTCCACCACACCTTCAGTCACATCAGATGAGGAGCAATCATGCAGTCTAGTGAAGTTATGGAGGACCACAAAAGCTTTGATAACCTCATTAATGTTGGCTTCACTCAGCTGAATGGCAATTTAAATAGACTTGGCACACACCAAAAAGATTCTGATGCAGAAAGGTGGTTTTAATGAATTGCAGTACATACATACAGACGTTTCGGTCTAGGACCTTCATCAATGTACTGTGAAATATAAATAAAGATAACAAAAATAAAATTGACAAAGAAAGTATATACAACAAATTACATGGGTTTTCAAAATGAAAAATGGATAACATGCTAAGACATCGATGTCTTAGCATGTTATCCATTTTTCATTTTGAAAACCCATGTAATTTGTTGTATATACTTTCTTTGTCAATTTTTATTTTTGTTATCTTTATTTATATTTCACAGTACATTGATGAAGGTCCTAGACCGAAACGTCTGTATGTATGTACTGCAATTCATTAAAACCACCTTTCTGCATCAGAATCTTTTTGGTGTGTGCCAAGTCTATTTAAATTGAAGTTCACGGATTGGGATCCTACTTGTGCACCACCTCCGTTTACCAGGGTTGTGCCAACGGTTTTGTACTCAGCTGAATGGCAGACTGGAGGACACGCCATTTGGCACAAAGAATGCCGAAGGCGCACTCCACCAGTCTTCCGGCACGTGAAAGGAGCAAATTAAAAATCCTGCGCCGGTGGTCAAGGTTTCTGCGTGGGTATGGCCTCATGACATGCCTGGTCAATTGGAAGGCTTCATCCCCCACTAGGACATAAGGCACCACTTCTTGATTTGAGCCTGGCAGCTGACGTGGTGGTAGGTCCAACAGGTTATTGCGCAGCCGCCGACCCATAATGGAAGAACTGAAGACTCTAGAGTCTCCAGATCTTCCATAAGCCCCAATGTCTACAATTATAAACCTGTAGTTACTGTTAACCAGAGCCAACAAAACTACCAAAAATATTGTTTATAATTATAGATTTGGGACCCTGAGTTCGGCGGCTTACGCACACGGATGTGCTTCCCATCCAGGTCTCCAATACAATTGGGGAATTGGCAGTGCAACTCAAATCCCCTGGCAATCCTCAACCAGTCTCCCATATTGGGCTCTGGCATGACCAGATGATGAACTCTGGACCATATTTCAGAACATGTAGCACGAATGATGCCGGATATTGTCGATCGTCCAATCAAAAACTCGAGATGGAGTGCTGCATAAGAAAGGCCAGTTGAGAGGAACCTACAATTAAACAAATGTAGAAAATATATACATTAAAATACATGCTCAAGGATGCACACATTACATATCTATCACCAGAACAGTGTGTAAGTAAGAAGCTAGGCGAACAATATATATACACATGTACCACGGCTATGTAATGTGGAATAACACATCAAAGTATTCTATCTTTGAGAACATATATTTGGTACCAATACCTAATGTTTCTTGGCCAAAAAGGGGTTACTGAGTAAGAGAATTAGTTGAGAAAATAATCATCTACATACATTCCTTAGCTGAGAAATACATACCGTAACGTAAGGAGAAGGCGCTCCTCCGCAGAGATACATTTGCGCATCCGGGTGTCCTGGAAGGTGATCCCTGGGCGCACTGTCTCCAACAAAACATCAAAGGCAGAAACTGTCATCCGACAATAGAGGAAAAACTTGTCAGGATGTGTCCTCAGAGCTGCATAAAGCCTGTGAAAATGGCCTTTATTGAGGCGTTGTCTCAAATGCAGATGCACCCACATGCGTCTCCTCCTCCTCCTCAGATCCACAATCAATGGGTATGGCTGGCCAAAGCGCCTGGACAAAACCCAGTTGAAGAGAACACGGTCAGTTGGGGTGAACTGTAGTGTGTCAAACATGTTTGCTGACAACCAGCAAGACACCCACACAAGCACAGCACCAAAATGGGCAGATTGGAGGCTGCCACCTGATGTTGAGGCAATAAATAGGGTTGGTGCTGATGATTTAAATTATGTGCAGGCCTCAAAACCGTTAAATGTCCATTTTGCAAGGGTGCGAGAAAAAAACTGTATACGGATCACATACGGCTTACATACGGATGCTTACATGAGAAAAATACGCGGCCACACCCTGACAACAGATGACATATGGAGCACGATTTAGGAACCATTTATGCATATTACGGATGTAAAATACGGGACTTATTTTTCTACCTTGTGTGTGACTCCAGCCTTACTGAGAGTATCATTTCATCTAATATAATTATTAGTTGATTTGCAAGGTATTCGTAGGCATATGTCGTAACCTTGAGGAAAATGGAACTCCCCTTTAAGTTGTTACACACCTCATAATTACTTCTGCATAGATAAAGGCACTAACTCCGAAAGGCACATAATTTATTGTAATATTGTGATCCTTATAAAACAAATTAATAAGAAACTTGTGACAGTTTTGTCTGATAAACTGAAGCAATAAACAGTACGAGTGTCGACACAACTGATCTGCCTAGAATATTAGACATATTTGCCATGTCACAGAGAAAAATTGCTTGCAAAAAAAGAGACAAAAAATCCCAGTAATGATTAAATACTTTCTTCTGTCTACTAGGTTCTGTTCCTGCAATAGCTCTTTTATATAACTCTGCCTTAAAAATTCCCCAGGCAGCAACGTACAGCATCAACTGCTTTTCAGTGTGTATAAAATAAATGAGATATGAAAATAATAGATACAGCGGCTCTGCCAGACTGCGCCACATTTGGTGCTTGTGATTCTGTTCATTAAAAATTGACTTTATCTGCCTGACGTACATATTAACCTGTTCCATGCCAACAGCTGTAGATTTGTCAGAGTCATAAAATGAGATGGATAGATAGATAGATATGAGATAGATAGATAGATAGATAGATAGATAGATATGGGATAGGTAGTTAGATAGATATCAATCAATCAAATCAATCAATCAAATTTATTATCGCCAAGTACATATTACATATATACAAGGAATTCTTTGTGGCAAAGAGGCAACATAATATATAACAACAGATACAACAAGTAACATCTAACAAGACAGATACAGTATATAGTCTACACTAGTGTTCAGCATTCCGATACCGCAAGTATCGGGTATCGGCCGATACTTGCTGTATCGGAATTCCGATACCGACTTACGATATTTTTTCAATATCGGAAGTCGGCATCGGAATCGGAAGTTCAAAGTTGATTGACAGCCTGACGTCATCATGATGCGCGGTGTGTGCGCATCATGATGCGCCGTCATTTCGGGCCTTCCGGGGGTCTCTGCCGGCCTGCCGGGGGGCTGTGCCGGCCTGCCGGGGGGCTGTGTGGACTGCCTGGGGTCTGTACCGGCCTGCCGGGGGGCTGTGCCGGCCTGCCGGTGGTCTGTGCACCCTGTGGGGGTCTGTACCGGCCTGCCGGTGGTCTGTGCACCCTGTGGGGGTCTGTACCGGCCTGCTGGGGGGCTGTGCCGGCCTGCCGGGGGGCTGTGCTGATGTCCGGGGGTCTGTGCAAGCATCGTCCGATGGGACTACAAGTCCCATCTGGCGATGCCTGCTACCATGACAGTGATTGACACATTAGCCAATGATGGGACAGTAGTAGTCCCATCATCCGGCTAATGTGTTAAATGTTAAAAAAAAAAAAAAAAAATACTACATACATACTACATACATACTACATACTACATACATACTACATACATACTACATAAATACCACATATATACTACATACATACTACATACATAACACATACATAACACATATATACTACATACATACTACATACATACTACATACATACTACATGCATGCTACATACATACTACATGCTACATACATACTATATATATACTACATGCATGCTACATACATACTACATGCTACATACTGTAACTACCCTGCTGGCATCACTACATGGCCTCCCATCCCCCGCACACCAACTTACTTTCTGCTTCAAGCCATGCTGTGAATACTGTCTGTTGCCAGCCCTGTGCTCCATGTGCTATGCCTCGTGTTCTCCTGCTTGCTCTCCATGTTTACTGACTGTGTGTATAGGGGGCGGCGCCTGAACTCTCTGGTTCTTATGCAGTCAGGGTGCACCTGGGTAATCTGTCCCTGACCAATCACCTGGAGCCCTTGACTATTTAGTTTCACCACTCCCACTGAAACATTGCCTGTGCAATGTCTAAACTCAGTTAGCTCCTTGCTGCTGAGGAAGCCAGGCCCTGTCTTGCCTTCTCTGAAGGCTCTTACTGCGTACTCTTGTGTCTTGGTACCTTGCCTAGCATTTCTCTGTCCGCCTGCCAGGAGGCAGAATATCCTGGCCCTTGAGTCTTGGTCCTTGTGTCTTTGTGTCTCTGTCCGAACTCAGTCTTACCTTTGTCTATCAGTCTCCCTTTCTCCTTGTCTGTGGCTCCCTTCCTTGCTGTGTCTTTCCTTGTGTCCTCCCTGTCTGTGCATCTGCACTCTCGCAGCTCTGTCTGCACTGCTCTTGCTGCCACTGCAGAACCTCTTGCTGCAGCTTCTCTCCACAGACCTTGTGGTTCTGCTTTGCTCCAGTCCTGCGGCCGCTGCAGAATCTCTTGCTGCAGCTTCTCTCCACAGACCTTGTGGTTCTGCTTTGCTCCATTCCTGCTGCCGCTGCGGAACCTCTTGATGCAGCGTCTCTCCACAGACCTTGTGGTTCAGCTTTGCTCCATTCCTGCTGCGGAACCTCTTGATGCAGCTTCTCTCCACAGACCTTGTGGTTCAGCTTTGCTCTACTCCTGCTGCCGCTGCAGAACCTATTTGTGCAGCTTCTCTCTCCACTCCTGCCTTCACCTGCACCTCCTGTGTGAACAGGTCCAAACCTGTTCCTTCTTATTTCACTCTTGCCTGCCTGCATCCATACCTGCACCTCCTGTGTGAACAGGTCCAAACCTGTTCCTTCATATTCCACGCCTGCCTGCATCCATACCTGCACCTCCTGTGTGAACAGGTCCAAACCCGTTCCTTCATATTCCACTCCTGCCTGCCTGCATCCATACCTGCTGTGTGAACAGGTCCCTACCTGTTCCTTCTCAAGCCGTGCCCGCCTGTCCTGTGTCTCAAGCCGTGCCCGCCTGTCCTGTGTCTCAAGCCGTGCCCGCCTGTCCTGTCTCAAGCCGTGCCCGCCTGTCCTGTGTCTCAAGCCGTGCCCGCCTGTCCTGTGTCTCAAGCCGTGCCCGCCTGTCCTGTGTCTCAAGCCGTGCCCGCCTGTCCTGTGTCTCAAGCCGTGCCCGCCTGTCCTGTGTCTCAAGCCGTGCCCGCCTGCCCAGTGTCTCCAAGCCACGCCTGCCCTGTATCTGTCGTACCTTCTTGCCCTGTGTCTCAGTCTGCCTGTCAGTCACATCTGTCCAAGTAACTTGTCTCCAAGTGGGATCAGCAGCCACAGCCAGACACCACCCTGGAGTGGCACCCGACAGCTATCTGCCGCACAAGCCTGACCTCACCATCAGAGGCTCCAGTGAAGACCAAGGTAGCTGTCGCAGTCACGCCCCTTCCAGGGTAGTCTGGTCTGTGGCACAGTGGGGCCACAACCCCCGGCTCGCGCCATTCAGCCAAGGCGCGAGCGTGACAGTTTGCACAGGCCATGGTCCCCGCTGAGTCCCATGTCCCTCCGCTCACTGAGCGTCATGAACTCTCTCCCTGCCAGTGTGAGCCACCGGAAGAGTTTGTTCCGCCTTGTGTGGTTCCAATTGTGGAGACTTCTGAACCACTCATAGTCTCCAAGGCCATCTATGAGCAGCTCCTGGCCTACGAAGAGCACGACACAGCAGATCCGCCTAGGTTCTATGGGGACCCCAAAGAGTGCCAAGGGTTCCTGAAAAAGTGCCTACACTACATCCTGCAGAATGCAGTTTGTTTCCCCTCTGACCGGGTCAAGGTGGCATATATCATGTCCTACCTAGCTGGTGATGCCTTGAATTGGATCTGTCCCCTTTGGGAAGCAGGGGACCCTGTCGTCATGAGCCTGGGGGCCTTCCTGGTGGCCTTCCGTAAGGTTTTCGACATGCCTCGTCCAGCTGCTCTTGAGATGTCTTCCCCTTCAAGCTTCCAGATACAGACCAGACAAGAGGTACCTATGGGTGAATCCTCTCATCCATCTGTGACCGTCCCTGACACTCCTGTTCCTCAGCCTGCTAAGGCGGCCTCCCGTGTAAGGTCCAAGAGGTCTAAGAAAAAGCAGCTGGCAAGCTTACAGCCGCAATCTGGTCTCGTGAAGGAACATCCCGACGGTCTCTGTCCTGTGAAGCCAATGACTGTTTCTCTGCCTTCTGGGAGCTTTGGTGTGTATAAACCGCCAGCCATACGGAGTCAGTGTGTTGTCTCTGTGATACAGCTCCCGAAGCCGATGTGGGCGTTGTCTCGAGGTGGCCGAGCCCTGTTGGAAAACAGTCTAGTCCTGCAAGGACAACTACAGCTCCAGGTCGGAGCTTTATACATGAAGAAGTTCATCTTCCATCTACTGACTGGTATGCCCATGGGTCATTCTGAACCAGAGATCCTGATGCCCATTTATGTTTGGAGACCCAGCAAGGCACCACACTTGAAACAACCAAGGGACAAGAGGTGTCTGGGTCCCCTTGCGTCGCATTCAGTCAGCAAGCTCGTCTTCTTCGCCTGGTTTGCTAGTCGCCAAGTCAAGGTGTGAGGATGCCTCTGAAGAGGGGGAGGCGGTCTCAGTCTCCTCACACATCCCCAGCGACTATACCAGTGTTCTGCTCCCAAGAGCACCCCTGCCTCTTGATTGTCTTCCCCAGGATAAAGGGCTGAAGATGGATCCAGAGTGTATGCCTTCAGCTCCCCTGTGGCCTAGGGGTGAAGGTCCCAAGACAGAGCTTCACTCATCCTCTAACCAGGAGGATGTGGTCCAGTTTTTTCAGGGTAACAGGCTGAAATGGCTCCCTGTATGTATGCCTCCAGCTTCCATTTGGCAGGTGGGTGAAGAGGTTGGAACAGTGACCTACGTATCTCCGTTTCTCACCAACCGTAAGGAGGAGGTCCAATTTTTCTGGCATATCGGGCTGAAGTTGGACTCGGTGAAGGTGTCTTCTGTTTCTAGCTGGCCAGCTGATGTACGGGTCAAGTCTGAAGCTTCCAGGTCCCTGCCTTTTGCCAATTTGGAGGAAGAAGTCTTTGTACCCTCTGTGTTGGAAACTGACTCCCTTGGGCACCAAGAAACCGGGCAATCTGGAATTCCTGATGGCACACATACTCCACCCTACCTTAAAGATGTTGTGTCAGCCTGGACTGTGTGTGGTTCCATACTCCTTCTTCAGGTCATTCTGGCAGGCTTGAGGAAGAGGGGCCGTAAAGGGGGGGGTACTGTAACAACCCTGCTGGCATCACTACATGGCCTCCCATCCCCCGCACACCAACTTACTTTCTGCTTCAAGCCATGCTGTGAATACTGTCTGTTGCCAGCCCTGTGCTCCATGTGCTATGCCTCGTGTTCTCCTGCTTGCTCTCCATGTTTACTGACTGTGTGTATAGGGGGCGGCGCCTGAACTCTCTGGTTCTTATGCAGTCAGGGTGCACCTGGGTAATCTGTCCCTGACCAATCACCTGGAGCCCTTGACTATTTAGTTTCACCACTCCCACTGAAACATTGCCTGTGCAATGTCTAAACTCAGTTAGCTCCTTGCTGCTGAGGAAGCCAGGCCCTGTCTTGCCTTCTCTGAAGGCTCTTACTGCGTACTCTTGTGTCTTGGTACCTTGCCTAGCATTTCTCTGTCCGCCTGCCAGGAGGCAGAATATCCTGGCCCTTGAGTCTTGGTCCTTGTGTCTTTGTGTCTCTGTCCGAACTCAGTCTTACCTTTGTCTATCAGTCTCCCTTTCTCCTTGTCTGTGGCTCCCTTCCTTGCTGTGTCTTTCCTTGTGTCCTCCCTGTCTGTGCATCTGCACTCTCGCAGCTCTGTCTGCACTGCTCTTGCTGCCACTGCAGAACCTCTTGCTGCAGCTTCTCTCCACAGACCTTGTGGTTCTGCTTTGCTCCAGTCCTGCGGCCGCTGCAGAATCTCTTGCTGCAGCTTCTCTCCACAGACCTTGTGGTTCTGCTTTGCTCCATTCCTGCTGCCGCTGCGGAACCTCTTGATGCAGCGTCTCTCCACAGACCTTGTGGTTCAGCTTTGCTCCATTCCTGCTGCGGAACCTCTTGATGCAGCTTCTCTCCACAGACCTTGTGGTTCAGCTTTGCTCTACTCCTGCTGCCGCTGCAGAACCTATTTGTGCAGCTTCTCTCTCCACTCCTGCCTTCACCTGCACCTCCTGTGTGAACAGGTCCAAACCTGTTCCTTCTTATTTCACTCTTGCCTGCCTGCATCCATACCTGCACCTCCTGTGTGAACAGGTCCAAACCTGTTCCTTCATATTCCACGCCTGCCTGCATCCATACCTGCACCTCCTGTGTGAACAGGTCCAAACCCGTTCCTTCATATTCCACTCCTGCCTGCCTGCATCCATACCTGCTGTGTGAACAGGTCCCTACCTGTTCCTTCTCAAGCCGTGCCCGCCTGTCCTGTGTCTCAAGCCGTGCCCGCCTGTCCTGTGTCTCAAGCCGTGCCCGCCTGTCCTGTGTCTCAAGCCGTGCCCGCCTGTCCTGTGTCTCAAGCCGTGCCCGCCTGTCCTGTGTCTCAAGCCGTGCCCGCCTGTCCTGTGTCTCAAGCCGTGCCCGCCTGCCCAGTGTCTCCAAGCCACGCCTGCCCTGTATCTGTCGTACCTTCTTGCCCTGTGTCTCAGTCTGCCTGTCAGTCACATCTGTCCAAGTAACTTGTCTCCAAGTGGGATCAGCAGCCACAGCCAGACACCACCCTGGAGTGGCACCCGACAGCTATCTGCCGCACAAGCCTGACCTCACCATCAGAGGCTCCAGTGAAGACCAAGGTAGCTGTCGCAGTCACGCCCCTTCCAGGGTAGTCTGGTCTGTGGCACAGTGGGGCCACAACCCCCGGCTCGCGCCATTCAGCCAAGGCGCGAGCGTGACACATACATACTACATATATACTACATACATACTACATACATACTACATGCATGCTACATACATACTACATGCTACATACATACTACATATATACCACATGCATGCTACATACATACTACATGCTACATACATACTACATATATACTACATACATACTACATACATACTACATGCATGCTACATACATACTACATGCTACATACATGCTACATACATACTACATGCTACATACATACTACATACATGCTACATACATACTGCATGCTACATACATACTACATGCATGCTACATACATACCACATACATACTACATACATACCACATACATACTACATGCATGCTACATACATACTACATGCATGCTACATACATAACACATATATACTACATGCATGCTACATACATACTACATGCTACATACATACTACATACATACTACATACATACTACATGCATGCTACATACATACTACATGCTACATACATACTACATGCATGCTACATACATACTACATGCTACATACATACTACATACATACTACATGCTACATACATACCACATACATACTACATACATACTACATGCTACATACATACTACATATATACTACATGCATGCTACATACATACTGCATGCTACATGCATGCTACATACATACTACATACATACTACATGCTACATACATACCACATATATACTACATACATACTACATACAATACATTCATACAATACATACATAGACATACAGTACATATAACATAGAGTAACATACTTACCAATACTTGTCACATTGTTCCCCGAAGCCATTGTCTTTTACGGAATAAATATTAACATAACAAACCACAAAAATACTCACCCACGATCCGAAGCAGTCCACGAGTGTGTCCCACGACGATCTTGGGTAGAGAACTGCAGCATCAGCTGTTGCTGCCGTTCTCTACGGGCTGCAGGAATCCTATGACGGAAGGTAGGTATCCTTCCGCACTGTATTCCTCCGCCACTTAAAAAAAAAAAAAGTCCCTAGTCTCACTTTATGCCATTGCTGCGTGGGAATTTCCCACACAGCAATGGCATAAAGTGAGACTAGGGACTTTTTTTTTTTAAGTGGCGGAGGAATACAGTGCGGAAGGATACCTACCTTCCGTCATTGGATTCCTGCAGCCCGTAGAGAACGGCAGCAACAGCTGATGCTGCAGTTCTCTACCCAAGATCGTCGTGGGACACACTCGTGGACTGCTTCGGATCGTGGGTGAGTATTTTTGTGGTTTGTTATGTTAATATTTATTCCGTAAAAGACAATGGCTTCGGGGAACAATGTGACAAGTATTGGTAAGTATGTTAGTCTATGTTATATGTACTGTATGTCTATGTATGTATTGTATGAATGTATTGTATGTAGTATATATGTGGCATGTATGTAGCATGTATGTAGTATGTATGTAGTATGTATGTAGCATGCATGTAGCATGCAGTATGTATGTAGCATGCATGTAGTATATATGTAGTATGTATGTAGCATGTAGTATGTATGTGGTATGTATGTGGTATGTATGTAGTATGTATGTAGCATGCATGTAGTATGTATGTAGCATGCATGTAGTATGTATGTAGCATGTAGTATGTATGTAGCATGCATGTAGTATGTATGTAGTATGTATGTAGTATGTATGTGGTATGTATGCAGCATGTAGCATGCATGTAGTATGTATGTAGTATATATGTGGTATGTATGTAGCATGTAGTATGTATGTAGCATGCAGTATGTATGTAGCATGCATGTAGTATATATGTAGTATGTAGCATATATGTAGTATGTATGTAGCATGTAGTATGTATGTAGCATGCAGTATGTATGTAGCATGCATGTAGTATATATGTAGTATGTATGTAGCATATATGTAGTATGTATGTAGCATATAGTATATATGTAGTATGTATGTTGCATGTAGTATGTATGTAGCATGTATGTAGCATGTATGTAGCATGTATGTGGTATGTATGTAGCATGTAGCATGCATGTAGTATGTATGTAGTATATATGTGGTATGTATGTAGCATGTAGTATGTATGTAGCATGCAGTATGTATGTAGCATGCATGTAGTATGTATGTAGCATATATGTAGTATGTATGTAGTATGTATGTAGCATGCATGTAGTATGTATGTAGCATGCATGTAGTATATATGTAGCATATATGTAGTATGTATGTAGCATGTAGTATATATGTGGTATGCATGTTGCATGCATGTAGTATATATGTAGTATGTATGTTGCATGTAGTATATATGTAGTATGTATGTTGCATGTAGTATATATGTAGTATGAATGTAGCATGTATGTAGTATGCATGTTGTATGTATGTAGCATGTAATTTTTTTTTTATTTTTTTTTTACATTCAACACATTAGCCGGATGATGGGACTACTACTGTCCCATCATTGGCTAATGTGTCAATCACTGTCATGGTAGCAGGCATCGCCCGATGGGACTTGTAGTCCCATCGGACGATGCCTGCACAGACCCCCGAAGCCTGCACAGCCCCCCGGCAGGCCTGCACAGCCCCCCGGAGCCTGCACAGCCCCCCGGCAGGCCGGCACAGCCCCCCGGCAGGCCGGCACAGCCCCCCGGCAGGCCGGCACAGCCCCCCGGAGCCTGCACAGCCCCCCGGCAGGCCGGCACAGACCACCGGAGCCTGCACAGACCCCCTGGCAGGCCGGCACAGCCCCCCGAAAGGCCCGTACAGACCCCAGAGAGGCTGTACAAGGGAAAAACAGGATTTTTCTTATTCCGATACCGGAAGTCCCATAGACTTGAATGGGACTTCCGGTATCGGAATCGGCGATACCGATACTTTTTTTTAAGATCGGCCGATCCATTCAGATCCGATACTTTGAAGTATCGGACGGTATCGCTCAACTCTAGTCTACACATGACGATTTAATTGTTGAACAGAGAGTGGATAGAAGCTGTTCATATGGCGGTTGGTGCTGCATTTGGGGGACTCTGAAGCGACGTCCTGAAGGGAGTAGTTGGAATGAGGAGTGTCCCGGGTGAGAGGGATCGGATGAAATTTTCAATGCGTGGGATCGAATACTCTTATCATAAAGATCCTGGATTTTAGGCAGGGGGAACCTATAATTCTCTCTGCTGTTCTGAAAGTCCTTTGTAAGCGGAGTTTGTCATGCGCAGTGGCTCCCCCATACCAGACTATCAGAGAGGAACAAATCACAGATCTGATGACAGCATTAAAGAATAAGATCAGCAGATTCTTAGACAAACCATATCTTTTCAGCTGACGCAGGAAGAACATCCTCTGTTGTGCTTTTCTTATAACACCATCCACATTTTTCCCCCATTTAAGATCATGAGAGATGATAACACCAAGGAATTTGGTCTCTGTGACCCTAAGAACCACTTCGTCATGGATGTAGATTGGAAGTATCTCATGTTGATATTTCCTAAAATCCACAACCATCTCAGCAGTTTTTTTAGTGTTGAGTACAAGATTATTGGCTTTTCACCAGTCACATATTCTTTTCACCTCACTCCGATACAAGTCTTCAGCATTTCCCCTGATGAGACCAATCAGTGTCATATCATCGCCAAATTTCAAGATTTTTACTGAGTCTGCTGAAGAGATGCAATCATTCGTATAGAGATAAAACAGTATCAGGGACAAAACACACCCCTGAGGTGCCCCGATGTTTGTGACCAAGGTGTCCGAAGTGAATGGTCCAACTTTTACACTCTGTATCCTGGCTGTCAGGAAGTTATAAATCCACAAGCATAAGTTGAGAGGGACTCCAAGAGCTACCATTTTCTTATGAAGTAAATTCGGATCAATGGTATTGAACGCTGAGCTAAAGTCCATGAAAAGAATCCGGACATATGAGTGCAGTTCATCTGTATGATCCAAAATGTACTTCAGTGCCAGATTGACAGTGTCGTTTGCCGAACGATTCTCCTTATAGGCAAACTGAAGTGGGTCCCATAGCTTCTGCGTCAATTTTATCAGGTGGGACATCATAATTCTTTCGAAGACTTTCATAGCTACAGATGTGAGTGCTACTGGTCTATAGTCGTTCAACTCAGAGGATCCCACTTTCTTGGGGACAGGGATAATTGTGGAACTTTTCCAACACTGAGGTACAACACACTCTTTCAGTGACACATTGTATATATTTGTCAGTATAGGGGCAAGCTGGGTAGCACATACTTTCAGACACATTGGAGATACACCATCAGGGCCAGGTGCCTTTTTGACCTTAAGTCCCTTCAGGATGCGTATCACCTCTGCCTCGGAGATCACTACTTGGGTGTTGCACAATGAATGATCTTTATATGAACAGACTGAGGAGCTTAGAGATGAATAGCCACTGTGTGTAGAGCTTGCCTCAAATCTGCAGTAGAATTCATTTAACTCTGCTGCCAGACTTCTGCTGGGGTTCACTATAGTGGGGTGGCTTTTATAATTGGTGACCTCTCTTAATCCTCTCCATGCAGATCTAGTATCTTTTGATGAGAACCTTTCCTCCAGAATCTTTGCATACTCGTGTTTGGCTAACTTGATCTCTTTAGATAGCGAGTTCCTAAGTTTCTTGAATTCAGTAATATCGCCTGCTTTATAAGCCTCCTCTTTTCTCTTACGGATCAACCTGACTTTATTTGTAAACCACGGCTTGTTGTTTCCCCGAAAGTGGACAGATTTGGATGGAATAAACGTGTCTTCACAAAAACGGATATATGAGGACACTGCATCAACCCATTCATCCAGACCCGAGCATGTTTCCTGGAATACCTCCCAGTCCGTGCATTCAAAGCATGCTTGTAGTTGCAATTTTGCCTCCTCAGACCATGTCTTCTTTGTATAAACTGTAGGTTTGGATGTTTTCAACCTTTGCCTGTAGGCTGGAATTAAATGAATTAGACAATGATCTGAAAAGCCCACTGCTGCTCTCCTCACTGCCCTGTAGGCCCCTTTTATGACTGTATAGCAGTGATCAAGCGTATTGTTCTCTCTCGTGAAGCAGTTTATATGTTGAGTAAATTTGGGGAGATCCAGGTTGAGTTTTCCTTTGTTAAAGTCCCCCATTACGATCACAAATGCTTCTGGAGATCCTTTCTCCCATTCTGATATTTTGCAAGCTAATTCACCAATAGCAGCTTTAACAGATGCTTGAGGGGGAATATATACTGCAACCAGAACCATAGATGAAAACTCTCTTGGAGAGTAAAATGGTCTACAATTGAGTGCAAGGTACTCTAGATCTTGAGAGCAACCTTTTCCCAGTATGTTAACATCACAGCACCAACTAGTGTTGATGTAGAGACATACCCCTCCCCCCCTTTGTTTACCTGAAGCTACACAATCACGGTCAGCTCTGTAGATAACAAAACCAGGTAGATCCAGACTGCAATCAGGGATGGTCTCATTCAACCAGGTCTCAGTAAAACAAAGAGCAGCTGAATTGGCCATATCAGTTCTCATGTTACAAAGTAAGCTCAGATCCTCCATTTTGTTAGATAAGGAACGGACATTAGCCAAGTGGAGTGAAGGAAGAGCTGTTCTGAACCCTCTCCTCCGAAGGCGTGCCAGGACGCCTCCTCTCCTGCCTCTCTTGCAGTACACCTCCACAGGTTTCACAGAAGTAATGGATTTTATGTACTCAATTGTTGAATTAGCAATCATGCTCCAAGAAGGGGAGTCCATGAGAAATTGCGGATGATTCCAGAATAATAAATCGTCCCTTGAAATCATAAGAGTAGGTTTACAGAGTGCAGTGGCCATGATTACACTCAGCTTGTAGCTATAAAGACTGAACAGTCACAGCTTAGCAGAGTTAAATGAACAACTTTCCATAAAGGGTGCTCCCAGCACTGCTGGGGGGGAGGGCATGGGTGCAACAAGACAGGGACATCAGGGGACACGCCAACAGTCAGTCCAAACCTGCCCAGCTCACCCCTTCAGCTCCACCTGGACCACAAGATCTCCAGAACATCTCCAGCACCGCACACTCCACCAGTTTTCCTATCCCGGGATCATCTGCTTGCTGGAAATGGGTACAGGTTGTAGGAAATTTGGCAGGCAGCCAGCAGCTTCACTCTCTCCCAGCTGAAACCAGGCACGGAGCTCCACGAGGACAGAAAGACACCGGTCCCAGCTGGTCGCAGTCTCCACACTACTCCCAGCTCTGCCGAATCCTGTAGCCCTACAGCTCCACCTGGACCACAAGATCTCCAGAACAACTCCAGCACCGCACACTCCACCAGGTTTCCTATCCTGGGATCATCTGCTTTCTGGAAATGGGTACAAGTTGTAGGAAAGTTGGCAGGCAGCCAGCAGCTTCACTCTCTCCCAGCTGGATCCAGGCACGGAGCTCCACGAGGACAGAAAGACACCGGTCCCAGCTGATCGCAGTCTCCACACTACTCCCAGCTCTGCCGAATCCTGTAGCTACGCAATGGTGAGTGAACCAAAGGGAGAATTAACAATTAAACGGGGTAAAAAACTAAAAAACTCAGGAGCCTCATGCCAGAGCAGCCATCTCTCGGCGCTCCTCCTCCTCCTTTGAGATAGATAGATATGAGATAGATAGATAGATAGAAGATAATAATAATAATAATCTTTATTTATATAGCGCCAACATATTCAGCAGCGCTTTACAGTTTAACACTTTCAAAACACAAGTCACAAGTAACAACGTTAACAGTACAATAATTAAAGCAAAACAAGACGACCCTGCTCGTGAGAGCTTACCATCTATAATGAGGTGGGGGAGATACAAAGTACAGTAATGTATTTACAATGATGGACCAGCCATCATCTTGAGGGGGTGAGGGATGGATGGAGATAGCGAAGGGGCTACACATGCACACTTACACATGTGATTAGTGAACATGATAGGCCACTGTCAACAAATGTGTTTTGAGGGAGTGCCTGAAACTATGCAAATTGTGGATAGTCCTAATTTCTTGGGGTAGAGCATTCCAGAGGATTGGCACAGCACTGGAAAAGTCTTGGAGTCGGGAGTGGGAGGAACGGATTAGTGCAGAGGTTAGTCGAAAGTCGTTTGCAGAGCGCAGTGGTCGGTTGGGCCGATAGACAGAAATGAGGGTGGAGATGTGGGGGGGTGCTGCACTGTGGAGAGCTTTGTACTTTGAATTGGATCCTATAGTGAATGGGCAGCCAATGTAAGGACTGGCGAAGAGCGGACGCGTCCGAGTACTGATTAGCCAGGTAGATGACCCTGGCTTCTGCATTAAGTATGGACTGGAGAGGGGAAAGTTGAGTAACGGGGAGGCCAATTATTTAAGCACTGCAGTAGTCCAGGCGGGAGTGGATCAATGCTACAGTGAGGGTTTTTGTTGCTTTCATGATGAGAAAAGGGATTCTAGAGATGTTCTTTAGGTGTAAGCAGCTAGAGTGGGCAACAGATTGTATATGGAATGTGAAGGAGAGATTTGTGTCAAACATAACACCCAGACAGCACGCCTGCTGCCAGGGTGTTATTATGGTGCCACATATAAATAAATAGATAGATAGATAGATAGATAGATAGATATGGGATAGATAGATAATAGATAGATAATAGACAGATAGATAATAGATATGGGATAGATAACAAATAAATAGATAGATAGATAGATGATACTAGATAGATAAGATATAGAGAGATAGATAGAGAGATAGATAGATACAGTAGAAAGATAGATAGATAGATATGTAGATAGCCTCTTCACGACATATACAGCGTGGTGATCACGTGGACTCACACTGAGTGCCTGGGCAATCGAAAGGGGGTGTCATACTGTATGAGGGCTGACACACTGCAGCAAAGCCCAAAATCGGTGTTAGCACAAATCGCGGGGAATTTAAAGGAAATCTGTCAGGTCCCCCATGCCCTCCAACCCAGCAGCATTCACATATGTATGACTAGTCACACAGGTATGGTGGCCTGTAAGCTCCTGCTCAGAGCACTTCCCTGTGTACAAGATGCTGATCTAATACCCTGCAATGCAAAAGCATTGCAGATTATTTGATCAGCGATTAGGGCAGGGAAAGTTGATGTCCCTTCCTGGGATAAGGTAAACAAGTAAAAATAAAGTTTTAAAAAACTGTAGAAATAATTCAAATTAAAAAATCACAAAATAAAGAGCAAAAAAAATAGTAATCCAATGAATACATATATTTATGTAAAAACAAAACTAAATAAAGTACATACCGTACCGTATATTTGATATTGTCCGAACGGCCCGATCTATAAAACTGTCCCACTAGTTAAAGCCTTCAGTGAACAACACCATAAAAAAAGTGACAGAAAATGAGGCTTTTTCATCATACCCATGAACAAATAGTGGAATAAACCGCGATAAAAAGTCAAATGTAAATTAAAATAGTATAGCGGAAAATGTCATCTTTTCTTGCAAAAAACAAGCCGCCATACAGCTCCATCAGCAGAAAAATGAAAAAGCTATAGCGCACAGAATAGAGTGAGGCAAAAAAAAATATTTTTTCTATAAAAGTTTACATTGTGATCTCCAAAACATAAAAAAATGATATAAATGAGGTATCGCTGTAATCTTACTGTGATAAATGATAAGTTGTCTTATCACTTTACCAAACGGTGAACAACATAAAAAAGAAAAAAAAAACAACATTTCTTGAATTGCTGGTTTTTGTTCATTCTGCCTCAAAAAATGGAAATAGAATGTGATCAAAAAACATGTTACCAAAAATAGTACCAATAAAAACGTTCCCCAAAAAACAAGCCTTTGCATGACTTTGTCAGGGCAAATACTGTATAGAAAAGTTATAGCTGGCAATGCAAAAATGAAAAAGCATTGTTTAGTGTTTGGGTAGCAGAGAGCGGGAAGGTAGCCACTGGCGAGGCACTCATTTCCTTTTAAGCCCCGATCCACTACATAACAGTGTGGGGCATGGTTGGGTGTGTGCACTCTCTACTCTTTCATTGGTTCCGCGTCCTGTTTCTTCCACTACTGGCAACCTGGATCTACCACTCAGGACCCCACTAGTCCCATGACTTATGGATATGGACGGACCCCCACTCCACGTTAAAACCACCATAACTACAGTAAACCTAGGCACTAGAATAAATACACAACACATTATTTTGGTTGTCAAAATGGCCACAGCTTTATTTAAATCACAGGATTAACACAATCACAGTAGGAGTCAGGTGAAGTGCTAGTACATTGGGATTGACAAGTACTGTGATATCCCAGCTGTCTGACATACAGGACCAGGCCAGACAGCCATAAAGGGGCTGCACACACTGGCTTGCCATTCAAGCAGAGCCAGTAAACTTTCAGTGTACCATTGACCCTATTATCCTCACTCCTGTGCTTAACCACTGTGGCCGCCCCTGATTGACGTTACCATTACAACGTCCTTGAGGCTGGCCACCAAAGCCGAGCCTGTTCACCACCATGAGGTTTTACATCCTCTATTAGTTAAAATGAGTCCACCTTAACTTGCCAGCAACTTCCACCTGACTCCTAAACCGCCACCAGAGAGGCCATTTGACACCTTAAATGGACTCGCCCCCACCAACCATGCCTAATAAAGCCATCAACCATTTCTACATGCTATGGAAAGTCTGTGCACACAAGTAATAAAATTAAAATTCCAGAGCTCCGACAGATTAATTTTATCGATGCCATGCTACCAAGTTATAATCGATAATACGGTAACTACAGCAAAAAAGCAGTTGTTAAACATCCTGCAATGAGGATCCCATAATGGAGAATGTGGAAAGTAAGCCATAATTAAGGTCATAGCCACAATCTGAATACCTGCATAATGACATCTGTCATGCCTCAAAAAACTATTATACCGCATGTATTGTAGCCAGCTCTAATAATTCACCAAATCACAGATTTTAGTTCTAGAAACCACCATTATTTACAGTAGCTGTGCAGCAAAATGTCTTAAACCCACTTACTATCACTACCCGAAAAGTGATGAACATATCAATAGAAAGATATTATAAATAGGGAGTAATTAAAACTATACACAATATAACATCAACATTATAACCGACCATAAAATAACATTCAGAATATCTGGAAGCAGCAATTTAAATAAACCTAAAGCAGAAAAAAGTCTACAAAGGCATTATTAATAACCCGGCCACGTCATTGTTAATTGTTTTTTATGCACTTGATAACATTTACTGTTGACCTCTCCAACTGGGTCAAAGGCATTGGGAATAGGCATATTGCCCTTTTTGTTAATGCACTTGATTACTTTACCCTTAGCGGCTCCCACTGGCTCAAGGGCACCGGGAGTAGGCATACTGCCCTTTGTGTTAATGTACTTCATGATACCCTTAGCCGCTCACACCAGCTCAAGGGCATCGGGAATAGGCATATCGCCCTTCATGTTAATGCACTTGATTACTTTACCCTTAGTCACTCCCACTGACTCAAGGGCACACAGATCAGGTGCAGTGCTCTTCAGTTTTGTGCACTAGACAAATGTCCAGATGACAACCTTGTTCTCTTCACCCCTCCAGCCGCCGTCCCTGGCACAGAGGAGCCAATTTCTTCTGTAGGCATGCAAAATATGATTGCCCTGACCCCAGGGACATTACCCTAACAGGGTCCTATAAAATATAAATGCTTCTGGAGACCAGGGGGCCATACCTTGATGGTCACCCCTCCATACCAGGGGGCCATACCCGAGATGGTTACCCCCTCCACACCAGGAGGCCATACACGAGATGGTTACCCTCCACACCAGGGGGCCATACCTGAGATGATTACCCCTCAAAACCAGGGTGCCATACCTGAATTGGTTACCCTTCCAAACCCAGGGGGGGGTCCGCGGCCAGTTTATTAACAAATAACATAAACATTTACAATAAGTATTAAATACACAATCATATACGACATGAGGGGAGGGTTCTTGGAGCCCCAAAAATTCTGGCTAAATATTTTGGCAAACACACAAGAACTTAAAAAATCCACGTTACCCACAGCCGTAATCCACCAGCTCGAGGACACCAAACATCCCATTCCGGGAAGTCCAACCACCAAAAGCTCCCGGGTAACACCCCGTCCAGAGTTACCCGTCCAGAGCCGTAACCAAAAGCCAGATCCAGAATTTTAACTTCCAATTCCTTTTTGCTGATTCAGCATCAACTCCAAGAACCCCACCCAGAGGTCCATACTTAATATGGTTACCCCTACTGACCAATTTATAAATAGCTTCAAGGACCCACTAAAAGGAAAACAAATGTTTTTTGTTTTTTTTTTTTAAATTCATGTTCTTATTAAAATAAACATAAAATAAACTTTAAAGCATAAATCACATTAATACGCTGGGGGGAGTCCTTGAAGCTCCCAAATCTGGTGATTACCAAGCATCAAATGTACCAACAATTACACCCAGCCGTTACCCCCACTAGATCGGAAGCACATAGCCACAAGGGTTCCAACGTTCACTTGAATTTCCTCCACCTTTCACCAGGTCCAGAACCATATTAACTTCCAAAAAGAGGAATCCATATCCCAATGAATCCCCCAGACCAATTTCTAACCAACTTCAAGGACCCCCCTAACCACCAGGCTCCAGGTAATCCACTCAGGCCTGTGCCATCTGCCATCTTAAGTAATATAAAATAAGCACTTGGTGAGTATACACTGATCCCCTTTTTTTTTTTTTTTTTTTTTTTTAAGTTATTATTCACACCTTTATTAAAACAAACATACCATAAAACATCAAAACATAAATAATATTAACACGCTGGTAGGAGTCCTTGAAGCTCCCAAAATCCAGTGATTACCAAACATAAAGTGAACATAAAATGTACCAACAATTACTCCCAGCCGTTACCCCACCAGCTTGGGAGCACCATAACCACAAGGGTTCCGATGTTCACTTGAATTTCCTGGGGATCCGACAAACCCTTGCCGAAACTCCCCTCCACCTTTCACCAGATCCAGAACCATATTGAATTCCAAAAGGAGGAAACCATATCCCAATGGATCCCCCAGACCATATTTAACCAACTTCAAGGACCCCTCCAACCGCACAAAATGTGGGATAAGTGAGGGTGAAAAACTCACAGGTTTACAACCAAGGTATACAACAGGTTAATAATGGAAAATATTCCATCGTAAGGTCCAGAAATAGACAGAGATGGGCAATGCTGTGTTATATGAGAAGCCGCCTGCTCCTCTACAGAAGATACAGACTCTAATCACCAGCTGCGCATAAATGGTAAGAAATATGTAGGTCTAATATAAGCTGCCTGCAGCCATAGGTGTGTGTGCAGAAAACTGCAAGTTCTGTGTCCCAGTCATTCTACTACATACAATTACAATAGACAGGAGACAGGGCTGAAAAACGGGGCCCACGATGTGTCCTCCAGAGCAACGTGCAGCCTCACACTAGTAGTGCCCACTCACTGCCCGCCATGTGCTGAGTTATTAGTGCACACTCAAATGTGCCGAGTCACTCACCGATTATTTATTTTACACATGATAAAACATAAACCATTCAGGCCTGTTCCATCCACCATCTTAGGTAATATAAAATAAGCTCTTGGTGGGTATACTCTGATCATGCAACATACGAGGCAGCAATCGCTACAGAAATCAAGCGCTAAGCTGGAAGTCATGTCCAGATTATATGTACAGCCAGGAAAATGACCTGGAGACACAGGATGTCTATACCCAGCATGATCCGTATACAGCAGAGTGAGGAGTGATATCATGTATACAGACCTGTGGTACAGGTTAAGTATACAGCACAGGAATAGAGCCTTTACACATATACTACATATAGTGAGTAACCTGGTTACACTGGGTCTGCACACCCAGCATCACAGTATGTAACAGAGATGAGGTCACATACAGCTCATCAGACTCCATAACTGGGATGGGGGGATAATCCGCACACAGCATGATCAGTATATAGCAGAGTGAGGAGTGATATCATGTATACAGACCTGTGGTACAGGTTAAGTATACAGCACAGGAATAGAGCCTTTACACATACACCACATATAGTGAGTAACCTGGTTACACAGGATCTGCACACCCAACATCACAGTATGTAACTGAGATGAGGCCACATACAGATCATCAGACTCCATAACTGGGAAGGGGGGTAATCAGCACACAGCAGTCAGTGTACAGTGCACTAACATGAAGTGCAGCCTCTCACCATCATACATATACCATCCCCCGACTGCTCCTCTCACCAGTGTCTCTAATACATGGGACTGCCCAGCTCCACCATAGTAATGACAGACACTGTATGTGTCCCTGCTCTGTCCTATCAGACATAAACCCAGAACTCATGAAGACTCTGTATAATACAGCAGTAATGTGGTATATCAGAAATGTCTGCAGGGAGGTCACACAAACGCTGCCTCTGCAATAAGTGAGGGAACATGGCAGCTACATGAATTTCTGAGGTAATCTTGATCCCAGATATGATGTAGGAGCTGATACTACACTAGTACACACTACACAATGTCTGAGGTGAATGCAGAGTAGTATATGAAACATGTCTGCAGGGAGGTCACACGGAAGCTCACAGTCTGTGAGGAAAAATGCAGCATGCACATGAGGGACATGGCAGCTGCATGAATTGCTGAGGTAATATTAATCCCATACATAATGTAGGAGCTGATACTACACTGGTACATGATGTCTGAGGTGAATGCAGAGTAGTATATCAAACATGTCTGCAGGGAGGTCACCCAGAAGTTATCTCACAGTCTGTGAGGAAAATGTAGCATGCACATGAGGGACATGGCAGCTACATGAATCGCTGAGGTAATATTGGTCCCATACATAATGTAGGAGCTGATACTACACTGGTACATGATGTCTGAGGTGAATGTGCTCCTATTATCTGTAATGTGAGGTGATAACCCCAGTATTATACTCCCTGACACTGCAGACATGCTTCCTCCTGTTCATCCTGTCCAAGAAAGAGGGAAGAGACACAGATTTCCTGCTCTATATAAGCCCACCCTCCTCACAGTAACCCACCAGGCACAGACATACTGTGCTTCTTACTCTGAAAGCAACATCACTCTAGCTTAAAAATCTACACTATACTAAAAAGCTGCAGGAGTAAAGGTCCACCCATCCCCAAGTCATGTCCTCCTCCGCCTATGGCTCCAGTGGTTTCTTGAAAGTAGGTCCTCTTTAGGCCCGTTACCGGCATCTTATCCACGTCCTATCCACGCACCCTTCTCCAGAAGGCAACTACGACTAATCAGTCTTGTCTCCTCAGAATCTTGCTAACCCTGTACTTAGGTCTCCTTTTACTAAAGATCACACTATGGCAGCGATGCTCACCTTACACTCTAAACTCCAACTCTAACTAACTAAATATTGGAAGCAGTCACTTGCCCTAGTATTAAGCCCCTTCCGATATGAGCTAGTCCCAAACATTATCTTGTATCTTACTCTAATGTTATTAAGTACAGTCAACTTTCTACATCACAGCACTATCTGTCTTATGCATTACGCATTATGCTTTACACTACTAACATTATCACATCCTATACACATACACTAATACATTACATGACTCTATATTTACAAATGATGCATGACATAGTACACATTACAATACAACACAATGTGATTGGTGTCTCCAGGGGTAGGAACACTGCAGCAAAGTCCACAATCCCTAAATGTGATAGCAACCAAACATAAAATAAACAATATAAATCTGGTATAGCTGTAATCGCACAAACCTGAAGATTAAAATTGTCTAATCACGAGAAATGTCATGAAAAAGAAATAAAACCATTCATTTGCTGTTGGTTTGTGAATTTTGCGCCTCAAAGATCGCAGTAAGGCTTGACTCACATTTATCCCGTGCACTATGTTGGGCGCTTACACTGCCCAATGGTTTAAAATTCTGTGACAATATGTTTACTGCACCCCTAGATGAATTCATTTAGAGGTATAATTTGTAAAACCAGGTCTCTAATGGAAGGGTTATGCTGTTCTGACACCTTAGGGGCTCTGCCAATGTGACATGCCACCCTCAAATCATTCCAGCAAAATGTGCATTTCAGTACAGCGCTCTTTACCTTCTCAGCTTTGCACTGTGCCTTAAAATTAGTTTAGTTTTTAACCACATACAGTATGAGGTATTGGAGAAATTGCATAGCATATTTTGTGGTCCTTTTTCTCCTACTGTCCCTTTTGAAAATTGAAAACTTGGGGCCATAGTAACATTTTAATGGAAAAAATGGTAATTTTCCATTGACTCAGTCCAATGTTATTGTTGGAATATGTTTGATGCAACAACTCCATTCCTGTCTATGAGTGTTTATAGTTGCTAGATTTTTATGCTGTTAATAAAATTAGAACAAAAAAAAACCTCCCAGAGAATCACACAAGGAGAGCATGTGACTGTATTTCCTGTTTTTACTGTGTCTGTGTATGAGAGAAGCAGCCTGCTGTAGATGCTGCACAGATAGAGACACACCAATTATTTATTCCTGCCCTATTAACCCCTTACCTACAATTGACGTAATATTCCGTCCATGTGACCATGGACCTAATTACCATGGACGGAATATTACGTCATCGCGATCAGCGGCGCCCACGTGGTGAGCGCCGCTGATCGCGGCCGAGTGTCAGCTAATTATCATAGCTGTCACCCGGCACAATGTGTCAGGGGCGGTCACGGACCGCCCCCGACACGTTAACCCCTTGCACACCGCGATCGCGGTGTACCGGGGGTTAAAGGGAAGCATCGGCAGGGAGGGGGCTCCCTCCGTGCTTCCCTGAGCCCCCCACGGCAGCGCAATGTGCAGCGCTGTTGCGGGGGGCTTTTTCCCTACAGGCCCCCGGATCCAAGATGGCGACGGGGGCCTGCAGGGAGCTGACTTCCTCACTGCCTGCAAAGCGCAGGCATGAGGAAGTCTGCAGCAGTGCCTGTGACAGATCGCTGATCTGTCACAGTGATCTGTGATGTGACAGATCTGTCACAGGACAGTGATGTCCCACCTGGGACAAGGTAATAAAGTAAAAAAAAAAAAAAAGTGTTAAAAATAATTTAAAAAAAATCGCTAAATAAATTAGTAAAAAAAAAAAAAATATTCCTCAATAAATCCATTTTTTCAAAATAAAAAAAAAACAAAAACAATAAAAGTACACATATTTGGTATCGCTGCGTCCGTAATGACCTGCCCTATAAAACTGTCCCATTAGTTAACCCCTTTAGCGAACCCCTTAAAAAATAAAAATAAAAAACGAAGCAAAAAATAATGATTTATTATCATACCACCGAACAAAAAATGCAATAACGCGCAATCAAAAAGACGCATATAAATATGCATGGTACCGCTGAAAACGTAATCTTGTCCCGCAAAAAACGAGCCACCATACAGCATCATCTGCAAAAAAATAAAAAAGTTATAGCTCGCAGAATAAAGCGATTCAAAAATAATTATTTTTTATATAAAATTGTTTTCATTGCAAAAAACCGACAAAACATAAAAAAACGACCTAAATGAGGTATCGCTGTAACCGTACTGACCCGAAGAATAAAAACGCGTTATCAATTTTACCGCACGCGGAACGGTGTAAACGCACCCCCCAAGAGAAATTCATGAAACGCTGGTTTTTGTTCATTCTGCGTCCCAAAAATCGGAATAAAAAGCGATCAAAAAATGTCACGTGCCTGAAAATGGTACCAATAAAAACGTCAACTCGTCCCGCAAAAAATAAGACCTCACATGACTCGGTGGGTCAAAATACGGAAAAATTATAGCTCACAATATGTGGTGATGCAAAAACTATTTTTACAATAAAAAGCGTCTTTTAGCGTGCAACAGCCGCCAAACATAAAAACCGCCATAAATCGTAAATCAAACCCCCCGTTATCACCCCCTTAGTTAGGGAAAAATAATAAAACTAAAAGAAAATGTATTTATTTCCATTTTCCCGCTAGGGTTAGGGTTAGGGTAGGGTTAGGGTTAGGGCTAGGGTTAGGGTTAGGGCTAGGGTTAGGGCTAGGGTTAGGGTTAGGGCTAGGGTTAGGGCTAGGGTTAGGGCTAGGGTTAGGGTTAGGGCTAGGGTTAGGGCTAGGGCTCAGATTAGGGTTAGGGGTGTGTTGAGGTTAGGGTTGGAGTTATAATTGGGGGTTTCCACTGTTTGGGCACATCAGGTGCTCTCCAAAGGCAACATGGCATCTGATCTCAATTCCAGCCAATTCTGCGTTGAAAAAGTCAAATGGTGCTCCTTCCCTTCCAAGCTCTGCCATGTGCCCAAACAGTGTTTTACCCCCACATGTAGGGTATCAGCCTACTCAGGACAAATTACAAAACAACTTTTGGGGTCCAATTTCTCCTGTTACCCTTAGGAAAATAAAAAATTGGGGGCAAAAATATAATTTTGCGGAAAAAAATGTTCTTTTTATTTTCACACCCAGGCGTTATAAACTTCTGTGAAGCACTTGGGGGTTCAAAGTGCTCTCCACACATCTAGATAAGCTCCGTGGGGGGTCTAGTTTCCAAAATGGGGTCACTTGTGGGGAGTTTCAATAGTTTAGGTACATCAGGGGCTCTCCAAATGCACATGACACCCGCATACCAATCCATCAAAGTCTGCATTCCAAAACGTCACTACTTCCCTTCCGAGCCCCGACGTGTGCCCATACAGTAGTTTTCTCCCACATATGAGGTATCAGCGTACTCAGGACAAATTGGACAACAACTTTTGGGGTCCAATTTCTCCTGTTACCCTTGGGAAAATAAAAAAAATGGGGACTAAAAGATGATGTTTGTTGAAAAAATACGATATTTTTATTTTCACGCCCGGTCGTTATAAACTTCTGTGAAGCACTGGGGGGTTCAAAGTGCTCACCACACTTCTAGATAAGTTCATTAGGGGGTCTAGTTTCCAAAATGGGGTCACTTGTGGGGGGTTTCCACTGTTTAGGTACATCAGGGGCTCTCCAAACGCACATGACACCCGCAGACCAATCCATCAAAGTCTGCATTCCAAAACGTCACTACTTCCCTTCCAAGCCCCGACGTGTGCCCATACAGTAGTTTTCTCCCACATATGAGGTATCATCGTACTCAGGACAAATTGGACAACAACTTTTGGGGTCCAATTTCTCCTGTTACCCTTGGGAAAATAAAAAAATGGGGACTAAAAGATCATGTTTGTGGAAAAAATACGATTTTTTTATTTTCACGCCCGGACGTTATAAACTTCCGTGAAGCACTGGGGGGTTCAAAGTGCTCACCACACATCTAGATAAGTTCCTTGGGGGGTCTAGTTTCCAAAACAGTGTCATTTGTGGGGGGTTTCTACTGTTTTGGTACATCAGGGGCTTTCCTAACGCGACATGGTGTCCGATCTCAATTCCAGCCAAAAACGTCAAATGGCGCTGCTTCCCTTCCGAGCTCTGCCATGCGCCCAAATAGTGGTTTACACCCACATGTGGAGTATCAGCGTACTCAGGATAAATTGCACAATATCTTTTAGGGTCCTGTTACTTTTGGAAAAATAAGAATTGAGGGTGAAAAGATCATTTTTGTGGAAAAAATATGATTTTTTAATTGTACTGCTGTACGTTATAAACTTCTGTGAAGCCCTTGGGGGTTCAAAGTTCTCACCACACATCTAGATAAGTTCCTTGGGGGGTCTAGATTCCAAAATGGTGTCATTTGTGGGGGGTTTCCACTGTTTTGGTACATCAGGGGTTTTCCAATCGCGACATGGTGTCCGATCTCAATTCTAGCCAAAAACGTCAAATGGCGCTGCTTCCCTTCCGAGCTCTGCTATGCGCCCAAATAGTCATTTACACCCACATATGGGGTATCAGCGTACTCAGGACAAATTGCACAATAACTTTTAGGGTCCTGTTACCCTTGGAAAAATAAAAATTGGGGGTGAAAAGATCATTTTTGTGGAAAAAATATGATTTTTTAATTGTACCGCTGTACGTTATAAACTTCTGTGAAGCCATTGTGGGTTCAAAGTTCTCACCACATATCTAGATAAGTTCCTTGGGGGGTCTAGTTTCCAAAATGGGGTCACTTGGGGGGTTTCCACTGTTTAGGTATATCAGGGGCTCTCCAAACGCGACATGGCGTCCGATCTGAATTCCAGCCAATTTTGCATTGAAAAAGTCAAACGGCGCTCCTTCCCTACTGAGGTCTGCCATGCGCCGAAACAGTGGTTCCCCCCCACATATCAGGTATCAGCGTACTCAGGACAAATTGCACAATAACTTTTGCAGTCCAATTTCTCCTGTTACCCTTGGTAAAATAAAGAAAATTGAACCTGAAGTATTTTTTTTGTGAAAAAAAGTTAAATGTTCATTTTTTTTTTAATATTCAAAAAATTCCTGTGACGCACCTAAAGGGTTAATAAACTTCTTGAATGTGGTTTTAAGCACCTTAAGGGGTGCAGTTTTTAGAATGGTGTCACTTTTGGGTATTTTCTATCATATAGACCCCTCAAAGTGGCTTCAAATGTGAAGTGGTCCCTAAAAATAAAATGGTGTTGCAGAAATGAGAAATCGCTGGTCAATTTTTAACCCTTATAACTTCCTAACAACAAAAAATTTTGTTTCCAAAATTGTGCTGATGTAAAGTAAACATGTGGGAAATGTTATGTATTAAGTTTTTTGTGTGCCATATCGCTGTGATTTAAGGGCATAAAAATTCAAAGTTGGAAAATTGCGAAATTTTCAAAATTTTCGCCAAATTTCTGTTTTTTTCACAAATAAACGCAAGTTATTTGAATGCAATTTTACCACTAACATGAAGTACAATATGTCACGAGAAAACAATGTCATAATCACTGGGATCCATGAAAGCGTTCCAGAGTTATGACCTCATAAAGGTACAGTGGTCAGAATTGTAAAAATTGGCCCGGGAGTTAACGTGCAAACCACCCTTGGTAGTGAAGGGGTTAAGCTTATCATATATTGTTCCTGAATAAAGAAGGTCTGTTGCCAGATGCTTAGAGAGTATCCTGAGTAATCCTCTGCCAACAGTCATACAATCCTGTGACTCGTCTAAGTGTAAAAAAATGCTCGCTACATTGCTAGATGAATTCCTCAAGAGGGGTAGTTTCCAAAATTGCATCAATTGTGGGGGGTTCGGCAGTTTTGGCATGTCAGGGGCTCTTCAAATCTGACCTGGCACCCACAATCTGTTCCAGACAAAACTGCACTCCAGAATTCATTTGACGCCCCTTCCCTTGTAAAGTGCTGCGGAATATGTCGGCGCTATAAAAATAAAATTTATTATTATTATTATTCCCTTCAGCTCCCTTCCTGTGTGCCCAACTAGCAGTTTTCCACCACATGTAGGACATCATTGTTCTCAAGAAAAATTGTGCAACAAATTGTATGGTTCATTTTCTCCTGTTTCTCTTGTGAAAATGAAAAATTTGGGGCTTAAGCAACATTTTTTGGTGAAAAATGTATTTTTTCATTTTCACGGCTCAACGTTATAAAATTCTGTGACGCACCTGTGGGTTCAACTACACCTCTTTTAGGAATACCTGTCTTGGATGCAATCGTCCACCACCGATTTCCAGACTGCTCTGTCAGACTGACCGTGCTGGAGGAGTTATCGCACTCTTGGTGGTGCAACATTCTGGTACCTTGCCTGTGGAAGTGGTAGGCGATGTGATAACACCGTATTTTGTGCTTCCCACTTGTTTCACGGCTGGGGAGACATGGAACACTGTGTCTATTGGTTGCCATACAGGATTCTGCCTTGCCTGGTGTTAGCCAATGGTGGGTATGTGTGAACCCTGCTGTACAGATGAGCTCCCTTGCCATGACTGGGAGGAATGCATCACCTGATTTTTATCTAGATTTGGGTTGACTATTTAAGGCATGCTCCTAAACCAGTCCAGTCCTGTTTATTTAGATCCCTTGCATAATGGTATGGTGTGTGCTTCCTGTTTGGGTTCTGATTACTTCTTAGCAGGTGCTAATGGTCTTTACTGTTTCTTCTTTATTAGCTATCGTCCCATGGTTTCTCTTTTGTTTTCATTTGGGTTTTATGCTGCTAGCTTTGGATTTACTTTTGTTAACTGACTTTACATCGCCCGCATCACCAGAGTCCAGCTCTCTTGCGATCTCAGTCTCAGAAGAGCTATGTAAAGCCCCCTGTATCTTTGGGAGTGGGTGAAGAATATTCTAGCCAATAAGGACTTGCCATAAATGGTGGCTTGCTCAAAGTGCGTGTATGACTGCGCCTTTGCTGGTCCAATGTGATTTGCTACAGAGTAGTTATTTCTGTGCATAACAGCCTCCAGATAAGTCCCTTGAGGGGTGTAGTTTCCAAAATGGGGGTCACTTGTGGGGGGATTTCCACTGTTTAGGCACATCAGGAGTATAGATGTGCAAACACGAGAAAAGCCAAATGATGTCCCTTCCCTTCTGTGCCCTGCCATGCGCTTAAACAGCAGTTTTCACCCACATTTGTACTATCTGCGTGCTCATGAGAAATTGCACAACAAATAGTACAGACAGCAAACTGTACGATTCATTTTAAAATGTTCATTTTTTTTTCCTTCCACATTACATTAATTCCTGTGAAACTCTTAGGAATAAAATCTTTGGATTTAAGTGCGCTGCCAGACAAATATTCAGATTCCAATCATGTAGATGAATTAATCTCTTTATTTCCAACGCGTTTCGAAGTCCATACTTCTTCCTCAGGGGATGACAATGTGTTGGTCACTGGCAGACCGTTGGATGTGCAGCAGGCTGACAAACTAATCCTACATGCTTTGCTCTCTCCTGGAAAGGGTGAGTATATTTCTTTATTAAACCCTATAAGTCACCGGGATAAGACCCTATTGCACTCTTGTTTTACCTATAGCTTGGACAAATTAATTCCTGTGAAGCATCTAAAGAGATAATAAACCTGTTAAATGCTGTTTTGAACACTTTTAGGGGTACAGTTTTTAAAATGATGTCACTTTTGGGTATTTTCTGTCTTATATATAGGTCCCTCAAAATCACAGTTTTGTAATTTTGTCTGTAAAAATGAGAAATCGCTGAAAAAACAAGCAAAAAAACAAAAAAAAAAAATCTTTCATTAAGGGGTAAAAGAAATGATAGGTGTAATGTGTAGATAGATATATCTCTATATATAAAACTGAATGTGTGTGTGTGTGTGTGTGTGTATCACCAACCAATCACAATTCATCTTTCATTTCAACAGAGCTGTTCCAAAGAAGCTGAGCTATGATTGGTTGCTATGAGCAAGTTATCCCAGTTGACAACACCCCAGCAGACACTGACATGGTGGGAGAAATCTAGCATCCCTGGGAACATAAGCTCTCAGCCGTTGTCTGCCCCCCCAGAAAGGAGCAGAGAGCACATGACAGGAATGAATCCCCCCCTCCTGTGCCCATATACACATCACACATCCTCGATCATATAGGCACATCTTCCCTCTTAAAGGGATCATTGGTATGGTAGTCAGAGCAAATCCATCCAGCGCTTTGGTTTTGACCCCAGGCCTCTCTTAAAGGGATCTCCGGTATGGAAGTAAGGACCGTTCCACTCAGCTCTGTGGTTTTGACCCCAGTTTCTCTTAAAGGGATCATTGGTACAGAATTTAGGGCAAATCCACTCTGCGCTTTGATACTGAGACCAGACCTTTCTTAAAGGGATTTCCTGTATGGAAGTCAGGGTAATTGCCTTCAAATGCTCTGGTACTGACCCCAGGCTCTCTTGAAGGGATCTCCTGTTTGGAAGTTAGGGCAAATCCCTCAATGCTCTGATTCTGACTCCAGGGTTCTATTAAAGGGATCATTGGTATGCAAGTCACGGCAAATCCACTCAGCGCTCAGGTTCTGATCCCAGGCTCTCTTAAAGGGATGCCCGGTATGGAGGGTAGGGCAAATCCACTCAGCGCTCTGATTCTGACCCAAGGCCCCTCTTAAAGGGATCCCCGGTATGGAAGTGAGGGCAAATCCACTCTGCGCTTTGGTACTGACCCCAGGCCTTTCTTAAAGGGATCTCCGGTATGGAAATTGTGGTAAATCCCTCAGCGCTCTGATTCTCACCCCAGGCTTCTATTAAAGGGATCATTGGTATGGAAGTCAGGGAAAATCCACTCAGCGCTCTTGTTCTAACACCAGGCCTCTCTTAAAGGGATCCCCAGTATGGAAGTTAGGACCGTTCCACTAAGCACTCTGGTTCTGACGCCAGGCCTCTCTTAAAGGGATCCCCGGTATGGAAGTCAGGGCAATTCCACTCAGCGTTCTGGTTCTGACCCCAGACTCTCTTAAAGGGATCCCCGGTATGGAAGTCAGGGCAATTGCCTTCAAATGCTCTGGTACTGACCCCAGGCTCTCTTAAAGGGATCTCCTGTATGGAAGTTAGGGCAAATCCCTCAGCACTCTGATTCTGACCCCAGGGTTCTATTAAAGGGATCATTGGAATGCAAGTCAGGTCAGGGCAAATCCACTCAGCGCTCTGGTTCTGACCCAAGGCCCCTCTTAAAGGGATCCCCGGTATGGAAGTGAAGACAAATCCACTCTGTGCTTTGGTACTGACCCCAGGCCTCTCTTAAAGGGATCTCTGGTATGGAAGTTATGGTAAATCCCTTAGCATTCTGATTCTCACCCATAAGGTGTGGCCCCCTTTTCACTGAGCTGGGCAGTTCATATTTAGTCCTTCTAAAGCTGGGTGTCTGGTTGGGACCTGGTCACTCTCTGTCACTGTTCACACTACGTAGGTTTTAACATTAGAGCGTGTAGGTACTGTCCCAATTGGGTATAGCAGTGGGACAACTTTATGCTTTTTTTGATCAAAAACAGTGTTTACTAAATACCCTTTGTTAATTATTTAATGCACTTGCTTTTTACTTATTTATTTTCATTAGGGTATATGTACACATTGTCATTTCTTTGGTTTTGCTTGTTTCTATGGCCAGTGTGAACATGCCTTAACATCATGCATGTTTTCAAGTCATACTCTGGCTCAATTTTCAGTTTTTTTTTCAGATAGATAGATAGATAGATAGATAGATATGGGATAGATAGATAGATAGATAGATAGATGATAGATAGACATGGGATAGATAGATAGATAGATAGATATGGTATAAATAGATAGATGATAGATAGATATGAGATAAATAGATATGAGATAGATAGATAGATAGATAGATAGATAGATAGATGATAGATAAATAGATACTGTAGATAGATAGGTAGATAGATAGATAGATAGATAGATAGATAGATATGGGATTGATAGACAGATGATAGCTACAGTAGATGATAGATAGAGATACATAAATTAATTTGGCAGAGGACGCAGAAAATACGAGAGAACTTTAGCTTCAGTCTCCTCTGATCAATTGAAGGAAGGATTTTAATAAGGCACAAAGGGGCTCGGGGTCGTTGGTGAATTGAACGAAAGTTGTCTAAGATCTTGTGAGCTGGTTAGAAATCAGAAATGAAGAATGCAAATGTGAACATCTATTTACGCCTATAAATGAATTGCACATCTACTTTGTGTACAGAAGCGCAGACTTTAAGGCAAAGAACACGTTTAGGGAATATACAAAAGAATATTAATAATACCGTACACTCTAAATCTATCACAGGCGCCGCTCCTGCAATACTTTCCACATATCTGTGCCGTAATAGAAACAAAGTAAAAATGTCTTTCCGCTGGGAGAAGCCTGAGTGGCGGCATCTATCACTGTTTACCTGTAGCATCAGCAGAGAAAGAACATCGCAATTAGGAAACTCGGCAGAGCCCTCCTATGAAGAAGCATAAAGAACCAGATCTGGAGGAACCGGGCATTGCAGCAGGTATTGTCACGTGTAACTAGCAGGATAGAGATTTCTGACGGGCACTAGTATAGCAAAAGCCAAATGGCAAATGCACAAGCATTATTATTATTGATTATTATTGTAGCGCCATTTATTCCATGGCGCTTTACATGTGAGTAGAAATCTTTATGTCCAGACAAATTTTCCTATTTTTGCACTTTTGTTTTTTACTGCAAAATATATTTTTCCACTGACATAACTATATGAGAGTTTGCTTTTTAAAGGCTTAGATTTAGTTTTGAATGAAAACATTCACTTCACCACCAAAAATGAACTGAAAAATTGCCAGAAAAATCAGCATTTTTGGGGGGTTTTTGAGGTCTTGTTTTTACAGGACAAGCTTTGATCACTGTTTTTGCCATCTGTAGTGTTGAGCGATACCTTCCAATATCGGGAAATATCGGATCGGATTGGATCGGACCGATACCCCAAAAATATCGGATATCGCCGATTCCGATTCCGGGAACCAATGCAAGTCAATGGGACACAAATATCGGAATGAAAATAAACCCTTTCTTTCCTTGTAGGTTGATTCTACATGAAGGAAAGCAACTAAGAATAATGTAGAATGTATTGGGGAGGTGGAGGAGACATTAAAGCCATAGAGGTTTAGCCCAATCAAATGGAATAGCAGGAATTAATTTTTTTTTAAGACGTTCGGAGTTACAAAGATATTGACTATGTTAAGCTTTTTTATATTTTGTCAGATATTTATGTTTCACTACTTCCATGCTCTTCACCTTCATTTTTACTTCTCCCACAATTTCTCCATCATCCTCAGCAGCAGCATCTTTTTCATCAACTTCTTCTTCACCTTATTCATCTTCTTCTTCTTCTTCTTCTTCTTCTTCCTAGTATTCTTTTTTTTTGCATTCTTCATATTCTTCTTATTCAACTATTATTCTTCTTCATATTCTACTTCTTCATCTTCTTCCTATTCTTCTTCTTCATCATATTCTTATTTGTGACATGCATTCCTGTAGTTGTTATCTATAAAAGTTTGAAGATTATACCTTCCATTCTGCCTGTCATAAAAGAATTACAACAGGATTTGTCCGCGTTCAGCAGCAGCAGGTATTTTCCAAGAGCACCATGAGGAGGAACGGACTCACCCCCATACACTGCTTAGTCTTCTTCTGCTTATAATTTAGATAATACCTTTTGCTCTGATTTTTAGTCTTATGCTTAATGTTCTTCTGACTTTTGTTCTGCATCTTCTTGTTCTTCTGCTTCTTGGTCTTCTGTCTCATGTACTTCTGTATCTTGGTGGTTGTCTTCTTGTTCTTTGTCCTTTTGGTCATCTTCTTCAGGGTCATCTTCTTGATCTTCTTCGGGGTGGTCTTCAGGGTCGTCGTCTTCGGGGTCGTCGTCTTCTTCGGGGTGGTCGTCTGGGTCGTCGTCTTTAGGGTCGTCGTCAGGGAGATCCAGAGTGATTACCAAAAACCATTTCAAAAAGCTTGAACTTGGAAGTGTAGCAGAAGGTACAAGAAGGCTGAGGAACTGACGAGAACCAGCTGACGGTACTGGAACCTGGATGGGTAGCCGAAGGTACAAGAGCCAATGGAACTACCGAGGACCAGCTGATGGTACTGGACCCCGGTTACTAAGCAGGATGTACCTGTGCCAGAAAGCACTACCAAGGACCAGCAGACGTTGGTGGACCTCGGATACCGAGAAGGAGGCACCTAAGCCAAAGGCTCTGCCTGGAACCAGCTGATGTTACTGGAACTCAGGGGGACATATTCAAGATTGACTTCCAAAGAATCAGCTAATGGTACTGGAACTCAGATAGGCAGCAGAAGGTGCACATGAAAAAAAAAGTTGCAAGGCCGCGAGCCGGCCGGAGTTACCAAAACCCACAGTCCTACAGGGGGAGCTTGTCCTATTGGCACTACGGAACCAGCCTTCATTGCCAGATCCCGCAGCCCACATAGGAAGCACCTAAACTGCAGGCACCATAGAGTCGGCTAAACTGACCGCAACACGACAGGACAACGTATTGGAGGCAAAGTGACGTTGACACTACCCGGAAACAGGTGGCGTGCTGGAACTAGGCTGGGCAGGAGGGAGTACCCGTGCCAAAGACACTTCTGAGCAGCAACTGGCGGTGTTGGAGCCCAGGGATTACAGTAGAAACAGAGTGTAGCCAGAGGCCTAATTGGAGCAAGTTTAATATCTGTAGTGTGAATGTGGACAGAGCAGGCAAAATTGCCGGACACACAGCAGGGGATCAGCTGACGTTACTGAACCCCAATAACATTGGAGCATGTGTTGACTGTGCAGACGGCACTTCTGAGCAGCAAATGGCGGTGTTGGAGCCCAGGGATTACAGGAGAAACAGAGTGTAGCCAGAGGCCTAATTGGAGCAAGTTTAATATCTATAGTAGTGTGAGTGTGGTCGGAGCAGGAGAAATTGCCTGACACACAGCAGGGGATCAGCTGACGTTACTGAATCCCAATAACACAGGAGCAAGTGTTGACTGTGCAGACGGCACTTCTGAGCAGCAACTGGCCGTGTTGGAGCCCAGGGATTACAGGAGAAATAGAGTGTAGCCAGAGGCCTAATTGGAGCAAGTGTAATATCTGTAGTAGTGTGTGTGGTCGGAGCAGGAGAAATTGCCGGACACACAGCAGGGGATCAGCTGACGTTACTGAATCGCAATAACACAGGAGCAAGTGTTGACTGTGCAGACGGCACTTCTGAGCAGCAACTGGCCGTGTTTGAGCCCAGGGATTACAGTTCACGCGGTGGAAACATGAAGATAACAGGAGACCTGGATACTGTTGCCAACCAATTTAATCTGGAAGAGAACTGGCAAATTCCTGCGAGATCCAGGCCTTGTTCATTTTCAGAAAAGTAAGCTGGTCAACGTTATCAGAGGATAGTCGCATGTGACGGTCTGTTAGTACACCACCTGCGGCACTAAAGACGCGTTCCGATAATGCACTAGCAGCAGGGCAAGCCAGCACCTCCAATGCATACTGGCTAAGCTCTGGCCATGTATCCAGCTTAGAGACCCAAAACTTGAAGGGGGAAGAGCCGTGTGGGAGAACACTGAGAGGGCAAGACATGTAGTCTGTCACCATCTGATGGAAACATTGCCTCCTGCTGACTGGAGCCGTCTGTGATGGTGTAGACATTTGTGGCGGGGACACAAAATTTTGACACATTTGGGCCATACTGGTCTTGCCTTGTGCTGAGGCGCTGCTTCTGCTCCCTCTTTGTGCAGAGCTTCCTCCACTGTCTCGACGCACTGAGATGCTTTGTAAAGCACTAGCAGCACTGTTTTCGAGTGGAATGGAGAACATGATGGAATGCACCAGTGTGTGTTGGTACTCCCGCATTTTACACTCCCGGTTCAACGGTTTTATGAGGCTTTGTAAGTTCTCCTGGTAGCGAGGATCTTGGAGGGTGTACATCCAATAATCAGCCGTGTTGAGAATGTGGGCGATGCGGCGGTCGTTTCTCAGGCACTGCAGCATGAAATCAACCATGTGCTGCAGACTGCCAACTGGCCAAGAAACGCTGTCCCCTGCTTGAGGCGTCATCTCTGCCTGCTCTGCATCACCCCACCCTCGCTCTACATACTGACTACTAGAGCATAGTGTACCTCCCTCCTCTGGACAGATGTCTTCCTCCTCCATTGACTCCTCCTCATCCTCCTCACAAAGTGTCCCCTGCCTAGGCCTTTGTGAGGAACCACGTTGCGCAGACTGTCCAGAAGCAGATGGCATTTGTGACTCCTCATCCTCCACCTCTTCCACAACCTCCTCCCTTAGTGCTTGCAGTGTTTTTTCAAGCAGGCAGATAAGGGGGATAGTCATACTGACTAGTGCATCATCTGCACTCGCCATTCGCGTGGAATCATCGAAGGCACGCAAAACGTGGCAGATGTCCTTCATAGAGGCCCACTCAGTGATGGTGAAGTGTGAACGGCGCGCAGTGCGACTTGTTTGCGCCTGATGCAGCTGGTACTCCATTACTGCTGCCTGCTGCTCACACAACCTCTCCAACATATGTAACGTTGAATTCCACCTGGTGGGTAGGTCACATATGATGCGATGTTCTGGATGGCGGAATCGGCGCTGCAGAGCTGCAATGCGCGATCTTGCCATGCTGGAACGCCGCAAGTAAGCGCAGTCTATGCGGACCTTGTGCAGCAGTGCATCAAGATCTGGATAGTCCCTCAAAAAACTCTGCACAACCAAGTTGAGCACATGTGCCAGACATGGGATGTGAGTGAGGTTGCCTAGGCCAAGAGCTGCCACCAGATTTCGGCCATTGTCACACACTACCATGCCTGGCTGGAGATTCGCAGGCACAAACCACACGTCGCTCTCCTGCTTGATGGCATTCCAGAGCTCCTGCGCTTTGTGGCTTCGATTCCCCAAAGAAATTAATTTCAATACGGCCTGTTGATGTTTGGCCACGGCTGTGCTCATATTGGTTGTAACAGGTAAGCGTTCACGGGTCCATGTGGAGGTAGACTGTGACGGCTCCTGCAGCGCTGATTCAGAGGAACTGGAGTATGAGGAGGAGTCAATGTGTACAGACTGGATTCCTGCAATCCTTGGAGTTGGCAGAGCATGTACAGCGCCACTCTCAAGATCTGTACCCGGCTCCACAACATTTACCCACTGGGTAGTGAGGGAAAGATATCATCCCTGTCCATGGTTACTGGTCCACACATCGGTGGTCAGGTGGACCTTGCTACTAACGGTGTTTAGTAGCGCAAGTTTAATTTTTCCCTCCACATGCTTTTGCAGGGCAGGGATGGCTTGCCTGCTGAAATAAAAGTGGCTGGGCACGTTGTATTGTGGGACTGCCAATGCCATGAAGTTACGGAAGGTGTCAGTCTCCACCAGCCTGAATGAGAGCATTTCAAGGGACAGTAGTTTTGCAATACCAGCATTCAGAGCCTGTGCTCGGGGGTGGTTTGCTGAGTATGGGCGCCTTTTCTCCCATGCCTGTGCTACCGATGGCTGTAGACTGGCGTGGGAGTGTGAGGATGACAGGGAACGTGGTGCTGTGGGTGGAATGACACTGTCTCTGTACAACAGTGCCAGAGGTTCTTCCATGGCGATCCTGTGAGGAAGCCGAACCAGCTGTGTGTGAGCTGGAGGAAGAGGCTACAACATAAGCTGAAGAGGTGGTAGGTGGAGCTGTAGGTTGGCCTAGGTCTTCAGTTTGTCTTTGTAACTCCACCACGTGCTTGGTCCGCACATGTTTCCACATATTTGTGGTATTGAGTTTGCTGACACTTTTCCCTCTTTTCACTTTCTGATTACACAGCTTGCATTTGACAAAGCAAATGTCATCTGCAACTGTGTCAAAAAAGGACCAGGCACTGCAAGTCTTGGGAGCACCCGTTTTGGGTTTTGGAAGAGGCATGCTCCTAATGGGTGCCGAAGTGGAGGCTACAGGCAACCGAGTCTGCCCCCTCCCTCTCCCTCCTTTTTTGGCCGTTCGGGGAATCTCTTCCTCAGAGCTGCTCCCACCACCTTCCTGTACCTCACGGCATGATGGGTCAAGGACCTCATCATCTACACTACCCTCTTCAAGCGACTGCTTCTCCTGGGTAGTCTCGACAGCACAGTACGCACCAGAAAGTGGCACCTGAGTCTCATCATCAGATGCGTACTGAAGTGTGCTGACCATAGGCACTGGCCCACCCGCCTCTTCAGATTCAGAGAGACAAAGCTGTTGCGCATCTCTGCATACTACCTCTTCTTCAAATTCTCGAATGCTGCTTGGCTGGCCCCCTGTTTCCAAGCCAAGAGATTCAGAGAACAGAAGTAGAGATGGCTCCTGTCCAGGGCTCTCTGACTGCTTGGGCAATTTTGCAGGTGGTGAAGAGACAGATAGGTGCTCTTCAGTGCTCTGGACCTGAAGGGATCTGGAACTAATTGAAGTCAATGCGTTAGCTGCCATCCATCCGACAACGGCTTCAATTTGTTCGTCCCGCAGTAGTGGGGTACGGCGAGCTCCTACAAAGCTGCGCATAAAGGACTGTTCCCTGGTTCCCTGGGGATGCTGAGTCACTGGTGCCCGCAGCCGCCACAGAATCCCCACGTCCTCTCCCTGCAGAAACTCCACGCCCACAACCACGTGCCTTACTCCCTGCCTTCTTCATCTTGGTAGACTGATAAAGATAGGCAGAAAAGTACTAAGGGCTTAGTGTGCTTATTCCTGAACAGCTGCTAACAGGTATAAGAAACACCAATTTTATAAAGTGTGGACTAGACTTTAATATGAGCTAATGTGGCCTACACATCTGTAAAGTGGAGTGTTTGGTGAACTTTATTAACTTTTTTTTTTTTCACAAAAAGACACTGGATGTGCCCAAAGATGTAAAACCGATAGTATCACAAACTTTTGTAGCTATTACAATGTAGGAAGGTAACCTACAATGCAATAGATGAGGCTCCAAAAAATAGGCTAATACTAATCTGGCTGAGGCTGCAGGGCACAAGCCAGCAGAAAGGCTCCTCTATCTACTCCTATATAGTGTTTGCAAATATTCTAGCTGGATACGGATGGAACCACACTAATAGGAGAAATCTGGAAAAATGAGCAGCACTAATGTAAAAAAGGACAATGTATGAGGCAGTGACGCACACTGAGCGGACTACAACCAGAGGTGGCTGCAGAACACAATACAGCGTGAGCTGCACTCACACACAGAGACCTCGCAGACAGCCGTGAACAGCGCTGCAAGGCTGCAGAAAAGCTCCTCTATCTACTACTATATAGTGTTTTCAAGCAATCTAGCTGGATACGGATGGAACCACACTAATAGGAGAATTCAGGAAAAATGAGCTGCACTAATGCAAAAAAGGACAATGTATGAGGCAGTGATGCACGCTGAGCGGACTACAACCGGAGGTGGCCGCAGAGCACACTACAGCGTGAGCTGCACTCACACACAGAGACCTCGCAGACAGCCGTGAACAGAGCTGCAAGGCAAAAGAAAGCTTCTCACACAGCGGTTGCTAAAGTAGCCTGGGTAAAGCACAATAAAGCAAATCGCTAGCTTAACCTGTCCCTCAGAGTCAGAACAGCAGCGTCCTGTCTCTAAGTAAATTCACAGCAGAGTGAACCCAAAATGGCGGCAGTGGCTTTTATAGAGCATCATGACATCATTTCAGCAGCCAATCACAGCCATGCCATTAGATAACATGCCTAACATGCATTACAGGATGTGCCCACACTTCTTAGGATTCCTCATTGGCTGAATAAAATCAAACTGGCTCATTGCATTATGGGAACTTCCGATTCCGGTATTCGATATTCTAAAAGTATCGGAACTCAGTATCGGAACTCCGTTACCGCGAATATCGGACGATACCCGATATTACAGTATCGGAATGCTCAACACTAGCCATCTGTTTTGGGACGTAAAAATGCTATAGTGGTTAAATATTTCAATTTGTAGAAATATCTGACTTTTACAGATGTGGCGATAGCAAATATGTTTTGGGCTTTTTTTTAAATTTTTTATTCCATTCCATTTTGGTTTGGGAAAAGGGGGTGATTTGAACTTATCACTTTTTTATTGTTTTCTGTTTTTTAGCATTTTTTGCAAATTTTTGTACCCCCTCCAAGAGTCATGAACCAGCAGTTATTATATGCTAACTGAAGAGCCCTGCGTTACCGGGCATAGTAACTAATTACGGTTAGTTAAAACAAATTATAATGATTATATCCATATATATATACACTGTATATATATATATATATACAGTGTATATATATATATAAAGCTGAGTGTATAGCCCTGCCCACTCCGTATATAGCCACATTCACTATAATATCCCACATCATCCGGTCAGGCAACGCCACGGGACTACTACCCCTAATATCCCACATCATCCCATCAGCCAGAGCCACCAGACAACTACCCCTAATATTCCACATCATCCTGTCAGCCAGAGCCACCGCACTACTACCCCTAATATCCCACATCATCCCATCAGAGCCACCCGACTACTACCCCTAATATCCCACATCATCCCGTCAGAGCCACCGGACTACTACCCCTAATATCCCACATCATCCCATCAGCGCCACCGGACTATTACCCCTAATATCCCACATTATCCTGTCAGCCAGAGCCACCGGACTACTACCCCTAATATCCCACATCATCCCGTCAGCCAGAGCCACCAGACTACTACCCCTAATATCCCACATTATCCTGTCAGCCAGAGCCACCGGACTACTACCCCTAATATCCCACATCATCCCATCAGCCAGAGCCACCGGACTACTACCCCTAATATCCCACATTATCCTGTCAGCCAGAGCCACCGGACTACTACCCCTAATATCCCACATCATCCCATCAGCCAGAGCCACCGGACTACTACCCCTAATATCCCACATCATCCCGTCAGAGCTATAGGACTGCTACCCCTAATAACCCACATCATTCCATCAGCCAGTGCCACCGGACAACTACTCCTAATATCCCACATCATCCAGTCAGCCAGAGCCACCAGACAACTACACCTAATATCCCATATCATCCCATCAGCCAGAGCCACTGGACTACTACCCATAATATCCCACATCATCCCGCCAGAGCCACCGGACTACTACCCCTAATATCCCACATCATCCCGTCAGAGCCACCAGACTACTACCCCTAATATGCCACATCATCCCGTCAGAGCCACCGGACTACTGCCCCTAATATCCCACATCATCCCACCAGAGACCCCGGTCTACTACCCCTAATATCCCACATCATCCCGTCAGCCAGAGCCACCGGACTGCTACCCCTAATATCCCACACCATCCCGTCAGAATCAGAGCACTGAGGGATTTGCCCTAACTTCCCTACCGGAGATCCCTTTAAGAGGGGCCTGGGGTCAGAACCCGAGCACAGAGTGGATTTGCCCTGACTTCCATTCCAATGATCCCTTTAATAGAAGCCTGGGGTCAGAATCAGAGCGCTGAGTGAAACGGTCCTAGCTTCCATACCGGGGATCCCTTTAAGAGAAGCCTGGGGTCAGAACCAGAGCGCAGAGTGGATTTGCCCTGACTTCCATACCAATGATCCTTTAATAATACCATACCAATGATCCTTTAATAATAACTCACCGCTTCCACTCTCTGACCACAATATTCTCTCCTTCACGCTCACAAATCCTCGCCCACCCCAGCTCACTCCTACCTACCACACCGTCAGAAATCTACAAGCCAATAGCCCTCAGACACTTTCAGACTCCCTACACTCATCATTGTCCCCAATCTCCTCTTTCTCCTGTCCTAATCTGGCTGTTCATCACTACAATGACACTCTTAGAAGCACCCTTGACCAAGTACTGTAGCTCCCCTCACCCTCAGAACCTCCAAGCACAGAGTAAAACAGCCCTGGCTCACATCGCAAACTCAACTTCTCCAGCGATGCTCTAGGAGTGCTGAATGCCTATTGAGAAAAACCCGCACACCAGAAGACTTTATCCACTTCAAATTTATGTTAAGAACCTATAACGCTGCCCTTCACCTCGCCAAACAGACCTACTTCACCTCCCTGATCTCCTCACTAGCCAACAACCCCAATAAATTTTTTGACACTTTTCACTCCCTCCTCAGGCCAAAAGCACAAACCCCTATCACAGACATTTGTGCTGATGACTTGGCCTCCCACTTTACAGAAAAAATAGATAATATCCGTCAGGAAATCTGCTCCCAGCCACCAACTGCTGTGACTCCAATCCCTTCCTGCATCTCCCATGGCTCACTTTCCACATTTGATCCCATCACAGAAGAAGTCTCCAGACTCCTCTCTTCTTCTTGTCCGGCTACATGCACTACCGACCCCATTCCCTCACATCTCCTCCAGTCTCTCTCTCCTGTCGTCACAACCCACCTAACTACAATCTTTAATCTCTCCCTCTCCTCGGCATTTTCCCATCCTCCTTCAAACATGCCATTGTTACTCCATTACTAAAGAAACCCACTCTCGACCCATCCTCCACAAACAACTACAGACCAGTCTCCAATCTGCCCTTCATCTCTAAACTTTTGGAGTGCCTAGTTTACTCCCGCCTTACCCGATACCTCTCCACTCACTCCCTTCTTGACCCTTCAAAGTCCGGCTTCCGCCCCCTACATTCGACTGAAACTGCACTCATCAAACTGACCAATGACCTTCTGACAGCAAAACATAACGGTGACCACTCTCTGCTCATTCTTCTTGACCTATCTGCAGCTTTCGATACTGTTGACCACCATCTCCTACTCTCTAGGCTCCAGTCACTAGGAATTAAGGACACTGCTCTCTCCTGGTTCTCTTCCTATCTCTCTGACCGCTCCTTCAGTGTTTTGTTCTCTGGCTCCACTTCATCTCCTCTTCCTCTTGCTGTCGGGGTACCTCAGGGCTCAGCCCTTGGCCCCCTTTTCTTCTCTCTCTACACAGCCCCAATTGGACAGACCATCAGCAGATTTGGCTTTCAGTACCATCTTTATGCTGATGACACACAACTATATACGTCTTCCCCCGACCTTACCCCTTCTGTACTACAGAACGCCAGTGACTGTCTGTCCACAGTCTCCAATATCATGTCCACTCTCTATCTGAAACTCAACCTCTCCAAAACTGAACTTCTTCTGCTCCCGCCATCTACTAACCTCCCTAAATCTGACATTTCCCTCTCCGTGGGTGGTACCACAATAACACCCTGGCAGCAGGCGCGCTGTCTAGGCGTTATGTTTGACACCAATCTCTCCTTCACATTCCATATACAATCTCTTGCCCGCTCTTGCCGCTTACACCTAAAGAACATCTCTAGAATCCGCCCTTTTCTCACCATGGAAACAACAAAAACCCTCACTGTAGCATTGATCCACTCCCGCCTGGATTACTGCAACGCTCTATTAATTGGCCTCCCCGTCACTCGACTATCCCCTCTCCAGTCCATACTTAATGCAGCAGTCAGGGTTGTCCATCTGGCTAAACGGTACTCGGACATGTCTGCTCTTCATCAGTCATTACACTGGCTGCCCATTCATTATATGATCCAATTCAAAGTACTTGTTCTCACCCACAAAGCTCTCCACGGTGCGGCACCCCCCTACATCTCCTCCCTCATTTCTGTCTATTGGCATAGCCGATCGCTGCGCTCTGCAAACGACTTTCGATTAACCTCTGCACTAATCCATACCTCCCACTCCCGACTCCAAGACTTCTCCCATGCTTCTCCTATCCTCTGGAATGCTCTACCCCAAGAGATTAGGACTAACCACAATTTGCATAGTTTTAGGCGCTCCCTCAAAACACATTTGCTCAGAGCGGCTTATCACGTTCACTAATCAGTCATTCTATGTGTAAGTGTGCGTGTGTAGCCCATTCACTATCTCCATCCATCCTTCACTCCCTCAAGATGACTGGACCTTCATTGTAAATAAACAATTGTAAATACACACCTGTACTCTGCATCTCCCTCACCTCATTGTAAATTGTAAACTCTTACGAGCAGGGTCGTCTTATTTTGTCTTATTTTGCTTTAATTATTGTATTGTTAACGTTGTTACTTATGACTTGTGTTTTGAAACTGTTAAACTGTAAAGCGCTGTGGAATATGTTGGCGCTATATAAATAAAGATTATTATTATTATTAATAGAAGTCTGGGGTCAGAATCAGAGTGCTGAGCGGTTTTCCCTCACTTTCATACCAGGGATCCCTTTAAGAGGGAAGATGTGCCTATGGGACTATGGGATGGAGGATGTGTGATGGGTATATGGGCAGGGAGGGGATGGTTCATTTCTGTCATGTGCTCTCTGCTCCATTCTGGAGGCCAGACAATGGCTGGGAGCTTATGTCCCGGGGATGCTAGATTTCTCCCACCCGGTCAGTGTCTGCTGAGGTGTTGTGGAGTGGGAAAACTGTTGCTCATAGCAACCAATCACAGCTCAGCTTCTTTTAAACAGCTCTGGTGAAATGAAAGATGCTTAGTGATTGGTTGCAAGGAGAACTGTTGTTCATAGCAACCAATCACAGCTCAGCTTCTTTTAAACAGCTCTGGTGAAATGAAAGATGCTTAGTGATTGGGTGGGGCTATTGTGGAGTGGGTGTGGCTGATACACACATACATACACACATAAATACTTTTTTATATATATAGATGATATCAGTATTTTGTCAGTTTACTGATTATGAAGCATAGGTTAAACTTCTTAGGACTATCAAGATGGTGATTATGGGGGTTTTAAGCAGGTCCTGACTGTCATGAGTTCCCCAAGGGAAATGCCACCTCCAGGATAAAATTACTTGAATCCTGCTTTCAGTGGTTGAGTAGAGAGCGCAACAATCTCCTGTAGTCTTATAGAGAATGAATGGCATTGTAGTGCGCATGCTTTCCCTGCACTCTATTCAGCTGTGCCTCTTCAGAGCCCCATTCTCAGGTTCATTGGGGGTCTCAGTGATCAGACCCCCAAAGGTCAATAACTTATTGCATTCATTTTCCCTTTTCCATGTCTTAGCGGTACATAGAAATGTTATGGAAGGGTTATTGCTTTGGAGTTGGGACTCATCTGGGAGTCAGAAAGATGCTAAGAAACAGTGATTTCTTCTGGCAGTCTGCACTGGTCGTGTTTTAGATAGGTGGCCTTTCATGGGGTCTTCATCTGAAAAGGTTTAGACTTCACAAGACAATTCCTTTAATACAAACAAGCATGCTTGAGCATATAATGGATCAAAAATTCTGTGCTGATCAGGCTCCAAATCCTCTGCTTGGACATGGCATGAATTCTGTTTGCTTGCAGCCACCACTAGGGGGACTATACGAGCTTGTAAGCATACTGTCTATACATTGCACCCAATGATGACATAGTATGCAGTAGTTCATCCTTTGCTGTATAATGAATTTTGATAATTCAAACTAAGGAAAATTCACCAGAATTAGGAAGCATGGAATACTTAGAGAGCAAATTTTTAATACATTTTACACACTTTTTTGTTCCTACTGCAAATTTTGTTAAAGCAACCTAGAAGAAAGGATTTGCTCATTTAGATGAAAACTGCATCAAATTTGTCAGCTCTCTGAGCATTGCCAAACTAATATGTTTTCTGTGTAACAGCCTTTCATTCTAGAAATCTGTTTGAGTCCTAGATAGCAGAAATATATTCTCAAATACTGACATTTCTGTAGGTATTAGCAGTCATTAATGATTTCTGTTCTGTGTGACAATTTACAAGGGCTGTGCAGGATTAGAAAAACATGTCTACCTTGCTTCAAAAACAATAGTAGCCCCATCCATGGGTTGTGTCTGTATTGCTGCTGCTCTGCACTATTGATGTGAATAGTGGATCGCTGCAGTACCCCATGCAACCTGAAGACAGGGGGGGCACTGTTTTTAAAACATAGCTATTTTTTTTTCTAATCCTGGACAGCCCATTTAAATGAATGAACATAGTTAATAGTTGAAAAAGACAAATTAAGTTTATCTGAGGGATTTGAAAAAACAGGAAAGAGGCATATATACAAACACAATGCATGATCAAGTAAATCCAAAAATTGCTAATATTTCCCTCTTGATCCCAAATGTTTATCCACTGGACCAAACATTCATAAAAAAAATTTACATACAATATTTACGTAATTTTTTCTAAAAAAGCAATCAAGCCTTTTTGAAACCACCAATGGAGTGATTAGGTCTTGAAGTAGACTATTCCACTGATTGATAGTTCTTATGAAGAAGAAGACCCGTCTCTTTCTACAGATTGAACCTTTTTTTCTCCGGATTTCCCCCTTGTCTTTTGTGGTAGTTTTACATGAGATGGCTTTTACCCAGGTGCACAACTTTACATTTAATAATATGTAACCTCATCTGTCAGGGTCTCATAAGCGGCTCATTGAGATTGCATGTTATTTAGTCTGTGATCTACAAATACACCCAGATGCTTCTTTACAAGTGACTCTCCTAGTTTTACTCCTCCTATAACATACAATGTCCTCATATTGTTAGTGCTCATGTGCATAACTTTACATTTCACCATATTCAACCTCATCTTCCATATGGTGGGCCAAAAGCTCAGTTTGTCAGCATATAACTTAAAGAAATTCTCCACTACTTGGACAACTTCTCATATCCCTCACTTTGCCCCTGTAACAAAATAAAGCCTATACTCTCCTACCGTGCCGGTGACATTCACGCGGTGTCGGCACTCATTCTCCACGGGGATCTTGTGCAGTGTTGTGACATGTGATGTTGTGGCGCCCCTGCGGGTCCAGATGCCACAGAGGTACTGCACCTCAACCAGAGGTGTGGTATCCCACAACCAGGTAGGATGGATGCACCCAACCAGATTCCAACACTCACACCCCATACACACAGTAGTGTAGCAGAGCACCCTTCATGGCTCCCTGCTTGGAGCACGAAGTGTGCTGGGAGGTGGGCGGAGCATAGCAAGGCGGGAGAGTCTAGGCTGAAGTTAGATTGAGATCCCCTGAGAGAGAGGGAAGGAGAAGGACATAGTCTGCGCAGCTCCCATCTGCATGGGGAGTGCCAGACGGATTGGACTAAAGAAACAGCAGACTCTCCATAAGGAAGATGGGTTCTTCCAGGGACATGGTTGGAAAGGCATCCCGTGGGTCACGTTCCACACTGATGGCTGTCAGGTGGAGAAAGGAACCGGGCTGTTGAGGTACAGTGTTGGCCAAAAGTATTGACACCCCTGCAATTCTGTCAGATAATACTCAGTTTCTTCCTGAAAATGATTGCAAACACAAATTCTTTGGTATTATTATCTTCATTTAATTTGTTTTAAATGAAAAAACACAAAAGAGAATGAAGCAAAAAGCAAAACATTGATCATTTTACACAAAACTCCAAAAATGGGCCAGACAAAAGTATTGGCACCCTCAGCCTAATACTTGGTTGCACAACCTTTAGCCAAAATAACTGCAACCAACCGCTTCCGGTAACCATCAATGAGTTTCTTACAATGCTCTGCTGGAATTTTAGACCATTCTTCTTTGGCAAACTGCTCCAGGTCCCTGATATTTGAAGGGTGCCTTCTCCAAACTGCCATTTTTAGATCTCTCCACAGGTGTCCTATGGGAGTCAGGTTTGGACTCATTGCTGACCACCTTAGAAGTCTCCAGTTCTTTCTCTCAAACCATTTTCTAGTGCTTTTTGAAGTGTGTTTTGGGTCATTGACCTGCTGAAAGACCCATGACCTCTGAGGGAGACCCAGCTTTCTCACACTGGGCCCTACATTATGCTGCAAAATTTGTTGGTAGTGTTCTGACTTCACAATGCCATGCACACGGTCAAGCAGTCCAGTGGCAGAGGCAGCAAAGCAACCCCAAAACATCAGGGAACCTCCGCCATGTTTGACTGTAGGGACCGTGTTCTTTTCTTTGAATGCCTCTTTTTTTCTCCTGTAAACTCTATGTTGATGCCTTTGCCCAAAAAGCTCTACTTTTGTCTCATCTGATCAGAGAGCATTCTTCCAAAACGTTTTAGGCTTTTTCAGGTAAGTTTTGGCAAACTCCACCCTGGCTTTTTTATGTCTCGGGGTAAGAAATGGGGTCTTCCTGGGTCTCCTACATACAGTCCCTTTTCATTCAGACGCCGAGAGATAGTACGGGTTGACACTGTTGTACCCTCGGACTGCAGGGCAGCTTGAACTTGTTTGGATGTTAGTCGAGGTTCTTTATCAAACATCCACACAATCTTGGGTTGAAATCTCTTGTCAATTTTTCTTTTCCGTCCACATCTAGGGAGGTTAGCCACAGTGCCATGGGCTTTAAACTTCTTGATGACACTGCGCACGGTAGACACAGGAACATTCTGGTCTTTGGAGATGAACTTGTAGCCTTGAGATTGCTCATGCTTCCTCACAATTTGGTTTCTCAAGTCCTCAGACAGTTCTTTGGTCTTCTTTCTTTTCTTCATGCTCAATGTGGTACACACAAGGACACAGGACAGAGGTTGAGTCAACTTTAATCCATGTCAACTGGCTGCAAGTGTGATTTAGTTATTGCCAACACCTGTTAGGTGCCACAGGTAAGTTACAGGTGCTGTTAATTACACAAATTAGAGAAGCATCACATGATTTTTCGAACAGTGCCAATACTTTTGTCCACCCTCTTTTTTATGTTTGGTGTGGAATTATATCCAATTTGACTTTAGGAAAATTCTTTTTGTGTTTTTTCATTTAAGACAAATAAAATGAAGATAATAATACCAAAGAATTTGTGTTTGCAATCATTTTCAGGAAGAAACAGAGTATTATCTGACAGAATTGCAGGGGTGTCAATACTTATGGCCAACACTGTAGCTATTGAGGGAGGGCTAAATTAACCCTTCACGGTTGATCCAGTGATTTCCAAATTAATCCACAGGGTGTTGCTAGCAACTGGGAATGACCACACGGAGATGGGGGTCTCTGTACGGGAGGATCGAGACAGATCACTAGTCCCCTTTATTTTAGTCACTTCTTTTATAATATTTTGCTAAATTATGCAAAATTCTCAACTACCAATAGCATCATTTCACTTTATAAACCAGTAATATTGCAAGAAAACCGGAAACTGCATATATGTCCGTATCCAAATAGCATAGAAAGTAGTATAATGGCATGTTCTTCAGAATTCTACACCCCCGGTTCCCTTATCTTGCACCTGATGGGAACAGTCTGGTTTCACGACAGCCTGAACTTTTTCATCCTAATTACAAAAATTTATCTTACAGCAACAAAAATGGAGAAACGAAACCTTCAGAGAATGGAGAAAATGAAACTTCAGCTCTGATTTTAGTTTTAACCCTTCACAATCTCCCCTAGATAATTTTTTTAACACATATGCAGTATCAGAGGTGCTATCCCAAGCTAACAGCTTGAGGGGTACTGGTCTTCACATGACTGATGCCGTGTTACCAATCATGGCTGTCGCGGCGCACCCATCCCCCCTGTATACTGCAATTCACAAATAACAATTTTTGATGATGGTGGTGGAGATCTTTTGTAGGTAGCCATGTGCTTGGCTTCAATATCTTCATCAAGTAGCCTTTTGAGATTGGTGCAGAGAAGAGCAGGGGCAATGACACCTTTGGTATCATCATTAGCTGTCTTAGTGCAGAATTTCCTAATACATACAGAAATACACCAAAGAACAAGTTTTAGTATCACATATGCAACAAGGATACAGGCAGCAATATGCAACAAGCTCTGTAAGATCCCAGCTATCCAGCCCCCAATTCCCTTAAATCAATTGGCTGGATTAAGAAAGGAGAAAGTGTCTGACCACCAACTGTCCTTATTACGATCATTGTCTTTATCGTATTGATCTCTTAGTCTTTAAATATCTTCTAACTTTAACTTTTAACCTCTACCAATAATAATATGGAAATTGCGAAAAACCAACACATTATGTTTCCTTTATTTGCTATTGGCTTGTTGTGTGATGAGGAGAACTTGATAGGGACCGTCATACAAGGGTTGTAGTCCGTGCTTCCTGACATGCCTTTTCACGACTACCAAATCACCAGGCTTCAGGTTATGACAGGTGTTGGTTTCTGCTGAATCTGGAAGAAAAGAAGAAACTAGAGCATGGGTGTTAGCAAGATTTTTACTAAGCTGAATAACACATTGGCAGCACGGTCAGTTTCTTCTGATAACTGCTGAGGCTGGAAATTTGCAACTGGGGGCCTAGTACCAAACAATATCTCATATGGGGACAGGCCATATTTTGCAAAAGGGGTAGTATGGATGTGGTATAGTACAATGGGTAGGAGCCCTGGCCATGGAGCCGTAGTCTCCTGCATCATTTTGGTCAATTGTCCCTTCAGTGTGCCATTCAACCTCTCAACTTTCCCACTGGATTGTGGGTGGTACGGAGTATGGAGGGCTACAGTGGACCCAAGCATTGTCAGAACTTCTTGGTACACATGAGAAGAAAAGGCCAGACCTTGATCACTTTCAACAACTTCTGGAACCCCATATCTGCATATGACGTCCATCACTAGTTTCTTTGCTGTGGTCTTTGCAGTCATGTTGGTAACAGGGAATGCTTCCGGCCAACTGGAGAACATGTCAACAACAACCAAACAGTATTCATACCTTCCAGACTTAGGCAATGTGATATGGTCCACCTGGAGCCTTTGGAAAGGATAGTCGGGCTTAGCAAGATGCTTCGGAGGTACACGTTGAAGTTGACCGGGATTGCAGATCTGACAGATATTACAGGCACGGTTGAGCGCTATCAAAACTGTGGAAATTCCCCGGGGCCCAGTAGAATTTTTGCACCAGTGCGAGGGCCTGATTCTTTCCTCGATGTGTAGGTCCATGTGCCCATGTGGCAATAGCAGGGTACATCTGCTTAGGGAGACACACGAGTTGGTCCTTTTTCCAGAGACCATTATCCATTCGTGCCCCATCAGTCTTCCATTGCTTCACCTCTTCCTTTGGAGACATTCTCTGCATTGTCATTAAGCGGTCTCGCGGGGTCTGACAGAAAACTTCAGTCTGTTGTAGATCTTCAGGTTCTTGTAGGGTCAATGCTTCTTGTAACTTTACGCTGTGGTCACCATAGTTGGTATGGTTGGTTCAACGGGTAAGAGAGCGGCGGCTTTTGCTTGCATATCAGCAAATGGGTTACCAACAGTCTGTGGACTGGTCCTAGGACCGTGCACCTTAACTTTGATAATAGCCACCTGACTAGGTAATTTGATCGAGTCCATGAGGGTTTTAACAGCTTCAGCATTTTTCACTGGAGTTCCAGCAGTAGTAATAAACCATCGATTGGTCCATAGAGCCCCAAAATCGTGAGCAATACCAAATGCATACCGTGAGTCCGTGTATATATTAGCCCGCCTGTTCTTGGCTAAAGTACATGCAGTAGACAGAGCCTGGAGTTCTGCTTCTTGTGCGGACTGTGAGGGCGGGAGCGCAGCTGCGTGCACTACAGTGTCCTCTGTGGTAACAGCGTATCCCAAGTGGAATCTACCAAACTCGTCAGCATATCTTGAACCATCCGTGTATAACACCAGATCGGGATTTGGATGTGGATTCTCTCTGACATTTGATGGAGTAGCTGTTTCTTCAGTCAGAAGTTGGGAACAATCATGTTGGAGGTAATCCTCATCACTGCCATCTTTCCTTATAATTCATTATACCGTCTTTCAAGGCATTGTAAAGGGGTTGCATTATGCGGGATGCATCCGGTATCCACTCACAGAAATAAGTGCATCGTCCAAGAAAACGCTGGAGTTCAGTTTCATCTTTTGGGAAAGGAAGGGAGCTGACAGCTATTTTTCTTTGATCTGTGAGGTGTCTGGCACCCTGAAGGAGACAGTGACCCAAGAATATCACTTGACCAAGGCAGAACTGAAGTCCCAAGGCCGAAACCGACAGTTCAGTGCTGCCAGATACTTGAGGAGGCTAACAGTGGCAGCAATGGCAAAAGACACCTGCTCATATTTTTTTTTTTTTTGCAAACTGGTTGGGACTGTTTTGGGCCCCTTGTGGCATCTGTGGGAAAGGCATGCAAAATACAGATTTCCTCACAGTCTTCATCTACATAGGGATTATATAACATAAGAACCATCTGACCATCATCTTGGAATTGTATTCTGCAGCGGAACTGTGATAATAAAGCTGCCCCTAGTAAATTTACTGGACATGTGGGAGAGATTACAAACTGAGTAGTAACCTCGGGGAAAGCTCCTACAGGGTTAAATTTGTAAAAATATATTTATTGGGTCTACCATCTACTCCGATTAAAACAGCGGCCTGTATGACAATCTCTCTGAAAGTGACCGAGTCGACCACTGCGCCAACATTGCAGATGAAAATTGGCAGGGAGGGGCTGGGGAGTAAAGTTCCTAGTCATAGGATTAGGAGAGTAGGGAGCTGAAGTCTGAGGGGGGGCCAGAGTTTGCTGTGTGCTCGCATCCGCGATGTGCGTGATGGTGGGGGCTGCTGCTAGAGCAGGGGCTGTCACAGCTGCCACTGTTGATTTATTTTTCTGTTTCCTTGCTGCTGCAGAGCGGGTTAAATTCTTCTGAAAACTTTTTATTACTTTCAATGCATCATCCGAAGTGTAATTCTCAACGTCAGGTCTAACTGACATGCCTCTTGCAATTCGGGTTTAAGGCCGGACATCAAAGCTGCCACAAAAAGATGTGTATGGGCTTTATTATACAGTGAGAATCCCAGATCTCTAAATACTACCATTAGACCCCTTGGCCTGTGTGACCATTGTGAGAGAGGTAGCTTGGTCCTCTAATCTATCTTGTGCCCAAACCTTTAAAGCATTGCAGAAATCAACACCACTCTCATAGGTTTCCCCATCCATATTCATATTATATATTATGCCACCCTCAATAATTGGAAAATACCCCTCCCCAACTTTTACTCGAAGTATGTGTAATAGATCTCTTCGGGGAGTGGAATAAATCTCTCGATTTGCTGCCATTTGCCTGTAGAAAGTCATGGGGGAAGTCTCTGGATTGGGTAATTGATTGCAGAGGGTGTCTATTTGGGATGGGGTGAACGGAGTATACTCATAATCACTAGCAATATTAGACATAGCGGGGACTGAGGCTGGCGGCGGATGATAATAGGTACCGTCAGAGTTTAACAAAGGAAAGGTGGGGGCGGTGCTGCTTCTACTGGTCTCCTTGTACAATTGTCATCTAGCAGGGAGACCTCTCTTTCAAATCATTCTTAACTAATTGTCTGCCTGACACATCAGTCTCGATATCAGTTTCTTCTTTAACCACTTCCTCAATTCTCACACCACAGTCACCACAAAACATCCAGCCCTTGCCATAATAATAGACAATTTTTCCTTTTTCAACATAGCAGTAACAGAAACAATCAGAATTCACTTTCTCTGTTCTTCCTAACACCTTCGTCACACAATTCATATGCCAAGCCACAAAATTCTTCTTTTCCTTCCACGGATTCTCTCATTTAGAGCTAAATATCCTTACTTCAGTTGTGCACAGTACTGGCGGCCATTTCAGTCTCTGTTCCACTGGGTCAATAATCCCCCTCTGGGATACCCAAAATTCAATGCGGTACTCAGTGAAAGGAGGAGGGCGTCTCAGACTATCCCTCCGGACACCTCTGGTTATATATATCTATCTATATATACCTGTTACGTATCCTACCCAGTCTTCGATCACGTCACCACGCCTAACTCTAACAGTGATCAGGATTTCAGGATATTTTGACTACAAAGAGAGCCACAATCACTGGTCATTCCGGGGTGTCCGTCCCTTATGAGGTATGGTTTGAGTACTGGGCCCCCAATGGGACTGCACCTCTATATGATTCCACCAATGAATCACCCCACCATCAAGGATAAACCTCAGATCCTCTTTGCAGCAACAAGCACAGGAAAACCACACCAACGGTCAGTCTGAACAGTATAACTGCCAACTTACCGTGGTTGTTGTGGGGGATGATCAGTCCCAATTTTCCAGCACCTGTGTCCGCTCCGAGGGTCCTTTGTCTTGTTGTCCTCTGGAGGCAGAGGCGTCCCTATTCGGGGGCCCCCACATTGGCAGCCAGCTGTCGAGGTAGCTATTGAGGGAAGGCTAAATTAACCCTTCATGGTTGATCCAGTGATTTCAAAATTAATCCACAGGGTGTTGCTAGCAACTGGGAATGACCACACGGAGACAGGGGACTCTGTACGGGAGGATCAAGACAGATCACTAGTCCCCTTTATTTTAGCCACTTCTTTTATAATATTTTGCTTAATTATGCAAAGTTCTCAACTAACAATAGCATCATTTCACTTTATAAACCAATAATATTGCAAGAAAACCGGAAACTGCATATATGTCCGTATCCAAATAGCATAGAAAGTAGTATAATGGCATATTCTTCAGAATTTTACACCCCCGGTTCCCTTATCTTGCACCTGATGGGAACAGTCTGGTTTCATGACAGCCTGAACTTTTTCATCCTAATTACAAAAATGTATCTTACAGCAACAAAAATGGAGAAACGAAACCTTCAGAGATTGGAGAAAATGAAACTTCAGCTCTGATTTTAGTTTGAACCCTTCACAGGACTGGTTGCAAAGGGAATGGCCCCTAGCCTGGATCGCATTCTTCAGGGTGCCACTAGCAAGCCGATAGCTTGGTTTCTTTACGGACCATCGCCCCTTCCACAATTAGTCCGACTGGAAAGGCGGCTATATAGAGTCGCAGGAATGGTGAGGCGTTGTCCGAAAAGGATTCGCAGCTGCTGGCCCGGAACACTAATTGTGAAGCGCTGGAGTGGAAGAAGGAGTTTAAGCAGCGTAGAATTTGGAGACGGCCAGGAAAGGAACACACTGACAGGGAAGGCTGGAAAGGTGCATTCCATCTTATTTGGAAGTTATCTGGAGCCCTCACCTGGAGGACTCGGCACCAAAGCGGGTACCTGTACTGCAGACAGACTGTGAGTAAAACCTTTGAAACTACAAGCCCTTGTGTCCTCCACTTATTCCTGCACCACTCATCCAGCACTGCAACATCTACCTCTCTACACCACCTCACCATCTACCCCTCACCTATACTGCCCTGGGACTACAGCTCTACTTGTGGAGGGCTTCAACATCTAAGCTGCACCTAACATCTGTCCCAGAGAAGCAACACTGCAGCGCTGGTCAATCTGACCGGAAACCACAGGTGGCATCACGAATCACTACATAAACTTTATCCCCATTCAATTCTACCCCTTTTACATGACCCCCTGGGGCCATGGACTGGGTCACCGCCGCTGTGACATCTCCCATTGAAGTTATCGGGCTCAGTACCGAGTACCTCATGACCCCTCGGGTGCATCAACGTCGCCACCCATTCAGCACTGGCGTCACTGTCTTTGCCTTTGGACAAATCGAACGTGAAGAGGAAGTCAGAGATTGTCTGCAGCCCAGACTTCCTTTTCATGTTCGATTTGTCCGAAGGCGAAGACACGTCACATCCGATGGAGCGTCACGTGCGAGTTTTCAAGTGCTCCCCGAGGCTCCGCCGTGTACTCCTGTGTCCGCAGGAAAAGTAAGCTCCCAGTTGGTGCAGTGGGGCAGACTCTTAAAATCTGGGACAGTTGGGAGGTATGAATGCTCCCCATCATACACCTTGTAAATGCATAGCTCCGCACACCTCATGCACACACGGTTCCGCTTGGTATGCCTCGTACACACACGGCTCCGTTCCGTACACCTCGTGCTCACATGGCTCCACTCAGTACACACATGGCTCCACTCCGTAAACCTTGTACACATGCGGCTCTGCTCCATACACCTTGTACACACGCGGCCACGCTCTGTACACCTTGTACACATATGGCTCCGCTCTGGAAACCTTGTACACATGCGACTTTGCGTCATACACCTCGTACACATGCGACACCGCTCCGTGAACACACGGCTCAGCTCCGTACACTTTGTACACATAGGGCTCCTTTCCGTACACACGCAGCTCCGCTCCGTACACCTCGTACACACACGCGGCTTCGCTCCGCACACCTCGTACACACGCAGCTCTGCTCCACACACCTCATACATGCGCAGCTCCGCTCCGCACACCTCATACATGCGCGGCTCCACTCCGCACACCTCATACACACTCTGTTATGAATGGGTCACCGAGGAGGAAAAAAACAACAAGCTAAGTCTCAGAAAACCAGAGAGGTTGGTAACTATGCAGATTGCAGATCCCTGATCTTAACCACACAACTAGCAGCAGTCGTGGAGCGTTCCTACGATGGTCCTAGATGCCTCGTCACAACCGGAGAGCTACATAAGCCTAAAGGGGCCCGACTAACTAGAAAGGACAGGAAAGGAAAACCACTGTCTGCAATCTGCCAAAAAACCCTACCAAAATAATGTGCAACACGTCTGATCGCAAAATTAACCCTGAAGTCACTAGACTTCTCCCACTATATCAGCACTCTGAAATGTTCTGATATAGAGCAAAAAAGAGGCCAATCTAACAAGGGACAAAAAAGGCAAATTGGCAAATACAGATAAATAGGAGTGGAAGTTCAGCATAGCCTCAGCAGGGGCAGGCTGACCACACAAGAAACTGAATTGACCAACAAGCGTAAGTGAGAAAATTAGCAAAAGCACAAACTTAACTTGAGAAGACTGGAAGAGAGCTGAAGTCCAAGACCTGAGAAGCAGACTGAATCACAAGCACCAGGATAGGGCATCGGCTGTCTTATATCCAGTCTAATGCTCCAGAGACCCAATCGTTATCCTCCTCATCAGGTGGCAGATCACTATCACTTAAACCAACCTCACTACCTCCTGTCACCACCAGAGGGAGAACGGAAGGAGAACTCTCAACTGGTGGAGCAGAAAATGAGTTCATAACAGTACGCCCCTTGAGGAGGGGTCACCGAACCCTCATCCATGCCACCAGGCCGATCAGGATGGGCCCGGTGAAAAGCACTAATGAATTTATTGGCATGAATATCAGAGGCAGAGACCCAAGAATTATTCTCCTGGCCATAACCCTTCCATTTGACCAAATACTGAAGTCTCCGACTAACCAAAAGAGAATCTAATATTTTCTCTACCTCATATTCCACATTGCCTTTAACCAATACAGGGTCAGGAGGTGCCACCACAGGAACTACTGGTTCAACAAACCTCTTCAAAAGTGACTTGTGAAATACGTTATGGATTTTAAACGTAACTGGAAGAGCCAATCGAAAAGAAACAGGATTAAGAATCTCCAAAATCTTATAAGGTCCAATATATCTTGACTTAAATTTTGGAGATGCAACCTTCATAGGAATATTCTTAGACGACAACCAAACCATATCACCCACTTTAAACCGGGGACCAATGGTCCTATGCTGGTTGAAAAAATGCTGGGCCTTTTCCTGAGAGAGTGACAACTTATCCACCACTTGGTCCCATATCTGCTGCATTCTCACAACCACAGTGTCCACACCTGGGCAGGACGAAGATTCCACTTGCCCTGAAGAGAATCGAGGATGAAACCCAAAATTACAGAAAAAGGGTGACATCAAAGTGGCAGAACTAGCTCTATTGTTCAGCGCAAATTCAGCCAAGGGCAAAAATGAGACCCAATCATCTTGATCAGCAGATATAAAACATCTTAAATAAGACTCCAGGGTCTGGTTTGTAGAGTTGAGCGAAACGGGTCGAAAAAATTCAAAAGTCGCCGACTTTTGGCAAAGTCGGGTTTCATGAAACGAAACCCGACCCTAGGATGAGGTCGGCCACGAGGTTGGCGACTTACGCGCCAAAGTCGGGTTTCAAAAGTTTGTTTTGCGCTCTTTTTCAGCCAATCAGGATCCACGGACACTGTGGGCAACGTGATGACCTAGGCACGGGTCACCACCATCTTTCAGAAGGGCATGCAAGTGATTGGTTTGCTTTGGTGGGCGTCACAGGGGGTATAAAAGGGCGTGCACGCCGACCGCCAACTTACTTCTGCCGATCTTAGTATAGGGAGAGGTTGCTGCTGATTCTGTAGGGAGAGCATTAGGCAGGGAAGAAGACAAAAAAACTGCTTCTGCTGCTAGCGATTTGGCCTGCACAACACACAAGTCACTGTGTGTGCAGTGCAAGGGGAGGCTATATTGTGGTGTATCAGTGGTGTTGGTTGTTGGGCTGCCTTTTAAGGCTTCCTGACACGCTGGCATTGCTGTTTACCCACTGCTCCGCAAACTGCTTTTTTAAAAGCAATCCAATCTCCCTTATCCTCTAGTCACTTTTGATACAGCTGTGCCATCGAGCCTGTCACATAGCGCTCAGATATCAGTGGGCCTCACACAATCCACAAGTGTCCAGTGTCCAAAAGTGTGCGCAGAGATTCAAAATCTCCATTATCCTCTCGTTACTTTGGTCACAGGCAGCTGTGCCATCGAGCGTGTCACATAGCGCTCAGATATCAGTGGGCCTCACACAATCCACAAGTGTCCAGTGTCCAAAAGTGTGCGCAGAGATTCAAAATCTCCATTATCCTCTCGTCACTTTGGTCACAGGCAGATGTGCCATCGAGCCTGTCACATAGCGCTCAGATATCAGTGGGCCTCACACAATCCAAAAGTGTCCAGTGTCCAAAAGTGTGCGCAGAGATTCAAAATCTCCATTATCCTCTCGTCACTTTGGTCACAGCTGTGCCATCGAGCCTGTCACATAGCGCTCAGATATCAGTGGGCCTCACACAATCCACAAGTGTCCAGTGTCCAAAAGTGTGCGCAGGGATTCAAAATCTCCATTATCCTCTCGTCACTTTTGTCACAGGCAGCTGTGCCATCGAGCGTGTCACATAGCGCTCAGATATCAGTGGGCCTCACACAATCCACAAGTGTCCAGTGTCCAAAAGTGTGCGCAGAGATTCAAAATCTCCATTATCCTCTCGTCACTTTGGTCACAGCTGTGCCATCGAGCCTGTCACATAGCGCTCAGATATCAGTGGGCCTCACACAATCCACAAGTGTCCAGTGTCCAAAAGTGTGAGCAGAGATTCAAAATCTCCATTATCCTCTCGTCACTTTTGTCACAGGCAGCTGTGCCATCGAGCCTGTCACATAGCGCTCAGATATCAGTGGGCCTCACACAATCCACAAGTGTCCAGTGTCCAAAAGTGTGCGCAGAGATTCAAAATCTCCATTATCCTCTCGTCACTTTGGTCACAGGCAGCTGTGCCATCGAGTGTGTCACATAGCGCTCAGATATCAGTGGGCCTCACACAATCCACAAGTGTCCAGTGTCCAAAAGTGTGCGCAGAAATTCAAAATCTCCATTATCCTCTCGTCACTTTGGTCACAGGCAGCTGTGCCATCGAGCCTGTCACATAGCGCTCAGATATCAGTGGGCCTCACACAATCCACAAGTGTCCAGTGTCCAAAAGTGTGCGCAGAGATTCAAAATCTCCATTATCCTCTCGTCACTTTGGTCACAGCTGTGCCATCGAGCCTGTCACATAGCGCTCAGATATCAGTGGGCCTCACACAATCCACAAGTGTCCAGTGTCCAAAAGTGTGCGCAGAGATTCAAAATCTCCATTATCCTCTCGTCACTTTTGTCACAGGCAGCTGTGCCATCGAGCGTGTCACATAGCGCTCAGATATCAGTGGGCCTCACACAATCCACAAGTGTCCAGTGTCCAAAAGTGTGCGCAGAGATTCAAAATCTCCATTATCCTCTCGTCACTTTGGTCACAGCTGTGCCATCGAGCCTGTCACATAGCGCTCAGATATCAGTGGGCCTCACACAATCCACAAGTGTCCAGTGTCCAAAAGTGTGCGCAGAGATTCAAAATCTCCATTATCCTCTCGTCACTTTTGTCACAGGCAGCTGTGCCATCGAGCCTGTCACATAGCGCTCAGATATCAGTGGGCCTCACACAATCCACAAGTGTCCAGTGTCCAAAAGTGTGCGCAGAGATTCAAAATCTCCATTATCCTCTCGTCACTTTGGTCACAGGCAGCTGTGCCATCGAGCGTGTCACATAGCGCTCAGATATCAGTGGGCCTCACACAATCCACAAGTGTCCAGTGTCCAAAAGTGTGCACAGAAATTCAAAATCTCCATTATCCTCTCGTCACTTTGGTCACAGCTGTGCCATCGAGCCTGTCACATAGCGCTCAGATATCAGTGGGCCTCACACAATCCACAAGTGTCCAGTGTCCAAAAGTGTGCGCAGAGATTCAAAATCTCCATTATCCTCTCGTCACTTTGGTCACAGCTGTGCCATCGAGCCTGTCACATAGCGCTCAGATATCAGTGGGCCTCACACAATCCACAAGTGTCCAGTGTCCAAAAGTGTGCGCAGGGATTCAAAATCTCCATTATCCTCTCGTCACTTTTGTCACAGGCAGCTGTGCCATCGAGCGTGTCACATAGCGCTCAGATATCAGTGGGCCTCACACAATCCACAAGTGTCCAGTGTCCAAAAGTGTGCGCAGAGATTCAAAATCTCCATTATCCTCTCGTCACTTTGGTCACAGCTGTGCCATCGAGCCTGTCACATAGCGCTCAGATATCAGTGGGCCTCACACAATCCACAAGTGTCCAGTGTCCAAAAGTGTGAGCAGAGATTCAAAATCTCCATTATCCTCTCGTCACTTTTGTCACAGGCAGCTGTGCCATCGAGCCTGTCACATAGCGCTCAGATATCAGTGGGCCTCACACAATCCACAAGTGTCCAGTGTCCAAAAGTGTGCGCAGAGATTCAAAATCTCCATTATCCTCTCGTCACTTTGGTCACAGGCAGCTGTGCCATCGAGTGTGTCACATAGCGCTCAGATATCAGTGGGCCTCACACAATCCACAAGTGTCCAGTGTCCAAAAGTGTGCGCAGAAATTCAAAATCTCCATTATCCTCTCGTCAATTTGGTCACAGGCAGCTGTGCCATCGAGCCTGTCACATAGCGCTCAGATATCAGTGGGCCTCAAACAATCCACAAGTGTCCAGTGTCCAAAAGTGTGCGCAGAGATTCAAAATCTCCATTATCCTCTCGTCACTTTGGTCACAGCTGTGCCATCGAGCCTGTCACATAGCGCTCAGATATCAGTGGGCCTCACACAATCCACAAGTGTCCAGTGTCCAAAAGTGTGCGCAGAGATTCAAAATCTCCATTATCCTCTCGTCACTTTTGTCACAGGCAGCTGTGCCATCGAGCGTGTCACATAGCGCTCAGATATCAGTGGGCCTCACACAATCCACAAGTGTCCAGTGTCCAAAAGTGTGCGCAGAGATTCAAAATCTCCATTATCCTCTCGTCACTTTGGTCACAGCTGTGCCATCGAGCCTGTCACATAGCGCTCAGATATCAGTGGGCCTCACACAATCCACAAGTGTCCAGTGTCCAAAAGTGTGCGCAGAGATTCAAAATCTCCATTATCCTCTCGTCACTTTTGTCACAGGCAGCTGTGCCATCGAGCCTGTCACATAGCGCTCAGATATCAGTGGGCCTCACACAATCCACAAGTGTCCAGTGTCCAAAAGTGTGCGCAGAGATTCAAAATCTCCATTATCCTCTCGTCACTTTGGTCACAGGCAGCTGTGCCATCGAGCGTGTCACATAGCGCTCAGATATCAGTGGGCCTCACACAATCCACAAGTGTCCAGTGTCCAAAAGTGTGCACAGAAATTCAAAATCTCCATTATCCTCTCGTCACTTTGGTCACAGGCAGCTGTGCCATCGAGCCTGTCACATAGCGCTCAGATATCAGTGGGCCTCACACAATCCACAAGTGTCCAGTGTCCAAAAGTGTGCGCAGAGATTCAAAATCTCCATTATCCTCTCGTCACTTTGGTCACAGCTGTGCCATCGAGCCTGTCACATAGCGCTCAGATATCAGTGGGCCTCACACAATCCACAAGTGTCCAGTGTCCAAAAGTGTGCGCAGAGATTCAAAATCTCCATTATCCTCTCGTCACTTTTGTCACAAGCAGCTGTGCCATCGAGCCTGTCACATAGCGCTCAGATATCAGTGGGCCTCACACAATCCACAAGTGTCCAGTGTCCAAAAGTGTGCGCAGAGATTCAAAATCTCCATTATCCTCTCGTCACTTTTGTCACAGGCAGCTGTGCCATCGAGCGTGTCACATAGCGCTCAGATATCAGTGGGCCTCACACAATCCACAAGTATCCAGTGTTCAAAAGTGTGTGCAGAGATTCAAAATCTCCATTATCCTCTCGTCACTTTGGTCACAGGCAGCTGTGCCATCGAGCGTGTCACATAGCGCTCAGATATCAGTGGGCCTCACACAATCCACAAGTGTCCAGTGTCCAAAAGTGTGCGCAGAGATTCAAAATCTCCATTATCCTCTCGTCACTTTGGTCACAGGCAGCTGTGCCATCGAGCGTGTCACATAGCGCTCAGATATCAGTGGGCCTCACACAATCCACAAGTGTCCAGTGTCCAAAAGTGTGCGCAGAGATTCAAAATCTCCATTATCCTCTCGTCACTTTGGTCACAGGCAGCTGTGCCATCGAGCGTGTCACATAGCGCTCAGATATCAGTGGGCCTCACACAATCCACAAGTGTCCAGTGTCCAAAAGTGTGCGCAGAGATTCAAAATCTCCATTATCCTCTCGTCACTTTGGTCACAGGCAGCTGTGCCATCGAGCCTGTCACATAGCGCTCAGATATCAGTGGGCCTCACACAATCCACAAGTGTCCACTGTCCACAAGTGTGTGCAGAAATTCTAAATCTCCCCTGTCCTGTAGACACCTTGTACCTTGTTTTACATTACTATATAGTTTGTTGGATTTTGTCTACATTTCTCCCAAAAATGAGGAAGGCTGGTGGAAGAGGCCGTGGAATTGGGCGGGGGTTGGCAGCTGGTAATGATGGTGTTGGTGGTGGATCTGATGGTAGTGGCAAGAGCAAAATAGGACCGAATGCAGGAGGTGCTGACCCTGCGTCATCGTCTGGCTACATAAGGCCTCGAACGCTTAGTTTTCTAGGAGTTGGCAAACCGCTTTTAAAGCCAGAGCATCAGGAAAAAGTTTTGTCTTACATTGCTGACTCAGCCTCCAGCTCTATCGCCTCCTCTTCTTCAGTTGTAAAAAGTAAAAGCACTGAGTCGTCATTGGAGGCTCATGTTCATGAACCACACCTTTCCTTGTGTCCTTCACCCCAACCAAGATTGAAGGATGACGCAGGCCATACTACTGATTACTCCATGGAGCTGTTTTCACATACCATGCCTGGATTATCAAGTGAAATGGTGAATTTCCCAGGCCAAGATGAATCTGACATGGAGTGCACTGATGCACAGCCGCTGATGGATGATTCTGCTGGTACATTCACTCAGAGCACTACATTGTCCTCGCAGTGTACAGAGCCAGATTTTGACCCTGATGAGACTCAGGTGCCCCTTCCCGCACACTATACCACCATACACGGTGACACAGAGAAAGGTGCACATGACATAGAAGAGGAGGTGATGGATGACCCAGTTGTTGACCCAGATTGGCATCCATTGGGGGAAGAGGGTGCTGCTTCCAATAGCTCAGATGAGGAGCATCCACAGCAGACATCGACATCGCAACAGCTGTTATCTGGCAGGCCCGGAGCACTCCAAAGACAGGTTCCAAACATCAAAAGAGTTGCTGGACAGCTTGTCCAGAGGGTCAAAAGATCACAGCGTGCTAGGCCGCAAAATGTCTGCCAAAGTAGGAAGAGTGCAGTGTGGCACTTTTTTGAACAAAATCCTCATGATCAGGCCAAGGTTATCTGTAAGAAGTGCGCAAAGACCTTTAGCCGAGGGAAAAATCTAAAAAATTTGAATACCAGTTGCATGCTTAGACATTTAACCAGCATGCACTTGCAAGCGTGGACACAACACCAAACCTCAAGTGCCACATGTGCAACTGATCACAACGAAGGTAGTCAGCAACGCTACATTGTTTCCCCCACTGTAAGCCCACCGGTTAGCACAGCAGCAAATGTTGAGGTGTTGTTGCAAGACCACAGCAGTCAGGGAATCCCACTGTTATATCAACGAAAGACTGATTCTAGGCCATCAGAAAGAACACCAACTCCATCACCATCATCAACCCTCTCTCAGTCCGCCCTGTCCACCGCTACTTCCATCATATGCAGCTCTCAAGTCCAGCTCACCCTCCCAGACACTATGAGTAGGTCAAGAAAGTACTCAGTCTCTCATCCGCGTACACTGGGTTTGAACGCCCACATTGCCAAACTAATCTCGTTTGAGATGATGCCCTTTCGGTTGGTGGAAAGCACAGCTTTCCGCGAACTCATGGCCTATGCAGTACCACGCTATGACCTACCCAGTCGCCACTTCTTCTCTCGCAAAGCCATCCCAGCCCTCCACCTTCATGTAAAAGACCGCATTGTCCATGCACTCAAGCAGTCAGTGAGCGGAAAGGTGCACCTCACAACTGATGCATGATCCAGTCGGCATGGCCAGGGCCGTTACGTGTCCATCACTGCGCACTGGGTTAATGTGGTGGATGCACGGTCCACAGGGGACAGCGGTGGTGGGACAGTGCTGCCTAGCCCACGGTATAGGAAACAGTTGGCTGTAGGCGTTCGACCCTCCTCCTCCTCCTCCTCCTCCTCCAGAAGCGAAAGCTCGTCCACAGAGCGCAGTCGTACGAGCACTCCATCTGCAGCTGCCACTGTTGCACACGATGTGTCCCCCTATCGAGCAGCTAGTGGAAAGCGTCAGCAGGCTGTGTTGCAGATGATGTGTTTGGGCGACAGACACACCGCCGAGGTGCTGGCCGAGTACTTGAAGCGACAAACTGAGTCATGGCTGGGCAGTGTACATCTTGAGGCAGGCAAGGTAGTTAGTGATAACGGCCGTAATTTTGTGGCAGCCATAGCCCTTTCAAAACTCAGCCACATACCTTGCTTGGCTCACACCTTGAACCTGGTGGTGCAGTGCTTCCTCAAAAATTATCCGGAGTTAACAGCCCTGCTCCAGAAGGTGCGAAGACTGTGCGCGCACATCCGCCGGTCGCCTGTACACTCCGTTCGTATGCAGAAGCTGCAGCGATTGCTCCACCTTCCCAACCACCGCCTCATTATCGACATTGCAACAAGGTGGAACTCCACCCTGCACATGGTGGAGCGGCTGTGCGAGCAGAGGCAGGCCATAATGCATTTGTGGGAGGATACACGGCCAGGCACTTTGAGAGCAGACATGGAGTTGACAGGCGTGCAGTGGTCGAAGCTGAAAGACCTTTGTAAAGTCCTTCAGTGTTTTGAGGAATGCACACGGCTGGTAAGCGCAGACGACGCCATCCTAAGCATGAGCATCCCACTTATGCGTCTGCTCATGCAAACTTTGACGCACCTTAAGGAGCAGGTGTCTGCAGCCAATGTTGATGAGGAGGAAGAGGAGGAGGGAATCCTTGATGACATTCAGCCATTGTCTGCTCAGGGACCTCTCCTGGACGAGGTGGAGGAAGAAGAGGAGGAGGAGGAGGATGATGGGGATGATTACTTAGGGGAGGAGGATGCATCTCGTGGGGCAAGTGAAAATGTTGGCGTGGCAAGGTCTGGTACAGGGTTTGTGCGTGACTGGAGGGATGTGGATTTGCCAGAAAGTGCTCCTCCACCCAGCACTCGCAGTGCATCATTGACACCGGGAACATTGGCCCACATGTCAGATTATGCCTTGCGGATCCTAAAAAGGGACCCCCGCATTGCCAAAATGATGAACGATGACGACTACTGGTTGGCCAGCATCCTGGATCCACGCTATAAAGGCAAATTACAAAACATCATGCCACAGGAGAACCTTGACCTAATATTGGCTAATAAACAAGCAACTCTGGTAAATCGGTTGCTTGAGGCATTCCCAGCACACAGCAGCGGTGATGGTTCTCACACGAGCCGTACGGGCCGGGGGCAGCTTGGCAGAGGTGTTCGTGGTGCACACAGCAGAAGTGGCGTTGGAGACAGGGGTTTCATGACAATGTTGTGGACTGATTTTTCAAATACCGCTCACACAACTGGTAATACTGCATTGATGGAAAGTGACAGGAGACAGCAGTTGTCAACTATGGTTACAAACTACTTTTCCTCCCATATCGATGTTCTCCCACACAGGTCATTCCCCTTTGACTATTGGGCCGCTAAACTGGACACCTGGCCTGAATTGGCCCAATATACCTTACAGGAGCTCGCTTGCCCAGCTGCAAGTGTGCTATCGGAAAGAGTCTTCAGTGCAGCTGGATCAATCCTGACAGAAAAAAGGACCCGTCTGTCAACCCAAAATGTGGATGATCTAACCTTCATTAAAATGAACCACGCATGGGTTTCCAAGGATTTTGTCCCACCTTCCCCTGATGACACATAGGGTGACAGAAAAATGGCTTGCTTTGGTCCACCTCTTCCTGGAACTTCACCTATTTCGCCTTTTGCATCAGCTGAATGTCCAACATCAACATATGCCACTTTCTAAAACTCCCTAACTGTGCTGCCTCCCCCCCCATGGCCGGGGTCACCACCTACCGCACGACACCGTGCGAGTGCCGTTGCCCTGGACAGGTGGGTAGGCCGACTCTTGGGCGCGGGCACTGGCACAGGGTCCCTCATAGTGCAATCAAGTGTCTCTGACGGCGGTGGTGCACACCCGCCGTGAGACACACCGCTGTACTATGAGGGGCCCAGTGACAGTACCGACGCCCACGAGTGGGCCCCCCTTGCTTGGGCAGGGCCCCAGCATTTGCAATCTTTACCTCTCCCTGCTCCTCTGCTGTGTAATCTGGGCCGTCAAATCCATACTGTGCCTGACACCGTCTGAGCCTGCCTCCTGAGACATATATTTTGAATGTGTACGCTATCCATACATGTTATCCGGGGATACGGTACCCTTTCTAACCTTTGTGCAATCACGTGCAATCCATACTGGGCCTGACACCGTCTGAGCCTGCCTCCTGAGACATATATTTTGAATGTGTACGCTATCCATACATGTTATCCGGGGATACGGTACCCTTTCTAACCTTTGTGCAATCACGTGCAATCCATACTGGGCCTGACACCGTCTGAGCCTGCCTCCTGAGACATATATTTTGAATGTGTACGCTATCCATACATGTTATCCAGGGATACGGTACCCTTTCTAACCTTTGTGCAATCACGTGCAATCCATACTGGGCCTAACACCGTCTGAGCCTGCCTCCTGAGACATATATTTTGAATGTGTACGCTATCCATACATGTTATCCAGGGATACGGTACCCTTTCTAACCTTTGTGCAATCACGTGCAATCCATACTGGGCGTGAGAATGGCTGGCGAGCTGTTAAGCAAGCTACAGCACCTGTCCAGTCAAGTACAGGGATTCCCTAGCGAGGAGACTTATTTGATTGTTTTCAATGTTGGGACAGCAATTTTTGGGGAGCACTATACTCTGGAGAATGATAGATGGGGCCCACCATACACTGGAACATTCCAAAGGTGGACATCAGACACTGGAGCAGCATTTACAGGGCCCATTATACACTAGAGCATTAGAAATGGGGCCCATTATGTTTGGAGCATTATTTGGGCCCATAAGACAGTGGAGCTTCATCCATGGGGACCAACATATACTGTAGCATTATGTGGAGCTCATCATATACTGTTTCAAACATTATATGGGACCAATGATTCTGTATGGAGAAATAGATGGGCCTCGTCATGAGATGTAAAAAGTGAGGTATTTTTCATTGTACTATACCGCTATTTATCTGCCGTATCGGAGCATGATGAGTTGTGGTATGTGTTAAAGGGGCGCTCTTTCGCCCAGGGCACATGAAAACCTGCAGCCAGCCCTCCCCCCCCACAACTTTAGCCAAATAACCCCCATTTTTCAGTGCGTAACTTGTATTATGAAGTTAATTAAGGTTGACAAGCTTAAGTAAGAAGGATTGATGCTTTTGGCATTCAAATGGGCACTGTAGGTGTGTTTCCTGTCCTCCTCTCACTGCCGACTTTTATTCCCCATTGACTTACATTGGGTTTCGTGTTTCGGGACGACCCCGACTTTTCCCTATAATCGGACGATCTTGCTCGACCCGTCTTTTGGAAAAGTCGTGTTTCACGAAACGAAACGCGACCCTAAAAAACCAAAAGTCGCTCAACTCTACTGGTTTGTTCTCTCAGTCTGCCCATTGGTCTGGGGATGAAACGCGGAGGAGAAGGACAACTGAATTCCCAGATTGGAACAAAAGGCTTTCCAGAATCTGGAAACAAACTGGACCCCTCTATCGGACACAATGTTCTCAGGAATCCCGTGTAACCGAACCACCTGTTGTAAAAACAAGGGTACCAACTCAGCGGAAGATGGCAACTTTGGGAGTGGTACAAGATGGACCATCTTCGAAAATCTATCACAAATCACCCAGATAACAGTCATTCTATGAGAAACAGGAAGATCAGAAATAAAATCCATTGAGATATGGGTCCATGGCCTCTTGGGCTCCGGCAGGGGCATCAGCAACCCACTAGAACGAGAACAGGGTATAGACCGAGAATAAGTCCCACAGGACTGTACAAAATTCCTGACATCACGAGATAAGGCAGGCCACCAAAATGACCGACTCACCAAATCTCTGGTACCAAAAATACCCGAATGACCAGCCAATGCGGAGCAATGGACTTCAGACATCACTCTCTTTCTCCACTGGTCAGGAACATACAATCTTCCCATAGGGCAATGCTCAGGTTTATCCTCCTGAAATTCCTCCAGGGCGCGTCTCAAATCGGGTGAAATGGCAGAAAGAACTACCTCCTCACCTAGGATAGTAGTAGGCTCGGTCACATTAAGAGAATCAGCAAAGAAACTCCTAGAAAGGGCGTCTACCTTAACATTCTTAGTGCCCGGAAGAAAAGAGACCACAAAATAAAAATACGTGAAAAACAAGGCCCATCTAGCCTGTCTAGGATTCAAGCGTTTGGCCGACTCCAGATAAATCAGATTCTTGTGATCGGTGAGGACCACAAATTGATGTCTAGCTCCCTCCAACTAATGTCTCCACTCATCAAATGTCCATTTCATGGCCTACAATTCCCGATTCCCCATGTCATAGTTGCGTTCAGATGGGGAAAACTTTCAAGAAAAGAAGGCACAGGGATTCATCTTAGAAGTCACAGGGTCTTTTTGGGACAAAACAGCTCCTGCACCAATCTCAGAAGCGTCTACCTCCACTTGAAATGGAAGTGAGACATGAGGTTGCCGTAAAACTGGAGCTGAAGTAAATCTCCGCTTAAGCTCCTGAAATGCTGAGACAGCCTCAGGAGACCAATTCAGTACATCAGCTCCCTTCTTGGTCAGATCAGTCAGTGGTTTGACAATACTAGAAAAATTACCTATAAATTTACGATAGAAATTAGAAAAACCCAAAAACTTCTGGAGAGCCTTCAAAGAAGTAGGCTGAACCCAATCATAAATGGCCTGTACCTTGGCCGGGTCCATTTCAATAGTCGATGGAGACAAGATAAATCCCAAAAATGAAATCCTCTGTACACCAAAGAGGCACGTCGATCCCTTAACAAACAGGGAATTCTCCCTCAAAATCCGGAACACAGTCCGGACATTTTCCACATGGGAATCCCAATCACTAGAAAAGATCAAAATATCATCCAGATAGATGATCAAAAATTTATCCACAAAGTCTAGGAAAATATCATTCATAAAGGACTGGAAGACAGAAGTGGCATTAGAGAGCCCAAAAGGCATCACCAGGTACTCAAAATGTCCCTCCGGAGTATTAAACGCCGTCTTCCATTCATCCCCGTGCTTGATGCGAATAAGATTATACGCCCCCCTGAGGTCAAGCTTAGTAAACCAACAGGCACTCTTAACTCTGGAGAATAAATCAGACATCAGAGGTAACGGGTACTGATATTTAACCGTCATCTTGTTAAGGGAACGATAATCAATACACGGTCTTAATGAACCATCTTTCTTGGCCACAAAAAAAACAGCACCTAAAGGTGACAAGGATGGTCTAATATGACCCTTCTCCAGCGACTCCTTAATATAGGATCGCATAGCATCATGGTAGGGTACAGATAAGTTAAAAAGCCGACCCTTGGGAAATTTCCACCCAGGCATCAGCTCAATTGCACAGTCATAACTCCTATGAGAAGGCAAAGACGCAGACTTACTCTCACTAAATACATCAGAGAAAACAGCCAGATAATCAGGAATATCATGAGACTGAGGAGAGGTGGAGAAAACAGGAGTGTCCCAAAGAACACACTGACAACCCCAACTCACCACAGACACAGATTTCCAATCCAAAACTGGCTTATGAGTTTGCAACCAGGGGAACCCAAGAACAATAGTATCATGCAAATTATGCAGCACCAAAAATTTACAATTTTCTTGGTGGTCTGGGGCAACTCGCATTATCACCTGGGTCCAAAACTGAGGTTTATTCTCCGCCAAAGGAGTGGCATCAATACCCCTCAAAGGAATAGGCGTCTGCAGAGGCGTCATGGACAAACCACAACGTTTAGCAAAGTCCAAATCCATCACATTCAGAGCTGCTCCTGAATCCACAAAAGCCTTAGTGGAAAATGTGGACAAGGAGCAGATCAGAGTAATTGCCAAAAGGAACTTAGGTTGTATACTGCCCACAGCAAATGTGTGTGCAAAACGTTTCTCTCGTTTAGGGCAGACAGAAATAGTATGAGAGGCGTCTCCACAGAAAAAACACAGCTTATTACGCCTTCTAAACTCCCGACGTTGCGCCCTAGACAAAACCCCATCACATTGCATAGGTTCAGACATTTGTTCAAAAGGTGGCAGCGCCTCCCGTGTAGTTTTACATTCACCTAAACGCCGATCAACTTGAATGGCTAATGACATAGAGCCATCCAGACCAGAAGGAACAGGAAATCCCACCATAACATCTTTTATGGTCTCTGACAAGCCTTTCCGAAGGAGAGCTGCCAATGCACTATCATTCCATGTAGTAAAGACCGCTCACTTTCGGAATTTTTGACAGTACAGCTCTGCAGGATCCTGACCCTGGTCTAATGCCAACAGGGTTCTCTCAGCTTGACCAACGGCATTAGGATCATCAGACAACAACCCCAAGGCCAGAAAAAATGCATCCACATTAGTCAGAATAGGATTTTCAGGTGTCAGAGAAAAAGCCCAATCCTGGGGATCGCCACGCAGCAAGGAGATGACAATTTTAACCTGCTGCACAGAGCTCCCCGATGAGTTAGGCTTCAAAGCAAGAAATAATTTACAATTATTGTTAAAATTCAGAAATTTAGACCGATCCCCAGAAAACACATAAGGAGTAGGAATCTTGGGTTCAGCAGCATGTGACTGAATAAGGTAGGTGGAAATTCCCTGTACTTCAGCAGCAAGTTGCTCCACACGATCAGTCAGTTGCTTAATCTCCATTAGGAGAGAAAAAAATCCTCCTACGGCCCCAGAGAAAAAGAGGAAAAAATATAAAAAAAAAAAAATTCTGACACTTTTTTTTTTTTTTTTAACAATTCCTTCCTGCTTTTGAGTACCCTAGAATCTGCGGTATGTCTGGTGATTCTGTTATGAATGGGTCACCGAGGAGGAAAAAAAACAAGCTAAGTCTCAGAAAACTAGAGAGGTTGGTAACTATGCAGATTGCAGATCCCTGATCTTAACCACACAACTAGCAGCAGTCGTGGAGCGTTCCTACAATGGTCCTAGATGCCTCGTCACAACCGGAGAGCTACATAAGCCTAAAGCAGGAAAAGAGGAAAACTAACTGCCCCAGAGCAGACCCCAAAGGAAAGACAGCCCCCCACATGTATCGATGGTGAAACAAGATGAAAGCACAAACAAAGGCAGGAAAATAGGCTGAGCAAACGATGGGGCCCGACTAACTAGAAAGGACAGGAAAGGAAAGCCACTGTCTGCAATCTGCCAAAAAACCCTACCAAAATAATGTCTAACACGTCTGATAGCAAAATTAACCCTGAAGTCACTAGACTTCTCCCACTATATCAGCACTCTGAAATATTCTGAGACAGAGCAAAAAAGAGGCCAATCTAATAAGGGACCAAAAAGGCAAATTGGCAAATACAGATAAATAGGAGTGGAAGTTCAGCATAGCCCCAGCAGGGGCAGACTGACCACACATGAAACTGAATTGACCAACAAGCGCAAGTGAGAAAATTAGCAAAAAAACAAACTTAACTTGAGAAGACTGGAAGAGAGCTGAAGTCCCAAACCTGAGAAGCAGGCTGACTCACCAGCACCATGATAAGGCATCGGCTGTCTTATATCCAGTCTGATACTCCAGAGATCCAATCGTTATCCTCCTCATCAGGTGGCAGATCACATCCACTTAAACCAACCTCACTACCTCCTGTCACCACCAGAGGGAGAACAGAAGGCGAACGCTCAACTGGTGGAGCAAAAAATGAGTTCATAACACACTCACCTCGCACACGCTTGGCTCCACACACCTCGCACACGCTCTGCACACATCGTACATGCTCCACACTGCACAACTTGCGCACGCGCGGCTCCGCTCCGTACACCTGTCGCACGCTCCGCTCCATACACTTCGCACACATGCGGCTCCACTCTGTACACTTCGCACATGCACGGCTCCGCTCCGTACACCTCGCGCACACACACGGCTCCGCTCCATACACCTCGCGCACAGCTCTGCTACATCCACCCTGTAAACGCCTCCTGACCCCACACATACTTCCCTCATCCAGCACGATGACAACCTGCACAGCAGAGTCCTGCATACAATACATTGAGGGCTGTGCACACAGGACCTGTGATGAGGTCACAGGAGGGGAGGAGTCAGGGGTCACATGATCAGGGAACTCGGACTGAAGCCTCTGATCATGTGACCCCCTGACTCCTCCCCTCCTGTGACCTCATCACAGGTCCTGGGCTCACATAGCGGGGATTTATGAGTGAAAGGAAGCGGCTGCAGTGGCGCCGGTGGGCTTGTCTGGGAGGGCAAGGATGGTGTCGGTACATGGGGGTCTGTGGCGCTATGGTGGTGGATTATAATGGGGCAATTTATCCTGGGCTGGTGGGCCCCTCACACCACTGGACCCTGGGCTACCGCCCAGATTGACCTCATTATAATCCGCCACTGGAGGTGAGTATAGGTTTTATTATGTTATCGTGGCCAAACATTTTGATCAAGAAGGGGTTGTCCTAGTTGTTCCAAAAACAATGCCACCCATGTCTATGGGTTGTGACTGGTCTTACACCACATCTCTATTTAAATGAATGGCGACGAGCTACAGTATGACTTACAACCTGTAGATAGATAGGGTTTTTTTTAGGTGCTAGCAGCCATGATTTTCTAATCATGGACAGTCCCTTTAAATGAATGATTTTCCATCTAAAATCTAGGATGTGAAAGCTCTTGGTGCAATGAGAGTTACATTAAAAAATTGTTCCTTAGGCACTAATAGAGTTTTTCCTGCCCTGGGTGACATGTCTCTATCACCTATCATCAGACTATTTTAACTGGTTATTCAATTTTAACTTATAAAAGATTATAGACCGTCATGTTGAATTTCGCACCATTATTTGGGATTTATATAGAGATGACTATTTCAGTTTGGAACTGTAATAGATCAAGTAATCTCTGCAAACATTGAAAATGCATTTGCCATGTAATATCCGTGCGTTAGGAGATGCTATCTGCCATGAATAGATTTTTTTAATATAAGCAGCACTTGCTGTAATACAAATATAATGTATTTTGCATAATGATGAACACATTTATTTCTCTTTAATGTCCTGGTAATGAGTCTGCTGATGTAAATGAATTTCACGCATGGATAGATGGTATTGTTTATAGATGCGCATGCATTCACACACAATATCGGAGCAGCTGTTACAGGAGAGTGAAATAGTCCTGGATTACAGGAAGAAATATCTGATCAGGAGATGTAGGGTGAATATAAATCATAAAAGGGTTTTCCAGGACTTTATTAATGACAGTCTACCCATAGGGTACATCATCATTTTGAGATTGGTGGGGATTTGACTCGCACCATCCCATGCTAATATATTTACTAAGTGCCCACCAGTAGTGTGCAGAATCGACTTCGTTGTTTAAAAGGCACAGTGCTGTACATTTGGTAGAGGCAGTGGCTGGTACTGCAGCTCGGCCCTGTTAACCTTCAATTAGTTGTGGCAAAATACTTACACTATTAGTCACGTGGAGTTCATTGGAACCCAGTTTTCATATAGAGTAATAAACAACATATATTAAAGAAGAATTTTTACTTTATTTAGGAACTTAAGTTACAAGATCTCAGCTGAACAATAATATTAATATTTTAGTAATGAGCAAAATTTAAACATCTATTTATGTACTATGAAAAAATAAGTAATTATTTGACACAAGAATCACATATATTCTTAGGGAGCTCATTGCCCATACAGTTCTTGCAATTATCACATTTGATTTTGTTTTTTGGTCACTAGATCTCACACGCAAATGACATCGACCTTTGGCTTCTTCCAGAACAAGAGAAAGAATCAATAAAGTACTATACTATTAGGCTATGTGCCCACGTAGCGTTTTTCAAGTGTTTTTTTCCTGAGCACAAACGCATGCCCTTGCCAGGGAAAACGCATGCGCTTTTTGACACACGTTTTTGACACACGTTTTTGACGCGATTGTCAAGCGTTTTGACATGTGTTTTCCTATGCGTTTTTGCAATTACAGTGTATGTATGCGGAATCACATGCGATTCCACACAATTAATGAACATGCTGCATTTTTTCCGCTAAGCGTTTCCGCAGCGGAAAAAAACGCACCATTAGCACAACATGTGCGTTTTCCATTCTATTACATTAGATGTTTTTCTTAAGTGTTGCCACAGCAGAAACACTTGTCTAAAAGCGCTGCGGAAACGCTTAAAAACCGCAACGTGGGCACACAGCCTTAGTCTTGTGGGATCCGTTGAACCCATAGCACCACACTGCGGCATGTGTACTCTCACAATATACAGAGGAGGGAGGGGCACCCCAAGCTAGAAAGCTACTAAAATGGACTGCTACCTACTCTCCATACTTGCGGAAATATGACAAAAACAAACTAGCTGGGTGTCCCATGGACCCCGCAAGATTAATTAAAGGCTAACATTACTAAGTTGTAATACCAGGCACAGCTACATCCAAATGTACAACACTCTCTTTATGTCATCAATTTACCCCAATAAGGGTATATGAAGTGAGTTTATAATTATGAGACTTTTTTGAGGATGCAGCCTACACACAGTGTTCAGCATCTGTTACTGCTTATGTTGTTTCCCCCCACGTCACAACTATCCAACCGCCCAACTGACTGTGGGGAACCACAGATGGGTGAGTCTGCAGAGCTTTTCATACATTATATTCCATAGGCATAAGAGGTCTGTTTCAAAGATTCACAGACTCAAGAGGATGAAAGCATCTGTGCCGATGCCCAAAATTTTTTCCTGTTGGATCCAGAGTTGGATGAATTGGAGAATGAGCAGAATCCAGACCCTAGTCACCAGACGTTATCCCCCCTGGGGATGGAGGTGATCCTGATGAGACTCAGAGACCTGAGGCATATGCATACTGTACTGTGCTGTCAGGGTAGAAAGAGTAGGAGGGTGACTCTCAAGGCAAGGAGTGGGAGAACACAGAGGATGAGAATGAGGATGTAGATTCTACTTGGTGTGAACCCAGAGGCATGCAGCTGTGCAGCTCAGCAGGCAAAGGAAGAGGAGGAAGATGAGGAATTAACATTGCGACTTCATGCACAGATTTGGATTTGACTGATCTCAGACACTAAGGACACCATATCTCTCTCAATCCATCATAACATCTCCGCCTCTGCCTCACTCATAGTCCAGGAGTTTGTCGTGAACACCCTACTCCAAACTCTCTCAGCAGCCAGCCCTTGGTCTCGCAGTTTTATTCACGTAAATGATTTTTTTACTCCTTCATATGCCAAAGCTAAGAGTTGAACTTCGCCCCATCTCCAATCTGTTGGCCACAGAAATGCTGCCTGTCTGCCTGTTGGATACAAACGGTTTCCGAAAGCAGATGGCCATTAAAGTCCCCTAGTACCAGTTGCCCAGTCACCATTACTTCTCTAAGAAAGCTGTGCTTGCCCTACACCAGCATGTCACAGACAACATCACCCGTTCTTTGAAAACATCTTTGTCTGAAAGAGTGCATTTCACCACTGATACCTGGATGAGCAAGCATGGCCAGAGGCATTACATCTCGCTGACTAGGCACTGAATGACTCTGGTGGCTGCGAGGGCAGGCTGGGAAAGACTGCTCCACAAGTCTTGAAATCCCCAAGGCTTGCGGGACAAACCCCTGTATCTAACATTTCTGTCATGATCCAGGACGGGGTTTCGCTTTGGTCCGTCCTGGTCTGATAGGGGGTTAATTATTCCGCCTCTCCCTGGCAGATGGAGGCTATTTAATGCTCACTGGACCTAGGTCCGGTGTCAGTTATACTCCTGCCCTCAGCTGAGTTAGTTAACCTTGTGCGTACGTGTGCCTTGTGCCTGATATCTTGCTTGCTTGTTTGGTTTTGATTCGGTTCTGTCCCTGTTACGAGTTCTGCCTGTCCCTCTTGTACTGCGCTACCTCTCATGTATGACTCTCTGCTTGTGACCCGACTTCTCTCTCTTCTCGTCCCCTTGGTACCGCGTCGCCCTCTTGTGTATGACCTTTGGCTTTGTCTGACCTCCTGTCTGTTTACCCCTTCTGTACCTCGCTGTCCGTATTGTGAACGACCTCCGTTTTGCCTGACTCTTAGTTTGCTGTCTTCTGTGAAAGCAGGACTCTAAGCCCCGCCCCCTTGCAGTCACATGACCGTAGGTCCCGTGCCGGCTTGCTAAACTTCATCACTAAGGTCCTGTGCACCTATACTTTCTGGCTATTCTGGTCCCCAGGGGTCCCTACATTGCGGGTGAGTCCCTGCTCAGCGGAGGCTGTACGCTGGCACTGTCAGGATCCTGATAATTTCCTTCTCTGGTTCTGCTTCCTCCATCTCCACTAGGACATCCACCTATGCCCTCAACCACTCCATTAATGAGACAAGCATTCCAGCAATGCAGAGAGAATCCCCCCACCTCCATACTGCACTGCCAGGGCTCACCACAATCAGGCAATGTTTAAATTAATATGCCTTGGAGATCACAGTCACACAGCTCAAGAGTTGTGGACAGCTATCCAGGCTGAGTTTGAGCAACCGATCCCACCTCTTAATTGTAACTTAAATTCAAAGCTGTAAATACTGGCCCAGACTCTGTCTCATGCATGGCCCATGCCTGACCGCTGCATCATTATAACATTTCTACTGTAAGTCAATTGATGCCACTGTTCTTGGTATTTGCCCTTAATATTTGGAAATATTTGGACTTCACTTTGGATCTCCTTCATGTATGTTGCCTGTAGCAGTAGGACTCCAAGACCGATAGGCCTGCACTTACTTTCAGTCAACTATCTGTGTTACTATCCTTAAATGTTTCTAAAAATAGTAGTCTACGAAGCTGATATGTGTGCCACCTGAGTGTGGCTGAGCAGAAAAGCAGTTTGAGCTGTTACATGAGGTATCAGGACTCCTAGCACAGCAGGCGTAAACCGGTTTCTCATCTACCTCTTAATTTTAACTTAAATTCAAAGCTGTAAATACTGGGACAGACCCTGTCTCATGCATGGCCAATGTCTGACTGCTGCACCATTATAAAATTTTTACTGTAGGTCAATTGATGACACTGTTCCTGGTGTCTGCCCCTAATTTTTGAAAATGTTTTGATTCCAAGTTGGGTCTCCTTCATGTGTGTTGCCTGAATTTGGCAGGGAGAGCAGAGCACCAAGCCTATACCTGTCACTCATCCACCTGTTACTGATCAATGTTTAAGCTAAAAATGCTGGTCCAAGCCCTGTCCCATGCATCCTTGCTGTGCAATTATACTTTTTGCACTCTGGGTCAATTTAAGCCCCTTTTCCTGCTGTCTGCCCCTAATGTGAGCTGTTTTGGCTGGATGACATCGTCAGAGCCACCCTGTCGACAGAGCAGAGTGGAGGAGAATAAGCTGCTCTGTTGAATTGTGATTTCAGAAATAAGGAGCTTGTTCTTCTTACACTGCCATTTTTAAATAGCATATATTATCAGTATATTATGTCATTTTTATTTTTTACCTATAGTATTTTCTCCCATAAGGGCCCAGTGGTAGTTTTATTAGTAATTTGTGCAGTATTATTTGCAATTTTGTGATATTTGTATTTCTTCATTGTCTGTTAAAATTATTTTAGGTGGATTTTGATGTGCCAGTTACATTTTATTTGTATTTGCTAAAATCATTTTACTCTGTTGGATGTCAGAGTTTGACCTGTGCACTGTGATCCATTAGTTGATCATTATTATTTTTATAGCGTGCCCCTGTTTTATAGTATAATTTTTACAGGTGCTAGGACCTGCTTAGAATAGCCCTTTCATAAATGGGACAATTTTTATTTTTGCACTTTTGATTTGTTTTCCACTCCATTCTGCAGAGGCTATTCGATGGATAGGGAATAACTTACCATCTTAGGACAATCCTTTTAAATGCTTGATATAGGGACTGAATGAGTGATTTTGCTTTTCATACTTTTATGCTATGTCACAGTTTTGGGGAAAATGAATTTCTAAGGTGATGTGCACACAGATATTTTTTTGTGGTGGTCAAAGAAGAAGAGTTATTTTGTTTCTTGAATCACTCCCTGAAGTGGATTTAAAGTGTTTTTGAAGCTTTTTGGAAGAGGTTTTTCATTACGCCTTGCAATTGTATAGTGCCTGTTTTGGAGCATTTTCCATTAGGAGCAGTTTCACAGAACTGATAAGCACTTTTTTTTTTACCTACCAGGCATTTTTCAAAACATAAAATCAAAAATCAGTAAAGAAAATGTTAAAAGAATTGAACATATCACGAGCAAAATGGTTTTACAATCAAAATGAGTAGGAAGAGCTTTTCAAGCATTTTTTTACAGGAGCTTTTTGGAGCAGACCTGCATCAAAAATCTTTGCGTGTCATAAAGCTATGTGCACACTGCGTCTTTTAGATGTTACCGAAACCGCTAATTTTTTCCATACAAAGCCGCTTTTGGAAAATGATGGTGGTCAATTTTTTGAGGCAGTCTCGCTGTCATAAAGACTTGTTCCTAGCAGAAATCACCCAAAGAGTGAGCAGTCACTTCTTTTAACTGCTTCACAGTTTCCGAACCCTGGCGCGCTTAAAAGAAGCGACATAAGACTGAATATGTGCACAACAATGCCGTTTTGCCATCCCTGTGCACTAAATTTATTTTATTAGGCTCTTTTGCACCTCTTTTTCAAGTGGATTCTGGTCGGCATCCGCCTATAAAAGACGACTTGTGCCCGTACCCAAATATGAAGCTTTTCTGAGGCTTTAAGTAATTGCTACTTTACAATCGCTATTTAATCATTTTAATGTGTGCAAATGTTCATCATTTGTGAGTGAAGCATTAACCTCGGATTTTTATAATTGATATAACATTTGTTAAAATCAGAATTGAGGCATTAAAATACAGAAGACGATAATACACTGGGATATTACGGAGAATAATGGATGAGACACATCTGGTCAACTTTCTCTGACCTACTTAATGTACACACAAGGGTTTATATATTAAATAGCCTCCATTAACCTTTATGTTGCCTGAAGACCCACAGTACAAAATAAAATACAATGCAAGACATGAAGCTTGCCAAATGCTTAATTAGGGTTATAGTTAGTCAAAGGTTTAATTGGATTCACTGTTTAAGGGTTATGGTCGGGGGCAAAAGTCCCACAAGGGAAGCTGAGCGGATAATACAGTAAATATTGAATGTCACAACAATTCTGTCCTTTGGCAAATATGGAAATTGATTTTCCTACGGCACAGTAGAGGAATGAAAGTCAGCTGAAAAAGGCAAGAGCTGTGCTAGGAGCCAATCAAATTGCTCCTCATATTCCATTCAACTGTTCTTTAATCAGGTCTAATGACTAGGGATGAGCGGACCAATGGAAGTTTGGGTTCTGGTACCCGACTCTTACTTTTTTTTCCAAAGTTTGAAAACAATGGGGACCCAAAGTTTTGAGCTGGAAAATTCTCTCTCTCTCCTTCCGGACTTTGCAATGGACTCCCGGGAGAAGTTCAACGTTTAGCACCGGACACTAACTGTCCAGGAGGAACCCTGAACTTTTAAGGTCCGGTTTGCTCATCTCAAATCATGACCACACTGTTTGCCTTATCTGATTGAGGCGCCATGTAAGTTCTGCCCCCCAGGGACAGGAAGCCACTGTGAATTGTGTAGCATTCTTATTTCAGTTTGTGTGGCACAATACTGTGTGAGCATTGTATGAGGGAATTTACATTATGACATAGGTATATTATATGTATACATTGTTTTCATTGTATTGTGATGACAGCACTATATATCATTCTTAGTCGGTAAACATATGGCACTGTTATCTGGGCACCGTAATGTATGGCTCCCGGACATTTAGTAGGAATCCACGCTGGGTTATAAGCATCAAATGAGTTAACAGCTGTAAAGTCATTATTCTTCTGGTAATCTCTGGGCAGTTTTCTTTCTGCTTTCCCACCTAAAGTGAGGGCATAATGATAGCTGGGTAGCAACTGACATTGATTGGGTCATTATCTTGACCTACGCCAATGCAGTTGCTAGGGAGGCTGAGCTAGAATTCTGCTCAGTGATAACACTTTATCAGGCAGTAAGTCCTCAGGTGACCTTTGGAAAAAATATAAATTTTGGGGAAGAAGGCTGTGGGTTGTAGCTTCAAGAAAGCCCTACTGTTGGCATCCTGGTTACCACCTTCTCACCCTCTTTATCTTTAATGCCAGGACAATTCAGGGCTCATTTTGTAGCCCATATTTTTATGCCCCAGATGAAGCCTCAGTGGAACACATGTCATGTGTATTTTCCTTACAGATTCGTACATCTATTTCCTGTTGATTGGCTTAATTCTTGATGCTTATCTTTTCTGGCTGTGTGCTCTAACTTTTGCCTAAGCTATTTATATTTCATCCGATTTATGTTTTGATTTTTACTAAATAGTCCATATACCACTCTTGTAATGTAATAGCCAATTTCCTTATCTAAATATTTCACATACCTTCCCTTGTTGGTTATGTCTTTGTGTCTTTCCAGTTTTTAACTAATTATTCCCATTTTTATCACGTCATTAATAAAGGATATATATTTTTTACATTTTTTTTCTGTCAAGTGTTTTTCCACTCTTATACTCATATTTTCGAGGCCACCCGACATTATGAAGGTGTGTGATTCTTAGTGCTGGAGGTGCTGAAGAGTGAAGACAGGAGAGAAGGCCATAGTCATTGGGTGGGAGCCAGAGGAGGACAGGCCGGGGCACTGCGACAGTGGGAAAGGTGATGGACAACATATATAACTTGTCAAAAGTGTCTAAAACATATGATAAATACGATGCAGGTCAGTTGAAGAAAGATAATTTTTAGTGCAGATAACAGCAGAATTTTGGTTCATAAGTAGTGTTGAGCGATACCGTTCGATACCCAAAAATATCGTATCGGATGGTATCGCCCGATACGAAAAAAATATCGGGTATCGCCGATTCCGATACCGGAAGTCCCATTCAAGTCAATGGGACTTCCCGTATCGGAATTAAAAAAAGCCCTTTATTTCCTTGTTGGCTAATTCTACATAATTGAAAACAAATAAGAATCATGTAGAATGTATTGTGGGAGGTGGAGGAGACATTAAAAGCATAGTGGTTTATTCAAATCACATGGCATAGCATTAATTCCAATTTTTTTTTTCAGTACGTTCGGAGTTAAAAAGATATTGACTATGTTAACCTTTTTTAGATTTTGTCAGATATGTATGTTTCACAACTTCCATGCTCTTCACGTTCTTTTGTACTTCTCCCACACTTTCTCCTTCATGATCCGCAGCAGTAGCATTTTTTTCATCAACTTTTTCTTCACCTTATTCATCTTCTTCTTCTTCATCTTCTTCCCATTAATTTTTTTTTCCATTCTTCATATTCTTCTTATTCAGCTATTATCAATTTTAATATGCTATTTCTTCATCTTCTTCCTATTCTTCTTTGTCATCATTTTCTTATGGTGACAGGCATTCCTGTAGTACTTATCTATAAAAGTTATAAGATTACACCTTACGTTCTGCCTGTCACTAAAGATTTACAACAGGATTTGTCCGCGTTCAGTTTGGCCTGCAGCAGCAGGCATTTTCCAGGGGCACCATGAGGAGGAACGGACTCACCCCCATTTACTGCTTAGTCTTCTTCTGCTTATAATTTTGATTTCTTCTATGCTGATTTTTAGTCTGATGCTTAATGTTCTTCTGCTTTCTGTTCTTCTGCTTTTGCTTCTTCTGCTTCTTGTTCTTCTGTCTTTTGTTCTGTATCTTGGTGGTTGTCTTCATGTTCTTTGTCCTCTTGGTCTTATTATTTAGGGTCATATTTCTGGTCTTCTTTGGTGTGGTCTTCAGGGTCGTCGTCATCAGGGTCGTCGTCATGGAGATCAATAAGGATTACCAAAGACAATTTCAAAAAGCTTCATCTTGGAAATGTAGCAGAAGGTACAAGAAGGCTGAGAAACTGGCGAGAACCAGCAGACAGTGCTGGCACCCGGATGGGTAGCAGAAGGAACAAGAGCCAATGGCACTACCGAGGACCAACTGACGGTGCTGGACCACGGTTACTAAGCAGAAGGTACCTGTGCTAAAAAGCACTACCAAGGACCAGCTGACGGTGCTGGACCTCGGATACCGAGATGGAGGCACCTAGGCCAAAGGCTGTGGCGAGAACCAGCAGACAGTGCTGGCACCCGGATGGGTAGCAGAAGGAACAAGAGCCAATGGCACTACCGAGGACCAACTGACGGTGCTGGACCACAGTTACTAAGCAGAAGGTACCTGTGCTAAAAAGCACTACCAAGGACCAGCTGACGGTGCTGGACCTCGGATACCGAGATGGAGGCACCTAGGCCAAAGGCTGTGGCGAGAACCAGCAGACAGTGCTGGCACCCGGATGGGTAGCAGAAGGAACAAGAGCCAATGGCACTACCGAGGACCAACTGACAGTGCTGGACCACGGTTACTAAGCAGAAGGTACCTGTGCTAAAAAGCACTACCAAGGACCAGCTGACGGTGCTGGACCTCGGATACCGAGATGGAGGCACCTAGGCCAAAGGCTGTGGCGAGAACCAGCAGACAGTGCTGTTACCCGGATGGGTAGCAGAAGGAACAAGAGCCAATGGCACTACCGAGGACCAACTGACGGTGCTGGACCACGGTTACTAAGCAGAAGGTACCTGTGCTAAAAAGCACTACCAAGGACCAGCTGACGGTGCTGGACCTCGGATACCGAGATGGAGGCACCTAGGCCAAAGGCTGTGGCGAGAACCAACAGACAGTGCTGGCACCCGGATGGGTAGCAGAAGGAACAAGAGCCAATGGCACTTCTGAGGACCAACTGACGGTGCTGGACCACGGTTACTAAGCAGAAGGTACCTGTGCTAAAAAGCACTACCAAGGACCAGCTGACGGTGCTGGACCTCGGATACCGAGATGGAGGCACCTAAGCCAAAGGCTGTGGCGAGAACCAGCGGACAGTGCTGTTACCCGGATGGGTAGCAGAAGGAACAAGAGCCAATGGCACTACCGAGGACCAACTGACGGTCCTGGACCACGGTTACTAAGCAGAAGGTACCTGTGCTAAAAAGCACTACCAAGGACCAGCTGACGGTGCTGGACCTCGGATACCGAGATGGAGGCACCTAGGCCAAAGGCTGTGGCGAGAACCAACAGACAGTGCTGGAATCCGGGTGGGTAGCAGAAGGTACCCATTCAAAGCAAAGTAGCCAGGCCGCAAGCCGGCCGCAGATACCGAAACCCACAGTCCTACAGGGGGTCCATGTCCCATTGGCACTACGGATCCAGCCTTCAGTGCCAGTTCCCGCAGCCCACATAGGAGTCACCTAAACTGCAGGAACCATAGAGTCGGCTAACCCGGCCGCAAGACGACAGGACAACGGATTGGTGGCATAGTGACCTTGACACTACCCGGAAACAGCAGGCGTGCTTGAACCAGGCTGAGCAACAGGGAGTCCCCGTGCCAAAGACACTGCCGAGCACCAACTGGCGTTGTTGGAGCCCAGGGAGAACCAGGGTGCAGGCCGAGGCCTACTTGGTGGCAGTTTTAGATTGTTTGTAGGCTACAACAGACTGTCAACGTGCTCCAATTAGGCATCTGTCTCCACTCTGTTTCCAGGATTTCACGTGACCACCAACACCGCCAGTTTATGCATACAGCAGCCGTCTGCCCAATCCACACGTGTTCCTGTGTTACTGGGATTCTGTAATGTCAGCAGATCCCCTGATGTGTGTCTGCCACTGTCTCCTGCTCTGTCCACATTCCCACCGCTTGCAGTGGGAAGGTGGACAGCGCAGGAGACAGTGGCGGACACATATTGGGGGATCTGCTGACGTTACAGAACCCCAGTAACACAGGAACACGTGTGGAATGCGTGGACGGCAACTGTGAGCAGGAACTGGCGGTGTTGGAGGTCAGGGGAAATACTAGAGACAGAGTGGAGACAGAGGCCAAATCAGAGAATGTTTAAATCTGAAGTAGTTACAATTTGGAGGCAGCAGCAGTTTGCCCTCCACACAGCAGGGGATCAGCTGACGTTACCGAACCCCACTTTCACATGAACGAGTGTGTTTTTCTGTGTGGACAGCACTTCCAAGCACCAACTAGCGTTGTTGGAACCCAGGGACAATCATGGTGCAGGCCGAGGCCTACTAGGAGCCAGGTGTAAAGCTGAGGTATTTTGACTTTGGAGGGAGCAGGACACTTTGCCCTCCACACAGCAGGGGATCAGCTGACGTTACCGAACCCCACTTTCTCATGAACGAGTGTGTTTTTCTGTGTGAACAGCACTTCCGAGCAACAACTGACGATGTTGGAGCCCAGGGATAGTCATTTTGTAGGCTGAGGCCTACTTGGAGGCAGTTTAAGATAAGACGTTGTTTGAATTTGGAGGCAGCAGCAGTTTGCCCTCCACACAGCAGGGGATCAGCTGACATTACTGACCCCCACTTTCACATGAACGAGTGTGTTTTTCTGTGTGGACAGCACTTCCGAGCACCAACTAGCGTTGTTGGAGCCCAGGGAGAACCAGGGTGCAGGCCCAGGCCTACTTGGTGGCAGTTTTAGATTGTTTGTAGGCTACAACAGACTGTCAATGTGCTCCAATTAGGCATCTGTCTCCACTCTGTTTCCAGGATTTCACGTGACCACCAACACCGCTAGTTTATGCGTACAGTAGCCGTCTGCCCAATCCACACGTGTTCCTGTGTTACTGGTGTTCTGTAATGTCAGCAGATCCCCTGATGTTTGTCTGCCAATGTCTCCTGCTCTGTCCACATTCCCACCCCTTGCAGTGGAAAGGTGGACAGCGCAGGAGACAGTGCCGGACACACATTGGGGGATCTGCTCACGTTACAGAACACCAGGAACACAGGAACAAGTGTGGAATGCGTGGACGGCAACTGTGAGCAGGAACTGGCGGTGTTGGAGGTCAGGGGAAATACTAGAGACAGAGTGGAGACAGAGTGGAGACAGAGGCCAAATCAGAGAATGTTTAAATCTGAAGTAGTTACAATTTGGAGGCAGCAGCAGTTTGCCCTCCACACAGCAGGGGATCAGCTGACGTTACCGAACCCCACTTTCACATGACCGAGTGTTTTTCTGTGTGGACAGCACTTCCGAGCACCAACTGGCGTTGTTGGAGCCCAGGAACAATCATGGTGCAGGCCGAGGCATACTAGGAGCCAGGTGTAAAGCTGAGGTATTTTGACTTTGGAGGGAGCAGGACACTTTGCCCTCCACACAGCAGGGGATCAGCCGACGTTACCGAACCCCACTTTCACATGAACGAGTGTGTTTTACTGTGTGGATGGCACTTCCGAGCAACAACTGACGATGTTGGAGCCCAGGGATAGTCATTTTGTAGGCTGAGGCCTACTTGGAGGCAGTTTAAGATAAGACGTTGTTTGAATTTGGAGGCAGCAGCAGTTTGCCCTCCACACAGCAGGGGATCAGCTGACATTACTGACCCCCACTTTCACATGAACGAGTGTGTTTTTCTGTGTGGACAGCACTTCCGAGCACCAACTAGCGTTGTTGGAGCCCAGGGAGAACCAGGGTGCAGGCCGAGGCCTACTTGGTGGCAGTTTTAGATTGTTTGTAGGCTACAACAGACTGTCAACGTGCTCCAATTAGGCATCTGTCTCCACTCTGTTTCCAGGATTTCACTTGACCACCAACACCGCCAGTTTATGCGTACAGCAGCCGTCTGCCCAATCCACACGTGTTCCTGTGTTACTGGGATTCTGTAATGTCAGCAGATCCCCTGATGTGTGTCTGCCACTGTCTCCTGCTCTGTCCACATTCCCACCGCTTGCAGTGGGAAGGTGGACAGCGCAGGAGACAGTGGCGGACACACATTGGGGGATCTGCTGACGTAACAGAACCCCAGTAACACAGGAACACGTGTGGAATGCGTGGACGGCAACTGTGAGCAGGAACTGGCGGTGTTGGAGGTCAGGGGAAATACTAGAGACAGAGTGGAGACAGAGGCCAAATCAGAGAATGTTTAAATCTGAAGTAGCTAAAATTTGGAGGCAGCAGCAGTTTGCCCTCCACACAGCAGGGGATCAGCTGACGTTACCGAACCCCACTTTCACATGAACGAGTGTGTTTTTCTGTGAGAACAGCACTTCCGAGCACCAACTGGCGTTGTCGGAGCCCAGGGAAAATCAGGTAGTAGGCCGAGGCCTACTTGGAGCCAGGTGTAAATCTGAGTTTGTTTGACTGTGGAGGGAGCAGGACACTTTGCCATACACACAGCAGGGGATCAGCTGACATTACCGAACCCCACTTACACATGAGCGAGTGTTTTGTCTGTGCGGACAGCACTTCTGAGCACCAACTGGCGGTGTCGGAGCCCAGGGAAAATCAGGTAGTAGGCCGAGGCCTACTTGGTGGCAGTTTGCGATTGTTTCTAGACTACTACTAACTGTCAACGTACTCCAATTAGGCCTCTGTCTTCACTCTCTTTCGAGTATTTCCTCTGGCTTCCAACCATGCCAGTTGCTGCTCTGAAATGCCGTCTGCACAACCCACACTTGTTCCTGTGTTACTGGGGTTCTGTAACAGCAGCTTCTCCCTAGAGGTGAGTCAGGCAATGTCTCCTGCTCTGTCCACATTTCCACTACAAGTAGTGGGAATGTAGACAAAGCAGGAGACATTGCCGTGCTCAACTCTGGAGATGAGCAGATATTACAGGACCCAGGTACCACAGGAACAAGTGTGGATTGTGCAGACGGCACTTGAGAGCAGAAACAGGTGGTGTTGTAGGCCGGAGGAAATACTCAAAACAGAGTGGAGACAGAGGGCAAATCAGAGAACATATTAAATCAGAGGTAGTCAGAAGTTGTAGGCAGCAGGAGAGTTTGCCGTACACACAGCAGGGGATCAGCTGACGTTACCGAACCCCACTTACACATGAGCGAGTGTTTTGTCTGTGTGGACAGCACTTCTGAGCAACAACGGGCGTTGCTGTAGCCCAGGAAATAAAGTTCAGGTCATAGAAACATGAACACAACAGGAGACCTGGATCCTGTTGCCAGCCAATTATTTATTCTGGAAGAGGACTGGCAAATTCAGGTGAGATCCAGGCCTTGTTCATTTTCACAAAAGTAAGCCGGTCAACATTATCGGCGGATAGTCGTGTGGGACGGTCTGTTACCACACCACCTGCAGCACTAAAGACACGTTCCGATAATACACTGGCAGCAGGGCAAGCCAGCACCTCCAATGCATACTGGCTAAGCTCTGGCCATTTATCCAGCTTAGAGACCCAATACTTGAACGGGGAAGAGCCGTCTGGGAGAACACTAATAGGGCACGACAAGTAGTCTGTCACCATCTGATGGAAACGTTGCCTCCTGCTGACTGGAGCCGTCTGTGATGGTGTAGCCGTTTGTGGCGGTCCCAGAAAACTTCTCCACATTTGGGCCATACTGGCCTTGCCTTGTCCTGCGGCACTGCCTCTGCTACCTCTTTGTGCAGAGCTTCCTCCACTGCCTCTACCCACATGGCTGCTTTGAAAAGCACTACCAGCAACACTTGTGTCTGCACAAGTGTTTCTTGGTACTCCCGCATTTTTCGCTCCCGGTTCAACTGTGGTATGAGGCTTTGTAAGTTGTCCCGGTAGCGAGGATCTAGGAGGGTGTACACCCAATAATCAGCCGTGTGGAGAATGTTGGCGATGCGGCGGTCATTTAACAAGCACTGCAGCATGAAATCAACCATGTGCTGCAGACTGCCAACTGGACCGGAAACGCTGTCCCCAGCTTGAGGCAGCATCTCTGCCTGCTCAGCATCACCCCACCCTCGCTGTACACACTGACTACTAGAGCCTTGTGCTTGTAAGGTTTTTTGAAGCAGACAGATGAGGGGGACAGTCATGCTGATTAGTGCATCATCTGCACTGGCCATCCGCGTGGAGTCATCGAAGGCACGCAAAACTTGGCAGATGTCCCTCATAGTGGCCCACTCAGTGGTGGTGAAGTGTGTCCGGCGCACAGTGCGACTTGTTTGCGCCTGATGCAGCTGGTACTCCATTACTGCTGCCTGCTGCTCACACAACCGCTCCAACATATGTAACGTTGAATTCCACCTGGTGGGGAGGTCACATATGATGCGATGTTCTGGCAGGCAGAATCGGCGTTGCAGAGATGCAATGCGCGATCTTGCCATGCTGGAACGCCGCAAGTGAGCACACTCTAGGCGAACCTTGTGCAGCAGTGCATCAAGATCCGGATAGTCCCTCAGAAAGCTCTGCACGACCAAATTGAGCACGTGTGCCAGACATGGTATGTGAGTGAGGTTGCCTAGTCCCAGAGCTGCCACTAGATTTCGGCCATTGTCACTCACTACCAAACCTGGCTGGAGATTCGCTGGCACAAACCACACATCGCTCTCCTGCTTGATGGCATTCCAGAGCTCCTGTGCTGTGTGGCTCCGATTCCCCAAAGAAATTAATTTAAGGACGGCCTGTTGACGTTTGGCCACACCTGTGCTCATATCTGGCCTAACAGGCTCACGCAGTGCTGATTCCGAGGAACTAGAGTAGGAGGAGGACTCAATATGTACAGACTGCATTCCTGCAATCCTTGGAGTTGGCAGAATACGTACAGAGCCACTCTCCAGATCTGTACCCGGCTCCACAACATTGACCCAATGGGCAGTGAGGGAAAGGTATCGTCCCTGTCCATGGCTACTGGTCCACGCATCGGTGGTCAGGTGGACCTTGCTACTGACGGCATTTAGTAGCGCATTTTTAATTTTTCCCTCCACATGCTTTTGCAGGGCAGGGACAGCTTGCCTGCTGAAATAAAAGCGGCTGGGCACATTGTATTTTGGAACTGCCAATGACATAAAGTTCCGGAAGGTGTCAGTCTCTACCAGCCTGAATGACAGCATCTCAAGGGCCAGTAGTTTGGCAATGCCGGCATTCAGAGCCAGTGCTCGGGGATGGTTTGCCGAGTATGGCCGCTTTTTCTCCCATGCCTGTGCTACCGATTGCTGGTGAGTGGCCTGGGAGTGTGCTGATGACTGCGAACGTGGTTCAGTGGGTGGAATTTCACTGGGTTTCTGGACAACAGTGGCAGTGGTTCTTCCATGGCGTTCCAGTGAGGAAGCCGAACCAGCTGTGTGTGAGCTGGAGGAAGAGGCCCCAACACGAGCTGAAGAGGTGGTAGGTGCTGCTGAAGGTTGGCCTACATCTTCAGTGTGTCTGTGTAACTCCACCTCGTGCTTGGTACGCACATGTTTCCACATATTTGTGGTATTGAGGTTGGTCACATTTTTCCCTCGTTTCACTTTCTGATGACACAGCTTGCATTTGACAAAGCAAATGTCATCTGCAACTGTGTCAAAAAAAGACCACGCACTGCAAGTCCTGGGAGCGCCCGTTTTGTGTTTTGGAAGAGGATTGCTCCTCACGGGTGCCAAAGTGGAGGCTACAGGCAACCAAGTCTGCCCCCGCCCTCTCCCTCCTCTTTTGGCCATTCGGGGAATCTCTTCCTCAGAGCTGCTCCCACCACCTTCCTGTGGCTGACGCCATGATGGGTCAAGGACCTCATCATCTCCACTCCCCTCTTCAAGCACCGGCTGGTCCTGGGTTGTCTCGCCAGCACCGTACGCACCAGAAATTGGCAACTGAGTCTCATCATCATCTGATGCATACTGAGGTGTTCTGACCATAGGCACTGGCCCACCCGCCTCTTCAGATTCAGAGGGACAAAGCAGTTGTGCATCACTGCATACTCCCTCTTCTTCACGCTCTAGAATGCTGCTTGGCTGGCCACCTCTTTCCAAGCCAACAGATTCTGAGAACAGAAGTAAAGATTGAGATGGCTCCTGTCCAGGGCTCTCAGACTGCCTGGGCAATTTGGCAGGTGGTGAAGAGACAGATGGTTGCTCTTCAGTGCTCTGGCCTTGGGAGGATGCGAAAGTCATTGAAGTGTATGCGTTAGCTGCCATCCATCCGACAACGGCTTCAATTTGTTCGTCACGCAGCAGTGGGGTACGGCGAGGTCCTACAAAGCTGCGCATGAAGGACTGTTGCCTGGTAAAAGTGGGGGATGCCGGGTCACTGGTGGCCGCAGCAGACACCGAATCCCCACGTCCTCTCCCTGCTGAATCCCCCCCGTCCTCTCCCTGCTAAAACTCCACGGCCCCGACCACGTGCCTTACTCCCTGCCTTCTTCATCTTGGTAGACTGATAAAGATAGGCAGAAAAGTAAAAAAGGGGTGGCTTAGTGTTCTTATTCCTGAACACCTGCTAACCAGTATAAGAAACACTAATTTGGCTAAGAGTGTGTGTACTACACTTTAATATGATCTAATGTGGCCTAGACAACTGTAAAGTGGAGTGTTTGGTGAACTTTATTTCCTTTTTTTTGGGTGGGGGGAAAGGAAAGGATGTGACCAAAGTTTGAAAGCTATAGTATCACAAACTTTTTGGAGCGATTACAATGCAGGAAGCTAACCTACAATGCAATTGATGAGGCTCCAAAAAATAGGGTGATACTAGCCTGGCTGGCCCTGAAGGGCACAAGCCAGCAAAAAGGCTCCTCTATCTAATCCTATATAGTGTTTGCAACCAACCAATGACAATGGATGCGGTTGGAATCACACTAATATAGGAGCAAAAATCTGGCTAAATTAGCTGCAAAAAAAGGACTATGTATGAGGCAGTGACGCACGCTGAGCGGACTACAGCTAGCGGTGGCTGTAGAACACACTGCAACGTGAGCTGCACTCACACACAGAGAGACCTATCAGACAGCCAAAAACAGTGCAGAGAAATGGGCTATAGCACTGAAATGCTGCTGAAAGGCTCCGCTGTCCACTCCTTTAGTGTTTGCAACCAACGTATATGGATACGTATGGAAGCACACTATACAGGAGAAAAAAAAAGCAGCAATAAAAGAAAAATGTGTATGAGGCAGAGACACACGCTGGCCGGCCTACAAGCAGATGTGCCTGCAGGACACACTACACAGCGTGGGTCTGCACTCATACAGCCCTTGCAGATAGCTGTGAAAACAGCGCTGCTAGGGAAAAGCAAGCTACAGTGGTGGTTTATGTAGCCTGGGTTAAGCACTATATGTTTTGTGGAATCGCTATTTCTAACTGTCCCTCACAGTCTTCAACAGCAGCCTGTCCCTAACTGAATTCACAGCAGAGTGACCAGAAATGGCGGCTGCAGCGCTTTTTATAGTGCATCATGACATCATTTCAGCAGCCAATCACAGCCATGCCAGTAGTTAACATGCCTACATGCCTAACAGGATGTGCCCACACTTCTGAGGATCCCCATTGGCTGAATCAAATCGAGCGGGCTCCTAGCATTATGGGAACTTCCGATTCCGGTATTCGATATGAAAAAAGTATCGGAACTAAGTATCGGAATTCCGATACAGCTAATATCGGCCGATACCCGATACTTGCGGTATCGGAATGCTCAACACTATTCATAAGGAATATGCCCCAGTGAGTTAGTAAACCACTATTCCAAACAGATTCCTTAGATCTACAGCTGCTAATTTAGAGATTGTAAAAGTTAGACCATCTTGTAAAAACCCTACTGTTTCATAAACTAAGTGATTTGACAAAATTTTCCTCCAGCTGTTAAGATATTTTCATTTGGAAATTACCGCATTCAGTTTCAGGAGTCAAAAATTGTTATTTAAAAATAAGGCAAAGTTATACCTAAATTATATTGAGAAGCCAGTTATAGATCACAATGTGGCTTTAAGGGAGTAAAATCTATGAACAAATGTATTGTGTCCTCTACACATTATACCCACATGAGCATTTATGACAGAACATTGTAAATCCATATACTTTAAAGGGAATCTGTCAGCAGATTTTTGCTATGTAACCTGGGAACAGCATGAGGTAGCAGCTGTTGTTTCCATGCAATGAAGGTTTTATCACCAGGAGATAATCATTGTCAGAACTGATGCATTGTGTGACCCTGGTCCGACCACACCTCCTCCTCTGATAAACAGCTACTTGTCAATAAACAATGTACATAGAGAGCCTGGTGTGGACAGGGGCAGCTTTCTGAGCTCTGCTACACGCTACATCTAAGAATTCTTTTGTTGGAAGAGTTGCTGTAATCAGGATCTCTTTTTCCTACATTATGATGATGAGGTAGCAAAAACCTGCTGAAAGATTCCCTTTAATATGAAGTTTGTTCTCTTTTTGCAGCTGTAACAGCTTCCACATTTTTCGAAGGCTTTCTGCAAGACTTTTGAGGCGTCTGTGGACATTTTAGCCCCTTTTGTGAGGTCAAACAGTGATGTTTTAACTAACGGAACTAGCCATTCTAGTTCATTTGATGATGTTGAGGTCATGGCTCTGTGTTTTACACCATTACATCTGATGCTTGTCATTGTGCTTGGTGATGTAAGGCTTCCATGCATCTGCTTATACATGTAAACCCATGTCACAAAGCTTTTGCACAGATGTTAATACCAGAGGAATTTTGGACCCTGCAGTTATTGAATCATCAGAGTTTTGGCAGCCTCAGCAGGTGGTGATCCCTCTCTGTAACTGGATGTGGTCTCCACTTTGTGGCTGAGTTGCTGTGGTTCCTAAGTGCTTCAACTTTTCAGTAATACCACTCACAGGTGATCACGAAATATTTAGAACAGAAGAAAACTCATGAACTGACTTGTTGCAATACTATTACAGGACTAGTAAGTAGTGATGGGTGAACCTGTGGAGATTCGGATCCGTGGGTTTGGCCGATCGTTTAACAAAATTTGGTTCGGGTACCCAAACTTGAACCCGAATCAGAACCCCATTTAGATGAATCGGGGACCCGAACATCAGTTTTTGTTTAAAACGCTGTCGTGTGTATGACCACTCTGATTGGCAGTAAGATCATTATCGCTGGTCAGAGCGCTGCAGTTGACCGACGATGAAAAAGTTACCTCTGGTCATAGTCGTTGACTGATGAGAGTAATATTGTTTATCAAGAATAAAAGGGTCCTACACAGTTTTATTAAATGATTTAAATAAATAGTTTAAAAAAAAAAAAAACGGAGTGAGGTCCCCCCATTTTTGACAACCAGCCAGGCTAAAGCAGACAGCTGGGGCAGTATTCTCAGACTGGGAAGGGGCCATTGATGCAGATGACAGCGTGGGAAACAGATGGTGTTCGGTGTGCCGAACCCGAACAGTAATATGGACTTCCTGGAGAAGTCTTTGTTTGGGGTCTGTGCATGGACACTAGGTGTTCAGTACGAACCCTGAACTTTTCTATACGGGTTTGCCCACCACTACTAGTGAGTAGAGATGAGCGACTTTGCCTTTTTTCGGGTCGAGTTAGGTTTCATGAAACCCAACTTAATAAAAAGTCGGGTGGAACTAAATCGGCCGACTATAGGGAAAAGTCGGGGTCCGACTGAAACACGAAACCCAATGCAAGTCAGTGGGGAAGCAAAGTCGGCAGGGAGTGGAGGACAGTAAACACACCTACAGTGCCATTTCAATGCTAGCGACATCAATTCTTATTACTTAAGCTTGGCAACCTTAATTTACTTTACAATAATAGTTACGCATTGAAAACTGGGGGTTATTTGGCTAAAGTTGTGGGGGGGTAGGGCTGGCGCCAGGTTTTCATGTGCCCTGGACCAAAGAGTGCAGTGCGCCCTTTTAGCACATACCACAATTCATAATGCTCCGATACGGCACAGAAATATAGGTATAGTACAATGAAAAATACTTCACTGCTTACATGACATGACTGATATCTATTTTAAATTCTACAATAGCTCAAAAAACGGACAGTATATTACTCCATACAGTATTATGGCCACCACCTAGTGCGCCATACAGAATAATGAGCCCCATATATTTCTCCATACAGAATAATTGGTCCCATATAATGTTCCATACAGTATATGATGAGCTCCACATAATGCTACAGTATTTGTTGGTCCCCATGGATGATGCTCCACTGTCTTATGGTTCCAAATAATGTTCCATATATAACGGGCCCCATTTCTAATGCTCCAGTGTATAATGTACCCAGTAAATGCTGCTCCAGTGTTTTATGTCCCCCATTTGGAATGCTGCAGTATATGTTGGTCCCCATGGATGATGCTCTAGTGCATGATGGGCCCAAATAATGCTTCATATATAATGGGCCCCATTTCTAATGCTCAAGTGTATAATGGGCCCCGTAAATGCTGCTCCAGTGTCTGATGTCCCCCGTTTGGAATGCTCCAATATATGATTGGCCAAATAGATGATGCTCCAGAGTATGATGGGCCCCATATATCATTCTCCAGTATACTGTATATTGCTCCCCAAAAAATGCTCCCAACATTTAAAAAAATTACCTCTCCTTGCTGGGCACTTCTCTACTCTGGACTCCTCAGCATTGCCAGTTTAAAGCTCTCTGCACTTGTACTGTTTCAGTAGAGGTCATACAGACGTGCTGTCATCGCGCTCTGTAACCTGAATGTCACTGTCAGGAAAGGCGGAAGACATCACGGCGGTGGAGCAGGGAGAGGTAAGTATTGCAAGTGCTGTGGCCCTGAGCAAGCATGTGGGGCCCACTCGTGGGTGACGGCTCTGGCACAGGGCCCCTCATAGTACGACGGTATGTCTGATGGCGAGTGGGCCCTCCCACCGGCAGAGACACTTTTGAGTACTATGAGGGGCCCTGTGCCACTGCTGTCGCCCACGAGTAGGACCCCCCCACCTGCTCAGGGAACTGGCACTTTCATCTGCACCTTACTCTGTGTCACCGTGTAAGGTGGTATAGTATGCGGGAAGGGGCACCTGAGTTTCATCAGTGTGACATTCTGGCTCTGTAGAGTGCGAGGGGAATGTAGTGCTGTGGGTCAATGTACCAGCAGAATCATCTAGCAGTGGCTGTGCATCAGTGCACTCCATCTCCAATTCATGTTGGACTTGGGAATTCAGAATTTCACTTGATAACACAGGCATGGCCTGTGAAAAGAGCTCCGTGACTCAGTGCTTGCATTTTTTTAAACTTCAGAAAAGGAGGCAAGATTGCTGGAGGCTTTTTCGGCAATGTAAGGCAAAACCAGCTCCAGATGCTCCGGCTTTAAAAGCAGTTTACCTACTCCCAGAAAAGGGAGCCTTAAAGGCCTTCTTTTGCCAGCTGATGATGCAGGCTCAACACTTCCTGCCTTAGCTGCTATTGTGCTTTTGGCAATACCAACAGATGCACCACCACCACCATCAGTACCAGCTGGCGCCCCCACACCCACGTCCGCGGCCTCTTCCCCCATACGTAATAATTTTTGTAGAAATGGACTAAAATTACCAGCAGATGTATGGTACTGTTTCAGAAGAGGACAGCTCTGTACAGTCTAGGGATAATTGTAAATCTCTGTATATATTTCATGAGTCAGACACAGATAGTCACAGGCTCAGTATGGATTAGACAATAATATAAAAATTTGCAAAAGGGTACAGTATCACTAGATACAAGGTATATATAGTATAGTTTAAACATGCTGAATCTCCGTATACATTTCAGGAGGCAAACACAGACGCTCTCAGGCCAGGTATGGATCCGACAACAATATAGAAAGTTGAGAAAGGGTACTATGGTGCCCCTGAGGGTACGGTTGCCACAGAGGTACTGCACCTCATCCAAAGGTGTGATATCCCACCCTCAGGTAAGGAGGGATCACCACTCAGCACTCCTAACCCTGCACTCAACACACACACTAGTCAGTGTTTTACAACTCGCCTGCTACACACGTTACACTCACCATCACCGTCAACGGCTCACAAACACCATCTCAACTGCCCTGGGATACAGCTCTGCCCGTGGAGAGCTTCATCATCTTGTCTGCTTTAACACCGGCCCAGAGGATCTGCATTGCAGAGTTGGCTACCCTAGCCGAGTACCACGGGTGCCGTCACAATCCCCCTTTTCCAAATTAATTATCATACCATCTTCACCCTCATCTGAACTGTCATCTTCTTTATTGGACACTCAGGGCCACGGGTCGGGTCCCAATCACCACCGTGACATACTTCCCCCTTAAAAGAGCCTGAAAGGCCTGGTACTGAGTAACCCCCGGCCCTGCGTGGTGTTTCATTTTAACACCAGATAACAGGGACATATTGTATAGTTTCAACATTATAAATCTACGAATATATTTGAGGAGGCAGACACAGACGCTGTCATGGCCAGTATGGATTCGACAACAAACTAAAAAATAGAAAAAGGGTACAGTATCACCAGATCCACGGTATATAGTATAGTTTCAACATTCAAAATCTCCGTATTTATTTCAGGAAGCAGACACAGACGCTCTGAGGCCCAGTATGGATAACACAACAATATAAAAAGCAGTGAAAGGGGAATGGATCCCAAGCGTACTGCTGTATACAATGTTGGGGTCATTTGGCGATCTACATATATATTTCAAGAGTAACACACAGCCTCTCACAGGCTCAGTGTGGATCACACCATAATATAAAAAGAAGATCCGCAAGAAATAATCACACATGTGTGCCAATGTTCCAGGTGTCAATGATGCACTTTGAATGGTGGGTGGAGGATGAATTTCGGGCACAAAGGGTACTGGATAAACAGATACAAGGTATATATAGTCTACTTATAATACAAAAAAATTTCCGTATGTATTTCAGGAGGCAGACACGTATGCTCACACGCTCAGTATGGATTTGACAATAATGTAACAAGTTGAAAAAGGGTACAGTATGACCAGATTCAAGGTATATATAGTATAGTTTAAACATTCTAAATCTCCGTAGACATTTCATGAGGCAGACACAGACGCTCTCAGTCCCAGTATGCATTAGCCAAGAATATAAAAAGTATAAAAAGGTTACTGTATCACCAGATACAAGGTACATATAGTAGTGTTTAAACATTATAAATCTCCTTATTTTTTTCAGGAGGCAAACACAGACGCTCTCAGTGTCAGTATGGATTACACAATATAAAAAGCAGTAAAAGGGTAATGGATCAGAAGCATACAGCTGCATACATTGTTGGGGTAATTGTAAATCTCATTAGATATTTCCAGAGTCAGAAACAGACTCTCACTGGCTCAGTATGGATTAGACCACTATATAAAAAGCAGTAAATGGGTAAGGTATCACAAGCGTACAGCTGTATACAGTGTTGGGTTAATCTTAAATCTACAAATATATTTCTGGAGTTACAGACAGACGTTCACAGGCTCAGTATGGATTACACAAGAATATAAAAACTTGAAAAAGGGTAATGTTTTACAATCGTTCAACTGCATACAGTGTTGGTGTCATTTTAAAGCTCCTTATATTTTACCAGAGTAAGACACAAACTCTCACAGGCTCAGTATGGATTACACCCGACTATAAAAATGAGAAAAAGGGAAATGTATTCGAAACGTACACTAGTATACAGTGTTGGAGTAGTTTGAAATCTTCGTTTACATTTCAGTGTCAGTCTGCCAGTCCAGACTCTCTGCTAGAGGAAGGTAGATGGATAAAATTACAGACGTAAAGTCGAGTGATTTTAGATGTTTTTGAATTAGTAATCACGGGAAAACCTCCCTGGAGAATTCGCAGAGGTGATGCTGACCCTCAATAACTTTAACTGTGGATACAGATAAAACGCAAATTAGTGCAGAAAGGGTTGCTGTATCGCAGTAGTGTCGATCCCATCACCATAACTCGTCTCCATCAAATTGTGATCACAGGGAGAGCTGTAGACATGGTCCTTACTACCTATCATAATCTGTCTGGTCACTTTGGAGTGCAAAACACACAAGCCACAGGCCATAGGGAATTCTATTGGATTGCCATGAGAGGACACATTGAAAAATGGTGGCAGGGATGTCACACGTCTGTGACTATGAAAAATGTGAAAGGTGATCATAAAACACCACTGCATCCGATTGGGAGTTGATGTCCATTACAAATGGTTGCCATTGGTAATCTGAAGGTAGAGGCCAGCAGGACAGGACATAGCTACAGTACATCTTAACCATCATCGATCAGTACACCAAATTTGTAGTGGCTATCCCTGTGATGGATTTAACTGGCCAGACTACACAGCGGTGGAGCAGGGAGAGGTAAGTATTGCAAGTGCTGTGTCCCTGAGCAAGCAGGGGGGACCCACTCGTGGGCGCCGGTACTGGCACAGGGCCCTTCATAGTACGCCTGTGTGTCTGACGGCGAGTGGGCCCCCCACTGTCAGAGACACTTTATTGTACTATGAGAGGCTCTGTGCCAGTGCCGTCGTCCAAGGGTGGGGCCACACACCTGTTCAGGCAACAGCACTTGCCCGGGTGCGGCAGGAGTTGACCCTGGGCCTGGGGTGGGGGGCAGCCCATTTTGGGTGGTTTAAAAAATGGCATATGTTGATGTGTAGGCTGGACTTTCAGCAGCTGCAAATGGAGGAATTGGAGAAGTCAGAGGAAGAGGAGGACAAAAGCGAGCCTTTTTTCTGGCAACCTATGTATTATCAGGGGAGAGTGGGACAAAATCTTTTGAAACCCGTGCATGGTTTATTTTAATGAAGGTTAGATCATCAACATTTTGGGTCGACAGACGGGTCCTTTTTTCTGTCAGGATTGATCCAGCAGCACTGAAGACTTTTTCAGATGGCACACTACCAGCAGGGCAAGCAAGCTTCTGTAAGGCTGGTTTCACATTGGCGTTTTTGCGCGCAGCGCACCGTGCGCATGCGCACTGCGCCCCTATGTTTAACATGGCGTGCGCAGTGTTTTGCGCATGTTAGCGTTTTCGTGCGCATGCGTTTTTTTGTCTGTTGCGCCAGGCGCGCCAGACGCAACATGTTGCATTTTTTGGTCCGCCCTGTCTCGGCAAAAAAACGCATGCGCACGCTTGCGCACGGAATGCGCAAAAACCCCCCATTGGCGCCTATGAGAGCGCATGCGTGCGCATGTGTTTGCGCACGCTTGCGTTTTTTTGCGCATGCGTTTTTAAGGTCAACACGTCTGGAAAGTTGTCTAGACGCTAATTAAGCAGGTGATAAAAAGTTTGAGTGGGCGGTGGAATTCACCAGTACTCTGGAGAGTAGAGAGCGAGCCAGACACAATCAAATTTTCTCCACAAGAACCTGCTGATAATGTAAGTATAAGGCCTGTTTCACACTTCTGTTTTTTTGGTCCGCTAAAAAACGGATCCGCCGCTAAAAAAACGGATCCGCGATTTTTTTCGCGGATCCGTTTTTTTTTTTCCCATAGACTTACATTTGCGGCTACCGCGGATCCGTCAAAAAAATGGATCCGTTTGCGGGGAAAACGGCGGATCCGTTTTTTTAGCGGACCATCCAAAAAAACGGAAGTGTGAAACAGGCCTAAATACCTATATGTGTGCCTGAATGTTGAATTAAAAAAGTTCAAAACTTTTCTATGTACTAATTTCTCTTTTTATTTTTTCCAGCATGTCTTCTTCATCTGAAGAGTTCGTACCCGAGACTGGGCACGAGGCCGAAGAAGTGAGTACCATGCTTCCCTATGGATAGTTAAAAAAAAATGTACACATGTGGCTAATTTTTTTTATTATTTTTCAGAGCTCATCCTCCACCACGCCACCATGCCAGGAGGAACGGCAGGAGCAGCAGCAAGGCCAAGTGCGGGCGGGAAGACGGGATGTAAGTACAGAATGTTTAAATTTTTGGGATAGCTTAATTTCTATATGCAATTTTTTTTGGGAAACCGTATTGTTTTTTTTTTATATTTTTTTTTATTATTGAAAGGTTTTTTTTTCATTTTTATGAGTATTTTTGGGTTTTTGTTATGCTTGTGGTTTTAGTGTGGTTTTTTTATTATATTTACAGCAACGTTTTTTTTTTTTTTTTTTTTTGGTTTTTGAAAAGGGATTGAAAATGTTTTTTCGTTTTTTTTAATGTATTTTATGTGTTTTTTGGTGGTTTTTTTTTTAAATAGCATGGCTTGGTATTTTTTTTTTTTTTTAATATTTTGTGCAATGTGTACTTTGCTGTTTTTTGTTTTTTTTTGTATTTGAAAGGCATTAAAATAACCGAAAAAAACATTTTCAATGCCTTTCAAAAAGCAAAAAAAAAAAATCCAGCAAAGTACACATTGCAGAAAATATTAAAAAAAAAACAAAAAAAAAACAAGCCATGCTATTAAAAAAAACACACCAAAAAAAACATTGAAAATGTTTTTCGGTTATTTTAATGTATTTTGTGTGGGGGTTTTTTTGGTGTGTTTTTTTTAATAGCATGGCTTGTTTTTTTTTTATATATTTTCTGCAACGTACTTTGCTGGATTTTTTGGGTATATGTAATTTATTTGTATTTTATTTTCATTCATGCATTTATTTTTATATTTCAATGTATCAAAATTTTTTTTCTTTATTTTCTAGGCTCCACTGCGGGAGGAGGAGCTCGCCCTGGACAATGACGAGCTCATTCGTCTAGTCCAGGAGCGAGTTCCGTTGTGGGACACCCGTCACCAGCTGCACTCGGACAGCGTGGTGATCCGGCGGCTCTGGAACCAGGTGGCCGAATCGCTGATGGATGGCTGGGACAACGCGACTGCCAGGGTCCGCAAGGAGTTTCGTAAGTATTTCACTGCAGTGTGATGCAACAGTGATCTTGGCCGTGATCACACAACTTGGTGTGATGCTATTAACCCCATGGAGTTTCTAGCATCACACACAGTTAGGTGATCACAGCCTCCAGCGCATTGTCTTTAATTTTTTTTTTTTTTTGTGTTTTATTGTTTCCCTACAGTGAACAAAGTCAGAACCCGTTGGCGCTCGATGAAGGACCGCTTCAACAGGGATATCCGCCAGGAGAGAGAGGTTCGCAGTGGTGCTGCGTCAAGGACCGGCACGAAATACCGGTATCATCGTGCCATGGCCTTTTTAAGACCGGTCCTTGCCTCCCGAACGTAAGTATATTCTAGTTGTATTGTGTTTTATTCTGTGCTTTTCAATTCCACAGGACTTGGCGATTTTTATGCTATGGTACTAATTTCTTTCTTATATTTTCACAGCACCTGGAGCAGCACCCTGCAAACTGGCTCCGAAGCGGTCCTTCATCCAGCTGCCACGGACCCCTCCCAGCCATCCATCAGCGACGAAGCACCTTGCAGGTCTGGACCACAGTCATCTGGAGACCAGGAAGCTGGTCGCTCAGGTGTTCCCCTGTCCCAGGTCTCTGCCACTGGTTTTGCGGGCACTTCCCGCCAGCAGCGGCAGAGGGCCTCGGACAGGCCTGCCATGCCCGAGTTCGTTCAGTTGAGCTCGGTCTTTCAGAGTAGCCTCAAGGCACTCTGATAGACTTGATAGCGGGTTCCTCCTTTTGGACCAACGCTTCAAGTCTATCGAGGGTCGCCTTGAGCGCCTGGAAGCCGACCTCGCCAGACCAGCCCAGCATTTTTACACACAGATAGCTCGGGACTCGGCGGAACACCTTACCCCTGAACTCCAGTTAACTGTCATGCAGGCCTGCAACAATGCTTATATGCAGGCTATGCAGCAGACTCGGTATATGCAGCAGTCAGCGGTGGCATTTCCACCAGTGCCACCGTTGACTCGTTATACTGCAATACCGACATCTGCTGCATATCACTGCACGGCCACCACTGTTCCAAGCTTCGCCGGATCACTGCATACCACCCCAAGTCCGAGTGCAGCTGGACTGTCACCCGCCATCTCCATGCCAAGCGCTGCTCCTGCCTGGCCCACCACTGCTGCCGCCACCACCACAGGATGGCCCGTCACCACCCCTGTCTTCAGCGCCACCAGCACGAGGACCACCCCTGCCTGGACTGCCACCGCCACCACCACGGAGCATCAGCAGACGGGGGACCCGCACTCGATATTTGCGGCACCGACCATAACCTCGACCACCACCAGCATGCAGCACGATCCTGGCAGGCGGTCCCCAACCACCATGCGGTCCCCCAGCTCCAGGCGGTCACACAGGTCACGGGGGTCCAGTATGTCCTCCGGCACAAGACGGGAAGGCAGCCGCCGAAATCGGAGGGAAAACAGCAGGAGGTCTCTCACCCTCCCTCCTCCCTCACCTCCCACTTCCCAAATTTCCTTACCTCTCCTCCCTTCTCCCACTTCTTTAATTCCTCCCTCCCCTCTAACCACAACCTCCACCAGCCATTCCTCATCCCTCCACACCCCCCAATTTCCACCATCCTAAATAAAAAAAATTGTTAATTTTTTTTCATAAAAATGTTTGGTTATTTTGTGTTTCATCACCTGCACACACTGCGCCTTACACTTTGTGTTTCTGACACCACATAGCTCCAGTACTGACACGTTTCTTGTGTCATTCTTGGAGCTATGTGATGTGACAAACACAAATATATGACTTGTATTTTCATCCACCAGTCTCTTCTGTCTGTTGGTATTGGTCAGAATGATGGTGGAGGGTACAAGGCATATATATTCTCAACTTGCAGGTATCATAAAGACTGATTTGAGGATGGTATTTTATTATTTTATTTTATTTATGAAGTCAGGATGCTTTTTTTTTTTGGGGCATCATCACTTCATGACACCAGGCCAGGGAATGGTAGAAGTTGTAAACCTTTCTCATCTCTCCAGTCTGCATGCAAGAGTGGAGATAGTACAACCAAAATATTTAACATGACATGGTCAGTTATCAACCAGAGTGAAGGATGCTAACATTTATTAACAAACATATTTATACCATTTGGTCCTGCCATGCTACACGACCCACACCGGTTACCAAGAAATCCGCAAATTTGTCCCTCATTTGGGCAACTTCCACTGAAGACCGAAGAGGGTGCTGATTATAATCAGGCAAAGGGTTGGCAGCAGGTTCGTCCATATCAAAGTTCGGTGGCTCCTTTGCCATTACAAAGTTGTGCAGAACCACGCATGCCTTCACAACCTCGTCCACAGTTTCCATTTTCAGGTTGATGGCGGTGCTAAGAATTCTCCATCTGCCCACTAAAATGCCAAAGGCGCACTCTACAGTCAGGCGTGCCCTTGTCAGCCTGTAATTGAAAATTTTCTTGGTGTGGTCCAAGGCACGGCTGGAGTACGGCTTTAGCAGGTTCTGGCACATCTGAAATGCCTCATCCCCAACTAAAACAAATGGCAGTGGTGGAGCATCAGTTTGGGGAAGAGGCTGTGCCTGTGGAAAATTAAAATGGTTGCTGTACAACCTCCGGCCCATATTGGAGTTCTTGAAAGTGTGCGAGTCGTTGCTCCTTCCGAAAGCCCCAATGTCCACCGCCACAAACCGGCAGTCAGCATCCGCTATCGCCATAAGGACTGTGGAAAAGTACTTCTTATAATTGAAGAACTCGGAGCCACTTCTTGCTGGTTTCGTGATTCGGATGTGCTTCCCATCCACGGCTCCTAGGCAGTTTGGAAAATTGCAGAGTTCCCAAAATTTTTCAGCTATTTGAAGCCACTTTTCGGTGGTGGGTAAGGGCAGATACTCCGGACAGAGAACTTCACACAGAGCCCTGCAGGTGTCGGCAACTATCCCGGATAAAGTGGAGATTCCCAGCCGGTACTGGAAATGCAGGGATGACAGACTCTCTCCAGTTGCTAGGAACCTGTCAATAAAAAAAAAAAAAAAAAAATTATATTTCTGTCTAGGGTATAAATAAAAACCCTGGAAATCAAAAGTACATGGCATATCTGTTTTGCATGATTTTTAAATAAAATATAGCAGAAAAACATTTTGCAAAGAATTTTGATTAGTAAATGAGAAAATCCAATGAGAAAAAAAAATTAGGGAAAAAAAAAGGTTCACTAAAAATGAAGCAACAAAATATTACCCCCCAAAAAAACAAAACATTTTTTAAAAATCCAAATTAATTTAGGCACAACATTACACTCCATAAGGGCACGAGCAGTTTCAGTAAAAATGATGCAAAAAATTATTAACCAAAAACCAAAAATTTAAAAAAAAATAATTTATAAAAAACCCAAACAATTTAGGCACAACATTACATACCATAAGGTGCCGAACAGTTTCTCTAAAAATGATGCAAAAAAATATTACCAAAAAAAAATTTTTTATAAAAAAAAACACCAAAAATTTAAAAAAAAAAAAAAATAAATAAATTTAGGCAAAAAATTACATACCGTAAGGTGACCAGGAGCCTTTCTTCTGGAGGAATGGCACGCCGAAGCTGAGTGTCCCGTCTCCGGATGATACCTTCGACCATACCCAGCAAGTCCATGAAGCTCTCCTGGGACATCCGGATATAGTCTCCAAATTTCTGCGGGTTGACCTGGAGCTCGGTGTACAGCGTGTGATACGCTCCACGGCTTTCCTGGACTTCTATTATCGGATGCCTCCAAAAGCGACGCCGCTGCCGTCTCTGGTGTCTCTCCCTCTCCCGCTGGCAAGCAAAGGCATACGCCTGAGACATCGCGATGTCAAGATCAAGCTTGAAACGGAAATTATCCATACGCATATCCATCATATCCACTGGCAAAGCAGCAAAATGTGAGGAATTCTGCTGTACAAGGTCTATATAAAGACACTCCCACTGTTGTCCCATTTGTCCCATTGGTGAACTCTCTCTTGTTTGTTAAAAACAGTTTTTGAAATATCACACCTAAAAACGCATGCGCGTGAAAAACGCATGCGCAAGCCAAAAACGCATGAAAAACGCAAGCAACGCTGCGGTTTTTTAACGCATCAGCGTTCGCTTGCCGTAAAAAAAAACGCAGCGTTGCTTGCGTTTTTCATGCGTTTTTCTTGCGCACGATGCGCTGCGCAAAAAAGCGCCAATGTGAAACTAGCCTAAGGCATATTGTGCCAATTCAGGCCATGTGTCCAGTTTTGAGGCCCAATAATCAAAGGGGAATGACCTGCGAGGGAGAACCTTGATATGGGAGGAGAAGTAGTTTGTAACCATAGTTGACAACTGCTGTCTCCTGTCACATGCAATCGATTCTGTATTAGCTGTCGTGTGCACGGGACTTGAGAAATCAGACCACAACATGGTCAGGAAACCCCTGTCTCCAACGCCAGTTCGGCTGTGTGCACCACGAACACCTCTTCCATTTTGCCCACTACGGCTCGTTGGAGAACCAGCTCCACTGCTGTGTGCTGGGAATGCCTCAAACAACCTATTTACCAGAGTTGCTTGTTTGTTAGCCAATATTAGCTCTAGGTTTTCCTGTGGCATGATGTTGTGTAATTTGCCTTTATAGCATGGATCGAGAATGCTGGCCAACCAGTAGTCGTCATCCCTCATCATTTTGGCAACGCAGGGGTCCCTTTTTAGGATCTGCAAGGTATAATCAGACATGTGGGCCAATGTTCCAGGTGTCAATGATGCACTGCGAGTACTGGGAGGAGTGGCACTTTCTGGCAAATCAACATCCCTCCAGTCATGCACAAACCCTGTACCTGACCTTGCCACGCCAACATTTTTCTTACCCCCTGAGAAGCATCCTCCTCCCCAAAATAATCATCCCCCTCATCCTCCTCCTCATCTTCCTCTTCTTCCTCCATCTCATCCACGACAGTTCCCTGACCAGACAATGGCTGATTGTCATCAAGGCTTCCCTCCTCCTCCTGTTGCTCCTCAGCTGCAGACGCCTGATCCTTGATGTGTGACAAAGTTTGCATGAGCAGACGCATAAGTGGTATGCTCATGCTTATGATGGTGTCGTCTGCGCTTACCAGCCGTGTGCATTCCTCAAAACACTGAAGGACTTTACAGAGGTCTTTCAGCTTTGACCACTGCACACCTGACAATTCCATGTCTGCCCACAAACTGCCTGCCCTTGTATCCTCCCACAAATGCATTACAGCCTGCATCTGTTCGCACAGCCTCTCAATCATGTGCATGGTGGAGTTCCATCTTGTACCAACGTCTATGATTAGGCGTTGCTTGGGGAGGTTGAGTGATCGCTGCAGCTTCTGCATACGACTGGAGTGGACGTTTGAGCGACGGATGTGCGAGCACAGTCTTCGCACCTTATGGAGCACTGTTAACTCCGGGTAATTATTTAGGAAGCACTGCACCACCAGGTTCAAGGTGTGAGCCAGGCAAGGTATGTGTGTGAGTTTTGAAAGGGCTATGGCTGCCACAAAATTCCACCCATTATCACTGACTACCTTGCCTTGCTCAAGATGTAGACTGCCCAGCCATGACTCAGTTTGTCGATGAAGTAGACAGCCAGTACCTCTGAGGTGTGTCTACTGTCGTCCAGAGACATCATTTTTAAAACAGCCTGCTGTTGCGTACCACTAGCTGTTCAATAGTGGGATACCTCGTGTGCAACACTGATAGATGTGGATGGAGTGCTCATGCAACTGCGCTCTGTCGATGAGCTTTCGCTTCTGGAGGAGGAGAAGGAGGGTCGAACGCCTGCACCCAACTGTTTCCTGTACCATGGGCTAGGCAGCACTGTTCCACCGCTGCTGTCCCCTGTGGAGCCTGTATCCACCACATTAACCCAGTGCACAGTGATGGACACGTAACGGCCCTGGCCATGCCTACTGGTCCATGCATCTGTTGTGAGGTGCACCTTTCCACTCACTGATTGCTTGAGTGCATGGACAATGCGGCCTTTCACATGCCGGTGGAGGGCAGGGATGACTTTTCGAGAAAAGAAGTGCTGACTGGGTAGGTCATAGCGTGGGACAGCGTAGGCCATGAGCTCTCGGAAAGCTTTGCTTTCTACCAAACGGAAGGGCATCATCTCTAATGAGATCAGTTTGGCAATGTAGGCGTTCAAAGCCAATGTACGCGGATGAGAGGAAGAGTACTTTCTTGTCCTACTCAGAGTGTCTGGTAGGGTGAGCTGGACTTGAGAGCTGCATATGGGGAACTAGCATTGGACATGACGGACTGAGAAGGGGTTGGTGATGGTGAGGGTGTTGATGGCCTAGATTCAGTGTTTCCTCGCGAAAATATTGTGATTGCCTGACTGGTTTGGCCTAGCGTTTGCCCTCAACATTTCTTGATGGTGGTGTGCTTAGCAGTGGCCTTACAGTGGGGGAAGCGATGGAGCGTTGCCGGCTAACTTGAGTTGGAGCAGGTGCACATGTGGCACCTGAGCTTTTGCAGTCCGTCCACGCTTGCAAGTGCATGTTGGTTAAATGTCTAAGCATGCAACTGGTATTCAAATTTCATAGATTTTTCCCTCTGCTAAAGGTCCTTCGGCACTTCTTACAGATAACCTTTGCGTCATCAGTAGGATTTTGTTCAAAAAAGTGCCACACTGCACTCTTCCAACTATGGTACAAATTTTCAGGGCTTGCTCGCTGCGCTAATTTGACCATCTGGCCAAGCTGTCCTGAAACTCTTTTAGTTTTCTTGCCAAGTTTTTTGACAGCTACGGGCCTGCCGGATAACCGCTGCTGCGATGACGATGCCTGCTGCGGATCCTTCTCCTGTTCTGACCTATTGTCACCAGCACCCTCTTCCCCCAATGGATGCCAATCTGGGTCAACAACTAGGTCATCTGCACCTTCCTCTGTACCTTCCTCTGTGTCACCATGTAAGGTGGTATAGTATGCGGAATATGTCGGCGCTATAAAAATAAAATGTATTATTATTATTATTATTATGCGGGAAGGGGCACCTGAGTTTCATCAGGGTCAGATTATGGCTCTGGAGACTGTGAGGGCAATGTAGTGCTCTGGGTCAATGTACCAGCAGATTCGTCTAGCAGTGGCTGTGCATCAGTGCACTCCATGTCAGATTCATCTAGGACTGGGGAATTCAGGATTTGACTTGATAACCCAGGAATGGTATGTGAAAAGAGCTCCATGGAGTAATCTGAAGTGTGTGCTGCAGCATCCTTCACTTTTGGTGTGGGTGAAGGACACAATGAAAGGTGTTGTTCCTGACCAGAGGCCTGCACTGAAGACTCAGTGCTTGCAGTTTTTGTAACTTCAGAAGAGGAGGCAATAGAGCTGGAGGCTGTTTTGGCAATGTAAGCCAAAACCTGTTCCTGATGCTCCGGCTTTAAAAGCGGTTTACCTACTCCCAGAAAAGGGAACCTTAAAGGCCTTCTTGTGCCAGACGATAATGCAGGCTCAACATCTCCTGCCTTAGCAGCTATTGTGCTTTTGCCAGAACCAGCCGATGCACCACCACCACCACCACCAGTACCAGCTGCGTCCCCCCACCCACGTCCGCGGCCTCTTCCACCAGACTTCCTCATGTTTGGGAAAATGTACCAGCAGAGAAATGGTACTGTATGAGTAGCGTACAGCTGTGTAAGGTGTATGCAAGAAGTGAAATCTTCGTATAGATTTTGTGAGTCACAGACGCTCACCCAGTATGTATTTCACCGTAATCCAACAAGCAGATATACGGTACTGTATCAGAGGTGTACAGCTGTATACGTTGTTGGTGAAACTGTCAATGTCCATATATGTATTTATGGAGTGTCTCACACATACGCTGACTCTGTGTAGATGTGACCAAGATAAGAACACCAGATATCCGATACTGTTTGATAATCGGACACCTCTATATGGTGTATGTATGGAAAAATGTTAATCTCCGTGTATTTTTTTACGGAGTCACACACATGTAGCATGTATTTGTCCGTGATACCTGTCGGTACACGGTAGTGTGTGAGGAGGGTACACCCCTATACGGTGTGTGAAAAAATATATGCTCAGTATCTACTGTGCAGAAAAAAAGGAATAAAAGAATTTTTGCTTTTAAAAAAGCAGTCTGCACAGCAGTGTGCAAACAGCAATACAGCTATCAGGGAGCCTATAAGGCAGCCTAATCACCAACAGAGCTGCTGCACAAAAAAGTGTGAAAAAATGAAGGATTGGTAACTGTGCAGAAAAAAGGAAAAAAAATTTTTTGCTTTTAAAAAAGCAGTCTGCACAGCAGTGTGCAAACAGCAATGCAGCTATCAGGGAGCCTTATAAGGCAGCCTAATAACCAACAGAGCTGATACACAAAAATAGAGCCTCCCCTGTCACTGCACACTATACAATTTTGTTTTACAGTGACATTTGCTATCAGCACAAGCAATTTTTTTTACTTTTTCCCTGCCTAAACACTTTCCCTATTGAGAACGAGCAGCAGCAACCTCTCCCTATGCTAAGATCGGCAGAAGTAAGATGGCGGTCGGCGGTCACGGCCTTTTCTAAGCACTGTGACGCTACACAAAGCCAGCCAATCACTTCAATGCCCTTCTGAAACATAGTGGGGGCCGCTGCCTATGTAATCGCATTGCCCACAGTGTGCGTCCTTGATGATTGGATGAGAAAAGGCGCTGGAAGCATTGTGGGTAACGTGACTTTGGCGGGCGGGTCAGCGACGTCATGGCCGACCTCACGTTATGGTCAGGTTTCGATCGGCGAAACCCGACTTTAGCCAAAGTCGGCGGATTCTGAATTTGGCCGACCCGTTTCGCTCAACTTTACTAGTGAGATCTTTACAAGACATTTTTTCATAAATGTTAAGAAAGGCAGATGGTATGGTGAGGGCATTGGATCTTGTGCATCTGTGGTAATTGGGCTTAATGTAAAAAATTAGTTCAGTATTCACCCCCTTTTCGACATGTGGCATAATAGTACACACATGTCGGATTCCCCCTGTTTGGTGCGGGCTTCGGTGCTAAGCATGCACCTTTCCAGGCACATGACAGCTGATCTATACAGCTGACATGTGCCTGCAACTAGTTAAATGATGCTGACAATCTCTGACAGCGGCATTTAGCTCGCTCTTACAGGAAGCGCTTCACTAATCATACCCATCAGTGGCCCTGTCACATGGTCGCACGTCACCGATGGGTCGGCATGACTACCATAGATTTGCAGCAGTCCTCTGTGGTTGTCATTTCCAGATTGCTATGAGCATCGTTCTGTGGCCGGTGCTCATAGCAAGTGAGCATTTGTGATACACAAAGGAGATCAAAGTAGTGGAGCTATTTTGCATGTTGAAGCATGCAAAAAGTAAAAAAAAGTTTTTAAAAATATTAAAAAAATGAAAAGAATATAAAAGTTAAAATCACCTACCTTTTGCCCCATTCAAAAAAAAACAATACAAAAATCAAATATACACATATGTAAAAAAAATTGCTAAACAGCGTAATGGTAAAAAATTAAAAAGCGCCAGAATTATGTGTTTTTGGTCGCCGCGACATTGCAATAAAATGCAATAACGAAAGATCAAAACATCGTATCTGCACCAAAATTGTATCAAGAAAAACATCAGTTCGGCGCGCAAAAAAAAAAAAAAGCCCTCACCCGTCCCTAGATCACGAAAAATGGAGACTCTCCAGGTCTTGGAATATGGCGCCATTTTTTTAAACAAATTTTGGATTTTTTTTCACCATTTAAATAAAAAAGAACCTAGACATGTTTGGTGTCTATGAACTCGTAATTACTTGTAGAATCATAATGGCAGATCAGTTTTACCATTTAGTGAACATGGCAAAAAACAAACAACTGTGGGATTGCACTTTTTTTTTGCAATTTCACCGCACTTGGAATTTTTTTTCCCGTTTTCCAGTACGCAATATGTTATAACCAATGGCGTTGTTCGAAAGTACAACTCGTCCTGCAAAAAAACAAGCCCTCACATGGCCATATTGACGGAAAAATAAAAAAAAATATTGGCTCTGGGAAGAAGGGGAGCAAAAAATGAAAACGCAAAAGCTGAAAATGGCCCAGGGGTTAAGGTGTTAAAATGTGTCCCCCAAAACTTTTCTTTTCCATATAGTATAGTATCGGTCTCACTATGTGTATCTTAGCTATTCCTCTGCGTTCTCTACTATGTGTAAATTTGCCGGTGACCTGGTGCATTTCCATTATGGCAGAGCTGCTAATATCTTTATATAGCACAGCAGGGGATACATTATTTCATATATATTGAAGCTATTATAATTACTAGCTAGCTACTTTAAAATTCATTATTCTTAATTAGTTCTAAGTTTGATTATTTCCATTATGTGGCATTAGTTTAATTATCCTTTAACGTCATTATCTTTTTTTAAGATTAATTAAGTAAATAGTGGCAGATTAACGAGTTTTATTTTTTATTTATTTATTTTTTTCACTTTTACCGCCTCTAAACAATATGTTCAATCATAATACAAAGGTTGAGAAAAATAAGAAAAATCACCAGATATGACACAACTAGGTCAAGTGTTTTATCAAACAGCTCAGATGGATCCTCATCCTCCCAATTACCTTTTGTTTTACCTTAGACCCCTAATCCCTTAAGATTGGAGATCTGTGCCATACTGGATTTGCAGCACCTGTAATATTCCCTTTGTGGCTAGAAGGTTGAGAAGACCAGTGAATTGGTGTCAATATTTATGGCCTGTGAAAAATGAGTAAGAGGAAAGAGTAGAGGGAAAAAATGCTGATTTTTTTTTTCATCTTCTATTTTTTATTTTAGAATTGACTTTGTGTCTTGGCTGAATTCTTACTGCTAATTTGGAAAGTAAAAAATAATGTTTTCCTTCATCCCTTCATCTCAATACTTGTTAAGTTAAAACTTAAGGAATCCGGATGATAGCTATTAAACAGAATCTGTGACAAGGTTTTTGCTATGCTATTTAAGAGTAGCATGATAAAAGGGCAGAGACCATGATTCCAGTGATATTTCACTTACTGGGCTGCTTGCTGTAGCTTTGATAAAATAACTGTTTTATTTGCTTCACATCTGTTAGTTCTATGAATGTTGAGCTCTGTTTAATCCCTCCCACACCACTAATTGGCAGCTTTCTGTGTATACTGTGCATAGGCAGAAAGCTGTCAATCAGTTTGTGGGGATTCTCTGAATCCTGAGCTCTGTATAACCCCACCGACGACACTTATTTGTAGCTTTCCGTGTACAGTACACTGTGCATTGGCAGAAAGCTTCCAATCAGGAGTGGATGTGGGGTTATACAGAGCTCAAGAATATGGAGTCAGCAGGATTACTAGTCCTGTACTGATCATCTACTGCTGATAAAGGTATTATTTTATCAAAACTACAGCAAGCAGCCAAGTAAGGCTAGTTTCACATTAGCGTTTTTTAGAACTGTGCTTCGTGCACAATAGAAACACATAAAAAAAACCACATCATGCGTTTTGCATGCGTTTGGGTTTCTTAGGCGCATGCGTGTTAACCAGTTTCTAGCCATGTTAACTCTTAAAACGCATGCGATTTCAAATGCAGGTGTACGCATGTCCATGCACACTCCTGCGTTCCCATAGACTGTAATGTGTTATTTTTGTGCATTCTGTGCGCAAGCATGTGTTTTTTTTACGCCATTGGACGGACCCAAAAATGCAAAAGGTTGTGTCGGGCGCGCCTAGGTGCACAGTACAAAAAAAATGAATGTGCACGAAAATGCATACGAACGCATGCAAACACTAGACCATGAGCCCGCCAGGTTAAACATAGGGGCGCATGGCGCATGCGCATGGACGCGCACGTTGCGCTGCGCTAAAAAGCGCTAATGTGAAACCAGCCTAAAGGGCCTGTCACACTAAGCGATATCGCTAGCAATATCGCTATAACGTCACTGGATTTTGTGACGTTATAGCGATATTGCTAGCGATATCGCTATGTGTGATACTTACCTTCGACCGCTCCCCCGCTGGTTATCGCTGATCGCGTGAGAAAGTCCTGGACCGTTTCTCGTCGTCAGCTTCCTGCTGTGGCTTCCTGCTCTGACGACGAGCGACGCATGGACGCAGGCGGGAGGACGTCAGGATCACCTCGTCTGACAGGTAAGTAGCGACCCCTGACCCCTGCGATGTCGCTGGTGAGATCTGCCTGTGTGGCAGCTCACTAGCGACCACTTAGCGATGTACCAGCGATCCTGACCGCGTCATATCACTGGTCGGGATCGCTGGTACATCGCTAAGTGTGACAGTACCTTAAGTGATACATTACTGGAATCAAGATCTCTGTCTCTACATCATGCTGCTCTCATATTGGGTGACGAAAAGATGGCAGCCAATTCCTTTTAAATTTCACATAAAATTTGAACTATTTATACTTTCCAACTTTTGCCTTGTGATAGACTCCATTTTTTTTTCATAACCAAGCTTCTTCTAAGAAGCTACACCCTTTTAATGCCTTGTTTTTTACCCCCAGAATGCAACTGAGCTTTGGGTCTCCTTCTCATGATGAAGCATCTATTGTCATTCATAAAAAGCCTTCATAGATTTCTGCTTACCTTGTCACTCCGAGAGACTTCTGTGGTCACAATGAGATTTTCCAACTCTTCCAAAGAGAACTGTTCTTTTTCCAGTAACGTTTTAGGAGAGTTACCCGAGCCTGCCTCTTGATAGAAGAGCATTAAATGTGTTTGGGGTCCTCTTCTCTCAACAATGAAAGAGGTTGAGGAAAAGGAGGATTGGACCTGTTGGGTCATGCTGTTATTGACAGCTGACAGATACAGTGGGGCAAAAAAGTATTTAGTCAGTCAGCAACAGTGCAAGTTCCACCACTTAAAAAGATGAGAGGCGTCTGTAATTTACATCATAGGTAGACCTCAACTATGGGAGACAAACTGAGAAAAAAAAATCCAGAAAATCACATTGTCTGTTTTTTTTTCATTTTATTTGCATATTATGGTGGAAAATAAGTATTTGGTCAGAAACAAGCAATCAAGATTTCTGGCTCTCACAGACCTGTAACTTCTTCTTTAAGAGTCTCCTCTTTCCTCCACTCATTACCTGTAGTAATGGCACCTGTTTAAACTTGTTATCAGTATAAAAAGACACCTGTGCACACCCTCAAACAGTCTGACTCCAAACTCCACTATGGTGAAGACCAAAGAGCTGTCAAAGGACACCAGAAACAAAATTGTAGCCCTGTACCAGGCTGGGAAGACTGAATCTGCAATAGCCAACCAGCTTGGAGTGAAGAAATCAACTGTGGGAGCAATAATTAGAAAATGGAAGACATACAAGACCACTGATAATCTCCCTCGATCTGGTGCTCCACGCAAAATCCCACCCCGTGGGGTCAGAATGATCACAAGAACGGTGAGCAAAAATCCCAGAACCACGCGGGGGGACCTAGTGAATGAACTGCAGAGAGCTGGGACCAATGTAACAAGGCCTACCATAAGTAACACACTACGCCACCATGGACTCAGATCCTGCAGTGCCAGACGTGTCCCACTGCTTAAGCCTGTACATGTCCGGGCCCGTCTGAAGTTTGCTAGAGAGCATTTGGATGATCCAGAGGAGTTTTGGGAGAATGTCCTATGGTCTGATGAAACCAAACTGGAACTGTTTGGTCGAAACACAACTTGTCGTGTTTGGAGGAAAAAGAATACTGAGTTGCATCCATCAAACACCATACCTACTGTAAAGCATGGTGGTGGAAACATCATGCTTTGGGGCTGTTTCTCTGCAAAGGGGCCAGGACGACTGATCCGGGTACATGAAAGAATGAATGGGGCCATGTATCGTGAGATTTTGAGTGCAAACCTCCTTCCATCAGCAAGGGCATTGAAGATGAAACGTGGCTGGGTCTTTCAACATGACAATGATCCAAAGCACACCGCCAGGGCAACGAAGGAGTGGCTTCGTAAGAAGCATTTCAAGGTCCTGGAGTGGCCTAGCCAGTCTCCAGATCTCAACCCTATAGAAAACCTTTGGAGGGAGTTGAAAGTCCGTGTTGCCAAGCGAAAAGCCAAAAACATCACTGCTCTAGAGGAGATCTGCTTGGAGGAATGAGCCAACATACCAACAACAGTGTGTGGCAACCTTGTGAAGACTTACTGAAAACGTTTGACCTCTGTCATTGCCAACAAAGGATATATCACAAAGTATTGAGATGAAATTTTGTTTCTGACCAAATACTTATTTTCCACCATAATATGCAAATAAAATGAAAAAATAAAACAGACAATGTGATTTTCTGGATTTTTTTTTCTCAGTTTGTCTCCCATAGTTGAGGTCTACCTATGACGTAAATTACAGACGCCTCTCATCTTTTTAAGTGGTGGAACTTGCACTATTGCTGACTGACTAAATACTTTTTTGCCCCACTGTATATAAAGTGTATAGTCCCCCTTACCCACTGCACCTCTAATGGATCGCTAAGCGTGGTGTCACATTAGCACTTCAGGGCGCAGCGGCGGCCTGCGCACGGCCGCCGCTAAGCCCCGCCCCCTGTCGCGCCTCCTCCGGTAGCTCCGCCTACCGGCGCATGACGCTGCATGCATCCTGCGTCCCCTATCTTTATCACTGGTGACACATGCGGTGCGCAGTATGCGTTTGGCGGCGCATGCGTCCTTTTGACAGTGCGCCGAGCGCAACCAAATTGCAACAGGTTGCGTTTGGTGCTGGTCGGCGCACCGTCAAAAGGACGCATGCGCCGCCAAACGCATACTGCGCACGGCCTGTGTCCCCAGTGATAAAGATAGGGGAAGCAGGACACATGCAGCGTCATGCGCTGGTAGGCGGAGCTACCGGAGGAAGCGCGGCAGGGGGTGGGGCTAAGCAGTGGCCGTGCGCAGGCCGTCGCTGCGCCCTGAAACGCTAATGTAAATCCACCCTTATAATGTAGATGGTTTTGTAGAGTCTAATGAACCCTAACCCCGGCAGGGGTTTCCTTTCCTGGTCAGACTGTCCAGGTCGCGATCCTTTGAGTCTTCTCCAGTAGACGGCAGGTGAAGTGGCAAGGATGTTGTCACCTCATTCATAATTCACAATACTATTAGTATTAATAATTTGGCTTGGGATTCCATTATGGTTAAGTTGAAAATGACAAAACGACCACAATGAAGTAAAGCCCTTGTGTTAATTGCCTTAGGGGGTGTCGAATGAGCTGACATTTATCATATATCAAGTGAGGTTAGAGAGGCAATAATAGAAAAATGGCCTAATTAGCTGTGAGAAGATTTTTAATGTCACGCCAGATATATCAGTGTTTGCTTCATTCCAGGAGTAATTTGTGTTGGCCGAGTCGAAATGTTATTTTAGTGGGAAGATCTTGTGTAATGTTATGCTTTGCACCTTTTCTTGTTGAATATGACATACAATGTGAATAGACGCGGAGGTTATTCATTGAGCCTGCTGAACATGTTAGAACTGTGACTCATACACATTTTTACCTATCACTGATCACAGGACTTGCTTAAAAAGCGTAAGTCAAAATTTGCTGTCACCGACCAAACACTTCCTCTGCAGCATCCGTAACGCTATATGGCAGATGATCAAATGAAGAGCCAGCCATGTAATATGTTGATTGGTAGAGTCCATCAGACCAAGATCTGCTCTACACTTTTTCGAATAGAAGTATAAAAATGTTATTACAAAGAATAAACTTCTAAATATCTGTTTTTAAAATGTGAAGCCCAAAACTAGATTTTAATTTTTATTTAAAGGGAATCTGTCACCCCATTTTTGCTCTATGAGCTGCGGCCACCACCATCAGGGGCTTATCTACAGCGACTTAGGGTACCGTTACACCTAGCGATGCACCAGCAATCCCGACCAGCGATATGACGCAGTCAGGATCGCTGGTGCATCGCTAGGTGGTCGCTAGTGAGCTGCCACACAGGCAGATCTCACCAGCGACATCGCTGGGGTCGGGGGTCGCTACTTACCTGTCAGACTCGGCGATCCTGACGTCCTCCCACCTGGCTCCACGCGTCACTCGTCGGCGCCACAGGAAGCCCAGCAGGAAGTGACCGACGAGAAATGGTCCAGGAGCTTCTCGCGCGATCAGCGATAACCAGCGGGGGAGCCGGTCGGAGGTAAGTATCACATGCAGCGATATCGCTAGCAATATCGCTGCAACGTCACAAAATCGGTGACTTTACAGCGATATTGCTAGCGATATCGCAGTGTGTAACGGGGGCTTTACAGTTCACTCTACTCTGTCACCTGCTCCCCTGCCCAAAATCTCACACAAGTGCCGTCACTTCTTGGGGAAGAGTTCAATAGTACAGGTCTCGCAGCATCATCAAGACTACGCGGCACATGCACCTCTTGTATGAGAGCTCAGGTACAAAAAGGCAACCTGTTAGTGACTGAAAGAAAGGAGAAGAAACAGGAAGAGAGGTCAGAGACCGGTTAGTGCAGGGCTAAGGTCCTGTGAATTTGCTTCTAATTTGCGTAAACATTTGCCAATAGATTTCTATAAAATGGGGGCACAGATTTATAAAAGAAACATATGGACTAGAGTTGAGCGAAACGGGTCGAAAAAATTCAAAAGTCGCCGACTTTTGGCAAAGTCGGGTTTCATGAAACGAAACCCGACCCTAGGATGAGGTCGGCGACTTGCGCGCCAAAGTCGCGTTTCAAAAGTTTGTTTTGCGCTCTTTTTCAGCCAATCAGGATCCACGGACACTGTGGGCAACGTGATGACATAGGCACGGGTCACCACCATCTTTCAGAAGGGCATGCAAGTGATTGGCTTGCTTTGGTGGGCGTCACAGGGGGTATAAAAGGGCGTGCACGCCGACCGCCATCTTACTTCTGCCGATCTTAGTATAGGGAGAGGTTGCTGCTGATTCTGTAGTGAGAGCGTTAGGCAGGGAAGAAGACAAAAAAACTGCTTCTGCTGCTAGCGATTTGGCCTGCACAACACACCAGTCACTGTGTGTGCAGTGCAAGGGGAGGCTATATAGTGGTGTATCAGTGGTGTTGGTTGTTGGGCTGCCTTCTAAGGCTTCCTGACATTCCTGCATTGCTGTTTACCCACTGCTCCGCAAACTGCTTTTTTAAAAGCAATCCAATCTCCCTTATCCTCTAGTCACTTTTGTCACAGCTGTGCCATCGAGCCTGTCACATAGCGCTCAGATATTCATTGGGCCTCACACAATCCAAAAGTGTCCAGTGTCCAAAAGTGTGTGCAGAGATTCAAAATCTCCCTTATCCTCTAGTCACTTTTGTCACAGCTGTGCCATCGAGCCTGTCACATAGCGCTCAGATATTCATTGGGCCTCACACAATCCAAAAGTGTCCAGTGTCCAAAAGTGTGTGCAGAGATTCAAAATCTCCCTTATCCTCTAGTCACTTTTGTCACAGCTGTGCCATCGAGCCTGTCACATAGCGCTCAGATATTCATTGGGCCTCACACAATCCAAAAGTGTCCAGTGTCCAAAAGTGTGTGCAGAGATTCAAAATCTCCCTTATCCTCTAGTCACTTTTGTCACAGCTGTGCCATCGAGCCTGTCACATAGCGCTCAGATATCAGTGGGCCTCACACAATCCAAAAGTGTCCAGTGTCCAAAAGTGTGTGCAGAGATTCAAAATCTCCCTTATCCTCTAGTCACTTTTGTCACAGCTGTGCCATCGAGCCTGTCACATAGCGCTCAGATTTCAGTGGGCCTCACACAATCCAAAAGTGTCCAGTGTCCAAAAGTGTGTGCAGAGATTCAAAATCTCCCTTATCCTCTAGTCACTTTTGTCACAGCTGTGCCATCGAGCCTGTCACATAGCGCTCAGATATCAGTGGGCCTCACACAATCCAAAAGTGTCCAGTGTCCAAAAGTGTGTGCAGAGATTCAAAATCTCCCTTATCCTCTAGTCACTTTTGTCACAGCTGTGCCATCAAGCCTGTCACATAGCGCTCAGATATCAGTGGGCCTCACACAATCCAAAAGTGTCCAGTGTCCACAAGTGTCTGCAGAAATTCAAAATCTCCCCTGTCCTATAGACACCTTGTACCTTGTTTTACATTACTATATAGTTTGTTGGATTTTGTCTACATTTCTACCAAAAATGAGGAAGGCTGGTGGAAGAGGCCGTGGAATCGGGCGGGGGTTGGCAGCTGGTAATGATGGTGTTGGTGGTGGATCTGATGGTAGTGGCAAGAGCAAAATAGGACCGAATGCAGGAGGTGCTGACCCTGCGTCATCGTCTGGCTACATAAGGCCTCGAACGCTTAGTTTTCTAGGAGTTGGCAAACCGCTTTTAAAGCCCGAGCATCAGGAAAAAGTTTTGTCTTACATTGCTGACTCAGCCTCCAGCTTTATCGCCTCCTCTTCTTCAGTTGTAAAAAGTAAAAGCACTGAGTCGTCATTGGAGGCTCATGTTCATGAACCACACCTTTCCTTGTGTCCTTCACCCCAACCAAGATTGAAGGATGATGCAGGCCATACTACTGATTACTCCATGGAGCTGTTTTCACATACCATGCCTGGATTATCAAGTGAAATAGTGAATTACCCAGGCCAAGATGAATCTGACATGGAGTGCACTGATGCACAGCCGCTGATGGATGATTCTGCTGGTACATTCACTCAGAGCACTACATTGTCCTCGCAGTGTACAGAGCCAGATTCTGACCCTGATGAGACTCAGGTGCCCCTTCCCGCACACTATACCACCATACACGGTGACACAGAGGAAGGTGCACATGACATAGAAGAGGAGGTGATGGATGACCCAGTTGTTGACCCAGATTGGCATCCATTGGGGGAAGAGGGTGCTGCTTCCAATAGCTCAGATGAGGAGCATCCACAGCAGACATCGACATCGCAACAGCTGTTATCTGGCAGGCCCGGAGCACTCCAAAGACAGGTTCCAAACATCAAAAGAGTTGCTGGACAGCTTGTCCAGAGGGTCAAAAGATCACAGCGTGCTAGGCCGCAAAATGTCTGCCAAAGTAGGAAGAGTGCAGTGTGGCACTTTTTTGACCAAAATCCTCATGATCAGGCCAAGGTTATCTGTAAGAAGTGCGCAAAGACCTTTAGCCGAGGGAAAAATCTGAAAAATTTGAATACCAGTTGCATGCTTAGACATTTAACCAGCATGCACTTGCAAGCGTGGACACAACACCAAACCTCAAGTGCCACATGTGCAACTGATCACAACGAAGGTAGTCAGCAACGCTACATTGTTTCCCCCACTGTAAGCCCACCGGTTAGCACAGCAGCAAATGTTGAGGTGTTGTTGCAAGACCACAGCAGTCAGGGAATCCCACTGTTATATCAACGAAAGACTGATTCTAGGCCATCAGAAAGAACACCAACTCCATCACCATCATCAACCCTCTCTCAGTCCGCCCTGTCCACCGCTACTTCCACCATATGCAGCTCTCAAGTCCAGCTCACCCTCCCAGACACTATGAGTAGGTCAAGAAAGTACTCAGTCTCTCATCCGCGTACACTGGGTTTGAACGCCCACATTGCCAAACTAATCTCGTTTGAGATGATGCCCTTTCGGTTGGTGGAAAGCACAGCTTTCCGCGAACTCATGGCCTATGCAGTACCACGCTATGACCTACCCAGTCGCCACTTCTTCTCTCGCAAAGCCATCCCAGCCCTCCACCATCATGTGAAAGACCGCATTGTCCATGCACTCAAGCAGTCAGTGAGCGGAAAGGTGCACCTCACAACTGATGCATGGTCCAGTCGGCATGGCCAGGGCCGTTACGTGTCCATCACTGCGCACTGGGTTAATGTGGTGGATGCAGGGTCCACAGGGGACAGCGGTGGTGGGACAGTGCTGCCTAGCCCACGGTATAGGAAACAGTTGGCTGTAGGCGTTCGACCCTCCTCCTCCTCCTCCAGAAGCGAAAGCTCGTCCACAGAGCGCAGTCGTACGAGCACTCCATCTGCAGCTGCCACTGTTGCACACAATGTGTCCCCCTATCGAGCAGCTAGTGGAAAGCGTCAGCAGGCTGTGTTGCAGATGATGTGTTTGGGCGACAGACACACCGCCGAGGTGCTGGCCGAGTACTTGAAGCGACAAACTGAGTCATGGCTGGGCAGTGTACATCTTGAGGCAGGCAAGGTAGTTAGTGATAACGGCCGTAATTTTGTGGCAGCCATAGCCCTTTCAAAACTAAGCCACATACCTTGCTTGGCTCACACCTTGAACCTGGTGGTGCAGTGCTTCCTCAAAAATTATCCGGAGTTAACAGCCCTGCTCCAGAAGGTGCAAAGACTGTGCGCGCACATCCGCCGGTCGCCTGTACACTCCGTTCGTATGAAGAAGCTGCAGCGATTGCTCCACCTTCCCAACCACCGCCTCATTATCGACATTGCAACAAGGTGGAACTCCACCCTGCACATGGTGGAGCGGCTGTGCGAGCAGAGGCAGGCCATAATGCATTTGTGGGAGGATACACGGCCAGGCACTTTGAGAGCAGACATGGAGTTGACAGGTGTGCAGTGGTCGAAGCTGAAAGACCTTTGTAAAGTCGTTCAGTGTTTTGAGGAATGCACACGGCTGGTAAGCGCAGACGACGCCATCCTAAGCATGAGCATCCCACTTATGCGTCTGCTCATGCAAACTTTGACGCACCTTAAGGAGCAGGTGTCTGCAGCCAATGTTGATGAGGAGGAAGAGGAGGAGGGAATCCTTGATGACATTCAGCCATTGTCTGCTCAGGGACCTCTCCTGGACGAGGTGGAGGAAGAAGAGGAGGAGGAGGATGATGATGGGGATGATTACTTAGGGGAGGAGGATGCATCTCGTGGGGCAAGTGAAAATGTTGGCGTGGCAAGGTCTGGTACAGGGTTTGTGCGTGACTGGAGGGATGTGGATTTGCCAGAAAGTGCTCCTCCACCCAGCACTCGCAGTGCATCATTGACACCGGGAATATTGGCCCACATGTCAGATTATGCCTTGCGGATCCTAAAAAGGGACCCCCGCATTGCCAAAATGATGAACGATGACGACTACTGGTTGGCCAGCATCCTGGATCCACGCTATAAAGGCAAATTACAAAACATCATGCCACAGGAGAACCTTGACCTAATATTGGCTAATAAACAAGCAACTCTGGTAAATCGGTTGCTTGAGGCATTCCCAGCACACAGCAGCGGTGATGGTTCTCACACGAGCCGTACGGGCCGGGGGCAGCTTGGCAGAGGTGTTCGTGGTGCACACAGCAGAAGTGCCGTTGGAGACAGGGGTTTCATGACAATGTTGTGGACTGATTTTTCAAATAACGCTCACACAACTGGTAATACTGCATCGATGGAAAGTGACAGGAGACAGCAGTTGTCAACTATGGTTACAAACTACTTTTCCTCCCATATCGATGTTCTCCCACACAGGTCATTCCCCTTTGACTATTGGGCCGCTAAACTGGACACCTGGCCTGAATTGGCCCAATATGCCTTACAGGAGCTCGCTTGCCCAGCTGCAAGTGTGCTATCGGAAAGAGTCTTCAGTGCAGCTGGATCAATCCTGACAGAAAAAAGGACCCGTCTGTCAACCCAAAATGTGGATGATCTAACCTTCATTAAAATGAACCACGCATGGGCTTCCAAGGATTTTGTCCCACCTTCCCCTGATGACACATAGGGTGACAGAAAAATGGCTTGCTTTGGTCCACCTCTTCCTGGTACTTCACCTATTTCGCCTTTTGCATCAGCTGAATGTCCAACATCAACATATGCCACTTTCTAAAACTCCCTAACTGTGCTGCCTCCCCCCCATGGCCTGGGTCACCACCTACTGCACGACACCGTGCGAGTGCTGTTGCCCTGGACAGGTGGGTAGGCCGACTCTTGGGCGCGGGCACTGGCACAGGGTCTCTCATAGTGCAATCAAGTGTCTCTGACGGTGGTGGTGCACACCCGCCGTCAGACACACCGCTGTACTATGAGGGGCCCAGTGCCAGTACCGACGCCCACAAGTGGGCCCCCCTTGCTTGGGCAGGGCCCCAGCATTTGCAATCTTTACCTCTCCCTGCTCCTCCGCTGTGTAATCTGGGCCGTCAAATCCATACTGTGCCTGACACCGTCTGAGCCTGCCTCCTGCTGTATAGACATATATTTTGAATGTGTACGCTATCCATACATGTTATCCAGGGATACGGTACCCTTTCTAACCTTTGTGCAATCACGTGCAATCCATACTGGGCCTAACACCGTCTGAGCCTGCCTCATGCTGTATAGACATATATTTGAATGTGTACGCTATCCATACATGTTATCCAGGGATACGGTACCCTTTCTAACCTTTGTGCAATCACGTGCAATCCATACTGGGCCTAACACCGTCTGAGCCTGCCTCCTGAGACATATATTTTGAATGTGTACGCTATCTATACATGTTATCCGGGGATACGGTACCCTTTCTAACCTTTGTGCAATCACGTGCAATCCATACTGGGCCTAACACCGTCTGAGCCTGCCTCATGCTGTATAGACATATATTTTGAATGTGTACGCTATCCATACATGTTATCCAGGGATACGGTACCCTTTCTAACCTTTGTGCAATCACGTGCAATCCATACTGGGCCTAACACCGTCTGAGCCTGCCTCATGCTGTATAGACATATATTTTGAATGTGTACGCTATCCATACATGTTATCCAGGGATACGGTACCCTTTCTAACCTTTGTGCAATCACGTGCAATCCATACTGGGCCTAACACCGTCTGAGCCTGCCTCATGCTGTATAGACATATATTTTGAATGTGTACGCTATCCATACATGTTATCCAGGGATACGGTACCCTTTCTAACCTTTGTGCAATCACGTGTAATCCATACTGGGTGTGAGAACGGCTGGCGAGCTGTTAAGCAAGCTACAGCACCTGTCCAGACAAGTACAGGGATTCCCTAGCGAGGAGACTTATTTGATTGTTTTCAATGTTGGGACAGCAATTTTTGGGGAGCACTATACTCTGGAGAATGATAGATGGGGCCCACCATACACTGGAACATTCCAAAGGTGGACATCAGACACTGGAGCAGCATTTACAGGGCCCATTATACACTAGAGCATTAGAAATGGGGCCCATTATGTTTGGAGCATTATTTGGGCCCATAAGACAGTGGAGCTTCATCCATGGGGACCAACATATACTGTAGCATTATGTGGAGCTCATCATATACTGTTTCAAACATTATATGGGACCAATGATTCTGTATGGAGAAATAGATGGGCCTCGTCATGAGATGCAAAAAGTGAGGTATTTTTCATTGTACTATACCGCTATTTCTCTGCCGTATCGGAGCATGATGAGTTGTGGTATGTGTTAAAGGGGCGCTCTTTCGCCCAGGGCACATGAAAACCTGCAGCCAGCACTCCCCCCCCACAACTTTAGCCAAATAACCCCCATTTTTCAGTGCGTAACTTGTATTATGAAGTTAATTAAGGTTGACAAGCTTAAGATAGAAGAATTGATGCTTTTGGCATTCAAATGGGCACTGTAGGTGTGTTTCCTGTCCTCCTCTCACTGCCGACTTTTATTCCCCATTGACTTACATTGGGTTTCGTGTTTCGGGACGACCCCGACTTTTCCCTATAATCGGACGATCTTGCTCGACCCGACTTTTGGAAAAGTCGGGTTTCACGAAACGAAACGCGACCCTAAAAAAACAAAAGTCGCTCAACTCTAATATGGACGTAATGACCATTACAGATACTTTGTATACATGACTTTAGTTGGTGTCTAAAAACATCTGACTAAAAACAGCTTGGGGGTTCCCTGCAAACATTCAGACATGGAGGAAAAATAAACTGTTTGACTTCAAAATACACCTGCCTTATTTGCATCATTACAGCATGGCGCATCATTATTCAGTGCTCATTGTGGAAGAAAGTACTGTTTTAATCTGCAAAAAGACAAACTACGTAGGGTGCAGAGCGTATGATCACAGCCAAGAATTGGATCTCAGGGTGTCCTATTACAGATGTAGCTCCCTAAGTGTAGGTGAGTTGCAGTTTTGTAACTGCTGTGGAGCCACAAAAAGACTAGAAATATCACAATCCAACCAGACCTCAATCACAGGACAATAAAACTTTCACACTCCTCATCTTTGAACAGTTCCAATATTTACAGCCACAACTGTCTGTCACCCTCCCATAATAATAGTTCTTCTCGTCACTTATCTTATCTGTTGCATTACTCCTGTATCCTGTTGTGTATAAATATGTGACTCTTCAGATGTTGTATTAGTGTAGCCTGATGAAGAGACCGGAGTAGTCTCGAAAGCTTGCACAGTGTTATCATCTTTTCAGTTAGCCATTGAAAGGTATCAACCACTGAGGACTCTCAATTCTGAATATTTTTTTTATCTACTGGCTAACACGGTACAAAAATATATATCTTTCCTGTGTATAAAAACTAAGTAGATGAGATTGTGACTTGTAGGGACAGGTGTATACTTTATTTATTTTCTGCTGTTAGGGCTCATTCAGACATCAGTTTTTCTGGTATTAGTGCTATACGTGGTTTTCACGAATGGCACTTAATAATAATAATAATCTTTATTTATATAGCGCCAACATATTCCGCAGCGCTTTACAGTTGAACAGTTTCAAACACAACAGTCATAAGTAACAACGTTAACAATACAATAATTAAAGCGAAATAAGACGACCCTGCTCGTGGGAGCTTACAATCTACAATGAGGTGGGGGAGATACAAAGCACAGGTTTGTATTTACAATGATGTATTTACAATGATGGTCCAGCCATCTTCAGGGGGTGGGGGTTAGGGTTGTACCTATTATGGTCTATATGGCTGTTCACATGTCTGATTTTTTCCTTGGCCCGAGTGGTTCGTTTGAAAAAATGGAGACGTCTGATTTTGAATAAAGAATCAGATCAAAATCAGCAAAGCAAGTTTATGGGTCCATGAACTGCATTTGAGTGAATTCTGGGTGCAGTCCAATTTTCACGGACTTACAGAATGGAGACGGCAGATAATTTTTAGTTTCTCCAACATATGAGAATAACTGATGACACCCGGACCATATTCTGACCACTGTCTGATCAAAATAATCAGGCCGTTTTTCTTGTACGTGGAAAATACTCACATTTGAATGAGACCTTAGTAAAGTAGCCGGCTCATTCATCTTTGTACAGCACTGCAGAATACGTCAGCGCTACATAGAGATATTAGGAATATGAAATATTTTTTCCTAATCACTACAATAAGATTTAGTACTGTGGAAGAGGTTAAGGTGCAGGTTCATGTGATGTGCTAAGAAGGAGTATTGAGCTTGGGAATTAGCTGATAGCTCAAACCTGGCGTCTTTATTGATGTTGTGGGCACATAAGTAACACTTGGCTTATTTCAGTATTGACCATTTTATTTAAGCTGAAGGCAGGATAAAGGAACAGTACTATATTTATTAGATTTTATCTCCTATGTTTAATAACTCTGTAAGCGCTGCCACTGCCGCAGGTTACAGTTCTGTCTTTTAGGATTTACTTTGCTCTTTGATTTAGAAGTCGGACTGATAAAGCTGAAATTCTTTGACATCTCTTGCACTGAAGATGGGGAAATTGAGAGGAACATAACCCTATATAGTTACATTTGCATTTACTGCTACCATTTAAACTTGCAGAGACTTTAGGGGTATTTTCACAAGACGTCTTTTTCAGGCAGATTCTGCTTGGAACCCTCCTGTAAAAATGCCGCAAATCCACAGCAAAAAATGAACAGTGCGCAGCAATGTAAAAACGACATTGCTGTGCACGTGTTCAGTCTTTTGTAACTTCTTTTAACCTCTTCAGTGTTTGGTGAAGTGGTTAAAAGAAGTGACCTGTCCATTTTTCAGGAGACTTCTGGTCAGATAAAGCTCAAAAGACACCCAGAAGACGACTGGAACTTTTTTGAGTGTTTTGCCATAGTTTTTGCTTACAAACCACCAGCAGTTTATTCATTGGTCAATGGAGTGAAAAAAAAAAACAACTGGAAAACCACAGTAAAAAAGATGTCACAAAAACTAAGGGAAAACACTGCAAAAAAATGACAGCTGTCAATACAGTCAGAAAAATGCTCAGGAAATGACAGAAAGAATGAGTTAACTGATAGTCCATTTTCTGAGCTCTTTTCAGCTGATTTATGACCTCAGTAAATATCAAAGTTGAATGTACAGGGAAAAATAGAGCCTGGAGAGCCCAAACAATGCAACATTTTTGATGAAACCCATTTGCAAAAGTTATTTTCAGCCCAATATAAAGTAAAACAAGAAACATGGATGACCCCTTTAACCACTTTCCTACATTAGACGTACTATTCCATCCATGTGACCTGGGACCTAAGTCCCAAGGATGGAATAGTACGTCTAGCACGATCAGCGGCACTCACGGGGGAGCGCCGCTAATTGCGGCCAGGTGTCAGCTGATTATCACAGCTGACACCTGGAACTATGTGTCAGGGGCGGTCACAGACCGCCCCCGACACATTACCCCTGGCACACTGCGATCAAACATGATCACAGTGTACCGGCGGCATAGGAGAGAAGCGTGCAGGGAGGGGGCTCCCTCCGTGCTTCCCTGAGACCCCCGGAGCAGCGCGATGTACTGCGCTGCTCCGGGGGCCTCCTTCTCTGCAGGTCCCCGGATCCAATATGGCGGCGGGGACCTTCGGGGACCTGCAGGGAGCTGGCTTCCTCATTGCCTGCAGAGCCCAGGTATGAGGAAGCCTATGTAACGCTTGTGACAGATCGCTGATCTGTCACAGCGATCTGTTATGTGACAAATCAGTGATCTGTCACATGACAGTGAAGTCCCCCCTGGGACAATGTAATAAAGTTAAAAAAAGTGTAAAAATAATTTATAAAAAAATTGCTAAATAAATTAAAAAAAAAAAAAATATTCCCTAATAAATTTATTTTTTGAAAATAAAAAAAAAACAATAAAAGTAAACATATTTGGTATTGCTGCATCTGTAACGACCCGCCCTATAAAACTGTCCCACTAGTTAACCCCTTTATTGAACCCCTTAAAAAATAAAAATAAAAAATAAAGCAAAAAATAATGCTTTATTATCATACCGACGAACAAAAAGTGCAATAACGCGCGATCAAAAAGACGGATATAAATAACCATGGTTCCACTGAAAACGTCATTTTGTCCCGCAAAAAATGAGCTGCCACACAGCATCATCAGCAAAAAAATAAAAAGTTATAGCTCGCAGAATAAAGCGATGCAAAAATAATTATTTTTTATATAAAATTGTTTTCATTGCATAAAAGCGCCAAAACATAAAAAAAATATAAATGAGGTATCACTGTAACCGTACTGATCCAAAGAATAAAACCGCTTTATCAATTTTACCGCACGCGGAACGGTGTAAACGCACCCCCAAAAGAAATTCATGAAATGCTGGTTTTTGTTCATTCTGCTTCCCAAAAATCGGAATAAAAAGTGATCAAAAATGTCACATGCCCGAAAATAGCACCAATAAAAATGACAACTCGTCCCGCAAAAAATAAGACCTCAGATGACTCGGTGGGTCAAAATATGGAAAAATTATAGCTCTCAAAATGTGGTGATGCAAAAACTAGTTTTACAATAAAAAGCATCTTTCAGCGTGCGACAGCTGCCAAACATAAAAACCGCCATAAATAGTAAATCAAACCCCCGTTATCACCCCCTTAGTTAGGGAAAAATAATAAAATTTTAAAAAATGTATTTATTTCCATTTTCCCATTAGGGCTAGGGTTAGGGCTAGGGTAAAGGCTAGGGTTAGGGGTGTGTTGGGGTTAGGGTTGGAGTTAGAATTGGGGGGTTTCCACTGTTTTGCCAAATCAGGGGCTTTCCAAATGCGACATGGCGTCCGATCTCAATTCCAGCCAAAAAAGTCAAACGGAGCTGCTTCCCTTCCAAGCTCTGCCATGTGCCCAAATAGTGGTTTACCCCCACATATGGGGTATCAGCGTACTCAGGACAAATTGCACAATAACTTTTGGGGTCCTGTTACCCTTGGGAAAATAAAAATTGGGGGTGAAAAGATCATTTTTGTGGAAAAAATTTGATTTTTATTTGTACGACTGTACGTTATAAACTTCTGTGAAGCCCTTGGGGGTTCAAAGTGCTCACCACATACCTAGATAAGTTTTTTGGGGGGGTCTAGTTTCCAAAATGGGGTCACTTGTGGGGGTTTTCCACTGTTTAGGCACATCAGGAGCTCTCCAAACTTGACATGGCATCCGATTTGAATTCCAGCCAATTGAAAAAGTCAAATGGCGCTCCTTCCCTTCCGAGCTCTGCCATGCGCTGAAACAGTGGTTCCCCCCACATATCAGGTATCAGCGTACTCAGGACAAATTGCACAATAACTTTTCCAGTCCAATTTCTCCTGTTACCCTTGGTAAAATGAAAAAATTGAACCTGAAGTAATTTTTTTTGTGAAAAAAAGTTAAATGTTCATTTTTTTTAAACATTCAAAAAATTCCTGTGAAGCACCTGAAGGGTTAATAAACTTCTTGACTCTGGTTTTGAGCACCTTGAGGGGTGCAGTTTTTAGAATGGTGTCACTTTTAGGTATTTTTATCGTATAGACTCCTCAAAGTGACTTCAAATGTGATGTGTGGTCCCTAAAAATAAAACGGTGATGTAAAAATGAGAAATCGCTGGTCAAATTTTAACCCTTATAACTTCCTAACAAAAAATTTTTTTCCCCAAATTGTGCTGATGTAAAGTAAACATGTGGGAAATGTTACTTATTAAGTTTTTTGTGTGCCATATCTCTGTGATTTAAGAGCATGAAAATTCAAAGTTGGAAAATTGCAAAATTTTCACCAAATTTCAATTTTTTTCACAAATAAACGCAAGTTATATGAATGAAATTTTACCACTAACATGAAGTACAATATGTCACAAGAAAACAGAAACAATGTCAGAATCACGGGGATCCATGGAAATATTCCAGAGTTATTACCTCATAAATGACAGTGGTCAGAATTGTAAAAATTGGCCCGGGCATTAACATGCAAACCATCCTTGGGAGTAAAGGGGTTAATCAAACAGTCTCTTAAAATTCAATGCAGCTGACATGAGCGCAATAGATAATCTAAATTCTGAGCTTTTGGAAAGCTGGTAGCAAAAAATATTACAGATCCACCTCCTATTTATTTAAATATGGGGCGGATCTACAGTACCCGACCACAACCTCTATGGAGATGATGGAAGTGATGTCTCTCAACAGCATCCAAGAACTTCCACCCGGCGCTGGCAACTGTTTGTTGGGGAGGTTTCCACACCGATCAGATATTGATGACCTATCCTAAAGGTGTCATGATCCAGACTGGATCTGACAGGTTAAATGTACATAATGAACTTTTTTCCTTTGGCTGTGAGCCAAAGTGGTGTGATTGCCCCCGGTGGCCATTAGAATTATTGCACTGTGGTGTCGTTTGTTCTAAGTTGCTCCGGTGGTGGTGAGTGGAAGTGCACTTTAGTTTCTTTGGTTGAGTGCACGTAATTATAAAACAGGTGTGATGCTCTATAAAAGTGTCAGGTGTGTTTGATCACTGTTGGTGATATTGTGAGTTTGTCATTTGGGAAGCAAGCCTGGGTGATGAAGGAGTTGAATGAGAGTCCTGGGCAGCCCAGCCAGAGGGGTTGAGTCAGCTATGGAGTCTGCAAGGAGTGCTGGCATGGATTGGTGGAGTTCAACAATGGTGTCTGGAAGAAGGGCTGGCATAGCGTGGTGGAGTCGCAGTTTATGGTGTCGGCAGGGAGTGCTCGCATGGTTTGGTGGAGTGGCGACTATGGTGTAGAGTTGCACTCACCATGCTGGACTTGGTTGCTGAGAGCTGGACTCAACCATGCTTGACTTCTTGGCAGAAAAGTTGGACTCGAGCATGCTCGACTTTTTGGCAGAAGCTGGACTCATCTTTGGGACTCTGTTTACTGGGCAGCTGCAACTGGTGGTGGACTCTGCTCCAAGGCTGCACTATGGTGATGGATCCGGTTATGGTGATGGATCCTGTTGGAGGAGAAGATGCACACAGATGGTGGGCTCTGTTGCTGGGAGCGTAAGCAACAGAGCAAAGCTAAGTGGTGTTCCCCCTGTATTGTCATTTTACCTCATGTGTGTTTAGTGCAATGGTGGGATTAGTTTCCGCACCGACCAATTCCCTAGTGAGGGTTTAGGAGCAGGGCGAGCTAGGGTTAAAAGGTATCCTGTGTGTCACCCAGTGCGGAACCGGCATAGGGAACGCTAGGAGTGCAAGGATACTGGCTCAGGGGAGTGCAGGAGGTCTCCACTTCCCCGTTTCACTATTGCAGGGCCCCCATTGTTAATGTTTACCCAGGTTTCCCTTTATTATTTAAATTCGCCTTACTGGAGGCGGGGTTTCCAGACTACTGTATATATAACGTGTATTACCTAAATTCGCCAGTTGAAGGTGGCGTATTCAGCTGCACGTTTTATTATTTAAATTCGCCCTACTGGAGGCGCTGTATCCAGGGTCACGCGTGTCATGGGTTCGCCTTACGGTAGTCGCTGCGTCCAGACACACGCGTGACCGTGACAATAGGTCAGCAAAAAAAAGTAGTAGCCAATGCTTTTAATTTTAGGAGATCTGATTTTTGCTAAGCAGACAACACCTAATGTCCTCACATCCCTGGAGCCCTATTAGGCCGGGATCACACATGCGAGAAACACAGACGACTCTCGAATGTTAAGTTAATACCGGGCACTGCCGCCGGCACTTGGAAGTGGAGCATGCGGCTCCATGTATTGCTATGCGGCCGCACGCTCCAATCCGAGTGCCGGCGGCAGTGTCGGGTATTAAGATGCGAGACTCGGTCGTGTTTCTCGCATGTGTGATCCCGGTCTTAAGGCAAAACTTCAGATAATACATTAGTAAATTAATATCTAACAATGTAATAAGATAAGTTTCTTCAAACTAATTCAAGTTCAGGTAAGTCTAAACCAAGACTTTATTCCAGATGCCCAAAATGCGTTGTAACATTGTTTTCCCTTGGCATATAGCTGGTAAAGCAGGAAAGGGTGATGGGGTGATTACTGCGATCAGTCTGAAGAAAAGAAGGGTTCACCATTTGAAGAGGAACTATAAGAAGCAGCTGGGCCTCACACATCCAAATGAGTCTCTACTGACGCGTTTCCTTCATCTCACATTTCAGCTTTATTAGAGCCTTTGTTTCTTTGATGCTGTGAATATCATCCCATTTGGCTGTAAAACCTATATTAGAAGATTAATTAAAAGCAGGCATAGTGCAACGGAGACATTGCAGAAAAAAAACCCTGATGCTTGAAGGTAGAATGTAATTAATTTTGTACAAGGGAAACATAAAAGCAATTGAATGATACCAAAGGAAAAGGCGCCATCTCCTCCCAACATGGTAATGAGAAATACAATTCAAGATTAAGCAAAATATGAAAGAAAATAAATGGAATAATTATTCATCACTTCAAGGGGAAGAAGAAAACAAAGGGGATTTCTAAGTGATCATAAAAGATTCATAGACGTCTAATGTTCGACTTGTTTTCCTAAAGGATATTTGGGCCATTTTTCAGGCTTAATTCGAAAGAAAAAGACATTTTTATAGCGCAGATCACAGTCTTACAGTCTCCTATTTTTCATACTTCAAGTGGCCTTTTAGCACATGGTGAAACAATCATAATTAAATGCCAAGGGCAACCACAAGAGGGAGACAGAATAGTTTAACAATCATCAATTCATAACAATCTTTATAAAAAGTGCAAAAAAAAGTACAAAATAATACATAGTTAACATTATTTTGTCCATAGTGCAGCATCAATAAGCCTCATAAATCATTAGAAAGTGCTAGTGCTATAAAGTGACAAGTGAATATATACAGTGCAGTCTAACGCACATTAATCATTCTGAATCATGTAATTGGTATTGCTGTGCAAAAAAATGTTAAATTACCTCACCCAGTATAGATTACTAAATTCCACATGGAGAAAGCCGAAAACGCCATGTTCAGCGTTTCTGGAAATTTACTGCACATGTGTCCGCGCATCATAGACCTGTCACAAAAAGCCAGCCAATCCTATCATCCGTGTGGCATGTTTCTAGTCCGCGCATGCACACATCCACAACTCAGACGTGTCAGTGCCATGATTAATGTGGCAAACTGACAATATAGCATTGTGCCTGTGCAAAATTAATTCTACAACTCAGAAATCTATCTAACCTAGCGCCACAAATTTATTTTATCATACTATATACAGGTACATATTCTCTTAACCTAGTAACATATACAGTTGTGCTCAAAAGTTTACATACCCCAGCAGAATTTTTGCTTTCCTGGCCTTTTTTCAGAGAATATGAATGATAACACCAAAACTTTTTCTCCACTCATGGTTAGCGGTTGGGTGAAGCCATTTATTATCAAACTATTGTGCTTTCTCTTTTTAAATCATAATGACAACCCAAAACATCCAAATGACCCTGAGCAAAAGTATACATACCCCATTTCTTAATATCGTGTATTGTCCCCTCTAACATCAATGACAGCTTGAAGTCTTTTGTGGTAGTTGTGGATGAGGTTCTTTATTTCCTCTGATGGTAAAGCTGCCAACTCTTCTTGGCAAAAAGCCTCTAGCTCCTGTAAAATCCTGGGCTGTCTATCATGAACTGCGGGCTTGAGATCTCCCCAGAGTGGCTCAATGATACTGAGGTCAGGAGACTGAGATGGTCACTCCAGAACCTTCACTTTGTTCTGCTGTAGCCAATGACATGTTGACTTGACCTTGTGTTTTGGATCATTGTCATGTTGGAACGTCTAAGTACGTCCCATGCTCAGCTTTCGGGCTGATTGCAAATTTGCCTCCAGTATTTGCTGATAACGTACTGCATTCATCTTTCCTTCAACTTTGACCAAGTTTCCTGCCTTTGTAGCTCACACATTCCCAAAACATCAGCATCCACCTCCATGCTTTACAGTAGGAATGGTGTTCCTTTCATCATAGGCCTTGCTGACCTCTCTCCAAATGTAATGTTTATGGTTGTGGCCAAAAAGTTCAATTTTGGTCTCATCACTCCAAATTACCTTGTTCCAGAAGTTTTGAGGCTTGTCTCTGTGCTATTTTGCATATTGTAGGCGAGATACTTTGTGGCATTTGCGCAATAATGGCTTTCTTCTGATGACTCGACCATGCAGCCCATTTTTCTTCAAGTGTCTCCTTATTGCTGCAGCCAGGATCATATTCCTCACCAATCGTTACACCGATGCCTCTACCTTGTGCCAGTCATTACACTGGTTACCCATACACTCCAGAACCCAGTACAAACTTGTTACCCTCATCCACAAAGCACTCCATGGCTCAGCACCACCCTGCATCTCCTCCCTCATCTCAGTCTACCACCCTACCTGTACCCTCCGTTCTGCTAATGACCTGAGGATAACATCCTCAGTAATCAGAATCTCCCACTCCTGTCTTCAAGACTTTTCACATGCTGCATCAATTCTTTGGAATGCTCTACCCAGGTAAATATAATTAATCCCCAATCCTCGAAGTTTTAAGCGTGCTCTAAAATGCATTTGATCAGACTGGCCTACCGTCTTAACGCATTAACCTAACTATCCCTGTGTTGCCCATTCAAAATTTTTACCATAGCCAGGTTCCTTGCATCATGTTCTCACATACTTTATCCATTTAATAGCCCTCTGTGTCTGTATTGTTACATACTTGTCAGAACAACAAAAGCAATTGTTACCATCTACCTTTTGTGTCTCCTCTTATCCTCAGATTGTAAGCTTGCAAGCAGGGCCCTAAATCCTCTTGGTATCTGTAATGACCTATGTGATTATTGTTATGCTGTAATGTCTATTGTATGTACAAGTCCCCTCTAAATGGTAAAGTGCTGCGGAATATGTGGGCACTATGGAAATAAAATTATTATTATTATTATTATTATTATTATTATTATTGTGCCTCTTGAAACAGCCACACTGCTAGTTTTCAGAGAGTCCAGTATTTCAGCTGATGTTATTCGTGGGTTTCTCTTTGCATCCTGAACAATTTTCCTGGCAGTTGTGGACGACATTTTTGTTGGTCTACCTAACCGTGGTTTTGTTTTTACATAGCCCCTGATTTTCCATTTGTTAATCACAGTTTGAACGCTGCTGACTGGCATTATCAATTCCATGAATATCTTTTTGTATCCCTTTCCTGTTTTATACAGTTCAACTACCTTTTCCCATAGATCCAATGACAATTCTTTCACTTTCCCCATGGCTCACAATCCAGAAACGTCAGTGGCTGCATGAAAGATGCAAGGGGCTGTCTGGATCATAGAAACTCACTCAGCTTTTACGCACACACCCTGATTACAAGCAAACGGGTCACAGGTGAGGATGTCACCTTTAGTAGCCATTCAAACCCATTTGTGTCAACTTCTGTGCATGTTATCAGGTCAAAATCACCAGGGTATGTAAACTTATGATCAGGGTCATTTGAATGTTTTGGGTTGTCATTATGGTTTAAAAGAGAAAACACAGTAGTTTGACAATAAATGTCTTCACCCAACCACTAACCATGAGTGGAGAAAAAGTTTTGGTGTTATTATTCATATTCTCTGAAAAAAGGCCAAGAAAGTAAAAATTCTGCCGAGGTATGTAAACCTTTGAGCACAACTGTATTTCTAAAGCCCAACATTCTTTTTATACTGGTGGCTGTTTAACACAGATGGGGTATTGAGAAAAAAAGGTATTGGTATAAACCCTTACCCTGGTGTTTTGGACAGTCCCCTGCCAGGGTCACTACCAGACACAAATGGCACAAATGGGAGAGGCATGTAGCCCTCTTGGACCAACATGCCTCGATCAATGTGTCCATAAAGGTAAATTGAGTATATATACCTGTCCCAGCACAATTTATCCCCAAAATACATATACAGCGTTAAGGAATTACATAGTTCTCCATTATCCATTAATTTTGGCTGACAGTTTATGACAAAGACAATGAACAATAAAAAATATTTTTAATAAAAAATAAGGAAAAAACAAATAATCATTAATTTTCCGTCCCCCATATGGCAATGTATCCTCTTAGGTGCGTATATAGCGAGATGGTGATTCTTATGCAGTAGTGATGTATCTGAAAAGGAAAACACACACACCAGAATTAAAAATGTCAAAATATTTAAAAATATTCCTGGAGATACTAAAATCCCCATATACAGTATACTATTGAAAACATTGTATACCATTGAATGGGGAGAGATGCAAACTATAATTAAGTAATGGAGTAGACTTTAAAATCCACATTTAAACCCATTGGTTTAAGGGTATTTAATTCATAAATCCATTTTAGTTCCCTATGTTTGAGAAAATGCACCCTATCGCCTCCTCTTCTCTGCGGAGGAATCATATCTATTATATGCAGGTGCTCCTTACAAAATTATAATAAGATCAAAAAGTTAAATTATTTCAGTTCTTCAATACAAAAAGTGAACTTCATATATTTGATATAGTCTTTACAAACAGAGTGATCTATTTCAAGTGTTCATTTTTGTTAATGTTGATGATTATGGCTGACAGCCAATGAAAACCCAAAAGTCATCTCAGTAAATTAGAATAATTAAAAAACATCTGCAAAGGCTTCCTAAGTATTTTAAAAGTACCCTTAGTCTGATTCAGTAGGCTTCACAATCATGGGGAAGACTGCTGACTTGACAGATGTCCAGAAGGCAATCAATGACACACTCTACAAGGAGGATAAGCCATAAAAGGTCATTAATAAAGAAGCTGGCTGTTCAGTGTGCTGTATTCAAGCACATTAATGGAAATTTGAGTGGAAGGAAAAGGTGTGGTAGGAAAAGGTGCACAAGCAACCAGGATAACCGCAGCCTTAAAATGATTGTTAAGAAAAGGCCATTCAAAAATTTGGGGGAGATTCACAAGGAGTGGACTGGTGCTGAGGTCATTGCTTCAAGAGCCACTACACACAGACATATCCAGGACATGGGCTATTAGTGTCACATTCCTTGTGTCAAGCCACTCATGACCAATTGACAATGCCAGAAGTGTCTTACCTGGACCAAGGAGAAAAAGAACTAGACTGTTGCTCAGTGGTCCAAGTTGTTTTCAGATGAAAGTAAATTTTGCATTTCATTTGGAAATCAAGGTGCCAGAGTCTGGAGGAAGAGTGATGGTTTGGGGAGCCATTTCATCTGTTGGTGTAGGTCCACTGTGTTTTATCAAGACCAAAGTCAACGCAGCCATCTACCAGGAAATTTTAGAGCACTTCATGCTTCCTTCTGCTGACAAGCTTTGTGGAGATGGAAATTTCATTCTCCATCAGGACATGGCACCTATCCACACTGCCAACAGTACCAATACCTGGTATAAAAACAACAGGATCACTGTGTTGATTGGCCAGCAAACTCGCCTGACGTTAACCCCATAGAGAATATATGGGGTATTGTCAAGAGCAATATGAGAGATACCAGACCCAACAATGCAGACGAGATGAAGGCTGCTATCAAAGCAACCTGGGCTTCCATCACACCTCAGCAGTGCCACAGGCTGGTTGCCTCCATGCCACCCTGCATTGATGCAGTAATTGATGAAAAAAAGGAGTCCCAACTAAAACCTCAGCCCATCTTGCCCATACACATTGCACAAAAAAACTTCTTACATTTCAAAGAACTACTTGTTCTTTATGTTCCTACTCCTACTGATTTCAGGGGACATCTCCCCCAACCCTGGTCCACCATCCCCCAACCTCAACCCCTACCCTACCCTATATCAAAACCATAATAATCTTATTAATATTACTTGCACTCCCCCATCTCCCTCTTTCAATTGTGCCCTCTAGAATCCACGGTCTGTATGTAACAAGCTTCCTTTCCTGCACAATTACTTTCTGAACAACTCTCTGAATCTGTTGGCCCTCACTGAAACCTGGATTCAGGATTCTGACACTGTCTCCCCTGCTGGCATTTCCCATGGTGGCTTACAATTCACCCATTCCCCAAGACCCACAAACAGACCTGGTGTTGGAGTCGTCATAGTCATGTCCCTACAATGCACTTTCCAGGTCATCCCCCCAGTTCCATCACTCTCATTCCCTTCTTTTGAGGTCCACACCATCAGGCTCTTCCGTCCCCTCTCCCTCAGAGTAGCGGTCATATACCGGCCATCAGCCTCAGCCACCCACTTCCTTGACCACTTTTCAGCCTGGCTGCCTCACTTCATGTCCTCAGAACTACCAACTCTTATCCTGGGAGACTTCAACATTCCCATTAACAGCCCCACTTCCACATCTGCATCCCAGCTTCTATCACTAACCACTTCTCTAGGCCTCTCACAGCTCACAACCTCTGAGACACACAAAGACGGTAACACCCTTGACCTGGTCTTTGTCCGGCTCTGTTCAATAAACTACCTAAATAACTCACCGTTTCCCCTCTCTGACCACAACATTCTCTCCTTCACGCTCACAAATCCTCGCCCACCCCATCACACTCCTACCTATCACACATTCAGAAATCTACAAGCCATTAACCCTCAGACACTTTCAGACTCACCACAATCTTCCCTGTCCCCAATCTCCTCTATTTCCTGTCCTGACCTGGTTGTTCATCAATACAACGGCACTCTTAGAAGCACCCTTGACCAAGTAGCGCCCCTCACCCTCAGAACCTCCAAACACAGAGTAAAACAGCCCTGGCTCACATCGCAAAATCGACTTCTCCAGCAATGCTCTAGGAGTGCTGAACACCGATGGAGAAAAACTCGCACACCAGACTTCATCCACTTCAAATTTATGTTAAGAACCTATAACTCTTCCCTTCACCTCGCCAAACAGACCTACTTCACCACCGTGATCTCCTCACTAGCCAACAACCCCAAGAAACTTTTTGACACCTTTCACTCCCTCCTCAGGCCAAAAGCACAAGCCCCTATCACAGACATTTGTGCAGATGACCTGTCCTCCCACTTTATAGAGAAAATAGATAATATCCATCAGGAAATCTGCTCCCAACCACCAAGTGCTGTGACTCCCATCCCTCCCTGCATTTCCCCTGGCTCACTTTCCACATTTGATCCCATCACAGAAGAAGTCTTCAGACTCCTTTCTTCTTCTCGTCCGACTACATGCACTACCGACCCCATTCCCTCACATCTCCACCAGTCTCTCCTCCTTCAAACACTTTATCGTTACTCCTTTACTAAAGAAACCCGCTCTCGACCGATCCTGCACAAACAACTACAGACCAGTCTCCAATCTCCCCTTCATCTCTAAACTTTTGGTGCACCTAGTCTACTTTCGCCTTACCCGTTACCTCTTCACTCACTCCCTCCTAGACCCTTCACAGTCTTGCTTCTGCCCCCTACATTCGACTGAAACTGCACTCAAAGTTACCAATGACCTTCTGACAGCAAAATGTAAGGGTGAGCAATCTCTGCTCCTTCTTCTCGACCATTCTGCAGCTTTCGACACTGTTGACCACTGCCTCCAACTCTCTAGGCTCCTGTCACTAGGCATTAAAGACACCATTCTCTCCTGGTTCTCTTCCTATCGTTCTGACCACTCCTTCAGTGTTTGTTCTCTGGCTCCACATCATCTCCTCTTCCTCTCGCTGTCGGGGTACCTCAGGGCTCAGTCCTTGGCCCCCTTCTTTTCTCTCTCTACACGGCTGCAATTGGACAGACCATCAGCAGATTTGTCTTTCAGTACCATTTTTATTAATAATAATAATAATAAATTTTATTTCTATAGCGCCGACATATTCCGCAGCACTTTACATTTCATCTTTAAGCTGATGACACACAACTATACAGGTCTTCCCCTGACTTTACCCCGGCGGTACTACAGAACGCCAGTGACTGTCTGCAGTCTCCAACATCATGTCCGCTCTCTATCTGAAACTTAACCTCTCAAAAACTTCTGCTCCCGCCGTCTACTAACCTCCCTAAATCTTACATTTCCCTCTCCTTGGGAGGTACCATAATAACGCCCCAGCAGCAGGCGCTCTGTCTGAATGTTATGTTTGACACCAATCTCTCCTTCACATCCCATATACAATCTCTTGCACGCTCTTGCCATTTACAACCAAAGAACATCTCCAGAATCTGCCCTTTTCTCATCATGGAAACAACAAAAACCCTCACTGTCACATTGATCCACTCCCTCCTGGACTACTGCAACGCTCTATTAATTGGCCTCCCCGTTATTCGACTTTCCCCTCTCCAGTCCATACTTAATGCAACTCGCCTAACAACTCGCCTGCCCTTTTACACATTCTGTGCACTCTCTGCATATCCACCCCTCCCTTTTCCCCTCTCCCATGTTTAACTCTGAGGCTCTATTGACATTTCTTACCCACACCAAACCATCCAAAACCTCCATGCAGCACTCAAAACGTTCATACAAATCATCCCACCACCTGCTTTTTCTGTTTTTTCTCCTTTTAATAGTTGCAGGTGACATCTCCCCCAACCCTGGGCCTCCCTCCACCAGCATACGTTACTCTCCTCCAGCTGCATATAGAAACCCTGCTAATCTTATTAACATTCAGTGCATTCCTTCTCCTCTCACTTTCCAATGTGCTCTCTGGAATGCACGGTCTGTGTGTAACAAACTGACTTACATTCACGATCTTTTTCTCTCTAATTCCCTTAACCTTCTGGCTATTACAGAAACCTGGATCCAGCATTCAGACACCACCGCTGCTGCCGCTCTCTTGTTTGGTGGGCTGAAATTTTCACATACCCCCAGACCTGAGAACAGACAGGGTGGAGGTGTTGGTTTGCTCCTTTCATCACAATGTGCTTTCCAGGTCATCCCCCCGGTTCCCTCACTTACATTTCCTTCCTTTGAAGTCCACGCCGTCAGACTCTTTAAGCCCTTCTCCTTACGAGTGGCGGTCGTTTATCGCCCTCCAGGCTCCTCCCGCCAGTTTCTAGACCACTTCACCACCTGGCTTACTCACTTTCTGTCCTGTGACATCCCCACCCTCATCATGGGAGACTTTAACATCCCCATCAATGATCCGCTCTCCCAGTCTGCCTCTCATCTTCTTTCTCTAACTTCTTCATTCGGCCTCTCACAGTTTACTAATTCTCCTACACATGAGGACGGGAATACTCTGGACCTGGTTTTCTCCCGTCCCGGCTCGCTGCACGACTTTACTAATTCACCTCTCCCGCTCTCGGACCACAACCTTCTTTCCTTCTCTGTCAAGAATTGTCTCCTCACCCGGGACACCCCCACTTACCACACTTATCGGAATACACGTACCATTAATACCCAACAGCTTAGGGACAATCTCCACACATCTTTAGCCCCCATCTCCACCCTCTCCTGTCCAGACATAGCATTGTCACACTTCAATAATACACTGAAGAATGCCCTAGATGAAGCAGCACCTTCTATATGCAGAAAGACCTGACACAGACAACGGCAGCCCTGGCACACAAAGCAAACACGCTCTCTTCAGCGCTGCTCGAGGTGTGCAGAGCGGCAGTGGAGAAAATCTCTCTTAGCAGAAGACTTCATCCACTATAAGTTCATGCTCAAAACCTATAACTCTGCCCTTCATCTGGCCAAACAATCCTACTTCACCACCCTCTTCACCTCACTATCCAACAACCCAAGACGACTTTTTGAAACCTTAAACTCCCTCCTGAAACCTAAAGTACAGGCCCCCATCACCAACCTCAGCGGTGAGGATCTGGCCACTTATTTCCTAGAAAAAATCAACCACATCCATCAGGATATCTCAGCCCTATCTCCTCAGCGCCTGGATCCCCTTCCCTGCCGCACCTCAAGCTCACTAGACATCTTTGAGCCTGTTTCAGAAGAAGAAGTTTCCAAGCTCCTCGCTTCTGCTCGGCCTACAACCTGCAACAGTGACCCTATTCCTTCACAGCTCCTGCAGTCTCTCTCACCAGTGGTCACCACTCACCTGTAGTGTTGAGCATTCCGATACCGCAAGTATCGGGTATCGGCCGATACTTGCTGTATCGGAATTCCGATACCGACTTCCGATATTTTTTCAATATCGGAAGTCGGCATCGGAATCGGAAGTTCAAAGTTGATTGACAGCCGAAATGACGTCATCATGATGCGCGGTGTGTGCGCATCATGATGCGCCGTCATTTCGGGCCTTCCGGGGGTCTCTGCCGGCCTGCCGGGGGGCTGTGCCGGCCTGCCGGTGGTCTTTGCACCCTGTGGGGGTCTGTACCGGCCTGCCGGGGGGCTGTGCCGGCCTGCCGGGGGGCTGTGCTGATGTCCAGGGGTCTGTGCAAGCATCGTCCGATGGGACTATAAGTCCCATCTGGCGATGCCTGCTACCATGACAGTGATTGACACATTAGCCAATGATGGGACAGTAGTAGTCCCATCATCCGGCTAATGTGTTAAATGTTAAAAAAAAAAAAAAAAATACTACATACATACTACATACATACTACATGCATGCTACATACATACTACATGCTACATACATACTACATATATACTACATGCATGCTACATACATACTACATGCTAAATACATACTACATATATACTACATGCATGCTACATACATACTGCATGCTACATACATACTACATACATACTACATACATACCACATATATACTACATACATACTACATGCATGCTACATACATACTACATACATACTACATACATACTACATGCATGCTACATACATAACACATATATACTACATGCATGCTACATACATACTACATGCTACATATATACTACATATATACTACATACATACTACATACATACTACATGCATGCTACATACATACTACATGCTACATACATACTACATATATACCACATGCATGCTACATACATACTACATGCTACATACATACTACATATATACTACATACATACTACATACATACTACATGCATGCTACATACATACTACATACTACATATATACTACATGCATGCTACATACATACTACATATATACTACATACATACTACATACATACTACATACATGCTACATACATACTGCATGCTACATACATACTACATACATACTACATACATACCACATATACTACATACATACTACATGCATGCTACATACATACCACATACATACTACATACATACTACATACATACTACATGCATGCTACATACATAACACATATATACTACATGCATGCTACATACATACTACATGCTACATACATACCACATACATACTACATACATACTACATGCATGCTACATACATACTACATGCTACATACATACTACATATTTACTACATGCATACTACATACATACTACATGCTACATACATACTACATATATACTACATACATACTACATACATACTACATGCATGCTACATACATACTACATGCTACATACATACCACATACATACTACATACATACTACATGCTACATGCTACATACATACTACATATATACTACATGCATGCTACATACATACTGCATGCTACATGCATGCTACATACATACTACATACATACTACATGCTACATACATACCACATATATACTACATACATACTACATACAATACATTCATACAATACATACATAGACATACAGTACATATAACATAGAGTAACATACTTACCAATACTTGTCACATTGTTCCCCGAAGCCATTGTCTTTTACGGAATAAATATTAACATAACAAACCACAAAAATACTCACCCACGATCCGAAGCAGTCCACGAGTGTGTCCCACGACGATCTTGGGTAGAGAACTGCAGCATCAGCTGATGCTGCCGTTCTCTACGGGCTGCAGGAATCCAATGACGGAAGGTAGGTATCCTTCCGCACTGTATTCCTCCGCCACTTAAAAAAAAAAAAGTCCCTAGTCTCACTTTATGCCATTGCTGCGTGGGAAATTCCCACACAGCAATGGCATAAAGTGAGACTAGGGACTTTTTTTTTTTAAGTGGCGGAGGAATACAGTGCGGAAGGATACCTACCTTCCGTCATTGGATTCCTGCAGCCCGTAGAGAACGGCAGCATCAGCTGATGCTGCAGTTCTCTACCCAAGATCGTCGTGGGACACACTCGTGGACTGCTTCGGATCGTGGGTGAGTATTTTTGTGGTTTGTTATGTTAATATTTATTCCGTAAAAGACAATGGCTTCGGGGAACAATGTGACAAGTATTGGTAAGTATGTTACTCTATGTTATATGTACTGTATGTCTATGTATGTATTGTATGAATGTATTGTATGTAGTATGTATGTAGTATATATGTGGTATGTATGTAGCATGTAGTATGTATGTAGTATGTATGTAGCATGCATGTAGCATGCAGTATGTATGTAGCATGCATGTAGTATATATGTAGTATGTATGTGGTATGTATGTAGCATGTAGTATGTATGTAGCATGCATGTAGTATGTATGTAGTATGTATGTAGCATGCATGTAGTATATATGTAGTATGTATGTAGCATGTAGTATGTATGTAGCATGCATGTAGTATATATGTAGTATGTATGTAGCATGTAGTATGTATGTAGCATGCATGTAGTATGCATGTAGTATGTATGTAATATGTATGTGGTATGTATGTAGCATGTAGTATGTATGTAGCATGCATGTAGTATATATGTGTTATGTATGTAGCATGTAGCATGCATGTAGTATGTATGTAGTATGTATGTGGTATGTATGTAGCATGTAGCATGCATGTAGTATGTATGTAGTATATATGTGGTATGTATGTAGCATGTAGTATGTATGTAGCATGCAGTATGTATGTAGCATGCATGTAGTATATATGTAGTATGTATGTAGCATATATGTAGTATGTATGTAGCATGTAGTATGTATGTAGCATGCAGTATGTATGTAGCATGCAGTATGTATGTAGCATGCATGTAGCATATATGTAGTATGTATGTAGCATGTAGTATATATGTAGTATGCATGTTGCATGCATGTAGTATATATGTAGTATGTATGTTGCATGTAGTATATATGTAGTATGCATGTTGCATGCATGTAGTATATATGTAGTATGTATGTTGCATGTAGTATATATGTAGTATGAATGTAGCATGTATGTAGTATGTAGTATGAATGTAGCATGTATGTAGTATGCATGTTGTATGTATGTAGCATGTATGTAGCATGTAATTTTTTTTATTTTTTTTTTTACATTCAACACATTTGCCGGATGATGGGACTACTACTGTCCCATCATTGGCTAATGTGTCAATCACTGTCATGGTAGCAGGCATCGCCCGATGGGACTTATAGTCCCATCGGACGATGCCTGCACAGACCCCCGAAGCCTGCACAGACCACCGGCAGGCCGGCACAGCCCACCGGAGCCTGCACAGACCACCGGCAGGCCGGCACAGCCCCCCGGCAGGCCGGCACAGCCCACCGGAGCCTGCACAGACCACCGGCAGGCCGGCACAGCCCCCCGGCAGGCCGGCACAGACCACCGGAGCCTGCACAGACCCCCTGGCAGGCCGGCACAGCCCCCCGAAAGGCCCGTACAGACCCCAGAGAGGCTGTACAAGGCAAAAACAGGGTTTTTCTTATTCCGATACCGGAAGTCCCATAGACTTGAATGGGACTTCCGGTATCGGAATCGGCGATACCGATACTTTTTTTTAAGATCGGCCGATCCATTCCGATCCGATACTTTGAAGTATCGGACGGTATCGCTCAACTCTACTCACCTGACTAAAATTTTTAACCTCTCTCTTTCTTCAGGTATATTTCCCTCCTCATTTAAACATGCCATCATAACCCCTTTACTTAAAAAGCCATCCCTGGACCAGAACTGCACTGCTAACTACAGACCTGTCTCTAACCTTCCCTTCATCTCTAAACTCCTGGAACGCCTGGTCCACTCCCGTCTAATCCGCTATCTCTCGGATAACTCTCTTCTCGACCCCTTACAATCTGGTTTCCGCTCTTTACACTCTACTGAAACTGCCCTCACTAAAGTCTCTAATGATTTAATAACAGCTAAATCGAAAGGTCTTTGCTCCCTGCTGATTCTCCTGGATCTCTCTGCCGCATTTGACACTGTGGATCACCAGCTCCTCCTCACTATGCTCCGCTCTATAGGCCTCAAGGACACAGCCCTCTCCTGGTTCTCCTCCTACCTCTCTGACTGCTCCTTCACTGTATCTTTTTCCGGCTCCTCTTCCTCTTCTCGTCCCCTTACGATCGGGGTCCCGCAGGGCTCAGTCCTAGGCCCCCTCCTCTTCTCTTTATACACTGCCCCTATTGGACAAACAATCAGCAGATTTGGGTTCCAGTATCATCTCTATGCTGATGACACCCAATTATACACTTCTTCCCCTGACATCACCCCTACCCTAATTTAAAATACCAAGGATTGTCTGTCTGCTGTCTCTAGCATCATGTCCTCCCTCTATCTGAAACTAAATCTCTCTAAAACTGAACTTCTTGTGTTTCTCCCCTCTACTAACCTCACTCTACCTAACATCGAAATAACCCTGGAGGGTTCAACCATAACTCCCAAGCAGCATGCCCGCTGTCTTGGGGTCATATTCGACACTGAACTTTCCTTTACTCCGTACATCCAATCACTCAGTCGCTCTTGTCACCTGCATCTTAAAAACATCTCCAGAATCCGACCTTTTCTCACCTTTGAAACTGCTAAGACTCTTACTGTCGCTCTTATTCATTCTCGTCTGGACTACTGCAACTCTCTTCTGATCGGTCTCCCTCTTACCAAACTTTCTCCTCTCCAATCCATCTTGAATGCGGCAGCCAGGGTCATATTTCTGTCCAGCCGCTTCACCGATGCCTCCATCTTGTGCCAGTCATTACACTGGCTACCTATTCGCTACAGGGTCAGTATAAACTCATCTCTCTCACCCACAAAGCTCTCCACTGTTCTGCACCGCCTTATATCTCCTCTCTCATCTCTGTCTATCGCCCTACACGTGCCCTCCGTTCTACAAATGACCTAAGACTAACATCTCCCGTAATCTGAACCTCGCACCTCCGTTTCCAAGACTTCTCTCGTGCTGCTCCAGCTCTCTGGAATGCACTTCCCCAGACGATCAGACTGATACCTAGCCCTGACCTATTCAAGCGCACTTTGAAAACCCATCTCTTCAAACAAGCCTACTACATCAACTACTCAGCAAGCTAACTTTGCCCTGTTCCCTCCTTCCAAATATTATTCTGAATCTGCACCCTACTATTCATCTGTCTCCACACCCTTCATGCACATGATAACTGCACTTGATACTTGTCTATTGCACTTAAACACACGGGCTGATGACCGGATCATGCAGCTTTATATGAAAATCCCTATTATAATTGCCAGACCTGAATTAACAAGCATTTCTCACCTACTGTGTCCCCCCATTTCCTTGTAGATTGTAAGCTTGCGAGCAGGGACCTCACTCCTAATGTCACTGTTTGAATTGTCTTAACTTGTATTGAATTTATTGTCTGTACATGTCCCCGCTTGATTGTAAAGTGCTGCGGAATATGTTGGCGCTATATAAATAAAAATTATTATTATTATTATTATTATTAATGCAGCAGCCAGGGTAATCTGGCTAATCGGTACTTGGACGCGTCCGCTCTTCGCCAATCATTACACTGGCTGCCCATCATTATAGGATCCAATTCAAAGTACTTGTTCTCACCCACAAAGCTCTCAGTGTGGCACCCCCCTACATCTCCTCCCTCATTTCTGTCTATCTGCCTAACCGACCGCTGCGCTCTGCAAACAACCTTCGACTAACCTCTGCACTAATCCGCACCTCCCGACTCCAAGACTTCTCCCGCCAATCCTCTGGAATGCTCTACCCCAAGAAATTAGAACTATCCACAATTTGCACAGTTTTAGGTGCTCCCTCAAAATGCATTTGTTCAGAGCGGCCTATCACGTTCACTAATCAAAGTCATTTTATGTGTAAGTGTGCGTGTGTAGCTAATTCACTATCTCCATCTATCCCTCACTCCCTTAAGATGGCTGGACTATCATTGTAAATACATCATTGCAAATACACACCTGTACTCTGTATCTCCCCCACCTCATTGTAGATTGTAAGCTCTCACAAGCAGGGTCGTCTTATTTTGCTTTAATTATTGTATTGTTAACGTTGTTACTTATGACTTGGGTTTTGAAACTGTTAAATTGTAAAGTGCTGCGGAATATGTTGGCGCTATATAAATAAAGATTATTATTATTATAAGTATGGAGTGCATTTACTGAACATACATTTCAGTAGGCCAACAATTCTGATTTTAAAATCATTTTTCAAGCTGGTGTTATAAAGTATTCTAATTTACTGAGATAATGACTTTTGGGTTTTCATTGGCTGTAAGTCATAATCAACATTAACAGAAATAAACACTTCAAATTAATCACTCTGTAATGACTCTATCTAATATAAGAGTTTCACTTACTTTACTGAAGAACTGAAATAAATTAACTTTTTGATTATATTCTAATTTTGTGAGAGCACCTATCTATCTATCTATCTATCTATATAATCTTTTTATTGTATGAGGTTCTTTCTTTTGCAGAAATGTATTTGCTAAACTGAGGATTGTTTTGCTACAGTTTTTGGGCTGATCATCTGTTCTAAGAGTGTACAAGGCCATTGTGATATAAGGATGGTAAAGATGTCATACTGACCGGAGACAGAGGTGGTTTTCTTGACAACATAATCCTTGTAAATTAATGATGTGTTATTTATGTGAATATAATATGTTATGTGAATGTGAAATCCTTCATGGCATTTAGCCAGATATATATATTTAAGCCAATTATTTTTGTATTGCAATCAGATGCTTGTCTGCTGCCATTTTTGGACACGCTATGTGGTTGCATCTCATTTAATTTTTCTTTAATTCTGCCCTACACTTTTACTGTAACCTCAACTTTTAAAAGCTTTTACTAATTTGAAAAACAGATTTTTTTTCATTATTATCATATCAGTTTGGTGGAGAATGCAGACATGTCCAGTTGCCTTAACCCCTTCACAACTTGTGATGCACCTATACATCAATGCCATGGTCAAGTAGGGGTTCTGACCAATGAAATATAGATGCATTATAGCGATAGTCCGAGGCATAAGAGCTGTGCCGGCACCATTGTCGCTGGCAGCTCGGCTCACATAATAGCTGATCCCCTGCTGTCACGACTAATAGTGGTGCCCGCAACGCCTCCAGCTTTTTAACCCCCTTAATGCCATGGTCGATATTGATCGCTACATATAAGACGATAGAAGAGAGAGGGGGCCCTCTCTCCCGTCCAAATGGCACACCTGTGATGTCATTGCGAAGACACAATGGTCGTCATGGTAACTCTAGGTCGTCATGATGACATCTCGGCCTGCCAGCTGCGGTGGCCTGTTTAGACCGTGCCAGGAGCATGGTCTAAGAGGTGTTCTGTCAGTGTAATAATGACAGGTATAATGCATTGCAATTTTGGTGCTTTGCAATGCATTATACCAATGATCAGAGTGATAACATTTAATGTCGCATGGAGGGATTAAACAAAAAAGAGGAAAAGAAAGTTTAAAAAAAATGTAAAAAAAAAAATCACAAAATAATTTTAAAAAATGAGAAAAAATATTACACGCATAAATACAAATCTTTATATAAAAACAAAAATAAACAAAAACTACACATATCTGGCATCACCATGTCCAAAACAATCTGATCTATAAATTATACTACTTAACTCCTTCAATGAAAAGCATAGTTTTTTTTCTTCATTTTTTTACAGTGTTCATTGACACTGTAAAAAAATGAAGAAAAAAAAACTATGCTTTTTCATCACACTGTCAAAAAGTGAAATAAAACATAATAAAAAAGTTGAATGTAAATAAAAATGGTATCTCTGAAAACATAAACGTGTCCCGCAAGAAACAAGCCACGTTACAGTTTTGTCAGGAAAGAAATAAAAAAGCTATAGCTCTCAGAACAAAGTGATGCAAAAATAATTATTTTTTCTATAAAATACTTTTTATAGTGTAAAAGCGGTAATACATAAAAAAATGATATAACTGATAAATGTGGTATAGTTGTAAACATACTCACCTGAAGAATAAAGCTGCCTTATCAATTTTACCACACGGTGAACTCCGTTAAAAAAAAAAAAATAAATAAATAAAAACAATTACTGAATTGCTAGGTTTTTGTTCATTCTGCTTCCCAAAAATCGCAAGGGAAAACGACAAAAAAATGATGTGCCTAGAAATGTCAGAAATAAAAACGTCAAATTGTCCCGCAAAAAACAGGCCCTCACATGACTAAGTCGGCAGAAATAGAGAAACATTATAGCTCTCAAAATATGGCGGTGCAAAAACTTTTAGTATGTGATAAAAAACATAAATGTGGTATCGCTATACCTGCACCAACCCGAAAAATAAAGTTGTGTAATCACATACAGTGGGGCAAAAAAGTATTTAGTCAGTCAGCAATAGTGCAAGTTCCACCACTTAAAAAGATGAGAGGCGTCTGTAATTTACATCATAGGTAGACCTCAACTATGGGAGACAAACTGAGAAAAAAAAATCCAGAAAATCACATTGTCTGTTTTTTTTTCATTTTATTTGCATATTATGGTGGAAAATAAGTATTTGGTCAGAAACAAAATTTCATCTCAATACTTTGTGATATATCCTTTGTTGGCAATGACAGAGGTCAAACGTTTTCTGTAAGTCTTCACAAGGTTGCCACACACTGTTGTTGGTATGTTGGCCCATTCCTCCATGCAGATCTCCTCTAGAGCAGTGATGTTTTTGGCTTTTCGCTTGGCAACACGGACTTTCAACTCCCTCCAAAGGTTTTCTATAGGGTTGAGATCTGGAGACTGGCTAGGCCACTCCAGGACCTTGAAATGCTTCTTACGAAGCCACTCCTTCGTTGCCCTGGCGGTGTGCTTTGGATCATTGTCATGTTGAAAGACCCAGCCACATTTCATCTTCAATGCCCTTGCTGATGGAAGGAGGTTTGCACTCAAAATCTCACGATACATGGCCCCATTCATGCTTTCATGTACCCGGATCAGTCGTCCTGGCCCCTTTGCAGAGAAACAGCCCCAAAGCATGATGTTTCCACCACCATGCTTTACAGTAGGTATGGTGTTTGATGGATGCAACTCAGTATTCTTTTTCCTCCAAACATGACAAGTTGTGTTTCTACCAAACAGTTCCAGTTTGGTTTCATCAGACCATAGGACATTCTCCCAAAACTCCTCTGGATCATCCAAATGCTCTCTAGCAAACTTCAGATGGGCCCGGACATGTACAGGCTTAAGCAGTGGGACACGTCTGGCACTGCAGGATCTGAGTCCATGGTGGCGTAGTGTGTTACTTATGGTAGGCCTTGTTACATTGGTCCCAGCTCTCTGCAGTTCATTCACTAGGTCCCCCCGCGTGGTTCTGGGATTTTTGCTCACCGTTCTTGTGATCATTCTGACCCCACGGGGTGGGATTTTGCGTGGAGCACCAGATCGAGGGAGATTATCAGTGGTCTTGTATGTCTTCCATTTTCTAATTATTGCTCCCACAGTTGATTTCTTCATTCCAAGCTGGTTGGCTATTGCAGATTCAGTCTTCCCAGCCTGGTGCAGGGCTACAATTTTGTTTCTGGTGTCCTTTGACAGCTCTTTGGTCTTCACCATAGTGGAGTTTGGAGTCAGACTGTTTGAGTGTGTGCACAGGTGTCTTTTTATACTGATAACAAGTTTAAACAGGTGCCATTACTACAGGTAATGAGTGGAGGAAAGAGGAGACTCTTAAAGAAGAAGTTACAGGTCTGTGAGAGCCAGAAATCTTGATTGCTTGTTTCTGACCAAATACTTATTTTCCACCATAATATGCAAATAAAAGGAAAAAAAAACAGACAATGTGATTTTCTGGATTTTTTTTTCTCAGTTTGTCTCCCATAGTTGAGGTCTACCTATGATGTAAATTACAGACGCCTCTCATCTTTTTAAGTGGTGGAACTTGCACTATTGCTGACTGACTAAATACTTTTTTGCCCCACTGTATACCGCGCAAAGAACTTCTTAAAAAATAAATAAAATCAATTCTTCTGCTGCTGATTTGCTTATTCTGCCTCCCAAAGATCGCAGTAAGGCTCGGCTCACATTTATCCTGCGCTCTGCACTGAGAGCTTGCTCCAGCGTTTCAGTGTAAATCCCTTAAACACGTGATTCAGACACCAAACCCTCTGTGGAAGATTCCCTATAATAAGGCAGATGGAGGCACTGTTGATGCTATCTGTCCTATGATCCGTCGTTTTCCATCCTTTTTAAAGCATGCATAAAAGCACGGTTGGCCACAGTTTTGTGCATTTATGAAAACAAGAACACCACCGAACAGAGGCCAGATGTAGTCCAGAGTAATTCTGCTGCCTCATTTTAGTGAATTGACCCGTTAGGGGTTTTATCTGAATCAAGTCATTTGGAGATTTAGATGGAAAACCCAATTTAAGCGCTCAGCGTAAAGCGCGGGATAAATGTGATCAAAATGTTATATGAAATATTCCCAATAAAAGTTTTTACTCACTCTACAAGATGGCAAGATCCCGCACAAATCCATCATCTGGAAAAATTGGGGGCTTGAATGTTACTGGTAGCACGAAGGCTCTGGAAAAGCTCTATGGCTCCCCGCCCCCCAAAAGAAATCCAGTGAATTCTGCACTCCCAAATCCAAATATCCTCCTTCCTTCTGAGCCTCAGTGTGCTTAAATCACATTTAGTATCAACATGTTTGACATTTCTGTAGCAATGAGAGCTTGCTTAATTTACAGGGTACAGGGTCTAAAAAGCACAAGCTGGGCATAATGTACTGGCACTACAATGTACTGGGCACTAAAACGTACTGTAGTGATGGACGAATCTGTGTATGCTCAGGTCTGGCGGGTTCGGCTGAACAGTTCAAAAAAAATTTGGTTTGGGTACCTGATCTCGAACCCGGGTCCCATTCAGATGAATCGGGGCCCGAACACCCATTGAGTACCACACTGTCATCTGCCTGACAGCAAATCCTGGCTGGGTCAAGCCGATGAAGTCTTTGGATGGGACGGGACAAGTGGTATGCAGGCGGATGGTCATGGGAATGATGGTTTATTTGAATCTATTAAGAAATTACTCGTTAAACGAACGAAGATCTGGTGGAGTAGAATATTTTTAGAGAAATATATCGTGAAAAATATGATTCCGAGGGGCCTACGGGTCCGTATTCTACCCACTTTTCCCATTGAGGACGCCAAATTTGTGTCGAGTTGGGAGGAGGCATGTGGGACATGTTCTCTGGCATTAATGAAATTACTGATTAACCACAATTTGAAATCTATTAGTGGTTTGGATAAGGAGATTGATCAGGCCTTGGTAGATCTCCGGGCTGGCTGTTCAGTGGAACAATTGAAATTGTACGAGGATAATCTTGAAAAATCAGTGGATACTGTGGTGAAGAAAATCAATGACACACAGGCCTCAAAATTCAACAGGGACATTAAAGATTATCAAGACAAAATTGTGTATCAATGGAAAAGACATGCCGGCAATTTATCAGTAGGACATCGCAGTGTTTCTAACACTTCGATTTCGTCACTTAGTACTCAGTCTGGAGCTTCCACTGCTTCCATGGTTACCCGAACTAGGGCTAATTATGGGCGAACAAGAAATCACAACTTTCACCCATACAAAAGACAGAAGTATCGTTCACCTGAAGGCCCAAGTAGGGATAACAAGGTAATCAATCTCAGTGACTACGTGCTCACTAGAGCCGATTGTGATTTGCTATATAAAGGTCTGTCATTCTCACCTATGGCGGGTTTTGACAGATTTACAGCTATTAAAGATCTGCACATCTTTGCCAGATCTTTACTTTTTAAACGTTTTTTCTTCGATAACAAGAATAAATTGTTTCCTACAGAAAAAGAACAGTCGGCCCTGAGAATCCTTGAGAAGTTGGCGGAGGAACATTCATCCATCGAGGGAGGCAAGATTCCTCCGTTTTTGAGGGTACGCTCCAAGAAGTTCCCCCCCTTTCAAACTGTGGTGTCATTGACCTTTTTGTTAAAGTTGTCAGTAATGAATTTCTTAAGATACCACAGTATATACAGAGGGACAACCTTACTGGGGAGGAGAGGAAACGTTTGAGTTATCTAAAGAGTCTCCCTGACATTGTGATAAAGCCGGCGGACAAGGGGGGAAACATCGTACTATAGCCCAAACAAATGTATGAAAAGGAAGCCATGCGTCAGCTCTCTAACACTACGTGTTATAAGAAACTGACTTTTAACCCCTTGTCCGCCTACTCTACACAGTTGAAGGGGATCCTTACAAGAGCCAGGGATGCCGACATTATTTCGGGGGAACTCTTCACTGCATTAATAGTAGTTGAACCCATGATACCAACGTTCTATCTCCTCCCTAAGACTCATAAAAACATACAGTGCCCCCGGGTAGACCCATAGTCTCGGGGCGGGGGGGCTACTTGGAGTGTATCAGTCAGTGCTTGGATTCCCTCTTCCAACCGCTTGTGGAGGATTTGCCATCCTACCTCAGGGATACAAATCAACTGCTACGTAAAATGGACGGTCTTACTTTGGAGGATGATACATTTCTGGTCACTATGGACGTGGAATCGTTGTATACAAACATCCGCCATAGTGACGGATTACGTGCAGTTGATTTCTTTCTATCCACATCCAATTTTTCCCTGTGTTTTAGGACTCTCATGTTGGAAATTTTAGAATTTGCCCTCACGCATAACTTCTTTACGTTCAGGGGGTCTTTCTTCCTGCAGCTCCAAGGGACAGCGATGGGGGCGGCCTTCGCGCCCTCGTACGCCAATCTGTTCCTGGGGCTGTAGGAGAGAGACCTCCTGATGTCAGATCGACTGTCATCTATGGAGCGCGTCCCTCTTTGGACGCGCTACATAGATGACATTTTATTGATCTGGCAGGTGGATACAGGGTCATTAGAAAAGTTCATCTTAGAATTAAATGGGAATGGCCTCAACATTCATCTCACTGCCTCGTATGATCAAGACAGGATAGAGTTCTTGGATGTTCTGTCGAGGAGGGGTCCTGAAGGGATTATACAGACCACTATTTACAGAAAGCCTACTGCCACAAACATGTTCCTGCATGCATCCTCCTTACACCCGACACACATGGTACGTTTTGTACCGGTAGGCCAGTTTTTACGCCTCAGACGCCTATGTTCAACAGAAGAGGAGTTTGAAACTCAAGCAAAGGACCTGAGGGGTCGTTTTGCGGAAAGGGGATATAGCAACAGGTCAATTAAGAGGGCCTATTTACGGGCCAAATATAGCAATAGAGATACTCTTCTGTACAAAATTGACGATGAGGTGAAGAAACCAGAGGTAGCGAGATTTATTACCACCTTTAATGCCCGGTCTGACCAGGTACGTGGTATTTTGAATAAATCCTGGAACATCCTGCAAACTGACCCCATTTTAGCAAGGATCATCCCAGAAAAACCACAAATTACCTTTAGGAGAGCTAGGAATCTACGAGACCATCTTGTACGTAGTCAATACGTTGGGGACCCACCTAAGACCTTTTTGGATAATTTTACCCGTAGCAATAAAGGTGGCAGTGCGGCCTGTGGTCATTGTGTGGCGTGTGTTAATATGATCAAGGATAACAAGTTTACGGATTCTACAGGGCAGAAACAATTTAAGATTGAGAAAAATATCAATTGCCTATCCCGTAATGTGATATATTATGCCACATGCCCATGCTCCCTGATCTATGTAGGTCTTACGACCAGACAACTGAAGGTCAGGATCAGGGAGCATGTGCTGGACATACAGGCCGCGGCCAATGAGGATGAGGTGCACTTTCTGAAGACTCTACCGAGACACTTCAAGTTACACCATAATTGCGACAGCAGTGGCCTTACATTTAAGGGCATTGACATGATAGATATGGGGATTCGGGGTGGAAAGATCTCCCAACGCCTAGCTCAAAAAGAAACGCGTTGGATCTGGACGCTAAATACGGTGCATCCCAATGGATTAAACGAAAGTCTGTCTTATGTTCCATTCTTATGATTTCAGTCTCGTGTTTTGGGACTGTGCTTTGGTATACTATGGTGCGGTAGTTTTTATGCATTAGTTTTAATTTTGTTTTCTTTTAGTTTATTATTAGGGTCGGGTGTACGGGGTCGTTTTGGGACACAAATCTATTGCTCCTGGCTATAAAGAAGGAATCTTATGGCACTCACGGATGAATTTGGAGAAGAGTTTCGACTATACCCATTCTGGACATTAGTTGTGGCCCATAGACGTCCAGGAGATGGATGATGTGCTCGTCGGCTCTCCTTTTTGAAGACTCCGTGTGGATTGTTAATGATATGGACTTTTATACATGAAGTTTGTTCTTTCTTTATATTCATCTCTGATATGGTTTTCCTTGTTTCTCCTTTCCTTTCCCTTTTCCCTTCCCCCCCCCTTCCTTTTCCCCCCCTTCCCCTCCTTCGGCGTTATTTGCCACATATATATATATATATATATATATATGTGTGGAATATATTGAGCCAATAAAGTAATTTATTTTTGGCCATTCTTTATGGTATTATATGTTTACATGGATCCTATAAAGTTTTATCTAACATCATATTGTGGCCAGTACATACTGTATATCTATAAGGGCAATACATATATTCAATATAATTGTAATATCATATTTTGGCCAGTATATATCTATAATGGTAATATGAATATTTAATAAAATTGCAATCATGGCCAGTTATTGCATTATACATGGTGACATAAGACACCTACATATGTAGCACCATGGATTTTCTATGGTGATTTTCTATGGTGTTTTTCCCTCCCCCCTCCCTCTCCCCTCTCCCCCCTCCCCCCTTCCCCCCCCCCTTTCTCTTTCCCTTATTAGGGTATTACCAGGAAGATCCTCTGACAGAGGATTATTTGTCATTAATATTACAAGGAGAGAGTTATGATAAACTAATAATCTCTAGTATATGTATGATGTCATGTATTGGTATGTCTGGAACATTTTAACTTTGCCCTCTGTCACCTATTCCCCCTATTCCCCTCCCTATTTTAATTCATTATGTGGTGTTGTCTGTCTGTATTCGCCCCGTTGTGGGTTCGTCTTTCACTTGCCCCATTGTAATATGGCCGCCGGGGTTCACAAGTGCCACGCATGCGCGCCTACTGCTCCTTCTGTGTGACGTGCCCAGCCAGTGTCGGGTGCCGGATCACGTGGGCCCTCGTGTTTCCGGCCGCGTCAGTGGTGGGAGGTACCCCTGCAGTGGAACGGCGAGCGGCGTGTCCGCGGCACTTCCGGTGGGCACACATAAAAGTGTGCACCATGTATTTACCGTTCACGCCCCCTGAGGAAGGAGCCCTAGAGCTCCGAAACGCGCGTCGGGGAGACGAGCAGTCCGCCCGGTCATCCTGAACCTTTCAGTGAGGTAATACTTTTGCGGGGAAGTAACCCTTCCAGGGTAGGTTGTGTGCATGTTCGACAGTGCTGGGAATCTCCCCTCTATTCCCAAAAGTGTGCTCCAGCAATATAGTTGATTCTGCTTTGTGGCAGTATGTGAGTGGGATCTGATTGCTTGATCTATAGAGCACATATGGGTAATAGATAAGGGCACTATTTTTTCTATTATAGTTATTGTTATATATGGATTTAACATGCGCAGTCAGTCCAATACATAGGACAGCCTATTTTTACCCCCTAATCATTGGTAAAGTCCTTTTAGGCGTGCTATTTACCTCCTCATTCTCTGAAATTTTGAATATAAGTAATGGTTTATTTTGTAACTGGGTTTGACTGTGGCTGGACTGCTCGTTTTGCACTTTTTGCACTATTTGCACTTTGGTTGCTATTTGCACATGTCCTCCAGTTGTCCTTTTTTGTCCATTATCTAATAAAGACGTTTAATACTTTAATATTATGGATCTATGGTCGCATCTTTTTCTGTGGTTTTCCACATTCCTCACATTATAAGTTTTAGCGATTGATCCTTGATGGTCCGGTTTCTGCTGCACCTGTGTGTCAACTTATGACATACAGGATGCAACGCTATACCGTTGCTATTGTGTTCTGACAGCACAGAAAACACTGGCTCTGATCGGTGGTAAGATCATTGCCGCCAGTCAGAGAGATGCAGTTTCCACACTGTCGTATAGATGAAAAAAAAAAAAAAAATTGAGCTTGGTTTGAGTTGGTATACATGCAGCATATAAACGCATGTTCACATTGGCCATAAAGCATACAAAACCTACAAAAGACAAAATTAGAAAAACCCTGCTGTAATTAAATAAATAAAAAGCAAAAGTGCATTTAAGTAATACAGAGTCCTTAGTAATACTGTATTTGATCAAATATAGCATAATAATAATAATAATAATAATAATAATCTTTATTTATATAGCGCCAACATATTCCGCAGCGCTTTACAGTTGAACAGTTTCAAACACAACAGTCATAAGTAACAACGTTAACAATACAATAATTAAAGCGAAATAAGACGACCCTGCTCGTGGAGCTTACAATCTACAATGAGGTGGGGGGGATACAAAGCACAGGTTTGTATTTACAATGATGTATTTACAATGACGGTCCAGCCATCTTCAGGGGGTGGGGGTTAGATGGAGATAGTGAATGGGCTACACACACACAAACATGACTTTGATTACTGAATGTGATAGGCCGCTCTGAACAAATGTGTTTTGAGCGAGCGCCTAAAACTATGCAAATTGTGGATGGTCCTAATATTTTGGGGTAGAGCATTCCAGAGGATTGGCGCAGCACGGGAGAAGTCTTGGAGTCGGGAGTGGGAGGTACGGATTAGGGCAGAGGTTAGTCGAAAGTCATTTGCAGAGCGCAGCGGTCGGTTAGGCCGATAGACAGAAATGAGGGAGGAGATGTAAGGGGGTGCCGCACTGTGGAGAGCTTTGTGGGTGAGAACAAGTACTTTGAATTGTACCCTGTAATGAATTGGCAGCCAGTATAACGACTGGCGAAGTGCGGACGCGTCTGAGAAACGATTAGCCAGATGGACAACCCTGGCTGCTGCATTAAGGATAGACTGGAGAGGGGAGAGTCGAGTGAGAGGGAGGCCAATTAATAGAGCATTACAGTAGTCTAGGCGGGAGTGGATCAGGGCGACAGTGAGAGTTTTTGTTGTTTCCATGGTGAGAAAAGGGCGGATTCTAGAGATGCTCTTTAGGTGTAAGCGGCATGAGCGGGCAAGAGATTGTATATGGGAGGTGAAGGAGAGATCGGAGTCGAACATAACACCCAGACAGCGCACCTGCTGTCGGGGTGTTATTATGGTGCCACCCACAGAGAGGGAAATGTCAGATTTAGGGAGGTTAGTAGATGGTGGGAGCAGAAGAAGTTCAGTTTTGGAGAGGTTGAGTTTCAGATAGAGAGCAGACATGATGTTGGAGACTGCAGACAGACAGTCAGTGGCGTTCTGTAGTACAGCGGAGGTAAGGTCAGGGGATGATGTGTACAGTTGTGTGTCATCAGCATAAAGATGGTACTGAAAGACAAATCTGCTGATGGTCTGTCCAATTGGGGCTGTATAGAGAGAGAAGAGAAGGGGGCCAAGGACTGAGCCCTGAGGTACCCCAACAGTGAGAGGAAGAGGAGATGAAGTGGAGCCAGAAAACAGAACACTGAAGGAGCGGTCGGAAAGATAGGAGGAGAACCAGGAAAGAGCAGTGTCCTTAATGCCTAGTGACTGGAGCCTAGAGAGTAGGAGAGGATGGTCAACAGTGTCGAAAGCTGCAGAAAGGTCGAGAAGAATGAGCAGAGAATGGTCACCATTACGTTTTGCTGTCAGAAGGTCATTGGTCACTTTGATGAGTGCAGTTTCTGTCGAATGTAGGGGGCGGAAACCGGACTGTGAAGGGTCTAGGAGGGAGTGAGTGGAGAGGTAACGGGTAAGGCGTGAGTATATCAGGCGCTCCAAGAGTTTAGAGATGAAGGGGAGATTGGAGACTGGTCTGTAGTTGTTTGTGCAGGATGGGTCAAGGGTGGGTTTCTTTAGTAATGGAGTAATGATAGAGTGTTTGAAGGAGGAGGGGAAAATGCCAGAGGAGAGGGAGAGATTAAAGATTGTAGTTAGGTGAGTTGTGACGACTGGGGAGAGAGACTGGAGGAGATGTGAGGGAATGGGGTCGGTTGTGCATGTAGTTGGACGAGAAGAGGAGAGGAGCCTGGAGACTTCTTCTTCTGTGATGGGAGCAAATGTGGAGAGTGAGCCAGGGGAAATGCAGGGAGGGATGGGAGTCACTGAACTTGGTGATTGGGAGCGGATTTCCTGACGGATATTGTCTATTTTCTCTATAAAGTGGGAGGCCAGGTCATCAGCGCAAATGTCTGTGATAGGGGCTTGTGCTTTTGGCCTGAGGAGGGAGTGAAAGGTGTCAAAAAGTTTCTTGGGGTTGTTGGATAGTGAGGAGATCAGGGTGGTGAAGTAGGTCTGTTTGGCGAGGTGAAGGGCAGAGTTATATGTCCTTAACATAAATTTGAAGTGTATGAAGTCTTCTGGTGTGTGTGTTTTCCTCCATAAGCGTTCAGCACACCTAGAGCATCGCTGGAGAAATCGGGTTTGCGATGTGAGCCAGGGCTGTTTCACTCTGTGTTTGGAGGTTCTGAGGGTGAGGGGAGCTACTTGGTCAAGGGTGCTTCTAAGAGTGTCATTGAAGTGATGTACAGCCAGATCAGGACAGGACAAAGAAGAGATTGGGGACAATGATGAGTGTAGGGAGTCTGAAAGTGTATGAGGGTTAATGGCTTGTAGATTTCTGACTGAATGGTAGGTAGGAGGGTGCTGGGGTGAGTGAGGATTTGTGAGTGTAAAGGAGAGAATGTTGTGGTCAGAGAGGGGAAGCGGTGAGTTATCTAGGTAGGAGATTGAGCAGAGCCGGGCGAAAACCAGGTCCAGGGTGTTACCGTCTTTGTGTGTTTCAGAGGTTGAGAGCTGAGAGAAGCCTAGAGAAGTGGTTAGTGATAGAAGCTGGGATGCAGATGTGGAAGTGGGGCTGTTAATGGGGATGTTGAAGTCTCCCAGGATAAGGGTTGGTAGTTCTGAGGACATGAAGTGCGGCAGCCAGGCAGAGAAATGGTCCAGGAAGTGGGTGGGTGAGCCTGGGGGCCGGTATATGACCGCTACTCTGAGGGAGAGGGGACGAAAGAGCCTGATGGTGTGGACTTCAAAAGAAGGGAATGAGAGTGATGGAACTGAGGGGATGACCTGGAAAGTGCATTGTGGGGACAGGAGTATGCCGACTCCACCACCAGGTCTATTTGTCGGTCTCGGGGAATGGGAGAATTGTAAGTCACCATGGGAAATGGCAGCAGGAGAGACAGTGTCAGAATCCTGAATCCAGGTTTCCATGAGGGCCAACAAATTCAGAGAGTTTTTCAGAAAGTAATTGTGTAGGAAAGGAAGCTTGTTGCATACAGACCGTGGATTCCAAAGGGCACAATTGAAAGAAGGAGCATAAAATCCGTCCGTCCCACCATCGACAAGGTGACTATGTGGTCGCGGCCGTCCTACACTGTCTAATATTAAAAATCTTATCATGTGTCAAAGTTGACGACAGATAAGGGCAGACAAGGACCGGGTCCCAACCAGTGGACACCAGTCAGGGGAAGCCTTGAAATACAATTTCCAGCTCAAGAGAGGGAGTCCACACACCAGCTTGCACAGAATGCAAAAATGCAAAGAAAAAAACACAAAAATTGACCTTGGTTTGAGTTGGTATACATGCAGCATATAACAGCATGTTCACATAATGTTTTGGGTTGCCATAATTATTTAAAAAGAGAAAACATAGTAGTTTGACAATAAATGGCTTCACTCAACCACTAACCATGAGTGGAGAAAAAGTTTTGATATTATCATTCATATTCTCTGAAAAAAGGCCAAAAAAGCAAAAATTCTGTTGGGGTATGTAAACTTTTGAGCACAACTGTATACTATTGAGAACATGGTAAGTCATATAAGGGGGAAAGATGAAAACCATAATTAAGTAATGGGGTGGACTTTACAATCCCCATTTAAACCCATTGGTTTAAGGGTATTTAATTCATAAATCCATTTTAGTTCCAACGCCAAGGTCTCCACGCCGTATTTTTTAATAAATTAAATAAATAATTTAAAAAAGGTGTGAAGTCCGCCCTCATTTTTGACACCCAGCCAATTTAAAGCAGACAACTGAGGGCTAGTATTCTCAGACTGGGAAAGGGCCATGGATATTGGCTCTCCTCAGCCTAAAAATGTCAGCCCGCAGCCTTCCCAGAAAAGGCGCATCTATTAGTTGCGCCAATTCTGGCACTTTGCCTGACTCTTCCCACTTGCCCTGGTGCAGTGACACGTGGGGTAATATTTGTGGGGTTGATGTCAGCTTTGTAATGTCAGATAACATCAAGCCAAGAGGTTAGTTTTGGAGAAGTGTCTATTAGACACCCCCATTGTCAGGAAAATATTAATTATTTCCTATTGTCCTAGGTTCCCATAGAGGACTTCCTGCTGCCCCACCCCCATTTGGTTTGTGTATTGTAACACTAAGCTTCACATGCAGCCACATGGCTGCAACCCCCTCTCTGTTTCCCTCTGTGAAATGCTGCTCCCTTTCCCCTGCCTCTCTCTCCTTTGCAATGTCCACCTGCCCCCTCCCTTCAGATAAACGATCTCTGTGTAATGTGAGATGATGATCTGCAAGCTCTAGCAAAGAGTAAAGTTTCCTTTCAGAATTCCTTTGTCAATCAGGCTTAATATTCCAGGTTGAATTTCATAACACTTGATAATCCTAGAGAAAGGAAAAGTAGATTTCCAGGACTAGGGTAATTGGGGCTATGCATGGCAATGTTTTGCAGCCTTTAGGGCCATCAGAAACCTGGGAAATGAGGTTCTGCCTCCAGTAACACACAGACATGCCATATTTGGTCTCAAAAGAATGGTCACTTTGCAAGGGAAAATGTAATGCCCCTAACGCCACCCAGTGAGCTTTCCAGCCAAAGATATGGAAGATATGAGTTTTTAATAATTATTCAAAAGGGGCATACGTCCTTTAACCTAGCCCACCAGTGAGGTCAGCAAGGGAAGGGTCCCTAGGTTTGTGGGCAAAGCATAAAACCATCCTAGGATCTTCCTTCAGTGTAACTGTCCTATTAAATACAATCTTGTCTTCAATGGTGTCTGGATCCACAGAGAAATACCCCAATCTTTCAAACTGTAATTTGTCCAGAGACTTGCAGTTCTTCACAGACTAGTCCACGAGTGCATCTGGGATGACAGTCAAGGAGTTAGGATTTAAGTCACTTTAGAATCCACCAGGAACTTCAGACGGATCTTCAAGACTCTTGTGCTGGAATAGGCGGTCATAGAGACACACTTCACACACCAGCGGGTTGGACACCCAGTGGATGAAAGCTTTGGGCTTCTCAGCTATGTTAGATTTTGTGCAGGTGACCTCCAGCTCCAACACTTTACCATTTCCATCCTTTATGACGTTCTTTACAGAGATGACGCACCTGGCGTGTCTCAGGCCGACTGGCTGCTCTGGGGTCAGCAGCTTATATCCCTTCTCCATCACCTCCCTGAAATCCATCTGCTCGATATAGATGGTGGAGGAGTACGGCACTGTGTGGAAACCTTTAGATTCATCTACTGGGAAATTTGGCACTTTGACATCTAATAACTGGTCACCAGGGAAGTTTATGATTCTGATTTTCAGGGGTTCCAGCACAGCCATGACTCAGGGGGGTGTCTCATGCAGGACCTTTCAGACACAGGATTCCAGTAGGTGAGGCTCCATTGTAGTCTGAGCAACTGTTACACCGACCCTTGCAAAGAAATTATTTATTGCTTCAGGTGGGTATCCTCTCCGCCTCAAAACTATTAGCGTGATGAGACAAGGATCATCCTAGTCCCTGACAGCTCCCGTTTCCACAAGTTTAATAATTTTCCTCTTTGACACCACTGCATAGTGAAGGTTCAGACGTCTGTATTCCCACTGCAGCAGGCAGTGCACATCCAGCGCGTTATACAGCCAGAAGCATGATGATTGCCTGGCCTGGAACTCTTTGGTGCAAAGAGAATGTGTGATATGTTCTTTGGAGCCACATAGACAATGAGTATAGTCTTATAGTCTTTTTCTGGGTTGGTGTCATAATAGCGCAGAAAACATTTGCCACCATTTGCCTTTGCATATCCAATATTGAAATTGATGGCCTTGGACGTGATCAATGTGCAGAATGCCGTTTGGCTCAGGAGGAAATCTTGTTCTCACCTGCCCCCCGGTGATCTCCAGGCGTTTTTTCAGCAAATCCATAGTTTTTGGCATTACACCATATCCTTCCTTCTTGTAATTTTCACCAGGTTTGTGGAATTTCAAGGCCTCTTCTCTTAGGTGCTCCATCAGAGATGCAGATTCTAGCTTTGCCTCACCATTTGCGGCTTCATCGGTTTTTTCTCAGACTCCACAACTTTCTGCTTCGCTGCCTTGGGTCTCTTTTCTAGATCAGCTTCTGTCTTTGGACCAGGTAAGTGCAGAAGCTGCATGTCTACTTCATTCTTAATGATTTTTCCATTGACCCACTTCAGGCTGTTCTTAGCCTCCCCATTAGTAAACCTATGTTAAAACTATAGCGATCGGCCAACAGCTGCTCTTTATATTTCTGTATAACAGTTTCAACCATTTCTTCTATCGATGGGGTTCATGGGATGACTCTTCACATAGTCCAAGGCGGCAGTCAACAGCAGATCTGTGGAGATTTTCTTATTGATGACGTATCCAACAAGAAACCACAGTATCTTGGTGTCCTTGAGGCGAGTGGACACATTGTAAATGAGAGTACTGATGACCTTGTCGATGGATTGTCCAAACACAGCCTGGGCCGGGAGCATGGCTTCCCGCAGCACCGTGTTCAGCACCTCATTCCTCAGTGTCTCCTTCGCCTTCTGCTCACTGAGCCCAATAGACGTGAACAGAAACAACGTGTTGGCCGCCATGTTGGAACTGGGAGAAAGTAAGAGCCCCTTTTATTTCTAACTGTCTGTACATATTGTATTTTGCCTCCAATTGTAATATCTTTTGTATTTTTGTAAACACTGCAAATATTTTCTGGAGTAAACTTATAAATGTACTATTTTCGTTCTTTTTGCTCTATGATTGAACCGTCACGTTTTCCACACAAAAACCCGCTACTTTGGGTTGGTTCCTGACGCAATATAGGCATTTGTATCAAACGAGATGGTGGCAGCGTGGTGTCCTGGTGTGATTGGAACCCTGGCAGGGACGGATCAGAGGTTTATGTGTGTATTCCTGGCTTGGGACTGGTGATACACATACCGCCCTCACTGCAGAGTGCCTGATAGCCAGTACGTGACAAGGCAGCCTTTCTGCTGACTACTTATCCTAGTTGCAGTTCCCTGTCTGACCTGAGGGTAAGGGGGGGCACCAGAGAGCTGCAAGTTCCTAACTGGAACTGAGAGACAAAAAGTCGGGTTATCCTGACATCCATTATTAACCCCATAGTCTTATTGTAAAAAATACACAGCAAGAATATAGTCAGTTAATTGAAAGGCGCAGACTTCTTTATTTTAAGTAAAAACTCACCATCCTTTTACCAATTTCTTCATAAAGAAATAAAAAAGCAAAGCTTTAGTCACCTTTCCACTATCAATTGATGCCCAAATCCCACTGTAAAAAACAAAAAATAATTAAACACCATATTCCTCACCTGTCCGCCAATAATCTGATAATCTATTAATGCCCATTTCCAATGAAGATCCGGATGATTTACAGTGCTGTCACATCAGTGATTCTCCACACCAGCTAGAACACACTGAGAGTGAGAAAGATCACCGGAGTTCATAGCTTATGAACCCTGGTCACCTCACTTATGGCACTGCTTGCATTGTGAAAATTCTCAGACAGCGAGCAATGACGTAAATGAAGTGACCAGGGTTCATCAGCTATGATCTCCGGTGACCTTGCTAACATCAGTGCTACAAACTGCAGGAGTGTACTCACATGCCTGTCTCAGAGTGTTCCAGTTGACGTGGAGACAAACGTCAGACAGGTGAGGGATATGGTTGTTTATTTTTTTATTCTCTTACAGGGGACATGGGCATCAGTGAATTAGGCGTAAATGTGAGTATAACTATGCTTTTTTAGTTTTATTTCAAATAAAGAAGTCTGTGTCATTTCAATTAAAGGATTTTATTCTGGCTGTGTTTTTTTTTTTTTTTTACAAACTATGGGCTTATTATTGGGGGCATCTTATAGATGCATCTCCATTACTAAACCCCAGCCTTGATGTCAGAGGTCATAAAACAGCTGATATCAACCCCACAAATATTATCACACTTCCCAACGCTCTAGGGCAAGTGAGAAATGCTGTGCAAAGTGCCAGAATTGGCGCATCTAATAGATGTGCTTTTTCTGGAGCTGCTGCAGGCTGCTATTGTTAGGCTGGGGAGGCTAATATCCATAGCCCATTACCAGTCTGAGAATACCAGCCCCCCAGCTATCTGCTTTAGCTTGGCTGGTTGTCAAATATAGGCAGAACCCACTCTGTTTTTTAATCATTTATTTAAAAAATTAAAAAACGGCGAGGGACACGTCTATTATTTAAACCAGCCATAATAAAGATGACAGCTGAGGGTTGCAGCAAACAAATGTTGGTTTTGCGTTCGCTAGTTATCAAAAATAGAAGAGACCCCACGTTATTTTTTTAAAAAAAATATTTATTTATAGCACAGGTGCCTGCTCTCACTTTTATCAGTGACAGCAGGTGTACGCTGATGAGAGTAGTACTCTCTCATCAGCTGACACCTGTGACTGGCCATAACCTTTTTACCACCAGTAACAGCAACTGGCTCATGTTGTCATCTGACAGTATGGGAACCACAGCTCTCTGACCAGTGGTAACTAACCTACCGTCAGTGAATAATGGGGGAATTTAATGGCAGTTTACTTACCTCCTGAAAAATGTCTAGCTGTAACAGGACCTAGCTCAGCAGGAGGGCCCAGCCTTCTTTGCTTCTGAGAAGAAATTCACACCTCAATCAACTAACAGTCTCCAAGATCCTACAGGAAGACCCCCTGAGGAGACCATGCAATCTAAATACTTTGTTGAGTCAGGTATGATTTCATAAGGAGAATATAGATTCCTCATATATCCTAGCCACACACTGGTTACATTTTTGAGATCTCTGGAATGGACGGAACGCCTTTCAGGGTCTCAATCTGTTCTAGCACCCCAGGGTGGGAGCAACATAGAATGGCTAGTAGAAGCTAGGTAGCAATGCTGTGTTTGTTCTCCAAGCGTAACAGGGCCCCGGCCCTTTAACCTTCAGTTGAGAAGTTATGATCTTTCATAGGTTTTGAGAGATGTATCTACAAATCTCCAGAGGAAGGGGATAAGGACCCTCCCTGTATGACAGCATAGGAACCACAGCGCTCTGATCCTCTGTAACAATCTTACCGTTAATTAGAGCCCATGATGACAGTGTGACAAACAATGGATGTTTTGGCCCCCATTCATCTGAATGGGGTCCAAGTTTGGGTTCGAGTTCAGATACCATTCTGGTACCCGAAAAAAACTTTTTTTTACATGGTCGGTGGAACCCGCCGGACCCGAACATCCACGTTTTTCACTAGTAAGGCATTAAGTTTTTATTTTATGTTACATTCTACATTTATTATGCTCTGGAGTCTGAAGATACCACAGAACATAATAAGGAACATTCAATTAGCACCAAATAACTTCCCTGCAAAATGCCCTCAATTGGGCAAATTTCATCATCTCTAGTCAGCACTGAAAATATAAAGCTTTGAAACCACATGAAAACTATACTGGATGTACATTGGGGGCATATCAGTGTACTTCAAGTGCATTAACATATTCCCAATACAATTCCAACCAAATATTCCTGTCTTCAAAACTCGATGCCTCAGCGGGGGCATGAGGGGCCCGACGACGCCTTTACAAACTTTAACTAGATGTGTGTCATCTGACGCACATTCAGCGGAAGTGTTTTTTTTGGCTCAGAGACCCTGAAGGGTCCGTGTGCAGCAATATATGTCTACTACGTCTGAGTGTTCACCTAAAGTAGGTGTACACGCTTGAAAATGTTGCACGGCAGAATGTATGTTCGCTCTGTTGGCACCTTTTTAGCCTATGGTCCGGGCCAGCAAGTGTGTAAGTAAACGGTATGTGAAAGCACACTTTGATTGAATAATACCTGGACATTGTGAGCTGATGTGATACATTTTCTCTTATAGATAACCTATACATATATGGTTGCATGTAGATTTTTCAAGAAAATTGTATTTTCAACACCAAAATGATTAATAGAACATTCTAAGAATTCTGTATTTTGCTATCATCACCTTCAATGATGGTGATGACCAAAGAGATTCAGGAGGGGGTATGGGGACTAGAAAAGGCAGAGCAGACACCTCTTTCATACAGACTGGTTAAAAATAAAAGTTCTCGAGTGCTTGGCAACAAATCAAAGTGTATGATACATTTGCAGTGTTTAAGCTACATAAAACAGCATTAGATAGAAGAAGAGATTGCTGCAGTCTCAAAGTCCCATCAACAACATGACATCCTGGGCTTTACATACGTCAAGTACACACAAGTGAAATGTTGGCATTGACATCGTCTACAAAGGAACAGTCTCATATCCTTCAAAAATGGAATGGATTGGGGAGGACCAGGTGAAAGCTTTTCTTCTTAATGATCTAAAGTATTGATTCATATGCTGATCCTACAGTACTATGAACCTGACTTGTGGGGACACAGAAGGATGAAAGAGAAAACTGGAAGATCTATCCCCAAGCAGAATTCATTATTGCCTGACTAACTCGAGGGGCAGGAATGTATTATTCTACACCACAGACATAAACAATATTACAAGGAGATGGAAGATGGGGGTCACTGATGTCACTGCTTAAGATCAAAACCACAAAAGCAACATAAAAATGTCATTAACTTAATAAGCTGATTGTGAAGAAACAAAGAAGTCTATAAGAATCTTCAAACTATGCACCAAAGGGGTTGCCCATTTCATAAATCTGTTTTTGTTGGTAGGCTCCTTAATCTTAAAATAATCGCTGGAATCTGTAGGAGGAACTTTTCAGGAAGTGTTCAATATCTGGTCAGCTCCCCCTGTCATGAGATGAGGGATTACACATTTATCACTGAAATCAAATGCTGTCAGAGTGACATATTCACTAATAAAGTGAACCTGTCAAGATGCTTTTACTACCTAAAGTAATGTGGGCAGCCATTTTAGTTGCAGACGGGCTCATGGTGTACACCACATGTACACTGACGAGCAAAAGGGTAAAACAATGTTTTGAACTTTTGACTTTCAGGCTTCATACTGTATCTCACCATCCACTACTGCTTCGATCGTGATACTGCCATTATTTTATAGATAACACAGGTCAACGAAAAAAATTTTTTTTTCTGGTGTCCAAAATATTTTAATGAATTTGGGGTATTTTTGGGGTGCTGATTCTGAATATGTCATCAGTTTTGCCAGATTGGCTCAAGTTTTTGAGATTTTTGGTATCTTATTTATAGCACTTGTTGGTAAATGCGACGCATCATCTCATTAATTTCTTTGGATTAGTACTTGAACTGAGCAGTTCTCAATATAGTTTTGTGTTAATTAGTGTTCTAAAAGTTTGTTCATAGCTTGATTTTTGCACTAACTTTATGTTGTTGTCTGTTTTCCAGTGAAAAGCATGAACTCATCATGAAGAAGTTGTCTTAACGATCCAGACTCATTCTGTTACATTTGTGGTGAATATACACTGCCAAAACATAGAAGAAACATAACACACTTCGTAAAAAAAGTGTATTTTGCCTATTTTGGGGTTATGCTTGGGGACCAAGACAAGTTTTGGGCACCACACATAGTGTGCAAAGCATGTATCGAATTATTACGAAAATGGAGCAAAGGACAAAGAAAAAGCTTCAAATTTGGTGTTCCAATGGTGTGGAGAGAGCCAAAAAATCATCATGATGACTGTTATTTCTGTGCAGTGCAAGTGCAAGGATTCAATAAGCATAAGAAACGAAAATGGGAGTAACATGGAATCTGCAAGAAGGCCTGTCCCTCATTGTGAAGATGTGCCTGTACCTGTGTTTACCATAAATAACAGTCATCATGATGATTTTTTGGCTCTCTCCACACCATTGGAACACCAAATTTGAAGCTTTTTCTTTGTCCTTTGCTCCATTTTCGTAATAATTCGATACATGCTTTGCACACTATGTGTGGTGCCCAAAACTTGTCTTGGTCCCCAAGCATAACCCCAAAATAGGCAAAATACACTTTTTTTACGAAGTCTGTTATGTTTCTTCTATGTTTTGGCAGTGTGTATTCACCACAAATGTAACAGAATGAGTCTGGATCGTTAAGACAACTTCTTCTTGATGAGTTCATGCTTTTCACTGGAAAACAGACAACAACATAAAGTTAGTGCAAAAATCAAGCTATGAACAAACTTTTAGAACACTAATTAACACAAAACTATATTGAGAACTGCTCAGTTCAAGTACTAATCCAAAGAAATTAATGAGATGATGCGTCGCATTTACCAACAAGTGCTATAAATAAGATACCAAAAATCTCAAAAACTTGAGCCAATCTGGCAAAACTGATGACATATTCAGAATCAGCACCCCAAAAATACCCTAAATTCGATGAAATATCTTTGGCACCAAAAATGCTGTTGACCAGTGTAATCCATCTGGCTATAGGTACATTAATTTGACTTTCAACAATTTAATATATGATTAGTTGTGCAGATTCTTGTCATGTCACTGCAATGTTTCTGTTCTGCACCTAAAAATCTAAATTTTAATTTGTATTATTTTGTTAGTATTTTGAAAATTATCCTTTGGCTCTCAACACTGCCTGAATCCTTCTGGGCCTGCTCTCAATCAGATTAAAGCATGTCTCTACCAAAAGCCCAGGTCTCTTCTACACGTTCCCGATGTTGGTGTATACTGGTCGAGTAATTGGGTATTTCTAAAGCTTTTTCTTCAACTCTACCCACAAGTGTTTGATTGGGTTAAGGTCTGGGGACTGTGGAGACCAAACCAGCACTTCTATATTATTGTCATTGAACTATTTCATCGCCAATCTCGACATATGGCTCAGGTCGTTGTCCTGCTGGAACACTATTTTGTCCTTTTCATACCCATAGTACGCTGGTGTTCGAAGTAACTCATCTTATAGGATAGTTACATATTTTTCAGCATTGAGACCACCATTATTCCTGGTCAATTGTCCAACACCTATGGCTGTGAAACAACCCCATATAATCAGGCTTCCTCCACCAAACTTGACTGTTCCTTCAATTTCTCAATCTACTCCATTAGCCCCTTTTTCCCTTGTTTCTTCCAGACCCATTTCCATCCGTGATAGCCTAGTCTATTGACTTTCGTCTCATTGCTCCAAATCACCCATTTCTAATCTTCTACTGTCCACTTTTCGTACTTTTTTTGCAAACTCGAGCTGATGCTTCTTATGACGATATTGTAGTCAAGGTTTTGTCGCCTTTTTTTCAGGCCACTACTCCAGACTTGTGTAACGTGTGTTGCACGTTGCTTGCATGGATGTCTGTGACCTCACTAATACGAAGCATACGAGCCACCTCTACTGCCGTGTTTGTTGCGCCAGAACTGAGAGCCCTTGTGATAAGCTGACTTGTTGACTCCGATATTTTGCCTGGCCCTCCACCTCTTGGCTTTTGAATGGATGACGGACTTCATTTCATATTCTTCTAACTGTCATGGCACTCACATGATGCAGTTTTGCAATTTTCTTGGCTGAGAGACCGCTATCGATGAGCTTGATAATGCTGTTTCTCTTTTTTTGGGAAATCTTCTTCATGCCTGCTCCTTGATTCGAACCAGTGACTTTTCATTTGGGAATGAACTTGATAACACACTGAACTACTAGCGAATTTGAGAACGGGCTATAATTTGTAGAATACAGGAAGAAAATATTTTTCCAGGAGCAAAACAGTAACAATGCAGGAACATGACAAAAATCTGCATAACTAACCATGTGCTAAATAAAATAGTAGCAAGTCAAATGTATGTAGGAGATAGCCAAGACAATTGTCTATAAAATGATAGTAGTTTCACATTTGGAGCTGTCATGGATGGTGAGATAAGAAGCCTGAAAGTCAAAAGTTCAATGCATTGTTACTCTTTTTCTCGTCAGTATATATCAGACACTTCTGTGATCAGTCTTACTTTTCTCCCCATGTAGAATATTTTTCTCTGAAAAAGGGAGGGATGTAGAGTGAGGTGCAGCAGCCTTGACTGAGGTGGGAATCCTTTGCACCATGCCACACTACAGGGAAATGGGGGTCCTGGCTTGACATATGTGCTGCTGTTAATGTGGGGAAGGTGACCTGATGGATGGACTTGTCAGGAAGAATAAGGGATGGTTTTTGCAATTTAGACAGATGTTAGTTATGACAGAAGGGAAACAGCTGGGAAAAGTGGAGATTGAGTGCAGTACCTTGGGTTGACCACAAGATGGCAGGGGAGAGCGTGAGTTCAGGACTTGACAGCAGCTTATGGCTAAAGAAACCGTTGGTCATGGGGGGGCGGAGTTACATGGAACCGGGAAGGTTATAAAAAGGACAGGAGGAATCCAGAAAGTTCCAGTCCTGGGAGGAGCTCAAGAGGAGAGGAGTCTGTGACGAAGTGTGTGCTATGTGGAGAGCTTAACTAAGGGGACCGAGGAGAAGGGAATTCAGGTGGGTGGCCCCGACATGAAGAACCGCAGAACGGAACAGACGGGGCCCCGGGGGTACCAAATTGACAACGACCTTTGACTGGTGAAGTGCTGGCGGTGGAAAGGCCTAGGGCAGCCCCAGTAGTTGAGCCGTAAAGAAACGTTACTATGACTGAAGAGAAGTGCAGGTACCCGAGCCTGAATACGGAGAGCTGTGGAAGTGCTGCGGTGAATTGCTGAGGTTGTCAGGGAGACAACCAATAAACTCGGACCTGTTGTACCTAAAATCTGCCTCCGTCTCGTGTCTTTATCATCTGTTTGCGGTGAGCAAGGGACCACCCCCCAGTCCTGCCCACCCTACTACATTTGGCGTAGTCAGCAGGATCGCTGCCGCAAAGACAAGATCTTCAGCGACAAGCCTGCCAGCGTGTACCAGAGGACCCCCCAAGCTGTACGGGGTGAAGAATTTTAATCTCCTTGTGGATTACAATTTGGGACTGAGCTTCGAGGTTCTGGCTGTCAAAAAAAGTGAAACCGGAGCAGAAAAATGGACTGCTAATATGGCGGTGACGCATCAGCGCAGGAAGAAACACAGGAGTTTGAAGCCATAACTGACAATCCAGGACTGTGTCGCATCCGCCCCTGGGGGGGAACAGCTTACATCAGAAGGCAGCCGCCCTCCCATGCTGGCCCTTGGAAAGTGGATGGAGAGGCCGATCAACGTACCACCCCTGAGCAGGAGTGGCCCTGGTGAAGAGACTGGGTGTAGCTGTTTGGCGCCATTGAGCCTCGGAAACTCGGGCGAAATGCGGCGTTGCAGCTGTCGTGACCTCGGACGCCTAGAATGGAGATGGTATCAGGAAGCTGAAGCCCACCGGGAGACCTGTCCCTGGGAGCCAGTCTCAGTGCCCTGTGCCTCCAGCAGGGAGAAATATAATGTGCAGCCGGATACACCGCCTCCGGCAGGTGAATTTCAGAATTACACATATAACCGGATACACCGCCTCCAGCAGGGCGAATTTAAATAATATAACGTGCAGCCGGATACACCGCCTCCAGCAGGCGAATTTCAGAATTACACGTATAACTGGATACACTGCCTCCAGCAGAGCGAATTTAAATAATAAAGGGAAACACCAGGGAAACTGATACAATGGAGGGCCCTGCGATAGGAAACGGGGACGTGGAGACCTCCTGCACTCCCCTGAGTGTCTCTACACTCCTAACGATCCCTCGGCCGGTTCCGCACCGGGCACCGATCAGGAACCTAAAAACCCTAGCACACCCTGCACCTAGCCCTTTCCAGTGAAATGGACGGTGCAGAAACTAATCCCACCACTGCACTGAAACACACAAAAGGAAAGTTACAAAACAGGGGTAACACCACTTAGCTTTGCTCTGTTGCTCTTGCTCCCAGCAACAGAGTCCACCACCAGAATTCAGCTTTCCTCAAGAATAGCTGCTGCTTCACCAAGCTTTGTTAGAGCTGCAAGGAACTCTCTCTAGCTCCTTCCACATCAGGGCTCTGACTGATCTGCCAGGAAGTCTCTCTAGATCCTTCTAGATCTTTCCTCCACCAAGGATGGCTAACATGAGCAATATCACCAACAGTGAAGGAGAGAACAAGACACTTCTATATAGTTAATCCAGAGCAATCACACCTGTTAGTGATAATCACATGCACTAAACTAAAGTAACCAGAGTGCAATGACCCTACCGGCCACCGGGGCAAAACTAGAACTGAAATCACCACAGTGCAATGACCCTAATGGCCACCAGGGGCAAAACTACCTTAAAGCACACAGCTTAAGGAAAAAAAAGGTTACTAGTGCATTTATCTGTCATAATCCAACCTGGATCATGACAGCTGCTGATGGAAGATCTATGGCGATTGGAGGAGCGGTGGGACAACCTGCTGCGATATCGGTGGCATCGCAGACAGAGCCCGCCCCCATGCCCAGCGCAACAGACGGGTCCACGGATCCGGACATCAACCCTCAACCTCCCTGGACATCTCCCGGCTCTACAGTGACTACGACCCTGGATGAGCTCACGGCTCTTGTTGACCATTCTGAGCCGCCTCGCCCGGCGGTGCCGGCGTGGAACCAACCCACGGCCGCCCCTGCCATGCTCTGGTGTCCGGTTGTGGCCTGCTCATCAGAACCTGCCGTCATCACGGGCCCGCCACAGAAAACCGCGGCCTACGGACGAACACCCGCGGCTGCCGTTGTTGCGTCCACAGCCATGGCTGCGGCCTGTTTACCGGAGCCCACGGCCGCCTTAGTTTCAGTTGTGACCGACTCCCCAACTTATCTGAAGATGCCCGTGGCCTCCTCAGTCCCGCCTGTTACTCTGGTGGCGGCCTGTTTCCCCTTATCCGCGGCCGCTTCTGCTCCACCTTCGGCTGCGGCCCGCTCGCCTGACTCTGCGGCCTATACCGGACCATCCGTTTGAGTTGTAGAGATAATTGAAAAGAAAAAGGCCAGAGAGCTGGAGGTGTGGCCGCTACTCCATAAGAAAGGAGAGACTGCCATGTCTGTTCCACAATCATACGGGCGGCTGGTGCACCTGAACAAGGGAAAAGGATATGGTTTCATTCGGGACCTTGCCACCGGCTATAAGATCTACCTAAATGTAGCCTCCGTCCGGAATGAACATGTCCTGTGGGAGGGAGGCTTGGTCTCGTATTATAAGGAACACTGTCCCTGTGGCCTCTACGCCATAGCGGTCATTGCTTACCCTGAGGGGTATGAGCCCCCAAAATAGAGACACTACTGGCATCCCAGAGACTCTACGGCGGTGGAGTCCCCTGTTACGGCAAGACATCGGCCACCAGGAGGTGGCCCGGAGGGCCCATACAATGGACTGCTGGGACTGCAGTACACCGTTGCACAAAGAGGGGACTGTTGCACGTCCCCATAGAAAGCATACCCTCCTCCTGATGTAACAGGAATGCTAGTGGGGATGTTGTTCGTAAAGGAAGGGGGAGCACCCCTGTTCTCATTCTGTGAATATTTTTTTGTTTGTTTGTTTTGTGCTTGCTTTGTTTGTTTGTTTAAAAAGTATTGTTCTAAAAAAATGTATTGCAACAAATATGGTAAAGTGTGTAGTGAATTTGAAATGTTACAGTGTTATTTAAAAAATGTGTGTTCAACAGGTTCTGGGTGCATGCAGTATGACGACCATGATGTATTTTAGAGGACAGGACATCAAGACAGGAAAGTGTAGACAGACCGGGGTACATGAGTCAAGCCCCAGTACCACATACCCCCAGAAGGTTAGGAGAACATTGAAGAGGGTGACAGAAGGGGAGAGCAGTGGGAGGTACACATCCGTAGAGTAGTCTGGATGGACCTAACCCAACCTGAAGGAAATGTCATGGTGGCGTATGCGCTGGCGAGTAAGCCGTGAGCTACTCGGAGCATGATTGCTCCCGGTTTGGTTCAGCCCCCGTGTATCGCGGGTTTGGCTCAGCAACCGGTCTGACAAAAGAAGGTGGGAAAGTTCCAGAACGGAAAAGAAGGAGATAAGATTGTCAGGGACGACAATGGATAAAGGAAGGGGGAATGTGGGGAGGTTGAGCTGACGGACAGGTCTGTCTGTAGTAAGAGACAGAGAGATAGCGCAGTGTACGCTGAGATAATGAGAAAAGGGTGTCATGTGGTAGTTTGACCATTAGAGGGCAGTGGGGAGTATAGGAGAGTGACTGTGTAACTGCCATGGGTCAAGGTAACTGCCATTGGTCAAAGGTTACTGTCAGGCGATAGTGGGCGGAGCTACTGGAACTGGGTGTATAAGAGGTCAGGGAAGGTTCTGGAAGTTCCAGTCAGCCAAGTGAGCTCACTAGAGAGGAGGATCTGATGTGAGGAGGAAAGTGGAAAAAACCTACAGTGAGTAACTTTTTACCCGGGTCTGTGTGTAAAAGTGAATTGTGGACTACTCCTGTGATGAAGTACGGTGGTCATCCGAAAAACGGACAATAAAATCTGAACTGTTGGACACAACCCTCATCTCATTGTCTCATGTCTGCCAGCGCCACAAAGTGGATCACCCCCCAGTCCTGTTGGATCAGCACCACCTAATCGCCTCCCTCAGCCCGACCTTACATTACATTGACGATACATCTCTGCCAACCACATGAGGCCACTCGACACTGCAGACCAGGACCAAATGAGGTACAGTAGATTTGAATTAGGAAGACCCTTAGAGTCCCTAAATAAACTTTTCTGTGTAATCCAGAGGCATCAACTTTATGGTTACACGTGGCAGTACATTATTTCCATTACATATTATACAGCTCTGGCAAAAATTAAGAGACCACTTTGTCTGATTTTTCTCTTTATAGGTATATTTTTGAGTAAAATGTAAATTGTTCTTTTAGTCTACAAACTTCTTACAACATGTCTCCGAATTTCAAAGCAATAAATTTTGTATTTTTTTTTCTGACAAAGAAAAATGGTCAAAATAAAATAAAAACCCCAGTGCTTTCTGAACTCAAATAATGCAAAGAAAACAAGCTCATAATCATTTAGAAACAACAATACTATTTTTTTTAACTCAGGAAGAGTTCTGAAATCAATATTTTGTGGAATAACCATGATTTTATTCACAGCTTTCTTGCGTCTTGGCATGCATGCCACCAGCCTTTCACACTGCTTCTGGAGCAAAAATGTAAGCAGTTCTTCTTTGTTTGATGGCTTGTGACTAGAGTTGAACGAAACGGGTCGAAAAATTTCAAAAGTCGCCGAATTTTGGCAAAGTCGGATTTCATGAAACGAAACCCGACCCTAGGATGAGGTCGGCCACGAGGTCGGCGACTTACGCGCCAAAGTCGCGTTTCAAAAGTTTGTTTTGCGCTCTTTTTCAGCCAATCAGGATCCACGGACACTGTGCGCAACGTGATGACATAGGCACGGGTCACCACCATCTTTCAGAAGGGCATGCAGGTGATTGGCTTGCTTTGGTGGGCGTCACAGGGGGTATAAAAGGGCGTGCACGCCGACCGCCATCTTACTTCTGCCGATCTTAGCATAGGGAGAGGTTGCTGCTGATTCTGCAGGGAGAGCATTAGGCAGGGAAGAAGAAAAAAAAACTGCTTCTGCTGCTAGCGATTGTGCCTGTACAACACACCAGTCACTGTGTGTGCAGTGCAAGGGGAGGCTATATTGTGGTGTATCAGTGGTGTTGGTTGTTGGGCTGCCTTCTAAGGCTTCCTGACAGCTGCATTGCTGTTTACCCACTGCTCTGCAAACTGCTTTTTTAAAAGCAATCCCAATTTTTTTTTTTTGTCCTGCTGAGGTAGTGAGCTGCAAACTGCTTTTTTAAAAGCAATCCCAATTTTTTTTTTTTGTCCTGCTGAGGTACTGAGCGTGCATTTTTTCACACCATACAGCGGTGTACGCTCCTCACACAGTACCGTGTAACGGCTGTTATCACAGCCACAGTGAAGCTATCTGTGTCACTCTGTGAGAATAAGTCGAGGACATGTTCCGTTCTTACAGACCTGCACTCTAGGGAGATTCCTACTCTGCCCAATTCTACATACACCTTGTAGTTTGTGATACACTAGCCAATTTCTGCCTGTGACATAGCGCTGTGATATTCAGTGGGCCTCACACAATCCAAAAGTGTCCAGTGTCCACAAGTGTCTGCAGAAATTCAAAATCTCCCTTATCCTCTAGTCACTTTGGTCACAGCTGTGCCATTGAGCCTGTGAAATAGTGCTCAGATATACAGTGGGCCTCACACAATCCAAAAGTGTCCAGTGTCTGCAGAAATTCAAAATCTCACTTATCCTCTAGTCACTTTGGTCACAGCTGTGCCATCGAGCCTGTGACATAGCGCTCAGATATTCAGTGGGCCTCACACAATCCAAAAGTGTCCAGTGTCCACAAGTGTCTGCAGAAATTCAAAATCTCCCTTATCCTCTAGTCACTTTGGTCACAGCTGTGCCATCGAGCCTGTGACATAGCGCTCAGATATTCAGTGGGCCTCACACAATCCAAAAGTGTCCAGTGTCTGCAGAAATTCAAAATCTCACTTATCCTCTAGTCACTTTGGTCACAGCTGTGCCATGGAGCCTGTGACATAGCGCTCAGATATTCAGTGGGCCTCACACAATCCAAAAGTGTCCAGTGTCTGCAGAAATTCAAAATCTCACTTATACTCTAGTCACTTTGGTCACAGCTGTGCCATCGAGCCTGTGACATAGCGCTCAGATATTCAGTGGGCCTCACACAATCCAAAAGTGTCCAGTGTCTGCAGAAATTCAAAATCTCACTTATCCTCTAGTCACTTTGGTCACAGCTGTGCCATGGAGCCTGTGACATAGCGCTCAGATATTCAGTGGGCCTCACACAATCCAAAAGTGTCCAGTGTCTGCAGAAATTCAAAATCTCACTTATACTCTAGTCACTTTGGTCACAGCTGTGCCATCGAGCCTGTGACATAGCGCTCAGATATTCAGTGGGCCTCACACAACCCAAAAGTGTCCAGTGTCTGCAGAAATTCAAAATCTCACTTATCCTCTAGTCACTATGGTCACAGCTGTGCCATCGAGCCTGTGACATAGCGCTCAGATATTCAGTGGGCCTCACACAATCCAAAAGTGTCCAGTGTCTGCAGAAATTCAAAATCTCACTTATCCTCTAGTCACTTTGGTCACAGCTGTGCCATCGAGCCTGTGACATAGGGCTCAGATATTCAGTGGGCCTCACACAATCCAAAAGTGTCCAGTGTCCACAAGTGTCTGCAGAAATTCAAAATCTCCCTTGTCCTCTAGTAACTTTGGTCACAGCTGTGCCATCGAGCCTGTGACATAGCGCTCAGATATTCAGTGGGCCTCACACAATCCAAAAGTGTCCAGTGTCTGCAGAAATTCAAAATCTCCCTTATCCTCTAGTCACTTTGGTCACAGCTGTGCCATCGAGCCTGTGACATAGCGCTCAGATATTCAGTGGGCCTCACACAATCCAAAAGTGTCCAGTGTCTGCAGAAATTCAAAATCTCCCTTATCCTCTAGTCACTTTGGTCACAGCTGTGCCATCGAGCCTGTGACATAGCGCTCAGATATTCAGTGGGCCTCACACAATCCAAAAGTGTCCAGTGTCTGCAGAAATTCAAAATCTCCCTTATCCTCTAGTCACTTTGGTCACAGCTGTGCCATCGAGCCTGTGACATAGCGCTCAGATATTCAGTGGGCCTCACACAATCCAAAAGTGTCCAGTGTCTGCAGAAATTCAAAATCTCCCTTATCCTCTAGTCACTTTGGTCACAGCTGTGCCATCGAGCCTGTGACATAGCGCTCAGATACTCAGTGGGCCTCACACAATCCAAAAGTGTCCAGTGTCTGCAGAAATTCAAAATCTCCCTTATCCTCTAGTCACTTTGGTCACAGCTGTGCCATCGAGCCTGTGACATATCGCTCATATATTCAGTGGGCCTCACACAATCCAAAAGTGTCCAGTGTCTGCAGAAATTCAAAATCTCACTTATCCTCTAGTCACTTTGGTCACAGCTGTGCCATCGAGCCTGTGACATAGCGCTCAGATATTCAGTGGGCCTCACACAATCCAAAAGTGTCCAGTGTCCACAAGTGTCTGCAGAAATTCAAAATCTCCCTTATCCTCTAGTCACTTTGGTCACAGCTGTGCCATCGAGCCTGTGACATAGCGCTCAGATATTCAGTGGGCCTCACACAATCCAAAAGTGTCCAGTGTCTGCAGAAATTCAAAATCTCCCTTATCCTCTAGTCACTTTGGTCACAGCTGTGCCATCGAGCCTGTGACATAGCGCTCAGATATTCAGTGGGCCTCACACAATCCAAAAGTGTCCAGTGTCCACAACTGTCTGCAGAAATTCAAAATCTCCCTTATCCTTTAGTCACTTTGGTCACAGCTGTGCCATTGAGCCTGTGACATAGCGCTCAGATATTCAGTGGGCCTCACACAATCCAAAAGTGTCCAGTGTCTGCAGAAATTCAAAATCTCCCTTATCCTCTAGTCACTGTGGTCACAGCTGTGCCATCGAGCCTGTGACATAGCGCTCAGATATTCAGTGGGCCTCACACAATCCAAAAGTGTCCAGTGTCTGCAGAAATTCAAAATCTCACTTATCCTCTAGTCACTTTCGTCACAGCTGTGCCATCGAGCCTGTGACATAGCGCTCAGATATTCAGTGGGCCTCACACAATCCAAAAGTGTCCAGTGTCTGCAGAAATTCAAAATCTCCCTTATCCTCTAGTCACTTTGGTCACAGCTGTGCCATCGAGCCTGTGACATAGCGCTCAGATATTCAGTGGGCCTCACACAATCCAAAAGTGTCCAGTGTCCAAAAGTGTGTGCAGAGATTCAAAATCTCCCTTATCCTCTAGTCACTTTTGTCACAGCTGTACCATCGAGCATCCACAGCAGACATCGACATCGCAACAGCTGTTATCTGGCAGGCCCGGAGCACTCCAAAGACAGGTTCCAAAAATCAAAAGAGTTGCTGGACAGCTTGTCCAGAGGGTCAAAACATCACAGCGTGCTAGGCCGCAAAATGTCTGCCAAAGTAGGAAGAGTGCAGTGTGGCACTTTTTTGAACAAAATCCTCATGATCAGGCCAAGGTTATCTGTAAGAAGTGCGCAAAGACCTTTAGCCGAGGGAAAAATCTGAAAAATTTGAATACCAGTTGCATGCTTAGACATTTAAACACCATGCACTTGCAAGCGTGGACACAACACCAAACCTCAAGTGCCACATGTGCAACTGATCACAACGAAGGTAGTCAGCAACGCTGCATTGTTTCCCCCACTGTAAACCCACCGGTTAGCACAGCAGCAAATGTTGAGGTGTCATTGCAAGGCCACAGCAGTCAGGGAATCCCACTGTTATATCAACGAAAGACTGATTCTAGGCCATCAGAAAGAACACCAACTCCATCACCATCATCAACCCTCTCTCAGTCCGCCCTGTCCACCGCTACTTCCACCATATGCAGCTTTCAAGTCCAGCTCACCCTCCCAGACACTATGAGTAGGTCAAGAAAGTACTCAGTCTCTCTTCCGCGTACACTGGGTTTGAACACCCACATTGCCAAACTAATCTCGTTTGAGATGATGCCCTTTCGGTTGGTGGAAAGCGCAGCTTTCCGCGAACTCATGGTCTATGCAGTACCACGCTATGACCTACCCAGTCGCCACTTCTTCTCTCGCAAAGCCATCCCAGCCCTCCACCATCATGTGAAATACCGCATTGTCCATGCACTCAAGCAGTCAGTGAGCGGAAAGGTGCACCTCACAACTGATGCATGGTCCAGTCGGCATGGCCAGGGCCGTTACGTGTCCATCACTGCGCACTGGGTTAATGTGGTGGATGCAGGGTCCACAGGGGACAGCGGTGGTGGGACAGTGCTGCCTAGCCCATGGTATAGGAAACAGTTGGCTGTAGGCGTTCGACCCTCCTCCTCCTCCTCCAGAAGCGAAAGCTCGTCCACAGAGCGCAGTCGTACGAGCACTCCATCTGCAGTTGCCACTGTTGCACACGAGGTGTCCCCCTATTGAGCAGCTAGTGGAAAGCGTCAGCAGGCTGTGTTGCAGATGATGTGTTTGGGCGACAGACACACCGCCGAGGTGCTGGCCGAGTACTTGAAGCGACAAACTGAGTCATGGCTGGGCAGTGTACATCTTGAGGCAGGCAAGGTAGTTAGTGATAACGGCCGTAATTTTGTGGCAGCCATAGCCCTTTCAAAACTCAGCCACATACCTTGCTTGGCTCACACCTTGAACCTGGTGGTGCAGTGCTTCCTCAAAAATTATCCGGAGTTAACAGCCCTGCTCCAGAAGGTGCGAAGACTGTGCGCGCACATCCGCCGGTCACCTGTACACTCCGTTCGTATGCAGAAGCTGCAGCGATTGCTCCTCCTTCCCAACCACCGCCTCATTATCGACATTGCAACAAGGTGGAACTCCACCCTGCACATGGTGGAGTGGCTGTGCGAGCAGAGGCAGGCCATAATGCATTTGTGGGAGGATACACTGCCAGGCACTTTGAGAGCAGACATGGAGTTGACAGGTGTGCAGTGGTCGAAGCTGAAAGACCTCTGTAAAGTCCTTCAGTGTTTTGAGGAATGCACACGACTGGTAAGCGCAGACGACGCCATCCTAAGCATGAGCATCCCACTTATGCGTCTGCTCATGCAAACTTTGACGCACCTTAAGGAACAGGCTTCTGCAGCCAATGTTGATGAGGAGGAAGAGGAGGAGGGAATCCTTGATGACATTCAGCCATTGTCTGCTCAGGGACCTCTCCTGGACGAGGTGGAGGAAGAAGAGGAGGAGGAGGATGATGGGGATGATTACTTAGGGGAGGAGGATGCATCTCGTGGGGCAAGTGAAAATGTTGGCGTGGCAAGGTCTGGTACAGGGTTTGTGCGTGACTGGAGGGATGTGGATTTGCCAGAAAGTGCTCCTCCAACCAGCACTCGCAGTGCATCATTGACACTGGGAACATTGGCCCACATGTCAGATTATGCCTTGCTGATCCTAAAAAGGGACCCCCGCATTGCCAAAATGATGAACGATGACGACTACTGGTTGGCCAGCATCCTGGATCCACGCTATAAAGGCAAATTACAAAACATCATGCCACAGGAGAACCTTGACCTAATATTGGCTAATAAACAAGCAACTCTGGTAAATCGGTTGCTTGAGGCATTCCCAGCACACAGCAGCGGTGATGGTTCTCACACGAGCCGTACGGGCCGGAGGCAGCTTGCCAGAGGTGTTCGTGGTGCACACAGCAGAAGTGGCGTTGGAGACAGGGGTTTCATGACAATGTTGTGGACTGATTTTTCAAGTACCGCTCACACAACTGGTAATACTGCATCGATGGAAAGTGACAGGAGACAGCAGTTGTCAACTATGGTTACAAACTACTTTTCCTCCCATATCGATGTTCTCCCACACAGGTCATTCCCCTTTGACTATTGGGCCGCTAAACTGGACACCTGGCCTGAATTGGCACAATATGCCTTACAGGAGCTCGCTTGCCCAGCTGCAAGTGTGCTATCGGAAAGAGTCTTCAGTGCAGCTGGATCAATCCTGACAGAAAAAAGGACCCGTCTGTCAACCCAAAATGTGGATGATCTAACCTTCATTAAAATGAACCACGCATGGGTTTCCAAGGATTTTGTCCCACCTTCCCCTGATGACACATAGGGTGACAGAAAAATGGCTTGCTTTGGTCCACCTCTTCCTGGGACTTGACCTATTTCACCTTTTGCATCAGCTGAATGTCCAACATCAACATATGCCACTTTCTAAAACTCCCTAACTATGCTGCCTCCCCCCCATGGCCGGGGTCACCACCTAGCGCACAACACCGTGCGAGTGCCGTTGCCCTGGACAGGTGGGTAGGCCGACTCTTGGGCGCGGGCACTGGCACAGGGTCCCTCATAGTGCAATCAAGTGTCTCTGACGGTGGTGGTGCACACCCGCCGTCAGACACACCGCCGTACTATGAGGGGCCCAGTGCCAGTACCGACGCCCACGAGTGGGCCCCCCTTGCTTGGGCAGGGCCCCAGCATTTGCAATCTTTACCTCTCCCTGCTCCTCCGCTGTGTAGTCTGGGCCGTTAAATCCATACTGTGCCTGACACCGTTTTAGCCTGCCTCCTGATGTATAGACATATATTTTGAATGTGTACGCTATCCATACATGTTATCTGGGGATACGGTACCCTTTCTAACCTTTGTGCAATCACGTGCAATCCATACTGGGCCTAACACCGTCTGAGCCTGCCTCCTGATGTATAGACATATATTTTGAATGTGTACGCTATCCATACATGTTATCTGGGGATACGGTACCCTTTCTAACCTTTGTGCAATCATGTGCAATCCATACTGGGCCTAACACCGTCTGAGCCTGCCTCCTGATGTATAGACATATATTTTGAATGTGTACGCTATCCATACATGTTATCTGGGGACACGGTACCCTTTCTAACCTTTGTGCAATCATGTGCAATCCATACTGGGCCTAACACCATCTGAGCCTGCCTCCTGATGTATAGACATATATTTTGAATGTGTACGCTATCCATACATGTTATCCGGGGATACGGTACCCTTTCTAACCTTTGTGCAATCACGTGCAATCCATACTGGGCCTAACACCGTCTGAGCCTGCCTCCTGATGTATAGACATATATTTTGAATGTGTACACTATGCTATCCATACATGTTATCCGGGGATACGGTACCCTTTCTAACCTTTGTGCAATCATGTGCAATCCATACTGGGCCTAACACCATCTGAGCCTGCCTCCTGATGTATAGACATATATTTTGAATGTGTACGCTATCCATACATGTTATCTGGGGATACGGTACCCTTTCTCACCTTTGTGCAATCATGTGTAATCCATACTGGGCGTGAGAACGGCTGGCGAGCTGTTAAGCAAGCTACAGCACCTGTGGTTTGCACACGTAAGTTTTTCATTTTTTCAGGAATGACGGTTAGGCCTAATTCCGGAACTGCGGTTGACTTGCACTTACTGGGAAATCATTGTTCGCGGGTAATAATTGTATTCAGTGATCCCCATCACTAACGTTGTTCAGCAGGTTATCTGCACCTGTAAGCGACAAACGCTGGCCTTTTCAGTGTAGCGCACATGCAGCCACGGACATGTAAGGGCATGACACACCAGTTATTGGCCAATCTCATGTGCCAGAGCCTCACGTGTCCCTCTAGTAAGCTGGACTCGGACCGCGGGGCATGACGGAGTCTCGTTCGTTAACGGAATTAAGCTTGCAATGTGTGCATCTGTTCTGTAGCTGGCATGGTTGAGGTTTCCCAGGTGGAGTCGAATTTAACTGTAGGCTCCACTCCTGGTGGTGCCCTTCTGGACATTCCTTTAAGGTTCAGCTTTGCAACCATACTGCCCACGTAAAACAAACACTTTGCCTTCATGAACGCTGTTTGGAGGGTCATGACTCGTGGAAATAACGCCACCCAATCAGTTAACCTGCTAGAGAGATCGTTCATTGCTCCCAAGCATGACATCACACTCCCTAGGAGGAAGGTAATGCCACTGTGGCGACCGTACTCCTGGGGGCGACACAAGTGCACTGATGCCCAGCCACTGCTCGATGAATCTGCTGGTATATTGACCCAGACCACTACATTCCCCTCGCACGCTACACGGCCTGAATCTGACCCTGATGAAACTCAGGTTACCCTTCCCATATACAGTTCCATCTTACACGGTGACAAAGAGGAAGCTGCAGATGAAAGTGCAGGTTCGGCCCACCCGCCATCAGACACACCACCGTACTATCAGGGGCCCTGTGCCAGTGCCGTCGCCAACGAGTGGGCCCCCCCTGCTTGCTCAGGATCACAGCACTTGCAAAGTTGAAATACTGTGCAGTGAGATGGAAGATGGGGACGACGAGGAGTCCAGACAAGTACAGGGATTCCCTAGCGAGGAGACTTATTTGATTGTTTTCAATGTTGGGACAGCAATTTTTGGGGAGCACTATACTCTGGAGAATGATAGATGGGGCCCACCATACACTGGAACATTCCAAAGGTGGACATCAGACACTGGAGCAGCATTTACAGGGCCCATTATACACTAGAGCATTAGAAATGGGGCCCATTATGTTTGGAGCATTATTTGGGCCCATAAGACAGTGGAGCTTCATCCATGGGGACCAATATATACTGTAGCATTATGTGGAGCTCATCATATACTGTTTCAAACATTATATGGGACCAATGATTCTGTATGGAGAAATAGATGGGCCTCGTCATGAGATGTAAAAAGTGAAGTATTTTTCATTGTACTATACCGCTATTTCTCTGCCGTATCGGAGCATGATGAGTTGTGGTATGTGTTAAAGGGGCGCTCTTTCGCCCAGGGCACATGAAAACCTGGAGCCAGCCCTCCCCCCCCCACAACTGTAGCCAAATAACCCCCATTTTTCAGTGCGTAACTTGTATTATGAAGTTAATTAAGGTTGACAAGCTTAAGTAAGAAGAATTGATGCTTTTGGCATTCAAATGGGCACTATAGGTGTGTTTCCTGTCCTCCTCTCACTGCCGACTTTTATTCCCCATTGACTTACATTGGGTTTCGTGTTTCAGGACGACCCCGACTTTTCCCTATAATCGGACGATCTTGCTCGACCCGACTTTTGGAAAAGTCGGGTTTCACGAAACGAAACGCGACCCTAAAAAACCAAAAGTCGCTCAACTCTACTTGTGACTATCTATCATCCTCTTGATTACATTCCAAAGGTTTTCAATGGGGTTCAGGTCTGGAGAATGGGCTGCCCATGACAGGGTTTTGATGTGGTGGTCTCTTATTTTTTGCCAGAGCTGTATAAGTAGAGCAAACCATTATGGGAAGCTCGATCTTCCCATGTGAGGGCCGCATTGGTTGAGGTGTGTCGCTGCAGACCCTCACAGCTAGTTTCAATGCCAAGTTGATTTGTGAGGGCCTCACTGTCTGAAATATGTCGCTAAGAATTATTACTATTACTTTCAGAGTCCTTGCTTTAGGCCCTGGAATCCATCTGCCATTTAATCCTTATTTCTTTCAGAATATGCTATCCGATATGTAATTCGTCTCTTGGCACAAAAAAAAAAACAAGTTTAAAGGGAATCTGTCACCCCATTTTTTGACTATGAGCTGCCAGCACCGAAATCAGGGGCTTATCTACAGCATTCTGGAATGCTGTAGATAAGCCCCCGATGTAACCTGAAAGAGAAGAAAAAGGAGTTCTATTATACTCACCCAGGGACGTGGCGGGTCCGGTCTTGGTCCGATGGGTGTTGCGGTGTGGTCCGGCGCCTCCCATCTTCTAATGGTGACGTCCTCTTCTTTGCTGCCTGTCATGGCTCCGGCACAGCAAATATGACTCCTTTTTCTTCTCTTTCAGGTTACATCGGGGGCTTATCTACAGCATTACAGAAGGCTGTAGATAAGCCCCTGATGTCTGTCGGTGCCGGCAGCTCATAGTCTAAAAATAGGGTGACAGATTTCCTTTAAATGAAGATCTGCAAGCAACAAGATCATCTGTCCTATCAACAGGAAACGGCTTTCACTTGTGCCTACATAACTCCTCCGATCTTGGGCTGATTCCTATAGTTAACCCTGTCTATGACTAACCAAGTATTTCTGGGCATAAAATAGATAAAACAATATTTAAACCATAGTAGTGCATTATATAATCACAAGATCTTCAAGGGGGGAGTGTGAGCAGTTCTCTACTCCTTTGCAGGGCTTCTACAAAACAGGTATCATTTTTTCTGTTGTTCCACTACCTATATAAACAGCCAAACTACTAGTCTGAATAGTAAATTGTTCTCACAGGTTCCCTTTAACTCATTCTACAGTTTGCTATGTACTGTGATACATACAGGATGAAGGAGGCAAAACATGTGTCATTTGCTTGCAACCCCTAGCCTATCACTTCCCATAGATATCCTGGAGCTGCTATAGACTCTCACTGGATTTAAATCTGTTCTAAAACTTTTCTGAACCCTTCAATTTGATGGATCTTCTTAAACATATGCTAACCTTGCTTTATGTCCTATTCAATCTTTGGTGTAGTGACCATTTTTAAAGGGGCGAGGAGTTAGTATAATAGAGAATTAATTTTTCCCATGAGGAACATGACCAGTAAGCACTATCCGTCAATGACATCTGATTGCCCTTCGACAACTTGCAAAATTATTCAGGGACACTGGGGCCTAATATAGAATTAGTTAATGGTGAATATATTACTAGAACAGTGAAACAAATATTACAGAGTGGGTTTCAAATTTCCCCAGTAATCCAGTTTAATATGCTTTCTCTAGTCGCTGACTTATTACATTTCTACGTACATTCATCAGTGATGTGTATTGTTAGGGAGATATTAATGCTGGAAAAAAAATCATGGCTGTCAAAGATAATTATAATGTCTGCTAACCACTGGAACAGTATGCCGGAGCTGACAGAACAAGGAGCCATTAGCATGTAATAAAGGAATGTTCACTGAGCTAATACATCAGGGCTGCACTATAGGGCATTTTGAAGGGGTTCACCCATAAACATTTACTCATGAGTGATGATAAATTTATTACCAAGGGTCCTACTGTTGTACCCATGTGCATGAAGCAGTAGTGGTCATGTGGGAGCCCTAGCCCTATAGGCAATAAATTAAGAAGTGGTCACACAAGCAGTTCTCCTTAAACACAGTAGAGTTTTAGGAACACTTTTCTTTTGTTTACTTTGGATTCTAGTGGTCCAACTCCCAAAGACATTAAGTTTATTCCTCATTATGTGGATAGGTGATATTTGTAGTTTATGGGACAACCTCTTTACAACAAGCATCCCCTTATTCTTACACTCTCCAGGATCCAGGCCCTCAAACCCCCTAGAATGTTATAATTCATCACTTTCCTTGTTCACCAGGCATGTCATCATTAATCCTTTCAACACCGAAGATCCAGACCTCCCATTGATTTTATCATTAAAGGGCTATTCCTGTCTTTATAAATAGAGATGGGTGGACACATGGACATTCGGGTCCGGAGGGTTCGGCCAAACAGTTACAAAAAGACTGGTTCTGGTACCAGAACAGTACCCCAACCCAAAACATCAGCCAGAAAGCATTGGTACTGAGATGTGGTCTGTGGTCCCCACCTGCAGAACCTCTCCTTTATTGAGGGTGTCTTGATAATTGTCAATAATTTCCATCTGATGTCTATTCCATTTGCACAACAGCATGTGAAATTGATTGTCAACCATTGTTGCGTCCTAAGTGGACAGTTTGATTTCACAGAAGTTTGATTTACTTGGAGTTATATGCTGTTGTTTAAGTGTTCCCTTTATTTTTTGAGCAGTGTAGTAATTTAAGGAGTATGTATGATTTTATCACATTTATCCTACCCATCCAGGAGAGGTATGGTAATTCATATGTTTTAAGGGATGAAATGATGTTGATTAGTGTCACAAGTCTTTTGGGTCACTGGTAATTAGCATGCCTAAGCATTTAATATGATTTGAGGGCTAACTGAATGGGGTGCCCCCTTTGAGAGTTACTATATCTTTCAATGGAGCGTAAATGTTGAGGGCTTCTGACATATCTAAGTTGATTTTAAAATTTGATATTTCAACAAACTGTTCAAAAAGTTCAAAGAGTTTAGCGAAGGCTTTAATAGGGTCAGTGAGAAGCGGCAGAAGATCATCCGCGAAGCCTGCAGTTTTTTGTTCTGCGTGTTCTACTTTTCGTTCTTGGATATTTACGTCTTGTCTGATCTTTTGCATTAAAATCTCTGTTCCTAAAATGAAGAGAGGGGGAAAGAGGACATCCTTGTCTTGTTCTATATTGTATATTGAAGTTCTGGGTAAAACACTATTGACTCTTACTTTCGCTGAGGAATGAGTAGAGTGTTAGGATTGCGCTGATAAATGTGGTTTGGAAGGCAAATTTTTCTAGTCTGCTTACCAAAAACCGCCAGCTAATTCTATCAAATGCTTTTTCTGCGTCAGTTGAAAAGAGGGTTAGAGGAGTTTTCGTTATTAAAGCGTGTGTGATTGAGTGTAGGATCCTGGCAGAGTTTATTCTTTCTCTCTCTCACTTTCACAAACCCCATTTGTTCAGGGTGTATAAGTTTTGAAAGGATTATGTTAATTCTTCTTGCTAGAATTTTCTCCCAAACCTTTGAGTCCAAGTTTAACAGAGAAATTGGGCGGTAGCTACTACACAGCTTTGGATTTTTGCCGTCTTCAGGAATGATTGATATGAATGCTTCTAGGGCTTCCTTGGGGGGGATAAGTTCCAAAGTAGAAAGTATTATTTAATTTTGCTAAGTGGGGTACTAGAAATTTGCAAATTTTTTTTTTGGAGTATACAATCAGGAAGCCATCAGGGCCCCAAGATATCCCATTGGGAATAGTTTTACGTGTGTCTAATATTTCTTGTCAAGTGCCTTCAGATATTAATGCCTCACAATCATTTGTTTGAAGAGTAGGGAAATTTAGTAAATTATTTATTTTATTAGAGGCTTCCCTTGGATCTTCTATTGCGTTTGTTTGCCTTTACAAAGGTTGCTTTGTACTTTATTAGCTAATGATTTTTTATGTATGGTTTCTAAGGTATCTACCTTGTGGAGAATAGGTATGATTTTTTTGTCTTTCTACTTTTTCAGATGGAAGCTAAGGCTGGGTTCAAATTGCGTTTCGTGCCATCCGTTTATTGGATCCGTTACAATGTGGCACTAACGCAATGTAACGGATCTGTTAATGCACCTATTGGCATCTATGATGGTAACGCATCCTAACGCTTGTCCAAATCGACATGCGTTAGCAAGGATGCGTTACTTTGCGCACCCTCGAACGCGGTCTACCGCGTTTTCGGGTGCGTTAGGCCTAACGCACAGCAAATGGATGCATTCGCTGTTGTGAGGCAGCGACCGGAGTCATATGTGAGGGTCGCTATGTGTCCCCCAGGATGCGCTCAGAAGCGTATTAGATCCGCTGGAGTGCCCTGTCGTCACGGCAGTGTGCCTGTGACTCACAGGGCAGAATAAAAGTGAGTTTGAGCCTGGTCAACTTATTTGGACCAAGGAGTTTATTCAGGAAAACCCTGGTATGGGCTTTTATTTTTGAAACGGACTGCAGAAAGGTAGTGGGGTCCAGTCCGTTTCCTCCAACCCAAGTCTTATGGCCTATGGCCACAGATTGGAGGAAGGAAATAAAAACCCTGCAGAAAGGGTTTGGGTGTGTCAGTTCTGAGAGCAGAGCAGTGGTCTGCAGAGCTCCCTGTGTGAGGCAACACAGGGCCAAGCTGAGCCTAGATCTGGCACCCCTCGCATACCTGGGCAGCGCGGTCGCTCACGGCAACTGGCCATGGATTGTTTTGTTGCTTCCCAGCTGCGATATGGAGGATACAGCGTGTTGTGCGCTGTGAGTGTTTTTGGTGGACATTATACCCCTTTTTTTTGTTTGAACTTGCTGGGTCACTGCCTCATCTCTGCCGAGCGTGGACGCTGCTGCTTTACACTGTGCATAGACCTCTATTGCTAACACAGTGCTACCATGCGTTAGCGTAATTGGTCAAAATAAGTAATAAAGAACATCAGCATTCGCGCATCCATTTAACGTATACGTTAAATGGATGGCACTAACGCGATGTGAACCTAGCCTTAGAGCAATAAACTCCCCTCTTAGTACTGATTTGTGGGCTTCAGAGATTATAGGGGTTGAAGGGCCTGAGTCTTAGTTTTCATTCAAATATAATTCAATGGAATTAGTTAGTTTGGAAATATTTTTTTCATTTTCTAATAGAGTTTTGTTTAGTCTCAAAGTCATAGTTGGACGTGGCAGCAAGGCATCAGCCATCTTTTTTTTAACCCTAAGTGTTGTAGCTAAAAGGGAAATTGGTGATTAAAGAGATTCTGTCAGTAGGCTTTAGCTACTTATTGCACAAGCAGCATGATGTGTGGGGCAGAGACCCTGATTTCAGCAATGTGTCACTTATTAGACTTTGTGCTATAGTTTAAATATAATCAGTGTTTTATCAGCAGGGGATTATCACTAGAGGACTACAGGCAGAGCAGTCAAGCTAATCTGTGTAACCCTGCCCACACCATTGATTGGCAGCTTTGGATAATGTACACAGGAAGCTACCAATCAGGGGTGTGGACGGGGTTATACAGAGCTCAGCATTCTGACCACTACTACATCTACAGCAGAGAAATAGGAATTCTATCCAAACTACACAAAGCAGCCCAGTAAGTGATACATCACTGGAATCAGGGATGCTGCCTTTTTATCATGGTGTTCTCCGATTACATAGAAAAAACCTGGTGATAGATTCCCTTTAACCTCTCCATAACATATAACCTACTGAGAACGTGAGCCAACATAATTGCCGGCAGATGTTGGCTATGTTATTTAGCCATCATCTGCCTCTAACAGCAGCAGGTGGAGCTGAGCCATGACAATGCTCCTATGAAAATTAGCTTGTGGCTGATGTTCATAGAAGATTGTAATTTGTCCTATATACTGCAATATTGTTGTATTGTAATATATAATAAGCAGTCTGACAATCGTAGGTTCAAGATCCCTAAGGAGACAACAAAACTAAATAAAGTTTTACAAACTATTTTAGGAAATTAAGCATCTCCTTGTCCATAGGAGGCCGATCTTTCAAAGAATAAAAGTCACAAGAGAAAAATTGACACTCCACAATTGTGTGTATTTTTTTGTTGTCTGTTATGAAGAGTCTTCAGAGGCAGAGACATTCTTGTCACAATTCATTACAATTTTTAAGCCAAAATTCTTTTTAAAAAGTTGATAAATTATGACGCATTGTAAGGCTGTGCTAAAATCTAGTGACATTTGGCATTTTTGCCAACCCCGAAAAAAGTGGACAGAGTTGGCTCAGGATAAGGTTATTATGGGGCATAGAGACCCTGTACATCAAATTCATGACAAGCAGTGGAGTACGTTATTCAACAAGTCTTACTCCGGGCCTGACTAGAGTGAGATTTGTGGCATGGCGCACCCGGAGGCACATGTGACTTCATGCCTCACCTGATTCATTGAGATGTGTGCGCTTCTTAATGAATCAGGAGCCTCGCTCTCCTCCCTGCCCCCTCTACTTTGGCCAAGAGATGGGAATCCATCATATTTTAGGAAAGTACAGTAGGTTCTAATAGGAAAATAGGTTTTCAAAACCATCTAGTCCCTTTAAGAAGACAATAAATGGTCTCCTCTGTGATATGATAATTTATCCGGGTACCTTCTATATAAATTCACCATACAATACATTTTATTTGTACTCGGTGTGCAGCAAGAATCATCTCATGCTCTAAGTAATACACCTAGGTTTAGATAGTCTTCAGAACCATGCTATATCTTTAAAAAGCTAATATTGCTCAATTTTCCAAAGTGACCGGTTCCAGATTCATCTGTCTTTTTATGTTGTGTGTTAACGTGGCTGCAGTTTGTTTGAAATTAAAGCAGTGATTCCCACAATATGTTCCGCTGCTGCCAGATAATATTACAGCTTCAAAGCTCAACACAAGCTTCTTTGAAGTATCTTGTGCTAGCAGCCGCTCCTGAATGAATTTAACAATGTAAATGTACCCAGAGGGAGCACGTGCGGGATCTTAAACCTTCCATCTATCACTATTTATTTTCACAATTTTTGCTCTCACCTGTGTTAACCATTTGTAACTGAATACTCATCACCAGGACATCTACTTTTCATGTCACCTTAAACTTCTATGTCAGGTTCAAAGCATTCATATAAGTATGACTCCACCTGCTCCATCAAGACTCCTACTGATCAGTCTACAGAAAATAGGAATAGTGTGTATAATGTCCACAATTCAGAAGGCAACATCACTTAGCGACATGGGAGCAGTTTTATAGTAGTTCTTTGCTCTACACAGGGGGCAGTATTACAGTTGTTATATTCTTGTACATAGGGTCAGTATTACAGTAGTTGTATTATTATAGTAGTTATATTCTTGTATATAGGGGCAGTATTATAGAAATTATGTTCTTGTACATAGGGAGCAGTATTATAGTAGTTATATTCCTGTACATAGGGGGGAGTATAATAGTTATTATATTCTTGTACATAAGAGGAAATATTATAGTAGTTATATTCTTGTACATAGGGGCAGTATTATAGTAATTATATTCTTGTACATAGGGGGAAGTATTATAGTAGTTCTATTCCTGTACAAAGGGGACAGTATAATAATAGTTATGATCTTGTACATAGGGGAAGTATTATTGTAGTTCCATTCCTGTACATAGGGTGCAGTATTATAGTAGTTCTATTCTTGTACATAAGGGACAGTATAATAGTAGTTATATTCTTGTACATAGGGGGCAGTATTATAGTAGTTATATTCTTGTACATAGGAGCAGTGTTATAGTAGTTTTATTCTTGTACATAGAGGGCAGTATTATCGTAGTTATATTCTTGTACATAGGAGCAGTGTTACAGTAGTTTTATTCTTGTACATAGAGGGCAGTATTATCGTAGTTATATTCTTGTACATAAGGGCAGTATTATAGTAGCTGTATTCTTGTATATAGGGGCAGTATAATAGTAGTTGTATTCTTGTATATAGGGGCAGTATTATAGCAGTTATATTCTTGTACACGGGGGCAGTATTATAGTAGATATATTCTTGTACATGGGGGCAGTATTATAGTAGTTATATTCTTGTATATAGGGGCAGTATTATAGTAGTTATATTCTTGTACATAGGGAGCAGTATTATAGTAGTTATATTCTTGTATATAGGGGCAGTATTATAGTAGCTATATTCTTGTACATAGGGGGCAGTATTATAGTAGTTATATTCTTGTACATAGGGAGCAGTATTATAGTAGTTATATTCTTGTATATAGGGGCAGTATTATAGTAGTTATATTCTTGTACATAGGGGGCAATATTATAGTAGTTATATTCTTGTACATAGGGGCAGTATTATAGTAGTTGTATTCTTGAACATAGGGGCAGTATTATAGTAGTTATATTTCTGTACATAGGGGCAGTATTATAGTAGTTTTATTCTTGAACATAGAGGGCAGTATTATAATAGTTATATTCTTGTACATAGGGAGCAGTGTTATAGTAGTTTTATTCTTGTACATAGAGGGCAGTATTATCGTAGTTATATTCTTGTACATAAGGGCAGTATTATAGTAGTTATATTCTTGTACATAAGGGGCAATATTATAGTAGTTATATTTTTGTACATAGGGGCAGTATTATAGTAGTTATATTCTTGGACATAAGAGGCAATATTATAGTAGTTATATTCTTGTACATAAGGACAATATTATAGTAGTTATTTTCTTGTACATATGAGCAGTATTATAGTAGCTGTATTATTGTAGATAGGGGCAGTATTATAGTAGTTGTATTCTTGTATATAGGGGCAGTATTATGGCAGTTATATTCTTGTACATGGGGGCAGTATTATAGTAGATATATTCTTGTACATAGGGAGCAGTATTATAGTAGTTATATTCTTGTACATAGGGGCAGTATTATAGTAGTTGTATTCTTGTACATAGGGGTAGTATTATAGTAGTTATATTCTTGTAAATAGGAGCAGTAGTATAGTAGTTATATTCTTGTACATAGGGAGCAGTATTATAGTAGTTATATTCTTGTAGATAGGGGCAGTATTATAGTAGTTATATTCTTGTATATAGGGGCAGTATTATAGTAGTTATATTCTTGTACATAGGGGGCAGTATTATAGTAGTTATATTCTTGTATATAGGGGCAGTATTATAGTAGTTATATTCTTGTACATAGGGAGCTGTATTATAGTAGTTATATTCTTGTACATAGGGGCAGTATTATAGTAGTTAAATTCTTGTATATAGGGGCAGTATTATAGTAGTTATATTCTTGTACATGAGGGCAATATTATAGTAATCATATTTTTGTACGTAGGGGGCAGTATTATAGTATTTATATTCTTTTACATAGGGAGCAGTATTATAGTAGTTATATTCTTGTATATAGTGGCAGTATTATAGTAGTTTTATTCTTGTAGATAGAGGGCAGTATTATAGTAGTTATATTCTTGTACATAGGGAGCAGTATTATAGTAGTTATATTCTTGTACATAGGGGCAGTATTATAGTAGTTATATTATTGTACATAGGGAGCAGTATTATAGTAGTTACATTCTTGTACATGGGGGCAGTATTATAGTAGTTTTATTATTGTACAAAGAGGGAAGTATTATAGTAGTTATATTCTTGTACATGAGGGCAATATTATAGTAATTATATTTTTGTACATAGGGGCAGTATTATAGTATTTATATTATTGTACATAGGGAGCAGTATTATAGTAGTTATATTCTTGTATATAGGGACAATATTATAGTAGTTATATTCTTGTAAATAGGAGCAGTATTATAGTAGTTATATTCTTGTACATAGGGAGCAGTATTATAGTAGTTATATTCTTGTAGATAGGGGCAGTATTATAGTAATTATATTCTTGTATATAGGGACAATATTATAGTAGTTATATTCTTGTAAATAGGAGCAGTATTATAGTAGTTATATTCTTGTACATAGGGAGCAGTATTATAGTAGTTATATTCTTGTAGATAGGGGCAGTATTATAGTAGTTATATTCTTGTACATAGGGAGCAGTATTATAGTAGTCATATTCTTGTAGATAGGGGCAGTATTATAGTAGTTATATTCTTGTACATAGGGAGCAGTATTATAGTAGTTATATTCTTGTAAATAGGAGCAGTATTATAGTAGTTATATTCTTGTACATAGGGAGCAGTATTATAGTAGTTATATTCTTGTAGATAGGGGCAGTATTATAGTAGTTATATTCTTGTATATAGGGACAATATTATAGTAGTTATATTCTTGTAAATAGGAGCAGTATTATAGTAGTTATATTCTTGTACATAGGGAGCAGTATTATAGTAGTTATATTCTTGTAGATAGGGGCAGTATTATAGTAGTTATATTCTTGTATATAGGGGCAGTATTATAGTAGTTATATTCTTGTACATAGGGGGCAGTATTGTAGTAGTTATATTCTTGTATATAGGGGCAGTATTATAGTAGTTATATTCTTGTACATAGGGGGCAATATTATAGTAGTTATGTTCTTGTACATAGGGGCAGTATTATAGTATTTATATTGTTGTATGCAGGGGCAGTATTATATTAGTTATATTCTTGTACATAGGGGGCAATATTATAGTAGTTATATTTTTGTACATAGGGGGCAGTATTATAGTAGTTATATTCTTGTACATAGGGAGCAGTATTATAGTAGTTATATTCTTGTACATAGGGGCAGTATTATAGTAGTTATATTCTTGTACATGGGGGCAGTATTATAGCAGTTATATTCTTGTACATAGGGGCAGTATTATAGTAGTTATATTCTTTTATATAGTGGCAGTATTATAGTAGTTATGTACTTGTACATAGGGGGCAATATTATAGTAGTTATATTTTTGTAGATGGGGGCAGTATTATAGTAGTTATATTTTTGTACATAGGAACAGTATGATAGTTGTTGTATTCTTGCACAAAAGAGGCAATATTATAGTAGCTATATTCTTGTACATAGGAGCAGTATTACAGTAGTTATATTCTTGTACATTGGGGCAGTATTATAGTAGTTATATTCTTGTACATTGGGAGCAGTATTATAGTAGTTATATTCTTGTACATAGGGGCAGTATTATATTAGTTATATTCTTGTACATAGGGGCAGTATTTTTGAAGTTATATTTTAGTACATAGGGACATTATTAAAGTAGTTATATTCTTGTACATTGGGGCAGTATTATAGTAGTTATATTCTTGTACATAAGAGCAATATAATAGTTGTTATACTCTTGTACATTGGGGCAGTGCTATAGTATATGTATTTAATACATTGGGAGCATTTGGATAGTTTTGTTTTTGTACATAGGAAGCAGAAATGTAGTAGCTGTATTGTTCTACATAATATGAAATATTATAATAGCTATATTTTTGCACACAGGTGTAATAATGTAGAAGTTATTTACTCACACAGGGGCAATAGCAGTTTGGTTCTCATTTTGTTGCCTATAATGTCAGTGCACAAAATGAAAACATTGCATAGTTCGCTAATAAGCTATGTAGTGCATAATATTACAATTGTACAAGACCTGCACACACATGAATAAAGCTAGCAGCAGGGCCCAGTAATTAAAGTATTTCACTTTGCAATGATCTTGCGTCCACTGATATAAAAACCCGCACAGTAGTTGATCTTGACGGATCGTGTTCCCACATAATTACGCAAACAGCTGAGGCAAGGTGCACCAATTTTATGTGTTTGTTTTACCATCCCATTAATGGCGCCCATAAACGTATCAGATTCTCCATAAATTCATAATACCTCAAATTAAATGTGAGTGTAGACCCATAAACACGTCATGTGTCTGCTCCGCCACACACTGCACAATCTGGCTGCACTGATAAGATGTCAACCTCAATACAATGCACCATGCAGCATGTATGCAATTAATCAGGTTTATCACCTATGTAAAGAACACATTAGGAGAGGACATTGAACTTAATGAATTTAATTAATGTTTATATTCTCAAGTTACTCGGTTCTTTCTGCACAAGCAAATATTAAACAAATTTAAAGGCCTCAAGAGACATTGGCAACCGGGGGCGCTGCAAGCCACAGAATAGGACAGTAAGGAAGGAAACATAACTACATGTTGCTCTGTGTGATAGTAAAACAATGCACAAAAAGTAACATTCCAGCATCAGAGGCCTACACCTGCCAGAATATAACATTCTGGATTATTTCACATTCCTTTAAAAATTAAAAACCCATACAAATAAAATCAGTTGGTTTCCTCTGCTCAGTCTTTTACCTCTTGTATTGTGAAATTGCACACGATATTGCAATTCTGGAAGTTGCAAAGATAAGACGAATTATACATTTTTTTCTTAATTATCAAATATTGGGTTAAAAAGCAAATAACTTTGTAGAAAAAAAAAACTAATTATAGAATTTTGTTTGCTGTTACGGCTACAAACAGCGGCTATTAAAGGGGATATTCTTATATCTAGGTTGCAAGTGTGAGGCTCTTGAGACAGCGTTTCTATGGGTGTCTGTATTGAACCAGTACTCACACCAAGAAACTTTATCACATAGCTTTACTCCACTGCAGAGGCACATATGAAGATTCCAGGAGAGGTTTATTGTATGGCTGAATTCTTGTATCATGCACAATAGCATCAGAAACAGATGTAGCAACTGCAGTAGGTAAAATGACAATTGTGAATCAAAGAGAGATGAACCTAGCTAGATAGATAACAAACACTGACACAGGAGGAAGAAGGGAGAGGTTACTCAGAGCTAGGCTCCAGGGACAGAGAAAGGACAAATTTCTGAAAGGCAAACGTGATTGCATGGCAGTATAACTATAAAAAAACAATAAAATGTCAATACAATACTGTATGAATCCCAAGTTGTTGGACATGTTCACTACCTGGGCATCTCCTATTCAAATAAAGTAGCCTCCTTGTAAAATAGAAAAAAACCCATATACTCACCCTCGTTCCAGCAATATAGGAGTTGGATTGTTAGGGCCTGTGGATCACACCAAATATAAATTATGAAAGGGTTCACCGGGGTCCACCGTGCAGCGATGGTATACTGCTGCTATACAACAACGGACGGCGAGTAGTAAAGTGCTCGCTTGACACCGGCGAGTAACCACTGAGCCGGTGTGCTAGGAAACAGGCTCTGCTACTGCACAGAGTCCGCAGAAACCTATACCGAAGCCTGTTAAACCTCACAGGCTATGGCTAGAGGAGCGCTAGCGTGAGGTCACCGAACACTGCTTCTGAGACACGGGAAGCGTGCCCCTCTAGACCCGCTAGTGCCTGGAACCGCTACTGCGGATCCAGGGAAAGTTACCCCAGGAACGCTCTACCCTGTTAAACGTCACAGGGTTCAGCAAGCATTAGCTCACCACTCTGAGTGTGTACTGTGGCGCCTGTGCTGACTGGCGCTGACGAAAGAGAGCTAAATGCACTGCAGCGCTAAGCAGTGCAAGTACTATATGCTGACTGTAGCCTCTACACCCTATTACCACGTGTATCATAGGGAAGGGGTTTCTTAATGAGTCATTCACCTGTCTCATACATCCATCATCACACACACCAGTATAAACATAAGAACAAATGTCTATCATAGCGCATGGCGGGGCGGCCATGCAAACCTTTTATAGCCGTGACCTTCCGGAACCTTCCTGATCCTCCTGATGGACCAATCAGAACTGGAGAAGGACCTGAGCATGTGACTCCCGATCCCCAATGGGAGGTCATTCCATGAGCATGCTCAGTGGAGCGACGGAAGGACTTAGACTCTGGAGCCTTTTGCTGCTGGCCAGGCTGCATTGTCATACCTGGACCAGAGGTGGTAGCAACAACCGAACTCACACTGCTGGTGTGAGCAGAACGCTGGGATCGCGGAGTCTGCTGAGCAGGCTCCGCTGAGGCCAAAGAATGGGAGACCATTGACGGCAAGGCTCGGGATTCCCGCTGTGCAGCGCCCGGAACCCGACGCCTAACATTATCCCCCCTCCTAGGGCCCCCTCCCCTCTGAGCCTCGCTGTGCTAAAATGCCGCAATAAGGAGCGGGGCGTGGATATTCTCCACTGGGTCCGAGCCTCTGGACCATGGCCCTTCCAGTCCACCAAATAAAACTTTTTGCCACGCACTACCCTGCATCCCATGATGGCATTGACCTCAAACTCATCCGAAGACAGGTCGGATGCCCCGGCAGATGACTCGGAAAACCGGGACAAGTGAGCAGACTTAAGGAGGGACACGTGAAAGGTGTCAGAAATGGCCAAGTGGGGGGGTAGGGCCAGGCGATAGACCATAGGATTGATCTGCTCCAGTACCTTGAAGGGACCAATGTAGCGCGGCGCAAACTTGGTGGACTCAACCTGCAGCCTGATATTACGGGTAGAGAGCCACACCAAGTTGCCAGGGGCAAAAATCGGAGCGGGACGCCGGTGTGTGTCAGCAGACGCCCTCATTATCTCCTTAGAGGCCCGGATGGTATCCTGAGTGTGGTCCCAAATGTTTCGAGCCTCCACTGCCCAGTCTGCCACCCTGGAATCAGTGGAAGACCTTGGCATCGGGACAGGGACGCGCTGATGCTGGCCGTAATTAAAGAGGAACGGAGTCTGGCCGGTGGAATCGGCTACTGCGTCATTCAAGGCAAATTCTGCCCACGGTAGTAAAGATGCCTAGTCATCCTGCCTGGCCGAAACAAAATGTCGCAGGTATGTGACCAGAGTTTGGTTAGCTCTCTCAACTAACCCGTTCGTCTCGGGGTGATAGGCGGAAGACAAATTTAGCTCGATGCTGAGCAGACAGCAGAACTCCCTCCAAAACCGAGACGCAAACTGAGGACCCCGATCGCTAACAATTTTGTCCGGCATACCATGCAAACGAAATACGTGCTTAATGAACAGCGCAGCTAGACCTCGAGCAGAAGGCAGCCGCTCGAGTTGCACCAGATGCACCATTTTAGAAAAATGATCGCTGACCACCCAGATGACCATGCTGCCACTGGATTTGGGCAGGCCGACCACAAAATCCATGTCGACCATCTCCCAGGGTCTGTGTGCCACCGGCAAAGGGTAAAGTAACCCAGCCGGTCTCTGCCTGGAGGACCTGTTCCGACCAAAGGAGACACATGCCTGAATGTATTCTCTTGCGTCCTGAGCCATATGTGGCCACCAATAAGTCCTTGCCAGGACCTCCATGGTCTGTCTTGTTCCAAAGTGACCGCCCACCCTAGATGCATGAGCCCATGAGAGAACCTCTGGCGGCAGGTGGCTGGGAACAAAGGTCTTGCCGGCGGCGCTGACTCAAGAGCGACCGGGGCCACGGTCCTCAGATTCTCGGAGGGGACGATTAGCCGAGGCTCCGCCTCCTCCTCCACTGATACCACCGAGTGAGAGAGGGCATCAGCCCGGACGTTCCTCTCACCGGACAAGTAGTGCGGTGTAAAGCGAAAACGGGAGAAGAAAAGCGACCACCTGGCTTGGCGAGAGTTCAAATGCTGGGCTGTTTGCAAGTACACCAGGTTTTAGTGGTCTGTGTACACCTGAAAGGGAAACAGGGCTCCAGGATATGTTTCCACTCCGAGAAGGCCAACTTCATTGCCAGCATCTCTCTGTCCCCGATGGAGTAGTTTCTCTCTGCCGGTGAAAAGGTCTTTGAGAAGAAGAAGCAGGGATGCTTCCAACCTTGAGCATCCTTCTGGTAAAGGACTGCTCCAGCACCGATGGACGAGGCATCTACCTCTAGGATAAAGGGTTTATCCAAATCGGGACGATGAAGGATAGGCGCGCCAGCAAAATGGGTCTTAAGGGCAGAGAAGGCCGCAGAGACCTGCTCCGACCAAACCTTGGGATTGGCTCCCTTCTTGGTGAGGGCGACCAAAGGAGCCACCAAGGTAGAGAAGTGGGGGATGAACTGGTGGTAGTAATTAACAAACCCCAAAAAACACTGCACAGCTTTAAGAGAGTGGGGCTCCTACCAGTCCATTACCACCTGCAATTTGGCAGGATCCATAGCCAACCCCTGGGCCGAGATGATATAGCCCAGGAATGGCAAAGACTCCTGCTCAAACTGACACTTCTCCATCTTGGCGAAGAGAGAATTCACCCGCAAGTGGTCGAAGACCTTGCAGATGTCTCTCCGGTGAGAGGCCACATCTGGAGAAAAGATAAGAATGTCATCCAGATATGCTCTCCACCTCGGTGGTGGTCTATCATGAAAGACATCATTCACAAAGTCTTGGAAGGCGGCTGGTGCATTACAGAGGCCGAAGGGCATGACCAGATACTCATAGTGGCCATCCCTGGTATTAAAGGCCGTCTTCCACTGGTCCCCCTCACGGATGCGAATCAGGTTGTAGGCCCCCCGTAGATCTAGCTTAGTGAAGATCTGGGCCCCACACAACCTGTCGAACAGCTCCAATATTAGGGGAAGAGGGTACTTGCTTTTTACCGTTATAGCATTAAGACCCCTGTAATCAATGCAAGGGCACAGCTCTCCACTCTTCTTCTGTATGAAGAAGAACCCCGCCCCCGCTGGTGACATTGATTTCCTAATAAATCTCCTTGCCAGTTTCTCCCGGATGTATTGTGACATGGCCTCCGTCTCTGGGAGAGACGGGATATACGCGACCTCGAGGAGGCTCCGAGCCTGGCAAGAGGTCTATAGGACAGTCGTAGGGACGATGGGGCGGAAGAGTCTCAGCAGATTTTTTGGAGAACACGTCTGCGTACTGCTGGTAGTGCCTTGGGAGTGCAGAGAGATCCGCGGGAACCTCGGTAAAGGCTGTCTGAATGCTGTCCCTCATGCACCTACCCTCACAGCACTTGCTCCAACCCAGTATTCTCCCCAAGGACCACTCTATTTGGGGAGAATGGCAATGCAGCCAGGGAACTCCTAGGAGAACCTGGTCGATGCCCTCGGGCATGATGAAAAGAGACAACGTCTTTTGGTGGAACGGCGAGAGCGAGAGCCCAAGGGGAGCTGTCTGGTGTGTGATCTGGGATGGTAAGGTCGAAACATTCACCACCTTGATGGTCACAAGGTGAGGAAGTGGCACCAAGGGAACTGCATGCTGTTGGGCGAAGACAGAGGACATAAAGTTTCCCTCCACCCCGGAGTCCACACAGACCTCTACCTCCCAGGTGGAAGTATCACTCTCTAACGTCCCTCCGAAGGACAGTTTGGAGGAGAAAGTTCCAGTGTCTAGCAGGCCTCCTCCGACTACCACTAGACGTGGCTGTTTCCCGACCGCAGAGGGCACCAGCTGGCCAGGTGACCAGGCTGACGACACTGGTAACAGCTTATGGTTCGCACCAGTTGAGGGTTGAACCGTGTGAGACACATCCATGGCCTCCGAAGACACAACTCCCAGATCGGGAGGATCCAGAGGTCTAGAGAAGGTGGGAGCCAACCTAACCCTCGGTCTGGATTGAGAACGCTCCAACTCGCGCTCCGTAAAACGGAGATCTATGCGGGTGGAAATGGTAATCAACTCCTCCAGACTAACGGGGACCTCCCTGGTCGCTAGAGTATCCTTAACGTGCTCCGCCAAACCTCTCCAGAACACAGGGATGAGTACCTTATCAGGCCATTCCAGCTCGGAAGCCAGTGTCCGGAAGCGGACGGCATAATGGCTGACCGAGAGGGAACCCTGTGTTAAGGCCAATAACTGGAGAGAGGTGTCGTGTGTGACCCATGGCCCCAAGAAGATCTGTTTTAGGGAAGTCAGGAACTGGGCAGCACTCAGAACCATGGGATCACCACGCTCCCACAGTGGGGTGGCCTATTCCAGAGCCCTGCCCGACAGAAGGGAGATGATGAACCCCACCTTAGCCCGCTCAGAAGGGAATCGCGTGGCCAGTAACTCAAGCTGGATAGAGCACTGGCTAGTGAAACCCCTACAGGCGGTGTTGTTGTCTGAGAACTTGTCGGCAACGGGAGACGGGACAATGTCGGGGCAGGAATGGATGTGGAGACACGGGAGACTGCCTTTGTTGCCGCCTGATCGGCGACTGCAGTGACGTCCGCAGCTGAGGCTGAGCGCTCGAGAGCGGACAACCTGCCCTCCAACTGCTGGACATATCTCTGCAGATGCTGTTCATCCGTCATGCTAGCCAGTGTCATGGTTTGAACAGGATTCTTGTCCTGCACTCACAGGGTTAAGTGTTCGTGGCCTCTTTCTGGATCTGAGACGGGTATTTATACTCACTCTTTACCAGGGTTCTCTGTCAGCTATACTTTTGCTCTGGTGTGTCTGACCCCTGGTGTGCATGTATTCTGCGTTGCTTGTTTGCTTGCCGTGTATGACCCGGTCTGTTCCCTCACTCTGTACTCCGTCTCCCGTTTTTGTACTATTGTCTTTTCTGGTTCTGACCTCCTGGCTTGGCTATCGTTACTCCGTTACAGTTTTCCCCTATTGTACCGTCTATGGCCCGTTCTGGTTTTCTGATCTATTGCTACGTCCTGACTATCCATTCTGTCTAACCCTTTGGTACTGTATTACTATCTTGTGCTTTGACCCTGGCTTCATCTGGTTTCTGTCTCTGTCTGTGCCCCTTGGTAACATTGTCCTGTAGTTCCCTTTCTAGGAGTTTCCCTGCAGCTCCTAGCTCTGTGTAGCTTAGGCCACGCCCCCCAGCAGTCACGTGCTTCAGGTCCTGATCCTCTGAAGCACGCATCGTCACCGCTGCTGCTCTGCTCCCAGGTATCTTTGAGCACTGTTTTTGTACTCAGAACATGCGCACTGGCTCAGTGAGCAAGTGTAGTGCGGGGTTCCTGACAGCCAGACCCTGGCGCTATGATAATGTTAGGGCTTGTGGATCGCACCAAATATAAATTAGAAAAGGTGCGATCACAACCTGGGGTCCACAGTGCAGCGATGGTATACTGCTGCTATACAACAACGGACGGCGAGTAGTAAAGTGCTCGCTTGACACCGGCGAGTAACCACTGAGCCGGTGTGCTAGGAAACGGGCTCTGCTACTGCACAGAGTATTCAGAAACCTATGCCGAAAGCCTGTTAAACCTCACAGGCTACGGCTAGAAGAGCGCTAGCGTGAGGTCACAGAACACTGCTTCTGAGAAACGGGAAGCGTGCCCCTCTAGACCCGCTAACGCCTGGAACCGCTACTGCGGAGCCAGGGAAAGTTCCCTCAGGAATGCTGTACCCTGTTAAATGTCACAGGGTACAGCATGCATTAGCTCACTGTTCTGAGCATGTAATGTGGTGCCTGTGCTGACTGGCGCCCACTGGCGCTGACCGAAGAGAGCTGAATGAACTACAGCGCTAAGCAGTGCCAGTACTACATGCTGATTCTAGCCTCTACACCCTATTACTACGCGTATCATAGGGAAGGGGTTTCTTAATGAGTCATTCACCTGTCCCATACATCCATCATCACACAGACCAGTATAAACATAAGAACTAATGTCTATCATAGCGCATGGCAGGGCGGCCATGCGACCCTTTTATAGCCGTGACCTTCCGGAACCTTCCTGATTCCCCTGATGGACCACTCAGAACTGGAGAAGGACCTAAGCATGTGACTCCCGATCCCCAATGGGAGATTGTTCAATGAGCATGCTCAGTGGAGCGACGGAAGGACTTAGACTCTGGAGTCTTTTGCTGCTGGCCAGGCTGCATAATCATACCTGGACCAGAGGTGGCAGCAGCAACCGAACCCACACTGCTGGTGTGAGCAGAACGCCGGGATCAGGGAGTCTGCTGAGTAGGCTCCGCTGCCGCTGAAGAAGAATGGGAGACTGTCGACGGCAAGGCTCGGGATTCCCACTGTGCAGCGCCCGGAACCCAACGCCTAACATGGGTCTGCTGAGGTTCGCATGGCAATGTTATGCCATATAAGCCCTGCAGCCAATCAGGGGCCGCTATTGAGCAGCCGCACTATTACCGTATTTTTCACTTTATAAGACGCACCTGATTATAAGACGCACCCCCAAATTTGGTGATGAAAAAGAGAATTTTTTTTTTATGTTAAATGGAGGTGTGTCTTATAATGCTAGTGTCCATCTTTCAAATCATATAAATGTCCCTCATCCTGGCATCTATATAACCCCCATCCTGGCACATTTCCCCCTTGTGCTGGCACATAGCCCCCCATCCCATCCTGGATATAGCCCCCCCATGGTCACTATATGCCCCCCTGCTGGCACTCACATGGCCCCCTCTCTCTATATGCCTCTTTGCTGGCATGCACATGGCTCTCTGTCCCTATATTCCCCCTTGCTGGCATTCACATGGCCCCCTGTCCCTATATCCCCCCCCGTTGGCATGCACATGGCCCCCTGACCCTATATTCCCCCCTGCTGGCATGCACACGGGCCCCCATCCCTATATTCCCCCCTGCTGGCATGCACATGGGCTCACGTCCCTATATTCCCCCCTGCTGGCATGCACACGGGCCCCCGTCCCTATATTCCCCCCTGCTGGCATGCACATGGGCCCCCTGTCCCTATATTCCCCCCTGCTGGCATGCACACAGGCCCCCTGTCCCTATATTCCCCTCTGCTGGCATGCACACGGCCCCCCATTGCTATATCCCCCCCTGCTGGCATGCACATGGGCCCCCTGTCCCTATATTCCCCTTTACTGGCATGCACATGGGCCCCATGTCCCTATATTCCCCCCTGCTGGCAAGCACATGATAAAATAACAAACACTTAACTCACATTCCGATGATGGCTCCATGCTCCCAGCTCCCCTGTTGCTCTTCCTGTATCTGTGCTGACATCCTCCTCCTGTGAGGGTGCGCAGCAGCAGCTGCTCATTCAGGCAGTTAATTGTAGCTTCAGGACCTTCCGTCACGTGACCAATAGGACCTGCGGTCATGTGACTCGCAGTGCACACTGGGAGTCATGTGACTGCAGGTCCTATTGGTCACATCATGTAAGGTCTTGAAGCTACGTTGGACTGCCTGAATGAGCAGCTGCTGCCGCGCGCCCTCACAGGAGGAGGATTTTGGAATAGACACAGGAAGATCCACGGGGGAGCTGGAAGCAGGAGCCATCATCAGAAGGTGACTATAGTGACGGGGCAGGGGAGAGTGCAGGCACATGCAGCATGGGCCGGTCCCCTGTCTACCAGCTAGGCGCGGTTTCAGCACCAAGGTGAGGGACAGCGGGTGCAGTGAATATTACATGAGCCTAATGAGCGGGAGCACGTGACCTCCCGCTGTCTCTGCAGTCCACAGCCAGCCCACCCCTGCCCTCTGACACCATGCCAGAGGCGCCGCCCCCCCTCCTCTATAACACAGCAGCACACTGATTTGGATTATAAGGCGCACCTCCCACTTTCCCCCAAAATTTGGGGGAACAAAAGTGCGTCTTATAATCCGAAAAATACGGTACTTCACTAGCTTGTCAAGTTTAATTGGTATACTGCATCAGACTGAGTTAGCAAAGGCCCACCAATAATATTGGTTCTTGGGGCCCACTGTTCAGCTACATGCAAAAATAACCTGACTATAGTTACTACACAAATTTACTTTTGCTTCTATGTAATATTAATTTGACTGGCTTGATCATGAATGATTACATGATACACTTAATTCACAATTTGCAGAAAACGGTAATAGCACTGTTCATTAGCACTCCATCACAGGGGCCTTGAAAAAGGCTCACACTTGGTGCCATTGTGGGCTATCAAATAGCACTTTTTCACCTTTACAAGCTGCTATATTGCCTCAAATTTTCTCTAACAGATAGATAATGATATTATATCTTGATAGATAGATGGATAGATATGAGATTATATCTTGATTAATAGAAAGATATGTAATAGAGTCATACTGTAAGTATAAAAGACACACCTGAATTGGAGACTCTCTTTCATTGGGCACTGTACCATCTGACCCCATGATTTTTGCCCCCATTTGTCAATTTAAAGGGGTTTTCCCCTGAAGAAAAGTTCATTTTAATCAATAAATCTTGGAATAATAATAATTTCCACAATTGGATGTGATTAAATAAAATGTCCCTGTGCTGAGATAATCTTATAAATGTGCCCCTGCTGTGTACTGTGTAATGGCTGTGTCTGACGGTGCAGGAACATGGTCTGATCATACCACAGCTCCTGTCAGGGGAGGAAGCAAAAGAGTATACAGACATTACAGCAGGGGATCGCAGCTGATTCTTTTTGTGAGGTAAAATAATTTCCCTGCCTGTTTTAAACAATGTTTTACTTGAAAGAAAGCATAATTTGTTATCCCATGCTGTAATGTCTGAATTCTTTTTTTTCTTCCTCCCTTCCCCTGCCCAGGAGCTGCAGTATGATCAGACCATGTTCCTGTATGGTCGGTCAGACACAGCCATTACACAGTACACAGCAGGGGCACATTTATAAGATTATCTCAGCACAGGAACATTTTATTTAATCACTTCCAAAAACATTGTAAGTTAACATTCAGCATACAATTATACAATTATAAGACTGCAGATATATTATCATACAGGTATTGTCTCAGCTCATTAATTATGATGTGTGTACGAAAATTACACGCACAAGAAACTGTAAAGAATCCAATTATGCTGTGAGAAGTCACCTAACATGATATGAGCATTTTCTGAGTGGTAGGGCATGTTTTTCAGCACCATGGACAAGGAATAGCAAGAGACAGCTGTGAACACTACTAGAGCACATTGGAAATATGATAAATGCATCTCCTTTGCAATTAAGTAATAGATTGTAGAGCTCAGCCTCGTTCATTTCAATAGTATTCAACATCAGGCACAATCCACAGACAAGGGTCATTCATTGTTTCTGGAAGCCATCAGTCAAGTCTTTAACGGGGCTGTTCATCTTTGTGGACAATATATTTTCCCAAAAATGCATGTACAGTATTTCAGGTTATTTTCTATTGGGCTTCATTTATAAGTTAGCATTGACAAATTTATAAGTGCTCATATTTGAAACTCGAGTCCCTTCCATTAGCCTATTATACACTGCATGAATGTGCATCATGCGATCTTTCTGAAGAGAAAGCATCCCAGTGTTTTCCACAGAAAGCTTCGAGAAAATTTGCCAGCTCTTCCATGAGTCTAGGAGATATCCTCTCGCTCCATAACACTCAATCATGCTGGGAGAGTTTATAAATATGCAGTACAAACCATTTATTCCTATTTTTCCTGTGATTTCCTGCATTGGTCAAAGATCAAGTCTGACTATAATTTTATTTCTTGGTACACTACTACCCATAGGATTTAAATAAAGTAAATTGCTTCTTCTACAAATAAAAAAATAATAGCTTCATTTTCCAGAAATAGCGCAACCTCTATCCAGTGGCTGTATCTGGTATTACAGTTCAATTCCCTTGAAAGGGAATCTGTCACCTCATTTTAGCCCTATCAGCTGCCAGCACTGCCATCAGGGGCTTATCTACAGCATTCTGTAATGCTGTAGATAAGCTCCCGATGTAACCTGAAAGATAAGAAAAACAAATTAGATTATACTCACCGGGGGGTGGGGGCGGGGGTGGTTGGTGTCGGGGTCCTGTCTGGCGCAGGCGTACTGTTGAGGGCAGAGTAAAGTACTGCAGTGAGCAGGCGCTGAACCTCTCTGACCTTTCCGGCACCTGTGCACTGCAGTACTTTACTCTGCCCTCAACAGGACAGATAAAGTACACTTGAGCAGGAGCCATGGCATAAGTAAGAAGGAGGACTGCATCGTATGAAGATGGGAGGCGCCGGACAGGACCGCAACACCCACCGCGCCTGCCCCCACCCCCCAGTGAGTATAATCTAACTTGTTTTTCTTATCTTTCAGGTTACATCGGGAGCTTATCTACAGCATTACAGAATGCTGTAGATAAGCCCCTGATGGCGGTGCCGGCAGTTGATAGGGCTAAAAATAGGTGACAGATTCCCTTTAATAAACCCTTTTAAATATATAGTGGTTCTCTGGTAATTAATTCTTGTAAACTCAACATTGGTGGAGTCAAAGCAGGAAACTATAGCAGAGCTGTTGTAACCGCCGATATGTCAGTTTGCATCACAAAAAACTAGCTTAGGGTTAATGAGAGAAGTATGAAAGCTATCATACAGTAGTAGGAGATATACAGTAATAAGTCAAATCAGATAAGCCAATGTCAAGAAACAGGTAAAAAGGGGTCACAAATTGCGTTGACAAAAGTGAAACCCAGACCATGATGCTCACTATATGTGAGCAGTTCTCAAATATTTCAATCCACAGGGTACATGTGTACATTATGGGGTCAATTCAGCAAGACTGAAATGTTGTACTCCAGTCTTGATGCAGAGTCGACTGGAGTAAATTGAGCCAAATTCACTAAGAGGCATACACATTTTAACCTGTTAACGATCTATGACATACATTTTCATCATAGGGGTTACTGCAGAGTGTATGGAATGGGCTCAGGAGCTGAGATCATTACATACAAAGCATACGCCAGCTGTTTTGCACACCCAACATTTTCATATAACTGTAGTGGCTGGAGCAAGCTAACTGCTGTGACCATTTAACTGCCCATGTCAATAACTGAAGGAGGCATTAAATAAGTACAATTTCTACCTCCCATCGGCCCGCAGGGTCACAATCGTGGCGAGCCAGGGAACCTGCTGAAAGGCCTTGCAACTGCCAACTTTCTCCTATGCAGACTGGGCTTCAAAGAAGAGAGCCACAATTACACCATTGATTGCAATACTGTGGTATTGCATTATATAGCATAAGTGATGAAAAAAATTGCAGGTTCAAGTCAAAATAAAGTTTAAAATAAATAAAAATTTAAATCACCCATCTATTCCACATTCCACATTTTCCAAAAATAAATCAAAACAATATTTTGTCTCTTGTCCATAAAAGTCTGATCTATCAATATTAAAAAAAATCATTGAAATGCCATAATCACTACACTTTCCTAAACAAATACAATGAAAAGTGATCAAAATGTTGTATGTAGGCAAAAATGTTATCACTAAAAAGTACAGTGCAAAAATCAAGCCCTTCGTCAATGGAAAAATAAAAAAGTTGCAGATCTAAGAAATTGGTGACTTTGTTTTTTCAAGGTTTTGAATTATTTTAACCACAAAAATATAAGACAAATCATATAAGTTTGGTAACACCATAATTATACTGATCTGGAGGATTATATTTCCATGCAAGACAATCAATGATGTACTTACAAAGCCTTAAGACAACAGCGGAATTGCATTTTTTTCACAATTTTACGCCATTTGTAATTTTTTCCTTTACATTATATGGTTAAAAAATGGTGGTATTTAAACTACAACTTGTCTGGCAAAAACAACCCCTCATACGGCAAGGTCAACAGAAAATTAAAAAAGTTATTGCTCTTGGAGGAAAAAGAGTAAAAAGCAAGAGCAAAAATAAAAAAATGTCCTGGTTCTTAATGGGTTATTAGTAGAGTTGAGCGAAACGGGTCGAAAAATGTCAAAAGTCGCCGACTTTTGGCAAAGTCAGGTTTCATGAAACGAAACCCGACCCTAGGATGAGGTCGGCCACGAGGTCCGTGACTTACGCGCCAAAGTCGCGTTTCAAAAGTTTGTTTTGCGCTCTTTTTCAGCCAATCAGTATCCACGGACACTGTGGGCAACGTGATGACATAGGCAGGGGTCACCACCATCTTTCAGAAGGGCATGCAAGTGATTGGCTTGCTTTGGTGGGCGTCACAGGGGTTATAAAAGGGCGTGCACGCCGACCGCCATCTTACTTCTGCCGATCTTAGCATAGGGAGAGGTTGCTGCTGCTGATTCTGTAGGGAGAGCGTTAGGCAGGGAAGAAGAAAAAAAAACTGCTTCTGCTGCTAGCGATTTTGCCTGTACAACACACCAGTCACTGTGTGTGCAGTGCAAGGGGAGGCTATATTGTGGTGGATCAGCGGTGTTGGTTGTTAGGCTGCCTTCTAAGGCTTCCTGACAGCTGCATTACTGTTTACCCACTGCTCTGCAAACTGCTTTTTTAAAAGCAATCCCAATTTTTTTTTTGTCCTGCTGAGGTACTGAGCGTGCATTTTTTCACACCATACAGCTGTGTACGCTCCTCACACAGTACCGTGTAACGGCTGTTATCACAGCCACAGTGAAGCTATCTGTGTGTCACTCTGTGAGAATAAGTCGAGGACATGTTCCGTTCTTACAGACCTGCACCTACTAGTTTTGTCTAGCTTTCAAACAGTTAAATATATTTGCTGTTTGATCACATTCAAAACTATAGAGAGAGAGCGTGTGTCAGTCCGTATACTTAAAAAACACGGAGCTTGACAATTTTACATACACCGGACAGCCGTGTACGTGCACGCTCCTCTCAGTACCGTGTAACGGCTGTTATCACGGCCACAGTGAAGCTATCTGTGTGTCACTGTGGAAGGATAAGTGGAGGACTTGTTCCGTTCTTACAGACCTACACTCTAGGGAGATTCCTATTCTGCCCAATTCTACATACACCTTGTAGTTTGTGATACACTAGCCAATTTCTGCCTGTGACATAGCGCTCTGATATTCAGTGGGCCTCACACAATCCAAAAGTGTCCAGTGTCCACTAGTGTGTGCAGAAATTCAAAAACTCCCTTATCCTGTAGTCACTTTTTTCACACCTGTGCCATCGAGCCTGTGACATAGCGCTGTGATATTCAGTGGGCCTCACACAATTCAAAAGTGTCGTGTCCACAAGTGTGTGCAGAAATTCAAAATCTCTGTGATCCTGTAGTCACTTTTTTCACACCTGTGCCATCGAGCCTGTGACATAGCGCTCTGATATTCAGTGGGCCTCACACAATCCAAAAGTGTCCAGTGTCCACTAGTGTGTGCAGAAATTCAAAATCTCCCTTATCCTGTAGTCACTTTTTTCACACCTGTGCCATCGAGCCTGTGACATAGCGCTCTGATATTCAGTGGGCCTCACACAATCCAAAAGTGTCCAGTGTCCACTAGTGTGTGCAGAAATTCAAAATCTCCCTTATCCTGTAGTCACTTTTTTCACACCTGTGCCATCGAGCCTGTGACATAGCGCTCTGATATTCAGTGGGCCTCACACAATCCAAAAATGTCCAGTGTCCACTAGTGTGTGCAGAAATTCAAAATCTCCCTTATCCTGTAGTCACTTTTTTCACACCTGTGCCATCGAGCCTGTGACATAGCGCTCTGATATTCAGTGGGCCTCACACAATCCAAAAGTGTCCAGTGTCCACTAGTGTGTGCAGAAATTCAAAATCTCTGTGATCCTGTAGTCACTTTTTTCACACCTGTTCCATCGAGCCTGTGACATAGCGCTCTGATATTCAGTGGGCCTCACACAATCCAAAAGTGTCCAGTGTCCAATAGTGTGTGCAGAAATTCAAAATCTCCCTTATCCTGTAGTCACTTTTTTCACACCTGTGCCATCGAGCCTGTGACATAGCGCTGTGATATTTAGTGGGCCTCACACAATCCATAAGTGTCCAGTGTCCACAAGTGTGTGCAGAAATTCAAAATCTCCCCTGTTCTATAGACACCTTGTACCTTGTTTTACATTACTATATAGTTTGTTGGATTTTGTCTACATTTCTACAAAAAATGAGGAAGGCTGGTGGAATAGGCCGTGGAATTGGGCGGGGGTTGGCAGCTGGTAATGATGGTGTTGGTGGTGGATCTGATGGTAGTGGCAAGAGCAAAATAGGACCGAATGCAGGAGGTGTTGATCCTGCGTCATTGTCTGGCTCCATAAGGCTTCGAAGGCTTAGTTTTCTAGGAGTTGGCAAACCGCTTTTAAAGCCAGAGCATCAGGAAAAGGTTTTGTCTTACATTGGTGACTCAGCCTCCAGCTCTATCGCCTCCTCTTCTGAAGTTGTAAAAAGTAAAAGCACTGAGTTGTCATTGGAGGCTCATGTTCATGAACCACACCTTTCCTTGTGTCCTTCACCCAAACCAAGATTGAAGGATGACGCAGGCCATACTACTGATTACTCCATGGAGCTGTTTTCACATACCATGCCTGGTTTATCAAGTGAAATGGTGAATTACCCAGGCCAAGATGAATCTGACATGGAGTGCACTGATGCACAGCCGCTGATAGATGATTCTGCTGGTACATTCACTCAGAGTACTACATTGTCCTCACAGTGTACAGAGCCAGATTCTGACCCTGATGAGACTCAGGTGCCCCTTCCCGCACACTATACCACCATACACGGTGACACAGAGGAAGGTGCACATGACATTGAAGAGGAGTTGATGGATGACCCAGTTGTTGACCCAGATTGGCATCCATTGGGGGAAGAGGGTGCTGCTTCCAATAGCTCAGATGAGGAGCATCCACAGCAGACATCGACATCGCAACAGCTGTTATCTGGCAGGCCCGGAGCACTCCAAAGACAGGTTCCAAAAATCAAAAGAGTTGCTGGACAGCTTGTCCAGATGGTCAAAAGATCACAGCGTGCTAGGCCGCAAAATGTCTGCCAAAGTAGGAAGAGTGCAGTGTGGCACTTTTTTGAACAAAATCCTCATGATCAGGCCAAGGTTATCTGTAAGAAGTGCGCAAAGACCTTTAGCCGAGGGAAAAATCTGAAAAATTTGAATACCAGTTGCATGCTTAGACATTTAACCACCATGCATTTGCAAGCATGGACACAACACCAAACCTCAAGTGCCACATGTGCAACTGATCACAAAGAAGGTAGTCAGCAACGCTACATTGTATCCCCCACTGTAAGCCCACCGGTTAGGACAGCAGCAAATGTTGAGGTGTCGTTGCAAGGCCACAGCAGTCAGGGAATCCCACTGTTATATCAACGAAATACTGAATCTAGGCCATCAGAAAGAACACCAACTCCATCACCATCATCAACCCTCTCTCAGTCCGCCCTGTCCACCGCTACTTCCACCATATGCAGCTCTCAAGTGCAGCTCACCCTCCCAGACACTATGAGTAGGTCAAGAAAGAACTCAGTCTCTCATCCGCGTACACTGGGTTTGAACGCCCACATTGCCAAACTAATCTCGTTTGAGATGATGCACTATCGGTTGGTGGAAAGCGCAGCTTTCCGCGAACTCATGGCCTATGCAGTACCACGCTATGACCTACCAGTCGCCACTTCTTCTCTCGCAAAGCCATCCCAGCCCTCCACCATCATGTGAAAGACCGCATTGTCCATGCACTCAAGCAGTCAGTGAGTGGAAAGGTGCACCTCACAACTGATGCATGGTCCAGTCGGCATGGCCAGGGCCGTTACGTGTCCATCACTGCGCACTGGGTTAATGTGGTGGATGCAGGGTCCACAGGGGACAGCGGTGGTGGGACAGTGCTGCCTAGCCCACAGTATAGGAAACAGTTGGCTGTAGGCGTTCGACCCTCCTTCTCCTCCTCCTCCTCCTCCAGAAGCGAAAGCTCGTCCACAGAGCGCAGTCGTACGAGCACTCCATCTGCAGCTGCCACTGTTGCACACGAGGTGTCCCCCTATCGAGCAGCTAGTGGAAAGCGTCAGCAGGCTGTGTTGCAGATGATGTGTTTGGGCGACAGACACACCGCCGAGGTGCTGGCCGAGTACTTGAAGCGACAAACTGAGTCATGGCTGGGCAGTGTACATCTTGAGGCAGGCAAGGTAGTTAGTGATAACGGCCGTAATTTTGTGGCAGCCATAGCCCTTTCAAAACTCAGCCACATACCTTGCTTGGCTCACACCTTGAACCTGGTGGTGCAGTGCTTCCTCAAAAATTATCCGGAGTTAACAGCCCTGCTCCAGAAGGTGCGAAGACTGTGCGCGCACATCCGCCGGTCGCCTGTACACTCCGTTCGTATGCAGAAGCTGCAGCGATTGCTCCACCTTCCCAACCACCGCCTCATTATCGACATTGCAACAAGGTGGAACTCCACCCTGCACATGGTGGAGCGGCTGTGCGAGCAGAGGCAGGCCATAATGCATTTGTGGGAGGATACACGGCCAGGCACTTTGAGAGCAGACATGGAGTTGACAGGAGTGCAGTGGTCGAAGCTGAAAGACCTCTGTATAGTCCTTCAGTGTTTTGAGGAATGCACACGGCTGGTAAGCGCAGACGACGCCATCCTAAGCATGAGCATCCCAGTTATGCGTCTGCAGCCAATGTTGATGAGGAGGAAGAGGAGGAGGGAATCCTTGATGACATTCAGCCATTGTCTGCTCAGGGACCTCTCCTGGACGAGGTGGAGGAAGAAGAGGAGGAGAAGGATGATGATGGGGATGATTACTTAGGGGAGGAGGATGCATCTCGTGGGGCAAGTGAAAATGTTGGCGTGGCAAGGTCTGGTACAGGGTTTGTGCGTGACTGGAGGGATGTGGATTTGCCAGAAAGTGCTCCTCCAACCAGCACTCGCAGTGCATCATTGACACCGGGAACATTGGCCCACATGTCAGTTTATGCCTTGCAGATCCTAAAAAGGGACCCCTGCATTGCCAAAATGATGAATGATGACGACTACTGGTTGGCCAGCATCCTGGATCCACGCTATAAAGGCAAATTACAAAACATCATGCCACAGGAGAACCTTGACCTAATATTGGCTAATAAACAAGCAACTCTGGTAAATCGGTTGCTTGAGGCATTCCTAGCACACAGCAGCGGTGATGGTTCTCACACGAGCTGTACGGGCCGGGGGCAGCTTGGCAGAGGTGTTCATGGTGCACACAGCAGAAGTGGAGCTGGAGACAGGGGTTTCATGACAATGTTGTGGACTGATTTTTCAAGTACCGCTCACACAACTGGTAATACTGCATCGATGGAAAGTGACAGGAGACAGCAGTTGTCAACTATGGTTACAAACTACTTTTCCTCCCATATCGATGTTCTCCCACACAGGTCATTCCCCTTTGACTATTGGGCCGCTAAACTGGACACCTGGCCTGAATTGGCACAATATGCCTTACAGGAGCTCGCTTGCCCAGCTGCAAGTGTGCTATCGGAAAGAGTCTTCAGTGCAGCTGGATCAATCCTGACAGAAAAAAGGACCCGTCTGTCAACCCAAAATGTGGATGATCTAACCTTCATTAAAATGAACCATGCATGGGTTTCCAAGGATTTTGTCCCACCTTCCCCTGATGACACATAGGGTGACAGAAAAATGGCTTGCTTTGGTCCACCTCTTCCTGGGACTTGACCTATTTCGCCTTTTGCATCAGCTGAATGTCCAACATCAACATATGCCACTTTCTAAAACTCCCTAACTGTGCTGCCTCCCCCCCCCCCATTGCCGGGGTCACCACCTAGCGCACGACACCGTGCGAGTGCCGTTGCCCTGGACAGGTGGGTAGGCCGACTCTTGGGCGCGGGCACTGGCACAGGGTCCCTCATAGTGCAATCAAGTGTCTCTGACGGTGGTGGTGCACACCTGCCGTCAGACACACCTCCGTACTATGAGGGGCCCAGTGCCAGTACCGACGCCCATGAGTGGGCCCCCCTTGCTTGGGCAGGGCCCCAGCATTTGCAATCTTTACCTCTCCCTGCTCCTCCGCTGTGTAGTCTGGGCCGTCAAATCCATACTGTGCCTGACACCGTCTGAGCCTGCCTCCTGATGTATAGACATATATTTTGAATGTGTACGCTATCCATACATGTTATCTGGGGATACGGTACCCTTTCTCACCTTTGTGCAATCACGTGCAATCCATACTGGGCCTAACACCGTCTGAGCCTGCCTCCTGATGTATAGACATATATTTTGAATGTGCACGCTATCCATACATGTTATCCGGGGATACGGTACCCTTTCTCACCTACGTGCAATCACGTGCAAGCCATACTGGGCCTAACACCGTCTGAGCCTGCCTCCTGATGTATAGACATATATTTTGAATGTGTACGCTATCCATACATGTTATCCGGGGATACGGTACCCTTTCTCACCTTTGTGCAATCACGTGCAATCCATACTGGGCCTAACACCGTCTGAGCCTGCCTCCTGATGTATAGACATATATTTTGAATGTGCACGCTATCCATACATGTTATCCGGGGATACGGTACCCTTTCTCACCTACGTGTAATCACGTGCAAGCCATACTGGGCCTAACACCGTCTGAGCCTGCCTCCTGATGTATAGACATATATTTTGAATGTGCACGCTATCCATACATGTTATCCGGGGATACGGTACCCTTTCTCACCTACGTGTAATCACGTGCAAGCCATACTGGGCCTAACACCGTCTGAGCCTGCCTCCTGATGTATAGACATATATTTTGAATGTGTACGCTATCCATACATGTTATCCGGGGATACGGTACCCTTTCTCACCTTTGTGCAATCACGTGCAAGCCATACTGGGCCTAACACCGTCTGAGCCTGCCTCCTGATGTATAGACATATATTTTGAATGTGTACGCTATCCATACATGTTATCCCGGGATACGGTACCCTTTCTCACCTTTGTGCAATCACGTGTAATCCATACTGGGCGTGAGAACGGCTGGCGAGCTGTTAAGCAAGCTACAGCACCTGTGGTTTGCACACGTAAGTTTTTCATTTTTTCAGGAATGACGGTTAGGCCTAATTCCAGAACTGCGGTTGACCTGCACTTACTGGGAAATCATCGTTCGCGGGTAATAATTGTAATCAGTGATCCCCATCACTAACGTTGTTCAGCGGGTTATCTGCACCTGTAAGCGACAAACGCTGGCCTTTTCAGTGTAGCGCACATGCAGCCACGGACATGTAAGGGCATGACACATCAGTTATTGGCCAATCTCATGTGCCAGAGCCTCACGTGTCCCTCTAGTAAGCCAGACTCGGACCGCGGGGCATGACGGAGTCTCGTTCGTTAACGGAATTAAGCTTGCAATGTGTGCATCTTTTCTGTAGCTGGCATGGTTGAGGTTTCCCAGGTGGAGTCGAATTTAACCGTAGGCTCCACTCCTGGTGGTGCCCTTCTGGACATTCCTTTAAGGTTCAGCTTTGCAACCATACTGCCCACGTAAAATAAACACTTTGCCTTCATGAACGCTGTTTGGAGGGTCATGACTCATGGGAATAACGCCGCCCAATCAGTTAACCTGCTAGAGAGATCCTTCGTTGCTCCCAAGCATGACATCACACTCCCTAGGAGGAAGGTAATGCCACTGTGGCGACCGTACTCCTGGGGGCGACACAAGTGCACTGATGCCCAGCCACTGCTCGATGAATCTGCTGGTACATTGACCCAGACCACTACATTCCCCTCGCACGCTACACGGCCTGAATCTGACCCTGATGAAACTCAGGTTACCCTTCCCATATACAGTTCCATCTTACACGGTGACAAAGAGGAAGCTGCAGATGAAAGTGCAGGTTCGGCCCACCCGCCATCAGACACACCACCGTACTATCAGGGGCCCTGTGCCAGTGCCGTCGCCAACGAGTGGGCCCCCCCTGCTTGCTCAGGATCACAGCACTTGCAAGGTTGAAATACTGTGCAGTGAGATGGAAAATGGGGATGACGAGGAGTCCAGACTAGTACAGGGATTCCCTAGCGAGGAGACTTATTTGATTGTTTTCAATGTTGGGACAGCAATTTTTGGGGAGCACTATACTCTGGAGAATGATAGATGGGGCCCACCATACACTGGAACATTCCAAAGGTGGACATCAGACACTGGAGCAGCATTTACAGGGCCCATTATACACTAGAGCATTAGAAATGGGGCCCATTATGTTTGGAGCATTATTTGGGCCCATAAGACAGTGGAGCTTCATCCATGGGGACCAACATATACTGTAGCATTATGTGGAGCTCATCATATACTGTTTCAAACATTATATGGGACCAATGATTCTGTATGGAGAAATAGATGGGCCTCGTCATGAGATGTAAAAAGTGAAGTATTTTTCGTTGTACTATACCGCTATTTCTCTGCCGTATCGGAGCATGATGAGTTGTGGTATGTGTTAAAGGGGCGCTCTTTCGCCCAGGGCACATGAAAACCTGGAGCCAGCCCTACCCCCCCACAACTTTAGCCAAATAACCCCCATTTTTCAGTGCGTAACTTGTATTATGAAGTTAATTAAGGTTGACAAGCTTAAGTAAGAAGAATTGATGCTTTTCGCATTCAAATGGGCAATGTAGGTGTGTTTCCTGTCCTCCTCTCACTGCCGACTTTTATTCCCCATTGACTTACATTGGGTTTCGTGTTTCGGGACGACCCCGACTTTTCCCTATAATCGGCCGATCTTGCTCGACCCGACTTTTGGAAAAGTCGGGTTTCACGAAACGAAACTCAACCCTAAAAAACCAAAAGTCGCTCAACTCTAGTTATTAGTCATGCATTGGGGCACATTTTTCAAAATTTACCTCACTTTTGGGGTGAAAATTAAGATGCTAGGCATGCCCCTTTTCACTAGGTTCCCCGCCCTTTTTAAAATTTTCTTCAACCTATTCGGACTGATGTAAAGATAGTTATTGAGGTACCCAATGAACAAGAACAAAGAAGACAGCACAATTCACCTACAAGACCCACTTTCCTCTGGTTTCAGGTTGAACATTGGTTCTCTAAGCTCCATAATTTGATTCCTAGGGTAACCATCCAGTGGACCTGAGGGTGAACAAGAACGGGAAAGCGGTATGATTGCTAGTAAAAGTCCCGTGATGGTAGTATGAAGAGCAAGTAATATAAGAGGTTAGCTAAGCAAGCCAGGAATTTTGTAACATGGGTCAGAAAGGACAGATATGAAGAACTGTAAAAAATCCCAAGAGTAGACAAAGAAGTTGTGCTGCTGACATCAAGTTAAAGATTTTTTAGCCACAATTGGGAGATAATACCTACAAATGTCATAGAGTCCAGTAAGGAGCTACTTCAAATAGAGTTCCGTTGGTTTTGTTTAACTGGACAGCAACATGCACCTTGGAAATTATAGGTCAGTAAGTTTAAATTGTACTGTGGACAAAATCTTTGAAGATTTTCTAAGAGATGCTATTCTGGAGTATCTCAATAAAAATAACCACATGACCCAACATCAAAAAACATCAGTCCTTTCAAACCAATCTGACCAGCTTCTATAAGAAAGAGAGTTTCAAACTGGGCCAGGGTAATGCCATGGATGTCCTCTCTCTGGACTTTTTAAAGACGTTTGATACAGTTCCCATAAGAAGTTGGCAAAATGAGGCCAATGGGACTATAAGAAAATGTGTAACTAGTTTAATAACTGGCTCAGTGATAGGAAACAGAGGATGGTTATTAATGGAACAAACTCAAATTGAGTCACAGTAAAAGAGTAGTGTACCATAGGGGTCAGAATTGGGCCCTCTTCTTTTTCACAAATTTATTAATGCATTTGTAGAGGGCATACAGAGTAAAATGTAAAAATTTACAGATACCAAACTCTGCAAGGTAATCAACACAGAGTGGATAATTAAATATTATTGAGGGATTTATGTAAGCTGGAGGATTGGGCTAAGAAATGGCCATTGAAGTTTAAGGCTGTGTGCCCACGTAGCGATTTGTAAGCGTTTTTGCGCGATTTTCAGTGCGAAAACACTGCGAAAACGTTTAAAAATCGTGTACAGAACGCCCGCAATGCATTCCTATGGCATTCCGCACATGCTGTGCTAGTGCTGCGCTTTTTTCCATGGCGGAATCGCATCACGGAAAAAATCGCAGCATGCTCATTCTTTAGTGCGGAATCGCAAAGAATTGCCACGATTCTGCACCGATAGGAATGCACGAGAATCGCTTACTTCCCGCATGTGGCTATGCCCACCATGCGGGAAGTTAAGGGTCTCATGTGCGGTTGGTACCCACGGTGTGGAGGAGAGGAGACTGTCCTCCAGGCCCTGGGTACCATACCCCTGTAAAAAAAAGAATAAAAAATAAAAAATCGGGTTATATTTACCTTCCGGCGTCACGTGCTGCATTCCCGGCCTCAGCGTTCCCAGTAATGCCTTGCGGCAAGGTCCTGTGATGACGTAGTCTCGCGTGACTCCAGCGGTCACGCGAGATCGCTATAGCAACGCGAGACCAACGTTATCACAGGTCTCGCAAGGCATCGCTGGGAACGCTGAGGCCTGGGAATGCAGCGCGGGACGCCGGAAGGTAAATATACCCCGATTTTTTTATTTTTTTTTTAGCATTTTAACATTCTATCTTTTACTATTGATGCCGCATAGGCGGCCTCAATAGTAAAAAGCTGGTCACACTTGTCAAACACTATGTTTGACGAATGTGACCAACCTGTCAATCACTTTCCAAGTGATGCTTCAAATCGCTTGGAAAGTGCTTGAATATCGCACGTGAAAATCGCGACAAAATCGCGATCATAATCGCGGTAAAATCGCAGTGAAATCGCGCGAAAAATAACGCGCGATTTCTGGGAAGGAGTCCAGTTTTTAGTGTCCGGAATAAACCGCTACTTGGGCACATAGCCTAATGTAGATAAGTATAAAGTCATGTACTTAAAAGAAATGAAATGTGTAATTATGTACTAAATGGTAAAACAATGGGTAAAACTGTCAATGAAAAAGACTTGAGGGTATCGGTGGATAGCGAACTCACCTTTAGCGACCAGTGTCAGGAAGTTACTACCAAGGCTCATGACAAGAACATAGTTTTGCCTTTATACAAGTTGCTACTGTGACCAGACTGAGAATACCGTGTACAATTTTGGGCTCCAATGTAGAAGGATATAGTTGAACTAAAACTGGTGAAGAGCAACCAAGGTTTTTAAAGGAATGGGTGGACTGTCTGCAATACCATGATAAGCTATCAAACTTTGGGTTATTCAGTTTGGAAAAATTAAAGTTTAGGTGCCATCTTTTTACAATGTACAAATACAGTAAATGAAGGGATGGAACAAAGATTTTTCTACTGATCTTTTTACATCTCATCCTGCGTCAATGACAAAGAGGCATCTACTTCGTCTACAGGAAAAAGGTTTTATCATAATCACAGTAGATGATTCTTTACTGTAAAACTTTGAAAAACTGGAGCAAGTTCAGTACCAGGATGATAAGTGGACTGCAAAGTATGTTCTACAAGGAACAGTTAAAGGATTTGGGAATGTTTAGCTTGCAAAAACGAAAGCTAAGAGGAGACTTAATAGCTGTCTACAAATATCTGAAGGGTTGTCACAGTGTAGAGGGATCATCCTTATTCTCATTTGCACATAGAAACACAAGAAACAATGGAATTAAACTGAAAGGGAGAAGATACAGATTAGATACTGGAAAACACTTTTTGACAGTGAGGGTGATCAATTAGTGGAACAGGCTGCCATGAGAGGTGGTGAGAGCTCCTTCAATGGAAGTCTTCAAACAGAGACTAGACAGACATCTGCCTGAGATGGTTTAGTGAATCCTGCATTGAGCAGGGGGTTGGACACAATGACCCTTAACGTCCCTTCCAACTCTAAGAAAAAAAAAAGAACAGTGAGACTGTGGACCTCTCTGCCACATGATGTTAGTAAGCAATAATTGCCGTAAGTGGATTCAGGAAGGACTTTTTCCAGTAATGTGGGACAGCTAGCATCTGCCTCATAGAGTTTTTGCCTTCCTGTGGATCAACATGTTAGGATTATAGGTTGAACTCAATGGACTTATGTCTACCTTCAACCGTAAAATGAAATATGAAACCTTCCTATGAAACTTTCCAGTAACCCTCCTGTCTCAACTGCAAGATTCAGTATTGACCTGGGAAAGAAAAATGAAGCATGGGTAGTAAGTCCAAGCCAGGAACACTTAAATGTTCCAATTTCTATTAATATCTCCCTATTGTTAAAAACAGTATGACAATGATAATATAAATATTCATGGCATAATTGGACAGTCAGCTCAAAATCTATTCTACTTAAATAATTGTACTTTGAATGACAAAAATTACCCTCAAATAGAAAAATCTTGATAAACCATCCCCCGCTGCGTAATTTACCCACTATGAGGAAAATTCCCTGTAAGTCATGATGCTTCTCTGCTGAAGACCTGGTTGGAATTCACTAGATGTCTGCAGGTCACCATAGCTATATCCCAGGATGAAATGTTTAGCTTCAGGCAGCTGTTGTAGTGATAAAAGCAGGGTTGCATTCCTGCATACACAATGTCAGGAGGATTTCTCCCATGTGAGCCACTATGATTAGCAGGAGATGGGAAAAAAAAGTCTTCAAATGCTGGAAGTCAAAAAAAGGTTCCTCAATGCTTAAGCAGAACAAATACATAATTCATAATCACAAGACAGCAACAGGATGTTATTTATTATAGGGTTAAATCTAGCCATAGTATTAAACACTCAGCTGACAAAAACACCAGTACTGAGGGCTTCAAACAACGACTCTGTAATGATCAGCAAAAAAAATGTATGTGTCACCTCAACTTCAAAGAAAATGTTAGATGCTTACTATGGGGTAACAGTGGGAGGTCTGTTCATTACCGACAGTACAAAATATAGTCTAAAACTGCTACTAAAAACGTGATCCCTGGAATCTCATGTGACCCTGTGTTTCTGCCAAATGGCACAGTAAAATAAAACTTATAAGAAGATGTTCCTTCAGAGACATTTGCTACATTTTTACTTGTTGGTGACTTCCATTATATTTTTTTCAATAACTGGTAGGGATGAGTGAATCTTTTGAAACTGAAATTCCCTAGCTTCAATTAATTTTTCAAAAAAAATTGATTTGTTGCACAATGATTTGTGTTGAATTGCAAGTTTTTCAATTGCCCCAAAAAGACACATTTAACAGTCTGAATTCTCCTAGAAATGTAACTCAGTTCAAGCTCCTTAATCAAAAAATTGCTTTAATAATGTCAAAGTAACTTCAGCATTTATGGCTATGTGAAAAGAGATGGTAGCTGTTCTTCAATTTTGTATTGTCACACACTATCTATAATTTTTATTTAGCATTTTATGGCTTTTAATCTCTATCTCTATTGCTACACTATGAGATTTGATGCGTTCTGAATATCCTGATTCGCTCTAAAATGGCTGCTTCTTTCTCTGCTTCTGATTTTATACAGGCTATCATAGTCCCTCATGATGAGCTATGCTATATCATGTGCTGTGACAGCCACAAGCCTTATGGGAAAGTTTGCTTGCCCATGCCCGAAGTCATGTGAGTCTTTTCTGGTTGATAAAATTTTCTGTATTGTGTAAAATGGTGGTTAGTGTCATGCTACTGCAATGCAGTATAGCGCAATCTCCACCAGGGGGTGCTGGTGAGGGAAGAGAGGTTGCACACACAGCGTAGCAACACTGAGCAGCAGCACAAGTGCCACCAGGTGGCAAAAGAGTAGTCAGATAAGCCGAGTCAGAAACAGTCAGGAGCAGAAGTACCAGAGGTCACAGCAGTACACATGGTCAGAAACAAGACAGGGGATCAGAAAGAGTCAGAAGCGGAAAAGACAAAGACAGAAGTCAGAAGCAGGTCTGAATGCAAGCCAAGTGAAAACCAGAGAGTCAACAAACTTACAGGGAAACACCGAGTAATGACAGACAGAGGGAATAAACAGACATAGGGCAAGTCAGGGATCACAGCAGAACAAATCAGGATTTACCAGAGTCAGATACACACGCTGAAGGCAGAACTATAGCTGACCCTGCCTGCAGGATGCATCGGAGCTAAATAGCAAACCTTAAACCAGACTGAGGCTGAGAAAATGACCACACAAGGTACATGGGGAGACAGGACTCAAAACCAGGTCTGTATCATGACAGTTACATTTTTGGCGATTTGCTCAAATTAAGTTATAAATTGTTCAAATTTTCCAGATCCAATGAATCCTCAAAGATTCTATGCATAATTGATTTGCATAAAATCTATTTGCTCATCTCTGAAAACTGGTTTGGCATACTTGGTATCCAGGAATTTTAACCATTTCATCGCTGATAATTACAGTAAGCACTTCTAAAGGCAGTCGTAGGTGCAACTTAGTGCTAAAAGAAAGCTACCATATATACTGTACTCGTGTATAAGCTGAGATTTTCAGCACTTTTTTGTCATTGTCCAGAAAGGTCGGGATGAGGGGGAGAAGGGGGAGAAGGCAGGAGCCGGCAGCCGTGACATCATACTCACCCTCCTGGCACGGCCTCTGCATGTCCCTGCATCACCGTTATCCTAGCTGGCAGCTTCTTCCTGTGCTCAGCTGTCACTTGGTACTGCTCATTAAAGTAATGAATATGCACGCGACTCCACTCCCATAGGCGTGGAGCGCATATTCATTACCTTAATGAGCGGTGCCACATGACAGCTTAGCAAAGGAAGAAGCTGCCAGCCCCAGGACAATGGAGAAGCAGGGAAGTGCAGAGACCACCCGGGCTCTGTGCAGCTGAAGGCCCAGCGATCACAGGATTCAATGTGACAAGGAAGAGGTGACTCATAGGCCATACACGCAGCGTGGACACTGAGCAGCTTCACAGGAGCAGTGACTGGGGACTGGCCTAGACCCATGCACCAAGAGGAGACTTTCAACAGCCTGTCCTCCCACTTGGAAGAGTAGAGTTTGCCAACCCCGGGACATGGGGGCCCCACTCTCCCGGCTGCTGCTTCTCACTCTGCCCTCCGGCTGGTGACCGGTGCTGCTGCCTCCTGCCCGCTTTCAGTAGTCAGCGCTACCGCTGTCCGGGTGGCTCTCTCCGCAGCCATGGGGGTAACCACCAAGCTGGCCTTCGCCGTCATACTCATTTCCAGCTCGTCCAGTAAGAGGAGACTCGGGGCTCGTGCGGGAGCTGCGTGGGGCAACCAGCGGTGTACAGGGGCATGTAGTCCGAGGTATACTGTGTGTCACCCTCTGTATACAGGAGTATATGATCTATATACTGCTGTGTATACTGTATGTACTGTGGGGTATAACCAGCTGTATACTGTGTGCAACCCTCTGCATATAGGAGTATATGATTTATATACTGCTGTGTATACTGTATATACTGTGTGCTGTAACCAGCTGTATACTGTGTATAACCCTCTGTATATACTCAATATATTACTCCGTATACGGGGGGAGCCATGTATACCCGGACAGGGATGGGGGACAATGCATACTTGGCTTATACTCGAGTCAATAAGCTTACCCAGTTTTTTGTGGCAAAATTAGGTGCCTTGGCTTATACACGGTTTAGCTTATACTCGTGTATATATGGTACTTTAAGGGATTATAATGTGAATAATATTTAATGTCTATTCACAATTTTCAAGATCAGTGGAGGTCCCATTAGTTAGACCCTTGCCGATTACACAGATCCTGAAAATTGTGGTCCTAATTCCTGTCTGAATATAGCATTAGTGCACATATATGACCACTGCTTTATTAATTGGTAAAGGAGTCTTCAATTGTGACCTACGATGTTGCGATGGCCGCTCCTTTTCAAAAGGATAGATATGGTAGGTATTTGATAATGGCATAAAAACATTGAGAACAAGATAAACTCTCTGACACCATGATTCTAACGATGTAACGTTAAAGATTTTAAAACAATATTTCAGTTCTATAATGAAATTTTGGAGCTTAAATGAGGAATGGAAAGAGGCGGAACGGGTTTCCATGTGCTCCTTTCCAAATAGCGCCAACATGTTTCAAATAGGAGGATTTCCTGTTCTAGATACCAAGTTGTGCAGTGTAAGTAAATTTGTTAAGGGCTCACCTTAAGCCAATTCACGTATCTCTAAATGCCATAAAAAAAATGCCATAAAAAAATCTATAAAAAGAGGACATTATCAGCAGTCCATTTTCACTATTATATAAATCATCACACAACTTGTACTATGAGGTCATATTTGCTTAAGTTCAAAACAGTATAAATGTCACCATTAGTGTTGAGCGATACCACCCGATGCTGAAAAATATTGGATCGGAATGGATCGGCCGACCTAAAAAAAGTATCAGGTATCGCCGATTCCGATCCCGGAAGTCCCATTCAAGTCAAAGGAACTGAAATATCGGAATTAAAAAAAACCCTTTCTTTCCCTGTAGGTTAATTCTACATGAAGAAACACAACTAATAATAATGTAGAATGTATTGTGGGAGGTGTAGGAGACATTAAAGCCATAGAGTTTTAGCCCAATCAAATGGAATAGCAGGAATTAAATTTTTTTTTTTAAAGACGTTTAGAGTTACAAAGATATTTACTATGTTAACCACTTTTATATTTTATCAGATATGTATGTTTCACTACTTCCATGCTCTTCACCTTCTTTTTACTTCTCCCACACTTTCTCCTTCATCATCCTCAGCAGCATCTTTTTTATCAACTTCTTCTTCACCTTATTCATCTTCTTCTTCTTCTTCTTCTTCTTCTTCTTCTTCTTCTTCTTCTTCTCCTTCTTCCTATTTAATTTTTATTTTACATTCTTCATATTCTTCTTATTCAACTATTATTCTTCTTCATATTCAACTTCTTCAGCTTCTTCATCACATTCTTATTTGTGTCAGGCATTCCTGTAGTTATCTATAAAAGTTTGAAGATTACACCTTCCGTTCAGCCTGTGACAACAGATTTACAACAGGATTTGTCCACGTTCAGTTTGACCTGCAGCAGCAGGCCTTTTCCAGGGGCACCACGAGGAGGAACGGACTCACCCCCATACACTGCTTAGTCTTCTTCTGCTTATAAATTAGATAATATCATTTGCTCTGATTTTTAGTCTTATGCTTAAGGTTCTTCTGCTTTTGATTTTTATGCTTCTTGGTCTTCTGTCTCTTGTTGTTCTGCATCTTGGTGGTTGTCTTCCTGTTCTTTGTCCTCTTGGTCATCTTCTTCAGGGTCATCTTTTAGGTATTCTTCTGTGTGGTCTTCAGGGTCGTCGTCTTCAGGGTCATTGTCAGGGAGATCCAGAGTGAGAATCAAAAACCATTTCCACAAGCTTGAACTTGGAAAAGTAGCAGAAGGTACAAGAAGGCTGAGGAACTGCTGAGAACCAGCTGACGGTACTGGAACCCGGAGGGGCAGCAGAATGAACAAGAGCCAATGGCACAACTGTGGACCAGTTGACGTTGCTGGAACATGGTTACTAAGCAGGAGGTACCTGTGCTCCAAAGCACTACCAAGGACCAGCAGACGTTGCTGGATCTCGGATACCAAGAAGGATGCACCTAGGCCAAAGGCACTGCCGAGAACCAGCTGACGGTGCTGGAACCCGGAGGGGCAGCAGAATGAACAAGAGCCAATGGCACAACCGTGGACCAGCTGACTTTGCTGGAACACGGTTACTAAGCAGGAGGTACCTGTGCTCCAAAGCACTACCAAGGACCAGCAGATGTTGCTGGAACTCGGATACCAAGAAGGAGGCACCTAGGCCAATGGCACTGCCGAGAACCAGCTGACGGTGCTGGAACCCGGATGGGTAGCAGAAGCTGCAAGAGCAAATGACACTAGCGAGGACCAGCTGATGGTGCTGGAACCCAGAGGGGCAGCAGAAGGAACAAGAGCCAATGGGACAACCGTGGACCAGCTGACGGTGCTGGAACATGGTTTCTAAGCAGGAGGTACCTGTGCTAAAAAGCACTACCAAGGACCAGCAGACGTTGCTGGAACTCGGATACCGAGAAGGAGGCACCTAGGCCAAAGGCTCTGCCATGAACCAGCTGACGGTACTGGAACCCGGATGGGTAGCAGAAGGTACCCAGGAAAAAAACAAAGTTGCAAGGCCGTAAGCCGGCCGCAGTTACCGAAACCCACAGTCCTACAGGGGGTGCTTGTCCTATTGGCACTACGGAACCAGCCTTTATTACCAGAACCCGCAGCCCACATAGGAAGCACCAAAACTGTAGGCACCATAAACTCGGCTAACCCGACCGCAACACGACAGGACAACGTATTGGTGGCAAAGTGACTTTGACACTAGCCGGAAACAGCAGGCGTGCTGGAACCAGGCTGGGCAGGAGGGAGTACCCGTGCCAAAGACACTGCCGAGAACCAGCTGATGGTACTGGAACCCAGAGGGGCAGCAGAATGAACAAGAGCCTATGGCACAACCGTGGACCAGCTGACTTTGCTGGAACACGGTTACTAAACAGGAGTTACCTGTGCTCCAAAGCACTACCAAGGACCAGCAGATGTTGCTGGAACTCGGATACCAAGAAGGAGGCGCCTAGGCCAAAGGCACTGCCGGGAACCAGCTGACGGTGCTGGAACCCGGATGGGTAGCAGAAGCTGCAAGAGCAAATGACACTAGCGAGGACCAGCTGACGGTGCTGGAACCCGGAGGGGCAGCAGAAGGAACAAGAGCCAATGGGACAACCGTGGACCAGCTGACGGTGCTGGAACACGGTTTCTAAGCAGGAGGTACCTGTGCTAAAAAGCACTACCAAGGACCAGCAGACGTTGCTGGAACTCAGATACCGAGAAGGAGGCACCTAGGCCAAAGGCTCTGCCGAGAACCAGCTGATGGTACTGGAACCCGGATGGGTAGCAGAAGGTACCCAGAAAAAAACAAAGTTGCAAGGCCGTAAGCCGGCTGCAGTTACCGAAACCCACAGTCCTACAGGGGGTGCTTGTCCTATTGGCACTACGGAACCAGCCTTTATTACCAGAACCCACAGCCCACATAGGAAGCACCAAAACTGCAGGCACCATAAACTCGGCTAACCCGATCGCAACATGACAGGACAACGTATTGGTGGCAAAGTGACTTTGACACTACCCGGAAACAGCAGGAGTGCTGGAACCAGGCTGGGCAGGAGGGAGTGCCCGTGCCAAAGACACTGCTGAGAACCAGCTGACGGTGCTGGAACCCGGATGGGTAGCAGAAGGTACCCATGATCAACAAAGTTGCAAGGCCGCGAGCAGGATGCAGTTTCTGAAACCCACAGTCCTACAGGGAGTGCTAGTCCTATTGGCATTACGGAACCAGCCTTTATTACCAGAACCCGCAGCCCACATAGGAAGAACCAAAACTGCAGGCACCATAGACTCGGCTAACCCGACCGCAACACGACAGGACAACGTATCCGTGGCAAAGTGACGTTGACACTACCCGGAAACAGCAGGCGTGCTGGAACCAGGCTGGGCAGGAGGGAGTGCCCGTGCCAAAGACACTTCTGAGCTGCAACTGGCGATGTTGGAGCCCAGGAGTCAATCATGCAGCAGTCTGAGGCCTACTTGGAGCGAGTTTTATATTGGTTGAACACAACTACTGATTTTAACCGGGCTCCACTTAGGCCTCTGGCTCTACTGTCTTTAGTATTTCCCTTGGCCTCCAACCCAGCCAGTCGCTGCTCTGAAGTGGCGTGTGCACAATCCACACTTGTTCCTGTGTAACTGTGGCTCAGTCACGTCAGTTGATCCCCTGATGTGTGTCTGGCAAGGTCTCCTGCTCAGTCCTCATTCACACTACTAGTAATGGGAATGTGGACAGAGCAGACCTTGCCGGACACACATCAGGGAATCAACTGACGTGACTGAGCCACAGTAACTCAGGAACAAGTGTGGATTGTGCAGACGCCACTTCAGAGCAGCGACTGGCGGGGTTGGAGGCCAGGGGAAAAACTAGAGACAGTGGAGCCAGAGGCCTAAGTGGAGCACGGTTAAAAATCAGTAGTAGTGTGAGTTTGGAGGCAGCAGGAGACTTTGCCATCCACACAGCAGGGGAACAGCTGGCGTTACTGAACCCCACAGACACCGGAGCGAGTGTTTCAATCTGTGCGGATGGCACTTCCAGGCTACAACTGGCTGTGTTGTAGCCCAGGATCAATGCTCCGAGCAGGCTGAGGCCTACTTGGAGCGAGGAGAAAATACGATGTAGTGTGAGTTTGGAGGCAGCAGGAGACTTTGCCATCCACACAGCAGGGGAACAGTTGGCTTTACTGAACCCCACAGACACCGGAGCGAGTGTTTCAATCTGTGCGGACGGCACTTCCAGGCTACAACTGGCTGTGTTGTAGCCCAGGATGAAGCATGCAGCAGGCGGAGGCCAACTTGCAGCTGGTTTTATAGAGGTTGTAGACTACTACTGATTGTAACCATGCTCCACTATGGCCTCCAGCTCCACTGTCTCTAGTATTTCCCCTGGCCTCCAACCCCGCCAGTTCCTGCTCTGAATTGGCGTCTGCACAATCCACACTTGTTCCTGTGTAACTGTGGCTCAGTCACGTCAGTTGATCCCCTGATGTGTGTCTGGCAAGGTCTCCTGCTCAGTCCTCATTCACACTACTATTAATGGGAATGTGGAGAGCTGGAGACTTTGCCGTCTACACAGAAGGGGAACAGCTGGCATTACTGAACCCCACAGACACAGTAGCGAGTGTGTTTTTCTTTGCGAAGACGGCACTTCTGAACACCAACTGGCGTTGTTGGAGACCAGGATGAGGCATGAAGCAGGCTGAGGCCTGATTGTTTTGGCATGTGGAGGCAGCAGGAGACATTGCCGTCCACACAGCAGGGGAACAGCTGACGTTACTGAACCCCACTAACACTGGAGCTAGTGTGTTTTGCTCTGTGAAGACGGCACTTCTGAACACCAACTAGCGTTGTTGGAGCCCAGGTTGAGGCATGGAGCAGGCTGAGGCCTGATGGTGTTGGCATGTGGATGGAGCAGGAGACTTTGCCGTCTACACAGCAGGGGAACAGCTGGCATTACTGAACCCCACTAACACAGCAGCTAGTGTGTTTTGCTCTGTGAAGACGGCACTTCTGAACACCAACTGGCATTGTTGGAGCCCAGGATGAAGCATGGAGCAGGCTGAGGCCTGATTGTTTTGGCATGTGGAGGCAGCAGGAGACATTGCCGTCCACACAGCAGGGGAACACCTGACGTTACTGAACCCCACTAACACTGGAGCTAGTGTGTTTTGCTCTGTGAAGACGGCACTTCTGAACACCAACTAGTGTTGTTGGAGCCCAGGTTGAGGCATGGAGCAGGCTGAGGTCTGATGTTGTTGGCATGAGGATGGAGCTGGAGACTTTGCCATCTACACAGCAGGGGAACAGCTGGCATTACTGAACCGCACAGACACAGTAGCGAGTGTGTTTTTCTCTGCGAAGACGGCACTTCTGAACACCAACTGGCGTTGTTGGAGCCCAGGATGAGGCATGGAGCAGGCTGAGGCCTGATGGTGTTGGCATGTGGATGGAGCAGGAGACTTTGCCATCTACACAGCAGGGGAACAGCTGGCATTACTAAACCCCACTAACACAGGAGCTAGTGTGTGTTTCTCTGTGAAGACGGCACTTCTGAACACCAACTGGCGTTGTTGGAGCCCAGGGAGACCTGGATACAGTTGCCAACCAATTATTTAGTCGGGAAGAGGACTGGCAATTTCTGGGGAGATCCAGGCCTTGTTCATTTTCATAAAAGTAAGCCGGTCGACGTTATCGGAAGAAAGTCGCGTGCGACGGTCTGTTAGAACACCACCAGCGGCACTAAAGATGCGTTCCGATAAGACACTGGCAGCAGGGCAAGCCACCACCTACAATGCATACTGGCTAAGCTCTGGCCATGTATCCAGCTTAGAGACCCAAAACTTGAAGGGGAATAGCCCTCTGGGAGTACACTCACAGGGCAAGACATGTAGTCTGTCACCATCTGACGGAAACGTTGCCTCCTGCTGACTGGAGCCGTCAGTGATGGTGTAGACAATTGTGGTGGACACACAAAACTTTACCACATTTGGGCCATAGTGGTCTTGCCTTGTGCTGAGGCGCTGTCTCTGCTCCCTCTTTGTGCCGAGTTTCCTCCACTGGCTCGACGCACAGAGGTGCTTTGTAAAGCACTAGCACCACTGCTGTCGGGTGGAATGAAAAACATGATGGATTGCACCAGTGTGTCTTGGTACTCCCGCAGTTTACGCTCCCGGTTCAACGTTGGTATGAGGGTTTGCAAGTTGTCCCGGTAGCGAGGACCTAGGAGGGTGTACACCCAAGAATCAGCCGTGTAGAGAATGTGGGCGATGCGGCGGTCGTTTCTCAGGCACAGCAGCATGAAGTCAACCATGTGCTGCAGACTCCCAACTGCCAAAGAACCACTGTCCCCTGCTTGAGGCGTGATCTCTGCCTGCTCTGCATCACCCCACCCTCGCTGTACATACTGACTAGAGCTTTGTGTACCTCCCTCCTCTGGAGAGATGTCTTCCTCCTCCATCGACTCCTCATCATCCTCCTCACAAAGTGTCCCCTGCCTAGGCCTTTGTGAGGAAGCACGTAGTGCAGACTGTCCAGAAGCAGATGGCATTTGGGACTCCTCATCCTCCACCTCTTCCAAAACCTCATCCCTTAGTGCTTGCAGTGTTTTTTGAAGCAGGCAGATAAGGGGGACAGTCATGCTGACTAGTGCATCATTTGCACTCGCCATCTGCGTGGAATCATTGAAGGCACGCAAAACGAGGCAGATGTCCTTCATAGAGGCCCACTCAGTGGTGCTGAAGTGTGACCCGCGCACAATGCGACTTGTTTGCGCCTGATGCAGCTGGTACTCCATGACTGCTGCCTGCTGCTCACACAACCGCTCCAACATATGTAACGTAGAATTCCACCTGGTGGGTAGGTCACATATGATGCGATGTTCCGGAAGGCGTAATCGGCGCTGCAGAGCAGCAAGGCGCGACCTTGCCGTGCTGGAACGCCGCAAGTGAGCGCACTCTATGCTGACCTTGTGCAGCAGTGCATCAAGATCCGGATAGTCCCTCAGAAAGCTCTGCACGACCAAGTTGAGCACATGTGCCAGACATGGGATGAGAGTGAGGTTGCCTAGGCCAAGAGCTGCCACCAGATTTCGGCCATTGTCACACACTACCAAGCCCGGCTGGAGATTCGCTGGCACAAACCACACGTTGCTCTCCTGCTTGATGGCATTCCAGAGCTCCTGCGCTGTGTGGCTTCGATTCCCCAAAGAAATTAATTTAAGTACGGCCTGTTGACGTTTGGCCACAGCTGTGCTCATATCGGTCTTAACAGGCTCCTGCTGCGCTGTTTCAGAGGAACTTGAGTAGGAGGAGGAGTCAATGTGTACAGACTGGATTCCTGCAAACCGTGGAGTTGGCAGAACACGTAGAGCGCCACTCTCCAGATCTGTACCCGGCTCCACAACATTGACCCAATGGGCAGTGAGGGAAAGGTATCGTCCCTGTCCATGGTTACTGGTCCACGCATCAGTGGTCAGGTGGACCTTGCTACTGACGGCGTTTAGTAGCACATGTTTTATGTTTGCCTCCACATGTTTCTGCAGGGCAGGGACGGCTCGCCTGCTGAAATAAAAGCGGCTGGGCACGGTGTATTGTGGGACTGCCAATGCCATGAAGTCCCGTAAGGTGTCAGTCTCCACCAGCCTGAATGAGAGCATTTCAAGGGCCAGTAGTTTGGCAATGCCAGCATTCAGAGCCTGTGCTCGTGGATGGTTTGCCGAGTATGGCCGCCTTTTCTCCCATGCCTGTGCTACCGATGGCTGTCGAGTGGCCTGGGAGTGTGAGGATGACTTGGAACGTGGTGCTGTGGGTGGAATGTCACAGGGTCTCTGGACAACAGTGCCAGAGGTTTTTCCTTGGCAATCCTGTGAGGAAGCCGAACCAGCTGTGTGTGAGCTGGAGGAAGAGGCCCCAACACGAGCTGAATAGGTGGTAGGTGGTGCTGTACGTTGGCCTACGTCTTCAGTGTGTCTGTGTAACTCCACCTCGTGCTTGGTCCGCACATGTTTCCACATATTAGTGGTATTGAGGTTACTGACATTTTTCCCTCTTTTGACTCTCTGATGACACAGCTTGCATTTGACAAAGCAAATGTCATCTGCATCTGTGTCAAAAAAGGACCACGCACTGCAAGTCTTGGGAGCGCCCGTTTTGCCATTTGAAAGTGGAATGCTCCTAACGGGTGCCAATGTAGAGGCTACAGGCAACCAAGTCTGCCCCCTCCCTCTCCCTCCGGTTTTGGCCGTTCGGGGAATTTCTTCCTCAGAGCTGCTCCCACCACCTTCCTGTTCCCCACGCCATGATGGGTCAAGGACCTCATCATCTACACTCCCCTCTTCAAACACCTGCTTCTCCTGGGTTGTCTCGCCAGCACCGTATGCAACAGAAAGTGGCACCTGTGTCTCGTCATCATCTGATGCGTACTGAGGTGTGCTGACCATAGTCACTGGCCCACCCGCCTCTTCAGATTCAGAGGGACAAAGAAGTTGCGCATCACTGCATACTCCCTCTTCTTCACATTCTGGAATGCTGCTTGGCTGGCCCCCTCTTTCCAAACCAACAGATTCCGAGAACAGAAGTAGAGACTGTGATGGCTCCTGTCCAGGGCTCTCTGACTGCCTGGGCACTTTGGCAGGTGGTGAAGAGACAGATGGTTGCTCTTCGGTGCTCTGGCCCTGAGAGGATGTGGAAGTAATTGAAGTCGATGCGTTAGCTGCCATCCATCCCACAACGGCTTCAATTTGTTCCTCCCGCAGTAGTGGGGTACGGTGAGGTCCTACAAAGCTGCGCATAAAGGACTGTTGCCTGCTAAAACTGGGGGATGCTGACTCACTGGTGCCAACAGCAGGCACAGAATCCCCACGTCCTCTCCCTGCAGAATCCCCACGTCCTCTCCCTGCAGAATCCCCACGTCCTCTCCCTGCAGAATCCCCACGTCCTCTCCCTGCTGAAACTCCACACCCACGCCCATGTGCCTTACTCCCTGCCTTCTTCATCTTGCTAGACTGAGAAAGATAGGCAGAAAAGTACAAAGGGGGGCCTTAGTGTGCTTATTCCTGAACAGCTGGTTACAGGTTTAAGAAACACTAATTTTAAGCAGTGTGTATGTCGACTACACTTTAATGGGAGCTAATGTGGCCTACACAACTTTCAAATGTAGTGTTTGGTGAACTTTGTTGTTTTTTTTTTTTGGGAAAAAAAACTAAAAGGATGTGACCAAAGATTTGAAAGTGAGAGTATCACCAACTTTCTGGAGCTATTACAATGCAGGCAGGTAACCTACAATGCAAAAGATGAAGCTCCAAAAAAATAGGGTAATACTAATCTGGCTGCAGCTGAAGGGCACAAGCCAGAAAAAAGGCTCCTCTATCTACTCCTATATAGTGTTTGCAACCAACCAATGCAGATGGATATGGATGGATGCACACTAATAGGAGAAGAAAAAATGAGCTGCAATTAAAGAAAAATATGTGTGAGGGATGTGACGCACGCTGAGCGGCCTACAACCAGACGTAGCTGCAGGACATACTACTCAGCGTGAGCTGCACTCACACACAGTCAGAGACCTCTCAGACAGCCATGAACAGTGCAGCTAAGTGGGCACTAGCACTGACAGGCTGCAGAAAGGCTCTGCTGTGTACTCCTAGAGTGTTTGCAACCACAGTATATGGATACGGATGGATGCACACTAATAGGAGAAAAAATGAGCTGTAATAAAAGAAAAATGTGTGAGGCAGTGACACGCTGAGCGGCCTACAACCAGACATAGCTGCAGGACACACTATTCAGCGTGAGCTGCACTCACACACAGTCAGAGACCTCTCAGACAGCCGTGAACAGTGCAGCTAAGTGGGCACTAGCAATTAAAGGCTGCAGAAAGGCTCCGCTGTCTACTACTAGTGTTTGCAACCAACGTATATGGATACGGATGGAAGCACACTAGATAGAATTTTTAAAAAATAAGCAGCTCAAAAAGAAAAATATGTATGAGGCAGCAGTGAGGCACGCTGGGCGGCCTACAACCAGGCATGGCTGCAGGACCCACTCCACAGCGTGAGCTGCACTCACACAGCCCTTGCAGACAGCTGTGAACACTGCTGCTAGGCAAAAGAAAGCTACAGTGGTGGTTTATGTAGCCTGGGTAAAGCACAATATTGTTTTGAGAATCACTATTTCTAACTGTCCCTCACAGTTTACAAGAGCAGCCTGTCCCTAACTGAATTCACAGCAGAGTGACCAGAAATGGCGGCGTCGGTGGCTTTTATAGTGCATCATGACATCATTTCAGCAGCCAATCACAGCCATGCCAATAGTTAACATGCCTACATGCCTAACAGGATGTGCCCACACTTCTGAGGATTCCCATTGGCTGAATCAAAGCGAGTGGGCTCATAGCTTTATGGGAACTTCCGATTCCGGTATCCGATATGAAAAAAGTATCAGAAGTCAGTATCGGAATTCCGATACAGCTAATATCGGCCGACACCCAATACTTGCGGTATCGGAAAGCTCAACACTAATCACCACATCTACTCAGTTGCTGGCATACAAAACCTACAAAAGACAAAATTAAAAAAAGCCTGCTATAATTAAATAAGTAAAAAGCAAAAGTGCATTTAAGTCATACAGAGTTCTTAGTAATACTTTATTTGATCAAACATAGCATAAAAGCCGTCCCACCATCTACAAGGTGACTCTGTGGTCATAGAATCATAGAATCATAGAATCATAGAATTGTAGAGTTGGAAGGGACCTCCTGGGCCATCTGGTCCAACCCCCTGCTCAAAGCAGGATTCGCTAAATCATCCCAGTCAGATGTCTGTCCAGCCTCTGTTTGAAGACTTCCATTGAAGGAGAACTCACCACTTCTCATGGCAGCTTGTTCCACTCATTGATCACTCTAACTGTCAAAAAGTTTTTTCTAATATCTAATCTGTGTCTCCTCCCATTCAGCTTCATCCCATTGCTTCTAGTCTTTCCTTGTGCAAATGAGAATAAAGTTGATCCTTCTACAATGTGACAGCCCTTTAGATATTTGTAGACAGCTATTAAGTCTCCTCTCAGTCTTCTCTTTTGCAAACTAAACAATCCCAGATCCTGCAACCTTTCCTCATAAGACAGGGTTTGCAGACCGGTCACCATTCTGGTTGCTCTTTTCTGAACTTGCTCCAGTTTGTTGATGTCTTTTTTAAAATGTGGTGCCCAAAACTGGACACAATATTCCAGATGAGGTCTGACCAAAGAGGAGTAGAGGGAAATAATGACTTCACGTGATCTAAACTGTATGCTACATCCTAGAATTGCATTTGCCTTTTTTGCTGCTGCATCACACTGTTGACTCATATTCAGTCTGTGATCTATTAGTATACCCAAGTCTTTTTCACATGTGCTGTTGCTTAGGCCTATTCCTCCCATTCTGTATATGCTTTTTTCATTTTTATTGCCCAGATGTAGTACTTTGCATTTTTCCCTGTTAAAAACCATTGTATTAGTTGCTGCCCACTTCTCCAGTTTATTTATATCTTTTTGAATCCTCTCTCTCTCTTCTCTAGTATTAGCTATCCCTCCTAGCTTTGTGTCATCAGCAAATTTAATCAGTTTACCCTCAATTCCTTCATCTAAATCATTGATAAAGATGTTGAACAATACAGGGCCCAGGACAGAGCCCTGTGGTACCCCACTTGAGACATTCTTCCAACTGGATGTGCAGCCATTTACGACAACTCTTTGGGTCCGATCACTAAGCCAGTTATGAATCCACCTAACAGTTGCCTTGTCCTTTCCATACTTAGTCATTTTTTCAATAAGGATTGTATGAGACACTTTGTCAAATGCTTTGCTGAAGTAAAGATATACTATATCTACAGCATTTCCTTGATCCACCCAATCAGTGATTCCGTCATAGAAGGAAATTAAGTTAGTCTGACATGACTTATTAGTTACAAACCCATGCTGACTCTGTTTAATCACTTCATTCTTATCCAGGTACTGACATACATGTTGTTTAATAATTTGCTCAAAGATCTTTCCTGGTATAGAAGTCAGACTCACCGGCCTATAGTTGCCTGGGTCCACCTTCTTCCCCTTTTTGAAGATAGGAACAACATTTGCTCTTCTCCAGTCTTCTGGGACTTCTCCTGTTCTCCAAGAATTTTCAAAGATTATGGAGAAGGGTTCAAAAATTTCTTCTGCTATCTCCTTCAGTACTCTGGGGTGTAATTCATCTGGACCTGGAGACTTGAATTAATTTAGGTTAGCTAAGTGTTTCCTCACTATCTTTCTGTTTATAGATATCCTGGATTCTTCTATTCCCTTAATAGGACAGTGATGAACAGTTGATATTACATTTCCTTTCCTTAGTAACCTTATCATGTGTCAAAGTTGACGTCTGTGTGAATAAGGGCAGACAAGGACCGGGTCCCAACCACCAGACACCAGTTCACATGGCCAAAAAGCATACAAAACCTACAAAAGACAAAATAAAAAAACCCTGCTATAATTAAATAAGTAAAAAGCAAAAGTGCATTTAAATCTTACAGAGTTCTTAGTAATACTGTATTTGATCAAACATAGCATAAAAGCCGTCCCACCATCGACAAGGTGACTCTGTGGTCGGGGCGATCCTACACTGTCTAGTATTAGTAACCTTATCATGTGTCAAAGTTGATGTCTGTGTGAATAAGGGCAGACAAGGACTGGGTCCCAACCACCGGACACCAGTCAGGAGAAGCCTTTAAATACAATTTCCAACTCAGGAGAGGGAGGCCACAACCCAGCTTGCACAGAATGCAAAAATACAAAGAAAAACACAAAAATTGAGCTTGGTTTGAGTTGGTACACATGCAGCTTTTGTAGGTTTTGTATGCTTTTTGGCCATGTGAACATGCATTTATATGCTGCATGTGTACCATCTCAAACCAAGCTCAATTTTTGTGTTTTTTCAGTTGCTGGTATACAGTAGTTCTCACGTGAACCAAGACCAATTAGACTTTGTTTCACGATAATAAGAATTTAAAAAGATGTAAAAATACTTAAATCCTTCAAAATATATAAATGTTGATAATAATAAATTCCATTTTCCTTAAAAGCTTAATGTATTTTTGTGTTTCCTATTGATGAGGGAGAAAAATTGATTCTCTTTTCTGATGTTGACTTAGCGCCAGATTGATCGACAACAAATTACTTGGTTTAATGTTTGTGACAAGTTTATAAATTGTTGATTTTCTTTTAAAATACTCAAGAACAAATCCATAAGTCTGTGAATGTGAGCATACCGTCACATCTCAATGAGCCATTAAGAGTGTAGAAAAATGACTCCTGAAAAGGTTGATGTTTTTCTTATACTATTGATGAAAATTAGTACTTTTATTTTATTGGTGAATTTCCAAGTTTGTATAGAGGGAAGAACAATTACTGCCCATAGAGGATAAACTATTAAGGCTTTTTGTTCATAAGTACCTTACTAATCAAAGGCAAATACAAACTTTCACTTATGTCTGAATTTGCCACCACACTATTTTCATGTTCATTTTCAAAAGTTGTTTTAGAGGTTGAAAAGGAAGCACCCAGACCTTATGTTGGATGGAGCCAATATGGCAAGAAACCAATATTAGAAATGGTACATTGTAAGTGGCAGCCCTATTTTATGTCAGATATTTCGTCTTAGGAGTTTCAGGCTTCTATATGCATCTCCCTCAACTCTGCCCAAAAATAAGCTACCATTTCTGAAATGCCTACCCATGCCAAAAATGTAAAAGTTCACTCCATTATTATTCATCCCAATATTTTTTTGTTATTATGTTTCCAGAGCTCATGGGAAGATTGGGTAAGAAACCAATTAATGGGACAAATTGACCATGTTTATAGTGTCAACACTTCTGATTTGGTCTTCTTTTGTAATGCTTGAACTTTAATGGTAATTTCCATTTGTGTATGTGTCAGGGAGGGACAGGACTGTGGTCGTGACCTGAACAACTGCTATCCATGTCCAGTCCTTCCCCTACAGAAAACTGAACTCTTCTCTTCAGCGTACCTGTGTCTCCTGATTCAGTTTTCTCTGAGCACTTCCCAGGCGATGATGGTCCCTCTTCCTGGCGACCCCCAGCAATGGAGACACAGTCCAAGTTAACTTTATCACTTTCTTTACTGAGTATTTCACACGTTACATCCACAGTTGGTACATCAAGACATCTACTGGTTTCCTCATCTCTCCCTTTCTGGCTTTCACTTCTGTGCAGTACAAGCCCTGACCAAACTGTCCTAGACTGCTCTCCAGTTCCTTCCTGGCCTGACCTTGCCATGATGACAATTCCTTCTGTCTGTTTCACCCCAGACTCAAACTCATCAGTCACCAACTTTCTCGTCGAAGCTCCAACTTCCTTCATCTCAGTTGTCCAACCAATTGCTGCCCTAAAAGCATCGGCCCAGGTGATAAGTTGCTACATTCTTCCTTTCTTGCACTGGCCCACTGCTATGATACACAGTGACCATGGGTAACGTGGGTTGCCGCACTTAAACGTTACGGGACTGCCAGGGCACCCAGGCCCTCTCTAACCTAACTTCCTAACAAACTCTCCCTTTACTACCCAGCAGACCCTCCTACAATAAACCCTCTGTAACTGTCCTATAAACTATACCTATCAGGCCCACTAGTATGCCCCCATGGGAACTACATACTAAAAGTGACCTCCTCTAATGTCCCCAAAAAGGATGCACTAACTTACCCTAACTGTAAATGTACAACAAATTATATTATGCAATAAATTATATAATACAGTAATACAATGCAATATATTACAGCTTTCAACAAAACGGTAACACACACATGTGGCAATACCATTAATGCTGAGTGATAGCACAAATTTTATATGTAGCAGTACCGCAGACATTTGCCAATGACATATATGTAAACATTAACAACCAGAAAGCAATCAGGGGAAGGGAAGCAAGAAAGACATTATATCTCATACATGCTTACTCTCCTCTACACCCTTGGAAGCACCAAAATGTTTTTACAATGCTGTAGATGTGAATCCCAACAGTATGACTTGTATCTATAAGAAATTTAGCATACCTGGTGAATATACCATAAATGGCTCATGTGACGCAATCATTGGAGCTGTATTGACTACAAGGGAGGTTTATTGATTATAGGGAATATGTATTGATTGCAGGAGAGTTATATTGACTATTGGAGCTATATTTGCTACAGGAAAGTTGTATTGATTACAGGGTAGCTATATTGATTGCTTTAAAGCTGCACTGACTGCAGGGGAGCTTTTTTGACTGCTGAGGATCAGGACTGATTACAGGGTATCTGTAATTATTACAGGGCAGCTATTTCAACTAACAGTACAGCTTCACTACAGTCCATTCTTCCTGAAGAAATATCTCCTCTAAAGGCCCCGTCACACTAAGCGATCGCTAGCAATATCGCTAAAGCGTCACCGATTGTTTGACGCAGCAGCGATATTGCTAGCGATATCGCTATGTGTGATACTTACCTCCGACCACTCCCCCGCTGGTTATCGCTGATCACGCAAGAACGTCCTGGACCGTTTCTCGTCGGCCGCTTCCTGCTGGGCTTCCTGCTGGCGCGGTCAAGCGACGCGTGCATGCGGGCGGGAGGACGTCTTCATCGCCGTGTCTTTAGACAGGTAGGTAACGACCGCTGCTGTGTTGCTACATCGCTGGTGAGATCTGCCTGTTTGGCAGCTCACTAGTGACAACTTAGTGATGCACCAGCGATCCTGACCACGTCGTATCGTTGTCGGGATCGCTGGTGCATCACTTAGTGTGACGGGGCCTTAAGCATAGGCATAGGAGATGCCAATTAATCGTTTTCCTGCTGTAAACCACTAGAAACCTACCCATTAACCCTTTTGCTGGTCTGGGCTACCAAGAATCTTCACTAAAGTATGAGAAAATTGAAGCTTTTATCGGCCATACACAACCAATGATATGCTTCACTTATTTCATAGACTATTAATCATATGGCTCATTAATCACTTTACATCATCAGTGACTTGAAAAAAGGGCATTTTAATTAATAGACCTTGGAATAATAATAATTTCCACAATTATATGTGTACAAAAAAATGTTCCTGTGCTGAGATAATCTTATAAATGTGCCCCTGCTGTGTATGTGTAATGGCCGTGTCTGACCTTACAGGAACATGGTCTGATCATACCACATCTCTTGGGCAGGGGAGGAAGCAAAAGAGTATACAAACAACAAATAAAGAAGCACTCTGTAGCGCTAAAGCATGCAAACATTAAATATATGAAATTAAAATTGCATTACTGCTGTAGAAATTTGAAAAAATTGAGAATACTTAACAAATAAATTGGCCAATTCATATGTACCTGACAGCCACGATAAGGCGAATCTTGTTGCTGGGAACCTGACTAATTTGAATCCTCTCTTAGGCTGAAGCCTACATTTATATGGTAAGGTAGGATCCTGCTGTAATTAAAAACACCTGAAGCTGATGGGTGGAGTGATCAGTCAGATAGCCTATGTATACAAATATCAAAAGACTGGCTTTCACTTCTAAAGGGAAAACTGGTGTGTGCAGGTGCAAACTAGGATTATCCATCTCTAAGCATAACTAACAAATAAAGTAGCACTCTGTAGAGCTATAGCAAGCAAACATGAAATATATGACATTTGATTTGCATTACTGCTCTAGAAAATTGAAAAAATGATGAAAAAATTTAGGATATCTTAAGCTCTGCACCTCAGTTTAGCTTGAGGAAGCTTGTAACATTCTCCAGGAAGCCTTCAAGTTGGACTCGGTCTTGCTTCTCATATTGCTACTTTGCATTTCTGCCCGTCTGCATCCCTGTTGCCAGCCGGCAGGGAATCAGTAACCAGTTATTCTCTACAAAGCCTTTAGGGAGCATAACACTGTGCCACCAGCAAATATATAATGGGAGTGCATGTGCATCTTCAGAGGAGTCAATGAAAAGGGCTAAATAGCACATCTGTGTGTCGTGGACATATCCTCCTCATATATTTCCTTGTTTCCCGCAGCAACACTTTCTACAACCTTCAGCGCGGTATTATAAAGCCTCAAGCATCTCAAACATTTTGATTTTTCTTTTAGCTCTCAAATGCTCTGCAATTCTCGGAAAATTATTGACATGCTTTATTGTATGACAATTGCTGCTTTAAAGAATTGGGTCCCCGCCGTTTTTGAAAGGAAAAAATACATTTCATTGTCACGAGAGAAGTGGCTGTCAGCTCTAAACTATGTTTAATTTGTAAAATGGAGCCTCCTCCAGATGCAGAATGGCCTATATTCCTCGCTGACGAGAGGCTGCGCATTTCAATACAATAACACTTGGATGTGAAAGTTGAAATTCAAAACCGCATGTCCTCAAATAGCAGAGATATTAGCAACTCGGTAAGACTTATGTGTTCGAGATCTGATAAAAAGTCATCGGTAAATCCATCAGCATTTGATGCTTGATGGTAATTATAGAAGGAACAGTTGTAAGGATGGCAATGAAGAGTATGTTCATACTAGAAGTAAGTGCCGAGGAGGAGGGGAGAGGATGACAGGATGGAGAGCGATGGAGGAATGGTGCCATATGCCTTTGATTCAAACAGTGGTACAGTACCAATCAATTGTGTAAAACTAGCATACTCCAACATACTTAAAAGAACTCCACACATGGCTCTAAAACGGGTTCCAAACATAGTGTTACAGGAAAGATGTATATCTTTGTACCGTGTTAGCCAGTAGATAGAAAAATATTCAGAATTGAGAGTTCTCAGTGGTTGATACCTTTTAATGGCTAACTGAAAAGATGGTAACACATTGCAAGCTTTTGAGACTACTCAGGTCTCTTCATCAGGCTAACCTAATACAAAATCTGATGAGTTACATATTTATGCACTACACAGCACAGAAAAAATGCAATAGATAAGACAAGTGATGTGAAGCAGAATTATTATGATGGAAGAGGGAGAAATCTAAATATTGGACCAGTACATAGATGAGTCTGGATGTTTTATTGTCCTCTTGATTGGGGTCTCCTAATGTGTTGTGATGCCCCCACAAGGTCTTCGGAGCAAATTCCTTAATTGATGTAAAAAGACATAAATCCATGCGACACATTCATTCCAGCATTGAGAGTGTCAAAGGTCATCATGTGCTTGTGTGGCGCCCCTGAGGCTCAGTCGCCACAGAGGTACTGCACCTCCTCCTGAGGTGTGGTGCCCCACCATCCAGGTAAGGTCGAAGCACCTGACCACATTCCAACACCTGCCCCACACCACAAAGTAATGTAGCAAAGCACCTTCGGCGGCTCCCTGCTTGGAGTATAGCAAAGCACCCCTTGGTGGCTCCCTGCTTGGAGCACGAAACGTGCTGGGAGGTGGGTGGAGTTTAGTTTGCACCAAAAGAGCGGGAAGAGTTGAGGCAGTCAGTTTTTCATTCAGTCAGTGAGTGAAGATGTAGAAGGACAGAGTGTGAGATAGAGAATATCCCCGGGAGAGGGATGGAGGAAGGAAGTGCTGCAGCAGGCCACAGTGATCTGGGTCTGCTGGCACAGGAAAGAGACAGAGAAAGGAAGCTTGATTCTCCTTTGGGAAGAAGGATTAGCACGGAACGAGAGGAGAATAAGAGAACAAGGACCAGGGTTAGAGGAGAACCCTTTTCAAGTTCTAAGCGCAAGGCCGGGGCCCGGTCCCCGAGGTTGTACGGATACAAATGGTCCTGCAGCAGACACCGGAGGAATATAAGTAGTGACCGCTTTATTCCCACACAAGACTTGGGGGCACAACAGCAACATATCAGTGAACCCGGACTGTTATGAATGAGTCACCGAAGGAGGAAAAAACAAAAATACAAGCTAAGTCCAGAAAACCAGAGACGTTGGTAGCTATCGGATTGCAGACCCCTGATCCTATCCACAACAACTAACAGTAGCCGTGGGGGGTTCCTACGATGCCCTAGACCCCTCGATCACAGCCGGAGAACTAAATAGGCCTAAAGAAAGAAAGGGGAAATCTAAACTGCCCCAGAGCAGACCCCAAAGCAATAGGCAGCCCCCAACATATAATGACGGTGAAGCAAGATGAAAACACTAACACAGATAGAAAGATAGGTTGAGTAAACGATGGGGCCCAAGCTAACTAAAAAGGACAGGATAGAAAAGCTGCTGTCTGCAATCCGTAAAAAACCCTACCAAAAAATGTCCCAACCGTCTGATAGGAAACACAGGCCCTGAAGTCGCTAGGACTTCAAAATGACTATATCAGCACTCAGGTAAATTCTGAAGACAGAGCAAAGAGACAAATTGATCAGAGACAAAAATGGAACTCAGCACACCCCCGACCGGGGATGGCTGAACTCTAAAAAACAAGGTAAACAAAACAAAACTAATAAGTTCAATAGCAGAGCAAAAACTTATCTTTGTGAAGCAGGAGTCAGACTGGTCTCCAAGAATCCAGCAGAGAAATCACCAGCGACTCAGAAGGGCATCGGCTGCCTTATATGCAGTCAGAAGTTCCTGTTACCCAGTCATCATCTACCAGATCAGGTGTTTGGTAATCAGCCTCACTACCTTCCTTCATCAGAAGGAGTTCATCAGACATCGACGGTGAAGGGGAAAATGAACTCACAACACGGGACTTAGTAGCAAGGAGTCCCAGAAGCAGGCTACTGCTGTCTGCTGTACAAGTAGAGTTCATAGGAACATCTGACAGGAGGAACTCCAGTGTAACTCAGTACTAGGAGTAGTTCACTGAAAGGCGATATAAGAGGAGACGTTCAGAAAAGGCACATATGTTGGCGGAGTGTTGGAAAGGAGTATTCCATCTGGCCTGGAGGTTGACTGAGTCCCTAACCCGGAGGACACGTCCCGGAAACGGGCACCTATTTGCACAACAGACTGTGAGTAAAGCTTTGGAACTACATGCCCTGGTGTCCTCCACTTATTCCGGTGCCAACCTGCCAAGCACTGCTACATCCCTTGCGCCTGACACTACACCATCTACGTGTCACTTCACCTACTCTGCCCTGGGACTACAGCCCTGCCTGTGGAGGGCTATAACATCACTGCTGCACCACACCATCTGTCCCAGAGGATCTGTCTGCAGCGTCGGCTTACATCTCTATTGCCGAACACCACAGGTGGGGTAACAAATCACTTATAAACTTTCACTACCACAAGCACACGGAAACAACCCCTTTTACAATGGAGCCCCAGGGCCACGGACCGGGTCACCGCTGCCGTGACAACCCCCGTTGAGATGATCAACTGACCCAGTACCGAGTACACCACGGCCCTGGTGAGTGAGGGCGCTCCACTTGTACTCCCAGACTCTTCTCTCTCTCTGAGATGTGAAGTTACTTTTCAATACCAGTAATTTCATATCCATCGTGTTGTGATCAGGCATACAAAAATGTTTTGCCACAGATAGATCCATTCTTTTTTCTCTTATTGTGTGACGATGAGAATTCATCCTTGTTCTAAGCTTTTGCCCTGTCTCCCCCACATACAGATCCCTAGTTGGACATTTAGTACAAATAATTAAGTACACCCTTTCTTTTTAAAATGCTTAAACCACCTGTCTTTCACACATAATGAATGTCCCCTTGTCCTTTGTAAGGTCATTGGAAGGAGTAAGTCATGTGCACATCCTTTGTGTCGACAACATATGTATTTATATACATAATCAAGATCACCTCTGAGGTTTGTTTTGTCTAAGCTAAACAAGCCCAACTTTTCTAACCTCTCATTATACGAGACACCTTCTACGCTATTAAACGATCTAGTTGCTGTCTTGAACCCACTTTAATTTTTCAAACTCCATTTTAGAATTTGAAGCCTATATTCAAGATGTGGTCTTACAAATGTATTAGTATACATTGGGATCACAGTTTTATGTATTTTTTTATACTCACTAAAATCTTGTTTGCTTTTGCAGCTGCTGCCTGACATTGATTACTGCTGCTCTTCTTTCTTGTAACTAGAATACCCAAGTGCTTCTCCTGTTCTGTAGTCCCGAGTATACTTCCAGCAATAGGATTAATAGGGGCTACATGAATTTACATTTATCAAGATTAAAATTAATTTGCCATATTTTTACGCATATGACCATTTTTTCTAGGTATTTCTGTATTACGCACGTTATTATTGCTCACCTGTTCTGGCCCCAGTGCTGAAATCTGCTTTTTTTCTTCTACTTTTGGCTCCAAATGTGCTAGTCCTTGCTGGATTACTATGGTAACCTGGCTTCATCTCTGATATCATCATCCATGGCCTTATGAGGCTGGCTCAGGCTGCACACCACCTTAGAATTGAAGTAGGAAATGTACCACATCTGTTTCCAGTAGTCTAGTCAATCGACCTTCTCAACTCTGCTGTTACTTTGTGCTCTCTGCACTCCTGCAACAAGGTGCCTGATTGCCTCAAATCTGCTGCATCAAGGTACTTGCCTACCAACCCATCTCTAATATTCTAAGATGCTGTCCACATTCTCAAATCTGCTGTCTCAAGGTACTTGCCAACCTACTCATGTCTGCTGAATCAATCATCATATCTGCATGCTAATCTCTGCTGATGCAAGGTGCTGTCCATATATTCCACTCTGCTTCATCAAGGTACCTGTCTGCATACTCCTCTTTGCTGATTAATTGTGCTATCTGCACACTAGGTTCTGCTACATCTAGTGTTTCCATCTCTGCTGATCCATGTGTCATTGAGTATATCCAGCTTTACTTATTCTTATTGTTCTATATGCCATCTGTCACATCCAGGTTTGTTGCATCAAGGCATCTGGTACACACTGCTCACCCCAACTTATTGCATAGTGAATTCACCTCACCTACTGAGCCCATGACAATAATCTAGCTCAGTTTATTTTATCCTAAAAGGTTTTGTGCCATCACCATACTGTATATTGATTGGTGAATAAGAGATACACCATGTATTTGTACATGGCATGCCTACTGCTCTCCTTCATTTATTTATTTAACTTGCTTATATAGTGGCGCCTTCTCATTGGTGCTCGGACATCACCTGCTCTAGTTATGTGGCAGCTTCTGATTGGTCCACAGGCAAGGTCCTGTCTGTCTGGACTTGAGCTGTAAGGTATAAAATGCCCTCTGGAGCGCACGCCTGTGCACTAGTATCATGTGTGTATGGTGTGTTGGAGGCTACTTTACCACCCTGTGTGCACATGTGCTGCTAATAGCACTGCAAGTGTTTGTCTAGAAAGGCAGTGTAGGGTGGTAACTTCCGCTTGATCTTAGCATCTGCATCGGGTGTCCTCAGGCATGTGAGCAGAAAGCACAACCGTGTGTCAGAGCAGGCTCAACCACCAGCTTAGTCTTCCCTTGAGGGTTAAGTTATAGGGACCCCAATTAGTATTTAACGTTCTTCATGGCTGTGCAGTCTGACAGGGTATAGTCCTTTTGTGCGTTGCCTCATAGTACCGCTCTGTGGTGTAATAGAGCTGGGTACTTTGCACTCTGTGCACACTGAGTGACATTTAACCCAGTGTGCTTAAAGTGTTTTCTCGCAGCCTTGCTCCGCCATTGTGCTAGCTGCGGTTTCTCCATCACCACATGATGGACCCCGAGTTGTGAATGCACCTTATTATTATTTCTCATTTAGTGTGTTCTGCCAACCCTAACATCTGATTTTTTTGCATGTTTGTCATACTTAAATGTTTCAGATCTAATTTAAATATTTGACAAAGATAATACAAGTAAAACACAAAATGCAATTTTTAAATGAAGGTTTTAATTATTAAGGGAAAAAGAAATCCAAACCTACAGGGCCCTGTGTGAAAAGTGATTCCCCCTAAACCTAATTTCTGGTTGGGTCACCCTTAGCAGCAACAACTGCAATCATATGTTTGTGATAGCGGACAATGAGTCTTTTACAATGCTCTGGAGGAATATTATCCCACTTATCTTTGCAGAATTGTTGTAATTCAGCCACATTGGAGGGTTTCCGAGCATGAACAGCCTTTTTAAGGCCATGCCAAAGCATCTCAATCTGATTAAGGTCATGACTTTGAGTATGCCATTCCAAAGTCGTAAGTTTGTTTTTCTTAAGCCATTCAGAGGTGGACTTGCGGGTGTGTTTTGGATCATTGTCCTGCTGCATAAGCCAAGTATGCTTCAGCTTGAGGTCACAAACAGATGGCCAGGCATTCTCCTTGAGGATTTTATGGTAGACAGCAGAATTCATGGTTCCTTTTACCACCACAAGTCTTTCAGGTCCTGAAGCAGCGAAACAGCCCCAGACCATCAAACTGCTACCATCATATTTTACTGTTTGTATGATGTTCCTTTTCTGAAATGCTGTGTTACTTCTACACCAGATGAAATGGGACATACACCATCCAAAAAGTTCAACTTTTGTCTTGTCAGTCCACAGAGTGTTCTCCCAAAAGTCTTTGGGATCATCAAGGTTTTTTCTGGCAAAATTGAGAAGAGCCTTTATTTTCTTATTGCTCAGCAATGGTTTTCATCTTAGAACTCTGCCTGGTAGGCCGGTTTTGCCCAGTCTCCTTCTTAAGGTGGAGTCATGAACACTGACCTTAACAGAGGCAAGTGAGGTTTGCAGTTCTTTGAATTTTGTTGTGGGGTATTTTGTGACCTCTTGGATGATTCGTCCCTGTGCTCTTGGGGTAATGTTGGTTGGCCGGCCACTCCTGGGAAGGTTTACCACTGTTCCATGCTTTTGCTATTTGTGGACAATGGCTCCCACTGTGGTTCGCTGGAGTCCTAAAGCTTTAGAAATGGCTTCATAATCTTTTCCAGACTGATAGATTTCAACTAATTTGTTTCTCATTTGTTCATTAATTTCTTTGCATCGTAGCATGATGTCTAGCTTTTGAGGATCTTTTGGCCTACTTCACTTTGTCAGGCTGGTCCTATTTAAGTGATTTTGCGACTGAAAACAGGTGTGATAATAATCAGACCTTGGTGTGGGTAGAGGAACTTAACTCAGCTTCCTAAAGATGTGATAAACCACAGTTAACTTATGTTTTAAAGGGGGTGGGGGTATGCCACTTTTTCACACAGAGCCCTTTAGGTATGGATTTCAGTTTCCCTTAATAATAGTGAGCTTCATTTAAAAACTGCATTTTGTGCTTACTTGTGTTATCTTTGTCTAATATTTAAATTTATTTGGTGATCTGAAACATTTAAGTGTAACAAATATGCAAAAGAATAGGAAATCAGGAAGGGGGCAAACACTTTTTCACTCCACCGTATATGTCAATGAAAAAAATCCAGACATCTGTTTGGTGTCCACAGTCTGTATATTAGCAGATTGACCCAACCCTTGTAATTTTTACATGGCCAGCATCTTCCTATATACTTATTATTCACATCATAGGACATAATTCATTATTCTCTATATGATAAACGTCCACAGAGTATTAGAGAGGAACCGTGGAGCATTTCACTGCATAAACTGTTATTTGCCCCTCATGGTTCGATGCCACTGATTAACCCACTTGAGCTGGTCTCTCCAGGTGTGATGATACAGGAGATAGCACTAGACACACTTACTAATTTGGTATTAACACCATCTATTATTCTCCCTGGTTTAGTGAAGATAATTAAAACAGACTTTCACTAGATTTTGCTCGGAGTGAACACTGAACCACTTTTACAGACATCTGTGATCGTGTTCGAAGCAAGAAACCTTCATGTAAACAGACGATGTTCACATCAAGTTGCAAACCTCAGCCTGAAATATTTATCTATGGTACCTATTTTCCTGCATTTCATTGGTTTGTTGAAAAGAAATATATCCTCCTATATTTAAATGTTTAAATGTGGTTCTCAACATAAGTGGTTGAAACTGAAAGGTGTTTGTGAAAGGAAGCAACTTTTCAATTTACTTGATAAAGAAGAGCAGATCTGAATGTGCATATCCTGGCCATTTTAGCGGAGAGATAAATATTATAAGCTGGAGAAAGGATGATACTACCAGACATAGATGGGTGCTTGAAGCTGGATACAAAAGTATAGTCAGAGTGCTTGATGTGACAATACTGAAAGGAGCTAAAGTGGGAACCCATGGTGGCAAGTATGGTGACCTTAAGGCAGGGAGACATAGAGTCTCAGTGTGATTTCCGTGGGGCAAGATAGGGTGTTATTATACCAGTAATAGGGGGCTGTGGGTGTCTCTACTCAGAGGGCTCTGATCTGACTGTCGCTGTTAGGTTAAGAAAGGTTGAGGACCACTGTTGTAAGTGCTGCTCTTTAGATGGTCGAATTACTAAATTTGGAAAAGCTGCCTCTCATTGGAGCAAGAAAGAGCTTGCAGTTTGAACCGGCAATGCGAAATATGGAAACGGAGAAAGAACGGGCATGTTATTAATATATATTGTCAGAACTGAACTGACTGTTCATTTGCTACCAAATATATTCTAACCCCGATAGGAGGTATTCTCATGAGATAGTTAATGTTATTCACTTCACTTCTCAGCAGTGTTAATGTCATGGCTGACCATGGCTAATAATATAATAATAATAATAATAATAATAATAATAATAATAAAAATAATAATTTTATTTCTATAACGCCAACATATTCAGCAGTACTTTACATTTTAGAGAGAACTTGTACAGACAATAAAAGACATTACAGAATAACAATAATTACATAAAATCAATGGATACCAAGAGGAGTGAGGGCAAGCTTACAATCTAGGAGGAAATAGGGGAGACTTGTGGTGGACGGCTGTCCTTATTTCTCTACAGCTTTTGTGGATTGTGTGTCGTCCATCAACTTGATCAGCCTCAGCTTGGTTTCCCAATGCAAGATAGGGACAGTTAGACTCCAATCCCCTATGAAAGTGGTGGCCATTGACTCCTCTCCCTCACTAAAGGCGGGATTTGTTAAGTCTCAAAGGTCTTCTCCTTCAAAGTGGGCTCTGATCATACAGAGAGGATAAGTTGTTTTGTCTTGGAGAATTTTTCTGCCAGGTTGGTGTTGGGAATGCCCTGGTTACATTGCCACAACCCAATCATCAATTAGGTAACGGGGGAGATTGTTCAATGGGGACCTAAATGTGTCAACCATGGTTGAAAAGTTGAATTAACATCTGAACCTGTCAAATCTGTTTCTGCGTCGTCTGTCGGTCTAGAGGGTATTCTGGAGTGCCTAAAGGACTTCAAAGACGTGTTCTCTGAAAGCGAGGCTGAGTTCTTACCGCCACATAGACCCTTTAACTGTGCAATTGATGTGCTTCCAGGGGCTAAGTTATCGAAAGCCCATCTGTTTAATTTGCTCCCGAATGCTTAGCCATGAAGGAGTATATTGCTGAAAGTCTCCATAAGGGGCATATATGACCTTACATCTCTTCTGTGGGGGCAGGATTCTTTTTTGTTAAGAAAAAAGATGGTGGTTTACGTCCTTACCGCGAATATCGGGGACTAAACAAAATCACGAGGAGAAACACCTATCCTCTTCCCCTCATCCGAGATTTATGCAACCAATTGTCCGGGGCCAAATGGTTCTCCAAGTTAGACTTCCATGGAGCTTATAACCTGATAAGGGTCCAGGAGGGAGATGAGTGGAAAACAGCATTCCTCACATCAGAGGGACTCTTTAAAAACCTGGTCATGCCGTTTGGACTTACAAATGCTTCTTCTATTTTGCAAAATTTCATCAATGTGGTATTTGCTGACATCTAATAAGACGTTTTGTCATTGTGAATTTGGATAATATTTTGGTGTTCTCCCCGGACAGGCAGACTCTTCTGCTGTATTTACGGACTGTTCTCCAAAGACTCCGAGATAATCAGTTATTTGCCAAGTTGGAGAAGTGTTCGTTTTTCATGCAGGAGCTGTGCTTTTTGGGTCTGATTGTGTCCTGTGAGGGCTTCCGCATGGATACCAGGAAGGTGCAAGTGATCGCTGATTGGGTACAACCCCAATATCTTAAGGGGCTTCAGCGTTTCCTGGGATTTGCCAATTATTATCGCAAATTTATTAAAGGTTTTTCTCAAGTAGTAAAATCCCTTACTGATCTCACTTGCAAGGGAGCGGATGTGAAGGAGTGGTCAGAGACCACCAAGGAGTCCTTTTTGGTGTTAAATAAATGTTTTATGTCCGCTCCAGTTTTGGTTCAGCCAGATTCATCCAAACCCTTTATTGTGGAGGTGGATGCTTCTGAGGTGGGGGTGGGAGCAGTTTGTCTCAGGGACCTGTCACATTGACCAATCTCAAGCCCTGTGCTTTCTTCTCCAAGGAGTTCTCTCCCACCAAGCGAAATTATGATGCATTACCATTGGCTGAATTCGCCTTCAATGAAGTATGTCAGTCCACTAGCATGTCCCCATTCCTGGTCAATTATGGCTTTAGACCTCATTTTGGGGAATTCTCATAGTTGGATTCCAGTTTCCTGGGGACGGAGGGGTAGGATCTGTGGGCTGAGGTGCGGCATAATATTTCCAGGGCCCAGGGGAGGTATAAGAAAGAAAGGGAGCAGTGGGTCACATGTTTCAGGTTGGGGAGAAGGTATGGCTCTCTACTCGGAATATCAGTCTGAAGGTCCCTTCAGCCAAATTGGTCCTAAATTCATCGGGCTGCATGAGATTACTGAGATAATCAATCCGGTAGCCTATAGGTTGCATCTTCCAGCCTCATTCAAATTGTCCATTGTGTTTCATAGATCCCTGTTAAATCCATTGGGTTCTGTCAAAGAGAGTTCAGGGTCAGTGCCTCCTCCGGTGTTTTTGGAGGGTCATATTGAGTATAAGTTTGAACACATCATCGATTCTCAGCTGGTGTGCCTTTGTTTACAGTACCTGGTGCTGGAAGGGGTTTTGGAGGATCGCTTGTGGATTCCTGCTTGCTTGTTGCAGGCTGACCGTCTTTTCATGCCAGGCATCCGGGGAAACCTGTGGGTCCGGTGGCCCCCCGTTGAGAGGGGGATACTGTCATGATCCTGTGGTGAAGTTTGACCTGGAGCCTCGGGGGGTTAACTCTGTGTCCTCGTTTTGAGTATGGGGAGGGTTTTTATAGCCACTATGGACCTCCATCTTCGTCAGTTATACTTTAGCCCTCGGCTTAGTTAAGTGACCCCTGTGCATTTGTGCTAGTGCCGTGTGATTGCTTCTGTGTTTGATCTCTGGCTTTTGACGTGGTCCGTCCCCGTTGTATGTTTGCTTGCTGATTTGGTTATATTTGTATGACTCTCTGGTGCCTGACCTTCGCTTGTTCCCCGACTACTCTACTGTCTATCTCTCTGGTGTTTGCATTGATATCCTAGCTTCTGGACCCTAGTGTCACGTGGACCCATCCTGTGTGACACGACCCGCAGGCCGGTAACTAAGACAACAAGACACGGCACGTGTAACTGTCCTGTGTGACACGACCCGCAGGCCGGTAACTGAAACAGCAAGACACGGGAAAAGGGGCAACAGTTACAACGATGGGCCCTGCGATAGGGAACGGGGACATGGAGACCTCCTGCACTCCCCTGAGTCAGTGTCCCTCCACTCCTAACGATCCCTAGGCCGGTTCCGCACCGGGCGCCAATCAGGATAACTGTCACCCTAGCACACCCTACACCTATCCCTTGCTAGGGAGCTGGGTGGTGCAGGTACTGGCCCCACCGCTGTACTAATACACACCAGGGAAAAATACAAAACGGGGAAACACCACTTAGCTTTGCTCTGTTTCTCTTGCTCCCAGCAACAGAGTCCACCACTAGAATGCAGCTTTCCTCCTGACTAGCTGTCAACAAGCTCTGTCAGAGCTGCAAGGAAATCCTCTCTGACTCCTTCCACACCAGAACTCTGACTGAGCTGCCAGGAGCTCTCTCTCTAGCTCCTTCCTCCACCAAGGATGGTTGGAAATGACCACTATCACCAACAGTGATTGCAACACCTGACACTCTTTTATAGCAGAGCCAGAGCAATCACACCTGCTATATAATCACGTGCACTAAACTAAACTAACCAGTGTGCAATGACCCTAACGGCCACCGGGGGCAAAACTAGAACTGAAACCACCACAGTGCAATGACCCTAATGGCCACCGGGGGCAAAACTATCTTTAAGCACACAGCTTAAGGAAAAAAAGGTTACTAGTGCATTTATCTGTCATAATCCAACCTGAATCATGACACCTAGGCTCTGTTTAGGACTCTTCTCATACTCTGCACTCATTGGCACATCTGCCCATTCGGGTCGCCAGTCACTGTCAGCTCCAGCTCGTGTGCGGCCACACTCTCAGCGGCTGTTCCCTCCGAGAGATCCGTGGCTGGCTCCGCCCCCCAAAGTCACGTGCTGCAGATCCTTAATGCTGACTGTCGCGCCGGGATTCGCTTCTCCCCACACTCTGGGTAAGCCCCTGTATCACTCATCGGGACCCAGGCACTGTCTGGTATAACAGTCCTGGGAATCCTGACAGTGCTCATGTAATTCTGCATGAACCGGTCACCGATCAGCATGTATACGGACACAGAGCATACAAGGAGAAGCGGAGGGGAACTAGGACTGATGCTTGAGGAACCCTGGCAATAAGGGGAAAAGGAGAGGAAGAAGAGCAAGTAAAAGATACAGTGAAGGAGTGGTCATAGAAATAGGAGAAGAGCCAGGAGAGAAGAGTGTACTTGAGGCCAATAGAGTGGAGTACAGTGAGGAGTAGCTAGTGATTTGCAGCATCAAATGCTGCAGAGAGATCTAGCAGGATCAGCATGGAGTAATGACTATAAGATTTAGTTGTTAGTAGATCATTAGAGACTTCAGTGAGGTCAGTTTCAGTAGAGAGTAAAGAGTAGAAACTGGATTATGCAGGGTCAAGAAGAGAGTTATCTGAGGGATGGCAGATTATGCAGGAGTGGACCAAGCATTGCAGGAATTTAGTGATTAGGGGAAGATTAGAAACAGGTCTTTAGTAGGCTGCACAGTTTTGGTTGAGGAATAATCGAGAGAGAGGATGAATATTTTTGTTAGATGAGTAGTGACATCTAGATAAATGGGCTGGAGGCAATGTGAGGGAATAGGGTCTCTGGTGCAAGTAGTAGGGTGAGAAGAATAAAGGAGCCTGATCACTTCTTCCGTGACTGGTTCAAAGACAGAGAGTAAGCTAGATGCAGTGGGGGAGGACAGTGCATGGTATTAAGAGATTGGGAGAAAATTTCCTGTCGGATATGGTCAATTTTTTCTATGAAATAATTGGCCAGATCATTAGCACTGAGGTTGGTGGTCAGAGCCTGTACTCTTGGCTTGAGGAGGGAATAAAAAGTGTCAAAGAGACATTTAGGATTGTTGGATAGTGAGGTAATGAAGGTGTTGAAATATGTTTGTTTGGAGAAGTGAAGGGCACAGTTGTTCCAAGTATGTTTTAAGCATAAACTTATAATCAATGAAATCTGTGTCTAGATTGAATTTTCTCCACAAAAGTTCAGCGCACCTGGAGCAACACTGTAGGAAATGTGTTTTTAGCATGCGCCAGCGTTGTGGTCACCTGTGTCAAGTTGTTCTATGTGTAGGAGGAGCAGCTTCATTTAGGGTACATTGCAGTGTTTCACTATAATATTTCAGTGCAGATTCAGGACATGAAAGGGAGAAGATTGGGGCCAATGATGACTGCAAATTTTTCTGAAGTTTCTGGGTGTTAATAGTGCATATACCTCTATAAGTCTCTAAGTGTGGAAAGTGAGGATATCCTTGGGAGGTGACAGTTCTTGACAGAGAATGAAAGAATGAATGAATGAATGAAAGAAGGTTGAGGTGAGAGGGGGAGAGGGGAAAATCATGCACTGAGCAAAGCTGGTGGAAGATCAGGTCCAGTGTATGCGTATACTACTAATCATGTTCTTTGCTATTGCCTTATATTTCAGTCTGATTGATTCTTGGTTCTTTGAGCTATCAGATTCACTTATACCTTAAAAATGCACAAGGCATTACTTAAAGTTCCCTGGCTCCAATTCAAAAACTTAAACATGGTTCCTACTTAATAAATTCTTTGTATGATTTTTGGCTTCTTAACTGGCAGAGTGGTCCCAGAACAAGAACCCAGGAACTGATTGCTATAGGTTTTGGGTAATGTATATGGAAGCTTCCGACAGATGATGTTGGGGGTATAAGGATCCGGCGTGTCTGATTTTGGAATGCTGATCTTTTTGTACTTTAAAAGGTAAGTCACTACCTGACAAGTCTCATAGAGAACACTGGACTGTTTGGCAGAGTGAGTTATCCTGTGTATCAGCGAATTGAGTGGCATAACTTCTGGCTGAAAGGCTAGCCAAACCATTTTTCAGCTTATAGCTATTTTAAGTGTATGGCACGGTATTCGGCTTAACTAGAGATGAGCGACTTTGCCATTTTTCGGGTCGAGTTGGGTTTCATGGAACCCGAGTTTATTAAAAGTCGGGTCGAACGCAATCGGCCGATTATCGTGAAAAGTCGAAGTCCGACTGAAACACGAAACCCAATGCAAGTCAATGGGGAACCAAGGTCAGCAGGGAGTGGAGGACAGGAAACACACCTACAGTGCCCATTTTAATGCCAAAAACATCAATTCTTATTACTTAAGCTTGTCAACCTTAATTTACTTTATAATAATAGTTAAGCATTGAAAACTGGGGGTTATTTGGCTAAAGTTGTGGGGGGGTAGGGCTGGCTCCAGGTTTTCGTGGGTCCTGGGCCAAAGAGTGTCACTGGGCTCCTTTAACACATGCCACAATTCATGATCCTCTGATACGGCAGAGAAATAGCGGTATAGTACAATGAAAAATACTTTACTTCTTACATCTCATGACTGATATCCATTTTAAATTCTCCAATAGCTCCAAAAACGGACAGTATATTACTCCTTACTAGTGTTGAGCGATACCATCCGATACCCTAAAATATCAGATCGGATGGTATCGGCCCGATACGAAAAAAGTATCGGGTATCGCCGATTCCGATACCGGAAGTCCCATTCAAGTCTATGGGACTTCCGGTATCGGAATAAGAAAAACCCTTTTCTGTCCTTGTACAGCCTCTCGGGGGTGTGTACGGCCCTTCTGGGGGTCTGTGCGGACTGCCGGGAGTCTGTACCGGCCTGCCGGGGGTCTGTGCCGACTATCCAGGGGTCTGTGCGGACTGCCGGGGGTATGTGCAGGCTGCGGGGGTCTGTACCTGCCTGCCAGGAGGCTGTGCCGGCCTGCCGGTGGTCTGTGCCGACTGTCCGGGGGTCTGTGCAGGCTGCGGGGGTCTGTACCAGCCTGCCGGGGGGCTGTGCCGGCCTGCCGGTGGTCTGTGCCGACTGTCCGGGGGTCTGTGCAGGCTGCGGGGGTCTGTACCGGCCTGCCGGGGGGCTGTGCCGGCCTCCCGGTGGTCTGTGCTGACCGTCCGGGGGTCTGTGCAGGCTGTGGGTGTCTGTACCGGCCTGCCGGTGGTCTGCGTCGGCCTGCCCGTGGTCTGTGCCGACTGTCCGGGGGTCTGTGCAGGCTGCGGGGGTCTGTACCGGCCTGCCGGGGAGCTGTGCCGGCCTGCTGGTGGTCTGTGCCGACTGTCCGGGGGGTCTGTGCAGGCTGCGGGGGTCTGTGCAGGCATCGTCCGATGGGACTACAAGCCCCATCGGGCGATGCCTGCTACCATGACGGTGATTGACACATTAGCCAATGATGGGACAGTAGTAGTCCCATCATCCGGCTAATGTGTTGAATGTTAAAAAAAAAAAAAAAATACATACATGCTACATACATGCAACATACATACTACATACATGCTACATACATACTACATATATACCACATGCATGCAACATGCATACTACATTTATACCACATATATACTACATGCATGCAACATACAAATATACTACATATATACTACATGCAACATGCATACTACATATATACTACATGCATGCAATATACATACATACAACATATATACCACATGCATACTACATATATACTACATGCATGCAACATGCATACTACATATATACCACATGCATGCAACATGCATACTACATATATACTACATGCATACAACATATATGCAACATGCATGCTACATATATACCACATATATACTACATGCATGCAACATACATACTACATATATACTACATGCATACTACATATATACCACATGCATGCAACATACATATACAACATATATACTACATGCATGCAACATGCATACTACTTATATATCACATATATACTACATGCATGCAACATACATATATACTACATGCAACATACATACTACATATATACTACATGCAAGCAACATGCATACTACATATATACTACATATATACTACATGCATGCAACATACATACTACATATATACCACATATACAACATATACAGTGGGGCAAAAAAGTATTTAGTCAGTCAGCAATAGTGCAAGTTCCACCACTTAAAAAGATGAGAGGCGTCTGTAATTTACATCATAGGTAGACCTCAACTATGGGAGACAAACTGAGAAAAAAAAATCCAGAAAATCACATTGTCTGTTTTTTTTTCATTTTATTTGCATATTATGGTGGAAAATAAGTATTTGGTCAGAAACAAGCAATCAAGATTTCTGGCTCTCACAGACCTGTAACTTCTTCTTTAAGAGTCTCCTCTTTCCTCCACTCATTACCTGTAGTAATGGCACCTGTTTAAACTTGTTATCAGTATAAAAAGACACCTGTGCACACCCTCAAACAGTCTGACTCCAAACTCCACTATGGTGAAGACCAAAGAGCTGTCAAAGGACACCAGAAACAAAATTGTAGCCCTGCACCAGGCTGGGAAGACTGAATCTGCAATAGCCAACCAGCTTGGAGTGAAGAAATCAACTGTGGGAGCAATAATTAGAAAATGGAAGACATACAAGACCACTGATAATCTCCCTCGATCTGGTGCTCCACGCAAAATCCCACCCCGTGGGGTCAGAATGATCACAAGAACGGTGAGCAAAAATCCCAGAACCACGCGGGGGGACCTAGTGAATGAACTGCAGAGAGCTGGGACCAATGTAACAAGGCCTACCATAAGTAACACACTACGCCACCATGGACTCAGATCCTGCAGTGCCAGACGTGTCCCACTGCTTAAGCCTGTACATGTCCGGGCCCGTCTGAAGTTTGCTAGAGAGCATTTGGATGATCCAGAGGAGTTTTGGGAGAATGTCCTATGGTCTGATGAAACCAAACTGGAACTGTTTGGTCGAAACACAACTTGTCGTGTTTGGAGGAAAAAGAATACTGAGTTGCATCCATCAAACACCATACCTACTGTAAAGCATGGTGGTGGAAACATCATGCTTTGGGGCTGTTTCTCTGCAAAGGGGCCAGGACGACTGATCCGGGTACATGAAAGAATGAATGGGGCCATGTATCGTGAGATTTTGAGTGCAAACCTCCTTCCATCAGCAAGGGCATTGAATATGAAACGTGGCTGGGTCTTTCAACATGACAATGATCCAAAACACCGCCAGGGCAACGAAGGAGTGGCTTCGTAAGAAGCATTTCAAGGTCCTGGAGTGGCCTAGCCAGTCTCCAGATCTCAACCCTATAGAAAACCTTTGGAGGGAGTTGAAAGTCCGTGTTGCCAAGCGAAAAGCCAAAAACATCACTGCCCTAGAGGAGATCTGCATGGAGGAATGGGCCAACATACCAACAACAGTGTGTGGCAACCTTGTGAAGACTTACAGAAAACGTTTGACCTCTGTCATTGCCAACAAAGGATATATCACAAAGTATTGAGATGAAATTTTGTTTCTGACCAATTACTTATTTTCCACCATAATATGCAAATAAAATGAAAAAAAAACAGACAATGTGATTTTCTGGATTTTTTTTTCTCAGTTTGTCTCCCATAGTTGAGGTCTACCTATGATGTAAATTACAGACGCCTCTCATCTTTTTAAGTGGTGGAATTTGCACTATTGCTGACTGACTAAATACTTTTTTGCCCCACTGTATACTACATGCAAGCAACATGCATACTACATATATACCACATATATACTACATGCATGCAACATACATATATACTACATGCAACATACATACTACATACTACATATATACTACATGCAAGCAACATGCATACTACATATATACTACATATATACTACATGCATGCAACATACATACTACATACATACTACATATATACTACATATATACTACATGCAAGCAACATGCATACTACATATATACAACATATATACCACATGCATGCAACATACATATATACAACATATACTGTATACTACATGAATGCAACATGCATACTACATATATACCAGATATATACTACATGCATGCAACATACATATATACTACATGCAACATACATACTACATACATACTACATATACACCACATGCATACTACATATATACTACATATATACCACATGCATGCAACATGCATACTACATAAATACTACATATATACTACATGCATGCAACATACATACATACTACATATATACTACGTGCATGCAACATACATACTACATATACCACATGCATGCAACATGCATACTACATATATACTACATGCATGCAACATACATACATACTACATATATACCACATGCATGCAACATGCATACTACATATATACTACATGCATGCAACATACATATACTACATACAATACATTCATACAATACATACATATAGACATACAGTACATATAACATAGAGTACATACTCACCATCACTTGTCACTTTGATCCCCGAAGCCAGTGTCATCTGTGGAATAAATATTAAAATAACAAACCACCAATATACTTACCCCTGATCCGCAGAAGTCCACGAGTGTCCCACGACGATCTTGCGTGGAGAACAGCAGCATCAGCTGATGCTACCGTTCTCTACGGGCTCCAGGAATCCAATGACGGGAGGTAGGTATCCTTCCACACTGTATTCCTCCTCCACTGTAAAAAAAAGTCCCTAGTCTCACTTTATAGCATTGCTGTGTGAGAAATGTCCCACGCAGCTTTTGCCATAAAGTGAGACTAGGGACTTTTTTTTTTTACCATGGTGGAGGAATACAGTGCGGAAGGATACCTACCTCCCGTCATTGGATTCCTGGAGCCCGTAGAGAACGGTAGCATCAGCTGATGCTGCTGTTCTCCACGCAAGATCGTCGTGGGACACTCGTGGACTTCTGCGGATCAGGGGTAAGTATATTGGTGGTTTGTTATTTTAATATTTATTCCACAGATGACACTGGCTTCGGGGATCAAAGTGACAAGTGATGGTGAGTATGTACTCTATGTTATATGTACTGTATGTCTATATGTATGTATTGTATGAATGTACTGTATGTAGTATATATTTATTTTGCATGCATGTAGTATATATGTAGTATATATGTAGTATGCATGTTGCATGCATGTGGTATATATGTAGTATGTATGTTGCATGCATGTAGTATATATATATATATATATATATATGTAGTATGCATGTTGCATGCATGTGGTATATATGTAGTATGTATGTTGCATGCATGTAGTATGCATGTTGCATGCATGTAATATATATGTAGTATGTATGTATGTTGCATGCATGTGGTATATATGTAGTATGCATGTTGCATGCAGGTGGTATACACTCACTGGCCACTTTATTAGGTACACCTGTCCAACTGTGTGTTAAGACTTAATTTCTAATCAGCCAATCACATGGCGGCAACTCAGTGCATTTAGGCATGTAGACATGGTCAAGACAATCTCCTGCAGTTCAAGCCGAGCATCAGTATGGGGAAGAAAGGTGATTTGAGTGCCTTTGAACGTGGCAAGATTGTTGGTGCCAGAAGGGCTGGTCTGAGTATTTCAGAAACTGCTGATCTACTGGGATTTTCACGCACAACCATCTCTAGGGTTTACAGAGAATGGTCCGAAAAAGAAAAAAAATCCAGTGAGCGGCAGTTCTGTGGCCGGAAATGCCTTGTTGATGCCAGAGGTCAGAGGAGAATGGGCATACTGGTTCGAGCTGATAGAAAGGCAACAGTGACTCAAATTGCCACCCGTTACAACCAAGGTAGGCAGAAGAGCATCTCTGAACGCACAGTGCGTCGAACTTTGAGGCAGATGGGCTACAGCAGCAGAAGACCACACTGGGTACCACTCCTCTCAGCTAAGAACAGGCATCTGATGGCTACTTTCAGCAGGATAATGCGCCATGTCATAAAGCTCGAATCATCTCAGATTGGTTTCTTGAACATGACAATGAGTTCACTGTACTCAAATGGCCTCCTCAGTCACCAGATCTCAATCCAATAGAGCATCTTTGGGATGTGGTGGAACGGGAGATTCGCATCAGGGATGTGCAGCCGACAAATCTGCGCCAACTGTGTGATGCCATCATGTCAATATGGTCCAAAATCTCTGAGGAATGCTTCCAGCACCTTGTTGAATCTCTGCCACGAAGAATTGAGGCAGTTCTGAAGGCAAAAGGGGGTCCAACCCGTTACTAGCATGGTGTACCTAATAAAGTGGCCAGTGAGTGTATATGTAGTATGTATGTAGCATGCATGTAGTATATATGTAGTATGCATGTTGCATGCATGTGGTATATATGTAGTATGCATGTAATATATATGTGGTATGCATGTTGCATGCATGTAGTATATATGTTGTATGTATGTTGTATGCATGTAGTATACATGTGGTATATATGTAGTATGCATGTTGCATGCATGTAGCATATATGTTGTATATATGTATGTTGCATGCATGTGGTATATATGTAGTATGTATGTAGTATGTATGTTGCATGCATGTAGTATGTATGTAGTATGTATGTTGCATGTAGTATATATGTAGTATATATGTATGTTGCATGCATGTAGTATATATGTTGTATATATGTATGTTGCATGCATGTAGTATATATGTTGTATGTATGTTGCATGCATGTGGTATATATGTAGTATGCATGTAGTATATATGTGATATATATGTAGTATGCATGTTGCATGCATGTGGCATATATGTAGTATGTAAGTATGTTGCATGCATGTAGTATATATGTAGTATGCATGTTGCATGTAGTATATATGTAGTATATATGTAGTATGCATGTTGCATGCAGTATATATGTTGTATGTATGTTGCATGCATGTAGTATATATGTAGTATGCATGTTGCATGCATGTGGTATATATGAAGTATGTATGTATATTGCATGCATGTAGTATATATGTAGTATGCATGTTGCATGTAGTATATATGTAATATATATGTATGTTGCATGCATGTAGTATATATGTGGTATATATGTAGTATGTATGTATGTTGCATGCATGTGGTAAATATGTAGCATGTATGTTGCATGCATGTAGTATGTATGTTGCATGTATGTTGCATGTATGTTGCATGTATGTAGTATGTATGTGTTATGTTTTTTTTTACATTCAACACATTAGCCGGATGATGGGACTACTACTGTCCCATCATTGGCTAATGTGTCAATCACCGTCATGGTAGCAGTCATCGCCCGATGGGACTTGTAGTCCCATCGGACGATGCCTGCACAAACCCCCGCAGCCTGCACAGACCCCCCGGACAGTCGGCACAGACCACCAGCAGGCCGGCACAGCTCCCCGGCAGGCCGGTACAGACCCCCGCAGCCTGCACAGACCCCCGGACAGTCGGCACAGACCACCGGCAGGCCGACGCAGACCACCGGCAGGCCGGTACAGACCCCCACAGCCTGCACAGACCCCCGGACGGTCAGCACAGACCACCGGGAGGCCGGCACAGCCCCCCGGCAGGCCGGTACAGACCCCCGCAGCCTGCACAGACCCCCGGACAGTCGGCACAGACCACCAGCAGGCCGGCACAGCTCCCCGGCAGGCCGGTACAGACCCCCGGACAGTCGGCACAGACCACCGGCAGGCCGACGCAGACCACTGGCAGGCCGGCACAGACCCCCGGACGGTCAGCACACACCACCGGGAGGCCGGCACAGCCCCCCGGCAGGCCGGTACAGACCCCCGCAGCCTGCACAGACCCCCGGACAGTCGGCACAGACCACAGGCAGGCCGGCACAGACCCCCGGCCGGTACAGACCCCCTGTAGCCTGCACATATCCCCGGACAGTCGGCACAGACCACCGGCAGGCCGGCACAACCCCCCGGCAGGCCGGTATAGACCCCGGGCAGTCAGCACAACCCCCCGGCAGGCCGGTATAGACCCCGGGCAGTCGGCACAGACCCCCCGGAAGGCCCGAACTGACGGCGCATCATGATGCGCACAGACCGTGCATCATGATGACGTCATTTCGGCAGCCAATCAGAGCCACAACAGTGGCTCATTGCATTATGGGGACTTCCGATTCCGATATTGAAAAAATATCGGTACTCGGTATCGAAATTCCGATACAGCGAATATCGGCCGATACCCGATATTTACAGTATCGGAATGCTCAACACTACTCCTTACAATATTATGGCCACCGCAGAGTGCGCTATACAGAGTAACGAGGCCCATATATTTCTCCATACAGAATCATTGGTCCCATATAATGTTTGAAACAGTATATGATGAGCTCAACATAATGCTACAGGTTATGTTGGTCCCCATGGATGAAGCTCCACTGTCTTATGGGCCCAAATAATGCTCCATATATAATGGGCCCCATTTCTAATGCTCCAGGTTATATTGGGCCCTGTAAATGCTGCTCTATTGTCTCATGTCCACCTTTGGAATGCTAAAGTGTATGGTGGGCCTCATATATCATTCTCCACAGTATAGTGCTCCCCAAAAATTGCTGTCCCAACAGGGCCCCTCATAGTACGGCGGTGTGTCTGATGGCGGGCCCTCCCACCTGCAGAGACACTTTTGCGCACTATGAAGGGCCCTGTGCCAGTGCCGTTGCCCATGAGTATGCCCCCCCACCTGCTCAAGGAACCTGCACTTTCATCTGCACCTTCCTCTTTGTCACCATGTAAGGTGGTATATTGTGCAGGAAGGGGAACCTGAGTTTCATCAGGGTCAGATTCTGGCTGTGTAGAGTGTGAGAGGAATGTAGTGGTCTGGGTCAATGTACCAGCAGAATCATCTAGCAGTGGCTGGGCATCAGTGCACTTGTGGCGCCCCCAGGAGTACGGTCGCCACAGTGGCATTACCTTCCTCCTAGGGAGTGTGATGTCATGCTTGGGAGCAACGAAGGATCTCTCTAGCAGTTAAACCAACACACAACACATTTCCCACTCCACGCCAGCAGGGAGAGCTCTGACCCTGACTGCTGAGGAGCTGCTCTCTGTGGTCGGGAGGAGGTAAGTTAGGGCAGTCTGTGAAGGGAAGGGGAAGTGTGTGGATGAGAGAAGAGGAGCTGGAAGATGAGCAGAGTTAAGGCTCACTCCTAGCTGGAGTGCATGGTCCGGATTCCGGTCTCCGAATTTGTAGGGACACTGACCTTCCTGCAGCAGAAACCGGAGGAAGTAGCAGCTGTAAATGCTCTGTTCCCAACTAAGGCTCAGAGGCCCCAGCAGCGACGTGTGTGAGCCAGAAGGAAAAGGCTATGGCTGCCTGCCATACGAGAAAGTTCCAAAAGAGAGTCAACAGGGAGAACTTCAGTGAGCTCAGTACTGCAAGTACCTCAGATAAGCGTTAGAACAGAGGCCACACTATCTGTCTGCAGAGAGAGAATTCCAAATTTGCTTCCAGGCTGACCAACTCCTTCTCCATCTGTACTCTGGGTCCTGGACGGCACTTACCAAGTACAGGTAAAGGAACTGCACGACTGCGTCTGTCATCTTTCTCCTGCGCCTGGCGCACAGCTCTGCTACATCCTGCACTGCACACCATCTACCAACCCTTTCATCTGCCCTGCGACTACGGACCTACCTGTGCAGGGCTTCCACATCTTAGCTCCACCACAACATCTGTCCTAAAGAAGCGACACTGCTGCGCATGTCAATCTGATCAGAAACCACAGGTGGCGTCACGTATCATTCACCTATAAACGTTATTCAACCCTTTGCATGGATGCCCAGGACCACGGAACGGGTCATCACCACCAACGTGACACATCCCTCTGAGACACCAGCCTGGTACCGATTAACCTCACTGCCCTGGCTGGCCACCCACACTCCATGTCAGATTCATCTTGAACTGGAGAATTCACAATTTGACTTGATAACCCAGGCATGGTATGATAGAAAGAGCTACATGGACTAATGTGAAGTGTGGCCTGCTGCATCATTCACTTTTGGTGGGGGTGAAGGACACAAGGAAAGGGGTTCTTCCTGACAAGGAGCCAGCACTTGATGACTCAGTGCTTGCATTTTTTGAAATTTCAGAAGAGGAGGGCATATTTGCTGGAGTCTGTTTCGGCAATGTAAACCAAAACCAGTTCCTGATGCTCCGGCTTCAGAAGCGGTTAACTTACTCCCAGAAAAAGTTGCCTTCCAGGCGTTGCGGAGCCAGATGATGACGCAGGCTCAACACCTCCTGCCTTAGCTGCTATTGTGCTTTTGCCACTACCAGAAGATGCACCACCACCATCAGCACCAGCTGGCCCCCCAACGCCCACATCCGCGGCCTCTTCCACCAAACTTCAAAATTTTGCAGAAAATGAACCCAAAATAACAGCAGATATATGGTACTGTATCAGAAGCGTACAGCTCTATACAGTCAAATGATAATTGTCAATCTCCCTATATATTCCATCAGTCACACAGAGACGCTCACAAGCTCAGTATGGATTAGACAAGAATATAAAAAGATAAAAAGTAGAAAAAGTGTACAGTTTCATCAGATAGCAGGTATATATAGTATAGTTTAAACATTCTAAATCTCCGTAGATATTTCAGGAGGCAGACACAGACGCTCTCAGGCTCAGTATGGATTACAACACAATATAAAAAGCCGTAAAACGGTAATGGATCTGAAGAGTACAGCTGTACACAGTGTAGGGGTCATTGTTGTCAATCTCAGTATTTATTTCCACAGTCAGAAAATAACTCTCACTTGGTCAGTTTGGATTAGACCAGAATATAAAAAGCAGGAAATTTGTAATGTATCACAAGCGTACAGCTGTATACACTAGTGTTGTGGTAATTTTTAAATGTACATCTAATTTGCAGGAGTAACCCACAGACTGTCACACGCTCAGGATGGCTCACACCACAATATAGCAAGAAGATCCGTAAGAAATAATCACACATGTGGGCCAATGTTCCAGGTGTCAATGATACACTTAGAGTGGTGGGTGGAGGGGGACTTCCTGACAGAAAGGGTACAGTATCACCAGATACCAGGTATATATAGCATAGTTTAAACATTAAAAATGTACGTCTATATATCAGGAGTAGTGTTGCGTCACCCCGCTAGTGTTCGAGTTCGTTTTGGTTAGTTGAACAGGAGGCAAGTTCATTGAATGCTCGTCGAACGCCATTGAAAACAATGGCAGGCAAACACAAACACATATTAACACATAGAAAACAATTACAAAACAATTTAAATGGTGTACCAAAGCAGACAAAATGCTCAGAATACAAAAATAACGTATAGAAAGGGGCAACTACATATAGAAAAGAGGTGGAGGAGTAAAAGGAGGAGGAGGAGACACAGATATAGGCATGTCATGCCCTTATGAAGTCAAGAAAGGCTGGAATAAAAATGTAAAATACAAAAAAAAATAAAAATCTGAAATCAAAGACGATCATATACCGTCGGACTTCCCACCATAAATTATACCAAATGCCGATTGGGCGGCGTTATTCCCACGAACCTCCGAACAGCGTCCATGAAGGCAAAGTGTTTGGTTTCCGGGGGCAGTATGGTTGCAAAGTTGAACCTTAAAGGAATATCCAGAAGGGCACCACCAGGAGTGGAGCCTGCGGCTTAATTCGACTCCACCCGGGAAACCTCAACCATGCCAGCTACAGAAAAGATGGACAGATTGCAAGCTTTGTCGATTCAGTGGGTGGTGGTGGATGTCCGTTTTTAGTTCTGCTAGCGATTTGTCAGCTTAATTCCGTTACTGAATGAGACTCCGGCATGCCCCCGCTGTACGCGTCCAGCTTACTAGAGGGACACGCGAGGCTCTGGCACGTGAGAACGAGCAATAACAGGTCTGTCATGCCCTTACATGTCCGGGGCTGCATGCGCTCTACACTGAAAGGACCAGCGTGTGTCGCTTACAGGTGCAGATAACCCGCTGAACCCCGTTAGTGATGGGGATCTGGGATTCCAATTCTTCCCCGCAAACGAGGAATTCACAGTAAGTGCAGGTCAACTGGAATTCCGGAATTAGGCCTAACCGGCATTCCAGAAAAAATGAAAAAATTAAGTGTCCAAACCACAGGTGCTGTAGCTTGCTTAACAGCTGGGCTCCTATGCTGAGTAGCATGCAGTTCTTACATAAACAGGCGGCATAGCTTGGTTCACGGGTGGGCAACTCTGCTGAGTAGCAGACAGTGCTTACATAAACAGGCGGCACAGCTAGGTTCACAGGTGGGCTCCTCTGCTGAGCAGTAGACACCGGTACTAGTCCCAAAGTATTCACTGGGCTAAATTAAGTTAAAAAATGGTTCTTACATAAACAGGCGGCACAGCTTGGTTCACGGGTGGGCTCCTCTGCTGAGTAGCAGACACAGTTACTAGGTCCAAAGTATTAACTGTGCTAAATGCAGTCAAAAACTGATTCTTTCAGAAACAGGCGGCATAGCTAGGTTCACTGGTGGGCTCCTCTGCTGAGTAGCAGACAGTGCTACAAGGCCCTAAAGGATTTTCTGGACAAGATGCGGTAAAAAATTATTAGAAACATACATGGTGTAGCTCCTTGACAGGTGTACTACACCGCTTGCTACCACACACAGCTACTATGCCGTGAAACAGTCTATTAACATTGAAAACCATTATTAATGTGAAAATAAAGTTTCGCTTTTGGTGAACGAACCGTTCTCGAATGGAACCTCGAACAGCCGAATTTTAAAGCAAAATGTTCGAGTTCGACGAACTGCTCGAACAGCTGGAATTTTAACTTGGCGAACAGGTCGACTCGAACACCGCTCATCTCTAATCAGGAGGCAGACTCAGACGTTCTCAGGCGCAGTATGGATTCTACAAGATTATAGAAAGTTGAGAAAGGGTACAGTATCACCGGATAACAGGTAAATATGTAGCATAGTGTACACCTGAAAAACCTATGTCTATATATCAGGAGGCAGACTCAAAGGGTCTCAGGCCCAGTATGGATTTGATGTGATTGCACAAAGTTGAGAAAGGGTACAGTATCACCGGGTAACAGGTATATATAGCATAGTTTAAACATTAAAAACCTCTGTCTATATTTCAGGAGGCAGACTCAGAGGGTCTCTGGCCCAGTATGGATTTGACGTGATTGTATAAAGTTGAGAAAGGGTACAGTATTACCGGATAACAGGTATATATAGCATAGTTTACACATTAAAAACCTATGTCTGTATATCAGGAGGCAGACTCAGACGGTCTCAGGCCCAGTATGGATTCGACGTGATTGTAGAAAGTTGAGAAAGCATCACTGGATAGCAGGTATACATAGCATAGTTTAAACATTAAAAATCTGCGAGTATATTTCCGGAGTCCGAGAAAGACACTCACAGCCTCAGTATGGATTAGACAAGAATCTAAAAAGTAGAAAAAGGGTTATGTATTCGAAGCGTACACCAGTATACACTGTTGGGGTATTTTTCAATCTTCATATATATTTCAGTCTCAGTAAGACAGTCCAGACTCTCCGCAAGAGGAAGCGAGATGGATACAAGTACAAATGGCAAGTCAAGTGATTGAAGAAATTTTGGAATTACTAATCATGGGAAAAACTCCCGGGAGAATTCTCAGAGGCGATGCTGACCCTCAATTACTTTGACTGTGGAGACAGCGAATACAGTTCTTGTGAAGAAAGGTTTGCTGTATCGCAGTACCGTGGAACCCATCACCGTTACTCATCTCCATCAAATTGTGATCACAGGGAGAGATGTAGACATTTTCCTCACTGCCTATCATGATCTGTCAGGTAACTTTGGAGTGCAAAAGACACAAGCCACAGGCTATAGGCGATTCTATTGGATTGGCATGAGAGGACACATTTAAAAATGTGGGCAGGAATGTCACACGTCTGTGAGTTGGAAAACCGTGAAAGTTGATGATAAACCACCACTGCATCTCATTGTGAGTCGACGTCCAAAACAAATGGAAGCCATTGATCATCTGAAGATAGAGCCCAGCAGGACAGGGCATAGCTGCGTCTTAACCATCATCTATCATTTCACCAAATTTGTATTGGCAGTCCCAGTGAAGTATTTAACAGGCCAGACTACACAGTGGTGGAGCAGGGAGAGGTAAGTATTGCAAGTGCTGGTGCCCTGAACAAGCAGGGGGGGCCCACTCGTGGCCGGCGGTACTGGCACAGGACCCCTCATAGTACGCCGGTGTGTCTGACGGCGGGTGTGCACCCCCACCATCAGAGACACTTGATTGTACTATGAGGGACCCTGTGCCAGTGCCGTTGCCCAAGAGTGGGCCCACCCACCTGTCCAGGGCTACGGCACTCACACGGGTGCATGCACCAGGTGGTGACCCCGGCCCTGTGGGGAGAGGCAGCCCAGTTAGGGAGGTGGAAAAAATGGCATATGTTGATGTTGGACATTCAGCAGCTGCAAATGGAGTAATTGGAGAAGTCCGCGGAAGGGGAGGACAAAAGCGAGCCATTTTTCTGGTAACCTACATGTCAGCAGGGGAGGGTTGGACAAAATCCTTTGAAACCCATGCATGGTTCATTTTAATGAAGGTTAGATCATCAACATTTTGGGTCGAAAAAACGGGTCCTTTTTTTTGTCAGGATTAATCCAGCAGCACTGAAGACTCTTTCAGATAACACACTAGCAGCAGGGCAAGCGAGCTCCTGTAAGGCATATTGTGCCAATTCAGGCCAGGTGTCAAGTTTACTGGCCCAATAGTCAAAGGGGAATGACCGGTGAGGGAGAACATCAATATGGGAGGAGAAGTAGTTTGTTACCATAGTTGACAGCTGCTGTCTCCTGTCACTTTCAATTGATGCAGTATTACCAGTTGTGTGAGCGGTACTTTAAAAATCAGTTCACAACATGGTTATGAAACCCCTGTGTCCAACGCCACTTCTGCTGTTTGCACCACGAACACCTCTTCCATGTTGCCCCCTACGGCTCGTGGGAGAAACATCACCGCCGCTGTGTGCTGGGAATGCCTCAAACAAGCCGTTTACCAGAGTTGCTTGTTTGTTAGCCAAAATTAGCTCTAGGTTCTCCTGTGGCATGATGTTTTGGAATTTGCCTTTATAGCGTGGATCCAGGATGCTGGCCAACCAGTAGTCGTCATCGTTCATCATTTTGGCAATGCGGGGGTCCCTTTTTTGGATCTGCAATTCCTAATCACACATGTGGGCCAATGTTCCAGGTGTCAATGATGCAATGCGAGTGCTGGGTGGAGGAGCACTTTCTGGCAAATCAACATCCCTCCAGTCACGCACAAACCCTGTACCTGACCTTGCCACGCCAACATTTCGTCTTGCCCCCTGAGAAGCATCCTCCTCCCCAAAATAATCATCCCCATCATCCTCCTCTTCCTCTTCTTCCTCCACCTCGTCCACGAGACTTCCCTGAACAGACAATGGCTGACTGTCATCAAGGCTTCCCTCCTCCTCTTCCTCCTCGGCTGCAGACGCCTGCTCCTTAATGTGCGTCAAAGTTTGCATGAGCAGACGCATAAGTGGGATGCTCATGCTTATGATGGCGTCGTCTGCTCTTACCGGCTGTGTGCATTCCTCAAAACACTGAAGGACTTTACAGACGTCTTTCAGCTTCGACCACTGCACACCAGACAACTGCCTGACAGTCTATCCTCCCACAAATGAATTACAGCCGGCTTCTGTTCGCACAGCCTCTGAACCATGTGCAGGGTGGAGTTCCACCTTGTTGCAACGTCGATAATTAGGTGGTGCTTGGGAAGGTGGAGCAATCGCTGCAGCTTCTGCATACGACTGGAGTGTACGGGCGACCGGCCGATGTGCGAGCACAGTCTTCGCACCTTATGGGGCAGGGGTGTTAACTCTGGATAATTTTTGAGGAACCACTGCACCACCAGGTTCAAGGTGTGAGCCAGCCAAGGTATGTGTCTGAGTTTTGAAAGGGCTATGGCTGCCACAAAATTCCGGCCATTATCACTAACTACCTTGCCTGCCTCAAGATGTAGACTGCCCAGCCATGACTCAGTTTGTCGCTGCAAGTAGTCGGCCAGTACCTTCGCGGTGTGTCTGTTGTCGCCCAAACACATCATCTTCAACACAGCTTGCTGACGCTTACCACTAGCTGTTCGATAGTGGGACATCTCGTGTGCAACACTGGCAGCTGTGGATGGAGTGCTCGTGCGACTGCACTCTGTGGACAAGCTTTCGCTTCTGGAAGAGGAGGAGGGGGGTCGAACGCCTACAGCCAACTGTTTCCTATACCGTGGGCTAGGCAGCACTGTCCCACTGCCGCTGTCCCCTGTGGACCCTGCATCCATCACATTAACCCAATGCACAGTGATGGACACCTAACGTCCTGGCCATGCCTACTGGACCATGCATCTGTTGTGAGGTGCACCTTTCCACTCACTGATTGCTTGAGTGCATGGACAATGCGGTCTTTCACGTGCACGTGGAGGGCTGGGATGGCTTTTCGCGAAAGAAGTGCCGACTGGGTAGGTCATAGCGTGGTACTGCGTAGGCCATGAGCTCGCGGAAAGCTTTGCTTTCATCCAACCGGGAGGGCATCATCTCTAACAAGATTAGTTTGGCAATGTGGGCGTTCAAAGCCAGTGTACGCTGATGAGAGGATGAGTACTTTCTTGTCCTACTCAGAGTCTCTTGTAGGGTGAGCTGGACTTGAGAGCTGCATATGGTGCAACTAGCGGTGGACATGGCGGACTAAGTGAGGGTTGATGATGGTGATGGTGTTGGTGGTGTTGCTGATGGCCTAGATTCAGTCTTACATAGCAATAACATTGTGATTCCATGACTGCTTTACAGTGGGGGAAGCGATGTAGCGTTGCTGACTACCTTCATTCGGAGCAGGTGCACATGTGGTACGTGAGGTACGCTTGCAAGTGCATGGTGGTTAATTGTCTAAGCATGCAACTGGTATTCAAATTTCTCAGATTTTTCCCTCGGCTAAAGGTCTTTGCGCACTTCTTACAGATAACTTTTGCCTGTTCAATAGGATTTTGTTCAAAAAAGTGCCACACTGCACTCTTCCTACTATGGAAGACATTTTGAGACCTTGCACTCTGTGCTAATTTGACCGTCTGGCCAAGCTGTCCTGCAACTCTTTTCGTTTTTGTAACCCGTTTTTGGACTGCTACGGCCCTGCCAGATAACAGCTGTTGCGATGTCGCTGCCTGCTGCGGATCCTCCTCCTCCTCTTCTGAGCTATTGGCAGCGGCACCCTCTTCCCCCAATAGATGCCAATCTGGGTCAACAACTGGGTCATCCATCACCTCCTCTTCAATTTCATGTGCACCTTCCTCTGTGTCACCGTGTAAGAAGGGGCACCTGAGTTTCATCAGGGTCTGATTCTACCTCAGTACACTGTGAGGACAATGTAGTGCTCTGAGTGAATGTACCAGCAGAAAAATCTAGCAGTGGCTGTGCATCAGTGCACTCCATGTCAGATCTTGGACTTCACGATTTGACTTGATAACCCAGGCATGGTGTGTGAAAAGAGCTCCATGGAGTAATCTGTAGTGTGGCCTGCCGCATCCTTCACTTTTGGTCGGGGTGAAGGACACAAGGAAAGGTGTTGTTCCTGACCAGGAGCCTCCAATGACGACTCAGTGCTTTTATTTTTTGAAACTTCAGAAGAGGAGGCGAGAGAGCTGGAGGCTGTGTCAGCAATGTAAGCCAAAACTTGTTCCTGAAGCTCCGGCTTTAAAAGCGGTTTACCTACTCCCAGAAAAGGGAGCCTTTGAGGCCTTGTGTAGCCAGACGATGACGCAGGCTCAACACCTCCTGCCTTAGGTGCTATTGTGCTTTTTCCACTACCAACAGATGCACCACCAACACCACCATCAGGACCAGCTGGCAACCCCCGCCCACTTCCACGGCCTCTTCCACCATACTTCCTCATTTTTGTGAAAATGTACCCAAAATACCACCAGCTATATGGTACTGTAAAACAAGGTAGAAAGTGTATATAGTATTGGTGAGAATTTGAATCTCACTAGAGATTTGAGGACTCTGAACTAGTATCTCAGGCCCAGTAGGGATTACACCTCAATGTAACAGGCTGAAATTGGATGGTGTATGACAAGGTGGAGGGTGTATATAGTGTTGGTGAGAATTTGAATCTCACTAGAGATTTGAGGACGCTGAACTAGTATCTCAGGGCCAGTAGAGATTACACCTCAATGTAACAGGCTGAAATTGGATGGTGTATGACAAGGTGGAGGGTGTATATAGTATTGGTTAGAATTTTGATCTCACTAGAGATTTTAGGAGGCTGACAATGATGCTCTCAGTCCAAGTATGGACGCAGGCAGCCTAATAAGCAGGACTGCTGCACACAAAAGGGTGGAAAAATGAACGCTTGGTAACTGTGCAGAAAAGAGGAAGAAAAGTATTTTTGCTTTTAAAAAAGCAGTTTGCACATCAGTGTGCAAACAGCAATGCAGCTATCAGGGAGCCTTATAAGGCAGCCTAATAACCAACAGAGCTGATGCACAAATTTATAGCCTGCCCTGTCACTGCAAACAAACTGTTGTGTTGCAAGTGGAAATTGCTAACAGCAGAAGCAGTTTTTTGGTTCTTCTTCCCTGCCTAACGCTCTCCCTTATTCTGAATCAGCAGGAGCAACCTCTCCCTATTGCTATGATTGGCAGAAGTAAGCTGGCAGTCAGCGTGCATGCCCTTTTATAGCCCCTGTGACGCCACACAAAGCCAGCCAATCACTTGCATGCCCTTCTCAATGATGGTGGTGACCGATGCCTATGTCATGGTGTTGCCCACAGTGTGCGTCCTCCATCATTGGCTGAAAAAGGGCGCTGGATGCATCATTTGAAACGCGACTTTGGCGCTCTGGTCACCGACCTCATGGCCGACCTCACGCTATGGTCAGGTTTCGTTTCATGAAACCCGACTTCAGCGAAAGTCGCCAACTTTTGAATTTGACCGACCCGTTTCGCTCAACTCTAGGCTTAATTCCTTCAACCTCTCTTTTGCTTATATGTTGATGGTTTTTTTCTTGTGAGATGTGTGTCGACTCAACAAGGTGGTATAAATGTCTAGACCTGTGTCTGCATCAGTATAATACTGTACTTGTTGTAAATAGGTTTGATCATCTGTAGTAATGTTGTTGTTCGGTCACAAGATGTCAGATGAATGTCAGAGATGCTACAATTTGAATTGATGTGAAACACAGGAAGAGGAAGTGCATCCATCTTAAGATCAGTCTGCTGTTATTGAGCACAGGGAGAGGAAGTGCTTGTGGCGAATACAATGACTTCCTCTCGTGGAAGCATCCCACCGAGACCAAAACAGTGGCAGATTGGAACTGATCATGTCAGTGACCAGAACTTGTCCAAGTTTAATGTAGGTGTTCAGATGCAACGAGCAAAGATCACGAGGTGGAAACAGCCAGCGGTCGGTTTGATGCCGCGGCGAGGGCCTGCAACAAAATGTTGCGTTCAACGCAGGTTTCTGCAGCGTCAAAATGACACATGCGGACGCATACACATACATCTGCATGGACTGTGTACCCAATGTTAAAGAGGTGTGGCAGTGGGTGGAGCTTCAGAGGAACTCTGCAGCTCTGACATCCGCAAATCTGAAACCAGCCTAATGCAGTGAGCCAAGATAAAAGTCTTTTTTTTGACAATTTACAACATAAAGGCAAATGTTATCCTCATCATTGAAGCTGGCTCGTTCATAACAGTCCGTAACACTCTGTTGCCATGGGCCATCCCACTTTCAATCCTACAGATCTCTTTGAAAATAAAAACCTAAGTCAGGTTTTCTTAACCCCTTAATGACCGCCAATATTTTTTTTACTGACCTGAGATATGAGACTAGCATCCCCATACCAGTGAGAATCCAGCAGCTGTAAGCTGTACACTATAGCTGACAACTTGCTGTATTAGCCACGATCAGTGTTTGCACCGTCCAAATCTGTTTAACCCCTTAGATGCTGCTGTCAAATAGTGAGTACATCATATAAATGGTTAACAGAGTGTGGGGGCTTCCTCTTTATCCCCATTGGTGCCCTCAGATCATGATTGTGTGGTCCTGATGTTTAACATGGCAATTCATGACCAAATAGCGGCCTTAGAGTCTGACGGCTGTAGCAATCTGTTCAGAAGTTATCGACATTCAGATGGTAAACATACACTTTTTCATTCCTGTCATGGCATATTGCATTAATTCCTGAAAATCACCTGAAGGGTTAATAAACTACCTGACTGCAGTTTTCAATATGTCAGGGGGTGCTGTTTTTGAAATGGTATAACTTTTGGGGGTTTTCCAATATATGGGACCCCCAAAGTCACTTCAAACCTGGATAGGTCCCTAAAGAAATACATTTTGTAAATTTCCTTGAAAAAATGAAAAATTACTGCTACATTTTAAACATCCTAAAATGCTAACAAAATAAAAGAACATTTTACAAATGGTGCTGATATAAAGCAGACATGTGGGAAATGTTATTTTTTAATGTTTTGCTGTGGTAGGACAATCTGGAGTAAAGGGATAATCAGTCAAATTTTGAAAATTGCAAATTTTTTAACATTTTGCTCAAATTTCTAATATTTTTTTTAAATAAACACAAAACATATCAAACTGACTTTACCATTATCATAAAGTATAATGTGTAATAAAAAACAGTCTCAAAATCACTGGGATTTGATGAAGCGTTCCAGAGTTATTACCACATAAAGTGACACTGGTCAGATTTAAAAAATTTGGCTCCGTCACTAACGGGTTAAATCTGACTTGGTAAAATGTTTGACCAAATTCACTCTCTCTTTAATTTTGCATTGTAATCACAGTTGTGGCTGTAATTACAACGCTCTCCAGCAGATTCAGTATGCCTCTATGCACATCCTGGGGGACACATAACGACCATCGCATATTATTTCCCTCACTGCCTCACACTAAGTAAAATTATTATGGTGAGTGAACTGTGTAGGAGTCTGTTTTCTCGCCCATGACTTCGCAGTATCCTGGGGAACACACCCTGGTAAATGACTTAAATTCTGGTTGTAGTTGGGTGTCTAATGGCATAGATTTTCTAAAACAACGACCACCAATTTAGCCTATACTGTTTGTCATTTCCCATTACAAACCAGCTCCTATTTTACAGCAAGAAAGTTTTTCAATCCTTTCACTCAAAATTAAAAATGAGATTAAACCAGATTGCGAGGATGTGTCTCCACCCAGAAACGCCAATAAATCAATGATTGTAGGACTACCAGTCAAATCTATCAGTATAATTCATAAATCCCATTATATGCTTAAATATTTTAGAGCCTCGCTTTCCAATATAATTCATAACTTGTTAACAGATTCCACCCCCATCCCATACAATTCATAAATCCTAATGTGTCTGTCTGGTAGCCACGCTCCCTCACAGCTCACAAGGAGAATGTGATAAAAACAAGGCCGTATAATGGTTATGAAATTAATTCTGTAAAGTCCCCCGTCCCTCCACTCTCCTAATTTCAGTTTGATGAAGTAGAATGCAGAGCTGTCCCTTTTCTTGAAGTTAATGCATTCATTACTTATAATTACTTTCCTTGCTCGCTCTCCATTCCCCGTTCTCTGCTTCTATAATGATTGTGATTGGCCATAGAACAGTTTTATCTAAGTTAATTTGCTATTCTGAGTCAGATGATAGAGTATTCATTGTGTTACCTAGATTAGAGCTGCAAATGGCTCTATATATCATTGGGGGGTGATCCAGCTATGTACAATGACATTAAAATGATTTCCACTTAACTGGAAGCTATAACATAATAATGGTTGGACTAGGGATGATAGCATGCAACAGATATGATACCTATGCTACGTATTGTCCTTGGAATGTACAGTATGCCAGTACCTTATTATAGGAGTGTCAAGGGGGTAAAGAGATGTACATGTCCATGTAACTACAGTGCTACTCCATTTATTGCTGAGCTCAACTGTCAGCTGATATTAGAGGATTCCACAAATCAGTGGTCAAGTGGTCATGCTGGGTGTTGTATTCGTGCAACCGCTGAAGGTGCACTGGTTGGATACCATTGATCTAGAGAACACAAGTTATTTCACGACTGATTTAGATTACTTGAGTTATTTCAGTGCATCTTCAGTCCTAGTGCCAAGCCTAAGGACTCGAATGTAGGGAATTGAAGTAGAGTATCCCTTTAATGTCACCTCCCCTTTAAGGAGTTCTAATATTAATATATATTGTAAATGCTGTACAGATATTATTATGCTTAGGTACTGCTACACTACTGTGTATTACCGCCATTTTCATTGGTACTGCCACATTATATGTTACCATGTTGTATTGTATTGTATGCCGTATATTAATGCTTAGATTAGGGTAAGCCAGTGCATCCTTCGGGTTCAATAGTCGAGGGCACTGTTGGTATATAGTTCCATTTACATGGGTAAACGTTAGAGTTGAGCGAAACGGGTCGAAAAATTTCAAAAGTCGCCGACTTTTGGCAAAGTCGGGTTTCATGAAACGAAACCCGACCCTAGGATGAGGTCGGCCACGAGGTCGGCGACTTACGCACCAAAGTCGCATTTCAAAAGTTTGTTTTGCGCTCTTTTTCAGCCAATCAGGATCCACGGACACTGTGGGCAACGTGATGACATAGGCAGGGGTCACCACCATGTTTCAGAAGGGCATGCAAGTGATTGGCTTGCTTTGGTGGGCGTCACAGGGGGTATAAAAGGGTGTGCACGCCGACCGCCATCTTACTTCTGCCGATCTCAGTATAGGGAGAGGTTGCTGCTGATTCTGTAGGGAGAGCGTTAGGCAGGGAAGAAGACAAAAAAACTGCTTCTGCTGCTAGCGATTTGGCCTGCACAACACACCAGTCACTGTGTGTGCAGTGCAAGGGGAGGCTATATAGTGGTGTATCAGTGGTGTTGGTTGTTGGGCTGCCTTCTAAGGCTTCCTGACATTCCTGCATTGCTGTTTACCCACTGCTCCGCAAACTGCTTTTTTAAAAGCAATCCCAATTTTTTTTTTTGGTCCTGAGGAGAAAAAAAAACTGCTTCTGCTGCTAGCAATTTGGCCTGCACAACACACCAGTCACTGTGTGTGCAGTGCAAGGGGAGGCTATATTGTGGTGTATCAGTGGTGTTGGTTGTTGGGCTGCCTTTTAAGGCTTCCTGACAGGCTGGCATTGCTGTTTACCCACTGCTCCGCAAACTGCTTTTTAAAAGCAATCCAATCTCCCTTATCCTCTAGTCCCTTTTGTCACAGCTGTGCCATCGAGCCTGTGACATAGCGCTCAGATATCAGTGGGCCTCACACAATCCAAAACTGTCCACAAGTGTCTGCAGAAATTCAAAATCTCCCTTATCCTCTCGTCACTTTTGTCACAGCTGTGCCATCGAGCCTGTCACATAGCGCTCAGATATCAGTGGGCCTCACACAATCCAAAACTGTCCACAAGTGTCTGCAGAAATTCAAAATCTCCCTTATCCTCTCGTCACTTTTGTCACAGCTGTGCCATCGAGCCTGTGACATAGCGCTCAGATATTAGTGGGCCTCACACAATCCAAAACTGTCCACAAGTGTCTTCAGAAATTCAAAATCTCCCTTATCCTCTCGTCACTTTTGTCACAGCTGTGCCATCGAGCCTGTGACATAGCGCTCAGATATCAGTGGGCCTCACACAATCCAAAACTGTCCACAAGTGTCTGCAGAAATTCAAAATCTCCCTTACCCTCTCGTCACTTTTGTCACAGCTGTGCCATCGAGCCTGTCACATAGCGCTCAGATATCAGTGGGCCTCACACAATCCAAAACTGTCCACAAGTGTCTGCAGAAATTCAAAATCTCCCTTATCCTCTCGTCACTTTTGTCACAGCTGTGCCATCGAGCCTGTGACATAGCGCTCAGATATCAGTGGGCCTCACACAATCCAAAAGTGTCCAGTGTCTGCAGAAATTCAAAATCTCCATTATCCTCTCGTCAATTTTGTCACACCTGTGCCATCGAGCCTGTCACATAGCGCTCAGATATCAGTGGGCCTCACACAATCCAAAACTGTCCACAAGTGTCTGCAGAAATTCAAAATCTCCCTTATCCTCTTTTCACTTTTGTCACAGCTGTGCCATCGAGCCTGTCACATAGCGCTCAGATATCAGTGGGCCTCACACAATCCAAAACTGTCCACAAGTGTCTGCAGAAATTCAAAATCTCCCTTATCCTCTCGTCACTTTTGTCACAGCTGTGCCATCGAGCCTGTGACATAGCGCTCAGATATCAGTGGGCCTCACACAATCCAAAAGTGTCCAGTGTCTGCAGAAATTCAAAATCTCCCTTATCCTCTCGTCACTTTTGTCACAGCTGTGCCATCGAGCCTGTGACATAGCGCTCAGATATTAGTGGGCCTCACACAATCCAAAACTGTCCACAAGTGTCTGCAGAAATTCAAAATCTCCCTTATCCTCTTTTCACTTTTGTCACAGCTGTGCCATCGAGCCTGTGACATAGCGCTCAGATATCAGTGGGCCTCACACAATCCAAAACTGTCCACAAGTGTCTGCAGAAATTCAAAATCTCCCTTACCCTCTCGTCACTTTTGTCACAGCTGTGCCATCGAGCCTGTCACATAGCGCTCAGATATCAGTGGGCCTCACACAATCCAAAACTGTCCACAAGTGTCTGCAGAAATTCAAAATCTCCCTTATCCTCTCGTCACTTTTGTCACAGCTGTGCCATCGAGCCTGTGACATAGCGCTCAGATATCAGTGGGCCTCACACAATCCAAAAGTGTCCAGTGTCTGCAGAAATTCAAAATCTCCATTATCCTCTCGTCAATTTTGTCACACCTGTGCCATCGAGCCTGTCACATAGCGCTCAGATATCAGTGGGCCTCACACAATCCAAAACTGTCCACAAGTGTCTGCAGAAATTCAAAATCTCCCTTATCCTCTCGTCACTTTTGTCACAGCTGTGCCATCGAGCCTGTGACATAGCGCTCAGATATCAGTGGGCCTCACACAATCCAAAACTGTCCACAAGTGTCTGCAGAAATTCAAAATCTCCCTTATCCTCTCGTCACTTTTGTCACAGCTGTGCCATCGAGCCTGTCACATAGCGCTCAGATATCAGTGGGCCTCACACAATACAAAACTGTCCACAAGTGTCTGCAGAAATTCAAAATCTCCCTTATCCTCTCGTCACTTTTGTCACAGCTGTGCCATCGAGCATTTCACATAGCGCTCAGATATCAGTGGGCCTCACACAATCCAAAACTGTCCACAAGTGTCTGCAGAAATTCAAAATCTCCCTTATCCTCTCGTCACTTTTGTCACAGCTGTGCCATCGAGCCTGTCACATAGCGCTCAGATATCAGTGGGCCTCAAACAATCCAAAACTGTCCACAAGTGTCTGCAGAAATTCAAAATCTCCCTTATCCTCTCGTCACTTTTGTCACAGCTGTGCCATCGAGCCTGTGACATAGCGCTCAGATATCAGTGGGCCTCACACAATCCAAAACTGTCCACAAGTGTCTGCAGAAATTCAAAATCTCCCTTATCCTCTTGTCACTTTTGTCACAGCTGTGCCATCGAGCCTGTGAAATAGCGCTCAGATATCAGTGGGCCTCACACAATACAAAACTGTCCACAAGTGTCTGCAGAAATTCAAAATCTCCCTTATCCTCTCGTCACTTTTGTCACAGCTGTGCCATCGAGCCTGTCACATAGCGCTCAGATATCAGTGGGCCTCACACAATCCAAAACTGTCCACAAGTGTCTGCAGAAATTCAAAATCTCCCTTGTCCTCTCGTCACTTTTGTCACAGCTGTGCCATTGAGCCTGTGACATAGCGCTCAGATATCAGTGGGCCTCACACAATCCAAAACTGTCCACAAGTGTCTGCAGAAATTCAAAATCTCCCTTATCCTCTCGTCACTTTTGTCACAGCTGTGCCATCGAGCCTGTCACATAGCGCTCAGATATCAGTGGGCCTCACACAATCCAAAACTGTCCACAAGTGTCTGCAGAAATTCAAAATCTCCCTTATCCTCTCGTCACTTTTGTCACAGCTGTGCCATCGAGCCTGTGACATAGCGCTCAGATATCAGTGGGCCTCACACAATCCAAAACTGTCCACAAGTGTCTGCAGAAATTCAAAATCTCCCTTATCCTCTCGTCACTTTTGTCACAGCTGTGCCATCGAGCCTGTGACTTAGCGCTCAGATATCATTGGGCCTCACACAATCCAAAACTGTCCACAAGTGTCTGCAGAAATTCAAAATCTCCCTTATCCTCTCGTCACTTTTGTCACAGCTGTGCCATCGAGCCTGTGACATAGCGCTCAGATATCAGTGGGCCTCACACAATTCAAAAGTGTCCAGTGTCTGCAGAAATTCAAAATCTCCATTATCCTCTCGTCACTTTTGTCACAGCTGTGCCATCGAGCCTGTGACATAGCGCTCAGATATCAGTGGGCCTCACACAATCCAAAACTGTCCACAAGTGTCTGCAGAAATTCAAAATCTCCCTTATCCTCTCGTCACTTTTGTCACAGCTGTGCCATCGAGCCTGTGACATAGCGCTCAGATATCAGTGGGCCTCACACAATACAAAACTGTCCACAAGTGTCTGCAGAAATTCAAAATCTCCCTTATCCTCTCGTCACTTTTGTCACAGCTGTGCCATCGAGCCTGTGACATAGCGCTCAGATATCAGTGGGCCTCACACAATCCAAAACTGTCCACAAGTGTCTGCAGAAATTCAAAATCTCCCTTATCCTCTCGTCACTTTTGTCACAGCTGTGCCATTGAGCCTGTGACATAGCGCTCAGATATCAGTGGGCCTCACACAATCCAAAACTGTCCACAAGTGTCTGCAGAAATTCAAAATCTCCCTTATCCTCTAGTCACTTTTGTCACAGCTGTGCCATCGAGCCTGTCACATAGAGCTCAGATATCAGTGGGCCTCACACAATACAAAACTGTCCACAAGTGTCTGCAGAAATTCAAAATCTCCCTTATCCTCTCGTCACTTTTGTCACAGCTGTGCCATCGAGCCTGTCACATAGCGCTCAGATATCAGTGGGCCTCACACAATCCAAAACTGTCCACAAGTGTCTGCAGAAATTCAAAATCTCCCTTATCCTCTCGTCACTTTTGTCACAGCTGTGCCATCGAGCCTGTCACATAGCGCTCAGATATCATTGGGCCTCACACAATCCAAAACTGTCCACAAGTGTCTGCAGAAATTCAAAATCTCCCTTATCCTCTCGTCACTTTTGTCATAGCTGTGCCATCGAGCCTGTGACATAGCGCTCAGATATCAGTGGGCCTCACACAATCCAAAACTGTCCACAAGTGTCTGCAGAAATTCAAAATCTCCCTTATCCTCTCGTCACTTTTGTCACAGCTGTGCCATCGAGCCTGTGACATAGCGCTCAGATATCAGTGGGCCTTACACAATACAAAACTGTCCACAAGTGTCTGCAGAAATTCAAAATCTCCCTTATCCTCTCGTCACTTTTGTCACAGCTGTGCCATTGAGCCTGTGACAAAGCGCTCAGATATCAGTGGGCCTTACACAATCCAAAAGTGTCCACAAGTGTCTGCAGAAATTCAAAATCTCCCTTATCCTCTAGTCACTTTTGTCACAGCTGTGCCATAGAGCCTGTCACATAGCGCTCAGATATCAGTGGGCCTCACACAATCCAAAACTGTCCACAAGTGTCTGCAGAAATTCAAAATCTCCCTTATCCTCTCGTCACTTTTGTCACAGCTGTGCCATCGAGCCTGTGACATAGAGCTCAGATATCAGTGGGCCTCACACAATACAAAACTGTCCAAGTGTCTGCAGAAATTCAAAATCTCCCTTATCCTCTTGTCACTTTTGTCACAGCTGTGCCATCGAGCCTGTGACATAGCGCTCAGATATCAGTGGGCCTCACACAATACAAAACTGTCCACAAGTGTCTGCAGAAATTCAAAATCTCCCTTATCCTCTCGTCACTTTTGTCACAGCTGTGCCATTGAGCCTGTGACATAGCGCTCAGATATCAGTGGGCCTCACACAATCCAAAACTGTCCACAAGTGTCTGCAGAAATTCAAAATCTCCCTTATCCTCTCGTCACTTTTGTCACAGCTGTGCCATCGAGCCTGTCACATAGCGCTCAGATATCAGTGGGCCTCACACAATCCAAAACTGTCCACAAGTGTCTGCAGAAATTCAAAATCTCCCTTATCCTCTCGTCACTTTTGTCACAGCTGTGCCATCGAGCCTGTGACATAGCGCTCAGATATTAGTGGGCCTCACACAATCCAAAACTGTCCACAAGTGTCTACAGAAATTCAAAATCTCCCTTATCCTCTCTTCACTTTTGTCACAGCTGTGCCATCGAGCCTGTGACATAGCGCTCAGATATCAGTGGGCCTCACACAATCCAAAACTGTCCACAAGTGTCTGCAGAAATTCAAAATCTACCTTATCCTCTCGTCACTTTTGTCACAGCTGTGCCATCGAGCCTGTCACATAGCGCTCAGATATCAGTGGGCCTCACACAATCCAAAACTGTCCACAAGTGTCTGCAGAAATTCAAAATCTCCCTTATCCTATCGTCACTTTTGTCACAGCTGTGCCATTGAGCCTGTGACATAGCGCTCAGATATCAGTGGGCCTCACACAATCCAAAAGTGTCCAGTGTCTGCAGAAATTCAAAATCTCCCTTATCCTCTCGTCACTTTTGTCACAGCTGTGCCATCGAGCCTGTCACATAGCGCTCAGATATCAGTGGGCCTCACACAATCCAAAACTGTCCACAAGTGTCTGCAGAAATTCAAAATCTCCCTTATCCTCTCGTCACTTTTGTCACAGCTGTGCCATCGAGCCTGTGACATAGAGCTCAGATATCAGTGGGCCTCACACAATACAAAACTGTCCAAGTGTCTGCAGAAATTCAAAATCTCCCTTATCCTCTTGTCACTTTTGTCACAGCTGTGCCATCGAGCCTGTGACATAGCGCTCAGATATCAGTGGGCCTCACACAATACAAAACTGTCCACAAGTGTCTGCAGAAATTCAAAATCTCCCTTATCCTCTCGTCACTTTTGTCACAGCTGTGCCATTGAGCCTGTGACATAGCGCTCAGATATCAGTGGGCCTCACACAATCCAAAACTGTCCACAAGTGTCTGCAGAAATTCAAAATCTCCCTTATCCTCTCGTCACTTTTGTCACAGCTGTGCCATCGAGCCTGTCACATAGCGCTCAGATATCAGTGGGCCTCACACAATCCAAAACTGTCCACAAGTGTCTGCAGAAATTCAAAATCTCCCTTATCCTCTCGTCACTTTTGTCACAGCTGTGCCATCGAGCCTGTGACATAGCGCTCAGATATTAGTGGGCCTCACACAATCCAAAACTGTCCACAAGTGTCTACAGAAATTCAAAATCTCCCTTATCCTCTCTTCACTTTTGTCACAGCTGTGCCATCGAGCCTGTGACATAGCGCTCAGATATCAGTGGGCCTCACACAATCCAAAACTGTCCACAAGTGTCTGCAGAAATTCAAAATCTCCCTTATCCTCTCGTCACTTTTGTCACAGCTGTGCCATCGAGCCTGTCACATAGCGCTCAGATATCAGTGGGCCTCACACAATCCAAAACTGTCCACAAGTGTCTGCAGAAATTCAAAATCTCCCTTATCCTATCGTCACTTTTGTCACAGCTGTGCCATTGAGCCTGTGACATAGCGCTCAGATATCAGTGGGCCTCACACAATCCAAAAGTGTCCAGTGTCTGCAGAAATTCAAAATCTCCCTTATCCTCTCGTCACTTTTGTCACAGCTGTGCCATCGAGCCTGTCACATAGCGCTCAGATATCAGTGGGCCTCACACAATCCAAAACTGTCCACAAGTGTCTGCAGAAATTCAAAATCTCCCTTATCCTCTCGTCACTTTTGTCACAGCTGTGCCATCGAGCCTGTGACATAGCGCTCAGATATCAGTGGGCCTCACACAATACAAAACTGTCCACAAGTGTCTGCAGAAATTCAAAATCTCCCTTATCCTCTCGTCACTTTTGTCACAGCTGTGCCATCGAGCCTGTGACATAGCGCTCAGATATCAGTGGGCCTCACACAATCCAAAACTGTCCACAAGTGTCTGCAGAAATTCAAAATCTCCCTTATCCTCTCGTCACTTTTGTCACAGCTGTGCCATCGAGCCTGTCACATAGCGCTCAGATATCAGTGGGCCTCACACAATCCAAAACTGTCCACAAGTGTCTGCAGAAATTCAAAATCTCCCTTATCCTCTCGTCACTTTTGTCACAGCTGTGCCATCGAGCCTGTGACATAGCGCTCAGATATCAGTGGGCCTCACACAATACAAAACTGTCCACAAGTGTCTGCAGAAATTCAAAATCTCCCTTATCCTCTCGTCACTTTTGTCACAGCTGTGCCATCGAGCCTGTGACATAGCGCTCAGATATCAGTGGGCCTCACACAATCCAAAACTGTCCACAAGTGTCTGCAGAAATTCAAAATCTCCCTTATCCTCTCGTCACTTTTGTCACAGCTGTGCCATCGAGCCTGTCACATAGCGCTCAGATATCAGTGGGCCTCACACAATCCAAAACTGTCCACAAGTGTCTGCAGAAATTCAAAATCTCCCTTATCCTCTCGTCACTTTTGTCACAGCTGTGCCATCGAGCCTGTCACATAGCGCTCAGATATCAGTGGGCCTCACACAATACAAAACTGTCCACAAGTGTCTGCAGAAATTCAAAATCTCCCTTATCCTCTCGTCACTTTTGTCACAGCTGTGCCATCGAGCCTGTCACATAGCGCTCAGATATCAGTGGGCCTCACACAATCCAAAACTGTCCACAAGTGTCTGCAGAAATTCAAAATCTCCCTTATCCTCTCGTCACTTTTGTCACAGCTGTGCCATCGAGCCTGTGACATAGCGCTCAGATATCAGTGGGCCTCACACAATACAAAACTGTCCACAAGTGTCTGCAGAAATTCATAACCTCCCTTATCCTCTCGTCACTTTTGTCACAGCTGTGCCATCGAGCCTGTCACATAGCGCTCAGATATCAGTGGGCCTCACACAATCCAAAACTGTCCACAAGTGTCTGCAGAAATTCAAAATCTCCCTTATCCTCTCGTCACTTTTGTCACAGCTGTGCCATCGAGCCTGTGACATAGCGCTCAGATATCAGTGGGCCTCACACAATACAAAACTGTCCACAAGTGTCTGCAGAAATACAAAATCTCCCTTATCCTCTCGTCACTTTTGTCACAGCTGTGCCATCGAGCCTGTGACATAGCGCTCAGATATCAGTGTGCCTCACACAATCCAAAACTGTCCACAAATGTCTGCAGAAATTCAAAATCTCCCTTATCCTCTCGTCACTTTTGTCACAGCTGTGCCATCGAGCCTGTGACATAGCGCTCAGATATCAGTGGGCCTCACACAATACAAAACTGTCCACAAGTGTCTGCAGAAATTCAAAATCTCCCTTATCCTCTCGACACTTTTGTCACAGCTGTGCCATCGAGCCTGTGACATAGCGCTCAGATATCAGTGGGCCTCACACAATCCAACACTGTCCACAAGTGTCTGCAGAAATTCAAAATCTCCCTTATCCTCTCGTCACTTTTGTCACAGCTGTGCCATTGAGCCTGTGACATAGCGCTCAGATATCAGTGGGCCTCACACAATCCAAAACTGTCCACAAGTGTCTGCAGAAATTCAAAATCTCCCTTATCCTCTCGTCACTTTTGTCACAGCTGTGCCATCGAGCCTGTCACGTAGCGCTCAGATATCAGTGGGCCTCACACAATCCAAAACTGTCCACAAGTGTCTGCAGAAATTCAAAATCTCCCTTATCCTCTCCTCACTTTTGTCACAGCTGTGCCATCGAGCCTTTCACATAGCGCTCAGATATCAGTGGGCCTCACACAATCCAAAACTGTCCACAAGTGTGCAGAAATTCAAAATTTCCCTTATCCTCTCGTCACTTTTGTCACAGCTGTGCCATCGAGCCTGTGACATAGCGCTCAGATATCAGTGGGCCTCACACAATACAAAACTGTCCACAAGTGTCTGCAGAAATTCAAATTCTCCCTTATCCTCTCGTCACTTTTGTCACAGCTGTGCCATCGAGCCTGTGACATAGCGCTCAGATATCAGTGGGCCTCACACAATACAAAACTGTCCACAAGTGTCTGCAGAAATTCAAAATCTCCCTTATCCTCTCGTCACTTTTGTCACAGCTGTGCCATCGAGCCTGTCACATAGCGCTCAGATATCAGTGGGCCTCACACAATCCAAAACTGTCCACAAGTGTCTGCAGAAATTCAAAATCTCCCTTGTCCTCTCGTCACTTTTGTCACAGCTGTGCCATTGAGCCTGTGACATAGCGCTCAGATATCAGTGGGCCTCACACAATACAAAACTGTCCACAAGTGTCTGCAGAAATACAAAATCTCCCTTATCCTCTCGTCACTTTTGTCACAGCTGTGCCATCGAGCCTGTGACATAGCGCTCAGATATCAGTGTGCCTCACACAATCCAAAACTGTCCACAAATGTCTGCAGAAATTCAAAATCTCCCTTATCCTCTCGTCACTTTTGTCACAGCTGTGCCATCGAGCCTGTGACATAGCGCTCAGATATCAGTGGGCCTCACACAATACAAAACTGTCCACAAGTGTCTGCAGAAATTCAAAATCTCCCTTATCCTCTCGACACTTTTGTCACAGCTGTGCCATCGAGCCTGTGACATAGCGCTCAGATATCAGTGGGCCTCACACAATCCAACACTGTCCACAAGTGTCTGCAGAAATTCAAAATCTCCCTTATCCTCTCGTCACTTTTGTCACAGCTGTGCCATTGAGCCTGTGACATAGCGCTCAGATATCAGTGGGCCTCACACAATCCAAAACTGTCCACAAGTGTCTGCAGAAATTCAAAATCTCCCTTATCCTCTCGTCACTTTTGTCACAGCTGTGCCATCGAGCCTGTCACGTAGCGCTCAGATATCAGTGGGCCTCACACAATCCAAAACTGTCCACAAGTGTCTGCAGAAATTCAAAATCTCCCTTATCCTCTCCTCACTTTTGTCACAGCTGTGCCATCGAGCCTTTCACATAGCGCTCAGATATCAGTGGGCCTCACACAATCCAAAACTGTCCACAAGTGTCTGCAGAAATTCAAAATTTCCCTTATCCTCTCGTCACTTTTGTCACAGCTGTGCCATCGAGCCTGTGACATAGCGCTCAGATATCAGTGGGCCTCACACAATACAAAACTGTCCACAAGTGTCTGCAGAAATTCAAAATCTCCCTTATCCTCTCGTCACTTTTGTCACAGCTGTGCCATCGAGCCTGTGACATAGCGCTCAGATATCAGTGGGCCTCACACAATCCAAAACTGTCCACAAGTGTCTGCAGAAATTCAAAATCTCCCTTATCCTCTCGTCACTTTTGTCACAGCTGTGCCATCGAGCCTGTCACATAGCGCTCAGATATCAGTGGGCCTCACACAATCCAAAACTGTCCACAAGTGTCTGCAGAAATTCAAAATCTCCCTTATCCTCTCGTCACTTTTGTCACAGCTGTGCCATCGAGCCTGTGACATAGCGCTCAGATATCAGTGGGCCTCACACAATCCAAAAGTGTCCAGTGTCTGCAGAAATTCAAAATCTCCCTTATCCTCTCGTCACTTTTGTCACAGCTGTGCCATCGAGCCTGTCACATAGCGCTCAGATATCAGTGGGCCTCACACAATCCAAAACTGTCCACAAGTGTCTGCAGAAATTCAAAATCTCCCTTATCCTCTCATCACTTTTGTCACAGCTGTGCCATCGAGCCTGTGACATAGCGCTCAGATATCAGTGGGCCTCACACAATACAAAACTGTCCACAAGTGTCTGCAGAAATTCAAAATCTCCCTTATCCTCTCGTCACTTTTGTCACAGCTGTGCCATCGAGCCTGTGACATAGCGCTCAGATATCAGTGGGCCTCACACAATCCAAAACTGTCCACAAGTGTCTGCATAAATTCAAAATCTCCCCTGTCCTATAGACACCTTGTACCTTGTTTTACATTACTATATAGTTTGTTGGATTTTGTCTACATTTCTACCAAAAATGAGGAAGGCTGGTGGAAGAGGCCGTGGAATTGGGCGGGGGTTGGCAGCTGGTAATGATGGTGTTGGTGGTGGATCTGATGGTAGTGGCAAGAGCAAAATAGGACCGAATGCAGGAGGTGTTGAGCCTGCGTCATCGTCTGGCTACATAATGCCTCGAACGCTTAGTTTTCTTGGAGTTGGCAAACCGCTTTTAAAGCCAGAGCATCAGGAAAAAGTTTTGTCTTACATTGCTGACTCAGCCTCCAGCTCTATCGCCTCCTCTTCTTCAGTTGTAAAAAGTAAAAGCACTGAGTCGTCATTGGAGGCTCATGTTCATGAACCACACCTTTCCTTGTGTCCTTCACCCCAACCAAGATTGAAGGATGACACAGGCCATACTACTGATTACTCCATCGAGCTGTTTTCACATACCATGCCTGGATTATCAAGTGAAATGGTGAATTACCCAGGCCAAGATGAATCTGACATGGAGTGCACTGATGCACAGCCGCTGATGGATGATTCTGCTGGTACATTCACTCAGAGCACTACATTGTCCTCGCAGTGTACAGAGCCAGATTCTGACCCTGATGAGACTCAGGTGCCCCTTCCCGCACACCATACCACCATACACGGTGACACAGAGGAAGGTGCACATGACATAGAAGAGGAGGTGATGGATGACCCATTTGTTGACCCAGATTGGCATCCATTGGGGGAAGAGGGTGCTGCTTCCAATAGCTCAGATGAGGAGCATCCACAGCAGACATCGACATCGCAACAGCTGTTATCTGGCAGGCCCGGAGCACTCCAAAGACAGGTTCCAAACATGAAAAGAGTTGCTGGACAGCTTGTCCAGAGGGTCAAAAGATCACAGCGTGCTAGGCCGCAAAATGTCTGCCAAAGTAGGAAGAGTGCAGTGTGGCACTTTTTTGACCAAAATCCTCATGATCAGGCCAAGGTTATCTGTAAGACGTGCGCAAAGACCTTTAGCCGAGGGAAAAATCTGAAAAATTTGAATACCAGTTGCATGCTTAGACATTTAACCAGCATGCACTTGCAAGCGTGGACACAACACCAAACCTCAAGTGCCACATGTGCAACTGATCACAACGAAGGTAGTCAGCAACGCTACATTGTTTCCCCCACTGTAAGCCCACCGGTTAGCACAGCAGCAAATGTTGAGGTGTCGTTGCAAGGCCACAGCAGTCAGGGAATCCCACTGTTATATCAACGAAAGACTGATTCTAGGCCATCAGAAAGAACACCAACTCCATCACCATCATCAACCCTCTCTCAGTCCGCCCTGTCCACCGCTACTTCCACCATATGCAGCTCTCAAGTCCAGCTCACCCTCCCAGACACTATGAGTAGGTCAAGAAAGTACTCAGTCTCTCATCCGCGTACACTGGGTTTGAACGCCCACATTGCCAAACTAATCTCGTTTGAGATGATGCCCTTTCGGTTGGTGGAAAGCACAGCTTTCCGCGAACTCATGGCCTATGCAGTACCACGCTATGACCCACCCAGTCGCCACTTCTTCTCTCGCAAAGCCATCCCAGCCCTCCACCATCATGTGAAAGACCGCATTGTCCATACACTCAAGCAGTCAGTGAGCGGAAAGGTGCACCTCACAACTGATGCATGGCCAGGGCCGTTACGTGTCCATCACTGCGCACTGGGTTAATGTGGTGGATGCAGGGTCCACAGGGGACAGCGGTGGTGGGACAGTGCTGCCTAGCCCACGGTATAGGAAACAGTTGGCTGTAGGCGTTCGACCCTCCTCCTCCTCCTCCAGAAGCGAAAGCTCGTCCACAGAGCGCAGTCGTACGAGCACTCCATCTGCAGCTGCCACTGTTGCACATGATGTGTCCCCCTATCGAGCAGCTAGTGGAAAGCGTCAGCAGGCTGTGTTGCAGATGATGTGTTTGGGCAACAGACACACCACCGAGGTGCTGGCCGAGTACTTGAAGCGACAAACTGAGTCATGGCTGGGCAGTGTACATCTTGAGGCAGGCAAGGTAGTTAGTGATAACGGCCGTAATTTTGTGGCAGCCATAGCCCTTTCAAAACTCAGCCACATACCTTGCTTGGCTCACACCTTGAACCTGGTGGTGCAGTGCTTCCTCAAAAATTATCCGGAGTTAACAGCCCTGCTCCAGAAGGTGCGAAGTCTGTGCGCGCACATCCGCCGGTCGCCTGTACACTCCGTTCATATGCAGAAGCTGCAGCGATTGCTCCACCTTCCAAACCACCGCCTCATTATCGACATTGCAACAAGGTGGAACTCCACCCTGCACATGGTGGCGCGGCTGTGCGAGCAGAGGCAGGCCATAATGCATTTGTGGGAAGATACAAGGCCAGGCACTTTGAGAGCAGACATGGAGTTGACAGGTGTGCAGTGGTCGAAGCTGAAAGACCTCTGTAAAGTCCTTCAGTGTTTTGAGGAATGCACACGGCTGGTAAGCGCAGACGATGCCATCCTAAGCATGAGCATCCCACTTATGCGTCTGCTCATGCAAACTTTGACGCACCTTAAGGAGCAGGCGTCTGCAGCCAATGTTGATGAGGAGGAAGAGGAGGAGGGAATCCTTGATGACATTCAGCCATTGTCTGCTCAGGGACCTCTCCTGGATGAGGTGGAGGAAGAAGAGGAGGAGGAGGATGATGATGGGGATGATTACTTAGGGGAGGAGGATGCATCTCGTGGAGCAAGTGAAAATGTTGGCGTGGCAAGGTCTGGTACAGGGTTTGTGCGTGACTGGAGGGATGTGGATTTGCCAGAAAGTGCTCCTCCACCCAGCACTCGCAGTGCATCATTGACACCGGGAACATTGGCCCACATGTCAGATTATGCCTTGCGGATCCTAAAAAGGGACCCCCGCATTGCCAAAATGATGAACGATGACGACTACTGGTTGGCCAGCATCCTGGATCCACGCTATAAAGGCAAATTACAAAACATCATGCCACAGGAGAACCTTGACCTAATATTAGCTAATAAACAAGCAACTCTGGTAAATCGGTTGCTTGAGGCATTCCCAGCACACAGCAGCGGTGATGGTTCTCACACGAGCCGTACGGGCCGGGGGCAGCTTGGCAGAGGTGTTCGTGGTGCACACAGCAGAAGTGGCGTTGGAGACAGGGGTTTCATGACAATGTTGTGGACTGATTTTTCAAATACCGCTCACACAACTGGTAATACTGCATCGATGGAAAGTGACAGGAGACAGCAGTTGTCAACTATGGTTACAAACTACTTTTCCTCCCATATCGATGTTCTCCCACACAGGTCATTCCCCTTTGACTATTGGGCCGCTAAACTGGACACCTGGCCTGAATTGGCCCAATATGCCTTACAGGAGCTCGCTTGCCCAGCTGCAAGTGTGCTATCGGAAAGAGTCTTCAGTGCAGCTGGATCAATCCTGACAGAAAAAAGGACCCGTCACTCAACCCAAAATGTGGATGATCTAACCTTCATTAAAATGAACCACGCATGGGTTTCCAAGGATTTTGTCCCACCTTCCCCTGATGACACATAGGGTGACAGAAAAATGGTTTGCTTTGGTCCACCTCTTCCTGGGACTTCACCTATTTCGCCTTTTGCATCAGCTGAATGTCATACATCAACATATGCCACTTTCTAAAACTCCCTAACTGTGCTGCCTCCCCCCCCATGGCCGGGGTCACCACCTAGAGCACGACACCGTGAGAGTGCCGTTGCCCTGGACAGGTGGGTAGGCCGACTCTTGGGCATGGGCACTGGCACAGGGTCCCTCATAGTGCAATCAAGTGTCTTTGACGGTGGTGGTGCACACCCGCCGTCAGACACACCGCTGTACTATGAGGGGCCCAGTGCCAGTACCGACGCCCACGAGTGGGCCCCCCTTGCTTGGGCAGGGCCCCCGCATTTGCAATCTTTACCTCTCCCTGCTCCTCCGCTGTGTAATCTGGGCCGTCAAATCCATACTGTGCCTGACACCGTCTGAGCCTGCCTCCTGAGACATATATTTTGAATGTGTACGCTATCCATACATGTTATCTGGGGAAACGGTACCCTTTCTAACCTTTGTGCAATCACGTGCAAACCATACTGGGCCTAACACCGTCTGAGCCTGCCTCCTGAGACATATATTTTGAATGTGTACGCTATCCATACATGTTATCTGGGGATACGGTACCCTTTCTAACCTTTGTGCAATCACGTGCAATCCATACTGGGCCTAACACCGTCTGAGCCTGCCTCCTGAGACATATATTTTGCATGTGTACGCTATCCATACATGTTATCCGGGGAAACGGTACCCTTTCTAACCTTTGTGCAATCCATACTGGGCCTAACACCATCTGAGCCTGCCTCCTGAGACATATATTTTGAATGTGTACGCTATCCATACATGTTATCCGGGGATACGGTACCCTTTCTAACCTTTGTGCAATCACGTGCAATCCATACTGGGCCTAACACCGTCTGAGCCTGCCTCCTGAGACATATTTTGAATGTGTACGCTATCCATACATGTTATCTGGGGATACGGTACCCTTTCTATCCTTTGTGCAATCACGTGCAATCCATACTGGGTCTAACACCGTCTGAGCCTGCCTCCTGAGACATATATTTTGAATTTGTACGCTATCCATACATGTTATCTGGGGATACGGTACCCTTTCTAACCTTTGTGCAATCACGTGCAATCCATACTGGGCCTAACACGTCTGAGAATGATAGATGGGGCCCACCATACACTGGAACATTCCAAAGGTGGACATCAGACACTGGAGCAGCATTTACAGGGCCCATTATACACTAGAGCATTAGAAATGGGGCCCATTATGTTTGGAGCATTTTTTGGGCCCATAAGACAGTAGAGCTTCATCCATGGGGACCAACATATACTGTAGCATTATGTGGAGCTCATCATATACTGTTTCAAACATTATATGGGACCAATGATTCTGTATGGAGAAATAGATGGGCCTCGTCATGAGATGTAAAAAGTGAGGTATTTGTCATTGTACTATACCGCTATTTCTCTGCCGTATCGGAGCATGATGAGTTGTGGTATGTGTTAAAGGGGCGCTCTTTCGCCCAGGGCACATGAAAACCTGGAGCCAGCCCTCCCCCCCACAGTCTGTAGCCAAATAACCCCCATTTTTCAGTGCGTAACTTGTATTATGAAGTTAATTAAGGTTGACAAGCTTAAGTAAGAAGAATTGATGCTTTTGGCATTCAAATGGGCACTGTTGGTGTGTTTCCTGTCCTCCTCTCACTGCCGATTTTTATTCCCCATTGACTTACATTGGGTTTCGTGTTTCGGGACGACCCCGACTTTTCCCTATAATCGGACGATCTTGCTCGACCCGACTTTTGGAAAAGTCGGGTTTCACGAAACGAAACGCGACCCTAAAAAACCAAAAGTCGCTCAACTCTAGTAAGCGTAGTTCTGTTGTGGGCCACTAGATGGGGTAAACTAGTGGGCCTTGTTAGGTATAGCTGAAAAGTAGTTCACATAAGGGTTAACGGTAGGAGGAGCTGCTATGGGTTAAGTAAGTGTAGGCTACAAAATTTAGGCAGAAGGGCGAGCACGCCTGACAAGTCCACAAGGGCTCTAAGCCCAGGATGCTAAAGCAGCTACGCAACATTGTAGAAAAGAAGCAGAGCACGAGCACAGTCAGACGGGTGCTGGATTAGACCAGAGCTCCCGGGGAAATTGCAGTTTATGACAGCAGCAGAAATAGAAAGGAAGAAGTGGTCGAAAAGTCATGCAGGGTGCAGAGTATTCAGCGTGTGGCAGATCTTCAATAGGGCTGAAGCCTGCAAGTCCGAGGCGAAGCGGATGAACGGGTTCCCCTATGTTCTGAGGTCATACAGGAGTGATGCTGCAGTACCGCCAAGGGCACTACTACCCCGTAGTGCACGTGAGGATACAGAAAGTAAGAAAGGGAAAGTGCAGGAGGAATGCTGTGCAGACTGTAATGTAACTGATGTGTCCGGGACCGTTGAAGAAAGTAAAGTCGTTGATTTGGCATCAGAACTGGTATCTGTGTCCATTATTTCAACCCTGAGCACTGGAACTAAGTGTGCAGGAGCTGGGTCGCACTGCAGTGGAATCCCTGTCCATGGACCAGCACCCCAAACAGGTACACCAGTAGAAGCTGATGGTTTTTCTGTGGGAGGAGGTCAGGACAACAGAGCCCCGGTGTCCTCAGCTGCGACTACCATCCTGGCCCCCTCTTACACGCTCAAATCAGTGTATAACATGGTGGGGTGCTATGTTTTAGCAGACAGAACCTGGACCAATGTTATACTATGAGGCAGTGCAGATCTGTGAAATTACAGCATGCTGCAAGTGACTACGGAATTTGGATCACATGCACCCATACATCCGAGTGCAGTCCGACATCCTCGGACTCAGACAATGGAGAAGATGGAGACATTAAATTCTCTATCTTCTCCACACGTGTTCTCCGATTCTTGCAAATGAGAGAATAAGAGCACAATGAGATGATACTCGGCTCAAACTGTAACAGAGTGTTGTTAGTATAATCAACCCGATTCTCTCACATGGAAGAATCATCGCTCTTGTGACCCCGGCCTAGATATGGCTCTCAACTACTGACACTGTAAAAATATTGGACCACTGGATATGTGTATATATATATATATATATATTCGTATTTTCTAATCCATCAGGATATCAAGATAGTTTTCCCGAATTACAGATTAGCAGAAAAAGGGTTGCATTTCAGATGCTGCCATCCAACTAAAGGACCATGAGTTTCCATCAGTTTAGAGATTGATCAATTTCATGCAGCATATTGTAGTCACCAATCCTAATCTCATGTTAGGTCTGATCGCATGAAATAAAAACATAATTTTTTTCCTGGGCTCATACGTCCCTCAGTTCCACATGGAGAATAAGCTAGTTTAGGGCCCTTCTATATATTTTACATTAGGACCAAGTAATGGCAAGTTTCCAAAGGTAACAGTGACTTTTGTAGCAGAGGACAGCATGGACCTTGCCTCTGTCATAATAATGCTCCCCAAAGGTTCCTCTGAAGACAAACCCTTTGTACAGTAGGTGACTTTGTCATTTGTCACCATAGTCTATTTCTCATAGGCTAATTAAAATGAACCTATTGGATCTTTTTGATGATTTGTCCTGCATGTACAATGATAGCAGCACATAATACACTTAAAATAGAAGAGAGAAGGTGGGTCTCTGGGTTCGTTCCTCTAATGATTCTGATGTACTGCAATCCAAACTTAGCTTACCACTTGGGATGTAATATGTGCAGTGATAAATAAACAAGGGCCCCCCTTGCCAACGGAATTACCCTCATTTTTAAACTTTTAATCCCTTTTCTAGCTTATCTGCCTTTCACTTTATTCTTAAACATGTAGAAATAATAATTCATCTTCAAACAACAGTTCATCCTTGGGGACACATACGCAATTCTACCATAATTGAAACAGTCAAAATAGACTAATTGTCATAACATAATCCTCATTACAAATTTGGATTTAAGGTTTTTCTGTGTCTATGGCAATCTCAGGGGAAAATGAGGAATATCTGTAAATCCAGCAATCACCAAAGCCCTCTTCAGGATTAGGTCATGAGTAGTGTTGAGCATTCCGATACTGCCAATATCGGGTATTGGCCGATATTCACTGTATCGGAATTCTGATACTGAGTACCGATATTTTTACAATATCGGATACCGGAATCGGAAGTTCCCATAATGCAACGAGCCAGTGTTGAGGCTGTGATTGGCTGCTGAAATGATGTCATCATGATGCGCGGTTTGTGCGGGCCTGCTGGGTGTCTGTGCGAGCCTGCTGGGGGTCTGTGCAGGCCTGCCGGGGGTCTGTGCGGGCCTGCCAGGGCCTGTACGGGCCTCTTGGGGGTCTATGCGGGCCTCTCGGGGGTCTGTGCGGGCCTGCCGGGGCCTGTACGGGCCTCTCGGGGGTCTATGCGGGCCTGCCGGGGGTTGTGCGTATGTGCAGGCATCGTCCGATGGGACTACAAGTCCCATCGGGCAATGTCTGCTACAATGACAGTGATTGACACATTAGCCAATGATGGGACAGAAGTAGTCCCATCATCCGGCTAATGTGTTGAATGTAAAAAAACAAACAAAAAAAACATACTACATACTACATAGATACTACATACAACATACATACTACATTCATACAACATAAATACATACTATATACATACTTCATATATACTACATTCATACAACATACATACATGCTACATACATACTTCATATATACTACATTCATACAACATACATACATACTACATACATACAACATATATACTACATTAATACAACATACATACTATATACATACTTCATATATACTACATTCATACAACATAGATACATACATACTACATACTTACTACATTCATACAACATGCATACATACTACATATAAACTACATTCATACAACATACATACATACTACATAGATACTACATATATACTACATTCATACAAAATACATACATACTACATACATACTACATATATACTACATTCATACTACATACATACATACTACATACATACTACATATATACTACATTCATACTACATACATACATACTACATACATACTGCATATGTACTATATTCATACAACATACATACAACATGCTACATACATACAACATACATACTACATACATACTACATGCAATACATTCATACATTCATACAATACATACATATAGACATACAGTACATATAACATAGAGTACATACTCACCATCACTTGTCACTTTGATCCACGAAGCCAGTGTCATCTTTAAAAAAATATTAAAATAACAAACAACCGATATACTCCCTGATCCGCAGAAACCCACGAGTGTCCCACGACGATCTCCCGTGGAGTACAGCAGCATCAGCTGATGCCACCGCTCTCTAGGGTCCCCAGGAATACAATGGTGGGAGGTATCCTTCTGCACTGTATTCCTCCTCCACTGTAAAAAAAAAATAGTCCCTAGTCTCACTTTATAGCAAAAGCTGCATGGGAACTTTCTCATACAGCAATGCCAAAAGTGAGACTAGGGACTTTTTTTACAGTGGCGGAGGAATACAGTGCAGAAGGATACCTCCCATCATTGTATTCCTGGGGCCCCTAGAGAGCGGTGGCATCAGCTGATGCTGCTGTTCTCCACGGGAGATCGTCGTGGGACACTCATGGATTTCTGCGGATCAGGGAGTATATTGCTTGTTTGTTATTTTAAAATTTTTTAAAGATGACACTGGCTTCGGGGAGCAAAGTGACAAGTGATAGTGAGTATGTACTCTATGTTATATGTACTGTATGTATTGTATGAATGCATGAATGTATTGTATGTAGTATGTATGTAGTATGTATGTTGTATGTATGTAGCATGTTGTATGTATGTTGTATGAATGTAGTATATATGTAGTATGTATGTTGTATGAATGTAGTATGTATGTATGCATGTTGTATGAATGTAGTATATATGTAGTATGTATGTATGTTGTATGAATGTAGTATGTATGTATGTATGTATGTTGTATGAATGTAGTATATATGTAGTATGTATGTAGTATGTATGTATGTTGTATGAATGTAGTATGTATGTAGTATGTATGTATGTATGTAGTATATATGTAGTTAGTATGTAGTATGTATGTTGTATGAATGTAGTATATATGTAGTATGTATGTATGTTGTATGAATGTAGTATATATGTAGTATGTATGTAGTATGTATGTATGAATGTAGTATATATGTAGTATGTATGCAGAATGTAGTATGTATGTATGTTGTATATATGTAGTATATATGTAGTATGTATATAGTATGTATGTTGTTTTGATGTAGTATATATGTAGTATGTATGTATGTTGTATGAATGTAGTATATATGTAGTATGTATGTAGTATGTATGTATGTTGCATGAATGTAGTATATATGTAATATGTATGTTGTATGAATGTAGTATATATGTGGTATGTATGTAGTATGTAGTATGTATGTATGTTGTATGAAAGTAGTATGTATGTAGTATGTATGGTTTTTGTTTTTTTTTTACATTCAACACATTAGCCGGATGATGGGACTACAACTGTCCCATCATTGGCTAATGTGTCAATCACTGTCATTGTAGCAGGCATCGCCCGATGGGACTTGTAGTCCCATCGGACGATGCCTGTACACACACACAACCCCCGGCAGGCCCGCACAGACCCCCGGCAGGCCTGCACAGACCCCCGAGAGGCCCGTACAGGCCCTGGCAGGCCCGCATAGACCCCCGAGAGGCCCGTACAGGCCCCGGCAGGCCCGCACAGACCCCCGAGAGGCCCGTACAGACCCCGCCCGCACACACAGACACGCACAGTGTCCGCCCATGTACCGCCCACACTCTTTCCTCCTCCCGAACTGGATGTGCAAGGAAAGAAAGGGTTTTTTTAAATTCCGATATTTCTGTCCCATAGACTTGCATGGGACTTCCGGTATCGGAATCGGCGATACCCGATACTTTTTGGGTATCGGTCCGATCCAATCCGATCCGATATTTCTCAATATCGGATGGTATCGCTTAACACTAGTCATGAGGGTTAGAAATAGTTGATTCTGTCCCAAGATTTGCAAATCTAAAACACTATAGTTTTAGACTGGAGTATGTTCCCATGTTTTGCTTTTTATTGCAGTTTTTGCAAATCTAAAACACTTTAGTTGTAAATAGGGGTATGTGTCAATGTTCTGGTTTTTTATGTAGTTTTAGAAACCAAAGTCAGGAATGGTTCATATGTGTAAGATCCCTGTAAAAAAAGAGAACAGAAACTGCTTCTCTTCTTAATCCACTCGTGGATTTGGCTTCATAAACTGCATATTTTTATTCCCGCAAATGCATGCATATTTGATTTTCAATTATTGTTGTAATTCAGTTTCATGAAAAAATTTCACTGTTTGTCTTTTATGCACTGTGCATCGCTGCTACAGAATCGGTTAACCGAGAATCCATGAATCCGTCAATGAGCTCATTCCGATGATCAAATGGGAAAGTTTCTAACTCCTTTATGTGTTTTTGTGAGCTCCTCTCAGCTGATTTATGACCACAGACCTCATCAAAGTTTAAAGCTTAGGGAAACACAGAGCCTATAAAAGCAAAATGGTGCAAAATTTTTAAAAAAACCAAATTGCAAAATTGATTTTTTTAGTCACATACAGTGTCTTGCGAAAGTATTCGGCCCCCTGGAACTTTTCAAACTTTTCCCACATATCATGCTTCAAACATAAAGATACCAAATGTAAATTTTTGGTGAAGAATCAACGACAAGTGGGACACAATTGTGAAGTTGATTGAAATTTATTGGTTATTTTACATTTTTGTGGAAATTCAAAAACTGAAAAGTGGGACGTGCAATATTATTCGGCCCATTTACTCTCAGTGCAGCAAACTCACTCCAGAAGTTCATTGTGGATCTCTAAATGATCCAATGTTGTCCTAAATGACTAATGATGATAAATATAATCCACCTGTGTGTAATCAAGTCTCTGTATAAATGCACCTGCTCTGTGATAGTCTCAGGGTTCTGTTTGAAGCACAGAGAGCATCATGAAGACCAAGGAATACAACAGGCAGGTCCGTGATACTGTTGTGGAGAAGTTTAAAGCTGGATTTGGATACAAAATGATTTCCAAAACTTTAAACATCCCAAGGAGCACTGTGCAAGCGATCATATTGAAATGGAAGAAGTATCATACCACTGCAAATCTACCAAGACCCGGCCGTCCCTCTAAACTTTCATCTCAAACAAGGAGAAGACTTATCTGAGATGTAGCCAAGAGGCCCATGATCACTCTGGATGAACTGCAGAGATCTACAGCTGAGGTGGGACAGTCTGTCCATAGAAAAATAATCAGTCGTACACTGCACAAATTTGGCCTTTATGGAAGAGTGGCAAGAAGAAAGCCTTTTCTCAAAGATATACATAAAAAGTGTTGTTTAAAGTTTGCAACAAGCCACCTGGGAGACACACCAAACATGTGGAAGAAGGTGCTCTGGTCAGAAGAAACGAAAATCGAACTTTTTGGAAACAATGCCAAACGATATGTTTGGCGTAAAGGCAACACAGCTCATCACCCTGGACACACCATCCCCACTGTCAAACATGGTGGTGGCAGCATCATGGTTTGGGCCTGCTTTTCTTCAGCAGGGACAGGAAAGATGGTTAAAATTGATGGGAAGATGGATGGAGCCAAATACAGGACCATTCTTGAAGAAAACCTGTTGGAGTCTGCAAAAGACCTGAGCCTGGGACGGAGATTTATCTTCCAACAAGACAATAATCCCAAACATAAAGCAAAATCTACAATGGAATGGTTCACAAATAAACATATTCAGGTGTTAGAATGGCCAAGTCAAAGTCCAGTCCTGAATCCAATCGAGAATCTGTGGAAAGAGCTGAAAACTGCTGTTCACAAACGATCTCCATCCAACCTCAATGAGCTCGAGCTGTTTGCCAAGGAAGAATGGGCAAGAATTTCAGTCTCTTGATGTACAAAACTGCTCCAAAAGGTAGCGCAACAAAGTATTAAGATAAAGGAGCCGAATAATATTGCACGCCCCACTTTTCAGTTTTTGAATTTCCACAAAAATTTAAAATAACCAATAAATTTCGTTCAACTTCACAATTGTGTCCCACTTGTTGTTGATTCTTCACCAAAAATTTACATTTGGTTTCTTTGTTAGAAGCATGATATGTGGGAAAAGGTTGATAAGTTCCAGGGGGCCGAACACTTTCACAAGGCACTGTATACATGCAGTTAAGACACAAAAATTGTCCCCAAAGGTGGACAACCCCTCTGAGCACAGACACAGGAGGAAACATCTCACTCCAAATCCACAGCCAATCTAAAGCAAAATCTGCTTGTTTTACAAACCATTTTTGACATTCATTGCACCACAGATTTCACCCTGAAATCAACAGTGACAATGTATACCATTTTTAGAGCAAAATAACCATACTGTGTGTTACATTTTCTTTGCTGAAATGTATACTGGAGAACCACAATAAGGATGGCGCAAATAGTGGCAGACCACGCAGGGACTTGTTGCGAGGCCCCACATCTACAATGCCAGGGCCAGAGGAGCACAAATCAGCACCAGGGCAAAGGAGCGCTAATTCAACTGTATTCAGATCTTCAAGATGCAAATACAATTAAATCCATCCTGTGTTTTACCAGTTTGCCAAGCCAGCTGTCATTTTAACATCCAGTTTGGGTAAAACACTGAGATCCCTGGGCATGATGGGATCATTCGATAATGAGAAACCAGCGTTCATTTGCATCTCTAATTTTATTCTATTTCTGTATAATATTTAAAGGTTATTCTAAAGATATAACTTGAAGTTCCCTTCCCCTCATGCCAACCTGTAATCAGTCCTGCCCCCCAACTACCATGTGCCATTTATCATATTAGTGTCTTCTTATGTAGCCTTTAAGGCTAGTTCAGACTAGGGCATTATACATATATGTGCCATGGATCGCAGACAGAGAGCACATGCACCATTATAGGCATTGTGCCAGTGTACATGGCCAATTTTCCATAAGGACCAATGGATTGCACATAAAAAATTGCAGCATGCACTACTTTGATCCAATTTATGGACCAGATTAGTGCCTGGAAATAGTCGGCAGATCGCAGGAAGATATCCCGCAATCACAATAGAAAGGACTATAAAAACATTATTTAATAGTAACTATTAAAATATCAAACGGGACCAAATAAAAATAAACACACTAAGTCTACTTGTTTTGAGCACTAAGGCTTTTAATCATCCAAGGGCTGTGGAGATGTACTATTATACCTTGCCCAAAAAGTTACTCAAAGTGAACACAATAGAAAAATTTGAAATCTAGATAAAAATTTCCCAATGTCTCAAGAGTTGTAGAGTAGTGCATTCATTCATTGAAGAGGATGGTTGGACTACAATCCATAAAAGTTTAATAACCACAAGTGGTATTAAAAAAGTGGAATTTATTGATTTGTGAATCACCATTGTGATTATTAAACTTCTATGGATTGAAGTCCAACCATCCTCTTCAACGAATGAATGCACTGCTATACAACTCTTGAGACAGTAGCAATTTTTTATCAAACGGAAACACCTCCGGATGTCTAATTTGTATAGTGCCTTCTACCTGATCATTTTCACCAAGGAGCCAGCCCGTGCTGTCCGTCCGTGTACTGTACCCTTATTAGAATGAGCAATACTCGGACAGGGTGAGTTGATATGACACATTTTTTCTTTGCCTAGCTCCTGTACTCGTGGATGAGTCGTCCATGAAGCTGCACAAGGAACAAGTCACAATCGCAATTTGTGAATGTGACTGGTCCAAATTTCAGTATGGCCATGTGAACCTTATGATTAAATTTCTGTAGCTGAAATTCTAATTCAAACTGTTATATTCCGGCACAATTTATCCTTTCCAGTCCTTGCTATCACTTCAGCAGCATTAGAACTGATTACTACAATTCTTTACTTTCCCCAGGACTGCGAATTTGTTGTCAACCTTGAAAATCTGTACATTCTTGCAGTTTGCAAACCGGCCGCCTTGGCAACTATTAAATAGAGAGCGAGAATCCTAATTGACCTCTTAAGCTGTCACATTAAGCAGCATTACATTACAATACTCTATCAAAGAGGGACAACATACATAATGCTATTAAGTAACACAGTATGTGAAATATCAAGAAAATTAGAGAACAGAAAATCACTGAAATGAATAAGATTTATTACAATGTGCCGCTATATTCTCTATTTTTTTTTTCAATAGCTGCATCTAATTGTACATCACGTCATATACAAGTGTTATAATATATTCTTTCCCCACATGCCAAGCTGTCTATAAATACAGAGACAGGCTATATACATTTAATTCATGTGTTATGCTTAATGCACTGCATACCCCTAGGTGCTTTCCCACAATGCACCAGCACATTGGGTTATTAAGGGGGTGGGGGTTGGTAGTGGTTTAGTCAAGTCCAATTGAAAACTTGGCTGACAATTCAGGTGGAAACATTTCTTGGTCAACAGATAAAACACAAGTAATAAATTGAGTTGTAACTCCAACCAGATGGGGATCTGTCTATTTTGCTTTTAGCAGTCATCTATGTACGTGGCATGGAAATACTCTTTAATTTACAGTAAATGGCATTGATTGTAAGCTTTTGGTAATCATCAAGACATACAGACGTGTTAAATTAAATGTTAGGTTCCATGCTTTGGGTTGGAGTGGCTGTTACGTTAGGAGGAAGTTCCCATTTCTGTCCATGTTGGTCAAAACACTTCCAATTAAAAAATTGAGAATTTTTTTGTTATATCCACCGTGACATTAAATGTATACTCACCATATTTAATATCCTCCATTCTGTCAGATTGGATTCTGTTTTCTTCTTTCCGAAAAGAGGGATAGGGAGCACTACAGAAAGTCTAAACCATGCCTCCCATACATTTCCATTGGTTCTGATGGTCCAGCTTCAATGATGACAGTACTGTGTCCTTCCCAATGCAGAGAAAGGCAGGGGAGTAGTAGTTCAGACTTTCTACACTGCTCCTCATGTGTCTGCAGCTAGTAGCGGAACCTGAATGAAGAAATTAGTCCTGGTTGACTATACAGTATATAACAAATGTACAGTCATATTTAATGTTTCGGGTAGAGTGTTGCATTAACTTTCTATTGTCAACTTTTAGAAGAGAATTCCAAGAGAATACACAGAGTACAGAAGGCTATGTACCAAAACCAGTATGAAAATTCCACTTCTGATGCCTGTTCAGGGTCCCTCATTTGCCAGTGTCAGGAGAAGGACCTAACACCCAGACACTTGCCCTTGTTATTAACTGAAAGGATGTTCTTTGGGCTGCTTATCCTTACCTTTGTTATATAACATGCCAATACTTTTTGAGAAATTATTCTCTCCCCAAGTTCTCACCACCATAACAGATGCAAGAGTCTCCTCTGTGGTATTTCTACCCTCACGGTGCCTCCATACATGCCATGCGGGCTAGGTACACTGAATAATAGGTTCATATTGTGGCTGTCTACATTGTGCCAAAAGGTAACCAATTATTAATCACCGTTCAGCATTTTCCAAGATATGCAGAAGTTTCTACTACAGTCATGTACAATATCCCATTTGTAAGCCCAGCGTCAGCAAGGGTATTATTTAGGACATGTATAATGATTACATACAGAATGTGTTGTTGGAGTAACTGCCTGGCATCATTGTTAATGAACATAACAAGGGCTTTTTCAGACGTCTGCGATTGTTGGTCCCATCTATTGCAATGCATAGACTGGCCAAGTGTGTATATACTTCTATGAGGCTGTCACGCTTGTGGTCGGAAGACGTGCAACCAGACCGTGCATTGCGATCTGAGATTGGACTGATGAACGCAGAAATCTTAAAGAGCCCTTAGGGACACAGCTAGAGGAGGCAAGAGGGTTTTTCTTTCCACTACCCACCATTAGTCACACAGCAGGTGTGTAGGTATACTTCGGAAGTAGCAGTTTCAATAAGTTTTTTGTTTCTTTTGGAGGTCCACACGACTTTCTGTAGCATAATAAACACCAGTATTATTGCAGAAGCACTCCCATCAAAATGTTTATCCTCTAAGCCTATTGCAACCATCATAGTTTATAGCAATATGTACTTACAATTGCTCATTTTCCCTCCTGCCCAGTTAATTCTTCTCTTTTCCATTAGGTCTATGACATCACGTGATTAAAAACTGACTTGCTGAATCCTTCTATGCTGTATGTAAAAACATGAGGTCAATTTTTCCTTAAGGAGTCATACGTCACTGCAAAAGTCAATGGCAAGTGGAGGAGGAAATAGCTGGTCAGGATTTGAAGATGGGAATGATAAATGCAGGGAAAAGAGACTTCTTGTTTGTACATATAACAGAGAAAAGGGAAGAATTAGCTGGGTAGAAGGGAAAAATGAGCAATTGTAAGTACACAGTGCTATAGAATGATGATTGCACTATATTAACAGGATAAAAATGTTAATGGAAGGAGGAGGGCTTCTTAAATGGCACATTGCATTGGGTCAGGGCATTTAAACAGAGGACTGCGTCAGGAAGACGAACTTGAGCTGTGACTCTATAGATAAATGGTTATTAAATTAGCTCCATATTTTGCATTTATCCAGAGGAAAACCTGAGATCATTTTTGACTAGAGCAGGCCGCATGTTTCAGTCTAAAGACATAACAATATTTAGTTCCTGTGTTTTGAGTGAGAAGATTTATAACAGCGATTATCACCTCTGGAAAGATCATATAGCTCCAGTTACAGACTTCACCATCTGTGGTTATTGCTTAATTACTGGCAAGAAAATTCTAACTCCAGATCGGTGCCGTTTCCTGCAACATCCCAACTTGCAATGTGTGTACTTCATTTGCCTGAATGCTACAAGTATCAGGAACACAACGGGACCATTTCAGGAACATTTCCTACCATTATTATTCAAATGTTTTTATTAGAAAGCTGTAATGGTCTACAACACAAAGTCACAAAATATTGACATCAGCAGCTCTGGAAAACTCACTTTTTAAGTTGCTTTGATCGTACTTAAAGTAAAGGGACAGTTTTATGGTGATGGATTATTTAAATACCTGTCAAATGGATATATTCTTGATTTCAATACCTAAAGGGTTGATCCCATAAGAAGCCTTCTACTTTTAAAGAAAATCTGTCAGCAGTTTTTTTTGCTATGTAATATGAGAGCAGCATTATATAGTGACAGAAATCCTGATTCCAGCACTGTGTCACATACTAGGCTGCTTGGTGCAGCTTTGATAGAATCCATGTTTTCTTTGTTGTAGATGTAACAGTGGTCAAAATGTTGAGCTGTATATAACCCCACCCACACTCCTGATTGGCTGCTTCCTGTGTACACGATGAATTATCAGCAAGCTTGCAATCAGTGGTGGGGGCGGGGTTACCCAGACTAGCTGGACTGGCCAGCAAGGATAATCGGCTGATAAAACATTGATTGAATTGACACTACAGCACTCAGCCTAATAAGTGACACATCCCTGCAATCAGTCTCTCTTGCCTCATATTATGGTGCTCTCAGATTAAGGCCGGGGTCACACTTGCAAGAAACTCGCATGAGTCTCGCTCACGTCTCTATACTCAGCACTGCTGTCGGCACTCAGACCAGAGCGCTCAGCTGCACAAAAATGCATGCAGCCGCACACTCCGTAACCGAGTGCTGGCTACAGTGCTGGGTATTGAGACGTGAGACTCATGCGAGTTTCTTGCAAGTGTGACCCCGGCCTTAGTAGCAAAAACAGGGTGACAGATTCCCATTAAGACTAGAAAATTAATTGGTTCATTAAAGTTAATGGTCTCACCTCTGTGTATCCCACAACTGCCTGAGGTCTAAATCTCTGTTTTTGGCTAGACAACAGGTTGAGTTTATACCATCACAACTAAATGGAAGCTTAGGATGTGAAGCTGAATATGAACCAAGCACATTCACCATAATTACAAAGCATCTTGCCGATTCCTTTTGTAGATTCTCTAATGCCCAATTATTTAGTTTTAGATCATTCTTAATTTCTTGCAAATGTATTCAGAAAATACCTAAAAAATGTAATCCTTAAAGTTTGGTAGACCATCCATATAATATATTGAGATTTTCTAAAATGACAATATATATATATAAAAAAAAATTCATGACACATTTCATTTTTGGAAATCTGAAGATGATATGTACAAAATTGAGCAGGTTTTTCTGACAATAATTTGACAAAATGACATTTAAAGAGAAATGAGTCTCAATGTCAATCATAGAAGAACTTCTTCTCTATTTAACTGTAGCATAAAAAGAGAAAGTTTATTCTACAACACCAGATGAGATGAGATGGAACCACAGTTCTTCTTCACATAAAGTGGTCCCAGCGGACCACCCCACTCTTAGGTCACCCTCTGACAATAACATTTCTTGTAAGCCAATGTACACACCTGCCTTTAAACTTACACTGTGGGAAACTAATGGCTCACATCTTTTTTGGCTCACTGTGACTTTAGATCCATCTTTATACTGCTCAATATAACACAGAGTAATATGCTTTATTATTATTATATACTAGTAGACTTTCCCAGCTTTGTATTATTGGTCGTTTTAATTTAACTGTTTGTTGTACGTGTGTGGTTAAAACTTAAGTTTGTTACTGATACGAAGCCATGATATCTGAGTCAATATGCGCAGAAATTTTACCTCTTTCCAGAGGTGTACTGAACATATTTCAATTAATGGTTGTTTTTTTTTGCAAATATTTCATGAACATTAAGTTCCCGAGAACTGAAACCAATGCAAAACTTTGATTTACTGATTTACCTATGTGCCAAATCTAAGACAGATTGGTTAAGTAATTTTGCTGTAAATTAATAATTTCTTTTATGTTCTGTTTTTTGGCAAATATCTTGAAAACAGTATTTCTTAGTGATTCGCACGCCGTGTTTAAAACCTTATGAAGTGCCAAATTTACCTATGTGCCAAATTTGGGACAGATTGGTGCAATCAATTGGCTTTGCATAAGTAATAGAGAACAGAAATCAGACAACAGAAATCCATTTATACCAAAAAGTAACAACGTAGCGGGCATCACCTATATATTAATGGAGTGTTAACCAAATACTTTAAAAACATTCCATTAAAAAAATACTAATTCACTTATATATAGAGAAAGAGATTATGCAGGAAGTCCTACCATGGACATGGAGCTGTGCACCTGCACTAAAATATCTTCAGTATCCAGAATCCCAGGACCAAGAAATAATATTTTTGATGATAACATTTTGCTATTCCATAAACACTTGTTGATCAATTCTTCTAATTGGTGGGAGTCCTAATGGGGTATTTGAAATCTAATCTCAAGTGTATTTTGTTTGAAGCAGGTGACTAAGCATGACTGGTCCTCTCCTGTTAAAATAAATCTGAGACCAGATTACTGCCTGACAAACTTATTAAAGGAAAGTGATTTCCATAATTTGGCCAAATCTCTTCCAAATGAGGATAGCAGAACACCAACACCAACAGAGACCAACACATGAAGGCAAGTTGGCAACCTCAGGTCTACCATGATATTTGCAGTTTTTGAATGATCACCCAAGTTATTTTTTTTATTACTTTCCGCCTGATGTTTGACAAGTGGGTATGTCAAGCATTTACAGATATCCAAAATTCTTTACACTGAATTTCCCATAGCTATCAAAGCCCAAAGTATTACGTTTATGCTGTGAAAGTAGTACAATGTCTGTGAATAGATATATAAGATATACCGTATAAGATTTTCTAAAGCAGCAGATCAAGAGAACACTGCTGTGGTGTGGATCATTATTGGTTTTCTTCAGCAAGTTAGGGCATTAAAATTGTGAATGATTAATGTTCTTCATGGGGAGTAAAGCTAGTATCTTAAACTTTTTGAATCCTTAGCTCAACACAAGGGGCTCAACACCTAAAGAGTGCATGAATTAGATAAGGTGTGGTGTCATACCCCACCTCACCCCCGTCCTACCCCAGCTCCACCCATTTTTGCACAGCTGTGAGAAACTGTCTCAAACGCCAAAAGTCGCATAATTTTGGTACATTTCCAAGCACTTTTCAAAGCAATTTTTGCCATAATTCTGAAATGATTAATTGGAACCTATAGTGTCCTCCTCTTTTTTTAGGTGATCAGTGCCTTTGCAAACTTTTTTTTGCAGAATGATTGTGCATTCAGAGTGAGATGAGAATGATGGATAACTATTATGAACTCATAGAAACCTCTATAACATCAAACTGTCTATAAATGTAGCATTTTGACAGATGAAGCAGCCACTCATCATACAAGGAAAATAGTATAAACTTGCTACAATAATGGCATAGCAAGGCCGCTCTCTCAAGATAAAAAATGCTACATCCTTACATATGACATTACATAATAGAGAAGAGAGAAGGCAGGATGGCACTCACCGTTCATAAAAATCAAATCACTTTATTTCACATACACAGGGCATCGGCATGGGCACGGGAGCAATGTGCTGGAAGACGGACAACAGCCGTTTCGCGCTCAATGCGCTTCAACAGGTCCTATGCTCAGACTACAGGTAATGCGAATTTAAACACATGTGTGGATAATAACTCCTCCCCTTCACCTGAGCGTGTCTCCCAATAAAGACGCTTTTATGAAAAACAAAAAACACAAGAAGATAAAAAACATTTGCTTATACAGCAAAACATTGCGATTGAGAAATACGTAATATTAAATATTCAAAGAAATACGGCCATATCTACCTTTTCGTTTAACCCTAATGGACCAGTGGCTTTGGTGCGGAGAATCCATCTAGCCTCAATTTGCAAAAGACGCCTACCATGATTCCCTCCATATTGCGGTACAGGGACTCTTTCAATGCCAGCAAACTGCAGCACCTCCGCATTTCCACCATGGAATTTCCTCATGTGTTCTATAAGCCTGGGGACTCCTTTTCCTGTACTGATCGAATTAAAGTGTTCTCTAAACCTAATGTAGAGAGGCCGGATTGTTTTGCCAATGTAGAAAAAAACACATGGGCAAAATAGGACATAAACCACAAAGGCAGTTTTACACGAGATAAATTCTTTCACCTCATGATACACAGATCCCATTTTAACAGTTTTTCCACTCAGCTTGAAGGGGCACCAAAAACAATTCTTGCACTTATAGTTCCCTTTTTGCTGGTAAAAAATAGATATCAAAATAAACGGAATAATTGGCTGGAATCCAGTAGTCCAGTAGTCCTATTTTGCCCATGTGGTTTTTTCTACATTGGCAAAACAATCCGGCCTGTCAATCAGTTTTCCAAGCGATGCTACAGGTCGCTTGAAAAACGCTAGCATTTTACTCCTAGTGTTGGACAAGTGTGACCAACTTTTTACTATGATGCTGCCTATGCAGCATCAGTAGTAAAAAGACATAATGTTAAAAATAATTAAAAAAAATAAAAAATTGTGATATTCTCACCTTCCGGCGTCCCCCGCAGCGTTCCCAGGCCTCAGCGATGCTCCCGGCAAGTTCCGTTCCCTGCGATGCCTTGTGACAATGACCCCAGATGATGTAGCATCTCACGAGACCGCTACATCATCACAGGTCATTGTTGCAAGGCATCACTTAGGAACAGGAGTTGGCGGGAGCATCGCTGAGGCCTGGGAATGCTGCCGGGGATGCCGGAAGGTGAGAATATCACAATTTTTTATTTTAATTCTTTTTTTAACAGGGATATGGTACCCAGAGCATGGAGGACAGTATCCTCTCCTCCAGACCGTGGGTACCATCTGCACATTTTTCGTTTACTTTGCGCATGGAGGGCATAGCCACATGCAGAAAGTTAGCGGAACAATGCATTCCTATGTGTGCGGAATCCCCGTGATTCCGCAAAAAGAATGAGCATGCTGCTTATTTTTCTGTGATGTGATTCTGCCGTGGAAAAATACGCAGCATTAGCACAGCATGTGTGGAATGCCATTGAATACAATAGATTGCTTATTGTATGCGTTTTCGCGGCAAAAAAACGCATAAAATCCGCAATGTGTGCACATAGCCTGAAAGGCTCACTCATCTCTACTCACAATTGATCCCTGAAGTTCTTCCATGACGGATGGAAAAATATTATTTCATTAGCCTTCCCCACCATATCTTTCATTACAGTACAGCTTTTTAAAAAAAATCCATATGTGTTACTCTCTTGGGCCACAAGTGTTCAGTTCCCCGATAGCTCCAACACTGGGAGGAATAAGTATGACTTTAAACAGCTTCCATAAACATTCCTGCAATACACATATAAACTCTTCTGTTATACTGTTCTCACATTATTCAGTAATTTAGATCCAGACATGCAAACTAGATTTTTTTTTTTTTACAGAGTTCAAATTGAAGAAGACCATGTAGGCGGACTAAATTAATCGTAAATGAATTTCTCACAATATTAGTGTAGCAAGTATTTTCTAATCTCGTGAGTCACACCAGGAGGGAATATATGCCTTGAAATAAACATATAAAGTTAATGCAGTGACATTAACTATGTAACCTGTTTTTTTTTTTTGCGTAAATTAGTAATTTGTGTAAATAGATGAAGCTCAGTAATATATATCTTAAGGGCTGTGGCATCGTCTTCACCTGCCAACAGCCTGTAGAACCTATTTTCCTGCATGTGCAAAGTAGTGAAAAGATGTCTGACACCCTCCCTGTTATGTGTTTTTATAAAGCGTATTACTGTTGTGCACTGTTTTATGCTGAATTTAATGTAATGTCTCCCATTAGAACAGTAGTATTTAAGGCAGCCGGTAAAGGAAGAATTAACAGTCAAGCAGTCCTGCAGATGGGAGGAGTATATAGAAGTGAGAGGAGAGTTACGTGCTAGGTAGAGGAGTCAGCATTTAGTAGTGAAGTGTAGCCAGTCAAAGGCAGGGTGACAGACTAAGTCACATAATGAGAAGTGTTTAAAAGGAAGAAGCGGAAAAGGTATGGCAAGATTCAGAAACTGGATTCAATAGCATAGCTGTGGGTTAGTGTGTAACCCTGAGACAGCTCAAGCGAAGTAGGGCAGAAGAGTAGGCAAATTGTACACTAGAAACCAAAAGCAATAAACTCGAATTAAGTTGCTGTGCATGCAGGGTATAGGCATGTATTCACACTGGCTACTAAACACTAGTCAAAACCTCTGTCCTCAGATTTTATTCACACTTACATCATTAGACACATGGTAAAGTTTTAATACTTGAGGTTAGGAGCATCCCGAATAGGGTCACCATGACATGGTGGGATGGCTTTTACGTTTTTTTGATCAAAATTATGTTAAGCCAATACTTTATATTATTTTCATGCATTATTGGTAATTATTTACTTACTGCATGGTATTTTCTCATTTTGTTTTTGTCTTGCATTTTTTTAAATTGTAAACCAGTCCTGGGAGTCATAGAGTAAATACTGGACTTGCAACGTTGGGGCAAGGCAATCACTGGAGAGACAATGAAGTCAGATTGAAGGACTGGAGTTTTCAGGACAGTCATTCTGTATTGTTGAAATGTCATTTAGATGTGTAGCTCCACCATGTGTAACCAAAATGGCTGTACCTATGTCTAGGACAGATGAAGGTGTGAACACTAAGGACCTGTGCACACAATGGGTGCTCCTTCCATACATTCCAAGTCAGTCCTCTGAGGTGGGGGATGCAGTGCGTGCTGCTCACCGATCTGCACGCTGCTCTCTGCGCTGTTTCCCGCCGACGCCAGACTGCAGTCCTTCGCGCGCTTTTTCATTTTATCCCCATGCTGCTGCACGCCCTTTTCAGGTTCTCCCCGCCCCCTCCTGTCAGCAGGAAGCTATGTCTCCCTAGGGCTTCCCCCAGGCTTCAGGGGAAGGTCCGCCCCCCCTCAGGCTTCCCTGTCAGAACAGATGATACAGCCCTTTCAGTTCTGGACCCGGCACGCAGGTACCCGCGATCCGTTCTATCTCCTTCCAATAATCTTATAAATGTGCCCATGCCGTGTCCTGTGTAATGGCTGTGCCTGACCGTGCAGGAACATGGTCTGATCGTACCACAGCTTCTGGGAAGGTGAGGACGCAAAAGAGCATACAGGCAGGACAGCATGGGATCCTAGATGCTGGTTTCTGTGAGGTAAAACATTGCTTAAAAACAGTCAGTGAAATATTTTCCCTCACAAAAAGAATCAGCTTTGATTCCATGCTGTAATGTCTTTATACTTTTTTACTTCCTCAGGAGCTGTGGTATGATCAGACCATGTTCCTGCATGGTGAGACACCAATGATTATCTGCTTTCTGTCAATGCACAGCGGACACACAAAACTGCCAATCAGTGCTATGGGCGTGGTTATACGAAGCTCAGCATTTGAGCACTGTGAGATGTGCTGCAGAAAAAACAGGGATTGCATCAAAATGAAAGTAAGCAGTCCAGCAAGTTACACATCACTAGAAGCAGGGTCTTGCACCATACATTATGCTTCTCTCATATTATATAGTAAAAACCTAGTGACAGATTTCATTTAAGGGAAAACTCAAAAGCTGTCCATAAACTCGAGATTTAAATAAGTGGTGCCATTCAATAACCTGATGTCTGCCGGACTGTGAGTGGGTTTCTAACATTTCCCATTGGAGGAACAAAGATCCAAAGGGCTACTTTTATCCATTATTAACAGTAGTATTTGTAGCTGCTTAAAAGTGATGTCCGTTTTTTAAAATCTATTTTTGTAATCTGTAACCCAGATTGTCCAATTCCCTTGCAGTACCACCACAAGAGAGAACAAGCAAAATGCAGCTACCGCCTTGGGCGGCAAAGAGCTTTGGGTTTACAGAGAAATTGCAAAGCTGAAAAGAATAATAATCAAGTAAAGACAAAGCCATGTTTTGCTGATTCCCTCTTCTTAGCCTCACTAATTAAATGAATTGAGACCGGCTGACTTATTCCTGCTTATCCCAGCTAGTGGTACGAGTGACCCCCACTTCATTACAAGCACAGCGTTACGCCTGCACAGTGTTAAAGTTAACCTCTGTACCCCCCCTTCCCCATTCTTAATTATGCATTAAGGCTGGCAGTATTATCTCATGTCAAGGAGCCTTTATTACCTTTAATTCCTATTTTATAACTTTTTGTTTGATCTTTCCCAGGATTTAATCTGATAGAATTCAGCAGAATAAATTATCATTCCTCCCTATCATTTGACTGCGGCTTTTAATATATAATTTATCTACTGCTGTATATAATTTATGAGAGATTGATTACTCTTTCATCTCTATATCCTTTTTCTGTGTCAGGGGAGTCTCAATTTTAACACTTTCCATTTTGGATATTAGAGCTGATGTGTGTGGCGAGATCGGCATATTAATAGGTGACTGATGAAAACCTCTTTATGTTACACTAAGCTGACAGGTTTTCCAGCAAATGCCCAGTTTAAATGACAGAGTGAAAAAGTGCAGTAGACGAATGGAAAATCAACGTCATCTACTTATGACTGCCTGTGTACAGCAACCTCTTCCTCCACGTTACACTTGGTGTGCATTAATATCCTAGCTATCCTCTAAATAACATCAAGTTATGTCATCACCAGACATGACCACTCACATTTCACTCAGTTTATGGTAGAGCTGAGTGAATGGATTCACAAAACATAAACTTTCTTACCCAAACCCTAAGTTTTCCAAAAATGAATATGCAACAGAACCTGATTTTTTGGGGATATTCGATTCACATGAATCCAGCAAAATGCACCAAATTTGTTGGAATCTTTGATGTGCCATGATGAGGTTAAAAAACCTTAAAGTATTTTACTGTCCCATTCTAGCTTCAGACATTACCTATCCCGTTACTGTAGCTCCTGACCGTTTCTCCAATCACGTCGGATTGGTCTTCCTTCTTTGAAACTGTCTTTGATCCAAATCTTAAAGCCATTGACTAGGCCTCGTACAGTTATGTTGGATGTGACGACTTTCATTGACATCAATGGCATGTTGCACCCCACATGACTACATGGGATGAAGTACATAATTGAAATGTATAATACTACAAAAGGCCAACTAAGACCTAGTCAGCATGGAAGGATCTTGTCCTTACACTAACCCTAAGACCCATCTGAAGTGAGCAAAGGACTGGGCATGTGAGCAGAAAGCTGAAGAGAGGAATTTATAATATTTTTTTATTTTGTAGCCATTTCCCGACCTTCCATATTTTGTTCTTTGAGGTCTGGAGAGGCATCAGATCATTATAAAAGTGTCTTCAGTGCAGATTCATTTCCAAATTTGATTCCAACCGAATTGAGTCCGCCAGCCAATTCAAGCAAATCTGACCAAAGTTTATTCAAGGGTTTCATTCATCGCTAATCAGTGTTTCTACATGGTGTAATACATGGATGTCTCGAGTCTGATGTATAGGGAGCTACATACACTGCTCAAAAAAATAAAGTAAACAATAAAATACCACATCCTAGATATCACTGAATGAAATATTCCAATTGCAAATCTTTATTGATTACATAGTGGAATGCGTTGAAAACTTTAAAACATAAAAATGATCAATGTAAATCCTAATTAATATGCCATGGAGTTCTTGATTTGAAATGATACTCAAAATCAAAGTGGAAAATCAAATTACAGGCTGATCCAACTTCAGTGGAAATGCCTTAAGACTAGGAAATGCTGCTCAGTAGTGTAAATGGGCTCCATGTGCCTATGTGACCTCTCTACAATGCCTAGGCATGCTCCTGATGAGGCGATGGATGTTCTGCTGAGTGATCTCCTCCCAGACCTGGTTTAAAGCATCAGTCAACTCCTGGACTGTCTATGGTGCAACGTGGCATTGTTGGATGGAACGAGACATAATGTCCCAGATGTGGTCGATTGGATTCAGGTCTGGGGAACGCGCAGACCTGTCCATAGCATCAATGCCTTCATTATGCAGAAATTGCTGACACACTTAAGTCACATGAGGCCTAGACTAGTCATGCATCACAAGGAACCCACTGCCCAGTGCACCTGCATGGGGACTCACAATGGTTCTGAATATCTCATCCTGGTACCTAATGGCGGTCAGGGTACCTCTGGCTAGCACATGGAAAGCTGTGCGGCCATCCAAAGAAATGATGACAAAATGCAAAATTGGCCAAAACAACAGCCAAAATGGATGAGAATAGAGAAATGGTCTGTGGTCTCCCCTGCAGAACTACTCCTTTATAGGAGTTGTCTTGCTAATTCCCTATCATGTCTACCTGTTGTCAGTACCAATTGCACAACAGCAGGAGAAATTGATTCACAATCAGTGTTGCTTCATAATTGGGCAGGTTGATTTAACAGAAGTGTGACTGACTTAGAATTACATTGCATTAACTGTTCCCTTTACTTTTTTGTGTTGTGTAGTTCTTAGTAATAGAGGAGGGGTCACAATCAGAACACTGACAACCACTGTATAACAAGCATTTTTCTTAAGCTGGGGCTATATGACTGTATTTTATCTCATCCAAGAAAATCGTATTATGTTAATAGCACTCTTATCAGAGTGTGTTCAGATTGTGATCCGAAATTCTCATATATAGAGAAGATGGGAAAAAAATATTTCTCCATTTTGTCTATTGTGTCACTCTGTGAAAATCGTGAAGCCCAGTCTTTCTTGCATCATGTCAGGTTTTCTTTGATGCCATTCTCCAAAACGAAGTGGCTTCTTTGCTTTCCTTGTTGACACCAGGCCAACCTCCATAAGTGTTTGCCTTACTGCACATGTAGATGCTCTGACATCTGCCTGCTGCCACTCTTGAGCAAGCTTTGCACTGCTGTTAATGCAATCCCACAGCTGAATCCTCTTTAAGAGATGGTCCTGGTACTTGCTGAATTTTAGTGGGTGCTTTTAAACCTTGTTAACGGCAATTATAACTCGTTGAAGTACTTGATGATACAATTGTCCTTACACTAACACGGGGATGAACAAACCAGGGGAGATGTTAAACCTGTACACCACAGGATAAAATACAGACTAGGCAAATCCCTAATGTGTTCCTGATTTCTCCATGCCTGACTGCAGAGGTTGGCACCATAAAATTACGCAATGGCGCCCCCAACTTAACGTCAACTGACCATGACTGCTGATAATTGCATCCTCAACTACTCAACTATACTCAGAGTGTAACCCAAAAATCAACAGAACATAGTTCACACACAGGGTGAGACACAGGGCTAAAGACAAGTTTACACAGTCATGCATGAAACACGGAAGAAAAAGAATGGAACCCAAAAAGGCCTTCAGTATATGTGAAAATTCCCAAACCCTGAATGTAACAGAATGGAAAATGTGCTGAGAAGGAGAATATGCAAATAAACCGCAGGAAAGCAATAGAGAAAATTTTAGCAAGATAATCCTTCACTGGGGAGCTGCGACGCCAAACATCTATCTAACTTGGAATATAGGCAGCAAAGACTGCATGTGCCAGGAGAGTATCAATAGCCCCTCCTAAGATGTGATAGGAACACCAAAACGAGGAAGTGAAACACCTGCATAGAAGCAACACTCAAAGCAAAGACAACCCCTTATTGACCGCCAATAAGTCTTTTTACTGACCTGAGATATAAGAGAATAGCATCCCCATACAAGTGACAATCCAGCAGCTGTTAGCTGTACACTATAGCTGACATCCTGTTGTATCACAAACGATCAGTGTTGGCATCGTCCATATCTGTTTAACACCTTAGATGCTGCTGTCAATAGTGACTACATCATATAAATGGTTAATAGAGTGTGGGAGCTTCCGCTTTATCCCCATCAGGCTATGCGCACACGATGCAGATCTGCTGCGGATCCGCAGTGGATTTTTCCGCACAGAAGCGCTGCAGATCCACACTGTGATTTACAGTACAATGTAAATCAATGGAAAAAAAAAACTGTGCAGATGGTGCAGAAAAATCAGTGCGGAATTGCTGCGGATTGAAAAGAAGTGCATGTCACTTCTTTTGTGTGGATCTGCAGCGTTTCTGGACCCCTCCATGATAGAAATCCGAAGTGGCAAAAACTGCAGAAAATCCGCATCAATTCCGCGGAAAATCCGCATAAAAACAGCGGCAAATCCGCGGCTGCAGATTCTGCCAGGATGCGGATGCGGATTTTGTGCAGAAAATTCTGCACCACTTTTCCTACATGTGCACATATCCTCAGTGCCCTCAGATCATGATTGTGTGGTCCTGATGTTTGCCAAGGCAATTCAAAGCCAAATAGAGTCTACCGGCTACACTGACCTGTTCAAAAGTCAGCGACATTTAGGTGGTAAAAATACACATTTTTATTCCTGTTACTTTGCATTAATTCCTGAAAAATACCTGAAGGGTTAATAAACTATGTGACAGCAGTTCTCTATATGTGAGGGGGTGCTGTTTTTAAAATGGTATCACTTTTGGGGGATCCCAATATATGGGACCCCGAAATTCACTTCAAACGTGGATAGGTCTCGAAAAAAAATAGATTTTGTAAGTTTCCTAGAAAAAATGAAAAATTACTGCTACATTTTTAAATCTCCTAAAATGCTAACAAAATAAAATAGCATTTTACAAATGGCACTGATGTAAAGCCGACATGTGGGAAATGTTATTTATTTATGTTTTGCTATGGTATGACTATCTCAATTAAAGGGATAATCATTCAGAGTTTGAAAATTGCACATTTTTTAACATTTTTTCTCAAATTTCTGAAATTTTCTATAAATAAGCATAAAACATATCAACCTAAACTCACCATTATCATAAATTATAATATGCCACGAAAAAACAGGATCAAAATCACTGGGATTTGTTGAAGTCTTCCAGAGTTATTACCCTATAAAGTGAAACTGGTCAGATTTCAGAAATTTAACCCTGTCACTAAGGGGTTAAGACAAGAGCATTGCAAGCAGTTGGACAGAGATGACACAGACTGTGGTCCAACAGAGAGGGAAACTGACCCAGAGGTCACCAGGTCAATCCCTGGAGCCAAGCCATGACAATGATGGTTGCTTTAGAGACAATATTACAAGGTCCTAGTCTGTAAAGCTCTTTTGATGTACAGCAGTGATGACTGTATGTGTATCCTTGGAGCTGACCATGATTGGCAGGAGAAAACAATGATTTCAATCACCAGCCATCTTTTAAAGCAACTTGTCTGTTCTTATAATTCAGTGAGAACGACAGATATCAGCTGCCTTGTCCTCATTAAGGCTGGTTTCACATTAGCGTTTTTTAGCGCAGCGCATCGTGCGCGTCCATGCGCCATGCGCTCCTATGTTTAACATGGGGGGGCACGGTCGAGCATTTGCATGCGTTCGTATGCGTTTTTGTGCTCATGCTTTTTTTGTAGAGTGCGCCTAGGCGCGCCGGACGCAACCTGTTGCATTTTTGGTCCGTCCAACCTGTGTCAAAAAAACACATGCTCATGCTTGCGCACGGAATGCGCCAAAAAATCACATTACAGTCTATGGGAACGCAGGCGTGCGCATGGACATGTGCACGCCTGCGTTTAAAATTGTATGCGTTTTAAGAGTTAACGTGGCTAGAAACTGGTTAAATGCATGCGACTAAAAAAGCAAACGCATTCAAAACGCATGATGCGTTTTTTGCATGCATTTCTATTGCGCACGAAGTGCAGCGCTAAAAAACGCTAATGTGAAAGTAGCCTAAGGCTATGTGCCCATGTAGCGTTTTAAACCGGACACTCAAAACCGGACTCCTTCCCAGAAAATGTGCGTTTTTTTCCATTCGATTTTACCGCGATTATGTTTGCGTTATTGCCGCGATTTTCACGTGTGAAATTCAAGAACTTTCCAAGCGATTTGAAGCATCGCTTGGAAAGTGATTGACAGGCTGGTCCCACTTGTCAAACATAGTGTTTGACAAGTGTGACCAGGTTTTTACTATTGAGGCCGCCTATGCGGCCTCAATAGTAAAAGAAAGAATGTTAAAAATGATTAAAAAAAAAATCGGGGTATATTTACCTTCCGACGTCCCGCGCAGCCTCAGCGACGCTCCCGTTCCCAGCGATGCCTTGCGAGACCTGTGATGACGTTGGTCTCGCGTTGCTATAGCGATCTCACGAGACCACTAGAGTAACGCGAGACTACGCCATCACAGGTCCTTGCTGCAAGGCATTACTGGGAACGCTGAGGCCCGGGAAGGCTGCGCGTGACGCCGGAAGGTAAATATACCCCGATTTTTTTTTTTTTTTTTTTTTTTTCTTTTTTACAGGGGTATGGTACCCAGGGCCTGGAGGACAGTCTCCTCTCCTCCACACCGTGGGTACCATCCGCACATGAGACGCTTAACTTTGTGCATGGTGGGCATAGCCACATGCGGGAAGTAAGCGATTCTCATGCATTCCTATGGGTGTGGAATCGCGGCAATTCTTTGCGAGTTTTTAAATGTTTTCACAGCGTTTTCATGCCGAAAATCGCGGTAAAAACGCTTAAAAATCGCATCGTGGGCACACAGCCTAACACTTTCTCCTTAGCTAACAAGACCATTGAAATTATGTAAGCAGGTTATTTCCTGGCAAGGCTGAATTTCAGGTGAAATGTTTTATTTGCTTTTTTGTCATTAGGTTAATTTTTATGGCAAGGCATGACTTTTGGCATTTTTTGCAATTAATTTTATCACTTTTCATAACATTCTGCAGTTAATAAAAACTACTACTATAAAAACTGAAGGAGGAAAGTTAATGAAAACCAAAATTTGTGCCAGTCTCCGCAAAAATTGCCCCGAAAGACAGACTAGGGGCATTTACTTGTGACTTTTTTAAGTATTGCATCTCAGCTCAGTTGAAGAGAATGAGTATGATTTGCAATACCATACACAACCAGTGGACAGTTCTGGCACTGTGTGGAGAAAAAAGAAGCCATGTTTTAATACTCTTATAAAACGTCTTTTCAATAGTGATTATTAGCATACTTTATCACTGCATTGCATAATTTTGTTTATATTCTCTGCTTGTTCCTTCTCTGAATTTATGATTTGCTTCAAGAAAACTGTAGCCTCTCCCTAAATGATTTTATAATAATTTTAAAAGTAAATTCTCCTAGAAAACAGTGCATGTCATATTATTGTTATTATTATTATTATTATTATTATTATATGCTAAGAGCTGAGCCAAGCTGAAAGGGCATATCTGTCAACATAATGCTGACTGGTTCCAGTGGTAACTAACTCAATTTTAAATGCACCTCTGAGGTATATTACAAAATGTCATTGCTGGTTCTGCAAATGATAAATAATGTAATGAATGTACACATTTACTCCACCAGCAGAATAGAGAGTGCAGCTCTGGAGTATAATACAGGAAGTAACTCAGGATCAGTACAGGATAAGTAATGTAATGTATGTACACAGTGACTCCACCAGCAGAATAGTGAGTGCAGCTCTGGAGTATAATACAGGATGTAACTCAGGATCAGTACAGGATAAGTAATGTAATGTATGTACACAATGACTCCACCAGCAGAATAGTGAGTGCAGCTCTGGAGTATAATACAGGATGTAACTCAGGATCAGTACAGGATAAGTAATGTAATGTATGTACACAGTGACTGCACCAGCAGAATAGTGAGTGCAACTCTGGAGTATAATACAGGAGGTAACTCAGGATCAGTACAGAATAAGTAATGTAATGTATGTACACAGTGACTGCACCAGCAGAATAGTGAGTGTAGCTCTGGAGTATAATACAGGATGTAACTCAGGATCAGTACAGGATAAGTAATGTAATGTATGTACTTAGTGACTCCACCAGAATAGTGAGTGCAGCTCTGGAGTATGCTGTATCCTGGGGTTTAATTTAAAATAAGTAATGTATTGCGAAACTTCCCGGTCATAGAACGTAATGGCGTATACCCGCACATGCACAATAATGATTTTATGCTTTTCCCACGGTTGAGCAAAGCATACTTTGCACGCACGGGAAGACATTTGAATGCACGCGCATGCTAAATGTACGTGAATGCAGGAATTACACCAAATAAATGTGTAGAGCAAACCAGGAGGGGGAGAGAGGAACAATAAGCCCCGCCCATCGGACCGGACCAAAGAGATTTACATACACCGCGGGAGGAATATAAAAGGTATTTATTGATCAAAGGTGGGGAGTCAAGGGGTATGAAAAGTACTGGTATAATGCATAGTTGACACCAAGTACAATATTTTATACTTGATATGCGAAAAAAGTGATGACAGATTCCCTTTAAATTGTCTGATATAGTCACGTCCTTCAAGTGAATGAATGGGTTAAATATGGTTCCTTTTGAAGCAATGTGATTTATAATCACACGGTGGATGTGGGTGAAAACACTTGTGGAAGTGTACCTCTGATGTTCTCACTATGCAATTAAACAACAATACAGATGAAAGCAACAGATAAGTTATCATTATCCAGCCAGAAGGAGAAGAAATCTCCATACATTTCTCATTCATTACAGATTTCTGAACATTTTGTTAACCTGTGTTCTCAGAAAATTTACATTGTTAAGTTAACAAGGTTCCTGTTCTCCAGAACATCGCTTTTGAGGTCTGTCTCTGTCTCAGAGCACTTTATTTTGTAAGAACATTATTTATATCTCAGCCATAATATTAAAACCACCACTCTCTTATTGTATATGTTACTCATTATGCCGAAAAAAAAACAGTTGCTGCCATTCAAGACTCCTGAAGGTGTCCTGTGGAATCTTCCTTTAAAATATTAGAAGCAGATCCTTTAAGCCCAATAAGTTGTGAAGTGATGCCACCATGGACTGAACTTTTTTTTCTGCATATTTCACAGATGCTTGATAATATTGAGAGCAAAGGAATTTGCAGCCAAAGACAATTGCCATTAGGAAATACCACTGCCACGCAGGGGTGTTTTTGTACTGTACAACATTTAGGCAGGTGGTGTTTTCTTGTATGTGTCACAGCCACATGAATGTCAGAACTCAAGGTTTCCCAGCAGAACATTTTCTCAGTTGGTTTGCCTTCTTTCCAAAGTACATCCAGGTGCCCTCTTTTCCCCAGTTAGTTGACAATCATCACTCAATTGACCAAATAATATAAAAGAAAAATCCTGGAAAACAAGAGAAGTCCCAGAAGATTGGAGAAGGGCAAATGTTGACCCCATCTTCAAAAAAGGAAAGAAGACAGAGCCAGGAAATTACAGGCCAGTGAGCCTTTCTTCTATACCAGGAAAGATCTTTGAACAAATTATTAAACAGCATGTATGTAAGTACTTGGATAAGAATACACTAGTTAACTAGAGCCAGCATGGGTTTATAGCAAACAAGTCTTGCCAGACTCATCTAATTTCCTTCTATGATGGAATCACTGACTGGGTGGATCAGGGAAGATATAGTGTATTTTGAATTCAGCAAAACATTTGGTAAAGTATCTCATACTATCATTATTGAAAAAATGACCAAGTATGGGATTGACAAGGCTACAGTTCAGTGGATTCGTAACTGGTTCAGTGATCACATTCAAAGAATGGTAATAAATGGTTGCATATCCAATTGTAAGAGTGTTTTAAATGTAGTACCACAAGGCTCTGTCCTGGCCCCAGTGTAGTTCAGCAATTTTTATAAATGATCTAGATAAGGGAACTGGAGGTAAACTAATTAAATATGCAGACAATGCAGAGATAGGTTGGACAGGTAACACTAGAGAAGACAGAGAAAAGATTCAGAAGGGTCTAGATAAGCTTGAACAATGGGCAGCGGCTAGAGTTGAGCGAAACGGGTCGAAAAAATTCAAAAGTCGCCGACTTTTGGCAAAGTCGGGTTTCATGAAACGAAACCCGACCCTAGGATGAGGTCGGCCACGAGGTCGGCGACTTACATGCCAAAGTCGCGTTTCAAAAGTTTGTTTTGCGCTCTTTTTCAGCCAATCAGGATCCACGGACACTGTGGGCAACGTGATGACATAGGCACGGGTCACCACCATCTTTCAGAAGGGCATGCAAGTGATTGGCTTGCTTTGGTGGGCGTCACAGGGGGTATAAAAGGGCGTGCACGCCGACCGCCATCTTACTTCTGCCGATCTTAGTATAGGGAGAGGTTGCTGCTGATTCTGTAGGGAGAGCGTTAGGCAGGGAAGAAGACAAAAAAACTGCTTCTGCTGCTAGCGATTTGGCCTGCACAACACACCAGTCACTGTGTGTGCAGTGCAAGGGGAGGCTATATAGTGGTGTATCAGTGGTGTTGGTTGTTGGGCTGCCTTCTAAGGCTTCCTGACATTCCTGCATTGCTGTTTACCCACTGCTCCGCAAACTGCTTTTTTAAAAGCAATCCCAATTTTTTTTTTTTGTCCTGCTGAGAAGAAAAAAACACTGCTTCTGCTGCTAGCAATTTGGCCTGCACAACACACCAGTCACTGTGTGTGCAGTGCAAGGGGAGGCTATATAGTGGTGTATCAGTGGTGTTGGTTGTTGGGCTGCCTTCTAAGGCTTCCTGACATTCCTGCATTGCTGTTTACCCACTGCTCCGCAAACTGCTTTTTTAAAAGCAATCCAATCTCCCTTATCCTCTAGTCACTTTTGTCACAGCTGTGCCATCGAGCCTGGCTGTCACATAGCGCTCAGATATTCATTGGGCCTCACACAATCCAAAAGTGTCCAGTGTCCAAAAGTGTGTGCAGAGATTCAAAATTTCCCTTATCCTCTAGTCACTTTTGTCACAGCTGTGCCATCGAGCCTGTCACATAGCGCTCAGATATCAGTGGGCCTCACACAATCCAAAAGTGTCCACTGTCCACAAGTGTGTGCAGAAATTCAAAATCTCCCTTATCCTCTAGTCACTTTTGTCACAGCTGTGCCATCGAGCCTGTCACATAGCGCTCAGATATTCATTGGGCCTCACACAATCCAAAAGTGTCCAGTGTCCAAAAGTGTGTGCAGAGATTCAAAATCTCCCTTATCCTCTAGTCACTTTTGTCACAGCTGTGCCATCGAGCCTGTCACATAGCGCTCAGATATCAGTGGGCCTCACACAATCCAAAAGTGTCCACTGTCCACAAGTGTGTGCAGAAATTCAAAATCTCCCTTATCCTCTAGTCACTTTTGTCACAGCTGTGCCATCGAGCCTGTCACATAGCGCTCAGATATTCATTGGGCCTCACACAATCCAAAAGTGTCCAGTGTCCAAAAGTGTGTGCAGAGATTCAAAATCTCCCTTATCCTCTAGTCACTTTTGTCACAGCTGTGCCATCAAGCCTGTCACATAGCGCTCAGATATCAGTGGGCCTCACACAATCCAAAAGTGTCCAGTGTCCAAAAGTGTGTGCAGAAATTCAAAATCTCCCTTATCCTCTAGTCACTTTTGTCACAGCTGTGCCATCGAGCCTGTCACATAGCGCTCAGATATCAGTGGGCCTCACACAATCCAAAAGTGTCCAGTGTCCAAAAGTGTGTGCAGAGATTCAAAATCTCCCTTATCCTCTAGTCACTTTTGTCACAGCTGTGCCATCGAGCCTGTCACATAGCGCTCAGATATTCATTGAGCCTCACACAATCCAAAAGTGTCCAGTGTCCAAAAGTGTGTGCAGAGATTCAAAATCTACCTTATCCTCTAGTCACTTTTGTCACAGCTGTGCCATCGAGCCTGTCACATAGCGCTCAGATAGCAGTGGGCCTCACACAATCCAAAAGTGTCCAGTGTCCAAAAGTGTGTGCAGAGATTCAAAATCTCCCTTATCCTCTAGTCACTTTTGTCACAGCTGTGCCATCGAGCCTGTCCCATAGCGCTCAGATATCAGTGGGCCTCACACAATCCAAAAGTGTCCACTGTCCACAAGTGTGTGCAGAAATTCAAAATCTCCCTTATCCTCTAGTCACTTTTGTCACAGCTGTGCCATCGAGCCTGTCACATAGCGCTCAGATATCAGTGGGCCTCACACAATCCAAAAGTGTCCACTGCCAACAAGTGTGTGCAGAAATTCAAAATCTCCCTTATCCTCTAGTCACTTTTGTCACAGCTGTGCCATCGAGCCTGTCACATAGCGCTCAGATATCAGTGGGCCTCACACAATCCAAAAGTGTCCACTGTCCACAAGTGTGTGCAGAAATTCAAAATCTCCCTTATCCTCTTGTCACTTTTGTCACAGCTGTGCCATCGAGCCTGTCACATAGCGCTCAGATATCAGTGGGCCTCACACAATCCAAAAGTGTCCACTCTCCACAAGTGTGTGCAGAAATTCAAAATCTCCCTTATCCTCTAGTCACTTTTGTCACAGCTGTGCCATCGAGCCTGTCACATAGCGCTCAGATATTCATTGGGCCTCACACAATCCAAAAGTGTCCAGTGTCCAAAAGTGTGTGCAGAGATTCAAAATCTCCCTTATCCTCTAGTCACTTTTGTCACAGCTGTGCCATCGAGCCTGTCACATAGCGCTCAGATATCAGTGGGCCTCACACAATCCGAAAGTGTCCAATGTCCAAAAGTGTGTGCAGAGATTCAAAATCTCCCTTATCCTCTAGTCACTTTTGTCACAGCTGTGCCATCGAGCCTGTCACATAGCGCTCAGATATTCATTGGGCCTCACACAATCCAAAAGTGTCCAGTGTCCAAAAGTGTGTGCAGAGATTCAAAATCTCCCTTATCCTCTAGTCACTTTTGTCACAGCTGTGCCATCGAGCCTGTCACATAGCGCTCAGATATCAGTGGGCCTCACACAATCCAAAAGTGTCCAGTGTCCAAAAGTGTGTGCAGAGATTCAAAATCTCCCTTATCCTCTAGTCACTTTTGTCACAGCTGTGCCATCGAGCCTGTCACATAGCGCTCAGATATTCATTGGGCCTCACACAATCCAAAAGTGTCCAGTGTCCAAAAGTGTGTGCAGAGATTCAAAATCTCCCTTATCCTCTAGTCACTTTTGTCACAGCTGTGCCATCGAGCCTGTCACATAGCGCTCAGATATCAGTGGGCCTCACACAATCCAAAAGTGTCCAGTGTCCAAAAGTGTGTGCAGAAATTCAAAATCTCCCCTGTCCTATAGACACCTTGGACCTTGTTTTACATTACTATATAGTTTGTTGGATTTTGTCTACATTTATACCAAAAATGAGGAAGGCTGGTGGAAGAGGCCGTGGAATTGGGCAGGGGTTGGCAGCTGGTAATGATGGTGTTGGTGGTGGATCTGATGGTAGTGGCAAGAGCAAAATAGGACCGAATGCAGGAGGTGCTGACCCTGCGTCATCATCTGGCTACATAAGGCCTCGAACGCTTAGTTTTCTAGGAGTTGGCAAACCGCTTTTAAAGCCAGAGCATCAGGAAAAAGTTTTGTCTTACATTGCTGACTCAGCCTCCAGCTCTATCACCTCCTCTTCTTCAGTTGTAAAAAGTAAAAGCACTGAGTCGTCATTGGAGGATCATGTTCATGAACCACACCTTTCCTTGTGTCCTTCACCCCAACCAAGATTGAAGGATGACGCAGGCCATACTACTGATTACTCCATGGAGCTGTTTTCACATACCATGCCTGGATTATCAAGTGAAATGGTGAATTAGCCAGACCAAGATGAATCTGACATGGAGTGCACTGATGCACAGCTGCTGATGGATGATTCTGCTGGTACATTCACTCAGAGCACTACATTGTCCTCGCAGTTTACAGAGCCAGATTCTGACCCTGATGAGACTCAGGTGCCCCTTCCCGCACACTATACCACCATACACGGTGACACAGAGGAAGGTGCACATGACATAGAAGAGGAGGTGATGGATGACCCAGATTGGCATCCATTGGGGGAAGAGGGTGCTGCTTCCAATAGCTCAGATGAGGAGCATCCAAAGCAGACATCGACATCGCAACCGCTGTTATCTGGCAGGCCCGGAGCACTCCAAAGACAGGTTCCAAACATCAAAAGAGTTGCTGGACAGCTTGTCCAGAGGGTCAAAAGATCACAGCGTGCTAGGCCGCAAAATGTCTGCCAAAGTAGGAAGAGTGCAGTGTGGCACTTTTTTGAACAAAATCCTCATGATCAGGCCAAGGTTATCTGTAAGAAGTGCGCAAAGACCTTTAGCCGAGGGAAAAATCTGAAAAATTTGAATACCAGTTGCATGCTTAGACATTTAACCAGCATGCACTTGCAAGTGTGGACACAACACCAAACTTCAAGTGCCACATGTGCAACTGATCACAACGAAGGTAGTCAGCAACGCTACATTGTTTCCCCCACTGTAAGCCCACCGGTTAGCACAGCAGCAAATGTTGAGGTGTCGTTGCAAGACCACAGCAGTCAGGGAATCCCACTGTTATATCAACAAAAGACTGATTCTAGGCCATCAGAAAGAACACCAACTCCATCACCATCATCAACCCTCTCTCAGTCCGCCCTGTCCACCGCTACTTCCACCATATGCAGCTCTCAAGTCCAGCTCACCCTCCCAGACACTATGAGTAGGTCAAGAAAGTACTCAGTCTCTCATCCACGTACACTGGGTTTGAACGCCCACATTGCCAAACTAATCTCGTTTGAGATGATGCCCTTTCGGTTGGTGGAAAGCACAGCTTTCCGCGAACTCATGGCCTATGCAGTACCACGCTATGACCTACCCAGTCGCCACTTCTTCTCTTGCAAAGCCATCCCAGCCCTCCACCATCATGTGAAAGACCGCATTGTCCATGCACTCAAGCAGTCAGTGAGCGGAAAGGTGCACCTCACAACTGATGCATGGTCCAGTCGGCATGGCCAGGGCAGTTACGTGTCCATCACTGCGCACTGGGTTAATGTGGTGGATGCAGGGTCCACAGGGGACAGCGGTGGTGGGACAGTGCTGCCTAGCCCACGGTATAGGAAACAGTTGGCTGTAGGCGTTCGACCCTCCTCCTCCTGCTCCAGAAGCGAAAGCTCGTCCACAGAGCGCAGTCGTACGAGCACTCCATCTGCAGCTGCGACTGTTGCACACGATGTGTCCCCCTATCGAGCAGCTAGTGGAAAGCGTCAGCAGGCTGTGTTGCAGATGATGTGTTTGGGCAACAGACACACCGCCGAGGTGCTGGCCGAGTACTTGAAGTGACAAACTGAGTCATGGCTGGGCAGTGTACATCTTGAGGCAGGCAAGGAAGTTAGTGATAACGGCCGTAATTTTGTGGCAGCCATAGCCCTTTCAAAACTCAGCCACATACCTTGCTTGGCTCACACCTTGAACCTGGTGGTGCAGTGCTTCCTCAAAAATTATCCGGAGTTAACAGCCCTGCTCCAGAAGGTGCGAAGACTGTGCGCGCACATCCGCCGGTCGCCTGTACACTCCGTTCGCATGCAGAAGCTGCAGCGATTGCTCCACCTTCCCAACCACCGCCTCATTATCGACATTGCAACAAGGTGGAACTCCACCCTGCACATGGTGGAGCGGCTGTGCGAGCAGAGGCAGGCCATAATGCATTTGTGGGAGGATACACGGCCAGGCACTTTGAGAGCAGACATGGAGTTGACCGGTGTGCAGTGGTCGAAGCTGAAAGACCTCTGTAAAGTCCTTCAGTGTTTTGAGGAATGCACACGGCTGGTAAGCGCAGACGACGCCATCCTAAGCATGAGCATCCCACTTATGCGTCTGCTCATGCAAACTTTGACGCACCTTAAGGAGCAGGCGTCTGCAGCCAATGTTGATGAGGAGGAAGAGGAGGAGGGAATCCTTGATGACATTCAGCCATTGTCTGCTCAGGGACCTCTCCTGGACGAGGTGGAGGAAGAAGAAGAGGAGGAGGAGGATGATGGGGATGATTACTTAGGGGAGGAGGATGCATCTCGTGGGGCAAGTGAAAATGTTGGCGTGGCAAGGTCTGGTACAGGGTTTGTGCGTGACTGGAGGGATGTGGATTTGCCAGAAAGTGCTCCTCCAACCAGCACTCGCAGTGCATCATTGACACCGGGAACATTGGCCCACATGTCAGATTATGCCTTTCAGATCCTAAAAAGGGACCCCCGCATTGCCAAAATGATGAACGATGACGACTACTGGTTGGCCAGCATCCTGGATCCACGCTATAAAGGCAAATTACAAAACATCATGCCACAGAAGAACCTTGATCTAATATTGGCTAATAAACAAGCAACTCTGGTAAATCGGTTGCTTGAGGCATTCCCAGCACAAAGCAGCGGCGATGGTTCTCACACGAGCCGTACGGGCCGGGGGCAGCTTGGCAGAGGTGTTCGTGGTGCACACAGCAGAAGTGGTGTTGGAGACAGGGGTTTCATGACAATGTTGTGGAATGATTTTTCAAATACCGCTCACACAACTGGTAATACTGCATCGATGGAAAGTGACAGGAGACAGCAGTTGTCAACTATGGTTACAAACTACTTTTCCTCCCATATCGATGTTCTCCCACACAGGTCATTCCCCTTTGACTATTGAGCCGCTAAACTGGACACCTGGCCTGAATTGGCACAATATGCCTTACAGGAGCTCGCTTGCACAGCTGCAAGTGTGCTATCGGAAAGAGTCTTCAGTGCAGCTGGATCAATCCTGACAGAAAAAAGGACCCGTCTGTCAACCCAAAATGTGGATGATCTAACCTTCATTAAAATGAACCACGCATGGGTTTCCAAGGATTTTGTCCCACCTTCCCCTGATGACACATAGGGTGACAGAAAAATGGCTTGCTTTGGTCCACCTCTTCCTGGTACTTCACCTATTTCGCCTTTTGCATCAGCTGAATGTCCAACATCAACATATGCCACTTTCTAAAACTCCCTAACTGTGCTGCCTCCCCCCCCATGGCCGGGGTCACCACCTACCGCACGACACGTGCGAGTGCCGTTGCCCTGGACACGTGGGTAGGCCGACTCTTGGGCGCGGGCACTGGCACAGGGTCCCTCATAGTGCAATCAATTGTCTCTGACGGTGGTGGTGCACACCCGCCGTCAGACACACCGCTGTACTATGAGGGGCCCAGTGCCAGTACCGACGCCCACGAGTGGGCCCTCCTTGCTTGGGCAGGGCCCCAGCATTTGCAATCTTTACCTCTCCCTGCTCCTCCGCTGTGTAATCTGGGCCGTCAAATCCATACTGTGCCTGACACCGTCTGAGCCTGCCTCCTGAGACATATATTTTGAATGTGTACGCTATCCATACATGTTATCCAGGGATACGGTACCCTTTCTAACCTTTGTGCAATCACGTGCAATCCATACTGGGCCTAACACCGTCTGAGCCTGCCTCATGCTGTATAGACATATATTTTGAATGTGTACGCTATCCATACATGTTATCCAGGGATACGGTACCCTTTCTAACCTTTGTGCAATCACGTGCAATCCATACTGGGCCTAACACCGTCTGAGCCTGCCTCCTGAGACATATATTTTGAATGTGTACGCTATCCATACATGTTATCCAGGGATACGGTACCCTTTCTAACCTTTGTGCAATCACGTGCAATCCATACTGGGCCTAACACCGTCTGAGCCTGCCTCATGCTGTATAGACATATATTTTGAATGTGTACGCTATCCATACAGGTTATCCAGGGATACGGTACCCTTTCTAACCTTTGTGCTATCACGTGCAATCCATACTGGGCCTAACACCGTCTGAGCCTGCCTCCTGAGACATATATTTTGAATGTGTACGCTATCCATACATGTTATCCAGGGATACGGTACCCTTTCTAACCTTTGTGCAATCACGTGCAATCCATACTGGGCCTAACACCGTCTGAGCCTGCCTCCTGAGACATATATTTTGAATGTGTACGCTATCCATACATGTTATCCAGGGATACGGTACCCTTTCTAACCTTTGTGCAATCACGTGCAATCCATACTGGGCCTAACACCGTCTGAGCCTGCCTCCTGAGACATATATTTTGAATGTGTACGCTATCCATACATGTTATCCAGGGATACGGTACCCTTTCTAACCTTTGTGCAATCACGTGCAATCCATACTGGGCCTAACACCGTCTGAGCCTGCCTCATGCTGTATAGACATATATTTTGAATGTGTACGCTATCCATACATGTTATCCAGGGATACGGTACCCTTTCTAACCTTTGTGCAATCACGTGCAATCCATACTGGGCCTAACACCGTCTGAGCCTGCCTCCTGAGACATATACATTGAATGTGTACGCTTTCCATACATGTTATCCAGGGATACGGTACCCTTTCTAACCTTTGTGCAATCACGTGCAATCCATACTGGGCCTAACACCGTCTGAGCCTGCCTCCTGAGACATATATTTTGAATGTGTACGCTATCCATACATGTTATCCAGGGATACGGTACCCTTTCTAACCTTTGTGCAATCACATGCAATCCATACTGGGCCTAACACCGTCTGAGCCTGCCTCCTGAGACATATATTTTGAATGTGTATGCTATCCATACATGTTATCCAGGGATACGGTACCCTTTCTAACCTTTGTGCAATCACGTGCAATCCATACTGGGCCTAACACCGTCTGAGCCTGCCTCATGCTGTATAGACATATATTTTGAATGTGTACGCTATCCATACAGGTTATCCAGGGATACGGTACCCTTTCTAACCTTTGTGCAATCACGTGCAATCCATACTGGGCCTAACACCGTCTGAGCCTGCGTCCTGAGACATATATTTTGAATGTGTACGCTATCCATACATGTTATCCAGGGATACGGTACCCTTTCTAACCTTTGTGCAATCACGTGCAATCCATACTGGGCCTAACACCGTCTGAGCCTGCCTCCTGAGACATATATTTTGAATGTGTACGCTATCCATACATGTTATCCAGGGATACGGTACCCTTTCTAACCTTTGTGCAATCACGTGCAATCCATACTGGGCCTAACACCGTCTGAGCCTGCCTCCTGAGACATATATTTTGAATGTGTACGCTATCCATACATGTTATCCAGGGATACGGTACCCTTTCTAACCTTTGTGCAATCATGTGCAATTCATACTGGGCCTAACACCATCTGAGCCTGCCTCATGCTGTATAGACATATATTTTGAATGTGTACGCTATCCATACATGTTATCCAGGGATACGGTACCCTTTCTAACCTTTGTGCAATCACGTGCAATCCATACTGGGCCTAACACCGTCTGAGCCTGCCTCCTGAGACATATACATTGAATGTGTACGCTTTCCATACATGTTATCCAGGGATACGGTACCCTTTCTAACCTTTGTGCAATCACGTGCAATCCATACTGGGCCTAACACCGTCTGAGCCTGCCTCCTGAGACATATATTTTGAATGTGTACGCTATCCATACATGTTATCCAGGGATACGGTACCCTTTCTAACCTTTGTGCAATCACGTGCAATCCATACTGGGCCTAACACCATCTGAGCCTGCCTCCTGAGACATATATTTTGAATGTGTACGCTATCCATACATGTTATCCGGGGATACGGTACCCTTTCTAACCTTTGTGCAATCACGTGCAATCCATACTGGGCCTAACACCGTCTGAGCCTGCCTCATGCTGTATAGACATATATTTTGAATGTGTACGCTATCCATACATGTTATCCAGGGATATGGTACCCTTTCTAACCTTTGTGCAATCACGTGCAATCCATACTGGGCCTAACACCGTCTGAGCCTGCCTCCTGAGACATATACATTGAATGTGTACGCTTTCCATACATGTTATCCAGGGATACGGTACCCTTTCTAACCTTTGTGCAATCACGTGCAATCCATACTGGGCCTAACACCGTCTGAGCCTGCCTCCTGAGACATATATTTTGAATGTGTACGCTATCCATACATGTTATCCGGGGATACGGTACCCTTTCTCACCTTTGTGCAATCACGTGCAATCCATACTGGGCCTAACACCATCTGAGCCTGCCTCCTGAGACATATATTTTGAATGTGTACGCTATCCATACATGTTATCCGGGGATACGGTACCCTTTCTAACCTTTGTGCAATCACGTGCAATCCATACTGGGCCTAACACCGTCTGAGCCTGCCTCATGCTGTATAGACATATATTTTGAATGTGTACGCTATCCATACATGTTATCCAGGGATATGGTACCCTTTCTAACCTTTGTGCAATCACGTGCAATCCATACTGGGCCTAACACCGTCTGAGCCTGCCTCCTGAGACATATATTTTGAATGTGTACGCTATCCATACATGTTATCCAGGGATACGGTACCCTTTCTAACCTTTGTGCAATCACGTGCAATCCATACTGGGCCTAACACCGTCTGAGCCTGCCTCCTGAGACATATATTTTGAATGTGTACGCTATCCATACATGTTATCTGGGGATACGGTACCCTTTCTCACCTTTGTGCAATCACGTGTAATCCATACTGGGCGTGAGAACGGCTGGCGAGCTGTTAAGCAAGCTACAGCACCTGTCCAGACAAGTACAGGGATTCCCTAGCGAGGAGACTTATTTGATTGTTTTCAATGTTGGGACAGCAATTTTTGGGGAGCACTATACTCTGGAGAATGATAGATGGGGTCCACCATACACTGGAACATTCCAAAGGTGGACATCAGACACTGGAGCAGCATTTACAGGGCCCATTATACACTAGAGCATTAGAAATGGGGCCCATTATGTTTGGAGCATTATTTGGGCCCATAAGACAGTGGAGCTTCATCCATGGGTACCAACATATACTGTAGCATTATGTGGAGCTCATCATATACTGTTTCAAACATTATATGGGACCAATGATTCTGTATGGAGAAATAGATGGGCCTCGTCATGAGATGTAAAAAGTGAGGTATTTTTCATTGTACTATACCGCTATTTCTCTGCCGTATCGGAGCATGATGAGTTGTGGTATGTGTTAAAGGGGCGCTCTTTCGCCCAGGGCACATGAAAACCTGCAGCCAGCCCTCCCCCCCCACAACTTTAGCTAAATAACCCCCATTTTTCAGTGCGTAACTTGTATTATGAAGTTAATTAAGGTTGACAAGCTTAAGAAAGAAGAATTGATGCTTTTGGCATTCAAATGGGCACTGTAGGTGTGTTTCCTGTCCTCCTCTCACTGCCGACTTTTATTCCCCATTGACTTACATTGGGTTTCGTGTTTCGGGACGACCCCGACTTTTCCCTATAATCGGACGATCTTGCTCGACCCGACTTTTGGAAAAGTCGGGTTTCACGAAACGAAACGCGACCCTAAAAAACCAAAAGTCGCTCAACTCTAGCAGCGGCTAATAGCATCATATGTAACAGGGAGAAGCGCAGAGAAATGCAGGATTCTACATATGGGCAAGAAAAACAAAAATTACATCTATAGAATGGGTGGACTAGAACTAAGCAACAGCACATGTGAAAAGGACTTTGGTATACTAATAGATCACAGACTGCACATGAGCCAACAGTGTGATGAAGCAACAAAAAAGACAAATCCAGTTCTAGGATATATTAAGAGAAGCATAGAGTCTAGATCACGTGAAGTAATTATCTCCCTCTACTCCTCCTTAGTCAGGCCGCATCTGGAATACTGTGTCCAGTTTTGTGTATCACATTTTAAAAAAGACATTGAAAAACTGGAGCAAGTTTAGAGAAGAACTACCATGACTGCAAAGTATGTCCTACGAGGAACAGTTAAAGGATCTGGGAATGTTTAGTTGCAAAAAAGAAGGCTGAGAGGAGACTTAATAGCTGTCTACAAATATCTTAAGGGCTGTCACAGTGTAGAGGGATCATCATTATTCTCGTTTGCACATGGAAACACGAGAAGCAATGGGATGAAACTGAAAGACAGAAGATACAGATTAGATATTAGTAAAATCTTTTTGACAGTGAGAGTGGAACAGGCTAATATGAGAGGTGGTGAGTTCTCCTTTAGGGGAAGACTTCAAACAGAGGCTGGACAGACATTTGTCTGAGATGGTTTAGTGAATCCTGCATTGAGCAGGGGGTTGGACATGATGACTGTGGAGGTCCCTTCCAACTCTAACATTCTGTGATTCTATGATAATGTCATATGTGCTTGTAGCTGAAAGGTGGGGCCCTGGATTTGGTTACTGGTGGGCCCTTGGCTGCCCAGTCCAACACTGCGTGTGTCCTCACATCATGCTTGGGTGCGTGACTGCAAGTATGTGATTTAGGCTGCTTTCACATGAGCATCTGTTTGCGCAGCGTTTCATCCGCAGCAATCCATCTGCGTCTTTTTTCCCTATCTTTAACATGGTGTACGCAGGGGCATGCGTTTGCATCAGTTCACATGCGTCAGCGTACGCATGCATTGATTTTCAGTGTGCGGCGGGGTCCGGCGAACGCAACATGTTGGATTTTTGGGAGCGGCAAAAATCCGTCAAATAAACGCATTACTGTCTATGGGAACGCATGTGTACGCAAGGACAATGCTACGCACATGCATTCACACTCGGCCAAGAAAAGCGAGGTCCAAAAAAAATCTTGGCATCAGGACCAAAACCAGGAGCCAAAAACGCGTGTCAGGGTACCGCCACCACTTAAGGTAATGTAGAAAAGCCTCCTCTTCATAATTATTTTCTTACTTTTTGGTCACCTTGATTTATTATACATTTTTAGGCTGTCAGCTCTTTGGATTTCCCCTGTTTACCTTTGCTTATTTGACCTACACTTCTCTTGGACATTAGGGTGTTTCCTTGAGCCTCCATTATTACATATATCTTGGGACCTATCTTGACACCATATCATATGGGGAGATGTTTCTTTCTTATGTTTAGACATTTTTTCTGATTGATGTAAGCCTATTATATGTATTTCAGTGAGGTTTTTTTCCCCCATAAATCACTTCATAGAATCATAGAATCATAGAATCGTAGAGTTGGAAGGGACCTCCTGGGCCATCTGGTCCAACCCCCTGCTCAAAGCAGGATTCGCTAAATCATCCCAGTCAGATGTCTGTCCAGCCTCTGTTTGAAGACTTCCATTGAAGGAGAACTCACCACTTCTCGTGGCAGCCTGTTCCACTCATTGATCACTCTAACTGTCAAAAAGTTTTTTCTAATATCTAATCTGTGTCTCCTCCCATTCAGTTTCATCCCATTGCTTCTAGTCTTTCCTTGTGCAAATGAGAATAAAGTTGATCCTTCTACAATGTGACAGCCCTTTAGATATTTGTAGACAGCTATTAAGTCTCCTCTCAGTCTTCTCTTTTGCAAACTAAACATTCCCAAATCCTGCAACCTTTCCTCATAAGACAGGGTTTGCAGACCGGTCACCATTCTGGTCGCTCTTTTCTGAACTTGCTCCAGTTTGTTGATGTCTTTTTTAAAATGTGGTGCCCAAAACTGGACACAATATTCCAGATGAGGTCTGACCAAAGAGGAGTAGAGGGAAATAATGACTTCACGTGATCTAGACTGTATGCTTCTGTTAATACATCCTAGAATTGCATTTGCCTTTTTTGCTGCTGCATCACACTGTTGACTCATATTCAGTCTGTGATCTATTAGTATACCCAAGTCTTTTTCACATGTGCTGTCACTTAGCCCTATTCCTCCCATTCTATATATGCTTTTTCCATTTTTATTGCCCAGATGTAGTACTTTGCATTTCTCCCTGTTAAAAACCATTCTGTTAGTTGCTGCCCACTTCTCCAGTTTATTTAAATCTTTTTGAATCCTCTCTCTCTCTTCTCTAGTATTAGCTATCCCTCCTAGCTTTGTGTCATCAGCAAATTTAATCAGTTTACCCTCAATTCCTTCATCTAAATCGTTGATAAAGATGTTGAACAATACAGGGCCCAGGACAGAGCCCTGTGGTACCCCACTTGAGACATTCTTCCAACTGGATGTGCAGCCATTTACGACCACTCTTTGGGTCCGATCACTAAGCCAGTTATGAATCCACCTAACAGTTGCCTTGTCCATTCCATACTTAATCATTTTTTCAATAAGGATTGTATGAGAGACTTTGTCAAATGCTTTGCTGAAGTCAAGATATACTATATCTACAGCATTTCCTTGATCCACCCAATCAGTGATACCGTCATAGAAGGAAATTAAGTTAGTCTGACATGACTTATTAGTTACAAACCCATGCTGACTCTGTTTAATCACTTCATTCTTATCCAGGTATTGACATACATGTTGTTTAATAATTTGTTCAAAGATCTTTCCTGGTATAGAAGTCAGACATTTTTAATGGGCTTTCTTGATATTTATTAGCCTGCTTACCTTGAATGAGTGGTTTTCTTGTACATTGTGTCTCCATTTTTTGCACACAGTTTTTCATGTAAGTTTTTAATATTGTTCCAATAAAATCTTGTTATTTTACATCTTTTTGGCATATAGCTTCTTTTCCCCTTTTTTTTGATTGATTTATCCCCCATCTGGGCAACTTCCACTGTGGTTCTCATAGGGTGTGTAGTTGAAAATTTTTTGTGTGATTTAAGTTCCGACTTGAGTATGGTTTAATGAGGATGGCACACATTTGGAACGCCTCATCACCAGCAATAACAAAAGGCATTGGCGGTTCATCAGTGTTGGGCAGAGGTCATGGAGGCGGAAAATTACAATCATTCCCATACAGACGTTGGCCCATGTCTGAGCTTTTGTACATCTGCGAGTCATTGCCCCATCCAAATGAGCCAATGTCCACGGCAACGAATCTACAATCAGCATCCGCAATAGCCATTAGAACAATGGAAAAATATTTTTTATAATTGAAGTACTCTGTTCCATTTCCAGATGGTTTCATAATCTTAATGTGTTTGCCGTCCACAGCCCCCACAAAGTTAGGAAAACGGCAAATTTCCTGGAATTTGGAAGCATTTTCAATCCAGAGTTCACTTGTGAGTTGGGGAAGGAATTCTTGTCGCAGACTGCCAACTAAAGCATGACAAGTGCCAACTATAATCCCAGAAAGGGTGGATACTCCAATCCGGAATTGGAAATGTAACGAGGACAATGTCTCTCCAGTAGCCAGGAATCTGCGGAAAAGAAAATGAAAAACAAAAATCAGTACACTGCTTAGTGTTAGGGATAGGGTTAGGGATAGTGTTAGGGATAGGGTTATTGATAGGGTACGGTTAGGGTTCAACACTATGTACTTCAGGGTGACCAAGAAACGTTCCTCAGCAGGAATTACTTGACGGAGCTGTGTGTCCTGCCTGTCAATGGATCCTTGGACATATAGCAGCAAGTCATGGAAGCTCTGTTGCGACATCCTCGTGTAGCAAAAAAACTTCTCCCGGTTTTGCTGCAGCTCGGTGTACAAAGAGTGGTAGGCTCCACGGCTCTCTCAGAGTTCAAGGATGGGGTGTTGCCAATAGTGACAACGACATCTTCTCAGTCTTTCTCTTCTGTGTTCTTGACAAGCAAAGGCAGCAGCCAACTTCAGTTTTAAATCCAGATCTTCTAGGAAGCTGTCCAGGTCAAGATCCATCTTGCAGCTAGATACAGCAGCCAAAGATGAGGATCTCCTCAGTGCAGTGTGTCTATATATACTGTATATAGAAATCCCATGAGACACACCTACTGGGTGTCTGATGTCAAGGAAAAGCGACTGTAAAAAATTGAAAATTTGTAACCCATGTGCATTTAAAATGCAAACGCATGCAAAAATGTATATAAACGCATGTAAAAGCTGTGTTTTTTTAGCGTCATGCTTAAGATGATGTGGATAAAAAACGCTGCATTAACATGCATTTTCATGCGTTTTGCATGTGTTTGAGAATGCGGATGATACGCTGTGGAATCAAATGCAAATGTGAACCTAGCCTTACATAAAGTACATGTTGTCACATGCCAACTTGATGGTTGAGGGCTCACTCAATGCAAGTGTATTGAGCAAGGCTAGATACCGTCTAGTTGAAATGTGGCCTGCAGTATGAAAATGGCCAGCTTGTGTTCACATGACCAGCCCCTCCAGATGCTAGCATGGAAAATCCACACAGCGCAGAGAGTTGCGATAAAGCAACTGCAGACTTGTAGCTGAAGACGGCCAAACCTTTTAACCTTGCCAATTTGGTTTATGCTGCGTTAGTTCTTTTGTTAGAGCAAATAAGAGAAGCTAACCTTTATACCCCACATGCATTTTTCAATGTTTTATATTCATGCACTTGCTACTGGTTGTCCTTCCTTGTACAACTTTTAGTAGGTATGAACCACTGCACATTAGGACACTTACCCGCTTCCTTACAAGGAGTCTGTCAGCACAAAATTAGGGTACGTGCACACACTGCGGATTCCGCTGCGTTTCCGCAGCGGTTTTCGCCGCTGCGGACCCGCAGCAGCTTTAGCTGCGGTGTACAGTACCATTCAAATGAATGGGAAAAAAAAACCGCTGTGCCGACGCTGCGGAAAAATCCGGATTTGCTGCGGTTTTGAATCCGCAGAAAGAATTGCATGTCAATTCTTTCTGCGGAAACCGCTGCGGGTTCCTATCTCCACCATTGTGGAGATAGTGAATCCGCAGGACCAAACCGCAGGCAAAACCGCAGATAATCCGCAGGTCTTTTGACCTGCGGATTATCTGCGGTTTTTGCAAAATCCGTGCGGATTAATCCGCAGCGGATTCCGCAGCGTGTGCACACACCCTTACAGTTCAAACCAAACACAGATGCTTCATGCACCCATCATGTGGCCAATACCACCTAATTGGTTTCCATTTTTCGCAGTTAGAGAAGGACGAAAGTAAGTGGGAAACAAGTAGATGAGAAACTCGGCCACACCAATGGTACACCAATCTTCCATGCTTGGTTTGAACAGTCATTTTGTGCTAACAGATTACTTATAAGACCTGCATTTTGGAAATGCTCTAACCTAATCAGATGTGGTGAAAAGCTGCTGCACACTCAATGGGTAAATTGCTGCCCACTAGGTATCGTGTTCATACCCAGTGTTCAGCAGCATGCCTCCACAATCAATGCCAGATTGTGCTGGAGAGCAGAGCTGTACAACCTCTTTATGAAATGAACAGTAAGATGTCTACCCAGCTACAGGTTGCAAGCTGCTACAGTAATTCATCCTTTCATGTTAAACTAAACCTTTCCTGGAGTTTAGGAAGCAAACATTGCCAGCCATTCTGCCACCAGGGCAACCAGGTTGAGCTGAGGTCAGAAAACACCCACAATTAGATGACTTTAAGGCTAAATTTTCAGTTGAAAAGGCCACTCATATGTCTTAAGCATCGTGAATGTCAGGCTTGTGATAGAAAAGTAATATAACAGCAGACAATGTGTACAGAGATACACAACAATCGCCCCCCTCCGCCTGCTGTATCAAACTTTAATTTGTTTGAGTCTCGGCTTGTCCTTGTTCTGCGGTCTCTCCTGGCATTTATAATGTTCCCATTAAAGTGCAGCAAATAGAAGCTCCAGAAAGGTCACAGTCTCCACATCGAGGTAAGTTAAATGTTATTTAATAATAAAGACAAACAATCTTTCATATGATCTAATGTTCTGTATTAACTACCACACATCCAGTCCTGTTGATGCTCAGGAAGAGCTTCCATTTTTTGCAATTTGTAGTTCATACAAATGCCATAAACAGATGTTTCCCTACTTTCCTCATCTTTCAGATGGCCAGTTCAGCAGGACATTTATTTTTACTCCTTGGCTCCTTGGATTAACCACCAGTGGGATATTCCACAAGATATACCATGAACATGCAAAAGGTAAAAAGGTATGGTGGGACCAAGAGTTTGGATATATCAAGAATTGAGTACATTGGCCCTGTGTTAGTAGAAATGGGTAGAACTAGTTCCATTACTTGACTATTACTAGAACTTCTTGGAACTATATTGGACACAGGCCTATATTTTCAAGATCTCTCCTTGCCATCAGTGAATAGAAAATGCACTATTTACTTTCAGGGATTGATAAAGCACTTTTAAGTTATAACATGTCCAAACTACAAGTGTAATTGACCAGTTACAAATAAGAGATAAAATACAACTGTAATGTGACATGTACCTGTGTAAGCAGCACATTTACTGGTGAGGTTTCTATTCACAGTCAGCCACTAATCATCTTGAAAATGGAATGAAACACAAACTACATTTGATATTTGTAGAACTTTTTGTAAAATATGCGTTACACCGCTCCGACATACTCACCCGGCCTCCGCTCCCACGCCGTCTCTGCATACTCACCCGGCCTCCGCTCCCACGCCGCAGCCTCTCGCCACCCGACGGCCACGGCGGTCACCTCTGACAGGCTCGCGGTCGACGCCATCTCTGCATGCAATTCGTATGCGCCATAGGCCGCGGCCGCACCCACGCCTCCCTTCTGCTTCTTGTGCTCCGGCTGTGCCCTGACCCGGAAGCACCTTCGGACCAATGGCAGACCAGACGGGGCCATATCAGGCCGCTTCCCCCTGAGGGAGATGCCTGATTGTTGTGTTACCTTGCACACTGGGCCCTGCTTCCTCCTGTGCTCTCTGCAGCCTCTCGGTTCCGTCCTCAGTGTTTCCTGCAGCAGCTTCGCAGCCCTGTCAACCATGTTCCCTGCAGTCTTCTCCGTCCTGCTCCAGCCCTGCTCCAGTGTTCCTGTTCCCTCGTGTTCCTGCTCTGTTCCAGCGTTCCTACAGTCCTACTCCAGTCCTGTTCCAGTGTTCCTGGTCCCTCCTGCTCTTGCTCTGTTCCAGCGTTCCTACAGTCCTACTCCAGTCCTGTTCCTGTTCCATCCTACTCCAGTCCTGCCTCCGGTGTTCCTGCTCCATCCAGCTATCCACATTCCTACAGTCCTACTCCAGTCCTGTTCCAGTGTTCCTGGTCCCTCCTGCTCTTGCTCTGTTCCAGCGTTCCTACAGTCCTACTCCAGTCCTGTTCCTGTTCCATCCTACTCCAGTCCTGCCTCCGGTGTTCCTGCTCCATCCAGCTATCCACATTCCTACAGTCCTACTCCAGTCCTGTTCCTGTGTTCCTGTTCCATCCTACTCCAGTCCTGCCTCCGGTGTTCCTGCTCCATCCAGCTATCCACACTCCTACTCCAGTCCTGTCCCTGTGTTCCTGTTCCATCCTACTCCAGTCCTGCCTCCGTTGTTCCGCTTCAGCCTTACAGTCTACACTTCAGTCCCGCACTCCTACTCCAGTCCATCCTGAGCCGCCCCTCTTGGTACCGGCTACCGTTGCACTTGAACCCCTGGGCCTGCTCCTAACGGTCCCTGTATAGGGGTCGGTTCCACCTGGAAGCTCGCCCGGGGCCCCTTGGTTCTACGGTCCAGAGGGTCCACTCCTGGAGATTCTGGCTCCTGACCACCCACGCTAACAATATGTGAAAATTCAAGGATGATCAAGCATAGCTGCACCCGATGAAATTCCCTTAAAAATGGGGTTTCTAGGGTTTCTATGGCTAACAGTAAAAGGGGCCCTCACCTGAAGGGTGCTGGGTTTTACCACCTAGCGTGTGCTGTTTGTGTCCCCATGCATACCTTTGTATTCCCTTTAGGGAAATGCTATGCACACTTATATGTCAACAATTCTGGTCTTCTAAACAGGCGGATTCTGCATAGGGGTCCTGCCGCCCAATAAGAAAACAGAACCACATTTTTGTATCGCCATGTATTGGCATCTAACATAAAATGTCACGCTCGTGCCTTGGCAAGTTGGCACGAGCGAGGGGGTTGTGGACCCACTGTGCCACAAACCAGACTACCCTGGAAGGGGCGTGGCTAAGACAGCTACCTTGGTCTTCACTAGAGCCTCTGATGGTGAGGTCAGGCTTGTGCGGCAGGTAGCTGCCAGGTGCCACTCCAAGGTGGTGTCTGCCTGTGGTTGCTGATCCCACTGGGGAACAGGATGCTAGGACAGGTGAAGGCGACAGGCACGGTGGGCATGGCTGAGACACTGGCAGGCGGGCACAGCTGGGACACAAGCAGTCGGGCACGGTTGGGATACTGGCAGGCAGGCACGCCTGAGACACTGGCAGGCACAACTGACTGGGAAGGCACAGAGACTCGGGCAGGAAGGAGTGGTGTATGGAATAGGTAGAGACTTGTTCACACCGAAGGTGCAGGTACTGGTACGGGAAGGATGGAAATATAGATGGGTATGAAGGAACAGGTATGGACCTGTTCACACTGGAGAAGAACCGCAAGGCTGCAGAGAGCAGCTGCAGTCTGCAGCAAGAGGTTCTGCAGCAGCAAAAACAGAGCAGAGCAGAGCCACAAGAATGCAGAGCACAGGCAGAGCCTCAATAGTGTGGAGCACAGGCAGAGCCGCAAGAGTGCAGAGCGCAGGCAGAGCCACAAGAGTACGGAGCACAGGCAGCCGGAGAGAACTCAAAGATACACACAGCAGGGAAAGGGGCAACAGACTAGGAGACTGACAGAGGTAGGACTGAGTTCAGACAAGGTAACGGTATGAGACAAAGACACAGAGAACCAGATATACTGCCTCCTGGAGGGCAGAGAGGACAGGTATGAGACAAGGTTAGGAGCAATAGCACAGGGACCAGAATATTCTGCCTCCTGAAGGGCAGAAGGACAAGTACAAGACAAGGCTAGGAACAAGGACACAGAGACCAGGATATACTGCCTCTTGGAGGGCTGAGCAGACAGGTACAAATATAGGTCTGGGAAACAAACTTCCAGTGAAAGCAAAATACAGGACATGACCTGGCAGCTCAGTAGCAAGACACTAACTAGTAAAGGCAATGCACAGGCAGCTTCCACCGGGTGGAGCTGCCCTAAATACTAGAGGCCTCTTGGTAATTGACCGGGAGCACATTAGGCAGGTGCACAGTGATTCCATAAGAAACAGAGAGTGCCAGCACCGCCCCCCTATGCACACAGCCAGGAAGCATGCAGAGAGCAGGCAGGAAGTCACAGGCACACAGCAAGGAGCTGGCAGCAGACAGAACTCACAGTATGGCTTGGATCAGTGATTAAGTAGGTGTGTGGGGGATGAGAGGCCATGCAGTGATGCCGGCAGGGTTGTTACACAAAACAACCTCCTATTTTTTTTCTTCCACTTGCCTATCCATAATTCTTGGCACTATTGCCTATCCCTAAGTTTCTCATCAATACAGTTCCTCTAGAAAAGTCCATTCTAATAGGTCCTCCTTACCACCATATAGTAAAGGTGATCATCAAATTTTGCCACACAGGATAGAAAAACCTATTTTTTTCCAAGTCCATCCTGTACCATAACCGATTGTCCAATTTCCTATCCCTATGTTTGTCCTATTTAAATGGGCATCCTTGCCAATCACCAGATAAGGTGATAAGACCAATCAGGGCTCCATTGTCAATAACACAGCCTTTATGGTATGCTGCACTTAGGCCAGGTCCACACAAGCATTTTCATAGTTATCCGTTTTACATCCAGAAAAAAATGACAATATTTCAGCCGGCTTACCATTTATTTGACATCAGTGTCTTGCTTTTTTACATCTCTATTCCATCCGAACGTCCATATTGGAACTCTGGATGGCATCCGTTTCTCACATGAACAATTTAATACACAATTTAATATCTTTTTAAATTTATGTGAAAAACACATATCTTTTACGCACCCATTGATTCATAATGAATGTGTCAGATCAAAGGAGTGCATGCTGTGATTTTTTACACAAAGACCATAAGTCTGTATGTAATAACATTCACGTGAACTACCACATTGTCTTGCGCTGGTGAGTGAGCTATCCTCATGCTAGAAGATTTGCATACGGTCAACACACGGACGTTTAATCCATTCACCTGAACGAGCTCTTAGCTGTATATCTGCAGAGAAAAAAAAAGTCCGACAGCTACAGAAAATGATGAGTTACACCAGTTGAGAATGATGGGAGTGCACCCCCCGATTGAATTAATGCAGTTTAACACATCGCAATCTTAATTATATGGATGAAGAGAGGAACAGCAAGCTCTATTGTTCTGGGTTCCATTTACTGTTTAAGAAACACAAAGAGATGATTCCACTCTGTTTTGTATGGAGGAAGGTGGATCATCTTTTTTCTGTATTCCTTTTATTTTTTCCCTTGTAAAACTGTATTCAGCTTGGGATTTTGCTTAATGCAATTGAAACAAGGCCTGGGAATGTATCCACTAAAATGTCAAGGTTTCCAGCGCAGCCTCCAGCTTGCATTACACAGTCGCCCTTTTGACAACACAACTGCTCTCTGCGCTTATAGAACAAAGACGCCAAATGAATTCGTCAGGGCTGGTACCGTGTATGTGAAAAGAACGAGAAAGCAAATGCTTCGGGTTCAAGGAGATTAAAAATGGAAATGGAATATGTTGTACTGTTGTCATTACCTGAAGTAGGAACTTTGTTTGTATCATAACCACGAATTGCTTTAGTCTCTATATCCTATGATGGATACGAAAAAGGAAACTGTCAGATCCTTTCCTTTCCATTAAATCTCACCTCCCAACTCTACTGGAAAGTCCAGCATTGCCTAAAAATTCGGGTTCTCTCCAAGATTCATAAAAGTGTTGGAATAACATTGAGGCATCACACAAGAATTCCACACGGCATTGCTCCCTTTCTTTGCCATGATTCCAGGCCCTCGCATATCCAGTTTCAAAGGGGATGCAATAGGATAAGGTTTAGAAATGAAGGGACATGTTTGTATAAAAACCACAACAAGTTCAATTCTCCTGGATAAAACATTTCCGAAAAGTTGGCAATTATTCATTATATAAACACAAGCGCTCTGTAATGGACCAAAACACATATAGAATATTACCTATAGTACTTTTGCTTTTTGAGAGAAGTCAAATTGTAAAGAACATTAACTTTTATCACATTTGCAAATAAGTTTACAACTATAAGTGCCCAGTAGATGGACCCAAGCTTAGGCTCTCCTTAAAAAAAACCTTGCCCAGTGACATAACATAAGAGAATGCATGAGCTATTATTCAAGACCCAGGGGGAGACAAGGGTAAGAGAACATTAGCACTGGTTGAGCTTGCGACCGCCCATCTGGCACTTGCATCCTTAAGGGCCCGTTACACACAGCGATCTCGCTGGCGAGATCGCTGATTTTGTGACACATCAGCGATCTCTCCAGCGAGATTGCTGTGTGTGACATCCAGCAGCGATCGGCCCCCCTCGGGGTATTCCTGATCGTGCTGGATCGTCCTGGCCCGTTTTTTCGTCGCTGGTCTCCCGCTGGCCAGCGCGCATCGCCGCGTGTGGCAGCGGGAGCCAGCGATGAGCGACGCTGCACTCTGGTTACCAACGTGAACATTGGGTTTCTAAGGGCCGCGGGGACCTTATAAACCCAATGTTTACCTTAGATACCAGCGTGCACTGCAGGCAGGGCGGGAGTCTGTCAGACCAGAGTAGCAGATAGCAGAGCTACGCCAGTCTGTCTGCGCCGCTCTGCCTCCACCTCCCGCCCTGCCTGTAGTGCACGCTGGTATCTAGGGTATACATCAGGTTTCTAAGGGCCCTGCAGGCCTTAGAAACCCGATGTTTACGTTGGTAACCAGCGTGCTCGCTGGTCCTGATCGCTGGAGGGGCTGTCTATGTGACAGCTCACCAGCGATCAGCTAACAATGTCCCAGCGATCCCATCCACGTCGGATAATTGGTGGGATCGCTGGGACATCGTCATGTGTAACGGTACCCTTATTCGCTTGTAACAAAAGTTTAGATCCTTGGTAATTAGGCCTAGCTCAGTGGCTGAAAGAGTAGGTTTAAGTCTGATTCTGTCCAGTATCTATCAATATGAGATAATGGTTGCACTCAATTGCATTAAGACATGTCAATATGAAATATATGAAGGGTGAATAGCATAATGGCTTTTTGAAATTTAGAAAAAACACATTTCATATTGACGTGTTAATGCAACTGAGTGCAACCATTTTTCTTATATTGATATGTAAGCTCTTTTTTGGTATGCACCTATTCAGACTAGTTCTTGATGTGCCATCAGTTTTTCTGTTATTTGTATGCTAGCTTTCTAGCTTTCTAGCTGAGCACTCCGCCCTTCACCAAGCTGTGATTTTAATTACATCCAATCACATTTGGTTCCTATCTTCCTATAAATATAGGCTTTACTAAGTCATTAGCCAGAGGTAAGTGTCCACACTAGGCAGCTAGATTAGGGACTAGTGTTGAGCAATACCTTCCGATATCGGGAAATATCGGATCGGATTGGATCGGACCGATACCCCAAAAATATCGGATATTGCCGAAACCAATGCAAGTCAATGGGACACAAATATCGGAATGAAAATAAACCCTTACTTTCCTTGTAGGTTAATTCTACATGAAGGAAAACAACTAAGAATAATGTAGAATACATTGGGGGAGGTGGAGGAGACATTAAAGGCATAGAGGTTAAGCCCAATCAAATGGAATAGCAGGAATTAATATTTTTTTTTTTAAGACGTTCGGAGTTACAAAGATATTGACTATGTTAAGCTTTCTTATATTTTGTCAGATATTTATGTTTCACTACTTCCATGCTCTTCACCTTCTTTTTTACTTCTCCCACACTTTCTCCTTCATCATCCTCTTCAGGGTCATCTTCTTGGTCTTCTTCGGGGTGGTCTTCAGTGTTGTTGTCTCCAGGGTCGTCGTCTTCTTCGGGGTGGTCTTCTGGATCGTCGTCTTTAGGGTCGTCGTCAGGGAGATCCAGAGTGATTACCAAAAACCAATTCAAAAAGCTTGAACTTGGAAATGTAGCAGAAGGTACAAGAAGGCTGAGGAACTGCTGAGAACCAGCTGACAGTACTGGAACCTGGATGGGTAGCCGAAGGTACAAGAGCCAATAGGACTACCGAGGACCAGCTGATGGTACTGGAACCCAGTTACTAAGCAGGAGGTACCTGTGCCAGAAAGCACTACCAAGGACCAGCAGACATTGGTGGAACTCGGATACCGAGAAGGAGGCACCTAAGCCAAAGGCTTTGCCTGGAACCACCTGATGTTACTGGAACCCAGGGGGACATATTCAAGATTGACTTCCAAAGAACCAGCTAATGGTAGTGGAACTCAGATAGGCAGCAGAAGGCACACATGAAAAAATAAAGTTGCAAGGCCGCGAGCCGGCCAGAGTTACTGAAACCCACAGTCCTACAGGGGGAGCTTGTCCTATTGGCACTACGAAACCAGCCTTTATTGCCAGAACCCACAGCCCACATAGGAAGCACCTAAACTGCAGGCACCATAGAGTTGGCAAACCGACCGCAACACGACAGTACAACGTATTGGAGGCAAAGTGACGTAGACACTACCCGGAAACAGCTGGCGTGCTGGAACCAGGCTGGGCAGGAGGGAGTACCCGTGCAAAAGACACTTCTGCGCAGCAACTCGCGGTGTTGGAGCCCAGGGATTACAGTAGAAACAGAGTGTAGCCAGAGGCCTAATTGGAGCTAGTTTAATATCTGTAGTAGTGTGAATGTGGACAGAGCAGGAGAAATTGCCGGACACACAGCAGGGGATCAGCTGACATTACTGAACCCCAATAACACTGGAGCATGTGTTGACTGTGCAGACGGCACTTATGAGCAGGAACTGGCTCTGTTGGAGTCCAGGGATTACAGCTCAGGTGGTAGAAACATGAGCACAACAGGTGACCAGGATACTGTTGCCAACCAATTATTTAATCTGGAAGAGGACTGGCAAATTCCTGCGAGATCCAGGCCTTGCTCATTTTCAGAAAAGTAAGCCTGTCAACGTTATCGGAGGATAGTCGCATGCGACGGTCAGTTAGTACACCACCTGCGGCACTAAAGACGCGTTCCGATAATACACTAGCAGCAGGGCAAGCCAGCACCTCCAATGCATACTGGCTAAGCTCTGGCCATGTATCCAGCTTAGAGACCCAAAACTTGAAGGGGGAAGAGCCATGTAGGAGAACACTGAGAGGGCAAGACATGTAGTCTGTCACCATCTGACGGAAACGTTGCCTCCTGCTGACTGGAGCCGTCTGTGATGGTGTAGACATTTGTGGCGGGGACACAAAACTTTGCCACATTTGGGCCATACTGGTATTGCCTTGTGCTGAGGCGCTGCTTCTGCTCCCTCTTTGTGCAGAGCTTCCTCCACTGCCTCGACGCACTGAGCTGCTTTGTAAAGCACTAGCAGCACTGCTCTCGGGTGGAATGGAGAACATAATGGAATGCACCAGTGTGTCTTGGTTCTCCCGCATTTTACGCTCCCGGTTCAACGGTGTTATGAGGCTTTGTAAGTTGTCCCGGTAGCGAGGATCTAGAAGGGTGTACACCCAATAATCAGCCGTGTTGAGAATGTGGGCGATGTGGCGGTCGTTTCTCAGGCACTGCAGCATGAAATCAACCATGTGCTGCAGACTGCCAACTGGCCAAGAAATGCTGTCCCCTGCTTGAGGCGTCATCTCTGCCTGCTCTGCATCACCCCACCCTCGCTCTACATACTGACTACTAGAGCATTGTGTACCTCCCTCCTCTGGACAGATGTCTTCCTCCTCCATTGACTCCTCCACATCCTCCTCACAAAGTTTCCCCTGCCTAGGCCTTTGTGAGGAACCACGTGGCGCAGACTGTCTAGAAGCAGATGGCATTTGTGACTCCTCTTCCTTCACCTCTTCCACAACCTCCTCCCTTAGTGCTTGCAGTGTTTTTCCAAGCAGGCAGATAAGGGGGATAGTCATGCTGACTAGTGCATCATCTGCACTCGCCATCCGCATGGAATCATCGAAGGCACGCAAAACGTGGCAGATGTCCTTCATAGAGGCCTACTCAGTGGTGGTGAAGTGTGAACGGCGCGCAGTGCGACTTGTTTGCGCCTGATGCAGCTGGTACTCCATTACTGCTGCCTGCTGCTCACACAACCTCTCCAACATATGTAACATTGAATTCCACCTGGTGGGTAGGTCACATATGATGCGATGTTCCGGAAGGCGGAATCGGCGCTGCAGAGCTGCAATGCGCGATCTTGCCATGCTGGAACGCCGCAAGTGAGCAAAGTCAATGCGGACCTTGTGCAGCAGTGCATCAAGATCCGGATAGTCCCTCAAAAAACTCTGCATGACCAAGTAGAGCACATGTGCCAGACATGGGATGTGAATGAGGTTTCCTAGGCCCAGAGCTGCCACCAAATTTCGGCCATTGTCACACACTACCATGCCTGGCTGGAGATTCGCTGGCACAAACCACACGTCGCTCTCCTGCTTGATGGCATTCCAGAGCTCCTGAGCTGTGTGGCTTTAATTCCCCAAAGAAATTAATTTCAATACGGCCTGTTAACGTTTGTCCACGGCTGTGCTCATATCGGTCGTGACAGGTAAGCGTTCACGGGTCCATTTGGAGGTAGACTGTGACGGCTCCTGCAGCGCTGATTCAGAGGAACTGGAGTATGAGGAGGAGTCAATGTGTACAGACTGGATTCCTGCAATCCTTGGAGTTTGCAGAACACGTGCAGCGCCACTCTCAAGATCTGTACCCGGCTCCACAACATTTACCCAATGGGCAGTGAAGGAAAGATATCGTCCCTGTCCATGGTTATTGGTCCACGCATCGGTGGTCAGGTGGACCTTGCTATTGACGGCGTTTAGCAGCGCATGTTTATTTTTTACCTCCACATGCTTTTGCAGTGCAGGGACGGCTTGCCTGCTGAAATAAAAGCGACTGGGCACGTTGTATTGTGTGACTGCCAATGCCATGAAGTTACGGAACGTGTCAGTCTCCACCAGCCTGAATGAGAGCATTTCAAGGGACAGTAGTTTTGCAATGCCAGTATTCAGAGCCTGTGCTCGGGCGTGGTTTGCCGAGTATGGGCGCCTTTTCTCCCATGCCTGTGCTACCGATGACTTTAGACTGGTCTGGGAGTGTGAGGATGACAGGGAACGTGGTGCTGTGGGTGGAATGACACTGTGTCTCTGTACAACAGTGCCAGAGGTTCTTCCATGGCAATACTGTGAGGAAGCCGAACCAGCTGTGTGTGAGCTGGAGGAAGAGGCTACAACACGAGCTGAAGAGGTGGTAGGTGGCGCTGTAGGTTGGCCTAGGTCTTCAGTGTGCCTTTGCAACTCCACCACGTGCTTGGTCTGCACATGTTTCCACATGTTTGTGGTATTGAGGTTGCTGACACTTTTCCCTCTTTTCACTTTCTGATTACACAGCTTGCATTTGACAAAGCAAATGTCATCTGCAACTTTGCCAAAAAAGGACCAGGCAATGCAAGTCTTTGTAGCACCCGTTTTGGGTTTTGGAAGAGGCATGCTCCTAATGGGTGCCGAAGTGGAGGCTACAGGCAACCAAGTCTGCCCCCTCCCTCTCCCTCCTTTTTTTGGCCATTCGGGGAATCTTTTCCTCAGAGCTGCTCTCACCACCTTCCTGTACCTCATGCCATGATGGGTCAAGGACCTCATCATCTACACTACCCTCTTCAAACGACTGCTTCTCCTGGGTAGTCTCGACAGCACAGTACACACCAGAAAGTGGCACCTGAGTCTCATCATCAGATGTGTACTGAGGTGTGCTGACCATAGGCACTGGCCCACCCGCCTCTTCAGATTCAGAGAGACAAAGCTGTTGCGCCTCACTGCATACTCCCTCTTCTTCACATTCTAGAATGCTGCTTGGCTGGCCCCCTCTTTCCAAGCCAACAGATTCAGAGAACAGAAGTAGAGATGGCTCCTGTCCAGGGCTCTCTGACAGCCTAGGCAATTTGGCAGGTGGTGAAGAAACAGATGGGTGCTCTTCAGTGCTCTGGACCTGAGAGGATCTGGAACTAATTGAAGTCGATGCGTTAGCTGCCATTCATCCGACAACGGCTTCAATTTGTTCATCCCGCAGCAGTGGGCTACGGCGAGCTGCGCATAAAGGACTGTTCCCTGGTAAATCTGGGGGATGCTGAGTCACTGGTGCCCACAGCAGGCACAGAATCCCCACATCCTCTCCCTGCAGAAACTCCACGCCCACGACCACGTGTCTTACTCCCTGCCTTCTTCATCTTGGTAGACTGATAAAGATAGGCAGAAAAGTACTAAGGGCTTAGTGTGCTTATTCCTGAACAGCTTTTAACAGGTATAAGAAACACTAATTTTATAAAGTGCGGACTAGACTTTAATATGAGCTAATGTGGCCTACACAACTGTAAAGTGGAGTGTTTGGTGAACTTCACTTTTTTTTTTCATAAAAAGTCGCTGGATGTGCCCAAAGATGTAAAACCAATAGTATCACAAACTTTTTGTAGCTATTACAATGCAGGAAGGTAACCTACAATGCAATAGATGAGACTCCAAAAAATAGGCTAATACTAATCTGGCTGGGGCTGCAGGACACAAGCCAGCAGAAAGGCTCCTCTATCTACTCCTATATAGTGTTTGCAAATATTCTAGCTGGATATGGATGGAACCACACTAATAGGAGAAATCTGGAAAAATGAGCAGCACAAATGCAAAAAAGGACAATGTATGAGGCAGTGACACACGCTGAGCGGACTACAACCGGAGGTGGCTGCAGAACACACTACAGAGTGAGCTGCACTCACACACAGAGACCTCGCAGACAGCCGTGAACAGCGCTGCAAGGCTGCAGAAAAGCTCCTCTATCTACTCCTATATAGTGTTTTTAAGCAATCTAGCTGGATACGGATGGAACCACACTAATAGGAGAAATCAGGAAAAATAAGCTGCACTAATGCAAAAAAGGACAATGTATGAGGCAGGGACGCACGCTGAGTGGACTACAACCAGAGGTGGCTGGCTGCGGAACACACTACAGCGTGAGCTGCAAGCACACACAAAGACCTCGCAGACAGCCGTAAACAGTGCAGAGAACTGTGCACTAGCGCTGCATGGCTGCAGAAAGGCTCCTCTATCTACTCCTATATAGTGTTTGCAAGCAATCTAGCTGGATACGGATGGAACCACACTAATAGGTGAAATCAGGAAACAATGAGCAGCACTAATGCAAAAAAGGACAATGCATGAGGCAGTGACGCACGCTGAGTGGACTACAACCGGAGGTGGCTGGATGCAGAACACACTACAGCGTGAGCTGCACTCACACACAGAGACCTCGCAGACAGCCGTAAACAGCGCTGCAAGGCAAAAGAAAGCTACAGCGGTTGATAAAGTTGCCTGGGTAAAGCACAATATAGCAAATCGCTAGGTGACACTGTCCCTCAGAACAGCAGCGTCCTGTCCCTAACTGAATTCACAGCAGAGTGAACCCAAAATGGCGGCGGCTTTTATAGTGCATCATGACATCATTTCAGCAGCCAATCACAGCCATGCCAGTAGTTACATGCCTAACATGCTCTAACAGGATGTGCCCACACTTCTTAGGATCCTCACTGGCTGAATAAAATCAAACTGGCTCATTGCATTATGGGAACTTCCGATTCCGGTATTCGATATACTAAAAGTATCGGAACTCAGTATCGGAATTCCAATACTGCGAATATCGGTCGATACCCGATATTGCAGTATTGGAATTCTCAACACTATTAGGGACCCATTCGATCATGAGATTACCTTGACGTTGGTGAATGGGCTCACATTTTTTGTCTAAATTTTGTGCTAAGCATCTCGTGTTTTTTCGAAATTTCAAAAGCCATTATGCTATTCACACTTCATGTATTTCACATTGACATGTCTTAATGCAATTGAGTGCAACCATTTTTCTCATATTGATATGTAAGCTGTTTTTTGGTATGCACCTTTTCAGATAAGTTCTTGATGTGCCATCAGTTTTTCTGTTATCTGTCCAGTATCTGATACCGCTATGGTTTTAATGTGCAGAAGGAAACTTAAAGCCTTCCTTTATAGTACTGTTCTGTCCTCACTAAATGAACCGGAATTCAGGTAGCTTATACATGCAGCTAAACCACTATACCAGGGGTCCAGTAAGGAGACTGTAGGATGAATGTGTGCTTTATTAAACGTAGTGGTATATTGGTGTACGGTGAAACTACAAATAAAACATATATACACTCAGTCAGTATGGGGTACATAGGAATACATATATACATAATAAATCAACATCTGCACTACTAGCTAAGGAGGGGGAACTAACTGAGGAGGCTGATCTAAGACAGAAATTAGATATAGGAAGCGTGATTACATACCAGCGATGCTGACACAAGGGGGAAGAGAAATGAAATGTTCCCAAGAAGCAGGCTTGAGAAAAAATGGAGGACTGGAGGGGAAATGGGGGCTGGACTAAACCATAATCCTTTGCAAACTTACCAGGGTGCTTTGCAAGCTTTCCCAGAATACATTGTGAATGGAGGGAAAGATTCAGGAAGCAAACGCACAATAACAATGCAGTTATGACTCTGGCCACTAGATGGAGCCAGAACAATGAATGCCCACATGTGATGAATATCTGTGTGTCACAATTGTATAGGATGCAAGACATACAGACATATTACATACCTACCTACACCTACTCACTATAGGAAACATTTATACACACATATTTAGCAACATAGATGTTCATATTCCATTAGACTGGTCAGAGGGGGGAAGTTGGGAAACGTTTCATACATCTTGCTTAGCAGAAGAATCATGCTAGACATATATGCAAATATAGTACCAAAATCATTCACAGTACATCATTACTGTATCAGAGTAAGATGCTTTACATCAGAAGTGTACCTGAACTAAATACATACTATGCACATATGTAAAGTAGTTTAATCGAGCACCATGCAAATAGAACCAGACCTAAGCATGGATATATACAGTGGGGGAAAAAAAGCATATAGTCAGCCACCAATTGTGCAAATTCTCCCACTTAAAAAGATTAGAGAGGCCTGTAATTGACATCATAGGTAGACCACAACTATGAGAGACAAAATGAGAAAACAGATCCAGAAAATCATCTTGTCTGATTTGGCAAGATTTATTTTTCAAATTATGGTGGAAAATAAGTATTTGGTCATTAACAAAAGTTCATCTCAATATTTTGTTATATATCCTTTGTTGGCAATGACAGAGGTCAAACATTTTCTGTAAGTCTTCTCTAGGATGGCACACACTGTTGGTGGTATGTTGGCTGATTTCTCCATGCAGATCTCTACAGCAGTGGTGTTTTGGGCCTGTCACTGGGCAATACGGACTTTCAAATCCCTCCAAAGGTTTTTTATTGGGTTGAGATCTGGAGACTGGCTAGGCCACTCCATGACCTTCATATGCTTCTTAGGAAGCCACTCCTTCATTGCCCTGGTGGTGTGTTTGGGATCATTATCATGCTGAATGACCCATCTACATTTCATCTTCAATGCCCTTGCTGATGGAAGGAGGTTTGCACTCAAAATCTCACGATACATGGCCCCATTCATTCTTTCATGTATACAGATCAGTCGTCCTGGTCCCTTTGCAGAAAAACAGCCCCAAAGCATGATGTTGCCACTACCATGCTTCACAGTAGGTATGATGTTCTTTGGATGCAACCCAGCATTCTGTCTCCTCCAAACACAGTGAGTTTTGTTTCTACCAAACAGTTCTACTTTGGTTTCATCAGACCATATGACATTCTCCCAATACTCTTCTGGATAATCCAAATGCTCTCTAGCAAACTTCAGATGGGCCTGGACATGTACTGGCTTAAGCAGGGGGACACGTCTGGCACTGCAGGTTCTGAGTCCCTGGCAGCGCAGTGTGTGAGACTTTGCATGGAGCCCCAGATTGAGGGAGATTATCAGTGGTCTTGTATGTCTTCCATTTTCTTATTATTGCTCCCACAGTTGGTTTCATCACACCAAGCTGCTTGCCTATTGCAGATTCAGTCTTCCCAGCCTGGTGCAGGGCTACAATTTTGTTTACTGTGTCCTTCAAAAGCTCTTTCGTCTTCACCATAGTGGAGTTTGGAGTGTGACTGTTTGAGGTTGTGGACAGGTGTCTTTTATACTGATAACAAGTTCAAACAGGTGCTATTACTACAGGTAATGAGTTGAGGTCAGAGGAGCCTCTTAAAGAAGAAGTTACAGGTCTGTGAGAGCCAGAAATCTTGCATGTATTTAGGTGACCAAGTACTTATTTTCCACCATAATTTGCAAAATAAATCTTTCCAAATCAGACAAGGTGATTTTCTTGATTTATTTTCTCATTTTGACTCTCATAGTTGTGGTCTACCTATGATGTCAATTTCAGGCCCCTCTCATATTTTTAAGTGGTAAGTGGGAGAACTTGCACAATTGATGGCTGACTAAATACTTTTTTTCCCCCACTTTAAATACAGAACTAAAACAAAGCACATTACATACAGTAATGAAACCAAGCACAATACATCTTACAGCACAAAAACTAAATTCAGTGAATAAATGCACAACCAGAACTCTTTAATTACATAAATACACTATGAGAACCTAGCTCATTAGATAAATACAGTATCAGAATAAAGCTTATTAAAAAAAATACCAGAACTAAGCAAAGTACTTAGATACAGTTCAAGTGTCAAGCTCAATAACCGGTAACCAAATTAATTAAATAACTTAGTACCAGAACTACGTTATTTGCTGTATTAAATCAAAGCACACCAAATGTATACAATACCAGAACCAAATTTAATATATAAATATAGCACCAGGAGCTAATAACATCAATTCAGTACCAGAACCGAGCATAGTTATTAAAAATAGTACCAGAACTAAGCTCAGTAAAGTCCTCAGTCTTCCGTATTGTATAATGCACCCCCATAGTACTCCATGTTGTATAATGCACTCCCCATAGTATAATGCATTCCCCATATTCCTCAATACAGTATAATGTACTCCCCATAGTCCGATAGAGTATAATGCAGCCCACATCAGAGTATAATGCAGACCACCCAAAAGAGTATAATGCAGTCCCCCTCAGATTATAATGCAGCCCTCCCTCAGAGAATAATGCAGACCCCTCAGAGTATAGTGCAGCCACCCCAATGAGTATCGTGCATGCACCCTATAGAGTAAAGTGTAGCCCCCTCATAAAGTACAAGGCAGCTCTCTTATACAGTACAATGCAGCCCTCTCATACAGTATAATGCAGCCCCTTAAAGAATATAATGCAGCCCCCTCATAGAATATATTGCAGCCAACCCACAGAATGTAATGCAGTCCCCCATAGAATTTAATGTTGCCGATACAGTTGAATGTGGGGAGAGGCGGCACTGGCGCAGGGCCCCCTTGACCCACGGGCCCAATGGCGGCCGCGTGGTATGCCGCTATTAGCGTCACGCCACTGGCTGGTGGCCCCTGGAGGAGCGGGGGCCCTAGGCAGATGCCTTGTCTTCCTGTTCCTAACACCGGCTTAGTGTCGCCCAAAGCCAGCCCCACATATGTCCCCCATATCTAGCCTCTCTTATGTCCCTCATAGCCAGCCCCTCTTATGTCCCCCCACATCTATCCCCACATATGTTCCCATAGCCAAACCTTCTTATGTCCCCCATTTATTGTCAAAATATTAAAAAGGGCTTATACTCACCTTATCCCTGCTCCCTGTACACAGCGGCCGCTGTCTCTTCTTGCCTTCTATACAGCAGTGGACTCTGGATGGCGCGTCTGATAGATGCAAATACAATTGAGTACAGGGAGGGAGCGACATCCAGGGCGCAGGAGAGAGGGACTAGCGACACCACTCACCTCCGTGCCTGCGCCCTGGATGTCCCTGCTCAATGTCTGAAAGATGTTGGACTGACACAGACGTTCACCATGGCACTTTTTTTCCCCCTAAGTGCGTCCCCCTCAGGGAGGCAGAAGCCAGCACCCTAGGTGGGTGCCTAATCCTTTTCCTGGCCCTGACTGACTGAAAAATGAAAAAGTGGAATCAAGTTTTTACATGAGTGGTCGTCAATCTATGATATCCCAGCAATTGCAGAACTACAACTCCCAGCATGCTAAGAGTTATAGTTTGAAAACAGCTGGAAAGCAAAAAGAGACCATTGCTCTACAGTTGACTACAAGAATAGACTCACAAGACAATACATAAAACAAAAAAGAATATCAGTCAATGAATGTTTGAAAAACATTGTTCCTTTGTTGGTATTGTCTCCATTTATAAGTGAATAGAGACAAAATGATTTCTAAGCTCTATTAGCGGGTGCAGATTCTACTGAGCATTGAAGTTCCGCTTGTTTTATCTTCAGAACATACTTGATTTTCAATCACATATTTGATAAAGACAAAAAGGTTCAAAAGTCAAATAAATGATACCTGCAAGATTATTATCACAAAATGTCTCATCATCAAGAACAAGAAGCTGTAGGTGGGAACCAGAGCAGCAATCATACTGTTACTTCAAGCTCAAGCTGCCAATTAGTCAGTCTCTCAGCATGCATGGATTATTGTCTATTCCCAAAATGGCCAATATAATGTTCAGTTGTAGATTACTGGTAATAAGGTTTTTATTAGTGAAAGACAGCAAAAAGAGAAAAATCTTGTAGTGGTAGGATGTAGCTATCCAGCGTCTCATGAATGACAGCTCCCAACAAGCTCAGGGAATGGTCCATCAACAGCTGGAGAGTGGAGAAGCATCTGTGGTCAGTTCCTGGAACAAAGGCTTACATTTTGGGTGATAAACAAAAAAAATTACCTGTGATAGGTGGATTATGATTTCCAAAATGTCGTGGATTTGGTACTTTTGTGAAATTATATTAATCGACTATTTGAAAAATGACAAATGTTTCACTAATTTGACAAAAAAATATAATTTAGCTCAAAGTTTTAGACTGTTTCCTGAAAAAGACGCCAAAGTGTTTTTTTCATACCTGCAGCCCTACATTAATGTTATTCCCAGAATCGCTTTATTTTTTGCAACGCACAGTAAATACATACTTAGTTACTTTTCAAGTTTCTTTTGTGTACCTTTATGTCCTTGTTCACCTTTATCTGACCTTTTGTGCATCCAGCTTCAACAAATCAGAAAGGGCCGCCCTATTCTTATCAGCTAAAACTACATTTCCCAATTCCCAGCTGCAATTTTTTTTCTTCAGTGTTGTAGACCCTCCACTGCCCCGGCACCACTCGCTTTCTGTGTGCTCCTCTCTAGTCCCACCTCCAAGTTATTGGCTAATCAAAGTGTAGAATTCACCTAATTCTTCTGTGCACTTTCTGCTCCTGTACAGTACTCTGCCTGACCAATTTTATCTCCTACATCTATATCAGTATAGCTGCCTGTGTGGTTTTACATCATTAGCTGGTTCCAGCAGAGCTCATCTGTCCTGCACTCCTTCACAATAAAACTGCAAAGCTATGTTTGTTTTCTGCTACAGACAGATAAGGTTTTTTAAAAACTGCAAATGCTGCTCTATTGATACAACAGTAGAAGGTAATTCTCTGTCACATTCATCACCAGAGCGGCAGTATCACATGACTGAAGTCTCAGCAGCAGGTATCAAAACAACGTAATTAATCAATTAATCTCAGCCCCTCTATGCAAAGCCCGATCCTGCAGAAGATCCTCCTCCTGTAATATATCTCTCCTCTCAGCCTCCTGTATAAAGAGCACCCTCCTACAGTATATCTCTATTCTCAACCCATTTATACAAAGCCCCATCCTGCAATATACACTGATGAGCAAAAGGGTAACAATGTTTTGAACTTTTGACTTTCTGGCTCCATATCTCACCATTCATTACTGCTTCTACCATCATTTTATAGACAATCATCTTGGCTATCTCATGCATAAATATGACTTGCAACTATTTAGCATATAATTAATTATGCAGATCCTTGTCATATCACTGCATTGTTACTGTTTTGCTCCCAAAAATCTAAATTTTTATTTTTATTATTTTGATATTCCACCTTTGGCTTTCAACACTGCCTGAATCCTACTGGGCATGCTCTCAATCTCTTCTACAGTACATGCTTCCAAATTTGGTGCATACTGGTCCGCTCATTTGGGTATGTATACAGTTTTTCTTCAACTCTACCCACAAGTATTTGATTGGTAGCAACAAAGATCCCTTAATCATATTGTGGCGTAATGGAGATGGGGAAGAGCAACCCAAACACCAGCGCCAAGTGCACAAGCTCAAAATATGCAAAGAAAGCCAGGAGAACAAAATAGAGCATGCAATAACTAGCATGTAAAAACATCAATTTTTATAAGAGTAAAGTGCTACAATTAATGCATAAGTAACAATGTACATAACCAGACAAAATAGACGGTATCAACCCAGGGTGCCCCACTCCTCCGTCAAGATGGAGAATGAGCCCCAGACTGCATCCCCATAGAGGCCCGTTTGTTGCACATAATAGTATGAAAAACACACACCCAAGTACTAAGTCCAAAATTAGACATCAAAAAATGGAGGTAAGAAAGGGTGCCAGTGTAATGTGATACTGCTGTGCATTGCAGCGAAGTAACATGAAAAACAGACCACAGTGGAGCTTACCGGGACAAGGAGGAGCAGGAGGACCAGGCTACACCACCCCCGACGCGCGTTTCGCGGTGCCTTAGGCCGCTTTATCAAGAGGAATCTTTGGGTTGATTGAGTTGAGGTCTTGGTTTTTACAATGACCATGTGTAGAAATTGAAGGAATGTGGGTTGTAGTGACGAGCAGGAGGCAGATCAAGAGTTAACAGGTTTATTACAGGGAATACTCCATGCAGGGAGGTAATGGGTTACTAGAAAGTAAACATGAATAATATGTCTATATAAGAACATTGGTTCATGAAACAGGTGAACTTTTCAGTCTGCTGGTATCCTGGCTGTGAAGGCTTGCAATCCCATGGCGGCATCCACATACGTGACGCGTAAAGTCTCTGGCGTGATCCTGAAGATAGCTGAGGAGCTGTCTCCCAACAAAGGCGGTGTATCCAGGCTCTCTTAAGCATGGTTCTGCGTTACCGGGTTGACAAAAATGCTGTGTCACAATCTCTGGAATCACCAAAGCGTGGCTGAGTCTATCGGTGGCAGCGGGGCTGAAGCTGCCCGGGTCTTTGTGAAGCACCAGGTCAGTCTTAGGCCGCGGGCCCGCGGCAATCAGCGGGACGGTGAAAGGAGGTTTCTCGGTGTCAGAGGTGAGTGGACTCACAGCTACTGTCTGCTCACAGTCAGTGCACGCATAGGCCAGGGAAATACAGCGTGGAACTGAGGTATTGTGTCGCTGACAGGAGAGTGAACCAACCTTCTCCTACTGCGCACTTTGTCTTCCCGCCAAGTCTCCTGCTTTCCCGCACTCCATCCCTTTTATCACAGACATGCCCCTTACAGTTCAGTGCAAAGGTCTTGTTGAGGTAGCTATTTAGGGAGGGCTAAATTAACCCTTCATGGTTGATCCAGTGATTTCCAAATTAATCCACAGGGCGTTGCTAGCAACTGGGAATGACCACATGGAGACGGGGGTCTCTTTACGGGAGGATCGGGAAAGATCACTAGCCCCCTTTATTTTAGTCGCTTCTTTTATAATATTTTGCTTAATTGTGCAAAGTTCTCAACTACTAATAGCATCATTTCACTTTATAAGCCAATAATATTGCAAGAAAACCGGAAACTGCACATATGTCCGTATCCACATAGCATAGAAAGTAGTATAACGGGCATATTCTTCAGAATTCTACACCCCCGGTTCCCTTATCTTGCACCTGATGGGAACAGTCTGGTTTCATGACAGCCTGAACTTTTTCATCCTAATTACAAACATGTATCTTACAGCAACAAAAATGGAGAAACGAAACCTTCAGAGAATAGAGAAAATGAAACTTCAGCTCTGATTTTAGTTTTAACCCTTCACAGTCTGTCCGGGTCAGAAAGCTTTCCCCCGGCAACAATGGTGACAGTCCCGACAGTTCCGGAACCGGTTAAAGAGAGGTACCACCGGCCCGGTCCATCTTCCTACACATGTGTCCGTGTAAACCACAAGCAGACATGTCTGTTTTTACCAGCAACATGGATGACAATCACCAGTACTAGTCTATGGGTCTATGTAAAACAGATATAGCACACGAATGATATCCATTTGGAATCTGTTTGTCATCCGTGTGCGGTACATGTTTAACATTGCAAATTATAGGAGAAGCTTTGGAATTGAATTTTCTTAAACGATAACGGAAAAAACCTGATGGCACACTGATGGAAAACTAATTAAAAACACTGATGGAACTGGTGCAGTTTTTTCCAGTACTGGTATTGTATGGAAGCGTAAAGGCGCCTTACCACTGCTCAAGTAAGCCTTGTACACAGGATTTAAACATTATTTACCTGCAGATTACTACTATATCTGCAGGTTAATAGCATTTTTAGTAGTGACAGGCTCCCTTTATCCCCTTTCCGACATCGGGCGTAATAGTACGCCGATGTCGGACTCCCTCCCTTTGATATGAGCTCCGGCAGTGAGCCCACATCTTTCCTAGCACGTCAGCTGTTTTGAACAGCTGACATGTGCCCAGAACAGTCGCGTAAGGAATCGCGATCCACCTGCTGCTATTAACTCGTTAAATGATGCTGTCAAACTCTGACAGCTGCATTTAACATGGGCTTCTGGCAATTACACCGGAAATCTGCCTATCGGTGACCCCGTCACATGATTGTGGGTAACCAATGGGTTGGCATGACATCCAGAGGTCTTCTGTAGACCTCTATTGTTGTCACTACAGGATTGCTATGAGCGCCGCCCGGTGCCAGCGCTTATAGCAAGTCAGCAATTCTGCTACATACAGGTGATTTAATTACCGCCTGTATGTAGCAGAGCCAATCAGGTTATGGAATCTTCTAGTCTCCCATGGAGACTATTGAAGTAAAAAAAAAAGTTTTTAAAAATATAAAAAATAAAAAAAAATATAAAGGTTCAAATCACCCCCCTCTCGCTCCATTCAAAATAAAACAATAATAATAAATCTAACATGAACATATTTGATATCACCGCATTCAGAATCACTTGATCTATCAATAAAAAAATAATTAACTTGATTGCTAAACAGCATAGTGAGAAAAAAAGCGAAAACGCCAGAATTATGTTTTTTTGGTCGCAGCAACATTGCATTAAAATGCAATAACAGGCAATCAAAAGATTGTATCTACACCAAAATGGTATCAATAAAAACAGCAGCCCAGCACACAAAAAATAAGCCCTCACCCAACCCGATATCATGAAAAATGGAGATGCTACAGGTATCAGAAAATGGCGCAATTTTTTTTAACAAATTTTGGAATTTTTTTTCACTGCTTAAATAAAAAAGAGCCTAGACATGTTTGGTGAACTCATAATGACCTGGAAAATCATAATGGCAGATCAGCTTTAGCATTTATTAAAACTAGCAAAAAAGCCAAACAAAAAACAAGTGTGGCATTGCACTTTTTTTGCAATTTCACCACACTTTGATTTTTTTTCCCCATTTTCCATGATATGATATGTTAAAACTAATGGTGTCTATCAAAAGTACAACTCATTCAGCAAAAAACAAGCCCTCAGGCTGGTTTCACATTTGCGGTTTTTTGCGCTGGGAAAAAACGCATACGTGCGCATGCGTTTTTTCCCCTATATTTAACATGGGTGCGCATACCTGTGCGCTGGTAAGCGCACGTATGCGATTTTCATGCGCTGCGTTTTTTTGGGGTGTGCGTTTGTATTTTCCAGACGCAGCATGTTGCATTTTTTGGCCCTGCAAAAAAGCGCATGCGCACGTATGCGCAAGTTTTGCGCTAAAATTGGCCATTATAGCCTATGTATGCACATATGTGCGCACTGGCATGCTCATGTATGCGTTTTTTTGCACATGCGTTTTTTTTTTTTCCATTAGTTTAGACAATGGAATTTAGGGGTTTGGGTAAAGTTAGGGTTAGTTAAGGGGGTTTAGGGTTAGGGTTAGGGTCAGGGTTAGGGTTAGGGTTAGGGTCAGGGTTAGGGTTAAGTATGGTTTGGTTAAGGGTTAGGGTCAGGGTTAGGGTTAGAGTTAGGGTTAGGGTCAGGGTTAGGGTTAAGTATGGTTTGGTTAAGGGTTAGGGTCAGGGTTAGGGTTAGGGTTAGGGTCAGGGTTAGGGTCAGGGTTAGGGTTAAGTATGGTTTGGTTAAGGGTTAGGGTCAGGGTTAGGGTTAAGTATGGTTTGGTTAAGGGTTAGGGTTAGGGTCAGGGTTAGGGTCAGGGTTAGGGTTAGGGTTAGGGTCAGGGTTAGGGTTAGGGTCAGGGTTAAGGTCAGGGTTAGGGTTAGTTAGGGTTTAGGGTTTGGGTTAGGGTTAAGTATGGTTTGGTTAAGGGTTAGGGTCAGGGTTAGGGTTAAGTATGGTTTGGTTAAAGGTTAGGGTTAGGGTTAGGGTTAGGGTCAGGGTTAGGGTTAGGGTTAGGGTTAGGGTCAGGGTTAGGGTCAGGGTTAGGGTTAAGTATGGTTTGGTTAAGGGTTAGGGTCAGGGTTAGGGTTAGGGTTAAGTATGGTTTGGTTAGGGTTAGGGTTAGGGTCAGGGTTAGGGTTAGGGTCAGGGTTAAGGTCAGGGTTAGGGTTAGTTAGGGTTTAGGGTTTGGGTTAGGGTTAAGTATGGTTTGGTTAAGGGTTAGGGTCAGGGTTAGGGTTAGGGTTAGGGTCAGGGTTAGGGTTAAGGGTTAGGGTCAGGGTTAGGGTTAGTAAAGTCATGGTTTGGGTTAGTGTGAGGGGCCACCTAATGTTGGAAAAAAATGCAAACGCGGTAAAAACGCACTAAAAACGCATACAAACGCATAAAAACGCTGCGTTTTTTTCATGCATGCTCATAAAAATGCTTGAAAAAAACGCAGCAGTTGTATGCTTTTGTATGCGTTTTTTCAATGCCTTTTTTTGCGGGAAAAACGCGCTGCAAAAAAAAGCAAGTGTGAAACTAGCCTCACATGGCCATATTGACCAAAAAGTAAAAAAGTTATGGCTCTGGGAAGAAGGGGAGCGAATAACAAAAACGCAAAAACGAAATTACCTCTGGTCATGAAAGAGTTATTTCTTAGATGCTGTGGTCAACAATACACTGGCTACTTGGCATCTTAAAGGGTTTGTCCACTACTAAGATACCCCCTCCTCAATCTGAATGTTTGCCCCTATGAAAATCAAACCCTTATACTCAGCTCCCGTGCCGGCACCATTCCATGAATGTTGGCACTGGCATTCCTGTGGCTCATATAGCTTTGCTATGACACATGAGCCCTGCGCCCAATCCGCGATGGCGTCACTTTCCTCTCCTTCATAGAATCATAGAATCGTAGAGTTGGAAGGGACCTCCTGGGCCATCTGGTCCAACCCCCTGCTCAAAGCAGGATTCGCTAAATCATCCCAGACAGACGTCTGTCCAGCCTCTGTTTGAAGACTTCTATTGAAGTAGAACTCACCATCTCTCGTGGCAGCCTGTTCCACTCATTGATCACTCTAACTGTCAAAAAGTTTTTTCTAATATCTAATCTGTCTCTCCTCCCATTCAGTTTCATCCCATTGCTCCTAGTCTTTCCTTGTGCAAATAAGAATAAAGATGATCCTTCTACAATGTGACAGCCCTTGAGATATTTGTAGACAGCTATTAAGTCTCCTCTCAGTCTTCTCTTCTGCAAGCTAAACATTCCCAAATCCTGCAACCTTTCCTCATAAGACAGGGTTTGCAGACCGGCCACCATTCTGGTCGCTCTTTTCTGAACTTGCTCCAGTTTGTTGATGTCTTTTTTAAAATGTGGCGCCCAAAACTGGACACAGTATTCCAGATGAGATCTGACCAAAGAAGAGTAGAGGGCAATAATGACTTCACGTGATCTAGACTGTATGCTTCTGTTAATACATCCTAGAATTGCATTTGCCTTTTTGCTGCTGCATCACACTGTTGACTCATATTCAGTCTGTGATCTATTAGTATACCCAAGTCTTTTCACATGTGCTGTTGCTTAGCCCTATTTCTCCCATTCTGTATATGCTTTTTTCATTTTTATTGCCCAGATGTAGTACTTTGCATTTTTCCCTGATAAAAACCATTCTGTTAGTTGCTTCCCACTGCTCCAGTTTATTTATATCTTTTTGAATCCTCTCTCTCTTCTCTAGTATTAGCTATCCCTCCAAGCTTTGTGTCATCAGCAAATTTAATCAGTTTACCCTCAATTCCTTCATCTAAATCGTTGATAAAGATGTTGAACAATACAGGGCCCAGGACAGAGCCCTGTGGTACCCCACTTGAGACATTCATCCAACTGGATGTGCAGCCATTTACGACCACTCTTTGGGTCCGATCACTTAGCCAGTTATGAATCCACCTAACAGTTGCCCTGTCCATTCCACACTTAGCCATTTTTTCAATAAGGATTGTGTGAGATACTTTGACAAATGCTTTGCTGAAGTCAAGATATACTAAATCTACAGCATTTCCCTGATCCACCCAATCAGTGATTCTGTCATAGAAGGAAATTAAGTTAGTCTGACATGGCTTATTAGTTACAAACCCATGCTGACTCTGTTTAATCACTTCATTCTTATCCAGGTACTTACATACATGTTGTTTAATAATTTGTTCAAAGTTCTTTCCTGGTATAGAAGTCAGACTCACCGGCCTATAGTTTCCTTGGTCCACCTTCTTCCCCTTTTTGAAGATAGGAACAACATTTGCTCTTCTCCAGTCTTCTGGGACTTCTCCTGTTCTCCAAGAATTTTCAAAGATTATGGAGAGGGGTTCAAAAATTTCTTCTGCTATCTCCTTCAGTACTCTGAGGTGTTATTCATCTGGACCTGGAGACTTGAATTCATTTAGGTTAGCTAAGTGTTTCCTCATTATATTTCTGTTTCTAGATATCCTGGATTCTTCTATTCCCTTAATAGGACAGTGAAGAACAGTTGATGTTACATTTCCTTTCTGAGAGAAAACAGATGCAAAATAGGAATTTAAAAGTTCAGCCTTTTCAACATCCTGTATTGCCATTTCATCATTTTCATTCTGTAAAAATCCTATAGCATCTTTGACTTTTCTTTTACTTTTGACATATCCCCAAAATCCTTTATTATTGCTTTTGATGTCTCTTGCAAGCCTCAATTCATTGCCAGCTTTAGTAATCTGATTTGTGCCCTGCAAGTTCTGCAGACAGCAGTATATTCTTCATTAAATATGCCTCCCTCTTTCCATTTGATAAACATTTCTTTCTTCCTTTTTAGCATGTGCTTAAGTTCCGTGTTCATCCATCCTGGTTTCCTTAAATGCTTCCTATTCTTCCCTCTTTTCGAAATTGTTAACAATTGTTCTTTGAGAATTTCATTTTTCAAGATTTCCCATCCTTCCTGGACATTTTTGTCCTTGAGGATATCCAGCCATTAGGTCCCTCCAATTCTTTTTCTGAATCCCTCAAAATCTGCCTTTCTGAAATCTAACCTAGACGTCTAAGTCTTCAAAGGTCTCAGGTAATCAACAGGAAATGAGAACTGCAGCTCGACGTTCACTTTCTCTTCATTACTAATATGCCCGAAAGCAAGGACAGTGACATCAACACTGATTGGATGCAGGGCTCTTAGTAGTGGACAACCCCTTTAATATTTTGATGTCATACATAGTCCTCACGCTCTGAGCTCTTGTTCAGTCTGTATGACAGGCTTAAAGGTTTTATATCACCTGGACTAAAATGTGTCAAACATCTGTATCTGGATTATTAAGATTAATTTTGCCTTTGAATAATAAGAGTTACATGAAGTACCACTCTGCTTCTTTTCCAGGTTCCAGAAGCCATTAGTGTCCATATAAATAATCAGCAAGTGACAATAAATCAATGAGAAATAGATAAGATCTTTTTTTCATTGGCAAATAAATCACTCTCTGTGTTTTACTTTTCATGCAAGGAGAATTTCTTTGATTCTGGGAATGTTTTACAAATGTCTGGAATGAGCCCGTGGAGTCTATGCGTGGAGTAACACCTCTCAGGTACACTGCCTCGGGCCTCATCATTATCATTCAACAGGACAGGACTCCCTGAAACACAAAGAGCTGTTTGATTCAAACAGACTATATTAATATTGTGCGGTGTGATGGTAATTAGGATTGCCGGCCGGTAGTGGCTCTATCAGGTATGGGAGCATCTCTTTCTAGGCTGCTCTGCGCTCTGTGTTTGCTGCTTGGTCCACAGTTGTATCAGGTCTCCTGCGATGCAGTATTCAGCAATCAAAATCTATGACTTGTACTAATAACTCCCGTTAGAATTTTATTGATCTCTATTAATTTTTGGAATAATAGTAATAGATTAATAATAAGAAGGGATTCCCGGCCTTGCTACTTTTTAGAAGGTTGCCTTTAAAATAGTCACCCACTCTCACACCACCAGTGATCCAACATAATCTACAGAGAGTTCCATTTACACGGGAAGAGCCGCTGAACTCACTGACTACTGTGCTGTCGAGTCTGTCGACCCAACGTCAGCGATGCCGCCAGTACCAGATATCGGGAGCTACAGCAAAAAATCAGCAATGTACCCTGGGATGGTGAGTAAAACATGGTTTTCTCTTTTTTAGTAAGCTATGCCTGGTAACAGAATTTTCTGAAAGTGAACAAGCCATGTAAAGCAATATAGTGACTTTCAGTTTCTGGCAAAGCTAGTTGAAAGTCAATATAGCCATAATGGCCCTCATCACAAAGAACTAATCTTCAGTTACACCCATACTTCTGTGCAGAAATGTGGATCCATTTTACTATCATTACATTTGGCTTATGGCTATATCAGGGGTTTTGAATGTATAGGGGTTGGCCAGTAAAAAAAAATTATCATTCTGAGGATAAGTGATAAGTTTTTGATTGGTGGGGTTTGACGCCTGGTACCTTCACCCTTCAGCAGAACGCGGAAGTATGAGTGAAGCAGCAGGTCGAACACTCAATCTGCTTCTCCATTTACTCCCTATGTGGCTGTCAAGTTTTTTACAGCAGCCACATAGAGAATAAATGGTATGGCAGTCCAGCTCCGACCTGCTACTCCATTTTATAACGGGGATAAAAGTTCTTGTTGAGAAGAAAAATTCCCCAATCTTCCAATTTGTACCCAGCAGTCAGACCACCACAGATCGGTAAACGATCACTTATCCAGTGGATAGCTAATAACCCCTTTTTACTACACAACCTGTTTAAGGGATGTGTGGATTCTCACTGTAAAACACCCCACATGGGGGTAAAATTTTTCTGAAAGAGTCCCCACGTCTTTGGCTACAAAAGCTGACTGACAGTGTTTTTACTAAGCGAGTTACCAGAACATAATCAGAAGAATGGTTGTCCAATGTCAAGGCCGGCAGATACTGTTCAAAGAACTTGGAAAACAATCCAGGTAAAACAGCAAAGAACAAACACCTTCACAAATGATCAGGAAATACTTACAAAATGTGAATGTGATTGACAGGTTGGTCACACTCGTCAAACATAGTGTTTGACGAGTGTGACAATTTTTTTACTATTGAGGCTGCCTATGCGGCATCAATAGTAAAAGATAGAATGTTAAAAATAAAAAAAAAATCGTGATATTCTCACCTTCCGATGTCCTGCGCAGCCTTCCCAGGCCTCAGTGATGCTTCCATTCCCAGTAATGCTTTGCGAGACATTTGATGACGTAAAGTCCCGCGATACTATAGCGGTCTCCTGTGATCGCTACGTCATCACAGGTCCTTGCCGCAAGGCATTACTGGGAACGGGAGCATCGCTGAGGCCCAGGAAGGCTGCGCTGGACGCCGGAAGGTGAATATAACCCGATTTTTTATTTTTTATTCTTTTTTTTTACAGGGATATGGTACCCAGGGCCTGGAGGACAGTCTCCTCTCCTCCACACCGTGGGTACCATCTGCACATGAGCCACTCACTTTGTGCATGGTGGGCATAGCCACATGCGGGAAGTAAGCGTATCTCATGCATTCCTGTGGGTGCGGAATCGCCGCAATTCCGCAAAAAAATGTGCATGCTGCATTTTTTTCCGCAATGCGATTTTGCTACGGAAAAAATCGCAGCATTAGCACAGCATGTGCAGAATGCCATAGGAATGCATGGAGTGCATTCTGTATGTGTGTTTTAAGCATTTTTGCAGCATTGTCACGGCGAAAATCGCAGCAAAAATGCTTAAAAATCGCAACTCGTGCACACAGCCTAAGACCCTCATACACATTATGAAGGTGACAGCTATCTCAGTCCTGACTCCACCATACATAGAACTCTCGGCTTGGCTTACTGCACCTATGTTGTCTATGAGGAAGCCCATATTTGTGGGATCAGCTAATTTTAGTTTATTGTGTATGTAAGATTTACTCCATTCAAAAATGGTAACATATTGGCAGTCACTGAGTGGTAGGTTAGGTGCAGATGACCGTTTTCTCTTCATCTGAAAAAATTTACCCAATTATGCAATCAGGATCTGATCGAGTTTGAACCCATTTTTTGAGAGGTGGGGAAAAAAATTATCCATCTTCTCCATTATGTCAGTATCAATATATAGCAAACATGATATAACAGTGTTTTGGAGTGACTCACTCGTCAAATCAATATGGTATAAGCAAAAAGTGGGATAAAAATATACCTTTTAATTATTCAAGTAAAAATATTAAACTCTAGTCAAGGACACAAAATCGCAGTATAAAACCCACAAACATACAGTGAATGTGATTGTAGGAGGAAGGATCGGACCGTGGATGCCTGCCCTGCGACATTTCCTTAACTGTCGGGGTTGTCTCCTCTGTTGTCCGGGGGAAAGCTTAGAGGACCGGACTGACCTTTGCCTCGGGAAGTAGTGGGTGTGGCTAAGCAGCTGGAGACTCAGTGCGCGCGGAAGCAGGCAGACTTGGTGGGAACAGACAGCGTGCAGCAGGGAGAAGTGGACGCTCCGTACCTTGGGTGCCGTAGCAGTGCAGGCCCGCACCCGAGTGTCCCCAATGGCATCCACAGAGACTATGAGCATGTACTAGACAGATGCCAGCTGGTCCCTGCAGGACAAATTGCCAAACGCTTTGGGCCCGTTAGTGCTGCATGCGTGCTGCCTAAAAGAGACCGGGTGAATGACCGTGAACTGTTTCCTGGCCCCCCCGTTTATGTTTACCGAGCCACGTTGGGCTTAGATGATGCTGTGGCCTGCCCTCCTTCTGTCACATCAGCATATGGACTGAGGACTCCGAGGAAGATATCAGAGACTATCGTTTGCTGCGTGGTCCCTACTGTCTGAGGATCACATGAAGGGATAAGTTACACCTTGCTGAACTATACTTTTCCACATTCGTTGTTCCTTTAACTCAGTATATCCTCTCCTCCGAATGACCTGTTTTCCCCCCATTAACCTTTCAAACTCACTGCGCAGAGTATACCTTTGTTAATTAAAAGCATTAACCATTGCTCTGTCTTCTGGCCGTCACTGCATCCCACAACCTGCTCGCACTTGGCGTAGTCGGCAGGATGCCATCCACTGGTACCGTGGAGACAGACCAAGTGGCTGGGGGTGCCCCAAGAGCCAGCATATCACTGGGGGCAATGTTGAGTAACCTTCCAAAATTTTCAGGAAGCAATACTCTGTTGTGGGACTGGACTGAGCGGGTCAGGGGTATGCTGAGGATGCACCCCATGACCCCCGCAATGCAGGCAGAGATTGCTATGATAACTATGGACAGAGAAGTGAGGAGCTCCCTCATGTTACGGCACTCCATGAGTGAGATACCTTTAACAAGGTGTTACAGATCTTAGAGGAGATGCACGGAGACCCCACGGACGTCGGAGGAATGCACATGCGCTTGTTTATCCGTGTCCAAAGGGAGGGGGAGTCCATGACCCAATACATGAATGCGCTGCAGAAGATTCATGCTGCGACTGCTAAACAGGATGGCGTAGGACCCCCTGATATAGTCCTGTGAGATTAGCTGGTGGCAGGTTTTAGGGATGCGTTGCTTAAGCAGGCCCTGCGGCTGCGCTTGTGAGTAAATCCATGCATGTCCTTTCTGGAAGTGGGGGCCAAAGCACGTGAGCAAGAGCAGGGGATGACAGTCCCGACAGGAAAGGTCCAGAGTGGGGAGGTATCCGTTTCACTGGCTACTGAACCAAGTTGGGTGAGAGAACTTCGGAAGGAGATCCAGGACCTGCAAGTGGAATGGTCTGAATTAAGGAAGAAACCTTCAGTACCCCCGAACTCCTCCGGTAGCAGAACTGACCCTGAACCTCGCCGGGAATGGAAAACGCCTCAGACAGAAGAGCAGCCGGCCTGTTGCATTTGTGGAGACATTGGACACTGCACCCACTAGGGAATGGTATCGACAGATCCCACCACAAATGTACCAGGAGGTGAAGAGGATATTGACACATATGCTGCAGAGTGGAGTAATCCGGGAGTGCCAAAGTCCGTGGGCTGCCCCCATTGTCCTTGTACAGAAGAAGGACGGAACTCTGCGCTTCTGCGTAGACCATCGGAAACTGAATGCCTGCTCCGTGCGAGACTCATATCCACTACCAAGAATTGAGGAATCGTTGTCTGCTCTGGGAAATGCGAAATACTTCACATCGTTGGATTTGGCCAGTGGGTATTGGCAAGTGCCCATGTCTGAGCATAACCGGGCGAAGACAGCATTCATACTGCCCATGGGATTGTTCGAGTTCAACCGGATGCCTTTTGGCTTTGCTAACGCCCCTGTGGCCTTCCAACGGCTGATGGAGAGATGTCTGGGAGACTTAAACTTTGAGACAACTCTTATCTACTTGGATAACATCAATGTTGTTGACCCACCCCAAAGACTGTAAAGGATGTTCGGGCTTTCCTGGGACTCACTGGGTACTACCGACGGTTTGTGAAGAACTTCACTCGTATTGTCAACCCACTACTGAAGATGTTGAAAGTAGTATCGTCTTGGTCAAAGAATAGGACCATTCAGTGGGGAGACAGCCAGGAAGAGGTCTTCCGAGCCTTAAAGGTGGCATTGACTGAAGCACCCGTACTGGCCTATGCAGACTTCTCCCAACCATTCATTCTTCACACCGATGGGAGTTTACATGGACTGGGAGCTGTGCTGTCACAGATACAGGGCGAAGAAGAGCGAGTGATTGTTTATGAGAGTCGGTCTCTCCACGGTTCTGAGCAAAATTCAGACAACTACAGTTCTTTCAAGCTAGAATTGCTGGCATTGGTGTAGGCCATGACCGAGAAGTTTGCAGAGTACCTGTCCAGGTCCGAAGTCTTGCACTGACAACAATCCCTTAGCCCACCTGGAAAATGCAAAGTTAGGGGCCCTGGAGCAGTGATGGGTGGCTAAGTACCGTTATAAGATTGCTTATCGGAGAGGAGCTGAGAACACACATGCCGACGCTCTATCCAGAGTAACACAAGAGTGACCTGGACCCAACCAGGGTGAAGAGCTGGAGGCTGAGGAGATCCGTGAGTTCCATAACCCCACCAGGACTGTGGCAGCCACGCAGGGACAGATCAGGAAGGCGCCCAGAGAATGGACCCTTGGGCCACTCCGTGATGAGTGGGTCCAGCTTCAACAGGAAGATGGGGAACTTGCTCAGATGAGGCAGTGGGTGGCTCTAAAACAACTATCCAACCAAAGAGAGATGCCCTGTCCCCGGGAACACTGCAAATGCGTTGACAGTGGGAAAGGCTCTAACTAAAAGATGGCTTAGTTTATCGGAAGATCCAGTTGAACCAAGAACTGGGAGTTACCTGGCAAGCGTTGCTCCACAAGTTGGCCAAGGAGGCTCAAGAAAGAGGGGCCAACTTTGGCCTGGAGAAGACATTCCAGTGGTTACAGAAGTTGGTCTGTGGTAGAAGCCTGTCAGCAGTGTAGAAGCTGTGAGTTAGCTAAGCCTCCAGAACAGAGAGCTCCTACGCAAGCCATTGTGACTTCTGCTCCTCTAGAGGTGTTGATGATAGATTACTTGACCATATGCCCGGCTCACCTTGGATACAAACACTGGTGATGACTGACCACTTCACCAAATTCACTGTGGTGACTCCAACTCGGGATCAGATTGCTGAATCAGTGGCACAGGCCATTTGCAGGGACTTCATTCAAGTGTATGGTTGCCCGAAGAAAATCCACTCATATCAAGGCACCTGTTTCCAAGGACGAGTGATGGAAGAACTGTATCGCATGTATCAGATTGAGAAATCTCAGATGATGCCTTACCATCCTCAAGGGAATAGGGCCTGTGAATGGTTCAATCAAACCTTGATCCAGATGCTGAGGACATTAGAGGAAGACCGAAAAGTTTGTTGGCCTGAGTTTGTGGCTGATCTAGTTTTGAGTGTACAACAATCGAGTGCATCGCACCACGGGGTACACCCCATACTCCCTACTGTTTGGCCGAATGGGACGAGAGATCACTTAACTAGAATTGGATCCCGAGGAGGACTACCCGTGGATGGGAGTGTCCACATGGGTCAGTGAACATCGACACCTGTTGCAAACTTTACACTGCCTTGTACAGACCAAGTTCCAAGAGCTGGAATATCCGGAGACAACTCCTCTGCAAGGGACAGCTCTTGAGGCTGGAGATCGCGTATTAGTCCGAGACAAATGAGCTCGAGGCAAGTTGGCGTATCGGTGGCAACCCTGTATCTTGTGAAACATCAGATCAGAACTGAAGTTTCTGTTTACGAGGTTTAACCTGATGGAGGAAAAGATGCTCCCACTTGAGTAGTACATTGGAATATGCTATGTCCTTGCTTGTCACAAGACCCCGATCAACCAGAGAGAGCACAAGTTATTCCTGAAAAAATTCCTGTAGCATCTTCCAACTATGAAGAGGAAGACTTCTCTTACCCGTCATCCATTGACCCAGAGGAGGAGCAGGAGCCTGAACCTCCAGAAATGGATGCTCCATTGAACCTGACCTGGGTGCAGACCCACCCGCTCAACCTGACTCCTCTACTCATCCTGACTCCACTACTGAACCTGACTCCACTACTCATCCTGACTCCACTACTCAACCTGACTCCACTACGCAATATGGCTTACGCCACACCGAACAGACAACAGCTGGAATGCCACCCATACGAGCAAGACCAATTTATTTGGCAGCGAATTATTCACAAGATGGAAGAATGTCAATGTCTTCTACAAGAACTCACGCATGTGGAATGGCGAGCAAAAGGAGAGGGAGAGTGTGGGAGGAAGAATCCGACTGTGGATGCCTGCCCTGAGCCGGGTCCGGAACTGTCAGGGTTGTCTCTCCTGTTGTCCGGGGGAAAGCTTAGAGGACCGGACCGACCTTTGTCTCAGGAATAGGGGGCATGGCTAAGCGGCTGGAGACTCAGCGCACGCTGAAGTGTGCAGACTTGGCGGGAGCAGACAGCATGCAGCAGAGAGAAGCAGATGCTCCATACCTTTGGTGCCATAGCAGTGTAGGCCCACACCCCAGCATCCCCAGAGACTGTGAGCATATACGAGATGTATGTCAGTTGGTCCCCGCAAGACAAATTGCCAAATGCTTTGGGCCTGTTAGTGCTGCATGTGTGCCACCTAATAGAGACCAGGTGAGTGACCGTGAACTGCTTCCTGACCCCCAGATTTAAGTTTACCAAGCCACGTTGGGCTCAGATGATGCTGTGACCTGTACCCCTTCTGTCACATCCGCATATGAACTGAGGACTGAGAGACTAACCGCTGCTGCAGGCACCTGGATCATCGTCATCTACAGGACTTCACTGGACCAACCCCGCGCCGGTCATTGCTGGTGCCATCGTTTGCTGCATGGTCCCTACTGCCTGAGGACCGCCTGACGGGATAAGTTACACCTTACTGAACTATACTTTTTCCACGTACGTTGTTCCTATAACTCAGTGTGTCCTCTCCTCCAAACTACCTTTTTTCCTCCCATTGACATTTCAAACTCCCTGCGCGGAGTATACCTTCGTTAATTAAAAGCATTAACCCTTAATCTGTCTCCTGGCCATCACTACATCCCGCAACCTGCTCACATGATAAAAACATAGCCTGTTTTGCTGCATCTCAAAACTTTCATTTTACACCAGTGGGTGTGTTATCATAGGTGAAGAAACACGTTGGGAGACAGCAATTGAACCCTCAGACATAAGGATAGTTTTGATTCCGACCTACCACTTCTTCTTATATGAGGGTTCCTTAATGAACAACTTAGGATGTTCTTCATTACTCAGGTGAGATTGTTCCTTCATCCATGCTCATTAATATAAGATTTATTTGAGTTCAGTTTACATTTCCCCTGTCTCTGCTATAGCATCATTTAATACACACTGTTATTTCAACCACACTTTTTACTATTACCATATGAATACTGCATTGAGCAGGGGGTAGGGCACGATGACCTTTGAGGTCCCTTTCAAATCTAACATTCTATGATTATATGATTCTATAACAATTACAGTCATTGCTGAAAGTGTTGGCACACTTGGAATTGTTCCAGAAAATGAAGTAAAAGTCCGGTCCTGAGATGAGCACTGCTGCATTGCTGCACTGTGAGCTACTTTAGAATGCTTTCATGCTGTTAACTCTTGCATTACCTGTCCCCTCAGCTCATCTCAGGACCTCTGCCTGGTCCCTGCCAGACCGGACTTTTACATATGGCACTTTAGGTATGCCTCTCCTCTGTCCGTCATATCCCCTTTCTTTTCCTTACAGCAGTTTCCTATACTGGTCCAAACCTCTTGTTTGTTTCCTCTTTTTTCAGCCCCTCCTGCATATTCACACTGCCGTGATTGCTTCTTTTTCTCTTGTGCTTTAAGGTCAGTCTCCATGCTTGCACTGCCTAATTATGTTGCATTTATGTCATTTGCTCTATTATGCCGGCCTCGCCGTAACCCAGCTCCACGGCTGCTTCCATCAATATTTACTGGATCTAACTCCAATATCCTATGGGCTAACTCATTGATTTGTACAATTTTGTTCTACAATGATTTTGCACACAATGATCCTGTACATGATGATTTTAGACATAGTCTAAATATGGAATTGTGTAAATATGTATATCTGTTTAAACCTCTACAGAGTTTGTACATTTTTGTGATTATCACTGTATATAGCCTAATGTCTATCTTTGTATGTGTCTTTTCTAGTGAGGTTTGAAAAAGACCCGACATAGGGTCGAAACGTTACCTCAACGCACTATTTCCCTGTGGTGTCTTCAATAAAAAAATTTTTGCATTGAAAATCAAAATTTCCCAGAGTGCAGCTGTTTTCTCTTCACTGGTTGCACACAGTCAAGGCACCAGCACCAGAGGCAGCAAAACAAACCCAAAACATTTTTGAACCTACACCTTATTTGACTGTAGATATGGTGTTCTTTTCTTTGTAGGCCTCATTCCATTTTCAGTAAACAGTAGAATGATGTGCTTTACCAAAAAGCTCTATCTTGGTCTCATCTGTCCACAAGCCGCTTTCCCAGAAAGATTTTTGCTTACTTTTGTACATTTTGTCAAACTGCAGTCAAGCTTTTTTATGTCTTTGTTTCAGCAGTGTAGTTCTCCTGGGTATTCTGCCACAGCGTTTAATTTCATTCAAATGTCAATGGATAGTTTGCACTGACAATGAAGCATCCTGATTCTTCAGGTCAGCTTGAATTTCTTTGGAACTTGATCGTAGCTGCTAATTCACTATTTAGGCTATTCTGCATTGCAACCTTTCATGAATTTTTTTCTGTCGTCCACATCCAGGAAGATTAGCTACAGTATCATGGGTTGTAAACTTCTTGATTATGTTGGTCACTATGGACAAAGGAAAATCAAGATCTCTGGAGATTGCTGATATTTTTCAACAATTTTGGTTCTCAAATCCACAGACAGTTCTCGTCTTTCTGTTCAAGATGCTTAGTAAGGCACAAGCACAATGCAAAGATTGAGTCAACTTCTCCCCCTTTTTTGCTGGTTTCAGGTGTAGTTTTGATATTGCCCACACCTGTTACTTGCCACAGGTGAGTTTGAACAAGCATCACATGCTTGAAACAAAGTTTTTTACCCACAATTTTGGAAGGTATCAACAATTTTGTCCATTCCTTTGTTGGCGGTTTTGTGTGAAATGCTGTCCAATTCGCCTTTTTTCTCTGTTTTTTAAGTTGTTCATATACACACAAAGAAAATAAACGTGTATAACGGAACACTTTTAAGTGTGCCAAAACATGAAAGTTAAACTGCACTTGGATGTCATCTGAGTGTGGTAAGATTTATTACAAGGACACATAGGCTAGAATGGGCTTATTCTCGGGTGCCACTGGGTCTGAGGAAAAAATTGGATATAGAATAACATTGGTATCCATCAAAACCACGGATAACACTCGTTCGATTAAAATGGTCATCTACACAAGCCCTTTCTATGAGCAAATATATAGCAATGCTATGCAGAATAAGATTCCCTATTGTGGATTTTGGATGCTTTTATAGCCATCTTCGTCACTCAAAAAGAATCTTTTCCAGGCCGTAATCCATGAATGTTTGTACGCATTACACTTTAGTATGCAGTTCACAGCAGTCTACCAGAAAAACACTGGTTCATGTGCAAGCAGAAGCAAAAGAGAACCTGTCACCTCACTGTTGAGATGAAATGGCCTTTTAGCATGCAATAGTGGGCACATATTCCTCTTCTTCTGTCAGGACTCAGAGATAGGTACATGATGAGGAACCAACAGAAGCAGAAAGAAATTTCTCCAAGACTTAGTGAGCTGGAAAACCATTTCTTGAAAATTAGAGGGAGATTGTGATATTGGTATTTCACTGTCTGAGCTTCAAGGTAAGAAGCAAAGAGGAAACAAAGGTATTTCAAGAGTAATGTATTAAGTATACACATCACCTAAATATGTTATCCAGGATTAGAAAAAAATTACTACTTTCTTCCAAAAACAATGCCACACCTGTCTACGGCTTGTGACTGGTATTGCAGCTCAGCCCTATGGACTTTAGCTCTGCTAATTTGCAATACGAACAAGAGTGAAATTGTTTCGAGAAGAAAGAAGCCGCATCTTTCTAATCCTTCAAACCTCCTTAGTTCATAATAGCAGTTTCTAATATAACAATAACCTCTGGCCTCTTAGTGTATATTTACACATTGCGACTGGAAACATAAAGGGGGCTTTGAATAATAGTAATAATAACAATTGCAGTTACCATTCAAAAGTTATCTGATTTTTGGTGTTAAGCTTTGCTGTGTAGCCTGGGATGGCATCAAAACAGTCATGTCAGTATTATTAGAGGTTGGACTCAACAGAGACAAGAAGAAATTTTTAAAGTACACTTTAACTATGAGAGACAGAATCTAAAAATAAAAACCAGAAAATCACAATGTATGATTTTAACATAATTCATTTGCATTTTATTGCATGAAATAAGCATTTGATACAATAGAAATCTTAGTTTGCAATTACAGACTTCAGATATTTCCTGTAGTTCTTGACTATATTTGCGCACACTGCATTAGGGATTTTGGCCCACTCCTCCATGCAGATCTTCTCTAGATCTTTAAGATTTTGGAGCTGTCGCTGGGCAACATTGAGTTTCAGCTCCCTCCAAACAATTTCTATTGGGTTCAGGTTTGTGACTGGCTAGGCCACTCCAGGACCTTGAAATGCTTTTTACGGAGCCACTCCTTAGTTGCCCTTGCTGTGTATGTTTTGGGTCATTGTCATGCTGGAAGACTCAGCCATGACCCATCTTCAATGCTCTTACTGAGAGAAAGAGGTTGTTAGTTCAAATTTTGCGATACATGTCCCCATCCATCTTCTCTTCAATACGATCCAGTCATCCTGTCTCCTTTGCAGAAAAGCACCCTCAAAGTATGATGTTTCCCCCACCATGATTCATGGTTAGGACAGTGTTCTTGGGGTAATACTCATTCTTCTTATTCCTCCAAACATGGCGAGTGGAGTTGATACCAAAAAGTTCTATTTTGGTCTCATCTGACCACATGTCTTTCTCCCATGCCTCCTCTGAATCATCCAGGTGGTCATTGGCGAACTTCAAATGGGTTTGGACATGTGCTGGCGTTAATCCATGATGGCATAGTGTGTAACTAACGGTAAGGTATGAGACTATAGTTCCAGCCCTCTTCAGGTCGTTGACCAGGTCCTCCCATGTTGTTCTGGGCTAATTCCTGACCTCTCTCAGAATCATCCTTACCCCACAAGGCAAGATCCTTCATGGAACCCTGAGATCAAGGAAGATTGATAGTCATCTTGTATTTCTTCCATTTTCAAGTAATTGTTTCAACAGTTTTTGCCTTCTCATCAAGCTGTTGGCCTATTGTCCTGTAGCCCATCCAAACCCTTTGCAGGTCTACAATTATGTCCCTGGTGGCCTTAGACAGCTCTTTGGTCTTGACCATGGTGGAGAGGTTGGCATGTGATCGATTCAGTGTATGAACAGGTGTCTTTTATATAGGTAACGCGTTCAAACAGGTGCAATTAATACAGGTATTGAGTGCAGAGTAGGAGGACTCTTAAAGAAACACTAACAAGTCTGTGAGAGCCAGAATTCTTGCTGGCTAGTAGGTGATCAAATACTTATTTCATGAAATAAGATGCAATTTAATTATATAAAAACCATACAATGGGATTTTCTGTTTTTTATTTTTAGATTCTGTCTCTCGCAGGTGAAGTGTACCTACGATAAGAATTACAAACCTCTCCATTCTTTGTAGGTGGCAAAACTTGCAAAATCGTCAGTGTATCAAATATTTATTTTCCCCACTGTATCTGTGATGTCCTGTACCTGGTGCAGGATCAGTCCTGTGCAGGGGTCTTTATACTCAGGGCTGCAGTGTTTCTATCTGAGGCACAGTGTCATTTATGGTGGCAGTTTGAATCTCCATCCAGATCTAGAGTCAATGACCTGACAGACACCCCCTACTGCAAAGTCAATGACCACAATACAGGAAATATGCATGCACCTCCGTAAAATACTTGATATACTGTCCCTTTAAGAACCTGACTAAGTAGCTGTGCAACTTTTGGTCTATAAATGACCTCCCCTGCACTCAGCTGTTGGTTTCTCCATAAATACGAAAAGTAATATCACTCAACTAACAGAAGAACTTTCTCCACCAATATTTCCCCATAGATAATATATAATGTATATAAAATGTAGGACTTTTCCATTTTATCTTCAGCCCGCTGTAGGGTTCTCCACGTTCTGCATTAGCATAAAGGTAATACTTTTTATTTTTATAGGCTTTATATGAAATGTATATTTATTCAGTCCTCATTGAACTTTGCCTGTTCTTCCCGCTCTTGCCTTCATCTTTTCAATGCCAGTTTAATTCCAGCTTGAGAAGCTAAGCCGAAAAGTCAGCTTGTGTTTGTTCCAAGATACATTGTACAAAAAGATCTGTAATAACCGAGTGACGGCAGCGCTCCTCAATGTTTTATATGTCTGCAATAAATGGAGCCCGCAGAAGAGCCGGGCGGCAGTAAACGGTGATGTATATTCCATGTGCATATGATATTAAGCAGCTAATGAATAAACAACGCACATCTAAGGCTCCGAACAAGACAGAGTGACAGTCCGAGAGAAACACTTCATTTACACTTGGCTAAATACCCAAACATGACAAAGAAGGATGGGCCGTGTTGACAACAAATGGAGGTCCTGTCCGTCTCCAGGCTGATTTACAACTCGCTTACTCAGGCCTTTTGTGTTTTGCCAAATGTGCATGTGACTAATAGATCAACTGTGGGATGGAGAATCTGAAGGAAGAGGATGCAAGGATACTGAACTAATTCCAGGCAATCTCAGCATGGCCTGACCCGCTCTCCATCATGTCCTCACTTCTATTCATTAAAAAGCCTGGACCACAGTAATTAATTAAAGGGAATGTCCACATATTAGCACCACATTGCTATTTTCATAGAAATTTTCCGTATTCTTATATATTTTTCCATATTTGAAAGCTTCTTTTGGCTAATACACAGCACCAAATCTCTTTCATAGGTATAAAGGTAGTTGATGACAGTCTGACTGCCTGACACCACCACTAGAGGAATTGCATGATGTTAAAGGGGACCTGTCATCAGATTTCTACTGTCCCATCTGAGAAGAGCATAATGCAGGGTTAGAGACCTCCTTTCCACTGATGCATCACTACTGGGCTATGTGCTATCATTTTTATGAAATCATTGTTTTATCTGCTGCAGATCTACCAGTTTTCTGAATGATGAACCCTGTATAACCCCGTCCACAGCACTGATTGGCAGCTTTCTGCCCATGTGCAGTGTACACAGAAAGCTGCCAATCAGCAGTGAGGGCGGGGCTATACAGATCTCAGGAATGTTAAGAACTACCTGCCAGCAGGTTTACTAGTCCTCTAGCGATAATCTCCTAAGGAGAAAATAGTGATCTAATCAAAACTGCACAAAGCAGCCGAGTAAGTGACACATTGCTGGAATCAGGGTCTCTGGTCTCTACATTATGCTGCTCTCAGATTAGGAAGTAAAAACCTAGCAAATTATTCCCTTTAAATGGGTTGTCCACTTCAAATAGATAACTTTAGGTGTGTTTAAAGTGGTACATTTGTGCACATATAATGCTGTAAAAGCAACTCTAACTACAAGTTAACGCACCACTGCAGCCTTTGTTTGTTTTTATTTCATTGCTGGAGTGGTGACAGTAATGTAAATTCCCCATCCCTAGCATTATACTTACCAACCACCATCTTCAACTTTTCACGGCACCACACCGATCTTGTTCTGTCATGTTGTGACTGCAACTTCCGACTGATCGGAAGTCAGAGGTAACGGTCACAAACTCTCAATGTAAGTCTCTGAGAGCCTCATTCTGGCTTCATTACGGCTCTCATAAATTTAAATTGGGAAGTGACCTTCAGCTCACCAAGCAAACATGACATCGATCCAGCAGGTCACACCCTGCAGAAGACGACTGACTGGTGTGGCAACAATAAAATATGAAGATGTCGGCTGGTAAGTATAATATTAGGGGCAGGAAACTTAGATTACATGCACCACTTCAATGATACAAACAAAATACCATGGATTGGTGTTTTAAAGTATTTTCTCCATGTAAACTTTTAAACGCCAGTGTATTCACATCTGTAGGAATATGCTTAAGGAAAATAACAGTCGTTTTTTATCTAGAGTTTCTTTTCTGATGTCTATTATACCATGGAAACCTTCAAAAAGAACCTGAAGACCTACCTCTTCCGACAAGCCTACAACCTGCAGTAACCGCCGATCCACCAAACCGCTGCATGACCAGCTCTACCCTCACCTACTGTATCCTCACCCATCCCTTGTAGATTTTGAGCCCTTGCAGGCAGGGTATTTTTTCCTCCTGTACTAGTTGTGACTAGAGTTGAGCGACTTTTGGTTTTTTAGGGCCGCGTTTCGTTTCGTGAAACCCGACTTTTCCAAAAGTCGGGTCGAGCAAGATCGTCCGATTATAGGGAAAAGTCGGGGTCGTCCCGAAACACGAAACCCAATGTAAGTCAATGGGGAATAAAAGTCGGCAGTGAGAGGAGGACAGGAAACACACCTACAGTGCCCATTTGAATGCCAAAAGCATCAATTCTTCTTTCTTAAGCTTGTCAACCTTAATTAACTTCATAATACAAGTTACGCACTGAAAAATGGGGGTTATTTGGCTAAAGTTGTGAGGGGGGGAGGGCTGGCTGCAGGTTTTCATGTGCCCTGGGCGAAAGAGCGCCCCTTTAACACATACCACAACTCATCATGCTCCGATACGGCAGAGAAATAGCGGTATAGTACAATGAAAAATACCTCACTTTTTACATCTCATGACGAGGCCCATCTATTTCTCCATACAGAATCATTGGTCCCATATAATGTTTGAAACAGTATATGATGAGCTCCACATAATGCTACAGTATATGTTGGTCCCCATGGATGAAGCTCCACTGTCTTATGGGCCCAAATAATGCTCCAAACATAATGGGCCCCATTTCTAATGCTCTAGTGTATAATGGGCCCTGTAAATGCTGCTCCAGTGTCTGATGTCCACCTTTGGAATGTTCCAGTGTATGGTGGGCCCCATCTATCATTCTCCAGAGTATAGTGCTCCCCAAAAATTGCTGTCCCAACATTGAAAACAATCAAATAAGTCTCCTCGCTAGGGAATCTCTGTACTTGTCTGGACAGGTGCTGTAGCTTGCTTAACAGCTCGCCAGCCGTTCTCACGCCCAGTATGGATTACACGTGATTGCACAAAGGTTAGAAAGGGTACCGTAACCCTAGATAACATGTATGGATAGCGTACACATTCAAAATATATGTCTATACAGCATGAGGCAGGCTCAGACGGTGTTAGGCCCAGTATGGATTGCACGTGATTGCACAAAGGTTAGAAAGGGTACCGTATCCCTGGATAACATGTATGGATAGCGTACACATTCAAAATATATGTCTATACAGCATGAGGCAGGCTCAGACGGTGTTAGGCCCAGTATGGATTGCACGTGATTGCACAAAGGTTAGAAAGGGTACCGTATCCCTGGATAACATGTATGGATAGTGTACACATTCAAAATATATGTCTATACAGCATGAGGCAGGCTCAGACGGTGTTAGGCCCAGTATGGATTGCACGTGATTGCACAAAGGTTAGAAAGGGTACCGTATCCCCGGATAACATGTATGGATAGCGTACACATTCAAAATATATGTCTCAGGAGGCAGGCTGAGACGGTGTTAGGCCCAGTATGGATTGCACGTGATTGCACAAAGGTTAGAAAGGGTACCATATCCCTGGATAACATGTATGGATAGCGTACACATTCAAAATATATGTCTCAGGAGGCAGGCTCAGACGGTGTTAGGCCCAGTATGGATTGCACGTGATTGCACAAAGGTTAGAAAGGGTACCGTATCCCTGGATAACATGTATGGATAGTGTACACATTCAAAATATATGTCTATACAGCATGAGGCAGGCTCAGACGGTGTTAGGCCCAGTATGGATTGCACGTGATTGCACAAAGGTTAGAAAGGGTACCGTATCCCCGAATAACATGTATGGATATCGTACACATTCAAAATATATGTCTCAGGAGGCAGGCTCAGACGGTGTTAGGCCCAGTATGGATTGCACGTGATTGCACAAAGGTTAGAAAGGGTACCTTATCCCTGGATAACATGTATGGATAGCGTACACATTCAAAATATATGTCTATACAGCAGGAGGCAGGCTCAGACGGTGTCAGGCACAGTATGGATTTGACGGCCCAGATTACACAGCAGAGGAGCAGGGAGAGGTAAAGATTGCAAATGCTGGGGCCCTGCCCAAGCAAGGGGGGCCCACTCATGGGCGTCGGTACTGGCACTGGGCCCCTCATAGTAGAGCGGTGTGTCTGACGGCGGGTGTGCACCACCACCGTCAGAGACACTTGATTGCACTATGAGGGACCCTGTGCCAGTGCCCGCGCCCAAGAGTCGGCCTACCCACCTGTCCAAGGCAACGGCACTTGCACGGTGTCGTGCGGTAGGTGGTGACCCCGGCCATGGGGGGGGAGGCAGCACAGTTAGGGAGTTTTAGAAAGTGGCATATGTTGATGTTGGACATTCAGCTGATGCAAAAGGCGAAATAGGTGAAGTACCAGGAAGAGGTGGACCAAAGCAAGCCATTTTTCTGTCACCCTATGTGTCATCAGGGGAAGGTGGGACAAAATCCTTGGAAACCCATGCGTGGTTCATTTTAATGAAGGTTAGATCATCCACATTTTGGGTTGACAGACGGGTCCTTTTTTCTGTCAGGATTGATCCAGCTGCACTGAAGACTCTTTCCGATAGCACACTTGCAGCTGGGCAAGCGAGCTCCTGTAAGGCATATTGGGCCAATTCAGGCCAGGTGTCCAGTTTAGCGGCCCAATAGTCAAAGGGGAATGACCCGTGTGGGAGAACATCGATATGGGAGGAAAAGTAGTTTGTAACCATAGTTGACAACTGCTGTCTCCTGTCACTTTCCATCGATGCAGTATTACCAGTTGTGTGAGCGGTATTTGAAAAATCAGTCCACAACATTGTCATGAAACCCCTGTCTCCAACGCCACTTCTGCTGTGTGCACCACGAACACCTCTGCCAAGCTGCCCCCGGCCCGCACGGCTCGTGTGAGAACCATCACCGCTGCTGTGTGCTGGGAATGCCTCAAGCAACCGATTTACCAGAGTTGCTTGTTTATTAGCCAATATTAGGTCAAGGTTCTCCTGTGGCATGATGTTTTGTAATTTGCCTTTATAGCGTGGATCCAGGATGCTGGCCAACCAGTAGTCGTCATCGTTCATCATTTTGGCAATGCGGGGGTCCCTTTTTAGGATCCGCAAGGCATAATCTGACATTTGGGCCAATGTTCCCGGTGTCAATGATGCACTGTGAGTGCTGGGTGGAGGAGCACTTTCTGGCAAATCCACATCCCTCCAGTCACGCACAAACCCTGTACCAGACCTTGCCACGCCAACATTTTCACTTGCCCCACGAGATGCATCCTCCTCCCCTAAGTAATCATCCCCATCATCATCCTCCTCCTCCTCTTCTTCCTCCACCTCGTCCAGGAGAGGTCCCTGAGCAGACAATGGCTGAATGTCATCAAGGATTCCCTCCTCCTCTTCCTCCTCATCAACATTGGCTGCAGACGCCTGCTCCTTAAGGTGCATCAAAGTTTGCATGAGCAGACGCATAAGTGGGATGCTCATGCTTAGGATGGCGTCGTCTGCGCTTACCAGCCGTGTGCATTCCTCAAAACACTGAAGGACTTTACAAAGGTCTTTCAGCTTCGACCACTGCACACCTGTCAACTCCATGTCTGCTCTCAAAGTGCCTGGCCGTGTATCCTCCCACAAATGCATTATGGCCTGCCTCTGCTCGCACAGCCGCTCCACCATGTGCAGGGTGGAGTTCCACCTTGTTGCAATGTCGATAATGAGGCGGTGGTTGGGAAGGTGGAGCAATCGCTGCAGCTTCTGCATACGAACGGAGTGTACAGGCGACCGGCGGATGTGCGCGCTCAGTCTTCGCACCTTCTGGAGCAGGGCTGTTAACTCCGGATAATTTTTGAGGAAGCACTGCACCACCAGGTTCAAGGTGTGAGCCAAGCAAGGTATGTGGCTGAGTTTTGAAAGGGCTATGGCTGCCACAAAATTACGGCCGTTATCACTAACTACCTTGCCTGCCTCAAGATGTACACTGCCCAGCCATGACTCAGTTTGTCGCTTCAAGTACTCGGCCAGCACCTCGGCGGTGTGTCTGTCGCCCAAACACATCATCTGCAACACAGCCTGCTGACGCTTTCCACTAGCTGCTCGATAGGGGGACACATCGTGTGCAACAGTGGCAGCTGCAGATGGAGTGCTCGTACGACTGCGCTCTGTGGACGAGCTTTCACTTCTGGAGGAGGAGGAGGAGGAGGGTCGAACGCCTACAGCCAACTGTTTCCTATACCGTGGGCTAGGCAGCACTGTCCCACCACCGCTGTCCCCTGTGGACCCTGCATCCACCACATTAACCCAGTGCGCAGTGATGGACACGTAACAGCCCTGGCCATGCCGACTGGACCATGCATCAGTTGTGAGGTGCACCTTTCCGCTCACTGACTGCTTGAGTGCATGGACAATGCGGTCTTTCACATGATGGTGGAGGGCTGGGATGGCTTTGCGAGAGAAGAAGTGGCGACTGGGTAGGTCATAGCGTGGTACTGCATAGGCCATGAGTTTGCGGAAAGCTGTGCTTTCCACTAACCGAAAGGGCATCATCTCAAACGAGATTAGTTTGGCAATGTGGGCGTTCAAACCCAGTGTACGCGGATGAGAGACTGAGTACTTTCTTGACCTACTCATAGTGTCTGGGAGGGTGAGCTGGACTTGAGAGCTGCATATGGTGGAAGTAGCGGTGGACAGGGCGGACTGAGAGAGGGTTGATGATGGTGATGGAGTTGGTGTTCTTTCTGATGGCCTAGAATCAGTCTTTCGTTGATATAACAGTGGGATTCCCTGACTGCTGTGGTCTTGCAACGACACCTCAACATTTGCTGCTGTGCTAACCGGTGGGCTTACAGTGGGGGAAACAATGTAGCGTTGCTGACTACCTTCGTTGTGATCAGTTGCACATGTGGCACTTGAGGTTTGGTGTTGTGTCCACGCTTGCAAGTGCATGCTGGTTAAATGTCTAAGCATGCAACTGGTATTCAAATTTTTCAGATTTTTCCCTCGGCTAAAGGTCTTTGCGCACTTCTTACAGATAACCTTGGCCTGATCATGAGGATTTTGTTCAAAAAAGTGCCACACTGCACTCTTCCTACTTTGGCAGACATTTTGCGGCCTAGCACGCTGTGATCTTTTGACCCTCTGGACAAGCTGTCCAGCAACTCTTTTGATGTTTGGAACCTGTCTTTGGAGTGCTCCGGGCCTGCCAGATAACAGCTGTTGCGATGTCGATGTCTGCTGTGGATGCTCCTCATCTGAGCTATTGGAAGCAGCACCCTCTTCCCCCAATGGATGCCAATCTGGGTCAACAACTGGGTCATCCATCACCTCCTCTTCTATGTCATGTGCACCTTCCTCTGTGTCACCGTGTATGGTGGTATAGTGTGCGGGAAGGGGCACCTGAGTCTCATCAGGGTCAGAATCTGGCTCTGTACACTGCGAGGACAATGTAGTGCTCTGAGTGAATGTACCAGCAGAATCATCCATCAGCGGCTGTGCATCAGTGCACTCCATGTCAGATTCATCTTGGCCTGGGTAATTCACCATTTCACTTGATAATCCAGGCATGGTATGTGAAAACAGCTCCATGGAGTAATCAGTAGTATGGCCTGCGTCATCCTTCAATCTTAGTTGGGGTGAAGGACAAAAGGAACGGTGTGGTTCATGAACATGAGCCTCCAATGACGACTCAGTGCTTTTACTTTTTACAACTGAAGAAGAGGAGGCGATAGAGCTGGAGGCTGAGTCAGCAATGTAAGACAAAACTTTTTCCTGATGCTCTGGCTTTAAAAGCGGTTTGCCAACTCCTAGAAAACTAAGCGTTCAAGGCCTTATGTAGCCAGACGATGACGCAGGGTCAGCACCTCCTGCATTCGGTCCTATTTTGCTCTTGCCACTACCATCAGATCCACCACCAACACCATCATTACCAGCTGCCAACCCCCGCCCAATTCCATGGCCTCTTCCACCAGCCTTCCTCATTTTTGGTAGAAATGTAGACAAAATCCAACAAACTATATAGTAATGTAAAACAAGGTACAAGGTGTCTATAGGACAGGGGAGATTTTGAATTTCTGCAGACACTTGTGGACACTGGACACTTTTGGATTGTGTGAGGCCCACTGATATCTGAGCGCTATGTGACAGGCTCGATGGCACAGCTGTGACAAAAGTGACTAGAGGATAAGGGAGATTTTGAATCTCTGCACACACTTTTGGACACTGGACACTTTTGGATTGTGTGAGGCCCACTGATATCTGAGCGCTATGTGACAGGCTCGATGGCACAGCTGTGACAAAAGTGACTAGAGGATAAGGGAGATTTTGAATCTCTGCACACACTTTTGGACACTGGACACTTTTGGATTGTGTGAGGCCCACTGATATCTGAGCGCTATGTGACAGGCTCGATGCCACAGCTGTGACCAAAGTGACTAGAGGATAAGGGAGATTTTGAATCTCTGCACACACTTTTGGACACTGGACACTTTTGGATTGTGTGAGGCCCACTGATATCTGAGCGCTATGTGACAGGCTCGATGGCACAGCTGTGACAAAAGTGACTAGAGGATAAGGGAGATTTTGAATCTCTGCACACACTTTTGGACACTGGACACTTTTGGATTGTGTGAGGCCCACTGATATCTGAGCGCTATGTGACAGGCTCGATGGCACAGCTGTGACAAAAGTGACTAGAGGATAAGGGAGATTTTGAATCTCTGCACACACTTTTGGACACTGGACACTTTTGGATTGTGTGAGGCCCACTGATATCTGAGCGCTATGTGACAGGCTCGATGCCACAGCTGTGACCAAAGTGACTAGAGGATAAGGGAGATTTTGAATCTCTGCACACACTTTTGGACACTGGACACTTTTGGATTGTGTGAGGCCCACTGATATCTGAGCGCTATGTGACAGGCTCGATGGCACAGCTGTGACAAAAGTGACTAGAGGATAAGGGAGATTTTGAATCTCTGCACACACTTTTGGACACTGGACACTTTTGGATTGTGTGAGGCCCACTGATATCTGAGCGCTATGTGACAGGCTCGATGGCACGGCTGTGACAAAAGTGACTAGAGGATAAGGGAGATTTTGAATCTCTGCACACACTTTTGGACACTGGACACTTTTGGATTGTGTGAGGCCCACTGATATCTGAGCGCTATGTGACAGGCCCGATGGCACAGCTGTGACAAAAGTGACTAGAGGATAAGGGAGATTTTGAATTTCTGCACACACTTGTGGACAGTGGACACTTTTGGATTGTGTGAGGCCCACTGATATCTGAGTGCTATGTGACAGCCTCGATGGCACAGCTGAGACAAAAGTGACTAGAGGATAAGGGAGATTTTGAATCTCTGCACACACTTTTGGACACTGGACACTTTTGGATTGTGTGAGGCCCACTGATATCTGAGCGCTATGTGACAGGCTCGATGGCACAGCTGTGACAAAAGTGACTAGAGGATAAGGGAGATTTTGAATCTCTGCACACACTTTTGGACACTGGACACTTTTGGATTGTGTGAGGCCCACTGATATCTGAGCGCTATGTGACAGGCTCGATGGCACAGCTGTGACAAAAGTGACTAGAGGATAAGGGAGATTTTGAATCTCTGCACACACTTTTGGACACTGGACACTTTTGGATTGTGTGAGGCCCACTGATATCTGAGCGCTATGTGACAGGCTCGATGGCACAACTGTGACAAAAGTGACTAGAGGATAAGGGAGATTTTGAATCTCTGCACACACTTTTGGACACTGGACACTTTTGGATTGTGTGAGGCCCACTGATATCTGAGCGCTATGTGACAGGCTCGATGGCACAGCTGTGACAAAAGTGACTAGAGGATAAAGGAGATTTTGAATCTCTGCACACACTTTTGGACACTGGATGGACACTTTTGGATTGTGTGAGGCCCACTGATATCTGAGCGCTATGTGACAGGCTCGATGGCACAGCTGTGACAAAAGTGAGTAGAGGATAAGGGAGATTTTGAATCTCTGCACACACTTTTGGACACTGGACACTTTTGGATTGTGTGAGGCCCAATGAATATCTGAGCGCTATGTGACAGGCTCGATGGCACAGCTGTGACAAAAGTGACTAGAGGATAAGGGAGATTTTGAATCTCTGCACACACTTTTGGACACTGGACACTTTTGGATTGTGTGAGGCCCACTGATATCTGAGCGCTATGTGACAGGCTCGATGGTACAGCTGTGACAAAAGTGACTAGAGGATAAGGGAGATTTTGAATCTCTGCACACACTTTTGGACACTGGACACTTTTGGATTGTGTGAGGCCCACTGATATCTGAGCGCTATGTGACAGGCTCGATGGCACAGCTGTGACAAAAGTGACTAGAGGATAAGGGAGATTGGATTGCTTTTAAAAAAGCAGTTTGCGGAGCAGTGGGTAAACAGCAATGCAGGAATGTCAGGAAGCCTTAGAAGGCAGCCCAACAATCAACACCACTGATACACCACTATATAGCCTCCCCTTGCACTGCACACACAGTGACTGGTGTGTTGTGCAGGCCAAATTGCTAGCAGCAGAAGCAGTTTTTTTTTCTTCTCAGCAGGACAAAAAAAAAAAATTGGGATTGCTTTTAAAAAAGCAGTTTGCGGAGCAGTGGGTAAACAGCAATGCAGGAATGTCAGAAAGCCTTAGAAGGCAGCCCAACAACCAACACCACTGATACACCACTATATAGCCTCCCCTTGCACTGCACACACAGTGACTGGTGTGTTGTGCAGGCCAAATCGCTAGCAGCAGAAGCAGTTTTTTTGTCTTCTTCCCTGCCTAACGCTCTCCCTACAGAATCAGCAGCAACCTCTCCCTATACTAAGATCGGCAGAAGTAAGATGGCGGTCGGCGTGCACACCCTTTTATACCCCCTGTAACGCCCACCAAAGCAAGCCAATCACTTGCATGCCCTTCTGAAAGATGGTGGTGACCCGTGCCTATGTCATCACGTTGCCCACAGTGTCCGTGGATCCTGATTGGCTGAAAAAGAGCGCAAAACAAACTTTTGAAACGCGACTTTGGCGCGTAAGTTGCCGACCTCATGGCCGACCTCATCCTAGGGTCGGGTTTCGTTTCATGAAACCCGACTTTGCCAAAAGTCGGCGACTTTTGAATTTTTTCGACCCGTTTCGCTCAACTCTAGTTGTGACTAGAGTTGAACGAAATGGGTCGGTCAAATTAAAAAATCGCCGACTTTAGCTAAAGTCGGGTTTCGCCGATCGAAACCCGACCATAGCATGAGGTCGGCCATGAGGTTGCCGAGCCGAGCGCCAAAGTCGCATTTCAAATAATGCTTCCAGTGCCTTTTCTCAGCCAATGATGGAGGACGCACACTGTGGGCAACGCGATGACATAGGCAGCGGCCACCACCATCTTAGAGAAGGGCATTGACGTGATTGGCTGGCTTTGTGTGGTGTCACAGTGGCTATAAAAGGATCTTAGAATAGGGAGAGGTGCTGCTGCTGATTCTGAATAAGGGAGAGCGTTAGGCAGGGAAGAAGAAAAAAAATTGCTTCTGCTGTTTGCGATTTTCACTGTACAGTTAGTGTGCAGTGAAAGGGGAGGAATTTTGTTGTGTGCAGCAGCGCTGGTGGTGATTAGGCTGCCTTTTAAGGCTACCTGATAGCTGCATTGCTGTGTGCACACTGCTGTTCAAACTGCTTTTTTCAAAGCACTCCAACTTTTATTATTTTGTTCTGGTGAGTTACCGAGCGTTCATTTTTTCACACACCGTATAGCGGTGTACACTCCTCACACACTACCGTGTACTGGCTGGTATCACGGACAAATACAAGCTATCTGTTTGTGACTCTGGAAAAACAAGCCGAGGAGATTTTCCATTTTTTCAGACCTACACCTTATAGAGCTGTCCGCATTTCAAACAGTTTTGTATATCTGCTGTTTGATTATGGTCAAAACTATACAGAGACAGCATGTGTCACTCCGTATAAAAATAGACGGAGATTGACAATTTTCCATACAGACACCGTATAGCGGTGTACGCTCCTCACACACTACCGTGTCCCGGCTGGTATCACGGACAAATACAAGCTATCTGTGTGTGACTCTGAAAAAACAAACTGAGATTTTCCATTTTTCCAGACCTACATCTCAACCTGTCCGCTTTTCAAACAGTTTCGTATTTCTGCTGTTTGATTATGGTCAAAACTATACAGAGACAGCATGTATCACTCCATATAAAAATAGATGGAGATTGACAATTTTCCATACAGACACCGTATAGTGGTATACGCTCCTCACACACTACTGTGTACCGGCTGGTATCATGGACAAATACAAGCTGTGTGTGACTCTGGAAAAACAAACCGAGGAGATTTTCCATTTTTCCAGACCTACACCTTCTCGAGCTGTCCGCTTTTCAGTTTCGCATATCTGCTGTTTGAATACGGTCAAAACTATACAGAGACAGCGTGTGTCACTCCGTACAAAAATAGACGGAGACTGACAATTTTCCTTACAGACACCGTATGAGCTGTTCGATTCTCAAACAGTATTGTATATCTGCCGTTCGCATTACAGTCACATCTATACAGAGTCAGCATCTGTGTGTGACACTCAGTAAATACATATACGGAGATTGTTAGTTACTAGAGTTGAGCGATACCGTCCGATACTTCAAAGTATCGGATCGGAATGGATCGGCCGATCTTAAAAAAAAGTATCGGTATCGCCGATTCCGATACCGGAAGTCCCATTCAAGTCTATGGGACTTCCGGTATCGGAATAAGAAAAATCCTGTTTTTCCCTTGTACAGCCTCTCTGGGGTCTGTACGGGCCTTTCGGGGGGCTGTGCCGGCCTGCCAGGGGGTCTGTGCAGGCTCCGGTGGTCTGTGCCGGCCTGCCAGGGGGCTGTGCATGCTCCGGTGGGCTGTGCCGGCCTGCCGGGGGGGCTGTGCCGGCCTGCCGGGGGGCTGTGCCGGCCTGCCGGGGGGCTGTGCAGGCTCCGGGGGGCTGTGCCGGCCTGCCGGGGGGCTGTGCCGGCCTGCCGGGGGGCTGTGCAGGCTTCGGGGGTCTGTGCAGGCATCGTCCGATGGGACTACAAGTCCCATCGGGCGATGCCTGCTACCATGATAGTGATTGACACATTAGCCAATGATGGGACAGTAGTAGTCCCATCATCCGGCTAATGTGTTGAATGTAAAAAAAAAAAAAAAATTACATGCTACATACATGCTACATACATACAACATGCATACTACATACATGCTACATTCATACTACATATATACTACATGCAACATACATACTACATATATACTACATGCATGCAACATGCATACTACATATATACTACATGCAACATACATACTACATATATACTACATGCAACATACATACTACATATATACTACATGCATGCAACATGCATACTACCTATATACTACATGCTACATACATACTACATATATACTACATACATACTGCATGCTACATACATACTACATGCTACATACATACCACATACATACTACATACATACTACATGCTACATATATACTACATATATACTACATGCTACATACATACATACTACATGCTACATACATACTACATATATACTACATACATACTACATGCATGCTACATACATACTACATGCTACATACATACCACATACATACTACATACATACTACATGCTACATACATACTACATATATACTACATACATACTACATACATACTACATGCTACATACATACTACATATATACTACATACATACTACATACATACTACATGCATGCTACATACATACCACATACATACTACATACATACTACATGCTACATACATACTACATATATACTACATGCATGCTACATACATACTGCATGCTACATGCATGCTACATACATACTACATACATACTACATGCTACATACATACCACATATATACTACATACATACTACATACAATACATTCATACAATACATACATAGACATACAGTACATATAACATAGAGTAACATACTTACCAATACTTGTCACATTGTTCCCCGAAGCCATTGTCTTTTACGGAATAAATATTAACATAACAAACCACAAAAATACTCACCCACGATCCGAAGCAGTCCACGAGTGTGTCCCACGACGATCTTGGGTAGAGAACTGCAGCATCAGCTGTTGCTGCCGTTCTCTACGGGCTGCAGGAATCCAATGACGGAGGGTAGGTATCCTTCCGCACTGTATTCCTCCGCCACTTAAAAAAAAAAAAGTCCCTAGTCTCACTTTATGCCATTGCTGCGTGGGAAATTCCCACACAGCAATGGCATAAAGTGAGACTAGGGACTTTTTTTTTTTTAAGTGGCGGAGGAATACAGTGCGGAAGGATACCTACCTTCCGTCATTGGATTCCTGCAGCCCGTAGAGAACGGCAGCAACAGCTGATGCTGCAGTTCTCTACCCAAGATCGTCGTGGGACACACTCGTGGACTGCTTCGGATCGTGGGTGAGTATTTTTGTGGTTTGTTATGTTAATATTTATTCCGTAAAAGACAATGGCTTCGGGGAACAATGTGACAAGTATTGGTAAGTATGTTACTCTATGTTATATGTACTGTATGTCTATGTATGTATTGTATGAATGTATTGTATGTAGTATGTATGTAGTATATATGTGGTATGTATGTAGCATGTAGTATGTATGTAGTATGTATGTAGCATGCATGTAGCATGCAGTATGTATGTAGCATGCATGTAGTATATATGTAGTATGTATGTAGCATGTAGTATGTATGTAGTATGTATGTGGTATGTATGTAGCATGTAGTATGTATGTAGCATGCATGTAGCATATATGTAGTATGTATGTAGCATGTAGTATGTATGTAGCATGCATGTAGTATATATGTAGTATGTATGTAGCATGTAGTATGTATGTAGCATGCATGTAGTATATATGTAGTATGTATGTATGTAGCATGCATGTAGTATATATGTAGTATGTATGTAGCATGTAGTATGTATGTAGCATGCATGTAGTATGTATGTAGTATGTATGTAGTATGTATGTGGTATGTATGTAGCATGTAGTATGTATGTAGCATGCATGTAGTATGTATGTAGTATGCATGTAGTATATATGTAGTATGTATGTAGCATGTAGTATGTATGTAGCATGCATGTAGTATATATGTAGTATGTATGTATGTAGTATGTATGTAGTATATATGTAGCATGTAGTATGTATGTAGCATGCATGTAGTATATATGTGTTATGTATGTAGTATGTATGTATATATGTGGTATGTATGTAGTATGTATGTAGTATGTATGTAGTATGTATGTGGTATGTATGTAGTATGTATGTAGCATGTAGTATGTATGTAGCATGCATGTAGTATGTATGTAGTATTTTTGTTTTTATTTTTTTTTAACATTTAACACATTAGCCGGATGATGGGACTACTACTGTCCCATCATTGGCTAATGTGTCAATCACTGTCATGGTAGCAGGCATCGCCAGATGGGACTTGTAGTCCCATCGGACGATGCTTGCACAGACCCCCGGACATCAGCACAGCCCCCCGGCAGGCCGGCACAGCCCCCCGGCAGGCCGGTACAGACCCCCACAGGGTGCACAGACCACCGGCAGGCCGGCACAGCCCCCCGGCAGGCCGGTACAGACCCCCACAGGGTGCACAGACCACCGGCAGGCCGGCACAGCCCCCCGGCAGGCCGGTACAGACCCCGGGCAGTCCACACAGCCCCCCGGCAGGCCGGCAGAGACCCCCGGAAGGCCCGAAATGACGGCGCATCATGATGCGCACACACCGCGCATCATGATGACGTCAGGCTGTCAATCAACTTTGAACTTCCGATTCCGATGCCGACTTCCGATATTGAAAAAATATCGGAAGTCGGTATCGGAATTCCGATACAGCAAGTATCGGCCGATACCCGATACTTGCGGTATCGGAATGCTCAACACTATTAGTTACACAAAAACGTATACAGCTGTACACTTCTGATACAGTTCCGTATATCTGCATGTTGGATAACGGTCAAATACATACTGGGAGAGCGTCAGTGACTAACAAAATATATACGTAGATTTAATTTTTTTAATACACCTTACACAGCTGGACGCTCCTCATACAGTACCATCTCTTTGTTGGCATTTTTGGTACATTTTCCCAAACATGAGGAAGTATGGTGGAAGAGGCCACGGATGTGGGCAGGGGGCGCAGCTGGTACTGATGGTGGTGATGCATCGGCTGGTTCTGGTAAAAGCACAATAGCAGCTAAGGCAGGAGGTGTGGAGCCTGCATCATCGTCTGGCCCAAGAAGGCCTGTAATGTTCCCTTTTCTTGGAGTAGGAAAACCGATTTTAATGCCGGAGTATCAGGAACAGGTTTTGGCGTACATTGCCTAAACATCCACCAGCTCTATTGCCTCCTCTTCTGAACGTTCGAAAGCTGCAAGCACGGAGTTGTCAGTGCAGGGTTCTGGTCAGGAAAAACACCTTTCCTTGTGTCCTTCACCCCCACCAAAAGTTAAGAATGCGGCAGCCCACACTTCATATTATTCTATGGAGCTCTTTTCACATACCATGACTGGGTTATCCAGTCAAATCCTGAATTCCCCAGTCCAAGATGAATCTGACATTGAGTGCACTGATGCACAGCCACTGCTAGATGATTCTGCTGGTTCACTGACCCAGAGCACTACATTGCCCTTTCAGTCTATTGAGCCAGAATCTGACCCTGATGAAACTCAGGTGCCACATCCCACATACTATAACACCTTACACGGTGACACAGAGGAAGGTAAAGAGGAAGGTGCAGATGACTTTGAAGAGGAGGTGATGGATGACCCAGTTCTTGACCCGGATTGGCATCCATTGGGGAGGAGGGTGGTGCTGGCAATAGTTCAGATATGGAAAAGGATCCGCAGCAGGCATTGACATTGCAGCAGCGGTTATCTGGCAAGCCCGTAGCTGTCCAAAAACGTGGACCAAACACTAAAAGAGTTGCAGGACAGCTTGGCCAGATGGTCAACTTAGCACAGCGTGCAAGGCCAGAAAAAGTATACCATAGTAGGAAGAGTGCAGTGTTGCACTTCTTTGTCCAAAATCCTACTGATGAGGCAAAGGTTGAATGATCCCAGCAAAGAGCAAACAGAAGAACGGCATGCTAGGGCACACAAATCACCACATTAACAGACGGAGCTATTTATCTGAAGTATTGCGGCATATAATTCAGTCAAAAAATGGAGGTGCTAGCATGAAAAAACATGAATATTTCAATGTGGAGCGAAAAAAGAAGAAATATGCAGCACTCACCGATATAGCTGAAAAACTGTGCGTCTTTATTTCACTTAAATTCCATCAATAGATGTGTGGACATGCAGGACGTTAGAGGAATGCTAGGGGAGGGAGGTGCCGGACAAAGGCCGTTTCGTGATTACTCGCTTCTACGGGTCCAGGTCTGTCTGTTACTCCGGAAATATATTTGGAGCTTTAAGATTACCCCAACACTGTATACAGCTGTACGCTTGTGATACATTACCCATTTACAGCTTTTCATATTCTTGTGTAATCCATACTGGGCCTGAGAGCTTTTGTGTCTGCCTCCTGAAATATATATGGAGATTCATAATGTTTACACTATACTATATATACCTTGTATCTGGTGATACTGTACCCTTTTTCAACTTTTTATTTTATTGTTTAATCCATACTGAGTCTGTGAGTGTATGACTCATGAAATATATACGGAGATTTACAGTTATCCCTAGACTGTATAGTGCTGTACGCTTCTGATACAGTACCATATATCTGCTGGTATTTTGGGTCCATTTTCCAAAACATGAGGAAGTATGGTGGAAGAGGACGCGGACGTGGGCATGGGGGGCCACCTGGTACTGATGGTGGTGGTGGTGCATCTGCTGGTAGTGCCAAGAACACAATAGCAGCTAAGGCAGAAGGTGTTGAGCCTGCGTCATGGTGTAGCTCTAGAAGGCCTGTAAGGCTCCCATTTCTGGGAGTAGGTAGACTGCTTTTAAAGCCAGAGCATCAGTAACAGTTTTTTGATTACATTGCTGAAACAGCCTCCAGCTCTATCGCCTCCTCTTCTGAAGTTTAAAAAAATGCAAGCACTGAGTCGTCAGTTGAGGCTTCTGGTCAGGAGCAACCCCCTTCCTTGTGTCCTTCACCCACACCAAAAGTGAAGGATGCGGCAGCACACACTTCAGATTACTCCATGGAGCTCTTTTCACATACCATGCCTGGATTAATTAAAAATGGGGCCCATCATATACTGGAGCATTCCAAATGGGGGACATCAGACACTAGAGCAGCATTTAAGGGGGCCCATTGTACACTGGAGCATTAGAAATAGGGCCCATTACATATGGAGTATTATTAGGGCCCATAATACACTGGAGCATCATCCATGAGGCCCATCATATACTGGAGCATTCCAGATTGGGGACATTAGACACTGGAGCAGCATTTATGGGGCACATTATACAGTGGAGCATTAGAAATGGAGCCCATTATATGTGGAGCATTATTAGGGCCCATCATACACTGGAGCATCATCCATGAGGCCCATCATATACTGGAGAATTCCAAATGGGGGACATCAGACACTGGAGCAGCATTTATGGGGCCCATTATACAGTGGAACATTAGATATGGAGCCTATTATATATGGAGCATTATTAGGGCCCATCATACACTGGAGCATCATCCATGAGGCCCATCATATACTGGAGCATAATAAAAGGGGCAGATCAGTCACTGGTGCAGCATTTATTGGGCACATTGTACACTGGACCATTAGAAATGGGGCCCATTATATATGGAACATTATTTGGGCCCATCATACACTGGAGCATCATCCATGAGGACCATCATATACTGGAGCATTATAAATGGGGCAGATCAGACACTGGAGCAGCATCTATGGGGCACATTATACACTGGAGCATTAGAAATGGAGCCCATTATATATGGAGCATTATTTGGGCCCATCAAACACTGGAGCATCATCCATGAGGCCCATCATATACTGGAGCATTATAAATGGGGCAGATCAGACACTGGAGCAGCATCTATGGGGTACATTATACACTGAAGCATTAGAAATGGGGCCCATTATATATGGAGCATTATTTGAGCCCATCATATACTGAAGCATCATCCATGAGGCCCATCATTTACTGGAGCATTCCAAATGGAGGATATCAGACACTGGAGCAGCATTTACGGGGCCCATTATACGCTGGAGCAATAGAAATGGGGCCCTTTATATATGGAGCATTATTTGAACCCATCATAAACTGGAGCATCATCCATGAGGCCCATCCTATACTGGAGCATTCCAGTTTGGGGACATCAGACACTGGAGCAGCATTTATGAGGCCCATTATACAGTGGAACATTAGATATGGAGCCTGTTATATATGAAGCATTATTAGGGCCCGTCATACACTGGAGCATCATCCATGACGCCCATCATATACTAGAGCATAATAAAAGAGGCAGGTCAGTCACTGGAGCAGCATTTATTGGGCACATTGTACACTGGAGCATTAGAAATGGGGCCCATTATATATGGAACATTATTTGGGCCCATCATACCCTGGAGCATCATCCATGTGGCCCATCATATACTGGAGCATTCCAGATTGGGGACATCAGACACTGGAGCAGCATTTATGGGGTCCATTATACAGTGGAACATTAGATATGGAGCCTATTATATATGGAGCATTATTAGGGCCCATCATACACTGGAGCATCATCCATGAGGCCCATCATATACTGGAGCATTATAAATGGGGCAGATCAGACACTGGAGCAGCATCTATGGGGCACATTATACACTGGAGCATTAGAAATTGGGCCCATAATATATGGAGCATTATTTGGGCCCATCATACACTGGAGCATCATCCATGATGCCCATCATATACTGGAGCATTATAAATGGGGCAGATCAGACACTGGAGCAGCGTCTATGGGGCACATTATACACTGAAGCATTAGAAATGGGGCCCATTATATATGGAGCATTATTTGAGCCCATCATACACTGAAGCATCATCCATGAGGCCCATCATATACTGGAGCATTCCAAATGGGGGACATCAGACACTGGAGCAGCATTTACAGGGCCCATTATACGCTGGAGCATTAGAAATGGGGCCCTTTATATATGGAGCATTATTTGAGCCCATCATACACTGGAGCATCATCCATGAGGCCCATCCTATACTGGAGCATTCCAGTTTGGGGACATCAGACACTGGAGCAGAATTTATGAGGCCCATTATACAGTAGAACATTATATATGGAGCATTATTAGGGCCCATCATACACTGGAGCATCATCCATGAGGCCCATCATATACTGAAGCATTTCAAAATGGGGGACATCAAACACTGGAGCAGCATTTATGGGGCCCATTATCCCCTGAGCATTAGAAATGGGGCCCATTATATATGGAGCATTATTAGGCCCCATCATACACTGGAGCATCATCCATGATGCCCATCATATACTGGAGCATTATTAATGGGGCACATTATACACTGGAGCATTAGAAATGGGGCCCATTATATATGGAGCATTATTTGGGCCCATCATACACTGGAGCATCATCCATGAGGCCCATCATATACTGGAGCATTCCAAATGGGGGACATTAGACACTGGAGCAGCATTTATGGGGCCCATTATTCACTGGAGCATTAGATATGGAGCCTATTATATATGGAGCATTATTAGGGCCCATCATACACTGGAGCATCATCCATGAGGCCCATCATATACTGGAGCATTCCAAATGGGGCAGATCAGACACTGGAGCAGCATTTATTGGGCACATTGTACACTGGAGCATTAGAAATGGGGCCCATTATATATGGAACATTATTTGGGCCCATCATACACTGGAGCATCATCCATGAGGCCCATCATATACTGGAGCATTATAAATGGGGCAGATCAGATACTTGAGCAGCATCTATGGGGCACATTATACACTGGAGCATTAGAAGTGGGGCCCTTTATAGATGAAGCATTATTAGGGCCCATCATACACTGGAGCATCACCCATGAGGCCCATCATATACTGGAGCATTCCAGTTTGGGGACATCAGACACTGGAGCAGCATTTACGGGGCCCATTATACAGTGGAACATTAGAAATGGAGCCCATTATATATGGAGCATTATTAGTGCCCATCATACACTGGAGCATTATCCATGAGGCCCATCATATACTGGAGCATAATAAATGGGGCAGATCAGACATTGGAGACGCATCTATGGGGCACATTATACAGTGGAGCATTAGAAATGGGGCCCATTATATATGGAGCATTATTTAAGCCCATCATACACTGGAGCATCATCCATGAGGCCCATCATATACTGAAGCATCATAAATGGGGCAGATCAGACACTGGAGCAGCATCTATGGAGCACATTATACACTGGAGCATTAGATATGGGGCCCATTATGTATGGAGCATTATTTGAGCCCATCATACACTGGAACATCATCCATGAGGCCCATCATATACTGGAGCATTCCAAATGGGGGACATCAGACACTGGAGCAGCATTTACAGGGCCCATTATACACTGGAGCATTAGAAATGGGGCCCATTATATATAGAGCATTATTTGGGCCCATCATACACTGGAGCATCATCCATGAGGCCCATCATAATCTGGACCATTCCAAATGGGGGACATCAGACACTGGAGCAGCATTTACAGGGCCCATTATACACTGCAGAATTAGAAATGGAGCCCATTATATATGGAGCATTATTTGGGCCCATCATACACTGGAGCATCATCCATGAGGCCCATCATATACTGGAGCATTATGTGAAGCTCATCATATATTTTATGGGGCATTATATGTGACCAATTATTCTGTATGGAGAAATATATGGGGCTCATTATTCTGTATGGCGCACAATGTGGTGGCCATAATACTGTATGGAGTAATATACTGTCCTTTTTTTGAGCTATTGTACAATTTAAAATAGATCAGTCATGTCTAGTGTTGAGCATTCCGATACCGCAAGTATCGGGTATCGGCCGATACTTGCTGTATCGGAATTCCGATACCGACTTCCGATATTTTTTCAATATCGGAATTCGGCATCGGAATCGGAAGTTCAGTTGATTGACGGCCTGACGTCATCATGATGCGCGGTGTGTGCGCATCAGGATGCGCCGTCATTTCGGGCCTTCCGGGGGTCTCTGCCGGCCTGCCGGGGGGCTGTGCCGGCCTGCCGGGGGGCTGTGTGGACTGCCCGGGGTCTGTACCGGCCTGCCGGGGGGCTGTGCCGGCCTGCCGGTGGTCTGTGCACCCTGTGGGGGTCTGTACCGGCCTGCCGGGGGGCTGTGCCGGCCTGCCGGGGGGCTGTGCTGATGTCCGGGGGTCTGTGCAAGCATCGTCCGATGGGACTACAAGTCCCATCGGGCGATGCCTGCTACCATGACAGTGATTGACACATTAGCCAATGATGGGACAGTAGTAGTCCCATCATCCGGCTAATGTGTTAAATGTTAAAAAAAAAAAAATACTACATACATACTACATGCATGCTACATACATACTACATGCTACATACATACTACATACATGCTACATACATGCTACATACATACTACATGCATGCTACATACATACTACATGCTACATACATACTACATGCATGCTACATACATACTACATATATACTACATACATACTACATACATGCTACATACATACTGCATGCTACATACATACTACATACATACTACATACATACTACATGCATGCTACATACATACTACATATATACTACATGCATGCTACATACATACTACATGCTACATACATACTACATATATACTACATACATACTACATACATGCTACATACATACTGCATGCTACATACATACTACATGCATGCTACATACATACTACATGCATGCTACATACATACTACATGCATGCTACATGCATGCTACATACATACTACATGCTACATACATACCACATACATGTGGGAATTTCCCACACAGCAATGGCATAAAGTGAGACTAGGGACTTTTTTTTTTTTTAAGTGGCGGAGGAATACAGTGCGGAAGGATACCTACCTTCCGTCATTGGATTCCTGCAGCCCGTAGAGAACGGCAGCAACAGCTGATGCTGCAGTTCTCTACCCAAGATCGTCGTGGGACACACTCGTGGACTGCTTCGGATCGTGGGTGAGTATTTTTGTGGTTTGTTATGTTAATATTTATTCCGGAAAAGACAATGGCTTCGGGGAACAATGTGACAAGTATTGGTAAGTATGTTACTCTATGTTATATGTACTGTATGTCTATGTATGTATTGTATGAATGTATTGTATGTATGTAGTATATATGTGGTATGTATGTAGCATGTAGTATGTATGTAGTATGTATGTAGCATGCATGTAGCATGCAGTATGTATGTAGCATGCATGTAGTATATATGTAGTATGTATGTGGTATGTATGTAGCATGTAGTATGTATGTAGCATGCATGTAGTATATATGTAGTATGTATGTAGCATGTAGTATGTAGCATGCATGTAGTATATATGTAGTATGTATGTAGCATGTACTATGTATGTAGCATGCATGTAGTATATATGTAGTATGTATGTAGCATGTAGTATGTATGTAGCATGCATGTAGTATGTATGTAGCATGCATGTAGTATGTATATGGTATGTATGTAGCATGTAGTATGTATGTAGCATGCATGTAGTATATATGTGTTATGTATGTGGTATGTATGTAGCATGCATGTAGCATGCATGTAGTATGTATGTAGTATGTATGTAGTATATATGTAGTATGTATGTAGCATGTAGTATGTATGTAGTATGTATGTAGCATGCATGTAGCATGCAGTATGTATGTAGCATGCATGTAGTATATATGTAGTATGTATGTAGCATGTAGTATGTAGCATGCATGTAGTATATATGTAGTATGTAGCATGTAGTATGTATGTAGCATGCATGTAGTATATATGTGTTATGTATGTAGCATGTAGCATGCATGTAGCATGCATGTAGTATGTATGTAGTATATATGTGGTATGTATGTAGCATGCAGTATGTATGTAGCATGCATGTAGTATATATGTAGTATGTATGTTGCATGTAGTATTTATGTAGTATGAATGTAGCATGTATGTAGTATGTAGTATGAATGTAGCATGTATGTAGTATGCATGTTGTATGTATGTAGCATGTAATTTTTTTTTTTTTTTTCATTTAACACATTAGCCGGATGATGGGACTACTACTGTCCCATCATTGGCTAATGTGTCAATCACTGTCATGGTAGCAGGCATCGCCCGATGGGACTTGTAGTCCCATCGGACGATGCCTGCACAGACCCCCGGAGCCTGCACAGACCACCGGCAGGCCGGCACAGCCCCCCGGCAGGCCGGCACAGCCCCCCGGCAGGCCGGCACAGCCCCCCGGAGCCTGCACAGCCCCCCGGCAGGCCGGCACAGCCCCCCGGAGCCTGCACAGACCACCGGCAGGCCGGCACAGACCACCGGAGCCTGCACAGACCCCCTGGCAGGCCGGCACAGCCCCCCGAAAGGCCCGTACAGACCCCAGAGAGGCTGTACAAGGGCAGGAAAGGGTTTTTCTTATTCCAATACCGGAAGTCCCATAGACTTGAATGGGACTTCCGGTATCGGAATCGGCGATACCGATACTTTTTTTAAAGATCGGCCGATACCATCCGATACGATACTTTGAAGTATCGGACGGTATCGCTCAACTCTAGTCATGTCATGTAAATAGTGAAGTATTTGTCATTGTACTATACCTATATTTCTGTGCCGTATCGGAGCGTCATGAGTTGTGGTGTGTTAAAGGGGCGCATTGACACTCTTTGGCCCAGGGCACACAAAAACCTGGAGCCAGCCCTACCCTCCCACAACTTTAGCCAAATAACCCCCAGTTTTCAATGCGTAACTATTATTATGACGTAAATTAAGGTTGACAAGCTTCAGTAATAAGAATTAATGTATTTGGCATTGAAATGGGCACTGTAGGTGTGTTTACTGTCCTCCACTCCCTGCCGACTTTGCTTCCCCATTGACTTGCAATGGGTTTCGTGTTTCAGTCGGCCTCCTACTTTTCCCTATAGTCGGCCGATTTCGTTGCACCCGAATGAAACCCGACTCGACCCTAAAAAAGGCAAAGTCTCTCATCTCTAGTTGTGACTTTTGTTAAGATTACTGTACTCGTTTTTGTTATGTATACCACTTTTCACATGTAAAGGGCCATGGTATAAATGGCGCTATAATAATAAATAATCATAATATCTTATCGGACTACATAAGATTCAGATCTATAAGGAAGGGTGTGATGATTGAGACCGCAGAGGGTGCCATCGTGAATTGGCCGATGCAGGAGAGTGGCCCATCGACCTCAGCGGCTATTTCAGCTGGTTGTGCATCCTCAGGTGTACATTCAGCTAAAATGTAATGCTGTGCAAAGATTCACCTGCTCCCTGTACGGCAATACATGCCGTCGGTCAATCAGAGGGGCTGGCAGCTGACGTAGGAAGGTGACGTATGGATTTGACGTCATGCACTACCTGTCACTTGCAAGCAGAAGTCAGCTGCATCGGCTACAGAAGAAGACATTGCACATCATGGAAACCGGGGGAAGGTTTAAAACACAGCGACAGAATGGAGCACATATACAGTGGCATGTATAAGTTTGGGTACCCCTTGCCAAAATTACTGCTCTTGTGAACAGTTAAACAAGTTGAAGATGAAATAATCTCTAAAAGGCCTAAAGTTAAAGATGACACATTTCCTTCGTATTTTAGGCAAAAAATATATATTTGCATCTTTTACATTTTAACCATTTCATGCCAGAGCCTTTTTTTGCCTTAGTGACCAGGCCAACTTTTTCAATTCTCACCAGTGTCACTTTATGAGGTCATAACTTTACAATGCTTCAACGGATCCCGTTGATTGTGAGACTTTTCCTTGTGACATCTTGTACTTTATGATAGTGGTAAAATGTCTTTGATATAACTTGCATTTATTTGTAAAAAAAAAATGGAAATTTGGCAAAAATTTTGAAAGTTTGGCAATTTTCGAAATTTTAATTTTTATGCCCTTAAATCAGATAGTCATATTGCATAAAATATTTAATAAATAACATTTCACATGTGTCTACTTTACACCAGCACAATTTTTTAAACATAATTTTTATTGTTAGAAAGTTATAAGGGTTAAAATTTGACAAGCGATTTCTCATTTTTCTAACCAAATTTACAAAACCATTTATTTAGGGACCACCTCAAATTTAAAGTGATTTTCGGGTGTCAATATGACAGAAAATACCAAAATTGACACCATTCTAAAAACTGCACCAATCAAGGTGCTCAAAACCACATTCAAAAAGTTTATTAACCCTTTACATGCTTCGCAGGAACTGAAGTAATGTGGAAGGAAAAAAATGAACATTTAAATTTTTTCACAAACATTTTATTTCAGGACCATTTTTTTTTATTTTCACAAGTGTAAAAAGAGAAAAAGAACCACAATTTTTTTTGTGCAATTTCTCCTGAATACGCTGATACCCCATATGTGGGGTAAACCACTGTTTGGGCGCACGGCAGAGCTCGGAAGGGAAGGAGCGCCGTTTGACTTTTTCAATGCAGAATTGGCTGGAATTGACGCCATGTCGCGTTTGGAGAGCCCCTGTTGTGCCTAAACAGTGGAAACCTCCCACAATGTTAGTGTCAGGAACACCACACTGCACTTGCTCACTGAGTAAAGCGAACTGTACTCAAAGATACCTGTGGAGCGGGCAGCAGCCGAGTAGGTGTGTACTTCAGAACAGCAGGACCTAAAGCACGAGACTGCTTGGGGCGTGGCCTAAACTCCAGAGCGCTAGGAGCTGCAGGAAAACTCCTAGGAGGGTAACTGCGAGACAAAGTTACCAAGGGGCATAGACAGGGAGGATAGTCAGGACGTAGCCAATGAGTCATACACAGAGATAGCTGCAAGGTACAAGAGGGGCGAGCAGAGAGTAGTCAGATCACAGGCAATGAGTCATACACAGGGAGGGTAGCGAAGTACAGAATCAACAGGAAAACTCACAACGGGGAACAGAACTGGGTCAGGACCATATAAACAAGTTATAACAACAAACAGGCACAGGCACACAGAGGTCACCACACTCGGGATTGGAGCTTCCCAGGGGTTTAAGAAGCTCTCCCAGAGCCATAGAGAGGTCACAATCATTAACCCCAGGTGTGCAGGTCAAAACCTGCACTGAGCTCCAGACATTAACCCCTGACGTGCATCAACTGGGATAATGACAGTTAGGGTTCCTGCAGTGGCTCAACAGGAATCCAGAGCCTCACATTGTGCGGTCTCCCATTATTTATCGTCCGCAGAGGAGATTTCTCAGCAATCCCGGCGTCCCAGATGCTCTGACCAGTCCTGCTCTGTGGGTCTGGCAGTTGTTGCCACCTTTGGGTCAGCAATAGCAATGCAGACTGTTCAGCAGCAAATCGCTCCAGAGGCTAAGTCCCTCCGTCACTCTACTGGGCATGCTCACGAGACGACCTCCCATTGGAGATCGGGAGTCACGTGCTCAGGTCCTTCTCCAGATCTGATTTGCCCTTCTCAGAGTTCTGGAAGGTCCCAGAAGCGCACGGCTATAAAAGGCCTGCATGGACGCTCGGCCATGCGCTAGTATAGACTCTAATTACTACTGTGTGAATGGTGATGGATGTATGGACTGCAAATGACTCATTAAGATTCCCCTCCCTCTGATATTACGAGTGCGTTTAGGGATCTAGTTATAGAGTCAGCGCCAGTCAGTGGCAAGTTACTGGCCACACGGCACATCCTCCACAGTGCTAGCGTCCGACAGTGCGCCCCCCTTGGGCACTGTCGCATTGTGGCTGGGTCAGTCGCCGCGCTGCTGTAGCAGCACTAGTTGGCGTCCGCGGTAGCAACGCCGCACGCACGGTAGGTCTAGACGGACATCACCCTGAGTCTTGGGCTTAGTCCTGTGACCACATACCGTGCGTGCACTTCGCTGAGTCCTGTGAGGTCAGCAGGCTCGGCATTTATGTTCATGCCTTAGGCGACTCTGTGAATCAACAGAGTATGCCCAGCACACATCGGGTAACGTATAACCTGCGTGTGCTATACCGCCATATAGCGCGTCTGCCATTGTCTAGCAGCGGTTTTAACACCTACTGCACGGTGGACCCCGGGCGGCGAATGCACTTTCTATTATTTAATATTTAGTGCGTTCCACCATCCCTAACACACAAGTGACACCATTTTGGAAACTAGACCTCCCAAGGAACTTATCTAGGCATGTGGTGAGCACTTTGAACTTCACAGAAGTTTATATCGTAGAGCCTCGAAAATAAAAAAAATCATATTTTTTCCACAAAAATGATCTTTTCGTCCCAAAATTTATATTTTCCCAAGGGTAACAGGAGAAATAAGCCCCCCAAAATTGTTGTGCAATTTGTCCTGAGTACGCCGATACCCCATATGTGGGGGTAAACCACTGTTTGGACGCACGGCAGAGCCCAGAAGGGAAGGAGCACCGTTTGACTTTTTCAATGCAGAATTAGCTGGAATTGAGATCAGATGCCATGATGCTTTTGGAGAGCCCCTGATGTGCTTAAACAGTGAAACCCCCAATTCTAATTCCAACCCTAACCCCAACTCACTCCTAACCCAAATCCCAACCCTAACCATAACTCTAATCACAACCCTAACACCAACACACCACTAACCCTAATCCCAACCCTAACCATAACACTAACCACAAAAATAACCCTTACACACCCCTAACCCTAATCACAACTCTAACCCTAGCCCCAACTCTAACCCTAGTTTTAGTCTCAATCCTAACCCAACTATCAGAAACACCGCACTACACTCGCTCACTGAGCCAGTGCGAGTGTCCTGAGTACAGAAACAGTGCTAAAAGATACCTGTGAAACCGGACAGCAGAGGTGACAATGTGTGCTTCAAGCTATGGGTGTCAGGAACCTGTCAGCGCCGGAAAGTAAAGATGCACAGGACCTGCAGATGCTGAAGTTAGCAAACTGGCACAGGACCTAGGTCATGTGACTGCAAGGGGGCGGGGCTTAGCATCCTGCTTTCAGAGATGACAGGACACCATACAACAACTCAGAGTCAGGCAAAACGGAGGTCACACACAGTCCGGGCGAACGAGGCACAGGAGGGACAAACAGACGGGTGGTCAGACAAAGCCAAGGGTCAAACACAAGAGGGTGACGTGGTACCAAGGGGTCAGGCAGAGAGAAGTCGGGTCACAAGCAGAGAGTTATACACGAGAGGAAGCGCAGTACAAGAGGGACAGGCAGAACTCGAAACAGGGACAGAACCAGATCAAAAATCCAAACAAGCAAGCAAAATATTAGGCACAAGGCACACGTACGCACAAGGTCAACTAACTCAGCCGAGGGCAGGAGTATAACTGACACTGGGCCTAGGTCCAGTGAGCATTAAATAGCCGCCCTCTGCTGGAGAGAGGTGGAACAATTAACCCCCAGTCTGATCAGGATGGGCCAAAGCGAAACCCTGTTCTGGATCATGACACCAACCTTTAGCCCCAACCCTAGCCCTAACTTTATCCTAACACTAGCCCTAACTTTAGCCTAATGCTAGCCCTAACCCTAACTTGATCCTAATCCTAACTTTAGCCTAACCCTAACTTTAGCCTAATCCTAACTTTAGCCTAAAAATAACCCTATATTTAGCCTAACCATAACTTTAGCCTAACCCTAACCCTAACTTTAGCCTAACCCTAACTTTAGCCTAACCCTAACCCTAACTTTAGCCTATCAATAACCCTACCTTTAGGCTAAAATTAGGGTTATTGTTAGGCTAACAGTAACCCTAACAGTAACCCTAACCATATCAGTAACCCTAACCCTAACAATAACCCTAACCCTAACAGTAACCCTAACTTTAGCATAAGAGTAAAACTAACCCTAGCTATAAAAGTAACCCTATCTTTAGCCTAATAGTAAAACTAACCCTAACTCTAACAACAACCCTAACTTTAGCCTAACAGTAGCCCTAACCCTAACAATCACAGTAACCCTAACTTTAGCATAACAGTAGCCCTAACCCTAACAGTAACAGTAACCCTAACTTTAGCCTAACACTAACCCTAACTATAGCACTAACCCTAACCCTAACAGTAATCTTAACCCTAACAGTAACCCTAACTATAGCCTAACAGTAAAACTAACCCTAACTTTAACAGTAACCCTAACTTTAGCCTAACAGTAAAACTAGCCCTAACTCTAACAGCAACCCTAACTTTAGCCTAACAGCAGCCCTAACCCTAACAGTAACAGTAATCCTAACTATAGCCTAACAGTAACCCTAACCCTAACAGTAACAGTAATCCTAACTATAGCCTAACAGTAACCCTATCAGTAACCCTAACTTTAGCCTAACACTAACCTTAACTATAGCATTAACCCTAACCCTAACAGTATCCCTAACACTAACCCTAAATTATAGCACTAACTCTAACCTGCCGTATCTGTTTTTTTACTTTATGACAAGATCGCTGACTGTCACAGCTGTTGCCAGCAGCACTTGTCACATTGTTTTTCCTCTAATCTCTCACTGACAGAAGATCAGAGGAGAAACAGCGTTACTATGAGACAGATCGCCAGAAAGTTTTTTGCTACAATAAACTTTCCCAGTGATCTCTCTTATTGACTGGTGTGATGCTGACGTCAACAGGACCTGAATCAATCAAGTCTCGATGAAGTAAGGGGGTCACAGGAAGCATTGTGAACCGGGATCCCCACATTATAAGGTACGTGATCAGCATAAAACCGCTGACCGTAGATAAAAGTCGGCACTGCACAGAGCCCTGCTAGCGCCAATGTTTATCTACCATCGGCAGTCACAAAGTGGTTAAAAGTTACAAAAATGAAAAATGGGCTGATGCCAAAGTTTGTGCACCCTGCATGGTTAGTACCTAGTAGCACCCCCTTTTGAAAGTACCACAGTCTGTAAATGCTTTTTGTAGCCTGCCAAGAGTCTTTCAATTCTTGTTTGAGGGATTTTCACCCATTCTTCCTTATAAACTTCTTCAAGTTCTGTGAGATTCCTGTGTTGCCTTGCATGCACTGCTTTTTTGAAGTCTAGCCACAGATTTTCAATGATGTTTTGATCAGTGGACAGTGAGGGCCATAGTAAAACCTTCAGATTGCACCTTTTGAGGAAATTTATTGTGGATGTTGATGTGTGTTTAGCATCACAATCCATTTTCAGAAACAAGACTGGCAAGAGCAGTCAATTTGTAGGTGCCACTCACTAGCTGTGTCGGGTCACAGAGGGTTAGGATGCTTGTTTACTTGGTTGCTATCAGTGTGTCAAGAGTGGGAGAAGAGGGTTGCTGTCATGGTCACGTGTGTCAGGACGCAGATGATGCCGCAAGGCGAACCCATAACACACGTGACCCTGGATACACCGCCTCCAGTGGGGCGCATTTAAATAATAAAAACGTGCAGGTGGATACGCCGCTTCCACCTGGCGAATTTAGGTATTACACGTTATACATACAATATCTGGAAACACCGCCTCCAGTAAGGCGCATTTAAATAATAAAGGGGGGAACCTGGGTAACTTTAACAATGGTGGGCCCTGCAATAGGGAAAAGGGAATTGGAGACCTCCTGAGTAGAGTTGAGCGATACCGTCCGATACTTCAAAGTATCGTATCGGATGGTATCGGCCGATCTTTAAAAAAAGTATCGGTATCGCCGATTCCGATACTGGAAGTCCCATTCAAGTCTATGGGACTTCCGGTATCGGAATAAGAAAAACCCTTTCCTGCCCTTGTACAGCCTCTCTGGGGTCTGTACGGGCCTTTCGGGGGGCTGTGCCGGCCTGCCAGGGGGTCTGTGCAGGCTCCGGTGGTCTGTGCCGGCCTGCCGGGGGGCTGTGCCGGCCTGCCAGGGGGTCTGTGCAGGCTCCGGTGGGCTGTGCCGGCCTGCCGGGTGGCTGTGCCGGCCTGCCGGGGGGCTGTGCAGGCTCCGGTGGGCTGTGCTGGCCTGCCGGGGGGCTGTGCCGGCCTGCCAGGGGGTCTGTGCAGGCTCCGGTGGTCTGTGCCGGCCTGCCGGGGGGCTGTGCAGGCTCCGGGGGGCTGTGCAGGCATCGTCCGATGGGACTACAAGTCCCATCGGGCGATGCCTGCTACCATGACAGTGATTGACACATTAGCCAATGATGGGACAGTAGTAGTCCCATCATCCGGCTAATGTGTTAAATGTAAAAAAAAAAAAAAAAATTACATGCTACATACATACAACATGCATACTACATACATGCTACATTCATACTACATACTACATACATGCTACATTCATACTACATAAATACTACATGCAACATACATACTACATATATACTACATGCATGCTACATACATACTGCATGCTACATACATACTACATGCTACATACATACCACATATATACTACATACATACTACATGCATGCTACATACATAACACATATATACTACATGCATGCTACATACATACTAGATGCTACATACTACATATATACTACATGCATGCTACATACATACTAGATGCTACATACTACATATATACTACATGCATGCTACATACATACTACATGCTACATACTACATATATACTACATGCATGCTACATACATAACACATATATACTACATGCATGCTACATACATACTACATGCTACATACATACCACATACATACTACATGCATGCTACATACATACTACATGCATGCTACATACATACTACATGCTACATACTACATATATACTACATGCATGCTACATACATACTAGATGCTACATACTACATATATACTACATGCATGCTACATACATACTACATGCTACATACTACATATATACTACATGCATGCTACATACATAACACATATATACTACATGCATGCTACATACATACTACATGCTACATACATACCACATACATACTACATGCATGCTACATACATACTACATGCATGCTACATACATACTACATGCATGCTACATACATACTACATGCTACATACTACATATATACTACATGCAGGCTACATACATACTAGATGCTACATACTACATATATACTACATGCATGCTACATACATACTACATGCTACATACTACATATATACTACATGCATGCTACATACATACTACATGCTACATACATACTACATGCTACATACATACTACATATATACTACATGCATGCTACATACATACTGCATGCTACATACATGCTACATACATACCACATATATACTACATACATACTACATACAATACATTCATACAATACATACATAGACATACAGTACATATAACATAGAGTAACATACTTACCAATACTTGTCACATTGTTCCCCGAAGCCATTGTCTTTTCCGGAATAAATATTAACATAACAAACCACAAAAATACTCACCCACGATCCGAAGCAGTCCACGAGTGTGTCCCACGACGATCTTGGGTAGAGAACTGCAGCATCAGATGATGCTGCCGTTCTCTACGGGCTGCAGGAATCCAATGACGGAAGGTAGGTATCCTTCCGCACTGTATTCCTCCGCCACTTAAAAAAAAAAAAGTCCCTAGTCTCACTTTATGCCATTGCTGTGTGGGAATTTCCCACGCAGCAATGGCATAAAGTGAGACTAGGGACTTTTTTTTTTTTAAGTGGCGGAGAAATACAGTGCGGAAGGATACCTACCTTCCGTCATTGGATTCCTGCAGCCCGTAGAGAACGGCAGCATCATCTGATGCTGCAGTTCTCTACCCAAGATCGTCGTGGGACACACTCGTGGACTGCTTCGGATCGTGGGTGAGTATTTTTGTGGTTTGTTATGTTAATATTTATTCCGGAAAAGACAATGGCTTCGGGGAACAATGTGGCAAGTATTGGTAAGTATGTTACTCTATGTTATATGTACTGTATGTCTATGTATGTATTGTATGAATGTATTGTACGTATGTAGTATATATGTGGTATGTATGTAGCATGTAGTATGTATGTAGTATGTATGTAGCATGCAGTATGTATGTAGCATTCATGTAGTATATATGTAGTATGTATGTAGCATGCATGTAGTATATATGTAGTATGTATGTAGTATGTATGTGGTATGTATGTAGCATGTAGTATGTATGTAGCATGCATGTAGTATATATGTAGCATGTATGTAGCATGTAGTATGTATGTAGTATGTATGTAGTATGTATGTGGTATGTATGTAGCATGTAGTATGTATGTAGCATGCATGTAGTATGTATGTAGCATGCATGTAGTATGTATGTAGCATGCATGTAGTATGTATGTAGTATGTATGTAGCATGCATGTAGTATGTATGTAGTATGTATGTAGTATGTATGTAGTATGTAGCATGTATGTAGCATGTAGTATGTATGTAGCATGCATGTAGTATATATGTAGTATGTAGTATGTATGTAGTATGTATGTGGTATGTATGTAGCATGTAGTATGTATGTAGCATGCATGTAGCATGCATGTAGTATGTATGTAGCATGCATGTAGTATGTATGTAGCATGCATGTAGTATGTATGTAGCATGCATGTAGTATGTATGTAGTATGTATGTAGTATATATGTAGTATGTATGTAGCATGCAGTATGTATGTAGCATGCATGTAGTATATATGTAGTATGTATGTAGCATGCATGTAGTATATATGTAGTATGTATGTAGTATGTATGTGGTATGTATGTAGCATGTAGTATGTATGTAGCATGCATGTAGTATATATATGTAGCATGTAGTATGTATGTAGTATGTATGTAGTATGTATGTGGTATGTATGTAGTATGTATGTAGCATGCATGTAGTATGTATGTAGCATGCATGTAGTATGTATGTAGCATGCATGTAGTATGTATGTAGTATGTATGTAGCATGCATGTAGTATGTATGTAGTATGTATGTAGTATGTATGTAGTATGTAGCATGTATGTAGCATGTAGTATGTATGTAGCATGCATGTAGTATATATGTAGTATGTAGTATGTATGTAGTATGTATGTGGTATGTATGTAGCATGTAGTATGTATGTAGCATGCATGTAGCATGCATGTAGTATGTATGTAGCATGCATGTAGTATGTATGTAGCATGCATGTAGTATGTATGTAGCATGTATGTAGTATGTATGTAGTATATATGTAGTATGTATGTAGCATGCATGTAGTATGTATGTAGTATTTTTTTTTTTTTTACATTTAACACATTAGCCGGATGATGGGACTACTACTGTCCCATCATTGGCTAATGTGTCAATCACTGTCATGGTAGCAGGCATCGCCCGATGGGACTTGTAGTCCCATCGGACGATGCTTGCACAGACCCCCGGACATCAGCACAGCCCCCCGGCAGGCCGGCACAGCCCCCCGGCAGGCCGGTACAGACCCCCACAGGGTGCACAGACCACCGGCAGGCCGGCACAGCCCCCCGGCAGGCCGGTACAGACCCCGGGCAGTCCACACAGCCCCCCGGCAGGCCGGCACAGCCCCCCGGCAGGCCGGCAGAGACCCCCGGAAGGCCCGAAATGACGGCGCATCATGATGCGCACACACCGCGCATCATGATGACGTCAGTCTGTCAATCAACTTTGAACTTCCGATTCCGATGCCGAATTCCGATATTGAAAAAATATCGGAAGTCGGTATCGGAATTCCGATACAGCAAGTATCGGCCGATACCCGATACTTGCGGTATCGGAATGCTCAACACTACTCCTGAGCTCCCCTGAGCCAGTGTCCCTGCACTCCTAACGTTCCCTAAGCCGGTTTCGCACCGGGCGCCGCACGCGTACCTCAACGCCCTAGCTCGCCCTGAACCTAAACCCTCACTAGGGAATAGGTCGGTGTGGAAACTAATCCCACCACTGCACTAATAACACACATGAGGAAAGAGACAATACAGGGGAAACACAACTTAGCTTTGCTCTGTTGCGTGCGCTCCTAGCAACAGAGCCCTCCACCTGAGTGCATCTTCTCCTCCACCTGGATCCATCACCATAACAGGATCCTTCACCTTAGTGCAACCTTGGAGCAGAGTCCAACACCAGTTGCAGCTGCTTAGAACCAGAGTCCCAAGGATGAGTTCAGCTGCTGACACGAAGTCGAGCATGCTTGAGTCCAGCTCAGCGGCCAAGTCCCACATGGTGAGTGCCACTCTCCATAGTCGCCACTCCACCAGCCCATGCAGACAGTTCCCGCTGACACCATCACTGCGACTCCACCACGCCATGCCAGCCCTTCGTCCAGACACCATAGCTGAAACACATCCCCCCTGGCTAAGCTGCGCAGAACTCCTCACCAGCTCCATCCTTCCTCCAGGCTCTCCAAAAACAGAGTGACCACAAACTCACAATATCACAGGCAGTGATTGCACACCTCTAGCACACCTTTATAGGGTGTAACACCTGATACATGATTAAGTGCACAAAACCTAAAGTGCAATATCAAAACCACCACCGGGGACAGTCAAGACACCTTGGAACTTTCCAAAGTAAAAAAAGTTCACCCAGTGATTTAAAACTGTCAGATCACTTCAGATCATGACAGTACCCCCTCCTTAATGAGGGGCCTCTGGACCCTCAAGACCACCCCTCATTAGGGAAACACCTACCGCAGGGACGCCCAGACCCTGAGTTCACCCCACCATTACCTGACACTTCAGGTTTATGACAAACGCACCGCTGGTATTGGCAATACATGTTCATTTTGGAGGCACCACTCATCTCCACAGCGCCGACCTGGGGAACGAGTTTATGTATGTGTATGTTTGTTTGTTAAGAGCTGATCAGACTCCACAACACATTTCCAAGATGTTTTTTGGTGGCACACATACACGCTCGTTCACACACAGGTCCGGACCTGAACATTTATTGCACACATACATTTGTCATAACTTGGTGAACTCACTCTGGACTTGACAACAGAGGCGTCCCCCTGTGTCACCACACTCACACCCCCACTATTCACCAAGGGACACCACCCTCCAACCCTTTCACCATGAGGACTGCGCATCCCAGGGTTGGTTTAATGGCGAGGGTAGAGATTTGTCCCTACTCCCCCGCAGCACACCTGCTGCTCACACCAGGAGGAGAGGGAACGCATATGGAGGAAACATACACTCACTGGCCGCCTCCACACGGCCAGGAGGGGCGGCTTCTACGGTGGTATTTGATTTGGCGTAAACCCCGCGGACTCTACACCAGTCTGCTCATCACTGGAACGCACCCTTTCACCTCGGGGAACACCAAGCAGCTCCGTGGGGCACCATTCCTCCCACCTGCCTGGGTACACCCACGTGCATGAGCAAGTCCCGCTCCCCAGCAGCGACTCCAGGGGCTTTTGCCAGACCGCAGCCGCCATTTTTTTTTTTCTCTCTGGTTATCTGAGCAGAGGCCCCAGACCGTGATAACTGCTGCTGCAGCGGCTCTAAACACCTTGCCGCTCCCCACTCACATCAGTGAGGCCCGGCAGCAATTACTCAGTGGTCTCCACATGGCCAAAGCTCACCAGAAAAAAAAAACTGTAGGGTCTGTGATAATGTCATGGTCACGTGTGTCAGGACGCAGATGATGCCGCAAGGCGAACCCATAACACACGTGACCCTGGATACACCGCCTCCAGTGGGGCGCATTTAAATAATAAAAACGTGCAGGTGGATACGCCGCCTCCACCTGGCGAATTTAGGTATTACACGTTATACATACAATATCTGGAAACACCGCCTCCAGTAAGGCGCATTTAAATAATAAAGGGGGGAACCTGGGTAACTTTAACAATGGTGGGCCCTGCAATAGGGAAAAGGGAATTGGAGACCTCCTGAGCTCCCCTGAGCCAGTGTCCCTGCACTTCTAACGTTCCCTAAGCCGGTTTCGCACCGGGCACCGCACGCGTACCTCAACGCCCTAGCTCGCCCTGAACCTAAACCCTCACTAGGGAATAGGTCGGTGCGGAAACTAATCCCACCACTGCACTAATAACACACATGAGGAAAGAGACAATACAGGGGAAACACCACTTAGCTTTGCTCTGTTGCGTGCGCTCCTAGCAACAGAGCCCTCCACCTGAGTGCATCTTCTCCTCCACCTGGATCCATCACCATAACAGGATCCTTCACCTTAGTGCAACCTTGGAGCAGAGTCCAACACCAGTTGCAGCTGCTTAGAACCAGAGTCCCAAGGATGAGTTCAGCTGCTGACACGAAGTCGAGCATGCTTGAGTCCAGCTCAGCGGCCAAGTCCCACATGGTGAGTGCCACTCTCCATAGTCGCCACTCCACCAGCCCATGCAGACAGTTCTCGCTGACACCATCACTGCGACTCCACCACGCCATGCCAGCCCTTCGTCCAGACACCATAGCTGAAACACATCCCCCCTGGCTAAGCTGCGCAGGACTCCTCACCAGCTCCATCCTTCCTCCAGGCTCTCCAAAAACAGAGCGACCACAAACTCACAATATCACAGGCAGTGATTGCACACCTCTAGCACACCTTTATAGGGTGTAACACCTGATACATGATTAAGTGCACAAAACCTAAAGTGCAATATCAAAACCACCACCGGGGACAGTCAAGACACCTTGGAACTTTCCAAAGTAAAAAAAGTTCACCCAGTGATTTAAAACTGTCAGATCACTTCAGATCATGACAGTTGCATTGACAATCCAACACAGTGCACTTTGAACACATTTTATAAGTGATCACAAAATTGTAAATAACTCATGAAAGTATAAAGTTACATTAAAACCAAGCACACCATTGTTTTTCTTGTGAAATTCCCAATAACTTTGATGTGTCACATGACCCTCTTCCCATTGGAAAAAATAAAGTTGGATCCAAAATGGCCAACTTCAAAATGGCCATCATGGTCACCGACTCACCACCCATCTTGAAAAGTTTCCACCCTCCCATATACTTATGTGCCACAAATAGGAAGTTGATACCACCAACCATTCCCATTTTATTTAGGTGTATCCATATAAATGGCCCACCCTGTATATATGTGTAATGTTATCTGCTATGTATAATGTATAGGGTAAGTGCAGTTATTGGATTGGCCACTAGATGGGGGCATTATAGTGTACAGAACTTTCAGCCAGTGTATAGTATAGTAGGAATAGGAAACCAGTTAGTTAATAGCTAACTAGGAGGGGAATGCTGCAGGGTAAGCAGGAGCTTTTTCTGAAGTGTAGTTAGTTTGGGCCAGGGTGCCCTTCTGTGAGCATGGGCCTAAGGGCCCAGGGTTAATACCCAATTCGCTTGCATGGGCTTAAGTCCCTAGGAATAACATGGCAGCTCCGTAACGTTCAAGCTGGGAGCCCAGTTATCCACAGCACCAGGCCAGGACAGCAGCAGGCCAGTACAGCAGGAATTCACAGTAGACTAGGAACAAACACTTGAGACAGAAGTAGTGACAATGCGGGGACACAGGTGGCTCCAGAATGATGATGCCCTCAGATCTGGGGCGAAACGGCTGAGGGAACTATCAGAAACAGTGAGTTTGACCCTGGAGGATGGGACAGTAAGGGACAGTACAGAAGGGCAGGTCACTCACCATGTGGCAACTGACTTCAGGAGCTGATGATCTTATGTCTGGGGCGAAACAGACAGGTGAATGTCTATCCATTGCAAAGCTGAAAAGGGAGTACGCTGAGGGCTCGTCTAAGATGGTCCAACCCAGGTACGTGCTGTACAACCGTGAGAGAAGTGCAGGGAAAGAGAAGGAACAATGCAGTGTGAAGCCTGTTGTTAATGTTGTGAAGACTATGGATTTGCTGTGCAGAGAACCAAGTAAAGATGTTCTTGTTAAAGTTGAAATGGACTGTGTCTCAGTTAATGCAAATCTGCCTGCCTGGAGAGGGTTCCCTGCGGCATAGGGAAGGTCCTGAAGGAGGCGGACCTGAAGACATAGATATGATGAATAGTGAACATTATTTTCCTGTGAGGGGAGGCCCGGACATTAATGCCCAGGTGTCCTTGGCCATGACTAAGGTCCTGGCTGAACTTTACATGGTCATCTGCTGAGGTTCCTCTACATCCACTATTAGAGTGTGCCACCATAGTTGCAATGAGGGTTACCTGGTTAGAGGTCCACTCAGAAGTTTTGCTCCCGAACAAAAACCCTAGCTACACCTCTACTACTGATGAAGGATGCTGTGTGGAAAATCTTCATACTGTAACAGAAACGTCCATAAGACTTTGTGCCCGCTATCTCTTGAACTTGAGACCCTTACCAAGTTCAGTAAAGAGTTTATTTTGGAATGGTGTTCTCTCTCCTTAAACTATGAAACATCTGGTCCTGGCAAACCCACAATGGACTGCACAGGTGTAAAGCCCTCACAGTGCAAGTCCACACACCCATCCAGGACTCCCGCTATCAAGGAACGTGTCGGGGCCCTGAAGACGAGTGCTTCGCCCTCAGCTACCGCCTTGCCCCACATTACATCTCTATGAAAGAAAAGGGCAAAAAGTTTGATATGACTGTAGCATGTGACTTTCATCTGAAGAGCTGATGAGCAGAAAGGCCAGATGAGCTGAGACAACCTTCAAGGTGTGAGTGAATACCCAGAATTTCATCTCTGGCATTGATTGAATAGCTGTGATTGCCATCGTTGCATCACAATTGGCACCAACTTTGTGTCCGTCTTAACGCTAGCTGTTGTATTCTATTCATGAACCTATCAGTATATCATGGCAGTGGAGAATGTGGCGTTTGAAGGCAGTCATTGTTGCATCTTGTATAGTCAGCTACAGCATAGTCTCGGCATTGTGCGGTTCACAATATCCCACAGCTTCCTTACTGACATATGGCAGCAGGACCTCTGCAATCTCTCTGTCCACTTGTATTAGCTATGTCCTTTCTGAGAGATAGCAGGACAGGAGATATCAGTTCCCTTGGCGAGATTGATTTGCTCTATTTCTCCCTATTTGCCTCACACCTTCTCATATTTATTTCATGGTGTAAAAGTTAAGTTTTGCTCGTGATCAGATAAGCACTGCAGTGTGTCACTGTATTCCATTCCTCGCATTAATTCATAGCCATCTGGGGCCTTCTCTTATCTAGGTTTTCTATATTATAAAGCCTCCGTTCCAGGCTCAGGGTATTCCCTTACTCATGTTTTATGCAGTTTATCTACTTTTCCAAGGTTTGATCTATATTGCTAGTACTCCAGGGTGACCACATAGGTGGCCTAGCCCAAGTATGTGCCCCCTCTGCATCATACAGGGAAGTAAAACGTGGATAAGGGATGGTGAGAACACGCTCAGGCGGTAGCAATTCTCTCTTATCACAGCCGCGCTGACCCTTATCTGTTTCCCCGGCTGTATTCCCTTCCCCATTTATTAAACACAATCAGACATTGGAATAACTTCTTTTGCACTCCAGACTTATAGCTTTTTTTGTTTTAATCCACCAATAAATCATAATGCCAGAGCTCATAGCACACAGAGGTTCTCCTGTAAGGCGGCGCAAATCATTATATGATTCATAATCCATAATTAAAAGCTTTATGTAGACCTGTGGGCATCATAAAGTGCCATGTAAAAGTTTGAGCACTGCTTGTCAAAATTACTGTTAGGCTAAGTTCACACTAGGCATTTTTGCAGCTTTTTTATGCCTTTTTATGCAAATTTTCAGCTGCGTTTTAGAGTACCAGCAAAGCCTATGAGATTTCAGAAATCTGATGCACACACATAAGTTTTTTTGTCATCAGGATTTTGTGCTCTGCATAGTTTTTTGGGCATAAAGCATGTCACTTCTTTCAACGTTTTTGCAGCATTTTTAACCCATTGAAATGAATGCGGGGTGAAAAAACGCAGGTATCATGATTTGCTGCGTTTTTTTGTACCAAAACCTGATTCTATAGAATAGGACTTTTATTCAGCACTAAACTTTATCAGCATGCACAAAATGCACATCTAGCATACCAAAACTGCACAAAAAAATGGAAGAAAAACCAAGGAAAACATGCTTTTTTTTCTACAGCTTCTTTCCTGCAATGAGATCAGGTTTTGCTTCAGAAAAAAAATGCCTAGTGTGAACTTACCCTCGTTGTGAACAGTTAAGCAAGTTGAAGATGAAAGGATCTTTAAAAAGCCTAAAGTTAAAGATGGCACATTTCCTTTGTGTTTTAGGCACACATATATACACTGCTCAGAAAATAAAGGGAACACTTAAACAACAGAATATAACTCCAAGTAAATCAAACTTCTGTGAAATCAAACTGTCCACTTAGGAAGCAACACTGATTGACAATCAATTTCACATGCTGTTGTGCAAATGGAATAGACAACAGATGGAAATTATTGGCAATTATCAAGACACACTCAATAAAGGAGAGGTTCTGCAGGTGGGGAACACAGACTACATCTCAGTACCAACGCTTTCTGGCTGATGTTTTGGTCACTTTAGCATGTTGGTTGTGCTTTCACACTCGTGTTAGCATGAGATGGACTTTACAAAACACACAAGTGGCTCAGGTAGTGCAGCTCATCCAGGATGGCACATCAATGCGAGCTGTGGCAAGAAGGTTTGCTGAGTCTGTCAGCGTAGTGTCCAGAGGCTGGAGGCGCTACCAGCCCAATACCATGCAGGACACTTGGCATATGCCACAGAACACCAGGATTGGCAAATTCGCCACTGGCGCGCTGTCCTTTTCACAGATGAAAACAGGTTCACAGTGAGCACATGTGACAGACGTGACAGAGTCTGGAGACACTGTGGAGAGCGATCTGCTGCCTGCAACATCCTTCAGCATGACCGGTTTGGCAGTGGGTCAGTAATGGTGTGGGGTGGCATTTCTTTGGAGGGCCGCACAGCGCTCCATGTGCTCGCCAGAGGTAGCCTGACTGCCATTAGGTACCGAGATGAGATCCTCAGACCCCTTGTGAGACCATATGCTGGTGCGGTTGGCCCTGGGATCCTCCTAATGCAGGACAATGCCAGACCTCATGTGGCTGGAGTGTGTCAGCAGTTCCTGCAAGATGAAGGCATTGAAGCTATGGACTGGCCCACCCGTTCCCCAGATCTGAATTGAATTGAGCCCATCTGGGTCATCATGTCTCGCACCATCCACCAACATCACGTTGCACCACAGACTGTCCAGGAGTTGGCGTATGTTTTAGTCTAGGTCTGGGAGGAGATCCCTCAGGAGACAATCTGCCGCCTCATCAGGAGCATGCCAGGCATTGTAGAGAGGTCATACAGGCACGTGAAGGCACGTGAAGGCCACACACAATACTGAGCATCTTTTCCTTGTCATGAGGCAATTCTACTGAAGTTAGATCAGCCTGTAATTTGATTTTCCACTTTTATTTTGAGTATCATTCCAAATCCAGACCTCCATGGGATATTCATTTTTATTTACATTGATTATTGTTATGTTTTATTGTGCTGAACACATTCCACTATGCAATGAATAAAAATTTGCAACAGGAATATTTAATTCAGAGATATCTAGGATGTAGTATTTTAGTGTTCCCTTTATTTTTTTGAGCAGTGTATATGTTTTAATATCTTACATTTTAAAAATTACAAAAAGGAAAATGGTCCGATGTAAAAGTTTGGACCCCCTACATGGTTAGTATCTAGTAGCATCCCCTTTTGTAAGTATCACAGCTTGTAAACGCTTTTTGTAGTCAGCCAAGAGTCTTTGTGGGCCTCCACCATTTTCATTTTCAGAGCGCTAGGGAGTTGCTTAGAAGAATCCATGGTTGATGTTTTTTGGAACAAGGTTAGAGGCTGGGTTTTTATAAACTGGGGATTTTGCATTATCTGGCCTTTCCTAATGATGATAGTGAACAAACCATAACCCTAACAGGCTAATTAAGGTCTGAAACCTTGGTCAAAGTTATCTGAGCACACAAATCTCCAAGGGTGCCCAAACTTTTGCATTGGACCATTTTCATAATTTTAAAATTTAAAAAATTATATATAAATTTAATATAAATATAAATTTAATATATTTAATATAAATTAATATAAATTAAATATACTGTATATATATATATATATAAATACAGTATATATATTACCGTATATACTCGAGTATAAGCCGACCCCCCTAATTTTGCCACAAAAAACAGGGAAAACTTATTGACTCGAGTATAAGCCTAGGGTGGGAAATGCTCCATAGATTATTCCCCCATATGCTGCCCCCATAAGAAGCTCCATAGATTGTTCCCCCATATGCTGCCTTCATTAGAAGCTCCATATTGTTCCCCCATATACTGCCCCCATAAGAAGCTCCATATTGTTCCCCCATATGCTTCCCCCATTAGAAGCTCCATATTGTTCCCCCATATACTGCCCCCATTAGAAGCTCCTTAAGATTATTTCCCCATGTGCTGCCGCTGCTGCAGCATGTAAAAATGAAAAAAATGACATACTCACCTCTCCGTCGCTGGGTGTCAGATACTCACCTGTCCTGCGTCCATGGCTGCTCACCGCTATCTTCCACGTCATCAGTCAGTGACGTTCAGACTGCAGGGGGCGCGGCGCGCACTAACCACGTCACCGCGCCCTCTGCTGTCTGAAGTCACTGACCGATGACAGACAGCAGCAAGCAGCCATGGACGCAGGACAGGTGAGTATCGCTATACTTACCCGTCCTGACGCTGTGTCTTGAGCCCCCAGCTTCTCCGCGCTCTCTCTTCCTGCCTTCAGCGGTCATGTGATACCGCTCATTAAAACTCATGAATATGCGCATATTCATGAGTTTTAATGAGCGGCACCACGTGACCGCTGAAGGCAGGAAGAGAGAGCACGGGGAGAAGCTGGGGGCTCAAGAGACAGCGTCAGGACGGGTAAGTATGACGAGACACCCCCGCCCCCCCTCCCCCTCTGACCCCCTGGTGTATATGACTCGAATATAAGCCGAGAGGGGGACTTTCAGCCCAAAAAAACGGGCTGTAAATCTCGGCTTATATTCGAGTATATACGGTATATATATACTGTATATATACATGTATAAACATATAATTTGCCTAAAATGCAAGGGAAATGTGTCATCTTTAACTTTAGTCCTTTTAGAGGTCATTTCATCTTCAACTTGCTTAACTGTTCACAATGACAGTAATATTGATCAGGGGTGCCCAAACTTTTACATGACAGTGTATTTATTTGTATATTGAAACATGTTATCTTCAAAGACGAATGCCGCTCAAACTGTGCAAAGGAGATATTTTTTTGTGGGTGAAAGGTGAACTTGAAAATTACCTTATTAATTTAATTTTAAAGGGTGTTTTGAGTCAGAAACGCACTAAATCCAGAAAGAAAAATAATTCCTTGCAAAACAAAGCACCCTCGCACTCCTGGGGTTTCCGTTCACTATCGTCTTATGTTTACTTTGTTTACTTGAGTATTTACTTTTTTTCTGTTGAGTCATTCATACATGGTGCTTTTTGCTTCATTTGTTGCATTCTTGGTTGTAAATACTATTTGGTGATTACTGCCTAACTAGATGGAGGCCCGATGCTACCGCATCGGGAGGGCAGTAATGTCACGATGGGGGCAGGCTTTTCAGAGTTGAGAATCCCCCCCATGTGCTCACCCACCTATCCACTCTCTCTTTGCCCATGTGCTGTCTTCTCCGGTCTGTGCTCTCTTCTTTGACTTGTCTACCCCATGTGCTATCCCCCTTGTCTGCTGTCTCTCTCCTTCCTGTGCTGTGTTCCCCCCTCATGTGCTGTCCCTTTTGAGCTGTCTCTCTCACCCCTGTTTTTGACCGTTTACAGAACATACCACAGCTCATGGGCAGGGGAGGAAGCAAAAGACAATACTAACATCACAGCAGGAGATCGCAGGATACATTTTGTGAGGTAAAAATATTGTTTAACCCCTTAATGACAGCCAATACATCTTTTTATTGACCTGAGATATAAGAGAATAGCATCCCCATACAGGTAACAATCCAGCAGCTGTCAACTGTACACTATAACTGACAACTTGCTGTATCACAAACGTTCAGTGTTGGCACCGTCCATATCTGTTTAACCCCTTTGTTGCTGATGTCAAAAGTGACTACATCACAAAAATGGTTAAAAGATTGTGGGGGCTTCTGCTTTAATCTAATTAACACACCGAGATCATGATTGTGTGGTCCTAATGTTTGCCATAGCAGTTCATGGCCAAAGAGCGGCCTTAGCGTTACCTGGATATAGCGGTCGGTTCAGAAGTTAGCGACATTTAGGTGGTAAACAAACACTTTTTCATTCCTGCTATACCACTTTGCATTAATTCCTGAAAATCAACTGAAGGGTTAATAAACTACCTGACAGAAGTTTTCAATATGTCAGGGGGTGCTGTTTTTAAAATGGTATCACTTTTTGGGGTTTTCCAATATAAAGGACCCCCAAAGTCACTTCAAACCTGGATAGGTCCCTCAAAAAATAAATTTTGCAAATTTCCTTGAAAAAATGAAAAATTACTGCTACATTTTTAAACCTCCTAAAAGGCTAACAAAATAAATTAGCGTTTTAAAAATGGTGCTGATGTATAGCGGGCATGAGGAGAATGTTATTTATTAATGTTTTTCTGTGTTATGACTATCTGGATTAAACGGATAATCATTCAAAGGTTGAAAATTGAAATTTTTTTACATTTTTGTCAAGTTTCTGATATTTTTTATAAATTTTTTATAAATAAACACAAAACATATCAACCTAAATTTACCATTATCATAAATTATAATGTGCCACGAAAAAACAATCTCAAAATCACTGGGATAAGCGTCCCAGAGTTATCACCACATAAAGTGATATTGGTCAGAATTTTAAAAATTGGCTCCGTCACTAAGGGGTTAAAAACAGTCAGTGAAATATTTTACTTCACAAAATGAATCCTCTGTGATCCCCTGCTGTAATGTCAGTATTGTCTTTTGCTTCCTCCCCTGCCCAGGAGGTGTGGTATGCTCCATTCATGGTCAGACACAGACAATTTTTAAAATTAAAAGTTTTGTTCATGGGAAAACCCCTTTAATGTGACCGGCTTCCTCCGCCTGTAGACACGTCACGCATCTGCCTCTGGGATCAGCCGAATGATTCACTGCGCCTGTGCGGAAGTGTGAGTGTGAGTTTGTGAGTGTGAGAATGTGTGAGTGTGTGTGAGTGTTTGAGTGTGAGTATGAAAGTGTGAGTGAAAGTGAGTCTGTGTGTGAGTGTGTGAGTGTTAATGTGAGTATGTGTAAGTGTGAGAGTGTGATTGTTTGTGTGTGAGTGTGTGAATGTGAGTTTGTGTGTGTGTGAGTGTGTGAGTGTAAGGCTACTTTCAAACTTGCGTTAGGAGGCGCAGCGCAGGGCCACCGCTAAGCTCCGTCCCCGGCCTCACCTCCTCCTGTCAGCTCCTCCTATGGGTGCATGACGCTACATGCGATCAGCGTACCCTATATTTAGCGTTGGGTACGCTGGCCGTGCGCTGGTATGTTTTTGCCGTTGCATGCGCCCTTTTTGCGCTGCACTGGCAAATACATACCAGCGCACGGCAAGTGTACCCAACGCTAAATGTAGTGCACGCTGATCACATGCAGCGTCATGCGCCCATAGGAGGAGCTGACCGGAGGAGGTGCGGCCGGGGGCAGAGCTTAGCGGTGGCCCTGTGCTGCGCCTCCTAACACAAGTCTGAAAGTAGCCTGAGTGTGTGAGTGAGTGTGTGAATGTGTGAGTGTGTGTGGGTGTGTGTTTGAGTGTGTAAGTATGAGTGTGTGTGAATGTGAGTGTGTGAGAATGTGTGAGTGTGTGTGGGTGTGTGTGAGTGTGTAAGTATGAGTATGAGTGTGTGTGTGTGAGTGCAAATGTGAGTGTGTGAGCGTGAGAATGTTTGTGTGTGCGAGTTTGTGAGAGTGTGTGAGTGTGTGTGAGTATGAAAGTGTGAGAGTGTCTGAGAGTGTGAGAGTGTGTGAAAGTGTGTGAAAGTGTGTGAGAGTGTGTGAGAGTGTGAGAATGTGTGAGTGCGAGTGAGTGTGTGAATGCGTATGTGTGTGTGTGAGTGTAAGTGTGAATGTGAGTGTGTGAGTGTGAGAATGTGTGAGTGTATAAGTGTGAGTGTGTGTGAGAATGTGTGAGTGTGAGTGTGTGTGAGATTGTGAGAGTGTGTGAGTGTGAGTATGAATGTGTGAGAGAATGTGAGAGTGTGTGAAAGTGTGTGGCATATAGTGTGTGTAGTGCGACGGTGTTCCGCTGGTGGTACCGAACAATAGGTTGGTACCAGCAGCAGTTTCCATATTGAGACACTCATCACTTGGTTGTCCCACTATGGGGGTCGGTGAACTACCTCTGCTTGGAATTCTTCCAAAGACAGGATTTGCACTAGCCACTCATATTTGCCTGGCTTTCACTCTTTAACTCCCGTTCAGTGAACGGGACTTGCAGAAGGGCCCCTGGGTTGGGTCCACTGAGTTGCTGCTGACCGATGGAGCGAGTTCTCAGGGAATAGTCAGATAATTGTGCCAATGTAAGTAGATCAAGAACAGGAACAGAATCATCCAGCAGAAGAATCTTCTAAATAAGAACCAAGGACAGACACAGAAAGGAAACATGTGTGAACCAGAGTAAGTAAACTTACAACTGGCAATTAGAGGCATATAATAATATGGGGTGATGACAGGAAAATCAAGTTCAAAGATATTGATGAAAAAAACTTTTTGGTAGCTATTTTTCTGGCCAAATAGGATGAAATAATACAATTAATAACAAAGTCACATTCGGGCACTCTCAGCTCTGATCTTAGCTTCTCGCTCGCCTACCTTAGATGGCTTGTCTTAGCCTGACATTTAAATCAGCAACTTCTCCACTCATCCAGAACTCATACCATGCTGCTTTCAGAGCCAGCGCTGCTTTTACTATAAGTCAGACGGAAAGTGCTGTAGTTATTTCATGGACTGGATTGATTGAGAAATAATAAGGTTACGTGTACTAGCTAAGTGGGCATTTCTCATGTTCTGCTTCATGCCATCTGAAGTTAAATGTGCTTTAAATGCACAAAACCTAACTCTATTTCTCCAAGCTTACTCAATTTTCAGCTTCAAAGATAGTAGAGCTGAGTGTGAATAACTTATAACGAAAAATAAGCTTATACTGTATGTGCTGCTTATGGTAAAACTGGCCCACCAGAGTACTAAAGGTCTGGAAGACCCAGGCCCAAAGGTATAGCAGAAGAAACCCCATTTACCAATGTCTTAGTAGATAATACATTAACATTAGGGTCCATTTTTAGGGGATTCAGTCACAAAAAATGAAATCCTTATTTCCTATCCATCCTGTGTAGAATCCAGGGATTCAAATTTAAGATTTGCTTCAGCACTGCCATTTTAAGAAGATTGCATCAGCCAGCAAAGGATCACAGGTATATATTCCCATAATGCCTTACAGCTATCACATCACATGGTATAGCACAGCCAATCCGAGGGACTATCATAGCCTGTATAAAAGCAGAAGCAGGGAATTCAGCAGTCATTTTGTGGTGGATCTGGATAAGTGTGAGGACATCATATCTACACCTATAGTCTAGCTCACAGCTTACCCATAGAAATCAGGAAAGAAAGTCATAAAATGGTTTGCTTAAAGGGTGTATTTCAGTCAGAATTTCCAAGATGAAGGTGCTTCAGGAAAATGATGGCAATGTTTTTCCTAAAAAATATTTTGTGACTACTTTTAGGACTACATCGTATTTATTAAATAGTGGTAGCTTCCAAACGCCAGAAGAATGAATAGGTCATTTCTTTTAACTGTCAACAGAGCGCACAGTTAGTATTTGTTGTAAGATGAATACTCAGCTTGTAGAGACTGCGCCGACCCCACAAGTGACATCACTAGTGGGGGCAGCACTGATCTCTGCACACCGGGTAGTCTTACAACATACACTGACAGTGTGCTCTGTTGCCATTTCATTACTACTGATCTGAGTGGGCAAGAAAGCGCACTGTCCTTGTGCACATCACACAGTGGACATCACGCAGGGAGAAGCCTAGTCCTTGAAAAAAGCATCACTGATGAGGTTTCATTTTAGGGAGGGGGCTGGGACTGCAGTAATGACTGTAGGTAATGGCTCTTTGTCTTAGTATCTCAGCATGCACTGGGTTTCTCAAACGAAGCACCATCAGAAAGGAAGTAGGGGAAAAAATAGAAAACACATTTAAATAAGTGAAGGAAGGATAGGGACTTTTTAATTCAAGTATACTGGAAAATAGTATAGATTATAAGTAAATAGGGTTTTAGAAGGAAAATTTACGTGTTTTGGACCACCCCAAAGTGAAGGAACATATGCACAGCAAGTCATTTTCACATTGCTGTGCATTGTGTTCATTTTTCTCTTTTTTTAATTCTTTTTATTACAATTTATAAATCGGCTACAAATATTATACGTAAGAAAAATTGGCAAATATTAAGGGACAAATATTATCAGAAAATCAGTTTTACAATTGTGAAATCTATATGAGGTAACCTGTAGGGGTAGATTATAAGATGTGCAAAACCATTTTAAAAAGGTTAGTCAAAACTGGTGGTAAAGACAGGTAGGAGGGTGAGGCGAGGGGGAAATAAGGGGTGGGGGGTGTGAGTCCAGTCCTTTTTCATCATTGTTATTCAAAAAGCTTATAACCTGACGTTAAATTCATCCATTGGTTGTATAAATTATTCTTTTGAAAGCTGAAACCCTCCGAAATATGGTTTAGGTTAAGAAAATACATTGGTATCAATGCAGAAATATTGATCATTTAATGGACACCGAATGGTCAGATTTTGGCAGGACAAAAGTTTTGTCGGCCGCAGAAAGTAATGTGATATTCAAACAAACAATTAACTTAAAATACAAATATATGTTGCATAACATTGGTGAGTGAAGTTGTGGTGCTATTAGAGTCACATTTAATATTTTGTGTGTCTTCCATGAGCTTGAAGGACTGCATCCATGCGGTTCAACAATGATTCATACAATTTATTAATGAAGTCATCAGGAATATCAAAGAATGCAGTCGTACATGCCTCCCAGAGTTCATCTAGATTCTTTGGTTTTGTCTTCCAAGCTTCCTCTTTCATCCTACCTCAAACATGCTCAATGATGTTCATGTCTGGTGACTGGGCTGACCAGACATGAATAATTTATACGACCAATGGATGAATGTAACGTCAGGTTAAAAGCTTTTATTTACATAACATGGATAAGCGACATAACTTCTGTTAGGGAGTGTATTAGTATACCCAAGTCTTTTTCACATGTGCTGTTGCTTAGCCCTATTCCTCCCATTCTGTATAAGCTTTTTTCATTTTTATTGCCCAGATGTAGTACTTTGCATTTTTTCCTGTTAAAAACCATTCTGTTCGTTGCTGTCCACTGGTCCAGTTTATTTATATCTTTTTGAATCCTCTCTCGCTTTTCTCTAGTGTTAGCTATCCCTCCTAGCTTTGTGTCATCAGCAAATTTAATCAGTTTACCCTTAATTCCTTCATCTAAATCATTGATAATGATGAACAATACAGGTCCCAGGACAGAGCCCTGTGGTACCCCAATTGAGACATTCTTCCAACTGGATGCGCAGCCATTTACGACTACTCTTTGGATCCGATCACTAAGCCAGTTATGAATCAACCTAACAGTTGCCTTGTCCATTCAATACTTAGTCATTTTTTCAATAGGGATTGTGTGAGATGCTTTGTCAAATGCTTTGTTGAAGTCTTAGATATGTCTAAGAAGACTGTTTTTTTGGTATTTTGTCAGGGAAGAGGTGTAATAAACCTATTTCTGGGGGCAACAGCCAGTTTCAATTTGAGGATCTGGTTGATAAGGAGCAAGATCTCGGACCAGAATCTTTTGATTTTTTGGGCAGGTTCACCACATGTGATAGTACATGCTAACCTCCGAGTGGCATCTCCAGCATATTGGTGTTATGACTGGTTCACCGAGGAGGAGACCAAGCCCAAGCTAAGCCACAGAAAACCAGAGAGGTTGGTAACTAAGCAGATTGCAGACCCCTGATCCTATCCACACAAATAGCAGTAGCCATGGAGCGTGCCTACGATGATCCTAGACGCCTCGGCACAGACAGAGAGCTAACTAAGCCTAAAGAAGGAAAGGGGAAATCTAAACTGCCCCAGAGCAGACCCCAAAGGAATTGATAGCCCCCAAGCATACATTGTCGTTGAGACAAGATGAAAACACAAACGCAGGCAGGAAAATATACTGAGCAAATGATGGGGCCCACACTGACTAGACAGGACAGGAAAGGAAAGACACTGTCTGCAATCACGTAAAAAAAACCCTGCAAAAAGGTCCAACACGTCTGATAGAAAAATACTGAAGTCGCATGACTTCGCCCACTATATCAGCACTCTGGTTTATTCTGAAAGCAGAGCAAAAAGAGGCCAATCTAATAAGGGACAAAAGCAAACTGGCACAAGCAATAACATATGGTTCGTGATTCAGCACAGCCCCAGCCGGATCTGGCTGACCACACAAAACTGAGATAGACAAAACCAGATCAAATGTAAACAGAATAGCAAATGAACACTTAGCTGAACATGCAGGGACTGAGCTGGAAACTAAGACCTCAGAAGGCAGGAAGAAAATCACCAGCAGGGATAGAGGGAGTCGGCTGTCTTAAATCCCAATCTGAAACCCCAGATCTCCAATCGTCGTCCTTATTATCAGGTGACAAGCCTCTGTTAATCAGATCAGCTCCATTACCTCCAGTAACCACCAGAGTGAGCCCAGAAAGAGAACTCACAACCCCTCTGTCAATTGACCAGCTCCACTACCTTCAGTAGTAACCAGAGGGAGGCCAGAAAGCGAATTCACAACATATTGGGCTATACATTTTGTTAAAACTGTGAAGTTTGGCTGGAGTGATTTACCATCTGATTATAACTTTATATTTGTTTTCCTGTGTATGGATACATTTGGAGGCGAGATTCAGGGTAAGTAAAATGTTCTTCATTTCTGTGGTTGAGAAAGATCTGTTTAGCTCCTGGTCCTATTTGCTAAGGAAAAATAGTTTTGTGGGTGCTAGGAGAGAGATTAATTGGTTGTATAGAGTCACAGTGATCTTTTTTTGAGGCTTTTCAGGGCCAGAAGTGTTTTGAACTATGTTAATTATCGGGTCAAGTCTGGGTTATTTGCTATAGATTTCAAAAAGGAGCTTGAATTTATGGAGATGGAGTGTATTCAATGGGGGAGTATTTAGAAATCCAGTTCTTCGAAGAGAATTAGACCCGTTTCCAATAAATCTTGTAGAGGTTTGTCAAAGTTGTTTAGGGTGGAGGGTATAAGAGAAAGGAATAGGTCTCTGACTTGAAGAAGGGGGGAGGGGTAAGGGGAACAATTCTCCCTGATATGGGGTAATGACCATATTTTGTGAATGGTTGAGGTGAAGGAGTTTTTGATATGAGAGACTCTAGGGTAACTTGCAGGGGGCAAGATAAGTTGTAGAGGGAACTGAAGGTTTGTCTCTTCAATTAGTACTCAAGTTTTATGTATAGGGCATATGGTCCAGTCCACTATTCTCTGAAGATTGATAGCTTGTTGAAAATGGAGCAGGGAAGGCAGATCAAAGCCTCCTTTGCTATGTGGTAGATTAAGAATGTTGTTTGAAGTCCGATTTTTTTTTGGAGCCCTAGAGAAACGGAGAAAAAATCTACATAGGAGGCAGTAGTGAGCATGATTTGGGACATGTATGGCATTGATTTCTATGGGAAAATGTAATGAGCATGCTTTGTGACATGTATGGCATTGTCTTCTATGTGAGAATGTTGCAAGCATGCTCTGTGAATTGCAAAAGTAAGTGATCCTATGTTATCTTTCTCCAGGTTTGTAACGTGTGTTACACGTTCTATGTTCAGTATTGTGGCATGGCTCACTGACTGAAAGAATTTACTAAGAATATTCTTTGACATGTATAGCTTTGACTTCTATGGGAAAATGCAGTGAGCACGCTCTGAGACATGTATGGAATTTTCTTCTCTGGGAGAATGTAGTGAGCATGCTCTATGACATATACGGCATTATCTTCAATGGGAAAATGTAATGCGCACGCTCTGTGACGTGCCTGGCATTGTCTTCTATGGAAGAATGCAGTGAGCATGCTCTGTGACATGTATGGCATTATCTTCTATGGGAGAATGGAGCAAGCATGCTCTGTAACATTTATTGCTTTGCTTTTTAGAGAATGTAGTGAAAATGTTTTGTGACATGTATGTCTTCTATCGACAATGTAGTGAACATACTGTATGACATGTATGGCATTGTCTTCTATGGGAGAATGTAGTGATATTGCTCTGTGACATGTATGGCATTGTCTTCTATGGGAGAATATAGTGAGCACGCTCTGTGACATGTATGGCATTGTCTTCTATGGGAGAATATAGTGACATTGCTCTGTGACATGTATGGCATTCATTTCTATAGGAGAATGCAGTGAGCATGCTCTGTGACATGTATGACATTGATTTCTATGGGAGAATGTAGTGACATTGCTCTATGAAATGTATGGCATTGTCTTCTATGGGAGAATGTAGTGAGCATTCTCTGTGACATGTATGGCATTGTCTTCTATGGGAGAATATAGTGAGCACGCTCTGTGACTGTATGGCATTGTCTTCTATGGGAGAATGCAGTGAGCACGCTCTGTGACTGTATGGCATTGATTTCTATGGGAGAATGTAGTGACATTGCTCTATGACATGTATGGCATTGTCTTCTATGGGAGAATATAGTGAGCACGCTCTGTGACATGTATGGCATTGATTTCTATGGGAAAATGTAGTGACATTGCTCTGTGACATGTATGGCATTGATTTCTATGGGAGAATATAGTGAGCACGCTCTGTGACATGTATGGCATTGATTTCTATGGGAGAATGCAGTGAGCATGCTATGTGAATTACAGAAGTGATCCTATGTTATCTCTCTCCAGCTTTCTAATGTTCTAGTTTAACATCATCAGCTGATAATGAGATATCTGTCGCCTCTGCACTCAATGTACACAGCGCATCCTGAAAAGTAATAGGAAAATTTGCCTTAATAACATTTAAATCCTGAGTACAGAATTGAGTTCTTAGATCTTTAAGAGCTTGATCGGAATCACATACTTATAAACCAGAGCATTGACCAACAGTAAAATTGACACAAATGTCTCAATTTATTGCCAATCAATCCCCATTAATAATAAGTCTTTTCAGCATTTAATTTCCAAGCAACGGTAGATGATTGTTATCCTGCGCCATACACCGTTATATGCCACAGGTGCAATATACATCAGACAGAGGGTTAGAAGTATTGGCGAGGCTGCAAAATAATTTCTCAATGGGTCTATGCCTCAGTGTATCTAATCCACTTCTCCTCACGTGACCCGTCTCTGCACCAAGCATCAAGCCTAGAATATCTGTGGAGTAATTATATTTCCACTAACTCAGGAGAAAAGGATACTTTACTACATAGGACATAAATCACATTTATGAGAACCCTATATATAAAGCGTTAGACGACCCGCAGAATGGGGTGATGTGAAGCAATAGGAGGTTAATTGAATCAATGATAGGACTTTGTATGTAATCGCTGAATAGAGAAACCAGGGGACTTTTATATTCACAGGCTTCAGAAATGTTGGTGTCAGCAAGAATCCACATACTGTCTAGAGGAAATATAGCAAGAAAGGTCAAAAATAAAGAATAATATATAGATTTAGCAGAGCTGAATTTGTAATTATCATTGTATACAGAGGATTCGAGATGAGCGAAACATTTGAAATTCAAATTTGCTGAATTTTTCGAGGAGATATGATTTGCAGAACATTGCTTCATCTCAAATCAAAAGTACTCCAAAGCCTCGAATTGCCCTAGAAAACGAGCAGACACTATTCTCTTTTCCTCACACACTAGTCTTCTTCATTACTGCGCTGTCACACACTGTCCGAACAGTTTTTTGTCCGTGTTTGTGCATGTGCGCACCATGACTTTTTCAGGTGGATTCACTAAATAAAAATACTACTAAGAATGAACATAATGTAGGAGTAAAATGTCTCTCCCACTCTAGAAGATTTATGTGAACTCTACTTTCCTCCACTGCTCGCTAACATAACCAATATGACCGCAACATGGTCAATTCCATACATTGGATAGGTAAGAAAAACTTATGAAAATGTATCACTTGGCCCAAAATAACGAACGTATTTCAGGCACTCCAATCCATCTTCCAAAGTTCTTTTTTGATATAGAACAAGAGGGCCGGACTGGCCATCTGGCAATTCTGGCAAATGCCAGAAAGGCCTGTCTGGTCGTGGGCTGTTTTATCTGCTACATTGTTAACAGAATCGGTTTTCTCAAGACACCCATACTGTTAAGAGTTGTGATGGAGCACAAAGTCGCTGACTCCGTCACTTACCCCAGCAGGCCACGGGTATCATTAGACATATTGGTCTTTTAGTAAATCTTTCTTTCCTCCATCCAGGGTAATATTAGTAGTAATATATCCCATCTGGTGCTTGGGATGGGGACAGCATGGGCCTGTGTGATTTCAAATGCCAGGGCTGAATTTCAGCCCCAGTTCATACCGTTTTGTATGAGAGGCTTCAGACTGGGATCTAAGGGTAGCGTTTCTTTTTGTGGAGAGTGACATGCCTTGCATAACAATATAAGGAGGTTTATACGGCATGTAATGCTCCTCTTACTTCCTCCCACTTCCAATAGACAATTTGCATATTTACTTTCCCAGAGGAGCGCTGCTTGGCTCATAAGCCTCCTTACACTGACATGTCACACTCCACAAGGATATCCAAGAAGTATAATTTCTCCTTGAGGAGAATGACATGCTAAGCATGTCAAGATGAGGAGACTTAAAGCTGCAATGCACAAGGAGAGACATTACCCCTTTAGATTTCAGAATTTTCCTCTGTATCTATTGGTAAGTTTGTTATTTTACAGAAATAAAAAAAATATTTTTGGACTTGCCACAATCTGGCACAAATGACTGACCTCAGACTTTCAGTAAAAAAAATTCTTACAAAGACCCAAGAGAAGGCTGACATGATATTTCTGTGTCATTTGTATTGAATTGCCCTTTAAATGACTGTAGGCAGACAAGTACATTTTCTTTTCAGAATATTTAGAGAAATGCACATCTAGGAATAAGACAGATATACCGGCCCTATCCATGCTCATTTCCGTGTCATGTATATTGTAAGCTATGATTCCCAGAGCCACATAAAACATGTGCTGCTGGCAGCGGATCCTCCGATCTATCTGTGCTTAGTCATTGTCTACATTAACTCAAACATGAGCGCTCTGTTGGCCGAGTCTCAGCTTTCTTCTCCTGCAGCATCAAGCACTGGAAGTCACCCAGGTAAATAACCTTTCTCACTAAAACCTGCCATATCAGTTTCCTTAGAAGTGGGCAGAAAACAAAAATCATCTGAATTTCGCATGGGCTACTAGTGCCAGAGAAAGGGTTAATGTTACTTATTCCTTGGTACACCGTCTCTCCAGTTGGATAATGAACTAAGGCTGTGTGCCCACGAAGCAATTTTTAAGCGTTTTTGCAGTGATTTTCGGCGCATGCATTCCTATGGCATTCCGCACATGCTGTGCTAATGCTGCGCTTTTTTCCGTGGCGGAATCGCATCACGGAAAAAAATTGCAGCATAATCATTCTTTTGTGCGGAATCGCAAAGAATTGCCGCGATTCCGCACCCATAGGAATGCATGAGAATCGCTTACTTCCCGCATGTGGCTATACCCACCATGCGGGAAGTTAAGCGTCTCATGTGCGGTTGGTACCCACGGTGTGGAGGAGAGGAGACTGTCCTCCAGGCCCTGGGTATCAGACCCCTGTAAAAAAAAGAATAAAAAATAAAAAATTGGGGTATATTTACCTTCCGACGTCCCGCGCTGCCTTCCCGGCCTAAGCGTTCCCAGTAATGCCTTGTGGCAAGGTCCTGTGATGACGTAGTCTGGCGTGACTCTAGCGGTCACGCAAGATCGCTATAGTAACGCGAGACCAACGTCATCACAGGTCTCGCAAGGCATTATTGGGAACGCTGAGGCCCGGGATGGCAGCGCGGGACGTCGGAAGGTAAATGTACCCCGATTTTTTATTTTTTTTATCATTTTTAACATTTTATCTTTTACTATTGATCTTTTACAACTCCAGTCATACTATGAAAGCCAAAGAGTACAATACATTTAAAAGGGTTGCATGAATAAGACAACTAAATTTCATGTGTGATTTGGGTATATGGGGCATCCACTATGTATAGAGGTTAAATGGTTTAAAAATCATCATAGACTCAGGTTCTTTACTGTAAGAGTGGTGAGATTATGGAACTCTCTGCTGCATGATATTGCAATAATCAATTTACTAAAAAAGTACAAGAAGGGCCTGGATGTCTTTCTTGATTAATATATTCTAAGTTATGGGTGCTAGATTCTGTGAAGGAACATTGATCCAACGAACTAGTCTGATTGCCGTATGTGGGGTCGGGAAGGATTTTTTCCCATTAGCATCTGCCTCATGGGTTTTTTCCTTCCTGTGGATCAACATGTTTTGTTATAGGTTGAACTCTATGGACTGTAGTACAACTATCATCTGTCGCTAACATCAGCGGGTGGAATGGAGCATAGTCCGCTGCTGTTAACCTCTTAAAAGTCCATGTCAATCTCTGACTTCGGTATTTAATGAGCATGGTCCAGAGGAACATGCCTTTCGATCTGTTATTTGGTTGCCCCCACCCCCTACTGTGACGGTGGTCCTGTGAAGACAATCATGTGACCTGCGTTATTAGGAGGCCATGATTTTTACTATGCATTGTAATGCTATGGTGTTATAGCATAGAGTACAAGCAATCAGACAGTCACAGGATAAAGTCCCTTAGGGGGACGAAAAAATAAAGAAGAATAAAAAAAATTGGAATTGAATTATCCCACTTTTTTTCTAGTTAGAGATAAAGAATTAAAAAAATAATAAACATATTTGTTATCAGTGCATGAGTAAAAGTCCGATCTATTATAATATGAAGGTAATTAATCGAATAAACTCAATCAAATTGCTAAGCCCCTTGCAAAGAAAAAAAGGGGTTAAACATTGTATGGGATAAATCCATCCAGAAACAGCACCAGACCTGTCCATAGCTTACTCCTAGTATTGTAGTGTAAAATTATTCGCTTCAGTGCGTCTGTCCTGCAAAACCAGGTAACATATGGAAAGCCATTTTTGAAAGAAAGGAATCATGTTTTTATAATCCTGGACGTTCCCTTTAAGTTACTTTTACCATTTTTAGGTTTAGTGCTCCTTTTGACTAATATTCAATGTGACCTATCAATATTACCATTTGACTACTGTTGACTGATCTTGTAGCTTAAGTCCAGTATTCTTAGGAACACATCATTGTCCTGAAATCCAAGTTTCAGGTTTAAGTCTATGGTAAAGAATATGTGCCTGCTAGTGCTGATGACACCTATCAATAGAAGCCACCAACCTTCTCTAATGTAGAAAGCAACATAATGTATCTAGTGCATGGAAATTGGGCCATACCACCCAAGAGTATATATACCATGGAGCTTAGGTGAAAAATGGAGAAAAGTTATTTAGAACTGCCCATTGGGTAACTTGTAGCTCCATGATGACTTTAATGTGAAGATGTGGCGCCCTGCGTCTTTACAGCCACAAAAGGGTTAAATATGTACTGTTCTGTATGTGTTTTGTGGGCAATGGAAGTTATGCTTTCTCTGCTAGACACACACACACAATTTGCCTCATTCCCTCATTTGTCTGAAGCTGAGAGCTTTGCAGACATACCCTAACTGGGAGGGGCCGACTTGTTGTTCTCAGTGTGTGAAGGAGGAAGTACGCTTGGACGCCATGATGACATGTGGCTGATCCAGGAGTGAGAGCTAAAAAGCAGGGAACCAGTCCCTAGATCATCCATGCTTTCAGAGCTGGGTGGTAAACTGAGAGACTGCGTGGGATTACACAACCAGCAGAAAGGTGTTGTCTCTCAGAAATACAGCAATAACCTGGAATCAGTGAAGGACAGCGCAAGTGGGAACTTGAGCTGCGTCACAAAGGATTCAAAATGCAAGTTGCTGAAGGCGAAATACACAGTGAGTAAAGGCAATACTGGGGCGTTCTAAACTCCGGGAAGCCTTGGTCCCAGAAGGGATTAGAATAGCAGGAGGTTACACTGAGTTACAGCAAGGAAAGATAACTCCCATTCTCCAGAGCAGACTGTCACCTGGTGAGAGTTGTAATATCTCCTCTGAACTGCACCTGAACTACAGTAAATACTAAAGTGACTTTCCTTGTCTCCTGCCTTATTACTCCGTGCCTTCTACTTGCATCACCATCTCTGGGGGTCCTGCCCTGGTTGGAGAGGGTTTAACATCTGCACTGCCATCACCATCTACTCCCCCAGGGATCATCTGCAGTGCTGGCTATACTACAGTCGAACACTCCAACTGGCGTCACGAATCACTACATAAACTTTATCCCCATTCAATTCTACCCCTTTTACATGACCGCCTGGGGCCACGGACCGGGTCACCGCCGCTGTGATATCTCCCATTGAAGCCCCGGCCCCTCGGGTGCGTCAAAATCAGTGCCAGGGGTCCCATCTACCACATAGAATTTATTAACACCATTGTCATCTTATGTAATAGAGAGACCATTGTTCCCCTTCAAGGGCTAGGGCTAGGGTACTACCTCTGCACCTGCTATATCTATGTCCCTATTTATCTGGGCAAAGGCTTCGGGTTGTGTTAGTAATAAAGCCCATATTGATTCTAGTTAATATTTATGGGCCATCAGAGTAGGTAGGGCTTGTAATTCCATAACAGCTGCAATCTTCCAAGAAATCGCCAAAGACTGCAAAAATGTTTTAAACACCTTCAACAAATATAACAGCTTAACAGCTCTCAAGAGATTTGTGAACCAGAGAGCAAAAAATGCCAGCTCAGTGCAAGCAACCGAGATAACGCGAGCTGGTAAGAAAGCCGCTATGATAACCCTTCAGTCTCTGAATTCTCACCACCAACACAATGCGGAATCCAGAGCCTGTATAGAAAAAGTCTTGGAGTCCATCATTAACAGCATATACCAGGCTATTGTATACTGATGATTAATACATGATCAGAGAAAGGTACCAGTTTTTATCCCTTTTACAAAGTGGCCCACCAGTCTATCTGCTCCTTTGGGTGAAGTTCACACATTGCTAATGAAGGCTTTTGAGAAAATCACTGCTTGTCGAATCCATTTACCAAGAATATATACACCTTCAGAACCTCTGATCCAGCGCCCCCATGGTAACACTTCCTGTGTTGCTTCTTGGCAGTTCATTTTTTATCATAAAAAATCCCAAACATTCTATTTACATCGTAATAAAGCCTCATTCACACATCAGTATTGTTGTATCAGTATTTCATCAGTATTTGTATACCAAAACCAGGAGTGTCTCCAAAGCACAGAACAGGTATCAATTTTCAATTATACGTTTTCTCTGTTAGTTCCACTCCTGGTTTTAGCACACAAACACTGATAAAAAATACTGACTAAATACTGATGTGTGATTTAGGCCTTACTGCTGTTGCAACAAGCAAAGTGAATAATTTGGGATATGGTGAATTAGAAAAAGTCCCTATGATAACACCAAACATAATTTTCATTGGGAAAAGACAAGATACATAGGCTGTATGGTAATTGAGTAAAGTGCCCAAGCGAGGTAGTCGTGGGTGAGCTGTAGCTCCCATTCACTCTGGCACTCTACAGACAACATTTGTCCCCGTCCCAGTGTGCCGATATTTGTGGGGTGCATCACACTTATGATGGGCCTACAGGTCTCCATTGGCTTCAGGTTTTCCTCTTCTGGAACCTCAGCAGCATTCAATTTAGTGGATCCAAGATTTGTAAAAAAATAGTCCAACTTTTACTTAATGGCCGGGGTCACACTTGCGAAAAACTCGCACGAGTCTCGCAGCTCGGAATTGGAGCGCTCAGCTACATAGAAATACATGCAGCTGAGCGCTCCAGTCCTGAGTGCAGGTGGGTATTGAGATGAGAGACTCGTGCCAGTTACTCGCAAGCGTGACCCAGGCCAATGAATGACAGGCTTTACAAACAGGCAAACAGGATCAGGCCCAATGGATTGTCATCTTTCCCACAGGTACCGGACACAACTTTCCCCCTGGTTCTCGGTATGGGTGGGGTGTCCCTCTTGCTATCTTCTCTAGCGCTAGGAATTCTTCTCCAATACTAATAGTGCACTCGGATTGCAACACCTTCCACCCCATGTAGTCTGAGTCCATCTTTTCCTGTATGCAACACAGTTCCACTCCAGGCCAACAGGGAGGACTCTGAACCGGATTTGAAGGGAGGAGTGCTCTCTGAGGGCCAAAAGGAAGGAGTGGTCAGTTAGTGTGAGGAGGTCCACGTGTCCAGACGTATGGAGGGAAGCTGGAGGTTGAGCTGAGGAAAGAGAGCTCCCTCCCAGTGAGAGCACATGAACTGGAGCCTGGTCTCCGGTTGTATGGATACTAACCGTCCTGCAACAGACACCAGAGGAGTAGGAGGCTGTAAATGCCCTACTCCCATCTAAGACTTGAGGGCACAACAGCAGCTTGGATAGTGAGCCAGGACTCAGGAGAGAGGAGTCCCTGAGATAGGCTACAGCTGTCTGCCGTGCAAGTAAGGGTCTTGAGAACATCTGTCAGGAGGAACTCCAGTGTAACTCAGTACTTTGAGTACTTCATTCGAATAAGCGCTAGGAAGGAGACTGCACAGCCCATCTGCTGAGAGAGCATCCCCGAACTGCTTCAAGGCTAGCCTGCTCCGGTACCATCTGTAATTAGGACCCTGGACTGCATTTATCAAGTAAAGGTACAGAAATTGCATCCCGCTGTGTCTCTGTCTGCTTCCTACTTTTCCGGCACAGCTACATCCCCGTGCCAACTACATCTACACTGCCCTGGGACTACAGCTTTTACATCTTTGCTGCACCATACTATCAGTCCCAGAGGATCTGCATGCAGCGTCGGCTCAACATCCCACTTGCCGAACACCACAGGTGGCGTCACGAACTATTCCATTAACTACAAACCACCATTCAACACCCCTAATTACTTGGGCGCCTAGGGCCACGGACCGGGTCACCGCTGCTGTGACACATCCCCGTGACACCGTCCCGGTACCGAGTACACCATGGCCCTGGGAGGGCGACCCATGAGCAAAGACCCCAACGTCCATTTCAAGGTACCTCAGGCTGGTAGACGGAATCACATGGAAGGGTATTCTTGGTAATCCAGTGCCCTGAGTAATAGACTCACATTGTCCATAGCAGCCCAATGCGTGAGACTGCTCCTGCCACTTCACACCTACTATCCCTCAACTTTCTGAACCTGAAACGAACATTCAGTTCCCCCTCCCAAACTGGGCCGGCCATTACAGTTAGTACTTGCCTAGGCTGCAGCCCCAGTGAGTGTGACCCTCTAATAACATGAATGCATATAAGCACATTTATGTTAGGCGTCGGGTTCCTGCAGCGATTCAACAGGAATCCAGAGCCTCACATTCTGAGGTCTCCCATTGTCTTTCGACCGCAGAGAAGATTGCTCAGTAGAGTTGAGCGACTTTTGTTTTTTTAGGGTCGAGTTTCGTTTCGTGAAACCCGACTTTTCCAAAAGTCGGGTCGAGCAAGATCGTCCGATTATAGGGAAAAGTTGGGGTCGTCCCGAAACACGAAACCCAATGTAAGTCAATGGGGAATAAAAGTCGGCAGTGAGAGGAGGACAGGAAACACACCTACAGTGCTCATTTGAATGCCAAAAGCATCAATTCTTCTTACTTAAGCTTGTCAACCTTAATTAACTTCATAATACAAGTTACGCACTGAAAAATGGGGGTTATTTGGCTAAAGTTGTGGGGGGGGAGGGCTGGCTGCTGGTTTTCATGTGCCCTGGGTGAAAGAGCGCCCCTTTAACACATACCACAACTCATCATGCTCCGATACGGCAGAGAAATAGCGGTATAGTACAATGAAAAATACTTCACTTTTTACATCTCATGACAAGGCCCATCTATTTCTCCATACAGAATCATTGGTCCCATATAATGTTTGAAACAGTATATGATGAGCTCCACATAATGCTACAGTATATGTTGGTCCCCATGGATGAAGCTCCACTGTCTTATGGGCCCAAATAATGCTCCAAACATAATGGGCCCCATTTCTAATGCTCTAGTGTATAATGGGCCCTGTAAATGCTGCTCCAGTGTCTGATGTCCACCTTTGGAATGTTCCAGTGTATGGTGGGCCCCATCTATCATTCTCCAGAGTATAGTGCTCCCCAAAAATTGCTGTCCCAACATTGAAAACAATGAAATAAGTCTCCTCGCTAGGGAATCCCTGTACTAGTCTGGACTCCTCGTCGTCCCCATCTTCCATCTAACTGCACAGTATTTCAACCTTGCAAGTGCTGTGATCCTGAGCAAGCAGGGGGGGCACACTCGATGGCGACGGCACTGGCACAGGGCCTCTGATAGTACGGTGGTGTGTCTGATGGCGGGTGGGCCGAACCTGCACTTTCATCTGCAGCTTCCTCTTTGTCACCGTGTAAGATGGAACTGTATATGGGAAGGGTAACCTGAGTTTCATCAGGGTCAGATTCAGGCCGTGTAGCGTGCGAGGGGAATGTAGTGGTCTGGGTCAATGTACCAGCAGATTCATCGAGCAGTGGCTGGGCATCAGTGCACTTGTGTCGCCCCCAGGAGTACGGTCGCCACAGTGGCATTACCTTCTTCCTAGGGAGTGTGATGTCATGCTTGGGAGCAACGAACGATCTCTCTAGCAGGTTAACTGTTTGGGCGGCGTTATTCCCACGAGTCATGACCCTCCAAACAGCGTTCATGAAGGCAAAGTGTTTGTTTTACGAGGGCAGTATGGTTGCAAAGCTGAACCTTAAAGGAATGTCCAGAAGGGCACCACCAGGAGTGGAGCCTACGGTTAAATTCGACTCCACCTGGGAAACCTCAACCATGCCAGCTACAGAACAGATGCACACATTGCAAGCTTAATTCCGTTAACGAACGAGACTCCGTCATGCCCCGCGGTCCGAATCCGGCTTACTAGAGGGACACGTGAGGCTCTGGAACATGAGATTGGCCAATAACTGGTGTGTCATGCCCTTACATGTCCGTGGCTGCATGTGCGCTACACTGAAAAGGCCAGCGTTTGTCGCTTACAGGTGCAGATAACCCGCTGAACAACGTTAGTGATGGGGATCACTGATTACAATTATTACCCGCGAACAATGATTTCCCAGTAAGTGCAGGTCAACTGCAGTTCCGGAATTAGGCCTAACCGTCATTCCTGAAAAAATGAAAAACTTACGTGTGCAAACCACAGGTGCTGTAGCTTGCTTAACAGCTCGCCAGCCGTTCTCACGCCCAGTATGGATTACACGTGATTGCACAAAGGTTAGAAAGGGTACCGTATCCCCGGATAACATGTATGGATAGCGTACACATTCAAAATATATGTCTCAGGAGGCAGGCTCAGACGGTGTTAGGCCCAGTATGGATTGCATGTGATTGCACAAAGGTTAGAAAGGGTACCGTATCCCCAGATAACATGTATGGATAGCGTACACATTCAAAATATATGTCTCAGGAGGCAGGCTCAGACGGTGTTAGGCCCAGTATGGATTGCACGTGATTGCACAAAGGTTAGAAAGGGTACCGTATCCCCAGATAACATGTATGGATAGCGTACACATTCAAAATATATGTCTCAGGAGGCAGGCTCAGACGGTGTTAGGCCCAGTATGGATTGCACGTGATTGCACAAAGGTTAGAAAGGGTACCGTATCCCCAGATAAGATGTATGGATAGCGTACACATACAAAATATATGTCTCAGGAGGCAGGCTCAGACGGTGTTAGGCCCAGTATGGATTGCACGTGATTGCACAAAGGTTAGAAAGGGTACCGTATCCACGGATAACATGTATGGATAGCGTACACATTCAAAATATATGTCTCAGGAGGCAGGCTCAGACGGTGTTAGGCCCAGTATGGATTGCACGTGATTGCACAAAGGTTAGAAAGGGTACCGTATCCCCAGATAACACGTATGGATAGCGTACACATTCAAAATATATGTCTCAGGAGGCAGGCTCAGACGGTGTTAGGCCCAGTATGGATTGCACGTGATTGCACAAAGGTTAGAAAGGGTACCGTATCCCCGGATAACATGTATGTATAGCGTACACATTCAAAATATATGTCTCAGGAGGCAGGCTCAGACGGTGTTAGGCCCAGTATGGATTGCACGTGATTGCACAAAGGTTAAAAAGGGTACCGTATCCCCGGATAACATGTATGGATAGCGTACACATTCAAAATATATGTCTCAGGAGGCAGGCTCAGACGGTGTTAGGCCCAGTATGGATTGCACGTGATTGCACAAAGGTTAGAAAGGGTACCGTATCCCCGGATAACATGTATGGATAGCGTACACATTCAAAATATATGTCTCAGGAGGCAGGCTCAGACGGTGTTAGGCCCAGTATGGATTGCACGTGATTGCACAAAGGTTAGAAAGGGTACCGTATCCCCAGATAACATGTATGGATAGCGTACACATTCAAAATATATGTCTCAGGAGGCAGGCTCAGACGGTGTTAGGCCCAGTATGGATTGCACGTGATTGCACAAAGGTTAGAAAGGGTACCGTATCCCCGGATAACATGTATGGATAGCGTACACATTCAAAATATATGTCTCAGGAGGCAGGCTCAGACGGTGTTAGGCCCAGTATGGATTGCACGTGATTGCACAAAGGTTAGAAAGGGTACCGTATCCCCAGATAACATGTATGGATAGCGTACACATTCAAAATATATGTCTCAGGAGGCAGGCTCAGACGGTGTTAGGCCCAGTATGGATTGCACGTGATTGCACAAAGGTTAGAAAGGGTACCGTATCCCCGGATAACATGTATGGATAGCGTACACATTCAAAATATATGTCTCAGGAGGCAGGCTCAGACGGTGTCAGGCACAGTATGGATTTGACGGCCCAGATTACACAGCGGAGGAGCAGGGAGAGGTAAAGATTGCAAATGCTGGGGCCCTGCCCAAGCAAGGGGGGCCCACTCGTGGGCGTCGGTACTGGCACTGGGCCCCTCATAGTACAGCGGTGTGTCTGACGGCGGGTGTGCACCACCACCGTCAGAGACACTTGATTGCACTATGAGGGACCCTGTGCCAGAGCCCGCGCCCAAGAGTCAGCCTACCCACCTGTCCAGGGCAACGGCACTCGCACGGTGTCGTGCGCTAGGTGGTGACCCCAGCCATGGGGGGGGAGGCAGCACAGTTAGGGAGTTTTAGAAAGTGGCATATGTTGATGTTGGACATTCAGCTGATGCAATAGGCGAAATAGGTCAAGTTCCAGGAAGAGGTGGACCAAAGCAAGCCATTTTTCTGTCACCCTATGTGTCATCAGGGGAAGGTGGGACAAAATCCTTGGAAACCCATGCATGTTCATTTTAATGAAGGTTAGATCATCCACATTTTGGGTTGACAGACGGGTCCTTTTTTCTGTCAGGATTGATCGAGCTGCACTGAAGACTCTTTCCGATAGCACACTTGCAGCTGGGCAAGCGAGCTCCTGTAAGTCATATTGTGCCAATTCAGGCCAGATGTCCAGTTTAGCAGCCCAATAGTCAAAGGGGAATGACCTGTGTGGGAGAACATCGATATGGGAGGAAAAGTAGTTTGTAACCATGGTTGACAACTGGTGTCTCCTGTCACTTTCCATCGATGCAGTATTACCAGTTGTGTGAGCGGTATTTGAAAAATCAGTCCACAACATTGTCATGAAACCCCTGTCTCCAACGCCACTTCTGCTGTGTGCACCACGAACGCCTCTGCCAAGCTGCCCCTGGCCCGTACGGCTCGTGTGAGAACCATCACCGCTGCTGTGTGCTGGGAATGCCTCAAGCAATCGGTTTACCAGAGTTGCTTGTTTATTAGCCAATATTAGGTCAAGGTTCTCCTGTGGCATGATGTTTTGTAATTTGCCTTTATAGCGTGGATCCAGGATGCTGGCCAACCAGTAGTCGTCATCGTTCATCATTTTGGCAATGCGGGGGTCCCTTTTTAGGATTCGCAAGGCATAATCTGACATGTGGGCCAATGTTCTCGGTGTCAATGATGCACTGCGAGTGCTGGTTGGAGGAGCACTTTCTGGCAAATCCACATCCCTCCAGTCACGCACAAACCCTGTACCAGACCTTGCCACGCCAACATTTTCACTTGCCCCACGAGATGCATCCTCCTCCCCTAAGTAATCATCCCCATCATCCTCCTCCTCCTCCTCTTCTTCCTCCACCTCGTCCAGGAGAGGTCCCTGAGCAGACAATGGCTGAATGTCATCAAGGATTCCCTCCTCCTCTTCCTCCTCATCAACATTGGCTGCAGACGCCTGCTCCTTAAGGTGCGTCAAAGTTTGCATGAGCAGACGCATAAGTGGGATGCTCATACTTAGGATGGCGTCGTCTGCGCTTACCAGCCGTGTGCATTCCTCAAAACACTGAAGGACTTTACAGAGGTCTTTCAGCTTCGACCACTGCACACCTGTCAACTCCATGTCTGCTCTCAAAGTGCCTGGCCGTGTATCCTCCCACAAATGCATTATGGCCTGCCTCTGCTCGCACAGCCGCTCCACCATGTGCAGGGTGGAGTTCCACCTTGTTGCAATGTCGATAATGAGGCGGTGGTTGGGAAGGTGGAGCAATCGCTGCAGCTTCTGCATACGAACGGATTGTACAGGCGACCGGCGGATGTGCGCGCACAGTCTTCGCACCTTCTGGAGCAGGGCTGTTAACTCCGGATAATTTTTGAGGAAGCACTGCACCACCAGGTTCAAGGTGTGAGCCAAGCAAGGTATGTGGCTGAGTTTTGAAAGGGCTATGGCTGCCACAAAATTACGGCCGTTATCACTAACTACCTTGCCTGCCTCAAGATGTACACTGCCCAGCCATGACTCAGTTTGTCGCTTCAAGTACTCGGCCAGCACCTCGGCGGTATGTCTGTCACCCAAACACATCATCTGCAACACAGCCTGCTGACGCTTTCCACTAGCTGCTCGATAGGGGGACACATCGTGTGCAACAGTGGCAGCTGCAGATGGAGTGCTCGTACGACTGCGCTCTGTGGACGAGCTTTCACTTCTGGAGGAGGAGGAGGAGGAGGATGGTGGAACGCCTACAGCCAACTGTTTCCTATACCGTGGGCTAGGCAGCACTGTCCCACCACCGCTGTCCCCTGTGGACCCTGCATCCACCACATTAACCCAGTGCGCAGTGATGGACACATAACGGCCCTGGCCATGCCGACTGGACCATGCATCAGTTGTGAGGTGCACCTTTCCGCTCACTGACTGCTTGAGTGCATGGACAATGCGGTCTTTCACATGATGGTGGAGGGCTGGGATGGCTTTGCGAGAGAAGAAGTGGCGACTGGGTAGGTCATAGCGTGGTACTGCATAGGCCATGAGTTCGCGGAAAGCTGTGCTTTCCACCAACCGAAAGGGCATCATCTCAAACGAGATTAGTTTGGCAATGTGGGCGTTCAAACCCAGTGTACGCGGATGAGAGACTGAGTACTTTCTTGACCTACTCATAGTGTCTGGGAGGGTGAGCTGGACTTGAGAGCTGCATATGGTGGAAGTAGCGGTGGACAGGGCGGACTGAGAGAGGGTTGATGATGGTGATGGAGTTGGTGTTCTTTCTGATGGCCTAGAATCAGTCTTTCGTTGATATAACAGTGGGATTCCCTGACTGCTGTGGCCTTGCAACGACACCTCAACATTTGCTGCTGTGCTAACCGGTGGGCTTACAGTGGGGGAAACAATGTAGCATTGATGACTACCTTCGCTGTGATCAGTTGCACATGTGGTACTTGAGGTTTGGTGTTGTGTCCACGCTTGCAAGTGCATGCTGGTTAAATGTCTAAGCATGCAACTGGTATTCAAATTTTTCAGATTTTTCCCTCGGCTAAAGGTCTTTGCGCACTTCTTACAGATAACCTTGGCCTGATCATGAGGATTTTGTTCAAAAAAGTGCCACACTGCACTCTTCCTACTTTGGCAGACATTTTGCGGCCTAGCACGCTGTGATCTTTTGACCCTCTGGACAAGCTGTCCAGCAACTCTTTTGATGTTTGGAACCTGTCTTTGGAGTGCTCCGGGCCTGCCAGATAACAGCTGTTGCGATGTCGATGTCTGCTGTGGATGCTCCTCATCTGAGCTATTGGAAGCAGCACCCTCTTCCCCCAATGGATGCCAATCTGGGTCAACAACTGGGTCATCCATCACCTCCTCTTCTATGTCATGTGCACCTTCCTCTGTGTCACCGTGTATGGTGGTATAGTGTGCGGGAAGGGGCACCTGAGTCTCATCAGGGTCAGAATCTGGCTCTGTACACTGCGAGGACAATGTAGTGCTCTGAGTGAATGTACCAGCAGAATCATCCATCAGCGGCTGTGCATCAGTGCACTCCATGTCAGATTCATCTTGGCCTGGGTAATTCACCATTTCACTTGATAATCCAGGCATGGTATGTGAAAACAGCTCCATGGAGTAATCAGTAGTATGGCTTGCGTCATCCTTCAATCTTGGTTGGGGTGAAGGACACAAGGAAAGGTGTGGTTCATGAACATGAGCCTCCAATGACGACTCAGCGCTTTTACTTTTTACAACTGAAGAAGAGGAGGCGATAGAGCTGGAGGCTGAGTCAGCAATGTAAGACAAAACTTTTTCCTGATGCTCTGGCTTTAAAAGCGGTTTGCCAACTCCTAGAAAACTAAGCGTTCGAGGCCTTATGTAGCCAGACGATGACGCAGGCTCAACACCTCCTGCATTCGGTCCTATTTTGCTCTTGCCACTACCATCAGATCCACCACCAACACCATCATTACCAGCTGCCAACCCCCGCCCAATTCCACGGCCTCTTCCACCAGCCTTCCTCATTTTTGGTAGAAATGTAGACAAAATCCAAAAAACTATATAGTATGTAAAACAAGGTACAAGGTGTCTATAGGACAGGGGAGATTTTGAATTTCTGCACACACTTTTGGACACTGGACACTTTTGGATTGTGTGAGGCCCACTAATATCTGAGCGCTATGTGACAGGCTCGATGGCACAGCTGTGACCTAAGTGACTAGAGAATAAGTGAGATTTTGAATCTCTGCACACACTTTTGGACACTGGACACTTTTGGATTGTGTGAGGCCCACTGATATCTGAGCGCTATGTGACAGGCTCGATGGCACAGCTGTGACCTAAGTGACTAGAGGATAAGTGAGATTTTGAATCTCTGCACACACTTTTGGACACTGGACACTTTTGGATTGTGTGAGGCCCAATGAATATCTGAGCGCTATGTGACAGGCTCGTTGGCACAGCTGTGACCTAAGTGACTAGAGGATAAGTGAGATTTTGAATCTCTGCACACACTTTTGGACACTGGACACTTTTGGATTGTGTGAGGCCCACTGATATCTGAGCGCTATGTGACAGGCTTGATGGCACAGCTGTGACCTAAGTGACTAGAGGATAAGTGAGATTTTGAATCTCTGCACACACTTTTGGACACTGGACACTTTTGGATTGTGTGAGGCCCACTGATATCTGAGCGCTATGTGACAGGCTCGATGGCACAGCTGTGACCTAAGTGACTAGAGGATAAGGGAGATTGGATTGCTTTTAAAAAAGCAGTTTGCGGAGCAGTGGGTAAACTGCAATGCCAGCCTGTCAGGAAGCCTTAAAAGGCAGCCCAACAACCAACACCACTGATACACCACTATATAGCCTCCCCTTGCACTGCACACAGTGACTGGTGTGTTGTGCAGGCCAAATTGCTATCAGCAGCAGAAGCAGTTTTTTTTTCTTCTCAGCAGGACAAAAAAAAAAAATTGGGATTGCTTTTAAAAAAGCAGTTTGAGGCCCAATGAATATCTGAGCGCTATGTGACAGGCTCGATGGCACAGCTGTGACCAAAGTGACTAGAGGATAAGGGAGATTGGATTGCTTTTAAAAAAGCAGTTTGCGGAGCAGTGGGTAAACAGCAATGCCAGCCTGTCAGGAAGCCTTAAAAGGCAGCCCAACAACCAACACCACTGATACACCACTATATAGCCTCCCCTTGCACTGCACACAGTGACTGGTGTGTTGTGCAGGCCAAATTGCTATCAGCAGCAGAAGCAGTTTTTTTTTCTTCTCAGCAGGACAAAAAAAAAAAATTTGGATTGCTTTTAAAAAAGCAGTTTGAGGCCCAATGAATATCTGAGCGCTATGTGACAGGCTCGATGGCACAGCTGTGACCAAAGTGACTAGAGGATAAGGGAGATTGGATTGCTTTTAAAAAAGCAGTTTGCGGAGCAGTGGGTAAACAGCAATGCCAACCTGTCAGGAAGCCTTAGAAGGCAGCCCAACAACCAACACCACTGATACACCACTATATAGCCTCCCCTTGCACTGCACACACAGTGACTGGTGTGTTGTGCAGGCCAAATCGCTAGCAGCAGAAGCAGTTTTTTTGTCTTCTTCCCTGCCTAACGCTCTCCCTACAGAATCAGCAGCAACCTCTCCCTATACTGAGATCGGCAGAAGTAAGATGGCGGTCGGCGTGCACGCCCTTTTATACCCCCTGTGACGCCCACCAAAGCAAGCCAATCACTTGCATGCCCTTCTGAAAGATGGTGGTGACACGTGCCTATGTCATCACGTTGCCCACAGTGTCCGTGGATCCTGATTGGCTGAAAAAGAGCGCAAAACAAACTTTTGAAACGCGACTTTGGCGCGTAAGTCGCCGACCTCGTGGCCGACCTCATCCTAGGGTCGGGTTTCGTTTCATGAAACCCGACTTTGCCAAAAATCGGCGACTTTTGAATTTTTTCGACCCGTTTCGCTCAACTCTATTGCTCAGCAATCCCAGCTTCCCAGACCTGCTCTGTGGGGCTGGCTATTGCTGCCACCTTTGGGTCAGTAATGTCAATGCAGGCTGCTCAGCAGCAAAACGCTCCAGTCCTTCTGTCACTCCACTGAGCATGCTCACGAGACGATCTCCCATTGGAGATCGGAAGCCACATGAACAGGTCCTTCTCCAGATCTGATTGGTCCATCTCAGGGATCTGGAAGCTTCCGGAAGGTCCTGGCTATAAAAGGTTCGCATGGCCACTCGGCCATGCGCTAGTATAGTCTCTAGTTGCTACTGTGTGAATGATGATGGATGCATGAACCTGCGAATGACTCATTGAGATCCCCTTCCTCTGATATTATGAGTGTGTATAGGGACTTAGCTATAGAGTCAGCGCCAGCCAGTGACAAGCCACTACAGCATCCTCCACTGTGCTAGCATCCGACAGTGCGCCTGCTTCCGGGCATTGTTGACTAGCGGCAGTGTCTGTTGCCGAGCTGCAGTCTGCAACTCCTCTTGGCGTCCGCAGTTGCGACGCCGCACACACGGTAGGTCTAGATGGATGCAGACCCTCTGCCTAGGGCCCAGCTCCTGTGACCATATACAGTGCGTGCACTTCTCTGAGACCTGTGACGCTAACAGGCTCAGCCTTTTTGTGTTTCTCACTTAAGGCATCTCTGTGAGTAAACAGAGAATGCTCAGCGCACCTGGGTGACATTCAACCCGCGTGCGTAATACCACCATACTGCACATCCGCCATTAGCTAGCAGCAGTGCTAACACCTTCTGTACGGTGGACCCCGGGCAGCGAACGCACTTTACGTTATTTTATATTTAGTGCGTTCTGCCGTCCCTAACACATTTAACCATTTAGAGTGTCAAGGAGTAGACAATCAGCTCCACCACTCCTACAATTGAATTGTCTTGTCAGAGTTACTCCTAAAAGCTAGATCTACCACCCCAAAAACTCATTATTCATACTGTATGTATAGGTGTTATTGCACTAAATTATACTGAAGTCATGTGGACAGTTTTGCACAGTATCTAGAAAAGTTGCACAAAGAAAGCAAAATGTACATGGAGTTGGTCTTAGGAGAATTTAACCTGAGCTGTAACACATGGCACATCATGCACTAATACTTAAAGAGGTTATCTTATTATTTATCTTTAGGAGCGCACAGCTACTCAGCTGCAACAGAGAGGAGCCAAAAGACCACACCGTCTGATTTCTCTTACTCCTGCACTGACTAGAAGCACTTCACCTTCATATTAAATGGTGCAGGTTTCTTCTAGTAGTGCAGGGGTTTATCTACTCAGTTGGGGGCTCCTGGAAGTTTAATTGCCTTGCTGCTCTAAACTGTTCAGTGTTTGCCACTCCCCTCTGCTATTTTAACGGGACTGAAATGTCAGTTACATCCCCACCTGGGGGACCGCATGTGGAGAGGGCTCAGCAGCTGCTGCCAGAGTTGAGTTCCACCAGTGCCCAGGCTTGGACTCGCCCACAGGGGAACAGGAGAATCCTCTGGTAGGCCCCTGTGCAAAAGTGGGTCACTACCATCTTATCTGAGCTGTACTTGGCACAATGTACTTGAATCACTATGTACAGACAAAGACGGCATCTTATTCATTTACCAATCTACCCATTTAATTGTTATATAAATCTGTGATTGAGGATAATGTCACATTTGCATGTAGCAGAAAAGTGGGGCCCTGCAGTTGGCTACTGGTGGGTCCTTGGCACAGCAGTCCGACACTAGCATTGCTTAATAACCATTTAAACGCCATTGCCAGTCTATGACATTAGCATTTAAATTATGTCACAGCCAGAGCAAGCAAGCAGGTTCCCATCAGCGCTAACATGGTGTGACGATGGTTGATAGCTGGGGATCTGCTGAAGTGCAGCTACTGTATATACTGATCTTCAAAGTCGACAGATATTTAGATTATAATATACACTATGTACTGCAATACTATAATATTGCAGTATACAGTATATCAGAAGTGATCAAATGACACGTTCAAGTCATCCTAAGGGAACTAAAAAATAAAGTAAAAAAATAAAAACTAAAGTAATTTTTTTAACAATATAAAAAAAATTAAATTTGTATCACCTCCTTTTTTCCAATTAAAAGAAAAGAAATAATAAAAAAAACATATTTGGTAATTCTGCGTTCACAAAAGTCTGATGTATCAAAATATAAAATTCGCTACCTCGAACAGTAAATGAGAACAGAAAAAAAGATCAACATTTTTTAGTCACCAGAGCAACCCTTTCCTAAAAAAATGTAATAAGAGGTGTTCAAAACTTTGTATGTAACTTAAATTGGTAGCAATGAAAATGTCATTACACCCTAAATAAAACAGGCTCTCTTGCAGTTCCGTTGATGGAAGGTTATAAATTAATGATTGAAGGTGGTCAGACCACTAGGATCTACACTGATCGGCAGAACGGGTAGCTTTTAGAATGGAGTGGCAGGTTTGATGCTCAGCTGCCTCTCTATTAATTTTCTCTTTGGATACTGGATAAAACACTTGGCAGCCCCACAGACAGTGAATGGAGCTGTGGTCAAGTATGTGCACTCCTTCTTAATGCAGATAAAGGTGCCCCATTCTACTCATCCGTGCTGGTCCCAGTGGTCGGACCACCACCGATCAGTAAGTTATCACCTACATTTTCTGTAAAGAAAGTGATTTACAAATTTCTTAATAATTAGCACACTTGCATTACATTTTTTGAAACAACAGTGACCTTTAACATTTTTCAGGCAACAATCTTAAAGTGATGTTTGGCACCACAGAGTATGTCACTAAAATAGGCATTGAATGGTGTGGTTATTTATACACTATATTGCAGTACGCTGTGTTTTTTGGGCAGTAGTTTAGCTACCAGGGGGGCAGGGGGGGCGGTGGCCCCAGGCCCCACGCTCTGAGGGGGCCCACCCAGGCTACACTGCTGTAATTATCTGTGGCAGAGCAAGGAAAATCGATCATCTCCCTGCTCTGCTATGTTGTCTTCAGTGTGCATGCACTGCACAGGACCTGCGATGAGGTCACAGGAGGGGAGGAGTCAGGGGTCACATGATCAGGGGCCTCAGTGTGCTAGCTTTCACTGTGCTGGATGAGGGAAGTTTATGTTTGGGGTTTGGAGGGGTTTACAGGGTGCATGTAGCAAAGGTGTGTGTGTGCAAGGTGTACGGAGCGGAGCGTGTGTGCATAAGGTGTACGGAGCAGAGCCATGTGTGTACGAGGTGTACGGAGCGGAGCTGTGTGTGTACAAGGTGTACGGAGTGGACCCCTGTGTGTACAAGGGGTACAGAGCGGAGCCCTGTGTGTACGATGTGTACGGAGCGGAGCCCTGTGTGTACGAGGTGTTCGGAGCGGAGCCCTGTGTGTATGAGGTGCACGGATGGGAGCCGTGTGTGTACGAGGTGTACGAAGTGGAGCCGTGTGTGTACGAGGTGTACGAAGTGGAGCCGTGTGTGTACGAGGTGTATGGAGCGGAGCCGTGTGTGTACGAGGTGTACGGAGTGGAGCCGTGTGTGTACGAGGTGTACGGAGTGGAGATGTGTACGAGGTGTACGTAGCGGAGCCGTATGTGTATGAGGTGTATGGAGCTGAGCCGTGTGTACAGGGTGTACGGAGTGAAGCCACATGTGTATGGAGCGGAGCCATGTGTGTACGGGGTGTACGGAGAGGAGCCGCGTGTGTACGAAGTGTACGGAGCTGAGCCATGTGTGTACAGAGCAGAGCAGAGCCATGGGTGTACGAAGTAAAGCCACGTGTGTACGAGGTTTACAGAGTGGAACCGCGTGTGTACCAGATGTATGGAGCAAAGCCACGTGTGTACAAGGTTTACGGAGTGGAGCCATGTGTGTACAGAGCGTGGCTGCATGTGTACAAGGTGTACAGAGCAGAGCCGCATGTGTACAAGGTCTACGGAGTGAAGCCATGTGTGTACTGAATGGAGCCGTGTGTGTGCGAGGTGTACGGAGTGGAGCCATGTGTGTCCGAGGCATAGAAAGCGGAACCGTGTGTGTATGAGGTGTGCGGAGCCATGCGTGTACAAGGTGAATGGTGGGGGAGTATTCATACCTCTCAACTTTCCCGGACCCAGTGGGACAGTCCCGATTTTGAGAGAGAGTCTGCCCCGGCCGGGAGCTTACTTTTCCCGTGGACACAGGAGTACACGGTGGAGCCCCAAGGAACACTTTTTAATATTCGCACGTGATGTTCCACCGGAAGTGACGTGCTAGAAGCTGACCGGATATGAGGTAATTTCAGGAGGAGATTGTGACGGAACCTTGGAGGCACTTCAGGGAATGCTTGAGATCCATCACCGTGTCCTCCTCCAGCACGGATCGCCTTGGACATGGGGATGTCGGCCATGTGAGCAGATCATGATATGTCCTGCATCGGGAGGCTCAGGTGGGCACTACAATGGGAGCAGTGCTGCTATATTATCTTTATAGAATCTTTCTTTCTCTCTCTGCTTCTCTCTCTGTTCTTTCTTTCGCTCTTTGTTCTTTCTTTCTCACTCTAATTTTTCTTTTCTTACTCTCTCTCTGTTCTTTCTTTCTCTCTTTTCTTTTTTCTTTCTTTCTTTCTTTCTTTCTTTCTTTCTTTCTCTGTTCTTTATTTCTTTCCCCTCTTCCTTTCTCTTTCTCTAATCTTTCTTTTCTTTCTCTCTCTCTCTGTTCTTTCTTTCTCTTTTCTTTCTTTCCCCTTTTCCTTTCTCTCTCTGTTCTTTTTTTGCTCTGTTCTTTCTTTCTTTCCCCTCTTTCTTTCTTTCCCTAATCTTTCTTTCTTTCTTTCTTTCTCTCTCTCTCTCTGTTCTTTCTTTCTTTCTTTCTTTCTCTTTCTCTGTTCTTTATTTCCTCTCTTTCTCTCTCTATGTTCTTTCTTTCTCTCTGTTCTTTCTCTCTCTCTGTTCTTTCTTTCTCTATAATGTAGCCCCCTTCATATGGTATAATACAGCCCCCTAAAGAATATAATGTAGCCCCTTCAGAACATAATGCAGCCCCCCTCATATGGCATCAAGCTGCCCCCCTCATGGGGTATCATGCTGCCCTCCCTTATACGGGGTATCATGCTGCCCCCTTATACGGGGTATCATGCTGCCCCCTTATACGGGGTATCATGCTGCCCACTCCTCATACAGGGTATATCATGCTGCCCCTCATACAGGGTATCATAATCATGCAACCAGGACTCACTATATAAATAAAAAAAATATGTCTCCTCCTCGCTCCCATGCTGATTTTGGTGGCGACTCTGCTCCGATATCAGGAGCTGCGCTGCAGTCACACCGGCACACAGCGGGTACGTAATATCAATATTGGTCTTTTTATATATAGATTATTTTTGGCAACAGCGCGGTCATCTGCTGAGGTTCTCTGGTTAGGGGCCCACTCTGAAGTTTCACCCCCCCTTAACCAAAACCCTAGCTACGCCTCTGATTTTGGGGCAAGAATAGAAGATGCTGCACAGGGCAGAATGTATTTAACAGCCATCAACTAAACCAGTGGTTTCCGACCAAATGTGGCCCAAGACAGATTTCCAGTAGGTCGCAGTGCTAAAAGACATACTTGTTCATGGTACAGTTTTTTCCAACCATGTAAGAAATCACTGGAGTTTAGCCCTGAAAGAGTAGCAAAGTTTATTAGATTGCAGTTGGCTATTGCAGCTCAGGCTGAATTAACAGTTTTGTAGATCAGCCTCTTGCATCTCTGGGTGAGGAGCTGGAGCAATGGGAAATTCGAATTTCTGTGCAATAAATGGAGCCTGCAGAAGAAGATAGGCTGCAATAAGAAGGTGATTGATTACTGTATTCAGCCACTTTTCTGAGCAAGATACCGCTTCCCAAATGCCTCACTGCCTCACTGTGATCCCAGAGACATGCAGGACACCTAGCCGGAGAATAGGAGAATGATGCAAAATAATCTGTGGAAAATTTTCACAAATGACTCTACAACAACATAGAAGAATTGAGGCTTGTATAGTACATGATACCATCCACTATGTGCACCTAGTTTATAGAATAACTTGTAAAAATGTAAATAGCATTGTTAATGCTTTCTGTTTGATTATACAAAATACTCCACTCACATTCAAGGATGCATTTATAATATTATGAACACTATGAAGATGTACTCCAAAAAAATTTATAGAACAGCATGATCTGTCCAAATGTCAACCTATCAAAGGGTACCTGTCACTCAAACCATGCTGCCCAAACCACGATGGCAGTCAGGCGTGTTTTCCTCTGAAAACATAAGTGAGGACTGACTGGCCACAGACTAAAGACTATTGGACCAATGGACATAGAGAAGAGTCCGTGGCTCTAAGGGATTAGTTCTTTTTCAGCACGGAGAACCGTTTACGTCGATATTGTTGTGCTTTATTAGAAACTAGATGGAGGCCCGATGCAATAACGGTAATGGCGGTAATGTCACGATGGGGGCAGGCTTTGCAGGGTTGAGAATCTCTCCCTCCCATGTGCTCACCCACCTATCCACTCTCACTTTCCCCATGTGCTGATTTCTCCTGTCTGTGCTTTCTTTGACCTGTCTACCCCATGTGCTATTGTGCTATCCCCCTTGTATGCTGTCTCTCACCTTCCTGTACTGTGTTCTCCCCTCATGTGTTGTCCCATTTGAGCTGTCTCCCCACTGTGCTATGTCTCTCTCAACCCTGTGTCTGACCTTGTACAGGACATACCACAGCTCCTGGTCAGGGGAGGAAGCAAAAGACAATACTGACATTACAGCAGGAGATCGCAGAGGATACATTTTACGAGGTAAAATATTGTTTAAAAACAGTCAGTGAAATATTATACCTCAGAAAATGAATCCTCTGTGATTCCCTGCTGAAATGTCAGTATTGTCTTTTGCTTCTGGGTCACCCTCCCAGGGCCGTGGGACACTCGGTACCGGGCCGGTGTCAGAGGAACATGTCACAGCAGCGGTGACCCAGACCATGGCCCTGGGCGCCCAAGTCAATGGCGGTATCTGTAGTTAATGAAATGGAATAGTTCGTGACGCCACCTGTGGTGCTCGGCAAGGGAGGTGTTAAGCCGACGCTGCAGACAGATCCTCTGGGACAGATGGTATGATGCAGCAGTGATGTATAGCCCTCCACAGGCAGGGCTGATGTCCCAGGGCAGTGTAGTTGTAATGGTTGTGGAAAGGCGCAGGCAGTGTAAAGGATGGTACCCAGATGTAGTGGTGCTGAGCGGGTTGGCGCAAGAATGAATGACACCGAGGCTTGTAGTTCCAAGGCTTTACTCACAGTCTGCGGTACACAAGAGTGCCTGCCTCCGGGCCGTGTCCTCTGGGTCATAGACTTAGCCAACCTCCAGGCCAGATGGAAAGCTCCTCCCCAATACTCCGCCAACATGTACCTTTCCTGAATGACTCCTCTATTGCGCCTTTAAGTGTGAAGATCTCCAGTACCGTGGTACTCTGGAGTTCCTCCTGTCAGATGTTCCTAACAACTCTACTCGTATGGCAGACAGCTGTAGCCTCTCTCGGGGACTCCTTTCTCCGGAGTCCTGGCTCTCTATTCAATTGCTGTTGTGCCCTAAGTCTTAGTTGGGAGTAGTGCATTTACAGCCAACTACTCCACCGGTGTGTGCTGCAGAAGCATATGTGTCCATACAACCTCGGGGACCGGGCCCCGGCCTTGCGCTGAGAACCTATAGGCATGGTTCCTCTTCCAACCCACAACTCCTCTCTGTTCTCCTACTCCTTCGTTCCGCGCTGTTCCTTCTCTCTCTCTTATGGAAGCTTTGGTTGCAGGTCTGCATCATTCTCTTTCTTGTTCCTTTCCCATGCCAGCTGGCTCAGGTCACTGAGGCAGCTGCAGCACTCCTTCCTCCATCCATTCTCCCAGGGATCTCCTTCCTCCTCGGACCCATCCTCAGACTCTCCTGACTGATTGTCCTCTCTCTTCTCGCCTGACCTCCCGCCAGACTGAACCTCCAATTCTCAACCTTCCCAACCTTTTATATATCTCAACTCCACCCACCTCCCAGCACATCTCATGTTATGAAGCCAGGAACCACGAAAGGTGCTCTGCTACCCTCTAAGCATGGAGCCGCAATGTGATCCTGCTGAACTATCCTGTGTGTGGGGGTGCAGGTGTTGGAGTATGGAAAGGAGTTCCCAACTTACCTAGGTGGTGGGGCACTACACCTTTGGAGAAGGTGCAGTACCTCTGTGGCGACTGAGCCTCAGGGGCGCCACACTTCCTTCCCTGCCCAGGAGATGTGGTATGCTACGTACACTGTCAGACATAGACAATTGTTGTGAATTCCCTTGCTCGAAGTTCTGAGCCGAAGCTCCCTCTGGTGGTTACTGAGAGTAGTGGAGCTGGCCAGGTGGATGGAAGTTCCCCACCTGACAATGATAATTGGGAACCTGGGATTGCTGGCTGGGAGCATATAATTGAGCTGACTGCTCTTGGAGGTTGCTGATGATTTCCTCTGTGTGCATTTGGATTTCTTTTGTCCCCTGCCTGATCTGCATGGTTCAGGTAAGTGATTCTTTTGCTAATCCTTTGCATCTAATCTGGTTGTGTCTTTTTTGCCTTTTATTTTGCTGCTAGGGTTCAGCGTGCTCCCTGCTGGGGGCAGCACTGGGCCCTGCTTCATGTGTTGCAGCATGTTCAGTCCCCTGTTATGTTAGTATCTTTTTGCTTTGCTGCCAGTTTATACCAGACTGCTGATCAAGCGGGGGTGAGGTTGTGTGACCTCAGGTTTTTTGTATATCAGAAGTGCTGGACTTTTTCAGGGTTTGGTGCATGATTGCAGACAGTATCTTTTCTGTCCTGTCCGGTCTAGACAGCTTGGGCCCCACAGTTTGCTCAGTCTATTTTCTGCCAATGTTTGTGTCTCATCTTGTCTCACCGACAATATATGTTTTGGGGCTGTCTATTCCTTTGGGGATCTGCTCCGGGGCAGTTTAGATCTCACCTTTCTGTCTTTAGGCACAGTTAGTTATCCGGCTGTGACGAAGCATCTAGGGAATCGTAGGAACGCTCCACGGCTACTGCTAGTTGTGTGAATAGAATTAGGGGTCTGCAATCTGCTTAGTTACCAACCTCTCTAGTCTTCTGGTGGCTTAGCCTGTTCCTGCCATCCTCCTCGGTGACCCATTCATAACAGAATCACCAGCCCAACCGCAGACTCTAGGGTACTCAAATGAAGGAAAGAATTGTAAAAAATTTTTTATATATTTTTTCCTCTTTTTCTCTGGGGCCATAGGAGGATTTTTTCTTTAATGGAGACAAAGCAATTGTCCGATCGTGTTGAGCAGCTCGCTGCTTAAGTGCGGGGAATTTCTGCCTATCTCACTCAATTATCTGCTGTTGAACTAAAGATCACTACTCCTGATGTGTTTTCGAGAGGATCGGTCAAAATTTTTGAATTTTAAGAATAACTGTAAACTATTTCTTGCTTTGAAGCCTAATTCATTGGGGAGCTCTGTGCAGCAGGTTAAAATTGTCATCTCCCTGCTGTGCGGCGATCCCCAGGACAGGATTGGGCTTTTTCTCTGACACCTGGAGATCCTGTTCTGACTAATGTGGATGAGTTTTTTCAGGCCCTGGGGTTGTTGTATAATGAACCTAATGCTATTGATCAAGCTGAGAAAACTTTATTGGCATTGAAACAGGGTCAGGATGATGCAGAGTTATATTGCCAGAAGTTCCGAAAGTGGGCGGTCCTTACTAAATGGAATGATGATGCTCTAGCAGTTCTCTTTCTGAAAGGTCTGGCAGAAGCTGTAAAAAATGTTATGGTGGGATTTCCTGTCCCCTCTGGTCTTAATAACTCCATGTCATTAGCCATTCAAATTGATCGACGTTTATCTGAACGTAAAGGTACGCGAGAGGCGGTGCTGCCTTTTGAACAAACTTCTGAACCCATGCAATGTGATAGGGTTTTGTCTAGGGCGCAACGTCAAGAGTTCAGAAGGCGTAATAAGTTATGCTTTTTTTGTGGGGATGCCTCTCTTGTTATTTCTGTCTGCCCTAAAGGAGAAAAACATTTTGCTCACGCATTTGCGGTGGGCATTGTACAGCCTAAGTTCCTGTTAGCAGTTACCTTAATCTGCTCCTTGTCTACTTTTTCTGCTAAGGCCTTTGTTGATTCAGGAGCAGCTTTGAATTTGATGGATCTTGACTTTGCCAAGCGTTGTGATTTCCCCATGGTGCCCCTGAGAACCCCTATTCCCTTGAGGGGGATTGATACTATGCTACGCCTTTGGCGGAGAATAAACCCCAGTTTTGGACCCAGGTGGTAATGCGGGTCGCCCCGGACCACAAAGAGAATTGTAAATTTTTGGTGTTGCACAATTTACATGATACTATTGTACTGGGTTTTCTTTGGTTACAAACCCATAATCCTATTTTAGATTGGAAATCTGTGTCTGTGGTGAGTTGGGGTTGTCAATGTGTTCTTAGTGACACTCCTGTTTTCTCCACCTCTCCCCAGTCTCAAGACGTTCCTGACTATTTGGCTGATTTTTCTGATGTGTTTAGTGAGAGTAAGTCCGCGTCTTTGCCTCCTCATAGGAGTTATGACTGCGCAATTGAGTTAATGCGCAGTTGTAAATTTCCCAAGGGTCGGCTTTTCAACTTATCTATACCTGAACATGATGCTATGCGATCTTATATCAAGTAATCTTTGGAGAAGGGTTATATCAGACCATCCTCTTCACCTTTGGGTGCTGTTTTTTTTGTGTATCGTTCCCTTAGCAAAATCACTGTTAAATATCAGTACCTGTTACCCCTGATTTCTGATTTATTTTCCAGAGTTAAAACTGCTTGTTGGTTTACCAAACTTGACCTCAGGGGGCGTATAATCTTATTCGCATCAAGCACGGGGATGAATGGAAGACGACGTTTAATACTCCGGAGGGACATTTTGAGTACCTGGTGATGCCTTTTGGGCTCACTAATGCCCCTTCTGTCTTCCAATCTTTTATGAACAATATTTTCCGGGACCTTGTGGATAAGTTTTTGATCATTTATCTGGATGATATTTTGATTTTTTCCAGTGATTGGGATTCTCATGTGGAACATGTCCGGACTGTGTTCCGGATTTTGAGGGAAAATACTCTGTATGTTAAGGGATCGAAATGACTTTTTGGTGTACAGAGGATTTCATTTTTGGGATTCACTTTGTCCCCATCTGCTAATGAAATGGACCCAGCCAAGGTACAAGCCATTGATTATTGGGTTCAGCACACTTCTCTGAAGGCTCTTCAGAAGTTTTTGGGTTTTGCTAATTTCTACCGTAAATTTATAAGTAATTTTTCTGGTATTGTTAAACCTCTGACGGATTTGACCAAAAAGGGCGCTGATGTGGTGAATTGGTCTCCAGAGGCAGTCGCGGCATTTCAGGAGCTTAAGCAGAGATTTACCTCTGCTCCGCTTCTACGGCAACCTGATGTTTCACTCCCATTTCAGTTGGAAATAGATGCTTCTGAGATTGGTGCAGGAGCCGTTTTTGTCTCAAAGAGATCCTGTAACCTCTAAGATGAATCCCTGTGCCTTCTTTTCTCGGAAATTTTCTCCATCTGAACGTAACTATGACGTGGGGAATTGGGAATTATTGGCCATGAAGTGGGAATTTGAAGAGTGGAGACATTGGTTGGAGGGAGCTAGACATTGAGTTGTGGTCCTCACCGATCACAAGAATTTGATTTATCTTCAATCAGCCAAGCGCTTGAATCCTAGACAGGCTAGGTGGGCCTTGTTTTTCACGCATTTTAATTTTGTAGTCTCCTTTCTTCCGGGCACTAAGAATGTTAAGGCGGACGCCCTTTTTAGGAGTTTCTTTGCGGATTCTCTTGACGTGACCGAGCCTACGACCATTCTAACTGAGGGTGTAGTTCTTTCCGCCATCTCTCCTGATTTGAGACGTGCCCTGGAGGAATTTCAGGAGGATAAACCTGAACGATGCCCTATGGGAAAATTGTATGTCCCTGACCAGTCGAGGAAAAGAGTAATGTCTGAAATTCATTGCTCCTCGTTGGCTGGTCATCCAGGTATCTTTGGTACCAGAGACTTGGTGAGTCGGTCTTTTTGGTGGCCTGCCTTATCTCATGATGTCAGGAATTTTGTGCAGTCCTGTGGGACTTGCTCTTGGTCTAAGCCCTGTTCTCGTGCTAGTGGTTTGTTGATGCCCCTGCCGGTGCCCAGGAGGCCATGGACCCATATCTCAATGGAATTTATCCCTGATCTTCCTGTCTCTCAGAGAATGACTGTTATTTGGGTGATTTGTGATAGATTTTCTAAGATGGTCCATCTTTTACCATTCCCAAAATTGCCATCTTCTTCTGAGTTGGTGCCCTTGTTTTTACAACAAGTGGTTCATTTGCATGTGATTCCTGAGAACATTGTGTCCGACAGAGGGGTCCAGTTTGTTTCCAGATTTTGGAGGGCTTTTTGATCCAAACTGGGAATTCAGTTGTCTTTCTCCTCTGCAGGGCCAGCGTCAGCACCCAGCACGCCTGGGCAAGTGCCGGGGCCCTGGCAAGATGGGGGGCCCACTCACACTGTCTGGGATACCCACCATCACGCCCCCTATGCTCCGACCCCATCCTCGCCATCCCAGAGACCCACCGCCGCAGCCAGCAATGAGTCATCGCTGCTGGGATATTATCTTCTGGCAGAGGACCTGTGATGAGCTCACAGGAGGGGAGGAGTCAGGGGTCACATGATCATGTCTGCAGGACTCTGCTGTGATTGTGGTCGTCATGGTGCTGGATGAGGGAAGTTTATGCGTGGGGTCAGGAGGGGTTTACAGGGGGGATGTAGCAGAGCTGTGTGTGTACAGAGCAGAGCCGTGTGTGTATGAAATGTACAGAGCAGAGCCGCATGTGTACAAGGTGTACCAGAGCGTAGCCGCGTGTGTACTAGGTGTACGGAGCAGAGCCGCGTGTGTACGAGGTGTGCGGAGCGGAGCCGCGTGTGTGCGAGGTGTAAGGAGCGGAGCCATGTGTACGAGATGTACAGAGCGGAGCCTGGAGCCGTGTATGAGGTGTACAGAGCGGAGCCGTGTGTGTACGAGGTGTACAGAGGGGAACCGTGTGTATACGCAGTTTTCGGTGTAGAGCCCAGAGCCGTGTGTGCACGAGGTGTATGGAGCGGAGGCGTGCATATGAGGTGTACAGAGGGGAGCCGTGTGTGTATGAGGTGTACAGAGGGGAGCTGTGAGTACGAGGTGTGCGGAGCTGACCCACGTGTGGATGTGTGTGGAGCGGAGCCACGTGTGTACAAGGTGTACATGCGGAGCTCGGAGCCGTGTGTGTACGAGGTGTGCAGAGCAGAGCCGCGTGTGTATGAGGTGTACGGAGTGGAGCCGCATGTGTACGAGGTGTACGGTCTGGAGCCGTGTGTGTACGAGGTGTATGGAGCAGAACCGTGTGTACAAGGTGTACCAGAGCAAAGTTGTGTGTGTATGAGGTGTACAGCGGGGAGCCATGTGCGTACGAGGTGTGCGGAGCTGAGCATCGTGTGTACGAGGTGTACGGTGCGGAGCCCGGAGCCGTGTGTGTACGAGGTGTGCAGAGCAGAGCCGCGTGTGTGCGAGGTGTACGGAGGTAGACGGATGTGTACGAGGTGTACGGAGCAGAGTCAGAGGTGTACAAGGTGTGCGGAGCTGAGCCGCGTGTGTGCGAGGTGTACGGTCCGGAGCCGTGTGTGTACGAGGTGTGCAGAGCAGAGCCGCGTGTGTACGGGGTGTACGGAGCTAGACGGATGTGTACAAGGTGTACGGAGCAGAGTCAGATGTGTACGAGGTGTGGGGAGTGGAGCCGCGTATGTACGAGGTGTACGGTGCGGAGCCCAGAGCCGTGGGTGTGAGGTGGACGGAGCGGAGCCGTGTGTGTACGAGGTGTATGGAACGGAGCCCTGTGTGGACAAATTGTGCAGAACTGTGCTGTGTGTTTACGGAGCAGAGCAGAGCCAGGTGTGTACGTGGTGCATGGAGTGAAGCCGCATGTGTTTGGAGCGGAGCTGTGTGTGTACGGAGCAGAGCCGTGTGTGTACAAGGTGTACGGAGCGGAGCCGTGTGTGTACAAGGCATTCAAATTGGAACCGTGTGTGTATGAGGTGTGCGGAGCCGTGCGTGTACGAGGTGTATGGTGGGGAGCATTCATATCTCCCAACCATCCCGGATCCAGCGGGACAGTCTCGATTTTGAGAGAGAGACGGCCCCAGACAGGAGCTTACTTTTCCCGCAGACACAGGAATACACGGCGGAGCCCCAAGGAGCACTTTAAAACTCACACGTGATGTTCTACCGGAAGTGACGTGCTGGAAGCTGACCGGAAATGATGTAATTTCAGGAGGAGATTTTGACGGAACCATGGAGGCACTTCAGGGAATGCTTGAGATCCATCACCGTGTCCTCCTCCAACAGCTCGGACAGCGGGATTGATTTGGAATCGGGGATGCAGGCCATGTGAGCGGATCATGATATGTCCTGCATCGGGAGGCTCAGGTGGGCACTACAATGGGAGCCGGGCTGCTATGGTATCTTTATAGAATATTTCTTTCTCTCTCTGTTTCTTTGTCTCTTTCTGCTCTTTCTTTCGCTCTGTTCTTTTTCTCTAATCTTTTTTATTTATCTCTGCTCTTTCTTTCTCTCTCTGTTCTCTTTCTTTCCCCTCTTTCTTTCTTTCTTTCTTTCTTGATTTCTCTCTGTTCTCTCTCTCTGTTCTTTCTTTCCCTTTCTTTCTCTCTCTGTTCTTTCTTTCCCATCTTTCTTTCTCTCTCTCTGTTCTTTCTTTCTCTGTTCTTTCTTTCTTTCCCCTCTTTCTTTTTTCTGTCCACTCTTTCTTTATCTCGCTGTTCTTTCTTTCTCTGTTCTTTCTTTATTTCTTTCCCCTCTTTCTTTCTCTCTCCCTCTCTGTTCTTTTTTCCCTCTCTTTTTCTCTCTGTTCTTTTTTTCTGTCCACTCTTTCTTTCTTTCTTTCTTTCCCCCTCTCTGTTCTTTCTTTCTTTCCCCTCTTTCTTTCTCTCTCTGTTCTTTCTTTCTTGCTTTCCTCTTTCTTTCTGTTTCTCTCTGTTCTTTCTTTCACTCTGTTCTTTCTTTCTCTTTCTTTCACCTGTTTCTTTCTCTCTCTAATCTTTCTTTCTTTCTCTCTCTCTGTTCTTTCATATGTACACTACTAATCAATAGCCTCCTTCACAAGAACGTGTTTTGCCACAGAGCGTGTGTCTGTGTGGATCACATGCGTGTCCATCTGATCCACACTGAGACAAGTCCGTTTTTGGCCGGCACCACGGATGCCACACGGCATGAATCGTGGTATGTGTTAAAGGGAGGCCCACTAAGACTCTTTCGCCCGGGGCCCTCAAAAATCTGGAGCCGGCCCTGCTCATCTGCATTTCATCCTCAGACCAATGGGCAGACTGAGAGAACAAACCAGACGTTGGAGTCCTCTTTGATATGTTTCATATATGCTGATCAGGATGATTGGGTCTCATTTTTGCCCTTGGCCGAATTTGCACAAAACATAGGGGCTAGCTCTGCCATTTTGATGTCTCCTTTATTTTCTAACTTTGGGTTTCATCCTCCATTTTCTTCAGGGCAGGTAAAAGCTTCTGCCTGCCCAGGTGTGGATTCTGTGGTAGAGAGAATGCAGCAGATTTGGGACCAAGCAGTGGATAAATTGTCCCACTCTCAGGAAAATTCCCAACGGTTTTCCAACCGGCATAGGACCGTTGGTCCCTGATTTAAAGTGGGTGATATGGTTTGGTTGTCCTCAAAAAATATTCCCATGAAGGTTGCATCTCCAAAATTCAAGCCAAGGTTTATTGGACATTATAAGATTTTGGAAATCCTTAACCCCGTTTCTTTCCATTTGGCTCTTCCAGTTACGTTTAAGATTCATAACGTCTTTCATAAATCTTTGTTGAAAAGGTTTGAGGAGCCAGTCGTTGCCTTGGCAGCGCCCCCTGACCCTGTACTGGTTAAGGGTGATTTGGAGTATGAGGTAGAGAAGATATTGGATTCTCGTCTGGCTAGACGGAGACTTCAGTACTTGGTCAAGTGGAATGGTTATGACCAGGAGGATAATTCTTGGGTCTCTGCTTCTGACATCCATGCCAAGAGATTGATTCATGCCTTTCACCGGGCCCATCCTGATCGGCCTGGTGGCGTGGTTGGGGGTTCAGTGAACCCTTCTCAAGGGGGGGTAATGTTGTGAATTCCCTTGCTCGTAGTTCTGAGCCGAAGCTCCCTCAGCTGGCTGCTCTTGGAGGTTGCTGGTGATTTCCTCCGTGTGCATTTGGATTTCTTTTGTCCCCTGCTTGATCTGCATGGTTCAGCTAAGTGATTATTTTGCTAATCCTTTGCATCTAATCTGGTTGTGTCTTTTTTTTTGCCTTCTATTTTGCTGCTAGGGTTCAGCGTGCTGCCTGCTGGGGGCAGCACTGGGCCCTGCTTCTTATGTTGCAACTTGTTCAGTCCCCTGTTATGTTAGTATCTTTTTGCTTTGCTGCCAGTTTATACCAGAGTGCTGATCTAGCGGGGGTGAGGTCGTGTGACCTCAGGTGTTTTGTATATCAGAAGTGTTGGACTTTTTCAGGGTTTTGTGCGTGATTGCAGACAGTATCTTTTCTGTCCTGTCCTCTCTAGACAGCTTGGGCCCCACTAATTGCTCAGTCTATTTTCTGCCAGTGTTTGTGTCTCATCTTGTCTCACCGACAATATATGTTTGGGGGCTGTCTATTCCTTTGGGGATCTGCTCCGGGGCAGTTTAGATCTCACCTTTCTGTCTTTAGGCATAGTTAGTTATCCGGCTGTGACGAAGCATCTAGAGCGTCGTAGGAATGCTCCACGGCTACTGCTAGTTGTGTGGATAGGATCAGGGGTCTGCAATCTGCTTATTTACCAACCTCTCTGGTCTTCTGGTGGCTTAGCCTGTTCCTGCCATTCTCCTTGGTGACCCACTCATAGCAGACAATGTTTAAAATGAACTTTCGTTCGTGGGAAAACCCCTTTAATGTGACCGGCTTCCTCTGCCTGTAGATACTTTGCGCATCTGCCGCCAGAATCAGCCAAATGATTCACTGCACCTGCGCAGAATTCGCGCAGGAAATCAGACCGTCTCCAGATAGATAGTGGCGGTCACATTAAAACTGTGCATGTGCTCCTCCTGTACAAAGATGGCGGTGATCAGTGAATCATTCGGCTGATCCCAGCGTCGGCGGCATGTTCACGATGGTGTTCTGCTGGTGGTATCACACCAGAGACTGTGTATGGCATATACAGTGTGTGTGTGTGTGGTGCGTAAGGCGTATACAGTGTGTGTGGTGCATACGGCGTATACAGTGTGTGTGTGGTGTTTCTATATTGAGACACCCATCATTTGGGTGTCCCAATATGGCGGTCGGTGAACTTCCGCCACTTGGAATTCTGGGATTCGGACACATTTGGACAGAACAGGATGTGAAGGCATTGCAAGGTAAGTATAAAGTATATTAGATAAGACCAGACACAAGATTGGAAATCAGGTAAAGCAATCCTTCCTGTTGTAAATTCGCTTTCTGGCCTACCTCTGGTTACTAGTGAAGGTAGAGGAGCTGGTTATATTGACAGAGGGGTCGCGAGTTCTCTTTGCGGGCTCCCTCTGGTTGTTACTGGAGGTAATGGAGCTGATCTAATTAACAGAGGCCTGCCACCTGATAATGAGGAGGATGACTGGAGATCTGGAGTTTCTGACTGGATTTAAGACAGCCGACTCCCTCTATCCCTGCTGGTGATTTCTTCCTGCCTCCTGAGGTCTTAGTTTCCAGCTCAGTCCCTGCATGCTCAGCTAAGTGTTCTTTTGCTATTGTTTACATTTGATCTGGTTTTGTCTATTTCAGTTTTGTGTGGTCAGCCAGCTCCGGCGGGGGCTGTGCTGAATTTCCATCCTTATGTTACTGCTTGTGCCAGTTTGTTTTTGTCCCTTACTAGATTGGCCTCTTTTTGCTCTGCTTTCAGAATATACCAGAGTGCTGATGTGCTGATATAGTGGGCGAAGTCTAGTGACCAGTACTTTTCTATCAGACGTGTTGGGCATTTTTTGCAGTGTTTTTTGCGTGATTGCAGACAGAGTCTTTCCTTTCCTGTCCTATCTAGTTAGTGTGGGCCCCATTGTTTGCTCAGACTATTTTCCTACCTGCGTTTGTGTTTTCATCTTGTCTCACCGACAATATATGTTTGGGGGCTATCTATTCCTTTGGGGTCTGCTCTGGGGCAGTTTAGATTTCCCCTTTCTTGCTTTAGGCTTATTTAGTTCTCTGGCTGTGCCGAGGCGTCTAGGATCATCGCAGGCACGCTCCATGGCTACTGCTATTTGTGTGGATAGGATCAGGGGTCTGCAATCCGCTTAGTTACCAACCTCTCTGGTTTTCTGTGGCTTAGCTTGGTCTTGCTTTCCTCCTTGGTGACCCAATCATAACACCTTCCATTATTCTTGTTAGTGTCTCAGAGGCCTCAATTGAGCTGTTGTTTCATATGAGCCTGTACATTGACTCTTATTGTATGTTAATTTGTGAATGCCTGCTAATTACATATTGGATTAGCCCGATGCAGTTTATAAATCAATACAATTTAGGACAAATATGCAGATTAATTGAACAATCAAACAATGAAGGATTACCTCCACTCACCTTGCCCCAATCCTGTGAAAGAATGCCCTGAATGGCAGCTGTGGGTATAAAGTCTCTGGCTCCCTTTGCAGAGTGTCTCTTTAGGAACAGCTCAAGGGAACTTTGTCTCTATCTGGTGGAATACAAATCTGCTCTGATGCCCATCATTGCATCCACAAAGACAGTTGGGGAACCCAGGTTGGGACAATCAGGGTATCTGGTGTTTTACCTTGCTATGCTCGTTCTGTCTTCTAAGCTTGCTGATACCTCCCCTCTGTGGGTGCCTGCCAAAAAGCAGGATGCCATCAGTTAGGGTAGTTGGACCTGGATTTCCCAAAGTCGCAGATCTTCTAATGCGTGGTGAGCCCGTGGAAGGATGAGACCCTCACATTTTCACCATCTTGTCTACTTGCTGGGACCATACTATATGTTGTTGGTGGCTATAGCTGTATACACATGCTATGGCCGTGGTAGCCATCATCTGGAGGAGCACGGACAGTGAATACAGGCTATAATGGTAGGAGATACAAAAGAGTTGCTGTAAGTTGCATTGTTAAACTGTCTATGTGATTATTACCACCCACAACCTCAGATCTTCACAAGTGGACAAGTAGTAGGATCACCTATCTCTGGACAGCATACCAGGGAAAATTACTGAGTGGTGACTTGGCAGAAGAGATAACAGACCCCATTTACAAGAGGCTAAAGAAGAAGGAACTGAGACCCCTTTGCTCTGGGAGAACCCTAATACAACACTTGGCCATCTGGGTCTGTGAACAGCCATGGGAGAACATCAGTTCATATGCTGATGAGGGCAACTCCATGGAGGGACCAGAGCAAAGAGCTGTCATGAAGATGATGGAGGATCGACCGACTGAGTTGAGGCAGATGCTGGTTGTGCTAGGAGAGCGGGCCACAGAGATAGAGCGTGCAGGAGGAATAAGCAAATATCTGGCTGTGCATGTAGCAGTACCTCCACCTGCCCTAGTGCAGATGACAGTAGGTAACTGGAGAGAGAGGCCCATATCATTAAGGTACCGTTGGTGTCCACTGAACCATGTGGATTAACCACGTTCAATACATTCTATTAATATGAGTTCTCTTGCAGAGGTTTGCGTTTCCACAAGAGAAATTGACATGCTGCTGTCTGGAAAGACGCACCTCATGTCAGTGTCCACGGGTGATCCGTGGGCTTCTGTGCACGCATAGTTTGCATAGGATTACTTGAAATCCCATGCACTATGCTGTAACATATGGACTCTGCGCGTTTGACGCTGCATAACTACGCAGCATCAAACCTGCAGCAACTCCCTATCCTGGGCACATACCGTTACAGACCTTCAGGGAGCAAACAGTGCACATGTCGGAAAGAGCATGTTTTAGCCTTCCTATGTAAGGTACCGTAGTTAACACAAAGGAGGACAGTTTGCAACTACAGACAGATTTGTGTTGTGAGTTCATTTTTCCCTTCACCATTGAGGTCTGATGAACTCCCTCCTCTGGTGATGGAAGGTAGTGAGGCTGATTACCAAACACATGGGCAGCTAGATGATGACTGGGTGGCTGGAATTGAGGACTGGATATAAGGCTGCCGACGCCCTTCTTCCTGGCTGGTGATTTTCCTGCTGGATTCTAGGAGACCAGTCTGATTCCTGCATCTCAAAGCTAAGTTTTCTGCTCTTCTTTGTACTCCTCAGTTTTGTTTTTGTTTTGCCTTGTTTTTTGGGAGTTCTGCCATCCCCAGCCGGGTGTGAGCTGAACTCCATTTTTGTCTCTGATCTGTTGATATTTTGCTCTGTCTTCAGAATATACCTGAGTGCTGATATAGTCTTTTGAAGCCTAGCGACTTCAGGGCCTGTTTTTCCTATCAGTCGGTTGGCTCATTTTGATAGGGTTTTTTGCGGATGGCAGACAGCAGCTTTCCTATCCTGTCCTATGTAGTTAGCTTGGGCCCCATCATTTGCTCAACCTATCTTTCTATCTGTGTTAGTGTTTTCATCTTGCTTTACCGTCATTATGTTGGGGGCTGCCTATTGCTTTGAGGTCTGCTCTGGGGCAGTTTAGTTTTTCCCCTTTCTGTCTTTAGGCTATATAGTTCTCCGGCTGTGATCGAGGGGTCTAGGGCACCGTAGGAACCCACCACGGCTACTGCTAGTTGTTGTGGATAGGTTCAGGGGTCTGCAATCCGATAGCTGCCAACCTCTCTGGTTTTTCTGGACTTAGCTGGTATTTTGTTTTTTCCTCCTTCGGTGACTCATCATAACAGATTTGAGTAAATTGGAGAATTGACTGAAAAATGGCAAATGAGGTTTAACACAGATAAGTGTAAGGTTATGCACATGGGAAGGAGAAACAGATGCCACAATTACTTACTAAATGGGAAACTGCTGGGGAAATCAGACATGGAAAAAGACTTAGGCATCTTAGTCAATAAGAAGATAAATTGGAGTGCCCAGTGTCAGGCAGCAGCCACCAAAGCAAATAGAGTCATGGGATGCATTAGAAGAGGTCTGGGGACACGAGATGAAAACATAATTCTCCCTCTGTACAAATCACTTGTCAGACCACACTTGGAGTATTGTGTGCAATTTTGGACGCCGGTGCTCAAGAAAGACATTACTGAACTTGAAAGGGTTCAAAGGCGGGCTACTAAAATGATAAATGGAGTTGGTTCACTACAATACCCAGAAAGTTTATCAAAATTAGGTCTATTTACTCTAGAAAAGAGAAGACTTAGGGGAGACCTAATATATATGTACAAGTATATCAGAGGGCAATACAGAGATCTCTCCAATGACCTGTTTGAAGATATACACTGGAGGAAGACTTGAGCAAGAGAAAATAATGTGCATGATGTATAGAGATTGGGAAAGAAGAATCAAAGGGTTAAGTGAGCAATATCGAGAGTAGCAGATCTGTAAAAATATAAAAATTGAGATATAAAATAATAATACAAAAATACAACATTTTAACCTGGACAACCTAAGAAGAACATTTTGGCTCATAAATTAAGGATTCTTCACTTCTAAGTAACAATGTCTTTTAAAAGATGCCACAAAGTTTGCCCCATCTGGTTTCAAGATAAACTTCACAGCTTTTTGGGGTCAATCATCAAAGTTGAAATCCCAGAGATTTTGAAACACTCAGTAAGACTCCATTAGGCTCCTCTGGGACAAGTGCAATAGGCACTAAAAGGCAAACTGATACATTTTAACATCTCCCAGAAAGTTAGGAGATTCAATTATCCCTGTCCCGTGTCACTTAGCAGTACTTAATTCCACCACAAGAACGTGAGATTGTAAACGACGTGCCTTCTAACTGCACATCCTAATTCTTTCATCACTTTACATTCACTGTATTCCCAGAGCGCTCTTCCAGGATCAGGTTTCATGCAGCGCTGCGGTGGTGTATACTTTGTTTTTTTCAATTAACGTATGGAAGAAAGCTTTTAGGACTAAAGCTTGGCATTGCTGATTGTCTAGAAGAAGGTAAGGACAAAGATAGTACTGAACTTATTGCATTACTTTCACGCTAGATAAAGGAACACTCTTGTGTAACTTGACATACTATGTCATGCCTAGCTCCTGACCTAAGAGGGTGGATTGTGACGCAAAGAAACCTAACAGAATCCATATGACATCCTTCACTCACTCCTTCATTCCCTCACCGGTTTACCCAGAGTTTTCCTTTAAATCACTAAATTACTAGAGTTAGAACTTCTGTATATGGGAGAGACGGCCAAGATGTCTTCTGGTCAAACAATCAGCCTTCTGCTGTCTAAGGTGTATGGGGGGTTAACAGAGTGAGGGTCAGCAGCGGCATCTCATTATAATTAAAAATGTTATTTGTCTTAACTAGAGTTGAGCGATACCATCCGATACTTCAAAGTATCGTATCGGATGGTATCGGCCGATCTTTAAAAAAAGTATCGGTATCGCCGATTCCGATACCGGAAGTCCCATTCAAGTCTATGGGACTTCCGGTATCGGAATAAGAAAAACCCTTTCCTGCCCTTGTACAGCCTCTCTGGGGTCTGTACGGGCCTTTCGGGGGGCTGTGCCGGCCTGCCAGGGGGTCTGTGCAGGCTCCGGTGGTCTGTGCCGGCCTGCCGGTGGTCTGTGCCGGCCTGCCGGGGGGCTGTGCCGGCCTGCCGGGGGGCTGTGCCGGCCTGCCGGGGGGCTGTGCCGGCCTGCCAGGGGGTCTGTGCAGGCTCCGGTGGTCTGTGCCGGCCTGCCGGTGGTCTGTGCAGGCTCCGGGGGGCTGTGCCGGCCTGCCGGTGGTCTGTGCAGGCTCCGGGGGTCTGTGCAGGCATCGTCCGATGGGACTACAAGTCCCATCGGGCGATGCCTGCTACCATGACAGTGATTGACACATTAGCCAATGATGGGACAGTAGTAGTCCCATCATCCGGTTAATGTGTTAAATGTAAAAAAAAAAAAAAAAAAAATTACATGCTACATTCATACTACATACTACATACATGCTACATTCATACTACATGCAACATACATACTACATATATACTACATGCATGCTACATACATACTACATATATACTACATGCATGCTACATACATACTACATGCTACATGCATGCTACATACATACTACATACATGCTACATATATACTACATACATACTACATATATACTACATGCATGCTACATATATACTACATGCATGCTACATACATACTACATATATACTACATGCATGCTACATACATACTACATGCTACATGCATGCTACATACATACTACATACATGCTACATATATACTACATACATACTACATATATACTACATGCATGCTACATATATACTACATGCATGCTACATACATACTACATATATACTACATGCATGCTACATACATACTACATGCTACATGCATGCTACATACATACTACATACATGCTACATATATACTACATACATACTACATATATACTACATACATACCACATACATACTACATGCATGCTACATATATACTACATGCATGCTACATACATACTACATATATACTACATGCATGCTACATACATACTACATGCTACATGCATGCTACATACATACTACATACATGCTACATATATACTACATACATACTACATATATACTACATGCATGCTACATATATACTACATACATACTACATATATACTACATGCATGCTACATATATACTACATACATACTACATATATACTACATACATGCTACATACATACTACATATATACTACATGCATGCTACATATATACTACATGCTACATACATACCACATACATACTACATACATGCTACATATATACTACATGCATGCTACATACATACTACATATATACTACATGCATGCTACATACATACTACATGCTACATGCATGCTACATACATACTACATACATACAGTGCCTACAAGTAGTATTCAACCCCCTGCAGATTTAGCAGGTTTGATAAGATGCAAATAAGTTAGAGCCTTCAAACTTCACACAAGAGCAGGATTTATTAACAGATGCATACATCTTACAAACCAAAAAGTTATGTTGCTCAGTTAAATTTTAATAAATTTTAAACACACAAGTGTGGGTCAATTATTATTCAACCCCTAGGTTTAATATTTTGTGGAATAACCCTTGTTTGCAATTACAGCTAATAATCGTCTTTTATAAGACCTGATCAGGCCGCCACAGGTCTCTGGAGTTATCTTGGCCCACTCCTCCATGCAGATCTTCTCCAAGTTATCTAGGTTCTTTGGGTGTCTCATGTGGACTTTAATCTTGAGCTCCTTCCACAAGTTTTCAATTGGGTTAAGGTCAGGAGACTGACTAGGCCACTCCAACACCTTGATTTTTTGCCTCTTGAACCAGGCCTTTGTTTTCTTGGCTGTGTGCTTTGGGTCGTTGTCTTGTTGGAAGATGAAATGACGACCCATCTTAAGATCCTTGATGGAGGAGCGGAGGTTCTTGGCCAAAAACTCCAGGTAGGCCGTGCTATCCGTCTTCCCATGGATGCGGACCAGATGGCCAGGCCCCTTGGCTGAGAAACAGCCCCACAGCATGATGCTGCCACCACCATGCTTGACTGTAGGGATGGTATTCTTGGGGTCGTATGCAGTGCCATCCAGTCTCCAAACGTCACGTGTGTGGTTGGTACCAAAGATCTCGATCTTGGTCTCATCAGACCAGAGAACCTTGAACCAGTCTGTCTCAGAGTCCTCCAAGAGATCATGAGCAAACTGTAGACGAGCCTCGACATGACACTTTGAAAGTAAAGGTACTTTACGGGCTCGTCTGGAACGGAGACCATTGCGGTGGAGTACGTTACTTATGGTATTGACTGAAACCAATGTCCCCACTTCCATGAGATCTTCCCGGAGCTCCTTCCTTGTTGTCCTTGGGTTAGCCTTGACTCTTCGGACAAGCCTGGCCTCGGTACGGGAGGAAACTTTCAAAGGCTGTCCAGGCCGTGGAAGGCTAACAGTAGTTCCATAAGCCTTCCACTTCCGGATGATGCTCCCAACAGTGGAGACAGGTAGGCCCAACTCCTTGGAAAGGGTTTTGTACCCCTTGCCAGCCTTGTGACACTCCACGATCTTGTCTCTGATGGCCTTGGAATGCTCCTTTGTCTTTCCCATGTTGACCATGTATGAGTGCTGTTCACAAGTTTGGGGAGGGTCTTAAATAGTCAGAAAAGGCTGGAAAAAGAGATAATTAATCCAAACATGTGAAGCTCATTGTTCTTTGTGCCTGAAATACTTCTTAATACTTTAGGGGAACCAAACAGAATTCTGGTGGTTTGAGGGGTTGAATAATAAATGACCCTCTGAATAAACTTTTCACAATTTAAAAAAAAATTAAACAAAGAAATAACATTCTTTTTTGCTGCAGTGCATTTCACACTTCCAGGCTGATCTACAGTCCAAATGTCACAATGCCAAGTTAATTCCGAATGTGTAAACCTGCTAAATCTGCAGGGGGTTGAATACTACTTGTAGGCACTGTACTACATGCTACATACATACCACATATATACTACATACATACAATACATTCATACAATACATACATAGACATACAGTACATATAACATAGAGTAACATACTTACCAATACTTGTCACATTGTTCCCCGAAGCCATTGTCGTCTACGGAATAAATATTAACATAACAAACCACAAAAATACTCACCCACGATCCGAAGCAGTCCACGAGTGTGTCCCACGACGATCTTGGGTAGAGAACTGCAGCATCAGCTGATGCTGCCGTTCTCTACGGGCTGCAGGAATCCAATGACGGAAGGTAGGTATCCTTCCGCACTGTATTCCTCCGCCACTTAAAAAAAAAAAGTCCCTAGTCTCACTTTATGCCATTGCTGTGTGGGAAATTCCCACGCAGCAATGGCATAAAGTGAGACTAGGGACTTTTTTTTTTAAGTGGCGGAGGAATACAGTGCGGAAGGATACCTACCTTCCGTCATTGGATTCCTGCAGCCCGTAGAGAACGGCAGCATCATCTGATGCTGCAGTTCTCTACCCAAGATCGTCGTGGGACACACTCGTGGACTGCTTCGGATCGTGGGTGAGTATTTTTGTGGTTTGTTATGTTAATATTTATTCCGGAAAGACAATGGCTTCGGGGAACAATGTGACAAGTATTGGTAAGTATGTTACTCTATGTTATATGTACTGTATGTCTATGTATGTATTGTATGAATGTATTGTATGTATGTAGTATATATGTGGTATGTATGTAGCATGTAGTATGTATGTAGTATGTATGTAGCATGCATGTAGCATGTAGTATGTATGTAGCATGCATGTAGTATATATGTAGTATGTATGTAGCATGCATGTAGTATATATGTAGCATGTATGTAGTATGTATGTGGTATGTATGTAGCATGTAGTATATATGTAGCATGCATGTAGTATATATGTAGTATGTATGTAGTATGTATGTAGCATGTATGTAGTATATATGTAGTATGTATGTAGTATATATGTAGCATGCATGTAGTATATATGTAGAATCAGAATCATAGAATCATAGAATCGTAGAGTTGGAAGGGACCTCATGGGCCATCTGGTCCAACCCCCTGCTCAAAGCAGGATTCGCTAAATCATCCCAGTCAGATGTCTGTCCAGCCTCTGTTTGAAGACTTCCATTGAAGGAGAACTCACCACTTCTCGTGGCAGCCTGTTCCACTCATTGATCACTCTAACTGTCAAAAAGTTTTTTCTAATATCTAATCTGTGTCTCCTCCCATTCAGTTTCATCCCATTGCTTCTAGTCTTTCCTTGTGCAAATGAGAATAAAGTTGATCCTTAGCATGCATGTAGTATATATGTAGCATGCATGTAGTATATATGTAGTATGTATGTAGTATATATGTAGCATGTATGTAGTATGTATGTAGCATGCATGTAGCATGTAGTATGTATGTAGCATGCATGTAGTATATATGTAGTATGTATGTAGCATGCATGTAGTATATATGTAGCATGCATGTGGTATGTATGTAGCATGTAGTATATATGTAGCATGCATGTAGTATGTATGTAGTATGTATGTAGTATGTATGTAGCATGCAGTATGTATGTAGTATGTATGTAGTATATATGTAGTATGTATGTAGCATGCATGTAGTATGTAGTATGTAGTATGTATGTAGTATATATGTAGTATGTATGTAGCATGTAGTATGTATGTAGTATTTTTTTTTTTTTTTTTTTTTTTTTTTTTTAACATTTAACACATTAGCCGGATGATGGGACTACTACTGTCCCATCATTGGCTAATGTGTCAATCACTGTCATGGTAGCAGGCATCGCCCGATGGGACTTGTAGTCCCATCGGACGATGCTTGCACAGACCCCCGGACATCAGCACAGCCCCCCGGCAGGCCGGCACAGCCCCCCGGCAGGCCGGTACAGACCCCCACAGGGTGCACAGCCCCCCGGCAGGCCGGCACAGCCCCCCGGCAGGCCGGCAGAGACCCCGGGCAGTCCACACAGCCCCCCGGCAGGCCGGCACAGCCCCCCGGCAGGCCGGCAGAGACCCACGGAAGGCCCGAAATGACGGCGCATCATGATGCGCACACACCGCGCATCATGATGACGTCAGGCCGTCAATCAACTGAACTTCCGATTCCGATGCCGAATTCCGATATTGAAAAAATATCGGAAGTCGGTATCGGAATTCCGATACAGCAAGTATCGGCCGATACCCGATACTTGCGGTATCGGAATGCTCAACACTAGTCTTAACGCTTAAATCATCTACAGTAAGTGCTCCTGCTTTCGCGAGGCTGGTTACAAATTGCTCTCTCGATAGTATAGGGTCCCAAAACAATGCTCTATTTTTCTGGAAACTAGTCCCATGTGTTGGATATGTGGGGGGGACTAGGGCAATGTTTTCCATATTTTTTGGTCCTGTAGGCTCCTCTTTTGAGAAAAATGCAGCAGGTGAAGTGTGAAATCACAGTTCTGATTTCAGACCTGGACGAGGCTCTCATCCTTCTCCATCACTGTAACATCCCTACTAAAACTTATAGATTTTCAATATTAAGACACTTAATCATGACTGCAAGAGCGTGCATCCCTCTTATTGGCAGCGGATTAATCTCTGTACTGCCCAGCTATTCAATTGTGAATAAATATTTATTCAGGAACAAAGATAACAACTGCTTACAACTGGTATTTCTTCTAGCTTAGGATCTTATCATCTTGTCTGTCAGCTTGCAAAGTGAAAGTAAATTGTGCTCTAGCTACACACACAGTGAACAGGAACTTCCTGATTCCTTTTTATCTTTAACAATGCTTTACTGGCAATATAACTATATTGCTAGAGACAGAAACTAATTCTCTATTAAACAGTAGTAAATAGTTCAAAACTACTGCTGCCCTAGATTTGTGGCACCTCCATTAATATATACATATACAGCTCTGGCAAAAATTAAGAGACCACTGCAAAATTTTCAGTTTATCTAATTTTTCTCTTTATAGGTATATTTCTGAGTAAAATTTAAATTTCTCTTTTATTCTATAAGCTACTGACAACATGTCTTCAAATTTCCAAGCACTAAATTTTGTATTTATTTTCAGAAAATGAGAAATGGTCAAAATAACAAAAAATGCAGTGCTTGCAGACCTAAAATTATGCTAAGAAAACAAGTTCATAATCATTTAGAAACAACAATACTAATGTTTTAACTCAGCAAGAGTTCAGAAATTAATATTTTATGGAATATCCATGATTTTTAATCACAGCTTTCATGCATCTTGGCATGCTTTCCACCAGTCTTTCACACTGCTTTTGGGTGACCTCATGCCACTCCTGGTACAAAAGTTTAAGCAGTTCTTTCTTTGATGGCTTGTGACTATCCATCTTCCTCTTGATTACATTCCAGAAGTTTTAAATGAGATTCAGGTCTGGAGATTGGGCTGCCCATGACAGAGATTTGATGTTGTGGTTGTTCATCCACACATTGATTGACCTAGCTGTGTGGAATGGCGCATTGTCCTGCTGGAAAAACCAGTCCTCAGAGTTGGGGAACATTGGCTGAGCAGAAGGAATCAACTGTTTTTCCAGGATAACCTTGTATGCCGCTTGATTAATACGTCCTTTGCAAAGATTATCCTACCCAATTCCAGCCTTGCTGAAGCATCCCCAGATGATCACTGATCCTCCACCAAATTTCACAGTGGGTGCAAAATACCATTGCTTGTACGCCTCTCCAGGTCTCCGTCTAATGATTAGACGACCAGGTGTTGGGCAAAGCTGAAAATTAAGGCCCCTTTACATTTAGCGATGCTCCAGCAATCCCGACCACGATATTACCTGGTCAGGATCGCTGGTGCATTGCTAAATAGTCACTAGTGAGCTGCCAAACAGGCAGATCTCACTAGCGACATAGCGACGCAGCAGCGGTCGTTACTTACTTTTCAGACGCGGAAATGATGACGTCTTCCGCACGCGTCCATGCGTCGCTCGCTAGCGCCAGCAGGAAGCCCAACAGGAAGCAGCCGACGAGAAATGGACCTGGACGATCTCGCGCGATCAGCGATAGCCAGCGGGGGAGCCGGTCGGAGGTAAGTATCACATGTAGCGATATCGCTAGCAATATCGCTGCTGCGTCACAAAATCGGTGATGCTTTTGCGATATTGCTAGCGATATCACTATGTGTGAAGCCCCCTTTAGACTCATCAGAGAAGATTACCTTATTCCAGTCCTCCATGGTCCAATCCTTATGGTCTTTGGCAAACTTCTGCCTGGCTCTCCTTTGCTTCTCATTGATGAAAGGCTTTTTTCTAGCTTTAAAAAGAAAAGAAAGCATGGCAAACCTATATCCCCACTTGATTATTTAAAATAAATAAATTTATAACACTAAAAAAATTATATATCAATAAGAAAGGAATATTGCTGCCAGAAAGATGAATGGCGGACTGTAGCGCCGCTGTGTTTGTACTCTGTTTACCCGACGTTACTCTGCATATCTCTGCTTTAACCCTATGCTCCTTTTTCCCTGTTGTGAATTCGCCTTCTGGCCTACTTCTGCTTGCTAGTGAAGGTAGTGGAGATGGTTATATTGACAGAGGGGTCACGAGTAGTGAGTATTCCGATACTGAGCCCCGATACTTTTTGCATATCGAATACCGGAATCGGAAGTTCCCATAATGCTATGAGCCAGTTTGATTTGATTCAGCCAATGACAATCCTCAGAAGTGTGGGCACATCCTGTTAGGCATGTAGGCATGTAAACTAATGGCATGGCTGTGATTGGCTGCTGAAATGATGTCATGATGCACTATAAAAGCCGCCGACGCCATTTCGGGTTCACTCTGCTGTGAATTCAGTTAGGGACAGGCTGCTGTTCAAGACTCTGAGGGACAGTTAGAGATAGCGATTTTCCAAATAATATTGTGCTATAACCAGGCTACATTATCAATCAGTGTAGCTTTCTTTTGCCTTGCAGCTCTGTTCACAGCTGTCTGCATGGTCTGTGTGAGTGCAGCTCATGCTGTGTAGTGTGTCCTGCAGCCACATCTGGTTGTAGGCCGCTCAGCGTGCGTCACTGCCTCATACATATTTTTCTTTTATTGCTACAAATTTTTCATTAATTCTCCTATTAGTGTGCATCCATCCGTATCCATATACATTGGTTGCAAACACTATAGGAGTAGACAGCGGAGCCTTTCTGCAGCCTTTCAGTGCTAGTGCCCAGATATCTGCACTGTTCACAGCTGTCTGAAAGGTCTCTGTGTGTGAGTGCAACTCACGCTGTAGTGTGTCCTGCAGCCACGTCTGGTTGTAGGCCGCTCAGCGTGCGTCACTGCTTCAAACATATTTTTCTTTTATTGCAGCTCATTTTTCATTAATTCTCTTATTAGTATGCATCCATCCGTATCCATATACATTGGTTGGTTGCAAACACTATATAGTAGTAGATAGAGGAGCTTTTTTTCTGGCTTGTGCCCTGCAGCCGCAGCCAGATTAGTATTACCCTATTTTTTTGAGCCTTATCTATTGCATTGTAGGTTACCTTCCTGCATTGTAATAGCTCCAAAAAGTTTGTGATACTATCGCTTTCACATCTTTGGTCACATCCTTTTTGTTTTTTTGAAAAAAAAACAAAATAAAGTTCACCAAACACTCCACTTGACAGTTGTGTAGGCCATATTAGCTCATATTAAAGTGTAGTCCACACACTTTATAAAATTAGTGTTTCTTATACCTGTTAGCAACTGTTTAGGAATAAGCACACTAAGCCCCCCCTTTGTACTTTTCTGCCTATCTTTATCAGTCTACCAAGATGAAGAAGGCAGGGAGTAAGGCACGTGGTAGTGGGCATGGATTTGCAGCAGGGAGAGGACGTGGGGATTCAGCAGGGAGAGGACGTGGGGATTCTGTGCCTGCTGCGGGCACCAGTGAGTCAGCATCCCCCAGGTTTACCAGGCAGCAGTCCTTTATGCGCAGCTTTGTAGGACTTCGAAGTACCCCACTGCTGCGGGATGAACAAATTGAAACCATTGTCGGATGGATGGCAGCTAACGCATCGACTTCAATGACTTCCATATCCTCTCAGGGCCAGAGCACTGAAGAGCAACCATCTGTCTCTTCACCACCTGCCAAATTGCCCAGGCAGTCAGAGAGCCCTGGACAGGAGCCATCTCAGTCTCTATTTCTGTTCTCTGAATCTGTTGGCTTGGAAAGAGGTGGCAAGTCAAGCAGCATTCAAGAATGTGAAGAAGAGGGAGTATGCAGTGATGCGCAACTGCTTTGTCCCTCTGAATCTGAAGAGGCAGGTGGGCCAGTGCTATGGTCAGCACACCTCAGTACGCATCAGATGATGAGACTCAGGTGCCACTTTCTGGTGCGTACGGTGCTGGCGAGACTACCCAGGAGAAGCAGGTGTTTGAAGAGGGGAGTGTAGATGATGAGGTTCTTGACCCATCATGGCGTGAGGAACAGGAAGGTGGTGGAAGCAGCTCTGAGGAAGAGATTCCCCAAGCGGCCAAAACAGGAGGGAGAGGGAGGGGGCAGACTTGGTTGCCTGTAGCCTCCACTTCGGCACCCGTTAGGAGCATTCCTCTTCCAAAAGCCAAAACGGGCGCTCCCAAGACTTGCAGTGCGTGGTCCTTTTTTGACACAGTTGCAGATGACATTTGCTTTGTCAAATGCAAGCTGTGTCACCAGAAAGTCAAAAGAGGGAAAAGTGTCAGCAACCTCCATACCACAAATATGTGGAAACATGTGTGGACCAAGCACGTGGTGGAGTTACAAAGACACACTGAAGACGTAGGCCAACCTACAGCACCACCTACCACCTCTTCAGCTTGTGTTGTAGCCTCTTCCTCCAGCTCACACAAAGCTGGTCCGGCTTCCTCACAGGATCACCATGGAAGAACCTCTGGCACTGTTGTCCAGAGACCCAGTGACTTTCCACCCACAGCACCACGTTCCCATTCATCCTCACACTCCCAGGCCACTCTACAGCCATCGGTAGTACAGGCATGGGAGAAAAGGCGGCCATACTTGGCAAACCCTCCCTGAGCACAGGCTGTGAATGCTGGCAATGCCAAACTACTGGCCCTTGAAATGCTCTCATTCAGGCTGGTGGAGACAGACACCTCCCGGAACTTCATGGCATTGGCAGTCCCACAATACACCGTGCCCAGCCGCTTTTATATCGGCAGTCAAGCCATCCCTGCCCTGCAAAAGAAGGTGGAGGGAAAAATTAAACATGCGCTACTAAACGCCGTCAGTAGCAAGGTCCACCTGACCAACGATGCGTGGACCAGTAACCATTGACAGGGACGATACCTTTCCCTCACTGCCCATTGGCTCAATGTTGTGGAGCCGGGTACAGATCTTGAGAGTGGTGCTGTACGTGTTCTGCCAACTCCAAGGATTGCAGGAATCCAGTTTATACATATTGACTCCTCCTCATACTCCAGTTCCTCAGAATCAGCGCTGCAGGAGCCTGTTACGACCGATATGAGCACAGCCGTGGCCAAACGTCAACAGGCCATACTGAAATTAATTTCTTTGGGGAATCGAAGCCACACAGCGCAGGAGCTCTGAAATGCCATCAAGCAGGAGAGCAACGTGTGGTTTCTGCCAGCGAATCTCCAGCCAGGCTTGGTAGTGTGTGACAATGGCCAAAATCTGGTGGCAGCTCTGGGCTAGGCAACTTCACTCACATCCCATGTCTGGCACATGTGCTCAACTTGGTCTGCAGAGCTTTCTGATGAACTATCCGGATCTTGATGCACTGTTGCACAAGGTCCGCATAGAGTGCGCTCACTTGCGGCGTTCCAGCATGGCAAGATCGCGCATTGCAGCTCGGTAGCGCCGATTACGCCTTTCGGAACATCGCATCATATGTGACCTACCCACCAGGTGGAATTTAAAGTTACATGTGTTGGAGCGGTTGTGTGAGCAGCAGGCAGCAGTAATGGAGTACCAGCTGCATCAGGCGCAAACAAGTCGCACTGTGCGCCGGTCACACTTCAGCACCACTGAGTGGGCCTCTATGAAGGACATCTGCCTCGTTTTGCGTGCCTTCGATGATTCCACACAGATGGCGAGTGCAGATGATGCACTAGTCAGCATGACTGCCCCCTTTATCTGCCTGCTACAAAAAACACTGCAAGCACTAAGGGAGGAGGTTTTGGAAGAGGTGGAGGATGAGGAGTCACAAATGCCATCTGCTTCTGGACAGTCTGCGCTACGTGGTTCCTCACAAAGGCCTAGGCATGGGACACTTTGTGAGGAAGATGAGGAGGAGTCAATGGAGGAGGAAGACATCTCTCCAGAGGAGGGAGGTACACAATGCTCTAGTCTGCATGTACAGCAAGGGTGGGGTGATGCAGAGCAGGCAGAAATGACGCCTCAAGCAGGGGACAGCGTTTCTTTGGCAGTTGGGAGTCTGCAGCACATGGTTGATTTCATGCTGCAGTGCCTGAGAAACGACCGCCGCATCGCCCACATTCTCTAACACGGCTGATTATTGGGTGTATATCCTCCCAGATCCCTGCTACCGGGGCAACTTACAAAGCCTCATAACACTGTTGAACCGGGAGCGTAAAATGCGGGAGTACCAAGAGACACTGGTGCATTCCATCATGTTCTCCATTCCACCCGAGAGCAGTGCTGCTAGTGCTTTACAAAGCAGCTCCGTGCATAGAGGCAGTGGAGGAAGCTCTGCATAAAGAGGGAGAAAAGGCAGCACCTCAGCACAAGGCAAGACCAGTATGGCCCAAATGTGGCAAAGTTTTGTGTGCCCGCCACAAATGTCTACACCATCACAGACGGCTCCAGTCAGCAGGAGGCAACGTTTCCGTCAGATGGTGACAGACTACATGTCTTGCCCTGCCAGTGTACTCCCAGACGGCTCTTCCCCCTTCAAGTTTTGGGTCTCTAAGCTGGATACATGGCCAGAGCTTAGCCAGTATGCATTGGAGGTGCTGACTTGCCCTGCTGCTAGTGTATTATCGGAAAGCGTCTTTAGTGCCGCAGGTGGTGTACTAACAGACCGTCGCACGCTACTATCCTCCAATAATGTTGACTGGCTTACTTTTCTGAAAATGAACAAGGCCTGGATCTCGACAGAATTTGCCAGTCCTTTTCCAGAATAAGTAATTGGTTGGCAATAGTATCCTGGTCTCCTGTTGTGTTCATGTTTCTACCACCTGAACTGTAATCCCTGGGCTCCAACACCGCCAGTTGTTGCTCGGAAGTGCCATCCGCACAGAAAAAAACACTAGCTCCTGTGTTAGTGGGGTTCAGTAACGCTAGCTGCTCCCCTGCTGTGTGTCCGGCAATGTCTACTGCTGCCTCCACATTCACACTACTACTGATTTCAAACTTGCTCCAATTTGGCCTCTGGCTCCACTCTGTCTCTAGTATTTCCCCTGGCCTCCAACACCGCCAGTTGCTGCTCAGAAGTGCCGTCTGCACAATCAAGACTTGTTCCTGTGTTACTGGGGTTCAGTAACGTCAGCTGATCCCCTGATGTATGTCCAGCAATGTCTCCTGCTCTGTCCACATTCCCACTACTAGGAGTGGGAATGTGGACAGAGCAGGAGACATTGCAGGACACACATCAGGGGATCAGCTGACGTTACTGAACCCCAGTAACACAGGAACAAGTGTTGATTGTGCAGACGGCATTTCTGAGCAGCAACTGGTGGTGTGGGAGGCCAGGGGAAATATTGGAGACAGAGTGGAGCGAGAGGACTAATTGGAGCACGTTTAAAATCAGTAGTAGTCTACAACAGATATTAAACTTGATAAAATTAGGCCTCAGCCTACACCCTGATTGACCCTGGGCTCCAACATCGCCAGTTGTTGCTCGGAAGTGCCGTCTGCACAGAGAAAAACACATGTTCCTGTGTTAGTGAGGTTCAGTAATGCCAGCTGCTCCCCTGCTGTGTGGACGGCAAAGTCTCCTGCTGCCTCCACATTCAAACGACATCCGATTTTACGCTTGCTCCAAGTAGGCCTCAGCCTGCTCCATGATTGACCCTGGGCTCCAACATCGCCAGTTGTTGCTCGGAAGTGCTGTCTGCACAGAGAAAAACACATGCTCCAGTGTTAGTGGGGTTCAGTAATGCCAGCTGCTCCCCTGCTTTGTGTCCGGCAATGTCTCCTGCTGCCTCCACATTCAAACTACATCACATATTAAACTTGCTGCAATTAGGCCTCAGCCTGCTCCATGATTGACCCTGGGCGCCAACATTGCCAGTTGTTGCTCGGAAGTGCCGTCCGCACAGAGATAAACACATGCTCCAGTGTTAGTGGGGTTCAGTAATGCCAGCTGCTCCCCTGCTGTGTGTCCGGCAATGTCTACTGCTGCCTCCACATTCACACTACTACTGATTTTTAACCGTGCTCCAATTAGACCTCTGGCTCCACTGTCTCTAGTATTTACCCTGTCCTCCAACACCGGCAGTTGCTGCTCAGAAGTGCCGTCTGCACAATCAATACTTGTTCCTGTGTTACTGGGGCTCAGTAACGTCAGTTGATCCCCTGATGTGTGTCCGGCAATGTCTCCTGCTCTGTCCACATTCCCACTACTAGTGCCGAGAACCAGCTGACGGTGCTGGAACACGGATGGGTAGCAGAAGGTACCCATGATAAACAAAGTTGCAAGGCCGTGAGCCGGCCGCAGTTGCCGAAACCCACAGTCCTACAGGGGTTGCTTGTCCTATTGGCACTACGGAACCAGCCTTTATTACCAGAACCCGCAGCCCACATAGGAAGCACCTAAACTGCAGGCACCATAGGCTCGGCTAACCCGACCGCAACACGACAGGACAACGTATTGGTGGAAAAGTGATGTTGACACTTCCCGGAAACAGCAGACGTGCTGGAACCAGGATGGGCAGGAGGGAGTACCCGTGCCAAAGACACTGCCGAGAACCAGCTGACGGTGCTGGAACCCAGGGTCAATCAGGGTGTAGGCTGAGGCCTAATTTTGTAAAGTTAAATATCTGTTGTAGACTACTACTGATTTCAAACTTGCTCCAACTAGGCCTCTGGCTCCACTCTGTCTCTATTATTTCCCCTGGCCTCCAACCCCGACAGTTGCTGCTCAGAAGTGGCGTCTGCACAATCTCACTTGTGCCTGTGTTACTGGGGTTCAGTAACGTCAGCTGAGCCCCTGATGTGTGTCCGGCAATGTCTCCTGCAATGTCCACATTGCCACTACTAGTAATGGGAATGTAGAGAGAGCAGGCGACATGGCCGGACACACATCAGGGGTCCAACTGATGTTACTGAACCCCAGTAACACAGGAACAAGTGATGATTGTGCAGACGCCACTTCTGAGCAGCAACTGGCGGGGTTGGAGGTCAGAGGGAAAAACTAGAGACAGAGTGGAGCCAGAGGCCTAGTTGTAGCACGTTTGAAATCAGTAGTAGTGTGAATGTGGAGACAGCAGAAGACATTGCCGTCCACACAGCAGGGGAGCAGCTGGCATTACTGAACCCCACTATCACTGGAGCATGTGTTTCTCTCTGAGCAGACGGCACTTCCAAGCAACATCCGGCTGTGTTGAAGCCCAGGATCAGTCATGGAGCTGGCTGAGGCCTAATTGCAGCAAGTTTTAGAGGTGATGTAGTTTGAATGTGGAGGCAGCAGGAGATATTGCCGTCCACACAGCAGGGGAGCAGCTGGCATTACTGAACCCCACTTACAATGGAGCATGTGTTTCTCTCTGTGCAGATGGCACTTCCAAGCAACAACTGGCTGTGTTGAAGCCTAGGATCAGTCATGGAGCAGGCTGAGGCCTAATTGCAGCAAGTTTTATATAGGTTGCAGACTACTACTGATTGTAACCGTGCGCCACTTAGGCCTCTGGCTCCACTGTCAGAGCAGGAGATATTGCCGGACACAAATCAGGGGATCAACTGACGTGACTGAGAGCCAGTAACACAGGAACAAGTGTGGATTGTGCAGACGCCACTTCAGAGCAGCAACTGGCAGGGTTGAAGGCCAGGGGAAATACTAGAGACTGTGAAGCCAGAGGCCTAAGTGGAGGACTGTTAAAAATCAGTAGTAGTTTGAATGTGGAGGCAGCAGGAGACTTTGCCATCCACACAGCAGGGGAGCAGCTGACGTTACTGAACCCCACTAACACAGGAGCTTGTGTTTTTCTCTGTGCAGACGGCACTTCCGAGCAACAACTGGCTGCGTTGAAGCCCAGGATCAATCATGCAGCAGGCTGAGGCCTACTTGCAGCAAGTTTTATATAGGTTGTAGACTACTACTGATTGTAACCATGCTCCACTTAGGCCTCTAGCTCCACTGTCTCTAGTATTTCCCCTGGCCTCCAACCCCGCCAGTTGCTGCTCAGAAGTGGCGTCCGCACAATCCACACTTGTTCCTGTGTTACTTGTGCTCAGTCACATCAGTTGATCCCCTGATGTGTGTCCGGCAATGTCTCCTGCTTTATCCACATTCCCACTACTAGTAATGGGAATGTGGACAGAGCAGGAGACATTGCCGGACACACATCAGGGGATCAACTGCGTGACTGGGTGCCATTAACACAGGAACAAGTGTGGATTGTGCAGACGCCTCATCTGATCAGCAACTGGTGGGGTTGGAGGCCAAGGGAAATACTAGAGACTGTGAAGCCAGAGGCCTAAGTGGAGCACGGTTAAAAATCAGTAGTAGTTTGAATGTGGAGGCAGCAGGAGACTTTGCCGTCCACACAGCAGGAGAGCAGCTGACATTACTGAACCCCACTAACACAGGAGCTAGTGTTTTTGTCTGTGCAGATGGCACTTCTGAGCAACAACTGGCTGTGTTGAAGCCCAGGGATTACAGTTCAGGTGGTAGAAACATGAACACAACTGGAGACCTGGATACTGTTGCCAACCAATTATTTATTCTGGAAGAGGACTGGCAAATTCTGCCGAGATCCAGGCCTTGTTCATGTTCAGAAAAGTAAGCCGGTCAATGTTATCGGAGGATAGTCGCGGGCGACGGTCTGTTAGTACACCACCTGCGGCACTAAAGACGTGTTCCGATAATACACTGGCAGCAGGGCAAGTCAGCAACTCCAATGCATACTGGCTAAGCTCTGGCCATGTATCCAGCTTAGAGACCCAAAACTTGAAGTGGGAAGAGCCGTCTGGGAGTACACTGACAGAGCAAGACATGTAGTCTGTCACCATCTGTCGGAAACGTTGCCTCCTGCTGACTGGAGCTGTCTGTGATGGTGTGGACATTTGTGGCGGGCACACAAAACTTTGCCACATTTGGGCCATAGTGGTCTTGCCTTGTGCTGAGGTGCTGCCTCTGCTCCCTCTTTGTGCAGAGCTTCCTCCACTGCCTCGACGCACGGAGCTGCTTTGTAAAGCACTAGCAGCACTGCTCTCGGGTGGAATGGAGAACGTGATGGACTGGACCAGTGTGTCTTGGTACTCCCGCATTTTACGCTCCCAGTTCAACGGTATGATAAGGCTTTGTAAGTTGTCCTGGTAGCGAGTATCTAAGAGGGTGTGCACCCAATAATCAGCCGTGTTGAGAATGTGGGCGATGCGGCGGTCGTTTCTCAAGCACTGCAGCATGAAATCAACCATGTGCTGCAGACTCACAACTGCCCAATAAACGCTGTCCCCTGCTTCAGGCATCATCTCTGCCTGCTCTGCATCACCCCACCCTCGATGTACATACTGACTAGAGCATTGTGTACCTCCCTCCTCTGGAGAGATGTCTTCCTCCTCCATTGACTCCTCCTCATCCTCCTCACAAAGTGTCCTGTTGTGAGTTCATTCTCTGGTTCACCAGTTGTGAGTTCTCCTTCCAGACTCCCTCTGGTGGTAACAGGAGGTAGTGAGGCTGATTTGATCGGTGGAGATCTGCCACCTCAGAATGAGGATGACGATTGGACCTCAGGAGTCTCAGATTGGATTTAAGTCAGCCGACGCCCTATTTAGTTGCTGGTGATTCTTTCTGGCTTGTCAGCTCTTGGTTTTCAGCTCTGTTCCAGTCATCTAAAGCTAAGTTTTTCTGCTAATGTTCACACTTGATTTTGTTGGTCTATTCAGTTTTTTATGTGATCAGCCAGCCCCGGCTGGGGGCTGTGCTGAATTTCTACTCTTATTTATCAGTATTTTGCCAATTTGCTTTTTGTCCCTTACTAGTTTGGCCTCTTTTTGCTCTGTCTCAAAATATTTCAGAGTGCTGATATAGTGGGAGAAATCTAGTGACTTCAGGGTTAATTTTGCTATCAGACGTGTTGGACATTATTTTTGTAGGGTTTTTTACAGGTTGCAGATAGTGTCTTTCCTTTCCTTTCCTTTCTAGTTAGTTTAGGCCCCATCGTTTGCTCAGCCTATTTTCCTGCCTGTGTTTGTGCTTTCATCTTGTTTCACCGTCAATACATGGTGTGGGGGCTATCTATTCCTTTGGGGTCTGCTCTGGGGCAGTTAGTTTTCCCCTTTTCATGCTTCAGGCTTATTTAGTCCTCCGGCTGTGACGAAGCATCTAGGAACATCGTAGGTACGCTCCACGGCTGCTGCTAGTTGTGTGGTAGGATCAGTGATCTGCAATCTGCATAGTTACCAACCTCTCTGGTTTTCTATGACTTAGTTTGTTTTGCTTTTTTTCTCCTCGGTGACCCATTCATAACAGAATCACCAGCCTTACCGCAGATTCTAGGGTAGTCAAAAGCAGGAGAAAGTTGTTAAAAAAAGTGTCAGAATTTTTTTTTATATATATATTTTTTCCTCTTTTTCTCTGGGGCCGTAGGAGAATTTTTTTTTTCTTTTTCCTAATGGAGATTAAGCAATTGTCTGATCGTGTGGAGCAGCTTGCTGCTGAAGTGCAGGGAATTTCCACCTACCTCCTTCAGTCACATGCTGCTGAACCTAAGATCCCTACTCCTGATGTGTTTTCTGGGGATCGGTCTAAATTTCTGAATTTTAAGAATAATTATAAATTATTTCTGGCCTTGAAGCCTAACTCATCGGGGAGCTCTGTGCAGCAGGTTAAAATTGTCATCTCCTTGCTGCGTGGCGATCCCCAGGATTGGGCCTTTTCTTTGACACCTGAAAATCCTATTCTGACAAATGTGGATGCATTTTTTCAAGCCTTGGGGTTGTTGTATGATGAACCTAATGCTGTTGATCAAGCTGAGAGAACCCTGTTGGCATTAAACCAGGGTCAGGATTCTGCATTTATACTGTCAAAAATTCTGAAAGTGGGCGGTCCTTACTACATGGAATGATAGTGCATTGGCAGCTCTCTTTCGGAAAGGTTTATCAGAGACCGTAAAAGATGTTATGGTGGGATTTCCTGTTCCCTCTGGTCTGGATGATTCTATGTCATTAGCCATTCAAGTTTTTCGGCATTTATGTGAACGTAAAACTATACGGGAGGCGCTACTGCCTTTTGAACAAACGTCTGAACCTATGCAATGTGATGGAGTTTTGTCTAGGGCGCAACGTCAGGAGTTTAGAAGGCGTAATAAGTTGTGTTTTTTCTGTGGAGACGTCTCTCATACTATTTCTGTCTGCCCTAAATGAGAGAAATGTTTTGCACACACATTTGCTGTGGGCAGTGTACAACCTAAGTTTCTTTTGGCAATTACTCTAATCTGCTCCTTATCCACATTTTCCACGAAGGGCTTTTGTAGATTCAGGAGCAGCGTTGAATCTGATGGATTTGGACTTTGCTAAACGTTGTGGTTTGTCCATGACGCCTCTGCGGATGCCTATTCCTTTGAGGGGTATTGATGCTACTCCTTTGGAGGAGAATAAACCTCAGTTTTGGACCCAGGTGACAATGCGAGTTGCCCCAGACCACCAAGAAAATTGTAAATTTTTGGTGCTGCATAATTTGCATGATACTATTGTTCTGGGTTTTCCTTGGTTGCAAACTGATAATCCAGTTTTATATTGGAAATCTGGGTCTGTGGTGAGTTGGGGTTGTCAGTGTGTTCTTAGGGACGCTCCTGTTTTCTCCACCTCTCCCCAGTCTCATGATATTCCTGATTATCTAGCCAATTTTTCTGATGAATTTAGTGAGAGCAAGTCTGCGTCTTTGCCTCCTCATAGGAGTTATGACTGTGCAATTGAGTTGATGCCTGGGTGTAAAATTCCCAAGGGTCGGCTTTTCAACTTATCAGTACCCGAACATGATGCTATGCGATCCTATATTAAGGAGTCATTGGAGAAGGGTCATATTAGACCATCCTCGTCACCTTTAGGTGCTGGGTTTTTTTTGTGGCCAAGAAAGATGGTTCATTAAGACCGTGTATTGATTATCGTTCCCTTAACAAGATTACAGTTAAATATCAGTACCCATTACCTCTGATGTCTGATTTATTCTCCAGAGTTAAGAGTGCCTGCTGGTTTACTAAGCTTGACCTCAGGGGGGCGTATAATCTTATTCGCATCAAGCACGGGGATAAATGGAAGACGGCGTTTAATACTCCGGAGGGACATTTTGAGTACCTGGTGATGCCTTTTGGGCTCACTAATGCCCCTTCTGTCTTCCAGTCCTTTATGAATGATATTTTCCTTGACTTTGTGGATAAGTTTTTGGTCATCTATGTGGATGATATTTTGATCTTTTCTAGTGATTGGGATTCTCATGTGGAACACGTCCGAACTGTGTTCCGGATTTTGAGGGAGAATTCCCTGTTTGTTAAGGGATCGAAATGCCTCTTTGGTGTACGGAGGATTTCATTTTTGTGATTTATCTTATCTCCATCGACTATTGAAATGGACCCGGTCAAGGTACAGGCCATTTATGATTGGGTTCAGCCTACTTCTTTGAAGGCCCTCCAGAAGTTTTTGGGTTTTGCTAATTTCAATCGTAAATTTATATGTCATTTTTCTGGTATTGTCAAACCACTGACTGATCTGACCAAGAAGGCCGCTGATGTGCTGAATTGGTCTCCAGAGGCTTTCACAGCATTTCAGGAGCTTAAGCAGAGATTTACTTCAGCTCCAGTTTTACGGCAACCTGATGTCTCACTTCCATTTCAGGTGGATGTAGATGCTTCTGAGATTGGTGCAGGCACTGTTTTGTCCCAAAAAGACCTTGTGACTTCTAAGATGAATCCCTGTGCCTTCTTTTCTCAAAAGTTCTCCCCATCTGAACGCAACTATGACATGGGGAATCGGGAATTGTTGGCCATGAAGTGGGCATTTGAGGAGAGGAGACATTGGTTGGAGGGAGCTAGACATCAAGTTGTGGTCCTCACCGATCACAAGAATTTGATTTATCTGGAGTCGGCCAAATGCTTGAATCCTAGACAGTCTAGATGGGCCTTGTTTTTCACGCGTTTTAATTTTGTGGTCTCTTTTCTTCCGGGCACTAAGAATGTTAAGGCAGACGCCCTTTCTAGGAGTTTCTTTGCCGATTCTCTTAGTGTGACCAAGCCTACTACCATCCTAGGTGAAGGGGTAGTTCTTTCTGCCATTTCGCCCGATTTGAGACATGCCCTGGAGGGATTTCAGGAGGATAAACCTGAGCATTGCCCTATGGGAAAATTGTAGGTTCCTGACCAGTGGAGAAAGAGAGTGATGTCTGAAATTCATTGCTCCGCATTGGCTGGTCATCCAGGTATTTTTGGTACCAGAGATTTGGTGAGTCAGTCCTTTTGGTGGCCTGCCTTATCTCGTGACGTCAGGAATTTTGTACAGTCCTGTGGGACTTTTTCTCGGTCTAAACCCTGTTCTCGTTCTAGTGGGTTGCTGATGCCCCTGCCGGTGCCCAAGAGGCCATGGACCCATATCTCAATGGATTTTATTTCTGATCTTCCTGTCTCTCAGAGAATGACTGTTATCTGGGTGATTTGTGATAGATTTTCGAAGATGGTCCATCTTGTACCACTCCCAAAGTTGCCATCTTCCGCTGAGTTGGTGCCCTTGTTTTTACAACAGGTGGTTCGGTTACATGGGATTCCTGAGAACATTGTGTCTGACGGAGGAGTCCAGTTTGTTTCCTGATATTGGAAAGCCTTTTGTTCCAATCTGGGAATTCAGTTATCCTTCTCCTCCGCGTTTCATCCCCAGACCAATGGACAGACTGAGAGAACAAACCAGACCTTGGAGTCTTATTTGAGATGTTTTATATCTGCTGATCAGGATGATTCGGTCTCATTTTTACCCTTGGCCGAATTCGCACTGAACAATAGAGCTAGTTCTGCCACTTTGATGTCACCCTTTTTCTGTAATTTTGGGTTTCATCCTCGATTCTCTTCAGGGCAAGTGGAATCTTCGTCCTGCCCAGGTGTGGACACTGTGGTTAAGAGAATGCAGCAGATATGGGACCAAGTGGTGGATAAGTTGTCACTCTCTCAGGAAAAGGCCCAGCGATTTTCCAACCGGCATAGGACCATTGGTCCCCGGTTTAAAGTGGTTGATATGGTTTGTTTGTCGTCTAAGAATATTCCTATGAAGGTTGCATCTCCTAAATTTAAGCCAAGATTTATTGGTCCTTATAAGACTTTGGAAATTCTTAATCCTGTTTCATTTCGATTGGCTCTTCCAGTTACGTTCAAGATCCATAACGTATTTCACAAATCTCTGTTGAAGAGGTTTGTTGAGCCAGTGGTTCCTATGGCAGCAACTCCTGACCCTGTGTTGGTTGAAGGCAATGTGGAATATGAGGTAGAGAAAATATTGGATTCTCGTTTGGTTAGATGGAGACTCCAGTATTTGGTCAAATGGAAGGGTTATGGTCAGGAGGATAATTCTTGGGTCTCTGCCTCTGATATTCATGCCAATAGATTGGTTCGTGCTTTTCACCGGGCCCATCCTGATCGGCCTGGTGGCGTGGATGAGGGTTTGGTGACCCCCTCTCAAGGGGAGGGTACTGTTGTGAGTTCATTCTCTGGTTCACCAGTTGTGAGTTCTCCTTCCAGACTCCCTCTGGTGGTAACAGGAGGTAGTGAGGCTGATTTGATCGGTGGAAATCTGCCACCTGAGAATGAGGATGACGATTGGACCTCAGTATTCTCAGATTGGATTTAAGACAGCCGACGCCCTATTCAGTTGCTGGTGATTCCTTCTGGCTTTTCAGCTCTTGGCTTTCAGCTCTGTTCCAGTCATCTAAAGCTAAGTTTTTCTGCTAATGTTCACACTTGATTTTGTTGGTCTATTCAGTTTTTTGTGTGATCAGCCAGCCCCAGCTGGGGGCTGTGCTGAATTTCCACTCTTATTTATCAGTATTTTGCCAATTTGCTTTTTGACCCTTACTAGTTTGGCCTCTTTTTGCTCTGTCTCAGAATATTTCAGAGTGCTGATAAAGTGGGAGAAGTCTAGTGACTTCAGGGTTAATTTTGCTATCAGAAGTGTTGCATTATTTTTGTAGGGTTTTTTGCAGGTTGCAGAAAGTGTCTTTCCTTTCCTTTCCTTTCTAGTTAGTTTGGGCCACATCTTTTGCTCAGCCTATTTTCCTGCCTGTGTTTGTGCTTTCATCTTGTTTCACCGTCAATACATGTGTGGGGGCTATCTATTCCTTTGGGGTCTGCTCTGGGGCAATTAGTTTTCCCCTTTTCATGCTTCAGGCTTATTTAGTCCTCTGGCTGTGACGAAGCGTCTAAGAACATCGTAGGTACGCTCCACGACTGCTGCTAGTTGTATGGTAGGATCAGGGATCTGCAATCTGCATAGTTACCAACCTCTCTGGTTTTCTGTGACTTAGCTTGTTTTGCTTTTTTTCTCCTCGGTGACCCATTCATAACAGTGTCCCCTGCCTAAGCCTTTGTGAGGAACCACGTAGCGCAGACTGTCCAGAATGTGATGGCATTTGTGACTCCTCATCCTCCACCTCTTCCAAAACCTCCTCCTTTAGTGCATGCAGTGTTTTTTTAAGCAGGCAGATAAGGGGGACAGTCATGCTGACTAGTGCATCATCTGCACTCGACATCCACGTGGAATCATCGAAGGCATGCAAAACGAGGCAGATGTCCTTCATAGAGGCCCACTCAGTGGTGCTGAAGTGTGACCAGTGCACAGTGCGACTTGTTTGCGCCTGATGCAGCTGGTACTCCATTACTGCTGCCTGCTGCTCACACAACCGCTCCAACATATATAACGTTGAATTCCACCTGGTGGGTAGGTCACATATGATGCGATGTTGCGGAAGGCGTAATCGGCACTGCAGAGCTGCAATGCGCCATCTTGCCGTGCTGGAACGCCGCAAGTGAGCGCACTCTATGCAGACCTTGCGCAGCAGTGCATCAAGATCCGGATAGTCCCTCAGAAAGCTCTGCACGACCAAGTTGAGCACATGTGCCAGACATGGGATGTGAGTGACGTTGCCTAGGCCCAGAGCTGCCACCAGATTTCGGCCATTGTCACACACTACCAAGCCTGGCTGGAGATTCGCTGGCAGAAACCACACGTCGCTCTCCTGCTTGATGGCATTCTAGAGCTCCTGCGCTGTGTGGCTTCAACTCCCCAAAGAAATTAATTTCAGTACGGCCTGTTGACGTTTGGCCACGGCTGTGCTCATATCGGTCGTAACAGGCTCCTGAAGTGCTGATTCTGAGGAATGGAGTATGAGGAGGAGTCAATGTGTACAGACTGGATTCCTGCAATCCTTGGAGTTGGCAGAACACGTACAGCGCCACTCTCAAGAACTGTACCCGGCTCCACAACATTGACCTAAAGGGCAGTGAGGAAAAGGTGTCGTCCCTGTACATGGTTACTGGTCCACGCATCGGTGGTCAGGTGGACCTTGCTACTGACGGCGTTTAGTAGCGCATGTTTAATTTTTCCCTCCACATGCTTTTGCAGGGCAGGGACAGCTTGCCTGCTGAAATAAAAGCGGCTGGGCACGGTGTATTGTGGGACTGCCAATGCCATGAAGTTCCAGAAGGTGTCATTCTCCATCAGCCTGAATGAGAGCATTTCAAGGGCCAGTAATTTGGCAATGTCAGCATTCAGAGCCTGTGCTCAGTGATGGTTTGCCGAGTATGGCCACCTTTTCTCCCATGCCTGTGCTACCGATGGCTGTAGAGTGGACTGGGAGTGTGAGGATGAACGGGAACGTGGTGCTGTGGGTGGAATGTCACTGTGACGAAGCCGAACCAGCTGTGTGTGAGCTGGAGGAAGAAGCTACAACACGAGCTGAAGAGGAGGTAGGTGGTTGTCACGCGGGGCTTAGGTCAACTAAGGCAGAAATACCCGGGGCCCCTGTGATGTCCCTTTAACTAGGGGAAACCCTGTCTGACCCTCAACCCAGGGTTTTTGCTGAAGGTGCAAATGCCTGAGCCTCCACCCTTTCCTTATCTCCTGCTCAGCCCTAAGCTTAACCCTCCACCCTCCACCCAGTGAGGAGACAAACCACCAAAGCCCCAAACAATAAAGACAGACAGGGAGAACATAAACTGCACCGCGCCGCATACACACAGGACTATACAGTAATGTGAACAGGGCACAACAAAACACAAATATGGGAAGGCGAGAAGGTAACAATGGATCATACGACACCAGATATGAATCTCTCTCTCTCTCCAACACCTCCACTCCAGACCGGAACCACTTGGTATGAAACACAAGCTATAATCGGCGATGCCCATAGGCCAGCACGACTATTTAAAGACGGTGGGCGTGACCAAACATCCAACCTGATCTTCAGCTAGATTAACCCCCGATAGCCTGAGAAACTCAAGCCGGCGCCACTGAGGCTATAGTGGACGGAGGTGGAACTACCTCTGCCTGCCGGACGCTGTGGTGTGAATAGCATCCGACATGACAGTACCCCGTCTTCTACGAGGGACCCCAGGGCCCTCAAGACTCATAGGACCCGGCTTGTCCGGATGACGACGGTGAAAAGAACTGACCAGCCGATCTGCATGTATGTCCGAGGCTGGTACCCAAGACCTCTCCTCCGGACCATACCCCCGCCAGTGTACCAAATACTGAAGAGTACGGCGCACTACTCGAGAGTCCACTACCTTGGAGACCTCAAACTCTAAATCGCCATCCACCATGACTGGAGGTGGCATCGGCGTCGTGTCCACAGAGCCTACCACCTTTTTCAATAAAGCCCTGTGAAACACGTTGTGTATCTTGTATACTGCAGGGAGTTCCAACCGATAAGCAACTGGGTTAATGATGGCAGCAATCTTAAAAGGCCCAATAAACCTTGGACCCAATTTTAAAGATGGAATTTTGAGTTTTATATTTTTAGTCGCTAACCACACCCATTCACCCACACACAGGTCCGGACCTGGCACGTGTCTACTGTCAGCCACCCGCTTGTACCTCGCACTCATGCTCAACAAACGCTGTTTCACCCTCCTCCAGACCGATGATAATTGAGCTCCTAGCTGGTCCTCCTCCGGGACGCCCCCCGAGTCACCCTGACGTAAGGTACAAAATTGAGGATGTTGACCGTAAACACAAAAGAACGGAGACTCTCCCGATGACTCTTGACGGTGATTATTTAACGCAAACTCGGCCACAGGATGGAAAGTAGACCACTCCCCTTGGTTGTCGGACACAAAGCATCGTAAATACTGCTCCAGATTTTGGTTCATGCGCTCAGTTTGACCATTTGACTGTGGATGAAACGCCGATGAATGTGACAACTTGATCCCCAACCGTGAGCAAAAAACTTTCCAAAACCTCGCAACAAATTGAGTTCCCCTATCAGATACTATGTCCGACGGAACTCCATGGAGTCTGACCACCTCCTGCACAAACCCCTGAGCCAACGTCTTCGCATTGGGCAAGGAGGGCAATGAGACAAAATGCGCCATCTTTGAAAATCGGTCAACCACCACCAGGATGACCGTGTTCCCCGCCGAGACTGGCAAGTCAGTGATAAAATCCATGGAGATTTCTGTCCATGGCCTATTAGGTACCCCCAGAGGCTGTAGCATGCCAGCAGGATGGGCTCGGGGCAACTTGGCCCTGGCGCACGTGATGCAAGCTGCCACGTTCGAGACCACGTCCTGCCGGATTTTGGGCCACCAGAAACGACGCGATACCAGCTCCAAGGTGCCCTTAACCCCTGGATGACCAGCCAGTACTGAGTCGTGATGTTCCCTCAACACCTTAAGACGAAGATGAAGGGGTACAAATGATTTGTTGGCGGGAAGTCCTGGCGGTACCTCCTCTTGGGCCTCGGCAATCTCCGCCTATACCTCAGTCGTGAGAGCCGAAACCACTACACCTTCCTGGAGGATGGGTACCGGCTCTTCCCGAGGTTCTACCCTCGGAAAACACCTGGACAAGGCATCCGCCTTGGTGTTTTTAGCCCCGGGACGGTAAGTCACCAGAAAATTGAAACGTGTAAAGAACAATGCCCAGCGAGCCTGCCTAGGAGACAGACGCTTGGCCGACTCCAGATAGAGCAGGTTCTTATGGTCGGTGATGACTGTGACCTGGTGAGCCGCCCCCTCCAAGAAGTGTCGCCATTCCTCAAAAGCCAATTTGATGGCCAACAACTCCCTGTTGCCGATATCATAATTCCGTTCGGCCGGCGACAGCTTCTTGGAGAAGTAGGCGCATGGATGCATATCGCTCAAAGATGAGCCCTGTGACAGTACTGCCCCCACTCCCACCTCAGACGCATCAACCTCCACCACAAAAGGTTTAGACACGTCCGGTTGCACCAGAATGGGGGCTGAAGCAAAACTGTTCTTCAGACGCTCAAATGCACGTATCGCCACCTCAGACCAGCTAGTCAGATCGGTACCTTTTTTTTGTCATGTCCGTGAGCGGTTTGGCTATAGTAGAAAAGTGTTTTAAAAATTTCCTATAATAATTAGCAAACCCAAGGAACCGCTGGAACGCTTTCAGATTATCAGACCTTTCCCATTGTAGCACCGCTTGCACCTTAGCGGTGTCCATTTGAAACCCTGCGGCGGACACAATATATCCCAAAAAAGGCAACTCCTGAACAAAAAATAAGCATTTTTCCAGCTTAGCATAGAGCTTATTATCACGGAGCAACTGTAACACCTGCTTGACATGCTCTAAATGATTGTCCCGGTCGCTCGAATAAATGAGGATATCATCCAGGTATACAATCACAAATTTCCCCAGGACATGAGCAAACACGTCATTAATAAAATGTTGGAAAACAGCAGGCGCGGTTGTCAACCCAAATGGCATAACCATGCTCTCAAAATGACCCTCAGGAGTGTTAAAGGCCGTCTTCCACTCATCCCCCTGACGGACCCTTATGAGGTTATACGCCCCCCTGAGGTCAAGCTTGGAAAACCACTTTGCCCCCGCCACCTGGTTGAACAAATCAGGGATCAAAGGCATCGGGTATGGATCACGGATCGTAATCTGGTTTAACTCCCGGAAATCCAGACACGGCCGTAACCCCCCATCTTTCTTCTTAATGAAGAAAAACCCCGCTGCTACAGGCGAGGACGAAGGCCGGATGTGTCCTTTGCTCAGACTCTCCGCGATGTAGTCTTTCAGAGCTTGTCTCTCTGGACCAGAAATATTAAACATCCTGGCCTTAGGTAATTTGGCCCCGGGTTTTAACCTAATCGCACAGTCATAGGCTCTATGTGGAGGCAGTTCTGAGCAACCCTTCTCAGAGAAAACATCCGCGAAATCCTGCAAAGCCTCCGGAAGGCTGGGCGTCACGGCGGACACACATGTGGCCAAGCAATTGTCCTGGCAAAAACCACTCCATTGGACTATGTCCTGAGTTTTCCAATCAATCACTGGGTTGTGCCTGGACAACCATGGAAAACCCAAGACCATTTGTGCTGGGAGATTACGGAGGACCCTACATGTAACCCACTCCGAATGTAGGACCCCAATGTGGAGTTTCACCGCAGCCACAAACTCCGTAATCTCCCCCTGAGGGAGGGGAGCGGCATTAATGGTAACCACCTGAATAGGATGAGGGAGTTTTTTGATCTTAAACCCGGCAGTGCGTGCAAACTCCTCATCTATGAGATTGGTGGCGGAACCGCTATCCACAAACACTGATATTGGTAGCTCTCTGCCCGCGATAATAACCTTGCCAGGGAGCATACATTGAGATACCATCATGGAGGATATGCATACGCTCAGCTGGGTCTCCTCCATACCCACTGAGCTTAGTAGTTTTCCGCCGGTGTGACCTTCTTCGGTAGCACAGGACAAGCGTTTACATAATGATTCCTTTTACCACAGTAAAAACATGCTCCGGGCTTCGTGAACCCCGGGACGCGACGCTTAACCTGTGACACCCCCGCAATTTGCATAGGTTCAGTGGGCTCACCTGCAGCAACCACACTTGCACCCCTGCTTTCCCCCAGGGGTAGCGTCTCCTGTGCCCCCTGACGCAAACGGCGATCAATACGTATAACCAAACTCATGGCAGACTCCAACGACGCAGGAGTCTCATACATCAGGAGGACCTGTTTAACTCTTCCTGAAACCCCATGAATAAACTGACTCCGCAGCGCTGGGTCGTTCCACTGTGTGTCTACTGCCCAACGGCGAAATTCGGAGCAATAGTCTTCCGCCATACGTTCCCCCTGACGGAGGGCGCGGATTTTAGATTCTGCTAGAGCTAATCTGTCGGGATCATCATAAATGAGTCCGAGTGCAGAAAAAACATTATCGACAGAATGAAATGTAGCAGAGTCAGCTGGTAAGGAAAATGCCCATGCTTGGGGGTCCCCACTCAGTAATGATAATGCCAGGCCCACCCGCTGAGCCTCATTACCTGAGGAGACCGGGCGCATGCGGAAGTATAACTTGCAGGCCTCCCGAAATATGACAAATTTGCTGCGTTCCCCTGAGAATCGTTCTGGCAGCGGGATCTTCGGCTCTGCACCGACACCTGCAGATACCGTTTGCACCTTCGCTACTACCAGGCCCTGCTGCTGAACTGCCCCTTTCAACTCGGAGACCTGTAAGGACAGCGCCACCAACTGGCGGGTTATGGAATCCATGGGATCCATGGACTCCTGAAAAATGTGGGCCGATTATAATGTCACGCGGGGCTTAGGTCAACTAAGGCAGAAATACCCGGGGCCCCTGTGATGTCCCTTTAACTAGGGGAAACCCTGTCTGACCCTCAACCCAGGGTTTTTGCTGAAGGTGCAAATGCCTGAGCCTCCACCCTTTCCTTATCTCCTGCTCAGCCCTAAGCTTAACCCTCCACCATCCACCCAGTGAGGAGACAAACCACCAAAGCCCCAAACAATAAAGACAGACAGGGAGAACTTAAACTGCACCGCGCCGCATACACACAGGACTATACAGTAATGTGAACAGGGCACAACAAAACACAAATATGGGAAGGCGAGAAGGTAACAATGGATCATACGACACCAGATATGAATCTCTCTCTCTCTCCAACACCTCCACTCCAGACCGGAACCACTTGGTATGAAACACATGCTATAATCGTTGACGCCCATAGGCCAGCACGACTATTTAAAGACCGTGGGCGTGACCAAACATCCAACCTGATCTTCAGCTAGATTAACCCCCGATAGCCTGAGAAACTCAAGCCGGCGCCACTGAGGCTAAAGTGGACGGAGGTGGAACTACCTCTGCCTGCCGGACGCTGTGGTGTGAATAGCGTCCGACATGACAGTGGTGCTGTAGGTTGGCCTACATCTTCAGTGTGTCTCTGTTACTCCACCATGTGCTTGGTCCGCACATGTTTCCACATATTTGTGGTATTGAGGTTGCTGACATTTTTCCCTCTTTTGACTTTCTGATGACACAGCTTGCATTTGACAAAGCAAATGTCATCTGCAACTGTGTCAAAAAAGGACCACGCACTGCAAGTCTTGGGAGTGCCCTTTTTGGCTTTTGGAAGAGGAATGCTCCTAATGGGTGCCGAAGTGTAGGCTACAGGCAACCAAGTCTGCCCCCTCCCTCTCCTTCCTGTTTTGGTCGCTCAGGGAATCTTTTCCTCAGAGCTGCTCCCACCACCTTCCTGTTCCTCACGCCATGATTGGTCAAGGACCTCATCATCTACACTCCCCTCTTCAAACACCTGCTTCTCCTGGGTAGTCTCGCCAGCACCGTACACAACAGAAAGTGGCACCTGAGTCTCGTCATCATCTGATGCGTACTGAGGTGTGCTGACCATAGGCACTGGCCCACCCGCCTCTTCAGATTCAGAGGGACAAAGCAGTTGCGCATCACTGCATACTCCCTCTTCTTGACATTCTTGAATGCTGCTTGACTGGCCCCCTCTTTCCAAGCCAACAGATTCAGAGAACAGAAGTAGAGACTGTGATGGCTCCTGTCCAGGGCTCTCTGACTGCCTGGGCAATTTGGCAGGTGGTGAAGAGAGAGATGGTTGCTCTTCAGTGCTCTGGCCCTGAGAGGACGTGGAAGTCATTGAAGTCGATGCGTTAGCTGCCATCCATCCGACAACGGCTTCAATTTGTTCGTTCTGCAGCAGTGGGGTACGGGGAGGTCCTACAAAGCTGCGTATAAAGGACTGTTGCCTGCTAAAACTGGGTTATGCTGACTCACTGGTGCCCGCAGCAGGCACAGAATCCCCACGTCCTCTCCCTGCAGAATCCCCACGTCCTCTCCCTGCTGAAACTCCATGCCCACGTCCACGTGCCTTACTCCCTTCCTTCCTCATCTTGGTAGACTGATAAAGATAGGCAGAAAAGTACAAAGGGGGGGCTTAGTGTGCTTATTCCTGAACAGCTGCTAACAGGTATAAGAAACACTAATTTTATGAAGTGTGTGGACTACACTTTAATATGAGCTAATGTGGCCTACACAACTGTCAAATGGAGTGTTTGGTGAACTATATTTTGTTTTGATTTTTTCAAAAAAGATGTGACAAAGATTTGAAAGCGATAGTATCACAAAATTTTAGGAGCTATTACAATGCAGGAAGGTAACCTACAATGCAAAAGATGAGGCTCCAAAAAATAGGGTAATACTAATCTGGCTGCGGCTGAAGGGTACAAGCCAGAAAAAAGGCTCCTCTATCTACTCCTATATAGTGTTTGCAACCAACCAATGTAGATGGATACGGATGGATGCACACTAATAGGAGAATGAAATATGAGCTGCAAGAAAACACAAATATGTATGAGGCAGTGACGCAACCAGACTTAGCTGTAGGACATACTACTCAGCGTGAGCTGCACTCACACACAGAGACCTCTCAGACAGCTGTGAACAGTGGAGATAAGTGGGCACTAGCACTGAAAAGCTGCAGAAAGGCTCCGCTGACTACTCCTATAGTGTTTGCAACCAACGTATATGGATACGGATGGATGCACACTAATAGGAGAATGAAAAATGAGCTGCAATACAAGAAAAATATGTGTGAGGCAGTGATGCACGCTGAGCGGCCTACAACCAGACGTAGCTGCAGGACACACTACTCAGCGTGAGCTGCACTCACACACAGAGACCTCTCAGACAGCCGTGAACAGTGCAGATAAGTGGGCACTAGCACTGAAAGGCTGCAGAGAGGCTCCGCTGTCTACTCCTATAGTGTTTGCAACCAACGTATATGGATACGGATGGATGCACACTAATAGGAGAATGAAAAATGAGCAGCAAAAAAAGAAAAATATGCATGAGGCAGTGTCGCACGCTGAGCGACCTACAACCAGACGTGGCTGCAGGACACACTACTCAGCAGACAGTTGTGAACACTGCTGCAAGGCAAAAGAAAGCTACAGTTGTTTTTTATGTAGCCTGGGTAAAGCACAATATAATTATGAAAATCGCTATCTCTAACTGTCCCTCAGAGTCTTGAACAGCAATCTGTCCCTTACTGAATTCACAGCAGAGTGAACCAGAAATGGCGGCGGCGGCTTTTATAGTGCATCATGACATCATTTCAGCAGCCAATCACAGCCATGCCATTAGTTAACATGCCTACATGCCTAACAGGATGTGCCCACACTTCTGAGGATTGTCATTGGCTGAATCAAATCAAACTGGCTCATAGCATTATGGGAACTTCCGATTCCGGTATTTGATATGCTAAAAGTATCGGAACTCAGTATCGGAATTCCGATACCGTGAATATCGGCCGATACCCGATATTTGCGGTATCGGAATGCTCAACACTAGTCACGAGTTCTCTTTCCAGGATCCCTCTGGTGGTTACTGGAGGTAATGGAGCTGATCTATTTAACAGAGTCCTTCCACCTGATAATGAGGAGGATGACTGGAGATCTGGAGTTTCTGACTGGATTTAAGACAGCCGACTCCCTCTATCCCTGCTGGTGATTTTTTCCTGCCTCTTGATGTCTTAGTTTCCAGCTAAGTCCCTGCATGCCGAGCTAAGTGTTCTTTTGCAATTCTGTTCACATTTGATCTGGTTTTGCCTATTTCAGTTTTGTGTGTTCAGCCAGCCCCTGCTGGGGCTGTGCTAAATTTCCATCCTTATGTTACTGTGTTGATATAGTGGGTGAAGTCTAGTGACTTCAGTATTTTTCTATCAGACATGTTGGGCATGTTTTGCAGGGTTTTTTGCGTGATTGCAGACAGAGTCTTTCCTTTCCTGTCCTGTGTAGTCAGTGTGGGCCTCATCATTTGCTCAGTCTATTTTCCTATCTGTGTTTGTGTTTTCATCTTGTCTCACCGACAATATATGTTTGGGGGCTATCTATTCCTTTGGGGTCTGCCCTGGGGCAGTTTAGATTTCCCCTTTCTTGCTTTAGGCTTATTTAGTTCTCCAGCTGTGTCGAGGCGTCTAGGATCATCGTAGGCACGCTCCACGGCTACTGCTAGTTGTGGATAGGATCAAGGGTCTGTAATCCGCTTAGTTACCAACCTCTCTGTTTTTCTGTGGCTTAGCTTGGTCTTGCTGTCATCCTCGGTGACCCAATCATAACATTTCCCCCTAATGAGCTGGAATACTTTTGTCAGTTACCTGTATGGATGCTGCTCAGTTCCCGACTCCGTTGCGTAGACATACATGCGTGAGTGTCTCCGCCTCACTGCATAACCACCCACATGTGCGGTCCCTTGCTGCTGCTGTGGAAGCTACCCGTGGGTTGCGAGGTTCTCTGCAGTTGTGCATGACTTCCCAGGTGTGTCCAGGCTTGCAGCCACTACAAGGTGTCCTTTGCTATGCTGATTTGTTTCTGGCTGTGCTTAGGGTATGTGTGGCCACACCTTCCCTGCTTTTTGAGAAATGCGTGTGTGCTTGAATTGATGTCCCCAGCCAATCGCTGTGGGGCAGCTCCTATATAAAGTTCCCCTGCCCTGTGGGGCATTGTCAGAGTTTTGCATTAAGTTTCTGAGTCTTGGAATGTGTGTTTGGTGTTCAGCTCCTCTTCTGCCTGCTTGCAGTTCTAGGTGAGCTGATGCCTGTTTTCGCCTGCTCTGGGGGCTGAGTACCCGGATCCATTTCTCTTTATGTCCTGTTTTTCCACCTGGTCTGGGGGCCGAGTACTCAGATCTGCTTTTTATAGAGGCTGCATATCCAGGCCCGTTTCCACCTGCTCTGGGGCTAAGTACCCAGATCCATTCTGTTTGTGACCTGTTTTTCTGCCTGTTCTGGGGGCTGAGTACCCAGATACGCCTTTCCTGGAGGCTGCATAAACAGGCCCATTTCTGTTTTGTTTCCTGCCTCCCTGAGGGCTGCATTATCAGGCCTGAACCTTTGATCCTGTATCCGATCCTGTACCTGATGCTGTCTGAACTGTGTCCTCTGTGTTATGTTCCTGAGGTCCCTCTGTGTCTGGAACCCTGTACCCAGTGACTGTGACTTTTTGCTAACTGACCTTCTGTGAAACAAACCTGGGTTCATTTTGGAAGTTGGAGTCCGGTGTTTCTGCTGAGTCTCTTCTATGCTGTACTCAGCTTGTTATTCAGTGCAATCCCCTGCCAGCTCCAGTCCAACCCGGCGGTGCTTGCACCAGACTGCTTGAGTTCCTTTTTAGGTCACTGCCAGATGTCCGTAGCCTGAAGACTGTGGCCTTGTATCCGGAGCCAGATGACCCCGGCCAGATGTTTGGTGTCTGACGACCACTCCCAGATGTTCGGTGCCTGATGTCCTCCACCAGTTGTCCAGAGTCCGATGCCAGTGTTCTGATATTCTATCCAAGATCCAAGCTCTAATGTCCAGTCTGTGACCTGAGTACTGATGTCCTGAGGTCCAGCCTGAGTCCTGATGTCTGCCTGGTGCCCTGTTGTCCAGATGTCCTGCCGGAGACCTGATGTCCTGATGTCCGGCTTGTGCCTGAGTCCTGATGTCCTGAAGTCCAGCCTGTGTCCTGATGTCCAGATGTCCTGCCTATGTCTGATGTCCTGATGTCCAGCCTGTGTCCTGATGTCCAGATGTCCTGCCTGTGTCCGATGTCAAGATGTCTTGCCTGTCTCTGATGTCCTGATGTCCTGTCTATGTCCTGTTGACTTGATGTCCAACCTGTGTCCAGATGTCCTGATGTTGTGTCCAGATGTCCTGATGTTCCGATGTCCAGCCTGTGTCCTGATGTCCAGCCTGTGTCCTGACATCCAGCCTGCGTACGATGCCAGTCCATGTTCCAATGTCCAGCCTGTGTCCAGATGTCCAGTTCATGCTCCTGGTGGTCCAGTCTGTGCTCTTGAGTCGGTCCTGTTTGTGTTCCTGGATGGATTCCTCCTCCATGGTTCTCGGGAGTCTCGAGCTGTTTCCCGGTGACGGTCCGGCCATTGAGTCCTGGTTCTGACCAGCTGATGCCCGGTGCTGTAGTCCCAATGTTCCTGGACCTGTGCTATCCATGTACTGCTTATGTTCCGTTGTCCTGACGGTTCCCTGGGGTCTTACCCGTGATGGCTCCTGCCTTTGTCTAAAGACTATCCAACGTCGGTGTCTGATGTTCTCCTGCTGTGCCTGTACTACGCCTGAGGCCTGAGAGGCCATCCTAGTATGCCCGTGCAAGACAACCTGGACTGCATCAACCCGTGATGACCCTAGCCATTGTCTGAAGTCTGCCAGAGGTCAGTGTCTGATGTTCTCCTGCTGTTCCTGTGCCTCTCCTGTGGGCCCAGAGAGAGGATGCCCATGCCAGATGTCCCTGCACTGCATCAACCCGTGATGACTTTTGCTTTGTTTGTCAACCTGAGATACGTATCCTTCTTGATGTGCGCAATCAGCGACCTGGTGTCTAGATGTCTTTTTGCTTCATTTAAGTAACTTTATGTTTCTTCATACCTGAAAATGTGCGGTGTCTTTTAGTTCTGCATATGGCCATCTTGTCCACTAGCTGCCACAGACCCTGGTCCCTACCCTTCCCTAGTCCGGGTAGGCCTGGGTCCCCCTCTGTGGTCCAGTGTGTCCACATTCCATGTCACTTGGGAAACATACCTCGTCGTCGTTAAGGTTCGACGATGTGGGAGCGTTGGCTGGTAAGCCACTCTGCACCTGCGACCATAACACAGACCAATCTGGTTGCTAAAACAAACAGTGTAACCCAACTCAAGATCTCAAGAAAAATACAAGTACAATTAAATGTATTCAATAAAAATGCCTTTATTAAAATATGAAATAGCAAATGGTAAGTTTGGGATGCGCTGTACTTGAACCATTGGGCCTTAAAGGTACATATTCCGTCTTTATTGCACTTTTGGTTTCTTCCTAATGTGTTTGTCTCAACAATTCTTTCACCTTTGACCTTCACTATTTTCAACCTGTAATTGCTTATTTGCAATTGTTGTATTAATACTTTATCACTCTCATTATTTTCGATTCATTATATGGTCACTTTTTGCACCATGTTGCACATACTGGGTATATATCAGTTTATTGTTTTCTATATTTCCCCCACTTTTTTAATATGTTGTACACACGTAGAGCATATATGTTTTGAGCAACTAAGGCTGGTTTCACATTAGCGCATTTTCAGCGCGCGCACGGCCGGGGGTAGCTCCGCCCCCGATCCGGCTCTCTGCCCGGCGTGCCCGCCCCTTCCTTGTAGCGCCGCCTCCTAGCGGACAGCGGCGCCTGCGATCGGCGCACCCTATCTTTAGCATAGGGTGCGCCGATCGTGCGCAGGCCGTGCGCTAGTTGCGCTTTGACCTGCGCTGCGCACTTTTGACGGTGCGCCGTGCGTGCCAAAATCAAACTTTTCGGATTTTGGCGCGCACGGCGCACCGTCAAAAGTGCGCAGCGCAGGTCAAAGCGCAACTAGCGCACGGCCTGCGCACGATCGGCGCACCCTATGCTAAAGATAGGGTGCGCCGATCGCAGGCGCCGCTGTCCGCTAGGAGGCGGCGCTACAAGGAAGGGGCGGGCACGCGGGGCAGAGAGCTGGCTCGGGGGCGGAGCTACCCCCGGCCGTGCGCGCGCTGAAAAAGCGCTAGTGTGAAACCGGCCTTATAAGTGCAATATATGTATGCACATTGTGGTTATCAGATATACATATATATTTATATACTGTATACAGGGTGGGCCATTTATAAGGTTAGACCTGGGTGGGCCATTTATATGGATACACCTAAATTAAATAGGAATGGTTGGTGATATCAACTTCCCGTTTGTGGCACATTAGTATATGGGAGGGGAAAAACTTTTCAAGATGGGTGGTGACCATGGCAGACATTTTAAAGTTGGCTCATCCTGTGTATCCATATAAATTGCCCACCCAGGTGTATCCATATAAATGGTCCACCCTGTATTTTATTTTTGTTGTACATACATAACTTTAGATGATATTATAATATGCATGTAACCTTTTTGGCCTGCTGTCTCTTTTATATAATGTTTTTTTCAATTTATTTTGTTGCTGTAATATTATAATTTCCAAGTTCGGGCACATCTTTGGTATAGTGCTACCGTTTGCCATTTAATATTTTAATAAAGGCATTTTTATTGAATACATTTAATTTGTACTTGTATTTTTCTTGAGATGCTGAGATGGGTTATACTGTTTTATTTCTAGCTTTACATGACTTGAGCCCTGCCTCTAGGAACCTGTTGCGAACTATTCTTGCTGTGCACTTCACCCCAGATGCCATTTGCCATTCCTTTTGTAGGTCACTTCATGTCATCCTGCGGTTGCTGAGTGACAATGTAATAAGATGACAGTCATCCCAGTCAATGGAGAGTCGTTTTCGCCCTCTGCTGGTCTGTAGCTTTGTTGTTCCCAATGTCTGCTGCTTGACCTTGTTGTAATGGACTGCCATCTTAGAAATTTTAAGGATGGAGGCAACATGACACTCACTGTATCTTTCTGCTAGTAAAACTAGAATTGAGCCCTTCTTTTCATTACTCAAGACTTTTCCTTTCAACTCCTTTGGCATGGTTAAAAGTTATTTTGTCATTCCTGTTACTTTTGGGATATTGCTAGCACTTGTTTTGCCATCCAGCTTGTCCTATTGCAAGATGATTGTGAACACCACAACAGGGTTTTTCATACTTTCCTTTGTTAAATAAAGGCCCCGTCACACATAAAGATGCACCAGCGATCCCAACAACGATACGACCTTGTCAGGATCGCTGGTGCATCGCTACATGATCGCTGGTGAGCTGCCAAACAGGCAGCTTCACCAGCGATCAGCACCAGCGAGGACGCTGGTCTCTAAGGTAAATATCGGGTTACTAAGCGGTGTTCGTCACTTTGTTACCCGATGTGTACTTAGAAACTAACATTTTTTTAATAAAATGTTAGTGTTAGGAATCTGGGTCCTTCTATGCCTATGCAGCAACCCAGATTCTCACATTTATCTCCAGAGGCTAAGTCGTTTTTCCCAGCTTCTGAGCATGCTCACGGGACGAGCTCTCATTGGAGTTCAGGAGTCAGGTGCTCAGGTCCTGCTCCTGATTTCAATGGTTCTGCTCTGGGCTCTGGAGATTTCCGGAAGGTCCCGTACGCTACAAAAAGTGCACATGGCTGTTCTGCCATGCGCTAGTATTTTCATACTGCTGCTGTGTGTATGGTGATGGATGCTTGGACTGGTGACTGACTTATTAAGAAACCCCTTCCCTCTGATAATACGTCTGTGTGAGTGTGTGGGATTTAGTCAGTAGCAGCGCTAGCGCCAGCGGGCTCTAGCTCCATCTGTTACAGCAGCTAGCGTCCTGCATCGCGCTTGCGTGTTAGCGGTGCTTTCCTTGCGGCTTAGTTCACGCCACGCTGCGGTAGCAGTCCTGCCGGGCGTTTGCAGTTGCGATGCCACGCAACTTACTTCACGGTGGGTCTAGACGGAGTAGTCCTGACATCTAAGGCTACTCCTGTGACTTTTAATATCGTGTCTGCTCCGCTGGAGTCTGTGACCTAGAACAAACTCAGCGGTTTTGTATGATTTAGGCTTGCAGTTCTGTGACTTTAACAGAGCCTGCTTTAGTGCGCTGGGTGCAGTTAAACCCTGTGCACATTACCGCCACAGTGCTCTGCCTCTTTAGCAGCGGTTTTTCCATCCACCGCACGGTGGACCCTGGGCGGCGAACACACTTTATTTATATTTTTATTTAGCGTGTTCCGCCGACCATAACATAATACTAGCGCCAGGGTCTGGCTAAAGATGGCAGACCAGCAGCAACTGTTGCAGTGCGTGCGACAGCTCGAGGCTCGCTTGGCTACTCTTGAGAGGGTCCTCGCAGCTTCGCAGGCCACAGATGCTGCTGTCCAGGCACTTACGGACGCGGTAGGGCGTATGTCCATGTCCGCCCTTGCACTGACAGTTACCCGCCTCCCGTTGCCCGAAAAATATTCTGGGGATGGCGCCTCCTGCAGGGGTTTTATCAGCCAGTGCTCGATCCATCTGGAACTGCTGGCTGTGCAATTCCCTACAGAGTGGGCCAAGGTGGCCTTTATTATATCCCTACTGTCGGGCAAGGCACTGGAATGGGCTACGCCGCTAAGGGAGGGTGGTGACCCGGATGTTCGGACCGCGGCTAATCTGCTAACAGCTATCAAGCAGGTGTTTCTCGGTCCACGGGTGACACACGATACCTCTCTCCAACTGCTCGCCTTTACTTAGGGATCACTCTCAGTCAGCCAATACGCCGTCCGTTTTCGGACACTGGCGTCTGAGTTAGAGTGGTCTGACAAGGCACTGATCCCAGTTTTTTGGAGAGGATTAGCAGAGCACGTGAAGGATGCTCTCTCCTCTAGAGAGATCCCTACCACTCTGGAGGAGCTAATCTCCATCTCCTCCCGTATCGACCTCTGTTTTTCAGAGCGTGGTATGAAGCGTGCTCACTCCAAATGGAGAGGTACTCCGGCTCCCAAATTTTTTGAGCCCCTGGACCTGCCCGAGCCAGAGGTTCTACCTCCCGAGCCCATGGAGGTGTCTCGCGCCATTTCTGAGACATGTCTGACTCAAGAGTCCATATGCGGTTGTCACCATCCACTCGCTGCTTCCCAGGAAGACAGCGCCCCGCAATGGTCTGACTGTGAGTCGGTAGGCGAGACTGTTGTTCCTCCTCGCCAGCGACCTAAAGTTCTCACGTGGGCACACGCGCCAAATGCGGACGGCCATCGTGGCTATATGCAGACCACGAAGTCACTTGCTGGTTCGTATTGGTGGCTGCACAGGGCTCGGGATGTAAAAAAGTTCATTCGGGCATGCACTCTATGTGCTCGGGACAGCCTTCCCGAATGGAGTGTGGCTACACCCGCCGATACACGGTGGCGCCTTCCTAAAACTCCCGCTCCCATTGTCTCCCGGGTGTCCCTCTTGAGACCTGGCGACCTGGCCTCCACTGATACCGTCCGCGTGTCCCGGTTTTCGGTTTCACCTACCGGGACATCAGGCTCGCCTTTTGACGAGTCTGAGGTTTGTGCCACTGTCGGGCATGGGCTGGTGGATCGGAGGGTTCAGGGAGGAGGGGGCCCAAGGAGGGGGTGTAATGTTAGGAATCTGGGTCCTTCTATGCCTATGCAGCAACCCAGATTCTCACATTTATCTCCAGAGGCTAAGTCTTTTTTCCCAGCTTCTGAGCATGCTCACAGAACGAGCTCTCATTGGAGTTCAGGAGTCAGGTGCTCAGGTCCTGCTCCTGATTTCATTAGCTCTGCTCTGGGCTCTGGAGATTTCCGGAAGGTCCCGTACGCTATAAAAATGCACATGGCTGTTCCGCCATGCGCTAGTATTTTCATACTGCTGCTGTGTGTATGGTGATGGATGCTTGGACTGGTGACTGACTTATTAAGAAACCCCTTCCCTCTGATAATACGTCTGTGTGAGTGTGTGGGATTTAGTTAGTAGCAGCGCTAGCGCCAGCGCGCTCTAGCTCCATCTGTTCCAGCAGCTAGCGTCCTGCATCGCGCTTGCGTGTTAGCGGTGCTTTCCTTGAGGCTTAGTTCACGCCGCGCTGCGGTAGCAGTCCTGCCGGGCGTTCGCAGTTGCGATGCCATGCAACTTACTTCATGGTAGGTCTAGACGGAGTAGTCCTGACGTCTAAGGCTACTCCTGTGACTTATAATACCGTGTCTGCTCCGCTGGAGTCTGTAACCCAGCACAGACTCAGCGGTTTTGTATGCTTTAGGCTTGCAGTTCTGTGACTTTAACAGAGCTTGCTTTAGTGCACTGGGTGCAGTTAAACCCTGTGCACATTACTGCCACAGTGCTCTGCCTCTTTAGCAGCGGTTTTTCCATCCACCGCACGGTGGACCCCGGGCGGCGAACACGCTTTATTTATATTTTTATTTAGCGTGTTCCGCCGACGATAAGTTAGTGCTTCTTACAATCAATGTGTCTTATTGCTTACTGGGAGTGGTGGCTGCGGTGAAGCGGGGTCCCAGGGTCGCTACTGGCAGAGGCAAGAGTGGGGCGATGCTGCTGATCCTAGACTGGGAGAAAGGGGTGTTCAGATGTGCGACGCTGCGGGTGTTCGGTGGTGAATTACGGCGATCATAAAAAAAGTCAGATTTTCTATTCATTTCTCTTTCCTCTGATATGATCTAGCATACCAGAGGAGAGAGAAATGAGATCCCCGAAACCTCCCGGTACCTCTGCCATCCCTGGCTCCTGCTGCTCCATCCCCCGGCCCTCCACGTCATCTTCCGGGAAGAAAATGGCAGGCGCATTCGCAGTACCCGGCAACAGTAGAAAATGTTTCCTATTGGTTCATTTTCATCACTGTGATAGACCCTATCACAGTGATCATAATAAAAAAATAGTAAATCAAACCTCTCTTTGTCACCCCCTTAGTTAAATAAAAGCGATAAAATAAAAAAATTATTTTTTTCCATTCTTTCCAGTTAGGATTAGGGTTGGGTTGGGGTTAGAGCTGTGGTGGTTAGGATTGTGTTATGATTAGGGTTGTGTTAGGGTTAGGGTTGTGGTTAGGGTTGTCTTGGGGTTAGGATTGTGTTAAGGGTTAGGTTTGGGGTTAGAGTTGTGTTGGGGTTAGGGTTGTGGTAAGGGTTAGGGTTGTGTTGGGGGGGTTAGGGTTGTCTTGGGGTTAGAATTGTGTGATTAGGGTTAAGAGTGTGTTGAGTTTAGGGCTATGTTAGAGTTGGAGTTAGAATTGGGGGGTTTCCATTCTTTAGGTATATCAGGGAGTCTCCAAATGTGACATGGTGCCTGCCATCGATTCCAGGCAATTTTGCGCTCAAAAAGTCAATTGGTGCTCCCTCACTTCCGAGCCCTGCCATGTGCCCAAACAGTGAATTTCCCCCACATTTGGGGTATCGGTGTACTCAGGAGAAATTGCACAACAAATTTTGGGGTCCATTTTCTTCTGATACCCTTGTGAAATATAAAAAAGTTTGGGTCTAAAATAATTTTTTTGTGAAAAAAGTTAAATGTTAATTTTTTACTTCCACTTGCTTTAGTCCTCGTGAAGCACCTGAAGAGTTAATAAACTTCTTGAATGTGGTATTTAGCACCTTGAGGGGTTACTTCAAATGTGAGGTGGTCCCTAAAAAAGTGGTTTTGTAAATTTTGTTGGAGAAATGAGAAATCGCTGGTCAACTTTTAACCCTTATAACTTTCTAACAAAAAAATTATGTTTACAAAATTTAGCTGATGTAAAGTAGACATGTGGGAAATGTTATAAACTATTTTGTTTGACATGACTTTCAAAATTTTTGTCAAATTTATATTTTCTCATAAATAAACGCAAGTCTTATCGAAGAAATTTTACCACTGTCAAAAAGTACAATTTGTCATGAAAAACATTCTCAGAATCGGTGGGATACGTTGAAGTATTCCAGAGTTATAACCATATAAATTGACAGTGGTCAGAATTGTAAAAATTGGTTAGTTCATTAAGGTCAAAATTGGCTTGTTCACTAAGGGGTTAATGTTAATTTTGTGCTATTGTTCATACAGTAGCAAGTTGATCATTTCTATTGTTTTTCTCCTCTCTCAATGATTTTATTTATTGACATGGCTAGTGCCTTGTGATTATACCCTTTCTTTTCGTTATAAAATTAATAAAGTTTTTTCTCTAAAAAAAGGTTATTCGGTCTTAAATTACACAGTCTATGTGACTGCAGACTTGTGAATCCTCACATCACGCACACTGAGATTGCGATTTGCATATATGTGGTCATATGCCGACTAGATGAGCACGTCCGGACACGTGGCAGCACTGGAGAATCCTCACAGCGCGCAATGCACAGAGAGTGACTGCAGACTGGTAGCTTAACCCCTTCATGACATATGATGTATATTCACATCATACGTTTTGTTTCTGACTTTGATGCGGGCTCACACGCTAAGCCTACATCTTTCCCTGCACATTATGACTGATTTAATCAGTCATCTTGTGCCTTTAATAGCTGCAAATGGAGTGGTGCGCCACCTGCAGCTGTTAACCAGTTAAATCCCAGTGTCAATGACTGGCAGCCGAATATAACACGGGCCAGCAGGAAGTGCGTCATTCATCCCACCCACCTGTCATGTGATCACGGGGCACCAATGGGTTGTTATGACAGCTGAAGGTCTGCTGATGACCCCGTGCCTGTCAGCAGGATACTTCTGTGAACGCTAGACCGAGAAGATTGTGATTTCTGCCACACAGTGCTGAAGAACTGCTATGTATAACATTTGTATGGATCGAGGGCATGCCCACTAGACGGCTTCTACTCGGGAGTACATATATTGCATACATCACTGCTGTTCCCAGTGGGGGAATTCAAAAGCCTGCTGTTGTATAGATCGGACAACCCCTTTAAATAAAATTTTTAAAAAAGTTTTTAAAATGAACACAAGTTCAAATCACCTCCCTTTTGCCCACCTGAAAAAAAACAATGAAAAAATATACATTAATTATCGCGTTCAGAAAAGATTGATCTGCCAAAACATAAAATAAATTCACCCATTCGGCAAACAGCGTAATGAGGAAAAAAAATGTCAGAATTATGTTTTATTTGCCTCTGCAACATTGAAATAAAATGTAATGAGATGCAATCAAAACATTGTATCTACCCCAAAATGGTGTCAGTAAGAACGACACATCAGGGTGCAAAAAATGAGCTCTCACCCAGCCCCATATCCCAAAAAATCAAAACGTTATGCGTGTCGGAAAATCACAACAAAAGCAAAAAATTTTCTCATGTAAATTTCCGATTTTTTTTTCCCCTACTTACATTAAAAAAACCTATACGCTTGATATCTCCAAACTTGTGCTGACTTGGAGAATCATATTACCAGGTCACTTTTACAATATAGTGAACATGGTAAATAAAAACTTAACAATTGTGAAATGGCACTTTTTTTTAGCAATTTCACTGCTCTTGGGATTATTTTTACATTTTTCCTTCACAGAATATAGTCAAATCAATGGTATAATTCAAAAGTAAAAATCATCCTGCAAAAAACAAGCCCTCATAAGGCTATACTGATAGAAAAGTAAAAAAGTTATGGCTCTTGGAAGAATGGGAGATAAAATCGAAAACAAAAAAGGAACATGGCCCAGGGAAGGGTGAAAGGGTCAAAGACACACTCCCATCAACGTTTTCATCCTCTTAAAGGGAATCTGTCACCCTTTTTTTCGACTATGAGCTGTGGCAACTGACAGCAGGGGCTTATCTACAGGATTCTTTAATGCTGTAGATAAGCCCCCGATGTAACCTGAAAGTAAGAAAAAAGAGTTAGATTATACTCACCCCGGCGTTCGGTCCAGTCCGATGGGTGTCGCCGTCCAGTCCTGTGCCTCCTATCTTCATACGATGCCGTCCTCTTCTTTCCTTCCCATTGCGGCTCCTGCGCAGGCATATTGCTCTGCCCTGTTGAGGACAGAGCAGAGTCCTGCAGTGCGCAGGCGCCAAGAGAGGTCCAGGGCCTGCGCAATGCAGTATTCTGCTCTGCCCTCAACAGGGCAGAGCAATGCGCCTGCGCTGGAGCCACGACAGGAAGGAAAGAGGACGTCACTGTTAGAAGATGGGAGACGCCGAACCGCAACACCTATCGGACCAAGACTGGACCCCCCCTGGGTGAGTATAACCTAACTCTTATTTCTCATCTTTCAGGTTACATTGGGGGGCTTATCTACAGCATTACAGAATGCTGTAGATAAGCCCCTGATGTCAGTGGCGGCAGCTCATTGTTGAAAAAAAGGGTGACAGATTCCCTTTAATATATTGCAGCCATGACATTACATAGCTCTGTGTAGTTACAATTGCTCATTTTTCCTTTTTACCCAGTTAATTCTTCTCTTTTCCATTAGGTCTATGCCATCATGTCATTAAAAACTGACTAGCTTAATCCTTCTAAGGTCCATGTAGAAATAGGATGTCTCGGTTACCTGCATGAGTCATGAGGCACTGCAAAAGTCCCTGGCAGGAGGGAGGAGAGAGCAGCTGGGTCTGGAGTTGAAGAGGTGGTGACTCATGCAGGAATAAGAGACTTCCTGTTTCTACATAGAGCAAACAAAAGAGAAAAATTAGCTAGGTAGAAAGGCAAAATGAGCAATTGTAAGTGCATAGTGCTATATAATATGATGACTGCAATATATTGAGAGGATAAAATCTTTGATTGGAGGAGTATTGCTTTAAGACTGGACAACTCCTTTAAGGGCAAGAAATTTCATGGCAACTCTACTTTCCTGCTGGAGGCTAAGATAAAGTAGAAAAGCACCACTATAGACTTAAATAACTCACTGTATGCTACTTTCTACCACTCCTTGGTATCTGGTGAAGAGTCTGTACACAGTCTCCTCCTGAAAAATGCATTGGTCTACTGTATGTATAAACTCCATTCCATTAATTCCCAATTATTGTAATTGCTGTAAAGGCAGACTCTGCTGTACTCACTATACCAGAAGAATGTGTGCATCTCCAATATGGACACCTGACGGAAAGTTTTCACTTCTTGCATTCCTATTATATACTAATACACTTGAGAAACTGGTAATTCTCTATCATAAATATAAGATTAGAAAGATTTTATTATACAAAGTGTCAGTTAAAACTTCTAGTCTCAGGACGTGAAGTGAATAAAGATGGAAATTAGTTCTTCTGTCTTCTGGATTTGGTGTCTACCCCTGACTTGCTGTATGATGTTCTGTATGACGTTCACCACATCCCACCCACACAGATTAAAGATGAAGACATTATGAGTGGGCTGCAGGGGGAACACACCATAGTCATTACAGTATTACCACCTACTACATTTGACACTTTTAAAGACGACTTTGAAATTCATGTTGAGAAGTGAGAGACGGCCGGATGAGCACTTCTTTTTATTTTGTCTTTGATCTCTGCCAGGCTATGATCACAGCTCTTTCGTCCCCCAAAACTTTACCCAGCCTAACCCTCTTCACGAAGAGCAATAGAGTCATGTGTAACCTGTGCTCGCTTTAACTCTCTGCTCACTGCTGGGAAATTTCTCAAGGCATCCCTACTAAAAGCCAAAAGGGTTTTACTAAGCTGCTGATTCTTTAATTCCAAGTCATTGTGGAGAATGAAAGAGCAGGAACTGTTGTGCTTGCAATATTTCACCTCCAACAAAGATTATCCTAGACTAGGTTTTCGTCCCGATGAAGAGGTCCTGCATTGACCTTGAAACGCGTTGACTCTGTAAACCTGCTAAAATAAAGTTTTTAAGGAAAATATTCATTGATATATATTTATCAGCATCTAGTGACACGTCAGCTGGATATGTTCTTTCTGTAAGTCCTTTGAACTCATGCCCTGCAGCAGCTGATACATGGGATTGGTGCATGTTGCTTAGGTGCAACACCTACAGGTGAGCAGATCCAGTGTGATTTCTGTGCTTGTTTTACATTTAAAACCCTATTGTGCGCTCTTTCATTCCCCAGTTTTCCTAACCACTAGTTCCTGGTTTTGCCATACATACAGTAATTAAAGCGAACCTGTCAGCAGGATTTTGCTAAGTAAACTACAGATGCTGTCAGGTTGGCGCTGTCATACTGATTGAAATGATACCTTGGTTGATGACATCCATCTTATGGTTGTTGTTTAATCTGTATTTGCAGTTTTCAGTTAATGAGATTCTTGTGCTCTGGGGCGGGCCTGTGTTCGGGTCTTTAATTGGTGCTCTGTTCCCATATTTATCATTATGGGGTTATGATGACAGGTCACTGAACCTTCAGTGACCTGCCTCCTTTTTTACATAATTAATATAATAGTGTTGGCTTTGAAAACACTTAGGCCTCTTTCACACATCAGTTTTTTGCCTTCAGGCGCGATCCGGCTTTTTTTTGTAAAACCGGATCCGGCAAAATGCAATGCCGGATCCGGTTTTTCCCCATTGACTTGCATTAGCGCCGGATCGTGCCGGATGGCATTGCGTTTCATCCGTTTTTTGCCGGATCCGGCAACTTGTCTCATTCGTCTGGAAAAAACGGCTACTGTAACGTTTTTTGTCTCCGGCGAAAAAGCCGGAAGCGCCGGATCCGGCGCTTCCAGCTTTTTGCTACAATGAAAGTCTATGGGCGCCGGAATGCGCCGGATCCAAAAAAAGACGGATCCAGCCACCGGATCCATTTTTTTTAAGTCTGCGCATGCTCAGATCCAATTGGCCAGCCGCCAGGAACAGAGACGGATCCAGCAAAAAAATGGAAAAACATGGAATTGAATGAATTTGTTAGTAAATTATCTTTATTGGGGGTGCGACATAACAAATACTGTTTGCATTGAATAGCACACATTTGTGGGTGTATTTTGTAGCATGGTATCCCATAGAAAATATGGATTCTGAAAGGAAACTGAAAGGTTTTCTGACAAATCTGTTGAGGTGTACTCATCTAAGCTGAGCACTGGCTATGTATAATAGTACATAGTGAACAAAAGAACAGCTCAATGACATAATATAATGACTGCATAGATAAGCTGGGGATAAAATACCAAAATAATAGGGGGATTAGGAATTTATATGGCGTTATATTATTAATAATCTGCACGGTGACACTAAGCTGTGACATTTCAGAGCATGGCCCTTTAAATATCTGACATGATGACAGTCGGTGACCTCAGAGGGCACGGTATATTCTCAGGAAGAAATAAAAACTGCATGTGAAGAACAATGACTCTCAACAGCCATAAAGGGAAGATACCAAGAATGACTTCTAAGAATCTTGTCAGTACAAATGTGCCGATTATTAGCTAGAATTGAGTCATGACCTTGTTAATTAATGAGAATAATGTATCAAGTTATTTTCTATGTGACACGCAAGTCCCTGATTACTGATTAAACATCCCTTGACTGCGTGACGAAGGTTAATGAGCTGTGCCGACCAAGGGAGCCTCAGAGAAGGATACCTGGTGACTTGATAATTGTAGTTCAGTAAATAACTGATGGTTGTGACGCTAGTCACTATTCATGGACAAACTGTGAGGCAGAAGGGTCACATATTTCAGGATCAATACCAAGATAGTACATAGATAGCCAAGGGAAAAGACAGAGGCATAAATCATGTTGCAGTCCAGGGTCAATAAGAGATAGCAGATAAAAAGCCAAAGAAGAAGACAAACGGGTAGTCAGAACACGGTCCAAAGGGTCAGGCAGCAGAAGATACTAACTCAGAGCAACAGAATCAGACTAATGGCCCCATCACACACAGCGATCTCACCAGCGAGATCGCTGTGTGTGACGTGAATCAGTAACCGGCCCCCCTGCCGGGTATCGCTGATCGCATTCCATCGTCCTGGGCCATTTTTTGTTCATTGGTCTCCCGCTGGCCAGTGCACATCGCTGCTTGTGGCAGTGAGAGACCAGCGATCTGCGACGCTGGACGCTGATTTCCAATTTAAACAGCGGGTATCTAAGAGCCGCGCGGCTCTTAGAAACCAGCTGTTTACATTGGAAACCAGCTTGCTCGTTGGTCCTGATCACTGGAGGGGCTGTCTATGTGACAGCCTAACCTTGTCCCAGCGATCCCATCCATGTTGGATCGTTGGTGGGATCGCTGGGACATCGTTATGTGTAACGGGGCCTTAACACTCCTTAACACTCATCAAGAAGCACAAACTACATCTGGCAGGGATCAGGGGCAGACAGCTTGGTTAAATAGCTGGGCAATCACCAGAACACCAAACACCTGGAGAAAGTCCCGCACCTCCCAGTCACAGATTGGTTAGTTGACCTGTCCATCAAGGCACCCACAGCTCAGCAAGCCCATCACAGGATTGGACAGCAAAGATGTCAATCAAGACACAGGCAACTCAGCAAGGCAGTTTCCATAGAACAGCATAGCAATCACTCAATGAATGGAGGAATTGTGATAGTGGTAATACAGATATAGCAGAGAAGAGTTTTTCATTTGGCAGAGCTCACATATAGCAGAACCAGATGTTTTCCAGCCTTAGGACCCCCATACTCATTAGACTAATGTCAGCAAAATGCCCAATATTGATGGGTTTGGTCAATGAACTAATGTGTATAAGGGTGCCGGTTGATTGAGTGTGGGGGGAAATGTCGATCACACATGTCTAATTTCAGACTACCAATCACATTGTTCTCCCTGAGATAAGCCACCAAACAATGTGGCAGCCTGTGGCTTTCTCATACATAACACAGAAGCACTCAGCCGAAGGATTACTCCTGCATTTGGGAGAGTCAGCTGAGATGAATGTCTGCCAAGTGTTCCAATGAAGCATTGTTCAGTCAACAGCCATCTAAAGTATATAGCCAGCCTTAGCGACGGGGCCTGGAGTGCTTAGGGGCCCGCTCGTGAGTTTGCACTTTGAAGGTGAGCTGTGTAGTGGGCATGTCAGGGGAGTAGCAGCCTCTAGGAGCTGCAGCCACTCAATGGCTGTGCAGCTCCGTGCTTTGATTGGCTGCCAGGCACGCTATAAGGTGCATTCAGGAGCGCGTGATGGCTGTTCTCTTCTGTGCGCACAGGACCTGTGATGAAGTCACAGGAGGGGAGAAGTCAGGGGTCACAGGATCAGGGGCCTCAGTGTATGCAGGACGCTGCTGTGCTGGTTGTCATGGTGCTGGATGAGGGTAAGTTTATGTGTGGGGTCAGGAGGGGTTTACAGGGTGGATGTAGCAGAGCGTGTGTGTACAAGGTCTATGGAGCAGAGCAGTGTATGTATGAGATGTACAGAGCGAGGCATGTGTGTACAAGGTGTATGGAGCAGAGCCGTATGTGTACAAGGTCTATGGAGCAGAGAAGTGTGTGTATGAGATGTATGGAGCGGAGGCGTGTGTGTACAAGGTGTATGGAGCAGAGCCATGTGTGTTATGAATGGGTCACCAAGGAGGATAACAAGACCAAGCCAAGTCACAGAAAACCAGAGAGGTTGGTAACTATGCGGATTGCAGACTCCTGATCCTAACCACACAACTAACAGCAGCTGTGGAGCGTACCTACGATGATTCTAGATGCCTTGTCACAGCCGGAGGACTAAATAAGCCTAAAGCAAGAAAAGGGAAAATCTAAAACTGCCCCAGAGCAGACCCCAAAGGAATAGACAGCCCCCACACATGTATTGACGGTGAGACAAGATGAAAACACGAACACAGGTAGGAAAATAGGCTGAGCAAACGATGGGGCCCACACTAGCTAGAAAGGACAGGAAAGGAAAGAAACTGTCTGCAATCACACCAAAAAACCCTTCAAAAATGTCCAACACTTCTGTTAGCAAAAAATACCCTGAAGTCACTAGACTTCTCCCACTATATCAGCACTCTGGCATATTCTGAGAACAGAGCAAAAATATGCCAATCTAATAAGGGACAAAAATCAAACTGGCACATACAGTGACATAAGAGTGGAAATTCAGCACAGCCCCAGCCTACACAAAATACTGAATAGATCAAACAAAATATAATGTAAAGAATAGCAAAGACAACATAGCTTGAGAAGGCAGGAACTGAGCTGGAAACTAAGACCTCAGGAGGCAGGAAAAAATCACCAGCATGGGAATAGGGAGTCAGCTGTCTTAAATTCAGTCTGAGACTCCAGATGTCCACTCCTCTTCCTCATTATCAGGTGGCAGGTCTCTGTTAATTAGATCAGCTTCACTACCTCCTGCCACCACCAGAGGGAGCCCGGAAAGAGAACTCACAACTCCTCTGTCAGCACAACCAGCTCCCTCACCAGAAACCAGAGGCAGACCAGAAAATAAGTTCACAACACATGTGTGTACAAGGTCTATGGAGCAGAACCATGTGTGTACGATATGTACAGAGCGGAGGCGTGTGTGTGCAAGGTGTATGGAGCAGAGTCGTATGTGTACAAGGTGTACAGAGCAGAGCCGTGTGTGTGAGGTTGTAGGGTTATCAGCGCGATGTATACTACATACATACTACATACATGCTACATATATACTACATTCATATAACATACATACATACTACATACTACATACATGCTACATATATACTACATTCATACAACATACATATATACTACATACATACTACATATATACTACATTCATACATACTACATACATACTACATTCATACAACATACATACATACATACTACATAAATACTACATTCATACAACATACATACATACTACATACTACATACATGCTACATATATACTACATTCATACAACATACATATATACTACATACATACTACATATATACTACATTCATACATACTACATACATACTACATATATACTACATTCATGCAACATACATACATACTACATACTACATACATGCTACATATATACTACATTCATACAACATACATATATACTCCATACATACTACATATATACTACATTCATACAACATACATACATACTGCATACTACATACATGCTACATATATACTACATTCATACAACATACATATATACTACATACTACATACATGCTACATATATACTACATTCATATAACATACATACATACTACATACTACATACATGCTACATATATACTACATTCATACAACATACATATATACTACATACATACTACATATATACTACATTCATACATACTACATACATACTACATTCATACAACATACATACATACTACATATATACTACATTCATACAACATACATACATACTACATATATACTACATTCATACAACATACATACATACTACATACTACATACATGCTACATATATACTACATTCATACAACATACATATATATTACATACATACTACATATATACTACATTCATACATACTACATACATACTACATATATACTACATTCATGCAACATACATACATACTACATACTACATACAGTACATGCTACATATATACTACATTCATACAACATACATATATACTACATACATACTACATATATACTACATTCATACAACATACATACATACAGACAACATGCTACAGACATACAACATACATACATACATACTACATACATACTGCATACAATACACTCAAAATACATTACTGCACCTGCATGGCGTCCTGTAGCTATGTTACTTATAGCTGCGACCTTGTTACTTTGACATCCAACAGCATTATAAAGGTAATGGTTTAATCATTAGAGAAGCTAGGGTTTTCATATATATATATATATATATATACATACATATGTATATATATATATACATATATATATATAGCCTATAAAGCTCTTAAGCTGTCACTTCTTGATAAATAGGCTATAGTGTGGCATTGTAGATATGGGGTAGTAGCAATTCACCCTTGCCCTGGTATCCTAAACAGACCGCCCCAAACAGAGAGATAGATAGAGCCACGGAGTCAGGCAAGACTTCAACCTAAGTCCAACGCTCTTCAACATCTACATCAATGAGCTGGCCACTGCTCTGGAATTCACAGCCGCAACAGGCCTCACACTCCTTGACACCCAGGTGAAATTCTGACCTACTGCTGTTGTTGCCGAAAGGCCTCCAAGACAACCTGATAATCTTGGAGAAATTCAGTTCCACATGGGCTCCACTGTTCAACAAAACCAACATCATGGTGTTCCAGAAGAGAAAGCCAATATCGGACCAACTTCTGCCAACATCTGTAATCTTACAGGAACGGACAAATACACCTAGCTGGGCCTGGAAATTCATTAGTCAGAGAGCCTCTAAAAAGCCATGGAGACCCTGAAGGACAAGGCCTGCAAAACTTTCTATGCCCTCTGAAGTAAACTCTACTAGCATTTGAATCTGCCAGTAAGGGTCTGGCTAAAAATTTTTGATGCGATAATCTGTGGTGCTAATAAAAATATGGATATCTTACAGCCTACATCTAATATATAAAGCTCAAAGTGTGTATGTATGTATGTATGTATGTGTGTGTGTATGTCCGGGATAGGCATCCGCACCGTTGCAGCTACAGCCGCAAAATTTGGCACAGTCACACATCTGGACCCCGAGAACGTCCTAAGCTATGTTGTGAGGTGAAATTTTAACCCTGCGCGTTCCAATTCACCAAACAATTTTGCCCCTATCTACATACTGGGGAAAAAGTGTGTGTGCGTCAAGCCCCGCCCCTCGTTATGATGTCATAATGCCCCTATTTTCATACTGGGGAAACAGTGTTTGCGCGTCAAGCCCCGCCCCTCATTATGATGTCATAATGGTTGCCATGGCGACACTGATGTCATCATAGGTTGCAAGCCCCGCGGCTCATTATGATGTTATAATGGTTGACTATGGAATGGAGGATGTGTGATGGATATATGGGCACTGGACTATGGGATGGAGGATGTGTGATGGGCATATGGTCACTGGACTATGGGATGGAGGATATGTATGATGGGTATATGGGCACGGGACTATGGGATGGTGGATATGTATGATGGGTATATGGGCACAGGACTATGGGATGGAGGATATGTATGATGGGTATATGGGCATGGGCCTATGGGATGGAGGATGTGTGATGGGTATATGGGCATGGGACTATGGGATGGAGGATATGTATGATGGGTATATGGGCACGCGACTATGGGATGGCGAATATGTTTGATGGGTATATGGGCATGGGACTATGGGATGAAGGATGTGTGATGGGTATATGGGCATGGGACTATGGGATGGAGGATGTGTGATGGGTATATGGGCACTCGACTATGGGATGGAGGATATGTATGATTGGTATATGGGCACGGGCCTATGGGATCGTGGATATGTATGATGGGTATATGGGCATGGGACTATGGGATACAGGATAATTATAATTTGCTATAACTAACCACAGTTAATTACTATGCCAGGGCAGCGCTGGGCTCTTCAGCTAGTATTGTAATATATTGTTTATATGCTTTAATATAGTGTGGTCTCTAGACCAAGGGTGGAAAGTATTGCAAATATGAAATATGGCTGTTTGAATCCAAACACTATATTGCAATATACTATGGTGTAATATCATTAATGCTGAACTTTGATACTGAGACACAAAGCGTTTGCTCTGTGTCAATACCATAAGACAAGGAATTGTTCTGTGGTCTTTGAAGCTCTGTGTTCTAAAGATTCATTATCCTGATTTGCACGCAAGTGACGCCTGTTGACAAACAGTGATAGATACTGAATACTTTCACTTGGGGGGTGGTTGATGGGAAGGAGCTTTCCATTAATTTGGTGTTTTATCATTTAAATGAATCATTGTTTAATAAAATTCTGTCATATCCAAGTGGTGCCTTCTTTAAAGCCGTATCCGAACCTTATTGCTAAACAGTTGGCAATACATAAATTGGCGTAGTCGGCAGGATACGCAGAAGGCTCAGAAGTTTGTTTTTTTTCTTTTCTTTGTTGGGATAAGAAATAATCCTCATGTCCTAACTTATTTTATAGTAGGATAATAATTTGTCGGCACTAGGCCAAAATGTTTGGGTTTTTGGCACAAAGTCAGAAAAACAAAATGTTTAAGAAAGGGAAAAAGAAAGAGGATGGTTGTGTGGAGATCCCTGGCTGGACCAGAGCTCCATACAATATTATAGCGCAGGAAATGCATTGTTGTGGATTGGCAGAACCCTGGGAGAATAAGCTCAAGGGCTCAGAGCCCCATGATGTTGTTGGTGTACTCATGGGGATCCCTGCAAAGGCAGGTGATGCAGTTAACCCCTCAATGTTGGTGAGTTACTCGAGGGTGTCCCTGCAAAGGCAGGTGATGCAGTTAACCCATGATGTTGTTGGTTTACTCATGGGGATCCCTGCTAAGGCAGGTGATGTGGTTAACCCCTCGATGTTGGTGAGTTACTCGAGGGTTTCCCTGCAAAGGCAGGTGATGCAGTTAGCACCCACTGATGTTGTTGAAGTACTCAGGGGTGTCCCTGCTAAGGCAGGTGATGTAGTGTCTTTAGGACGGCGTATGTGGATTTTACTCAGTACATACCAAGATATGCATGAGCAAAATACCCATATGCAAAGAAAGTTGTCGGAAATGGAACAAAAAGTAGTTGCAAGTGAGTCTATTGAGACTCCAGGGTGGGAGGAATATTTTGTCCCACAAATATTGGCAAGATGCAAAGCCTGTTGATGTAGCAGAATGCTTGCAGAAAGTAAAAGTAGAAAAAGGGAAAGAATTATGTGCTCTTGGTAGGTGTGGCTGGATCCTGCTATCTGCATATAGAAAACAGCATGAGGAAAAGCAAAGAATGTTAACTAAAGTGCAGGAATTGGAAATACAGCTATGTGAGGCCCAGAATGCATTGGTGGCAGCACAGGGTCAGAATAAGTTAGTAATGGACAAATGTGTTGGAACTCAGCATGATGCAGGACAGACTGCTGTATGTGTAAAACAGTATAAGTGCAGAAAGAAGAGGGGGAAGGTGAAAAGGAGTGAAGCTTTAGAGCAGAGATGAGGAACCCAGATCAGAGGGATGGTGATGCACAGGAGTCAACTGACTCCAAAACTGTCACCAACCCAGAACAGGGGGATGATCATATTAATGGGGAGATGGAAATGGATCCTCTTCTTAACCCATTAAAAGCTCCTGGGTTATTTTTTAAAGCAATTCAGTGAGGTTGTTTGTTTGTTTTTGTCCAGATAGGATAAGGACAAAGTGCAGTATTTGACTTGTACATATTATAACCTTTTCTTATGTATTTTTTTCAGACTGGACAAACCAGTTTTTCAGAGGAATCAGATTCAATGTATTTAGCTATATATAAGACATGGGGGTAGACTAATGAGCTCAAAGGTAAAGGTTAAAATAATTGTTTGGAAACAATTAAATAAGTAATCATCCCATTGTGATGAATCTGACTGTATTTAGCTAAAAGTTGTGATTTAGTTTTTTGTATGTTTTTAATCTTTATTTTCAATTAGGAACATAATAGGTTTGTAAAATCCATTTGTAAGACATTTGATATTTCAATGAATGGAGGTAATGTGATAGATCAGATTTATCCAGCAGAAATGTATGAATATTGAGTGAAGTGACATGTCAATAATACAGAGAGAAGCTAGAATAGCTCAGCCAGTGGATTTCTAAAATTTGGTGGAATCAATTAGGTGTCCTGAATCTGCTCAAGTCATTTCTCAAGTAGCAGTCAATGTGTTCTCAGATAGTAATGTTTTTGTTTTCCCTTTAGATCAAAATCTGATCTGTAAGTGTTGTATTATTGCTTTCATCTTGTGAGACTGCTTTCCAGAGCCAAGCAATCTTCAGACAGATGCCAGCTATGGAAAATGTGGATTTCTGAAAACCAACCAGGATCTATGGATTTACTTGGCTCAGTGAGGAACACGAGCCATTTTTGAAGGGCAAAGACCAAGAAGATGTGACCCAAGAGATTGCAGCTCAGAATGTTAGTACATGCCATAGGCTGCCAGAAAGAGAACTGTGATATGCCACAGACGTCCAGAGCCCCCACCCTGGATATGCCCTATTCATCATTTCCACAGTCCCTATCCCAAATCCCTACTGTACACATGCTTTGGAAAAACTAATATTTATTTGGTCCTGCCAATACATCTTCTTTGAATTTAAATTTGATAGAGATATGGGATAGATATGACATAGGTAGATACATAGATAGATAGATAGATATTTATGAGAGATCGATAGATCGATAGATAGATAGATAGATAGATAGATAGATAGATAGATAGATAGATAGATAGAAGAATTACTTCCTGCAGTAGCTGCTTTATATGCTCAGTCTAGAGCTGTAATTTTCCCAATTCCCTCCCCCACCGGCCATTATAACAACAAATCAGACAGAGCCATTTACAGTATATCCTTCTAATAAAGCAATACAGTTTTCCAGTTCGTGTGACAATACAAGCTGTAGGTTACATCATTATTGCATTTTTATTTTCATAAATAGCTGCCAGAAACTCTTGTTCCAAAATTCACCCACTATTGATAACAATCAAATATTGAGGGCTGGGCATTTGGATCTTGAGTCACAATCTGTAACTGGCGAATGTAACGCAATGATACTATGAATATCTAAATCATTGACATTTGCAGATCAAAGGATGAAAAAGACTTTTCAATCCAAGATATATAATAAAACTTACATTTTTTTTATATCTATTCGCTTGACGTTGGTGCTGTGTGGGGATCATTGCTGTTGTGAGGCTGTACTTCTGAGGTGGTGTGTGATGGAGTCATGGGGGCTTTTTCCTGCAGTATGGGTGCTATAGCTCACAAGGGTGCTCCCTCTGCTGTTGTGTTGTCACTTCGGCAGTGGATGGCACATTGCACCCCTCATCTTTTAGGTTAGGAACCCTCTGAGAGGTTCACTGTAACGTGTCAGTAGGATTTATACAGTCTGATCAGAATGGTAAACTATCCCTTTTATTTCCTGACTGTTTGAACATACTTGTATTTTGTCTCTTTTGAAATATATTTTGTAACACTGCCAACTTTTTTTTGGAGTAAACTTTTAAATTTACTAGCTTCATTCTTCTTGCTCTATGATCGATCCGATACGTATTCCGCGCAAGTTCACGCTACCTGGGCTTGGTTTCTGACCCAATATAGGCTTGGTAATGGACCAGTCTTATATCTAATGAGAAACTGGTGGTAGCATAGCATTTTGGTGTTATTGGGGGATCCTGGCAGTGATGGACCCGAGGTTTATATATGTATTCCCGACCTGGGACAAGTGATATATATACTGCCCTCACTTCAGAGTGCCCTGATAACCAGCACGTGGCAGGGTTGCCTCTCCAGTGACTACTTAGCCTAGGTGCAGTTCCCTGAAAGACCTGAGGGTAAGGGGGGTGCTAGAGAGCTGCAAGTTCAGGAACTGAACTAAAACAAAAAGTGGTTTTCCTGGCAATGAATATACATAGGAGACCCATGGCTGGTATGGATGTCATGGTCTGTACTTAGACTGTAAATATTAGATGTGTGAAACTGACTTTACTGAATGACTCGAGGTTCATAGCTGTCACTCATCTGATAAAAATGAGAAATTGAGCCTGGTACTGGTGGCTCTATTGTTGTCACAGCCAAAAGCGGCAGAGCAGGAAGTGATGTCAGAGAGGGAGAGCATCATTTTGGTACCTTCTGTTCTGCAGCCCAGGCATGTTTCCTAGGGTATTTAAGACCTATAATGTACAATGTATATTACATGACCCTCCTAACAGATTAGGAAAAGTTGCCTAAAAATTAGCTACTTTTTTAAAAAACTGTTGGAATTCTGTTCCATTCAAGTGGATAGGGGCAGGAGCATAGCGAAAGTGGGTGCAAGTATTCCAGTCTCACACATCCTCATGAGCTTAGATGGGCCCAGAAGTTCTTTTTAGCCCATATGAGAAGGCTAATACTATAAAGGCTTGTGATAATTGTGGGGCCTGAATATTCATTGGGGCTCAAAAGCTTTGTGTCTGGTCAATACAAAGAGCTGGCAAATAAATAAATCTAGGGATAGATATACCGTATATACTCGTGTATAAGCCGACCGGAGTATAAGCCGACTCGTGTATAAGACTAGGGTGGAAAATGCAGCAGCTACTGGTAAATTTCAAAAATAAAAATAGATACTAATAAAAGTAAAATTAATTGAGACATCAGTAGGTTAAATGTTTTTGAATGTCCATATTGAATCAGGAGCCCCATATAATGCTCCATACAGTTCATGATGGCCCCATAAGATGCTCCATACAAAGTACACCCCATATAATGCTGCTCAAAGGTTAATAATGGCCCCATAAGTTGCTCCATACAAAATACACCCCATATAATGCTACACAAATGTTAATAATGGCCCCATAAGATGCTCCATTTAATAATATGAACATATGCTGCTCCATAAAGTTTATGGCCTCATAAAATGCTCCATAGATTATGCCCCCATAAGATGCTCCATAGATTATGCCCCCATAAGATGCTCCATACATTATGCCCCCATAAGATGCTCCATAGATTATGGCCCGTTAAGATGCTCCATAAATTATGCCCCCATAAGATCCTCCATAGATTATGCCCCCATTTGATGCTCCATAGATTTTGCCCCCATAAGGCTCCAGAGATTATGCCCCATAAGATGCTTCATAAGATGCTCCATAGATTATGCCCACATAAGATGCTCCATAGATTATGCCCCATAAAATGCTCCATATGCTGCTCCATAGATTATGCCCCCATATGCTGCCCCATAGAATAGGCCCAATATGCTGCCCCATAAAATGTCCCGAAGATTATGCCCCCATAAAATGCTCCATACATTATACCCCATAAGATGCTCCATACATTATGCCCCATAAGATGCTCCATACATTATGCCTCCATAAGATGCTCCATAGATTATACCCCCATATGCCGCTGCTGCTGCAAATAAAAAGTAATGACATACTCACCTCTCATCGCTGGGGCCAGATGCCGGTGTCCTGAGTGGGTGGCTAAGGGCCCTGGCACCTGCGATATTCACCCGTCCCCGGTCCATCGCTGTGCCCACTCTATCTTCCGGGTCGTTTGTCAGTGACGTTTAGGCAGCAGAGGGCACGGGGCGCACTAACTACGTCATCGCGCCCTCTGCTGTCTGAATGTCACTGACAGAGGATGCGGAGGACAGAGCGGTGCGCAGCGACGGACCGGGGACAAGTGAATATCACTTATACTTACCCCCTCCTGGTGCAATCTCTGCAGCCCCTGCGTCTCCCGCAGCTCTTCCTTCCTTCAGCGGTCACGTGGTACCGCTCATTAACTCATGAATATGTGCATATTCATGACTTTAAACTTGACCACTGAAGAAAAGCATGGGAGAAGCAGTGGGCTGCAGAGACGGGCCAGGGGGGTAAGAATGATCTCTGACACACCCGCTCCCCCTCCCCTGCTGACCCCCGGTATATGACTTGCGTATAAGTCGAGAGGGGGACTTTCAGCCCCCAAAAAATGGGCTGAAAATCTCAGCTTATACGCGAGTATATGCGGTAGTATAAATGGTCAAGGAAGGTTGAACTTGATGGACCTACTGTATGTCTTTTTTCAACCTATGTAACTGTAATACGACACATGAGCTGTGGAAAAGACAAGAGCTGTTTTTATAAGAAAGCTGCCATTTTTATTTAATTCTGTATACACCATTAAAGGAGTCAAGTGCAAAATATTTTTCAGTTTAATAAGTAGATTTATACAACCTGTGACAGACAGAATCTATGATTCTAACTGACACATAGCTCATCTGCATAGTATATAGTATTGCAAAAGCCCAACAGGAATTGCAAGGGCTACAACTTTAACGGGGAGATCCAAGGTGATTCTTTTGTTCACTTCACAAAAGGAATCTCATTATGGACATCGTCTTCTCCTCCGCTGATATTACACTGCAGAAATCAAAGGAGATTAGGTCTTCCAAGGTCTTCTCCAAATCCTCTTTATTAAACCTGGTACTTTATTTCCCTTTAGACTAAGCTGCTGTACAATGTTATGTATCCTGCAGGATAAGCGGCCGCTCTGCAGTCACAAACCATTCTCCGCTCTCCTCCAAGGAGTCATACAACAAGCCTTACTTGTAGACTCCGATCTCATTCTCTATTTTCATCATTCTATGGTGGGAAGTTGAAGATATATCCATGGGAATTTGTTTTTTTGTCATTACAAAGTGTGTAATCTGCTATATTTATTGCACAACATGGTTGTACGGTTACAAAGTATCATATCCCAAATGGTACAATACTTGAGCCCTGCCTCAGGTCCAAACCAGAATGCCTGGAGTAAGTGGCGCAATAAGGCTGCATGAACATGGAGGTTTTTTTTTTTGAGACAGTCAAAAACTATACGTTTTCTATTCCAAATCACTTTAGGAAATGCTCCTTTTTTGATGAGTCTTTAGAGTAGTTTTAATTTCCTGATGTGTTTTTTGCAGCCTACTGATTGGACAATGCCTAGTTTGGAGCATTTTTCATCAGTATATGCCTTAACCCCTTCCCGACATTTGCAGTATAATTACGTCATGGCTGGGAAGTGCTTTCCAATCGATGAAGCATATATACATCATGGCGATCGCCCGCACAAAGGAGCCTGTGCACAGGGTGTTCAGCTGACACCCACCGCTCCCGGCAGTTTAACCCGCTAAATGCTGCAATTAATATCAGTCCCAGCATTTAGAAGGCAGACAGAGGGAGGGAGCCCACTCTGCCCTCTGATTTGCGCCCCCATGATGTCATCGCTAGTGGCCTACTTGCCATGGTGACCTGATGTCATCATGATGTCATCTGGGTCACCAGAGCTAGCAAACTTGTTATACCATGCTCAGAGCATAGTGTGTCAAGCTTTTATGCCAGTGCAACATTGACAGGTTACAAAGCATAGCAATGCTCTTGCATTGCTATGCTTTACAACCGATCTGAGCTGTGAAAGTCCCATAGAGGGACTAAGTAAAAAAGTTAAGGAAAATTGTGAAAATTTAAAAAATAAATCACTAAATAATAATGAAAAAAAATTGCATTGAGCCCATAAATAAATATTTTTATATAAACAAATAATGCACATATTTGATATCAACAAGTTAAACCCTTTAGTGAACATCGTAAAAAAATAATTAAAAATGATGCCAAAAAAGAATTCTTTATAATCATACCACTGAATAAAAAGTGGAATAAAACTCGAACGAAAAGAGGAATGTAAATAAAAAGGTGAATCACTGAAAATGTCAGCTTGTCCCGCAAAAAAAGAAGCTGCCATGCAACTCCATCAGTGGAAAAATAAAAAAGTTATAGCTCTCAGAATAAAGCGATGCAAAAATAATTATTTTTTCTATAAAATAGTTTTTATTGTGTAAAAGCACCAAAACATTAAAAATAATATAAATATGGTAATAAAAAATCCCAAAAAACAATTACTGAATTGCTGTTTTTTGTTCATTCTGCCTCCCAAAAATTAGTATAGAAAGCAAATTGCAATCAAAAAATGTCTGTAAATGGTACCAATAAAAAGATCAACTCATCCCACAAAACAAGCTCTCACATGACTGTCAGCCAAAATATGGAAAAATTCTAGCTATCAAAATATAGGAATGCAAAAACTTGTTTTGCAATAAAAAGCGTCTTTTAGTGTGTGGCAGCAGAAAAAAAAAATATAAATGTGGTATCGCAGTAATCGCACCGACCCAAAGAATAAAGTCGTCTAATAACTTACACCGCACGAGGAACTGCATAAAAAATAAAGAATTTCTTCATCTGCTGTTGATTTGTTCAATCTGCGACCCAAAGATTGCAGTAAGACTCTCCTCACATTTATCCTGCACTTACACAGGGGTTTCCATGTAAATGGAGGCACTGTGGAAACCATCTGGCCTTTGATACGGCTGTGTCCATCTTTTTAGGCGTGCCTAAAAGTGTGGTCGGCCACAGTTCTGTGCACTTCTGAAAAGAAGGACAACACTGAACAGAGGCCAGATGGAGTCCAGAGTAACTCTGTTGCCTCATTATAGTGAATGGATTCCTCAGCGGTTCGGAATCACATCACTTGCAGATTTCAATGGAAACCCTAAATTAAATGCTCAGCATTGAGCCAAGGATAAATGTTATTGCAAATGTTATATAAAATGTTCCCAATAAAAGCTTCAACTGAATAGACTCAATCCACTCAGGTCCAATATCTGATTACAGAAATAAGGGGCTTACATGTTTTTGGTAGTATAAAGGCTCTGGAAAGGTGAAATGACTCGTCGCCCCCTCAAAAGAAATTCTGCAAATTCTGCGCTCCCAAATCAACTGCCCCCCTCCCTTCGAAGCCCCAGTGTGCCTAAACCACATTTAGTGACCACATGTTTGACATTTCTGTAGCCGGCCTAATTTATGGGTGTCTCCAGAAGCATGCTCTGGGAACTACCACGTGCTGGACACTGCATCGTACTGGTGACTACAACATACTGGGCAGTTTGCAATTCTCACTTAGCAACAGCCATTGCTGCTTGATTCTGGAACACACAGATATGGTCAAAATCGTAGATAAATTCTCATAGAGGTATAATTTCCAAAATCAGGTCACTTTAGGAGGGATTCTGTTCTAGCACTTACGAGCTCTGTATATGGAGTCTGCAAACTATTCTAGGAAAATCTGAGCTTCAGGAGGCAAATAGAGCTCTGTCCCTCCCGAATCTCTTCATATGGCTAAGCAGTACTGTACAGCTACATATGGGGTATTTCTACATTCAGCGGAAATTGTGTGACAAATTTTGGTGCCATTTTTACCCATTTATTGGCGTAAAAATGTAAACTCTGGAGCTCAACAAAACTTTAGTAGTAAAAATGTAATTAGTTTTTCTTCACTACCAAATGTTATAAAATTCTGTGACACATCTATGGTGTCAATATAATCACTGCACCCGTAGATGAATTCATTGAGATGTGTAGTTTGAAAAATGGGGTCACTTATGGGGGGTTCTGCTGTTGTGGCACCTCAGGGGCTCTGTCAATGCGATATGGTACCCTCAAACCAGTCCAGAAAGATCTGAACTTCTGGAGCTTTGCACCATGCCTCAAAAGTAGCTTTTGACCACATATGGGGTGTAATTAGGAGAAATTGCACTACAAATTTTGAGGTCCATTTTCTGCTGCTATCCTTGTGAAAATGAAAACATTTGGGGCTAAAACAAAATTTGTGTAGGAAAAATAATCTTTTCTCATTTTCACAGATCAACATTGTAAAATTGTGTGAAGCACCTATGGGTTCAAGGTACTCACCTATGTCTAGATACATTTCTTGAGGAGTCTAGTTCCATTGTTTAGGCACATCAGGAGTTCTCAAAACATGACACCAGCAGATCATTCCATCAAAGTCTGCGTTCCAAAAAATGTCACTCCTTCCATTCTGAACCCTGCACAACAGATTTTGGGGTCCATTTTCTCCTGTTACCCTTGTGAAAATAAAAAATTGGGGCTAAAAGAATATTTTTGTGGGAAAAAATAGATTTTTTATTTTCGCGGTTATAAAAATGGGGTCACTTGTGTTTTTTTTTTACTGTTTAGACACATAAGGGGCTCTTAAAAACATGTCAGGGCGTCCGCAAATTATTCAAGTAAATTTTGCATTCAAAAAGTCAAATGGTGTTCCATCCCTTCTGAGCCTTCTAAGCTAGCAAACAGTAGTTTTTCCCCACATATGGGGCATCGGTGTACTCAGAAGAAAATGCACAACAAATTGTATAGTGCAAATTCTCCTGTTACCCTTCTGAAAATGCATAATTTGGGGCTAAAAGAACATTTTGTGGTAAAAATTAGATTTTTTATTTTCACTGCTCAACATTAGAAACTTCGGAGAAGCACCACCTGTGCTCACACTGCATCAAGATAAGTTCCTTAAAGGGTCTAGTTTCCATATGGGGTCACTTGGGGTTTATACTGTTTAGGCACATCAGGGGTTCTCTAAATGTGACATGGCGTCCGCTAACTATTCCAGCAAATTTTGCATACAAAATTGTAGGCCGCAGATTCCAGAGGGCGGGCCGCGGTCGAGAACGGGGCAGAGGCGGCCGCTGATGCCGGCAGACTAGTTGCAGCTGGGGCCGGATGAAGGGCAGAGCCAGTCGCGGGTTCCAGTGTGTAGGCCACAACTGGAGCCTGAAACAGCATAGCGGCGGCCGCCGGCATCGGGCAGCAGGCCGCACCCAGAGTCACGGACGGAGCAGCGGCGGCCGCGGTCACCGCCAGGTCAGCCGCAACCAAGGCCGGGGATGTTGGAGTGGCAGCCATGGGATAGGCTGCAGCTGGGACTGAGGCAGCTGCAGGTACTGGCAAGTAGGCCGCAGCGGCTGGCAGCTCGACTGCCGCGGTGTTCTGGAGCGGGGCCGAAGTGGCGACAGATGGAGCACAGCAGGTGAGGCCACGGGTGAGTTCCGCAACGGCGACATGGGCCGAGGCGCTGCTGGGCGGGGTGGCTCGGGGCCAGGGGTGGGAGCGGTGGTCGGACCGGCAGGAACCGCAAAGTCATCAGGAGCTGGGGTCACTGGAGAGCGGGAGGCCGAGTGAGAAGGCCGAGGGCCGGTGTCAAGGCCCTGGGCCTGTCTCATGCACAGGGCTGGAGAGCGGGAACTGTCTGCGATGCCGCCGGCTGAGCCGGGGTAACGCTGACCTTCCCCGGCGCCGTGGCTCCTGACAGTCCATCCCGCAACTCCTCCAGCAGCCGATGTTCTTCACCCCGCCGTCCGGCAGGGCCAGCCTCCAGACCCGATGATTCCGCAGGGACGGTCGGCAACAGCTCCCCCAGCGGCTACTCCTGGCAGTCCAATGTGGCTGCAAACTCCTGTGCTTCTTTTTGGCCCCAAATTTCCACAGCCATCTTGACAAGGCCTTTTCTGCTCCGGAGCCGCCTGATGGAAACCAGCAATCCTGAACACAGTCCAATTTTGTAATCCACAGTGAAAATCTTCAACCCGGCTTGGGTCATTTGAATCTTCGGCGCAGGCTTACTGCTGAAGATGGTGTATTCGTGGTGATGAACCTGCCGACTACGCCAAATGTAGATATGTGGGCCGACTGGGGGGTGACCCCTTTCTTCGCCGCGAACAGACTGAGACAGAGACTGAAGTGCGTCCAACAGGTCCTCTTTAGTGGCCGTCCTCCTGACGATCACAGCAACATACAGCAGCAGCTAGACACTCTCCGCACAAAGGCCTCTTCACTGCGGCTCTTTCACTGCAACTGCCTTAGGCCTATCCACTGCAGCGCTTCACCTGCCCGAGTCCGTCCATCTTGTGGTACCCCCCGGCCTCTCTCAGTCTGCAGCTTTCCTGTCTCTCCGTCTGCGGCTTCTCCTGTCAGGGTCACCCCCCTGACTGTCTCAGATGTCAGACCCTTCTGGAGCTTCAGCACTGTACTTCTCCTCTTCTCCTCAGCTCCTCTCCCTGGACTGACTGACCCTTCCAGAACTTTCTCTCCCTCTTTTATGCCCTTCTCTCGTTCTGGTAACCCCGCCCCCCATGACTTTGCTGTTTCCTCAGCCAATGACTGGTGTTCAGTCCTTTTCTCACAACTCTCTCTACTCCCATCTTGTGGTCAAATTCCAATATTACACTCTACATCTTTATCTCCAGCTGTTTCCCATCTTTCGCTATAACAGTCCACCTACAATACACTACACCTTTGCCTTCCCACTGCAGACAGGTCCGTACATCAGTCCACTTCCCCTACATGTGCCCCAATTATCAGGTACCAGTGGGGTAACTCTGCATTGACCAATGTATTTAGATCATATTCGCTATCTTCCTTCAAACTCTTGCAGACAACCATCAAGAAAAAGAAACTTTCCAAACTACTTGCATTTGGCAAAAAATCACCATCAAAACCTTCCAGAAAGCAGCACTAACAAACTGTGCCATCAGACAATAAGCATTCAAACAGGCACTAAGGGGTGTGGAAGAGGCTTAAAATTCTGACAGCCATGGAAAGGATATGGCAGAGGTGTAGATGGGCCATGATATAGGTAGGACTAGGGCAGCAAACTGAATCTTTATCAGGATGAAAAAAGCTCAGATATGACCATGTTTGCAACTTCATTGGAGTTGAGCCCAACGATTCACGGCACCCTGGCCTCATCAGAACTCTGCGTCAGCCGAACCAGCTGCCAACTTTTTATCTGTCAGAATCCTGCGAGCCTCTTCTGATTATTAGACTCCTGCAAAGACACACTCATGATGAGTCTAGTGCCATAGTGTCATGATATTGATGAGAAAGCTAATCAGAAAAAGCACCAAGCCTTACGCAACAAGTCTGTAGTCCCTCAATGTCACTGCAGACTTGTGAATCATCACATTGTGTGCACTGCACACTGTGAGGATTCTCCAGTACCACGAGCAGGCGGTCATGTAACCATAAGTATACAATTTGCATATTCCTGGCCACATTCCTACTAGACTGTGCCCAGCCTCATTCAATACGCTTGCACTGAGCGAGGCCACACATTTATTTGACACGTGACTGCATGTGTGCAAATCACTCGCTCGCTGATCCCAGCAGAGAATCCTTACTGCACACAGTGTCACATAGAGTGACTGCTCACTTGTCCACTAAGGCTGGCCAACCCCTTTAAGGAAACCGCCACTGCTGCATCTACTTTTCTTTAAAGCATTTTTTACTGCTCATGTCTGAAATATTGATAATGTCTAAAATGTAGTGACTTTTAAATGGAGTATAAAAATTATATCTAAAAATCTCAGTCTACTCCCATGGTTAATAACATTTACGATGCAAAATTTGGACCATTTAAGACTCACAGTTCTGCAAGTGCCACTCTTTCTGTTGTCTGGTTTGTGGGACTGTTGGCATTGGGAAATTCCTTCACTTTTCTTGGATTTTGGAAAGAATCCAAAAATAATGGCCCAATCTAGAGATAATCATGTGTGCATCAGTCACATGTAGTGATGGGCGAGCACTAAAATGCTCGGGTGCTCATTGCTTGGGTCGAGCATATTGGAATGCTCGGCTGCTCGACCTGAGCAACAAGCCCAATGTAAGGCTACGGGAGACCTGAGCATTTTTACAGCGGTCTGTAGATGGGCAAAAAATTGTCGAAATCAATGGGAATAGTGCTCAAATGACATGGGAACAGCATGGGGAAGACACCTGGAAGCATTTCTGACTCCCAGGTCACTGCTGTGAACAATGTTGTCAGAGTCTAACTCCACTTTTACAGACTCACAATAAAACATACAAAAACGAAACCAAAAATGGATTTTCCTGGAAAATATGTTAAGGACATCTTTTCCAGGGTAACGACTTGTATATAAGGCAAAATAAATAACCAAAAACAAAAATTCTCCTCCACCACTTGGGCTATGTTCACACGTAGTGTTTTTGATGTGTTTTTCAACTTTAGCATTGCTTTCAACCAAGACATATGCATTCACTGGGAAATGTCAGTTTACAACGTTATCTGGTCATGTGGTGTGTGACATCATCAGATATATCCTGTTTCATTTATGAAGGAGGGACTCTGAAAGTCACAAAGCCTATTTTATAGGGCCATCAGACGGCCTTTATTATTCTTAAATGGCTAGCAGTCAGCCCTCACTATTCTTAAATAGCCAGCAGCCGGCTATGCTTTGTTTTTCCCTTTATTAAACATTGGGTCTCCTATACTGTTGTTGTGTATGCAGTGAGTGGCAGGACTGCCCAAAATGTGAGCGCACCCCAATAACCCTTTTAACACACGTACAGGATGGCCACCTGAAAGCAATGTTCCCATTATAAGGAAGGTGATAGTCCCATACTGTTTGCCCATGTATTGAATACAAGGCCTGCCCTGCACCAAATTTAGAAGCACCCCAAATAACCCTTTGAACAGATGTAAATGAGTGCCACCTGAAAGCAATGTTCCCATTATTAGGAATTTGGTACTCCAATACTATTTGTCTATGCATTGAATGGAAGGCCTGCCCAGGACCAAAATTGAGACGCACCCCAATAACCTTTTGAACGTACGCAAATGAGTGCCACCTGAAAGCAATGTTCCCGTTATTAGGAAGTTGGTACTCCCATACTTGTTGCCCAAGAAGTGAATGCAAGGCCTTCACAAAATGTGGACACACCCCAATAATCTTTTGAACACACATACAGGATGGCCACCTGAAAGCAATGTTCCCATTATTAGGAAGTTGGTACTCCCATACTGTTTGTCTATGCATTGAATGCAATACCTGCCCTGTCCCAAATTCAGATGCACCCCAATAACCCCTTCAACAGACGTACACGATGGCCACCTGAAAGCATTGTTCCCATTATTAGTAATTTGGTACACCCATTCGGTTTGCCTATGCAGTGAATTGCAGTGTTGAGTCTGAAGACTCAGCAGTGGAGGATTTAAGTGTTGAGCCTCAAGACCCGGCATTGGAGCATTGCATTGTTGAGGCTGAAGACCCGGCATTGGAGCATTGCAGTGTTGAGGCTGAAGAACCGGCATTGGAGCATTGCAGTGTTGAGGCTGAAGAACTGGCATTGGAGCATTGCAGTGTTGCGGCTGAAGACTCGGGAGTGGAGCATTGCAGTGTTGAGGCTGAACACCCAGCAGTGTAAAATTGCAGTGTTGAAGCTGATCAAACCCTACAGTTCCCATTATTAGGAAGTGGGTCTCCCATACTATTTGCCAATGCAGTGAATGCAAGCCTTACCCCAATTTGGAAGCACCACAATACCCCTTGGAAGAGACATGGAGTAGGTCTTGGAAGACCCGGCATTGGAGCACTGCAGTGTTGTGGCTGAAGAATTGTCAGTGAAGCGTTTACGTTTTGAGCCTGAAGAACCTGAATTGGAGCATTGCAGTGTTGAGGCTGAAGACTCGGCAGTGGAGCATTTAAGTGTTGAGCCTCAAGACGCGGCATTGGAGCATTGCATTGTTGAGCCTCAAGAGCCAGCATTGGAGCATTGTATTGTTGAGGCTGAAGACCTGGCAATGGAGCATTGCATTGTTGAGGCAGAAGACCCGGCATTGGAGCATTGCAGTGTTGAGGCTGAAGAACCGGGAGTGGAGCATTGCAATGTTGAGGCTGAACATCCGGCAGTGTAAAATTGCAGTGTTGAAGCTGACCAACCCCTACAGTTCCCATTATTAGGAAGTGGGTCTCCCATACTGTTTCCCAATGCAGTGAATGCAAGGCCTGCCCCAAATTTGGAAGCACCACAATACCCATTGGAAGAGACGTGGATTGGGTCTCCTATACTTGTAATACCCATGCAGTAAGTGTATGGGCTGACATACATTTCCCCCTGGGGGATATACATCAACATGCTTCATAAAAATTTTGTTTACAGGCATCATAAACACCCTTTAAAACAATAATGTTGGTGTTGCATTACAGACCACGGTCACTCTGGTAGTATAGTGGTGGTGGATGAAGAGACGTGGAGGGCCTCAGAAACATCTGTTCCTTCCCATTACAAAGGTGCGGGTCCCCTATACTTGTAATGCCCATGCATTAAGTGTATGGGCTGACAAACATTTCCCCCGGGGATATACATCAACATACTGTATAAAAATTTTGGTTACAGGCATCATAAACACCCTTTAAACAACATTATGTGGGTGTTGCCTCACAGGTAACGGTCAGCCTGGTGATATACTGGTGTAGATGATGAGGAGAAAGAGGAGGACAAGAGCAAATAGGCAAAATCAGGAAGCATATACCCATGTGTGGGTGTGAGGAGGTGCATGGGAAAAGACCTCCTAAAAAAAGACACTGGATTTGAGTTTACGTTGCACTGCTTTCATTTGGTGGTGTTGAGATGTCTGTCCCAATCTAGCCCTTGTTAATTTTTATATGTCAGCCTGTCAGCATTTTCAGTTATAATTCCACCAGCGGCACTAAAAACCCTCTCTAAAAAAGTGTTAGCAGCAGGGCAGGCCAGGATCTCCCAGGTGTAGAGAGCCAGTTCATGCCACATGTCCAGCATGGATACCCAATAATTATAAGGCACAGAGGAATCACGGAGGACATTGGTACGGTCAGCAAAGTACTCAGCATCTTCCTAAACTTTGCAATCTTTGTGAGAGTACCCCACGTCTCAGGGCCTGTGCAATGGGAATGACTGAAAAACCGCTCGCAGAACTTTGACAGCGTTCCCCTGTGTTCTGCCTTCTTCCACGTATGATGCTGTGTGAATTCCAGCATACGGCTTAACCTTTCATCCACTCCCAGAAACAAGACTGTATGGGTACTTAAGTCTATTATTTATTGGGATGATATGGACAACGATGGGAGATGATAACATGTGGATAATTCAGCAGATTGTTGTACAAAATGTGTATGATTCAGGTAAAAACTACAGAAGACAGACAATACAGCATGTCAGTACTTAGACAGTATACAATACACGAATACTGACAGGTAATAGCAATGCAGGGTACTATCACAACAGTAGCAATGACACAGGATGCTGTCATCATGCATCATGCAAGAGCTGAGCAATACAACATACACAGCAGCAAAGGAGAAAGAAATATCCAACACAACTAGTGGCTGCCAGCCTTACACTCACTGAACAGAGGATGCATAACTAGAGGATGCTTATAACAAACATGCAGTGAAATAACATCACAGGAGCTGAGCATGCAGTGCAAACATCATAGGGGGCTGCATTATGGCTGCTGACAGAGATGCATAACTAATAATTGCATTATCCTTACCGGAATCCGCTTGTTATAGCAATGGTTTTGCAAAGAAGAAGGGGCGGTTCTTTGCTAGAAGATGGGACGGTTCTGAACAATTAACTATTCGGAGAACAGAAAATTCCAAACACAGGAATAAAAGGAGAAGGGCAACTTATGACACCTACTGGCGATAGCTGGAACAGCACTTAAAAATGTCTAGCTGCACAAAATGGCAGAACACCCTGCCTCTGCTGAATTGGAGTTGTGTCTCTATCGCCTGTACTCCTTGGTTGTCTAAGGAACTGTGACCTCTGTCACCAGCGTTTTCAGATGGGATCTTTTTTAATAATTCCACAACAAGGGCCTTCTGGTATTGCACCATTTAAGTAGACCTGTCTGCCTCAGCAATAAGAGACACAAAGTTCTCCTTTTACTGTGGGTCCAGAAGTGTCTCTAACCAGTAATGACTGTCACCCAAAATTTGGAGAACGTGAGGGTCATGGTCAAGGCAGCATAACATAATCTCAGCAATGCATGCCAGACTGCTAACAGGCAAAACTTCCGTGTCCTCACCATGAGAATGACTGACCATACTCTCCTCCTCATCCCTGTCCTCAGGCCATCCACGCTGAACAGACGGTATGACAGTTGTGCAGGTAGTACCATCTATAGCACATGAAACTAGCTCCTGTTCTTCCCCACCTTCTCCTGTTCATCATTGTCACCCAATGCACGTTGGGATAACATGAGGTTGACTTGTGTGTAATCACCCTGTATGGTTATTTGCTCCATCTCATCGTACCATGCCTGCAATTAGAGTTGAGCGACTTTTGGTTTTTTAGGGTCGCGTTTCGTTTCGTGAAACCCGACTTTTCCAAAAGTCGGGTCGAGCAAGATCGTCCGATTATAGGGAAAAGTCGGGGTCGTCCCGAAACACGAAACCCAATGTAAGTCAATGGGGAATAAAAGTCGGCAGTGAGAGGAGGACAGGAAACACACCTACAGTGCCCATTTGAATGCCAAAAGCATCAATTCTTCTTACTTAAGCTTGTCAACCTTAATTAACTTCATAATACAAGTTACGCACTGAAAAATGGGGGTTATTTGGCTACAGTTGTGGGGGGGAGGGCTGGCTACAGGTTTTCATGTGCCCTGGGCGAAAGAGCGCCCCTTTAACACATACCACAACTCATCATGCTCCGATACGGCAGAGAAATAGCGGTATAGTACAATGAAAAATACTTCACTTTTTACATCTCATGACGAGGCCCATCTATTTCTCCATACAGAATCATTGGTCCCATATAATGTTTGAAACAGTATATGATGAGCTCCACATAATGCTACAGTATATGATGGTCCCCATGGATGAAGCTCCACTGTCTTATGGGCCCAAATAATGCTCCAAACATAATGGGCCCCATTTCTAATGCTCTAGTGTATAATGGGCCCTGTAAATGCTGCTCCAGTGTCTGATGTCCACCTTTGGAATGTTCCAGTGTATGGTGGGCCCCATCTATCATTCTCCAGAGTATAGTGCTCCCCAAAAATTGCTGTCCCAACATTGAAAACAATGAAATAAGTCTCCTCGCTATGGAATCCATGTACTAGTCTGGACTCCTCGTCGTCCCCATCTTCCATCTCACTGCACAGTATTTCAACCATGCAAGTGCTGTGATCCTGAGCAAGCAGGGGGGGCCCACTCGTTGGCGACAGCACTGGCACAGGGCCCCTGATAGTACGGTGGTGTGTCTGACGGCGGGTGGGCCGAACCTGCACTTTCATCTGCAGCTTCCTCTTTGTCACCGTGTAAGATGGAACTGTGTATGGGAAGGGTAACCTGAGTTTCATCAGGGTCAGATTCAGGCCATGTAGCGTGCGAGGGGAATGTAGTGGTCTGGGTCAATGTACCAGCAGATTCATCGAGCAGTGGCTGAGCATCAGTGCACTTGTGTCGCCCCAGGAGTACGATCGCCACAGTGGCATTACCTTCCTCCTAGGGAGTGTGATGTCATGCTTGGGAGCAACGAACGATCTCTCTAGCAGGTTAACTGATTGGGCGGCGTTATTCCCACGAGTCATGACCCTCCAAACAGCGTTCATGAAGGCAAAGTGTTTGTTTTACGTGGGCAGTATGGTTGCAAAGCTGAACCTTAAAGGAATGTCCAGAAGGGCACCACCAGGAGTGGAGCCTACGGTTAAATTCGACTCCACCTGGGAAACCTCAAACATGCCAGCTACAGAACAGATGCACACATTGCAAGCTTAATTCCGTTAACGAACGAGACTCCGTCATGCCCCGCGGTCCGAGTCCGGCTTACTAGAGGGACACGTGAGGCTCTGGCACATGAGATTGGCCAATAACTGGTGTGTCATGCCCTTACATGTCCGTGGCTGCATGTGCGCTACACTGAAAAGGCCAGCGTTTGTCGCTTACAGGTGCAGATAACCCGCTGAACAACGTTAGTGATGGGGATCACTGATTACAATTATTACTCGCGAACGATGATTTCCCAGTAAGTGCAGGTCAACCGCAGTTCCGGAATTAGGCCTAACCGTCATTCCTGAAAAAATGAAAAACTTACGTGTGCAAACCACAGGTGCTGTAGCTTGCTTAACAGCTCGCCAGCCGTTCTCACGCCCAGTTTGGATTACACGTGATTGCACAAAGGTGAGAAAGGGTACCGTATCCCCAGACAACATGTATGGATAGCGTACACATTCAAAATATATGTCTCAGGAGGCAGGCTCAGACGGTGTTAGGCCCAGTATGGATTGCACGTGATTGCACAAAGGTTAGAAAGGGTAACGTTTCCCCGGATAACATGTATGGATAGCGTACACATTCAAAATATATGTCTCAGGAGGCAGGCTCAGACGGTGTTAGGCCCAGTATGGATTGCACGTGATTGCACAAAGGTTAGAAAGGGTACCGTTTCCCCGGATAACATGTATGGATAGCGTACACATTCAAAATATATGTCTCAGGAGGCAGGCTCAGACGGTGTTAGGCCCAGTATGGATTGCACGTGATTGCACAAAGGTTAGAAAGGGTACCGTTTCCCCGGATAACATGTATGGATAGCGTACACATTCAAAATATATGTCTCAGGAGGCAGGCTCAGACGGTGTTAGGCCCAGTATGGATTGCATGTGATTGCACAAAGGTTAGAAAGGGTACCGTATCCCCGGATAGCATGTATGGATAGCGTTCACATTCAAAATATATGTCTATACATCAGGAGGCAGGCTCAGACGGTGTTAGGCCCAGTATGGATTGCACGTGATTGCACAAAGGTTAGAGTGGGTACCGTATCCCCAGATAACATGTATGGATAGCGTACACATTCAAAATATATGTCTCAGGAGGCAGGCTCAGACGGTGTTAGGCCCAGTATGGATTGCACGTGATTGCACAAAGGTTAGAAAGGGTACCGTATCCCCAGATAACATGTATGGATAGCGTACACATTCAAAATATATGTATCAGGAGGCAGGCTCAGACGGTGTTAGGCCCAGTATGGATTGCACGTGATTGCACAAAGGTTAGAAAGGGTACCATTTCCCCGGATAACATGTATGGATAGCGTACACATTCAAAATATATGTCTCAGGAGGCAGGCTCAGACGGTGTTAGGCCCAGTATGGATTGCACGTTATTGCACAAAGGTTAGAAAGGGTACCGTTTCCCCGGATAACATGTATGGATAGCGTACACATTCAAAATATATGTCTCAGGAGGCAGGCTCAGACGGTGTTAGGCCCAGTATGGATTGCACGTGATTGCACAAAGGTTAGAAAGGGTACCGTATCCCCGGATAACATGTATGGATAGCGTACACATTCAAAATATATGTCTCAGGAGGCAGGCTCAGACGGTGTTAGGCCCAGTATGGATTGCACGTGATTGCACAAAGGTTAGAAAGGGTACCGTATCCCCAGATAACATGTATGGATAGCGTACACATTCAAAATATATGTCTCAGGAGGCAGGCTCAGACGGTGTTAGGCCCAGTATGGATTGCACGTGATTGCACAAAGGTTAGAAAGGGTACCGTATCCCCGGATAATATGTATGGATAGCGTACACATTCAAAATATATGTCTATACATCAGGAGGCAGGCTCAGACGGTGTCAGGCACAGTATGGATTTGACGGCCCAGATTACGCAGCGGAGGAGCAGGGAGAGGTAAAGATTGCAAATGCTGGGGCCCTGCCCAAGCAAGGGGGGCCCACTCGTGGGCGTCGGTACTGGCACTGGGCCCCTCATAGTACAGCGGTGTGTCTGACGGCGGGTGTGCACCACCACCGTCAGAGACACTTGATTGCACTATGAGGGACCCTGTGCCAGTGCCCGCGCCCAAGAGTCGGCCTACCCACCTGTCCAGGGCAACGGCACTTGCACGGTGTCGTGCGCTAGGTGGTGACCCCGGCCATGGGGGGGAGGCAGCACAGTTAGGGAGTTTTAGAAAGTGGCATATGTTGATGTTGGACATTCAGCTGATGCAAAAGCCGAAATAGGTGAAGTCCCAGGAAGAGGTGGACCAAAGCAAGCCATTTTTCTGTCACCCTAAGTGTCATCAGGGGAAGGAGGGACAAAATCCTTGGAAACCCATGCATGGTTCATTTTAATGAAGGTTAGATCATCCACATTTTGGGTTGACAGACGGGTCCTTTTTTCTGTCAGGATTGATCCAGCTGCACTGAAGACTCTTTCCGATAGCACACTTGCAGCTGGGCAAGCGAGCTCCTGTAAGGCATATTGGGCCAATTCAGGCCAGGTGTCCAGTTTAGCGGCCCAATAGTCAAAGGGGAATGACCTGTGTGGGAGAACATCGATATGGGAGGAAAAGTAGTTTGTAACCATAGTTGACAACTGCTGTCTGCTGTCACTTTCCATCGATGCTGTATTACCAGTTGTGTGAGCGGTACTTGAAAAATCAGTCCACAACATTGTCATGAAACCCCTGTCTCCAACGCCACTTCTGCTGTGTGCACCACGAACACCTCTGCCAAGCTGCCCCCGGCCCGTACGGCTCGTGTGAGAACCATCACCGCTGCTGTGTGCTGGGAATGCCTCAAGCAACCGATTTACCAGAGTTGCTTGTTTATTAGCCAATATTAGGTCAAGGTTCTCCTGTGGCATGATGTTTTGTAATTTGCCTTTATAGTGTGGATCCAGGATGCTGGCCAACCAAAAGTCGTCATCGTTCATCATTTTGGCAATGCGGGGGTCCCTTTTTAGGATCCGCAAGGCATAATCTGACATGTGGGCCAATGTTCCCGGTGTCAATGATGCACTGCGAGTGCTGGTTGGAGGAGCACTTTCTGGCAAATCCACATCCCTCCAGTCACGAACAAACCCTGTACCAGACCTTGCCACGCCAACATTTTCACTTGCCCAACTAGATGCATCCTCCTCCCCTAAGTAATCATCCCCATCATCATCCTCCTCCTCCTCTTCTTCCTCCACCTCATCCAGGAGAGGTCCCTGAGCAGACAATGGCTGAATGTCATCAAGGATTCCCTCCTCGTCAACTTTGGCTGCAGACGCCTGCTCCTTAAGGTGCGTCAAAGTTTGCATGAGCAGACGCATAAGTGGGATGCTCATGCTTAGGATGGCGTCGTCTGCGCTTACCAGCCGTGTGCATTCCTCAAAACACTGAAGGACTTTACAGAGGTCTTTCAGCTTCGACCACTGCACACCTGTCAACTCCATGTCTGCTCTCAAAGTGCCTGGCCGTGTATCCTCCCACAAATGCATTATGGCCTGCCTCTGCTCGCACAGCCGCTCCACCATGTGCAGGGTGGAGTTCCACCTTGTTGCAATAATAATGAGGCGGTGGTTGGGAAGGTGGAGCAATCGCTGCAGCTTCTGCATACGAACGGAGTGTACAGGCGACCGGCGGATGTGCGCGCACAGTCTTCGCACCTTCTGGAGCAGGGCTGTTAACTCCGGATAATTTTTGAGGAAGCACTGCACCACCAGGTTCAAGGTGTGAGCCAAGCAAGGTATGTGGCTGAGTTTTGAAAGGGCTATGGCTGCCACAAAATTACGGCCGTTATCATTAACTACCTTGCCTGCCTCAAGATGTACACTGCCCAGCCATGACTCAGTTTGTCGCTGAAAGTACTCGGCCAGCACCTCGGCGGTATGTCTGTCGCCCAAACACATCATCTGCAACACAGCCTGCTGACGCTTTCCACTAGCTGCTCGATAGGGGGACACATCGTGTGCAACAGTGGCAGCTGCAGATGGAGTGCTCGCACGACTGCGCTCTGTGGACGAGCTTTCGCTTCTGGAGGAGGAGGAGGAGGAGGGTGGAACGCCTACAGCCAACTGTTTCCTATACCGTGGGCTAGGCAGCACTGTCCCACCACCGCTGTCCCCTGTGGACCCTGCATCCACCACATTAACCCAGTGCGCAGTGATGGACACGTAACGGCCCTGGCCATGCCGACTGGACCATGCATCAGTTGTGAGGTGCACCTTTCCGCTCACTGACTGCTTGAGTGCATGGACAATGCGGTCTTTCACATGATGGTGGAGGGCTGGGATGGCTTTGCGAGAGAAGAAGTGGCGACTGGGTAGGTCATAGCGTGGTACTGCATAGGCCATGAGTTCACGGAAAGCTGTGCTTTCCACCAACCGAAAGGGCATCATCTCAAACGAGATTAGTTTGGCAATGTGGGCGTTCAAACCCAGTGTACGCGGATGAGAGACTGAGTACTTTCTTGACCTACTCATAGTGTCTGGGAGGGTGAGCTGGACTTGAGAGCTGCATATGGTGGAAGTAGCGGTGGACAGGGCGGACTGAGAGAGGGTTGATGATGGTGATGAAGTTGGTGTTCTTTCTGATGGCCTAGAATCAGTCTTTCGTTGATATAACAGTGGGATTCCCTGACTGCTGTGGCCATGCAACGACACCTCAACATTTGCTGCTGTGCTAACCGGTGGGCTTACAGTGGGGGAAACAATGTAGCGTTGCTGACTACCTTCGTTGTGATCAGTTGCACATGTGGCACTTGAGGTTTGGTGTTGTGTCCACGCTTGCAAGTGCATGCTGGTTAAATGTCTAAGCATGCAACTGGTATTCAAATTTTTCAGATTTTTCCCTCGGCTAAAGGTCTTTGCGCACTTCTTACAGATAACCTTGGCCTGATCATGAGGATTTTGTTCAAAAAAGTGCCACACTGCACTCTTCCTACTTTGGCAGACATTTTGCGGCCTAGCACGCTGTGATCTTTTGACCCTCTGGACAAGCTGTCCAGCAACTCTTTTGATGTTTGGAACCTGTCTTTGGAGTGCTCCGGGCCTGCCAGATAACAGCTGTTGTGATGTCGATGTCTGCTGTGGATGCTCCTCATCTGAGCTATTGGAAGCAGCACCCTCTTCCCCCAATGGATGCCAATCTGGGTCAACAACTGGGTCATCCATCACCTCCTCTTCTATGTCATGTGCACCTTCCTCTGTGTCACCGTGTATGGTGGTATAGTGTGCGGGAAGGGGCACCTGAGTCTCATCAGGGTCAGAATCTGGCTCTGTACACTGCGAGGACAATGTAGTGCTCTGAGTGAATGTACCAGCAGAATCATCCATCATCGGCTGTGCATCAGTGCACTCCATGTCAGATTCATCTTGGCCTGGGTAATTCACCATTTCACTTGATAATCCAGGCATGGTATGTGAAAACAGCTCCATGGAGTAATCAGTAGTATGGCCTGCGTCATCCTTCAATCTTGGTTGGGGTGAAGGACACAAGGAAAGGTGTGGTTCATGAACATGAGCCTCCAATGACGACTCAGTGCTTTTACTTTTTACAACTGAAGAAGAGGAGGCGATAGAGCTGGAGGCTGAGTCAGCAATGTAAGACAAAACTTTTTCCTGATGCTCTGGCTTTAAAAGCGGTTTGCCAACTCCTAGAAAACTAAGCGTTAGAGGCCTTATGTAGCCAGACGATGACGCAGGCTCAACACCTCCTGCATTCGGTCCTATTTTGCTCTTGCCACTACCATCAGATCCACCACCAACACCATCATTACCAGCTGCCAACCCCCGCCCAATTCCACGGCCTCTTCCACCAGCCTTCCTCATTTTTGGTAGAAATGTAGACAAAATCCAACAAACTATATAGTATGTAAAACAAGGTACAAGGTGTCTATAGGACAGGGGAGATTTTGAATTTCTGCACACACTTTTGGACACTGGACACTTTTGGATTGTGTGAGGCCCACTGATATCTGAGCGCTATGTGACAGGCTCGATGGCACAGCTGTGACCTAAGTGACTAGAGGATAAGGGAGATTTTGAATCTCTGCACACACTTTTGGACACTGGACACTTTTGGATTGTGTGAGGCCCAATGAATATCTGAGCACTATGTGACAGGCTCGATGGCACAGCTGTGACAAAAGTGACTAGAGGATAAGTGAGATTTTGAATCTCTGCACACACTTTTGGACACTGGACACTTTTGGATTGTGTGAGGCCCAATGAATATCTGAGCGCTATGTGACAGGCTCGATGGCACAGCTGTGACAAAAGTGACTAGAGGATAAGGGAGATTTTGAATCTCTGCACACACTTTTGGACACTGGACACTTTTGGATTGTGTGAGGCCCACTGATATCTGAGCGCTATGTGACAGGCTCGATGGCACAGCTGTGACCTAAGTGACTAGAGGATAAGGGAGATTTTGAATCTCTGCACACACTTTTGGACACTGGACACTTTTGGATTGTGTGAGGCCCACTGATATCTGAGCGCTATGTGACAGGCTCGATGGCACAGCTGTGACCTAAGTGACTAGAGGATAAGTGAGATTTTGAATCTCTGCACACACTTTTGGACACTGGACACTTTTGGATTGTGTGAGGCCCACTGATATCTGAGCGCTATGTGACAGGCTCGATGGCACAGCTGTGACCTAAGTGACTAGAGGATAAGGGAGATTTTGAATCTCTGCACACACTTTTGGACACTGGACACTTTTGGATTGTGTGAGGCCCAATGAATATCTGAGCGCTATGTGACAGGCTCGATGGCACGGCTGTGACCAAAGTGACTAGAGGATAAGGGAGATTGGATTGCTTTTAAAAAAGCAGTTTGCGGAGCAGTGGGTAAACAGCAATGCCAGCCTGTCAGGAAGCCTTAAAAGGCAGCCCAACAACCAACACCACTGATACACCACAATATAGCCTCCCCTTGCACTGCACACACAGTGACTGGTGTGTTGTGCAGGCCAAATTGCTATCAGCAGCAGAAGCAGTTTTTTTTTCTTCTCAGCAGGACAAAAAAAAAAATTGGGATTGCTTTTAAAAAAGCAGTTTGAGGCCCAATGAATATCTGAGCGCTATGTGACAGGCTCGATGGCACAGCTGTGACCAAAGTGACTAGAGGATAAGGGAGATTGGATCGCTTTTAAAAAAGCAGTTTGCGGAGCAGTGGGTAAACAGCAATGCCAGCCTGTCAGGAAGCCTTAGAAGGCAGCCCAACAACCAACACCACTGATACACCACTATATAGCCTCCCCTTGCACTGCACGCACAGTGACTGGTGTGTTGTGCAGGCCAAATCGCTAGCAGCAGAAGCAGTTTTTTTGTCTTCTTCCCTGCCTAACGCTCTCCCTACAGAATCAGCAGCAACCTCTCCCTATGCTAAGATCGGCAGAAGTAAGATGGCGGTCGGCGTGCACGCCCTTTTATACCCCCTGTGACGCCCACCAAAGCAAGCCAATCACTTGCATGCCCTTCTGAAAGATGGTGGTGACCCCTGCCTATGTCATCACGTTGCCCACAGTGTCCGTGGATCCTGATTGGCTGAAAAAGAGCGCAAAACAAACTTTTGAAACGCGACTTTGGCGCGTAAGTCGCCGACCTCGTGGCCGACCTCATCCTAGGGTCGGGTTTCGTTTCATGAAACCCGACTTTGCTAAAAGTCGGTGACTTTTGAAATTTTTCGACCCGTTTCGCTCAATTCTACCTGCAATGCATCCTCTTTGATTATGAGCAGAGAGCATTTCAGAAGACAGAGAAGCGGGATGTGACGCTAATTATAGCGTCATCACGGCTCACCATATTGGTGGAGTTCTCAAAGTATGTCCTCATATGTCTGACATACATGTCCACTCCAGAGGTCTTATGTGTGGAGTCTGAACTGAATACCGACATCCTTGTTGAAGCTGGTAGTCAACAACTGCCCTCTTCTGCTCACAAATCCTTCCCAACTTATGCAGTGTGGAGTTCCAAAACGTGGGTACATCACACACCAGTCGTTGAGTCGGAAGCTGCAAACGCTGCTGAAGCACGGCAAGGGCGGTGGAAGCTGTAGCTGACTTTCTAAAATGAGCACACAGGGGGCGTACTTTGACAAGCAGGTCCAGCAGATCTGGGTAGATTTTGAGAAATCGCTGAACCACAAGGTTAAGCACATGGGCCAGGCATGGTACGTGTGAGGTCTCCTCACCTCAGGGCAGCCACCATGCTCACACCATTGTCACACACGACCATGCCTGGCTGTAGGTTTAGTGGTGTGAGCCACAGATCTGCCTGCTCTTTCAGAGCTGTCAACCCCTCTGCAGCATTGTGCGGTTTGTCACCTAAACATATTAGCTTCAGCACAGCCTTTTGCCGCTTGGCTGAGGCATTGCTGCAGTTCTTCCAGCTTGGTTGAGGCATTGCTGGAGTTCTTCCAGCTTGTGAGCTATTGGTCATTTTAGCGATGGAGGCTGAAGAGGAGGAGATGCAGGAGCTGTACACAGTGGGGTTACCATGACTTATCTAGGGCCCGCATTCCTCAGAGTCGGGAGAACATGTTCCATCCCAAGGTCTGATAGGGTCCCAGCTTCCACTATGTTAACCCAGTGTGCCGTCAGCGAGATGTACCATCCCTGCCCACAAGCACTTGTCCAAATGTCCGTGGTTAGGTGTACTTTACCAGTAACTGCATTGTTGAGGACATGGATAATGTTATGGGATACGTGCTTGCGTAATGCGGGGATGGCACACAAGGAGAAATAGTAGCGGCTGGGGACCGAGTACCTTGGGACAGCGGCCACGATCAGGTTGCAGAAAGCTTCCGTCTCCACAAGCCGAAAAGGCAACATTTCGAGTGCAGTCGCGAAATGTGTGAACGTAGCAGCGCTGCCTGTGGGGCATTGCCTGCGTATTTGCGCTTGCGTTCTGGGGTATAGACAACTGAACGCTGCGCTGGGACAAGGATGTGGACGTGCTTGCTGATAGTGCTAGTTCAGTGTGTGCAATGACAGGTGCAAGGTAGGAGGCATCTTTGCATGCACCATGGACAGGGGATTGGCTTGCATGCACAACAGCGGAAGAAGCAGTGGTGTCACCAGCAAACACTGTTCCTGGACACTGGTTTTTGACCCACAAAGTCGAGTGCTTTGCTGCCATGTGCCTGATCATGCTGTTGATGATGAGGCTGGTAGTTTTGCTAACCCTGCTGAAGCTGGCATGGCAGGTGGTGCAAATGGCCTTTTTGGGGTTATCAGTAGAGTCTTTAAAAAACAACCAGACTCGGGAAGGCCTAACAGTTGTACTAGCAACTTCAGTCCTGTTGGTGTTATGGGGAACGGTTGCCCCCCTTCTGTCTGCGGCCACCACACTGCTTCTTTCTGGCTTTTGGGGTGCTACTCCTCCCTCCCCCTGTGTGCTGATGTCCAAGCTCTGCATATCCTTTTGCCAGGTTGGGTCAGTTACTATATCATCCACCATCTTGTCTTCCACTTACACACCCTGGTCCTCCTCCTGACTCTCTGGTATTTGTGTCTCATCATTGTCCACCTCTTGTGACACGTTACCACCGTCACCTTCATGTGCCCGTGACTGCTCAAGTATTTGGGCATCGCTACATGCGATCTCCTCATGCCCTGAATCTATAAATGGAAAAGTGAACAGCTCTTTGGAGTGTCCAAGTGTGGGATTATTTGTCTCCGGGCACTCAGCATGGTGGGAGGAAGGAAGATCAGGGTGAGGAATATGCGGTCCAGACTCACAGCTACTCAGACTTCACCCTGTGGAAGACAGGGTGGTGGTGGTGGCAAAGTGACTGCTATCCAACCAACAACCTTTTGACACTGCTCTGGGTTCAATAGTGGTGTGATCCTGCGGTCCCCTAGTAAATGGGACTGTAAGGTCGGGTGAGAAGATGTGGGTGTTTGTTGTGGCACAATTTCAGCTTGACCACGGCCTTGGCCTTTTCCTCTGCATGCACCATCACATCCAGTTTCCTGCCCATTTTAAATGGAGGACAATATTTTGCATGGTCAGTAGAAATGGCTGATTTTAAAATAGCTGGCCTGTAGGTAACTATTTTTTTTCTGCAAATTGGTGTGAATAACTTGTAAAAGACACTCCAACAAAATTTAACAGTAGCCCAGAAAAAGCACAATTTTCTGTGCAATGAAATGTGATCGCTGTGACGGCCAAACCGCTGTTTAAAATAAATGTCCTGTAGGTAACTATTTTTTCCAGCAAACTGCTGTCAATAACTTGTATAAGACACTCCAACAAACAAAATTTTACAGTAACCCAGAAATGGAAGAATATTCTGCGCACTCAGATGTGAACCCTGTGACGGCCAAACCCCTATTTAAAATAACTGGATTTTCACACTGGAAAGGATCTGGCTGTATCCTGCAGTGCTAACAAGCAAATGGAGGGAAAAAAGTGTGCTCTGGATTGCTTTTGAAGAAAATAATCAGGATTAAAATGCAAAAAAAAATTATTCCTGGCCACTGATACCTGGGGGCTATGTATATACGGTAAATATCTGTAATAGGCAGCAGCAGACAGCAAAGGAATGGACCTTCTTGCTGTATGCAATGAAGTATGCCACATACAATACCTGCCTACCTAGCACTGATACCTATATACACTGTAATTAGTCCTCAGAAGGACTGTTGGTTTAGATGGATTTGTATATTCAATATGGTATACCTACACTAACTTATACACCCCCAAATCTGTCCCTATCTCTGTAGCAACTCTCCCTACACTGTGTGATTCCGGAGCTGACTGTGATGAGCAGGGCGGCGCCAGGTCTGATATAGACCTGATGACGCTGTGCAGCCAGCCAATCACCGTAATGCCATAACCAACATGGCTGCGGCATTACAGTGTGTGGCAGACAATTCCTGCATGTTGATTGGTGCTCTAAAGAGCCGAGGTCCCTCCGAACAACCCTGGAGATGCTCGGCGGTCACCAAGCATCTCGAGCAGTGAGATGCATGGGCGAGCACCGAGCACTTCCGAGCATGCTCGCTCATCACTAGTCACATGGCTTCCGAAAATTTGTTGCTACTGTCACAAAGTCATTCATAAACTTATTTTTTCTTTAGGAAACCATTGTTAACAAGTGTTAATATACATTTCAGGTTGATGCTTTTTCATGTTTTTTTAATATTTTTTTCAATTTTGCTACATGTTGTAATTTTCTCTTCATTGTTAATTTTAGGCAATTATTTGTGATAATGCTCTGATACTTCTGCAGCAATTCTATGGAAACCAGATCTCTCGCTTGATAAATTGGATAATTTGCACTTCAGTCAAGAATAAAATGCAGCGAAAAAAAAGAAAGAGAAATACTGAATATTGTAGGTTTCTGTTCATTGAAAATCCAAGTTTATTTAGTGCCACAATTCATGTTCAGGCTCCATTCAGAGGCGGGATGGGGGGAGGGCGACTTCTATTAAGTTTCGTGTTCATTGCTTGCTGCACAAAGGTTAAACTCTCCCTTTAGTTCCATTTTCACTCCTAAAACACATTTGGCTGTATGAAATAAAGACATAACACTGTTTGCCATTTACATTCTATTACACAGGTATTAAACTGCGCACTCATCCATGCAGCGGACCTGTGAAAATATTCTTCTTCACTCCTGAAAGTTTTACTGAATAAATATTGGCCTGGAACCATGTTATAGCTCTACTGAGAGGACCGGGAGCATATAAAGAAATTAGTTGGCGCCATAAGAATAGTCTGAACACGCTCTACCCCCCCTCCCTGTAAAAGCCCCATAAAATGTCATAAAACTTACCGGATTGTTTGATCAGATTATATTGATGGCAGATATATCAGCAATATCCGATTGGTGTGGGTCTGTCACCTGGCACCCCCACCAGCAAGCTCTGGATGGATGTAAACACGTGTAACGAAGCTACAATGGACAACTCCATTCATTGTGTAGCAGCCGCTGCCAAGTACTGCAGAACAGCTCCATTTTTTTTTTCTTGAATACGCACTGATCTGCAGTACCCAGGAGTGAGTATTACATATTGATTGAATTGAGCATCATTCCACCTGTTTACATCTGGTCAGAGCAAATAACAGCTGATCAGTGGTAGTGCCAGGTGTCAGACCCACACCAATTGGATATTAATGATGTATCCTACAGATAGGTCATTGATATAGTCTGACCGGAAAATCCTTTTAAGGGTAAGCTCTACCTCAAATTTTGAAGAATAAGTTTAAATCTGGCACTGACGCAGCATGTATCAGGGACAGCATGTATCAGGCACTGACTGTACCATCTCAGCCAGGTATGTTTGACTCTGAAACACTGCAACATTTCACAGAAAAACATGCTTTTAAAGCTCCTGGGGACCAAGACTATGCGCATATAGGCAGAGACCTGTCAATCAGGGCAGCGGGCGGGGACAAGCCGCCGGTGACCCGCCGTTCTGACTAGTCTATAACTCAATCTCGGATTTCTACTGATATTAAAGCATGTTTTTCTCTGAAATGCGACAGTGTTTCAGAGTCAAGCATGCATGGAAGGGTTCGAGCATGCAGTGCATGATACATGAACTGGGCAGCATATATCAGGTGTCAGGTTTACTTTAAAAAGTTACAGCACCTCCTGAAGAGTCACTTCGGCCAATCTCTGTCTACATTGCAGTACTTGTGGTCATGGTCACGCATCATAAGACTGTTCCAAAGGCACCTTGAGTGCAAGGCATTATCAGGATGCTACCAGAAATGGCCTGTGATGATGTGTTCCTACCGGAAAGACGTCAGTCAAGTCCAAAAACATCTCAAATGCAAAACTTTTCTAGTGACATGTCTAGAAGTATTATCCCTTGAACCACTAGGTAAGGTAAAAAAATTCCAGCAGGTTCCTTTTGTCTACTATTGCCCTCCAGTTTTCATACATAGAGCTCTAAATTCTTAGCTTCTCTCCACAGTCTATAGAAATATTTCTGCTTCAAGAATCCTATATTAGGGTAGCTAACCATATAATGACTGCTAAAGCTAACATCAAACTCATTTGGAGCTGTGAAAAACAGTAGTGATCTTTCCCCACCAAGCTATGGACTGCATTACTATGAGTTACAAGGTTAAAAATATTCTGTCTCCAGTTTTTTCCAAGCAATCTGAGAGCAGCATGATGTAGTAAAAGAGACCCTGATTTCAGCAGTGAGTGACTAAGACCATGTGCACACGATGCATTTTTCCTGCGGATCCGCAGCGGATTTTTTCACGCAGAAACGCTGCAGATCCGCAGTGTGATTTACAGTAGCATGTAAATCAATGGAAAAAAATGCTGTGCAGACGCTGCGGATTTTTCCGCGCGGTTTTTGTGCGGTACAAAAAAAGCAGCATGTCACTTCTTTTGTGCGGTTTTCCACCTGCTCCATTCTCCAAATCCGCAGAGGGAAAACCGCACAAAAACCGCAAAAAAACAGGAAGAAATCCGCAGGAAAAATGCAGGTCATTTGACCTGCGGATATCTTCAAATCTGCGCGGAAAAGTCAGCAGGACAAAAAAGTACGTGTGCACTTAGCCTTACTGTGTTTTGCAGTTTCATTACAATCAGTGTTTTATAAGTAGCAGTATTTCACAAGACTACTGGCCAAATGCAGGTAAGTCCAGCCACAAACCCAACACTGATTAGCAGCTCCCTGTCACTACACATTGTACAGAGAAAGCTGTGGTGTGAGAAGTGTTATACACAGACCAACAACTAAGCTCTGCTAGATCTGCAACAAAGAAGATTATGATTCCATCATAACTACTGCACCCAGTAAGCTAAGTGATACGCCACTGGAATCAGGGTCTTTGTCGGTACCTCATGCTGCTGTCAGACTATATAGCAAAACCCTGCTGACAGATTCCCTTTAAGGGGAGCCATACTACAGATCTATTTAAACTCGTATAGCAGTCATAGAAATCAAAGGTCCAGATAAAAAGGTCTGCATGGACCACATCAAAAGTACTGCATATTATTTTAAATAGTACTTGACTTTCCAGAATAGACTGTTAGGGTGAGTGCACACAGTGCGGATTCAGCTGCGGATTTTTCCACGTGGATTTGCAGGTGAATCCACAGGTAAAATGACCTGCAGTTTTCCTGTGGTTTGCCTCTGCATTTTGTTACCTGTACCATGGAGCAAGTGTCAAACCGCAGGGGAATCCGCAGAAAGAATTGACATGCTGCCTATTTAAAACCGCAGAAAATCCGCGCGGAATAATCCTCAGCATGTGCCCTGCGGTTTTTAAAAGCCATTGGATAACATTGTACTGTACTCTGCTTGCGGATCCGCAGCAAAATCCGCACTGTGTGCACACATCCTTATGTGTGTACATGAAGAATACAATTTCCATATATAATTTGTAGTTGTTTCTGAGCTACAATGTGGAGACTATAATGTCTCCTATACACTGCATACAGAGACATGAGGGCATTGTGCTCTCCTTTATGCAGCACATGCTCAGGAGCAATAGCAGCATGGATGACAACATACAGCAGTACTTACCAGTTACTATGAAACCAGCACTGGCCTGAGAAGGACACTTACTTGAAAGCAGCAACATAGTCTCTGTGCACTGTTCAGATTTAGGCTACGTTCACACGTAGCAGAACTCTCGTGGAAGTTACCGCGGGAATTCCGGAATTCCTTTATGCGGGAAAAATCGCATTTTAAATTGGTCATTCTCGCAAAGGATTACTGGGACCGGAAGATGCCGGGAGCGTGGAGAGAGGCGGGAAGGCTGCGCGGGACGCCGGAAGGTGAGAATAACAATATTTTTAATTTTAATTCTATTTTTTACAGGGATATGGTACCCACAGCCCGGAGGACAGTCTCCTCTCCTCCGGACCATGGGTACCATCTGCAAATGTTCTGCTTACTTAATCACATGGTGTGCACAGCCACATGTGGAAAGTAAGCAGAACAATGCATTCCTATGTGGGCGGAATCGCCGCGATTCCGCTAAATTAATGAGCATGCTGCGTTTTTTACCGCAAAGTGATTCCGCCGCAGAAAAAAACACAGCGTTAGCACAGCTTTGCGGAATCCCATAGGAATGCATGGGATGCTTACTTTTTGCGTTTTCGTGGCAAAATCGCGCGTTTAAAACCGCAGCGAAAACGCAAAAAAGCTGCGACGTGTGAACGCAGCCTTCGTGTTATGGACTCGCAAAATTTGGGGACCCTTGACTTTGGGTTGCGAGCCTATCTGCTTTGGCCAAAATAGTAACTAATACCCCATATCTTTTTATCTTTTTGCTCTTTTTATCATTTTTGCAGGATGCAGCTGGGCCTCTTCATGTTGGCTTGGTTTTTTCTGTGTGATGCATATATATAGTGCTGAGCAGCCCGCCTGCTAATACTATGGGCGTCATTAATAGGCTGTGCGGACACTTTGCACCACACTTATCTTTGTGACTGATGTTCTATGCAAGCCCTATTTGTGTGCATTTTTTCCACCAGGCAGCCAGTCCCTCTTGGGTTACTGGCTGTTCTCATCAGTGGTTTGCACCTGTGCTGCCCCAGTGTTAGGGGTTGGATTTCTGCGTTTACTCCGCAGGGATCCAGACCCTCACATTCGGCAGTCTCCTGCTGTTTATCTACTGCAGAGGAGATTGCCTTACAGCACATCTCTCCTGAGGCTAAAGGGGGTTTTACACATAGTGATATTGCTAGCAATATCGCTATAACGTCACTGATTTTGTGACGTAATAGCGATGTTGCTAGCGATATCGCTATGTGTGATACTTACCTCCAACCGGCTCCTCCGCTGTCCATCGCTGATTGCGCGGCTCCATTTCTCGTCGTCTGCTTCCTGCTGTGTGAGACGAGCGACGCTGGACGCGGGTGGGAGGACGTCTGGATCGCTGTGTGTGAAAGGTGAGTATCGTCCGCTGCGTCACTGCTGCATCGCTGTGAGATCTTCCTGTGTGGAAGCTCACTAGCGATCATTTAGCGATGCACCAGTGATCCTGACCGGGTCGTATCGCTGGTGCATCGCTAAATGTAACAGGGCCTTAAGTCCCTCTATCCTCCTACTGAGCATGCTCATGGGAGATCGGGAGTCATGTGCTCAGGTCCCGCTCCAGATCTCATTGGTCCATCTCAGAGATCTGGAAGCTTGCGGAAGGTCCCGGCTGCTATAAAAGGCACGCATGGCTGTTCCACCATGCGCTAGTATAGATTTACTTGCTGCTGTGTGTATGAGGACGGATGTATGATTCTGGTGAATGACTCATTATAAACCCCCTTCCCTCTGGTATTACGTATGTGGTTAGGGACTGACTTAGAATCAGCTCCAGCGCTCCTCTGCTGCAACATCCACAGTGCTAGCATCCGACAATGTGCTTGCGCCTTAGCCTTGTTGTTTAGCGGCAGTGTCCACGCTGCACTGCAGTAGCAGCCCCTTTGCGTCCGCAGTGGCGACACTCCGCACATGGTAGGTCTAGACAGACGTAGTGCCGCTGTCTTGAGCTACTCCTGTGACCTGATACCATGTGCGCGTTTTTACAGAGCACTGTGACATCAACAGGCTCAGTCTTTTGTGGTTGTACTTATTTGGCATCTCTGTGAATTAACTGAGATTGCTCTGCGCACCTGGGTGAAGTTTAACCCTGCCTGTGCGCATTTCCGCCATATTGCTCCTGCCACCACTTAGCAGCGGTTATATCACCTACTGCACGGTGGACCCCGAGCGGCGAACGCAGTTTATTATTATTATTATTTAGTGCATTCCACTGTTCCTAACACCCAGCCTTTATCAAAGGAGGTCTGCTGCATTCTGCTAGTGCATTAGTTAGGGCTTGGTGAGTCAACCTTTCAAATGTGTTTTTTTTTTTTTTCATAGTCTCTGTGCCACTCTGCTTTTTTCTTTCATTCTGCTTCTCACTCTGCTCCTCTGTGTTTCCCTCTCCTCTCCATAGAGCTCAATAAGTATTTAAGTCTGATCCCTCAATGAACTAGCACTGCTTCTTGTTTTATGCAATTTATGCATTTGACTTTCTCAGAGTACATGATGACTTCAGAAGGCAGAGTGGGGAGAAGTGGCTTATAGGTGGAGATAAAAGATATGTTATAAAATGTGTTACGTTCATGTCTACTATAGAGATGAGCGAGTACAAAAATGCTCGCTACTCAAACCGAGCAATTCGTAATACTCAGATGCTCGTTTCGAGTAACGAGTATAATGGGAGTCCATGGGAAATCCGAGCATTTTTCCTGTAGATCCTACAATGAGGTCTGAGGGGGCAGTGAAAATGTTGAAAAAATGCTCAATGGAAGGCGAACAGCATGGGGAAGGGGCATGGAAGCGTCCCTGTCTACCACATAGCTGCTGAGTACAATAGTGTCACGCTTTTAGGCTGTGTGCCCACGTTGCGTTTTTTAAGCTTTTCCACAGCGCTTTTAGACAAGTGTTTCTGCAGCGCAAACTCTTAAGAAAAGCATCTAATGTAATAGAATGGAAAACGCACATGTACTAATGGTGCGTTTTTTTCAGCTGCGGAAACGCTTAGCGGAAAAAAACGCAGCATGTTCATTAATTGCGTGGATACATACACTGTAATTGCAAAAACGCATAGGAAAACGTATGTCAAAACGCTTGACAATCGTGTCAAAAAGCGCATGCGTTTTCCCTGGCAAGGGCCTGCGTTTCTGCTCAGGAACAAAACGCTTGAAAAACGCTACGTGGGCACATAGCCTTACTCCACTTTAAGGACTGACAATAAAACATTCAAAATTGACAAGATACTGAAATTTCTGGGAAAAAAATGTTAAGAAACACTCTTTCCTGTATAACGACTTGTATATAAGGCAAAATTTAAAAAGGAATTTTAAAGAATAATAACTTAAGGAAACCAAAATTTTTAAATTTTTCTAAAAAAATTGGAATTTTCAGTGTAATTTATGAAGAAAGCAAGAACTGCTAAAAATGTGATGGAAGAGGGACTCGATACACCCTGTATTAGGCCGGAGTCACACTAGCAAGGAATATGCAATAAAACATCACAAAGCACTCAGACCACTGTTAATCTACGGGGCAGCTCCCATCACCATTTTTTTTCTCGGCCGTATTATACGTGTGAGTGAAATCGCAGCATGCCGCAATTATACCCATATACTGGCCAAGTCTCACCAATGCAAGTGCTGTCCGATTTTTACGCACCGGTGTCCTTTGAAAAGGCGACAATTCATGTGCGGTGTACAGTAAAATCACACTGACAGATTAGAAAAGAATAGATATATACACATAGAATACATATATATGTATATATAGATGTCAGTGACACATATATATACATACAGTATACTAGCTGAAGAGCCTGGCGCTGCCCGGGCATAGTAACTAACTATGTTTAGTTACAGCAAATTATAATGATTATATCTATATATAAAGCTGAGTGTAGAGCCCCGCCCACTCCGCATAGCCACATTCACTATAATATCCCACATCATCCTGTCAGCCAGAGCTACCGGCCTACTACCCCTAATATCCCACATCATCCCGTCAGCCAGAGCCACCGGACTACTACCCCTAATATCGGACATCGTCCTGTCAGCCAGAGCCACCGAACTACTACCCCTAATATTCCACATCATCCCGTCAGAGCCACTGGGCTACTACCCCTAATATCCCACATTATCCTGACTTCCATACCAATGATCCCTTTAATAAAAGCCTGGGGTGAGAATCAGAGCGCTGCGGGATTTACCCTAACTTCCATACCGGAGATCCCTTTAAGAGAGGCCTGGGGTCAGTACCAAAGCGCAGAGTGGATTTGCCCTCACTTTCATACCGGGGATCCCTTTAAGAGAGACTGGGATTAGAACCAGAGCGCTGAGTGGATTTGCCCTGACTTGCATGCCAATGATCCCTTTAATAGAACCCTGGGATCAGAATCAGAGAGTTGAGGGATTTGCCCTAACTTCCATACAGGAGATCCCTTTAAGAGAGCCTGGGGTGAGAACCAAAGCGCTGGATGGATTTGCCCTGACTTCCATACCGGCGATCCCTTTAAGAAAGGCCTGGGGTCAGTGCCAAAGCGCAGAGTGGATTTTCCCTAACTTTCATACCAATGATCCCTTTAAGAGACCCTGGGGTCAGAACCACAGAGCTGAGTGGAACGGTCCTATCTTCCATACCAGGGATCCCTTTAAGAGAGGCCTGGGGTCAAAACCAAAGCGCTGGATGGAATTGCTCTGACTTCCGTACCAATGATCCCTTTAAGAGGGAAAATGTGCCTACGGGATGGAGGATGTGTGATGTGGATATGGGCAGGGAGGGGGGGGATTCATTTCTGTCATGTGCTCTCTGCTCCTTTCATGGGGCAGACAATGGCTGGGAGCTTATGTTCCCAAAGATGCTAGATTTCTCCCACCATGTCGGTGTCTGCTGAGGTGTTGTCAAGTGGGAAAACTTGCTCATAGCAACCAATCACAGCTCAGCTACTTTTAACCAGCTCTGGTGAAATGAGAGATGCTTAGTGATTGGCTGCAAGGAAAACAGTTGCTCATAGCAACCAATCACAGCTCAGCTTCATTTGAACTGCTCTGATAAAATGAAAGATGCTTCGTTATTGGCTTGTGATACACACACACATACATACATTCACATATATATATATATATATATTGCAGAGAGAGAGATAGAAGAATAGCTGGTAATTCATTTGCCGGCTTCTGTAAAATCACTGCAGGAGCTAACAGGATAGGAGAGATGGATTGCATACAGTAAATCCATATAGAATAGGTAGATGTATAGATTTCAATACAATTAGTATAGTGTGTGTGCAAATTACTGGACATGTACTTAATTTATAAAAGATTATTTTACAGAAAGAAAATGGCGTGGGGTCCCCCCATAATTAATAGCCAGCAATGGCTATGCACATCTCCTGAGGGCTGATGTTTATAGCCTAGGTAGGGGTCAAGGATACTATCCCCCCGGGCTGAAAACAACAGCTCTCAACCGCCCCCAAAAAGGCACATCTCTAAGATGTGCCAATTCTGCCACATAGCCTTGTTATGCCACTGCCCTGTAGCGGTGGCATATGTGGTACTAGTTGGGGGATTGATGTCACCTGACCATGTCTGGTAGTAGGTTCTGCGGCGAGAGCCATAGATCTGTCTGGTCTGTTACTCCTTTAAATAACTGTATTGTGGTGTGCGGTTTAGCTTCTAGACAAATGTTGGTAAGAACATGAGCGATGTTCCTGGACATGTGCTGGTAAAAGGCTGAGATGCCACACCGGGAGAAATATTAATAATAGGCCAATTTCAGTTTTTAATTCAAATCAACGAAATTGCATACAAATCGAGTTCTACAGTATATATGACATTTTTCTATTTTTGAAGAAACAAATTTATACATTTATAGCAGGTCAATTTTGTTATTTATTACAAACCAACAAAATTTTACACAAAGCAGGTTCTACAGTATATATGACAATAGTCAGTTTTTTTAACAAAAATATTTTGTGAACTATACTAGGCCAAGCGGTTTTCAAAAATTTGAGCCCACCACAATTTGACACAAAGCACATTAAACTGTTTGAGTAACTAACTAATTGAATGCATAAAAAATTTTGGACTTTTTTTTGTTTTGCATACCACATTACAGTAATGTAATAGTAACTGTATTAAAATAAATGGATGACTAATTGAAAAAATTTGAAAGGCTTTTTTGGAGTTTTACATATCACCGTAATGTAACAATAACCATGTTAAACTGTATGGTTGACTAATTGAATCCATAAAAAAATCTTTGAAGATTTTTTTGAGCTATTTATACCACTGTAATGTAACAATAACCATGATTAACTGTATGGATGAATAACTGAATCCCTGAAAATTTTTGGAAGATTTTTTGAGAGTTGTATGTACTACTGTAATATAACAAGAACTGTGTTAAGCTGTATGGGTGACTAGTATTGCTAGAATCCATAAAAAAAATTTGGAAGGTGTTTTTGGAGTTTTCTATAACACCATAATGTATCAATAAGTTTTAAACTGTATGGATGAATAATTGACTGTATAAAAATATTTAGTTTTTTTGTGAGTTTTATATACCACTGTAATATAACAAGAACCTCGTTCATGACTAACTGAATCCATAAAAAAATTTGGAACATTTTTTGTAGTGTTATACACCATCAAAATATAACACAAAACACGTAATACTGTATGGATGACTAACTGACACCAAATTGTTTAATGCTTTTATGGGTGTTATGTACCACCAAAATGTAACAGAAAGCACTTAATACTCTATGAATGAATAATTGAATCCAAAAACATTTTTCAACCCTTTTTTGGAGTGTTATATACCACCTTAATTTTACAGAAAGCACCTAATACTCTTTGGGTGAGTAATTGAATCCAGACACATTTTTCAATGCTTTTTGGAGTGTTATGTACCTTCAAAATTTAACAGAAAAGCACCTAATACTCTATGGATGACTACTTGAATGCAGACACATTTTTCAATGCTTTTATGGATTGTTATATACCACCGAATTGTAACAGAAAGCAGCTAATACTCTATGTATGACTAATTGAATACAAGCTTTTCAACACATTTTTGTAGTGTTATATACCACCCTAGTGTCACAGAAAGCACCTATTATTCTATGGATAACTAAATGAATACAGAAACATTTCTAAATGCTTTTAGAGAGTTATGTACCACCGAAATGTTACAGAAAGGACCTCATACTGTGTGGATGACTAATTGAATCCAGACAACGTTTTCAATGCTTTTTTGGAGTGCTATATACTACAATATTGTCACAGAAAGCACAGACTGCTCTATGGATAACTAATTTAATCCAAACAAATTTTCAAAACTTTTTTGGAGTGTTCCAGTGGGTACGGAAAGTATTCAGTCCCCTTTAAATTTTTCACTCTTTGTTTCATTGCAACCATTTGGTAAATTCAAAAAAGTTCATTTCTTTTCTTAGTAACATTCTGCACCTCATCTTGACTGGAAAAAAGCAGAAATGAAGAAATGTTTGCAAATGTATAAAAAAAGAAAAACTGAAATATCACATGGTCATAGAGGAATATTTAGAATTGAGAGTCCTCAGTGGTTAATACCTTTTAATGGCTAACTGAAATGTGTTACCATCTTTTCAGTTAGCCATTAAAAGGTATCAACCACTGAGGACTCTCAATTCTAAATATTCTTCTACCTACTGGCTAACACGGTACAAAGATATATATCTTTCCTGTTTCACATAGTCATAAACATTTCTAAATGTTTCTACATTTCTGTATTTTCCTGTCAAGATGGGGTTCAGAGTGTACATTAATGAGAAAAAAATGAACTTTTTTAATTTACCAAATGGCTGTAATGAAACAAAGAGTGAAAAATTTAAAGGGTTCTGAATACTTTCCGTACTCACTGTATATACATATATATTATATATATATATGTATATGCTTGTGTGTGCATGTGTGTGTATATATATATATATATATATATATATGAGAGTGCACTAGATCTAGAGTAGATACTTCAAATTAGAAATAAAAGTAAAAAATGACAAATTTAATCCACTATGTAGCGGCAGGTGTAAAGTCCGTGCAACAAATCAATAGTAATTCAGCAGATGTCCTTAGGCTGGATTAGTAAAGAAAAGCTCTGTTACTTCAGTAAAAGACAACCTTACTTGATGCTTGAAATATATCTACGCTTCCGGTATTATGGTTTTGCTATAAGATCTATCTTAATAGGGTGGTGGGCTTCCACATTTAGGACCCACATCTATTAGCTGGAGTACAGAGCAGCTACAAAGGGCATCACTCTATTTCTCAATGTATAGCCATGCGATGCAAGGACGGGCCAATGATGGTCACTGTATAACACCTAATTTGACCTTTGGAGGTGTTGTAGTGGAATTGCACACTTAATGCTTGTAAACTAAAGTTGATCACTCAGGGTTATCGCATGATCAGCTAATTTTGCAGAACCCCTCTACAAGAAGGTATTACATAGTAACATAGTAACATAGTAATTAAGGTTGAAGGGAGACTTTAAGTCCATCTAGTTCAACCCATATCCTATCCTAACTTGCCCTAACATGTTGATCCAGAGGAAGGCAAAAAAAACCCATGTGGCAAACAGTAAGCTTCACATTGGGGAAAAAAATTCCTTCCCGACTCCACATACGGCAATCAGACTAGCTCCCTGGATCAACGCAATATTAATGAAACTAGTGTATATACCCTGTAATATTATACTTTTCAAGAAAGGCATCCAGTCCCTTCTTAAATTTTAGTAGGGAATCACTCATTACAACATCATATGGCAGAGAGTTCCATAGTCTCACTGCTCTTATAGTAAAGAATTCGCGTCTGTGAGTATGCTTAAACCTTCTTTCCTCCAGACGTAGAGGATGCCCCCTTGTCCCCGTCACAGGTCTAAGAGTAAAAAGATCATTAGAAAGGTCTTGGTATTGTCCCCGCATATATTTATACATTGTAATAAGATCACCCCTAAGCTTTCGATTCTCCAAACTAAATAACCCCAAGTGTAATAACCTGTCTTGGTATTGCAGACCCCCTAGTTCCCTAATAACCTTGGTCGCTCTTCTCTGGCCCCGCTCCAGTTCAGCTATGTCTTTCTTATACACCGGAGACCAGAACTGTACACAGTATTCTAAGTGTGGTCGCACTAGTGACTTATATAGAGGTAAAATTATGTTCTCCTCCTGAGCATCTATGCCTCTTTTAATGCATCCCATTATTTTATTTACCTTTGCAGCAGCTGCCTGACACTGGACACTAAATGTGAGTTTGTCGCCCACCCATACACCCAGGTCTTTTTCAGTGACAGTTTTGCCCAGTGTTTTACAATTAAGCACATAATTATACATCTTGTTCATTCTACCCAGGTGCATGACCTTACATTTATCCCCATTAAAGCTCATTTGCCATTTATTAGCCCAAGCTTCTAGTTTACATAAATCCTCCTGTAATATAAAATTGTCCTCCTCTGTATTGATTACCCTGCAGAGTTTACTGTCATCTGCAAATATTGAAATTCTACTCTCTATGCCCCCTACAAGGTCATTAATAAATATGTTAAAAAGAAGCAGGCCCAAAACTGACCGCTGTGGTACCCCACTGCTAACCGTGACCTAGTCCGAGTGTGCTCCATTAATAACCACCCTTTGTTTCCTATCCCTGAGCAAGCTCTTAACCCACCTACACATATTTTCCCCTATCCCCATTGTTCTCATTTTATGTATCAACCTTTTGTGTGGCACCGTATCAAAAGCTTTTGAAAAGTCCATGTACACCACGTCAACTGCATTCCCGTGGTCCAGTCCGGAACTTACCTCTTCATAAAAGCTTATCAGATTAGTCTGACAGGAACGGTCCCTTGTAAACCCATGTTGATATTGGGTCATAAATAATGTTATTCTTCTCCAGATACTCCAGTATAGTATTTCTTAGAAAACCCTCCAGGAATTTTACCCACAGTTGAGGTTAAACTTACTGGCCTATAATTTCTAAGTTCAGTTTTTGTCCCCTTTTTGAATATTGGCACCACATTTGCTATACCCCAGTCCTGTGGTACAGACCCTGTTATTATGGAATCTTTAAAAATTAAAAATAATGGTCTATCTATGATTGTGCTTAATTCCTGCAGTACTTGGGGGTGTATCCCATCCGGGCCCGGGGATTTGTCAATTTTAGTGATTTTTAGACGCCGCCGTACTTCCTGCTGGGTTAAGCAGGTGACATTTAATGGAGAATTTTTATCCCTGATCATGTTATCCATCATGGGATTTTCTTGTGTAAATACTGTTGAAAAAAAGTCATTTAGCATATTGGCTTTTTCCTCATCCACCATTTCACCCAGACTATTTTTAAGGGGGCCAACACTATCATTTTTTAGTTTCTTACTATTTATGTAGTTAAAGAATATTTTGGGATTATTTTTACTTTCTCTGGCAATGAGTCTCTCTGTCTCAATCTTTGCTGTTTTGATTTGCTTTATACAGAATTTATTTAATTTTCTGTATTTATTTAATGCCTCATCACTACCTACTTGCTTTAATTCTCTAAATGCTTTCTTTTTGTCACTTATTGTGCCCCTTACAGCTCTATTTAGCCATAGTGGTTTCCTCCTATTTCTAGCATGTTTATTCCCATACGATATGTATTGTGCACAGGTCCTATTCAGGATGCTAATAAACGTCTCCCATTTTCTTTGTGTATTTTTATGTCTCAGGATATCGTCCCAGTTAATTGCACCAAGATCATCTCTCATCCGTTGGAAATTTTCCTTCCTGAAGTTTAGTGTCCTTGTAACCCCTCTACTACACATCTTATTAAAGGATACATGAAAACTTATTAATTTGTGATCACTACTACCCAAGTGACCCTCAACCCTTACATTTGATATGCGGTCTGGCCTGTTGGTTAATATTAGGTCTAGCAGTGCCCCCCCCTCTTGTTGGGTCCTGAACCAGTTGTGAAAGATAATTGTCTCTCATAGTTGTCAAAAATCCATTACCTTTGCTGGAACTGCAGGTTTCGGTTCCCCAATGTATTTCAGGGTAGTTGAAGTCCCCCATAATAATGATTTCTCCTTGAGTCGCTGCTTCATCTATTTGCTTTATGAGGATATTCTCTGTTGCTTCCATTATTTTTGGAGACTTATAACAAACCCCTATCAGTAATTTATTATTTTTCCCCCCTCCCCTTATCTCTACCCACAGGGACTCTACATTTTCATTAGATTCATATATATTATCACGAAGGATGGGTTTTACAAACCAGACAGGCCCAAATGCATCTGCACTAATCCAGGGTGCAGCGGACCCAAGTAAAATGGCAGCTGCACAGGTGCATAAATACCAAATGAAACAGCCAGCCTGCAATCAGGGATTGGCCGTGTGCAGCCTGCATTCCCTGTGTGACCACTGCCACATGCGGATTATTTTTTCTGCACTGGTGTACCACACGGCCAATCCCTGATTGTAGGCTGGCTGTTTCATTTGATATTTATGCACTAGTGCAGCTGCAATTTTACTTGGGTCCGCTGCACCCTGGATTAGTGCAGATGCATTTGGGCCTGTCTGGTTTGTAACTGAATTTTTTGGAAGATTTTTTTTCCTCTTTTTGAGGTTTTCAAGAACACTTTGAACCCCCAACTGCTTCACAGAAGTTTATAACGCCTGGGCGTGAAAATAAAAAAATCATTTTTTTCCAAAAAAATGATATTTTTACCCCCAATTTTTTATTTTCCTAAGGGTAACAGGAGAAATTGGACCCCAAAAGTTGTTTTGCAATTTGTCCTGAGTATGCTGATACCCTATATGTGGGGGTAAAACACTGTTTTGGCGCATGGCAGAGCTTGGAAGGGAAGGAGCACCATTTGACTTTTTCAGCGCAGAATTGGCTGGAATTGAGATCAGACGCCATGTTGCATTTGGAGAGCCCCTGATGTGCCCAAACAGTGGAAACCCCCAATTCTAACTCCAACCTTAACCCCAACACACCCCTAACCCTAATCTCAGCCCTAACCCTAACCCAAGCCCTAGCCCTAATGAGAAAATGGAAATAAATACATTTTTTTATTTTATTATTTTTCCCTAACTAAGGGGGTGATAACGGGGGGTTTGATTTACTATTTATGGTGGTTTTTATGTTTGGCGGCTGTCGCACGCTAAAAGATGTTTTTTATTGTAAAAATAGTTTTTGCATCACCACATATTGAGAGCTATAATTTTTCGGTATTTTGACCCACCAAGTTATGTGAGGTCTTATTCTTTGCGGGACGAGTTGACGTTTTTATTGGTACTATTTTCGGGCATGTGACATTTTTTGATCGCTTTTTATTCCGATTTTTGGGACGCAGAATGAACAAAAACCAGCGTTTCATGAATTTCTTTTGGGGGGGTGCGTTTACACCGTTCCGCGTGCGGTAAAATTGATAAAGCGGTTTTATTCTTTGGGTCAGTATGGTTACAGCGATACCTCATTTAGGTCGTTTTTTTATGTTTTGTCGGTTTTATGCAATGAAAACTATTTTATATAAAAAATAATTATTTTTGCATCGCTTTATTCTGCGAGCTATAACTTTTTTATTTTTTTGCAGATGATGCTGTATGGCGGCTCGTTTTTTTGCAGGACAAGCTGCCGTTTTCTGCGGTACCATGGATATTTATATGTGTCTTTTTGATCGCGCGTTATTGCACTTTTTGTTCGGTGGTATGATAATAAATCATTATTTTTTGCTTCGTTTTTTATTTTTTAAGGGGTTCACTAAAGGGGTTAACTAATGCGACAGTTTTATAGGGCGGGTCGTTACAGACGCGGCGATACCAAATATGTGTACTTTTATTGATTTTTTTTTATTATTTTCAAAAAATGAATTTATTGGGGAATATTTTTTTTTTTTTACTAATTTGTTTAGCGATTTTTTTAAAAATTATTTTTACACTTTTTTTTTTTTAACTTTATTACATTGTCCCAGGTGGGACATCACTGTCCTGTGACAGATCGCTGATCTGTCACATCACAGATCACTCTGACAGATCAGCGATCTGTCACAGGCACTGCTGCAGACTTCCTCATGCCTGCGCTTTGCAGGCAGTGAGGAAGTCAGCTCCCTACAGGCCCCCGAAGGTCCCCGTCGCCATCTTGGATCCAGGGGCCTGTAGGGAAAGAGCCCCCCGCAGCAGCGCTGCACATTGCGCTGCCGTGGGGGGCTCAGGGAAGCACGGAGGGCGCCCCCTCCCTGCTGATGCTTCCCTTTAACCCCCGGTACACCGCGATCGTGTTTGATCGCAGTGTACAAGGGGTTAACGTGTCGGGGGCGGTCCGTGACCGCCCCTGACACATTGTGCTGGGTGTCAGCTGTGATAATCAGCTGACACCCGGCCGCGATCAGCGGCGCTCACCACGTGGGCGCCGCTGATCGCTATGATGTACTATCCCGTCCCTGGGAATTAAGTCCCAGGGCACATGGACGGGATAGTACGTCTCATGGCAGAAAGGGGTTAAGGATGATTTTACATATAAAGACATGCCTCCCCCTCGCTTATTTGTACGGTCATTTCTGAACAGACTATAGCCCTGTAAATTAACCGCCCAGTCATGGCTCTCATCCAGCCATGTCTCAGATATCCCCACCTTGTCATAATTATGTTCCAACAACATTAACTCCAATTCCTCCGTCTTGTTGGCGAGGCTTCTGGCATTAGTATACATGCACTTTATGTATCTCTCTGTACCTCTATTCTTTCTTAAATTATTAACTGTTCTAACCCCACCCCCCATGCCACCCCCACCCCCAATTTCATTATTTGTGCCCAGGTCTATATCTGCACTGTCTTTCCCTCCTATAAAAGGAATACCCTCCCCCCCGTCCCTAGTTTAAACACTCCTCCAACCTTCTAGCCATTTTCTCCCCCAGCACAGCTGCACCCTCCCCATTGAGGTGCAGCCCGTCCCTAGAGTAGAACCTGTAGCCAACTGAGAAGTCGGCCCAGTTCTGCAGGAACCCAATCCCCTCCTTCCTACACCAATTCCTGAGCCACTTATTAACCTCCCTAATCTCCCTTTGCCTCTCTGGCGTGGCACGTGGTACAAGAAGTATTTCCAAAAATACCACCTTGGAGGTCCTTGCTTTAAGCTTACAGCCTAATTCCCTGAAATAATCTGTGACGACTCAGGCTAATACGTCCAAGAGTGGACCCTCTGGGTCACGGATCCGGAGCCCCTGGGCCGAGCGCACCTGGTGAAGACCGACCCCTGTACAGGGATCGTTAGGGACAGGACCGCAGGGGGCGGAACCGCGACAGCCGGAGCCAGCAGGGACGACTCGGAGGACAGGCAGGCAGAGCAGGGATAGCGGGATGGAAAGGAGGAAGGTAATGGCTAGGAGTCTACAGGGAAGGGTCAGCGGGGACCACGGGTGGAGACAGACGGAAATGGGCCAGGAAAAGAGCACACAATGAGAACAGCAAGGATAGGCAGGGTACACTAGAATAGGTATGGCCGATGGTTGCTGAAAGTCACAAACAATCACCAGGCGCCCTCAGAATAGAGCGGACGCCTGATATATGCGGAGACCGGAAGTACGCCCTACAGATCCTCCCCTCAGCGACGCCCCCTACCAACAGAAGAGGGCGGGGGAACGCGCGTGCGCGGCCTAAGGCCGGCGCGGTTACCCGTAACAGAGCGGTGAGCAGGGCGGAAGAGCGCGCGGACAGGGGGACGCAGGTGAGAGGAAGCTGCGGCGGGCACCGCCGCTGAAGGGGCATCGGCGGGCACGGCCGCCGATGTCACAGTACCCCCTCCCATAAGTCCTCCCCTTCTGAGGTTGGTCAGAAATCTTTTCATGATAAGGGGGGCATCGACATTCTCTCGGGGCTCCCAGGACCTCTCCTCTGGGCCAAAACCCTTCCAGTCGATAAGAAAAAGAGTTTTACCCCTGACCCTTTTCATAGCCAGAATGTCTTTTACGTCAAAGACATCGTTAGAACAAATTGGCGAGGAAGGGGACATGGAGGTTGGTTGGAACCGATTCAAGACCACAGGTTTAAGGAGCGAGATATGGAAGGCGTTAGGGACCCGGAGTGACGCCGGCAACCTCAATTTGTAGGCTACTTCGTTAATGCGCCCAAGTACTTCAAAAGGCCCGATATATCGAGGACTTAATTTGTAAGCAGGGACTTTCAGGCGGATATGTTTGGTAGAAAGCCAGACTTTGTCCCCGGGATGGTACGGGGGTAGATCCCTTCGTCTCTTGTCAGCGTGTTTCTTAATTCGGATGTTGGCTAGCTCGAGCGCCTCTCTGGTCTCCTTCCAAATTTGCGAAAATTCCTTGGCGAGAGTGTCTGCTGCAGGAACTCCAGACGATGCGGAAAAGGGCAATGGAACCCCAGGATTTAGCCCAGTTACCACAAAGAACGGTGTCTTGGACGTTGATTCGCTGGAATGATTATTATGAGCGAATTCCGCCCAAGGTAGAAGAGAGACCCAATTATCCTGATGGGCGTTAGAAAAGTGGCGTAAGTAGGTGGTCAGAATTTGGTTAATCCGTTCCACTTGGCCGTTGGTTTGAGGATGATACGCTGAGGAGAAGTCGAGAGACGTGCCCAGGAGCCGACAGAGGGCCCTCCAGAATCGGGAAGTAAACTGGACCCCTCGATCGGTCACGATTCGTAGAGGAAGACCATGCAGCCTGAAAACGTGGTGGATAAAGATCTCGGCCAACTTTGGAGCAGATGGCAGTCCGACCAAGGGAATAAAGTGGGCCATCTTGGAAAAGCGGTCTGCGACGACTAAGATGGTAGTACATCCAGCAGAGCGAGGCAGATCAGTCACGAAATCCATGGCGATTTGCTGCCAAGGGGCCTCTGGCACAGGCAACGGATGAAGGAGCCCGGAGGGCAGAGTCCTTGGAACCTTGTTCTGAGCACAAGTCCTGCAGGAGGCTACAAAGTCCTTTGCATCCTGGTGGAGAGAGGGCCACCAGTAATACCGGGAAAGGAGCAAAAGAGTCTTCTTAATCCCAACGTGCCCAGCAACCTTGGAAGAATGTCCCCAGCGCAGTACTTCCAGACGTTTGTTTGAAGGGACGAAGGTCTTGCCAGGCGGAAGAGTAGAGAATCTCACAGGGGCCACGGAGATAACTTTAGCCGGCTCGATGATATATGATGGATCCTCCTCCTTTTCCGGTGGCTGCAAAGACCTGGAAAGCGCATCAGCTTTGATGTTCTTACTGCCGGGCCGGAAGTGGAGCTTAAACTCAAAACGGGAAAAATACAGAGCCCACCTGGCTTGTCTGGAGTTGAGTCTCTGGGCAGATTGCAGATAGGCCAGGTTCTTGTGGTCCGTGAAGATAGTAAAGGGATGCACTGCCCCCTCGAGCAGATATCGCCATTCCTCCAGCGCCATCTTAATGGCCAATAATTCCCGGTCCCCAATGGAGTAGTTGCACTCCGCCGGAGAAAAGGATTTGGAGAAGAACCCGCAGGGGACTAGACGTCCGGATGGAGCCTGTTGGGAGAGAACCGCCCCAGCTCCAGTGGAGGAGGCATCAACTTCCAGGATGAAGGGCCTACTAGCCACTGGACGGTGTAAGATCGGAGCAGAGGCAAACGAGCGTTTCAGGGCAAGAAAGGCGTCCTCGGCTTCGGAAGACCAGACGTTAGACTTCGTCCCCTTACGGGTCAGGACCGTGATGGGCTTGGTGACTGTAGAAAAGTGGGGTACAAATTGTCGGTAATAGTTAGCGAAGCCGAGGAAACGCTGGATGGCCTTTATGCCAACTGGACGAGGCCACTGGAGTACCGCGGACAGCTTCTCCGGATCCATCTTAAGACCGGAATCCGTGATGATATATCCCAAGAAGGGTAACGCTGTTTGCTCGAAGAGGCACTTCTCGATCTTGGCGTAAAGACGATTTTCTCGAAGACGCTGCAGGACCATGCGTACACTTCTCCGATGGGAGGAGAGGTCGGTCGAGAAAACGAGGATATCATCTAAATACACCACCACGCAGGAATAGAGTAGGTCCCGGAACACCTCATTTACGAATTCCTGAAACACCGCCGGAGCATTGCAGAGACCGAACGGCATGACCAAGTATTCATAATGGCCGTCCCGAGTATTGAAGGCCGTCTTCCACTCGTCCCCCGCTCGGATTCGGATTAAGTTGTAAGCTCCCCGCAGATCCAACTTCGTGAAAATTCTGGCCCCCCTCAGCCGGTCGAAGAGTTCAGGAATCAGCGGGAGCGGGTACCGGTTCTTAACAGTGATGTTGTTCAGGCCCCGGTAATCAATACAGGGTCGCAGGGACCCATCTTTCTTCCGGACGAAGAAGAAACCTGCGCCCGCAGGGGACGAGGACTTCCGGATGAACCCCTTGGCCAGATTCTCCTGTATATATTCCGACATAGCCGAAGTCTCTGCTGGGGATAAAGGATAAGTTCTCCCTCGGGGAGGAGTGGCTCCGGGGACCAGGTCGATAGGGCAGTCATAGGAGCGATGAGGGGGTAAGGAGTCCGCCTCCTTTTTGCTGAACACATCGGCAAACGTGTGATAGGGTGCGGGTAGACCCGGAAGGTCGGCAGGCTTCGAGCATGGACGGGGACGAGTGAGAGCCCGTAGGCAGTGCTCCTGGCAGGAGTGCCCCCAACGGAGAACTTCCCCAGAGCGCCAGTCAATCACCGGCTCGTGCCGTCTGAGCCAGGGTAGCCCTAGAAGAACAGCATGGGCTAGTTGTGGCAGGACATAAAAGGCTATCTTTTCGAGGTGGAGAGCTCCGATTTGAAGGTCTACTTCGACGGTAACCATGGTGATGAGTCCGGGTAAAGGTTTACCATCAACGGAGGAAATAGCGCGAGGGTTCTTCAAAACAATCACCGGAATCTGGAGTTTATCGACCTCCTCCTGGCGGATGAAATTACCGGCAGCACCCGAGTCCACATACGCCTCCACAGATCCACGCTCCCGACCTGTAATTAGCAAAGCTGAAAGGGTAAGGGGGAGAGAGGAATTTTGATCACCTAGGGGGTCCTCTCTTACCTGAGCTAGGTGGAGGCATTTCCCGACCTCTCTGGCTTCTCCGGACAAAAACGCACAAAATGGTTGGCACCTCCACAGTACAGGCAGAGACCCTTGGTCATCCTCTCCCTGCGCCGTTGTTCGGACAGTCTGACGCGATCAATCTGCATAGGCTCAGGAGCGGTACTAACAGGAGATACAGGGAAACGGGGGACAGGAGCCTGATACAGCCTAAAGGACCTTCTCTCTCCGACCGCCTCTCGAGTGCGCTCCTGAAAGCGTAGATCAATGCGAGTGGCCAGCGAAATAAGGTCCTCCAGAGTGGTGGGGGTGTCTCGCCCGGCAAGCTCATCCTTGATCTTACTGGAGAGGCCTCTCCAAAAGGCTCCCACAAGAGCCTCATTGTTCCACCCCAACTCTGAAGAGAGGGTCCGGAAGCGGATGGCGTATTGCCCCACTGTGAGGGAACCCTGGCGGAGGTTAAAAAGGGCCTCCGTGGAGGATGCTAAGCGACCCGGTTCATCGAACACCTTGCGAAAGGTTTCCAAGAAGGTCTGTATACTTAACACTACGGGGTCATCCCTCTCCCACAAGGGGTTCACCCAGGACAGGGCCTCACCCTCGAGATGGGACACAATGAACGCCACCTTGGCGCGGTCAGTGGGGTACTGAAGGGGGGCAAGCTCAAAATGTAGCCTGCATTGATTTAGAAAACCCCGGCATAACTTGGGGTCTCCGCTGTACCTGGGGGGTTTGCCCAGACGGGGAGCCGGAGTAGAGACTACGTCAGGAGAGGAAGTTGCAGCGGCAGCAGAGGATTGCAGAGCAAGCAATCGATCATCCACGGATGCCATGTAACCTAAGATGTGGGATTGAGCGTCGCGCTGCTGCGCGAGCTCCTGCTGGAGGCTGACTAAGAGGGGAGCGTGTCCGGGGTCAGAGGTCTGCAGGGCGGATAACCGGGTGTCCATAGACTTCATAAAGGACATTATCCGGGTCTGATTTTCACGAAGAAAAAGTAATTCCTTTTGTGTGGCGGCTGCGGCACCGGCGGGATCCATGGCCTGGTGATACTGTGACGACTCAGGCTAATACGTCCAAGAGTGGACCCTCTGGGTCACGGATCCGGAGCCCCTGGGCCGAGCGCACCTGGTGAAGACCGACCCCTGTACAGGGATCGTTAGGGACAGGACCGCAGGGGGCGGAACCGCGACAGCCGGAGCCAGCAGGGACGACTCGGAGGACAGGCAGGCAGAGCAGGGATAGCGGGATGGAAAGGAGGAAGGTAATGGCTAGGAGTCTACAGGGAAGGGTCAGCGGGGACCACGGGTGGAGACAGACAGACGGAAATGGGCCAGGAAAAGAGCACACAATGAGAACAACAAGGATAGGCAGGGTACACTAGAATAGGTATGGCCGATGGTTGCTGAAAGTCACAAACAATCACCAGGCGCCCTCAGAATAGAGCGGACGCCTGATATATGCGGAGACCGGAAGTACGCCCTACAGATCCTCCCCTCAGCGACGCCCCCTACCAACAGAAGAGGGCGGGGGAACGCGCGTGCGCGGCCTAAGGCCGGCGCGGTTACCCGTAACAGAGCGGTGAGCAGGGCGGAAGAGCGCGCGGACAGGGGGACGCAGGTGAGAGGAAGCTGCGGCGGGCACCGCCGCTGAAGGGGCATCGGCGGGCACGGCCGCCGATGTCACATAATCTTTAAGGACCTTCCACCTACCTCTATCTTTGTCATTTGTGCCAATGTGCTCCATGACCACTGGATCCTCACCAGTCCCTCCCAGTAATCTGTCAACCCGATCAGCGATGTGTCGGACTCGAGCGCCAGGTAGGCAGCACACCGTTCGACGATCCCTGTCTTTGTGACAGATTGCCCTATCTGTTCCCCTAATAATTGAGTCTCCCACTACCAGAACCTGTCTGGCCTGCCCTGCTCTCCTATTTCCCCCCTTACTAGAGCAGACACTCCTCCGGCTTTCAGAGGACATGCCTTGCTGCAGCAGTGCTACTCCAAAGTTGTCTTCTATTGGCAGTTCACCCTAGGCACTTCAAACTGTGCGTTTCTCCTCCTGAAAAAGGATAGCAGGGTTGTACTACAAGATACAAATGGTAAACTAGTGTGGATGGGATGGTAGGGTGGCAAAAATTACTCCATTTGATTTCCCCAGATTGTGGATATTCTAGTGCTGCAAATAGGGCTGTATATAGAAATCATGGGGCCCCAATGGAGAAACCCTAATGGGACCCCCACCTCCACCACCACCAAAAAAATAATATTCAGCGGAGTCACAGAAGAACATAGGTCACAACTTTATTGGGGAGTAAGTTTTAAGTAATTTTGCTTTTATTGAAGCCCCTTAGCGTTCCCGGGTACTAAGATACCCCTTTAATGGGCCGAATAAGGTATAATGACCAGTAATAAGCTGACCTGTGGATTTTCAGGTTTGGCCAGTTCAAGCTTGACCTGAACATGAACCTAATACAAGTCAATGAGAAACAACTGTTTTGCTGTAAAATTGCTATAAAATGGTCGTAGTAAGGGTTAGGGGGCTGCAAAAGGAAGCAAAATGGGGGTAAGAACAAGACAATTGCCCTGCAAACAAATGTGAATAGGTAAATGACTTAAATCCCTTAAACTAGTCAGTAAACATTGAGTTAATTACTAGTTTACGCAGCAGGCTGGATACAATCAATAGAATGGTGTGAAGCTAGACAACACACAGTCCAAAAACAATGTATGGGTACCGTTACACCTAGCGATGCACCAGCGATCCCGACCAGCGATATGATGCGGTCAGGATCGCTGGTGCATCGCTAGGTGGTCGCTAGTGAGCTGCCACTCAGGCAGATCTCACCAGCGACATCGCTGGGGACGGGGATCGCTACTTACCTGTCAGACGCGGCGATGCTGCGTCCTCCCGCCCGGCTCCACGCGTCGCTCCTCGTCACAGCAGGAAGCGCCGCAGGAAGTGACCTACGAGAAATGGTCCAGCAGCTTCTCGCTCGATCAGCGATAACCAGCGGGGGAGCCAGTCGGAGGTAAGTGTCAGACACAGCGATATCGCTAGCAATATCGCTGCAACGTCACAAAATCGGTGACTTTACAGCGATTTTGCTAGCGATATCGCAGTGTGTAACGGGGGCTTATGTCAATGTAGACTATTTTTATCAATGTCATGTGTACATATCCATCCATTTATTGAAACCCACTGAGATTTAAATCCCATTAGTTAAAAAAAGCAAACAGCTGTGAGCTGGTGTTATTATTCTGGGAAGGGGCCAATATCCATGGATCTTCCCAGTCTGCATAGCCTTTATTGGTTATTAAAAATGGATGTCCAAAAAAAACAAAAACGTATTTTTAAAAACCAGCAGGAGGAAAACAGACAACTTGGGGCTGGTCTTATTACTCTCGGAAGGGGCCAATATCCATAAATGTTCCCAGCCTATTATTATCAGCTTACAGCTGTCTGTGTAGTCTTTAATTAAACAAAACTCTCCTCTGATAAATCCCCTTTTTTAGCCATTTAATAAGATACAATGCTGAGCGGTGTGATTAGTAATGAGGTGACCTCATTATGATCACTAAATTCACAGGCGCCAGATCTCACGGGTTCAAAGGGTGTGAGTTGGGGCTGGTTTTGTGCTGGATAAGTTAGTAGTTAGTAACATTTTGAGATACATAACATTTTTTTTTATTGCTTCCGGTATAAGGCTGGTATCATATTTCTGTGTTCTAAGCTGAGCACCTACATCGGACCTTCCGTGTAAACGCCACAAAAATGCCATTCAAACGAAGCCTCCTATAGAACCACCCAGCATATTGACGCAGATGGAGACACTTTGGAGTCGGTTTGGCGTCTGTTCAGGTGGTATCCATGTTCTCTGGTCTACCACACTTGTGAGCTAAAAAGACGCCTAAAATTATGAGACACTGCTGGAACTGAGGCAAGACTGAGTATAAAGTGTTTCCATCTGTCTCATAAGTGAGAGGTTCCATCCTGGGTTTTGTCTGAATCAGGGTTTTTGGGATTTACACAGAAACCCCCCGACGTAAGCGCTCAGTGGCGAGCACACGATAAATGTGAGCCGAGCCTTGTTCAGATTTTTGGGAGTCAGAATGAACAAATAGACATCAGTACAAGAATAGTTCTTAATTTTAGTTTTGCACGATTCACTGTGAGGTATACAGTGGGTATGGAAAGTATTCAGACCCCTTTACATTTTTAATTCTTTTTTCATTGCAGCCATTTGGTAAAATCAAAAAAGTTCATTTTTTTCTCATTAATGTACACTCTGCATCCCATCTTTACTGAAAAAAAGACATGTAGAAATGTTTGCAAATTTATTATAAAAGAAAAACTGAAATATCACATGGTCATAAGTATTCAGACCCTTTGCTCAGACACTCATATTTAAGTCACGTGCTGTCCATTTCCTTGTGATCCTCCTTGAGATGATACTACTCCTTCAGTGGAGTCCAGCTGTGTTTAATTAAACTGATAGGACTTAATTTGTAAAGACTGTCTTGGTACCATTGTGCATCTAAAAAATCTGAATAAAAAGCATTAAAAAAAATGTTATGCACATTTTTTGATCAGTTTTTTGAATGAGCCATCTTAGGACTTGTTTTTTGTGGGACAATTTGGTGTTTTCACTTATATCATTTTTTTTACATATGATTTTTTGATCACTTTTTATTCAATTTTTTCTGTGTCTGTATGATGAAAAAGTACATTTTTGGCATGTTTTTTATTAACTTTTTTGCCATGTGGAATAAATCACATGATACTTTTACGGTTCGGGTCGTTCTAGATGTGTCGAAACCAATTATGTGGGGTTTTTTAGCTTATATTTATTTTAACACAAAGGCTGCACTTTTAGTGGTGAAACAGCTTTTATGAATTTTGTGCGTCATATTTCAATTTTTTTACTTTTTCACTTAGTCTCACTGTGGGACGTGAATATTTTTTATTTTGATCGCTGGTTTCATATACTGCAGTACTTGTGAACTGCAATACCTGAGACCTGTCAATTCTATACTGATTCAGTGTGTTAGAACTGGCTTATTGCCGGGTCTAAGAGGCCATTGTATCCTGGGGTCATCAGATGACCTCGGGGTACCATGGTAACAATAAGCACCAGCGATTAAGATCGCAGAGAAACGATGGTATTAAAGAGGTGCTTTAACCCCTTTTCACCAATCACATGTTACTGTCAATCGCGACAGCGACATCTAAGGGTTTGCCGCACGGTGTCATCTGTCATATATAGCTGTCACCGTGGGATTTTCGCCCACTGGGGGTCGCATTACACTTAATCCTCGGCGCCGTGAGAAAGCAGCGCTGAGGATTAAGGTCTCTTAATGACCGCCATAATAAGATGTATCGCTGGTGTTTACACATATTATAAGTTTTTCAGCCCATTACCTGCGACCATAAATCCAGACACTCACACATAGAAACACACACACTCATATACACACAAAATGATATACACACATACACACTCATATACAGAAAAACGCACTCAGATATACACACACTAACCTTCTAAATCAGACCTGTCATGCTGGGCAGATTACAGCTTCCTGTCTCATTCTGCTGTGTCCCCCCTGCTCTCTGATATCCTGTGACTTCAGCCTCTCTCCCTCCTGAGCCGATACTAGCGGTAGCTCTGCTCACTGAGAAAGGAGCACATCCTCATGTCTGCAGGGCAGCTGTGCTCCTCTCCACCACAGCAAAGGAAAGGTAATCACATACGTGGCACACAGCAGTGGGGTGGCGGTTAGTGCACATGCAGAGTAACTTTCACCTGACTTGCTGTCACCCCCACTGCAGTCTGGCAGGAGATCTGGGGCTCTGGGCAAAATGTTCGAGGACAGATGTTTGATGCTAGCAATGCCCCAGGGAATAATAATAGGCTCGGAACTTTATGGATATTGGCTCCTTCCCAGAATAATAACATGAGCTTACAACTGTCTGTTTTCACTCGGCTGGTTTTAAAAAAAGACGGGGAACACATTATTTATTTTACAGAGTCAGGTAGGGTCACGTGTTGACCCGACCAATCACAGCCATGCCATTACTGGACATGGGTGTGATGGAGCCGGAAATGCCCACAGCCTTAAAGCTTGTTGATTGGCCTTTCAATACATTTTATTAGAATGAAGAACCCGAACAGGAAACCGGAAATACATTAAGTAGTTTGGGGTCAAGTACAGGACACTAGAAGTTCGGTACGAACCCCAAATTTTCCATTTCGGGTTCAGTCATACCTAATTATGACAAAAGAAGTCTTCTCCAAACAAAATATGATACCCCCACATTGAACCGAACACAGTATGATGCCCCCAAAGTGACCCCAACACAGTAGGATGCCCCCCAAAGTCCCCCATACACAGTGTGATGGTCCCCACAATCCTCGATACAGTGTGAGTGCCTCCCCACAATTTGTTAGCCCACACACATCCCTTCATACAATATGATGGATCTCCATAAAGTATGATGACCTTCCATACAGTATAATTGCCCTACATAATGACCCCCACACAGTATAATTTACTCTCACTTAGCCCTACAAACAGCAAAATGGGACCCACATATGCCTCCAAACTTTATAATGACCACCCCCTGCATAGTCTGCCAAACAGTACAGTTGTGCCCCATATGTCCTTCAAACAAGATGATGGCCCCCAACATAGACTTCCTTCCAATGAGTATAATGACCCCTATAACATACTCATTGATTTAAAAAAAATACTCACCTCTGCCCATTTACCCACTGCTCTAGTCTCTGCAGCGTGTAGTCTGAAGTTCTGCACAGCAAGCGTGATGTAGAGAAGTCATTGCGCCCACTGTGCTGACACGTCAAAGTTCAGATGCACAGGATTAAGGATGGAGATAACTGTTCCATTATTGCTTTCAACTGCATTTGCATCCAGTATACAGATTGAAAGAGTGGTGCCAAGTGAGGAGTGAAATGGATAAAAGTAGGCCAGGGAGAGAATGAAGCGTTAATAGGGTCTTATCCAGTATAAAGGAGATAAAATAAGGCACAGTTTATGCTCACCTTGTGGGGTTGTGACAGCGTTAACTCCTTTTGTTAACATGTGAAGATAGAAAACTGCTGTCAATCCATTACTTGACATGGTTCTGATGGAGCTGGAAGTGCCCACAGCCTTAAAGCTTGTTGATTGATTGTGCTGTAGCCTTTCAACAAGCTTTATTAGGATGATGAATCCAAACAGGAAACCGGACATACAGTAAGTAGTTCGGGGTTGGATACCGGACGCTAAAAGTTTGATACGAGCACCGAACTTTCCAGTTCGGGTTCACTCATCACTAATTATGACAAAAAAGTGCTCTCCAAACACAATATGATACCCTACAGTGAACCCAATACAGTATGATGCCCTCAAACTGACCCCAACACAGTAGGATGCCCCCCAGAGCCCTCCATACACAGTGTGATGGCCACCACAATCCTCCATACAGTATGAGTGCCTCCACACAATATGTTAGCCCCTACACAGCACTTCATACAATATGATGGCCCTCCATACAGTATGATGACCCTCTATACAGTATAATGGCCACACACAGAATAATTTCCCCACACCTAGCTGTCCAAACAGTACGATGACACCCACATATTCCTCCAAACAGTATAATGGCCCCCCACATAGAATGCCAAGCAGTAAAATGGCACCCTATATGTCCTTCGAACATGAAACTGGCCCTCAACATAGCCCTACAAACAGTATAAGGGCCCCCACAATGTACTCATTGATTAAAAAAATACCTCTACCCATTTACCAGCTGCTCTAGTCTCTGCAGCATGTAGTCTGAAGCTCTGTACAGCAAACGCGTCATCACGTCTTCCGTGCTGAGGCGTCAAAGTTCAGATGCACAGGATTGAGGTTGAAGCTAACTGTTCCATCATTGCTTTCAACTGTATCTGCACCCAGTATGCAAGATACAGTTGAAAGTGTGGTGCCAAGTGAGGAGGGAAATGGATAGAAGAAGGCTGGGGAGACAATGAAGCGCAAATAGGGACTTATCCGGTATAAAGAAGAGAAAATAAGGCACAGTCTATGCTCGCCTCCTGGTGTTGTGACAGTCACAACTCCTTTTGTTAGCTTGTGAAGGTAGAAGGCTGCTGCCCATCCATCGATGCAGATAGAAGTGTAAAGATGGATCTAATGTCCCGCTGCCCATCTCCCATGAAACCATGAAAGGACAATATTTAAAAGCGGTTTTATTTGCCATTGCGTTTCAAAGTATACAACACTTCTTCATCAGGTCAACCCCCTATATTCTGAGGAGGAGTGAGGAGGGCTGGCGCCAGCCTTTGAATCTTGGTAAAGGGAATTGTAGTTTGCAACAGATTGGGGACCATTGAACTATAATCCAAGTTTTTATTAATTTATGTTTGTAATAAAACCCCCTAGGTCATGCCTGGAATGTTGTTACATTCAAATTTAAAGTAATATGTCCCAGAATAATCAGTGTGACTTATTAACTTAGAGAATATTGTGCAATCTGCTCCATGTGCAAATGTTGTCAAAAATGAGTGAAAATAGAGTTGCTTCTTTTCCAAAACATCACCCTCTTGTGCATGAGCTGCTTGCCTCTATTGACTTGCGACATTACCATAGACAGAACAAAGGTGGCACAGCTTCCAGTAAAAAGATAATGTTGTCTTGCAGGATCCCTTTAAATTGTGTTATCAGCCTTGAAAATACAATTGAACATGATGAGACTGCATCATCTGCTCCTACTGAGATCTGGCTTAATTACAGGAAAGTCCAGTCGTGTTTTCATTAAATACATACGCTCCTTTTATTAAGACCATATTTTAGCTTGTGATTGTATGCCGTTACTTAAAATTACTGCTGTTTACATCGAAGAACAATTTAATCGTGATACAGTAACATTCCAATAATCTAGTACCAAAATATTAGCTGTTACAGTATCAGGTTCTTCTCAATTATCAGACTGAGCTTTATCAGATTAACAAACATTTGGATTTTAGCAATGTTTTATTTAAAACATATGGACATTTATGGCATATAAAGCATGAATTTATTAATGTTATTTGTTACTTTAGCTGATAAATTGCACCTAGTTTCTGTCTTCAATCTTCATTTCTTCATTTGTTTTCATGCTCCTTACTATGCAGTTTGCAGTCTGATCCAAATTTCAATTTTCTCTTATGGGAAAAAAGATCACAGTAATACATGCTGGACATGAGATCTGTGTGTGTCCAGGATCCTGCTGTCTATTTTTGCTTTCATGTATCAGCACAGCTCCAATGTACTTTTACATGCTTTCCTCCTTTTCTATAGTCTGTTTTGTCTGCCCTCCCTGAGTCTGTAGATACTTTGTCTTCTCTCCGCATTTTCTAGGTCTGTGCACAATCCCTGTCTCCTGCTATTACTAACAATGAGCAAAAAGAAAGGGTAACAGAGAGTGATTAAGAGCAGCTCAGGTGGATTTAAAACAGTCAGACATTTCAGCAGGGCACTGAGCTGGAGCAAAATAGAAAGTTTTGAATGGACCTTATTTAGAAAGATGATTAACTTTCATTTAGTAAGTAAATGAATGATAAAAAAAAGACTTTACAAAACCTGCCTGAAGAAGGAGCCCCTGTGTTCTGAAAACTTGCAAATATATATTTTTGCTAGTTAGCCAATAAAGGTATCACCCTAAGAATGCTTTTATCATTTTTTGGCATAAAAGTATTTACAGTAAATTTTATCAAAGTGTCATGTCTTCAGTGTTGTCCCATGAAAATATATAATAAAATACTTGCAAAAATGTGAGGGGTGTACTCACATTTGTAATATACCATACAAGCCAATCAGAATCTATGTCTAGGAGGACACTGAAGTTTCAGCAGATATAACTAGTATGGTAAACATATATGCAATGTATGCAAGATCGCATCTTGCCGTTACTATGTTCTCCAAGGGGATGCAAACCTTCTTGGTTATGGACACACAGGATAACAGAGCTACCAGAGTTCTCTGTGGACCCCCAAGTGTAAGCGATTAACATGTGTTCAGAAGAGATTCTTCTTTTCCGTCAGTGCACAATGGATGTTTTCATTCAGTGACACCAAGTGGAGGTTTTGAAAACAACAATTTGCAATTAGTGTTATTTGCGCACTTCATTCAGAAAATATCGGGCAGTAACCTGCTAACAATGCATTGAGGGATATGGCTGGAAGAAAAGCCTTTTAAAGGGTTCCATGAGAAAAAACATGGCTGACTTCTTGCAGAAACACTTGTTCATAGAACTTGTGTAGGTTTGCAACTCAACTCCACTCACAACACACCTATCAAGGGATCAGCTGCAATACAGTTCACAGCCTTTATACAAGAGTGGTACGGTTTCTGGTAAAAAGCATACCCCCTGTCTAAACCCAAGGGTTATAGGATTAGAAATCTGTTCATATGTCTGGAGCTGCAGCTCTACAGCAACACCGAAATGGAGCTGGGCTACAATACCAAATGCAGTGGAGGAAAGTATTTGATACACGGTTTTGCAAGTTTTCCCACCTGCAAAGAATGCAGAGGTCTGTAATTTTTATCATAGGTACACATAAACGGTGAGAGACAGAATCTTAAAAAAATCCAGAAAATCACATTTTATGATTTTTGCATAATTAATTTGCATTTTATTTCATGAAATAAGTATTTGATACAATAGAAAAACAGAATTTAAAGCAAACCTTTTGCTAAGTAAACTACAGGCATTGTCATGTTGCCACTGCTACACTGATAAGAATGATACCTAGAGTGCTTCAGGGTGGCCTGTGGGCAGGTCTTTCCTTGGTTTCTCTGGCTTAGAGCAGGAAAATAAGACTCTGCCTACAGTCCCGCCCCAGAGCACGAGAATCTCATTAAATGAAAACGTCTAAAACTGATTACACAAAAACCACAAGATGGATTTCTTCACCCCATTTATCATTTTAATCAGCTTAACACTACCAACCTGACAATGCCTGTAGTTTACTTAGCAAAATCCTGCTGACAGGTTTGTTTTAATATTTAACACAGAAACCTTAGTTTGCAATTACAGAGGTCATATGTTTCCTGTAGTCCTTGACCAAGTTTGGACACGCTGCAGCTGGGATTTTGGCCCACTCATCCATACAAATCTTCTCCAGTTTTTTAAGCTTTCGGGGCTGTCGCTGGGCAACACTGAGTTTCGGCTCCCTCCAAAGGTTTTCTATTGGGTTCAGGTCTGGAGACTGGCTAGGCCACTCCAGGGCCTTGAAATGCTTTTTACAGAATCACTCCTTAGCTGCCATGGCTGTATATTTTGGGTCAACGTCATGCAATACCAAGCCATGACCCATCATCACTGCTTTTACTGAGGGAAGGAGGTGTTGGCCAAAATCTCATGATACATGACCCCGTCCATCCTTCCTTCAATATGGTGCAATCATCCTGTCCTCTTTGCAGAAAAGCACCCCAAAGTATGATGTTTCCTCTATCATGCTTCATTGTTCATTGACCAGGTCTTCCTGTGTCTAGATCTTGTATGGAGCCCCAGACTGAGGAACATTTTCTAATAATTGCGCCAAACAATTGCCTTCTTACCAAGCTGCTTTCCCATTATCCTGTAGCCCATCCCAGCCTTGTGCAGGTCTACAGTTTTGTCTCTGATATCCTTAGACATCTCCTTGGTCTTGGGCATGGTGGAGAGGTTGGAGTGTGATTGAGTGTGTGGCAGGTGTTTTTTTATACAGGCAACGAGTTCAAACAGAGGCAATTAATACAGGTAATGAGTGCAGAGTAGGAGGGCTTCTTAAAGGAAAACTAACAGGTCAGGGGAGAGCCAGAGTTCTTGCTGTTTGGTAGGTGATCAAATACTTCATGCAATAAAATGCAATTCCATTATTTAAAAATCATACAATGTGATTTTCTGGGTTTTATTTTTAGATTCTGTCTCTCACAGTTGAAGTGTGCCTATGATAAAAATTACAGACCTCTCCATTCTTTGTAAGTGGGAAAACTTGCAAAATCAGCAGAGTATCAAATACTTATTTTCTCCACTGTATGTCTACCATCAACCATAAAAACAATGAAACATCAAAAATGCACTGTGGGAACATAGCCTATGGGTGTTTGTTGCTTTCTCGACTGTCCATTTCTATAAACTCCAGTGGAGAGGAACACACCACTTATGACAACTTGTCCTGAATGGGCAATAGGAATGGCATGAGTCCAAACGGTGGAATGGAGACACCCAACAAGTTCTTTTACCCTTGTGCCTTGACAGACCTTAAAGGGGTTGTCTACTACACGCACAACCCCTTCTCAATCCCTATCATCTTTCATGTAAAATATAATTAGCCTGTACTCATCACGAGTGCCAGAACCATTCCAGCAACATTGCTGCCAGGTCTCCTTGGCACACATGGCGTTGATATGAACCCTGCAGTCATTCAGTGGCAGCTATTGGGCTGTTTCTCTCTCAGTTTCTTTGGATGGTGGTGGTCCAGTTACAGATATTGCAATGGGTTTCCAGGAGATATTCATTTGCGAAACACTACTTACATCATCATCTGAGATGTAGCCACTGGACCATAAAACAAAATTTTTATAAGGCCTTTATAATACTGGTGTCTTAAATGTCAGAAAGTTGCCAGGCTTAAAGGCCCATTTGAGTAACATTCGTTTGCACCCCCTATAGTTTTGGTCTTGTTCTTCACTATCATCACCATCATCTTCACCCTCAACTTTGTCTTCTTAATCATCACTTGCATTATCTTCTCATCACTAATTGCCAACTCTTTTGGGACATTTGTGAGACTCCAGGGAAGAGTAAAGACCTCATGAACTGCCCAGGAGAGTCAATTCTCCGGAGGTGGCCAGATTTGCTCGAAAACAACCCAGAAATCAATTAGTCCAAGCGTTTCCTAAATCCAGGAAGTAGGGGGGTTATTAAAGAGGTGTAGCTTGTGCACAAAAACTGTTAGAGGTGCAGAAAGCATGATTCCTCCTTGCCTTGAAAAGTTAACCCAACAACTATTTTTATCACATCATTTCCCTAGTAGGACGATGCATTCATATATCAACTTACCACAGCTTTAGTGGTAATTTTTAAGAAATAAAAATGCTGCAAAATGAGCGGAGCCTAAGAATTCTTCGTGTCTCTAGCAAATTCCCGAAAAAACTGTTAGGCTGGAGTCACACACAACGATAAAAAAATCGGTCTGATTCTTACGGTACGAAATCGCACAAGATTTCTTGTCCAGGGATCCGTCTGTCATCCGAATTTCCAGCGATGAACTGATTTTATTCGCATCTAAGCATCCGTTTGACATCCAGTACCAATGCCTGATGCTCTTTCCTGTTGACCTGGAGATGTCTTGCGATTTTATCGCAAGTCACACATGTGGTCCGTTTGTAATCCGATTTTTAATCGCACCCATAGACTTGCATTGGCGAGTCCGATCCGAAAATCAGTGACAATCGCAGCATGCTGCGATTGTCTCGGTCCGAGGAAACGTTCCGAAAAAAAAAATCGGACGATGGGAGCTGCAACATCGAATAACATTGTGACGAATGCAATGCGATATTTTATCGCATTGCATTCGTCCGATTTTATTTGCTAGTGTGACTCTGGCCTTATCGTCACCATCTGCATGTGTTATAACTTATAAATGTCTAAATGTGATTTTGCTTGACTCCTCCACATCCAGATCCGTTAGCCACCAGCCCATTAAAATGTTTGGAGGAGATAATTAAATCAACTCATGATAAAACCTAAATAGAGCCCATTATTGCCTTGCCCTACGACACAAAGCTATCTGGCGGATACATGGCTGGCACGGGCAGATGAGAGTGCAGCGATTTACTCAGGCAGTTGCTATGGTTACCAGAATTTGTTCCTAGCACTCACCTGTCAGCATATCTATGAAGGGAAGGCCCCATGCATTGTTCGTGGGAGAATTGAGCTAGTGTATAATTTAGAAAACGCATGAATATTATGTTTCCATTTTTTTTTACGCCTGTCTTTGATAAACAATACCATCCCACTTTTTTTATTTTTTGCTTTACGTGCACAGCCGGCTATTGTGCCGTTCTTGGAAGTACAGCGCAGCTTGTCGATTTCTTTTCTCTGTACACCCAGCAGCCCCTTGTAACCATGGAGGTGTAAGAAACGGGGTGCCTGGTCGTTTTCCGTTTACGTACAAGTCCCCCTTCCCCTGTCCCATAGGAAATAAATCATTTTTCCGCATAATCTGCTTTCTGAAATGAATAACCATTCACAAAATATAGGCACGTTCCTCGGGTAACCAATCCATTGTCCCAGGCATATTAAACAGCCGGATTGTTAATGAATACACTTTTCTGTTCTCATTTAAAAGCCATCAACAAGGAGATCTGATTCTAAAATCTATCAAGCGTCACATTAAATAACTGCTCGGAGATGCATTCCCGGCCGCTGCGATATTGATGGACCATCAGCGGTGGACATGTATGTTTTAGCAATAATTATCGTCGGTAGCACAGTAAAAATTGATTCTGTGAGCTCAGACGGCCTGAATTAGATTAGCAGCCATGCAGAAAGGAGCACTTCATGTCCAGAACATCCGCAGTCTAATGACTCTTCAACCGCTTTGCTTCCTTCTTCCTGCAAAATAATGGAATTAAAGCTTAACACTCGCTAAGTCAACAGTTTACCTGGTTACTCTACAGGACACATAGACAGGAGGCATGGATAACCAGAGTAATGGCATCACAAAGTCACCAGTTGAAGAAGAGAAAGTAAATGGGTTTTGATGATTGAATGACACTTTCAACATGGTTGGGTCCATCCTTCAAGCGAATCTATCAGCACGCTTTTGCTATTCCAGTGATGTCCCGCTTACTAGGTTGTGCGTTGCTGTTTCAATAAAATCAGTGTTTTATCAGCAGGGTATTATCACTACAGGACTAGGTGTCTCTTGCGTCCTAGTCAACTGCTCTGTACAGTGGCATGTAAAAGTTTGGGCACCCCTTGTCAAAATCGATGTTATTCTGAACAATTAAGTTGAAATGAAATGATCTCTAAGGCTAGCTTCACACTAGCATTTTGGCCCACAGCGCACGGCTGCCGCTAAGCCCCGCCCCTGCCATGCCCCCTCCGGTCATCTCCTCCTAGTATCGCACATCGCTGCATGCGATCTGCACACCCTATCTTTAGCATGTGCTGGCCGTGTGCTAGTAGGATTTTGCGTGTGCTGCGCCCTTTTGACGGTGCTCCGAGCACACCAAAATGCAACATGGTGCGTTCGGCGCACGTCGGCGCAGTGCATGCAAAATCCTACTAGCGCACGGCCAGCGCACCCTATGCTAAAGATAGGGTGTGCAGATCGCATGCAGCGATGTGCGATACTAGGAGGAGATGACCAGAGGGGGCATGGCAGGGGTGGGGCTTAGCGGCAGGCATGCGCAGTGGGCCAAAACGCTAGTGTGAATCTAGAATAGTGTCATGCTTTTTTTACACGTATTGTGATATGTGAAGTGTGAACTATGTCATGCGGTTTTAGGAATGTAATGTGTGATAATGCCTAGAGTTTTAGGTAATGGTGCTTTTCCATAGGTACTGTAAAGGTAATGCCTGGTGTACTCTCTAGCACATGTATAAGGTAAGCATAGGATAACACATAGTTTACAGTTTAGGACATAGGGCAGATTAGACAGTGATAGGCTTTGTGAGTGTATAGATGATCTGAATAGCGTAAGATACAGTTAATGTTTGGGACTAGCCCAAATTGAGAGGGGTAGTAAAAAAGGAAAATGCTTCCTGCCTCTAGGGGACAGTTTGTTCGATAAGGAATAAGGTGAAGCTCCAGGTGCAGTGGGCTGATAGCAGAAGTGAGTACAAAGTGTTCTGGGTGGTATGAGGCCTTACAAGACTCCCTGCGGACAATCCAGTATCATCTGGAGCCTACAGCTCGAAACATGTGTTATGGAGAGTACCTTAACCCCTTCCATACAGAGGAAGCTTGATGTGGAACGAAAAGGTAACAGATATTGTAAATACTGCAAGTGCTTGACGGGAAATCCCTGAGGCTGAAGGAACCAGTAAGCATAGTGATAGTCCAGGCGGAACTGAACGTGAAGTGGAAAATGTACTATATTACTGAAACAAGAACCAGAGGGTGCTGTGCCCAATACTGCGTGTTGCAATCTGATGTACTTGAACTGACCAGTAAACTCTTGAATGTTGAAACGAATTGCGTGTCCTCTGATATGTGTGCGAATGTTACTGAAGATGTCAAAAAGAGGACAGTAGAGGTCTGTGGCCTGCAAGTCATTGTAACGTACTCTACTTTAGACAGCACACTTGGATTGGGACACGATTTCCCTGTAAAGTGCCAGGGCGTCATGGAGCAGCTACTACCCTTTGGCACCTTACAAATACAGTTTATACAGACAACTACCACTCAGTGATGTGGGCAGGGTTGTAAAAGGCTTGACAAAGGGGTATTCGAGATTCCTCGTAGATCCTATACTTATACCCGCAACACCAGCCCCTTAGCTCAACTGCATCTCATTACCCCCTTTATAACAAATAAAGACCCGAGCCAAGGATTTTGGATAATTTGGCCACAGCAGCAATTTATTTAACATAAACAAACATTACAGTAAATCACAACCCAAAAGGGCGCTCCTCGAAGTCCGAAAACCAAAAATTCCAAGATGTTAACCATCCCATATGGCCCCCAGGTCGGGTTCTTTACCTCCAGCCGTAAAGCACCAGCTCAGAGGCACCAAGACAACCCGCCTGTCCAGAACCATTAGCCTCTCCCAGATCCTTTTTCCCATCCTCAGGATACCCAAAATGGTCGTCCACTTAAGCCCGCTCTGGAGGGAGTCCAGGACCCCATTCCGATCCCCCCCAGAGCGTCCAGCCTCACCAACCTCGAGGACCACCCCAGCGCCCGACCGCCATGACATGAACTTACAAACAATGAAATGATTCGAATACGCCTACTTGAAATCATATACCGGATCTAAACAAAGGGGAGGGTGGGTGGGAGATTCCTATTGCTGCTAATGTGTACCCAGAATGGTTGTCCCACTAAAATGGCTTCCCCTTTTTATACTAACAGCCCGTGACCCCCCCTTCCCATACCATGTGACCTTCCCACGTCTTAGCCCCAGCCCCTCCATGCCAGCACAGAAAATTAACCCCTTATTCTCAATTCCATTCACCAACTAACCCTGTATCTCCTTCCCTCTCTACCCTGTCATGCTGGCCTCCCTTTTACGGCCTCCGGCCTAGTACGGCCTCACTTGACAAAGGGGTATTCGAGATTCCTCGTAGATCCTATACTTATACCCGCAACCCCAGCCCCTTAGCTCAACTGCATCTCATTACCCCCTTTATAACAAATAAAGACCCGAGCCAAGGATGTTGGATAATTTGGCCACAGCAGCCATATATTTAACATAAACAAACATTACAGTAAATCACAACCCAGAGGGGTGGTCCTCGAAGCCCGAAAACCAAAAATTCCAAGATGTTAACCATCCCATATGGCCCCCAGGTCGAGTTCTTTACCTCCAGCCGTAAAGCACGAGCTCAGAGGCAACAAGACAACCCGCCTGTCCAGAACCATTAGCCTCTCCCAGATCCTTTTTCCCATCCTCGGGATACCCAAAATGGTCATCCACTTAAGCCCGCTCTGGAGGGAGTCCAGGACCCCATTCCGATCCCCCCCCAGAGCGTCCAGCCTCACCAACCTCGAAGGACCACCCCCGCGCCACCAACACAAATGTTTTAACCCCCGCCTCAAACATTTGTGTCCCTCCACACCTGCACGCCTTTTTCGATACCTTCTTGCACCGCTAGACACCACATATCCAACCCCACGGCATTGAGATAATCTCCGTCTTTCCTCCAGAACTCCCCTTGTCCCGACTCCAGATCCAAATAGCGCACAACGATCGCCCCGTTTCGTGCCATAAAGCGAGCAACCGCCCTATTCACTTTAATTCTGGCCCTATTAATGCCTTGAACAGACCGAGCCCCACGCCAGACTTTCCTTGGGATAATATCTGACCAAATTATTAATAACCTAGGGAACATAGCCCACAGACGCAGCACGTCAAATTTGATGTCGCTGATCAATTCGAGGCATGGCCGCTTTCCCAGATCGATACCCCCCTAAGTGTATTACCAGTAAATCTGGGGGGGCGATCGAGTCTTACGAATCTGTGGAATTCCGGAAAAAGCTGTTTCCAGACCATGCCCCGCTTTCCGATCCATCTCACGATGGCTGCATCACGAGGCACATCTAGCTGTCTCCCGTCCGGATGAACTGCCGCTCTCAATGCCGCCCAGAAAACGAAAGAGTGCCCCATGATCCAACAGAGGAGATGTGCGGACTCTGAAAAGAAGCAACACATATCAACTACAACAAGGAAAAACACGGTACTTAAACCAAAGTAGGGCGAACATAAGAGCGAAACCTAACTGATTCCCAACGACCGATCCTCTTAACCACCTCTTCACCCAAACCTCTTTTTGCCGCTTCCGTGGCCGCTCCTATGCGAAAGGAATGGCCACTAAAGTTTTTGGACGGAATACCCCCTTTTGCCAAGCACGTTCGAAAAACTGTCACAAACTGATAGCGCGACAAAAATGAACCATCCTCGTGAACCAGAAGAGGAGAATCCGGAATGCCCACGACCCCCAAAAATTTTTTTAAACATGTGACCGGACACATGGGGGAACCCATGACCTCGTAAAGAACAATCTTGCAACCTTTACCCATTTTATCCGTTTTTGAACTCCGAATGAATATAACTAATCTGTCCCCATAAACGTCCATATCCTGCCTCAAAAGACCTCCTTTCCTTGTCTTGGATGGACTAACCAATTCCCCAATCCGAAAAGCCCAGAAAAAGGCCAAAGAAAACACCGCTCTGAAAAGAGCCCTTTCCCACTGAGAAAAACAGACTGAACCTAACTGGCCTTCCAAAATTAACAATATTTCATACCATACGGGCCGTCTCCCATCCACAGACTTCCAGCCCTTCCTCCACCCTTTTATCACTTGTTGTACCAAAAAATTCTTCGTCAAATCCCGCAAGCCCCTAAATTTAAAGCCGAACGCCAAACCAGACATGAAATTATTAATTTTTGCCACAGACCTACCTGACTCCCAACCGTGCCCCACCAACATCAATAGCTTACTTTCCTCATCCAACTCATCGTTCAAGGAAGACTTCCACTCTTCCCAAACGCACCAAGATTTCCTGTAATGGGCCCAAGTGCCTTCCAACAATGATCTGGCTAACAATTCCTTTACCGCGCCAACGGGAGGTTCCATAACTCCGCGGGGCACCTCAACCCCCCTGGTGCCGCCAGGGGGGACAGTTCCCGAAAACGATCCCACTGTGAAGTAAAAAGAGCATCAAGGATAGGATACTTGACTTCAGAAACGACTTCCGAAACAATCCACAAATAATTACTTAAGCCTAACCAAACCAAATGTTTCAGCATCCTCACGACAGCACCCTCCAAGGAAGACAAGGAGTTCAGGGCCCTCACCGTGCCCACCGATTCACACCTGAAGCAAATCTTTTTGTTCTGAATTCTCGACCCCCATAATGACAATGCGACAATTATGGGGAATATCTCACGAACCACCTGACTAGATGACAAACCCAACTCCTTCCATGTTCGTGGCCAGGCCTCCATTAGCCATTCTCCCTGAAAAAATGTACAAAAACCATTGCCATTCGATAAGGCCCACTAAAAGACCCAGCTCCTCAGCTAATAGGACCGCTGCAATCCACATAGACCTGCCATTGTAAGAATCAAGGAACAATGCCCAAACTTTCAAATCATCGCGAACTTCCTTCTTCAGTCTATAATAATGATCTGGGGATCGAACCCCAACCGTCGCCAAAGACAACCTGCGACAAAAGGCCCTCCCCATGGGCATGATACGGCAAGCAAAATTCAACTTGCCCAGCAGGGACTGCACTTCACGTAAAGTTGCTTTCTTCAAATCGCTAACCCGGTGGACCTCCATCCTCATCTCCACCACCTTATCCACTGGTAACCTGCACTCCATTTTTAGCGAGTCAATTTCAATGCCCAGCAAACTCAAAGAGGTAACCGGGCCTACGGTCTTGTCCTGCGCCAATGGGATTCCAAAACGTTTAGCCAAACTTTCCATGGTACGCAACAACAACGAACAGTTAGTACTCTGTGTTGGACCGAAGAACAAGAAGTCATCGAGATAATGAATGCATGACTTTAGGCCCGACACTTCCTTCACCGTCCACTCCAGAAACGTGCTGAATGCCTCAATGTAAGAACATGATAGTGAACAGCCCATAGGCAAACAACGATCCACGTAGAAACCCCCATTCCAAAAACAACCAAGAAGGTGCATACTATCCGGGTGGACTGGCAACAACCGGAAAGCCGATTCAATATCCGTCTTTGCCAGCAATGAACCTTTTCCACAAGCCCGAACCCAATACAAAGCAGCATCGAAGGATGCATACATAACCAAACACAGCTGCGGGTCTATCCCGTCATTTACTTAAGAATCTTTCGGAAACGAGAGGTGATGAATGAGCCTAAACTTGTTAGGTTCCTTCTTCGGAACGACACCCAATGGGGAAACTCGCAAATTAGCTAACGGAACTGACTCAAAGGGGCCTGCCATCCTACCAAGCAAGACTTCCTTGGATAACTTTTCGGACACCACCTCGGGAAACTGAAGCACAGATTTCAGATTTTTAGTAGACAATTTAATCTCAACATCAACACTAGGAATCTTAAAACCATCCCTAAAACCATCCGTTAATAACAACGCTGCCGACCTATCAGGATACTCATTTAGAAAGTGCTCCATCTCTTCCAGACGTACCCGTGTCACCCCTTTTTTCATTACCATCCGAACCCTGTTTTTTTCCAGCTTTGAAGCATTTCGATGCGCCGTGGCTTCCCCCACACGAGGAACACTCATGTCTAAACTTACATTTTATTCCGAATCTGCAGGAACCATCATTAAAGGCGAAGCACAGTCCCTTTTGCATTGACACCGAGTGTCCGGACTGTTCTGAACTTCCGGTGCCCCCTCGAAACGCCTGGTAATTCTGGCCCACTCTACTCGGAGCATCACCCTCATCCACAAAGCTATGTCCTTATGCTCCCAACGGATGCTAGGTCTAACCGCTTTCCTTTGACGGAACTCTTCGTCGTACCGCAGCCAACCCTGCCCCCATAAACCCTGTACGCTTCTCCAATTGCATCCATATAACAAAATAGGCCTGAACAATTGTCCAGGGCCTTCTCCCCTATCACACTAGCCAGTATAGCGAACGCTTGCAACCAATTCGAAAAGGTTCTGGGAATTAGGCGAAATCTCCTATCCTCGTCCTCCTTCTTACTATCTTCCCTTCTCATTCTATCCAAGTTGAAACGTTCTAAAGGAAGTAGGGAGAATATCTCGACATATTCCCCCTTCCAAATCTTCTCCGTAACCTCGGGCTTCAAATGCGTGCCTAGGGGGCCCTCAAAACAAACGTAAATTTCCCCTTTTGCCGCATCGCCAACTCGAACATCTTCATCCTTCTCTTTCTCAGCTACGTCTAATGATGAGGCTCCTGGACCCTGCACCCCTAACCCCTCTCTGCCAGCTGCGGAGTTGCTAATCGAGCCAGAAGCGTTTACCCCTGCTAATGAGCTTGGCAAAATTGACCCCATAAGCTGACCCTGGCTCCCTGGCTCCCTACCACCACCCAACCAAGCTGACGCTGGCGAAACCCCACCCGCCATGTTACTCAAATCCCAGGAACGAACTAGCTCTCGTAAGCCGTGTAAAAAGGTCCCTGCTCCCATATTAGCTTCCCCAGCCAACCCGACAGTACCCCTGCTATCACGTAAAGACAAAAAAGGGTTCACAATCTGATCATTATGTGCCTCACCTAGCTGTCTGGGTGCTGTGGTCCCAGCAGCCGAAGATACGGGGTCCAGACGCGAAGAGACCGCACCCATCCCTGGGCCGATCGCTGGCTCGTTCAGCAGGCCACCATCCTCCATCGAATCCTGCCGAGATGTACCCCTCTGCGACGGCATCCGACTTCCTGGACCGACTCCCGGGAGGCCAGCTGATTGCTGCCCGATTCCTTGGCATCCTTCAGCGCCCGTGTGTCCATTTGCACCTCTTCCTTCCCTACCCCATGGAGATGCCGGCTGCTGATTATCCTCCTGGGCCACCCCTGTGCTGCTAAACCCAGCGCAGCCCCGGGTGTTGTGAGCTCATCTGTTCATTCATCTTTTGTGTCCGATGATCTCCCTCTTCTGGTGAAGGAAGGTAGTGAGGATGATTTGGATGAAAGAAACCAAACACCTGATCAGGTGGATCGTGACTGGGTAACGGGAACTACAGACTGGATATAAGGCAGCCGACGCCCTTCTGAGTCACTGGTGATTTCTCTGCTGGATTCTTGGAGACCAGTCTGATTCCTGCTTCCCAAAGATAAGTTTTGCTCTGCTATTGAACTTATTAGTTTTGGTTTTGTTTACCTTGTTTTTTGAGTTCAGCCATCCCCGGCTGGGGGTGTGCTGGATTCTTTTTCCTTGATCAGTGTTCTCTTTTGCTTTGCTTCCAGAATATTCTGAGTGCTGATATAGGGTTTGAAGTCTAGTGGCTTCAGGGTCCTTTTTGCTTATCAGTTGTGTTGGTAGTATTTTTTGGCAGGGTTTTATCGGATTGCATACAGCAGCTTTTCTGTCCTGTCCTTTTTAGCTAGCTTGGGCCCCATCGTTTGCTCAACCTATCTTTCTAGCTGTGTTAGTGTTTTCATCTTGCTTCACCGTCATTATATGTTGGGGCTGCATATTGCTTTGGGGTCTGCTCTGGGGCAGTCAGTTTTTCTCTTTTCTCTCTTTTGGCTTGTGTAGCTCTCCGGCTGTGATGAGGTGTCCAGGATCACCTTAGGAACACTCCACGGCTACTGCTAGTTGTGTGATAGGATCAGGGGTCTGCAATCCACTAGTTTCCAACCTCTCTGATTTTCTGGGCTGAGCTTGTGTTTTGTTTTTTTCCTCCTCGGTGACTCAATCATAACACCCTCCCCCCTAGGTCAGCTGGGTGCTGCCCGTGGTCATGAGCTACTCCAGAGCTGCTATGACCACCGTGACCTCTCTCCCCCACCTCCCCCAGGCCAGCCAAATGCTGCTCATGGTGTTGAGCTCCAATTGAGCTGTTCTGCGGTACATGGTACCTTTCTCCTCCCCTCCCCTGGATGGCCAAATACTGCCTGTCCTCTCCAGACCCCCCTGCGTTCCCATGGACACTACATGCTCTGCCAGCCTCCCCCATTTGAACAGGGGGCTGCTGCCTTTCAACCCCTGCACCCCCTGTACTCCCCAGATGACCGCAGCCTCGGCGCTCTCTCCCCCCGGGGCTTCTGAGTACTGACATGCAGGCGATGAAGAGATCCCCGCTGTGAGCGGGTGGGCGGAGCTACCGCGGCTGCAGCTGCCAGCATGGAGCGCCAGCGACCCTGGCCCCCGTTCCCACTGTACCTCCGGCTGTGTGTGCAGAGCGGATGCTGCGTCAGCCCGCAGCGCCGCTGTCCCCCTGTCCCAGCCACCAGTCTCTCCATCTCCGGTGGCATGTGCTCCCAGCCGGTGGGCGGGGCTGCGACTCCTCACTTCTCGGCTGGATTGCTGAGAGGCCTGCACCGCAGGCCCCCACCGATTCCCTGTGTCTCCTTTCCCGCGCCGAACGGGACCCGTTCCGTGGTGGGTCCCCGCCGTACCAGGCCCTGGATCCTTACTCCCAGGCGCACTGTGAGAAAGAGGGAGAGCCGATACTCCTCCCCATTGCAGGCCCCACCGACCAGCAGGATTCCTCCCGGTTCTTTGTCTGTGAGCACCAGGCCTGCAGCTTGCAGATTGTACCAGAGGGTCCCTGGAGGGGCTCCTAATGCGGCGCCGGGCCCGAGAGGTGGGTTCAGGACTAAGGCGCACCGGAGGCCTCGATCTCCGTGGTCGGCGTTCCTCTGTCTGGGGTTGAAGGGACCCCGCCACCCCTTGGACCAGACCCTGGACTGAAGCCTGCAACCATCCTGCGCCCCGGGAACCCGCGGCATCCCTCAGCATCTGGAGAACAGACTCAATCTCAAAGATTCCTATTGCTGCTAATGTGTACCCAAAATGGTTGTCCCACTAAAATGGCTTGCCCTTTTTAAACTAACAGCCCGTGACCCCCCCTTCCCATACCATGTGACCTTCCCATGTCTTAGCCCCAGCCCCTCCATGCCAGCACAGAAAATTAACCCCTTATTCTCAATTCCATTCACCAACTACCCCTGTATCTCCTTCCCTCTCTACCCTGTCATGCCGGCCTCCCTTTTACGGCCTCCGGCCTAGTACGGCCTCACTTAGCATTCAGGGACCTACTAGAGCTGCTGCAGAAAATTGTATAAAAATTACAGCATGCAAGCCAGAAAGTGACACATTATTGGAGTCAGGGTCTCAGCCTCTACATCATGCTGCTCTCAGAATATGTCAACTTACAACTCACTTCAAGGATCCTCATAATCTGAGCTAGCATATTTTGGCCAAAATACTGACCAATACCTCATGTATTATGTACATAATTTTTCCCTTTTTTGCACATTTTTTCATTTTTATGCAGGATGCAGCCATCTCCTTTAGCGTTGGTTAGGTGAATTGAGGTGTCTGTCCTAGTGGGGTGCACTTTTATGGTGCTTGGCAGCCCGACTGATCTAATAGTATGGGCATCATTAATAGACTGTAAGCCAAACACAGAGCATAACACGTACCTGGTGACAGATTTCCTTTAACAAGTCAATACGTCCAGCTGTTTTTCAGGACCATGTGGTGTATATTCAAAATTCATCATTTTTTAAATTTGCACTTGAAATCTGCTCATTTTTGGCGCATTTTGACCCTTAAGTTCATCAAAATGACAGATTTCATTAAATTCCAGGACTTTTGCTCATCTCTGCCAGTTCTCTGGGTTGATATAAATTTTGGCATCTTATTGGTTTTATGTTCTACAGAAATGTTGTCTTGTTACTTCTTTGGTAACTTGGCTTAAGCTGACCCCACTACTTGTTGGGATTTCAACAAGCATAATGCCTTTTGCTCACTTCAATTAATTATTTTAGCTAATATGCATCAAAAGATGAGATCACACAATTTGATCAAAGTGTGGGCAAGTAGCTCAAACGTATAAGTGTAGTATATATTGTATAACAGTAATGCTGTTCAAAATCCATATATTCAACTTCCCCCCTATACCTTAGAGCTCTCTGAGTGTGGATATATTCATACGGTATGTACTGTATATATGGTAACATAAAATAGGCACTGCGTAAACATGAAAGGGAACCTGTCACCCCCCAGGCGTTTTTAAGTACAAGAGCCACATTGTGCATGCGCAGTAGTTCTCTGCAGCTCTCATGCCCAAGATTCCCAGCCCCGCATAAGCGACTGCGGGGTGGGATCTCTGGCAGCGCGTCCATGCAGGCGCAATAGCCAGGCCATGAAGTGATGTGAGAACGGGCAGCGCTACCTTCGCATGCCCAAGAAAATATATTACATGGCAGGCGCCAGCATTGGAAAATGAACACAGAGAAGATGGAGCAAAGACCTAACGACGAAATGAGTGATGGATGCAACCTATGATGTCATCAGCGTCACCATGGCAGCCATTATGACATCATAATGAGGGGCGGGGCTTGAAACACACGCACTTTTTCCCCATTATGTAGATACGGGCAAAATTGGTGAGTTGGAATGTGCGGGGTTAAAATTTCACCTCACAACATAGCTTAGGACACTCTCGGAGTCCAGACATGTGACTGTGCCAAATTTTGTGGCTGTAGCTGCGACGGTGCAGATGCCAATACCGGACATACACACACATACACACACTTGAGCTTTATATATTAGATGTGCAATACCTTTGACAGTGGCTTTATGTATTTATCTGGTTCTTTGGGAGATTAGTAGGTGTGGTAAGTCATTGCTTCTATAATAAGGCATGACTCATTGTAGGTCCTTTTTATATTTTAAATGTTTTTAATATGCTTTGTGTGCTTTTTTGCTTTTTGTAATATTGTCTAATAAAGTGTCATTATTCTTTATATATACAAATGAGGTGCTCCTTTATATATGGGCATGATCTTTTTTCTTGCTCTTCCATGTCATGTTTTTTCCAGGCCCTTAGTGAGCCCTCTTGTTTTGAAATTTATGAGCGGTACCCTCCACTTCTTCAATACTTATCAATTTAGAAGGATTACTACACTAACAGACTTACAACTCCTGGACCAGGTCCTTCAAATTTTATGAGTAGTGTGACTCTCTACAACGTTTCTTCTTGATGTTTCAACAAGCAGCAAGTTGTTGGATAATTTATTTGGATTGATATGGGGGTCAGTGTAAGTTTTTACAATACATGTGGCATTTAACACTAGCGTAGGATTATTAATGTATGAATTGTTGCTTCCTGTCGTAAGACGACCCCATTCAATTTCCTTATGGTCCATGGGAACTCCTACAAAGTTTCTCTATAAAGATTTTAACAAACACAAATCCTTTCAATTCCTGGTTTAGACATAAGACTCTAGCTAGGAGCAGAAGAATGGCATATGCCACTTTTTATGATAGGAAAACAGCTTTAAATATAAGTGATGTTATCTGATGGACTGTCCAACACTACTACTATATATTTCCAAGTAGAGATAGAATAAATTTATGCATTGGAAAAAGAGAAACCAAGTAATGTCGAGGCTTTATTTCTAAATCCATTACAATCCAAACAAGTAGATAAGGCAGTTCAGTGTTACATGTTTCAGGTACATCACTGTTAGTCATAGCAAAAGTCTTACACTGGACACGCCTAAAATGTAAGCAAAAGCCTTGTATTGCAAAATGTAAAACTGAACTGCCTCTTCTTTCTATTTGGACTGTAATATATTACTAAAGCCTTGACATTAATTGGTTTTCTGGACACTATTTGTTTTATTACATAAGTCATGGAGTGTGGTCCTACTTGTCTGTGCAGTTCTTATGTATACAGAATTGAGTAGATCTTTCCTTCTTTTGCTCACATCTTTATTCATCCAAGTGGAAGGGGTCTCTCTGGCCAATGCGTAGTTCGGTGACCCTAAACACCCGATACATGGGTCCCTGGAAGTATGAACGTAATTCAGGTTTAGCCGCTGACATCTTGAGAATAGGTTCTAACACAGTTTGTGAGGCACTGGGACCCTTTAGCTCCACGATGAAGAAAGCAGATAGGTTTACGAAAATAAAATCTTGTTTGCTAGGTCTGGAATGTATGTACAATGGGTTGCAGGAATAATGCTTAAATCTCCCATCTGTATAGTACAGTGGCGGCGAACCTATAGCACGCGTGCACCATTTCCTCAGGACTAGAAGAAGGCTGAGGAGGGGGAGCGGTGGAGCAGCGGGTCACAGGCTGCTGCGGCTAAAGACTGTGGCTGCTACTAAAGAGAAATGAATATTCACTGCACTGGCAGTGAATATTCATTTCCCTTACAGCGCACAGTATCAGCAGCAGTCGCCGGCTTCCAGCGGCTGCCGGCCTATCACGGGTGCCCGCTCATTAAGGTAATGAATATTCACCTTTCTCCACTCCCATAGGCGTGGAGAGAGGTGAATATTCATTACCTTAATGAGTGGGGACACGTGATCACTCAGCTGCAGATGCTGCTGGCATAGGAAAAAGATGCTGCAAAAAAAAAAGATGGGAGCACATGGAAGGTAAGTAGGATTTTCTTATGCTTTTCTCATGGGAGCCATGCATACCAGAACAGGGATGATGAGCCATACAGACAAGGATGGGGATAAGGAGTCATGCATACAAGGATAGGGATGAGAAGCCACACAGACAAGGATGGGGATAAGGAGCCATGCATACCATAGTATGGATTGGGGGACAATGCATACCCAGCTTATACTAGGAGTCAATAAATTTTCCCAGTTTTTCTTGGCAAAATTAGGTGCCTCGGCTTATACTCAAGTTGGCTTATACATGAGTATATACTTTTTTAAATGTGAGGCTATTATACTGTATGTAGCACTATGTGGGCACATTATACAGTATGAAACACTATGTGGGGCCATTATACAGTATGGAGCATCATGTGGGGCCATTATATAGTATGGAGCATCATGTGGGGCCATTATACAGTATGGAGAATCATGTGGGGCCATTACACAGTATGGAGCATCGTGTGGGGCCATTACACAGTATGGAACACTGTGTGAGGCCATTATACAGTATGGAGAATCATGTGGGGCCATTTTACAGCATGGAGCATCGTGTGGGGCCATTATACTGCATGGAGCACTAAGTTGTATCCCATTACGCTTTATACAGGACTATGTGGGGGCCATTACACTGTATGGAGGACTATGTGGAGCCATTATACTTTATGGAGATTTATGTGGAGCCATTATACTGTATGGAGGGCTTTATGTGACCATTATACGGTATGGAGGGCTGTGTAGTGATTACATTTGAAGAATCATACTGTGATGGGGTCACCATTCTTTGTTGAGGGAACTGAGGAAGGGGGGTACAGTAGAGTCATCATATTGTGCATGTGGAGGAGTTCACTGTGGGGTATCATACTGTGTTTGGGAGCACTTTTGTTTGCATCACACTTTATCTGTTTTATTAAAGGTTTTTTATACTTTGTTATTACATATTTATATTAGACCATTGGGCCATATGTTTTTTTACTGCTGTTACATAACATATTATATTATTCCACTACAATTCCAAAAGTTATCCATTTTATTTCATAAGGAAAAGCGTACTCAATTGTAGACATTTTAAAAAAAAAATATCAAGGTTGGCCAGCAACTTTGTGCAAGCTTTTAACTTTGGCCCTCTGTGTATTTGATTTAATATTCCTGCCTTAAAGGGTTTGTTCTCATCATGATAAAGAGTTACAATTGCAAAGTGGTTGTGACAACAAGCAACTTTGCAATTTTACTTTTGATTTTAAAATCTTTTCCATTCTCAAGAACAGACCTTCACTACAATTGGCGGCTAGTATCTTAGGCTTGGCGTGCAGCGCTTGCAAGAAGAGTTGAGTGAATTTGTTCGGATTCAGCTGCTGAATCTGAATTTGCCACACTCGTGCCATATTTGTACCCTATTCGTGCCGAATGTATATTTGATGATCGGTTCCGAACATATTCGGTAATTTCTACTTCCATTGACTCTAATGAAGTTCGGCAGTGTTCGACGAATATTGCAAAAACAATATTCGCTGCCGATCGTATTCGGAATCGAATCTGAACAAATTTGCGCAAGACTACTTACAAACTCTTTGATATTGACTCTATAGCGCACTAATGTACGAGTTACATAGTAACATAGTAATTGAGGTTGAAGAAAGACTTTAAGTCCATCTAGTTCAACCCATATCCTATCCTAGCTTGCCCTAACATGTTGATCCAGAGGAAGGCAAAAAAAAAAGCCATGTGTCAAACAGTAAGCTTCACATTGGGGAAAAAAATTCCTTCCCGACTCCACATACGGCAATGAGACTAGCTCCCTGGATCAACGCAATATTAAGGAAACTAGTGTATATACCCTGTAATATTATACTTTTCAAGAAAGGCATCCAGACCCTTCTTAAATTTTAGTAGGGAATCACTCATTACAACATCATATGGCAGAGAGTTCCATAGTCTCTCTGCTCTTACAGTAAAGAATCCACATCTGTGATTATGCTTAAACCTTCTTTCCTCCAGACGTAGAGGATGCCCCCTTGTCCCCGTCACAGATCTAAGGGTAAAAAGATCATTAGAAAGGTCTTTGTACTGTCCCCGCATGTATTTATACATTGTAATAAGATCACCCCTAAGCCTTTGATTTTCCAAACTAAATAACCCCAAGTATAATAACCTGTCTTGGTATTGCAGACCCCCCCAGTTCCCTAATAAACCTTGGTCGCTCTTCTCTGCACCCGCTCCAGTTCAGCTATGTCTTTCTTATACACCGGAGACCAGAACTGTATACTGTATGCAGTATTCTAAGTGAGGTCGCACTAGTGCCTTATATAGAGGTAAAATTATGTTCTCCTCATGAGCATCTATGCCTCTTTTAATGCATCCCATTATTTTATTTGCCTTTGCAGCAGCTGCCTGACACTGGCTACTAAATGTTTGTCGTCCACCCATACACCCAGGTCTTTTTCAGTGACAGTTTTGCCCAGTGTTTTACAATTAAGCACATAATTATACATCTTTTTTGTTCTACCCAAGTGCATGACTTTACATTTATCCCCATTAAAACTCATTTGCCTTTTATCAGCCCAAGCTTCTAGTTTACATAAATCCTCCTGTAATATAAAATTGTCCTCCTCTGTATTGATTACCCTGCAGAGTTTAGTGTCATCTGCAAATATTGAAATTCTACTCTCTATGCCCCCTACAAGGTCATTAATAAATATGTTAAAAAGAAGCGGGCCCAATACTGACCCTTGTGGTACCCCACTGCTAACCGTGACCCAGTCCGAGTGGGTGCCATTAATAACCACCCTTTGTTTCTTATCCCTGAGCCAGCTCTTAACCCACTTACACATATTTTCCACTATCCTCATTGTTCTCATTTTATGTATCAACTAGAGATGAGCGACTTTGCCTATTTTCGAGTCGAGTCGGGTTTCATGAAACCCGACTTTCGCAAAAGTCGGGTCGAACGAAATCGGTCGATTATTGTGAAAAGTCGAAGGCCGACTGAAACACGAAACCCAATGCAAGTCAATGGGGAAGCAAAGTTGGCAGGGAGTGGAGGACAGGAAACACACCTACAGTGCCCTTTTGAATGCCAAAAACATCAATTCTTATTACTGAAGCATTTCAACCTTAATTTACTTCATAATACTAGTTACGCACTGAAAAATGGGGGTTATTTGGCTAAATTTGTGGGGGGGTAGGGCTGGCTCCAGGTTTCCATGTGCCCTGGGCCAAAGAGCGCCCATTTAACACATAGCACAACTCATGATGCTCCTATACGGCAGAGAAATAGCGGTATAGTATAATGAAAAATACTTCACTTTTTACATCTCATGACTGATATCCATTTTAAATTCTCCAATAGCTCCAAAAACAGACAGTATATTACTCCATACAGTATTATGGCCACTGCATAGTGCGCTATACAGAGTAATGAGGCCCATATATTTATCCATACAGAATCATTGGTCCCATATAATGCTTGAAACAGTATATGATGAGCTCCACATAATGCTACAGTATATGTTGGTCCCCATGGATGAAGCTACACTGTCTTATGGGCCCAAATAATGCTCTATATATAATGGGCCCCATTTCTAATGCTCGAGTGTATAATGGGCCCTGTAAATGCTGCTCCAGTGACTGATGTCCACCTTTGGAATGCTCCAGTGTATGGTGGGCCCCATATATCATTCTCCAGAGTATACTGCTCCCCAAAAATTGCTGTCCCAACATTGAAAACAATTAAATAAGTCTCCTCAAATAAGTCTCCTCGCTAGTAAATCCCTGTACTAGTCTGGGCGTACAGACGTGATGTCATTGCGCTCTCTGATCCGAATATCACTGTCAGGAAACGCGGAAGACGTCATGGCGGTGGAGCAGGGAGAAGTAAGTATTTCAACTTTGCAAGTGCTGTGATCCTGAGCAAGCAGGGGGGGGCCCACTCGTTGGCGACGGCACTGGCACAGGGCCCCTCATAGCACGGCGGTGTGTCTGACGGCGGGTGGGCCGAACCTGCACTTTCATCTGCACCTTCCTCTTTGTCACCGTGTAAGGTGGTACAGTATATGGGTAGGGTAACCTGAGTTTCATCAGGGTCAGATTCTGGCTGTGTAGAGTGCGAGGTGAATGTAGTGGTCTGGGTCAATTTACCAGCAGAATCATCTAGCAGTGGCTGGGCATCAGTGCACTTGTGGCGCCCCCAGGAGTACGGTCGCCACAGTGGCATAACCTTCCTCCTAGGGAGTGTGATGTCATGCTTGGGAGCAACGAAGGATCTCTCTAGCAGTTAAACCAACACACAACACATTTCCCACTCCAGGCCAGCAGGGAGACCTCTGAACCTGACTGCTGAGGAGCTGCTCTCTGTGGTCGGGAGGAGGTAAGTTAGGGCAGTCTGTGAAGGGAAGGGGAAGTGTGTGGACATGAGAAGGGGAGCTGGAGGATGAGCAGAGTTAAGGCTCACTACTAGCTGGAGCGCATGGTCCAGATTCCGGTCTCCGAGTTTGTAGGGACACTGACGTTCCAGCAGCAGAAACCGGAGGAAGTAGCAGCTGTAAATGCTCTGTACCCAACTAAGGCTTGGAGGCCCCAGCAGCGACATGTGGGAGCCAGAAGGAAAAGGCTACGGCTGCCTGCCATACGAGAAAGTTCCAAGAGAGAATCAACAGGGGGAACTTCATTGAACTTAGCACTGCGAGTACCTCAGATAAGCGCTAGAACGGAGGCCACACTACCTATCTGCAGAGAGAGAATTCCAAATTGGCTTCCAGGCTGACCAACTCCTTCTCCATCTGTACTCTGGGTCCTGGACGGCATTTATCAAGTCCAGGTAAAGGAACTGCACGACTGTGTCTGTCCTCTTTTTCTTGCGCCTGGTGCACGGCTCTGCTACATCCTGCACTGCACACCATCTACCAACTCTTTCATCTGCCCTGCGACAACGGCCCTACCTGTGCAGGGCTTCTACATCTTACCTGCACCACAACATCTGTCCCAAAGAAGCACCACTGCAGCGCTGGTCAATCTAATCAGAAACCACAGGTGGCGTCACGTATCATTCACCTATAAACGTAATTCACCCCTTTGCATGGATGCCCAGGGCCACGGAATGGGTCACCACCACCATGACACATCCCTGTGAGACATCGCCCCGGTACCGATTAACCCCACTGACCTGGCTGGCCACCCACACTCCATGTCAGATTCATCTTGGACTGGGGAATTCACAATTTGACTTGATAACCCAGGCATGGTATGATAGAAAGAGCTACATTGACTAATGTGAAGTGTGGCCGGCTGCATCATTCACTTTGGGTGGGGGTGCAGGACAAAAGGAAAGGGGTTCTTCCTGATCAGGAGCCAGCACTTGACGACTCAGTGCTTGCATTTTTTAAAACTTCAGAAGAGGAGGGCATATTTGCTGGAGTCTGTTTCGGCAATGTAAGCCCAAACCAGTTCCTCATGCTCCGGCTTTAAAAGCGGTTAACCTACTCCCAGAAAAGGTAGCCTTCCAGGCGTTCCGGAGCCAGACCATGACGCAGGCTCAAAACCTCCTGCCTTAGCTGCTATTGTGCTTTTGCCACTACCAGCAGATGCACCACCACCATCAGCACCAGCTGCCCCCCCACGCCCACGTCCGCGGCCTCTTCCACCAAACTTCCAAATTTAGCACAAAATAGACACAAAATACCATCAGATATATGGCAATGGCACTGTATCAGAAGCGTTCAGCTCTATTCTGTCAAAGGATAATTATCAATCTCCATATATATTCCATCAGTTACACAGAGACGCTCACAGGCTCAGTATGGATTACACAAGAATATAAAAAGTAGACAAAGTGTACAGTATCAGCAGATAGCAGGTATAAATAGCATAGTTTAAACATTAACAATGTACGTCTATATATCAGGAGTAGTGTTGAGCCACCCCGCTAGTGTTTTGGTTCGTCGCACAGGAGGTAAGTTCGTTGAATGTTCGTCGAACCACATTGAAAACAATGGCAGGCAAACACAAACACATACAAACACAAAGAAAACAATTACAAAACACCTTAAACGGTGTCCCAAAGCCGACAAAATGCTCAGAAGACAAAAATAACATATGGAAAAGGGCAACTACATTTAGAAAAGAGGTGGAGGAGTAAAAGGAGGAGGTGGAGGAGACACAGATATAGGCTTGTCATGCCCTTATGAAGTCAAGAAAGGCTGGACTAAAAATGTAAAAAACAAACCAAAAAAAAAAAAAAATGAAATCGAACACAATCATATACCGTCGGACTTCCCACCAATAAATTATGCCAACTGGTGATCGGGCGGCGTTATTCCCACGAACATCCAAACAGCGTCCATGAAGGCAAAGTGTTTGCTTTCCAGGGGCAGTATAATTGCAAAGCTGAACCTTAAAGGAATATCCAAAAGGGCACCACCAGGAGTGGAGCCTGCGGCTTCATTGGACTCCACCCCGGAAACCACTACCATGCCACCTCAAGAAAAGATGCAAACATTGAAAGCTTTGTCGATTCTGTGTGTGGTGTGGTATGTCCGTTTGTAGTTGTGCTAGCGATTTGTCAGCTTTATTCCATTAACGAACGAGACTCTGGCATGCCCCCGCGGTACGCATCAAGCTTACTAGAGGGATACGCGAGGCTCTGGCACGCGAGATCGAGCAATATCAGGTCTATCATGGCCTTACATGTCCGGGGCTGCATGCGCGCTACACTGAAAGGACCAGCTTTTGTCACTTACAGGTGCTGATAACCCGCTGAACACCGTTAGTGATGGAGATCTGTGATTCCAATTATTCCCTGCAAACGTTGATTTCCCAGTAAGTGCAGGTCAACCGCAATTACAGAATTAGGCCTAACCGGCATTCCTGACAAAATGAAAAAATTACGTGTCCAAAACAAAGGTGCTGTAGCTTGCTTAACAGCTCGGCAGCCGTTCTCAGGCCCAGTATGGATTCGACAAGATTCTAGAAAGTTGATAAAGGGTACAGTTTCACCGGATAACACGTATTTATGTAGCATTGTTTACACATTAAAAACCTATGTATATAGATCAGGAGGCAGGCTCAGATGTTCTCAGGCCCAGTATGGATTTGCCGTGATTGGGCAAAGGTGATAAAGGGTACAGTTTCACCGGATAACACGTGTATATGTAGCATTGTTTACACATTAAAAACCTATGTATATAGATCAGGAGGCAGGCTCAGATGTTCTCAGGCCCAGTATGGATTTGACCAGATTGTACAAAGTTGAGAAAGGGTACATTATCACTGGATAGCAGATATATATAGCATAGTTTAAACAATAACAATCTCTGTGTATATTTCCGGAGTCCGACAGAGACACTCACAGCCTCAGCATGGATTAGACAAGAATCTAAAAAGTCAAAAAAAGGAAATGTATTTGAAGCGTAGACAAGTATACACTTTTGGTGGTATTTTTTAATCTTCATTTATATTTCTGTCTCAGTAAGACAGTCCAGCCTCTCCGCAATAGGAAATGAGATGCATACAATTACTGACAAGATTCTAGAAAGTTGATAAAGGGTACAGTTTCACCGGATAACACGTATTTATGTAGCATTGTTTACACATTAAAAACCTATGTATATAGATCAGGAGGCAGGCTCAGATGTTCTCAGGCCCAGTATGGATTTGCCGTGATTGGGCAAAGGTGATAAAGGGTACAGTTTCACCGGATAACACGTATATATGTAGCATTGTTTACACATTAAAAACCTATGTATATAGATCAGGAGGCAGGCTCAGATGTTCTCAGGCCCAGTATGGATTTGATGTGATTGGGCAAAGGTGATAAAGGGTACAGTTTCACCGGATAACACGTATATATGTAGCATAGTTTACACATTAAAACCTATGTCTATAGATCAGGAGGCAGGCTCAGACGTTCTCAGGCCCAGTATGGATTTGACCAGATTGTACAAAGTTGAGAAAGGGTACATTATCACTGGATAGCAGATATATATAGCATAGTTTAAACAATAACAATCTCTGTGTATATTTCCGGAGTCCGACAGAGACACTCACAGCCTCAGCATGGATTAGACAAGAATCTAAAAAGTCAAAAAAGGAAATGTATTTGAAGCGTAGACAAGTATACACTTTTGGTGGTATTTTTTAATCTTCATTTATATTTCTGTCTCAGTAAGACAGTCCAGCCTCTCCGCAATAGGAAATGAGATGCATACAATTACTGACATAAAGTCTAGTGATTGCAGAAATCTAGGAATTACTAGTCACGGGAAAAACTTCCATCACAATTCTCAGAGGCTATGCTGACCCTCAATTAATTAGTGTGTGGAGACAGCAAAAACCTTTGTTTGTGAAGAAAGTCTTGCTGTATCGCAGTACCGTTGATCCCATCGCCGTTACTCATAACCAATTTTGATCACAGGGAGAGATGTAAACATGGTGCTCACTGCCTATCATGATCTGTCACGTAACTTTGGAGTGCAAAACACAGAAGCCACAGGCCGTAGGCGATTCAATTGGATTGGCATGAGAGGGCACATTTAAAAATGTGCGCTGGAATGTCACACGTCTGTGGGTAGGAAAACTGTGAAAGCTGATGACAAACCACCATTGCATCTCATTGCGAGTAGACATCCAAAAGAAATGGAAGCTGTTGATCATCTGAAGCTAGATCCCGGCCAGCGGGACAGGGCATAGCTACGTCTTAACCATCATCTTCTATCAGTTCACCAAATTTGTAGTGGTAGTCCCAGTGAAGGATTTGACAGCCCAGACTACACAGCGGAGGAGCAGGGAGAGGTAAACATTGCAAATGCTGGGGCCCTGCCCAAGCAAGGGGGGCACACTCGTGGGGGTCGGTACTGGCACTGGGCCCCTCATAGTACGGCGGTGTGTCTGATGGCGGGTGTGCACCCCCACCGTCAGAGACACTTGATTGCACTATGAGGGACCCTGTGCTATTGCCCGCGCCCAAGAGTCGGCACACCCACCTGTCCAGGGAAACGGCACTCGCACGGTTGCGTGCACTAGGTGGTGACCCCGGCCATGGGGAGAGGAGGCAGCCCAGTTAGGGAGGTTTACAAAATGGCATATGTTGATGTGGGACATTCACATGCTGCTAAAGGCGAAATTGGTCAAGTCCCAGGAAGAGGAGTACCAAAGAAAGCCATTTTTCTGTCAACCTATGTGTCATCAGGGTAAGGTGTGACAAAATCCTTGGAAACCCATGCATGGTTCATTTTAATGAAGGCTAGATCATCCACATTTTGGGTCGAGAGACGGGTCCTTTTTTCTGTGAGGATTGATCCAGCAGCACTGAAGACTCTTTTCGATAGCACACTTGCAGCTGGGCAAGCAAACTCCTGTAAGGCATATTGGGCCAATTCAGGCCAGGCATCCAGTTTAGTGGCCCAATAGTCAAATTGGAATGACCTGTGAGGGAGAACATCGATATGGGACGAGAAGTAGTTTGTAACCATAGTTGACAAGTGCTGTCTCCTGTCACTTTCAATCGATGCAGTATTACCAGTCATGTGAGCGGGACTTGAAAAATCAGTCCACAACATGGTCATGAAACCCCTGTCTCCAATGCCACTTCTGATGTGCGCACCACCAACACCTCTTCCAAGTTGCCCCCGGCCCCTACGGCTCGTGTGAGAACCATCACCGCTGCTGTGTGCTGGGAATTCCTCAACCGACCGGTTTACCAGAGTTGCTTGTTTGTTAGCCAATATTAGGTCAAGGTTCTCCTGTGGCATGATGTTTTGGAATTTGCCTTTATAGTGTGGATCCAGGATGCTGGACAACCAGTAGTCGTCATCGTTCATCATTTTGGCAATGCAGGGATCCCTTTTTAGAATCTGCAAGGCATAATCTGACATGTGGGCCACTGTTCCCGGTGTCAATGATGCACTGCGAGTTCTGGGTGGAGGAGCACTTTCTGGCAAATCCACATCCCTCCAGTCATGCACAAAGCCTGTACCAGACCTTGCCACGCCAACATTTTCTCTTGCCCCACGAGAAGCATCCTCCTCCCTTAAATAATCATCTCCATCATCATCCTCCTCCTCCTCTTCCTCTTCTTCCTCCACCTCGCCAAGAAGAGGTCCCTGAGCAGACAATGACTGACTGTCATCAAGGCTTCCCTCCTCCTCTTCCTCATCATCCTCGACTTCAGACGCCTGCTCCTTAATGTGCCTCAAGGTTTGCATGAGCAGATGCATAAGTGGGATGCTCATGCTTATGATGGCATCGTCTGCGCTTACCAGCTGTGTGCACTCCTGACAACTCCATGTCTGCTCTCAAAGTGCCTGCCCGTGTATCCTCCCACAAATGCATTATAGCCTGCCTCTGTTCGCACACCCGTTCCACCATGTGCAGGGTGGAGTTCCACCTTGTTGCAACATCGATAATTAGGCGGTGCTTGGGAAGGTGGAGCAATCGCTGCAGCTTCTGCATACGATTGGAGTGTACGGGCGAATTGGAATCTCTCTAGACTTCAGGACACAGTTGGATACTGTCAGGCCCTGTTTATATTACATCGCAATGTGACAGTCAGATTCTGGATGGTCTTAGAAAGGTGTATAGAGGACTGTTGAGAATTGAAATCTCTCTAGACTTCAGGACACAGTTGGATACTGTCAGGCCCCGTTTATATTACACCGCCATGTGACAGTCAGATTCTGGATGGTCTTAGAAAGGTGTATAGAGGACAGGTGAGAATTGGAATCTCTCTAGACTTCAGGACACAGTTGGATACTGTCAGGCCCTGTTTATATTACACCGCAATGTGACAGTCAGATTCTGGATGGTCTTAGAAAGGTGTATAGAGGACAGGTGAGAATTTGGAATCTCTGTAGACTTCAGGACATAGTTGGATACTGTCAGGCCCTGTTTATATTACACCACAATGTGACAGGCAGATTCTGGATGGTGTAAGAAAGGTGTATAGAGGACTGGTGAGAATTGGAATCTCTCTAGACTTCAGGACACAGTTGGATTCTGTCAGGCCCTGTGTATATTACACCGCAATGTCACAGGCAGAAATTGCCTAGTGTATGACAAACTACAAGGTGTATGTAGAATTTGGCAGAATTGGAATCTCCCGAGTGTAGGTCTGTAAGAACGGACAAACTCCTCGGCTTTTCCTTACAGAGTCACACACGTATATAGCTTCAATTTGGCCGTGATAACAGCCATTACACGGTACTGAGAGAGAAGCGTACATGTACACCGCTGTACGGTGTATGTAAAATTGTCAAGCTCCGTGTTTTTGTATACGGACTGACACACGCTGTCTCTCTCTAGTTTTGAATGTAATGAAACAGCAAATATACTAAACTGTTTGAAAAACGGACAAAACTATAAGGTGTAGGTCTGTAAGAACGGACAAACTCCTCGGCTTTTCCTTACAGAGTCACACACATATATAGCTTCAATTTGGCCGTGATAACAGCCGTTACACGGTACTGTGTGAGGAGCGTACACCGCTGTATGGTGTGTGAAAAAATGAACGCTAACTACCTCATCAAGACAAAACAATACAATTTGGATTGCTTTTAAAAAAGCAGTTTGAACACCAGTGTGCACACAGCAATGCAGCTAGCCATAAAAGGCAGGCTAATCACCACCAGCGCTGCTGCACAAAAGCAAAAATCTTCACCTTTCACTGCACAGTAACTACAGTGAAAAGCGCTATCAGCAGAAGCCGTTTTTTTTTTTCTTTTTGCCTCCCTAACGCTCTCCCTACAGAATTAGCAGCAGCTCTCCCTATTCCGAGATCAGCATTAGTAACATGGCGGTCGGAATGCACGCCTTTTTATACCCCCTGTGACGCCCCACAAAGCAAGCCAATCACTTGCATGCCCTTCTCCAAGATGGTGGTGACCGCTGCCTATGTCATCACGTTGCCCACAGTGTCCGTTCTTCCTGATTGGCTGCAAAAGGGTGCTAAAGCATCTTTTGAAACGCGACTTTGGCACTAAAGTCGCCGACCTCGTGGCCGACCTCACTCTTAGGTCGGGTTTCATTTCATGAAACCCGACTTTGGCGAAAGTCGGCGACTTTTGAATTTGTTCGACCCGTTTCGCTCAACTCTAGTATCAACCTTTTGTGTGGCACCATATCAAAATCTTTTGAAAAGTCCATGTACACCACGTCCACTGCATTCCCTTGGTCCAGTGCAGAACTTACCTCTTCATAAAAGCTTATCAGATTAGTCTGACAGGAATGGTCCCTCGTAAACCCATGTTGATATGGGGTCATGAGGTTATTCTTCTTCAGATACTCCAGTATAGTATCTCTTTTAAAACCCTCGAGGATTTTACCCACAGTTGAGGTTAAACTAACTGGCCTATAATTTCCAAGTTCAATTTTTGTCCCCTTTTTGAATATTGGCACCACATTTGCCATAAGCCAGTCAGTCCTGTGGTACAGACCCTGTTATTATGGAATCTTTAAAAATTAAAAATAATGGTCTATCTATGACTGTACTTAATTCCTGCAGTACTCGGGGGTGTATCCCATCCGGGCCCGAGGATTTGTCACTTTTAGTGATTTTTAGATGCCGCCGTACTTTTTGCTGGGTTAAGCAGGTGACATTTAATGGAGAATTTTTATCACTGATCTTGTTATCAGTCATGGGATTTTCTTGTGTAAATACTGTTGAAAAAAGTCATTTAGCATATTGGCTTTTTTCTCATCCTCATCCACCATTTCATCCAGACTATTTTTAAGAGGGCCAACACTATCATTTTTTAGTTTCTTACTATTTATGTAGTTAAAGAATATTTTTGGATTATTTTTACTTTCTCTAGCAACGAGTCTCTCTGTCTCAATCTTTGCTGTCTTGATTTGCTTTTCACAGAACTTTCTTTAATCTTCTGTATTTGTTTAATGCCTCATCACTACTTACTTGCTTTAATTCCCCAAATGCTTTATTTTTGTCACTTATTGCTCCCCTTACAGCTCTATTTAACCATAGTGGTTTCCTCCTATTTCTAACATGTTTATTCCCATATGGTATATGGTTGTGGCCAAAAGTATTGACACCCTGCAATTTTGTCAGATAATACTCAGTTTCTTCCTGAAATTGATTGCAATAACAAATTCTTTGGTATTATTACCGTATATACTCGAGTATAAGCCGACCCGAGTATAAGCCGACCCCCCTAATTTTGCCACAAAAAACTGGGAAAACTTATTGACTCGAGTATAAGCCTAGGGTGGAAAATGCTCCATAGATTATTCCCCCATATGCTGCCCCATAAGAAGCTCCATAGATTATTCCCCCATATACTGCCCCCATAAGAAGCTCCATAGATTGTTCCCCCATATGCTGCCCCCATTAGAAGCTCCATATTGTTCCCCCATATACTGCCCCCATAAGAAGCTCCATATTGTTCCCCCATATGCTGCCCCCATTAGAAGCTCCATATTGTTCCCCCATATACTGCCCCCATTAGAAGCTCCATATTGTTCCCCCATATACTGCCCCCATTAGAAGCTCCTAAAGATTATTCCCCCATGTGCTGCTGCTGCATGTAAAAATAAAAAAATGACATACTCACCTCTCCGTCGCTGGGTGTCAGATACTCACCTGTCCTGCGGCCATGGCTGCTCACCGCTATCTGCAACGTCATCAGTCAGTCACGGTCAGACTGTTGGGGGCGCGGCGCGCACTAATCACGTCGCCGCGCCCTCTGCTGTCTGAAGTCACTGACCGATGACAGACAGCAGCAAGCAGCCATGGACGCAGGACAGGTGAGTATCGCTATACTTACCCGTCCTGACACTGTGTCTTGAGCCCCCAGCTTCTCCACGCTCTCTCTTCCTGCCTTCAGCGGTCACGTGGTGCCGCTCATTAAAACTCATGAATATGCACATATTCATGAGTTTTAATGAGCGGCACCACGTGACCGCTGAAGGCAGGAAGAGAGAGCACGGGGAGAAGCTGGGGGCTCAAGAGACAGCGTCAGGACGGGTAAGTATGACCTGACACCCCCGCCCCCCCTCCCCCTCTGACCCCCCGGTGTATATGACTCGAATATAAGCCGAGAGGGGGACTTTCAGCCCAAAAAAACGGGCTGAAAATCTCGGCTTATATTCGAGTATATACAGTATCTTCATTTAATTTGTCTTAAATGAAAAAACACAAAAGAGAATGAAGCAAAAAGCAAAACATTGATCATTTCACACAAAACTCTAAAAATGGGCCAGACAAAAGTATTGGCACCCTCAGCCTAATACTTGGTTGCACAACCTTTAGCCAAAATAACTGCGACCAACTGCTTCCACTAACCATCAATGAGTTTCTTACAATGCTCTGCTGGAATTTTAGACCATTCTTCTTTGGCAAACTGCTCCAGGTCCCTGATATTAGAAGGGTGCCTTCTCAAAACTGCCATTTTTAGATCTCTCCGCAGGTGTTCTATGGGATTCAGGTCTGGACTCATTGCTGGCCATCTTTGAAGTCTCCACTGCTTTCTCTCAAACCATTTTCTAGTGCTTTTTGAAGTGTGTTTTGGGTTATTGTCCTGCTGGAAGACCCATGACCTTAAGGAGCAGGCCTGTTAACTCCGGATAATTATTGAGGAAGCACTGCACCACAAGGTTCAAGGTGTGAGCCAAGCAAGGTATGTGTCAGAGTTTTGAAAGGGCTATGGCTGCCACAAAATTCCGTCCGTTATCACTAACTACCTTGCCTGCCTCAAGATGTAGACTGCCCAGCCATGACTCAGTTTGTCGCTGAAAGTAGTCGGCCAGTACCTCCGCGGTGTGTCTATCACCCAAACTCATCATCTTCAACACAGCCTGCTGACGCTTTCCACTAGCTGTTCGATAGGGGAACACCTCGTGTGCAACACTGGCAGCTGCGGATGGAGTGCTCGTGCGACTGCGCTCTGTGGACGAGCTTTCGCTTCTGGAGGAGGAGGAGGGTCGAACGCCTACAGCTAACTGTTTCCTATACCATGGGCTAGGCAGCACTGTTCCACCACCGCTGTCCCCTGTGGACCCTGCATCCACAACATTAACCCAGTGCGCAGTGATGGACACGTAACGGCCTTAGCCATGCCTACTGGACCATGCATCTGTTGTGAGGTGCACCTTTCCACTCACTGATTGCTTGAATGCATGGACAATGCGGTCTTTCACATGAAGGTGGAGGGCTGGGATGGCTTTGCGAGAAAAGAAGTGGTGACTGGGTAGGTCATAGCGTGGTAATGCGTAGGCCATGAGTTCGCGGAAAGCTGCGCTTTCAACCAAGCGATAGGGCATCATCTCTAACGAGATTAGTTTGGCAATGTGGGTGATCAAACACAGTGTACGCGGATGAGAGGATGAGTACTTTCTTGTCCTACTCATAGTCTCTGGTAGGGTGAGCTGGACTTGAGAGCTGCATATGGTGAAACTAGCAGTGGACATGGCGGACTGAGAGAGGGTTGATTATGGTGATGGAGTTGGTGTTCTTTCTGATGGCTTAGATTCAGTCTTTTGTTGCAATAACAGTGTGATTCCCTGACTGATTTGCCCTTGCGACGACAACTCAACATTTGCTGCTTGGGATGTGCTAACCGGTGGGCTTACAGTGGGGGAAACAATGTAGTGTTGCTGACTGCCTTCATTCGGAGCAGGTGCACATGTGGTGTCATGCTCGCCATGTCTGTTATGTCCGTCATGTCTGTTTTGCCTCATGACCCTGGAGCGGTGTGCATGCGCATCTCATGTCTGCTATCCTGCTTGTTCCCTAGAGCAGTGTGCACACTCACCTCATGTCTGTTGAGCTGCAAGATGCCTGCGTTTCTGCTTTGCCTTCTGTGATCTTCTAGTCATGTCTAGAAACCTTGATCATGTGATGTTTCCTAAGATCCTGCACTGTCTGGTTCTGCAGTCATCTCGTCATGTCTGAAACTCTGATCATGTGACCTTTCCTAGGATCCTGCACTGTCTGGTTCTGCAATCATCTTGTCATGTCTGAAACCTTGATCATGTGACGTTTCCTAAGATCCTGCACTGTCTGGTTCTGCAATCATCTCGTCATGTCTAGAATCCCTGATCATGTGTCCTTCCTAGGATCCTGCACTGTCTGGTTCTGTGATCATCTCGTCATGTCTGAAACCCTAATCACGTGACTGTGCTCTGTGATCCTGGAGCATCTGAACTAGGAATTTCTCCCCTGGTCCTGACCCGGAAGAGGAGGTGCTATGCCCTATATTAGACCGCCCCTTCCTTTGCTCAGGGCCTGAGTATTGTGTTGTGTACCTGCATGGCCGCTTGGTCTGCTGGGTCGCTCCCTCTATTCTGTGCCCTTGCACTTTGCTCTGTCGTGCGTCTCTGCACATGCTCCGTGCTTATACTCCGTCTCTTGTCCTGTGCCTTGTCTTATGTTTGTCCGTTGTGCCATGTTCATCCTTGTCCTGCTTGGACTTGTAGTCCTTCTGTTATTCTCTGCCTTGTCTGTTTTCGCTATGCCTTGTTTCGTACCTTGCCTTGCTCTGCCTTGTTCCTCCCTATGGTCTCAGTCTTTGCTTGCTCTGCCTCGCTTTCTCCTGTGGTGCTCTGTAGTGCTCCTTGGCACATGCACCATCCCTCCTTTCTTTCCTTTTGTGCTCTTTTCCATGTCTAGTCCCAAGGCTCTCCTTTGCCCCGCTCTGGGCTTTGGCCTACGCTCCGCTGCTTGACTCTTTCCTATTATGCTCTCTTGCACGTTTCTAGGCTAGTCCCAAGTTTCTCCCTTGGCCCGGCTCTGGGCTTCGGCCTACACTCCGCTGCTAGCTCTGTTCTTGCTCTGACCTGATTCCGTGTTTCTGCCTATGCTTCCGTCCCTGGTTCTGTACTCTGTCTAAGCTCGCCCTGGTTTCTTGTCTTGTCTTCCCTTGCTGCTTCGTGTGCTCTTTGCAAGCGCCTGGCCTTCCTAGCCTCCTGTTTGTGCCTCAGCCGTGCCCGCCCTAGCCGTGCCTGCCTGCTTGTGCCTAAGCCGTGCTCGTCGGTCAGTGACAGCTGTGTTGCCTGCCATGCCTCAGTCGGGTTCGCTAGAGTCTTGCCCGTCTGTCAGTGCCGCAGCCCGATTAGCTAGCCAGTGCCCCAGCCGTACCCTCTGTGCTCCCTTGCACCTCACTCTGATTCTGCACTGTGCTCTACGTGCCCTCTTGCACGCACAGGCCCTAACCCTGTCCTGGAACCCTGACCCTGGCATGCCTCTCTGCACGTGCAGGACTCTGCCTCGCCTGACCCTGGCGTGCCTCTCTGCACGCTCAGGACTCTGCCTTGCCTGACCCTGGCGTGCTACTCTGCACGCGCAGGACTCTGCTTTGTTACCTTGTGCCTTGGCGTGTCTCTACACACGCACTCTGTCTTACCTTGTGCTTTGGCGTGTCTCTACACATGCACCCTGTCTCGTTTTATGAACCCTGGTGTGTCCCCTACACACGCACCTAGCCTTTAACCCTGGCGTGTCCCCTACACACGCACCTAGCCTTGCACCTAGCCTTGGACCTTGGCGTGTTCCCTAACACGCACCATGCCTGGATATCTGACGTGCCTCCTTGCTTGAACCCTGGTTTGCCTACCGAATGCCCGGAACCTGCCGATCGCTGCCAGAGATCGTAAGATGGATGACTGCGGCCTGATGTCTGGAGCTGATGTCCGCAGCCTGATGCCTTGATCATGTCGATCGTTGCCAGCGGTCCGGAGTCCGATGCCATTGTGCCTTTGCCTGTACCTAGGTGTGCCACCTGGCATGTACTATTCTATGGACATTGGCGTGCCCACGTGCGCACCATGCATGTTTTGCTTGTTTCCATGTTTGCACTGAATGTGATCCTGAAGATCTTAGTGAAGATACCTTGCACTTACCTCTTGTCTTGTTTCCTGCCTGTCCCTGGTCGTCAGACACTCCCGTAGTGTCCCCCTGAGCCGGCTGTCTGGTCCCAGCAGTCGTGGTGGCTCACCCCCTTGGTCTTGCCCCTGACACTCCCTGTACAGGGGGTGGGTTCTCAGTAGGTCAGCTCGCCCTAGGTGGGTGGGTGCCACGGCCCAGAGGGTCCACTCTAAAACGGAAAATGGGCTCAGCAGAAGCCGAGTCCGTCACATGTGGTACGTGAGGTTGGTAGTCCGTCCACGCTTGCAAGTTCATGGTGGTTCAATGTCTAAGCATGCAACTGGTATTCAAATTTCACAGATTTTTCCCTCGGCTAAAGGTCTTTGCGCACTTCTTACAGATAACCTTTGCCTGATCATTAGGATTTTGTTCAAAAAAAGTGCCACACTGCACTCTTCCTACTAGGGAAGACATTTTGAGGCCTTGCACGCTGTGCTATTTTGACCGTCTGGCCAAGCTGTCCTGCAACTCTTTTGGTTATTGTAACCTGTTTTTGGACTGCTACGGGCCTGCCAGATAACAGCTGTTGTGATGTCGATGTCCGCTGCGGATCCTCCTCCTCCTCTTGTGAGTTATTGGCAGCGGCACCCTCTTCCCCCAATGGATGCCAATCTGCGTCAACAGCTGGGTCATCCATCACCTCCTCTTCAATTTCATGTGCACCTTCCTCTGTGTCACCAAGTAAGGTGGTATAGTATACGGAAGGGGGCACCTGAGTTTCATCACGGTCAGATTCTGGCTCAGTACACTACGAGGACAATGTAGTGCTCTGAGTGAATGTATCAGCAGAAAAATCTAGCAGTGGCTGTGCATCAGTGCAGTCCATGTCAAATTCATCTTGGACTGGGGAATTCACGATTTGACTTGCTAACCCAGGCATGGTATGTGAAAAGAGCTCCATGGAGTAATCTGTAGTGTGGCCTGCCGCATCCTTCACTTTTGGTAGGGGTGAAGGACACAAGGAAAGGTGTTGTTCCTGACCAGGAGCCTCCACTGATGACTCAGTGCTTTTATTTTTTGAAACTTCAGAAGAGGAGGCGATAGAGCTGGAGGCTGTGTCAGCAATGTAAGCCAAAACTTGTTCCAGAAGCTCCGGCTTTAAAAGCGGTGTACCTACTCCCAGAAAAGGAAGCCTTCGAGGCCTTGTGGAGCCAGATGATGACGCAGGCTCAACACCTCCTGCCTTAGGTGCTATTGTGCTTTTGGAACTTCCAGCAGATGTACCACCACCACTATCAGTACCAGCTGGCAACCCCCGCCCACGTTCACAGCCTCTTCCTCCATACTTCCTCATTTTTGGGAAAATGTACCCAAAATACCACCAGATTCATATATATTATCACACAGGATGGGCTTTAAGGATGATTTTACATATAAACACACCCCCCCTCGCTTATTTGTACGGTCATTTCTGAACAGACTATAGCCCTGTAAATTAACCGCCCAGTCATGGCTCTCATCCAGCCATGTCTCAGATATCCCCACCATGTCATAATTATGTTCCAACAAATTTAACTCTAATTCCTCCATTTTGTTGGAGAGACTTCTGGCATTAGTATACATGCACTTTATGTATCTCTCTGTACCTCTATTCTTTTTTAAATTATTAACTGTTCTAACCCAACCCCCCATGCCACCCCCACCCCCAATTTCATTATTTGTGCCCAGGTCTCTATCTGCACTGTCTTCCCCTCCTATAAAAGGAATACCCTCCCCCAAGTCCCTAGTTTAAGCATTCCTCCAACCTTCTAGCCATTTTCTCTCCCAGCACAGCTGCACCCTCCCCATTGAGGTGCAGCCCTTCCCTAGCGTAGAACCTGTAGCCAACTGAGAAGTCAGCCCAGTTCTCCAGGAACCCAAACCCCTCCTTCCTACACCAATTCCTGAGCCACTTATTAACCTCCCTAATCTCCCGTTGCCTCTCTGGCGAGGCACATGGTACAGGAAGTATTTCCGAAAATACCACCTTGGAGGTCCTTGCTTTAAGCTTGCAGCCTAATTACCTGAAATCATCTTTAAAGACCTTCCACCTACCTCTAACTTTGTCATTTGTGCCAATGTGCAAATTGACCGCTGGATCCTCACCAGCCCCTCCCAGTAATCTGTCAACCCGATCAGCGATGTGTCGGACTCGAGCGCCAGGTAGGCAGCACACCGTTCGACAATCCCTGTCTTTGTGACAGATTGCCCTATCTGTTCCCCTAATAATTGAGTCCCCCACTACCAGCACCTGTCTGGCCTGCCCTGCTCTCCTATTTACCCCCTTACTGGAGCAGACACTCCTCCAGCTTTCAGAGGACATGCCTTGCTGCAGCAGTGCTACTCCTGCACTGACACTCCCCTCATCTGCCAACTTAGCAAACTTATTGGGGTGTGCCAGATCTGGACTAGCCTCCCAGGCACTCTTCCCTCTACCCCGCTTTCTGTCACCCAGCTACCTGCCTCACTGTCCTGCAGCTCCAATCTAGCATCCCCACCTCATCTATCCCATTGAGCGTCTGCTCAGTGAGCAGAAGACTCCTTTCCATATTGTCTATGGATCTCAGTGTTGCCAGCTGCACATTTAGATCCAGTATCTGTGCTTCCAAATGCACAACGTGCTCACATCTCGCACAGCAGTATGCGCCCTCGTCGGGCTGGTCAAGGATTTCATATATGCAGCAAGATGTACACTGGATGGCATTGGTAATAGTGGAGCACATCCTAATGGGGATTGCACCAGACAGAAAAAATAAGTAAAAAAAAATAAATAAAAAGTATTAATAAAATATAACAGTAATTCAGTAATACCTCCCTGGGAAATTCCCTGAATCAAAAGTCACTGAATCACAAGTCACACACTTACCACAGTTCGCACTTACGCTCAGGTCACACTCATCTCGTTCACACTCGCTCAGGCAGAATAATTAAAGAGATTTTTTTTTTCCCTTTTACCAGCAAACCACCCTGCTGCTCAATGCAGTTCAAAAAGGGAGTTGTCTTTCTAATCTAAAACCTTAGTATTCAGGGCACTTTGCGAAAAATAAGTGGGTTTTGGATTACAGTTTGGGCACTCGGTCTCTAAAAGGTTCGCCATCACAGGTATAATATATCAGAGATTCACACTTGATGGCTACAGATGATGGCACATTGCTTGTGAAGAACATTGCGTATGCATTACAGGTTAAGCTGAGGTTTCCATTTTCCTGGTATTGAGCCACATGGGTCAACGTGTTACGCTGTGCCCACTGCATGCAAACTGTACTCTGCGAACGGTGTAAAAGAGCTCTCTTAGCTACCACCTTATGGACGTGTCCCACCCTGGCTGATCCCATATTTAATCACAATGACCTCCAGGTGTGGCTAACACTAAGACTTGCTTAAGGTCCACTTCAGTAGGTCCCAAACTTACTTGTTAGGAGGAGAAACTACCGTCACTGTTCCTTTCATGCTGAAAACTGCTCCCTTGTATGTCTGCACTTCACACACACTTGCTGATGGTCAGAACTGTCTGAAGGTGTCCTTTCTTCTTTCTAGCTCAACCAAAACTAAAACTAACTATGAAAACAGGAACTAACCCACAGTGCCCATCTACTCCTCCCCAACTAAGGCCTGGCCCTACAGTTAACCCTGTCCACCTCTGTCTAAACTGCCACCTACATAGGATATAAACTCTCAGAAACAAACAGGTCACATTAGATATAATAGGGGTTTTCCGATAGGGTATTCATACATATTTTCAACCTTCAGACAAGGATAATGTTAAAGTAAAAGTATTTTCTATGAAACTTAGCCATAGTTGCCCATGCCAGTGGTGTTCGGTTAAAAATCACAGAGCATACATCAGAGGATATGGACATAAAAGTTTAGCAGAAATGGCATTACTGTACATATCTGGCTGCATCATTTATTGTGTGTAGATGTAAAGGTATTCCAAGACTTAATTACTCTTCATCTCCTTGTCGAATGTATGTAGTATAAAGACAGAATGCTGACACGTTTCATTCCCAGCGTTAGTCTGATACTGACTCATTTCTCACATATTTTTGGTCTGCTCCATAAGATGAATAATGTGTTTTTTCAAGAACATCAAAGCAGTCAGCAGAATCGTTCAAGACAAATCTATGTGCAATGTCCACAAGTACTGATTGTCTAAGTGGAAAGAAAGCAATAAAAAAAGCTCACCTTGGGAACAGATATCCATGATGTTCCGAATTTGTCTGGTCTCCTACGTGTTAATGTAACACAAGTGCTGTACCTACAATCACTTTCTCTCATCATTTGCAAGGAAGGAAAATCTATACAAGTGCTAAACCCCTTACCTTTATACTCTTACATCCCTCAGTTGAACTTTATGAACAAGTGTCTTTTTTCAATCATAGTAACTATGTATGGTATTTTATGCATTATAAGACGCACTTTTTTCCCAAAATTTGCGGGGGAATTGGGGGTGCATCTTATAATGGGTAAATTACCGGTACTGTTGTTGAGGCTGCGATGAGGGGGTGCCCAGCGCTGCTGCCCAGGGTGTACGGTGCTGTTGCTAGGGGTGTATGGTGCTGCGGGAGGGCTCTGACGACATTTTGTGAAAGGCCAGAGCCCCCCCCACAGTTTCGTTGTTTCCAGTTTGGTGGACTCCAGGAAAATGGCCACCGGGGTGGTGCATACGCAGATGGAGATCTCGGAATCAAGATCTTGGGATATGAGCTGAAATCTCATCTCCCTGCAATGAACTGCAGGGGCCTCTGGCCTTTTGACCCTTAACGAAATGTCGGCAGAGCCCCCCACGCAGCTCTGGACACCCCAGGCAGCAGCGCCGGAAACCTCGGGCAGCAGCACCGGACACCCCGGTCAGTACCGCCGGGCACCCCGAGTAACAGCTCTGGGCACCCCAGCAGCACCGCCGGGGACACCTGCCGCACCGAATACCCACAGCACCGGACACCTGCAGCGGCGCACTGCACATCGGATACCCCCACATCCCAGCCTGCAGTCTGCAACATCACCCCACTCCTGCCTCCTACAGCAGCGACCCCGGGCCCCCTCTTCACCGCAGCCACTACCCCCGGTAAACAATAATACGCAGGATTACAAGAAGCACCACCATTTTATTAAAAAAATGAATAAAATCTTATAATCCGAAAAATAAGGTAAGTGTCCTGCTGATGTTTGTAATAATGATGACTGCATGGGAGCTTTTTTTGGACATAGTATGAGATGTCTTAACAGAATTGACAAATGCATGAGCTAGCCATACAACTCAGATAGCTGTCTGTAGATGGGCTGCTCCTCCCGACATGCATACAAACAAAAACACCTTGTTTGGCTGTGCATGCATGTCTTACCAGTAGGGAAAGAAACAAGCTACTTCCCAGAGGTTTGGGCATGTTGAAATCAAATACACTGTGTGCAGAATTATTAGGCAAATGCGTATTTTGATCACATCATCCTTTTTATACATGTTTTCCTACTGCAAGCAGTATAGGCTTGAAAGTCAACTGCCAATTATGTAAATCAGGTGATTTGTATCTCTGTAGTGATGAGGGGTGTGGTCTAGAGTTGAGCGAAATGGGTCGGTCAAATTGATAAGTCGCCGACTTTCGCTAAAGTCGGGTTTCGCCGATCAAAACCTGACCATAGCGTGAGGTCGGCCATGAGGTCGCCGACCCGTGCGCCAAAGTTGCGTTTCCCATGATGCTTCCAGTGCCTTTTGTCAGCCAATCATCAAGTACGCACACTGTGGGCAACGTGATGACATCGGCAGCGGCCACCACCATCTTAGAGAAGGGCATTCGTGTGATTGGCTTGCTTTGTGTGGCGTCACAGTGGCAATAAAAGCCCTGACTGCCGACCGCCATGTTACTTCTGCCGATCTTAGCATAGGGAGAGGTTGCTGATGATGATTCTCAATAGGGAGAGCATTAGGCAGCAAAGAAAAAAAAACTGTGCTTCTTCTGATAGCGATTTCAATTGTAGAGTTAGTGTGCAGTGACAGGGGAGGATTTTTGTGTGTGCAGCAGCTCTGGAGGTTATTAGGCTGCCTTATAAGGCTACCTGATAGCTGCATTGCTGTGTGCACACTCCTATGCAGACTGCTTTTTTAAAAGCAAAAAAAAATGATTCTGATTTTCTGCAAAGTTACAGAGCGTTCATCTTTTCACACACGGTATAGAGGTGCATGCTCCTCACACACTACCATGTATCAGCTGATATCACGGACATATACATGCTATCTGTGTGTGACTCCGTAAAAAAATAGATGGAGATTTTAAATTTTCCATATATACACCGTATAGAGCTGTCCGCTTTACAAACAGTATTGTATATCTGCTGTTTGTATTGCGGTCAAATCTATACAGAGACAGCGTGTGTGTGTGTGAGACTCCGTAAATACATATACGGACATTTCAATTTTTCCATACACCGTATAGAGCTGCCCGCTTGTCAAACAGTATCGTATATCTGCTGTTTGATTACGGTAAAATCTATACAGAGACAGCGTGTGTGACTCCGTAAAAAAATAAACGGAGATTTAAAATTTTCCATACATACACCGTATAGAGCTGTCCGCTTGTCAAACAGTATAGTATGTCTGCTGTTTGATTATGGTCAAATCTATACAGAGACAGCGTGTGTGTGTGTGACTCCGTAAAAAAAATAGACGGAGATTAAAAATTTTCCATACATACACCATATAGAGCTGTACGCTCCTCACACACTACCGTGTACCGGCTGGTATCATGGACAAATACATGCTATGTGTGTGTGACTCCGTTAAAAAAATAGATGGAGATTTAAAATTTTCCATACATACACCGTATAGAGCTGTCCGCTTGTCAAACAGTATCGTATATCTGCTGTTTGATTACGGTCAAATCTATACAGAGACAGCGTGTGTGTGTGACTCCGTAAAAAAACAGATGGAGATTTAAAATTTTCCATACATACACCATATACAGCTGTCTGCTTCTCAAACAGTATCGTATATCTGCTGTTTGGATCACGGTCCAATCTATACAAAGACAGCATGCGTGTGTGTGAATGCGTAAATACATAGGCGGACATTTCCATTTTTCCATACACTGTATAGAGCTGTCCGCTTCTCTAACAGTATCGTATATCTGCTGTAGACTCCATAAAAAATAGACGGAGATTTTCATTTTTCCATACATACACCATATAGAGCTGTCAGCTTCTGATACAGTACCGTATATCTGCTGGTTGGAATAAGGTCAAATACATACTGGGAGAGCATCTGTGACTAAGGAAATATATGCGGAGATTTAAATTTTTACCTACAACTTATACAGCTGTACGCTCCTCATACAGTACCATATACCTGCTGGTATTTTGGGTACATTTTCCCCAAAATTAGTAAGTATGGTGGAAGAGGCCACGGATGTGGGCATGGGGGGCCAGCTGGTACTGATGGTGGTGGTGGTGCATCTGCTGGTAGTGCCAAAAACACAATAGCAGCTAAGGCAGGAGGTGTTGAGCCTGCGTCATGGTCTGGCTCTGGAAGGCCTGTAAGGCTTCCTTTTCTGGGAGTAGGTAAACTGCTTTTAAAGCCGGATTATCAGGAACTGGTTTTGCTTTACATTGCTGAAACAGCCACCAGCTCTATCGCCTCCTCTTCTAAAGTTTCAAAAAATGCAAGCACTGAGTCGTCAGTGCAGGCTTCTGGTCAGGAGCAACCCCTTTCCTTGGGTCCTTCACCCACACCAAAAGTGAAGGATGCGGCAGCCCACACTTCAGATTACTCCATGGAGCTCTTTTCACACACCATGCCTGGGTTCATTCTAAATTGGGCACATTATATATGGAGCATTATTTGGGCCCATCATACACTGGAGCATCATCCATGAGGCCCATCATATACTGAAGCATTCCAAATGGGGGACATCAGACATTGGAGCAGCATTTACGGGGCCCACTATACACTGGAGCATTAGAAATGGGGCTCATTATATATGGAGCATTATTTGGTCCCATAACACACTGGATCATCATCCATGGAGACCATCATATACTGTAGCATTATGTGGCGCTCATCATATACTGTATGGAACATTATATGGGACCAATTATTCTGTATGGACAAATATATGAGGCTCATTATTCTGTATGGCGCACCATGTGGTGGCCATAATACTGTATGGAGTTATATACTGTCCCTTTTTTGAGCTATTGTAGAATATAAAATACATATCAGTCATGTCATGTAAGAAATGAAGTATTTTTCATTATACTATACCTATATTTCTGTGCCGTATCGGAGCATCATGAATTGTGGTAGGTGTTAAAGGCGTGCACTGACACTCTTTGGCCCGGGGCACACGAACACCTGGAGCCAGCCCTACCCCCCCCGACAACTTTAGCCAAATAACCCCCAGTTTTCAATGTGTATTATTATAAAATAAATTAAGGTTGACTAGCTTAAGTAATAAGAATTGATGTTGTTGGCATTGAAATGGGCACTGTAGGTGTGTTTACTGTCCTCCACTCCCTGCCGACTTTGCTTCCCCATTGACTTGCATTGGGTTTCGTGTTTCAGTCGGACCCCCAACTTTTCACTATAATTGGCCAATTTCGTTTGACTCGACTTTTGAGAAAGTTGGGTTTCATGAAACCCGACTCGACCCTAAAAAAGGTAAAGTCGCTCATCTCTAGTGTGGTCTAATGACATCAACACCCTATATAAGGTGTGCTTAATTATTAGGCAACTTCCTTTCCTTTGGCAAAATGGGTCAAAAGAAAGATTTGACGGACTCTGAAAAGTCAAAAATTGTGAGATGTCTTGCAGAGGGATGCAGCAGTCTTGAAATTGCCAAACTTTTGAAGCGTGATCACCGAACAATCAAGCGTTTCATGGCAAATAGCCAACAGGGTCGCAAGAAGCATGTTGATAAAAAAAAGGCGCAAAATAACTGCCCATGAATTGAGGAAAATCAAGCATCAAGCTGCCAAGATGCCATTTGCCACTAGTTTTGCTATATTTCAGCGCTGCAACGTTACTGGAGTATCAAAAAGCACAAGGTGTGCCATACTCAGGGACATGGCAAAGGTAAGGAAGGCTGAAAAATGACCACCTTTGAACAAGAAACATAAGATAAAACGTCAAGACTGGGCCAAGAAATATCTTAAGACTGATTTTTCTAAGGTTTTATGGACTGATGAAATGAGATGATTTAGCGAATCCTGCTTTGAGCAGAGGGTTGGACCAGATGGCCCAGGAGGTCCCTTCCAACTCTACGATTCTATGATTCTATGAGAGTGACTCTTGATGGGCAGATGGATGGGCCCGAGGCTGGATCAGTAAAGGGCAGAGAGCTCCACTCCGACTCAGATGCCAGCAAGGTGAAGGTGGGGTACTGGTATGGGCTGGTATCATCAAAGATGAATTTGTGGGACATTTTCGGGTTGAGGATGGAGTGAAGCACAACTCCCAGACCTACTGCCAGTTTCTGGAAGACACCTTCTTCAAGCAGTGGTACAGGAAGAAGTCGGTATCATTCAAGAAAAACATGATTTTCATGCAGGACAATGCTCTATCACATGCATCCAAATACTCCACAGCGTGGCTGGCCAGTAAAGGTCTAAAAGAAGAAAAAATAATGACATGGCCCCCTTGTTCACCTGATCTGAACCCCATAGAGAATCTGTGGTCCCTCATAAAATGTGAGATCTACAAGGAGGGAAATCAGTACACCTCTCGGAACATTGTCTGTGAGGCTGTGGTGGCTGCTGCACGCAATGTTGATCGTAAACAGATCAAGCAATTGACAGAATCTATGGATGGAAGGCTTTTGAGTGTCATCGTAAAGAAAGGTGGCTATATTGGTATTCTGCCTTCAGGCATGCTGACACGATGTGCAATCCAGCATACAGCATAAACCACAGCTCTGTCTTCCGAAATAAGCAGACTGTTCTCTGTAGTCTAACTTGTTTATTTGTGAAGAGTATAGAACATGCGGTAAAACTGTAAAGAATGCAATGACATACATAAGTATTGGGCAGATGATCACACAGTTAACACAGATACAGGAAGCATTTAGTGTGATGCAATTTATGTAGAAAAAAACACAGGTGTCCAATTACATCTACTGAGCACTGACTACTATGCAGCTAATAAACTCTCTGCACACACTGCATTGTGAGAAAGATTAAGCTTACCAGATGTTCTTTAACCTGATGACGAATTCAAGTTGGAGAATTACGATGGAGGACAGGTAAACACGTGCATCCTAAGATATACACAGAAGCAAAATGGCCCTTCTTCATCCCATACATTGCTTCCTTCCTACAAAGCACTGCTTCTATCCCATAGTGCATTGCTTCTGTTAAAGGCACAGACTATATAATGTTATCAAAAACACTGCTATAAATTCAGCCACCACTAGATGGTGCTATAATTAACCCAGCACATAATACAAAACAGACTGCCCTATATCAGAGGGCAGAACAATTGGTGTCACTGATTTTTTTTTTGTATGTCAGAAATGTTTATTTCTAAATTTTGCGTTGTTATATTGGTTTACCTGGTGAAAATAAACAAGTGAGATGGGTATGTATTTGGTTTTTATTAAGTTGCCTAATAATTCTGCACAGTAATAGTTACCTGAAAAAACAGATATCCTCCTAGATAGCCAAATGTAAAAAAAAAACCTACTCCAACTTCCAAAAATATTAAGCTTTGATATTTATGAGTCTTTTGGGTTGATTGAGAACATAGTTGTTGTTCAATAATAAAAAGAATCCTCTCAAATACAACTTGCTTAAAAATTCTGCACGCAGTGTATATCCCAATTTTATGTTCCCTTTATTAGCCATAGGACCAGTGTAGGACGTGTCCTGTCCTAAATTACACAGACATCCCATAATGCAAATTGGTATTGTGTAATGCTTAAAGAAGCACTCCCATCAAAATGTTTATCCTCTTAAAATATTGCAATCATTATATTATATAGCACTATGTACTTACAATTGCTCATTTTACCTTTCTATTCAGCTAATGTTTCTCTTTTCCATGAGGTCTACAGTTGTGGCTAAAAGTATTGACACCCATGCAATTCTGTCAGATAATACTCAGTTTCTTCCTGAAAATGATTGCAAACACAAATTCTTTGGTATTATTATCTTCATTTAATTTGTCTTAAATGAAAAAGCACAAAAAGAATTGTCCTAAAGCCAAATTGGATATAATTCCACACCAAACATAAAAAAGAGGGTGGACAAAAGTATTGGCACTGTTCGAAAAATCATGTGATGCTTCTCTAATTTGTGTAATTAACAGCACCTGTAACTTACCTGTGGCACCTAACAGGTGTTGGCAATAACTAAATCACACTTGCAGCCAGTTGACATGGATTAAAGTTGACTCAACCTCTGTCCTGTGTCCTTGTGTGTACCACATTGAGCATGGAGAAAAGAAAGACCAAAGAACTGTCTGAGGACCTGAGAAACCAAATTGTGAGGAAGCATGAGCAATCTCAAGGCTACAAGTCCATCTCCAAAGACCTGAATGTTCCTGTGTCTACCGTGCGCAGTGTCATCAAGAAGTTTAAAGCCCATGGCACTGTGGCTAACCTCCCTAGATGCAGTCCGAGGGTACAACAGTGTCAACCTGTACTATCCATCGGCGTCTGAATGAAAAGGGACTGTATGGTAGGAGACCCAGGAAGACCCCACTTCTTACCCCGAGACATAAAAAAGCCAGGCTGGAGTTTGCCAAAACTTACCTGAAAAAGCCTAAAACATTTTGGAAGAATGTTCTCTGGTCAGATGAGACAAAAGTAGAGCTTTTTGGGCAAAGGCATCAACATAGAGTTTACAGGAGAAAAAAAGAGGCATTCAAAGAAAAGAACACGGTCCCTACAGTCAAATATGGCAGAGGTTCCCTGATGTTTTGGGGTTGCTTTGCTGCCTCTGGCACTGGACTGCTTGACCGTGTGCATGGCATTATGAAGTCAGAAGACTACCAACAAATTTTGCAGCATAATGTAGGGCCCAGTGTGAGAAAGCTGGGTCTCCCTCAGAGGTCATGGGTCTTCCAGCAGGACAATGACCCAAAACACACTTCAAAAAGCACTAGAAAATGGTTTGAGAGAAAGCACTGGAGACTTTAGGTGGCCAGCAATGAGTCCAGACCTGAATCCCATAGAACACCTGTGGAGAGATCTAAAAATGGCAGTTTGGAGAAGGCACCCTTCAAATATCAGGGACCTGGAGCAGTTTGCCAAAGAAGAATGGTCTAAAATTCCAGCAGAGCATTGTAAGAAACTCATTGATGGTTACTGGAAGCGGTTGGTCGCAGTTATTTTGGCTAAAAGTTGTGCAACCAAGTATTAGGCTGAGGGTGCCAATACTTTTGTCTGGCCCACTTTTGGAGTTTTGTGTGAAATGATCAATGTTTTGCTTTTTGCTTCATTCTCTTTTGTGTTTTTTCATTTAAGACAAACTAAATGAAGATAATAATACCAAAGAATTTGTGTTTGCAATCATTTTCAGGAAGAAACTGAGTATTATCTGACAGAATTGCAGGGGTGTCAATACTTTTGGCCACAACTGTAAGTCATTACATGGTTAAAAACTGACTAGCTGAATCCTTCTAAGCTCTATGTAGAAATAGGAAGTCCATTTTCCCAATATGAGCAGAGCAGCAGCCGCAGAAGCCCAAGGGAGAGCGGGAGCCGTGGAACGGGAGGTAGGCATGACATTGAGAAACCCTTTAATGGATTTAATTTGATTATTCTTAATTTTATTATGAAGAAAACCCAATAAAATGATAGCCCTCCCACAAAATCCCTACTATTTCTACACTTTTTTGAATAGAGTTGATGCAAATCAATTCACAGGAGTCCATCTCCACTGTGAAAATGACAAATTGTCATGTTGTCTTCTTTGTAACTTTACTGACCAAGTCCCTAGGATATCCAGGCTTCCATTTCTCTACATTTTCCTAAAGAAGCACAAAACAGCCAAGTACACTAACATCTTTTATATCTATACACTACATGTTGTAAGTCTCCCATACACTTTAAATAACAGTCATTCAGCCGACATCTATCTCTCCTGATTCTCCCATACACTGGATCACTAAGCATGGCTCAGTGTTTTTGTGTTTTCTTTGAGAGAGCCACTGCCAAACTCTCCTAAGGGTGGTTTATCTTCAGGGAGAGGCTGAAATTCAGCAGGCCAGATCCTTTTCTTCCCCCAACAGATGAAAATTGGCTGGCATTTCTACATATTACACTGTCAGCCTATCTAGCAAATTTAGATGGGTTGTGCTGATGTAATAAAGTGCAGGTGTTGGGTATGTCACCACGGAACAGATGGACCAACAGTTAAAGGGGGTTTATTTACAGGGATTAACAATGGCATATAACAGTGCGAGTATAAGAAAAGTGAAACAGGTTGTCAGATAGGCAAACAGTATGAACAATCATAAATGGTATCTATTGGAAAGAACTTATCAGTCTGAAAGGGACTTGCTTGCAGGGTCGAACTTCTCCCAAGTTGGCGCCGAACAACAGCGGCACTTGTTGTCTCCAGTCTCTCTGAATTCTCTGGTCTTTAATAAATCCCAGCCGGGGTCTCAGGGGTTACTGCAGTAGCCAGAGGGGGTACGAGGCAAACGGGGTCCCCCCTACTCTGAGTCTTTCGTTCCAACACTATAGTTACTTCTCTCCACAGGAATCAGGGGCTCTGCACTAACACCGCGGGCACCGGGGCTTCACGTGGGGGTCACTGTCTCTACACAGGTCACTGTCTCTGAACGGGGCACAGTCTCTGTACGGGGCACAGTCTCAGCACGGGCCACAGTCACTGCACGGGGGTCAGGACACACCTTTACTGTCACTTTAGACTCCGGCTCCACGTAGTCACGAGATGCAATCTTTCTGTGCAGTCTCCCGGTGTTTGCCCTCTGAACGGGAGTTCTCTCTCCTCCCCGAAGCGTGGCTGCGTCCTGTCCTGACAGCTGCACAAGCTGCTCTATGCACAGCGTGCCCTGTCTTCCCGCTTTCTGCCTGTCTTCCTTCCTGTGCAGCACAACTTCCTCCTCACTGCTACTCACAGACCCATGATGCTGTCAGTCCAGGTCCAACCCTATTGCACAGCTATATAGTTCCAGGCATGGAGCAGAGGAGGTAAACCCTTTCTTCTCCTTCTTATGCTTCACCCCCTTACACTGACTTTAGTGTAATGTGTTTGGGGACCTTTATTTACAAGGGTGTTATGAAGGCCCAAATATTAGTATTATGTCATTGTCGCCCTGAATTCAAACCTAACCATTCAACTATCTCAATTAACTTTTTCCAACTTGTACGTATATTTTGCTCTATCTTGTTCTGTCTTTTGACTAATTCTGAGTTAATTCCAGGGATGTAACTTTCTTCTTTGTTATTGCTAAGTGGCAAAAATTTATTGGCAATGTTGCTTGCTTTGTCTTAATATTTCAAAAGATGACATTATTCCCATTCGCTCAGATGAAAGAAAATATAATGCGTTTTCATACAGTAGGTTCCTCACCTTGATTGCATAAAGAACATTTTTTACTACTAGTAAAGGCTTCACATTCTCACATATACTTCCAGGTAGATGTAGTTACAATAGACTTTCAAAATGTCCAGTACAGAACAAAAGATAATGTCCATGAAGCACAATTACTCTCTGTTTTTTTAGAAACTTGGTAATGACTGTACAGCATACAATAATCAGAAACAGCATCCTGGTTTACAAGCTCTTATTCTAGTACAAATGTGTGCTGGATGTGTTATTTAAAGGAGTTATAAAAAATCAGCAACAATGAGCACTACATCTCTCGGTAGGTTGTGTGCGGTATTGCAGCTCTGCGCGACTTCTTTTTCACTTTAAAGCTCTCCCATCAAAGTTTTTATCCTAATAATATATTGCAATCAGGCTTGGACTGGCCCATAGGGTAACAGGAGAATTCCCCGGCGGGCCCCTGTGCAGATTTGGGCCCCCAAACCCATAGTATGGGCAGTACTTTGCATAATTCACTTGATTCATTTTGTAAAGAAAAAAACAGCATCTAATCATTCATTAGCCAAACTACCCAGTTTATTATTATATAGAGATATAGGTACATTTGTGAATGAGGGTTGTGTAATAATTGCATGCAGGTCAAAAGTGGGCCCCCCAAAGTCAATGTTACTGGTGGACCCTTGGCAACCCAGTCCGACACTGATTGCAATAATCATATTATATAGCACTAGCTGAAGAGCCCGGCGCTGCCCGGGCATAGAAACTAACTGTGGTTAGTTATAGCAAATTATAATTATCCTCCATTCCATAGTCCCGTGCCCATATACCAATCACACATCCTCCATCCCATAGGCCCGTGCCCATATACCCATCATACATATCCTCCATCCCATAGTCGAGTGCCCATATACCCATCACATATCCTCCATCCCATAGTCCAGTGCTCATATACCCATCATACATATTCTCCATCCCATAGGCCCGTGCCCATATACCCATCATACATATTCACCATCCCATAGTCGAGTGCCCATATACCCATCACACATCCTTCATCTCATAGTCCCATGCCCATATACCCATCATACATATCCTCCATCCCATAGTCCCGTGCCCATATACTCATCATACTTATCCGCCATCCCATAGTCCCATGCCCATATAACCGTCATACATATCCTCCATCCCATAGTCCAGTGCCCATATACCCATCACACATCCTCCATCCCATAGTCCCGTGCCCATATACCCGTCATACATATTCTCTATCCAATAGTCCCGTGCCCATATACCCGTCATACATATCCTCCATCCCATAATCCAGTGCCCATATACCCATCACACATCCTCCATCCCATAGTCCCGTGCCCATATACCGGTCATACATATCTACCATCCCATAGGCCCGTGCCCATATACCCGTCATACATATCCTCCATCCCACAGTCCAGTGCCCATATACCCATCACACATCCTCCATCCCATAGTCAACCATTATGACATCATAATGAGCGACGGGGCTTGATGACATCAGCGTCGCCATGGCAACAGTTGGGACATCATAATGAAGGGCGGGGCTTGATACGCACACACTGTTTCCCCAGTATGTAGATAGGGGCATTATGACATCATAATGAGGGGCGGGGCTTGACGCACACACACTTTTTCCCCCAGTATGTGGATAGGGGCAAAATTGTTTGGTGAATTGGAACGCACGGGGTTAAAATTTCGCCTCACAACATAGCTTAGGACACTCTCGGGGTCCAGACGTGTGACTGTGCCAAATATTGTGGCTGTAGCTGCGACGGTGCGGATGCCTATCTCGGACATACACACACACACACACACACATACATACGTACATACATACACACTTTGAGCTTTATATATTAGATTGTGTGCTTACTATTGCTCATTTTGCCTTTTTATCCAGCTAATTCTTCTCTTTTCTCTGCTCTATGTAAAAATAAGAAGTCTTTTGTTCCTGTATGACTCATGCCCCTTTTCAACTCCTGCTATAGACTTTTGAAATGACTCATGAATTATGCAGAGAAAATTGACCTCCTGTTTCTACATAGAGCTTAGAAGGATTCAAATAGTCAGTTTAAATCAAGTAATGTCATAGAACTAATGGAAAACGGAAGACTTAACTGGGTAGGAGAGTAAAATGAGCAATTGTAAGTACACAGTGCTATAATAATATTATTGGAGTGATTCTTCAAATAAGTAGCACATTATGCAAATACTGTAGTATTAGCAAATAGCATTAGTGTCATGTTGAAGACTTTCATCTGTATATCACAACTGTACTTGAAGCCAGTCATAATCAGGTACTAGAAACGAGCAGATCATTTGAAACTCAAATTGGCTGGCTTTGTCGAATTTGTGACGCAGCAGCGATATTGCTAGCGATATCGCTATGTGTGATATTTACCTCTGACCGGCTCCCCCGCTACTCATTGCTGATCGCGCGAGAATGTCCTGGGCCATTTCTCGTCGGCCGCTTCCTGCTGGGCTTCTTGCTGTGGCGACGAGCGACGCGTGGACGCGGGCGGGAGGATGTCTTCATCGCCGCGTCTGACAGGTAAGTAACGACCGCCGACCTCTGCTGCATCGCTGGTGAGATCAGCCTGTTTGGCAGCTCATTAGCGACCATTTAGCGATGCACCAGAGATCCTGACCGCGTCATATCGTTGTCGGGATTGCTGGTGCATCGCTAAATGTGACGATACCCTTAGTTTCAGGATTATGGTTTATTTACAAAAATTAATACTGAGTATAATACTCTCCTCCTTGTTTGTAGTGTGTAAAGAATTTAAAAAAGGCTTTTTAAAGGCGATGTTACTGCAGTATCTCACAGATAAATCAAATGGAGTGATTATACAGCTACAGAACTTCCTTATTTCACTTAAATCTTTGGATTATTATTAACAGAATGTAGCTATCACTCCCATTTTTATTGTGTTTCAGCACTACAGTAGTCTACTACAATTAGATTTGACATTTTCTATCCCAAGGTAGAATGAGCAGTGGGTGCTCTGCTCTCCTATCCCTACACTGTACAAGACTAAAATGGCTCTCCTTGGCTGGCCCTCATCTTTTATACTGGCTGTGAAAGGCCCTCTGATAGACCAAATGATGTAATAGCTACAGAGTATTATTTGGAAGACCATGTGGCCGCTCCTGACATCATTAATCTGCTCTCTGAGTCTACAGCAGTGTGTGAAGTGGTGATGGGCATTTTTTTGTGGGGGGCAATTTTTGTGAATTCTCGTGGATCTATGAATTTCAAAGTTGACCCATTGAGGATTGATCCACTCAACTCTACCAGGTACCGAATAACAGTACTGCTTGTGGTCGGTCCAATGGAGTTGTCTACTTTTGAATTTTTTGGGTCTGTTATGTCAGAGCTTGGGTCCAGAACTGACCAATATAAACCTGAGGCCCCCATAATCTACAACTTTGCAAGGAAGAAGTTTTTTTTCATGGACATTATAACAACCAGTACAGTTATACCAGTGATATATTATGCACACTATTTGTGGCACAGTCAGGAAGGACCATATGATGTGGCAAACCACATGCAGCTGAAACTCCATCCACCATGAGAGATAATTGCCGCATGATTTTGTCATGTGTAATTTTGCCATGTGGCCTGCCATGTGTGAGTGAAGATTTGGCCACACTACTACCGCATCATCTGGCCCTTCCTTTATTTTGATTTTAACGTTGTGGTTCTTGTGAGTTTGCACTGTTTGCTTACAAAAAAATGTCTGTTCCTGATGAATCCACCTGCCCTCGTTATGACTCCTTTCAGTAAAATGTTGTGATAGTTGCACGTAATGGAAATAAGTAATACAGGACTGTTCTGCGTCCCTGAGGGCAGGAGCCCTGAATGCAGAGCGGTCAGTACGGCTGGTGCATCGCTAAATGTAAAAGGGCCTTTAGAGAATTGAAAGTTTTGTTTTCCCCAAGTTTCTTTGTGCTTTTTGTGCATCCCCTGCTGGATTATGGGACTGAGCTCCTTGTGAAAAATGGACAATGTGTGCCTGCTTTAAGGACTGTGTTTTATTAACCCTGTACTGACTTTTTCTAAACTGAATTTTATCCTGAGGAGGTTGGAAGCAGCACGCATATTTTTAAAGGTACAGTAATCTGAAAATAGTAGGGAGGGGGGAAAACATGGACAGGAGGACCTGATGAGTGAGCCAGGTCAGGACTGAAGATGTATATGGGACTGTAAACGCTCCTGGACTGTTGGAACTGTGGTGAGTTGGCCACTTGGGCCATGATGTTTCTGTGGACACTTGGGACTGGGAAAAGGACTGGCCAACAAGCCTGGTGTGTCCTGTGGTGAACCAGTGGCGTGTCCGGGTCCCGGAAGCAAAGGGCCCGGGATCAAGTGGACCCCTAATGCTGATTGGACAACCAGAGGATCGTGCCTGGTTATAAGGGACTGTGCCCATGCGTTGACGGGCAGGTCTGCATTGTTGGCTGAAGAGACAATGTTATTAATAGACTTGAACTTTGTGTTCCAGGGCTCCAACCAAGTGGAACCGGTACCTGTCCTGACCGAGAACGGTCAGAGGAGGTTAAGAAACGAACAGACTCTTATGTAGACCATGATAATTGTATTGGTTAAACATGTTTTAAAAACAGTGTTTTATAATAGTGTTGTTTATTAACAGTACCGCATGGTCGGGGATGACCATGGTTTTAGGAGGAAGGTATGTAAGGGGTATACTGGGGACTAGTATATGCCCTGCAGTCCTTTGCATGCTTACCTAATAAAGCAGGTACTTTATGTGTAATTTGTCATGTGATTCTGTTTTACTGTGTAGTAACCTGATAGACAATGTACTTATGTTCATGTAATGTGATGTTGTTTATATATCTTTATGGGTTAGGGATAGAGATGGGGAGATATACTAATTGAGTAAGGTTCAGTGTTAGTAAGGGACAATATGGGACTTAGAGCAGTGGGGGGCACTCTAGATTAGGAGATTAGATTGAGTTGATATAAGAAATAGTTAAACCAATAGGATGTTAGTTTGTGGCAGGAGCTAGAGAAAGGGTGAGGAGAATGTGCTCCTGAGGTAGGGAGTTGTGTTTAGAAAGAGGAACAGTGAGGTGATTGACCGGAGCGATGTCATGACAGAGGCTCATGAATCCAGACCCTACTGGTGGACAGACGCACGGGCACAAGCAGATTTGGGCAGCATGAGAGAAACAGTGGCTAGGCTTATGGGACACTTCAGTGACGTCCAAAACCTAAGGTCTGACAAGGTTTGACAGCAGCATCCTTTACTTTTGCCCAGGATGGAGAAAATAGATGGGGAGCACCAGTAAAAAGCTAGTCCGGCTACTCAGGGAGCTGCGGTACCGAAGGATATGGTACGGAAACAAATGGTGACAGGAAGAACCAGGGACAGTTCAGGGGAAAGAATGTCCATCCTGTAAGAAGATTGCTGTGTGGTGTCTATATCTAAACTGGATGCGCTAAGTAAAGTTGTTATGTTTGAATTGGATTTGGACTCTGATGGTTATTGTGTGTTGCTGCAGAAGACCAGGACCCTGCAAGCTGAGGAGGACACTGATTCCCAAGTGAGTGAAATACAGCTCACATACACCACACCAGAGATGGGACACTTTGTTAATGCAGTGGGGCGCTAGGGAGTGCAGGATCAGCAGCCCCTCGCCATGACTAGCACCTTGGCCCCCAATTGTAATAAAGGATATGTCTCTTATGGACATACTGCAGTGTTCTAATGGACTAAAAGGAAATTTTAATGCCGTAGTTTTAATTTTTAACATGACTTATTAGTGTCTTCTGTTGGTTGCCGCATTAACGCGGTCTTTGATGTTTCCTGTATAGAAATCATTAAATGGACCGCTTTAGTATACATGAATCATATAAACTCCATTTTATCTTTGCTTAAATCCTCATAAACAACTCATGCATTGATATGTAAATAGGGGCTTCACATACTTTTTTTTCCTGCGGTTTAGAGGGAGCTAATTACAAGAATGAAATCTGTAGAAACTGAAAACAGAAAAATAAGGGGACATTCTTTATCCATACAATATTAATCTAAGATTGGGCCTTTAACCTGCTCTCCAGCTAAAAATGTGTAACAGAACCCCCACTTACCATGTGCTATTTACAACACTGGTGTCTTGTTATGTAAAAGGGGACCCTTGGACCCCCTAATGGATACAGTCTTGGTGTGACTGTATCTACGTATCCTTGACTGAAGCCTAGCTCCTGCTTGCAGTCATGACCAAAACCCTGTACATCGTGCCCATTGTTCGTCTTTACCTATAAAGTTGTTGAGTTTGGATTTACACAACACCGCTATAGATAAGTGATGTCGCTGGAATGATCATTTAGCCATTTATTTTGTGCACTATGATCACTCAAAAAGATAAAGGGTTACTATCAATTTAAATGCAACCTGTCATGTCTGATATTGCGGTTGATCTACAGGTTGACAGCATTGTGAAGGTGCCAGACCGATGTACTCAAAGTGTGGCACCCGGGAGAAGATTATAGTGGATCTGAATTCTTCAAATTTGGCTCATGGAAGTGGCTTTGTCATAAAATTAGCTGTCATCTAGTCAGTCTCGCAATAAACAAGCTCATTTAACTCACCAGCCCAGTCTACAGCCACATAGCCTGTGAGTTTTAGACAGGGGCTGGCTGACACACTTCAACCTGGGGGCAACCACAAGGCAGTGGCCCTCGAGTTGCAGTGTCCCACATTTGGCCTGCTTATCTCTGGCAGCTCCACTAAAGCAGCAGAGGTAACAGGCTAGTACATAGATATGGGAAGCTCACAGACAGGAAAAAAAGGACTTAGAAATCCTGTAAATTTTAGCAAAAACACATAATAGAAAATAGCCTCACCAAACCTTGTCTAATGACTAATGCACTAGCATGATGCAGCAGGTTCCCAAAGATAGGGTGTGTGCACACGATGCAGTTTTTGCTGCGGATCCGCAGCGGTTTTGGTTCTGCAAATCCGCAGCAGTTTTCCATGCGGCTTACAGTACCATGTAAACCTATGAAAAACCAAATCCACTGTGCACATGCTGCGGAAATTTCCGCTCAGATTTGCAGCGGTTTATTTTCCGCAGCATGTCACTTCTTTTTTGCAGAACCGCAGCTGCAGTTTTCGTTCCGGGAAGAGCGAACATACAAAATATATCTCTCTCTCTCTCGAGCTCCAGCCTTTATCTTTGGGAGCCTGCTGCATCCTGCTAGTGCATTAGTTATTAGACAAGGTTTGGTGAGGCTATTTTCTATGATGTTTTTTTACATAGATATGGGAACAGAATGGAGCTTCCTAAAATTTACAGGATTTTTAAGTCCTTTTTTCCCTGTCTGTGAGCTTTGAATTGATGTTTAGTTAGGTACTCGCAAAAAAATGGGGATTCTTGACATTGGATTGCGAGCGTATCTGTTTTGGCCAAAATAGTAACAAATACTTCATTGAATGCATTTATTATATGCATTTTTTTGTATCTTTTTATTGCACTTTTTATCATTTTTTGCAGGATGCAGCTGGGATCCTTTATGATGGCTGTGTTTTTTTCTGTGTGATGCATATATAGTGCTGAACAGCCCGCTTTCCATTATAGGCGTTTTTAAATAGGCTGTCGTCCAGACACTGTGCATCACACTTTCCTGTATGACTTATGTCATAAGCAAGCTCCAACTGTGTGCTTTTTTCCACTAGGCAGCTAACACCTTCATCATCACTGCTATTGTGATAGGGTGGCTGTTCTCATCAGTGGTGGGCACCTGCGCTGCTCCAGCCTTTATCTCTGGGAGCCTGCTGCATCCTGCTAGTGCATTAGTCATTAGTAGAGTTGAGCGACTTTTGGTTTTTTATGGTCGAGTTTCGTTTCGTGAAACCCGACTTTTCCAAAAGTCGGGTCGAGCAAGATCGGCCGATTACAGGGAAAAGTCGGGGTCGTCCCGAAACACGAAACCCAATGTAAGTCAATGGGGAATAAAAGTCGGCAGTGAGAGGAGGACAGGAAACACACCTACAGTGCTCATTTGAATGCCAAAAGCATCAATTCTTCTTACTTAAGCTGGTCAACCTTAATTAACTTCATAATACAAGTTACGCACTGAAAAATGGGGGTTATTTGGCTAAAGTTGTGGGGGGGTAGGGCTGGCTCCAGGTTTTCATGTGCCCTGGGCGAAAGAGCGCCCCTTTAACACATAATACCACAACTCATCATGCTCCGATACGGCAGAGAAATAGCGGTATAGTACAATGAAAAATACTTCACTTTTTACATCTCATGACGAGGCCCATCTATTTCTCCATACAGAATCATTGGTCCCATATAATGTTTGAAACAGTATATGATGAGCTCCACATAATGCTACAGTATATGTTGGTCCCCATGGATGAAGCTCCACTGTCTTATGGGCCCAAATAATGCTCCAAACATAATGGGCCCCATTTCTGATGCTCTAGTGTATAATGGGCCCTGTAAATGCTGCTCCAGTGTCTGATGTCCACCTTTGGAATGTTCCAGTGTGTGGTGGGCCCCATCTATCATTCTCCAGAGTATAGTGCTCCCCAAAAATTGCTGTCCCAACATTGAAAACAATCAAATAAGTCTCCTCGCTAGGGAATCCCTGTACTAGTCTGGACTCCTCGTCGTCCCCATCTTCCATCTCACTGCACAGTATTTCAACCTTGCAAGTGCTGTGATCCTGAGCAAGCAGGGGGGGCCCACTCGTTTGCGACGGCACTGGCACAGGGCCCCTGATAGTACGGTGGTGTGTCTGATGGCGGGTGGGCCGAACCTGCACTTTCATCTGCAGCTTCCTCTTTGTCACCGTGTAAGATGGAACTGTATATGGGAAGGGTAACCTGAGTTTTATCAGGGTCAGATTCAGGCCGTGTAGCGTGCGAGGGGAATGTAGTGGTCTGGGTCAATGTACCAGCAGATTCATCGAGCAGTGGCTGGGCATCAGTGCACTTGTGTCGCCCCCAGGAGTACGGTCGCCACAGTGGCATTACCTTCCTCCTAGGGAGTGTGATGTCATGCTTGGGAGCAACGAAGGATCTCTCTAGCAGGTTAACTGATTGGGCGGCGTTATTCCCAAGAGTCATAACCCTCCAAACAGCGTTCATGAAGGCAAAGTGTTTGTTTTACGTGGGCAGTATGGTTGCAAAGCTGAACCTTAAAGGAATGTCCAGAAGGGCACCACCAGGAGTGGAGCCTACGGCGTAATTTGACTCAACACGGGCAACCTCAACCATGCCAGCTACAGAACAGATGCACACATTGCAAGCTTAATTCCGTTAACGAACAAGACTCCGTCATGCCCCGCGGTCCGAGTCTGGCTTACTAGAGGGACACGTGAGGCTCTGGCACATGAGATTGGCCAATAACTGGTGTGTCATGCCCTTACATGTCCATGGCTGCATGTGCGCTACACTGAAAAGGCCAGCGTTTGTCGCTTACAGGTGCAGATAACCCGCTGAACAACGTTAGTGATGGGGATCACTGATTACAATTATTACTCGCGAACGATGATTTCCCAGTAAGTGCAGGTCAACCGCAGTTCCGGAATTAGACCTAACCGTCATTCCTGAAAAAAATGAAAAACTTACGTGTGCAAACCACAGGTGCTGTAGCTTGCTTAACAGCTCGCCAGCCGTTCTCACGCCCAGTATGGGTTACACGTGATTGCACAAAGGTGAGAAAGGGTACCGTATCCCCGGATAACATGTATGGATAGCGTACACATTCAAAATATGTCTATACATCAGGAGGCAGGCTCAGACGGTGTTAGGCCCAGTATGGCTTGCACGTGATTGCATAAAGGTGAGAAAGGGTACCGTATCCCCGGATAACATGTATGGATAGCGTACACATTCAAAATATATGTCTATACATCAGGAGGCAGGCTCAGACGGTGTCAGGCACAGTATGGATTTGACGGCCCAGACTACACAGCGGAGGAGCAGGGAGAGGTAAAGATTGCAAATGCTGGGGCCCTGCCCAAGCAAGGGGGGCCCACTCGTGGGTGTCGGTACTGGCACTGGGCCCCTCATAGTATGGCGGTGTGTCTGACGGCGGGTGTGCACCACCACCGTCAGAGACACTTGATTGCACTATGAGGGACCCTGTGCCAGTGCCCGCGCCCAAGAGTCGGCCTACCCACCTGTCCAGGGCAACGGTACTCGCACGGTGTCGTGCGCTATGTGGTGACCCTGGCCATGGGGGGGGGAGGCAGCACAGTTAGGGAGTTTTAGAAAGTGGCATATGCTGATGTTGGACATTCAGCTGATGCAAAAGGCGAAATAGGTCAAGTCCCAGGAAGAGGTGGACCAAAGCAAGCCATTTTTCTGTCACCCTATGTGTCATCAGGGGAAGGTGGGACAAAATCCTTGAAAACCCATGCATGGTTCATTTTAATGAAGGTTAGATCATCCACATTTTGGGTTGACAGACGGGTCCTTTTTTCTGTCAGGATTGATCCAGCTGCACTGAAGACTCTTTCCGATAGCACACTTGCAGCTGGGCAAGCGAGCTCCTGTAAGGCATATTGGGCCAATTCAGGCCAGGTGTCCAGTTTAGCAGCCCAATAGTCAAAGGGGAATGACCTGTGTGGGAGAACATCGATATGGGAGGAAAAGTAGTTTGTAACCATAGTTGACAACTGCTGTCTCCTGTCACTTTCCATCGATGCTGTATTACCAGTTGTGTGAGCGGTACTTGAAAAATCAGTCCACAACATTGTCATGAAACCCCTGTCTCCAACGCCACTTCTGCTGTGTGCACCATGAACACCTCTGCCAAGCTGCCCCCGGCCCGTACGGCTCGTGTGAGAACCATCACCGCTGCTGTGTGCTGGGAATGCCTCAAGCAACCGATTTACCAGAGTTGCTTGTTTATTAGCCAATATTAGGTCAAGGTTCTCCTGTGGCATGATGTTTTGTAATTTGCCTTTATAGCGTGGATCCAGGATGCTGGCCAACCAGTAGTCATCATCGTTCATCATTTTGGCAATGCGGGGGTCCCTTTTTAGGATCCGCAAGGCATAATCTGACCTGTGGGCCAATGTTCCCGGTGTCAATGATGCACTGCGAGTGCTGGTTGGAGGAGCACTTTCTGGCAAATCCATATCCCTCCAGTCACGCACAAACCCTGTACCAGACCTTGCCACGCCAACATTTTCACTTGCCCCACGAGATGCATCCTCCTCCCCTATGTAATCATCCACATCATCATCCTCCTCCTCCTCTTCTTCCTCCAACTCGTCCAGGAGAGGTCCCTGAGCAGACAATGGCTGAATGTCATCAAGGATTCCCTCCACCTCTTCCTCCTCGTCAACATTGGCTGCAGACGCCTGCTCCTTAAGGTGCGTCAAAGTTTGCATGAGCAGACGCATAAGTGGGATGCTCATGCTTAGGATGGCGTCGTCTGCGCTTACCAGCCGTGTGCATTCCTCAAAACACTGAAGGACTTTACAGAGGTCTTTCAGCTTCGACCACTGCACACCTGTCAACTCCATGTCTGCTCTCAAAGTGCCTGGCCGTGTATCCTCCCACAAATGCATTATGGCGTGCCTCTGCTCGCACAGCCGCTCCACCTTGTTGCAATGTCAATAATGAGGCGGTGGTTGGGAAGGTGGAGCAATCGCTGCAGCTTCTGCATACGAACGGAGTGTACAGGCGACCGGCGGATGTGCGCGCACAGTCTTCGCACCTTATGGAGCAGGGCTGTTAACTCCGGATAATTTTTGAGGAAGCACTGCACCACCAGGTTCAAGGTGTGAGCCAAGCAAGGTATGTGGCTGAGTTTTGAAAGGGCTATGGCTGCCACAAAATTACGGCCATTATCACTAACTACCTTGCCTGCCTCAAGATGTACACTGCCCAGCCATGACTCAGTTTGTCGCTTCAAGTACTCGGCCAGCACCTCGGCGGTGTGTCTGTCGCCCAAACACATCATCTGCAACACAGCCTGCTGACGCTTTCCACTAGCTGCTCGATAGGGGGACACCTCGTGTGCAACAGTGGCAGCTGCAGATGGAATGCTCGTACGACTGCGCTCTGTGGACGAGCTTTCGCTTCTGGAGGAGGAGGAGGAGGAGGGTGGAACTCCTACAGCCAACTGTTTCCTATACCGTGGGCTAGGCAGCACTGTCCCACCACCGCTGTCCCCTGTGGACCCTGCATCCACCACATTAACCCAGTGCGCAGTGATGGACACGTAACGGCCCTGGCCATGCCGACTGGACCATGCATCAGTTGTGAGGTGCACCTTTCCACTCACTGACTGCTTGAGTGCATGGACAATGTGGTCTTTCACATGATGGTGGAGGGCTGGGATGGCTTTGCGAGAGAAGAAGTGGCGACTGGGTAGGTCATAGCGTGGTACTGCATAGGCCATGAGTTCGCGGAAAGCTGCGCTTTCCACCAACCGATAGGGCATCATCTCAAACGAGATTAGTTTGGCAATGTGAGCGTTCAAGCCCAGTGTACGCGGATGAGAGACTGAGTACTTTCTTGACCTACTCATAGTGTCTGGGAGGGTGAGCTGGACTTGAGAGCTGCATATGGTAGAAGTAGCGGTGGACAGGGCGGACTGAGAGAGGGTTGATGATGGTGATGGAGTTGGTGTTCTTTCTGATGGCCTAGATTCAGTATTTCGTTGATATAACAGTTGGATTCCCTGACTGCTGTGGCCTTGCAACGACACCTCAACATTTGCTGCTGTGCTAACCGGTGGGCTTACAGTGGGGGAAACAATGTAGCTTTGCTGACTACATTCTTTGTGATCAGTTGCACATGTGGCACTTGAGGTTTGGTGTTGTGTCCACGCTTGCAAGTGCATGCTGGTTAAATGTCTAAGCATGCAACTGGTATTCAAATTTTTCAGATTTTTCCCTCGGCTAAAGGTCTTTGCGCACTTCTTACAGATAACCTTGGCCTGATCATGAGGATTTTGTTCAAAAAAGTGCCACACTGCACTCTTCCTACTTTGGCAGACATTTTGCGGCCTAGCACGCTGTGATCTTTTGACCCTCTGGACAAGCTGTCCAGCAACTCTTTTGATTTTTGGAACCTGTCTTTGGAGTGCTCCGGGCCTGCCAGATAACAGCTGTTGCAATGTTGATGTCTGCTGTGGATGCTCCTCATCTGAGCTATTGGAAGCAGCACCCTCTTCCCCCAATGGATGCCAATCTGGGTCAACAACTGGGTCATCCATCACCTCCTCTTCAATGTCATGTGCACCTTCCTCTGTGTCACCGTGTATGGTGGTATAGTGTGCGGGAAGGGGCACCTGAGTCTCATCAGGGTCAGAATCTGGCTCTGTACACTGCGAGGACAATGTAGTGCTCTGAGTGAATGTACCAGCAGAATCATCTATCAGCGGCTGTGCATCAGTGCACTCCATGTCAGATTCATCTTGGCCTGGGTAATTCACCATTTCACTTGATAATCCAGGCATGGTATGTAAAAACAGCTCCATGGAGTAATCAGTAGTATGGCCTGCGTCATCCTTCAATCTTGGTTGTGGTGAAGGACACAAGGAAAGGTGTGGTTCATGAACATGAGCCTCCAATGACGACTCAGTGCTTTTACTTTTTACAACTTCAGAAGAGGAGGCGATAGAGCTGGAGGCTGAGTCAGCAATGTAAGACAAAACTTTTTCCTGATGCTCTGGCGTTAAAAGCGGTTTGCCAACTCCTAGAAAACTAAGCCTTCGAAGCCTTATGGAGCCAGACGATGACGCAGGCTCAACACCTCCTGCATTCGGTCCTATTTTGCTTTTGCCACTACCATCAGATCCACCACCAACACCATCATTACCAGCTGCCAACCCCCGCCCAATTCCACGGCCTCTTCCACCAGCCTTCCTCATTTTTGGTAGAAATGTAGACAAAATCCAACAAACTATATAGTAATGTAAAACAAGGTACAAGGTGTCTATAGGACAGGGGAGATTTAGATTTTCTGCACACACTAGTGGACACTGGACACTTTTGGATTGTGTGAGGCCCACTGAATATCAGAGCGCTATGTCACAGGCTCGATGGCACAGGTGTGAAAAAAGTGACTACAGGATAAGGGAGATTTTGAATTTCTGGGAGATTTTGAATTTCTGCAGACACTTGTGAACACTGGACACTTGGATTGCGTGAGGCCCACTGAATATCACAGCGCTATGTCACAGGCTCGATGGCACAGGTGTGAAAAAAGTGACTACAGGATAAGGGAGATTTTGAATTTCTGGGAGATTTTGAATTTCTGCAGACACTTGTGGACACTGGACACTTGGATTGTGTGAGGCCCACTGAATATCACAGCGCTATGTCACAGGCTCGATGGCACAGGTGTGAAAAAAGTGACTACAGGATAAGGGAGATTTAGATTTTCTACAGACACTTGTGGACACTGGACACTTGGATTGTGTGAGGCCCACTGAATATCACAGCGCTATGTCACAGGCTCGATGGCACAGGTGTGAAAAAAGTGACTACAGGATAAGGGAGATTTAGATTTTCTGCAGACACTTGTGGACACTGGACACTTGGATTGTGTGAGGCCCACCGAATATCACAGCGCTATGTCACAGGCTCGATGCAGCAGGTGTGAAAAAAGTGACTACAGGATAAGGGAGATTTTGAATTTCTGCAGACACTTGTGGACACTGGACACTTGGATTGTGTGAGGCCCACTGAATATCACAGCGCTATATCACAGGCTCGATGGCACAGGTGTGAAAAAAGTGACTACAGGATAAGGGAGATTTTGAATTTCTGCAGACACTTGTGGACACTGGACACTTGGATTGTGTGAGGCCCACTGAATATCACAGCGCTATGTCACAGGCTCGATGGCACAGGTGTGAAAAAAGTGGCTACAGGATAAGGGAGATTTTGAATTTCTGCAGACACTTGTGGACACTGGACACTTGGATTGTGTGAGGCCCACTGAATATCACAGCGCTATGTCACAGGCTCGATGGCACAGGTGTGAAAAAAGTTACTACAGGATAAGGGAGATTTTGAATTTCTGCAGACACTTGTGGACACTGGACACTTTTGGATTGTGTGAGGCCCAATGAATATCAGAGCGCTATGTCACAGGCTCGATGCAGCAGGTGTGAAAAAAGTGACTACAGGATAAGGGAGATTTTGAATTTCTGCAGACACTGGACACTTTTGGATTGTGTGAGGCCCAATGAATATCAGAGCGCTATGTCACAGGCTCGATGCAGCAGGTGTGAAAAAAGTGACTACAGGATAAGGGAGATTTTGAATTTCTGCAGACACTTGTGGACACTGGACACTTTTGGATTGTGTGAGGCCCACTGAATATCAGAGCGCTATGTCACAGGCTCGATGGCACAGGTGTGAAAAAAGTGAATTGTAGAATTGGGCAGAATAGGAATCTCCCTAGAGTGTACATCTGTAAGAACGGAACAAGTCCTCCACAGTGACACACAGATAGCTTCACTGTGGCTGTGATAACAGCCGTTACACGGTACTGTGTGAGGAGCGTACACCGCTGTATGGTGTGAATAAATGCACGCTCAGTACCTTAGCAGGACAAAAAAAAAATTGGGATTGCTTTTAAAAAAGCAGTTTGCAGAGCAGTGGGGAAACAGCAATGCAGCTGTCAGGAAGCCTTAGAAGGCAGCCTAACAACCAACACCGCTGATCCACCACAATATAGCCTCCCCTTGCACTGCACACACAGTGACTGGTGTGTTGCACAGGCAAAATCGCTAGCAGCAGAAGCAGTTTTTTTTTCTTCTTCCCTGCCTAATGCTCTCCCTACAGAATCAGCAACCTCTCCCTATGCTAAGATCGGCAGAAGGCGGTCGGCGTGCACGCCCTTTTATAACCCCTGTGACGCCCATCAAAGCAAGCCAATCACTTGCATGCCCTTCTGAAAGATGGTGGCGACCCCTGCCTATGTCATCACGTTGCCCACAGTGTCCGTGGATCCTGATTGGCTGAAAAAGAGCGCAAAACAAACTTTTGAAACGCGACTTTGGCGCGTAAGTCGCCGACCTCATCCTAGGGTCGGGTTTCGTTTCATGAAACCCGACTTTGCCAAAAGTCGGCGACTTTTGAAATTGTTCGACCCGTTTCGCTCAACTCTAGTCATTAAACAAGGTTTGGTCAGGCTATTTTCTATGATGTGTTTTTACATAGATATGGGAACAGAATGGAGCTTGCTATATACATACAGGAGCGGAACCAAGCTTATTGCTGCCTATATAGATACTGCAACAGAAGCAAACTGATTACATAGATGTAAGACAAGGAGCACCGGGGTGGTGGTCCAGACAGAGCTCACCCACTAAATACAGTCTGTATACACCCCGGCCCTTTGTACATGTGATATGAGATGGATTAGACTTTTCCCCCAAACAAAGTTACTTCTCTCCTTTTGTCATAGCAGTCTAGGTGATTAAAAGTCCAGAGATGTAGCTGTGTTCCAACAGGGAAAACATAACTTTTATTGAAAACATGTAGTGAAGAATGGACATCAACAGCAATCCCAAACACTGTATTTCCTGTTCTTTCCCTGACATGATCCGCAGTCGCACCCACTACTGCTGCAGCAGCCAAGAATCCAAGTTATCAAATCCGCTGGTATCTGGGTGCCTGAGACCCCTTCAGCAGGGGCCCCTCTATAGTCCAGAGAGCCTGTATGGAAGTCCTCTTTAGTCTGTGGCCTTCTTTAATCCAGGGCAAAAGACCTCTCCCATCTGGGGTCTGGCAGTGCCCCGTCTGTCTGAAAGGTCTGCACCTGTCAAGGATCCATGCAGAACTGGAGGGAAACAGCAGTTCCTCTCTCTGCTGCTGCTGACCCAATCCCTCACATTAACCATTTCTTGCCCTAACGCTAATACATTAAAAGGGGAATATCCACAATATAATACAGTACATTGCATGGCATAGGGCACACATAAAACAATACAGGTACATAACTTATGTACATAAGAAGTGCACAGGGGGTCACACAGCAGGAGTGGCCGCAGTTGAGGGGACCGGCCATCTCCTAACACTCCCCCCTTCCTTAAGGTGGCCAAGGAGGAACATATAAGAACAATAGCTCATAAAATGCACGTAGTCTTATAATGGTCGGTCATCCCTTTAACACAGGTGGTCACAGTCTCTGAAGTGGGCCTCACTTAGACTCGACAGTCCTGTATGTAGGGGTCCAAGTGATCCTGGTCCTTCTGGGGACAGTCTTCCCCTCCCTCCTTTCGGCGGACCACGAGCACTTTTTTGACAGTGGTGGGCTGCATTTAAACATGGGGTGAGACAAAGGGTACTTATGGGGATAAAGTTCAGGGGCAGGCAGTCAAGCAGCCAAATCCGGAGTACACCGTAATTGACCCCCCATGGGGGTCTTGGTCCCGTGATCCAGTGAGGAAGGCACCAACGGGTGCAAACAAACCTGGGAGGAGGGGAAAACAATCAATTGCAGCCTTTAACATGGGGCCACATCAGGTGCCATTGTCCTTTATGCGCCATACGCATGGGGACGCAGAATAGTCCCTAGAACAGCTGGGGTGCAACCTGCACCTATTAACATCACTTCCTTAAAGGGACCGCATCAGTCTGGACATGGCTGGTGTGTTGGATAGTGGGCCGCATGGGGACCCTGCACTACCACGTACATGTTGGACGAGGACCCACTGGAGTTGGAGTCCCCACTATTCTTCCTGCTCCACACTCCCTCCAGTGGTGGTCCTGCAGCTCCTTGAGCCTCTGGCTCTGTAATCACCTCTGGGGCCGACTCACTGCTCCGAGGAACCACTTACTTCTATGCAGTCGGGACAACTGTGGCCACACAGCAGCCGGCCATTCCACCTGCAGGGTGTTCTGTGGTGGACTGGTATCAAAGTCAGAGGCTATTCTTATGGCCACAATGTAGGGCCCTCAAGGTCCTTGCTCCTTGATGAAGTCTACATAGTCCCCCTGTCGGAGCGGACCACGGAACATAAGAGACCCGACATTTAAATAGACCTTGGCCCCAGTTTTCAGCTCCTGCAGAAAGCTGAAGCTTCTGCGCAGATCCAGGTACTTGACAAGGCCGCGGGTCATCCAGCCTGCTGCTGTTCCTCCGTCCGGAAGCAGTAGTCCCTCGTGGATGCGGCGCTCCCACTGCCTTTTCTCCCGGACCACTTCGTGTTTCCATTCGGCTTCCGTAGGCACATAGGACTCCTCTGCAGCTGCACGGGATTCTTCCACACCTTTGCCACGGGTATCAGCCTTAGCAGGCACAGCCTAAGGATGCACTGGGGTCTGTGCTGCCAAAGACTCACGGGACAGCTCCGGTGAGGACGGCGGGACAACGGGAAATGGGTAAGCGGTTGACAAGATGACAGGACAGTCCAGTGGGGAGTTTTTACTCACTGCTGCACCCGATGTTAGCCAACTGGCTCGGTAGTTTGGTCCAGCAATTGCGGCCGACACGATGCCTCCCAAGACCACCTCCTGAATCTGCTTTTCACCTGAGGGTTTCTGTCGGGGTATTGCTGGTCCTTCCTCCTCATAGCCCTCATCCTCTGTGGGTAGCAGAGGCGGCCATTGGGATAAAGGCTGCTCCTCTAAGTCTTCTGTCCACCAGGCCTCGTACTGCAGGCCCGCCTCCACCCAGATCTTGGATCACCTTCAGTCTTGGCAGTCCATACAGCCGTGGTGTGACATGTTGTGTTTCTCTCTGTCAGCAGATAATGGCCTCATCCAACGCAAGGTAGTCTGTCTTTTCTGGGTTCCACCCATTCGTGGGTGGTGTCGCTTCCTGTGGCTCCCCCCGTTTCTCTAAGTTCAACTGTGGGGACGGGAGCTCTGTCCTCGCCCGCACCCATTTAGGGCGGGCATCCATCATAACATGGTGCAGCCTATTTTCTCCTGGCGCCAAATTATCTGCATGGTGCCCACAAAAGGTGGCCATCGATTCAGTTTTGGCACCAACAGACGCCATCTTTTCGGTGGTAAGCACCATTTACAAGTCCACAACATTCACCATTGGCAATCCTGTCATGATGGGCAACATATCACAAGTCCCAATCTCAAAGTCACAAATTTCAGGATCGTTGTCAGCCGACAGCTCCATGTCTTTCAGTTGGGGCAGCACGTCAAATGTTTTAGATTCACAGTCCCAGTCAGCTGCCATCTCTATTTCCTTTATGACAGACAAATCTTCAGAGCGCCGACCTGGGGAATGAGTTGTGCACAGGCATAACAGGTGGTAACTCGAGCTGGTAGGTCCCTGGGCCGAGACTGGCCGACACCCGATATGGCCCGATCACCCGAGAACTCCAGACCCCAGCAGCACACTTCCACTGGATGTTTTAGGTGGACACCTATACATACTCGCTCACACACAGGTCCAGGCCTGAACGTTTATTGCCATGCACACGTTTTCCACAAGATGGTGAACTCTTTAAGGAACTGACAACAGAGGCGTCCCCCTGTGTCACAACACTCACACCCCCACAATTCAGAGAGGGAACCAACACCCTCCTCTGATCCCTCCTCCTACGAGGACTCTGCCTCTCAAGGTTGGCTAATGGCGAGGGTTGAGACTTGCCCCTACTCCCTGGCAGCACCTCTGCTGCCCCCACTGGAGAAGAAGGGGACAGTTGTAGAATGACGGCAGCGACAGTAGCCCCCAGGCAGCAGCCCTCACACGACTGATCCCAGCTGACTACTTCCCTAGACTGCCAATCTATTACCGGGTTGTGTCTTTCTAACCAAGGGAGGCCTAAAACAATAGGTGGAGGCATTCCCCCCAAGACGTAGCATGACAGGGACTCTTCGTGATGAGTCCCTATATGCAGATGTATATTTTCCACGACTTGGGTCAACTTCCCCTGGCTCAGTGGGACAGAGTCAATGGCCTGGATGCTTAGGGGTTTGGCCAGCATCCTACACCTCAGGCCATGGGTCTGGACAAAGTGAGCATCCACCAGACTGACTCCCGCTCCACTGTCCACAAACCCCGGTATGCCCTCAGGTACCCCGCCAACCAACACTTCTGCTGACTTAGTACACTTAGAGGGCAAAATGGAGGAAATATACACTCCCTGGTCGCCTCCCTCCACACGACCAGGGGGACGTGGCTTCTTGGGTGGTACAGAAGTTTTGGCGCGAGCCGGGCAGACCCTGCAAAAATGGCAAATCTGCCCACAGCAAAAACATGCCCCCAAACCACGACGAACTGCAGGCTGCACCGTTGGGAAACCAACTCGTCCAACTTGCCTGGGCTCGTCCAACTGCACCAATGAGTCCGCCTCCCTAGCAAAGGCTACAGGGAGCATATTCGCCAAAGTCGCAAAAAACTCGTCCACCGACCATAGAGATGGTGAATCGGCCGACAGGGAGAAGGACTAGGACTGGGGATCACCTTTAAGGAGAGATATGATGAATCCCACCTGCTGGTCCTCACTCCCTAATGAACGAGAGCAGAGCCTGAAGTGTAGCTTGCAGGCCTCCTGAAAAATCAAAAAATTATCTCTCCCTCCAGAAAACCTGTCTGGGAGAGATTACTTGGGTTCTGGTTGAGCCTGCACCTGAGCTGAGGCTCTGAACCCCACCAACTGCTGCAGCTACTGCTCCACCACACCACGCAGCACCTTACACTCCTCAGTGAGGGTCTGCAGCAATTGGACAAAGGTCTGCATTTGGGCCATGGCTCACTAGAAAAAAATGGGTGGTTGGTAATAGTGTCACGATGTGACTGGCCCTGCGTGATGCGACCCGACGATCGGTCGGTCACAAAACCAAGCAAGGGGACCAGGGAAATGGACACCTCCTCCACTCTCCTAAGGAAGGGCCCTGAACTCTCCCTATACAGGTTCTTTCTGTTAAGCGTCAGGTTCCGGGCACAGAGGGAATCCTGAGCCGTGCCATCTGCGGTCTCCCATTCCCCTACGGCCGCAATGGAGCCTACTCAGCAGACTTCATGATCCTGGTGTTCTGCCCACACCAGCATCTTGGGTTTGGTTGCTTCTGCCACCTCTGGTCCAATTATGGCAATGCAGCCTGTCCAGCAGCAAAAGACTCCAGAGTCTAAGTTCTCCCATCGCTCCACTGAGCAGGCTCAGGAGACGATCTCCCATTGGGGATCGGGAGTCACATGCTCAGGTCCTTCTCCAGTTCCGATTGGTCCATCTGGAGGATCAGGAAGGTCCCGGAAGGGCACGGCTATAAAGGCACGCATGGCCGCCCCGCCATGGCCTATGATAGACTCTGAGGCTAATGCATTTAGTGTATGTGTGATGATGGATAAATGAGCCTCGTGACTGACGCATTATAATTCCCCCCTACTTGGATATTACGTATGTGTTAGGGTGAGGGATTAGAGTCAGTACGTTAGCTCTACACTGCATAGCGCCACAGTGTTGCTCCACATCCACCGCTAGCGCCTAGGGCGTCGGCCAGTATAACCTCCTTGGCCACTGCTATCGCAGTGTCCGCTAGTTACGCTGTGCGCTTTAGTAGCGCTTTCCAGTCCGGTTATTAGGCTGGTTAGTGGCATCCGTCAGGGTGGATACTGCACGCATTGCAGCAGTGGTTCACACCCCGTGACCTGTGACGTTAACAGGTTGCAGCTGTTCGCCGGCAGGCACGTGTTATGTGAAGTAATGGGCGCACGTGTCTGTTAGCACCAACTCAGTGGTTACGCACCTGTATCCGGCTTTACTCCTACAAGCCTTTCCCTCATTGTTTAGCAGCAGTTGGTCACCTCTGCACGGTGGGCCCTGGGCTGCGGACGCACCTTATATATTATTTCATCTTTATTATTTGGTGCGTTCCGCCAGCCCCGTAACACTTTCAACCTGTCGCCGAACAGGATACCTTGGTCCCTCACTTGCCCTGCACCTATCTCTTACTAGGGAACTGGCAAGTGCAGACACTGGTCCCACCGCTGTACTAATAAAACACCAAGGAAAGATAACAGACAGGGAAAAACAAACAACACTTAGCTTCCTCTGCTGTGATGCACCGGACCGCAGAGTAAGGCACCCGAACACCGCTTTCAGCTGTATGGCCACTGCACCAGATAAGCTGCTAACATGACTGCTCCAGCTAATACCTGTCTTTAGAACGATTGGCTTCCAAAGGACTTGTATTACCAACAGTCAGCTGGTGTACCAGGTAACCTTATATAGCAAGCAGGGCTGTGGAGTCGGAGTCGGAGCTCATTTTGGTGGAGTTGGAGTCGGAGTCGGTATAAAATGGACCGACTCCGACTCCTAAAATATATAATAAATTGGGTACAGTAGTTCAGTGCAGAATGTGCTGAATTTTTTTTTCATAGGAATTTGGGAAAGTTATGAAATGTCCTATAAATGGCTGTTCTATTCCTGATCTAAGGCTACATTCACACACAGCGTTTTTGCTGCGTTTTTGCTGCGTTTTTTGAGGATACGTTTTTCAGCTGCAAAAGCAGATCAGCTTTTTTAAAAAATGCATCACCTGAAAGGTTTTTGAGCTCATAGATAATGTTTTCAATAGCAAAAGCAGATTAGAAAAACGCCACACAAACTGACATGCTCATTCAGCCCAAAAACGGATCCTCACAAAACAATGTATCTGAATGTCATATCATGAAACCCATTGACTTTTCTGGGATGCCCAGAGTCACTGCTGTTGTAAGTTCATTTTCCCCTTCACCATTGAGGTCTGATGAAGTTCCTCTTCTGGTGAAGGAAGGTAGTGAGGCTGATTACCAAGCACTTGAGCTGGATGATGATGACTGGGTGACGGGAATTGCTGACTGGATATAAGGCAGCCGACGCCCTTCTGCCTTGCTGGTGATTTCCCTGAGGGATTCTGGGAGACCAGTCTGATTCCTGCTCCTCAAAAGCTAAGTTTTCTGCTCTGCTTTTTGCATTTGTGTTTTGGTTTTGTTTTGCCTTGTTTTTCTGGATTTCTGCCATTCCCTGCTGGGGTGAGCTGAATTCCTTTTTGCTCTGTCTTCAGAAAATACCTGAGTACTGATATAGTCTTTTGAAGCCTAGCGTCTTCAGGGCTTTTTTCCCTATCAGTCTGTTGGCTCATGTTTTGATAGGGTTTTGGCGGATTGCAGACAGCAGCTTTTCTATCCTGTCCTATTTAGTTAGCTTGGGCCCCATCATTTGCTCAGCCTATCTTTCTATCTGTGTGAGAGTTTTTTCATCTAGCTTCACCGTCATTATATGTTGGGGGCTGCCTATTGCTTTGGGGTCTGCTCTGGGGCAGTTTAGATTTCCCTTTCTATCTTTAGGCTATTTAGTTCTCCGGCTGTGATCGAGGGGTCTAGGGCACCGTAGGAACCCCCCACGGCTACTGCTAGTTGTTGTTGATAGGTTCAGGGGTCTGCAATCCGATAGCTGCCAACTTCTCTGGTTTTCTGGACTTAGCTAGTATTTCGGTTTTTGCCTCCTATGGTGACTCATTCATAACAGAATCACCAGCCATACCACAGATCCTAGGGTACTCAATAGCAGGAAAGAATTGTAAAAAAAAAAAAAAAAGTGTGTATATTTTTTCCTCTATATCTCTGAGGCCGTAGGGGGAATTTTTTTTATCTCTCAATGGAGATAAAGCAATTGTCTGATCGTGTGGAGCAGCTCGCTGAGGAAGTGCGGGGAATTTCCGCCTACCTTGCTCATTAACATGCTGCTGAACCAAAGATCCCTACTCCTGATGTGTTTTTTGGGGATCGGTCTAAATTTTTGAATTTCAAAAATAATTGTAAATTATTTTTTGCCTTGAAGCCTAACTCGTCAGGGTGCTCCGCGCAGCAGGTTAAAATTGTCATCTATTAGCTGCGTGGCGATCCCCACGATTGGGCGTTTTCTTTGAAACCAGATGATCCTATTCTGACTAATGTGAACGCATTTTTTTAAGCCTGGGGGTTGTTGTATGACGAACCTAATGCTATTGATCAGGCTGAAAAGACCTCTTTCGGAAGGGTTTGTCAGAAACTGTAAAAGATACTATGGTGGGATTTCCTGTTCCCTCTGGTCTTGACGATTCTATGTCATTAGCCATTCAGGTGGATCGGCATTTACGTGAACGCAAAACTACACGAGAGATGTTGCCACCTGTTGAACAAATGTCTGAACCTATGCAATGTGATAGAGTTTGTCTAGGATGCAACGTCAGGAGTTCAGAAGGCGTAATAAGCTGTGGTTTTTTTGTGGAGTTGCCTCGCATATTATTTCTGTCTGCCCTAAACGAGAGAAACGTTGTGCACACACGTTTTCTGTGGGTGGTGTTCAACCTAAGTTTCTTCTGGCAATTACTCTGATCTGCTCCCTATCCACATTTTCCGCCAAGGCTTTTGTGGATTCGGGAGCAGCCCTGAACCTAATGGACTTGGATTTTGCTAAACGTTGTGGATTTCCTATGACACCCCTGCGGACGCCTATCCCTTTGAGGGGTATTGATGCTACTCCTTTGGCGAAGAATAAACCTCAGTTTTGGACCCAGGTGGTATTGCGGGTCGCCCCAGACCATCAAGAAAATTGCAGATTTTTGGTGTTGCATAATTTGCATGATACCATTGTTCTGGGGTTTCCCTGGTTGCAAATCCATAATCCAGTTCTGGATTGGAAATCTTTGTCTGTGGTGAGTTGGGGTTGTCGGTGTGCCCTTAGTGATGCTCCTGTTTTCTCCACCTCTCCCCAGTCGCATGATGTTCCTGACTCTTTGGCTGACTTTTATGATGTATTTAATGAGAATGAGTCTGCGTCTTTGCCTCCTCATAGGAGTTATGACTGTGCAATTGAGCTGAACCCGGGGTGTAAATTCCCCAAGGGTCGGCTTTTCAATTTATCTGTACCCGAGCACGATGCTATGCGATCCTATATTAAGGAGGCATTGGAGAAGGGTCATATTAGACCATCCTCTTCACCCTTAGGTGCTGGGTCTTTTTTCGTGGCTAAAAAGGATGGTTCATTAAGGCCTTGTATTGACTATCGTGCCCTCAACAAAATTACTGTTAAATATCAGTATCCGTTACCCCTGATTTCTGATCTATTCTCCAGAGTTAAAGGTGCTTGCTGGTTTACCAAGCTTGACCTCAGGGGGCGTATAATCTTATTCGCATTAAGCATGGGGATGAATGGAAGACGGCGTTTAAAACTCCGGAGGGACATTGTGAGTACCTGGTGATGCCTTTTGGGCTCACTAATACCCCTTCTGTCTTCCAGTGCTTCATGAACGATATATTCCGAGACTTTGTGGATAATTTTTTGATTATCTATCTGGATGATATTTTGATCTTCTCCAAGAATTGGGACTCTCATGTGGAACATGTTCGGACTGTGTTCCGGATTTTGAGGGAGAATTCCCTGTATGTCAAGGGATCGAAATGCCTTTTTTGGGTACAGAGGATTTCATTTTTGGGATTTATTTTGTCTCCGTCAACTATTGAAATGGACCCGGCCAAGGTACAGGCCATTTATGATTGGGTTCAGCCCACTTCTTTGAAGGCCCTCCAGAAGTTTTTGGGTTTTGCTAATTTTTATCGGAAATTTATAGCTAATTTTTCTGGTATTGCCAAGCCATTGACGGATTTGACTAGGAAGGGTGCTGATGTGCTGAATTGGTCTCCGGAGGCTGTTTCTTCCTTTCAGGAGCTGAAGCGAAGATTCACTTCTGCTCCGGTTTTGTGGCACCCTGATGTCTCACTCCCGTTTCAGGTGGAGGTGGACACTTCTGAGATTGGTGCAGGAGCGGTGTTGTCCCAAAAAGATCCTGTGACAGCTAAAATGAATCCTTGTGCTTTCTTTTCCCGAAAGTTCTCCCCATCCGAACGTAACTATGATGTGGGGAATCGAGAACTGTTGGCCATGAAATGGGCATTTGAGGAGTGAAGACATTGGTTGGAGGGAGCCAAACACCAAGTTGTGGTCCTTACTGACCATAAGAATTTGATTTACCTGGAGTCGGCCAAGCGCTTGAATCCTAGACAGGCTAGGTGGGCCTTGTTTTTCACACGTTTTGATTTTGTGGTCTCATTTCTTCCGGGCACTAAGAATGTCAAGGCAGACGCCCTCTCTAGGAGTTTCCTTGCTGATTCTCCTGTTGTGACTAAGCCTGCTACCATCTTAGGCGAGGGGGTAGTTCTTTCTGCCATCTCGCCCGATTTGAGACGTGCTCTGGAAGAGTTTCAGGAGGACAAACCTGAGCGTTGTCCCAGTGGAAAGTTGTATGTTCCTGACCAGTGGAGGAAGAGAGTGATGTCTGAAGTTCATTGCTCTGCATTGGCTGGTCATCCAGGTATTTTTGGTACTAGAGATCTGGTGAGTCGGTCTTTTTGGTGGCCCACCTTGTCTCATGATGTCAGGAATTTTGTGCAGTCCTGTGGGACTTGCTCCCGGTCTAAACCTTGTTCTCGCTCTAGTGGCTTGTTGATGCCTTTGCCGGTGCCCAGGAGGCCATGGACCCATATTTCAATGGATTTTATCTCTGATATGCCTGTCTATCAGAGAATGACTGTTATTTGGGTGATTTGTGATAGATTCTCTAAGATGGTCCATCTTGTACCACTCCCTAAGTTGCCATCTTCCTCTGAGTTGGTGCCCTTGTTTTTGCAAGAGGTGGTTCACTTGCACGGGATTCCTGAGAACATTGTATCTGACAGAGGAGTTCAGTTTGTGTCTAGATTTTGGAGGACTTTCTGTTCCAAGCTGGGAATTCAGTTGTCCTTCTCCTCTGCATTTCACCCTCAGACCAATGGGCAGACGGAGAGAACAAAAAAGACCTTGGAGTCGTATTTGAGATGTTTTTTTCCGCTGATCAGGATGATTGGGTTTCATTTTTGCCCTTGGCCGAATTTGCTTTAAATAATAGAGCTAGTTCTGCCACTTTGATGTCACCTTTTTTTTGTAACTTTGGTTTTCACCCTCGATTTTCTTCAGGGCAGGTGGAGCCTTCTGCCTGCCCAGGTGTTGACACTGTGGTGGAGAGAATGCACCAGATCTGGGACAAAGTAGTGGATAAGTTGTCTCTCTCCCAGGAATAATAATAATAATAATAATAATAATCTTTATATAGCGCTAACATATTCCGCAGCGCTTTACATTTTGCACGCATCATCACCACTGTCCCCGATGGGGCTCACAATCTAAATTCCCTATTAGTATGTCTTTAGAATGTGGGAGGAAACCGGAGTGCCCAGAGGAAACCCACGCAAACACGAGGAGAACATACAAACTCCTTGCAGATGTTGTCCTTGGTGGGATTCGAACCCAGGACCCCAGCGCTGCAAGGCTGCAGCGCTAACCACTGAGCCACCGTGCCGCCCTGGAAAAGGCCCAGCGGTTTTCCAACCGGCGTAGGACCGTTGGTCCCCAGTTTAAGGTGGGCGATATGGTTTGGTTGTCATCAAAAAATATCGCTATGAAGGTGGCTTCTCCTAAGTTTAAGCCTAGATTTATTGGACCTTACAAGATTTTGAAGATTATTAATCCGGTCTCTTTTCGGTTGGCTCTTCCTGGCACATTTAAAATTCATAATGTGTTTCATAAGTCCTTGTTGAAGAGGTTTGTTGAACCAGTAGTTCCTGTGGTGGCACCTCCTGACCCTATATATGTCCATATTCATTAGATGTAATGAGCTGTACCATGTGACCGCTGAACGAATGAAGGGAGATCGCGGAGAAGCTGGGGGCTGCAGAGACCATGCCAGGATGGGTAAGTATGACCTGACACCCCGGCCCCCCTCCCCCTCCGACCCCCTGGTGTATATGACTCAAGTATAAGTCGAGAGGGGGACTTTCAGCCCCCAAGAAATGGGCTGAAAATCTCGGCTTATATTCGAGTATATAAGGTATGTTCTAAATATCTTGATTATTGTATCATAAAAATGATTAACTGTCTGATGTTCACATTGTACAACAATCAATTTTTCACTTAAATATAAGCAATATATGTCGGAGTCAGAGTCGGAGTCGTGGAGTCGGAGTTGGAGTCAGTGTAAGGGAAATTGAGGAGTCGGAGTCGCAGCTTTGGCTTACCGACTCCACAGCCCTGATGGCAAGGTGGGAGTAGTCTCCACCAGCAGACTAACTAAACATGTAGTAACACCAGCGGCCACCGAGGGGAAAACCCACCAGCAGACTAACTAAACTTGCAGCAACACCAGCGGCCACCGGGGGCAAAAACCAATATTAACCCCCGATGGCCTGAAAGGAAAAAAGTTTATATAAGAGAATCCAGACTCTGACACAGGTCCAAAAATGGAGGCTAGGACTGTACTCTTGACCAAAGACACTGAAGCATCTGTGTCCCAACCTTCCCTCACAGAAAACTGTATGTCTCTTCTCAGCGTACCTGCATCTCCAGGTTCAGGTCGCCCTGGGCACTTCACAGGTGGCCACAGTCCCTCTTCCAGGCAAACCCAGTAAAGGAGACACAGTCCAGGATAACTTGAACATTCTTTTTACTCAATACTTCACACGTTACATCCACCGCTGGCACATCATGAAATTCACTTGTTTCCTCATCTTTCCCTGCTTTGCTGTCGCTTCTATGCGGAACACGTCCGGACTAGACTATCTTAGACTGCTCCCCAGCTCCTTGCTGGCCTAACCTCGCAATGATGACAATTCTTCTGCCTGTTTCGCCACAGACTTGAAATCATCAGCCACCAGGTTTGGTTGCCTCTGATAAAGCATCCGGCCCGTCTGTACCGATCTCGTTGAAGCTCCAACTTCTTTCAACTCCTCAGTCTAACCGACACCGGCCCTAAAGGCATCCACAGTCACAACATCTTTCCTTTCCTGTACTGGCCCACTGCTATGATGCCCAGTGGCAGTGGATAATGTGGGCTGCAGCTATTAACATTGCGTGGCTGCCGAGCCGTCCAGGGCCTATAGCCCATGTGGACACTTCGGGCATCCTGGCCCTAAAAATCCTGTCTTACCACCCGGCAGCACCTCCTACACTTAACCCTCTATAACGATACTATGAACTATACCTACAGTGCACACTAGTATGCCCCCATCTAGTGGTTCCCACAAGTACTACAGTTACCCTTAGTAATAAAGAACTGCAAACATTATAATGTCCCCTTCTATTGTCTGAAGGGTACACTTCACTTTCCCTAAACTGTACATGAGCATTAGTAAACATTATTACATTATATCATATACAGTATTACACTATAGGAACACAACATCTACAAAGAATGGTAACACATGTATGAATGTGGCAGTACCATAAATGTGAACGGTAATACACATTACTATGTAGCAGTACCACAAATATTATCATAAACATTACCAACATTAGTATATATATATATATATATATATATATATATATATATATATGTATATATCAACACATTGAGAACAAAGGTAATTCTATCTCACCCCCTTGCACTCCCCCTTTCCTGAGGGAAGTACAGTCGTTCCAGTGGTCTCCGGTTAAGAAGATAGTCTCTCCTTTTCCAGCAGAATGGGCGCAACTGGTGCAACAAAAACAAAATGGGCTCCATATAATCCACCTAGCTTGCAGTCCTCTAGGCCGAAATCACACAAAACAAAAATAACACAGACAACGCTTCGCCTTCAGAGTTGTTAAAAACCACACTTTGCCTGCTTACCGTGGCCGGAGTTTTCTTCTTTAAGGGACTTGGAACAGTCCCAGAATTTTTCTCTAAGATAGCGCAACGTGTGCAGCACTTTTCCTCTTATGACAGTTTAAACAAATCAGCGGCAGGTTCCTCGTGCTACTGTAAACGTGGCTGAATCCCATGCCTGATTTTTGGCCATAGATGACTCTGCAGCCGCAAGAGTCAGTGGTTGCCACTACACTGAAGCAGTAGCCTGAGGGGCAGATAAAGGCTGATCTCGGTCAGGGCCTTCTATGGAATGGTGCAAATGAGAGGCGCCCAGGGACGTGATGGAGTGGGAAATAGGCCAGGCCTCAGAGGGTCGGGGTTGGGGAGCAGATCCCCATGCTGTAATGTGTGGGTGAATGACGACCTCCGAGACGGGGGCCTGTGACAAGGACCATCCCTCTGGGTTAGGGGCTGAGGTGCACTCACCCGCTCAGATGCAGAAACGTAGGTCACTATGGGACGTTGTCGACTCTGGCAGCCGCCGACTCTGCGCTGAAGAACTTTCCGGGCGCTGGTAAGTGGGGTGCTCTGCGATTTCTTCCCACTGTCTGGCGGTCCGGGTTCTTCATTCTAGCCCATACCCATTTCCAGGTGGGGTTGCTTCCAACAACTCAACCCATTTATGGTTGTTCTGAAGGGGAGGCGGGGGTCTTCTTCTCTTCATCCGCACCCACCAGGGGCAGACCAGGGCATACTGACAGGCAGGTTTTTGGAGCCAAGGGAAGACGGCAATGCCCACGAAGGATGCGGTTTTCGTTGTTGTTTGCTTCTTCTCCACCATCTCCAGCTAATCTTAAAGCTGCCATATTGGTCAAAGTAGAGATGTTAAACTTTCTTTTCCAGTTAATCAAGTTCAATTTAGTGGTCAAGTCCGGTATTGTCACAAAATCGGTAGTAGGCAAATCCAGCGTTTCATTCACAAATTCTTCTTCAGAAACAGCGACTACTTGCTCTTTTTCCCGGTCATCTTCTAGGGGCACAGCAGCCACACACACATCTTCATCATCATTTCTTTCTGCGGGTTCTCCGCACTGACAGATAGTCGCATCCTGCTGACTACGCCAAATGTAAGGGGAGGCCAGGACTGTAGTCGTGACCAAAATAGTAAAAAACTAGGCACTCAACTTAGAGGTAAATTTTTCATGATTTTTTAATGCAGCCAAAATAAAACGTTTTGGCCACACACGGCCTTCCTCAATTGCCGGCGGAAAAGAGGTACGTAGACTTGTGGTAAATGTTTGTGCATTAATGAGACACGTTTTAGCAATTTGCAGGCTTGAATCAAAGGATAATGGCAGGACAGACCGGTAAATAAGAAGACCCGGAGGTGAGGAGTGTCAGCATGTCAGGCAGTGACGCGGTATCCACTAGCGATGGATACGCCAACATGGCTACAGCATTATCGTGTATGGCACGCAATCCCTGCATGTTTGTTGGCTGACTAACAGCTGTGAGACATGTGGGGCGGTGACTCGAGCATGGCAAGTGTACCTGAATGCCCTGATTTTTGCATTACTCAGTTACCTTTCTTTTTGTCTTCAAGAAAGTTGAAATTTCCTTTATCTGTTAAACCCCCTGAAGATTCTGAATACTTTCTTCTTAGTAAGTCAAATGTACATTTTTCATTATTTCATTCTATTATGCCGCCTGGAAAATTCCAAATAAACATTTTGTTCTAAGTTTCATCATTGTATTTCATCACATTTCTTTTCCCACTGTGCACAGGTTTAATATATAAAGCTCTGACACGATGAAGACGTATTTTGCTCCCATGTTTTGTAAGGCGGTGAGGAGAGATTATGTATGACGAGCTAAATCTCACCTTTTATCAGTTAGTGACAATGTGAAGGACTATTAGTGTGGAGCTGAAATTTTCACCATGTAGTCATTATAGTGCCATTCCATTTACCTGTCATGAAGCTGTAGCTGGAGGGAAATTTCCAGCTCATTATAACCGGGCTTTGTTGGCTGTCATTATCAATGGTAACTGCACAGGGATTTAATATTTAAATACTGCTCCTTGCTGCCTTCTACTTTCTCATTGTCATACATGTAAGACGGCCTCACTGAGCGATTTATATCCTGAGCTGGCAATGATTAATATTATTCATCCATGAAATAGATAGATACAGAGATGATAGATCGATAGATATGGAAAAAAAAGAGAGGTAGCAACAGAAAAACAGATTGATTGATTGATAAAAAAACATACAGATAGAGAGCGAGAGAGAGATAGAGTACAGCAGCCTCTTTAGATATTAAGATGTATGTATACACTAAATATATGAAATCGGAACAGAATTACTACTACGAAAAAAAATACTTATAAAATGAAAATATGCATTAGCCAATTCATGAGAGCCCACCAGCCACAACAAGGTGTACTTTTCTTTGATGGGACCCTAACCTAATTTGTATCAAACATACTGCTTCTCGGCTAAAGGCCTACAAATTAAATGAGCAGATGAGATCCAGCACTAATTAACAACTGCTTTAGGGTGGTTTCACATTAGCGCTTTTTAAGCGCACGCACGGCCGGGGGTAGCTCTGCCCCCGAGCCGGCTCTCTGCCCGGCGTGCCCGCCCCTTGCTTGTAGCGCCACCTCCTAGCGCACAGCGGCGCCTGCGATCGGCGCACCCTATCTTTAGCATAGGGTGCGCAGATCGTGCGCAGGCCGTGCGCTAGTTGCGCTTTGACCTGCGCTGCACACTTTTGACGGTGCGCCGTGCGCGCCAAAATCCGAAAAGTTTGATTTTGGCGCGCACGGCGCACCGTCAAAAGTGCGCAGCGCAGGTCAAAGCGCAACTAGTGCACGGCCTGCGCACGATCTGCGCACCCTATGCTAAAGATAGGGTGCGCCGATCGCAGGAGCCGCTGTGCGCTAGGAGGCGGCGCTACAAGCAAGGGGCGGGCACGCCGGGCAGAGAGCCGGCTCGGGGGCGGAGCTACCCCCGGCCGTGCGTGCGCTTAAAAAGCGCTAATGTGAAACCACCCTTAGACCTCATTTTCATGTCTGAGAATGAAATCTAAATAAATTACAAAGTTTCTAGTATCCTTTCCAATGTTAAACGTGGCCAGCATACGGACTACACACATGCTATCTGTGTGCTTTACAGGTTTTTCATGGACCCATAGACTTGTATTGGTCCTTTTTATCCATGCTGCCTGACACGTGAATAGTAGCATAGACTATAATGGGTACATGTTCTATCCACGGAAAACAAGGACAGAAAATATTTGTGAAACACGGACGCCTAAATGAGGTCTAAAGCTGTTGTTAATTAGTGTTATATCCTACTTGCCTTTTAAATTTGTAGACTTTTAGAAGCATGTTTGATAAATATTAGATTTAAGGTCCCATCAAAGAAAGGTATGCCTTTTCATGGCTGGTGAGCCCCCATCTTGGCCCTTACTGTAATAATGTCTCTCATCATGGGCCCCTTCCAATAATGATGTCACCCATCACAGGCATCTTTCTGTAATAATATCCCCCATCCTGGACCCCTTCCTGGTATATTATCCATCTCTGTAGGCCTCTTCACAATACAATCTCCTTCATCCTGGCCCCTTAGAGCAATAATGTCCCCCATTCTCGGCCTCTTCCATTAATCAAATGATTCTTCTTACCTTCCTCCGCTCCCTCGATATGCAATGTCTTCTTTGGCAGCTGGCTTTGTCATATCGACCACATGAGGTCACAGCCATGCTCAGCATGTGACGGGCATGCCTACATCATCTGCCAGCCTCTGCTTGACTTGCAGCGTGTATTGCAAAGCAGGGAGTCGGCGGGTCACTGTTCCACAATATATTTACACTGAGTGTGTGTCCTCAGAGTATAATAATATGCCCCATCCTGGACCGCATCCTTTAATGTCCTCTGTCCTGGCCCATTCCTATCATAATGTCCCTCATCCTGACCACATTCTGTAATAATGTCCTCATCCTGTTATGATGACACCCATCCTGTAATAATATTCCCCATTCTGTAATAATGTTTCTTGTACAGGCACTTTTTCCAAAACATTAAAAAAAAATTCTCACTACAGCGAGCAGCTTCCCATTTCTCCTCCATAGCTGATGCAGCATGCATGGTAGTGACATAATGCACCACCCATAACGGACAAGCAGCCTCTGATTAGCCGGAGGCGTGTATAACAATTTGTGGTGCAGGGAGCTGGTGACTCTCTGCACCGCAATACATTACCATTCAGCTGGGGTGGGCCCCCTGACTTCACAAGCCCGGTCGTGGTCACACCCTCTGCAACTGTGATCATTACGCTGCTGCTTCTACTCTGGGTGACATTAATCATCATCCTCAAGTATGGATGCAAAAAAAAGGAAGCCATGACTCTTTAATTAAAAAAAATAATAACAGAGTGAGGCCCAGTGACTGATTTATGTATAAGCCCCTTATGATGATGTCACTTGTCTTCTTTCGTACACCCACAGACCTGCCACTCCATTATTGTGGGCATGCCTTAATTGCCAGATCCAGGTTTTATTTACTTCATGCCAATGAAACAGCTCATCTCAGCGAATCGGTAAACCGTGCCGGTGAGATGCCATACAGTAAATATATAATCATATGCATCATGTCTTTGAGCTAATAAACTCTCAATTGTAACGTGAAGCTCAAAGAGCTGTCAGGGCCGTGTCTGCAGCATCACAGTTAATCACATTACAATATAGATGCCGTACAATATGTTTTATGGGAGTTTACTTCGTTCCTCAGAGCTCAATTAAAAATTAAATTTGACTTACTGTCCGAAGCGCTAGAAATTAATGTCTTAATTTGATAGCGTTGGATTTGACAAATTGGATAGTGTAGAAAGTTAATTTACACGTTCTAAAAATAATGAAGTCGCGTTTCTTTATTAAAAGGATGATGGAAGCTGATCTGCTATTGTAGAGGAAGACTAATGTAATGATAATGGACTTAACCCATTGCTAGGCTTCTCAGTTACTGCATGAAAAACTATATATCAGGCTGAGTTTGGAGAGAAGGAAATAATACAGTGGGGGAAATTAGTAGTTGATCCCTTGCTGATTTTGAAAGTTTGCCCACTGACAAACACATGAACAGTCTATAATTTTAAGGGTAGGCTAATTTTAACATTGAGAGATAGAATATCAAAAATAAAATCCAGAAAACCACATTGTGTAAATTATGTAAATTAATTTGCAGTTTGCAGTGAGAACTAAGCATTTGATCCCCTACCAACCATTAAGAGTTCTGGCTCCTACAGACCAGTTGGACACTCCTAATCAACTCGTTACCTGCATTAAAGACAGCTGTTTTACATAGTCACTTTTATAAAAGACTCCTGAGCACAGACTCAATTAATCAGTCAGACTCTAACTTCTACAACATGGGCAAGACCAAAGAGCTTTCTAAGGATGTCAGGGACAAGATCACAGACCTGCATAAAGCTAGAATGAGCTAAAACACCATAAGTAAGACTCTGGGTGAGAAGGAGACAACTGTTGGTGCAATAGTAAGAAAACTGAAGGAATACAAAATGACTGTCAATTGACATCAATCTGAGGCACCATGCAAAATCTTACCTCGTGGGGTATCCTTGATCATGATGAAGGTGAGAGATCAGCCTAACACTACATGGGGGAACTTGTTAATGATCTCAAGGCAGCTGGGACCACAGTCACCAAGAAAACCATTGGTAGCACATTACGCCGTAAAGTTTTAAAATCCTGCAGTGCTCGCAAGGTCCCCCATCTCAAGAAGGCACATGTACAGGCCCATCTGAAGTTTGTCACTGAACACCTGGATGTTTCTTTGAGTGATTGGGAGAAGGTGTTGCCATCAGATGAGACAAAAATTGAGCTTTTTGGCATTAACTCAACTTGCCATGTTTGAAGGTAGAGAAATGCTATGACCTAAAGAACACCATCCCCATTGTCAAGCATGGAGGTGGAAACATTATGTTTTGGGGGTGTTTCTCTGCTAAGGGCACAGGACTACTTCACTGCATCAATAGTAGAATGGATGGAGCCATGTACCATAAAATCCTGAGTGACAACCTCCTTCCCTCTGCCAGGACATTAAAAATAGGTTGTGGCTGGGTCTACCAGCAAGACAATGACCCAAAACATACAGCCAAGGCAACAAAGAAGTGGCTCAAAAAGAAGCACATTAAGGTCATGGAGTGGCCTAGCCAGTCTCCTGACCGTAATCCCATAGAATACTTATGGAGGGAGTTGAAGCTCCGAGTTGCCAAGCGACAGCCTCAAAATCTTAATGATTTAGAGATGATCTGCAAAGAGGAGTGGACCAAAATTCCTCCTGACATGTGCGCAAACCTCATCATCAACTACAAAAACGTCTGACTGCTGTGCTTGCCCACAAGGATTTTGCCACCCAGTATTACGTCTTGTTTGCCAAAGGGATCAAATTCTTATTTCTCACTGCAAAATGCAAATAAATTTATATAATTTATACAACGTGATTTTTTTGGATTCAGGGGCGTCACAACACCGGTCGCCTAATTCATGACGAGTTGTGGCATTTCTTACATCGGAAGATGTACTGGGGTAAGATTTGTGATGTGGTACAAAGAGGCAACCGCTGCTCAGATATGGAAGTGTGACATCGTTCCTCGCCTCCCTTTCTGGGCATCTGCACAAGGATAAGAGAGGATGAAGTTTATGATCACAGTACAGAGAAATTTTGTGGTGACTGTAAAGTGATATCGACATGTGGACAGTGTCACCGAGGATCACTGGCCAATGCCGTTCGTCAGTGGTGCTCACTGTATCATGCACTGTGATTAGATACATGAACTGTATCACATATGATGGATTTAGATAAAGGGATACATGTTGTGCATCACATATGATGGGATTAGATACAGGGCTCCGTGTTGTGTGTCACATGTGATTGAGTTAGATATAGGGATCCGTGTTGTGTATCATATATATGATGGGATTAGATACAGGCTCTGTGGAGACTATTGATTGGTTACGAGTTAAACCACTGATCTAGACTTTGGTGCCTTAGGCCGGTTTCACATTTGCGCTTCAGGGCGCAGTGACGGTCTGCGCACGGCCGCCGCTAAGCCCCCCCCTGCCGCGCCTCCATCGGTAGCTCCGCCTCCGGGCGCAGGACGCTACATGCATCCCCTATCTTTATCACTGAGGATGCAGGCCGTGCGCAGTATGCGTTTGGCGGCGCCTTCGTCCTTTTGACGGTGCGCCTAGCGCAACCAAATTGCAACAAGTCAAAAGGACGCAGGCGCAGCCAAACGCATACTGCGTATGGCCTGCGTCCTCAGTGATAAAGATAGGGGACGCATGACGCATGCAGCGTCATGCACCCGGAGGCGGAGCTACCGACGGAGGCGCGGCAGGGGGTGGGGCTTAGCGGCGGCCATGCGCAGGCCGTCGCTGCGCCCTGAAGCGCAAATGTGAAACCGGCCTTACCTTGCCACCTAAGATCCTGCACAGAAGAGGTCATTTCCATTAAAGCATATAAAACCTCTGACAATTCTCACTGTGTGCAGCATCACATTTTACACCAGCTGTAATGATTGGTTAGGTACCAGCCAAGATGAAAAAACCACGCAAGCAGCAATCAATGCAAGAATTGGGCTCGGATGTATACTGCACTTTCACAGGAGGAGGATGACATATACCACAGACATAGGACAATTTTGGCATATTCTGGATAAAGGAAACCCTGTGAACATAGTATATATCATCCGTTTAGTCTTTACCTGTATACAAAGCACAAGGCTCAAGCACAATGTGCAGAATCAGTCTATTAATATGACACAAAGTTAAAGAAAAACCTACATGAGTCCCACAACATTTTATGATTAGGGCACGAGACTGGAGGTGCAGGGACAAGACCACAAGCCACAATGGCAGCCCTTAGTATCAGCTTTGTCCCCTAACTAAAGTCCAGACGTCAATGACAGCAAGGTTGACAAGTCTCCCCAAAGTATACATCAACCAAACTTCACGATCCACCCTCCACACCCTGATGGACTGAAGCTGCTGAAGGACTAAGCTGATTGGCGCAACCCACTGTCAGTCACTGGCAGGATGAAGACCTGTCATATCCCGCCCACGTGTGCCACCTAATTAGGAGGTGCTAGCATACAAGTGATGGTGCCCGCACCCTACATTCAAACCAGTGCACATGACACTCCATATCCCCCTCAGAACTCCATCAGCAAGTAATCATTATCCGCCTTGTCAAACATGACCTTCTGCATCAAAATGTTGTTTTCTTCAGGGATGTCGGCTTTTGTGTCTTTGTGGTGACACCCGTGGTGAGTGGACATCAGCGCCACAGATACTCACCTCATCCCAGACCTCCGTCCCTGCACCCGGCAACTCCTGTCACCGCTCATAGTGAACACTGTAAACGGTGACAGGAGGAAAGTGAAGCTAGCAGCTGTAAGGTTCAGCCAGGACCGTAGTTGTGGCCGAGGACTCCGGGGCAATGGAGTCCTGGCCTCCCCTCACATAGACATGACAGTTTTCTGTCAGCATACCTGTCACTTTCTCCAGCTCCCCCTCAGGGCTTTCTGTTATGCGCTGCACATTCTCCTCAGACGATGTGGAACAAACAGAGTTACAGTCCTGTTCAATACTTGAACAATCAACTTTACTGTTTCCTTTACACAGCGCATACATATTCACTTCAGGATCAGGGTTGGCAATGGACATTTTCTCCTCTTTCCCTGTCTTTGCCTCTCTCCCACTAAGCTCGCTTCCAGGTCGGACCGTGCTCTCCGGTCTTTCAGCATCAACTCTGCTTTGTCTTACTCCAGTAGGGGACCCTCTTAACCATTTAGCCCCGGTCTCAAGAAAATCCACAGATGAAATAAGCCGCCACATTCTGAGTGACCTGCCTGTACTGCTTAATCTTCTGGCAAATGCAGACCCACTAATTCTGTACTTTCAGCAATTCTCCTGGTGTTACACCCCGATGAGATACTGGCCCAAATTCTGTATGACTGGGATCTTGACTTTAACGTTACGGAGCCAACAGCCCTGTCAGGGCGCTCCCGCCCAACTGATTCAAATTCCAGATGCTCCCTGGCTTAACAGCTGTTAGCCCCTCCTACTTTAACTATTTACAAGCTGAGCATCTCTAACCCCATCTAGTGAGCAAACTAGGTACTACACTTTCTCTATCTATATAACAGTGTCCAATGTTAAATACATATAACAGATACAATAAATAGACATTTACGTGGCATGTACAATAAATATGAATAACATTAAAGGGAAAGGGTACATAACATCCGACATTATATATATATACACACACATGTATATATCTGTACACTTACGGACACTCCTTTGTGTCCCTTAGATAGCTTATCTGTGGGCATAAAAAAATGGCTCCCATATCCTCCCACAGCTGTGACCTGGATAGCCAGGGGGCATGCCCAGGTCACAGCTGGAGGCAGCCACAATGCATAAGATGAGGTCGGACACCAACCGCAATCTCATATATAGGGGCTGCCATATTTGAAATTGATAAGTGTGCTCTCAGACTCAAACACACCAGCAAATGAAAATGATAGACCCCAGTGTCTGAAAAAAAGATTAACAAACAAAAAAACTGTTAAAGCCGTGGATTTAGATTTGTATTAAAAATAATTGATTTTATAGGTAATAATTATTAACACACTTGCACTTGGACATGCAAATAATAAAAATCTGCTTGGCAGTTATCTTTGCAACTGGTGAAGAATAGAGATGAGCGACTTTGCCTCCGGGAGGGTCGAGTCTGGTTTCGGACCACCCGACTTTACCAAAAGTCGAATCGAACGAAATCGTCCGACTATCGGCAAAAGTCGGAGTTCCGACCGAAACCCGACCCCAATGCAAGTCAATGGGGAATAAAAGTCGGCAGTGAGTGGAGGAAAGTAAACACACCTACAGTGCCCATTTCAATGGCAATAACATCAATTCTTATTACTTAAGCTTGTCAACCTTAATTTACATTATAATAATAGTAATGCATTGAAAATGATGTTATTTGGCTAAAGTTGTGGGGGGGGATACAGCCCAGTTAGGGAGGTGGAAAAACTGGCATATGTTGAGGTGTTGGCTGGACGTTCAGCAGCTGCAAATGGAGGAATTGGAGAAGTCGGAGGAAGAGGAGGACAAAGCGAGCCATTTTGTTGGCAACCTATGCGACATTAGGGGAAGGTGGTACAAAATCCTTTGAAATCCAGGCATGGTTCATTTTAATGAAGGTGAGATCACCTACATTTTGGGTCAACAGCCGGGTCATTCTTTCTGTCAGGATTGATCCAGCAGCACTGAAGACTCTTTCTGATTGCACACTACCAGCAGGGCAAGCGAGTTCCTGTAAGGCATATATTGTGCCAATTCAGGCCAGGTGTCCAGTTTACAGGCCCAGTAGTCAAAGGGGAATGAACTGTGAGGTAGAAGATCGATAGGGGAGGAGAGGTAATTTGGAACCAGAGTTGACAACTGCTGTCTCCTGTCTGCTGCAATCGATTCAGTATTACCAGTTGTGTGAGCGGTACTCGAGAAATCAGTCCACAACATGGTCATGAAACCCTTGTCTCCAACGCCACTTCGGCTGCGTGCACGATGAACACCTCTTCCATGTTGCCCAGTACGGCTCGTGGTAGAACCTGCACCGCTGCTGTGTGCTGGGAATGCCTCTAACAAACGGTTGCTTGTTTGTTCGCCAATATTAGCTCTAGGTTCTCCTGTGGCATGATGTTCTGTAATTTGCCTTTATAGCATGGATCGAGGATGCTGGCCAACCAGTAGTCATCATCCTTCATAATTTTGGCAATGTGGGGGTCCCTTTTTTGGATCCGCAAAAGATAATCACACATGTGGGCCAATGTTCCAGGTGTCAATGATGCACTGCCAGTGGTGGGTGAAGGAGCACTTTCTGCCAAATCCACATCCCTCCAGTCATGCACAAACCCTGTACCTGACCTTGGCAAGCCAACACTTTCTCTTGCCCCCTGAGAAGCATCCTCCTCCCCAAAATAATCATCCCCCTCATCCTCCTCCTCTTCCTCTTCTTCCTCCACCTCGTCCAAGACAGTTCCCTGAGCAGACAATGCCTGACTGTCATCAAGGCTTCCCTTCTCCTCTGCTGCAGACGTCTGATCCTTAATGTGTGTCAAAGTTTGCATGAGCAGACGCATAAGTGGGATGCTCATGCTTATGATGGCATCATCTGTGCTTACCAGCCATGTGCATTCCTCAAAACACTGAAGGACTTTAAAGAGGTCTTTCAGCTTTGACCACTGCACACCCGACAACTCGATGTCTGCCCTCAAACTGCCTGCCCGTGTATCCTCCCACAAATGCATTACAGCCTGCCTCTGTTCGCACAGCCTCTCAACCATGTGCATGGTGGAATTCCACCTTGTTGCAGCATCTATGATTAGGCGGTGCTTGAGGAGGTGGAGCGATCGCTGCAGCTTCGGCATACGACTGGAGTCTTCGGGTGAGCGACGGATGTGCGAGCACAGTCTTCGCACCTTTTGGAGCAGGGCTGTTAACTCCGGATAATTATTTAGGAAGCACTGCACCAACAGGTTCAAACTGTGAGCCAGGCAAGGTATGTGTGTGAGTTTTGCAAGGGCTATGGCTGCCACAAAATTCCGGCCGTTATCACTGACTAACTTGCCTGGCTCAAGATGTAGACTGCCCAGCCATGACTCAGTTTGTCGCTGCAAGTAGTCGGCCAATACCTCCACGTTGTGTCTTTTGTTGCCCAAAGACATCATCTTTAAAACAGCCTGCTGCCGCTTACCACTAGCTGTTCAATAGGGGGACACCTCGTGTGCAACACTGGCAGCTGCGGATGGAGTGCTCGTGCGACTGCGCTCTGTCGATGAGCTTTCGCTTCTGGAGGAGGAGGGTCAAACGCCTACAGCCAACTGTTTCCTAGTTTCCTGTACCATGGGCTAGGCAACAATGTTCCACCACCGTTGTCCCCTGTGGAGCCTGCATCCACCACATTAACCCAGTGTGCAGTGATGGACACGTAACGGCCCTGGCCATGCCTACTGGACCATGCATCTGTTATGAGGTGCACCTTTCCACTCACTGATTGTTTGAGTGCATGGACAATGCGGTCTTTCACATGCAGGTGGAGGGCAGGGATGGCTTTTCGAGAAAAGAAGTGCCGACTGGGTAGGTCATAGCATGGGACAGCGTAGGCCATGAGCTTTCGGAACACTGCGCTTTCAACCAAACAGAAGGGCATCATCTCTAATGAGATCAGTTTGGCAATGTAGGTGTTCAAAGCCAGTGTACACGGATGAGAGGATGAGTACTTTCTTGTCCTACTCAGAGTCTCTGCTAGGGTGAGCTGGACTTGAGAGACAAATATGGTGGAACTAGCGGTGGACATGACGGACTGAGAGGGGGTTGGTGATGGTGGTGGTGGTGATGGCCTAGATTCAGTCTTTCGTTGCAAAACATTGTGATTCCCTGACTGCTTTGGCCTTGCGACGACACCTCAACATTTCTTGCTGGTGGTGTGCTAACTGGTGGGCTTACAGTGGGGAAGCAATGGAGCGTTGCTGGCTACCTTCAGTCGGAGCAGGTGCACGTGTGCTACCTGAGGTTTTGTAGTCCGTCCACGCTTGCAAGTGCATGGTGTTTACATGTCTAAGCATGCAACTGGTATTCAAATTTCGGAGATTTTTTCCTCGGCTAAAGGTCCTTCCGCACTTCTTACAGACTACCTTTGCCTCATCAATAGGATTTTGGTCAAAAAAAGTGCCACACTGCACTCTTCCTACTATGGGAAAAATTTTCAAGGCTTGCACGCTGTGCTAATTTGACCGTCTGGCCAAGCTGTCCTGCAACTCTTTTTGCTTTTTTAACATGTTTTTGGACTGCTATGGGCCTGCCAGATAACCACCGCTGTGATGTCGATGCCTGCTGCAGATCCTCCTCCTCTTCTGAGCTGTTGCCAGTGGCACCCTTTTCCCCCAATGGATGCCAATCCGGGTCAACAACTGGGTCATCCATCACCTCCTCTTCAATTTCATCTGCACCTTCCTCTGTATCACCGTGTAAGGTGGAATAGTATGCGGGAAGGGGTACCTGAGTTTCATCAGGGTCAGAATCTGGCTCAGTATACTGCGAGGGCAATGTAGTGCTCTGGGTCAATGTACCAGCAGAATCATCTAGCAGTGGCTGTGCATCAGTGCACTCCATGTTAGATTCATATTGGACTGGGGAATTCAGGATTTGATTTGGTAACCCAGGCATGGTATGTGAAAAGAGCTCCAGGGAGTAATCTGAAGTGTGGCCTGCCGCATCCTTCACTTTTGGTGGGGGTGAAGAACACAAGGAAAGGTGTTATTCCTGACCAGGAGCCTGCACTGACGACTCAGTGCTTGCAGTTTTTGAAACTTCAGAAGAGGAGGCGATAGAGCTGGGGGCTGTTTCGTCAATGTAAGCCAAAACGTGTTCCTGATGCTCCGGCATTAAAAGAGGTTTACCTACTCCCAGAAATTGAGCCTTCCAGGCCTTCTGGAGCCAGACGATGACGCAGGCTCAACACCTCCTGCCTTAGGTGCTATTGTGCTTTTGGCACTACCAGCAGATGCACCACCACCACCATCAGTACCAGCTGCCCCCCTCACCCATGTCCGCAGCCTCTTCCACCATACTTCCTCATGTTTGGGAAATTGTACCAAAAATACCAGCAGATATATGGTACTGAATGAGGAGCGTACAGCTGTATACGGGGTAGGGAAAAATTTAAATCTCCGTATATATTTCCAGTGTCACACACAGACGCTCACTCAGTATGGATTTGACCATAAAACAAACAGCAGATATACGGTACTGTTTGAGGAGCGTACAGCTGTAGATGGTGTAGGGCAAAATTTAAATCTCTGTATTTATTTCCGGAGTCACACACAAATGCACTCTCAGTGTGGATTTCCCCGTAATACAAACAGCAGATATACGGTACTGTATCAGAAGCGTACAGCTGTATACGGTGTAGGGAAAAATTTAAATCTCCGTATATATTTCTGGAGTCACACATAGATGCTCACTCAGTATGTATTTGACTGTAATACAAACAGCAGATATACAGTACGGTATGAGGAGCGTACAGCTGTATACGGTGTAGGGGAAAATTTAAATCTTCGTATTTATTTCCGGAGTCACACACACACGCTCACTCAGTATGGATTTGACCGTAATACAAACAGCAGATATACGGTACTGTATGAGGAGCATACATCTGTATACGGTGTAGGGGAAAATTTAAATCTCCATATATATTTATGGAGTCACACACAGATGCTCTCTCAGTATGGATTTCACCGTAATATAAACAGCAGATATACGGTACTGTATCAGAAGCGTACAGCTGTATACGGTGTAGGGGAAAATTTAAATCTCCATATATATTTCCGGAGTCACACACAGACGCTCACTCAATGTGTATTTGACCGTTATACAAACAGCCGATATACGGTACTGTATGAGGAGCGTACAGCTGTATACGGTGTAGGAGAAAATTTAAATCTCCATATTTATTTCCGGAGTCACACACAGTTAGTCAGCATGTATTTGTCCGTGATACCAGCCCGTACACGGTAGTGTGAGAGGAGCGTACAGCTCTATACGGTGTGGGGAAAAAGTGAACGGTCGGTAACTGTGCAGAAAAAAAGAATAAAAGTATTAGTGCTGTGTAAAAAGCAGTCTGCACAGCATTGTACACAAAGTAATACAGCTATCAGGCAGCCTAATAATCAGCACTGCTGCACACAAGAAAATCCTCCCCTGTCACTGCACACTAACTGTACAGCACAATTGCTATCAGCACAAGCACATAAGAACTTCTTATATCCTTACAGCCCTAACTCGCTCCCTACTGATAAACAGCAACCTCTCCCTACTGTTAAGATCGGCAGAAGTAAAATGGAGGTCGGCTGTCAGGGCGTTTATAGACACTATGACGCCCCCCAAAGCAAGCCAATCACTGCAATGCCCTTCTCTATAATGGTGGTGGACGCTGCACATGTCATCTCGTTGTCCACAGTGTATGTCCTTGCTCATTGGCTGAAAAAAAGGCTCCTGCAAGCATTCTGGGAAATCCGACTTTGGGGCTCGTTTCACCAACTGCATGGCCGACTTCACGCTATGATCGGGTTTCGGTCGGCGAAACCCGACTTTGGCGTAAGTCGGCGACTTATTAATCTGGCAGACCTGTTTCGCTCAACTCTAGTGAACAATGATTTCCCAGATGTGCTCGATAGATAAATAAATAGATGGACATGAGAGATAGATGGAGAAAAGGTTAAATAGTTAGATATATATATATCATATAGAATAGTTAGATACATAGTAGATAGATAGATATAATTTTGTTAGATGATACATAAATAAATTGATACAACATTTTGCTGGATTAGTCATATGATGGGCTCTAGTGGTTATTTGTGATGCTGCTATCTTTCATTTTAAAAATATCAGAATCTGCAGCCGAGCTGCAAACACAGATGTGATTCATGCCTGTCTGCCTTAGGGATGATTCTTATGCAATAAGAGTACTAGATCCAGATGTCTGAGGATTATGAATGGTCTTGTGAGATATATTAGCGGATGTGTTCTGTAACATCCCGTTAAACAAAAAATGTCAAGATAGGCGCAGCGAGTGGAAGCCCGGACATGGCAAGAGTTTGAAAAAGAAGTAAAGAGTTAAATATTGCTATTGCATGTAGGCATGGATAGGGGAAAAAGGGGGGGGGGAGACATAGGTAAAAGAACAGGTCCCACATGGGGCAATAGGTTGAACTGGGTGAAAGTTATAGGAGGAGGAGTAGTGTAGGGTACCTTTATAAAGAAGATGACCCCCGGACCAATGCATCTTCCAAGGATCCATCACCAGTGAACGTCCCTTCCACCCACCTTTAATTTTGGTGGTGTCACTGATAAAATTTGGTGGTGTGGTGCAGGATTCAATTTGTTATGTCTGTACTGTCATGGCAGTTGGAGGTCAAAGATGGCCTTGGCCTTGGTTAATTGTGGTTTGTGCACATCAAAGGGATGATGACCCTTAATCAATCAGCGTGGTTAGTTCCCACTGGAACAGTTTCCAGGAATACAGAAAAGGTTATGTGTAGGGATGGGCGAATCTACTCGTTAGGACTCGTTACTCTGCGAGTAGTAGGGGACTCGCAGGAGTCGGTACTCTGCGAGTTTCCAAGCGATTACTCGCACAGTAACGAGTCCAATGCAAATCAATGGCAATCCTAGTTTTTTCAGAGTTTAATACAAGCAATCCTAGTTTCTTAGCGATTTTGTGTCCCGCTGTCAGCAGCGAGTCTTAGCGAGTCTAGGACTCCTATATACTGTATTCGGGACTCGCAGAATATGTTAATTTTCAGAGACAGTCTAGTTTGTTAGGTGAGAAAACTGTGAAGAGCACTACTATGATTGGCTGCTGTCCATCGTGATGCCTATGTCATGTATCACAGGCAAGGCTGTATATAAACCCTGCCCCCGCCATTTTGGGCACATTCCTGTGACGATCTGAGCTAGTGCAGGGCGAGTTGGAGACATAGAGCAGATTTAGGGACTGTTAGTCAGTGTAGGACCTCAAGATTCCTCACATATAACACAAAAGTTCTTTTCGAACTACCAGGACGGAGGAGTACTGTAGAGGACTGTAGGCAGGGAGAAAGGCAGGAGCAGCCTTACAGTGCATACAGCACCATCCTCAGAGCTTAGCTTACTCACTCAGCTTCCATCAGAGCTGAAATCAGAAGCATAGCTGAGCAAATTTTCTTTTTTTTTTCCACCAGATATTATTGGGGTCATATATACCCCTGCAGCGTTATTGTTTCTGTGGCAGACCAGTGCGTTGCTGCTATCTATCCCACCAGCTAATAGCACGCACGCTGCCTGCTTGTGTGCACTAAACAATTTTTTCAGGGAGAGTGCGTTGCTTCTCTGCTAAGTTACAGCACGCACTTCACCCCAGAGCGGTGATGCAGACAGCACCACAGTCCACCTAGGTGACTGCCTTTGCGCACTAAACAATTTTTTCAGGGAGAGTGCAGGGCTTCTCTGCTACCAGCTAATAGCACGCACGTTACCTTCCTGCTGTGCCAATACGCATCACTAGCCTTGATTGTCCTCCTATTACAGTCCCCTGTAGTTATCCCCTTTGCACTGTGCATCCCCTGAGACTACAGCACGGGTCACATCACATCCCCCAGTGAAGCAGACCCCGGCCTGGTGCTGGGTACCACGGTTTCAGTGCGTCACAGAAATCTCACTCTCTCCTAATCCAAAAAAGGGTACAGTAAAAGAAAATAGAAGAAATGACATCACATAACTCTTACCCATGTTTGCCTGCCCATCTTCTCCAGCGTGATCAAATGACGGGAACATACTTCTGGCGATGGACCTCCAAGCCATATTTCGCTGTCTTTCATCACCATAGCCAGGGTGGGTGGGCTGCCACAGCTGGGGCCACTCTTCAACCAGGCCGATCAGCCTCTCTGTATCACGTCTGCTACACATCTTTGGTGGGCCTGTGTGTGCAGATCTGATCGCCCTGTGTGTGCAGATCAGATCGCCCTGTGTGTGCAGATCAGATCTGCCTGTGTGTGCAGAATATCAGATCAGCCTGTGCAGTAAATCGGTTAGCACAGGCGACTTCCTGTTTAGCTTCTAGCTTGATGTAGAAACGATTTTCTGTGCTTTAGGGATGAATTCTAAATCGCTAAGCTAGGGGCCACTTGCGAGAGTAAAGAGTAAAAAAAAATGGCAGCACAGGAATCGCTGCAATACTCGCATCCCCATTCATTAACATTGGACTCGCTAGACTTGCAACAAATAGCGAGTTTCCGAGTCGGACTCGTTAGAGTCTAGCGATTCCGAGTATTTCAGGATTCGCCCATCCCTAGTTATGTGGACAGTACTATGACAATTTGTCAACCCCGAGTTGGAGCCGAGCAACTGGGGAGTATTTTTAGTTTGTACTGTCCAGTGTTTTCTGGTTGGCCATACAGGATCTCCTCTGAAAGAAGGGTGATTTAAGTTTTCGTTATATTTATATTGTAATTAATAAAGGCTGCTGTGGCCATTATTCTCCATCGTCACGCAGCGTGTCATGTTAGTTATTTATTTAATTAGTACCTGTTACAGAACCCCCCAGCACCCCGAATAGGAGATGCATGTATGATAGGTGCAATGTGAGATGCATACTCCTAATGCAGCAACTGACCGGCTGCCACCCCTGGGCAGAGGTAAATGAAATATCCCACTTCTGACCTCCCACCACCTTTGTAAATCCCACGGTAACTGATCGGGGGTCGCCGGCCACCTTCAGCTATTGTAATGTACGTCTGACGTATTAATTGGAGCCTGTTATCTACTGGCCCGCCACATATTGATTGTCCTGTCCTCTGTATGTATATATATTCTGAGACCGGTGAGTAAAATGTTGTCACACTGGAAATACGTGGGGAAGCAGTGATCTTTTATATGTTCCCATGTTACAAAGCCTTTCGAGCCAGCGTCCTTCATCCAGAAGTGAGGAAAAGCAGAGTGGACCTCCTGAGACACGGGGTGGTAATGTAAGAGGTATTACAGCACAGAAGACCCCGTTACACTGGTGGCAGCAGTGGGATATGATACCCCGTCTATAGGAGTGAAGGACTGAATGGAAAACGACTACCAGAAGTTAAAGAGGAATACATTAAAAGACCTAGTGGAAGCTCGAGGATTATTCGACAGCAACAAAACAAAAGCGGATTGGATAGCAGCTATCATGGAACACGACAGTGCAGCGCCTCCCAATGTGAACGTTGAAGTGACTGAATTCCAGAGGAAGGTAAAAAGCAGACTGGCGTTCTATGGCCCAAACCCTGAAGTAGAGATCGTATGAGAGGTGATGGCTGATGCGTGTACTGATCTGAAGGAAAAGATGGCAGAGTGGACCAGGCTAGAGCTAGCCAAGATGGAGATGGCAGAGCGGACCAAAACAGAGCTAGCCAAGATGGAGATGGCAGAGCGGAGAGAGGACAGTCAGCGAGCAGGGGGAGCTCTGGCTTCTGCCCAGGTACCATTAGCAGTAAGCCACATAAAAATCCAGTATAATGCCTTCCGACAGTTGGTGGAGGCAGAGGAAGACATTGATGGCTTTTCGACAGGACTTTGTGTGCACTTCATCAAGTGAAGCTTGAGGATTGGGTTCAGGTTCTGGCCAGCAAGCTGACAGGCCGGGCAGCGGACACCTATCTCACGGTACCTGATGAGGACTGCATGGACTATGAGCTGGTCAAAGAAGTGATCTTGGCCCAGTATGCACTGACACCAGAGGCATACTGCCAAAGGTTCCGCAGACTTATAAAACAGGTAACAGATACCCACACCGAATGGGCCTGTAAACTACGGTGGTCACTGCTACAGTGGGTACAAGGGAGCCAAGCAACTACTGAGGAGGACATCCTCCAGCTCTTCTTGTTAGAGCGATTCTTTACTGGACTAAACCCCGAGACACAAGAATGGCTTCGGGACAGATGGCCAATGACTCTTGAGGAGGCCGCTTGTCTGGCTGATGAACATCATGATGCCAGGAGGTCTCAGTTGCCAGGATCAAAGACTGTCAATAGGGGCCCTCCCATGGGTCTGGAGACCCCTAAACCACAGAAGATTGTCGGGGGACCAGCTAAAACCCTGGCCTACCAGAGTCCCCCTGGGGCGTGATGCTACACCTGCCATCAGCTGAGGCACCTGCAAAGACAATGTCCCAACCGGACTCAGAGTACCCAGTGGCCAAAGGGGGGAATGGCTACCGTCAACCGGGCCACTGTACATTACTACCAAGGCGAAGCTGACCCAGCATTAGGGGGTAAGGACTAATTCGGGGATGCAAGAGATGGAGGAAGTGCTGCATGAAGTAGACCCCGTGCAGGCAGCCTGAGCAGATAATCGACAACAGCATCGACAGGCGGTGTGGGTTAATGGGAAACATATGCAGGGACTAAGAGATTCCGGTGCAACTTTGACCCTTGTGAAGCCTCATCTCGTCCGGGACCAAGAGAAGACGGACCAGACAGTGGCCATCCATGTAGCTGGGGGAGCCATACATCGACTGCCCACTGCCAGGATTCACCTGAACTGGGGAGTCGGGGATGGCCTTGTTGAGGTCGGCCTGATGGAGGATTTGCCTGCGGACGTCTTGCTGGGAAATGACTTGGGGCCCATGTTGTCTGCATTCTCGGTCACCCCTCTGGCTGAGACCTATCCTGTGACCACCCGGAGACAAGCTCGAGCTGCGGAGGCAGAATCACACTCTGAGGAGGCCCAGGTAAAACACCCCAGCCCTACATGTATTCCCATAGCCAGACACATTTCTTGGGCCACCCCAGCTGAGTTTAAAAGGGAGATACTTGAGGATCTCTCATCACAGGGGTATCGTGGGAAGGCACAGGAGGGGAGAGGAGTACTGGAAGGGGAACAGTTTGTAAGGCATCAGGGACTCCTCTACCGGGTTACAGAGCAGCACCACACAGGGACGAGCCCCACTATAAAACGACAGCTGGTAGTGCCCAAGAAGTATAGGCAGGAGCTACTGCGAATCTCTCTTGACATACCCTTGGCGGGGCACCTCAGCGTCAGTCGCACCAGGCATCATTTGACACATAACTTCTTTTGGCCGGGGGTAACCTATGATGTTCGTCACTACTGCCAGACCTGTGACAGTTGCCAGCGCATTGGCAAGAGGGGAGATCGCTGCAAGGCTAAATTACACCCCCTCCCCATTGTGGAGGAGCCATTTAGCCGAGTAGCAGTCGATCTGATAGGGCCGTTAGCCAAACTCTGTCCGTCAGGGAAAAAGTATATATTGACAGTGGTAGATTATGCCACGCGGTATCCAGAGGCGGTTGCATTACCTAACATACTGGCAGAGACGGTGGCGGCTGCCCTGCTCCAGGTTTTCTCACGGGTTGGATTTCTCTGGGAGGTTATCTCGGACCAGGGTACCCAGTGTACAGCAGAGGTGACCAACGAACTGTGGAAGCTGTGCGTCGTAAAGTCCATTAGAAGTGCCCCGTACCACCCACAAACCAGTGGGTTGTGTGAACGTTTTAACGGAACATTAAAACAACTCATTGGGACTTTTACCAGGACCTACAGGGACTGGGAGAAATTCTTGCCACACCTCCTGTTTGCCTGTCGGGAGGTGCCCCAAGAATCCATGGGGTTCTCCCCGTTCGAACTGTTATATGGGAGGCGGGTAAGGGGACTCCTAGACTTAGTGTGAGAACACTGGGAAGGGGAGGGAAACATAGAAGGAATACCTATTGTGCCCTATGTGCTGGAATTCCAGGACCGCCTACAGGAGCTGACTCAGGCTGTACATGGGAACATGCAGGCGGCCCAATGGCGCCAGTGCGTGTGGTACGATCGGAGGGCCAGAGAACGCACCTTTGAGATAGGACAGAAGGTCCTGGTGTTAGAACCAACTAGGCAGAACAAGTTCAAAGCTGCATGGCAGGGGCCCTACCAGGTAGTGGGGAAAATAGCCGACACCACCTACAATGTCGCCAATTGTGACGACCCAAGGGTTATCCATGTGTTCCACGTGAATATGCTGAAGCCCTACCGGGAGTGCCCTGAAGAGGTAGTAGCCTTCTGTGCACCCAAAGCAGAGGATTTAGCAGGACTCCCCTTGCCTGATGTCTTAGGGGAAAGGATTCAGTCTAAAACATGGGACCAGATACACTTGGGAGAAAACCTAGTGCCCCGGGAGAGACAGGAGGCATTGTTGAGGCAGCAACAGAGGATGTTTTCAGAGAGACCGGGGTACAGTCGCCTGGAACAACACAAGGTTGAGACCCAGGATCAGACCCCCATGAGACAACCCCCCTTCCGCGTCCCTGAGTCTGTGCGAGAAGGGATGCAACAAGAGATACAAGAGATGCTGCGTTTAGGGGTCATTGAAGAGTCAGATAGTCCCTGGGCATCCCCCATAGTGTTAGTACCCAAGAAAGATGGGACTACCCGATTTTGTGTAGACTATCGCAAGCTAAATGAGAAAACGGTGACGGGTGCATATCCCATGCCGCGTGTGGATGAGTTGTTAGACCGGCTGGCGAGGGCAAAGTATTTGACCACTATCGATCTATGCAAAGACTATTGGCAGATCCCCTGACACTATTTCCAAGTCTGCATTTGTCACCCCGTTCGGATTATTCCAGTTTCGAGTTATGCCATTCGGGATGAAGAATGCCCCTGCGACCATCCAGAGGCTGACTGACCGGCTTCTGGATGGTCTCCAGAACTATGCTTGTGCCTACCTTGATGACATCACCATCTACAGCGCGACATGGGATGAGCATCTAAATCACCTAGAAACAGTATTGGACAGGATCCACAAGGTCAGAATCACCTTGAAACCCAACAAGTGTCACGTGGGCAAAGCAGAGGTTCAGTATTTAGGACATTGGGTGGGAAGTGGGAAACAGCAATCGGAACCAGCCAAGACTGAGGCCATAGCCAAATGGCCCACCCCACGCACTAAAACCCAGGTCATGGCATTTCTAGGGACAGCAGGGTACTATAGGAAATTTGTCCCCAATAACAGAAACATAGCCAAGCCCCTCACTGATCTGACCCGTAAGAACCTCCCCCGCCAGGTAACCTGGATCCCCGAGTGTGAGGAAGCCTTCCACCAACTAAAGGACACCCTCACAAATACCCCGGTATTGGCCGCACCCGATCAAACTAAACGTTTCCTTGTTCACACAGACGCTTCTATGTTTGGACTGGGGGCAGTGCTGAGCCAAGTTGGGCAGGATGGTCAAGACCACCCGGTAGCTTACCTGAGTCGGAAACTACTGCCCCGCAAAGATAGCTATGCGGCCATCGAGAAGGAGTGCCTGGCAGTAGTATGGACACTCAAGAAGTTACAACCATATTTGTATGGACGACAGTTTTCCCTCCTAACGGACCATAATCCCCTAGTGTGGCTTAATCGGGTCTCTGGAGACAACGCCAGATTACTGCGGTGGAGTTTAGCCCTACAACCTCAAGACTTCACCATCCACTACAGACCCGGCAAACAAAATGGTAATACTGATGGACTAAGTCGACAAACGGAACTTGTACCAACCCCATAGACTTTGGTCATCCCCAAGCCGATCCGTTAAGGATCAGACTGGGTATGCCGATCGCGTCACTGAAAAGGGGGAGCCGTGTTACAGAACCCCCCAGCACCCCGAATAGGAGATGCATGTATGATAGGTGCAATGTGAGATGCATACCCCTAATGGAGCAACCGACTGGCTGCGACCCCTGGGCAGAGGTAACCGAGATATCCCACTTCTCACCTCCCCCCACCTTTGTAAAAACCCACGGTAACTGATTGGGGGTCGCCGGCCACCTGCAGCTATTGTAATGTACGTCCGGCATCTTAATTGGAGCCTGTTATCTACTGGCCCGCCACATATTGATTGTCCTGTCCTCTGTATGTATATATATTCTGAGACCAGTGAGTAAAATGTTGTCATACTGGAAATACGTGGAGAAGCAGTGATCTTTATATGTTCCCATGTTACAAAGCCTTTCAAGCCAGCGTCCTTCATCCAGAATGAGGAAAAGCAGAGTGGACCTCCTGAGACACGGGGTCGTAATGTAAGAGGTATTACAGCACAGAAGACCCCGTTACAGTACCGTTTACTATTTTCAATACCCTAAGTCATGGTTCCTTCAGAACCTGCTGAAAACCTTCTGAAGTATAGAGATGGCCAAAAGCTTTGAGACTAACTCAAATTTTGTTTTGCACAAGTTTGCTGCTTCAGTTTTTATAGTGGTAATTTGCATGAACTGTACAATGTTATCAAGAGTGTTCAGATGAATTGCAAAAGAAATTGCAAAAGTCATCTTTTGCCAAGAAAATTAGTGTATTCACAAAACCAAATTTCGACTGAATCTATGCCCTGCTATAAAATTACCTTTTTACTTTATTTTTATTATTTTCTCTCAGCTCAGGACAAAATATTAGGGTACCGTTACACCTAGCGATGCACCAGCGATCCTGACCAGCGATATGACGCGGTCAGGATCGCTGGTGCATCGCTAGGTGGTCGCTAGTGAGCTGCCACACAGGCAGATCTCACCAGCGACATCGCAGGGGACAGGGATCGCTACTTACCTGTCAGACGCGGCGATCCTGCGTCCTCCCGCCCGCGTCAACGCGTCGCTCGTCGGCGCCACAGGAAGCGCAGCAGGAAGTGGCCGACGAGGAATGGTCCAGGAGCTTCTCGCGCGATCAGCGATAACCAGCGGGGGAGCCGGTCGGAGGTAAGTATCACATGCTATGATATTGCTAGCAATATCGCTGCAACGTCACAAAATCGGTGACTTTACAGCGATATTGCTAGCGATATCGCAGTGTGTAACGGGGGCTTTAATGAGTAAGAGTCAGCTGACCTCACTGTCATGCTGAATTATAAGAGGTGACTGGTTGCTTTTAAAGGAGATTTGTGTTTGAAATCATTGTCTTCTTTTATCAATCATGTTTACCTCCAAGAAAAAACACATGCAGTCATCAATGCTTTGCATCAAAAGGGCTTTACAGTCAAGGACATTGCTGCTTGTACGATTGTTCGTATATCAGGGGTAAGGGGCATGGATATTGGTCCACCCCAGCCTAAAAATAGCAGTCTGCAGCTGCCGCAGAAAAGGCATAATATCTATTACATATACCAATTCTGGCCGTAATTGCTCCTGTCAGTGTCTAGCGCTAAGCTCATGCAGTGAGAAAGTTCTCATGCAGAGGTACAGTAAAGCGGGAGTCACACATAGCAATCTCGCTAGCGAGATCGCTGCTGAGTCACAACTTTTGTGACACAACAGCGATCTCATCAGCAAGATCGCTGTGTGTGACAGCGATCAGTGGCCGGCCCCCCTGCCGGTATCGCTGATCGCTGCAAGAAACATATTTTTTGTAGCTGGTCTCCCGCTGGCCAGCATGCATTGCTGCGTGTGACAGGCGGGAGACCAGCGATCAGCTGTAAAAAATAGTAAAAAAAATAAAAAATATTGTTATTCTCACCTTCCGACGTCCCGCGCAGCCATCCGCCTCTCTCCATGCTCCCGGTCCCAGTGATTTTTTGCATGAATGACCGTGAGACGTAGCGCCGCGAGACCGTGCCATTCTCATGGTCATTCTCGCAAAGGATTACTGGGACCAGAGCGTGGAGAGAGGCGGGAAGGCTGCCCGGGACGTCGGAAGGTGAGAATAACAATATTTTTTATTTTAATTCTATTTTTTTACAGGGATATGGCATCAGCGTTAATGAACACAGCGATGCCGGGCGCTCGGCATTGCTGTGCTGATCACTGGTGAAGCTGTCTGTTTGACAGCTCACCAGCGATCACAAAGCGACTTACCAGCGATCCTGACACGTTGATATCGTTGTCGGGATCACTGGTAAGTCGCTATGTGTGACTCCAGCTTAAGTGAGTTCACCGGAGTTCAGCTATCAACTATCTCACTGCAGGAGCTCAGCGCTTGACACTGACAGGAGCAATTACACTCCTGCCAGTGTGTACCAGCTGGCGGGAGAGCAGATGTGAGTAGTACTCACATCAGCCGACACCTCTGTGACCAAAGGTAAACTTCTTACGGCCGGTCACAGCTGATGGCTCACGCTGTCATCTGACAGCATAGGAACCCCAGCTTTCTGAACGCTGGTAATAATCTTATTGTCGATCAGAGGCCGTGTGTCACGCCAGTGCAGGGAGATGCCTAGTGTGCGATTCAAAGGAAAGAGGTGAGGGAGCTGATAAAGGGGAGCCCTGATGGTAGTGGGAGGGGGAACATGATGACCCCTCAACACACCTTATGCTGATACTTACGCTCCCTATCACCCTAGACGGGTCCTTCCCCCCATGCGCCGTCACGGGCCTAAGTCCTGGCTGAAACTTGGTCTTAGCCCTAGATAGTGACACTAGTCTTACTCCTACCATAACAAAACACAGGGAAAGGGACAGACAGGGGAAACACACAACCAAGGATATCCACAGGAATCAAAAGGAACACAAACAACTTCTCCAAGAACACTTTGGCTTCCACAGGAACACCATAGCTTTTCCAGATAAGCAAGGCGCATGATAGTAAAACATATTGCTGGCATGGGAGGAAGCCAGAAGTGAGATTAAATAGTGAACGGGATTTGTACCAATTTGCAGCAGCTGAGAACAAAGCCAGATGAAATCTCAGCAGACTTAAACCAAGGACTCTTAACCCCTTCCATACCAAAATAAAGACTAAAACTGCATCACTCATGTGAATGGTCACTTAGGTTCCAAAGAGGACTTGTGATCAACTAATCTCAATGATCTTCTGATCCCAGGTGCACCACGAGTCCCAGCAAGGGGGGGGGGGTGGCATACTCGTGACACAGTGTTTGCCACGCTGAACTACAGATGACAGCATGGCAAGCAACAGATGTTCAGACTCCCCGTTCATCTGACAGACCCTATATTCAGGGGTTTGCCCATCACTAGTGATGAACAATCCTTATTCCAGCATGATGGTGGCCATATCACAAGGCAAAAGTGATAATTAAGTGTCTCATCAAACAACGCATTGAAATTTTGGTTCTATGACCAGAAAACACCACAGATTTAAATTCCATTAAGAAGCTGTGGTAAAAAGTGGATGGACAAACAAAACAAAAAAACAACAGAAATTGTGATAAACTCCAAGCCCTGATGAGACAAGAATGGGCGGATATCAGTAAGAATTTGGCCCAAAAGCCAAGGGCGAAGGGCAGAAGTCTTGAAATATAAGGGACAACCTTGTAAATATTGAGTATTTGCATAAACTTGATGTATTAGTTAATAAAAGTTTACAAACTTATGAAATCTTGAAAATTAACCATAGTAAGAATAGAAACATCAGACTAAATGATCTAAAAACACTGAAACATTATGAAAATCAAAATTTGTGGCAGTTTCAAAACTTTTGGACGTAACTGTAGGTTTCCCAAGAGATTTCCACAGTCAGGTAAGCAGAGAATGGAGAGGAGAATGGATGGGATCGTATTGGAAAGAAGGTTATGGCTATGGCCAGATAATAAACTTGCTCCACATTTAAAATAACAGAAGAAAAGAATATCTAAGTTCTACCGATACAATCCATAGAAACTAGTGCTGCCTGGATAAGTAGGATCCACAACCCGAAGGGCCCTGATAACAACCACAATTTTACTGCCTCTGACAAACTCGGCTCCACTGCACCTGACAGTCTCGGCTTTCCTAAGTCCACATTTTCCTTTCTCATTATTTAGTCCCTCTTCATTGTGCTGTGAAATTGAAGAGGCAAGATGTTGCATGTTGGGCTGAGATATTATGCAATTCAATGTGCATGACAAACACAACTATTCCTACAAGATAAATTCCCAGTTAAATGGCTGTTCCCCTGAGAGGGACAATTTGCATATTCAGCTAAGGGGAAGAGCGATTAAACCACAAGAAAAAGCTTGGTAATTCCTTTATTACTGTGTCTGATATGCTTTAAAGGACCATACTGAGGTTTTACGGGGTGCATACGCATTAGACTAGTCGAGTGATGAGCGAATGTGCTCTGATAAAGTGTTATACGAAGATGCTCGGGTGTTATCAGAGTATCTCATGCCTGCTCGAATAATCTGTTTGAGTCCCCATGGCTGTATGATTCGCTGCTGTTAGACAGACACAACACATGTAGGGATTGTCCTTTTGTTAGGGAATCCCCACATGTGTTCAGGCTGTCTATCAACCGCAAATCATGCACCCATGGAGACTCAAACATATTATTCGAGCACGCTTGAAATACTCGTGTAACATGTTATCAGAGCACGTTCGCTCATCACTATTAACATCAGCCAATGTCAGCAGGATCGGCCGATAGTCTAACCTGTATGGGGTCCCCGACAAATGATGTTGGAGGAAGATAATGATGTCAGATTTCGGAATGCAGATCGTTTTGTTCTATAAGACAAAAGTCATTACCTGAGGCGTCTGGCAGCGGCTCTATAATAGAGAACACAGAAGCACTCGGCAAAGAAAATGCTCCCATGTTTGAGACAGTCTAGTGAGAAAGCTGCCGGCTGAAAAAACAGCCAAACCATCGTTCGGTTGACAGCTTTCTAAAGTGTATGAGGTGCTTGAGGTTACATAGGTTGAAAAAACCTAGGTCTGTCAAGCTTAACCTTTAGGTTTCACCTTGATGGCCTCTATGACCCCTTCGGACTTCCTCACCCCAGATCTCATTGTGGGAGAAGTACATGGTAGAGATGAGCTACTTTGCCTTTTTTCGGGTTCAGTCGAGTTTCATGAAACCCGACTTTCGCAAAAGTCGGGTCGAACGCAATCGGCCGATTATCGTGAAGTTAAAGGCCGACTGAAACACGAAACCCAATGCAAGTCAATGGGGAAGAAAAGTTGGCAGTGAGAGGAGGACATGAAACACACCTACAGTGCCCATTTTAATGCCAAAAACATCAATTCTTATTAATTAAGCTTGTCAACCTTAATTTACTTTATACTAATAGTTAGGCATTGAAAACTGGGGGTTATTTGGCTAAAGTTGTAGGGGGGTAGGGCTGGCTCCATATTTTTGTGTGCCCAGGGCCAAAGAGTGTCACTGGGCTCCTTTAACACATGCCACAATTCATGATCCTCTGATACGGAAGAGAAATAGCGGTATAGTGCAATGAAAAATACTTCACTTCTTACATCACATGACTGATATCCATTTTAAATTCTCCAATAGCTCCAAAAACGGACAGTATATTACTCTATACAGTATTATGGCCACTTCATAGTGCGCCATACAGAGTAATGAGGCCCATATATTTCTCCATACAGAAACATTGGTCCCATATAATGTTCGATACAGTATATGATGAGCTCCACATAATGCTACAGTATATGTTGATCCCCATGGCTGAAGCTCCACTGTCTTATGGGCCCAAATAATGCTCCATATATAATGGGCCCCATTTCTAATGCTCCAGTGTAGGCCCTGTAAATGCTGGTCCAGTGTCTGATGTCCACCTTTGGAATGCTCCAGTGTATGGTGGGCCCCGTATGTCATTATCCAGAGTATAGTGCTCCCCAAAAATTGCTCCCAACCTTTAAAACAAATAAGTCTTCTCACTAGGGAATCCCTGTACTCTGGACTCCTCGTCGTCCCCATCTTCCATCTCTCTGCACTTGGACTGTTTAGGCAGAGGGCGTACAGACGTGATGTCATGCTCCATATATAATGGGCCCCATTTCTAATGCTCCAGTGTATAATGGGCCCTGTAAATGCTGGTCCAGTGTCTGATGTCCACCTTTGGAATGCTCCAGTGTATGGTGGGCCCCGTATATCATTCTCCAGAGTATAATGCTCCCCAAAAATTGCTCCCAACCTTTAAAACAAATAAGTCTTCTCACTAGGGAATCCCTGTACTCTGGACTCCTCATCGTCCCCATCTTCCATCTCTCTGCACTTGGACTGTTTAGGCAGAGGGCGTACAGACGTGATATCATCGCGCTCTCTGACCAGAATGTCACTGTCAGGAAACGCGGAAGACATTACGGCGGTGGAGCAGGGAGAGGTAAGTATTTCAACTTTACAAGTGCTGTGATCCTGAGCAAGCAGGGGGGGCCCACTCATTGGCGACGGCACTGGCACAGGGCCCCTCATAGTACGGCGATGTGTCTGACGGCGGGTGGGCCCTCGGGTGGGCCCTCCCACCGGCAGAGACACTTTTGTGTACTATGAGGTGCCCTGTGCCAGTGCCGTCGCCCATGAGTATGCCCCCCCACCTTCTCAAGGATCCTGCACTTTCATCTGCACCTTCCTCTTTGTCACCGTGTAAGGTGGTATAGTATGCGGGAAGGGGAACCTGAGTTTCATCAGGGTCAGATTCTGGCTGTGTAGAGTGCGAGGGGAATGTAGTGGTCTCGGTCAATGTACCAGCAGAATCATCTAGCAGTGGCTGGGCATCAGTGCACTTGTGGCGCCCCCAAGAGTACGGTCGCCACAGTGGCATTACCTTCCTCCTATGGAGTGCGATGTCATGCTTGGGAGCAACGAAGAATCTCTCTAGCAGTTAAACCAACACACAACACAGTTCCCACTCCAGGCCAGCAGGGAGAGCTCTGAACCTGACTGCTGAGGAGCTGCTCTCTGTGGTCGGGAGGAGGGAAGTTAGGACAGTCTGTGAAGGGAAGGGGAAGTGTGTGGACGTGAGAAGGGGAGCTGGAGGATGAGCAGAGTTAAGGCTCACTCCTAGCTGGAGCGCATGGTCCGGATTCCGGTCACGAAGTTTGTAGGGACACTGACGGTCCTGCAGCAGAAACCGGAGGAAGTAGCAGCTGTAAATGCTCTGTTCCCAACTAAGGCTCGGAGGCCCCAGCAGCGACGTGTGTGAGCCAGAAGGAAAAGGCTACGGCTGCCTGCCATACGAGAAAGTTCCAAAAGAGAGTCAACAGGGGGAACTTCAGTGAACTCAGTACTGCGAGTACCTGAGATAAGCGCTAGAACGGAGGCCACACTACCTATCTGCAGAGAGAGAATTCCTAATTTGCTTCCAGGCTGACCAACTCCTTCTCCATCCGTACTCTGGGTCCTGGACGGCACTTACCAAGTACAGGTAAAGGAACTGCACGACTGTGTCTGTTATCTTTCTCCTGCGCCTGGCGCACGACTCTGCTACATCCTGCACTGCAAACCATCTACCAACTCTTTCATCTGCCCTGCGACTACAGCCCTACCTGTGCAGGGCTTCTACATCTTAGCTGCACCACAACATCTGTCCCACAGAAGCGACACTGCAGCGCTGGTCAATCTGATCAGAAACCACAGGTGGCATCACGTATCATTCACCTATATACGTTATTCACCCCTTTGCATGGACGCCCAGGGCCACTGACCGGGTCACCTCCACCGTGACACATCCCTCTGAGACACCGGCCCGGTACCGATTAACCTCACTGCCCTGGCTGGCGACCCACACTCCATGTCAGGTTCATCTTGGACTGGGGAGTTCACGATTTGACTTGATAACCCAGGCATGGTATGTGAGAAAGAGCTACATGGACTAATGTGAAGTGTGGCCTGCTGCATCATTCACTTTTGGTGAGGGTGAAGGACACAAGGAAAGGGGTTCTTCCTGACTAGGAGCCAGCACTTGACGAATCAGTGCTTGCATTTTTTGAAACTTCAGATAAGGAGGGCATATTAGCTGGAGTCTGTTTCGGCAATGTAAGCCAAAACCAGTTCCTGATGCTCCGGCTTTAAAAGCGGTTAACCTACTCCCAGAAAAAGTAGCCTTCCGGAGCCAGACCATGACGCAGGCTCAACACCTCCTGCCTTAGCTGCTATTGTGCTTTTGCCACTACCAGCAGAAGCACCACCAGCATCAGTACCAACTGGCCCCCCCATGCCCACGTCCGCGGCCTCTTCCACCATACTTCCAAATTTTGTAGAAAATGTACCCAAAATAACATCAGATATATTGTACTGTATCAGAAGCGTACAGCTGTATACAGTCAAAGGATAATTGTAAATCTCCGTATATATTTCATGAGTCACACAGAGACGCTCACAGGCTCAGTATGGATTAGACAAGAATATAAAAGGTAGAAAAAGGGTACAGTATCATCAGATAGCAGTTATATATAGTATAGTTTAAACATTCGAAATCTCCGTATATATTTCAGGAGGCAGACACAGACGCTCTCAGGCTCAGTATGGATTACAACACAATATAAAAAGCCATAAAACGGTAATGGATCTGAAGCGTACAGCTGTGTACAGTGTAGGGGTCATTGTCAATCTCAGTATTTATTTCCAGAGTCAGAAACAGACTCTCACTTGGTCAGTTTGGATTAGACCAGAATATAAAAAACAGTAAATGGGTAATGTATCACTAGCGTAGAGCTGTACACTCACTGGCCACTTTATTAGGTACACCTGTCCAACTGTGTGTTAAGACTTAATTTCTAATCAGCCAATCACATGGCGGCAACTCAGTGCATTTAGGCATGTAGACATGGTCAAGACAATCTCCTGCAGTTCAAACCGAGCATCAGTATGGGGAAGAAAGGTGATTTGAGTGCCTTTGAACGTGGCATGATTGTTGGTGCCAGAAGGGCTGGTCTGAGAATTTCAGAAACTGCTGATCTACTGGGATTTTCACGCACAACCATCTCTAGGGTTTACAGAGAATGGTCCGAAAAAGAAAAAAAATCCAGTGAGCGGCAGTTCTGTGGCCGGAAATGCCATGTTGATGCCAGAGGTCAGAGGAGAATGGGCAGACTGGTTCGAGCTGATAGAAAGGCAACAGTGACTCAAATTGCCACCCGTTACAACCAAGGTAGGCAGAAGAGCATCTCTGAACGCACAGTGCATCGAACTTTGAGGCAGATGGGCTACAGCAGCAGAAGACCACACTGGGTACCACTCCTCTCAGCTAAGAACAGGAAACTGAGGCTACAATTTGCACAAGCTCATCGAAATTGGACAGTAGAAGATTGGAAAAACGTTGCCTGGTCTGATGAGTCTCGATTTCTGCTGCGACATTCGGATGGTAGGGTCAGAATTTGGCGTAAACAACATGAAAGCATGGATCCATCCTGCCTTGTATCAACGGTTCAGGCTGGTGATGGTGGTGTCATGGTGTGGGGAATTTTTTCTGGGCACTCTTTGGGCCCCTTGGTACCAATTGAGCATCGTTGCAACGCCACAGCCTACCTGAGTATTGTTGCTGACCATGTCCATCCCTTTATGACCACAATGTACCCAACATCTGATGGCTACTTTCAGCAGGATAATGCGCCATGTCATAAAGCTCGAATCATCTCATATTGGTTTCTTGAACATGACAATGAGTTTACTGTACTCAAATGGCCTCCTCAGTCACCAGATCTCAATCCAATAGAGCATCTTTGGGATGTGGTGGAACGGGAGATTCGCATCAGGGATGTGCAGCCGACAAATCTGCGCCAACTGTGTGATGCCATCATGTCAATATGGTCCAAAATCTCTGAGGAATGCTTCCAGCACCTTGTTGAATCTCTGCCACGAAGAATTGAGGCAGTTCTGAAGGCAAAAGGGGGTCCAACCCCTTACTAGCATGGTGTACCTAATAAAGTGGCCAGTGAGTGTATACAGTGTTGGGGTAATTTTTAAATCTACATATAAATTGCAGGAGTAACCCACAGACTCTCAAATGCTCAGGATGGATCACACCACAATATAAAAAGAAGATCCGCAAGAAATAATCACACATGTGGGCCAATGTTCCAGGTGTCAATGATACACTTAGAGTGGTGGGCGGAGGAGGACTTTCTGGCAGAAAGGGTACAGTATCACCAGATACCAGGTATATATAGCATAGTTTAAACATTAAAAATGTACATCTATATATCAGGAGTAGTGTTTAGCCACCCCGCTAGTGTTCGAGTTCGGTTCGTCGAACAGGAGGCAAGTTCATCGAATGTTCGTCGAACCCCATTGAAAACAATGGCAGGCAAACACAAACACATACAAACACCTAGAAAAAACATACAAGACACCTTAAAACGTGTCCCAAAGCAGACAAAATGCTCAGAAGACACTAATAACATATGGAAAAGGGCAACTACATATAGAAAAGAGGTGGAGGAGTAAAAGGAGGAGGAGGAGACACAGATATAGGCATGTCATGCCCTTATAACGTCAAGAAAGGCTTGAATAAAAATCTAAAATACGAAAAAAATTCTAAAATTCTAAAATCGAAGACGATCATATACCGTCGGACTTCCCACCATATATTATGCCAACTGCCGATCGGGCGTCGTTATTCCCACGACACTCCGAACAGCGTCCATGAAGGCAAAGTGTTTGGTTTACGTGGGCAGTATGGTTGCAAAGCTGAACCTTAAAGGAATGTCCAGAAGGGCACCACCACAAGGAGTGGAGCCTGCGGCTTCATTGGACTCCATACGGGCAACCTCAACCATGCCAGCCACGGAAAAGATGGACAGATTGCAAGCTTTCTGGATTCTGTTGGTGGTGGTGCATGGCCGTTTATAGTTGTGCTAGCGATTTGTCAGCTTAATTCCGTTAACGAACGAGACTCCGGCATGCCCCTGTGGTCTGCGTCCAGCTTACTAGAGGGACAAGCGAGGCTCTGGCATGCGAGATCGAGCAATAACAGGTCTGTCATGCCCTTACATGTCCGGGGCTGCACGCGCGCTACACTGAAAGGACAAGCGTGTGTCGCTTACAGGTGCGGATAACCCGCTGAACCCCATTAGTGATGGGGATCTGGGATTCCAATTCTTCCCCACGAACGAGGATTTCCCAGTAAGTGCAGGTCAACCGGAATTCCAGAATTAGGCCTAACCGGCATTCCAGAAAGAATGTCCAAAAATTAAGTGTCCAAACCACAGGTGCTGTAGCTCGCTTAACAGCTGTGCTCCTTTGCTGAGTAGCACACAGTTCTTACATAAACAGGCGGCATAGCTTGGTTCACGGGTGGGCAACTCTGCTGAGTAGCAGACTGTGCTTACATAAACAGGAAGCATAGCTAGATTCCCTGGTGGGCTCCTCTGCTGAGCAGTAGACACAGGTACTAGGCCCAAAGTATTGACTGGGCTAAATGGAGTTAAAAAATGGTTCTTACATAAACAGGCGGCACAGCTTGGTTCACGGGTGGGCTCCTCTGCTGAGTAGCAGACACAGTTACTAGGCCCAAAGTATTAACTGGGCTAAATGCAGTCAAAAACTGGTTCTTTCATAAACAGGTGGCATAGCTAGGTTCACGGGTGGTCTCCTCAGCTGAGTAGCAGACAGTGCTACAAGGCCCAAAAGGATTTCCTGGCAAGATGCGGTAAAAAATTATTAGAAACACACGGTGTAGCTCCTTGACAGGTATACTACACCCCTGGGTGCCAGACACCGCTACTATGCCATGAAACTGTCTATTAACATTGAAAAGCATTATTAAAGTGAAAATGAAGTTACGCTTTTGGTGAACGAACCGTTCTCGAACGGAACCTCGAACAGCCGAATTTTAAGCAAAGTGTTCGAGTTCGACGAATGGCTCGAACACTGCCCAAAACAGCTCGAATTTGAACTTGGCAAACAGTTCGACTCGAACACCGCTCATCTCTAATCAGGAGGTATACTCAGACGGTCTCAGGCCCAGTATGGATTCGACCAGATTGTAGAAAGTTGAGAAAGGGTACAGTATCACCGGATAACAGGTATATATAGCATAGTTTAAACATTAAAAATCTCTGTGTATATTTCCGGAGTCCGACAAAGACACTCACAGCCTCAGTATGGATTAGACAAGAATCTAAAAAGTAGAAAAAGGGTAATGTATTCGAAGCGTACACCAGTATACACTGTTGGGGTATTTTTAAATCTTCATATATACAGTATTTCAGTCTCAGTTAGACTGTCCAGACTCTCCACAAGAGGAAACAAGATGGATACAAGTACAGACGGAAAGTTGGGTGATTGCAGAAATTTTGGAATTACAAATCACGGGAAAAACTCCCGGGAGAATTCTCAGAGGCGATGCTGACCCTCAATTACTTTGTCTGTGGAGACAGCGAAAGCAGTTCTTTATGAAGAAAGGGTTGCTGTATCACAGTACCGTGGATCCCATCACCGTTACTCATCTCCATCAAATTGTGGTCACAGGGAGAGATGTAGACATGGTTCTCACTGCCTATCATGATCTGTCAGGTAACTTTGGAGTGCAAAAGACAGAAGCCACAGGCCGTAGGCGATTCTATTGCATTGGCATGAGAGGACACATTTAAAAATGTGGGCAGGAATGTCACACGTCTGTGAATAGGAAAACTGTGAAAGCTGATGATAAACCACCACTGCATCTCATTGTGAGTCGACGTCCATAACAAATAGAATCCATTGATCATCTGAAGATAGAGCCCAGTGGGACAGGGCATAGCTACGTCTTAACCATCATCTATCAGTTCACCAAATTTGTAGTGGCAGTCCCAGTGAAGGATTTAACAGGCCAGACTACACAGCGGTGGAGCAGGGAGAGGTAAGTATTGCAAGTGCTGGGGCCCTGAGCAAGCAGGGGGCCCACTTGTGGGCGGTGGTACTGGCACAGGGCCCCTCATAGTCCGCCGGTGTGTCTGACGGCTGGTGTGCACCCCCACCATCAGAGACACTTGATTGTACTATGAGGGACCCTGTGCCAGTGCCGTCGCCCAAGAGTGGGCCCACCCACCTGTCCAGGGCAATGGCACTCGCACGGGTGCGTGCGCCAGGTGGTGACTCCGGCCCAGGGGGGGAGGCAGCCCAGTTAGGGAGGTTGAAAAAATGGCATATGTTGATGTTGGACATTCAGCAGCTGCAAATGGAGGAATTGGAGAAGTCCAAGGAAGAGGAGGACAAAAGCGAGCCATTTTTCTGTCAACCTATGTGTCAGCAGGGGAAGGTGGGACAAAATCCTTTGAAACCCATGCATGGTTCATTTTAATGAAGGTTAGATCATCAACATTTTGGGTCGACAGACAGGTCCTTTTTTCTGTCAGGATTGATTCAGCAGCACTGAAGACTCTTCCGATAGCACACTAGTAGCAGGGCAAGCGAGCTCCTGTAAGGCATATTGTGCCAATTCAGGCCAGGTGTCCAGTTTACAGGCCCAATAGTCAAATTGGAATGACCTGTGAGGTAGAACATCAATTTGGGAGGAGAAGTAGTTTGTAACCATAGTTGACAACTGCTGTCTCCTGTCACTTTCAATCGATGCAGTATTACCAGTCGTGTGAGCGGTACTTGAAATATCAGTTCACAACATGGTCATGAAACCCCTGTGTCCAACGCCACTTCGGCTGTGTGCACCACTAACACCTCTTCCATGTTGCCCCCTACTGCTCGTGGGAGAAACATCACTGCTGCTGTGTGCTGGGAATGCCTCAAACAAGCGGTTTACCAGAGTTGCTTTTTTGTTAGCCAATATTAGCTCTAGGTTCTCCTGTGGCATGATGTTTTGGAATTTGCCTTTATAGCGTGGATCCAGGATGCTGGCCAACCAGTAGTCGTCATCGTTCATCATTTTGGCAATGCGGGGGTCCTTTTCTAGGATGTGCAAGGCATAATCACACATGTGGGCCAATGTTCCAGGTGTCTATGATGCACTGCGAGAACTGGGTGGAGGAGCACTTTCTGGCAAATCCACATCCCTCCAGTCACGCACAAACCCTGTACCTGACCTTGCCACGCCAACACTTTCTCTTGCCCCCTGAGAAGCATCCTTCTCCCCTAAATAATCATCCCGATCATCCTCCTCCTCTTCTTCCTCCACCTCGTCCAGGAGAGTTCACTGAGCAGACAGTGGCTGACTGTCATCAAGGCTTCCCTCCTCCTCTTCCTCCTCGGCTGCACACGCATGCTCCTTAATGTGCGTCAAAGTTTGCATGAGCAGACGCATAAGTGGGATGCTCATGCTTATGATGGCGTCGTCTACACTTACCAGCCGTGTGCATTCCTCAAAACACTGAAGGACATTGCAGAGGTCTTTCAGCTTCGACCACTGCACACAAGACAATTCCATGTCTGCCCTCAAACTGCCTGCCCGTGTATCCTCCCACAAATGCATTACAGCCTGCCTCTGTTCGCACAGCCTCTCAACCATGTGCAGGGTGGAGTTCCACCATGTTGCAACGTCGATAATTAGGCGGTGCTTGGGAAGGTGGAGCAATCGCTGCAGCTTCTGCATATGACTGGAGTTTACGGGCGACCGGCGGATGTGCGAGCACAGTCTTCGCACCTTATGGAACAGGGCTTTTAACTCCGGATAATTATTGAGGAAGCATTGCACCACCAGGTTCAAAGTGTGAGCCAGGCAAGGTATGTGTCTGAGTTTTGAAAGGGCTATGGCTGCCACAAAATTCCGGCCTTTATCACTAACTACCTTGCCTGCCTCAAGATGTAGACTGCCCAGCCATGACTCAGTTTGTCGCTGCAAGTAGTCGGCCAGTACCTCCGTGGTGTGTCTGTTGTCGCCCAAACACATCATCTTCAACACAGCCTGCTGACGCTTACCACTAGCTGTTCGATAGTGGACACCTCGTGTGCAACACTGGCAGCTGCGGATGGAGTGCTTGTGCGGCTGCGCTCTGTGGAAGAGCTTTCGCTTCTGGAGGAGGAGGAGGAGGCGGGTCGAACGCCTACAGCCAGTTGTTACCTATACCGTGGGCTAGGCAGCACTGTCCCACCGCCACTGTCCCCTGTGGACCCTGCATCCACCACATTAACCCAGTGCGCAGTGATGGACAGGTAACGGCCCTGGCCATGCCTACTGGACCATGCATCTGTTGTGAGGTGCACCTTTCCACTCACTGATTGCTTGAGTGCATGGACAATGCGGTCTTTCACATGCAGTTTGAGGGCTGGGATGGCTTTTCGAGAAAAGAAGTGCCGACTGGGTAGGTCATAGCGTGGTACTGCGTAGGCCATGAGCTCACGGAAAGCTTCGCTTTCAACCAACCGGTAGGGTATCATCTCTAACGAGATTAGTTTGGCAATGTGGGCGTTCAAACACAGTGTACGCGGATGAGAGGATGAGTACTTTCTTGCCCTACTCAGAGTCTCTGGTAGGGTGAGCTGGACTTGAGAGCTGCATATGGTGGAACTAGCGGTGGACATGGCGGATTGAGAGAGGGTTGGTGATGGTGATGGTGTTGGTGGTCTTGCTGATGGCCTAGATTCAGTCTTTTGTAGCAATAACATTGTGATTACCTGACTGCTTTGGCCTTGCGATGACACCTCAACATTTGCTGCTGGTGGTGTGCTAACTGGTGGGCTTACAGTGGGGGAAGCGACATAGCGTTGCTGACTACCTTCATTCGGAGCAGATGCACATCTGGTGCGTGAGGTTTGATAGTCCGTCCACGCTAGCAAGTGCATGGTGGTTAAATGTCTAAGCATGCAACTGGTATTCAAATTTCTCAGATTTTTCCCTCAGCTAAAGGTCTTTGTGCACTTCTTACAGATAACCTTTGCCTGATCATTAGGATTTTGTGCCACACTGCACTCTTCCTACTATGTGTGATGGTCAACGTGTGACTGGACACACCGCCTCCAGCAGGGCGAATTTCTATGGCACACGTGACCCTGGATACACCACCTCCAGTAGGGCGAATTTAAATAATATAACATGCAGCCGGATACACCGCCTCCAGCAGGTGAATTTAAATAATAAAGGGAAACACCAGGGAAACCGATACAATGGAGGGCCCTGCGATACGGAACGGGGATCTGGAGACCTCCTGCACTCCCCTGAGCCAGTCTCTACACTCCTAACAGTCCCTATACAGGCTCCGCACCTGTCGCCGAGATGGAACCTAAGAACCCTAGCTCGCCCTGCACCTAGCCCTTTCTAATGAAATGGACGGTGCAGAAACTAATCTCACCACTGCAGTGAAATGCACATAAGGGAAGTCACAAACAGGGATAACACAACTTAGCTTTGCTCTGTTGCTCTTTCCTCCAGGATCGCTGCTACTTCTCCAAGCTTTGTCAGAGCTGCCAGGAACACCTCTCTGTAATTCCTTCCTTCACCAGACTTTACACCAGAGCTCTACTGAGCACAAGGAACGCCCCTCTGTAGTTCCTTCCTCCACCAGACTTGGTTGGAAATGAGCAATATCACCAACCGTGAGTGAGAGAACAAGACACTCCTATATAGTTAAACCAGCAATCACACCTGTTAGTGATAATCGCGTGCACTAAACCAAAGTAACCAGAGTGCAATGACCCTAACAGCCACCGGGGGCAAAACTAGAACTGAAACCACCACAGTGCAATGACCCTAATGGCCACCGGGGGGCAAAACTATCTTTAAGCACACAGCTTAAGGAAAAAAAAAGGTTACTAGTGCATTTATCTGTCATAATCTGTTACACTTCGGGTGCCGGAAGCGAGAGTGGACCCACTGGGCCGCGACGCCGAACCCTCCCCGAGTGAGCGCACCAAGTGGACCGACCCCTATACAGGGATCGTTAGGGAACAGACTCGGGGAGTTCAAGCGCCACGGCAGCCAGGACCAGGGGTCGGCTCAAGAGGGTGAGCGATGAAGAGGAGTAGTGGGAGATCCGGGGAGGAGACGGGTACACCGGGATCCGTAGGCGGAAGGAGTGGAGGGTGGAACGGCGGGACCAGCAGGAGGCAGGAAAGGGAGCAACACTAAAAGGAGAGAGGACACAGAGGGTTAAACAGCGGACAGGAGCAGGAGACACAGCGATAACACGATGGCACAGCTGGAAGCACGGAGACAGGGAGCAAAGGGACAGGGAGCCCAAAGGCAGGCAGCACAAAGGGTAAACAGGAAAGCGGCTGCTACTGCAGCAAGCATGGCCTAGACACAAGAGGAAATAACTCAATAGTCAGGCGCCTCCCCTAGGGGAGGGCGGCCTGAAATACCTAGTGGAGGGCGCTGATAGGTCGGGCGGGGATCCTAGCAGGTCACGCCGACAGACTGCCATAGGCGCACGATCTACCCCTCCGGCGCGTGCGCAGAGGTACCATGCGCGCGGCCGAGGGGAGTGGAGGAGGACGTCGGGAGACCAGCTGCCGGAAAGCGCGCAGAGCGGGGGCGCGCGTCAAGGCAGAGACTGAGGAGGAAGCCGGACCAGGAGCGGGAGCGGTGAGTACAGCCGGGGAGCGGGGAGCGGTGCTAACAGTACCCCCTCTCTTACCCTCCCCTCCACTGCGTCTGGCTAAAAACCTCTTAAGAATGCGTGGAGCATTGATGTTCTCCCGTGGCTCCCAAGATCTTTCCTCGGGACCGAAACCCTTCCAATCAATTAGGAAAAAAGTTTTACCCCTGACTTTTTTCGAGGCCAAAATGTCTCTTACCTCAAAGATATCATCAGAACAAACAGGTAGAGGAGAAGGGTTGGGAGCCGGGTGGAACCGATTCAAGACAACTGGTTTAAGGAGAGAGATGTGGAAGGAGTTGGGGATCCGAAGCGAGACGGGCAACTCCAATTTGTAAGATACGTTGTTTATGCGTTTGAGAATCTTGAAAGGTCCAATGTAGCGAGGTCCCAGTTTGTAAGAAGGGAGCTTTAGCCTAATGTACTTGGCCGAAAGCCAAACTTGTTGACCCGGGAGGTAGATCGGAGAGTCCAAGCGTCTTTTGTCTGCGTGTCTTTTCATGCGCTCCCCAGACTTTTCGAGAGCCTCCTTGGTCTCAGACCAGATTTTAGAGAACTCCAGGGTCAGAGAATCTGCTGAAGGCACACCAGAGGTAGTGGAAATAGGTAGCGGGATACCAGGATGCATCCCAAACACAACGAAGAATGGAGATTTGGCTGAAGACTCGCTGGGGTGATTATTGTAGGAGAACTCTGCCCAGGGGAGGAGATGGACCCAGTTATCCTGATGAGCGTTGGTGAACTGCCGTAAATATGTCGCTAGTACTTGATTAATGCGTTCCACTTGGCCATTGGACTGAGGATGGTACGCGGAGGAAAAGTCCAACCTTACCTCCAGAAGCTTACATAAGGCCCTCCAGAATCGCGAGGTGAATTGTACGCCTCGATCAGACACAATATGCTTCGGAAAGCCGTGGAGGCGAAAGATGTGCTGGATAAAAGTCTTCGCCAACTCTGGGGCGGAGGGCAAGGCTGGAAGAGGCGTGAAATGGGCCATCTTGGAGAAGCGGTCGACAGTTACCAGGATAGTAGTATATCCGGAAGAGTCATGTAGATCCGTAATGAAATCCAAAGCGATATGTTGCCAAGGGACTGAGGGGATCGGCAGGGGAAGCAGAAGGCCGGAGGGTGATCGCCTAGGAACCTTGACCTTGGCACAAGAGGAACAGGATGCCGTGAAGTCAGACACGTCCTGGTGGAGAGAGGGCCACCAGTAAAAACGAGCAATGAGCTCCATCGTCTTTTTGACTCCGACATGTCCAGAAACTTTAGAGGAATGTCCCCAATGCAGTACCTTTCTCCTGTCTGCCTCGGGCACGTAGGTCTTGCCTGGGGGAGGAGTAATCAGTCTCACCGGGGCCACCGTGATGATCTTGGCAGGATCAATGATGTGAGTCGGTTCCTCCACCAAATCAGAAGACTGCAGAGACCGGGACAAGGCATCCGCCTTGAAGTTCTTTGGCCCGGGGCGGAAATGCAGCTTGAAATCGAACCGAGCGAAGAATAGAGACCATCTGGCTTGTCGAGGATTAAGTCTCTGGGCCGACTGGAGATATGCCAGGTTCTTGTGGTCGGTAAAGATGGTAAACGGGTGGACCGACCCCTCAAGGAGGTTGCGCCACTCCTCCAACGCCAATTTTATGGCCAGCAGTTCACGATCCCCGATGGAGTAGTTACACTCTGCTGGAGAGAAGGCTTTTGAAAAGAACCCGCAGGTAACCAGTCGGCCAGACGGGGATCTCTGAGAAAGCACTGCACCTGCTCCGATGGAAGAGGCATCCACCTCCAAAATGAATGGCTTGGTAGCCTCGGGTCGGTGTAAAACAGGTGCCGTTGCAAAGGCTTGTTTCAGACAGGAGAAGGCCTCTTCAGCCTCCGGAGACCAGGACGAGGGACTGACGTCTTTGCGAGTGAGACTGGAGATAGGTCTGATGACGGATGAAAAATGTGGCACAAATTGGCGATAATAATTGGCGAAGCCGAGGAACCTTTGAATCGCCTTGACTCCCACCGGCCGGGGCCACTGAAGAATTGCCGACAGCTTTCCAGGATCCATCTCCAGACCAGAATCAGAAACTATGTACCCCAAAAAGGGTAAGGAAGACTGCTCAAAGAGACACTTCTCCAGCTTCGCGTAGAGGTGATTCTCCCGTAGGCGTTGTAGAACCAGTCGGACGCTCCTCCTGTGAGAAGCCAGATCCGAGGAAAAAATAAGGATGTCGTCCAGATACACCACCACGCAGGAGTATAGTAGATCTCGGAAGATATCGTTGACGAATTCCTGGAACACCGCGGGAGCGTTGCAGAGACCGAAGGGCATGACCAGATATTCGTAATGCCCGTCCCGGGTGTTGAAGGCGGTCTTCCACTCGTCACCCGGACGGATGCGGACGAGGTTGTAGGCCCCGCGTAAATCCAACTTCGAGAAGATGCGGGCCCCACGCAGCCGATCAAAGAGTTCTGGGATGAGAGGCAAGGGATACTTGTTTTTTACAGTAATGTCGTTCAAACCCCGGAAATCGATGCAAGGACGGAGAGAACCGTCTTTCTTCTTCACAAAGAAAAACCCAGCTCCGGCAGGCGAAGAAGACTTCCGTATGAATCCTCTGGCTAAATTCTCACGAATGTACTCAGACATGGCCGCAGTCTCAGCTGGGGACAAGGGATAAATTCGCCCACGAGGCGGAATGGTCCCAGGTCGTAGCTCGATAGGGCAATCATAGGGGCGATGCGGAGGGAGGATCTCCGCCTCCTTCTTATCAAACACGTCAGAGAACGACCAGTACGCGGCTGGTAAGCCTCCAGGCCCCGAGGGGACCGGAGGAGAATTGACTGGACGCACAGACCTCAGGCATCTCTCCTGGCAGGGATGTCCCCAGCGGAGGACCTCCCCGGAACGCCAATTCAGGACGGGTTCGTGTGTTCGAAGCCAGGGTAGGCCAAGTAGCAAGGCATGGCCTAAGTCGGGAAGAACGTAGAATGCGATCCGCTCCCGGTGCAAGGCCCCGATTTGCAGACATACCTCCTCCGTAACCAGGGACACGGACTCCTGTAGGGGTCTTCCATCTACGGAGGCGATAACACGCGGAGTTTTTAGGGTAATAACGGGAATCCGGTACTTCCTCACCTCCTTCAATCTCATGAAGTTCCCCGCCGCGCCCGAGTCCACATAGGCCACCTCCGAGCCACGTCTCTGACCAAAAACCAGCTGAACCGAAAGGGTAAGGGGATGAGAGGAGTGAGATACACCTAGGTCGGCCTCTCTTACCTGCCCTAGGTGGAGGAGTTTCCCGGCCTCTCAGGACAAGAACGCAGGAAGTGGGATGCGCTGCCACAATACAGGCATAAACCCTCCATCAGTCTCTCCTTACGGCGCTGTTCAGCCAACTTGACTCGATCCACCTGCATCGGCTCCGGTGCCAGACTGGAGGACGGACCAGGAGGACGGGGACTGGACGGCCTGTGAAAAGAAGCAGATGGTCTGAGCGGACGCCTCTCTCTCGCAGCCTCTCTAGCGCGTTCCTGGAACCGGAGGTCGACTCGTGTGGCCAGAGAAATAAGATCCTCCAGGGTGGTCGGGGTATCACGCCCTGCCAGTTCGTCTTTGATTTTGCCGGAGAGACCACGCCAGAAGGCCCCGACCAACGCCTCGTTATTCCACCCCAACTCAGAGGCCAAGGTACGGAACCGGATGGCATATTGTCCGACCGTAAGGGTACCCTGAGTGAGGCAGAAAAGGGACTCCGTGGCGGAGGCTACCCGACCGGGCTCGTCAAAGACTCTACGGAAAGTGTCCATGAAGTTCTGGACACTAGAGACTACGGGGTCGTCCCGCTCCCACAGAGGATTCACCCAGGAGAGGGCCTCTCCCTCCAAATGGGACACAATAAAGGCCACCTTGGCCCGATCTGTGGGATACTGTTGGGGCAATAGTTCGAAATGCAACCTGCATTGATTTAGGAAGCCCCTGCACAACTTTGGGTCGCCGCCATACCGGGGCGGTTTACCCAGCCTGGGTGACGGGGTAGGTACGGAATCGGAACCGTGGGACGGATTGCGTGCGGCAGCCGACTGCAGGGACAGCAACCGGTCGTCGACCGAGGCCATGTAAGAGAGGATGTGGGATTGGGTGTCTCGCTGTTGAACCAGCTCCTGCTGGAGGCTGGCCAGTTGGGAGGCGTTGCCAGGGTCAGCGGCCTGTAAGGCCGACAGGCGGGAATCCATGGTCTTCATAAAAGACATAATTCGAGTCTGGTTCTCCCTCAGGAATACCAACTCCTTTTGGGTCGCAGCCCCGGCGGGGTCCATGGCCTGACTATTCTGTTACACTTCGGGTGCCGGAAGCGAGAGTGGACCCACTGGGCCGCGACGCCGAACCCTCCCCGAGTGAGCGCACCAAGTGGACCGACCCCTATACAGGGATCGTTAGGGAACAGACTCGGGGAGTTCAAGCGCCACGGCAGCCAGGACCAGGGGTCGGCTCAAGAGGGTGAGCGATGAAGAGGAGTAGTGGGAGATCCGGGGAGGAGACGGGTACACCGGGATCCGTAGGCGGAAGGAGTGGAGGGTGGAACGGCGGGACCAGCAGGAGGCAGGAAAGGGAGCAACACTAAAAGGAGAGAGGACACAGAGGGTTAAACAGCGGACAGGAGCAGGAGACACAGCGATAACACGATGGCACAGCTGGAAGCACGGAGACAGGGAGCAAAGGGACAGGGAGCCCAAAGGCAGGCAGCACAAAGGGTAAACAGGAAAGCGGCTGCTACTGCAGCAAGCACGGCCTAGACACAAGAGGAAATAACTCAATAGTCAGGCGCCTCCCCTAGGGGAGGGCGGCCTGAAATACCTAGTGGAGGGCGCTGATAGGTCGGGCGGGGATCCTAGCAGGTCACGCCGACAGACTGCCATAGGCGCACGATCTACCCCTCCGGCGCATGCGCAGAGGTACCATGCGCGCGGCCGAGGGGAGTGGAGGAGGACGTCGGGAGACCAGCTGCCGGAAAGCGCGCAGAGCGGGGGCGCTCGTCAAGGCAGAGACTGAGGAGGAAGCCGGACCAGGAGCGGGAGCGGTGAGTACAGCCGGGGAGCGGGGAGCGGTGCTAACATAATCCAACCTGGATCATGACACTATGGAAGACATTTTGAGGCCTTGCACGCTGTGCTAATTTGACCATATGGCCATGCTGTCCTGCAACTCTTTTGGTTTTTGTAACCCGTTTTTGGAGTGCTACGGGCCTGCCAGATAACAGCTGTTGCGATGTCGATGCATGCTGCGGATCCTCCTCCTCCTCTTCTGAGCTATTGGCAGCGGCACCTTCTTCCCCCAATGGATGCCTATCTGGGTCAACAACTGGGTCATCCATTACCTCCTCTTCAATTTCATGTGCACCTTCCTCTCTGTCACCGTGTAAGGTGGTATAGTATGCGGGAAGGGGCACCTGAGTTTCATCATGGTCAGATTCTGGCTCAGCATACTGCGAGGACATTGTAGTGTTCTGAGTGAATGTACCAGCAGAAAAATCTAGCAGTGGCTGTGCATCAGTGCACTCCATGTCAGATTCATCTTGCACTGGGGAATTCACAATTTGACTTGATAACCCAGGCATGGTATGCGAAAAGAGCTCCATGGAGTAATCTGTAGTGTGGCCTGCCGCATCCTTCACTTTTGGTAGGGGTGAAGGACACAAGGAAAGGTGTTGTTCCTGACCAGGAGGCTCGACTGACGCCTCAGTGCTTTTATTTTTTGAAACTTCAGAAGAGGAGGTGATAGAGCTGGAGGCTGTGTCAGCAATGTAAGCCAAAACGTGTTCCTGAAGCTCCGGCTTTAAAAGCGGTTTACCTACTACCAGAAAAGGGAGCAGGCCTTGTGGAGCCAGACGATGACACAGGCTCAACACCTCCTGCCTTAGGTGCTATTGTGCTTTTGCCACTTCCAGCAGATGCACCACCACCACCATCAGTACCAGATGGCAACCCCCACCCACGTTCACGGCCTCTTCCACCATACTTCCTCATTTTTGGGAAAATGTACCCAAAATACCACCAGCTATATGGTACTGTAAAACAAGGTACAAGGTGTATATAGTATTGGGGAGAATTTGAATCTCCCTAGAGATTTTAGGAGGCTTATCTCAGGCCCACTATAGATTACACCTCAATTTAACAGGCTGAAATTGGCTGGTGTATGACAAAGTACAAGGTGTATATATAGTATTGGGGAGAATTTGAATCTCCCTAGAGATTTTAGGAGGCTGAACTATTTATCTCAGGCCCACTATAGATTACACCTCAATTTAACAGGCTGAAATTGACTGGTGTATGACAAAGTACATGGTGTGTATATAGTATTGGGGAGAATTGGAAGCTACCTAGAGATTTTAGGAGACTGACAATGATGCTCTCAGTCCAAGTATGGCAGCAGGCAACCTAATAAGCAGGACTGCTGCACACCAAAGTGTGGAAAAATGAACGCTTGGTGGTATCTGTGCAGAAAAGAGGATGAAAAGTATTTTTGCTTTAAAAAAAGCAGTTTGCACAGCAGTGTGCAAACAGCAATGCAGCTATCAGGGAGCCTTATAAGGCAGCCTAATAACCAACAGAGCTGATGCACAAAAATAGAGCCTCCCCTGTCACTGCACACAAACTGTTGTGTTGTAAGTGAAAATCGCTACAGACAGAAGCAGTTTTTTGCATCTTCTTCCCTGCCTAACGCTGTCCCTACAGAATCAGCAGCAGCAGCTCTCCCTATGCTAAGATCGGTAGAAATAAGATGGCGGTCGGCGTGCACGCCCTTTTATAGCCCCTGTGACGCCACACAAAGCAAGCCAATCACTTGGATGCCCTTCTCAAAGATGGTGGTGACCGATGCCTATGTCATCGCGTTGCCCACAGTGTGCGTCCTCCATCATTGGCTGAAAAAGGGCGCTGGAAGCATCATTTGAAACGCGACGTTGGCGCTCTGGTCGCCGACCTCGTGGCCGACCTCACACTATGGTCGGGTTTCGTTTCATGAAACCCGACTTTAGCGAAAGTCGGCGACTTATGAATTTGACCGACCCGTTTCGCTGAACTCTAGTACATGGTAACGGAGCAAAGTGTCGCCAATCTAAAATTTATGAACAGAATTCAGCATTTTGACCGTGATCATAATTTGTTCTTTAAGAAAGAAAGTACATTTCTCACAATCCCGTTTATACTGGGATTGTCCAAATGGGGCAGATTCCAAAATGCAGAAATGTCCTGCTGGATCCAGGATAGTTGGGAGACATGGCTGAAGCACCTCATAAGATTAAATAAAATGAGGAAGAAATGGGAAACCTCATAATTCAGACTTAACAGATAACTAGGTAGTGCAAGCACAGTGTAGTCTGACGTCAACATTTCCTAAAACAGAAGTCTGGATGTGTAGTATGGAGCTCCCCTATAATAGCAGTCTCGAAATATAGTCTGGAGCCCCCCTATAACAGCACTATGGATGTGTAAAAGCTGTTTGGATGTTTATTCTGGAGCGCCCCCTATAGCAACAGTCTTGATGTGTAGTCTGGAGCGCCCCCCCCCCCCCCCTATAGCAGCAGTCTGAAAGTGTAGTCTGGAGACCCCTATAACAGTAGAATGGAAGTTTAGTCTGGAGCTCCCTATAGCTGCAGTCTGGATGTGTAGTCTAGAGTGCCCTATAGCAGCAGTGTGGATGTTAGTCTGGAACCCCCTATGACAGCAGACTGGATGTTTAGCCCGGAGCCCCCGATAACAGCAGACTGGATGTGTAGTCTTGAGTGCCCCCTATAACAGCAGTCTGGATGTATAGTCTGAAGCATCCCATATAGCAGCAGTCTGGATGTATAGTCTGGAGCATCCCATATAGCAGCAGTCTGGATGTGTACTCTTGAGTTCCCCCTATAGCAGTCTGGATGTGTAGTCTGGAGCCCCCTATTGCAGCAGTCTGGATGTGTAGTCTGGATCCCCCTATAGCAGCAGTCTAGATGTGTAGTCTGGAGACCCCTATAGCAGCAGTGTGGATGTGTAATCGGGAGCGCCCCCTATACCACAGTCCAGATGTGTAGTCTTGAGCGCCCTGTATAACAAAAATCTTGATGTGTAGTCTGGATCCCTCTATAGCAGCAGTCTGGATGTGTAGTCTGGATCCCCCTATAGCAGCAGTCTGGATGTGTAGTCTGGATCCCCCTATAGCAGCAGTCTGGATGTGTAGTCTGGATCCCCCTATAGCAGCAGTCTGGATTTGTAGTCTGGATCCCTCTATAGCAGCAGTGTGGATGTGTAGTCTGGATCCCCCTATAGCAGCAGTCCAGATGTGTAGTCTGGAGCGCCCCCTATAACAGAAATCTGGATGTGTAGTCTGGCCACATAGTTTGTAGCAGAGAAACGTGAATGTTCTAATTAGCCCAAATAATAAGCCAAAGATGCAGCAGACAGAAGGTTGCCCGTGAGCTGTCACAGTTAGCACTCATTGTGATTTTCTAGAAGACCCTATATAGCCCTCCTGTATTGTCTTAACCCAGCAAGGTTTTAAAGAACAAAAGTAGCAGTCAGTGGTGAATTGAGCTCTGCTACATCTGCACATTGTATGTTATATAACACAAGATGGTCAACAATACATCTCGTTATGTACGAAACAGAAGACTCTAAAGGAAGCCCGGAGTCATCAAAATTTCATAATGTTGCAGTAAAAGTCCCCATATCTCGCTGGCTCACAGCGTAAATCTTTCATCTAGCGTCTTAAGCCGCTCGTCTGCTGATTCGGATATACGGCTGCTTATGGACACATTAGACAGAATTTCTGCATGCTGTTTGAACTCCTGTTAAGGCATCTGGCTTCAAAGACAATGAATTATTAATTGCCATTCCTTTATTTGTTGTCATCATACTAGAGCCCACAGTGCCCCCCCCGCTGTGATGAAGTGGCCCCCTGTATCCAGTCTCATGTCAGAGCCGGGCTGGACAGTAAATGTTCCTAAAAAGCCTTTACATAGTGGCAGCTGTGGACCGAGCCACAACACAACAATGCAAAGGCATTTTGCAGGCTGCGGCTCTGTACTCTCTGTAAGGGCAGTTTCACATGTCCAGATAATTCCGGTACCGGAAAAACCGATTCCGGAGCTCTCCGTGTCCATGTGTCCGTATGCATACGTATGCCATCCGTGTGACATCCGGGTGCTGTCCGTATGTCCATGTGTACCATCCGTGTGCTGTCTGTGTGCTGTCTGTGTCCGTGTTTTTGAAAAATTATTTTCAATGTTAACCCTTTGACTTTTAAAAACACACACGGATCACACACGGACAGCATCCGTGTGCGGTACGTGTTTACACGGACCCATTGACTTGTATGGGTCCGTGTGATCCGTGCTGTTGCACAAAAACGGACATGTCAGCGTGTTTTGCACACGGACACACAGTCCGTGAAAGCACGCTGACATCTGCATAGGAACATTCATTCGAATGTGGCTGCGTGTGTCAGTGTCTCGTGAGAAAACTGTCACTACACGTACCGGAGACATGTGAAACTGCCCTAAGGCGGATACTGTGACTTAATGATGAATCCCTAAGTCAAGATTTCAAAGAGAATGTGCTGAGGATGTTCATTTAAGCTTTACAAAGTGCTCAGTATGTTAGAGCTGCAGTTTGTGCTCCGGAGCTGCTCTTCCTGGGAACAGGAGGTGGCTGAGATTGTGTGAGCTATGCCTTAATGTAAAAGTTAATCTTCTAATCTACAATCTGGTAGTAATCCTAATCTTTCATGTTGGTCAGACATCCCTTTCTGTCAGTACAGTGCTCAAAATCCACTGGATATATACATTAAGAAAAGACCTAATTCTAGTTTTTGAGGCCACCACTAGGGGGAGCTTAGGAGCTAGCTGTATACTTTTTTTTATTGTTGAGTTAAAAGGAACCTGACAGCTGATACATGCTTCCCGATCCCTGGTAAGTGGTAGGCACTGGCAGCATGATTTCAGCCATGTATAATAATAATAATCTTTATTTTTATATAGCGCTAACATATTCTGCAGCGCTTTACATTTTACACACATTATCATCGCTGTCCCCGATGGAGCTCACAATCTAAATTTCCTATCAGCATGTCTTCGGAGTGTGGGAGGAAACCAGAGAACCTGGAGGAAACCCACGCAAACAAGGGGAAACCACACAAAGTCCTTGCAGATGTTGTCCTTGGTGGGATTTGAACCTTGGACCCCAGCGCTGCATGTATGTTTAACTCACTCACACTATGGCATCTCAGAGAAAAATATCATTTGATAGCCACCAGGGAGCGAGCCGCATGGGAGACTAGTCAGATAGGCAGGTCCATGGTGGCTTCTCCCTGCCCGCTTCCATTGAGTGACAGGTCTGTATACACTTACGCAGGGCAGGGATAGACCAGACAGTCTACAGCAGTGAGCGGGAAGAAGCTGCCCACCTTACTGACTAGTCTCCCACTCAGTCTTCAGCGGTTGCAGAGATTCAGAGACATACATACCTGGCTGAAATCATGCACCCAGTGCCTGATACATGCTGCCTGTGGATCAGACATCCTATATCAGCTGTCAGGTTCCTTTTAATGTATTAACAGTATGCAGTAAGCTCCTTAGCATCCTCTAGTGGTGGCTGGATGGAACACAAATGTTATTATTTATTTCAAACCACTATATAAATTGTTAAAGAATCATCACCAAATATTGCATTAAATAGAAATATTGATTTTAATGTCACCTAGCCACCCACATACTTAGCAAACACTAGTTACGTTTTCTAAGGAAGGGATAAGGAGCAAAAATGAAAGTCAACTATGAAGAATTTAACATTGACATCTCTGTCGTATACCATAGCAGGTGATAATATCTCCTATATAATCATCTAATTCTGCCTGTCTATCTGTAATGGAAATCCCGCATCGCTGATTGGTCGCATCTGGCCATGAATTGGCGCGGAATTCGAACGATGCAAGCCACCACTACTGTGGCGCCCCTGAGGCTCAGTCGCCACAGAGGTACTGCACCTTAGGAGAAGGTGCAGTGCCCCACCACCAAGATAAGTTGGGAACTCCTTTCCGCACTTCAACACCTGCATCCCACACACAGGATAGTTCAGCACTGACCACATTGCGGCTCCATGCTTAGAGGGTAGCAGAGCACCTTTCGTGCGTCCTTGCTTCGTAACACGAGATGTGCTGGGAGATGGGTGGAGTTTATATAAAAGAGTGGGAAAGTTTAGAATTGGAGATCAGATCAGTCTGGAGGTCAGTCTGACAGAAGGTCAGTCGGGTAGGAAGTCACTCAGACAGGAGTGAGGATCCCTGGAAGAGGGATGGAAGAAGAAGTGCTGCAGCTGCCTCAGTGACCTGAGCCAGCTGGCACGGGAAAGGAACAGAAGGAGAAAGACGTAGAACTGCAACCTAAGCTTCCATAAGAGAGAGAAGGAACGGCGCGGAATGAAGGAGTAGGAGAACAGAGAGGAGTTGCGGGTTGGAAGAGGAACCCTGCCTATAGGTTCTCAGCGCAAGGCCGGGGCCCGGTCCCCGAGGTTGTATGGACACTTATGGTTCTGCAGCAAACACCGGTGGAGTAGTTGGCTGTAAATGCACTACTTCCATCTAAGACTTGGGGCACAACAGCAACTGAATAGAGAGCCAGGACTCTGGAGAAGGAGTCACTGAGAGAGGCTACAGCAGTCTGTCATACAAGTAGAGTTGTTAGGAACATCTGACAGGAGGAACTTCAGAGTACCACGGTACTGGAGCTCTTCACACTAAAAGGCGCAATAGAGGAGTCGTTCAGGAGAGGTACATGTTGGCGGAGTGTTGGAGAGGAGAATCCTGACTTGCCCGGGAGTTTTATTGAGTCTCTGCCCCGGAGGACACGGCACGGAGGCAGGCACCAGTGTGTACCACGAACTGTGAGTAAAGCTTTGGAACTGCAAGCTCTGGTGTCTTCCATTCATTTGTGAGCTAACACCGTCAGCACTGCTACATCTGGGTACCAACATTCCTCACACCGCCTGCGCCTATACACTGCCCTGAGGTTACAGCTTCACCTGTGGGGAGCTACACCATCTATGCTGCAACACACCATCAGCCCCAGAGGATCTGCACGCAGCGTTGGCTTACCATCTTGCTTGCCAAACACCACAGGTGGCGTCACAAACTATCACATAAACTATATCACAAACCACCATTGATTTGGGCGCCCAGGGCCACGGACCAGGTCACCGCTGCTGTGACACCTTTCCCCCCTGACACCGGCCCGGTACTGAGTACCCCACAGCCCTGGGACGGGGCGACCCAATTTTGGCGTCACGAACAGGATGACGAGACCCGATGCCATCGGGTTCTGTGAGCCTGAAATTTGTGAGACTTTGAACTTTTGAAAATGTGCAGAAGACCTGATTTGATAGACTGTAAAATGGACATTAGAAATGGCCGCTGGTGTGGAGAAGAAGGGCGTGAAGAGATGGGAGGTCCTAGGAAAAGTCCGCAAAGAGTATTGGGCCTTCCCTGCCTGAATTACTATGTGACAGATACATGGCCCACCCCCCGAGGGGTTCATATACTGGCTTGGTATGGAGGCGCTGGAAGAAGACGCCGCCCCCGGAAGGAGGGGCAGAAGAAGCCAGTGGCGGGAAAGGGGCCGAGGCAGGAAGAAGAACGCAAGAACGCCATGATGAAAGAAGACGAGAAGTCAGAAGAACAGAGGGAGGAGAGGCCACTCGCTCCTAGGCCGCCCCTGCGGAGGCTACAACCGCTGATACATCCTCAGCAGCGGCCACCACCGCCTTATAATCGATGTTGCCATTGGGTGAGTCCCATCCGGAGGAGATATATGAGAACTCTGGAGCAGAACGGAGGGCCGGGACTGTGCCCCCGCCTGGACCGGGCGCGGCTGCACCGAACTCCACCGACGACCCCGACTGAGACCGACCTGGCCCCGGCACGGATCCAACTGCGGCCTATTCCACCAGTCACCCCGGGAGTTGCGGCTGCTGCTATCTACCTCCCAGTACCGGAGCCGGAACCGCGGCTGGAAACGCCAGGTATGAAGTGGTGAGTTCTCCTTCAATGGAAGTCTTCAAACAGAGACTGGACAGACATCTGACTGGGATGATTTAGCGAATCCTGCTTTGAGCAGGGGGTTGGACCAGATGGCCCAGGAGGTCCCTTCCAACTCTACGATTCTATGATTCTATGATTCTATGAATACTGCCCCAGAGTTGACCCTAGCTTTGGAAGCGGAACCTACAGATAGGAATGGCCCGATTGACCTCCGCCAACAACCCCTGACTGCGATACCGTTAGCTGAAGTCCCGATGGACACTGAAAAATCGGATTCTGAGGAATCAGCGGCAGCAGTGGCTGAGTCCCCAACAGCCGCAGAAGCGCCATCGGAGGTAACGGATATGCCATCCCCGCAGGCAGTAGACGTTTCAATGGCCCTTTCCATTACCCTGACCAGTCCCTATCTCACCCTGTGGGAGGCAGAGTATATGTGGCTAGCAACAGCTGTCTGTCATACAAGTAGAGTTGTTAGGAACATCTGACAGGAGGAACTTCAGAGTACCACGGTACTGGAGCTCTTCACACTAAAAGGCGCAATAGAGGAGTGGCTCAGGAGAGGTACATGTTGGCGGAGTGTTGAAGAGGAGAATCCTGACTTGCCCGTGAGTTTTATTGAGTCTCTGCCCCGGAGGACACGGCACGGAGGCAGGCACCAGTGTGTACCACGAACTGTGAGTAAAGCTTTGGAACTGCAAGCTCTGGTGTCTTCCATTCATTTGTGCGCTAACACCGTCAGCACTGTTACATCTGCGTACCAACATTCCTCACACCGCCTGCGCCTATACACTGCCCTGGGGTTACAGCTTCACCTGTGGGGAGCTACACCATCTATGCTGCAACACACCATCAGCCCGAGAGGATCTGCACAAAGCGCTGGCTTAACATCTTGCTTGCCAAACGCCACAGGTGGCGTCACAAACTATCACATAAACTATATCACAAACCACCATTGATTTGGGCGCCCAGGGCCACAGACCGGGTCACCGCTGCTGTGACACCTTTCCCCCCTGACACCGGCCCGGTACCGAGTACCCCACAGGCCTGGGATGGGGCGACCCTCTACCGTCGGAAGATCTGCGGCGCTATCTGCTGATCTCCCGACAGTTGCCGTTGGTCATCTCCTGCCGCACGGAGGTCAGCATCGACGCAGTTGGGAGATGCCCGATGCAGCGCTCAATGTGCGGATGGTACCCAGGGTCCGGAGGAGAGGAGATTCTCCTCCAGGCCCTGGGTACCATAAACCTGTAAAAAATAGAATTAAAATAAAAAATAGTGATATACTCACCTTCCGACGGCCCCCGGACTCTTTCCCTCCTCTCACCACGCGCCCGGCATCTTCCGGTCCCAGTAATGCTTTGCGTGAAAGACCGCTGATGACGTTGAGCTCTCGCAAGAGTGACGTCATCTCCAGTCCTTCGCGCTAAACATTACTGGGACCAGAAGATGCCTGGAGTGTGGAGAGGAGATCGGGGGCTGTCAGAAGGTGAGAATAACTTTTTTTTATTTTTTTTATTATTTTTTACATTCTATCTTTTACTATTGATGCTGCATAGGCAGCAACAATAGTAAAAAGTTGATCACAATTGTCAAACACTGTGCTTGTGGATCGTCCTGGACAATCTTTTGAACGTCTGACTCTCGCTGGCCATATTCTAGAATTCCCGATGCATTAGGATCGTCCTGGACAATCTTTTGAACGTCTGACTCTCGCTGGCCATATTCTAGAATTCCCGATGCATTAGAATCGGGCCACCATCTAGTTGTTTTTATATCTACAAGGGTTGCATTGGTAGCAGTTTTACTCCCTTTGTGCCCAAAGGTCCCACTTTCACTATAGAAGACATCAGTCAGTACTAGAGTCGATGCATGTTAGGTCAGGGCTACCAATTATGTTTCTGAGTGATCCCCAAAGCTAGTATAATGATAACCAATAGAGATGAGATAATTTCTTGAAATTTGGTCAATTTGATTAGTAGATTCAATTGAATCCAGATAAAATTTGGTCCAAATCAAAAGTGCTGTGAAAAGACGTTTATTATGCTGCGAGGTCTCTCCAGTCCCCAAAACATAAAGAACAGAGGGGAAGGAGTTAAAAATTACATAAATTGTATGTTCTGGAACTTTTCTAGGCCCTCTTCTAATTCCTGACTCCATTTACACCACAGCAGCAGCATCCATGGTCATCACTGCTGGTCTTTGGTTCAGCTGATGCTGGGTTCGTAGCCATCAAATAGTGGAAATTTTTGATTCACCAAAATCCGAAGTTTTTAAGAAATTGGTAACAAAACGATTCATCTGTAGTAATCATTAAACAAAGGAACATTAACACAAGTCAAGAAATAAATCTAGATAAATTCCATTCTGTGCCTACCACTGTTCCGGAGCTTGCACTGATGAGATCTAACAAGAATGAAACAGTTGTCAGCAAGAGTTATAGTCTTGAATATTGTGTTCGGGTTTTGAATTCACAGTTTGAGAAAGATAGAAGTCTATAGAGCAGGACTAAATGTGTAATTATAAGGGCAGATCCAGACAATAGAGGCCACCTGTACAGAACCAGTATATGGGACCCTCTGATCCTCATCACAAAGCATCTAATTATTTCTGCCTAACCAGTAATTGCATCCTATGAAGTTTATCAGCTTATGCCCTAATGTGCAATCTAATTGATAGTAGGGAACTGCCTTTAAGATGCCAATGGGCCCCCTAAACCTACTAGACTCCTGTGCAGCTGCATAAATGATATGTCCGCCCCTTTCACCATAGTAGTAGAGCTGAGCACTTCTTTTGGGTCATTTTATGGGTTTCTCTCTGGATTTACATATTAGTGCAGATAAATCTATTACCTTAACTGAAATACCTATTTGTTGGCAATTGACAAAGGCTTAAAGGGTTAATTAAACAATTTACCTTTGCTGTCCTCTCTGTGGCTATCACTGTCTTGCGTTTTTGATTTTAAGTCATTCACTGTGCTGCAGGTTGTTACAATTGTGGCATTGCCATGTATGTGTGTACTTTTGCAAAATACAACTACTTTTTTATTTTTACTGTGCACATTTATTAAATAATTTTTTTTACTTTATCTTATTTTTGTCCCCCCCCCCAAAAAAAAAAAAAGCTACTCAAAATAACAAAGGGAATTTCTGAAGAAAAATCCTCTGTGACATTCATATGTTGTAAAAATACATAAAGTAAGGAGTTGTATTCACAAGCAATCCTTTACTTTATTTTGCTAAACCATTGCTGAGCAGTTGCCTAGTAACACGCTCTGCAACAAGTCAGTGACTACCCCAGAGCTACTTACTTGTCAATAAGCTCTGTGCGTGATAGCGTGGCAGCTCTTGACAGTGCTTCCAAGAACAGGGTTTGCACTAGACACACTTTCAAGCAAATCGTAAGGGGTGCCCAGACCTCCACACTAACCCCTATACAGGGATCTGGACTTACACAGTGACCCCTGGGTTGTGCCCACGGAGAGGCGGCTGACCATGGTGGAATGGGTTGGCTGGAGATAGTCAGAAAGCCAGATCAATACCAAGCAGCAACAGTAAAGTCAAAACATAGGCCAATGTCCTAAACAGGAATTAAACTAGCTGGGTAATTGAATTGCAACAAGAGTAAACCAAAAAAGTGAAGCGTATTACTGGCAACTATGAAGTACGAAGCCAAGGTGAGACCTACGTAATGCTCACAGAAAAGAGTAAATTAATTGACTACGTTTACGAGTTAACCCCCAAGCTTCCTGCCTGGACAGCATCACTAGTCCCTAAATATCAACTCAACTTGCTGCATTGCTGCCAGTTTCACCCATAATTACAGTACAGTGGCGCCTGGTGACAAAAGCAGAGGAAGTGAACATAAGCATGTATGTAACACTTACTTTCCTCTTACGTACAGTGCTGTGCAAATTAATTGGGACAAAGCATTTTAAGTAAAATGATAAGTTGGTTACCAGTCAGTGATTCACACCAGTTTTAATTGCTTTGAACAGGTTCTCACACCTGTTCAAAGCAGTTAAAACTGGTGTGAATCACTGACTGGTAACCAGCTTACAATTTTACTTAAAAAAATGCTTTGTCCCAATTAATTTGCACAGCACTGTACCTCTAGACCATTGACAAGTAGTGATGAGGTTCTTTCTACACTTTTTCAACCAATATCTCAGAGAGGAATGTGGGTGAAGTCAAAACCATTTGCTATGCATTCTTATTTTAAATTATGATTTTGTCATTGAGAAGTTTACAGTAAACATGTTTCTAGATGCTTTCAATAAAATCTCTGTAAATTCAGGCCAAAACTTCCCAAACTCGCCTCTTCTTCTCTGTCAAGTGCACTGTTAAAACAACACAGCCAATAATTCAAAGCCCGATTCTGCAGAAACCACCTATATGTAGACATAAGCACTACGAGCAAGCCCCATCTATACCGCACCATTAAAAAGCAGTCACTTAATCATGCCAACTGTCAAGAAATATATCCGACTGCTCCAAACAAATATAGATTTTTCTCCGTCTCGGTATGTAGACATCTATTGAAGGAATTCAGCTCAGCCAGTGAATATAAAGAGAATTCATAATGGAAGGTGTTAGGAGAGGGAGGAGGGAAGAGTTGGGTCCTTCTTTTTTTTTGGAGCAAATGTCAGTGTTGCTTTAAGGTAAGCAGGCGAGAAATCACAGAAAAGATTCCCTTTAATCTTGCACACAAACCTACAGTGGAAAAGTAAATAAGTTTGGAAAGTGCAGAACATCAGAGTCTCAGCTCACAAATGAGACTTTTATATTCGCAGAACATCCCCTGACTCTTTATTAAAGTCATGTATAATGCTTGTGCCAGGCACGGGTTGCTCCCGCCGCTCTAACTCTGTATAGGTGCAATTTGTGGCACCTCATTTAGGGAACATTTGTGTTGATTCCTTCTCTCTGGATCTTTCCTTTGTATTTTCTTTGTTCTGTTGTCCTCCAGAGAGGTCTTGCTGAATTTATCAGATTATTCCAAGTAGAAGAGAAGATTCTGCCTCTTGGCTTAAATGCAAATTAAATTATTTTACATAGATATTGAAGACTAGGAAAAAGAAGTGAAGAAGGAAGAAGTTAGTGGAGAGCAGCAGCACAAAATATAGCCACAGTGTGAGAGGGGGTGGTAATCAGACTAGGGGAAGGGATAATTACTAGAGATGAGCAAATCTGATTAAATTCTAATTTGGGAGATTTGCTCAAATTTCAGCCCTGAAGTTTGATTTGCATCTAATTTATTCATTGGGGATCAAATGTACCTGATTGTTGTTAAAAAAGGATTTTTATTATGATCTGAGGTCTCTGGTCCTTACAGGGTTGTCCATTACTCAGATAAACCCCTCTCAATTACAATATTCCCCCATGTAGAAGTAAAGCACCTTATACATACCTCCAGAACTGGCGCCATGCCAGCATTGGCTCTCCCAGGGCCCTGCAGCCAATCAGCGGCCGCTTCATTCTTAGTACCTTCAAACATAACTGACAGTCAGGGAAAGACAGAGCAGCAGCAACTGCAGGGCTCACGTGACATAACAATCTCACCGGAGATGAGTATAAGGCATTTTTATTCCACGTGGGGTAATATTGTTATATTGAAGTTGTTATCTGAGTATTGAACCACGCCTTTATACAATAAGAAAGAGTTGTACGATAAAGGGGAAAAAAAAAAAAAAAAAAAAAAATCAATAAAATATGCTCACCTGTCCCAATAACTCCCGCCTATGCGTATCTCATTCCCCAAGACATCAGCTTTGGCTTCGGTCTTCTCTTTACTCTTCCAGCAAGACTAGGCCTCAATCAAGGTTATGTCATCATGATGTCCGTCGCCCCACATGGTCATGTCTCCCTAATGAGTTGTGTTGAACGACAGTGAAGAGTGAAGAGAAGATGAGAAGGAGCAGGTGCGCTACATTAGCAGAGACAGATCAGGAGCGAGATGAGTATATTTTGTTTTTTAACCCCTTCCCGGACGAATATGAATCCAGATAAATGGTGGTTGACTATCTGCCATTTTGCTGCATTTGTGATAATAAAATTCCCAAAAATTTGGATTTGCTGGAATCCTCAAAACTATTGGGGAGATTCATACTTGATTTCATTAAAATTGTTTTACCCCTTTTTAAATAATCATTATTGCTCCATAACACAAATGTAAGTTACCATGAGAGGTAAATCATATACCATAAAGCATATATTGATTCTTCCCTTACCCCATCCATAGATTGCCAGCTCATATGAGGAGTCTGCTCTCCTGCCTGCCCTCCTGCGTTCTAGCTTTTTTTTGGAGACATAGACAGACAAGGCCCCTGTGCATGAACAGTATATCGAAATAAGGAATGTACGGGTGCACTGCTAATATACAGAAGTAACAATTGCTGTGGGGGGGGGGTGCAAATGGTCACATAGTAATATACTGTAGCAACAAGAAAAAAAAAAAAAAAAAGAAGGACCACATGTAAAAATGCACACCACCAGTATGTATGATTATACAAGAAGAAGGCTTTATTAACAATGTTACATTAAAAACACGTAAAAGCAGAAAAATGAATAACAATCCCACTGTATATCCTAGTCCATACAAAATAGAATAGAGTCTCATATATACACCATCAACATGGATAAACAAGATAAGCAGCAACGGGCATACACAGATGGGCGTATCCACATAATAATGTATGACAATGTAGTTACATCAAGATGCCCCTCATAGTGTGCAACCTAATGAGATCGCCCTGATTAGAGACTCAAACATGTAACTGACCCTCAGGTAGGAAAAGTTTCCTGGATAACATCAACCATAATAGCTATAAATACCACACAACCATGCCAAATGTGCAACAACCACAGTGTTCGAGATGGAGGTGAAAATAACGCACACAATGTGCAAGAAAACATTCCATCCCATAAAAATGAGAAAAGTAACACGCTAACTGAGGAGCTGCAAAAAAATAAAGCCGTGTAGATAAAAGGCTACAGAATGTCAGACATGAAAATGCTGATGAAAGAACAGATATGCCTGAATGAAAGCAGCCCTCTCACAGCTGAAGGTAAAAGCTCATGTATGAAGCAGAACATGAGGGACCCATACCGAGGTGCCAGTGCCGGCAGGATAACAGATGGGAGAAACCCAACGCGTGTCGCCGTATCAAGACGGCTTCGTCAGGGAAGTATATCTAACATCGCTGTTGCCACCTTTAAATATCTTTGTGTAGAGAGCTTAGTCTAGCCCCTTGTGGGGAAGCATGTCAGACCAGGACCGGAAATTACGTGGAGGGCTGGAACCTGGCAGACGTCTCTGCCCAAGGTGTCAACTGCGCACGCACTGCTATTACAGCGCGGCGCAGAAGACACACAATGAAGTGTTCAGTACGCATGCGTGGCTCCCGGGAGTCTGGGAAGGCAAAGGGTCTGCGTATCATGCAATATAAGTGACCAGCACAGAAAGAGGTTCAAATCAGGATCCAATAAATCAGTTTAAATCTTGTTTATATATACACCTTAAGATGAAATATGGATTACAAATAAAAATTCCCATTGTGTGTCTACTGATGAATTCCTTGGTTTCTTCCTCCCTCAATGACTTGCCCCACCTATATGCAACTGGATCAAGCTATGGACTACATGGATAATATCATCATCTATTTGTTGGATCTCTTTTTTCATGTTCCCTTTGAACACGTCTGGAAATATACCGCAGCCTTTCCTCATTTTATTTATTTCTTTTGATTCATTTTCTATTATTATTTTCTATATTTTTTATTTTTATATTGTTTATTTATATAATTTTTCCCCTCTCTATATATAATTTTGCATGTATACAGCTATATCTTGTATACCTGTTGTGCTGCGGTTAGTCTGTTTGTGACTTATAGTCTCACTCACAGGTTTTCCGCAAGTGATAGATACACTTGATTTATCATATTAAATTTATAACATCTTCTAAAAATCTGACGTATAGCTTACATGCATACACTATGTATCATATCCTGTCCCTTTTTTTGAGATGGTTCCTCTTTTTTTTTTTATGTTTTTATTTTTCACTCAATTCTTTTGGAGTTCTCTGTGGTCTTTCCTGAAGTCCATCACGGATTATGTAAAACCCTTCCTTAGGGATTCTATTCAGTCTCAGGGATTTACTACTTCTTCTGGATTCTATATATAATGAATGAAAAGCATTACCTTTCTATGCTTGGAATACTTATATTTGGTTTGCCGCGGTTTTTTATTTGTAATCCATATTTCATCTTAAGGTATATACAAACAAGATTTAAACTGATTACGGTAAAGTAACACGGGCGCTACCTATCCAAAAAAACTCAGATGCAGCTGGTGAAGAGACAGGACAGTGTCAGCTCCAGTTATAAAGTCTGAGCGAACCGTATATTTGTGTGATTCACCGCGCTATGCTGAGCAGATGTATACAAAAAAAAAAAAAAGGGGGAAATAAATATTTAACAGTAGAGTTGAGCGAAACGGGTCGAAAAAATTCAAAAGTCGCCGACTTTTAGCAAAGTCGGGTTTCATGAAACGAAACCCGACCCTAGGATGAGGTCGGCCACGAGGTCGGCGACTTACGCTCCAAAGTCGCGTTTCAAAAGTTTGTTTTGCGCTCTTTTTCAGCCAATCAGGATCCACGGACACTGTGGGCAACGTGATGACCTAGGCACGGGTCACCACCATCTTTCAGAAGGGCATGCAAGTGATTGGCTTGCTTTGGTGGGCGTCACAGGGGGTATAAAAGGGCGTGCACGCCGACCGCCATCTTACTTCTGCCGATCTTAGTATAGGGAGAGGTTGCTGCTGATTCTGTAGGGAGAGCGTTAGGCAGGGAAGAAAACAAAAAAACTGCTTCTGCTGCTAGCGATTTGGCCTGCACAACACACAAGTCACTGTGTGTGCAGTGCAAGGGGAGGCTATATTGTGGTGTATCAGTGGTGTTGGTTGTTGGGCTGCCTTTTAAGGCTTCCTGACACGCTGGCATTGCTGTTTACCCACTGCTCCGCAAACTGCTTTTTTAAAAGCAATCCAATCTCCCTTATCCTCTAGTCACTTTTGTCACAGCTGTGCCATCGAGTGTGTCACATAGCGCTCAGATATCAGTGGGCCTCACACAATCCACAAGTGTCCAGTGTCCAAAAGTGTACACAGAGATTCAAAATCTCCATTATCCTCTCGTCACTTTGGTCACAGGCAGCTGTGCCATCGAGCGTGTCACATAGCGCTCAGATATCAGTGGGCCTCACACAATCCACAAGTGTCCAGTGTCCAAAAGTGTACGCAGAGATTCAAAATCTCCATTATCCTCTCGTCACTTTGGTCACAGGCAGCTGTGCCATCGAGCGTGTCACATAGCGCTCAGATATCAGTGGGCCTCACACAATCCACAAGTGTCCAGTGTCCAAAAGTGTACGCAGAGATTCAAAATCTCCATTATCCTCTCGTCACTTTGGTCACAGGCAGCTGTGCCATCGAGCGTGTCACATAGCGCTCAGATATCAGTGGGCCTCACACAATCTACAAGTGTCCAGTGTCCAAAAGTGTACGCAGAGATTCAAAATCTCCATTATCCTCTCGTCACTTTGGTCACAGGCAGCTGTGCCATCGAGCGTGTCACATAGCGCTCAGATATCAGTGGGCCGCACACAATCCACAAGTGTCCACTGTCCACAAGTGTGTGCAGAAATTCTAAATCTCCCCTGTCCTATAGACACCTTGTACCTTGTTTTACATTACTATATAGTTTGTTGGATTTTGTCTACATTTCTACCAAAAATGAGGAAGGCTGGTGGAAGAGGCCGTGGAATTGGGCGGGGGTTGGCAGCTGGTAATGATGGTGTTGGTGGTGGATCTGATGGTAGTGGCAAGAGCAAAATAGGACCGAATGCAGGAGGTGCTGACCCTGCGTCATCGTCTGGCTACATAAGGCCTCGAACGCTTAGTTTTCTAGGAGTTGGCAAACCGCTTTTAAAGGCAGAGCATCAGGAAAAAGTTTTGTCTTACATTGCTGACTCAGCCTCCAGCTCTATCGCCTCCTCTTCTTCAGTTGTAAAAAGTAAAAGCACTGAGTCGTCATTGGAGGCTCATGTTCATGAACCACACTTTTCCTTGGGTCCTTCACCCCAACCAAGATTGAAGGATGACGCAGGCCATACTACTGATTACTCCATGGAGCTGTTTTCACATACCATGCCTGGATTATCAAGTGAAATGGTGAATTACCCAGGCCAAGATGAATCTGACATGGAGTGCACTGATGCACAGCCGCTGATGGATGATTCTGCTGGTACATTCACTCAGAGCACTACATTGTCCTCGCAGTGTACAGAGCCAGATTTTGACCCTGATGAGACTCAGGTGCCCCTTCCCGCACACTATACCACCATACACGGTGACACAGAGAAAGGTGCACAAGACATAGAAGAGGAGGTGATGGATGACCCAGTTGTTGACCCAGATTGGCATCCATTGGGGGAAGAGGGTGCTGCTTCCAATAGCTCAGATGAGGAGCATCCACAGCAGACATCGACATCGCAACAGCTGTTATCTGGCAGGCCCGGAGCACTCCAAAGACAGGTTCCAAACATCAAAAGAGTTGCTGGACAGCTTGTCCAGAGGGTCAAAAGATCACAGCGTGCTAGGCCGCAAAATTTCTGCCAAAGTAGGAAGAGTGCAGTGTGGCACTTTTTTGAACAAAATCCTCATGATCAGGCCAAGGTTATCTGTAAGAAGTGCGCAAAGACCTTTAGCCGAGGGAAAAATCTGAAAAATTTGAATACCAGTTGCATGCTTAGACATTTAACCAGCATGCACTTGCAAGCGTGGACACAACACCAAACCTCAAGTGCCACATGTGTAACTGATCACAACGAAGGTAGTCAGCAACGCTACATTGTTTCCCCCACTGTAAGCCCACCGGTTAGCACAGCAGCAAATGTTGAGGTGTCGTTGCAAGGCCACAGCAGTCAGGGAATCCCACTGTTATATCAACGAAAGACTGATTCTAGGCCATCAGAAAGAACACCAACTCCATCACCATCATCAACCCTCTCTCAGTCCGCCCTGTCCACCGCTACTTCCACCATATGCAGCTCTCAAGTCCAGCTCACCCTCCCAGACACTATGAGTAGGTCAAGAAAGTACTCAGTCTCTCATCCGCGTACACTGGGTTTGAACGCCCACATTGCCAAACTAATCTCGTTTGAGATGATGCCCTTTCGGTTGGTGGAAAGCACAGCTTTCCGCGAACTCATGGCCTATGCAGTACCACGCTATGACCTACCCAGTCGCCACTTCTTCTCTCGCAAAGCCATCCCAGCCCTCCACCATCATGTGAAAGACCGCATTGTCCATGCACTCAAGCAGTCAGTGAGCGGAAAGGTGCACCTCACAACTGATGCATGGTCCAGTCGGCATGGCCAGGGCCGTTACGTGTCCATCACTGCGCACTGGGTTAATGTGGTGGATGCAGGGTCCACAGGGGACAGCGGTGGTGGGACAGTGCTGCCTAGCCCACGGTATAGGAAACAGTTGGCTGTAGGCGTTCGACCCTCCTCCTCCTCCTCCTCCAGAAGCGAAAGCTCGTCCACAGAGCGCAGTCGTACGAGCACTCCATCTGCAGCTGCCACTGTTGCACACGATGTGTCCCCCTATCGAGCAGCTAGTGGAAAGCGTCAGCAGGCTGTGTTGCAGATGATGTGTTTGGACGACAGACACACCGCCGAGGTGCTGGCCGAGTACTTGAAGCGACAAACTGAGTCATGGCTGGGCAGTGTACATCTTGAGGCAGGCAAGGTAGTTAGTGATAACGGCCGTAATTTTGTGGCAGCCATAGCCCTTTCAAAACTCAGCCACATACCTTGCTTGGCTCACACCTTGAACCTGGTGGTGCAGTGCTTCCTCAAAAATTATCCGGAGTTAACAGCCCTGCTCCAGAAGGTGCGAAGACTGTGCGCGCACATTCGCCGGTCGCCTGTACACTCCGTTCGTATGCAGAAGCTGCAGCGATTGCTCCACCTTCCCAACCACCGCCTCATTATCGACATTGCAACAAGGTGGAACTCCACCCTGCACATGGTGGAGCGGCTGTGCGAGCAGAGGCAGGCCATAATGCATTTGTGGGAGGATACACGGCCAGGCACTTTGAGAGCAGACATGGAGTTGACAGGCGTGCAGTGGTCGAAGCTGAAAGACCTTTGTAAAGTCCTTCAGTGTTTTGAGGAATGCACACGGCTGGTAAGCGCAGACGACGCCATCCTAAGCATGAGCATCCCACTTATGCGTCTGCTCATGCAAACTTTGACGCACCTTAAGGAGCAGGCGTCTGCAGCCAATGTTGATGAGGAGGAAGAGGAGGAGGGAATCCTTGATGACATTCAGCCATTGTCTGCTCAGGGACCTCTCCTGGACGAGGTGGAGGAAGAAGAGGAGGAGGAGGAGGAGGATGATGGGGATGATTACTTAGGGGAGGAGGATGCATCTCGTGGGGCAAGTGAAAATGTTGGCGTGGCAAGGTCTGGTACAGGGTTTGTGCGTGACTGGAGGGATGTGGATTTGCCAGAAAGTGCTCCTCCACCCAGCACTCGCAGTGCATCATTGACACCGGGAACATTGGCCCACATGTCAGATTATGCCTTGCGGATTCTAAAAAGGGACCCCCGCATTGCCAAAATGATGAAAGATGACGACTACTGGTTGGCCAGCATCCTGGTTCCACGCTATAAAGGCAAATTACAAAACATCATGCCACAGGAGAACCTTGACCTAATATTGGCTAATAAACAAGCAACTCTGGTAAATCGGTTGCTTGAGGCATTCCCAGCACACAGCAGCGGTGATGGTTCTCACACGAGCCGTACGGGCCAGGGGCAGCTTTGCAGAGGTGTTCGTGGTGCACACAGCAGAAGTGACGTTGGAGACAGGGGTTTCATGACAATGTTGTGGACTGATTTTTCAAATACCGCTCACACAACTGGTAATACTGCATCGATGGAAAGTGACAGGAGACAGCAGTTGTCAACTATGGTTACAAACTACTTTTCCTCCCATATCGATGTTCTCCCACACAGGTCATTCCCCTTTGACTATTGGGCCGCTAAACTGGACACCTGGCCTGAATTGGCCCAATATGCCTTACAGGAGCTCGCTTGCCCAGCTGCAAGTGTGCTATCGGAAAGAGTCTTCAGTGCAGCTGGATCAATCCTGACAGAAAAAAGGACCCGTCTGTCAACCCAAAATGTGGATGATCTAACCTTCATTAAAATGAACCACGCATGGGTTTCCAAGGATTTTGTCCCACCTTCCCCTGATGACACATAGGGTGACAGAAAAATGGCTTGCTTTGGTCCACCTCTTCCTGGTACTTCACCTATTTCGCCTTTTGCATCAGCTGAATGTCCAACATCAACATATGCCACTTTCTAAAACTCCCTAACTGTGCTGCCTCCCCCCCATAGCCGGGGTAACCACCTAGCGCACGACACCGTGCGAGTGCCGTTGCCCTGGACAGGTGGGTAGGCCGACTCTTGGGCGCGGGCACTGGCACAGGGTCCCTCATAGTGCAATCAAGTGTCTCTGACGGCGGTGGTGCACACCCGCCGTCAGACACACCGCTGTACTATGAGGGGCCCAGTGCCAGTACCGACGCCCAAGAGTGGGCCCCCCTTGCTTGGGCAGGGCCCCAGCATTTGCAATCTTTACCTCTCCCTGCTCCTCCGCTGTGTAATCTGGGCCGTCAAATCCATACTGTGCCTGACACCGTCTGAGCCTGCCTCCTGAGACATATATTTTGAATGTGTACGCTATCCATACATGTTATCCAGGGATACGGTACCCTTTCTAACCTTTGTGCAATGACGTGCAATCCATACTGGGCCTAACACTGTCTGAGCCTGCCTCATGCTGTATAGACATATATTTTGAATGTGTACGCTATCCATACATGTTATCCGGGGATACGGTACCCTTTCTAACCTTTGTGCAATGACGTGCAATCCATACTGGGCCTAACACCGTCTGAGCCTGCCTCATGCTGTATAGACACATATTTTGAATGTGTACGCTATCCATACATGTTATCCGGGGATACGGTACCCTTTCTAACCTTTGTGCAATGACGTGCAATCCATACTGGGCCTAACACCGTCTGAGCCTGCCTCATGCTGTATAGACATATATTTTGAATGTGTACGCTATCCATACATGTTATCCGGGGATACGGTACCCTTTCTAACCTTTGTGCAATGACGTGCAATCCATACTGGGCCTAACACCGTCTGAGCCTGCCTCATGCTCTATAGACATATATTTTGAATGTGTACGCTATCCATACATGTTATCCAGGGATACGGTACCCTTTCTAACCTAGATTTAAACTGATTTTATGGATCCTGATTTGAACCTTTCTGTGCTGGTCACTTATATTGCATGATACGCAGACCCTTTGCCTTCCCAGACTCCCGAGAGCCACGCATGCGTACTGAACACTTCATTGTGTGTCTTCTGTGCTGCGCTGTAATAGCAGACGTCTGCCAGGTTCCAGCCCTCCACGTCATTTCCGGTCCTGGTCTGACATGCTTCCCCACAAGGGGCTAGACTAAGCTCTCTACACAAAGGTATTTAAAGGTGGCAACAGCGATGTTAGATATACTTCTCCTGACGACGCCGTCTTGTTACGGCGACACGCGTTGGGTTTCTCCCATCTGTTATCCTGCCGGCACTGGCACCTCGGTATGGGTCCCTCATGCTTTTTATCATGTTCTGCTTCATACATGAGCTTTTACCTTCAGCTGTGAGAGGGCTGCTTTCATTCAGGCATATCTGCTCTTTCATCAGCATTTTCATGTCTGACATTCTGTAGCCTTTTATCTACACGGCTTCATTTTTTGCAGCTCCTCAGTTAGCGTGTTACTTTTCTCATTTTTATGGGATGGAATGTTTTCTTGCACGTTGTGTGCGTTATTTTCACCTCCATCTCGAACACTGTGGTTGTTGCACATTTGGCATGGTTGTGTGGTATTTATAGCTATTATGATTGATATGTTATCCAGGAAACTTTTCCTACTTGAGGGTCATTTACATGTTTGAGTCTCTAATCAGGGCGATCTCATTAGGTTGCACACTATGAGGGGCATCTTGACATACATTATTATGTGGATACGCCCATTTGTGTATGCCCGTTGCTACTTATTTTGCTTATCCATGTTGATGGGATATACTGTATATGAGACTCTATTCTATTTTGTATGGACTAGGATATACAGTGGGATTGTTATTCATTTTTCTGCTTTTATGTGTTTTTAATGTAACATTGTTGTTAATAAAGCCTTCTCCTTGTATAATCATACATACTGGTGGTGTGCATTTTTCCATATGGTCCTTCTTTTTTTCTTGTTGCTACTGAACAGTATATTGGACCAATAGCTCATAATAATGCAAAATTCCCCCTTCTGTAGAGGTAGAAGTGAGTCCCACTTTATCCCCAGGCCTGGGTGTGGAAGCACAGGTTGCTCCATTGGTATGTCCGTCACTGTGTGGAGTTACAATGATCGTCCAATTATCCAGAAAATGTAGTAATATGACCCTGAACTGATTTCAGTGATGCCAGGTTAAAGGAGTTATGCTTGCGCTGCATTAATACTCTTTTTCTGTGATGTCTTATACAGTGCCATAGCAGATATGTTTAGCTTTAACCTCTTCGCGACCGCCCACAGTAGATAAACGTTGGCGCTTGCTGGGCTTTGTGCAGCGCCGACGTTTATCTACTGTCGGCGGTTTTGTGCCCCCCGGGACCCCCTCATACCTTATAACGCGGGGATCCCGGTGCACAATGCATGCTGGGACCCCCGACGTCATCGAGACCTGATTGGTTCAGGTCCTGATGACGTCGCGTCACAGCAGCCAATGAGAGAGCTCGCTGGGAAAGCTGCTTGTTTCCCGGCGATCTCCCTCATTATAACGCGACTTCTCCTCTGAGCTCATGCTGACAGATGAGCAGAGGTGAAGCAGCGTTACAGTGTGACTAGATCGCTGCCTGGCACAGCTGATCGCTGCCTGGCACAGCTGTGTCAGGCAGCGATCTTGTCACACAGTAACGCTGCTTCACCTCTGCTCATCTGTCAGTGTGAGATCAGAGGAGAAGTGGCGTTACTATGTGCCGGGCAGCGATCTTGTCACATAGTAACTCTGCTTCTCCTCTGATCATCTGCCAGTGTGAGATCAGAGGAGAAGTGGCGTTACTATGAGTCAAAAATACAAAAAATAAAAAACACAAAAATAAAAAAAAAAGTAAAGAAAAAAAAAGCAGGTAGGCAGGCTAGAGGCTAGGTCTAGGGTTAGGGCTAGGGTTAGGGCTAGGGTTAGGGCTAGGGTTAGGGGTGTGTTGGGGTTAGGGTTGGAATTCGAATTGGGGGTTTCCACTGTTTAGGTACATCAGGGGCTCTGTAAATGCAATATGACGCCCGCAGACCATTCCATCAAAGTCTGCATTCCAGAACGTCACTACTTCCCTTCCGAGCCCCACCGTGTGCCCAAACAGTGGTCCCCCCCCACATGTGGGGTACCAGCGTACTCAGGACAAATTGGACAACAACTCTTAGGGTCCAATTTCTCCTGTTACCCTTGTGAAAATAAAAATTGGGAGCTAAAAGATCATTTTTGTGGAAAAAAAATGATTTTTTTATTTTCACGGCTCTACATTATAAACTTTAGTGAAACACTTGGGGGTTCAAAGTGCTCACCACTAGAGTTGAGCGACTTTTGGTTTTTTAGGGTCGCGTTTCGTTTCGTGAAACCCGACTTTTCCAAAAGTCGGGTCGAGCAAGATCGTCCGATTATAGGGAAAAGTCGGGGTCGTCCCGAAACACGAAACCCAATGTAAGTCAATGGGGAATAAAAGTCGGCAGTGAGAGGAGGACAGGAAACACACCTACAGTGCCCATTTGAATGCCAAAAGCATCAATTCTTCTTTCTTAAGCTTGTCAACCTTAATTAACTTCATATTACAAGTTACGCACTGAAAAATGGGGGTTATTTGGCTACAAACTGTGGGGGGGGAGGGCTGGCTCCAGGTTTTCATGTGCCCTGGGCGAAAGAGCGCCCCTTTAACACATACCACAACTCATCATGCTCCGATACGGCAGAGAAATAGCGGTATAGTACAATGAAAAATACCTCACTTTTTACATCTCATGACGAGGCCCATCTATTTCTCCATACAGAATCATTGGTCCGATATAATGTTTGAAACAGTATATGATGAGCTCCACATAATGCTACAGTATATGTTGGTCCCCATGGATGAAGCTCCACTGTCTTATGGGCCCAAATAATGCTCCAAACATAATGGACCCCATTTCTAATGCTCTAGTGTATAATGGGCCCTGTAAATGCTGCTCCAGTGTCTGATGTCCACCTTTGGAATGTTCCAGTGTATGGTGGGCCCCATCTATCATTCTCCAGAGTATAGTGCTCCCAAAAAATTGCTGTCCCAACATTGAAAGCAATCAAATAAATCTCCTCGCTAGGGAATCCCTGTACTTATCTGGACAGGTGCTGTAGCTTGCTTAACAGCTCGCCAGCCGTTCTCACGCCCAGTATGGATTGCACGTGATTGCACAAAGGTTAGAAAGGGTACCGTATCCCTGGATAACATGTATGGATAGCGTACACATTCAAAATATATGTCTATACAGCATGAGGCAGGCTCAGACGGTGTTAGGCCCAGTATGGATTGCACGTCATTGCACAAAGGTTAGAAAGGGTACCGTATCCCCGGATAACATGTATGGATAGCGTACACATTCAAAATATATGTCTATACAGCATGAGGCAGGCTCAGACGGTGTTAGGCCCAGTATGGATTGCACGTGATTGCACAAAGGTTAGAAAGGGTACCGTATCCCTGGATAACATGTATGGATAGCGTACACATTCAAAATATATGTCTATACAGCATGAGGCAGGCTCAGACGGTGTTAGGCCCAGTATGGATTGCACGTGATTGCACAAAGGTTAGAAAGGGTACCGTATCCCCGGATAACATGTATGGATAGCGTACACATTCAAAATATATGTCTCAGGAGGCAGGCTCAGACGGTGTCAGGCACAGTATGGATTTGACGGCCAAGATTACACAGAGGAGGAGCAGGGAGAGGTAAAGATTGCAAATGCTGGGGCCCTGCCCAAGCAAGGGGGGCCCACTCGTGGGCGTCGGTACTGGCACTGGGCCCCTCATAGTACAGCGGTGTGTCTGACGGCGGGTGTGCACCACTGCCGTCAGAGACACTTGATTGCACTATGAGGGACCCTGTGCCAGTGCCCGCGCCCAAGAGTCGGCCTACCCACCTGTCCAGGGCAACGGCACTCGCACGGTGTCGTGCGGTAGGTGGTGACCCCGGCCATGGGGGGGGAGGCAGCACAGTTAGGGAGTTTTAGAAAGTGGCATATGTTGATGTTGGACATTCAGCTGATACAAAAGGCGAAATAGGTGAAGTACCAGGAAGAGGTGGACCAAAGCAAGCCATTTTTCTGTCACCCTATGTGTCATCAGGGGAAGGTGGGACAAAATCCTTGGAAACCCATGCGTGGTTCATTTTAATGAAGGTTAGATCATCCACATTTTGGGTTGACAGACGGGTCCTTTTTTCTGTAAGGATTGATCCAGCTGCACTGAAGACTCTTTCCGATAGCACACTTGCAGCTGGGCAAGCGAGCTCCTGTAAGGCATATTGGGCCAATTCAGGCCAGGTGTCCAGTTTAGCGGCCCAATAGTCAAAGGGGAATGACCTGTGTGGGAGAACATCGATATGGGAGGAAAAGTAGTTTGTAACCATAGTTGACAACTGCTGTCTCCTGTCACTTTCCATCGATGCAGTATTACCAGTTGTGTGAGCGGTATTTGAAAAATCAGTCCACAACATTGTCATGAAACCCCTGTCTCCAACGCCACTTCTGCTGTGTGCACCACGAACACCTCTGCAAAGCTGCCCCCGGCCCGTACGGCTCGTGTGAGAACCATCACCGCTGCTGTGTGCTGGGAATGCCTCAAGCAACCGATTTACCAGAGTTGCTTGTTTATTAGCCAATATTAGGTCAAGGTTCTCCTGTGGCATGATGTTTTGCAATTTGCCTTTATAGCGTGGATCCAGGATGCTGGCCAACCAGTAGTCGTCATCGTTCATCATTTTGGCAATGCGGGGGTCCCTTTTTAGGATCCGCAAGGCATAATCTGACATGTGGGCCAATGTTCCCGGTGTCAATGATGCACTGCGAGTGCTGGGTGGAGGAGCACTTTCTGGCAAATCCACATCCCTCCAGTCACGCACAAACCCTGTACCAGACCTTGCCACGCCAACATTTTCACTTGCCCCACGAGATGCATCCTCCTCCCCTAAGTAATCATCCCCATCATCCTCCTCCTCCTCCTCCTCTTCTTCCTCCACTTCGTCCAGGAGAGGTCCCTGAGCAGACAATGGCTGAATGTCATCAAGGATTCCCTCCTCCTCTTCCTCCTCATCAACATTGGCTGCAGACGCCTGCTCCTTAAGGTGCGTCAAAGTTTGCATGAGCAGACGCATAAGTGGGATGCTCATGCTTAGGATGGCGTCGTCTGCGCTTACCAGCCGTGTGCATTCCTCAAAACACTGAAGGACTTTACAAAGGTCTTTCAGCTTCGACCACTGCACGCCTGTCAACTCCATGTCTGCTCTCAAAGTGCCTGGCCGTGTATCCTCCCACAAATGCATTATGGCCTGCCTCTGCTCGCACAGCCGCTCCACCATGTGCAGGGTGGAGTTCCACCTTGTTGCAATGTCGATAATGAGGCGGTGGTTGGGAAGGTGGAGCAATCGCTGCAGCTTCTGCATACGAACGGAGTGTACAGGCGACCGGCGGATGTGCGCGCACAGTCTTCGCACCTTCTGGAGCAGGGCTGTTAACTCCGGATAATTTTTGAGGAAGCACTGCACCACCAGGTTCAATGTGTGAGCCAAGCAAGGTATGTGGCTGAGTTTTGAAAGGGCTATGGCTGCCACAAAATTACGGCCGTTATCACTAACTACCTTGCCTGCCTCAAGATGTACACTGCCCAGCCATGACTCAGTTTGTCGCTTCAAGTACTCGGCCAGCACCTCGGCGGTGTGTCTGTCGCCCAAACACATCATCTGCAACACAGCCTGCTGACGCTTTCCACTAGCTGCTCGATAGGGGGACACATCGTGTGCAACAGTGGCAGCTGCAGATGGAGTGCTCGTACGACTGCGCTCTGTGGACGAGCTTTCGCTTCTGGAGGAGGAGGAGGAGGAGGGTCGAACGCCTACAGCCAACTGTTTCCTATACCGTGGGCTAGGCAGCACTGTCCCACCACCGCTGTCCCCTGTGGACCCTGCATCCACCACATTAACCCAGTGCGCAGTGATGGACACGTAACGGCCCTGGCCATGCCGACTGGACCATGCATCAGTTGTGAGGTGCACCTTTCCGCTCACTGACTGCTTGAGTGCATGGACAATGCGGTCTTTCACATGATGGTGGAGGGCTGGGATGGCTTTGCGAGAGAAGAAGTGGCGACTGGGTAGGTCATAGCGTGGTTCTGCATAGGCCATGAGTTCGCGGAAAGCTGTGCTTTCCACCAACCGAAAGGGCATCATCTCAAACGAGATTAGTTTGGCAATGTGGGCGTTCAAACCCAGTGTACGCGGATGAGAGACTGAGTACTTTCTTGACCTACTCATAGTGTCTGGGAGGGTGAGCTGGACTTGAGAGCTGCATATGGTGGAAGTAGCGGTGGACAGGGCGGACTGAGAGAGGGTTGATGATGGTGATGGAGTTGGTGTTCTTTCTGATGGCCTAGAATCAGTCTTTCGTTGATATAACAGTGGGATTCCCTGACTGCTGTGGCCTTGCAACGACACCTCAACATTTGCTGCTGTGCTAACCGGTGGGCTTACAGTGGGGGAAACAATGTAGCGTTGCTGACTACCTTCGTTGTGATCAGTTGCACATGTGGCACTTGAGGTTTGGTGTTGTGTCCACGCTTGCAAGTGCATGCTGGTTAAATGTCTAAGCATGCAACTGGTATTCAAATTTTTCAGATTTTTCCCTCGGCTAAAGGTCTTTGCGCACTTCTTACAGATAACCTTGGCCTGATCATGAGGATTTTGTTCAAAAAAGTGCCACACTGCACTCTTCCTACTTTGGCAGATATTTTGCGGCCTAGCACGCTGTGATCTTTTGACCCTCTGGACAAGCTGTCCAGCAACTCTTTTGATGTTTGGAACCTGTCTTTGGAGTGCTCCGGGCCTGCCAGATAACAGCTGTTGCGATGTCGATGTCTGCTGTGGATGCTCCTCATCTGAGCTATTGGAAGCAGCACCCTCTTCCCCCAATGGATGCCAATCTGGGTCAACAACTGGGTCACCCATCACCTCCTCTTCTATGTCATGTGCACCTTTCTCTGTGTCACCGTGTATGGTGGTATAGTGTGCGGGAAGGGGCACCTGAGTCTCATCAGGGTCAAAATCTGGCTCTGTACACTGCGAGGACAATGTAGTGCTCTGAGTGAATGTACCAGCAGAATCATCCATCAGCGGCTGTGCATCAGTGCACTCCATGTCAGATTCATCTTGGCCTGGGTAATTCACCATTTGACTTGATAATCCAGGCATGGTATGTGAAAGCGGCTCCATGGAGTAATCAGTAGTATGGCCTGCGTCATCCTTCAATCTTGGTTGGGGTTAAGGACACAAGGAAAGGTGTGGTTCATGAACATGAGCCTCCAATGACGACTCAGTGCTTTAACTTTTTACAACTGAAGAAGAGGAGGCGATAGAGCTGGAGGCTGAGTCAGCAATGTAAGACAAAACTTTTTCCTGATGCTCTGCCTTTAAAAGCGGTTTGCCAACTCCTAGAAAACTAAGCGTTCGAGGCCTTATGTAGCCAGACGATGACGCAGGGTCAGCACCTCCTGCATTCGGTCCTATTTTGCTCTTGCCACTACCATCAGATCCACCACAAACACCATCATTACCAGCTGCCAACCCCTGCCCAATTCCACGGCCTCTTCCACCAGCCTTCCTCATTTTTGGTAGAAATGTAGACAAAATCCAACAAACTATATAGTAATGTAAAACAAGGTAAAAGGTGTCTATAGGACAGGGGAGATTTAGAATTTCTGCACTCACTTGTGGACAGTGGACACTTTTGGATTGTGTGAGGCCCACTGATATCTGAGCGCTATGTGACACGCTCGATGGCACAGCTGCCTGTGACCAAAGTGACGAGAGGATAATGGAGATTTTGATTCTCTGCGTACACTTTTGGACACTGGACACTTGTGGATTGTGTGAGGCCCACTGATATCTGAGCGCTATGTGACACGCTCGATGGCACAGCTGCCTGTGACCAAAGTGACGAGAGGATAATGGAGATTTTGATTCTCTGCGTACACTTTTGGACACTGGACACTTGTGGATTGTGTGAGGCCCACTGATATCTGAGCGCTATGTGACACGCTCGATGGCACAGCTGCCTGTGACCAAAGTGACGAGAGGATAATGGAGATTTTGAATCTCTGCGTACACTTTTGGACACTGGACACTTGTGGATTGTGTGAGGCCCACTGATATCTGAGCGCTATGTGACACGCTCGATGGCACAGCTGCCTGTGACCAAAGTGACGAGAGGATAATGGAGATTTTGATTCTCTGCGTACACTTTTGGACACTGGACACTTGTAGATTGTGTGAGGCCCACTGATATCTGAGCGCTATGTGACTCGCTCGATGGCACAGCTACCTGTGACCAAAGTGACGAGAGGATAATGGAGATTTTGATTCTCTGCGTACACTTTTGGACACTGGACACTTGTAGATTGTGTGAGGCCCACTGATATCTGAGCGCTATGTGACACGCTCGATGGCACAGCTGCCTGTGACCAAAGTGACGAGAGGATAATGGAGATTTTGAATCTCTGCGTACACTTTTGGACACTGGACAATTGTAGATTGTGTGAGGCCCACTGATATCTGAGCGCTATGTGACACGCTCGATGGCACAGCTGCCTGTGTCCAAAGTGACGAGAGGATAATGGAGATTTTGATTCTCTGCGTACACTTTTGGACACTGGACACTTGTGGATTGTGTGAGGCCCACTGATATCTGAGCGCTATGTGACACGCTCGATGGCACAGCTGCCTGTGACGAGAGGATAATGGAGATTTTGAATCTCTGCGTACACTTTTGGACACTGGACACTTGTGGATTGTGTGAGGCCCACTGATATCTGAGCGCTATGTGACACGCTCGATGGCACAGTTGCCTGTGACCAAAGTGACGAGAGGATAATGGAGATTTTGATTCTCTGCGTACACTTTTGGACACTGGACACTTGTAGATTGTGTGAGGCCCACTGATATCTGAGCGCTATGTGACATGCTCGATGGCACAGCTGCCTGTGACCAAAGTGACGAGAGGATAATGGAGATTTTGAATCTCTGCGTACACTTTTGGACACTGGACACTTGTGGATTGTGTGAGTCCCACTGATACCTGAGCGCTATGTGACATGCTCGATGGCACAGCTGCCTGTGACCAAAGTGACGAGAGGATAATGGAGATTTTGAATCTCTGCGTACACTTTTGGACACTGGACACTTGTGGATTGTGTGAGGCCCACTGATATCTGAGCGCTATGTGACACGCTCGATGGCACAGCTGCCTGTGACCAAAGTGACGAGAGGATAATGGAGATTTTGATTCTCTGCGTACACTTTTGGACACTGGACACTTGTAGATTGTGTGAGGCCCACTGATATCTGAGCGCTATGTGACACGCTCGATGGCACAGCTTTCTGTGACCAAAGTGACGAGAGGATAATGGAGATTTTGATTCTCTGCGTACACTTTTGGACACTGGACACTTGTAGATTGTGTGAGGCCCACTGATATCTGAGCGCTATGTGACACGCTCGATGGCACAGCTGCCTGTGACCAAAGTGACGAGAGGATAATGTAGATTTTGAATCTCTGCGTACACTTTTGGACACTGGACACTTGTAGATTGTGTGAGGCCCACTGATATCTGAGCGCTATGTGACACGCTCGATGGCACAGCTGCCTGTGACCAAAGTGACGAGAGGATAATGGAGATTTTGAATCTCTGCGTACACTTTTGGACACTGGACACTTGTGGATTGTGTGAGGCCCACTGATATCTGAGCGCTATGTGACACGCTCGATGGCACAGCTGTGACAAAAGTGACTAGAGGATAAGGGAGATTGGATTGCTTTTAAAAAAGCAGTTTGCGGAGCAGTGGGTAAACAGCAATGCCAGTGTGTCAGGAAGCCTTAGAAGGCAGCCCAACAACCAAGACCACTGATACACCACAATATAGCCTCCCCTTGCACTGCACACACAGTGACTTGTGTGTTGTGCAGGCCAAATCGCTAGCAGCAGAAGCAGTTCTTTTGTCTTCTTCCCTGCCTAACGCTCTCCCTACAGAATCAGCAGCAACCTCTCCCTATACTAAGATCGGCAGAAGTAAGATGGCGGTCGGCGTGCACGCCCTTTTATACCCCCTGTGACGCCCACCAAAGCAAGCCAATCACTTGCATGCCCTTCTGAAAGATGGTGGTGACCCGTGCCTAGGTCATCACGTTGCCCACAGTGTCCGTGGATCCTGATTGGCTGAAAAAGAGCGCAAAACAAACTTTTGAAACGCGACTTTGGCGCGTAAGTCGCCGACCTCGTGGCCGACCTCATCCTAGGGTCGGGTTTCGTTTCATGAAACCCGACTTTGCCAAAAGTCGGCGACTTTTGAATTTTTTCGACCCGTTTCGCTCAACTCTACTCACCACACATCTAGATAAGTTCCTTGGGGGGGTCTAGTTTCCAAAAAGGGGTCACTTGTGGAGGATTTCCACTGTTTAGGCACATCAGGGGCTCTGCAAACGCGACATGACACCCGCAGACCATTCCATCAAAGTCTGCATTCCAAAACGTCACTACTTCCCTTCCGATCCCCACCGTGTGCCCAAACAGTAGTTTTCTTCCACATATGGGGTACCAGTGTACTCAGGACAAATTGGACAACAACTTTTGGGGTCCAATTTCTCCTGTTACCCTTGTGAAAATAAAAAATTGGGGGCTAAATGATCATGTTTGTGGAACAAAAATGATTTTTTATTTTCATGGCTCTACGTTATAAACTTCTGTGAAGCACTTGGGGGTTCAAAGTGCTCACGACACATCTAGATAAGTTCTTTAAGCGGTCTAGTGTCCAAAATGGGGTCACTTGTGGGGGTTTCCACTGTTTAGGCACATTAGGGGCTCTCCAAATGCGACATGGCGTCCTATCTCAATTCCAGCCAATTCTGCATTGAAAAAGTCAAACGGCACTCCTTCCTTTCTGAGCTCTGCCGTGTGCTCAAACAGTGGTTTAGCCCCACATACGGGGTATCGGCGTATTTGGGAGAAATTGCACAAAAAATTTTGTGGTTCATTTTCTGTTTTTACACTTGTGAAAATAAAAAAAATGGTTCTGAAGTAAAATGTTTGTGAAAAAAAGTTAAATGTTTATTTTTTCCTTCCACATTCCATTCCTTCATGTGAAACACCTGAAGGGTTAATAAACTTCTTGAATGTGGTTTTGAGTACATTGAGAGGTGCAGTTTTTAGAATGGTGTCACTTTTGGGTACTTTCTGTCATATTGACCCCCCAAACTCATTTCAAATGTGAGGTGGTCCCTAAAAAAAATGGTGTTGTAAATTTTGTTGTAAAAATGAGAAATCGCTGGTCAACTTTTAACCCTTATAACTTCCTAAAAAAAAAATTATGTTTCCAAAATTGTGCAGATGTAAAGTAGACATGTGGGAAATGTTATTTATTAACTATTTTGTGCAATATCACTCTCTGATTTAAGGGCATAAAAATTAAAAGTTTGAAAATTGCAAAATTTTCAAAATTTTTGCCAAATTTCGATTTTTTTAACATATAAGCGCAGTTCATATCTAAGAAATGTTACCACTATCCTGAAGTACAATATGTCATGAGAAAACAATGTCAGAATCAGCAGGATCCGTTGAAGCGTTCTAGAGTTATGGCCTCATAAAGTGACACTGGTCAGAATTGAAAAAATTGGCCTGGTCACGAAGGCAAAAACAGGCTCAGGCGCGAAAGGGTTAATAAGCCCTGAGGACAAAAGGGGTTTTGTCATTAGAAGATGCTCATTAGAAGACGTTCGATCATGAGCTTCTCGTATAGAAGAGAATCGATGTGGACCTTGCACACTCAAATCTTGATTAGCAGCCTAGGGTTTCAAAGGATGTGGAGAAAATAAGGACAAATTAAATCCAACAGCTATCCTGCCTATGATGATCATCAATATGTGAGAGAAGCGATCAATCATAACACCTTTGCCATGGACATCAAGAGAATGTGTCCCAACCATGCCATGGACATGAAAATGAAATAATCTATTAAAAAAATTTCAACAGCATAAAGCATTCCACCAGATAGTGATTATTTATACCCTGATAGTGCTGGATATGAAAAAACATTAATATTCTACTGCCACCCCCATTTCCCCCTAATGTTCCTGTTGGAAATGCTTAATTGCACTTTTATTGTTTGTGTTCTAAACTGTATAAACGTCATTTCTGATGTAATATTGTGATTTATAATGCATCGGACCATCTCAGTAATGCAATATAACACTTTAAAATGCTCTTAAAGCTGCACTACATTTACACTGGAATTAAAAGCAATTGAATGGTATAGACAATCAAACTGGACCAAAGCGAGAGGAGACCCAGGGATTAAGCACTCGGATGGGAGATGGTGATTAAATGAAGGAGGGACGGGTAACAAGTGAGGCACATACAGTAGGAGCCAGAGAAGTAAGGAGGAAGATGAATATAAGAATTTTACTTTATTTTTTACATCTTACGCTTTTTATGCTCTGTGCTATAGACCCTACAGAGACACCATTACATAATAATGGCACCATAGTTGAGCAAAATAACTTCTCTGTGAATTAAATTTCCCTCATTCTGCTGCTGCCAGACATGTCTGGTGGCAGCTTATTTCTTAGAGAACAAAAGGAACAACAGTCCGAAATTGAAGAAATTCTTATCTCCCCTTAAAATCTTCAGATGTCGGCCCCCATTCACATTAGATATCGGTAAGATTTACCAATGTGTATAGGGGCTTTAAAAAGCGAAATATTTAAATCTCTGCCTATTTCTGCTTTTGCCTTCCAGGACAGAAAGACCTGATTTTTTTTAACCCACTACACACTTTTAATAACACCTGTGCCAATTCCTATCTGTCTTATTTGCTAACAATGCAGTTCCTCCCATTTGAGAAGCAAAAAAGACAATCGGGGGTAGGCCTATCCTCTCTTCAAGCTTTGCAAGCATCCACAGTGGTCTCTCTTTATATAAAGTTGGTTAACCCAATTTCGGCAGGACCAGCTAACTTATTGATGTGTGTGAGGCTATTCCGACTACCTTGAAAGATAATGCTGCACATATGTTCGCATTTAAGTTGGAGTCGAATCTAAGGTGCAGCAACCAACAGTATGTTGGTGTATCTTAGGCCTTTTTCACATTTCCGTTTTTCTCTCTCTCTCTCTCTCTCCCCTTTTCCAGGCCACGGTCGCTTTAAATTTTGGCTCTTTGCTTCTTCCGCGGATCCGTCCTAAAAATGTGGTCCGCTGACATCCATATGTCACTAAACGGAGGCGGATCCGTTGTTTTTTTACCTTTGGCGGATTTCAGCTGACCGCCAACAACGGAAGTGTGAAACAGGCCTTAGGTGTAAAAAGTAGAAGACTACAGCTTCATGAACAGTGAATGTTTTATTCACAAAAATGCTTGAATGACATACAGCCTCAGCAATACAGCTTACAGCCCACAAGTCAATGCGTTTCAGGTGTCTGCACACGTTTAATCATGATTAAGTTCATGATAAGAGATCAGCAAACCTTCCATGGTTTGGTTCAGTGAATGTCCCCATGTTCACAGAACATACCCAAACTCCATTGAATTTAATGGGAGACAAAATCAAACACATAGACAAGACTTTCAGGGGGAGGGGGGGCAAATAGCTGCCAAAACAGCTCAAATTCGTTTTTTGCATTGACGACTAGTGTTGAGCATTCCGATACCGCAAGTATCGGGTATCGGCCGATACTTGCTGTATCGGAATTCCGATACCGACTTCCAATATTTTTTCAATATCGGAATTCGGCATCGGAATCGGAAGTTCAGTTGATTGACGGCCTGACGTCATCATGATGCGCGGTGTGTGCGCATCATGATGCGCCGTCATTTCGGGCCTTCCGGGGGTCTCTGCCGGCCTGCCGGGGGGCTGTGCCGGCCTGCCGGGGGGCTGTGTGGACTGCCCGGGGTCTCTGCCGGCCTGCCGGGGGGCTGTGCCGGCCTGCCGGTGGTCTGTGCACCCTGTGGGGGTCTGTACCGGCCTGCCGGGGGGCTGTGCCGGCCTGCCGGGGGGCTGTGCTGATGTCCGGGGGTCTGTGCAAGCATTGTCCGATGGGACTACAAGTCCCATCGGGCGATGCCTGCTACCATGACAGTGATTGACACATTAGCCAATGATGGGACAGTAGTAGTCCCATCATCCGGCTAATGTGTTAAATGTTAAAAAAAAAAAAAAAAAATACTACATACATACTACATGCATGCTACATACATACTACATATATACTACATACATACTACATACATGCTACATACATACTACATGCATGCTACATACATACTACATGCATGCTACATATATACTACATATATACTACATACATACTACATACATGCTACATACATACTGCATGCTACATACATACTACATACATACTACATGCATGCTACATACATACTACATGCATACTACATATATACTACATGCTACATACATACTGCATGCTACATACATACTACATATATACTACATACATACTACATACATGCTACATACATGCTACATACATACTGCATGCTACATACATACTACATACATACTACATGCATGCTACATACATACTACATGCTACATACATGCTACATACATACTACATGCTACATACATACCACATACATACTACATACATGCTACATATATACTACATGCATGCTACATACATACTACATATATACTACATGCATGCTACATACATACTACATACATACCACATATATACTACATACATACAATACATACATAGACATACAGTACATATAACATAGAGTAACATACTTACCAATACTTGTCACATTGTTCCCCGAAGCCATTGTCTTTCCGGAATAAATATTAACATAACAAACCACAAAAATACTCACCCACGATCCGAAGCAGTCCACGAGTGTGTCCCACGACGATCTTGGGTAGAGAACTGCAGCATCAGATGATGCTGCCGTTCTCTACGGGCTGCAGGAATCCAATGACGGAAGGTAGGTATCCTTCCGCACTGTATTCCTCCGCCACTTAAAAAAAAAAAAGTCCCTAGTCTCACTTTATGCCATTGCTGCGTGGGAATTTCCCACACAGCAATGGCATAAAGTGAGACTAGGGACTTTTTTTTTTTTTAAGTGGCGGAGGAATACAGTGCGGAAGGATACCTACCTTCCGTCATTGGATTCCTGCAGCCAGTAGAGAACGGCAGCAACAGCTGATGCTGCAGTTCTCTACCCAAGATCGTCGTGGGACACACTCGTGGACTGCTTCGGATCGTGGGTGAGTATTTTTGTGGTTTGTTATGTTAATATTTATTCCGGAAAGACAATGGCTTTGGGGAACAATGTGACAAGTATTGGTAAGTATGTTACTCTATGTTATATGTACTGTATGTCTATGTATGTATTGTATGTATGTAGTATATATGTGGTATGTATGTAGTATGTATGTAGCATGCATGTAGTATATATGTAGTATGTATGTAGCATGCATGTAGTATATATGTAGCATGTATGTAGTATGTATGTGGTATGTATGTAGCATGTAGTATGTATGTAGCATGCATGTAGCATGCATGTAGTATGTATGTGGTATGTATGTAGCATGTAGTATGTATGTAGCATGCATGTAGTATATATGTAGCATGCATGTAGTATGTATGTAGCATGCATGTAGTATGTATATGGTATGTATGTAGCATGTAGTATGTATGTAGCATGCATGTAGTATATATGTGTTATGTATGTGGTATGTATGTAGCATGCATGTAGTATGTATGTAGTATGTATGTAGTATATATGTAGTATGTATGTAGCATGTAGTATGTATGTAGTATGTATGTAGCATGCATGTAGCATGCAGTATGTATGTAGCATATATGTAGTATGTATGTAGCATGTAGTATGTAGCATGCATGTAGTATATATGTAGTATGTAGCATGTAGTATGTATGTAGCATGCATGTAGTATATATGTGTTATGTATGATGCATGTAGCATGCAGTATGTATGTAGCATGCATGTAGTATATATGTAGTATGTATGTTGCATGTAGTATGAATGTAGCATGTATGTAGTATGTAGTATGAATGTAGCATGTATGTAGTATGTAGTATGAATGTAGCATGTATGTAGTATGCATGTTGTATGTATGTAGCATGTATGTAGCATGTAATTTTTTTTTTATTTATTTTTTTTTTACATTCAACACATTAGCCGGATGATGGGACTACTACTGTCCCATCATTGGCTAATGTGTCAATCACTGTCATGGTAGCAGGCATCGCCCGATGGGACTTGTAGTCCCATCGGACGATGCCTGCACAGCCCCCCGGCAGGCCGGCACAGCCCCCCGGCAGGCCGGCACAGCCCCCCGGAGCCTGCACAGCCCCCCGGCAGGCCGGCACAGCCCCCCGGCAGGCCGGCACAGCCCCCCGGAGCCTGCACAGACCACCGGCAGGCCGGCACAGACCACCGGAGCCTGCACAGACCCCCTGGCAGGCCGGCACAGCCCCCCGAAAGGCCCGTACAGACCCCAGAGAGGCTGTACAAGGGCAGGAAAGGGTTTTTCTTATTCCGATACCGGAAGTCCCATAGACTTGAATGGGACTTCCGGTATCGGAATCGGCGATACCGATACTTTTTTTAAAGATCGGCCGATACCATCCGATACGATACTTTGAAGTATCGGACGGTATCGCTCAACTCTATTGACGACTTGAAGTTCCCAGGGTTGGAAATCTATAACTGCGATGCACACTATGTGCCTCACTGCTATGTTAGGGTGTTGGGGAAAGCCAGTCTTAAGATTGTATACAAGTGTGTTTCAATACTCCCAGCATGCACACATCCCTATGCAGGGGAAAAGCATCTGGCAAAATCTACTCTTGTAAATTTACTCTTGATCTAACAGAGTGGTAACCCAGTACTCCGTCCCCTCCCACCAACCATGGAGAACAAAGAGGGGATCATTATCCTCTTTATCTTTAGACTCTTGTGCACCCATCGCCTATTCCTCCTCCACATCCTCCATTTGTTCCTAGGCTACTGCACCTTTGCTAACATTTTGTCTGGTGCCATGAACCCCCCTTGATTGCTGTAATCCACCCTCCCATGGTAGCCGCCTGTGCGAAAATAGTCCAGAACGTAGAGATATTGATATCCCTTCGGCATCCTCCTCTGCTTCCACCTATTCTTCTGGTACCATCACTTCCTCGCGCAGACTATTCAAAGTGTGCTCCAACATATAGATGACCGGAATAGTGATGCTGATGACGGCATCGTCAGTGCTAACCATCTTAGCCATTTTAAAACTGTGCAGAAGGGTGCAGAGGTCCTTTCATCTGTACCCACTCTGCAAGCATGATTTGCACCATGTCCATACTGTGTTGGCCCAGACTATGCAAAAAGACATACTGCACCAGGGCTGGTTGCTGCTGGCACCGTGACGGCACATCGCATGTCAAACAGTAAACCGATCATCTGAAAGAATTCTTTAGCGATGTGTCATACTATTGCAGTGCAGTATAGTGCAATCTCCACCAGGGGGTGCAGGTGAGGGAAAAGAGGTTGCACACACAGCATAGCAACACTGAGCAGCAGCACAAGCGCCACCAGGTGGCAACAGAGTGGTCAGACAAGCCAAGACAAACAGTTAGGAGAAAAAGTAGCAGTGGTCATAGCAGTACACGTAGTCAGAAACAAGCCAGGGGGACAGCAACAGTCGGAACTGGATAAAACTAAGACAGAAGACAGAAGCAGGTACAAATGCAAGCCAAGTCAAAACCAGGGAGTCAACAAACTTACAGGGAAACACTGAGTCAGGACAGACAGAGGGAATAAACAGACACGGGGCAAGTCAGGGATCACAGCAGGACTAATCATGATATACCAGAGTCAGGTACACATGTCGAAGGCTAAACTATAGCTGACACCACTTACAGGATGTGGCGGAGCTAAACAGAAAACTTGAGACCAGACGTAGGCTGAGAAAAGTTAACCCCTGAAATTACCAGACCAAGAATATGGAAATACAGGACTAAAAACCCGGTCTGGACCATGACACGACCTCAAAATTTGTTGTGCAATTTCTCCTGAGCATGCCTAAACCCCATATGTGGGGGAAAACCTCTTTTTAGGCACACGGCAGGGCTCAGAAGGGAAGGAGCGCCATTTGTCTTTTTGAATGTAAAATTTGCTGGAATAATTAGCAGACCCCATGTTCTGTTTGGAGAGCCCCTGGTGTGCCTAAACAGTGGAAATCCCCCACAAGGATTTTATCCAGGGGTATAGTGAGCATTTTGAATCCAAAGAAACCACAGAATTTGATAATATTAGGTTGTCATATTGAATATGTTGTCTGTTGTGAGTTCATTTTCCCCTTCGTCACTGAGGTCTGGTGAACTCCCTATTCTGGTAAAGGAAGGTAATGAGCCTGATTATCAGGCACCAGAGCCTAATGAGGATGACTGGCTGAGTGGAGTCACGGACTGGATATAAGGCTGCCGACGCCCTTCTGCCCTGCGGGTGATTTCTCTCTGGACTTCTGGGACATCAGTCTGATTCCTGCTCCTCTAAAGCTAAGTTTTCTGCTTTGCCTGTTAGCATTGTGTTTTGTTTTTGTTTTCCTTGCTTTTCTGGATTCTGCCATTCCCTGCTGGGGTGAGCTGAATCTCCTTTTGCCGGTTGCTCTGTCTTCAGAATATTCCTGAGTACTGACATAGCTTTTTTGAAGCCTAGCGTCTTCAGGGCCTTTTTCACTGTCAGTCTGTTGGCTCTTATTTTCATAGGGCTTTTCACGGATTGCAGACAGCAGCTTTCCTGTCCTTTCCTATCTAGCTAGCTTGGGCCCCGTCTTTGCTCAGTCTATCTTTCTGTCTGTGTTAGTGTTTTCATCTTGCTTCACCGTCATTATATGTTGGGGGCTGCCTATTGCTTTGGGGTCTGCTCTGGGGCAGTTTAGATTTCCCCTTTTTTTCTTTAGGTCTATTTAATTCTCCGGCTGTGATCGAGGGGTCTAGGGCATCGTAGGAACCCCCCACGGCTACTGTTAGTTGTTGTGGATAGGATCAGGGGTCTGCAATCCGACAGCTGCCAACCTCTCTGGTTTTCTGGACTTAGCTAGCATTTCTGTTTTTGCCTCCTATGGTGACTCAATCATAACAGTTGTCATTAGTGTTGAGCGCAAGTGCTTGCTCCTCCAGTATGTATCAGGTGCTCGGATATGCACAAAATATAGCGGGTGATTGAGTGACATGCTTGAGTCCCTGCCCCGCATGTTTCACGACTGATAGATACCCCCCAAAAAACATGCAGGAATCCAACAATAATCCGTGCATACCCGAGCACTCAATGCAAGCTCGAGTAGCGAGCACTTGCGCGCAACACTATCTGTCATATCGTAATTTTTTTTTACTTCAGAATAAACCCCAATTCTAACCCCAACCCGAACACACCCCTAACCCCACTGCAAAGAATGGGAAAAAAAATATTTTAGCATTTTTATCTTACTAAGGGGGTGACAAAGGGGGTTTGATTAACAATTTTTTTTATTTTGATCACTGAGATAAGGTCTATTACAGTGATCAAAATGAGCCAATAGGAAAAATGTCCTATTGTTGCCAGGTAACGGCCGGGAGATCTGGGCGGGCACAAACATTTTCCAGGAAGATGACACCGGGCTAGAGGACGGTGCAGGAGGGACCAGGGGATGGCGGAGGTACCGAGGGGTAGCCGTCACCCCAGAAATTTTTTGACTCTTGGGGGCGCTACAGCCTTATTCCCGATTGCCATTTTAAAAGGACAATAATGGAATGAGTACCCTTAGCGACCGTCGACTTAATGCTTATCAGCGGTTGCTAAGGGGTTAAGTGGAGACAACCATTGCTCAATCTCCTCCTGGATAGCTGTACATAACTTTAGAGCTGTGTGACTGTGATCTCCAAGGCATAGCTAATACTAGAGGAGAGAGAGGATTCAAAAAGATATAAATAAACTGGAGAAGTGGGCAGCAAGTAACAGAATGATTTTTAACAGGGAAAAATGCAAAGTATTATATCTGGGCAATAAAAATGAAAAAAAGCATATACAGAATGGGAGGAATAGGGCAATGCAACAGCACATGTGAAAAGGACTTGGGTATACTAATAGATCACAGACTGAACATGAGTCAACAGTGTGATGAGGCAGCAAAAAAGGCAAATACAATTCTGGAATGCATTAACAGAAGCAGACAGTGTAGATCATGTGAAGTCATTATTGCTCTCTACTCCTCTTTGGTCAGACCTCATCTGGAATTCTGTGTCCAGTTTTGGGCACCACATTTTAAGAAAGACATCTCTGGAGCAAGTTCAGAGAAAAGTGACCAGAATGGTGACCGGTCTGCAAACCATGTCCTATGAGGAACAGTTACAGGATTTGGGAATGTTTAGCTTACTAAAAAGAAGACTGAGAGGAGACTTAATAGCTGTCTAGAAATATCTCAAGGGCAGTCACATTGTAGAAGGATCTTTATTCTCATTTGCACAAGGAAAGACTAGAAGCAATGGGATGAAACTGAATGGTAGGAGACACAGATTAGATATTAGAAAAAACTTTTTGACAGTTAGGGTGATCAATGAGTAGAACAGGCTGCCATGAGAGGTGGTGAGTTCTCCTTCAATGGAAGTCTTCAAACAGAGGATGGACAGACATCTGTCTGAGATGATTTAGTGAATCTTGCTTTGAGCAGGGGGTTGGACCAGATGACCCAGGAGGTCTCTTCCAACTCTACCTTTCTATGATTGTATGCATATTAATTTAAACACTGCCTGATTGCGGTGTGGTGAGCCCTGGCTGCGCATTACGGAGGTGGGGGGACTCTATCTGTACTGTTGGAATGCGTGTCTCATTAAGGGAGAGGTTGAGGGTGCAAGTGGAGGTCCTAGAGAAGGCGGAGAAGGAAAAAACAGTGGAAGAAACAGAGGTTTGTCCCGCAAGCCTTGGGGATTCCAAAATTTGTGGAGCAGTCCCTTTTCTACCTGCCCCCACAGTCACCCAATGCCCAGTCAGCGAGATATAATGCCCCTGGCCTTGTTTGCGTATACAGGTGTCAGTGGTGAAATGTACCCTGGCAGACATAGATTTTTTCAAGGAACGGGTGATGTTTTCTGCAACATGCTGGTGTAGGGCCGGCAAAGCTTTCTTACAGAAGTAACAGCAACTGAGCCAACTGGTACTGGAGGACTGTGACGGCCATCAGCTTTCAGAAACCTCCTGTATCCACCAGGCAGAAAGTCAGCATTTCAGTGGCCAACAGTGTGGAGATGGAGGAGTTCAAGATGTTAGCTTTGGCATGGGTAGTAGGAAGCATTCTTTTACGTGACCACAGCTGTGAGACTGAGAGCTGGCTGCTGTGATGAGAGAGGGTGGATTAGGATGAACAAGACAAATTGCTGGACTGTGAGTGAGGTGCAGGCAGAGATGTTATGGTGGGGTAAGTAAGATGTGGTTTGCATGGTGAAACAAAAACAGCAAGCATCTCTACTTCTGTAATAGCTGACAGGCTCTCACTTACCCTGACTGTAGGGGGTAAAAAGGTGAAGGTTTTGTGGCAAGAGACCTGTGTGAGAACACTTGTCAAGGTGACAGAGGAGGAAGAAGCAGCAGATGCGGTAGATGGGACGGGCAGTGGTTGTCAAGGCCCGTTAGTCCCGATTTTAGTGCAGTGAAATTCACAGACTATAGTAGTTTTTTGCAAGTTGGCAGATAATGTGAGGGGTCATCATTTGCAGTCTCAAAAAACGTCCAGGCTAGGCAACCCTGGCCACCCCTGTGAATTGCAGACCCATGACCGCAGCTAGCCACAGACAGAGTTGTGGCTGAGGATGTGGTGCTTGTCATGGTTGCATGTGTTTGTACGGAAAACTCCTCGTCTTCCTCCTCCTACACCTCCTCTGCTGAGCTACTCAGCTGTGTGCCTCAGGGTTCACACCAAGAGGGATCTAGAACCTCATTGTCATTCTCTTTGTTCTCAAACTCCTTGCCCTGAGAGTCACCTTTCACCTCTTTCTGTCCTGACAGCACAGTAGAGTCCGCATGTGCCTCATGTCTCATAGAATCATAGAATCATAGAACTGTAGAGTTGGAAGGGACCTCCTGGGCCATCTGGTCCAACCCCCTGCTCAAAGCAGGATTCGCTAAATCATCCCAGTCAGATGTCTGTCCAGCGTCTGTTTGAAGACTTCCATTGAAGGAGAACTCACCACTTCTCGTGGCAGCTTGTTCCACTCATTGATCACTCTAACTGTCAAAAAGTTTTTTCTAATATCTAATCTGTGTCTCCTCCCATTCAGTTTCATCTCATTGCTTCTAGTCTTTCCTTGTGCAAATGAGAATAAAGTTGACCCTTCTACAATGTGACAGCCCTTTAGATATTTGTAGACAGCTATTAAGTCTCCTCTCAGTCTTCTCTTTTGCAAACTAAACAATCCCAATTCCTGCAACCTTTCCTCATAAGACAGGGTTTGCAGACCGGTCACCATTCTGGCTGCCCTTTTCTGAACTTGCTCCAGTTTGTTGATGTCTTTTTTAAAATGTGGTGCCCAAAACTGGACACAATATTCCAGATGAGGTCTGACCAAAGAGGAGTAGAGGGAAATAATGACTTCACGTGATCTAGACTGTATGCTTCTGTTAATACATCCTAGAATTGCATTTGCCTTTTTTGCTGCTGCATCACACTGTTGACTCATATTCAGTCTGTGATCTATTAGTATACCCAAGTCTTTTTCACATGTGCTTTTGCTTAGGCCTATTCCTCCCATTCTGTATATGCGCTTTTCATTTTTATTGCCCAGATGTAGTACTTTGCAATTTCCCTGTTAAAAACCATTCTGTTAGTTGCTGCCCACTTCTCCAGTTTATTTATATCTTTTTGAATCCTCTCTCTCTCTTCTCTAGTATTAGCTATCCCTCCTAGCTTTGTGTCATCAGCAAATTTAATCAGTATACCCTCAATTCCTTCATCTAAATCGTTGATAAAGATGTTGAACAATACAGGGCCCAGGACAGAGCCCTGTGGTACCCCACTTGAGACATTCTTCCAACTGGATGTGCAGCCATTTACGACCACTCTTTGGGTCCGATCACTAAGCCAGTTATGAATCCACCTAACAGTTGCCTTGTCCATTCCATACTTAGTCATTTTTTCAATAAGGATTGTATGAGATACTTTATCAAATGCTTTGCTGAGGTCAAGATATACTATATGGAAAGTCCATTGGTCCCCGTCGCAACCACCAGCAAGTGAAACTGACGTGGTCAAGTGTTGACTCACATCACGAAGGTCCTGTATACCTGAAGCAGCTCACAGACGCCGGGAGCACGAGAGGCCACTCACGTCTGCTCCACAGCTGGAGGTACACTGACAGGAGGCTGCCACCGGCCGGAGAAGCCCCTGTAACTCGTCTATACCCCAGTGTACAAACCCCCCCCTCCTTTTCCAAGTGCTGGAGCAAAAAGCGCTATTTTAACTTGCACCGCTTACTGGAGTGAGGACTTCGCATCGTATTATCTTTACAGGTACCGCTCTCTGACTTCTGCATTTACTATTGCGGCTACTCTGCACAGCCGTTCACAGGCTGCAATTTGACTTTGACTTTTTTTTTTTTTTTTTAAGCTACTATCAGGGAGAATTACCCTGCAGTATATAACCTGTTCAGTGATTTCAGGTTTTTATCCTCACTCATGCCTTTTTAGTTTGTGATTGTTCAGGTTGGAACTAAGATTGCCACCAGCATCTATATATATTCTTTTTCCCTTAAGCACTTCTTCTGAGGTCTTACAACTGACTATTACTAATTGCTATTTTCTCGCTATTATCCAGCTACATAAAGAGCACTTATAAGAGGTGTTTTTTTTTTTTTTCTATAACCACCCAATTTAGATTTCCCTCTTCTTTGAGTGTTCCAAGCGCACACTAATATTATTAGTTATTTTACCTTATTTCTTTGACACCCTTGTGACAGGTGTCTTAGTGTTTGCTGCTGGAATTACACTCATACACAAGCGCCACTGAATCTCCATTTGTAAGATATACTATATCTACAGCATTTCCTTGATCCACCCAATCAGTGATACCGTCATAGAAGGAAATTAAGTTAGTCTGACATGACTTATTAGTTACAAACCCATGCTGACTCTGTTTAATCACTTCATTCTTATCCAGGTACTGACATACATGTTGTTTAATAATTTGTTCAAAGATCTTTCCTGGTATAGAAGACAGACTCACCGGCCTATAGTTGCCTGGGTCCACCTTCTTCCCCTTTTTGAAGATAGGAACAACATTTGCTCTTCTCCAGTCTTCTGGGACTTCTCCTGTTCTCCAAGAATTTTCAAAGATTATGGAGAGGGGTTCAAAAATTTCTTCTGCTATCTCCTTCAGTACTCTGGGGTGTAATTCATCTGGACCTGGAGACTTGAATTCATTTAGGTTAGCTAAGTGTTTCCTCACTATCTTTCTGTTTATAGATATCCTGGATTCTTCTATTCCCTTAATAGGACAGTGAAGAACAGTTGATGTTACATTTCCTTTCTGAGAGAAAACAGATGCAAAATAGGAATTTAAAAGTTCCGCCTTCTCAACATCCTGTCTTACCATTTCATCATTTTCATCCTGTAAAAATCCTATAGCATCTTTGACTTTTCTTTTACTTTTGACATATCCCCAAAATCCTTTATTATTGCTTTTGACATCTCTTGCAAGCCTCCATTCATTGTCAGCTTTACTAATCTGATTTGTGCCCTGCAGGTTCTGCAGACAGCATTATATTCTTCTTTAGATATGCCTCCCTCTTTCCATTTTATAAACATTTTTTTCTTCCTTTTTAGCATGTGCTTAAGTTCTGTGTTCATCCATCCTGGCTTCTTTAAATGCTTCCTATTCTTCCCTCTTTTCGGAATTGTTAACAATTGTGCGTTGAGAATTTCATTTTTCAAGATTTCCCATCCTTCCTGGACATTTTTGTCTTTAAGGATATCCAGCCATTGGATCTCTCCAATTCTCTTTCTGAATCCCTTAAAATCTGCCTTTCTGAAATCTAACCTTGACGTCTGAGTCTTCACAGGTCTTCCTCCTCTAGTTATCCAAAATTCTAAAATAGCATGGTCGCTACCTCCTAGGGTCCCAGCCACTTTTACCTCCTCAACCATTTCCTCCCTGTTTATAAGGATTAGATCCAAGGTAGCAGTTCCCCTTGTTTTCTCCCCTACCTTTTGGAAGATAAAGTTGTCAGCAAGAGAGGATAAGAATTTCCTTGACCTGTTAGTTTTGCCTGAGAGAGATTCCCAACAAATGTCTGGATAGTTGAAATCTCCCATGACCACTATGTCATATTTTTTGGAGAACTTGGCCATTTGATGCATAAAGAGTTCATCCATATCTTCAGTTTGCACAGGCGGCCTGTAGTAAATGCCTACAATGGTGTCCTTTCCATTGTTCTGTCCTTGTATTCTTACCCAAACAGTTTCCACAGAACTCCCAGTCTCTGAAGCGTCAATCTCTGTGCAGATATACGCATTTCTAACATACAATGCGACACCTCCTCCTCGTTTATCAAGTCTGTTTCTTGCAAATAAGTTGTATCCTTCTAGCCTTGTATTCCAATCATGTGTAATGTCCCACCAAGTTTCAGTGATTCCAATGACATCATATTTCTTTTCCTGTGTTAGTAGTTCCAATTCTCCTTGTTTGCTGCCCATGCTTTGTGCATTAGTATAGAAACATTTTAGTTTGTGATTTGTTTCTCTATCTCCAATATTTTTATTAATTAGATTCTTTTGTCTTTGTTCTTCCTTTCCACTTATAATAGCAGAGTTCTCAATAGCATTTGTCAGGTGTATGGCTTTTTCTGGTCTTTTGCTTCCCTTCCCATGTTGTTCTAGTTTAAAGCTCTCCTTACAAGTGTAGCAAGGAGACTTCCAAATACATGTTTTCCAGTTTTCGTAAGGTGCACTCCATCTCTAGCAAGTAGTCCATCGTAAAGATAATTCACTCCGTGATCCAGAAATCCAAATCGTTGGTGACGGCACCATCTACGTAGTCAGTTGTTCACCTGCAGAATGTTATTCCACCTCCTTGTTCCATGGCCATCCACTGGGAGGATGGAAGAGAAGACCACCTGCGCTCCCAGTTCTTTCACATTCTTGCCTAAGTCTTCAAAGTCTCTGCAGATGGTTTCCAGGTCGTTTCTTGCAGTGTCATTTGTTCCCACATATAGTAGCAGGAATGGGTAGTCATCTTTAGGTCAGGATCACCTCCACCAGGGTTAACGTCTGGTGACGAGGGTCTGGATTCTGCTCAGACTCTACTTCATCTGGCCACGGATCCAACAGAAAACAAATTTGGGTACCGGTGCAGATGTTTTCCTCCTCTTGATTCTGTGAATCTGTGGAGCCGACCTCTGATGCCCATGGAATAGAATGTGTGAACAGCTCTTCAGACTCGCCCATCTGTGGTTCCCACAGTCAGTAGGGCTGTTGGAGAGTTGTGACATGAGGGGAAACAAGAGTAATTGGGGTGCCACCTCCTCCTTTGAGGAATGTACTGTGTGTCATGTTAAGGTGGGGCAAGAGGAGGAGAGGCCATTTGATGCAGCAGTTGCCATCCACTAGAGCACTAGCTCTTTCTGGCCCTCAGCTACAAGGTTACCACTGTGCAGCTGCCAAAGAAAGGGAGTCAAGCGTCCCGCCCAGTAAGGCTAAGTTCACACTTGCATATGGCTGGTTTGCAGATGGCTGCGTACATCCTCCCTTAAGCTCCACCTACGAGCCGCCTACTTTCCCATGCATGCTGCGTTGTCCTGCGTACCTATCTTTAACATTTGATGTGCCCGCCAACCGCACTGGAACGCAACATGTTGTATTTCTTCATAAGCTGCGATTATCCAATTGCTTGTGCTACACAGAGCAGCACTTCAGCCCTGCTCTGAGAAGCAGAAATGCTCACTTGCTATGAATGCCTACCACTGGACAGCGCTCATAGCAACCTGAATATGACAACCATAGGGGTCTGTTGCCGACCCCGGGTTGTCATGCCAACCAATCACAGACCCGAGGTCATGGGACTCGGGTGCCAATGAGGGGGATTTGTGATGCGCTTCTGGCATGATTGTGTTAAATGCTGCTGTCAGAGATTGACAGCGGTGTTCAACAGGTTGACAGCAGTGGGTGGATTGCAATTCCACCTGTGGCTGTAATAGGCACATGTCAGCTGTTTAAATCAGCTGATATATGCCAGAAAAGATGTGGTCTCAACCCTGGAGCCCTCATCAAAGGGGGAGACCCATCATGCGCCGTACATGTATGGCGCATGTCATGAAGGAGTTATTTCACAACCCTAGGCTCAGACCTATCAGTCACCTTTCACTAAATTAACAATCAGTATTTATTTGCTGAGATAGTGTGTCTGGACCACATTATTAGCAGAAATGGTTCAGATTAAAAAATGTGGGCTGGTGTCTGGACCACATTAGCAGAAAGGATTTAGATTCAGAAATGTGGCCTCCTGCCTGCACCACAGTATCTGCGCAATCAATTTAGATAATGAAATGTGGCCTCCTGCCTGCATCACAGTAAAGGCCCCGTTACATTTAGCGATGCACCAGCGATCCTGACCACGATATGACCCTGTCAGGATTGCTGGTGCATGGCTAAATGGTCGCTAGTGAGCTGTCAAACAGGCAGATCTCACCAGCGATGCAGCAGCAGTCGGCGGTCGTACTCACCTGTCAGACGCGGTGAGTGTGACCGTCTTCCGCCTGTGTCCATGGATCGCTTGTTGGAAGCCGACGACGAGAAATGGACCAGGCCTATCTCGCGCAATCAGCCATAGCCAGCGGGGGAGCCGGTCGGAGGTGAGTATCACATGTAGCGATATCGCTAATGATATCGCTGCTGCGTCACAAAATCGGTGACGCTTTAGCGATATCGCTATGTGTAAAGGGCCCTTAATAGCACAAACTTTTTAGATTCTGAAATGTGGCCCCCTGCGTGCACCACAGTATTAACACAAACTATTTGGATTATGAAATGCTTCCACCTGCCTTCCACACACTATTAGCATAAACGATTTAGAAGATAGAAGGTAGATTTCACACAGGATCCTATCTAACTGAACTAGCTGTCAATAAAACCCCTATTTAACTGACAACTTGCAGCAGCAGCAGGTGCAGCTTCACTGCACTGTTACACTGGCAAAATGGCGCAAAAACAATATGGAGAGTGACATGTGACTTCGGCAGCCAATGACAGAAGTCCTTGTGTTTGGATATTGTGGATGGTTTCTGTGCCCTAACTGGCTGCCGGAATGTCTACTCATTAAATAAAAAAAAATACAGTCTGACTCTCTACGCCTCCTCTCCCATCTCTCCCCATCCCTTCCCCTCATGAAATATGTCCTCCTTCTCATCACACAGCAAAACTATCCTAGCCAAAATCCTATCAAAAGCATTATTTGAATTGTGATCATTTACCGAACTGTGGACGAATTTTGCCGACTTTGAGGAAAAATGCTCGGAAATCTGAACACGAATCTGAATGTGCTACGTTGTGCCTAATTTGAGATTGTTGAAAGTTTTCCGAACAGGTTCGCTCATCTCTATTCATGATTAAGGGTGTGCAGACACCTGAAATGCATTGATGAGTCTAATGTAAGCTGTATTGCTAACTCTGCATGTCCTTCAAGCATTTTTGTGAATAAAACATTCACTGTTCATGGAGCTGGAATTTTCTTCATTTTGCATTTTCTACACCTTGAAGCAGTGAATCCGTGCTCCAGACACCTGCAGGATGCAAGCCACAGTGAGCTGGACTATATTTTTCTTATCTGAGGTATGCCTTATGATCACTTTTTGAAGATCTGAAATGCAGAATGAGCAAGGTTGATCCAAATTGGGCACCCCTGCAAGGGACGCAATATTTAATGTGATACTCTTGCAACACAGCCTAGTTTCTTCTGTGATTGTCCAGGTTTCTTCATCTCTGAGGTCAGCAATCAAAAGTCTGGAGATCTGTCTTGATCTTCTGTGATGTGCACCTAAATAAAATATGTGGCTGCTCTGTAGCTGCATTATTTCACCCTAAGAAAATTGGGATAATCTGGTATTACCATACTTTATTCTTTTGGTTTTCTTACCCCTACTATCACTTAATATTCACCATCACTATCATATCACTCTTGTATTGATCTACATATCATAATTCATAAGTCTCTCCCAGATATGGTAAGCTGTGGCATAAATAATATGTTTTTTTTATGTAGGAATGTTATCAGACACGAGCCCCATGATTCCCTACACAATCGCTCACCACTGACTGTATTGCACATGTTTTTCACCATTTATTATCTATGAACCTATGTCCCAAGTAGTATCAAATATTTACATCTTCTTTTACCAATATACTATTTTCCTGTCATTGTCTTCTGTACTCCCTTTTTCCCAAACCTTCCTTTCTGCCCTTCGCTGACCTGTAGACTCTTAATTATTTATAGGGATAAAATTACACTTTCTATCTTTGAGTGCATCCCCTTGTATCCTTGCATGCATGCTGATGCCTTTAATTTAGAATTCTGCATCTTCCCCAACAAATACCCACCATGAATTCCTGAAAGGTATATATATATTTATTCCATATCTCAGGTAAAAAATTAGAACATGTTTTCTGCTTAGGAAACTGAGAAAAACCTATACACTGCTGTATACCTACCCACAACTGAGCAAGCAGAGCATAACACAAAGATAGACTAGGTAATGAAGTCACAGTAGATCCCTGTTGTGAATTCTCTCTCTGGCTTCCCTCTGGTGATTAATTAAGATAGTAGAGCTGGTCAGATTGAGAGTTCTCTTTCTTGGCTCCCTCTGGTGGTTACTGGAGGTAGTGGAGCTGATCTGATTGACAGAGGCTTGCCACCTGATAATGAGGAAGACGATTGGAGATCTGGGGTTTATGATTGGGATTTAAGACAGCTGACTCCCACTATCCCTGCTGGTGATTTTTTTCCTGTGCCTCCTGCTCTTTCCCTGCATGTTCAGCTAAGTGGTTCATTTGCTATTCTGTTTGCATTTGATCTGGTTTTGTTTATCTTTGCTTTGTGCGGGTCAGCTAGCTCTGGCTGGGGCTGTGCTGAATCACCTCCCATATGTTAATGCATGTTCCAGTTTGTTTTGTCACCTTTTATATTGGTCTCTTTTTGCTTTGCTTTCAGAATATACCAGAGTGCTGATATAGTGGGGGGCGAAGTCGTGCGACTTCAGTGTTTTTGTGCATCAGACGTGTTGGACTTTTTGCAGGTGTTTTTGCGTGATTGCAGACAGTGTCTTTCCTTTCCTTTCCTGTCCTGTCTAGTCAGTGTGGGCCCCATCGTTTGCTCAGTCTATTTTTCTGCCTGCATTTGTGTTTTCGTCTTGTCTCACCGACAATATATGTTTGGGGGCTATCTATTCCTTTGAGGTCTGCTCCGGGGCAGTTTAGAATTCCCCTTTCTTGCTTTAGGATTAGCTCTCTGGCTGTGCTGAGGTGTCTAGGATCATCGTAGGTACGCTCCACTGCTACTGCTAGTTGTGTGGACAGGCTCAGGGGTCTGCATCCGCTTAGTTACCAACCTCTCTGGTTTTCTGTGGCTTAGCGTGGCTTGCTAACCTCCTCAGTGACCCATTCATAACAGAATCACCAGCCTAACTGTAGACTCTAGGGTACTCTAAAGAAGGAAACAATATAAAAGAAAAAAAAGTGTCAGAATTTTTTTTTTCATATATGTTTTCCTCTTTTTTTTCTGGGGCTGTAGGAGGATATTTTTTGTCTAAATGGAGACTAAGCAATTGTCTGATCATGTTGAGCAGTCAGCTGCTGAAGTGTGGGGAATTTCTGCCTATCTCGCTCAATCATCTGCTGTTGAACCAAAAATCCCTACTCCTGATGTGTTTTCTGGGGATCGGTCTAAATTTTTGAATTTTAAGAATAATTGTAAATTATTTTTTGCTTTGAAACCTAACTCATCGGGGACATCTGTGGAGTAGGTTAAAATTGTCATCTCCCTGCTACGCGACGATCCCCAAGATTGGGCCTTTTCTTTGATACCAGGAGATCCTATTCTGGCTAATGTGGACACATTTTTTCAAGACTTGGGGTTGTTGTATGATGACCCTAATGCTATTGATCAAGCTGAGAAAACTTTATTGGCATTGAACCAGGGTCAGGATTCTGCAGAGTTATATTGTCAAAAATTCCGAAAGTAGGCGGTCCTTACTAAATGGAATGACGATGCCCTAGCAGCTCTCTTTCAGAAGGGTTTGACAGAAACTGTAAAAGATGCTATGGTGGGATTTCCTGTTCCCTCTGGTCTTGACAACTCTATGTCATTGGCCATTCAAACTGATCGGCGTTTACGTGAACGTAAAACTACACGAGAGGCGTTGCTGTCTTTCGAACGAACTTTTGAACCCATGCAATGTGATAGGATTTTGTCTAGGGCGCAACGTCAGAAGTTGAGAAGGCATAATAAGTTGTGCTTTTTCTGCGGGGACGCCTCTCATACTATTGTTGTCTGCCCTAAATGAGAAAAGCATTTTGCTCACATATTTGAGGTGGGCAGTGTACAGCCTAAGTTCCTTTTGGCGATTACCCTGATCTGCTCCTAGTCTACATTTTCTGCTAAGGCTTTTGTTGATTCAGGAGCAGCGTTGAATCTGATGGATTTGGACTTTGCTAAACGTTGTGGTTTTCCCATGATACCCCTGCTGACTCCAATCCCTTTGAGGGGTATTGATGCTACTTCCTTGGTGGAGAATAAACCCCGGTTTTGGACCCAGGTGATAATGCGGGTCGCCCCGGACCACCAAGAAAATTGTAAATTTTTGGTGTTGCACAATTTGCATGATAGTATGTTCTGGGTTTCCCTTGGTTGCAAACTCATAATCCTGTTTTAGATTGGAAATCTGTGCCTGTGGTAAGTTCGGGTTGTCAATGTGTTCTTAGTGACACTCCTGTTTTCTCCGCCTCTCCCCAGTCTCATGATATTCCTGACTATTTGGCTGATTTTTCTGATGTATTCAGTGAGAGCAAGTCTGCATCTTTGCCTCCTCATAGGAGTTATGACTGTGCAATTGAGTTAAAGCCCGGGTGTAAATTTCCCAAGGGTAGGCTTTTCAACTTATCGGTACCCGAACATGATGGTATGCAATCTTATATCAAGGAGTCATTGGAGAAGGGTCATATTAGACCATCCTCTTCACCTTTAGGAGCTAGGCTTTTTGTGGCGGAGAAAGATGGTTCATTAAGGCCATGTATTGACTATCGTTCCCTTAACAAAATCACTGTTAAATATCAGTACCCGTTACCCCTGATTTCTGAGTTATTTTCCAGAGTTAAAAGTGCCTGTTGGTTTACCAAGCTTGACCTCGGGGGCATATAATCTTATTCGCATCAAGCACGGGGATGAATGGAAGACGGCGTTTAATACTCCAGAGGGACATTTTCAGTACCTGGTGATGCCTTTTGGGCTCACTAATGCCCCTTCTGTCTTCCAGGCTTTTATGAACGATATTTTCCGGGACTTTGTGGATAAGTTTTTGATCATTTATCTGGATGATATTTTGATCTTTTCCAGTGATTGGGATTCTCATGTGGAACATATCCGGACTGTGTTCTGGATTTTGAGGGAAAATTCTCTGTATGTTAAGGGATCGAAGTGCCCCTTTGGTGTACAGAGGATTTCATTTATGGGATTCATTTTGTCCCCGTCGGCTATTGAAATGGACCCGGCCAAGATACAGGCCATTTATGATTAGGCTCAGCCCACTTCTTTGAATGCTCTCCAGAGGTTTTTGGGTTTTGCTAATTTCTACCGTAAATTTATATGTAATTTTTCTGGTTTTGTTAAACCAGTGACTGATTTGACCAAAAAGGGCGCTGATGTTGTGAATTGGTCTCCAGAGGCTGTTTCGGCATTTCAGGAGCTTAAGCAGAGATTCACTTCTGCTCCCGTTCTACGGCAACTTGATGCCTCACTGCCATTTCAGGTGGAGGTAGATGCTTCTGAGATTGGTGCAGGAGCTGTTTTGTCACAAAGATATCCGGTGACTTCTAAGATGAATCCCTGTGCCTTCTTTTCTCAAAAATTCTCCCCATCCGAACGTAACTATGACGTGGGGAATCGGGAATTATTGGCCATGAAATGGGCATTTGAAAAGTGGAGACATTGGTTGGAGGGAGCTAGACATCAAGTTGTGGTCCTCACCGACCACAAGAATTTGATTTATCTTGAATCAGCCAAATGCTTGAATCCTAGACAGACTAGGTGGGCCTTGTTTGTCACGCGTTTTAATTTTGAGGTCTCTTTTCTTCTGGGCACTAAGAATGTTAAGGCGGACGCCCTTTCTAGGAGTTTCTTTGCGGATTCTCTTGATGTGACCGAGCGTACTACCATTCTAAATGAGGGTGTAGTTCTTTCCGCCATCTCACCCGATTTGAGACATGCCCTGGAGGAATTTCAGGAGGACAAACCTGAACGTTGCCCTATGGGAAAATTGTATGTCCCTGACCAGTGGACGAAAAGAGTAATGTCTGAAATTCATTGCTCCGCGTTGGCTGGTCATACAGGTATTTTTGGTACCAGAGATTTGGTGAGTTGGTCTTTTTGGTGGCCTGCCTTATCTCGTGATGTCAGGAATTTTGTGCAGTTCTGTGGGACTTGTTCTCGGTCCAAGCCCTATTCTCGTTCTAGTGGGTTGTTGATGCCCCTGCCGGTGCCCAGGAGGCCATGGACTCATATCTCAATGGATTTTATTTCTGATCTTCCTGTCTCTCAGAGAATGACTGTTATCTGGGTGATCTGTGATAGATTTTGTAAGATGGTCCATCTTGTACCACTCCCAAAGTTGCCATCTTCTTCTGAGTTGGTGCCCTTATTTTTACAACAGATGGTTCGGTTGCACGGGATTCCTGAGAACATTGTGTCAGACAGAGGAGTCCAGTTTGTTTCCAGATTTTGGAGAGCTTTTTGTTCCAAACTGGGAATTCAGTTATCTTTCTCCTCTGCATTTCATCCTCAGACCAATGGGCAGACTAAGAGAACAAACCAGACTTTGGAATCCTATTTGAGATGTTTCATATCTGCTGATCAGGATGACTGGGTCTCATTTTTGCCCTTGGCCGAATTTGCGCTAAACAATAGGGCTAGTTCTGCCACTTTGATGTCGCCCTTTTTCTGTAACTTTGGGTTTCATCCTCGATTTTCTTCTTCAGGGCAGGTGGAATCTTCGGCCTGCCCAAGTGTGGATTCTGTGGTAGAGAGAATGCAGCAGATTTGGGACCAAGTGGTGGATAAGTTGTCCCACTCTCAGGAAAAAGCCCAACGTTTTTCCAAATGGCATAGGACCATTGGTCCTCGGTTTAAAGTGGGTGATATGGTTAGGTTGTCTTCCAAGAATATTCCTATGAAGGTTGCTTCTCTAAAATTCAAGCCAAGATTCATTGGACCTTATAAGATTTTGGAAATCCTTAATCCCATTTCTTTCCGTTTGGCTCTTCCAGTTACGTTTAAGATTCATAACTAGTGTTGAGCATTCCGATACCGCAAGTATCGGGTATCGGCCGATATTAGCGGTATCGGAATTCCGATACCGACTTCCGATATTTTTTCAATATCGGAAGTCGGCATCGGAATCGGAAGTTCAAAGTTGATTGACAGCCTGACGTCATCATGATGCGCGGTGTGTGCGCATCATGATGCGCCGTCATTTCGGGCCTTCCGGGGGTCTCTGCCGGCCTGCCGGGGGGCTGTGTGGACTGCCCGGGGTCTGTACCGGCCTGCCGGGGGACTGTGCCGGCCTGCCGGTGGTCTGTGCACCCTGTGGGGGTCTGTACCGGCCTGCCGGGGGGCTGTGCCGGCCTGCCGGTGGTCTGTGCACCCTGTGGGGGTCTGTACCGGCCTGCCGGGGGGCTGTGCCGGCCTGCCGGGGGGCTGTGCTGATGTCCGGGGGTCTGTGCAAGCATCGTCCGATGGGACTACAAGTCCCATCTGGCGATGCCTGCTACCATGACAGTGATTGACACATTAGCCAATGATGGGACAGTAGTAGTCCCATCATCCGGCTAATGTGTTAAATGTTAAAAAAAAAAAAATACTACATACATACATACTACATGCATGCTACATACATACTACATGCTACATACATACTACATACATACCACATACATACCACATACATACTACATACATACTACATACATAACACATATATACTACATGCATGCTACATACATACTACATGCTACATATATACTACATACATACTACATACATACATACTACATATATACTACATACATACTACATGCATGCTACATACATACTACATGCTACATACATACTACATATATACTACATGCATGCTACATACATACTACATGCTACATACATACTACATATATACTACATACATGCTACATACATGCTACATACATGCTACATACTACATACATACAACATACATACCACATACATACTACATACATACTACATATATACTACATGCATGCTACATACATACTACATGCATGCTACATACATACTACATGCTACATACATACCACATACATACCACATACATACTACATACATACTACATGCATGCTACATACATACTACATGCTACATACATACTACATATATACTACATGCATGCTACATACATACTACATGCTACATACATACTACATATATACTACATGCATGCTACATACATACTACATGCTACATACATACTACATATATACTACATACATACTACATACATACTACATGCATGCTACATACATACTACATGCTACATACATACCACATACATACCACATACATACCACATACATACTACATACATACTACATACATACTACATATATACTACATGCATGCTACATACATACTACATGCTACATACATACTACATATATACTACATGCATGCTACATACATACTACATACTACATACTACATATATACTACATACATACTACATACATACTACATGCTACATACATACTACATATATACTACATGCATGCTACATACATACTGCATGCTACATGCATGCTACATACATACTACATACATACTACATGCTACATACATACCACATATATACTACATACATACTACATACAATACATTCATACAATACATACATAGACATACAGTACATATAACCTAGAGTAACATACTTACCAATACTTGTCACATTGTTCCCCGAAGCCATTGTCTTTTACGGAATAAATATTAACATAACAAACCACAAAAATACTCACCCACGATCCGAAGCAGTCCACGAGTGTGTCCCACGACGATCTTGGGTAGAGAACTGTAGCATGTAGTATGTATGTAGTATGTATGTAGCATGCATGTAGCATGCAGTATGTATGTAGCATGCATGTAGTATATATGTAGTATGTATGTAGCATGTAGTATGTATGTAGTATGTATGTGGTATGTATGTAGCATGTAGTATGTATGTAGCATGCATGTAGTATGTATGTAGTATATATGTAGTATGTATGTAGCATGTAGTATGTATGTAGCATGCATGTAGTATATATGTAGTATGTATGTAGCATGTAGTATGTATGTAGCATGCATGTAGTATATATGTAGTATGTATGTAGCATGTAGTATGTATGTAGTATGTATGTAGTATGTATGTAGTATGTATGTGGTATGTATGTGGTAAGTATGTAGCATGTAGCATGCATGTAGTATGTATGTAGCATGCATGTAGTATATATGTAGTATGTATGTAGTATGTATGTAGTATGTATGTAGTATGTATGTAGCATGTAGTATGTATGTAGCATGCATGTAGTATATATGTGTTATGTATGTAGCATGCATGTAGTATGTATGTAGTATGTATGTAGTATGTATGTAGCATGCATGTAGTATATATGTAGTATGTATGTAGCATGTAGTATGTATGTAGTATGTATGTGGTATGTATGTAGCATGTAGTATGTATGTAGCATGCATGTAGTATGTATGTAGTATATATGTAGTATGTATGTAGCATGTAGTATGTATGTAGCATGCATGTAGTATATATGTAGTATGTATGTAGCATGTAGTATGCATGTTGCATGCATGTAGTACGTATGCATGTTGCATGCATGTAGTACATATGTAGTATGCATGTTGCATGTAGTATATATGTAGTATGTATGTATCATGTAGTATGTATGTAGTATGTATGTAGTATGTGTGTGGTATGTATGTAGCATGTAGCATGCATGTAGTATGTATGTAGTATATATGTGGTATGTATGTAGCATGTAGTATGTATGTAGCATGCAGTATGTATGTAGTATATATGTAGTATGTATGTAGCATGTAGTATATATGTAGTATGCATGTTGCATGTAGTATATATGTAGTATGAATGTAGCATGTATGTAGTATGTAGTATGAATGTAGCATGTATGTAGTATGCATGTTGTATGTATGTAGCATGTATGTAGCATGTAATTTTTTTTTTTTTTTTTTTACATTCAACACATTAGCCGGATGATGGGACTACTACTGTCCCATCATTGGCTAATGTGTCAATCACTGTCATGGTAGCAGGCATAGCCAGATGGGACTTGTAGTCCCATCGGACGATGCCTGCACAGCCCCCCGGAGCCGGCACAGCCCCCCGGCAGGCCGGCACAGCCCCCCGGAGCCTGCACAGCCCCCCGGCAGGCCGGCAAACCCCCCCGGCAGGCCGGCACAGCCCACCGGAGCCTGCACAGCCCCCCGGCAGGCCGGCACAGACCACCGGAGCCTGCACAGACCCCCTGGCAGGCCGGCACAGCCCCCCGAAAGGCCCGTACAGACCCCAGAGAGGCTGTACAAGGGAAAAACAGGATTTTTCTTATTCCGATACCGGAAGTCCCATAGACTTGAATGGGACTTCCGGTATCGGAATCGGCGATACCGATACTTTTTTTTAAGATCGGCCGATCCATTCCGATCCGATACTTTGAAGTATCGGACGGTATCGCTCAACTCTATTCATAACGTGTTCCATAAATCCTTGTTAAAGAGGTTTGTAGAGCCAGTAGTTCCCATGGTGGCTTGCCACCTGATAATGAGGAAGACGACTGGAGATCTGGGGTTTCTGATTGGGATTTAAGACAGCTGACTCCCCCTATCCCTGGTGGTGATTTCTTTCCTGTGCCTCCTGAGGTCTGATGTCTTCTGCTATTTCCCTGCATGTTCAGCTAAGGCCTCTTTCACACTTCAGTTTTTTGCATCAGTTCAAATCCGCCAAAAAGTCAGAGAAGCGGATCCGTTCTCAACTGATGTGAACGGATGGCACAGGATCCGTTTTCAGACGGATCATGAAAATGAGGAAATAAAGGAACTGCTGGCCGGGAAGGAGAGAGAAAGAGAATTTTTTTTTCTTGTTTTGTCCGGCACCCAGAAAGAAATTCGGGTTAAATGAGTGTCTGGAGGATCCGCCAGAGAAAAAAACGTTGCAAGCTCCGTTTTGAAATGTTTGAGGATGGTGATGGACAGCAAATTTTGGCGGATCCTCAAAAAAAACGGATGCAACGGACAGCAATCCGTCACAATCCGCCATTAATGCAAGTCAATGGGGAAAAAAAACGGATCCTCAAAAGAAAATTGAGGATCCGTTTCTTTCAAAACCTGGCGGATTGTGACTGATTGTAAAAAACTGAAGTGTGAAAGAGGCCTAAGTGGTTCATTTGCTATTCTGTTTGCATTTGATCTGGTTTTGTTTATCTTTGCTTTGTGCGGGTCAGCTAGCTCCAGCTGGGGCTGTGCTGAATCACCTCCCATATGTTACTGCATGTGCCAGTTTGTTTTGTCCCCTTTTATATTGGTCTCTTTTTGCTTTGCTTTCAGAATATACCAGAGTGCTGATATAGTGGGGGGCGAAGTCGTGCGACTTCAGTGTTTTTGTGCATCAGACGTGTTGGACTTTTTGCAGGTTTTTTTGCGTGATTGCAGACAGTGTCTTTCCTTTCCTGTCCTGTCTAGTCAGTGTGGGCCCCATCGTTTACTCAGTCTATTTTTCTGCCTGCGTTTGTATTTTCATCTTGTCTCATCGACAATATATGTTTGGGGGCTATCTATTCCTTTGGGGTCTGCTCCGGGGCAGTTTAGATTTCCCCTTTCTTGCTATAGGCTTAGTTAGCTCTCCGGCTGTGCCGAGGCATCTAGGATCATCATAGGTACGCTCCACGGCTACTGCTAGTTGTGTGGACAGGATCAAGGGGTCTGCATCCGCTTAGTTACCAACCTCTCTGGTTTTCTGTGGCTTAGCGTGGCCTGCTATCCTCCTCGGTGATCCATTCATAACAGATCCCCTTATATATGTGAGCGCTACTGTATTTCACTTCCTAAACTATTTATATGCACATATAGTTCTTTCAAAGATAAGTCAGTCAATACCTTTACATGGTTAGTCCATTCTTTAATTACTGAGAAATCAGCATTTGAACTGATAAAGAAAGTGAGGCTGAAGGGCTATGGTAGATCTGAAGACTCTGTCACTCCAGCTCTATTCCTGATATGGTGGCACCTCCTCCTGTTTGACTAGTAGCTCCTTTTCCTGAAATTACACTACATAGAAGCTATGAAGGACAACTTGTAGATCTGAAGCTTCTGTCACTCCAGCTCTATTCTCTGCCCAGCGCCACCTCATCCTACTTGATTGACAGCCTCTATGTAGTTTAATTTCAGTAAAAGGATCCACCAGTAAAGCAGAAGGAGATGCTGCTGGATCAGGAATAGAGCTTGAGTGACAGAGCCTTCAGCTCTACTATAGCCCTTCAGACTTATTTGAAGATCAATTCAAACTCGAATTTTTCAGTAAGGGAGGGATGGAGTGGCCATGTAAAAGTATTGCTGGCTTTGTCTTTGGAAGTGCTACATGTACATATTAAGGGATCTGAAATCCTGCTGACTAGAGTTGAGCGAAACTGGTCGAAAAATTTCAAAAGTCGCCGACTTTTGGCAAAGTCGGGTTTCATGAAACGAAACCCGACCCTAGGATGAGGTCGGCCACGAGGTCGGCGACTTACGCGCCAAAGTCGCGTTTCAAAAGTTTGTTTTGCGCTCTTTTTCAGCCAATCAGGATCCACGGACACTGTGGGCAACGTGATGACATAGGCACGGGTCACCACCATCTTTCAGAAGGGCATGCAAGTGATTGGCTTGCTTTGGTGGGCATCACAGGGGGTATAAAAGGGCGTGCACGCCGACCGCCATGTTACTCATGCTGATCTCAGAATAGAGAGAGCTGCTGCTGCGGATGATGATTTTGTAGGGAGAGCGTTAGGCAGGGAAGAAGACACCAAAAACTGCTTCTGCTGCTAGCGATTTTGCCTGTACAACACACCAGTCACTGTGCAGTGCAAGGGGAGGCTATATAGTGGTGTATCAGTGGTGTTGGTTGTTGGGCTGCCTTCTAAGGCTTCCTGACATTCCTGCATTGCTGTTTACCCACTGCTTCGCAAACTGCTTTTTTAAAAGCAATCCCAATTTTTTTTTTTTGTCCTGCTGAGAAGAAGAAAAAAAAACTGCTTCTGCTGCTAGCGATTTTGCCTGTACAACACACCGGTCACTGTGCAGTGCAAGGGGAGGCTATATAGTGGTGTATCAGTGGTGTTGGTTGTTGGGCTGCCTTCTAAGGCTTCCTGACATTCCTGCATTGCTGTTTACCCACTGCTCCGCAAACTGCTTTTTTAAAAGCAATCCCAATTTTTTTTTTTGTCCTGCAGAGGTACTGAGCTTGCATTTTTTCACACCATACAGCGGTGTACGCTCCTCACACAGTACCGTGTAACGGCTTTTATCACACAGTGAAGCTATCAGTGTGTCACTCTGTGAGAATAAGTCGAGGACATGTTCCGTTCTTACAGACCTGCACTCTAGGGAGATTCCTATTCTGCCCAATTCTACATACACCTTGTAGTTTGTGATACACTAGCCAATTTCTGCCTGTGACATAGCGCTCAGATATTCAGTGGGCCTCACACAATCCATAAGTGTCCAGTGTCCACAAGTGTGTGCAGAAATTCAAAATCTCCCTTATCCTCTAGTGACTTTGGTCACAGCTCTGCCATCGAGCCTGTGACAGAGCGCTCAGATATTCAGTGGGCCTCACACAATCCATAAGTGTCCAGTGTCCACAAGTGTGTGCACAAATTCAAAATCTCCCTTATCCTCTAGTGACTTTGGTCACAGCTCTGCCATCGAGCCTGTGACAGAGCGCTCAGATATTCAGTGGGCCTCACACAATCCATAAGTGTCCAGTGTCCACAAGTGTGTGCACAAATTCAAAATCTCCCTTATCCTCTAGTGACTTTGGTCACAGCTCTGCCATAGAGCCTGTGACAGAGCGCTCAGATATTCAGTGGGCCTCACACAATCCAGAAGTGTCCAGTGTCCACAAGTGTGTGCACAAATTCAAAATCTCCCTTATCCTCTAGTGACTTTGGTCACAGCTCTGCCATCGAGCCTGTGACAGAGTGCTCAGATATTCAGTGGGCCTCACACAATCCATAAGTGTCCAGTGTCCACAAGTGTGTGCAGAAATTAAAAATCTCCCTTATCCTCTAGTGACTTTGGTCACAGCTCTGCCATCGAGCCTGTGACAGAGCGCTCAGATATTCAGTGGGCCTCACACAATCCATAAGTGTCCAGTGTCCACAAGTGTGTGCAGAAATTAAAAATCTCCCTTATCCTCTAGTGACTTTGGTCACAGCTCTGCCATCGAGCCTGTGACAGAGCGCTCAGATATTCAGTGGGCCTCACACAATCCATAAGTGTCCAGTGTCCACAAGTGTGTGCAGAAATTCAAAATCTCCCTTATCCTCTAGTGACTTTGGTCACAGCTCTGCCATCGAGCCTGTGACAGAGCGCTCAGATATTCAGTGGGCCTCACACAATCCATAAGTGTCCAGTGTCCACAAGTGTGTGCAGAAATTCAAAATCTCCCTTATCCTCTAGTGACTTTGGTCACAGCTCTGCCATCGAGCCTGTGACAGAGCGCTCAGATATTCAGTGGGCCTCACACAATCCAAAAGTGTCCAGTGTCCACAAGTGTCTGCAGAAATTCAAAATCTCCCCTGTCCTATAGACACCTTGTACCTTGTTTTACATTACTATATAGTTTGTTGTATTTTGTCTACATTTCTACCAAAAATGAGGAAGTCTGGTGGAAGAGGCCGAGGAATTGGGCGGGGGTTGGCAGCTGGTAATGATGGTGTTGGTGGTGGATCTGATGGTAGTGGCAAGAGCAAAATAGGACCGAATGCAGGAGGTGTTGAACCTGCGTCATCGTCTGGCTACATAAGGCCTCGAACGCTTAGTTTTCTAGGAGTTGGCAAACCGCTTTTAAAGCCAGAGCATCAGGAAAAAGTTTTGTCTTACATTGCTGACTCAGCCTCCAGCTCTATCGCCTCCTCTTCTTTAGTTGTAAAAAGTAAAAGCACTGAGTCGTCATTGGAGGCTCATGTTCATGAACCACACCTTTCCTTGTGTCCTTCACCCCAACCAAGATTGAAGGATGACGCAGGCCATAGTACTGATTACTCCATGGAGCTGTTTTCACATACCATGCCTGGATTATCAAGTGAAATGGTGAATTACCCAGGCCAAGATGAATCTGACATGGAGTGCACTGATGCACAGCCGCTGATGGATGATTCTGCTGGTATATTCACTCAGAGCACTACATTGTCCTCGCAGTGTACAGAGCCAGATTCTGACCCTGATGAGACTCAGGTGCCCCTTCCCGCACACTATACCACCATACACGGTGACACAGAGGAAGGTGCACATGACATAGAAGAGGAGGTGATGGATGACCCAGTTGTTGACCCAGATTGGCATCCATTGGGGGAAGAGGGTGCTGCTTCCAATAGCTCAGATGAGGAGCATCCACAGCAGACATCGACATCGCAACAGCTGTTATCTGGCAGGCCCGGAGCACTCCAAAGACAGGTTCCAAACATCAAAATAGTTGCTGGACAGCTTGTCCAGAGGGTCAAAACATCACAGCGTGCTAGGCCGCAAAATGTCTGCCAAAGTAGGAAGAGTGCAGTGTGGCACTTTTTTGAACAAAATCCTCATGATCAGGCCAAGGTTATCTGTAAGAAGTGCGCAAAGACCTTTAGCCGAGGGAAAAATCTGAAAAATTTGAATACCAGTTGCATGCTTAGACATTTAACCAGCATGCACTTGCAAGCGTGGACACAACACCAAACCTCAAGTGCCACATGTGCAACTGATCACAATGAAAGTAGTCAGCAACGCTACATTGTTTCCCCCACTGTAAGCCCACCGGTTAGCACAGCAGCAAATGTTGAGGTGTCGTTGCAAGGCCACAGCAGTCAGGGAATCCCACTGTTATATCAACGAAAGACTGATTCTAGGCCATCAGAAAGAACACCAACTCCATCACCATCATCAACCCTCTCTCAGTCCGCCCTGTCCACCGCTACTTCCACCATATGCAGCTCTCAAGTCCAGCTCACCCTCCCAGACACTATGAGTAGGTCAAGAAAGTACTCAGTCTCTCATCCGCGTACACTGGGTTTGAACGCCCACATTGCCAAACTAATCTCGTTTGAGATGATGCCCTTTCGGTTGGTGGAAAGTGCAGCTTTCCGCGAACTCATGGCCTATGCAGTACCACGCTATGACCTACCCAGTCGCCACTTCTTCTCTTGCAAAGCCATCCCAGCCCTCCACCATCATGTGAAAGACCGCATTTGTCCATGCACTCAAGCAGTCAGTGAGCGGAAAGGTGCACCTCACAACTGATGCATGGTCCAGTCGGCATGGCCAGGGCCGTTACGTGTCCATCACTGCGCACTGGGTTAATGTGGTGGATGCAGGGTCCACAGGGGACAGCGGTGGTGGGACAGTGCTGCCTAGCCCACGGTATAGGAAACAGTTGGCTGTAGGCGTTCGACCCTCCTCCTCCTCCTCCTCCTCCAGAAGCGAAAGCTCGTCCACAGAGCGCAGTCGTACGAGCACTCCATCTGCAGCTGCCACTGTTGCACACGATGTGTCCCCCTATCGAGCAGCTAGTGGAAAGCGTCAGCAGGCTGTGTTGCAGATGATGTGTTTGGGCAACAGACACACCGCCGAGGTGCTGGCCGAGTACTTGAAGCGACAAACTGAGTCATGGCTGGGCAGTGTACATCTTGAGGCAGGCAAGGTAGTTAGTGATAACGGCCGTAATTTTGTGGCAGCCATAGCCCTTTCAAAACTCAGCCACATACCTTGCTTGGCTCACACCTTGAACCTGGTGGTGCAGTGCTTCCTCAAAAATTATCCGGAGTTAACAGCCCTGCTCCAGAAGGTGCGAAGACTGTGCGCGCACATCCGCCGGTCGCCTGTACACTCCGTTCGTATGCAGAAGCTGCAGCGATTGCTCCACCTTCCCAACCACCGCCTCATTATCGACATTGCAAGAAGGTGGAACTCCACCCTGCACATGGTGGAGCGGCTGTGCGAGCAGAGGCAGGCCATAATGCATTTGTGGGAGGATACACGGCCAGGCACTTTGAGAGCAGACATGGAGTTGACAGGTGTGCAGTGGTCGAAGCTGAAAGACCTCTGTAAAGTCCTTCAGTGTTTTGAGGAATGCACACGGCTGGTAAGCGCAGACGACGCCATCCTAAGCATGAGCATCCCACTTATGCGTCTGCTCATGCAAACTTTGACGCACCTTAAGGAGCAGGCATCTGCAGCCAATGTTGATGAGGAGGAAGAGGAGGAGGGAATCCTTGATGACATTCAGCCATTGTCTGCTCAGGGACCTCTCCTGGACGAGGTGGAGGAAGAAGAGGAGGAGGAGGATGATGATGGGGATGATTACTTAGGGGAGGAGGATGTATCTTGTGGGGCAAGTGAAAATGTTGGCGTGGCAAGGTCTGGTACAGGGTTTGTGTGTGACTGGAGGGATGTGGATTTGCCAGAAAGTGCTCCTCCAACCAGCAGTCGCAGTGCATCATTGACACCGGGAACATTGGCCCACATGTCAGATTATGCCTTGCAGATCCTAAAAAGGGACCCCCGCATTGCCAAAATGATGAACGATGACGACTACTGGTTGGCCAGCATTCTGGATCCACGCTATAAAGGCAAATTACAAAACATCATGCCACAGGAGAACCTTGACCTAATATTGGCTAATAAACAAGCAACTCTGGTAAATCGGTTGCTTGAGGCATTCCCAGCACACAGCAGCGGTGATGGTTCTCACACGAGCCGTACGGGCCGGGGGCAGCTTGGCAGAGGTGTTCGTGGTGCACACAGCAGAAGTGGCGTTGGAGACAGGGGTTTCATGACAATGTTGTGGACTGATGTTTCAAATACCGCTCACACAACTGGTAATACTGCATCGATGGAAAGTGACAGGAGACAGCAGTTGTCAACTATGGTTACAAACTACTTTTCCTCCCATATCGATGTTCTCCCACACAGGTCATTCCCCTTTGACTATTGGGCCGCTAAACTGGACACCTGGCCTGAATTGGCCCAATATGCCTTACAGGAGCTCGCTTGCCCAGCTGCAAGTGTGCTATCGGAAAGAGTCTTCAGTGCAGCTGGATCAATCCTGACAGAAAAAAGGACCCGTCTGTCAACCCAAAATGTGGATGATCTAACCTTCATTAAAATGAACCATGCATGGGTTTCCAAGGATTTTGTCCCACCTTCCCCTGATGACACATAGGGTGACAGAAAAATGGCTTGCTTTGGTCCACCTCTTCCTGGGACTTCACCTATTTCGCCTTTTGCGTCAGCTGAATGTCCAACATCAACATATGCCACTTTCTAAAACTCCCTAACTGTGCTGCCTCCCCCCCCATGGCAGGGGTCACCACCTAATTGGGCGGCGTTATTCCCACGAGTCATGACCCTCCAAACAGCGTTCATGAAGGCAAAGTGTTTGTTTTACGTGGGCAGTATGGTTGCAAAGCTGAACCTTAAAGGAATGTCCAGAAGGGCACCACCAGGAGTGGAGCCTACGGTTTAATTCGACTCCACTTGGGAAACCTCAACCATGCCAGCTACAGAAAAGATGCACATACTACCATTCTAAATGAGGGTGTAGTTCTTTCCGCCATCTCACCCGATTTGAGACATGCCCTGGAGGAATTTCAGGAGGACAAACCTAAACGTTGCCCTATGGGAAAATTGTATGTCCCTGACCAGTGGACGAAAAGAGTAATGTCTGAAATTCATTGCTCCGCGTTGGCTGGTCATACAGGTATTTTTGGTACCAGAGATTTGGTGAGTCGGTCTTTTTGGTGGCCTGCCTTATCTCGTGATGTCAGGAATTTTGTGCAGTTCTGTGGGACTTGTTCTCGGTCCTAGCCCTATTCTCATTCTAGTGGGTTCTTGATGCCCCTGCCGGTGCCCAGGAGGCCATGGACTCATATCTCAATGGATTTTATTTCTGATCTTCCTGTCTCTCAGAGAATGACTGTTATCTGGGTGATCTGTGATAGATTTTCTAAGATGGTCCATCTTGTACCACTCCCAAAGTTGCCATCTTCTTCTGAGTTGGTGCCCTTATTTTTACAACAGATGGTTTGGTTGCACGGGATTCCTGAGAACATTGTGTCAGACAGAGGAGTCCAGTTTGTTTCCAGATTTTGGAGAGCTTTTTGTTCCAAACTGGGAATTCAGTTATCTTTCTCCTCTGCATTTCATCCTCAGACCAATGGGCAGACTGAGAGAACAAACCAGACTTTGGAATCCTATTTGAGATGTTTCATATCTGCTGATCAGGATGACTGGGTCTCATTTTTGCCCTTGGCCGAATTTGCGCTAAACAATAGGGCTAGTTCTGCCACTTTGATGTCGCCCTTTTTCTGTAACTTTGGGTTTCATCCTCGATTTTCTTCTTCAGGGCAGGTGGAATCTTCGGCCTGCCCAAGTGTGGATTCTGTGGTAGAGAGAATGCAGCAGATTTGGGACCAAGTGGTGGATAAGTTGTCCCACTCTCAGGAAAAAGCCCAATGGTTTTCCAAATGGCATAGGACCATTGGTCCTCGGTTTTAAGTGGGTGATATGGTTTGGTTGTCTTCCAAGAATATTCCTATGAAGGTTGCTTCTCTAAAATTCAAGCCAAGATTCATTGGACCTTATAAGATTTTGGAAATCCTTAATCCCATTTCTTTCCGTTTGGCTCTTCCAGTTACGTTTAAGATTCATAACGTGTTCCATAAATCCTTGTTAAAGAGGTTTGTAGAGCCAGTAGTTCCCATGGTGGCGCCTCCTGACCCTGTATTGGTTAAAGTTCATTTGGAGTATGAGGTAGAGAAAATATTGGATTCTCGTTTGTCGAGACGGAGACTCCAGTACCTGGTCAAATGGAAGGGTTATGGCCAGGAGTATTATTCTTGGGTCTCTGCTTCTAACATTCATTGGTTCGTGCTTTTCACCGGGCCCATCCTGACCGGCCTAGTGGCGTGGATGAGGGATCGGTGACCCCTCCTCAAGGGGGGTACTGTTGTTAATTCTCTCTCTGGCTGCCCTCTGGTGATTACTGAAGACAATGGAGCTGGTAAGATTGAGAGTCCTCTTTCTGGGCTCCCTCTGGTGGTTACTGGAGCTGATCTGATTGACAGAGGCTTGCCACCTGATAATGAGGAAGACGACTGGAGATCTGGGGTTTCTGATTGGGATTTAAGACAGCTGACTCCCCCTATCCCTGGTGGTGATTTCTTTCCTGTGCTTCCTGAGGTCTGATGTCTTCTGCTCTTTCCCTGCATGTTCAGCTAAGTGGTTCATTTGCTATTCTGTTTGCATTTGATCTGGTTTTGTTTATCTTTGCTTTGTGCGGGTCAGCTAGCTCCAGCTGGGGCTGTGCTGAATCACCTCCCATATGTTACTGCATGTGCCAGTTTGTTTTGTCCCCTTTTATATTGGTCTCTTTTTGCTTTGCTTTCAGAATATACCAGAGTGCTGATATAGTGGGGGGCGAAGTCGTGCGACTTCAGTGTTTTTGTGCATCAGACGTGTTGGACTTTTTGCAGGTTTTTTTGCGTGATTGCAGACAGTGTCTTTCCTTTCCTGTCCTGTCTAGTCAGTGTGGGCCCCATCGTTTACTCAGTCTATTTTTCTGCCTGCGTTTGTATTTTCATCTTGTCTCATCGACAATATATGTTTTGGGGCTATCTATTCCTTTGGGGTCTGCTCCGGGGCAGTTTAGAATTCCCCTTTCTTGATATAGGCTTAGTTAGCTCTCCGGCTGTGCCGAGGCATCTAGGATCATCATAGGTACGCTCCACGGCTACTGCTAGTTGTGTGGACAGGATCAAGGGGTCTGCATCCGCTTAGTTACCAACCTCTCTGGTTTTCTGTGGCTTAGCGTGGCCTGCTATCCTCCTCGGTGATCCATTCATAACAGATCCCCTTATATATGTGAGCGCTACTGTATTTCACTTCCTAAACTATTTATATGCACATATAGTTCTTTCAAAGATAAGTCAGTCAATACCTTTACATGGTTAGTCCATTCTTTAATTACTGAGAAATCAGCATTTGAACTGATAAAGAAAGTGAGGCTGAAGGGCTATGGTAGATCTGAAGACTCTGTCACTCCAGCTCTATTCCTGATATGGTGGCACCTCCTCCTGTTTGACTAGTAGCTCCTTTTCCTGAAATTACACTACATAGAAGCTATGAAGGACAACTTGTAGATCTGAAGCTTCTGTCACTCCAGCTCTATTCTCTGCCCAGCGCCACCTCATCCTACTTGATTGACAGCCTCTATGTAGTTTAATTTCAGTAAAAGGATCCACCAGTAAAGCAGAAGGAGATGCTGCTGGATCAGGAATAGAGCTGGAGTGACAGAGCCTTCAGCTCTACTATAGCCCTTCAGACTTATTTGAAGATCAATTCAAACTCGAATTTTTCAGTAAGGGAGGGATGGAGTGGCCATGTAAAAGTATTGCTGGCTTTGTCTTTGGAAGTGCTACAAGTACATATTAAGGGATCTGAAATCCTGCTGACTAGAGTTGAGCGAAACGGGTCGAAAAATTTCAAAAGTCGCCGACTTTTGGCAAAGTCGGGTTTCATGAAACGAAACCCGACCCTAGGATGAGGTCGGCCACGAGGTCGGCGACTTACGCGCCAAAGTCGCGTTTCAAAAGTTTGTTTTGCGCTCTTTTTCAGCCAATCAGGATCCACGGACACTGTGGGCAACGTGATGACATAGGCACGGGTCACCACCATCTTTCAGAAGGGCATGCAAGTGATTGGCTTGCTTTGGTGGGCATCACAGGGGGTATAAAAGGGCGTGCATGCCGACCGCCATGTTACTCATGCTGATCTCAGAATAGAGAGAGCTGCTGCTGCTGCTGATGATTTTGTAGGGAGAGCGTTAGGCAGGGAAGAAGACACCAAAAACTGCTTCTGCTGCTAGCGATTTTGCCTGTACAACACACCAGTCACTGTGCAGTGCAAGGGGAGGCTATATAGTGGTGTATCAGTGGTGTTGGTTGTTGGGCTGCCTTCTAAGGCTTCCTGACATTCCTGCATTGCTGTTTACCCACTGCTCCGCAAACTGCTTTTTTAAAAGTAATCCCAATTTTTTTTTTGTCCTGCTGAGAAGAAGAAAAAAAAACTGCTTCTGCTGCTAGCGATTTTGCCTGTACAACACACCAGTCACTGTGCAGTGCAAGGGGAGGCTATATAGTGGTGTATCAGTGGTGTTGGTTGTTGGGCTGCCTTCTAAGGCTTCCTGACATTCCTGCATTGCTGTTTACCCACTGCTTCGCAAACTGCTTTTTTAAAAGCAATCCCAATTTTTTTTTTTTGTCCTGCTGAGAAGAAGAAAAAAAAACTGCTTCTGCTGCTAGCGATTTTGCCTGTACAACACACCAGTCACTGTGCAGTGCAAGGGGAGGCTATATAGTGGTGTATCAGTGGTGTTGGTTGTTGGGCTGCCTTCTAAGGCTTCCTGACATTCCTGCATTGCTGTTTACCCACTGCTCCGCAAACTGCTTTTTTAAAAGCAATCCCAATTTTTTTTTTTTGTCCTGCAGAGGTACTGAGCTTGCATTTTTTGACACCATACAGCGGTGTACGCTCCTCACACAGTACCGTGTAACGGCTTTTATCACACAGTGAAGCTATCAGTGTGTCACTCTGTGAGAATAAGTCGAGGACATGTTCCGTTCTTACAGACCTGCACTCTAGGGAGATTCCTATTCTGCCCAATTCTACATACACCTTGTAGTTTGTGATATACTAGCCAATTTCTGCCTGTGACATAGCGCTCAGATATTCAGTGGGCCTCACACAATCCATAAGTGTCCAGTGTCCACAAGTGTGTTCAGAAATTCAAAATCTCCCTTATCCTCTAGTGACTTTGGTCACAGCTCTGCCATCGAGCCTGTGACAGAGCGCTCAGATATTCAGTGGGCCTCACACAATCCATAAGTGTCCAGTGTCCACAAGTGTGTGCACAAATTCAAAATCTCCCTTATCCTCTAGTGACTTTGGTCACAGCTCTGCCATCGAGCCTGTGACAGAGCGCTCAGATATTCAGTGGGCCTCACACAATCCATAAGTGTCCAGTGTCCACAAGTGTGTGCACAAATTCAAAATCTCCCTTATCCTCTAGTGACTTTGGTCACAGCTCTGCCATCGAGCCTGTGACAGAGCGCTCAGATATTCAGTGGGCCTCACACAATCCAGAAGTGTCCAGTGTCCACAAGTGTGTGCACAAATTCAAAATCTCCCTTATCCTCTAGTGACTTTGGTCACAGCTCTGCCATCGAGCCTGTGACAGAGTGCTCAGATATTCAGTGGGCCTCACACAATCCATAAGTGTCCAGTGTCCACAAGTGTGTGCAGAAATTAAAAATCTCCCTTATCCTCTAGTGACTTTGGTCACAGCTCTGCCATCGAGCCTGTGACAGAGCGCTCAGATATTCAGTGGGCCTCACACAATCCATAAGTGTCCAGTGTCCACAAGTGTGTGCAGAAATTAAAAATCTCCCTTATCCTCTAGTGACTTTGGTCACAGCTCTGCCATCGAGCCTGTGACAGAGCGCTCAGATATTCAGTGGGCCTCACACAATCCATAAGTGTCCAGTGTCCACAAGTGTGTGCAGAAATTCAAAATCTCCCTTATCCTCTAGTGACTTTGGTCACAGCTCTGCCATCGAGCCTGTGACAGAGCGCTCAGATATTCAGTGGGCCTCACACAATCCATAAGTGTCCAGTGTCCACAAGTGTGTGCAGAAATTCAAAATCTCCCTTATCCTCTAGTGACTTTGGTCACAGCTCTGCCATCGAGCCTGTGACAGAGCGCTCAGATATTCAGTGGGCCTCACACAATCCAAAAGTGTCCAGTGTCCACAAGTGTCTGCAGAAATTCAAAATCTCCCCTGTCCTATAGACACCTTGTACCTTGTTTTACATTACTATATAGTTTGTTGTATTTTGTCTACATTTCTACCAAAAATGAGGAAGTCTGGTGGAAGAGGCCGAGGAATTGGGCGGGGGTTGGCAGCTGGTAATGATGGTGTTGGTGGTGGATCTGATGGTAGTGGCAAGAGCAAAATAGGACCGAATGCAGGAGGTGTTGAGCCTGCGTCATCGTCTGGCTACATAAGGCCTCGAACGCTTAGTTTTCTAGGAGTTGGCAAACCGCTTTTAAAGCCAGAGCATCAGGAAAAAGTTTTGCCTTACATTGCTGACTCAGCCTCCAGCTCTATCGCCTCCTCTTCTTTAGTTGTAAAAAGTAAAAGCACTGAGTCGTCATTGGAGGCTCATGTTCATGAACCACACCTTTCCTTGTGTCCTTCACCCCAACCAAGATTGAAGGATGAAGCAGGCCATAGTACTGATTACTCCATGGAGCTGTTTTCACATACCATGCCTGGATTATCAAGTGAAATGGTGAATTACCCAGGCCAAGATGAATCTGACATGGAGTGCACTGATGCACAGCCGCTGATGGATGATTCTGCTGGTACATTCACTCAGAGCACTACATTGTCCTCGCAGTGTACAGAGCCAGATTCTGACCCTGATGAGACTCAGGTGCCCCTTCCCGCACACTATACCACCATACACGGTGACACAGAGGAAGGTGCACATGACATAGAAGAGGAGGTGATGGATGACCCAGTTGTTGACCCAGATTGGCATCCATTGGGGGAAGAGGGTGCTGCTTCCAATAGCTCAGATGAGGAGCATCCACAGCAGACATCGACATCGCAACAGCTGTTATCTGGCAGGCCCGGAGCACTCCAAAGACAGGTTCCAAACATCAAAATAGTTGCTGGACAGCTTGTCCAGAGGGTCAAAACATCACAGCGTGCTAGGCCGCAAAATGTCTGCCAAAGTAGGAAGAGTGCAGTGTGGCACTTTTTTGAACAAAATCCTCATGATCAGGCCAAGGTTATCTGTAAGAAGTGCGCAAAGACCTTTAGCCGAGGGAAAAATCTGAAAAATTTGAATACCAGTTGCATGCTTAGACATTTAACCAGCATGCACTTGCAAGCGTGAACACAACACCAAACCTCAAGTGCCACATGTGCAACTGATCACAACGAAAGTAGTCAGCAACGCTACATTGTTTCCCCCACTGTAAGCCCACCGGTTAGCACAGCAGCAAATGTTGAGGTGTCGTTGCAAGGCCACAGCAGTCAGGGAATCCCACTGTTATATCAACGAAAGACTGATTCTAGGCCATCAGAAAGAACACCAACTCCATCACCATCATCAACCCTCTCTCAGTCCGCCCTGTCCACCGCTACTTCCACCATATGCAGCTCTCAAGTCCAGCTCACCCTCCCAGACACTATGAGTAGGTCAAGAAAGTACTCAGTCTCTCATCCGCGTACACTGGGTTTGAACGCCCACATTGCCAAACTAATCTCGTTTGAGATGATGCCCTTTCGGTTGGTGGAAAGCACAGCTTTCCGCGAACTCATGGCCTATGCAGTACCACGCTATGACCTACCCAGTCGCCACTTCTTCTCTCGCAAAGCCATCCCAGCCCTCCACCATCATGTGAAAGACCGCATTTGTCCATGCACTCAAGCAGTCAGTGAGCGGAAAGGTGCACCTCACAACTGATGCATGGTCCAGTCGGCATGGCCAGGGCCGTTACGTGTCCATCACTGCGCACTGGGTTAATGTGGTGGATGCAGGGTCCACAGGGGACAGCGGTGGTGGGACAGTGCTGCCTAGCCCACGGTATAGGAAACAGTTGGCTGTAGGCGTTCGACCCTCCTCCTCCTCCTCCTCCTCCAGAAGCGAAAGCTCGTCCACAGAGCGCAGTCGTACGAGCACTCCATCTGCAGCTGCCACTGTTGCACACGATGTGTCCCCCTATCGAGCAGCTAGTGGAAAGCGTCAGCAGGCTGTGTTGCAGATGATGTGTTTGGGCGACAGACACACCGCCGAGGTGCTGGTCGAGTACTTGAAGTGACAAACTGAGTCATGGCTGGGCAGTGTACATCTTGAGGCAGGCAAGGTAGTTAGTGATAACGGCCATAATTTTGTGGCAGCCATAGCCCTTTCAAAACTCAGCCACATACCTTGCTTGGCTCACACCTTGAACCTGGTGGTGCAGTGCTTCCTCAAAAATTATCCGGAGTTAACAGCCCTGCTCCAGAAGGTGCGAAGACTGTGCGCGCACATCCGCCGGTCGCCTGTACACTCCGTTCGTATGCAGAAGCTGCAGCGATTGCTCCACCTTCCCAACCACCGCCTCATTATCGACATTGCAAGAAGGTGGAACTCCACCCTGCACATGGTGGAGCGGCTGTGCGAGCAGAGGCAGGCCATAATGCATTTGTGGGAGGATACACGGCCAGGCACTTTGAGAGCAGACATGGAGTTGACAGGTGTGCAGTGGTCGAAGCTGAAAGACCTCTGTAAAGTCCTTCAGTGTTTTGAGGAATGCACACGGCTGGTAAGCGCAGACGACGCCATCCTAAGCATGAGCATCCCACTTATGCGTCTGCTCATGCAAACTTTGACGCACCTTAAGGAGCAGGCATCTGCAGCCAATGTTGATGAGGAGGAAGAGGAGGAGGGAATCCTTGATGACATTCAGCCATTGTCTGCTCAGGGACCTCTCCTGGACGAGGTGGAGGAAGAAGAGGAGGAGGAGGATGATGATGGGGATGATTACTTAGGGGAGGAGGATGTATCTTGTGGGGCAAGTGAAAATGTTGGCGTGGCAAGGTCTGGTACAGGGTTTGTGCGTGACTGGAGGGATGTGGATTTGCCAGAAAGTGCTCCTCCAACCAGCACTCGCAGTGCATCATTGACACCGGGAACATTGGCCCACATGTCAGATTATGCCTTGCAGATCCTAAAAAGGGACCCCCGCATTGCCAAAATGATGAACGATGACGACTACTGGTTGGCCAGCATTCTGGATCCACGCTATAAAGGCAAATTACAAAACATCATGCCACAGGAGAACCTTGACCTAATATTGGCTAATAAACAAGCAACTCTGGTAAATCGGTTGCTTGAGGCATTCCCAGCACACAGCAGCGGTGATGGTTCTCACACGAGCCGTACGGGCCGGGGGCAGCTTGGCAGAGGTGTTCGTGGTGCACACAGCAGAAGTGGCGTTGGAGACAGGGGTTTCATGACAATGTTGTGGACTGATGTTTCAAATACCGCTCACACAACTGGTAATACAGCATCGATGGAAAGTGACAGGAGACAGCAGTTGTCAACTATGGTTACAAACTACTTTTCCTCCCATATCGATGTTCTCCCACACAGGTCATTCCCCTTTGACTATTGGGCCGCTAAACTGGACACCTGGCCTGAATTGGCCCAATATGCCTTACAGGAGCTCGCTTGCCCAGCTGCAAGTGTGCTATCGGAAAGAGTCTTCAGTGCAGCTGGATCAATCCTGACAGAAAAAAGGACCCGTCTGTCAACCCAAAATGTGGATGATCTAACCTTCATTAAAATGAACCATGCATGGGTTTCCAAGGATTTTGTCCCACCTTCCCCTGATGACACATAGGGTGACAGAAAAATGGCTTGCTTTGGTCCACCTCTTCCTGGGACTTCACCTATTTCGCCTTTTGCATCAGCTGAATGTCCAACATCAACATATGCCACTTTCTAAAACTCCCTAACTGTGCTGCCTCCCCGCCCCCCCCATGGCCGGGGTCACCACCTAGCGCATGACACCGTGCGAGTGCCGTTGCCCTGGACAGGTGGGTAGGCCGACTCTTGGGCGCGGGCACTGGCACAGGGTCCCTCATAGTGCAATCAAGTGTCTCTGACGGTGGTGGTGCACACCCGCCATCAGACACACCGCTGTACTATGAGGGGCCCAGTGCCAGTACCGACGCCCACGAGTGGGCCTCCCTTGCTTGGGCAGGGCCCCAGAATTTTCAATCTTTACCTCTCCCTGCTCCTCTGCTGTGTAATCTGGGCCGTCAAATCCATACTGTGCCTGACACCGTCTGAGCCTGCCTCCTGATGTATAGACATATATTTTGAATGTGTACGCTATCCATACATGTTATCCGGGGATACGGTACCCTTTCTCACCTTTGTGCAATCACCTGCAAGCCATACTGGGCCTAACACCGTCTGAGCCTGCCTCCTGATGTATAGACATATATTTTGAATGTGTACGCTATCCATACATGTTATCTGGGGATACGGTACCCTTTCTAACCTTTGTGCAATCACGTGCAATCCATACTGGGCCTAACACCGTCTGAGCCTGCCTCCTGATGTATAGACATATATTTTGAATGTGTACGCTATCCATACATGTTATCTGGGGATACGGTACCCTTTCTAACCTTTGTGCAATCACTTGCAATTCATACTGGGCCTAACACCGTCTGAGCCTGCCTCCTGATGTATAGACATATATTTTGAATGTGTACACTATCCATACATGTTATCTGGGGATACGGTACCCTTTCTAACCTTTGTGCAATCACCTGCAATCCATGCTGGGCCTAACACCGTCTGAGCCTGCCCACTTATGTATAGACATATATTTTGAATGTGTACACTATGCTATCCATACATGTTATCCGGGGATACGGTACCCTTTCTAACCTTTGTGCAATCACGTGCAATCCATACTGGGCCTAACACCGTCTGAGCCTGCCTCCTGATGTATAGACATATATTTTGAATGTGTACACTATGCTATCCATACATGTTATCCGGGGATACGGTACCCTTTCTAACCTTTGTGCAATCACGTGCGGGCTTACGCGTGCAACAGATTAAGTGCAACAGGATAAAGTGTTTTGCAGTTAGACAATGCATTGAAGCTGATGTTCCTCTCTTCTCTTCTTCACACAGGTATTTCATTCCATCATCCATGTATGCTGTCTGACAAGTGTGAACTGCATCATATAGTGCCAGATATTTTTATGGTATTTCATTCCATCACTCCTGTGGTATTTCATTCCATCATCCATGTATGCTGTCTGACAAGTGTGAACTGCATCATATAGTGCCAGATATTTTTATGGTATTTCATTCCATCATCCATGTATGCTGTCTGACAAGTGTGAACTGCATCATATAGTGCCAGATATTTTTATGGTATTTCATTCCATCACTCCTGTGGTGGGTCTTTATTTTTTTTCTATTTGGTTTCTGCTTTGAAGTGTAGAAAGGGGTTTTTTTTTTTTTTTTTTTCCCTTTCTCAGTTTGATGGCCTTGTCCAGCGTTAGTTATTTACCCTGCATAGTAATGCCTGCTCTGGCCTTGTGCTAATTGGTTAATTACTGATTGTGGCCTTTTGGTGGCTGAAGCTAGCAGACATTTCATTTCATATATATTTAGCTCTGGCTGGGATAGCACGCGTGCGGGCTTACGCGTGCAACAAATTAAGTGAAACAGGATAAAGTGTTTTGCAGTTAGACAATGCAGTTGGACAGGGCAGGAGACAGGTAAGGTGCATAAGTTTTTCCTGCACGCTTGCTTCTTGGTCAGTTGTACTAAATATGCATTGATCATATCAACCTGCTGCTTATTTGTCTTCACTTCTGCTTTTTAACAACTCGCCTGCCCTTTTACACATTCTGTGCACTCTCTGCATATCCACCCCTCCCTTTTCCCCTCTCCCATGTTTAACTCTGAGGCTCTATTGACATTTCTTACCCACACCAAACCATCGAAAACCTCCATGCAGCACTCAAAACGTTCATACAAATCATCCCACCACCTGCTTTTTCTGTTTTTTCTCCTTTTAATAGTTGCAGGTGACATCTCCCCCAACCCTGGGCCTCCCTCCACCAGCATACATTACTCTTCTCCAGCTGCATATAGAAACCCTGCTAATCTTATTAACATTCAGTGCATGCCTTCTCCTCTCACTTTCCAATGTGCTCTCTGGAATGCACGGTCTGTGTGTAACAAACTGACTTACATTCACGATCTTTTTCTCTCTAATTCCCTTAACCTTCTGGCTATTACAGAAACCTGGATCCAGCATTCAGACACCACCGCTGCTGCCGCTCTCTCGTTTGGTGGGCTGATATTTTCACATACCCCCAGACCTGAGAACAGACAGGGTGGAGGTGTTGGTTTGCTCCTTTCATCACAATGTGCTTTCCAGGTCATCCCCCCGGTTCCATCACTTACATTTCCTTCCTTTGAAGTCCACGCCGTCAGACTCTTTAAGCCCTTCTCCTTACGAGTGGCGGTCGTTTATCGCCCTCCAGGCTCCTCCCGCCAGTTTCTAGACCACTTCACCACCTGGCTTACTCACTTTCTGTCCTGTGACATCCCCACCCTCATCATGGGAGACTTTAACATCCCCATCAATGATCCGCTCTCCCAGTCTGCCTCTCATCTTCTTTCTCTAACTTCTTCATTCGGCCTCTCACAGTTTACTAATTCTCCTACACATGAGGACGGGAATACTCTGGACCTGGTTTTCTCCCGTCCCGGCTCACTGCACAACTTTACTAATTCACCTCTCCCGCTCTCGGACCACAACCTTCTTTCCTTCTCTGTCAAGAATTGTCTCCTCACCCGGGACACCCCCACTTACCACACTTATCGGAATACACGTACCATTAATACCCAACAGCTTAGGGACAATCTCCACACATCTTTAGCCCCCATCTCCACCCTCTCCTGTCCAGACATAGCATTGTCACACTTCAATAATACACTGAAGAATGCCCTAGATGAAGCAGCACCTTCTATACGCAGAAAGACCCGACACAGACAAAAGCAGCCCTGGCACACAACGCAAACACGCTCTCTTCAGCGCTGCTCGAGGTGTGCAGAGCGGCAGTGGAGAAAATCTCTCTTAGCAGAAGACTTCATCCACTATAAGTTCATGCTCAAAACCTATAACTCTGCCCTTCATCTGGCCAAACAATCCTACTTCACCACCCTCATCACCTCACTATCCAACAACCCAAGACGACTTTTTGAAACCTTAAACTCCCTCCTGAAACCTAAAGTACAGGCCCCCATCACCAACCTCAGCGGTGAGGATCTGGCCACTTATTTCCTAGAAAAAAATCAACCACATCCATCAGGATATCTCAGCCCTATCTCCTCAGTGCCTGGATCCCCTTCCCTGCCGCACCTCAAGCTCACTAGACATCTTTGAGCCTGTTTCAGAAGAAGAAGTTTCCAAGCTCCTCGCTTCTGCTCGGCCTACAACCTGCAACAGTGACCCTATTCCTTCACAGCTCCTGCAGTCTCTCTCACCAGTGGTCACCACTCACCTGACTAAAATATTTAACCTCTCTCTTTCTTCAGGTATATTTCCCTCATTTAAACATGCCATCATAACCCCTTTACTTAAAAAGCCATCCCTGGACCAGAACTGCACTGCTAACTACAGACCTGTCTCTAACCTTCCCTTCATCTCTAAACTCCTGGAACGCCTGGTCCACTCCCATCTAATCCGCTATCTCTCGGATAACTCTCTTCTCGACCCCTTACAATCTGGTTTCCGCTCTTTACACTCTACTGAAACTGCCCTCACTAAAGTCTCTAATGATTTAACAACAGCTAAATCGAAAGGTCATTGCTCCCTGCTGATTCTCCTGGATCTCTCTGCCGCATTTGACACTGTGGATCACCAGCTCCTCCTCACTATGCTCCGCTCTATAGGCCTCAAGGACACAGCCCTCTCCTGGTTCTCCTCCTACCTCTCTGACCGCTCCTTCACTGTATCTTTTTCCGGCTCCTCTTCCTCTTCTCGTCCCCTTACTATCGGGGTCCCGCAGGGCTCAGTCCTAGGCCCCCTCCTCTTCTCTTTATACACTGCCCCTATTGGACAAACAATCAGCAGATTTGGGTTCCAGTATCATCTCTATGCTGATGACACCCAATTATACACTTCTTCCCCTGACATCACCCCTACCCTAATTCAAAATACCAAGGATTGTCTGTCTGCTGTCTCTAGCATCATGTCCTCCCTCTATCTGAAACTAAATCTCTCTAAAACTGAACTTCTTGTGTTTCTCCCCTCTACTAACCTCACTCTACCTAACATCGAAATAACCCTGGAGGGTTCAACCATAACTCCCAAGCAGCATGCCCGCTGTCTTGGGGTCATATTCGACACTGAACTTTCCTTTACTCCGTACATCCGATCACTCAGTCGCTCTTGTCACCTGCATCTTAAAAACATCTCCAGAATCCGACCTTTTCTCACCTTTGAAACTGCTAAGACTCTTACTGTCGCTCTTATTCATTCTCGTCTGGACTACTGCAACTCTCTTCTGATCGGTCTCCCTCTTACCAAACTTTCTCCTCTCCAATCCATCTTGAATGCGGCAGCCAGGGTCATATTTCTGTCCAGCCGCTTCACCGATGCCTCCATCTTGTGCCAGTCATTACACTGGCTACCTATTCGCTACAGGGTCCAGTATAAACTCATCTCTCTCACCCACAAAGCTCTCCACTGTTCTGCACCGCCTTATATCTCCTCTCTCATCTCTGTCTATCGCCCTACACGTGCCCTCCGTTCTACAAATGACCTAAGACTAACATCCCCCGTAATCCGAACCTCGCACCTCCGTCTCCAAGACTTCTCTCGTGCTGCTCCAGCTCTCTGGAATGCACTTCCCCAGACGATCAGACTGATACCTAGCCCTGACCTATTCAAGCGCGCTTTGAAAACCCATCTCTTCAAAGAAGCCTATCACATCAACTACTCAGCAAGCTAACTTTGCCCTGTTCCCTCCTTCCAAATATTATTCTGAATCTGCACCCTACTATTCATCTGTCTCCACACCCTTCATGCACATGATAACTGCACTTGATACTTGTCTATTGCACTTAAACACACGGGCTGATGACCGGATCATGCAGCTTTATATGAAAATCCCTATTATAATTGCCAGACCTGAATTAACAAGCATTTCTCACCTACTGTGTCCCCCCATTTCCTTGTAGATTGTAAGCTTGCGAGCAGGGACCTCACTCCTAATGTCATTGTTTGAATTGTCTTAACTTGTATTGAACTTATTGTCTGTACATGTCCCCGCTTAATTGTAAAGTGCTGCGGAATATGTTGGCGCTATATAAATAAAAATTATTATTATTATTATTATTATAATCACGTGCAATCCATACTGGGCCTAACACCATCTGAGCCTGCCTCCTGATGTATAGACATATATTTTGAATTTGTACACTATGCTATCCATACATGTTATCCCGGGATACGGTACCCTTTCTAACCTTTGTGCAATCACGTGCAATCCATACTGGGCCTAACACCATCTGAGCCTGCCTCCTGATGTATAGACATATATTTTGAATGTGTACGCTATCCATATATGTTATCTGGGGATACGGTACCCTTTCTAACCTTTGTGCAATCACGTGCAATCCATACTGGGCCTAACACCATCTGAGCCTGCCTCCTGATGTATAGACATATATTTTGAATGTGTACGCTATCCATACATGTTATCTGGGGATATGGTACCCTTTCTCACCTTTGTGCAATCACGTGTAATCCATACTGGGCGTTAGAACGGCTGGCGCGCTGTTAAGCAAGCTACAGCACCTGTGGTTTGCACACGTAAGTTTTTCATTTTTTCAGGAATGACGGTTAGGCCTAATTCCGGAACTGCGGTTGACCTGCACTTACTGGGAAATCATCGTTCGCGGGTAATAATTGTAATCACAGATCCCCATCACTAACGTTGTTCAGCGGGTTATCTGCACCTGTAAGCGACAAACGCTGGCCTTTTCAGTGTAGCGCACATGCAGCCACGGACATGTAAGGGCATGACACACCAGTTATTGGCCAATCTCATGTGCCAGAGCCTCACGTGTCCCTCTAGTAAGCCGGACTCGGACCGCGGGGCATGACGGAGTCTCATTCGTTAACGGAATTAAGCTTGCAATGTGTGCATCTTTTCTGTAGCTGGCATGGTTGAGGTTTCCCAAGTGGAGTCGAATTAAACCGTAGGCTCCACTCCTGGTGGTGCCCTTCTGGACATTCCTTTAAGGTTCAGCTTTGCAACCATACTGCCCACGTAAAACAAACACTTTGCCTTCATGAAAGCTGTTTGGAGGGTCATGACTCGTGGGAATAACGCCGCCCAATCAGTTAACCTGCTAGAGAGATCCTTCGTTGCTCCCAAGCATGACATCACACTCCTTAGGAGGAAGGTAATGCCACTGTGGCGACCGTACTCCTCGGGGCGACACAAGTGCACTGATGCCCAGCCACTGCTCGATGAATCTGCTGGTACATTGACCAAGACCACTACATTCCCCTCGCACGCTACACGGCCTGAATCTGACCCTGATGAAACTCAGGTTACCCTTCCCATATACAGTTCCATCTTACACGGTGACAAAGAGGAAGCTGCAGATGAAAGTGCAGGTTCGGCCCACCCGCCATCAGACACACCACCGTACTATCAGGGGCCCTGTGCCAGTGCCGTCGCCAACGAGTGGGCCCCCCTGCTTGCTCAGGATCACAGCACTTGCAAGGTTGAAATACTGTGCATTGAGATGGAAGATGGGGACGACGAGGAGTCCAGACTAGTACAGGGATTCCCTAGCGAGGAGACTTATTTCATTGCTTTCAATGTTGGGACAGCAATTTTTGGGGAGCACTATACTCTGGAGAATGATAGATGGGGCCCACCATACACTGGAACATTCCAAAGGTGGACATCAGACACTGGAGCAGCATTTACAGGGCCCGTTATACACTAGAGCATTAGAAATGGGGTCCATTATGTTTGGAGCATTATTTGGGCCCATAACACAGTGGAGCTTCATCCATGGGGACCAGCATATACTGTAGCATTATGTGGAGCTCATCATATACTGTTTCAAACATTATATGGGACCAATGATTCTGTATGGCGAAATAGATGGGCCTCGTCATGAGTAGTGTTGAGCATTCCGATACCGCAAGTATCGGGTATCGGCCGATACTTGCTGTATCGGAATTCCGATACCGACTTCCGATATTTTTTCAATATCGGAATTCGGCATCGGAATCGGAAGTTCAGTTGATTGACGGCCTGACGTCATCATGATGCGCGGTGTGTGCGCATCATGATGCGCCGTCATTTCGGGCCTTCCGGGGGTCTCTGCCGGCCTTCCGGGGGGCTGTGCCGGCCTGCCGGGGGGCTGTGTGGACTGCCCGGGGTCTGTACCGGCCTGCCGGGGGGCTGTGCCGGCCTGCCGGTGGTCTGTGCACCCTGTGGGGGTCTGTACCGGTCTGCCGGGGGGCTGTGCCGGCCTGCCGGTGGTCTGTGCACCCTGTGGGGGTCTGTACCGGCCTGCCGGGGGGCTGTGCTGGCCTGCCGGGGGGCTGTGCTGATGTCCGGGGGTCTGTGCAAGCATCGTCCGATGGGACTACAAGTCCCATCGGGCGATGCCTGCTACCATGACAGTGATTGACACATTAGCCAATGATGGGACAGTAGTAGTCCCATCATCCGGCTAATGTGTTAAATGTTAAAAAAAAAATACTACATACATACTACATGCTACATACATACTACATGATACATACTACATATATACTACATACATACTACATACATGCTACATACATGCTACATACATGCTGCATGCTACATACATACTACATACATACTACATACATACTACATGCATGCTACATACATACTACATGCATGCTACATACATACTACATGCATGCTACATACATACTACATGCTACATACATACCACATACATACTACATACATACTACATACTACATATATACTACATGCATGCTACATACATACTACATGCTACATACATACCACATACATGCTACATACATACTACATATATACTACATACATACTACATGCATACTACATGCATACTACATACATACTACATGCATGCTACATACATACTACATGCATGCTACATACATACTACATGCTACATACATACCACATACATACTACATACATACTACATACTACATATATACTACATGCATGCTACATACATACTACATGCTACATACATACTACATGCTACATACATACCACATACATACTACATACATACTACATACATACTACATGCTACATACATTCTACATATATACTACATGCATGCTACATACATACTACATGCTACATACATACCACATACATACCACATACATGCTACATACATACTACATGCATACTACATGCATACTACATACATACTACATGCATACTACATACATACTACATGCTACATACATACCACATACATACTACATACATACTACATACATACTACATGCTACATACATACTACATATATACTACATGCATGCTACATACATACTACATGCTACATACATACCACATACATGCTACATACATACTACATGCATACTACATGCATACTACATACATACTACATACATACTATATGCATGCTACATACATACTACATGCTACATACATACCACATACATACTACATACATACTACATACATACTACATGCTACATACATACTACATATATACTACATGCATGCTACATACATACTACATATATACTACATGCATGCTACATACATACTGCATGCTACATGCATGCTACATACATACTACATACATACTACATGCTACATACATACCACATATATACTACATACATACAATACATTCATACAATACATACATAGACATACAGTACATATAACATAGAGTAACATACTTACCAATACTTCTCACATTGTTCCCCGAAGCCATTGTCTTTTCCGGAATAAATATTAACATAACAAACCACAAAAATACTCACCCACGATCCGAAGCAGTCCACGAGTGTGTCCCACGACGATCTTGGGTAGAGAACTGCAGCATCAGATGATGCTGCCGTTCTCTACGGGCTGCAGGAATCCAATGACGGAAGGTAGGTATCCTTCCGCACTGTATTCCTCCGCCACTTAAAAAAAAAAAGTCCCTAGTCTCACTTTATGCCATTGCTGTGTGGGAATTTCCCACACAGCAATGGCATAAAGTGAGACTAGGGACTTTTTTTTTTTTTAAGTGGCGGAGGAATACAGTGCGGAAGGATACCTACCTTCCGTCATTGGATTCCTGCAGCCCGTAGAGAACGGCAGCATCATCTGATGCTGCAGTTCTCTACCCAAGATCGTCGTGGGACACACTCGTGGACTGCTTCGGATCGTGGGTGAGTATTTTTGTGGTTTGTTATGTTAATATTTATTCCGGAAAAGACAATGGCTTCGGGGAACAATGTGACAAGTATTGGTAAGTATGTTACTCTATGTTATATGTACTGTATGTCTATGTATGTATTGTATGAATGTATTGTATGTATGTAGTATATATGTGGTATGTATGTAGCATGTAGTATGTATGTAGTATGTATGTAGCATGCATGTAGCATGCAGTATGTATGTAGCATGCATGTAGTATATATGTAGTATGTATGTAGCATGCATGTAGTATATATGTAGTATGTATGTAGCATGTAGTATGTATGTAGTATGTATGTGGTATGTATGTAGCATGTAGTATGTATGTAGTATGTATGTAGCATGCATGTAGTATGTATGTAGTATGTATGTAGTATATATGTAGTATGTATGTAGCATGTAGTATGTATGTAGCATGCATGTAGTATATATGTAGTATATATGTAGCACGTAGCATGTATCTAGTATGTATGTGGTATGTATGTAGCATGCATGTAGTATATATGTAGTATATATGTAGCATGTAGCATGTATGTAGTATATATGTAGTATGTATGTAGCATGCATGTAGTATATATGTATGAATGTATGTAGCATGTAGTATGTATGTAGTATGTATGTGGTATGTATGTAGCATGTAGTATGTATGTAGTATGTATGTAGCATGCATGTAGTATGTATGTAGTATGTATGTAGTATATATGTAGTATGTATGTAGCATGTAGTATGTATGTAGCATGCATGTAGTATATATGTAGTATATATGTAGCATGTAGCATGTATGTAGTATGTATGTGGTATGTATGTAGCATGTAGTATGTATGTAGCATGCATGTAGTATATACGTAGTATGTATGTAGCATGTAGTATGTATGTAGCATGCATGTAGTATATATGTAGTATGTATGTAGCATGTAGTATGTATGTAGCATGCATGTAGTATATATGTAGTATGTATGTAGCATGTAGTATGTATGTAGCATGCATGTAGTATATATGTAGTATGTAGCATGTAGTATGTATGTAGCATGCATGTAGTATATATGTAGTATGTAGCATGTAGTATGTATGTAGCATGCATGTAGCATGTACTATGTATGTAGCATGCATGTAGTATATATGTGTTATGTATGTAGCATGTAGCATGCATGTAGCATGCATGTAGTATGTATGTAGTATGTATGTAGTATATATGTGGTATGTATGTAGCATGTAGTATGTATGTAGCATGTAGTATGTATGTAGCATGCAGTATGTATGTAGCATGCATGTAGTATATATGTAGTATGTATGTTGCATGTAGTATTTATGTAGTATGAATGTAGCATGTATGTAGCATGTATGTAGTATGTAGTATGAATGTAGCATGTATGTTGTATGAATGTAGCATGTATGTAGCATGTAATTTTTTTTTTTTTTTTTTACATTCAACACATTAGCCGGATGATAGGACTATTACTGTCCCATCATTGGCTAATGTGTCAATCACTGTCATGGTAGCAGGCATCGCCCGATGGGACTTGTAGTCCCATCGGACGATGCCTGCACAGACCCCCGAAGCCTGCACAGACCACCGGCAGGCCGGCACAGCCCCCCGGCAGGCCGGCACAGCCCCCCGGAGCCTGCACAGACCACCGGCAGGCCGGCACAGCCCCCCGGCAGGCTGGCACAGCCCCCCGGAGCCTGCACAGCCCCCCGGCAGGCCGGCACAGCCCACCGGAGCCTGCACAGACCACCGGCAGGCCGGCACAGCCCCCCGGCAGGCCGGCACAGACCACCGGAGCCTGCACAGACCCCCTGGCAGGCCGGCACAGCCCCCCGAAAGGCCCGTACAGACCCCAGAGAGGCTGTACAAGGGCAGGAAAGGGTTTTTCTTATTCCGATACCGGAAGTCCCATAGACTTGAATGGGACTTCCGGTATCGGAATCGGCGATACCGATACTTTTTTTAAAGATCGGCCGATACCATCCGATACGATACTTTGAAGTATCGGACGGTATCGCTCAACTTTAGTCATGAGATGTAAAAAGTGAAGTATTTTTCATTGTACTATACCGCTATTTCTCTGCCGTATCGGAGCATGATGAGTTGTGGTATGTGTTAAAGGGGCGCTCTTTCGCCCAGGGTACATGAAAACCTGGAGCCAGCCCTTCCCCCCCACAACTTTAGCCAAATAACCCCCATTTTTCAGTGCGTAACTTGTATTATGAAGTTAATTAAGGTTGACAAGCTTAAGTAAGAAGAATTGATGCTTTTGGCATTCAAATGGGCACTGTAGGTGTGTTTCCTGTCCTCCTCTCACTGCCGACTTTTATTCCCCATTGACTTACATTGGGTTTCGTGTTTCGGGACGACCCCGACTTTTCCCTATAATCGGACGATCTTGCTCGACCCGACTTTTGGAAAAGTCGGGTTTCACGAAACGAAACTCGACCCTAAAAAACCAAAAGTCGCTCAACTCTACTGCTGACAGATTCCCTTTAAATTCTTTCATCCACTATATACTAATAATGGTGTTTGTGATGTTATTGTCACATGTATTGCTGTGTTTTATGTGTGTTTTTCAATAACAATGAATATATTTTCTTACTATTTATACCCAAGAACTTTCCTATTGACTTATTTAGTTTCTAATCGCATACTATGTAAGAGAAATGATACTTGATACATAATGGTGAACAACGGTGGGTCCGCCATCCTCCAGTGAAAGAACAGGAGCCATCAAGTATTTGGAACATACAGTCTGCAGCTCTTGAGCTGTAATGCAATTTTTACTCCTCTTGTCCTGCTCTAGCATTGCTCACCTGTCTTTATTGATGACGGCATTCGCAGTATATTTGAAAATAAAGCTCCTATTGGATAACCTTGACTATGTATAAGATGCAGTCCATCTGAGCAAGTACACCAGTGTTTTGATACTGACCTTGCCCTTTGGAATTTACTTTATCTTGTGCAGTCAGATTTATTGCCTGATACACTTCTAGTTACATGTTTTTCTCTGGTTCGCAACATACTTAACACTCTTTTGATGATGACCTCCGGCTTCACATTCAACCTTAAGGCCCCTTTACATTTAGCGATGCACCAGCGATCCCGACAACGAAACGACCCGGTGCATCGCTAAATGGTCGCTAGTGAGCTGCCACACAGGCAGATCTCACAGCGATGCAGCAGCGATCTAGCGGCCGTTACTTACCTTTCAGACGCGGCGATCCTGACGTCCTCCCATCCGCGTCCACGCGTCGCTCGTCGGCGCCAGCAGGAAGCACCCGACGAGAAATGGAGCTGCGCGATGGCAGCAGGGGAGCCGGTCGGAGGTAAGTATCACACATAGCGATATCGCTAGCGATATCGCTGCTGTGTCACCAAATTGGTGATGCTTTAGCGATATTGTTAGCGATATTGCTATGTGTAAAACCCCTTTTAGTCTGTACTACTCCAGAGCTTCCTTCAGTGCAACCTCCGACCTGGGGACCTTGACTTAGGAATTCGAAAAACAAAGACCATATCAGGGGTTCTAGAATGAAGAATGGAGAAATTATTCACCACTGCTTAGCTAGTGAGAAACCTATTGCAATTAAGCTTCCACTTTTCTGTTGAGAAGTATGAAGACTTTTTTTTTCAAAATTACAAGTTTTTGAAGCGGAATCTGATTTAGTAAATGCTCTTTTTTGGGGAATTTTTAATTTTCACGAAGTGGACTTTTGAAGTGTTTTGTTTTTCTAAATCACTTTTTGTAGCCTTTTGACTTGATGTGTCATCTTCGGAGTGACATACACTTTTTTTACATCAGTCCTTTTTAAAACTTGAAGAGATAAGGAAATTATAAAAAAAAAAAACTCTACATAGGAACAGGGAAGAAGATTCATATAGAAATTCAAAGGTACATTAGAATCTTTCAAGTATTTTAGAAGCAATTTTTAAGATGCTTTTTAAAGCAGATATTGTTTTAAAAAATTTCTCAAAAAACTTTGTCTGAACACAGTCTTGGGTTATGTTCACATTGCATTTTTAAAGAGTTCAAAACATGAATTTTTAAAGCAAAAAGTGCTCCAGTAAACTTTCCTGTTTTAGGTAACATAGTAACATAGTTTTGAAGGCTGAAGGAAGACCTTATGTCCATCTATTTCAGCCTATTTTTAGTGCAGCTGTTCTGCATTGTTGATCCTGGGGAAGGCAAAAATCCCTAGGTAGTTTTTGGAGGATTTTTGTTTTCGCTTCCAGGAACATTTCCTGATGAGATTTTGAAAAGTTTTGGAAGAATTTTTACTTAAGTGTTATTTGCAGCCTTTTGATTGGACTTTGATTAGATAGAAGAGGTTTCCTTTAGGACTCTTATCTAAGAAATTACATGCACTGTCATTTTTCCCACCAAGTGTTTTTCAAAACTTTTCAGTAGAGATGATTGACTTTGCCTTTTTTCGGGTCGAACGAAATCGGCCGATTATTGTGAAAAGTCGAAGGCAGACTGAAACACGAAACCCAATGCAAGTCAATGGGGAAGCAAAGTCGGCAGGGAGAGGAGGACAGGAAACACACCTACAGTGCCCTTTTGAATGCCAAAAACATCAATTCTGATTACTGAAGCTTTTCAACCTTAATTTACTTCATAATACTAGTTACGGGGGGGTAGGGCTGGCTCCAGGTTTTCATATGCCCTGGGCTAAAGAGCACCCCTTTAACAAATACCACAACTCATGATGCTCCAATACCGCAGAGAAATAGCGGCATAGTACAATGAAAAATACTTCACTTTTTACATCTCATGACTGATATCCATTTTTAATAGCTCCAAAAACGGACAGTATATTACTCCATACAGTATTATGGCCACCGCATAGTGCGCTATACAGAGTAATGAGGCCCATATATTTCTCCATACAGAATCATTGGTCCCATATAATGTTTGAAACAGTATATGATGAGCTCCACATAATGCTACAGTATATGTTGGTCCCCATGGATGAAGCTCCACTGTGTTATGGGCCCAAATAATGCTACATATATAATGGGCCCCATTTCTAATGCTCCAGTGCATAATGGGCCCTGTAAATGCTGCTCCAGTGTCTGATGTCCACCTTTGGAATGCTCCAGTGTATGGTGGGCCCCATATATCATTCTCCAGAGTATAGTGCTCCCCAAAAATTGCTGTCCCAACATTGAAAACAATTAAATAAGTTTCCTCGCTATGGAATCCCTGTACTAGTCTGGACTCCTCGTCGTCCCCATCGCCCATCTCACTGCACTTGGCTGTTAGGCAGAGGGCATATAGATGTGATGTCATTGCGCTCTCTGATCAGACTATCACTGTCAGGAAACGCGGAAGACGTCATGGCGGTGGAGCAGGGAGAGGTAAGTACTTCAACTTTGCAAGTGCTGTGATCCTGAGCAAGCAGGGGGGGCCCACTGGTTGGCGACGGCCCTGACACAGGGCCCCTCTAATAGTACGGCGGTGTGTCTGACGGCAGGTGGGCCCTCGGGTGGGCCCTCCCACCGGCAGAGACACTTTTGCGTACTATGAGGGGCCCTGTGCCAGTGCCGTCGCCCATGAGTATGCTCACCCACCAGCTCAAGGAACCTGCACTTTCATCTGCACCTTCCTCTTTGTCACCGTGTAAGGTGGTATAGTATGCGGGAAGGGGAACCTGAGTTTCCTCTGGGTCAGATTCTGGCTGTGTAGAGTGTGAGGGGAATGTAGTAGTCTGGGTCAATGTACCAGCAGAATCATCTAGCAGTGGCTGGGCATCAGTGCACTTGTGGCGTCCCCAGGAGTACTGTCGCCACAGTGGTATTACCTTCCTCCTAGGTAGTGTGATGTCATGCTTGGGAGTAACGAAGGATCTCTCTAGCAGTTAAACCAACACACAACACATTTCCCACTCCACGCCAGCAAGGAGACCTCTGAACATGACTGCTGAGGAGCTGCTCCCTGTGGTCGGGAGGAAGTAAGTTAGGCCATTCTGTGCAGGGAAGGGGAAGTGAGTGGACATGAGAAGGGGAGCTGGAGGATGAGCAGAGTTAAGGCTCACTCCTAGCTGGAGCACACGGTCCGGATTCTGGTCTCCGAGTTTGTAGGGACACTGACGTTCCTGCAGCAGAATCCGGAGGAAGTAGCAGCTGTAAATGCTCTGTACCCAACTGAGGCTCGGAGGCCTCAGCATCGACGTGTGTGAGACAGAAGGAAAGGCTACGGCTGCCAGCCATACGAGAAAGTTCCAAAAGAGAGTCAACAGGGGGAACTTCTTTGAACTCAGCACTGCGAGTACCTCAGATAAGCGCTAGAACGGAGGCCACACTACCTATCTGCAGAGAGAGAAATCCAAATTGGCTTCCAGGCTGACCAACTCCTTCTCCATCTGTACTCTAGGTCCTGGACAGCACCTACCAAGTACAGGTAAAGGAACTGCACGACTGTGTCTGTCATCTTTCTCCTGCGCCTGGCGCACGGCTCAGCTACATCCTGCACTGCACACCATCTCCCAAATCTTTCATCTGCCCTGCGACTACGGCCCTACCTGTGCAGGTCTTCTACATCTTAGCTGCACCACAACATCTGTCCCACAGAAGCGACACTGCAGCACTGGTCAATCTAATCAGAAACCAGAGGTGGCGTCACTTATCATTCACTTATAAATGTAATTCACCCCTTTGCATGGACGCCTGTTATGAATGAGTAGGAGGCAAAAGCAGAAATACAAGCTAAGTCCAGAAAACCAGAGAAGTTGGCAACTATCAGATTGCAGACCCCTGAACCTATCAACACAACTAGCAGTAGCCGTGGGGGGTTCCTACGATGCCCTAGACCCCTCGATCACAGCCGGAGAATTACATAGGCCTAAAGAAAGAAAGGGGAAATCTAAACTGCCCCAGAGCAGACCCCAAAGCAATAGGCAGCCCCCAACATATAATGACGGTGAAGCAAGATGAAAATACTAACACAGACAGAAAGATAGACTGAGCAAAGACAGGGCCCAAAACTACCTAGATAGGAAAGGACAGGAAGGCTGCTGTCTGCAATCTGCCAAAACCCTATCAAAGACATAAGCCGACAAGCTGATATGAAAAAGGCCCTGAAGCAGCTAGGCTTCAAAAACTAAATCAGCACTCAGGTATTTTCAGAAGACAGAGCTAAATGAATTCAGCACACCCCAGCAGGGAATGGCAGAAATCCAGAAAAACAAAGCAAAACAAAGTCAAAGCACCAAAGCAAAAGGCCGAGCAGCAAACTTAGCTTTAGAGGAGCAGGAATTCAGACTGGTCTCCAAGGATCCCACAGAGAAATCACCTGCAGGGCAGAAGGGCGTCGGCAGCCTTATATCCAGTCAGTAACTCCACTCAGCCAGTCATCATCATCAGTCTCAGGTGTTTGATAATCAGGCTCACTACCTTTCTTTACCATAAGGGGGAGTTCCTCGGGCCTCAGTAATGAAGGGTAAAATGAACTCACAACAGACGCCCAGGGCCACGGAATGGGTCACCACCACAGTGACACATCCCTGTGAGACTTCGGCCCAGTACCGATTAACCCTACTGCCCTGGCTGGCCACCCACACTCCATGTCAGATTCATCTTGGACTGGGGAATTCACGATTTGACTTGATAACCCAGGCATGGTATGATAGAAAAAGCTACATGGACTAATGTGAAGTGTGGCCTGCTGCCTCATTCAGTTTGGGTGGGGGGTGCAGGACACAAGGAAAGGGGTTCTTCCTGACCAGGAGCCAGCACTTGACCACTCATTGCTTGCATTTTTTTGAAACTTCAGAAGAGGCGGGCATATTTGATGGACTCTGTTTCGGCAATGTAAACCAAAACCAGTTCCTCGTGCTCCGCCTTTAAAAGCGGTTAACCTACTCCCAGAAAAGGTATCATTCCAGGCGTTCTGGAGCCAGACTATGACGCAGGCTCAACACCTCCTGCCTTAGCTAATATTGTGCTTTTGCCACTACCAGCAGATGTACCACCACCATCATCACCAGCTGGCCCCCCGCGCCCACGTCCGTGGCCTCTTCCACCAAACTTCAAAATTTTGCACAAAATAGACACAAAATAACATCAGATATATGGCACTGTATCAGAAATGTACAGCTCTATTCAGTCAAAGGATAATTGTCAATCTCCATACATATTCCATCAGTCACACAGAGACGCTCACAGGCTCAGTATGGATTAGACAAGAATATAAAAAGTAGACAAAGTGTACAGTATCATCAGATAGCAGGTATATATAGCATAGTTTAAACATATAGCATAGTTTAAACATTAACAATGTACGTCTATATATTAGGAGTAGTGTTGAGCCACCACGCTAGTGTTTTGGTTCGTCACACAGGAGGCAAGTCCGTTGAATGTTCGTCGAACCCCCTTGAAAACAATGGCAGGCAAACACAAACACATGCAAACACATAGAAAACAATTACAAAACACCTTAAAAGGTGTCCCAAAGCAGAGAAAATGCTCTGAAGACAAAAATTACATATAGAAAAGGGCAACTACATTTAGAAAAGAGGTGGAGGAGTTAAAGGAGGAGGTGGAGGAGACACTGATATAGGCTTGTCATTCCCTTATGAAGTCAAGAAAGGCTGGAATAAAAATGTAAAATACCAACCAAAAAAAAAAAATTCTGAAATCGAACACGATCATATACCGTCGGACTTCCCACCAATAAATTATGCCAACTGGCGATCGGGCGGCGTTATTCCCACGAACCTCCAAACAGCGTCCATGAAGGCAAAGTGTTTGCTTTCCGGGGGCAGTATGATTGCAAAGCTGAACCTTAAAGGAATGTCCAAAAGGGCAACACCAGGAGTGGAGCCTGCGGCTTAATTGGAATCCACCCGGGAAACCACAACCATGCCACCTCAAGAAAAGATGCACATATTGAAAGCTTTGTCGATTGTGTTTGGTGTGGTATGTCCGTTTGTATTTGTGCTAGCAATTTGTCAGCTTTATTCCGTTAACGAACGAGACTCCGGCATGCCCCCGCGGTATGCGTCAAGCTTACTAGAGGGATACGCGAGGCTCTGGCACTATCATGGTCTATCATGGCGTTACATGTCCGGGGCTGCATGCGCGCTACACTGAAAGGACCAGCTTTTGTTGCTTACAGGTGCAGATAACCAGCAGAACACCGTTAGTGATGGGGATCTGTGATTCCAATTATTACCCGCGAACGATGATTTCCCAGTAAGTGCAGGTCAACCGCAATTCCTGAATTAGGCCTAACCGGCATTCCTGAAAAAATGCAAAAAATTACGTGTCCAAACCACAGTTGCTGCAGCTTGCTTAACAGCTCGGCAGCTGTTCTCAGGCCCAGTATGGATTCAACAAGATTCTAGAAAGTTGATAAAGGGTACAGTTTCACCGGGTAACACATATATATGTAGCATAGTTTACACATTAAAAACCTATGTCTATATATCAGGAGGCAGGCTCAGAAGGTCTCAGGCCCAGTATGGATTAGACGTGATTGGACAAAGGTGAGAAAGGGTACCGTATCACAGGATAAAAGGTATGTATAGCATAGTTTACACATTAAAAACGTAGGTCTATATATCAGGAGGCAGGCTCAGACGGTCTCAGGCCCAGTATGGATTAGACGTGATTGGACAAAGGTGAGAAAGGGTAACGTATCACCGGATTACAGGTATGTATAGCATAATTTACACATTAAAAACCTATGTCTATACATCAGGAGGCAGGCTCAGACAGTCTCAGGCCCAGTATGGATTTGACCAGCTTGTGCAAAGTTGAGAAAGGGTACATTATCACTGGATAGCAGGCATATATAGCATAGTTTAAATATTTAAAATCTCCATGTTCTCAGTATGCATTAGACAACAATCTAAAAAGTAGAAAAAAGGAAATGTATTTGAAGCATACACCAGTATACACTTTTGGTGGTATTTTTAAATCTTCATATATATTTCTGTCTCAGTAAGACAGTCTAGACTCTCCGCAATAGGAAATGAGATGCATACAATTACTGACATAAATTCTAGTGATTGCTGAAATCTAGGAATTCCTATTCACGGGATAAACTTCCGTCACAATTCTCAGAGGCGATGCAGACCCTCAATTAATTAGTGTGTGGAGACAGCGAAAACCTTTCTTTGCGAAGAAAGTGTTGCTGTATCGCAGTACCGTTGATCCCATCGCCATTACTCATATCCATATAATTTTGATCACTGGGAGAGATGTAAACATGGTGCTCACTGCCTATCATGCTCTGTCACGTAACTTTGGAGTGCAAAAGACAGAAGCCACAGGCCGTAGGCGATTCATTTGGATAGGCATGAGAGGGCACATTTAAAACTGTGCGCTGGAATGTCACACGTCTGTGGGTAGGAAAACTGTGAAAGCTGATGAGAAACCACCATTGCATCTCATTGGGAGTCGACGTCCATAAGAAATGGAAGCCATTGATCATCTGAAGCTTGATCCCGGCCAGCGGGACAGGGCATAGCTACGTCTTAACCATCATCTTCTATCAGTTCACCAAATTTGCAGTGGCAGTCCCAGTGAAGGATTTGACAGCCCAGACTACACAGCGGAGGAGCAGGGAGAGGTAAACATTGCAAATGCTGGGGCCCTGCACAAGCAAGGGGGGCCCACTCGTGGGCGTCGGTACTGGCACTGGGCCCCTCATAGTATGGCGGTGTGTCTGACGGTGGGTGTGCACCCCCACCGTCAGAGACACTTGATTGCACTATGAGGGACCCTGTGCCAGTGCCCGCGCCCAAGAGTCGGCCCACCCACCTGTCCAGGGCAACGGCACTCACACGGTTGCGTGCGCTAGGTGGTTACCCCGGCCATGGGGGGAGGAGGCAGCCCAGTTAGGGAGGTTAACAAAATGGCATATGTTGATGTGGGACTTTCACCTGCTGCTAAAGGCGAAATTGGTCAAGTGCCAGGAAGAGGCGGACCAAAGAAAGCCATTTTTCTGTCAACCTATGTGTCATCAGGGTAAGGTGTGACAAAATCCTTGGAAACTCATGCATGGTTCATTTTAACGAAGGTTAGATCATCCACATTTTGGGTCGACAGACAGGTATTTTTTCTGTCAGGATTGATCCAGCAGCACTGAAGATTCTTTCCGATAGCACACAAGCAGCTGGGCAAGCGAGCTCCTGTAAGGCATATTGTGCCAATTCAGGCCAGGTGTCCAGTTTAGCTGCCCAATAGTCAAATGGAAATGACCTGTGAGGGAGAACATCGATATGGGAGGAAAAGTAGTTTGCAACCATAGTTGACAAATGCTGTCTCCTGTCACTTTCAATTGATGCAGTATTACCAGTCGTGTGAGCGGGACTTGAAAAATCAGTCCACAACATGGTCATGAAACCCCTGTCTCCAACGTCACTTCTGATGTGTGCACCACCAACACCTCTTCCAAGTTTCCCCCGGCTCCTACGGCTCGTGTGACAACCATCACCGCTGCTGTGTGCTGGGAATGCCTCAACCAACCGGTTTACCAGAGTTGCTTGTTTGTTAGCCAATATTAGGTCAAGGTTCTCCTGTGGCGTGATGTTTTGGAATTTGCCTTTATAGCGTGGATCCAGGATGCTGGCCAACCAGTAGTCATCATCGTTCATCATTTTGGCAATGCGGGGGTCCCTTTTTAGGATCTGCAAGGCATAATCTGACATGTGGGCCAATGTTCCCGATGTCAATGATGCACTGCGAGTGCTGGGTGGAGGAGCACTTTCAGGCAAATCCACATCCCTCCAGTCCTGCACAAACCCAGTACCAGACCTTGTCACGCCAACATTTTCTCTTGACCCACGAGAAGCATCCTCCTCCCCTAAATAATCATCCCCATCATCATCCTCCTCCTCCTCTTCTTCCTCCACCTGGTCCACGACAGTTCCCTGAACAGACAATGGCTGTCTGTCATCAAGGCTTCCCTCCTCCTCTTCCTCATCATCCTCGGCTGCAGACACCTGCTCCTTGATGTGCGTCAAAGTTTGCATGACCAGACGCATAAGTAGGATGCTCATGCTTATGATGGCGTCATCTGCGCTTACCAGCTGTGTGCATCCCTCAAAACATTGATGGACTTTGCAGAGGTCTTTCAGCTTCGACCACTGCACACTTGTCATCTCCATGTCTGCCCTCAAAGTGGCTTCCCGTGTATCTCCCCACAAATGCATTACGGCCTGCCTCTGTTCGCACAGCCGCTCAACCATGTGCAGGGTGGTGTTCTACCTTGTTGCAATGTCGATAATTAGGCGGTGCTTGGGAAGGTGGAGCAATCGCTGCAGCTTCTGCATATGACTGGAGTGTACCAGCGACCGGCGGATGTGCGAGCACATTCTTCGAACCTTATGGAGCAGGCCTGTTAACTCCGGATAATTAGTGAGTTAGCACTGCACCACCAGGTTCAAGGTGTGAGCCAAGAAGGGTATGTGTCTGAGTTTTGAAAGGGCTATGGCTGCCACAAAATTCCGGCCGTTATCACTAACTACCTTCCCTACCTCAAGATGTAGACTGCCCAGCCATGACTCAGTTTGTCGCTGAACGTAGTCAGCCAGTACCTGTCGCCCAAACACATCATCTGCAACGCAGCCTGCTGACGCTTTCCACTAGCTGATCGATAGTGGGACACATCGTGTGCACCACTGTCAGCTGCGGATGCAGTGCTCGTGCGACTGCGCTCTGTGGACGAGCTTTCGTTTCTGGAGGAGGAGGAGGGTCGAACGCCTACAGCCAACTGTTTCCTATACCGTGGGCTAGACAGCACTGTGCCATCACAGCTGTCCCCTGTGGACCCTGCATCCACCACATTAACCCAGTGCACAGAGATGGACACGTAACGGCCCTGGCCATGCCTACTGGACCATGCATCAGTTGTGAGGTGCACCTTTTCACTCACTGATTGCTTGAGTGCATGGACAATGCGGTCTTTCACATGAAGGTGGAGGGCTGGGATGGCTTTGCGAGAAAAGAAGTGGCGACTGGGTAGGTCATAGCGTGGTACTGCATAGGCCATGAGTTCGCGGAAAGCTGCGCTTTCAACCAACCGATAGGGCATCATCTCTAACGAGATTAGTTTGGCAATGTGGGCGTTCAAACCCAGTGTACGCAGATGAGAGGATGAGTACTTTCTTGTCCTACTCATAGTCTCTGATATGGTGAGCTGGACTTGAGAGCTGCATATGGTGGAACTAGCGGTGGACATGGTGGACTGAGAGAGGGTTGATGATGGTGATGGAGTTGGTGTTCTTTCTGATGGCCTAGATTCAGTCTTTCATTGCAATAACAGTGTGATTCCCTGACTGATTTGCCCTTGCGACGACAACTCAACATTTGCTGCTGGTGGTGTGCTAACCGGTGGACTTACAGTGGGGGAAACAATTGAAAAAGGCAGGTCCGAAACGTGCGTCGGGGCGGACGCGCTATCCAGGCACCTGAGCACCTCCTGACCACCACTGCCGGTAATAATTATTGTAGTATGGACGTTAATTCTGTATATGTAGTGGCTATTGCTGATAATGATCATTATGGTGTGGATGTTATTCTCTGTATATAGCGGCTATTGCCGGTGATAATCACTATGGCATGGATGTTTAGCGGCCACTTGCTGGCGGTATTATAGATAACATTATGGGTGATTAGCCAGGATAAGTGGCTGCATTTAGGTACCACACCATATAGATTTACTATTATAAGTGATTATTATTATTATTATTATTATTTATTGTTATAGCGCCATTTATTCCATGGCGCTTTACATGTGAGGGGGGTATACATAAAAACAAGTACAATAATCTTAAACAATACAAGTCATAACTGGTACAGGAGGAGAGAGGACCCTGCCCGCGAGGGCTCACAATCTTCAAGGGATGGGTGATAATACAGTAGGCGAGGGTAGAGCTGGTCGTGCAGCGGTTTGGTCGATCGGTGGTTACTGCAGGTTATAGGCTTGTCGGAAGAGGTGGGTCTTCAGGCTCTTTTTGAAGGTTTCGATGGTAGGTGAGAGTCTGATATGTTGTGGTAGAGAGTTCCAGAGTAGGGGTGATGCGCGAGAGAAATCTTGTATGCGATTGTGGGAAGAGGAGATAAGAGGGGAGTAGAGAAGGAGATCTTGTGAGGATCGGAGGTTGCGTGCAGGAAAGTACCGGGAGACGAGGTCACAGATGTATGGAGGAGACAAGTTGTGGATGGCTTTGTATGTCATGGTTAGGGTTTTGTAATGGAGTCTCTGGGCAATTGGGAGCCAGTGAAGGGATTGACAGAGGGGAGAAGCTGGGGAATAGCGGGGGGACAGGTGGATTAGTCGGGCAGCAGAGTTTAGAATAGATTGGAGGGGTGCGAGAGTGTTTGAGGGGAGGCCGCAGAGCATGAGGTTGCAGTAGTCAAGGCGAGAGATGATGAGGGCATGGACTAGGGTTTTTGCAGATTCTTGGGTGAGGAATGAACGGATGCGTGAAATATTTTTGAGTTGAAGTCGGCAGGAAGTGGAAAGGGTTTGGATATGTGGTTTGAAGGAGAGATCAGCATCAAGGATTACTCCGAGGCAGCGAGCTTGTGGGACTGGGGAGAGTGGGCAGTCATTTACTGTAATTGATAGGTTCGTAGGGGGGGTCACGTGAGATGGGGGAAAGATGATGAATTCTGTTTTGTCCATGTTGAGTTTCAGATATCTGATGATAAGTGATGACGTCTATTATATATAACGGCTATTTCCTCGGCGGTGGAGGCATAATATAATAGACATCCATAATATGAATTCTCTAAATCAGTTGTAGGATATGAGGATATAATATTGTATTGTCCACTTTGAGGTTGATGTACTATTTTTCAGCAAAACTGCCATTTTTGGATAGTCATATAATTGGAGTTGTATAGTTTACATCTCCAGGTGCTGGTATGTGCGTCTTTTTAGATGTGTAATCACAATATACATATGTGTATGTTTACTTCCCCTTATTCCCCTAATTGGTGATATGTAGTATTTTATCTATGGTTCCAAACAATAAAGTCTTTCTTTATATTAGTAATAAAAGCCTTTTAATCATCTTTTTTTCTTTGGATATGAGTGGGGGAAACAATGTAGCATTGCTTGCAGTAGCACATGTGGTACGTGAGTTTTGGTAGTCCGTCCACACTTGCAAGTGCATGGTGGTTAAATGTCTTTGCATGCAACTGGTATTCAAATTTCTCAGATTTTTCCCTCGCCTAAAGGTCTTTGTGCACTTCTTACAGATAACCTTTGCCTGATCATTAGGATTTTGTTCAAAAAAGTGCCACATTGCATTCTTCCTACTATGGAAGACATTTTGAGGCCTTGCACGCTGTGCTATTTTGACCATCTGGCCAAGCTGTCCTGCAACTCTTTTGGTTTTTGTAACCCGTTTTTGGACTGCTCCGGGCCTGCCAGATAACAGCTATTGCGATGTCGATGCCCGCTGCGGATGCTCCTCCTCCTCTTCTGAGCTATTGGCAGCGGCACCCTCTACCCCAATGGATGCCAATCTGGGTCAACAACTGGGTCATCCATCACCTCCTCTTCAATGTCATGTGCACCTTCCTCTGTGTCACCGTGTATGATGGTATAGTATGCAGGAAGGGGCACCTGAGTTTCATCTGGGTCAGACTCTGGCTCAGTACACTGTGAGGACAATGTAGTGCTCTGAGTGAATGTACCAGCAGATAAATCTAGCAGTGGCTGTGCATCAGTGCACTCCATGTCACATTCTTCATGGATGGGGTAATTCACGATTTGACTTGATAACCCAGGCATGGTATGTGAAAACAGCTCCATGGAGTAATCTGTAGTGTGGCCTGCCGCATCCTTCAATTTTGTTTGGGGTGAAGGACACAAGGAAAGGTGTGGTTCATGAGCATGAGCCTCCAATGATGACTCAGTGCTTTTATTATTTACAACTTCAGAAGAGGAGGCGATAGAGCTGGAGGCTGAGTCAGCAATGTAAGCCAAAACTTGCTCTTGAAGCTCCGGCTTTAAAAGCGGTTTACCTACTCCCAGAAAAGGGAGCCTTCGAGGCCTTGTGGAGCCAGACGATGACGCAGGCTCAACACCTCCTGCATTAGGTGCTATTTTGCTTTTGCTACTACCAGCAGATCCACCACCAACACCATCATTACCAGCTGCCAACCCCCACCCACTTCCACGGACTCTTCCACCACACTTCCTCATTTTTGGGGAAAATGTACCCAAAAAAACACCAACTATATGGTACTGTAAAACAAGGTACAAGGTGTATATAGTAGAGGGGAGAATTGGAATCTCTGTAGACTTCAGGACACAGTTGGATTCTGTCAGGCCCTGTTTATTTTACACCGCAATGTGACAGGCAGATTCTGGATGGTGTAGTAAAGGTGGATAGAGGACTGTGGAGAATTGGAATCTCTGTAGACTTCAGGACACAGTTGGATTCTGTCAGGCCCTGGTTATTTTACACCGCAATGTGACAGGCAGATTCTGGATGTTGTAAGAAAGGTGGATAGAGGACTGTGGAGAATTGGAATCTCTCTAAACTTCAGGACACAGTTGGATTCTGTCAGGCCCTGTTTCTATAACACTGCAATGTGACCGGCAGAAATTGCCCAGTGTATGACAAACTACAAGGTGTATATAGAATTGGGCAGAATTGGAATCTCCCTAGAGTGTAGGTCTGTAAGAAAGGACAAACTCCTTGACTTTTCCTTACAGAGTCACACACTTAGATAGCGTCAATTTGGCAGTGATAACAGCCGTTACACGGTACTGAGAGAGGAGCGTGCACGTACACTGCTGTACGGTGTATGTAAAATTGTCAAGCTCCGTGTTTTTGTATATGGACTGACACACGCTGTCTCTCTCTAGTTTTGAATGTAATCAAACAGCAAATATACTAAACTGTTTGAAAAATGGACAAAACTATAAGGCGTAGGTCTGTAAGAATGGACAAACTCCTCAACTTTTCCTTACAGAGTCACACACATAGATAGCTTCAATTTGGCCGTGATAACAGCCGTTACACAGTACTGAGAGAGGAGCATGCATGTACACCGCTGTACGGTGTATGTAAAATTGTCAAGCTCCGTGTTTTTGTATACGGACTGACACACGCTGTCTCTCTCTAGTTTTGAATGTAATGAAACAGCAAATATACTAAACTGTTTGAAAAATGGACAAAACTATAAGGTGTAGGTCTGTAAGAACGGACAAACTCCTCGACTTTTCCTTACAGAGTCACACACGTAGATAGCTTCAATTTGGCCGTGATAACAGCCGTTACACGGTACTGTGTGAGGAGCGTACACCGCTGTACGGTGTGTGAAAAAATGAATGCTCACTACCTCACCAGGACAAAACAATACAATTTGGATTGCTTTTAAAAAAGCAGTTTGAACACCAGTGTGCACACAGCAATGCAGCTAGCCTTAAAAGGCAGGCTAATCACCACCAGCGCTGCTGCACAAAAGCAAAAATCTTCACCTTGCACTGCACAGTAATTACAGTGAAAAGCGCTAGCAGCAGAAGCAGTTTTTTTTTTTCTTTTTGCCTTCCTAACGCTCTCCCTACAGAATCATCATCAGCAGCAGCTCTCCCTATTCTGAGATCAGCATGAGTAACATGGCGGTCGGCGTCCCCGCCCTTTTATACCCCCTGTGACGCCACAGAAAGCAAGCCAATCACTTGCATGCCCTTCTCCAAGATGGTGGTGACCGCTGCCTATGTCATCACGTTGCCCACAGTGTCCGTTCTTCCTGATTGGCTGAAAAATGGCGCTAAAGCATCTTTTGAAACGCGACTTTGGCGCTAAAGTCGCCGACCTTGTGCCTGAGCTCACGCTAAGGTCGGGTTTCGTTTCATGAAACCCGACTTTGGCGAAAGTCGGCGACTTTTGAATTTTTTCGACCCCTTTCGCTCAACTCTACTTTTCAGAATAAGAGCAAAAAAGCTAAATAAAACTCAATGAACACCAAATTGGATTTTCCATAGAAATGAATTGGAAAAGTTTTCCAAGAGTATTTGAAGTAGTTTTTGCAAAGGTTTTTGATGAGAATCCACTTCAAAAAATTCTTCGAAAAACTAAATATGAACATGAACTTAGAGTACTTTATGTTTACAATACGATTCTTTTCTTTTAACTTTGTTAAAGTCTCCAGAAGCTTTTTTATTCACAGTTTTGTTTTCGTTTTCGTTTTCCTTTTTTAAGTTTTTTTTGCCTTTTTGAGCATTTTAGTATGTTTTTTTTTCAGTATTTCTCAGAGCAGAATAGCTCAAAACACATTATAAATGGTAGTGTGAACATGCCCTAGCAGTGACTGCTTCTAGACAATTGAAGAAGCATCAGAAGTGGCTTCCTCATATAACTGGTAGAGAGTATACTTTCCGTAGATAAGTCCAAACAATTATCCAGCACTGGAATTCCTATCAATTGGGTAGACTTTTCTTGCTTAATAATATCCAAACATCTTCACCATGGTAGAAACTTACCTGACAAGTTATGCAGTGCAAACACTACCTATGCAGAAAGGTGTACCGTAATTATTTTTTATAGTTACATTAGGGGAAATGGGGTGTAAATTGGCGAGAGAAACCAGTATCTGTACATAGGGGAAAACCATCTAAATTGAGTGTCACCCTCTCAATAAGAAGCTGACAGAATATTCTCGACTAAATAAACTCAAGTGGAAGAAATTTTTTTCCTAGTATTTTTAGAATGATGCAAATTTTTACATCAGGCAGATGTCTTTGATAAAATATTCACATCACTTTTATACTTCACTGAATCTTTTGTTCATTTATGAAAACTTAGAAATATGGCAGAATACAGTATCCAGAAAATGTCCCGGAATGTTCTGAGTCAGTATTGGAAGCATTGAAGCCAATAAATCCGTACAATGACTTTATGTACTGTCCAAGACAAGTACGGTATAACTTAGCGTTCTATTTCCAGCCATAAAGTAAGGAACGACCCACCAACTCATTTGCATTTCGATCTGATTTGCATTTTAACAATTATCTGCAGACTTTTAAATGCTTGAGTCTTCTCCCCATGCTGCACGAATGTAAAATTGCAATTATTTATGACGCATTGTATGTAATTCTATTTGGGAGATAAAAAAAAAAATAATAAAAAAGGCAGTATAAAACACGCAACAAAAAAGTGAAGCATTAATTTGCCTGAAAAACATGTCTATGTACATTAAAAGATAAGGGAGCCTTGTTCTTGTGTTTGCAAAGAAGGAAATAAATAAGACAGATTGATTTGAACTGGCTGAATGGAAGAGGAAATAGGAGTAATTGTGCCCTATGAATAAGGCATAAACAATATGGAGTGAGGAGGAGGGTAGCACTGGACAAATTGAGATAAAGCATGCTGTAAATAAACTAAGTTCGAAATACACTTGGCATTGCTTGTTAAGCAAAGCAGCACGAAGAAACAGATAAGTTTTCAGGATGCCTTTAAGGATATGTCCAAATTAATACAAAAATGTGGGATTCACCTCAAATGACATTTATGGGTATGCTGGAGAATGTCGAGTACAAAACTTTTTTACCCCAGTAGTCACATAAACAATAAATGGAGTGGCAGGGGGTAAAGTGAATTACGAAAAGTCTATACAACCCAGTCAAAATTTTCAAGTTTTTGTTATGTACTGTAAAATATTCACACCAAGAAAAATTTCAGAATTTTTTCCACTTTTAATGTCACCCATAGTGTGTCCAAGTCAGGTGCGTAACGATTGCGGTCATAGAGGGTGCAACTGAGAGTGTGGCTGTGCAGGAGACAGGCCAACGGAGGCCAGCGCTTATTTCTCCTGGTTGTGTGTTTGAAGATGTAGAATCAGCTGAAATTACTATTATGATTCATTTTTATAGCACCATTTGTTCCATGGCGCTTTACATGTGAAAGGGGCATACAAAGACTAGCACAATAAACATGAGCAATACAAGGCACACACAAGTATAAAAGGAGAGAGGACCCTGCCTGCGAGGGTTCACAGTCTACAGGGGATGGGTGAGGATACACTAGGAGAGGGTAGAGCTGGTCATGCGGCGGTTCAGTAGACTGAGGATTATTATTATCATTATTATACATTTATATAGCGTCATTTATTCCATGGCACTTTACATATGAGAAGGGGAAATATAGGATCACTGCAGGTTGTAGGCTTTCCGGAAGAGGTGGATCTTCAGATTCCTTTTGAAGGTTTCTGTGGTAGGTGGAAGTCTGTTGTGTTGGGGTAGAGCGTTCCAGAGGAAGCACGGGGGGAAGCACGGGAGAAGTCTTGTATGCAGTTGTGGGAAGAAGAGATAAGAGGGGAGTAGAGAAGGAGATCTTGAGAGGATCTAAGATTGTGTGTAGGTAAATACTGGGAGACCATGTCATAGATGTATGGAGGAGACAGGTTGTGGATGGCTTTGTATGTCATAGTTAGAGTTTTGACCTGTAGCCTCTGGACTATAGGAAGCCAGTGAAGGGCTTGGCAGAGAGGCGAGGCTGGGGAATAACAGGGAGACAGGTGGATTAGTCAGGCAGCAGAGATTAGGATAGATTGGAGTGGTGCAAGAGTGCTAGAGAGTAGGAGGTTGCAATAGTCAAGGCGGGAGATGATGAGGGCGTGCACGAGCATTTTCATAGTTTCTTGGTCAAGGAATATACGGATCCGAGAAATATTTTTGAGTTGGAGTCGGCAGGAGGAGGCAAGGGCTTCAATATGTGGCTTGAAAGAGAGGATAGAGTTGTGGATCACCCCAAGGCACCGAGCATGCTAGACTGGGGAAAGTGAGCAGCCAATGACTTTGTTGGCTAGGTCTGGTGGAGGGGTAGAGTGAGATGGGGGAAAGATGATGAATTCTGTTTTGTCCATACTCAATTTTAGAAAGCGAGCAGAAAAAAAGAAGAAATAGCGGACAGGCATTGTGAGATTTTGGTCAGTAAGGAGGTGATGTCAGGTCCAGACAGGTAGATCTGCGTGTCATCGACATAGAGATGATACTGCAAACAGTGTAATTCTATGAGCTGTCCCAGGCCGAAGGTGTAGATGGAGAAGAGTAGGGGTCCTAGAACTGAGCCTTGGGGAACACCGACAGACAGGGTGCAAGGTGTGGAGGTGGCATGGGAGAGGGAGAAACTGAATGTCCAGTCTGTTAGATTTGACGAGATCCAGGATAGGGCCAAATCTGTGATGCCCAGAGATGAGAGAATCCATAACAAGAGGGAATGGTCTACAGTGTCAAAGGCAGAAGACAGGTCCAGGAGGAGGAGTACAGAGTAGTGTCGCTTGTTCTTGGCAGTTAGTAGGTCATTAGTGACTTTAGTTAGGGCGGTTTCAGTTGAGTGATGCGGTCAGAAGCCAGATTGTAACCGGTCAAAGAGGAAGCAGGAGCAGAGGTGGCAGGACAGTTTAAGATGGACATGCTATTCCAGTAGTTTGGAGGCATAAGGGAGAAGTGATATTGGGTGATAGCTAGACACAGAGGATGGGTGTGATTGAGGCATGTTTGAGATATGTTAGGGTTGGTATGAAGACTGTAGTGAGATTAGGGATGAGGTAGGACGTGAGCGAGTCAAGCGTGCAAATGGTGAGATGTGATCTTGACAGAAGTGTGGAGAGCTGATCTTTTGTCATGGTGGAGAAGCTGGTTTTGGAAGAACAAGGCTGAGCAGTTAAGAAGAAGGGCATTGTGGGCTCTGGACCAAAGCTTTCTCTGATGTTATCGATCTTCTGCTTAAAGAAAGAGGCAAAATCTTCAGCAGAAATGAGAGGAGAGGGAGGAGGTGCTGGGAGACGGAGAAGAGAATTGGAAGTGTTGAAATGCTGTTTAGGGTTGTGAGTAGAGTTGAGCGATACCGTCCGATACTTCAAAATATCGGATCGGAATGGATCGGCCGATCTTTAAAAAAAGTATCGGTATCGCCGTTGCCGATACCGGAAGTCCCATTCAAGTCTATGAGACTTCGGGTATCGGAATTGGAAAAACCCTTTCCTGCCCTTGTACAGCCTCTCGGGGGTCTGTACGGGCCTTCCGGGGGGCTGTGCCGGCCTGCCGGTGGGCTGTGCGGACTGCCTGGGGTCTGTACCGGCCTGCCGGTGGTCTGTGCAGGCTCCGGGGGGCTGTGCCGGCCTGCCAGGGGGCTGTGCCGGCCTGCCGGGGGGTTTGTGCAGGCTCCGGTAGTCTGTGCAGGCATCGTCCAATGGGACTACAAGTCCCATCGGGCTATGCCTGCTACCATGACAGTGATTGACACAATAGCCAATGATGGGACAGTAGTAGTCCCATCATCCGGCTAATGTGTTAAATGTAAAAAAAAAAAAAAAAAATACTACATACATACATACTACATGCATGCTACATACATACTACATGCTACATACATAGTACATATATACTACATGCATGCTACATACATACTACATGCATGCTACATATATATGACATGCTACATATATACTACATGCATGCTACATATATACTACATGCATGCTACATACATACTACATGCTACATACATACTACATACATACTACATGCTACATATATACTACATACATACTACATATATACTACATGCATGCTACATACATACTACATGCATACTACATGCTATATATACTACATACATACTACATGCATGCTACATACATACTACATGCTACATACATACTACATACATACTACATATATACTACATGCATGCTACATACATACTACATGCTACATACATAGTACATATATACTACATGCATGCTACATACATACTACATACATACTACATACATACTACATATATACTACTTGCATGCTACATACATACTACATGCATGCTACATACATACTACATGCTACATATATACTACATGCATGCTACATACATGCTACATGCTACATACATACTACATACATACTACATATATACTACATGCATGCTACATACATACTACATGCTACATACATACTACATACATACTACATGCTACATATATACTATGTCGTAGCTGCTTTTGTTCTGACCAAGCGTCAGCTGTCCATATCACCAGTGAGTCCGAATTGTGAGGTTTCTCGCCCTTCTGTTCACAAGCGCTTGGAGACAAAGTGACACACACACTGGTCGTGGCTAAATCACTTTATCTGACGTAATGAAATATAAGACATGTTTTTATACCATTTACAACAATATGTGACTCTGGAGCTCATTTGGCCCCCACCATCACCTCAGGGTCGTACGTACCTTGTTTACAATATACCCAGAACACGTTGTTGAGAACAAATATGATAACAAGTATAGTTTCCTTGAAGACAGAGACTACTAGTCTACATAAGAATAATTCTAGCAATAATAAGGCAAAAGGCAATTGAAGTCTTAAAGGCATTTAAAGGGATATAAAGCAAACCATTAACTCTTCTATATCAATTTCCCCCTTTTGTAAATGGTATAACCTTTGCCACAGGGTCAAGTGATGTCCACAAAGGAGCTACTGTCTCATGGGTCTAGTACCCTTAAGGGGGCTTCCTACCTGCTTCGCCCATCCACCCTCAGTGTGGACACTCACTTTCCCCATCAGCAAAGGCCACCTGGGGTCTATGATACACTACAGAAGGTTCAGCCTTAGATTCTTTTTTTCACACATACATTATTCAGTAGCTTAAGTAATACATTTATTAGCGCTTTTACGGCTACATAAAATAATAAGCAAAACAACAAAATTTGCATACAAGTCTATATAATGCCAAAAAAAATCCATCCTGCAAGGCCATTAACCCAATTTGCTGGATTTAGGAAAGAGAATGTGTTACCCCACCAGGAGTCTCTGTTTGCACTGTGTTGTTTCAACCATTGGTCTCTAAGTTCACCTATTTTGTCTATACTGGCCCTGATCTGGAGATTGCCAGCAGGGTCGATATAATTACAACAGGAGGGACCAATTATTTGACACATTCCTCCTTCTTTTGCTGTCAGGTAATCTAGTACTATAGTATGCTGGTTAGTAACTACGATTAATTGTCTCTGTATTGTATTAGTTTCATTAAGAACTTCAAGAATCTGGAAAATCTGATTGTCCAGGTAGTCGGTAGCTTCCACTAATTTATCCCACATTTGTGTTATGAAGGGGTATATTAGCATACTACTGAATATTTTATTTGTTATCCCCATTTCTACTAGATGCGGCCTACCATTTGGCTTATTGTCTGCAGCCCTTCTATACGAGGTGTGAATTGGAACTGCTGCAGTGTCTATTTTACTGTGAGGAACTATGAAAGTGGCTGGTGTCAGTTTAGCAAGAGTGCAAACCCCTGTTATGTACGGGCTCACCCACCTGTAGGCACGATGTCCGCAAACCAAGAATACTCAGTCAGGGAGAACACAAACGTGACCAGGGGTCTGTATACATTGGTATAAACTCAAAAGTCCTGACCTACTGTAGGCTTATGGGCACACTAAGTATTATTCATTTGTTTTCCACTTACACCAGATGTACATTTACCCCTTTCTTTCCTTATTATTTTACCCGTAGATGATTTACAGCCTTCAACACCATCCTGGTACATCGTCTTATTAACCTGTGTTTGATCGCGAGTGTATATGCGGAAGCAATTATTGTCCTCACCACAGGTATTTGCTCCAGTGTGTTGAAGACTGAACTACAGTCCATCATTGGGAATAGGGTCTGAGTGAGGGATTTCAGTCCTCCTCCTGGCGACCATATTACCGACATCTGAGTCATATTCCCGCCACCACATTTGTACCTTTAGGCCACGTTATATTAAACTGAAACCAGGGATTAGCGGCCCATTCGACTATTGCCAATGAGGCAGATATATCATGGGGCACACCTAGATTGAGTCCAAGTCTCATTGTGTATGCAGTGTGGGGTTAATACCTCCCATGGCTCCAGAGGTAAGGCTAAGTATGGCATAGGCCTCGCAGATACTGGGCTGTGTGTACAGATCCAACAGTCCTTCGGTTTCTGTCCTTCCATGTCCTTTATAAGAAGAGCATGATGCCGAATAAGTTTGTTGTCCCAATCAGCATTTAAGAGTTTGTCCTGTGTCTCTGTAGAGTGCAGTAATCCTGTCACTGCCAGCAAGGTGATGAGGAGAACAGTCATTCTGCTGTTGACAGGACCTTCTTGCAGTGATTGGCGTGGATCCAGGTGGGTTTTCCCTCAAGTTTTACTGAAGTGGATGTGGTCAGCTGGACTTGGAAGGGGCCGACAAATCGTGGGTCCAGGCTCCTTCTCACGTGTCTGCGTATAACCACCCAATCACCTGGATTCAGCTGATGCACATCTGCACTGGCATTAGGATCTGGAATGTATGAGAACACATGTTTATGCACCACATTAAGTCTTTCCTGCAAGGCCTGGACGTAGGCTGTCATAGCACCGTGTTGCATTTGTAGCACCTGTGGGAAGTACAGACCAGTCTTTGGTGCACTGCCAACAGGACTTCAGAAGGAGACAAGCCTGTGTTTCTATTTGGAGTGTGTCTGACTGAAAGGAGTGCAAGAGGCAAGCACTCCACCCAGCTCTTTCCTGTGTCTGCCATGGCCTTTAGAATTTTCAGTTTAAGTGTCCCATTTAGTCTTTCCACTTTCCCACTACTTTGTGGCCTATATGGTGTATGAAATGTTTGCTGTACACTCGGGGCCTGCATGACTTCCCTCATTATTTCTCCCGTGAAGTGTGTACCCCTATCTGTTTCTGTGGCTTCTGGGACACCATACCTGCAGATCAGTTCTTTCATCAGTTTGTCTGTAGTCATTTTAGCATTTGCACATTTTACCGGATAGGCTTCCGGCCAACCAGAGAAGAGATCTACACATACTAGGATATTTGCATACACTCCTACCTTGGTAGCTGTATGTCGTCAATCTGCAGTCTCTGAAACGGGTAGAGAGGCCTAGATGTCGCTTTCTTAGGGACTTTTACTGTTTTACCTGGGTTGTGCTGTGCACAGATCAGGCATAATTGTACAAGTTTTGCGGCTGCGTAACTGAAACCAGGAGCGATCCAGAAGGCATCTACGATGGCACACATGTGACTTTTTGAGGTGTGAGTGGGGCCATGTGCTGCTTGCGCCATGATTGGGAACAGGGACTTTGGTGGGCACAATTTATCCTTATTCTCCCATACTCCATTTGAGTTCAGCTCAGCTCCCAGTCTCCCCCGGTGTACCTTCTCTGTTTGGGCAGCTTTTTGCTGGAGGGATTTCAGGACATCTAGGCTCAATGTGGCTGGAATACGCTGACTCCCCGCCACCATCCACTGCTCTCTCTAGGCCGCCTTGTGCTACTTTAGCAGCCTTGTTCGCCCTTCTGTTGCCCTCTACCTCCACGGAGTCACCTTTATGTGTGCTTTTACCTTGACAATGCCAACCTGGACTGGTAACATCAATGCCTCCATCAATTGTTTCACCAGCTCTGCATTTTTAATGGGCTTCGAATCTGTGAAAATATTAGCGACTTTACCTGCAGCGGCTCTACACGCCTCAGTGAGTGCCTTCAACTCTGCCTCCTGCGCCGACATGTGAGGAGAGAGTGGTTCCGCTCGGATTACCTCATGTGAGGATACTACTGCATATCCAGTGTAGAATCGTCCATCCTGGTGGTATCTGGGGCCATCTACAAAAAAGAAACTCAAAGTCTGCATTAGGAACAGGTTTTTCATGAACGTGTGCAAACCCAACTGTCTCCTGACTCATCAGTTCTATGCAGACATGTTCATGTGTCATGTCAAAGTATCCTTCCTCACTCCCTAATACGGTCACCAATTCCCCCTTTTCTGAATCCACAGGCAGGAGGGTGGCTGGATTCAGAACGTTACATCTTTTGAGGGTGACATACTCAGGAATTAGTAGAGCACACTCAAGTCGGAGCTGTCTGGCCATAGACAGATGTTTTGGTTGAACTTGTACGAGTATGGCATGGATGTCATGTGGGGAATAGATTGTCAAAAGAAACGTCAGTGTGATCTCACATGCCTTTCCTAGTAGTAGTGCAGCTGCTCCTACCGCACAGACACAATCAATTGTATTTTGTGTGAGGTCCCGGGTCTGATGACAAGCAGTCATAAAGTGGTTGGAATATTTGTGAAGCGGACCTTATCCAAGGCCTACTGTAGGTCACTAAACCTAGGAAAGTGCATAGATGCTGATGTGACCTGGGTAGAGGGAGATCTTGAATTGCTTGTTTCCTGTCAGGTGTCTGGTACCTTCGGCAATATAATGTCCCAACAAATGTCACCTTTTGTTTGTAATACTGTAATTTGTCACGTGAGACCTTGCAACCCTTAGGGTCATCCACGTACTGTAATAGTACAATCAGCGGATGAGGTGATTGCCACTACTCAAGGATCCCTGCCATTGCTGCTGAATAGATGGCAGGGGGTTTCTTTCCCCCTTTGTGGGAGGACTGTCCAACAATATTGTTCACCTTTATGAGTAAAGGAGAAAGATACTGACAGTCAGGGTGCAGGGGTACAGAGAAGAATGCACCTGCTAAATCAATGACTGTGAAACATTTTGACATTACTGGGATCTGTGACAGTATTGTGTGTGTGTGTTAGGGACGATTGAGGTCACACTCACTGTATCATCATTAATAGCGCTTAAGTCATGAACCTTTCTGTAAGTGTCAGCAAACCCTTGAGTCCTTTTTTTTCCTAATGGGATACAAAGTGGTGTCGCAGGGGGAAGATCTTTGCAGTCCAGGGGGGGTTTCTTTGCACCAGAACCCCTACCTTAACATACTCTCTAATATCTCTGCTCGGGGCAATTGATTTGGCTAGGCTCAAGGGGTATTGCTTTAAACAAGGAGGAGTGGTTCCTTCTTTCATTTTAATCATGGCAGGGGGAATGGGCAGCCGACCCACATCAGTTTTTCCCCTTGCCCAAACAGTGTCTGGCACCTGTCCCATTTCCTCATCCTCAGGCATTTTGGTGTCAGGTGTTAGTTTCACCGCTTTTGTTATATACACCATTGCCGCAATCTTACACAAATGTTTATCTGAGAGGGGACTTGTGACTCTAATACCCTCAGGAGAGTACTGTATGATGGCCGGGATCGCACTCAGCACATCTGCTCCCAGTAAATTCATAGGGGTGTTGTCACTAACAATAAGTTTAATTGGATAAACAATAAGGATACCTACCTTCCGTCATTGGATTCCTGCAGCCCGTAGAGAGCGGCAGCATCAGCTGATGCTGCAGTTCTCTACCCAAGATCGTCGTGGGACACACTCGTGGACTGCTTCGGATCATGGGTGAGTATTTTTGTGGTTTGTTATGTTAATATTTATTTCGTAAAAGACAATGGCTTCGGGGAACAATGTGACAAGTATTGGTAAGTATGTTACTCTATGTTATATGTACTGTATGTCTATGTATGTATTGTATGAATGTATTGTATGCAGCATGCATGTAGTATGTATGTAGCATGCATGTAGCATGCATGTAGTATGTATGTAGCATGTATGTAGTATGTATGTAGCATGTAGTATGTATGTAGCATGCATGTAGTATATATGTAGTATGTATGTAGCATGTAGTATGTATGTAGCATGCATGTAGTATGTATGTAGTATGTATGTAGCATGTAGTATGTATGTAGCATGCATGTAGTATGTATGTAGTATGTATGTAGCATGTAGTATATATGTAGTATGTATGTAGCATGTAGTATGTATGTAGCATGCATGTAGTATGTATGTAGCATGCATGTAGTATGTATGTAGTATGTATGTAGCATGCATGTAGTATGTATGTAGTATGTATGTAGCATGTAGTATGTATGTAGTATGTATGTAGCATGCATGTAGTATGTATGTAGTATGTATGTAGTATTTTTTTTTTTTAACATTTAACGCATTAGCCGGATGATGGGACTACTACTGTCCCATCATTGGCTAATGTGTCAATCACTGTCATGGTAGCAGGCATCGCCCGATGGGACTTGTAGTCCCATCGGACGATGCCTGCACAAACCCCCGGACATCAGCACAGCCCCCCGGAAGGCCGGCACAGCCCCCCGGCAGGCCGGTACAGACCCCCACAGGGTGCACAGCCCCCTGGCAGGCCGGCACAGCCCCCCGGCAGGCCGGTACAGACCCCCACAGGGTGCACAGACCACCAGCAGGCTGGCACAGCCCCCCGGCAGGCCGGTACAGACCCCGGGCAGTCCACACAGCCCCCCGGCAGGCCGGCACAGCCCCCCGGCAGGCCGGCAGAGAGCCCCGGAAGGCCCGAAATGACGGCGCATCATGATGCGCACACACCGCGCATCATGATGACGTCATTTCGGCTGTCAATCAACTTTGAACTTCCGATTCCGATGCCCGATATTGAAAAAATATCGGATGTCGGTATCGGAATTCCGATACAGCAAGTATCGGCCGATACCCGATACTTGCGGTATCGGAATGCTCAACTCTAGTTGTGAGACAGGAAGGATATGAGAGATGAGAAGTTTGTTTTGCAGCAGTTAGCGTGGACTTGAGGCTGGTGAGGGACTGCTTGTATGCGAAAAAGTGCTCGGCAGAACGGGATCTCTTCTATCTCCGCTCATCAATCCTGGAAGCCCGTCTCAGTTCTTTGGTCAGGCTGGTCAGCCAGGGTTGCCTGTTGATTGTACGAGTTTTGGTGTGCATGAGGCGTGCGGCTGAATCAAGTGCTGCTGTTATTATGGTGTTATATAAAGTGGCAGCAGCATCTATGTTATGTAAGGAAGCTATGTCAGTAAGAGGGAGAAGGGACTCAGAGAGTGAGTGTAAATTGAGGTGTTTAAGATTTCTTCAAGGGTGAGTGAGTTTGTGGAGTGGGGGTTGTGCACTAGGAGTGGAGAGGGAAGAGAATGTCAGTAGGTTGTTGTCAGACAGGGGGAGGAGTGAGTTAGTGAGATTAGTAAGGGAATAGAGGTGGGTGAAGATAAGGTCCAGCATGTGGTCATCTTTGTGAGTGGCCGCTGAGGACCATTGAGTGAGGTCAAAGGAGGCAGTCAGTGATAAAAGTTTAAAGGCAGCTGAGGTGGAAGTGTCGATGGGGATGTTGAAGTCACCCATGTTGATAGTGGGGATGTCAGCAGAAAGGAAATGAAGTAGCCAGATTGTGAAATGGTCAAGGAAGGTGGAGATGGCTAGTTCTGGGGGAGCGGTAGATGACAGCCACCTGTAGGTTGGAGGGGGAGTAGATGCGGACGGAGTGCACCTCAAACGAGGGAAGAGTAAAGGAGGGAGGGAGTAGAATTAGGGTAAAGGTGCACATATCAGACAGGAGCAAGCCAACTCCTCCATCACGTTTGTTGTGGGGCAAGGGGTGTGAGAGAGATGGAATCAGCCATAAGAAAGTGCAGGAGGAGGGGCTGTGCAAGAGGGGGTGAGCCAGGTCTCAGTGATGACAAGGAAGGAGAGTTTGTTATTCATAAAGAGGTCATGGAAATACAACAGTTTGTTGCAGACAGAGTGTGCATTCCATAGTGCTCCAGGTAGGAGTACCGGGGGAATGGGGGCTGGATGAATGGGTATGAGGTTATCATGGTTTGCGAAAACTTGTAGAGGATCATGGCAGGTTGTTAGAAATGAGTGTGTTGGATGTGTTGAGGAGGGCCAGGATTTGGGGATACTTTGCCAGCAATGAGCAGTAGAAGACAGAACAATAGAAGGTTGGAGCAGGATAGGACATGATGCGGCCATGTGTGTCTGGAGAAAAAGGATTGTTTGTGGAGGAACAGCTGTGAGGAGGTGAGATGGCTGGGGAGGCTGGAGATAGTAACAAAGAAAGTAATATGGGGGTGATAGTGAAAAGAAACAGAAACATTGTAGTGGTTTTCTATCCCATTACCTTACAGTCCATTTCAGTCCATTTCAAGTCTAATACAAAATATTGTACTTAAAAAGATGTACTTTGAAAGATGTTATTTGAAAGATGCATGGATCAGACTAACATCTGGATTAGACGTATGGGTCTGAATATATCTTGAGTTAAGGTCAATCATGACTTATGGATATGGGACGGACCCCCACTCCATCTTAAAACCACCATAACTACAGTAAACCTAGGCACTAGAATAAATACACAACACATTATATTGGTTGTCAAAATGGCCACAGCTTTATTTAAATCACAGGATTAAAACAATCACATTAGGAGTCGGGTGAAGTGCTAGTACATTGGGATTCATAAGTACTGTGATATCCCCAGCTGTCTGACATACAGAACCAGGCCAGACAGCCATAAAGGGGCGGCACGCACTGGCTTGCCATTCAAGCAGAGCCAGTAAACTTTCAGGGCACCAATGACCCTATTATCCTCACTCCTGTGCTTAACCACTGTGCCCGCCCCTGATTGACGTTACCATTACAACGTCCTTGAGGCTGGCCACCAAAGCCGAGCCTGTTCACCACCATGAGGTTTTACATCCTCTATTAGTTAAAATGAGTCCCCCTTAACTTGCCTGCAACTTCCACCTGACTCCTAAACCGCAAAGCTGTGACGGGTTATAAATTCACATTTGACACCTTTTTTTTTTTTTTTTTATAAATCATTTTAGTAAACTTATAAACTAGAAGTCCCTGCAAAAGCATTAAGGGGACTAACTTGGCAAACCTCCGACTCACAAAGAGTCATCCTACAGCACTCAGGAGAGGAAAAACCCCCTGTGGAGGAAACCTCTAGGGAACCATGGCTGATGGATGGCCCTTCCCTTGGGCTTAGAAGGTTAATGCCGTTAACTCTTTATAGCCATGATAAAATTGAACCTGGAACAAAATATACAATGGTAAGTTCAAAAATACAATAAAGCATTCATCATACAAGCAATAATTAAAATGTTTTAGGACAATGATTATAAACAGGGCGGGTGGGCGGGAAATGCTTCCTCCTGTTCATCCTGTGCATGAAAGAGAGAGAGAGACACAGATTTCCTGCTCTATATAAGCCCCACCCTCCTCACAGTAACCCCAGGCACAGACATACTGGGCTTCTTACTCTGAAAGCAACATCCCTCGTGCTTAAAAATCTATACCACTACACCAAAAAAGCTGCAGGAGTAAACGTCCACCCATCCCCAAGTCATGTCCTCCTCCGCCTATGGCTCCAGTGGTTTCTGATGTGAGTGGGAGGTGGTTGGGAATGGTCAGACCAAATGCACAGAGTTAGACAAAGGTCATAAAAGAGAGGGGGGTAGGAGTGACCACTCAAAGATATGTTAGAGTACTAAATCAAGAGGAGTGAAACAGATCATGGCAAAAGAAATGAGAGTTAAGGAAAGCATACCAGATGGAGATTGTATACACTTCACATAGTCAGATACCTAGGAAAGTTGAGTACATTGAAATGCTAGGGAAAGTTGAGTACATTGAAAGCATACCAGAGGGAGATTGTATACACTTCACACAATCAGAAGCCAGGGAAAGTTGAGTACATTGAAAGCATACCTGTGGGAAGAGAAAGCAACTCGGTTAGATGATACAGATGGTGATGATGATTATAATATAGCAGTATTGATGGTGATGAATGGCCAAATGCATCATAGAATTCAAGTCTAATTCAAAATATTGTAATTAAAAAAGATGGTCTTTGAAATATGCATGGATAAGACTAACGCGTGTTGCAAATGTAAATGTATTGCAGTGCAGAATGACAGTTCTCTTGACTGCAATACATGCCACTTGCTAAACAGAGGTCAGCAGCATCGACAGGCTCATCATCAGTGGCACATGGCAGTGATGTCATGCGCCATTGCGGGCATGTAGACGTTAGCTGCAAGCTCCTGCACTCGCTATAGAAGAGGATGCAGCACATCATGGCAGTGGAAGAAGGTAAAAATAGTCTTTGTTTTAAATTTTTTGAGAAGAACGGGGAAGATTATTACTGGAAAGGGCCTGAGATGGGGACATTATACTAAGAAGAGGTTCAGGATGATGAACATTATAACAGGAAGGAGCCTAGGATGGGGAAAATTATAACAGAATGAGGCTCAGATTGGGAGATATTATATCATGAAGTGGCCCAGGATTGGGGACCTTATTACAGTAAGACACCAGTATGGGAGACATTATTACGGAAAGGTGCCAGGATGGGGGACAATATTATATTAATATTATATGGGAGGTGACCACATATGTCTTTATAGGGACTACAAGGGCCCATTCATCTAACCAACTTGCAGGTGGGGCCCCTGGTCCAAATATTGGCCATCAGACAATAAATTATGCCACTGGCACAAAACCATTACAAAGCAAACATTTTGAGGGAAGGAAATAAAATTAGTAAACTAAAGTATTGTGGTCATAGAAGTGTGGACAGCCTCTTACTCTATAATTGGGGTTATGGTTTTGTTCAGAATTAATCAATCACATGTAAACTCATGTTAAATAGTAGTCAAATGCACAGCTTCAATAATTTACAGTGATGTTGATTAATCTGATATAAACCGTACCTATTCTAGTAGGATTTCACTGACATTTTTTCAGTTGAATTTTACAGCAAAAGCCATAGTCCATAAACAGCTTACAACACAGCAAAGGAATCTCATTGATGAAAGTTATATCAGGAGAAGGGTACACAAAAATCTTCACAGCTTTAGCTATACCATGGAGTACTGGAAGATGGTCACCAACAAGTGGCTTTATTTAAAGCTAGGAAGCATGTGACACATGACCCTTATTAAAGGAATTGTGGGAGTCCCAGGTATTACATAGAATCTGATCCTCTATCACAGGACATGGTGGGAGGTGGGAGTGCTAAGTCTACAAATATTGAGAATAGTTAGTGTGTTGCTACCAGGAGATATACATCAGTATAGGAACTTAAGACACAAAACAAGAGTGACTTTTCTTTTCTTTCATAGACCATTTGCTTCATTTTTAGAAGTACTGTATAGTAGAAAATCAAACTACTGTATTTTTCGGACTATAAGACGCACCGGACCATTAGACCCACCCCAAATTTTCAGAAGGAAAATAAGGAAAAAAAATTATGTGTCAAATGGGGGTCTGTCTTACAGTCCGAATTCAGCTTACCAGGGAAGGGATCGGCATAGGTGGAGGAATGGTCACAGGGATCGTTTGGTGGTCCAGGCTGGTGCGGTGTCCTCTGGGAAATCCCATCCCAGGCTGGTTCGGTGGCGGTACTCTGTGTGGTGGTGGTGCTCTGTGCAGTGGCGTTGCTCTGTGGGGTGGCTGTGCTCTGTGGGGGTCTGTGCTCTGTGGGGTGGCTGTGCTCTGTGGGGGGCTGTGCTCTGTGGGGTTACTGTGCTCTGTGGGGTGGCAGCATTCTGTGCTGGGGCGGCAGTGGGGCTCTGTGCTGCATGAGGAGGCTCCGCCGGCATTTCGTCAAAGCCCAGAGGCCCTGCAGCCCCATTGCTGCTATGTGGTGGCCTCCGGGAAAATGGCCGCCGGGGGCGGTGCATGTGTAGGTATGTGTGTCAACTGGGGGGCGGTCCTTTTTCCCACCACGAACAAACTTGAGACAGACACCGATGTGCGTTCAACAGGTCCTCTTTATTGGCCATCCTCTTGACGACCGCAGCACCACACAGCAGCTGCACGACAACTTCCGCACACAGGCCCGGGTACCTTCACTTTCTTCCTTCTCTTAATTGACATCCCTCATGGCTCTTTAACTGTATCTGCCCTAGGCCTACCATCACAGCGCTTCACCCGTCCGGGTCCGTCCGTCTGGTAGCCCCGGACCTTCTCTGTCCTATGGCTCTCCTGTCAGGGCCACCCCCTGACTGTATTCCTCCTCAGTCCCTGCTGGAGCTTCTTCTCTGTCTGTCTCCTTTTTTCTGTCTCTTCTTCTCCTAAGCTCCTCTCCCTGGACTGGCTCTATTCTGGAACTCTCTACCCCTTCTTATATCCCTCTCTCTGGGAACTCCCCCTCTAGAGCTCATGTAACTCCGCCCCCATGACTCTGCGGTTTCGTAGCCTTAAGCTGATGTTAAGCCCTTTCCTCACTGCTCTCTGCTGCCATCTTGTGGCCAAACCCAGTACTTAACCATCCCTTACTGTCTCCAGCTGTCTCCCACCTTCATATACAGCAGTCCACATCAAGCACATTGTACACTTATGTACACATGCTCAGATTCAGATCTCGGCAACGGAGCTGCGGGGGCCTCCAGGCTTTGATGAGATGCCGGCAGACTCCGATGCAGCACAGAGCCCTGCCGCAGCCGCCACACCACAGAGCCCCTCCAGTGCCACACCACAGAGCATGGCCACCACTGCACCACAGGTGGGCCAGCCTGGGAAGGGAGGCTGCACCGGGACCGCCACCACCAGGACCGCCACCACCGGGACCGCCGCTAGAGGGTTTGTAAGTATATTCTGACAATAAGACACATCCCAGTTTTCCCCAAAAAATTTTTGGGGAAAAAAGTGCATCTTATGGTCCGAAAAATACGGTAATTGTGAATGTGATGTAGTCCTTTAAAGAGTTAGTATTCATTCATTGATATCCTAATACAGTATATGCAAATTAGAATCCTTGCCAAGAGGCATGGTTTACACAAACAATGCAAAAGTAGGTGTTTTGGGCATGTTTTATGGGTATTACTAGGCAGTGCCAGTGGTAACAGATATGGTGATTAGTGATGAGCGAGCATGCTCGCCACTACTTGGTGCTCGCCTGAGCATCTCACTGCTCGAGATGCTTGGAGCTTGCCAAGAATTTCCGGTGTTGTGTGGCGGGAGCTCGGGTCCCCGCCCTGCAAGTTTGGCGCTCTTTAGAGAGCCAATAAACATGCAGGGATTGTCTGCCACACACTGTAATGCCACAGCCAGCCATGTTGGTTGTGGCATTACAGTGATTGGCTGGCCGCACAGCGTCATCAGGTCTGTATCAGACCTGGCATCGCCATGCACGTAACAGTCTGCTCTGGAATCAGCCGGTGTAGGGAGAGTTGCTGCTGAGCTAGGGAGAGATTTGCTTGTGTGTTAGTTAGTGTAGGTATGCCACAATATTAGACACATATCCTCAACTAATTGTCCTTCTGGGGACTAATAAAGCTGCAGAGATATCAGTGCTTCGCAGACAGGCAGTGTATGTGGCAGACTGCAGTGCATATAGCAAGAGGGTCCATTCCAGTTCTGTGTGCTGCTGCTGCTTATTCCAGATATTTCTAGACATAGCCCCAGGTATCAGTAGCCAGGAATATTTGTTTAGATCTTAATCCTGATTATTTGCTTTAAAAGCAATCCAGAGAACACCATTTTTCCGCTCCATTTGCTTGATGGCACTGCAGAATATCGTCAGACCCTTTCCATATTACAGCGCTAAAAATTCAGCTATTTTAAAGTGGGGTTTGACCATTACATGGATCACATCTAAGTTCACTCCAAAGTCAGTCATTTGTAGTGAATGTGGAAAATATTGTCCTCCATTTAAAATGGGAAAGGCGCCTGGCAAGGGACGGGAAACTAGATGTGCTGATGATGGTGCGTGCAGAGGCCGAGGCCATGGGCAAGCTGAAATTGTGCCACAACAAACACCCACATCTACTAGCCCGATCTTCCAGTCCCAATTACTAGGGGACCACAGCAGCACACCACTATTGAACCCAAAGCAGTTTCAAAAGGTTGTTGGTTGGATAGTGGATAATGCTTCCAGTCACTTTCGTTAGGGACGGCGGAACGCACTAAATAATAAATAATAATAAGTGCGTTCGCCGCCCGGGGTCCACCGTGCAGAGGTGTTACACTGCTGCTAGGTAATGGCAGATGTCCAATATGGCGGTATAACGCACACGGGTTGAACGTCACCGGTGTGCACTGGGCCCCCTTTTTTACTTCACAGAGGTGCTGTAGCGTTAAATGCAATGACTACAATGCCCAGTAGCAGGCTTACTGTCAGACGCTAGTACTGTGGATCGTATGCACTGTGGCCTGTAGCTTGCCACTGACTGGCGCTGACTCTATCACTAGTTCCCTATCCACACACGTAATATCAGGGGGAGGGGAATCTTAATGAGTCATTTGCAAGTCCATGCATCAGTCATCATTCACACAGTTAGCAACCAAAGTCTATACTAGCGCATGGCCGAGCGGCCAAGTGAACCTTTTATAGCCGGGACCTTCTGGAAGCTTCCAGATCCCTGAGATGGACCAATCAGATCTGGAGAAGGACCTGTGCATGTGACTCCCAATCTCCAATGGGAGATCGTCTCGTGAGCATGCTCAGTGGAGTGATGGGAGGACTTAGCCTCTTGAATGGTTTGCTGCTGAGCAGCCTGCATTGCTATTGCTGGCCCAGAGGTGGCAGCAACAGCCAGACCCACAGAGCTGGTCCGGGCAGAGCGTCGGGAACGACAGGGCCACCGAGCAGGGTCCCCTGTGATCGATGGAGAATGGGAGACCGCTGAATGCAAGGCTCTGGATTCCCCCTGTGCAGCTGCAGGGACCAGACGCCTAACATTACCCCCCCTCCTAGGGCCCCCTCCCATCTGAGCCTTGCTACGCTCAAATGACGTGATAAGGAGCGGGGCGTGGATATTCTCCACAGGTTCCCAGGTCCGGGCCTCTGGGCCATGACCCTTCCAATCCACCAAATAAAACTTTTTGCCATGCACCACCCTGCGTCCCACAATGGCGTTGACCTCAAACTCGTCCGAAGACAAGTTTGATGTCCCGGCAGATGACTCGGAAAACCGGGACATGTGAACAGGTTTGAGAAGGGACACGTGGAAGACGTCAGAGATGGCCAAGTGTGGTGGAAGAGCCAGACGGTAGACCACCGAGCTGATCTGCTCGAGGATTTTGAAGGAACAAATATATCGCGGAGCGAACTTGGTGGACTCGGCCCGCAGCCTGATATTTTGGGCAGAAAGCCACACCAAGTCACCAGGGGCAAAAGTTGGAGCGAGGCGCCGATGTGTGTCAGTGGACGCCCTCATTCTCTCCTTAGAGGCTCAAATGGCATCCTGGGTGCGATCCCAAATGTTGTGCACCTCCACTGCCCAGTCTGCCACCCTGGAATCAGTGGAAGACACTGGCATCGGGATAGGAACGCGCGGATGCAGGCCGTAATTAAGAAGGAATGGCGTCTGACCAGTTGAATCAGCCACTACATTATTCAGGGCAAATTTGGCCCACGGTAGTAAGGATGCCCAGTCATCCTGCCTGGCCAAGACAAAATGTCGCAGGTACATGACCAGAGTTTGGTTGACTCTCTCAACCAACCCGTTCATCTTGGGATGATAGGTGGAGGACAAGTTTAGCTCGAGACTGAGTAGATTGCAGAGCTCCCTCCAAAACCGAGACGCAAATTGGGGACCTCGGTCACTAACTACTTTGTCCGGCATACCATGCAAACGAAAAACGTGCTTTATGAACAGTGCGGCGAGATCACGAGCGGAAGGCAGCCGCGTGAGTGGCACCAGATGCACCATTTTAGAAAAATGATTGGTGACCACCCAGATGACCGTGCTGCCACCGGATTTGGGCAGACCGACCACAAAATCCATGCCTACCATCTCCCAGGGTCTGTCTGCCACCAGCAAGGGACACAGTAACCCAGCCGGACTCTGCCTAGAGGACCTGTTCCGAGCACAAGAGACGCATGCCTGAATGTATTCTTTTGTGTCCCGAGCCATGTGCGGCCACCAATAAGACCTTGCCAGAAGTTCTGTGGTTCGCTTATTGCCAAAATGACCACCCACCCAGGACGTGTGTGCCCACACGAGAACCTCTGGCTGCAGGCGAGGAGGGACAAAGGTCTTGCCCGGTGGTACTGACTCGAGCGACTGGGGCCATGGTCCTCAGACTCTCAGTGGGGACAATTATCCGAGGCACAGCCTCCTCCTCCTCTGCCGAGACCACCGAGCGAGAGAGAGCATCAGCCCGGACGTAATTCTCACCGGACAGATAGTGCAAGATGAAGCGGAAGAAGAAGAGCGATCACCTAGCTTGACAAGAATTCAAGCGCTGGGCTGTTTGTAAATAGACCAGGTTTTTATGGTCAGTGTACACCTGAAAGGGGAACCGGGCTCCCGTCAGGAGATGTCTCCACTCGGAAAAGGCCAACTTCATTGCCAGCAACTCCCTGTCCCCGATGGAGTAGTTCCTCTATGTCGGTGAGAAAGTCTTTGAGAAGAAGAAGCAGGGATGCTTCCAACCTTGAACATCCTTCTGGAAAAGGACTGCCCCTGCACCGACGGACGAGGCATCCACCTCAAGGATAAAGGGTTTATCCACATCGGGACGATGGAGAATAGGAGCGCCAGCATAATGAGTTTTAAGTGACGAGAAGGCCACGGAAACCTGTTCTGACCAAACCTTGGGATTGGCTCTTTTTTTGGTGAGGGCTACCAATGTGGAGAAGTGGGGAATGAACTGACAGTAATAATTAACGAACCCCAAAAAGCGCTGCACCGCTTTAAGAGAATGGGGCTCCTGCCAGTCCATTACCGCCTGCAGTTTGGCAGGATCCATAGCCAACCCCTGGGCCGAGATGATATAGCCCAGGAAAGGCAAGGACTCCTGCTCAAATTGGCACTTCTCCAACTTGGCAAAGAGAGAATGCGCCAGCAAACGGTCGAAGACCTTGCAGACGTCACTCCGGTGAGAGGCCAAATCTGGAGAAAAGATGAGGATGTCATCCAGATAAACCACCACTGAGGTGGAGAGCATATCGCAAAAGACGTCATTTACGAAGTCTTGGAAGTCAGTAGGTGCATTACAGAGGCCAAAGGGCATGACCAGATACTGGTAGTGGCCATCCCTGGTATTAAAGGCTGTCTTTCACTCGTCTCCTTCGCGTATGCGGATCAGGTTGTAAGCCTACCATAGATTTAACTTAGTAAAGATCCGGGCCCCTCGCAACCTGTCAAACAACTCAGAGATCAAAGGAAGAGAGTGCTTGTTCTTCACTGTAATAGCATTGAGACCTCTGTAGTCAATGCAAGGACGCAGCTCTCCACTCTTCTTCTGTACGAAGAAGAACCCTGCCCCTGCTGGCGACACCGACTTTCTAATAAACCCTCTTGCCAGGTTCTCCTGGATATATTGTGACATGGCCTCCATCTCCGGGAGAGATAGAGGATACACGCAATCTCTAGGAGGTTCTGCGCCTGGCAAAAGGTCTATCGAACAGTCGTAGGGGCGATGCGGCAGAAGCGTCTCTGCCGATTTTTTAGAAAAGTCATCTGCATACTGCTGGTAGTGTCTGGGAAGCATGGAGAGATCCTTGGGCACTTCCGTGGAGGCTACTTGAACGCTGCCCCTCATGCACCTTCCCTCACAGTCCTTGCTCCAACCCAGTATACTCCCCGACGACCACTCTATATGAGGGGAATGGCAACGGAGCCAGGGGACTCCGAGAAGCACCTGGTCGATGCCCTCAGGCATAATGAACAGGGACAACATCTCGTTATGAGATGGTGAGATTGAGAGCCCAAGTGGTGCTGTCTGGTGGGTATTCTGGGATGGTAAGGCCGATCCATTGACCACCCTGACGGTCACAGGGTGAGGAAGTAGCACCACCGGAATTGTGTGCTTTTGGGCGAAGGCTGGGGACATAAAGTTTCCTTCTGCCCTGGAGTCCACCATGACCTCTACCTCCCAGGTGGAAGCACCGCTATCTAACGTCCCTCAGAATACTCTTTTGGGGGAGAAAGTTTCCATATCAGATAGGCTCCCACCAACCACCACTGAGCGTGATCGTTTTTTCGACCGCTGCGGACACCTGTTACCGGGTGACCAGACTGTCGACACCGGTAACAGCGAGCGGAGCTTCGTACCGGGAGTGGCTTGGGACCGTGCAAGACGTCACCATGGGTACAAGAGGTTTAGCGAAGGTGAGAGCTAAGCTAACCTTCTGTCTGGATTGAGCACGTTCCAGCCCGCACTCTGTGAAACGAAGATCAATGCGGGTGGAAATAGCAATCAGCTCCTCCAGACTTTCGGGGACCTCCCTGGTAGCTAGGGCATCTTTGCCATGCTCCACCAAATCTCTCCAGAACACAGGGACGAGTGTCTTATCTGACCACTCAAGCTCCGAAGCCAGTGTCCGAAAATGGACGGCATAATGGCTGACCGAGCGGGACCCCTGTGTTAATGCTAGTAACTGGAGAGAGGTGTCGTGAGTGACCAGTGGCCCCAAAAAGACCTGCTTTAGGGACTTTAGAAACTGAGTAGCGCTCAGAGCCACGGGGTCACCACGCTCCCACAGTGGCGTGGCCCATTTCAACGCCCTGCCCGTCAGGAGGGACATGATAAACCCCACCTTAGCCCGCTCTGTAGGTAATCACGCGGCCAGTAGCTCAAGGTGAATAGAGCACTGGCTCACAAAACCCCTACAGGTGGCGCTGTCACCCGAAAATTTATCAGGCAATGGAAGACGGGGTAATGTCAGCGTAGGCATGGATGTGGACACACGAGAGACAGCCTTTGCGACTGCCTGGGCAGCGGCCGCAGTAACCTTCGCAGCTGAGGTGGGACACCCTCGAGAGCCGCCAACCTGCCCTCCAGCTGCCGAATGTACTGCAGTAGCTGCTGCTGGTCCGCCATTACTAGCCAGACCCTGGCGCTAGAATAATGTTAGGGACAGCGGAACGCACTAAATAATAAATAATAAGTGCGTTCGCCACCCAGGGTCCACCGTGCAGAGGTGTTACACTGCTGCTAGGTAATGGCAGATGCCTAATATGGCGGTATAACGCACGCAGGTTGAACATCACCCTTTGTGCACTGGGTGCCCTCTGTTACTTCACAGAGGTGCCGTAGCGTTAAACACAAGTGCCGAGCCTGTTGAACTCACAGGTCTCAGCGGATTGCACGCAGCAACAGACGCTGCCGCTATACGACGATGCCCGGTAGCAGGCTCACTGTCGGACACTAGTACTGTGGATCGTATGCACTGTGGCCTGTAGCTTGCCACTGACTGACGCTGACTCTATCACTAGTTCCCTATCCACACACGTGTTATCAGAGGGAGGGGAATCTTAATGAGTCATTTGCAAGACCATGCATCCGTCATCATTCACACAGTTAGCAACTAGAGTCTATACTAGCGTATGGCCGAGCAGCTATGTGAACCTTTTATAGCCGGGACCTTCCGGAAGCTTCCAGAACCCTGAGATGGACCAATCAGATCTGGAGAAGGACCTGTGCATGTGACTCCCAATCTCCAATGGGAGATCGTCTCGTGAGCATGCTCAGTGGAGCAACGGGAGGACTTAGCCTCTGGAATGGTTTGCTGCTGAGCAGCCTGCATTGCTATTGCTGGCCCAGAGGTGGCAGCAACAGCAAGACCCACAGAGCTGGTCCAGGCAGAGCGTCGGGAATGATGGGGCAGCCGAGCAGGGTCCTCTGCGATCGATGGAGAATGGGAGACCGCTGAATGCAAGGCTCTGGATTCCCACTGTGCAGCTGCAGGAACCCGAGGCCTAACAACTTTGTCACCACCTCCTCCACCCTGTCTTCCACACAGTCAAGTCTCAGTAGCCGTGAGTCTGGACCGCATATTCCTCACCCTGATCCTCCTTCCTCCCACCATGCAGAGTGCCCGGAAATAACTGATCCCACACTTGGACACTCCAAAGATCTGTTCACTTTTCCATTTATAGATTCGGGCCTCTCACCCAGTCCACTTGAAGCGGGGCAAGAGGAAATGGCATGTAGCGATGCCCAAATATTTGAGCAGCCACGGTCACACAAAGGCGACAGTGGGAAAGTGTCACAAGAGGTAGACTATGATGAGACAATTGCCAGCAAGTCAGGAGGATGATCAGGGTGCGGAAGTGGAAGATGAGGTGGTGGATGATATAGTAACTGACCCAAGCTGGCAGGAGGACATGCAGAGCGAGGACAGCAACACAAAAGGGGAGGGAGGTGTAGCACCCCAACAGGCCAGAAGAAGCAGTGTGTTGGCCGCAGACAGGAGGTGGCCAACCGTTCCCCGCAACACCAATATGACAGAAGTTGCCAGTCCAACTGTTAGGTCTTCCCAAGTCTGGTTGTTTTTTAGAAACTCTGCCAATAGCCCCAAAAAGGCCATTTGCACCACCTGCCGAGCCAGCATCAGCAGGTGTAGCAAAACTACCGGCCTGACCACCACCAGCATGATCAGGCACATGGGCAGCAAAGCACAGGACTTTGTGGGCCGAAACCCGGGGTCCAGGAACAGTGTCTGCGGGTGACACCATGGCTTCTTCCACTGTTGCGCATGCAAGTCAATCCCCTGTCCATAGTGCATGCGAAGATGCCTCCTGCCCTGCACCTGTCGTTGCACACACTCAACTAGCACCATCATCAAGCACATCCACGTCCTTGTCCCAGCGCAGTGTTCAGTTGTCCATACCCCAGTCCTTGGAAAGCAGGCAAAAATACGCAGCCAACGCCCCACAGGCCAACTACTAAATTCACACATTTCACGACTGCTTGCTCTCAATAAATGTTGCCTTTTCGGATCATCGAGATGGAAGCTTTCCGCAACTTGATGGTGGCGGCTGACCTTCGGTACTCAGTCCCCAACCGCCACTATTACTCCCTGTGTGCCGTGCCCGCAATACACAAGCATGTGTCCCACAACATTAGCCATGCCCTCAACAATGGAGTTACTGGGAAAGTCCACCTAAAACGGACATGTGTACAAGTGCTTGTGGGCAGGGATGGTACATCTCTCTGACGGCACACTGGGCTAACATAGTGGAAGTCGGGACCCAGTCAGACCTTGAGATGGAACACGTTCTCCCGACGCCAAGAATTGCGGGACTTAGGTCAGTAAGGGTTGCTCCCACAGTCTACAGCACCAGCACCTCATCCTCCTCCTATTCAGCCTCCATCTCCGAAAAGACCACATGCCTGGCCCATGTGCTTAACCTCGTGGTTCAGTGGTTTCTCAAAACCCACCCAGAGCTGCCGGATCTGCTTGTCAAAGTATGCTGATTTTAGAAAGTCTGCTCCAGCTTCCGCCGCCCTTGCCGTGCTTCAGCAGCATTTGCAACTTCTGGCTCACCGACTGGTGTGTGATGTCCCCACGCGTTGGAACTCTACAATGCAGATGTTGGGAAGGATTTGTGAGCAGATGAGGGCAGTTGTTGACTACCAGCATCAACAAGGAAGTCAGTATTCAGTTCAGACTCCACACATAAGACCTCTGGAGTGGACATGGATGTCAGACATATGTATCATCCTCCAAAACTTTGATGACTCCACCAAGATGGTGAGCGGCGGTGACGCCATAATTAGCAGCACCAACCCGCTTCTCTGTCTTCTGAAATGCTCTCTGCTCACAATCAAAGAGGATGCATTGCAGGCAGAGCACAATGAGCTGGAGCAAGGAACCATACAGGGTGATCACAAACAGCCCAGCCTCATGTCATCCCAATGTGGACTGGATGACAATGAGGAAGAATAGGAGGAGGAAGAACAGGATCTAATTTCATGCACTATAGATGGTACTACCTCCTCAACTGTCATACTGTCTTTTCAGCGTGGATGGCCTGATGGCATGGAGGAGAAGAAGGAGAGCATGGTAAGTCGTCCTCTTGGTGAGGAAATGGAAGTCTTGCCTTTTAACAGTCTGGCACGCATGGCTGAGTTTATGTTACTCTAGCCTTTCCCATTACACTCGTGTTCGCAAAATTTTTGGAGACAGTCATTACTGGTTGGTGACACTTTTAGATCCATGCTGCAAGGAAAACTTTCTATCTATTACTCCCGAGGTGGACAGGTCTACTAAAATGGGGCAGTATCAGAAGGCCCAGGCAGAATTATTTAAAAAATTCCCATCTGAAAACGCTGGCGGCAGAAGTCAAAGTTCCTTGGACAACCAAGGAGTACAAGCGAGAGAGACAACTCCAATCCAGCAGAGGCAGGGAAACACTCTCAAAGTTCTGGAAGCGTTTTCTCAGTCCCTACCATCGCAAAGGCCCTGAGGCATGGGATACTCTCACAAGGAGTGCAAAGTTTTGGAAGATGCTGAGGCAGTACTTGATTCATCTGTGCCTTATTGGGTATACAAGCTGGACACGTGGCATGAACTGCCTCTCTATGCCTTGGAGGTCCTGGCCTGCCCTGCCGCTAGCCTTTTGTCAGAGCGGGGTTTTAGTGCCGCTGGTTAGAGTTGAGCGAAACGGGTCGAAAAAATTCAAAAGTTGCCGACTTTTGGCAAAGTTTGGGTTTCATGAAACGAAACCCGACCCTAGGATGAGGTCGGCCACGAGGTCGGCGACTTACGCGCCAAAGTCGCGTTTCAAAAGTTTGTTTTGCGCTCTTTTTCAGCCAATCAGGATCCACGGACACTGTGGGCAACGTGATGACAAAGGCACGGGTCACCACCATCTTTCAGAAGGGCATGCAAGTGATTGGCTTGCTTTGGTGGGCGTCACAGGGGGTATAAAAGGGCGTGCACGCCGACCGCCATCTTACTTCTGCCGATCTTAGTATAGGGAGAGGTTGCTGCTGATTCTGTAGGGAGAGCGTTAGGCAGGGAAGAAGACAAAAAAACTGCTTCTGCTGCTAGCGATTTGGCCTGCACAACACACAAGTCACTGTGTGTGCAGTGCAAGGGGAGGCTATATTGTGGTGTATCAGTGGTGTTGGTTGTTGGGCTGCCTTCTAAGGCTTCCTGACACGCTGGCATTGCTGTTTACCCACTGCTCCGCAAACTGCTTTTTTAAAAGCAATCCAATCTCCCTTATCCTCTCGTCACTTTGGTCACAGGCAGCTGTGTCATCGAGCGTGTCACATAGCGCTCAGATATCAGTGGGCCGCACACAATCCACAAGTGTCCAGTGTCCAAAAGTGTACGCAGAGATTCAAAATCTCCATTATCCTCTCGTCACTTTGGTCACAGGCAGCTGTGCCATCGAGCGTGTCACATAGCGCTCAGATATCAGTGGGCCGCACACAATCCACAAGTGTCCAGTGTCCAAAAGTGTACGCAGAGATTCAAAATCTCCATTATCCTCTCGTCACTTTGGTCACAGGCAGCTGTGCCATCGAGCGTGTCACATAGCGCTCAGATATCAGTGGGCCGCACACAATCCACAAGTGTCCAGTGTCCAAAAGTGTACGCAGAGATTCAAAATCTCCATTATCCTCTCGTCACTTTGGTCACAGGCAGCTGTGCCATCGAGCGTGTCACATAGCGCTCAGATATCAGTGGGCCGCACACAATCCACAAGTGTCCAGTGTCCAAAAGTGTACGCAGAGATTCAAAATCTCCATTATCCTCTAGTCACTTTGGTCACAGGCAGCTGTGCCATCGAGCGTGTCACATAGCGCTCAGATATCAGTGGGCCGCACACAATCCACAAGTGTCCAGTGTCCAAAAGTGTACGCAGAGATTCAAAATCTCCATTATCCTCTCGTCACTTTGGTCAAAGGCAGCTGTGCCATCGAGCGTGTCACAAAGCGCTCAGATATCAGTGGGCCGCACACAATCCACAAGTGTCCAGTGTCCAAAAGTGTACGCAGAGATTCAAAATCTCCATTATCCTCTCGTCACTTTGGTCACAGGCAGCTGTGCCATCGAGCGTGTCACATAGCGCTCAGATATCAGTGGGCCGCACACAATCCACAAGTGTCCACTGTCCACAAGTGTACGCAGAGATTCAAAATCTCCATTATCCTCTCGTCACTTTGGTCACAGGCAGCTGTGCCATCGAGCGTGTCACATAGCGCTCAGATATCAGTGGGCCGCACACAATCCACAAGTGTCCACTGTCCACAAGTGTACGCATAGATTCAAAATCTCCATTATCCTCTCGTCACTTTGGTCACAGGCAGCTGTGCCATCGAGCGTGTCACATAGCGCTCAGATATCAGTGGGCCGCACACAATCCACAAGTGTCCAGTGTCCAAAAGTGTACGCAGAGATTCAAAATCTCCATTATCCTCTCGTCACTTTGGTCACAGGCAGCTGTGCCATCGAGCGTGTCACATAGCGCTCAGATATCAGTGGGCCGCACACAATCCACAAGTGTCCACTGTCCACAAGTGTACGCAGAGATTCAAAATCTCCATTATCCTCTCGTCACTTTGGTCACAGGCAGCTGTGCCATCGAGCGTGTCACATAGCGCTCAGATATCAGTGGGCCGCACACAATCCACAAGTGTCCAGTGTCCAAAAGTGTATGCAGAGATTCAAAATCTCCATTATCCTCTCGTCACTTTGGTCACAGGCAGCTGTGCCATCGAGCGTGTCACATAGCGCTCAGATATCAGTGGGCCGCACACAATCCACAAGTGTCCAGTGTCCAAAAGTGTACGCAGAGATTCAAAATCTCCATTATCCTCTCGTCACTTTGGTCACAGGCAGCTGTGCCATCGAGCGTATCACATAGCGCTCAGATATCAGTGGGCCGCACACAATCCACAAGTGTCCAGTGTCCAAAAGTGTACGCAGAGATTCAAAATCTCCATTATCCTCTCGTCACTTTGGTCACAGGCAGCTGTGCCATCGAGCGTGTCACATAGCACTCAGATATCAGTGGGCCGCACACAATCCACAAGTGTCCACTGTCCACAAGTGTACGCAGAGATTCAAAATCTCCATTATCCTCTCGTCACTTTGGTCACAGGCAGCTGTGCCATCGAGCGTGTCACATAGCGCTCAGATATCAGTGGGCCGCACACAATCCACAAGTGTCCACTGTCCACAAGTGTACGCAGAGATTCAAAATCTCCATTATCCTCTCGTCACTTTGGTCACAGGCAGCTGTGCCATCGAGCGTGTCACATAGCGCTCAGATATCAGTGGGCCGCACACAATCCACAAGTGTCCACTGTCCACAAGTGTACGCAGAGATTCAAAATCTCCATTATCCTCTCGTCACTTTGGTCACAGGCAGCTGTGCCATCGAGCGTGTCACATAGCGCTCAGATATCAGTGGACCGCACACAATCCACAAGTGTCCAGTGTCCAAAAGTGTACGCAGAGATTCAAAATCTCCATTATCCTCTCGTCACTTTGGTCACAGGCAGCTGTGCCATCGAGCGTGTCACATAGCGCTCAGATATCAGTGGGCCGCACACAATCCACAAGTGTCCAGTGTCCAAAAGTGTACGCAGAGATTCAAAATCTCCATTATCCTCTCGTCACTTTGGTCACAGGCAGCTGTGCCATCGAGCGTGTCACATAGCGCTCAGATATCAGTGGGCCGCACACAATCCACAAGTGTCCACTGTCCACAAGTGTACGCAGAGATTCAAAATCTCCATTATCCTTTCGTCACTTTGGTCACAGGCAGCTGTGCCATCGAGCGTGTCACATAGCGCTCAGATATCAGTGGGCCGCACACAATCCACAAGTGTCCACTGTCCACAAGTGTACGCAGAGATTCAAAATCTCCATTATCCTCTCGTCACTTTGGTCACAGGCAGCTGTGCCATCGAGCGTGTCACATAGCGCTCAGATATCAGTGGGCCGCACACAATCCACAAGTGTCCACTGTCCACAAGTGTGTGCAGAAATTCTAAAACTCCCCTGTCCTATAGACACCTTGTACCTTGTTTTACATTACTATATAGTTTGTTGGATTTTGTCTACATTTCTACCAAAAATGAGGAAGGCTGGTGGAAGAGGCCGTGGAATTGGGCGGGGGTTGGCAGCTGGTAATGATGGTGTTGGTGGTGGATCTGATGGTAGTGGCAAGAGCAAAATAGGACCAAATGCAGGAGGTGCTGACCCTGCGTCATAGTCTGTCTACATAAGGCCTCGAACGCTTAGTTTTCTAGGAGTTGGCAAACCGCTTTTAAAGGCAGAGCATCAGGAAAAAGTTTTGTCTTACATTGCTGACTCAGCCTCCAGCTCTATCACCTCCTCTTCTTCAGTTGTAAAAAGTAAAAGCACTGAGTCTTCATTGGAGGCTCATGTTCATGAACCACACCTTTCCTTGTGTCCTTCACCCCAACCAAGATTGAAGGATGATGCAGGCCATACTACTGATTACTCCATGGAGCTGTTTTCACATACCATGCCTGGATTATCAAGTCAAATGGTGAATTACCCAGGCCAAGATGAATCTGACATGGAGTGCACTGATGCACAGCCGCTGATGGATGATTCTGCTGGTACATTCACTCAGAGCACTACATTGTCCTCGCAGTGTACAGAGCCAGATTTTGACCCTGATGAGACTCAGGTGCCCCTTCCCGCACACTATACCACCATACACGGTGACACAGAGAAAGGTGCACATGACATAGAAGAGGAGGTGATGGATGACCCAGTTGTTGACCCAGATTGGCATCCATTGGGGGAAGAGGGTGCTGCTTCCAATAGCTCAGATGAGGAGCATCCACAGCAGACATCGACATCGCAACAGCTGTTATCTGGCAGGCCCGGAGCACTCCAAAGACAGGTTCCAAACATCAAAAGAGTTGCTGGACAGCTTGTCCAGAGGGTCAAAAGATCACAGCGTGCTAGGCCGCAAAATGTCTGCCAAAGTAGGAAGAGTGCAGTGTGGCAGTTTTTTGAACAAAATCCTCATGATCAGGCCAAGGTTATCTGTAAGAAGTGCGCAAAGACCTTTAGCCGAGGGAAAAATCTGAAAAATTTGAATACCAGTTGCATGCTTAGACATTTAACCAGCATGCACTTGCAAGCGTGGACACAACACCAAACCTCAAGTGCCACATGTGCAACTGATTACAACGAAGGTAGTCAGCAACGCTACATTGTTTCCCCCACTGTAAGCACACCGGTTAGCACAGCAGCAAATGTTGAGGTGTCGTTGCAAGGCCACAGCAGTCAGGGAATCCCACTGTTATATCAACGAAAGACTGATTCTAGGCCATCAGAAAGAACACCAACTCCATCACCATCATCAACCCTCTCTCAGTCCGCCCTGTCAACCGCTACTTCCACCATATGCAGCTCTCAAGTCCAGCTCACCCTCCCAGACACTATGAGTAGGTCAAGAAAGTACTCAGTCTCTCATCCGCGTACACTGGGTTTGAACGCCCACATTGCCAAACTAATCTCGTTTGAGATGATGCCCTTTCGGTTGGTGGAAAGCACAGCTTTCCGCGAACTCATGGCCTATGCAGTACCACGCTATGACCTACCCAGTCGCCACTTCTTCTCTCGCAAAGCCATCCCAGCCCTCCACCATCATGTGAAAGACCGCATTGTCCATGCACTCAAGCAGTCAGTGAGCGGAAAGGTGCACCTCACAACTGATGCATGGTCCAGTCGGCATGGCCAGGGCCTTTACATGTCCATCACTGCGCACTGGGTTAATGTGGTGGATGCAGGGTCCACAGGGGACAGCGGTGGTGGGACAGTGCTGCCTAGCCCACGGTCTATGAAACAGTTGGCTGTAGGCGTTCGACCCTCCTCCTCCTCCTCCTCCTCCAGAAGCGACAGCTCGTCCACAGAGCGCAGTCGTACGAGCACTCCATCTGCAGCTGCCACTGTTGCACACGATGTGTCCCCCTATCGAGCAGCTAGTGGAAAGCGTCAGCAGGCTGTGTTGCAGATGATGTGTTTGGGCGACAGACACACCGCCGAGGTGCTGGCCGAGTACTTGAAGCGACAAACTGAGTCATGGCTGGGCAGTGTACATCTTGAGGCAGGCAAGGTAGTTAGTGATAACGGCCGTAATTTTGTGGCAGCCATAGCCCTTTCAAAACTCAGCCACATACCTTGCTTGGCTCACACCTTGAACCTGGTGGTGCAGTGCTTCCTCAAAAATTATCCGGAGTTAACAGCCCTGCTCCAGAAGGTGCGAAGACTGTGCGCGCACATCCGCCGGTCGCCTGTACACTCCGTTCGTATGCAGAAGCTGCAGCGATTGCTCCACCTTCCCAACCACCGCCTCATTATCGACATTGCAACAAGGTGGAACTCCACCCTGCACATGGTGGAGCGGCTGTGCGAGCAGAGGCAGGCCATAATGCATTTGTGGGAGGATACACGGCCAGGCACTTTGAGAGCAGACATGGAGTTGACAGGCGTGCAGTGGTCGAAGCTGAAAGACCTCTGTAAAGTCCTTCAGTGTTTTGAGGAATGCACACGGCTGGTAAGCGCAGACGACGCCATCCTAAGCATGAGCATCCCACTTATGCGTCTGCTCATGCAAACTTTGACGCACCTTAAGGAGCAGGCGTCTGCAGCCAATGTTGATGAGGAGGAAGAGGAGGAGGGAATCCTTGATGACATTCAGCCATTGTCTGCTCAGGGACCTCTCCTGGACGAGGTGGAGGAAGAAGAGGAGGAGGAGGAGGAGGATGATGGGGATGATTACTTAGGGGAGGAGGATGCATCTCGTGGTGCAAGTGAAAATGTTGGCGTGGCAAGGTCTGGTACAGGGTTTGTGCGTGACTGGAGGGATGTGGATTTGCCAGAAAGTGCTCCTCCACCCAGCACTCGCAGTGCATCATTGACACCGGGAACATTGGCCCACATGTCAGATTATGCCTTGCGGATCCTAAAAAGGGACCCCCGCATTGCCAAAATGATGAACGATGACGACTACTGGTTGGCCAGCATCCTGGATCCACGCTATAAAGGCAAGTTACAAAACATCATGCCACAGGAGAACCTTGACCTAATATTGGCTAATAAACAAGCAACTCTGGTAAATCGGTTGCTTGAGGCATTCCCAGCACACAGCAGCGGTGATGGTTCTCACACGAGCCGTACTGGCCGGGGGCAGCTTGGCAGAGGTGTTCGTGGTGCACACAGCAGAAGTGGCGTTGGAGACAGGGGTTTCATGACAATGTTGTGGACTGATTTTTCAAATACCGCTCACACAACTGGTAATACTGCATCGATGGAAAGTGACAGGAGACAGCAGTTGTCAACTATGGTTACAAACTACTTTTCCTCCCATATCGATGTTCTCCCACACAGGTCATTCCCCTTTGACTATTGGGCCGCTAAACTGGACACCTGGCCTGAATTGGCCCAATATGCCTTACAGGAGCTCGCTTGCCCAGCTGCAAGTGTGCTATCGGAAAGAGTCTTCAGTGCAGCTGGATCAATCCTGACAGAAAAAAGGACCCGTCTGTCAACCCAAAATGTGGATGATCTAACCTTCATTAAAATGAACCACGCATGGGTTTCCAAGGATTTTGTCCCACCTTCCCCTGATGACACATAGGGTGACAGAAAAATGGCTTGCTTTGGTCCACCTCTTCCTGGTACTTCACCTATTTCGCCTTTTGCATCAGTTGAATGTCCAACATCAACATATGCCACTTTCTAAAACTCCCTAACTGTGCTGCCTCCCCCCCCATGGCCGGGGTCACCACCTAGCGCACGACACCGTGCGAGTGCCGTTGCCCTGGACAGGTGGGTAGGCCGACTCTTGGGCGCGGGCACTGGCACAGGGTCCCTCATAGTGCAATCAAGTGTCTCTGACGGTGGTGGTGCACACCCGCCGTCAGACACACCGCTGTACTATGAGGGGCACAGTGCCAGTACCGACGCCCATGAGTGTGCCCCCCTTGCTTGGCCAGGGCCCCAGCATTTGCAATCTTTACCTCTCCCTGCTCCTCCGCTGTGTAATCTGGGCCGTCAAATCCATACTGTGCCTGACACCGTCTGAGCCTGCCTCCTGATGTATAGACATATATTTTGAATGTGTACGCTATCCATACATGTTATCCGGGGATACGGTACCCCTTCTAACCTTTGTGCAATGACGTGCAATCCATACTGGGCCTAACACCGTCTGAGCCTGCCTCATGCTGTATAGACATATATTTTGAATGTGTACGCTATCCATACATGTTATCCGGGGATACGGTACCCCTTCTAACCTTTGTGCAATGACGTGCAATCCATACTGGGCCTAACACCGTCTGAGCCTGCCTCATGCTGTATAGACATATATTTTGAATGTGTACGCTATCCATACATGTTATCCGGGGATACGGTACCCCTTCTAACCTTTGTGCAATGACGTGCAATCCATACTGGGCCTAACACCGTCTGAGCCTGCCTCATGCTGTATAGACATATATTTTGAATGTGTACGCTATCCATACATGTTATCCGGGGATACGGTACCCCTTCTAACCTTTGTGCAATGACGTGCAATCCATACTGGGCCTAACACCGTCTGAGCCTGCCTCATGCTGTATAGACATATATTTTGAATGTGTACGCTATCCATACATGTTATCCAGGGATACGGTACCCTTTCTAACCTTTGTGCAATGACGTGCAATCCATACTGGGCCTAACACCGTCTGAGCCTGCCTCATGCTGTATAGACATATATTTTGAATGTGTAAGCTATCCATACATGTTATCCGGGGATACGGTACCCTTTCTAACCTTTGTGCAATGACGTGCAATCCATACTGGGCCTAACACCGTCTGAGCCTGCCTCATGCTGTATAGACATATATTTTGAATGTGTACGCTATCCATACATGTTATCCGGGGATACGGTACCCCTTCTAACCTTTGTGCAATGACGTGCAATCCATACTGGGCCTAACACCGTCTGAGCCTGCCTCATGCTGTATAGACATATATTTTGAATGTGTATGCTATCCATACATGTTATCCAGGGATACGGTACCCTTTCTAACCTTTGTGCAATGACGTGCAATCCATACTGGGCCTAACACCGTCTGAGCCTGCCTCATGCTGTATAGACATATATTTTGAATGTGTACGCTATCCATACATGTTATCCGGGGATACGGTACCCTTTCTAACCTTTGTGCAATAACGTGCAATCCATACTGGGCCTAACACCGTCTGAGCCTGCCTCATGCTGTATAGACATATATTTTGAATGTGTACGCTATCCATACATGTTATCCAGGGATACGGTACCCCTTCTAACCTTTGTGCAATGACGTGCAATCCATACTGGGCCTAACACCGTCTGAGCCTGCCTCATGCTGTATAGACATATATTTTGAATGTGTACGCTATCCATACATGTTATCCGGGGATACGGTACCCCTTCTAACCTTTGTGCAATGACGTGCAATCCATACTGGGCCTAACACCGTCTGAGCCTGCCTCATGCTGTATAGACATATATTTTGAATGTGTACGCTATCCATACATGTTATCCGGGGATACGGTACCCCTTCTAACCTTTGTGCAATGACGTGCAATCCATACTGGGCCTAACACCGTCTGAGCCTGCCTCATGCTGTATAGACATATATTTTGAATGTGTACGCTATCCATACATGTTATCCAGGGATACGGTACCCTTTCTAACCTTTGTGCAATGACGTGCAATCCATACTGGGCCTAACACCATCTGAGCCTGCCTCATGCTGTATAGACATATATTTTGAATGTGTACGCTATCCATACATGTTATCCGGGGATACGGTACCCTTTCTAACCTTTGTGCAATGACGTGCAATCCATACTGGGCCTAACACCGTCTGAGCCTGCCTCATGCTGTATAGACATATATTTTGAATGTGTACGCTATCCATACATGTTATCCGGGGATACGGTACCCCTTCTAACCTTTGTGCAATGACGTGCAATCCATACTGGGCCTAACACCGTCTGAGCCTGCCTCATGCTGTATAGACATATATTTTGAATGTGTACGCTATCCATACATGTTATCCGGGGATACGGTACCCCTTCTAACCTTTGTGCAATGACGTGCAATCCATACTGGGCCTAACACCGTCTGAGCCTGCCTCATGCTGTATAGACATATATTTTGAATGTGTACGCTATCCATACATGTTATCCGGGGATACGGTACCTTTTCTAACCTTTGTGCAATGACGTGCAATCCATACTGGGCCTAACACCGTCTGAGCCTGCCTCATGCTGTATAGACATATATTTTGAATGTGTACGCTATCCATACATGTTATCCGGGGATACGGTACCCCTTCTAACCTTTGTGCAATGACGTGCAATCCATACTGGGCCTAACACCGTCTGAGCCTGCCTCATGCTGTATAGACATATATTTTGAATGTGTACGCTATCCATACATGTTATCCGGGGATACGGTACCCCTTCTAACCTTTGTGCAATGACGTGCAATCCATACTGGGCCTAACACCGTCTGAGCCTGCCTCATGCTGTATAGACATATATTTTGAATGTGTACGCTATCCATACATGTTATCCAGGGATACGGTACCCTTTCTAACCTTTGTGCAATGACGTGCAATCCATACTGGGCCTAACACCGTCTGAGCCTGCCTCATGCTGTATAGACATATATTTTGAATGTGTACGCTATCCATACATGTTATCCGGGGATACGGTACCCCTTCTAACCTTTGTGCAATGACGTGCAATCCATACTGGGCCTAACACCGTCTGAGCCTGCCTCATGCTGTATAGACATATATTTTGAATGTGTACGCTATCCATACATGTTATCCGGGGATACGGTACCCCTTCTAACCTTTGTGCAATGACGTGCAATCCATACTGGGCCTAACACCGTCTGAGCCTGCCTCATGCTGTATAGACATATATTTTGAATGTGTACGCTATCCATACATGTTATCCGGGGATACGGTACCCCTTCTAACCTTTGTGCAATGACGTGCAATCCATACTGGGCCTAACACCGTCTGAGCCTGCCTCATGCTGTATAGACATATTTTTTGAATGTGTACGCTATCCATACATGTTATCCGGGGATACGGTACCCCTTCTAACCTTTGTGCAATAACGTGCAATCCATACTGGGCCTAACACCGTCTGAGCCTGCCTCATGCTGTATAGACATATATTTTGAATGTGTACGCTATCCATACATGTTATCCAGGGATACGGTACCCTTTCTAACCTTTGTGCAATCACGTGCAATCCATACTGGGCGTGAGAACGGCTGGCGAGCTGTTAAGCAAGCTACAGCACCTGTCCAGACAAGTACAGGGATTCCCTAGCGAGGAGACTTATTTGATTGTTTTCTATGTTGGGACAGCAATTTTTGGGGAGCACTATACTCTGGAGAATGATAGATGGGGCCCACCATACACTGGAACATTCCAAAGGTGGACATCAGACACTGGAGCAGCATTTACAGGGCCCATTATACACTAGAGCATTAGAAATGGGGCCCATTATGTTTGGAGCATTATTTGGTCCCATAAGACAGTGGAGCTTCATCCATGGGGACCAACATATACTGTAGCATTATGTGGAGCTCATCATATACTGTTTCAAACATTATATGGGACCAATGATTTTGTATGGAGAAATAGATGGGCCTCGTCATGAGATGTAAAAAGTGAGGTATTTTTCATTGTACTATACCGCTATTTCTCTGCCGTATCGGAGCATGATGAGTTGTGGTATGTGTTAAAGGGGCGCTCTTTCGCCCAGGGCACATGAAAACCTGCAGCCAGCCCCCCCCCCCACAAATTTAGCCAAATAACCCCCATTTTTCAGTGTGTAACTTGTATTATGAAGTTAATTAAGGTTGACAAGCTTAAGTAAGAAGAATTGATGCTTTTGGCATTCAAATGGGCACTGTAGGTGTGTTTCCTGTCCTCCTCTCACTGCCGACTTTTATTCCCCATTGACTTACATTGGGTTTCGTGTTTCGGGACGACCCCGACTTTTCCCTATAATCGGACGATCTTGCTCGACCCGACTTTTGGAAAAGTCGGGTTTCACGAAACGAAACGTGACCCTAAAAAAGCAAAAGTTGCTCAACTCTACCGCTGGTGGAATTATAACTGATAAGCGCATCCGCATGTCAACTGAAAATGCTGACAGGCTAACTCTTATAAAAATGAACAAGGGCTGGATTGGACCAGACTTCTCTACACCACTTAATGATAGTAGCGTAACATAAACTGAAATCCAATGTATTCTTTTAGAAGGTCTATTCCCATGCACCTCTTCACACCCATACATGGGTATACGCTTCCTGATTTTGGATAATTGCTGTTGTCATCCTCCTTCTCCTCATCCTCTTCCTCCAACACCATATCACCAGGGTGACCGTGGTCCATGATGCAACACCCACATAATTTTTTATAAGGTTGTTTATGATGCCCGTAAAAAAATTTTTTACAGTTTGTTCATGTATACCCCCCAGGGGTAAATGTTTGTCAGCCCAATAGGAAACCCGCTCCTTTATAATGGGACAATTTTTTTATGAGGTGCTCCTCCACATCTCTTCCAAGGGGCACTGGAGTGCCTCCAAATTTTTGGCAGGTCTTGCATTCACTGCATAGGCAAGCACCATGGGAGACCCAGTTCCTAATAATGGGAACATTTTTTATTGAGGCCCTCCTCCATTTCTCTTCCAAAGGGCATTAGAGTGCCTCCAAATTTTGGGCAGGCCTTGCATTCACTGCATATGCAAACACTGTGGGAGACCCACTTCCTAATAATCGGAATTGTTTTATGAGGTCCTCCTCCACGTCTCTTCAAAGGGGTATTGGGATGTGTCTAAATTTTGCTTAGGCCTTGGATTCACTGCATAGGCAAACTGTATGTGCGTACCAACTTCCTAATAATGGGAACATTGCTTTCAGGTGGCCCTCCTGTACGGCTCTTCAAAGGGTTATTGGGGTGTGTCCACATTTGGGGCACGTCTTGCATTCACTGCATAGGCAAACAGTATGTGCATACCAACTTCATAATAATGGGAACAATGCTTTCAGGACGCCCTCCTGTACGTCTGTTCAAAGGGCTATTGGGGTGCGTTCAAAATTGGGGCAGGTCTTACATTCATTCACTGCATAGGCAGCAGTATGGGAGTATCAACTTCCTAAAAATGGGAACATTGATTTCAGGAGGCTCTCCCGTACGTCTCTTCAAAGGGGTATTGGGGTGCGTCCAAATTTTGGGCAACCCTGACACTTGCTGCATACGCAACAACAGTATAGGAGATCCATTGTTAAATAATGGGAGCAATATAGCATAGCCAGCTGATGGCTCTCTAAGAATAGTGAGGCTTACTGCTGGCCCTTTAAGAATACTTTAAGAATAGAAAAGGCCCCCTGATCGCCCTATAAAAATAGGCTTTGTGACTTTCATAAACGAAGCAGGATGTGTCTGATGATGTGTGACACACCACATGGCCAGATAAGGTTGTAAAATTTTAAAATGACATTTCCCAGTGAATGCATTTGTCTTGGTTGAAAGCAATGCTAAAGTTCAAAAACGCATTAAAAAGGCCAACATAGCCCAAGAAGTGGAGGAGCATTTTTGTTTTTGGCTATTTATTTTTCCTTATATACAAGTCAATATCCTGGAAAGGATGTTTCTTAACATATTTCCCACAAAGATCCATTTTGGTTTTGTTTTTGTATGTTTAATTGTGAGTCTGTAAAAGTGGCATGAGACTCTTACAACATTGTTCACAGCAGTGACCTGGGAGTCAGAAATTCTTTCAGGGGTCTTCCCAATGCTGTTCCCATGTCATTTGAGCAGTGTTTCCATTGATTTCTGCAATTTTTAGTCCATCTGCAGACCGCCGGGGGGGGCAGTGGCAAAAATGCTCTTGTTTCCCATAGACTCACATTTGGCTCGTTGCTCGGGTCGAGCACCCAAGCATTCCAATTTGCTTGGCCCGAGCAACGAGCACCCGAGCATTTTAGTGCTTGCCCATCACTAATGGTGATCCTTGAGGTCTAATTACAGTACTGAAGCGATGGCCGGGAAAGCCACCACCGTGCAGGGAGACCATGGTACACAAGATGAGGTGCAAACAACAAATTTATTGACAGGCAAGGAGTAAAGTGATAGGAAGGTGTAAACAGGGGTATGCAATGACAAAAGACTGTTTACAAGAGTGATATTCTTTAGCTGGGCCGTCATATAGCACGGTGCTCCAACTATCACATATCAATATATTTTCCAACAGGCAAAACAACACAGTAAACGCAATATGATGCTACTCTAACTATAGCCTACCTGGCCTCCGCTATGCCGGCTGCACGGCTGCCGTGCTCTAATCTAACCTATCCTAAGCCCTAGCATGTGCACACAATGGGGTTAAAACTCACAGTAACGCTGAAGTCTCAGTCCAGTCTTGGGTGGCCCCCAACAGTCCAATAAGATGGTGCGCACGTTTTTCTGGAAGCTCTGTGAAACATGGTCTTCTACTTGCTTGAGGATCCTGGAGATGCTCCTGGAAAATGACAGATTCCTTTCTTGTATTTCTTTGTCGCTCCTCACAATAACACAGGAAAGCCACCTTTGCTTATCCCCAGAAGAGTCTACACAATCTCATAAGTTCAGTCAGTCATAGGTTGTACGTCTTCTTTTCACAGATCCAGGCACGCCAGCTTCCTGCACCATCTGCAGCTCAGCACACACACACAGGAAACAGCCCCTCCTCTCTCCAGTGCTGGCAGAACAACACATACAGTCTTTTGAAGGGGAGAACAGAATGTACCATCGCACCAGCCAAGGGGGTGCTGTCTCTTAAAGTGGCAGCGTGTCTCTGCTGTCCATAGCAACACCACCCCCTTAGAGTACCATGGAGTTAGATCTGTCACTTGAGTCTCTTAGGCACCTATGTAAAATCTGTAAAAGGACCCCACTAACAATGGTGACCAGGGAGTGAATCCTACCTCTTCACCTCTTTCACTAATGGCAGCCACAACTGCAGTATTATAGAGGCTTGCCCTCCATTTCAACCTCCTACCATTCGCCTTTTACACACCACTACCTCTCTCCCCGTTCCCAATAAACACTCATATCACTGTTTTGGAATAAATTGGCCAAATCTGCCTTTTATTATAATAAACATTACAATAGCAAATAATTTGAAAGTAAGGAGGTTATTGGAGCTACAAAACATGTCAGAAGAAAAATATAATAAGAATAAACCATCCAGCAATACCCTCAGCCATGACCACAGGCTTAGAGTCATATCTATTGACGGAAAACCCTTTCCATGTCACCAGCTCCCAGGCAACCAACTTTGAAGAGTCCCTAAATCTGCCAGGTAATTAACCAAATTCCAAACATAAAGGGGAGGTTACCATCCATCAGATGTACTACCCACCAGCATAATTTTGGCACCAACTCCGAGAAACCTCTCTCCACTGCCACAGCGAGTATTACTTGGCTCCTCATAATGCGAGTCACCTCACTAAAAGAAGTGCCCGCTCCACTCCTTCTTGACTGCTCAAGGCCCATAAATGAATCCTATTTGCATTCAAGTGCACCCCATCATTTTGCCACAGATTCCCCTCTCTGGACACCAAATCTTTATGCTTCACTACAACCCCTGTGAAGTACAGTATTCAGATGTACGGGACATCTTGTTCTCAAAGACTCCATTTTTGTGTTTGCGACGCCATTTTCTTGTTTACCAGATAAATTTTGTAACTAGAGTAAAGTTCACGGTTGTAATAAAACCAGACTGTCCCAGTCTGAAGAAGATTTAAGACATGAGACCCTGATGAATGTGCTATTGTTCTATTCTCTACGTCACGTAGCTAGGGACATGAATGTAGTTTCCGGTTTTCTTGCAATACTATTGGCTTAAAAAGTAAATGTGTTATGACAATGCTATTGGTAGCTGTGTACTTTGCATAACTAAGCAGAATACTATAAAAAAGGTGACATAATAAACGGGGTTAGTGATCTCCTTTGATCCTCCCATACAGAGACTCATCTCTGTCTGGTCATTCTCAGTTGCTAGCAACACTCTGTGGATTAATTAGGAAATCACTTGGTCAACCGTGAAGCGTCACTTCAGATCCTCCCTCAATAGCTCCCTCCACAGCTGGCTGCCTAACGTGGGGTCCCCAAACAGGGATGCCTCTGCCCCCGGAGGACAACAAGACAAAGGACCCTCGGACCAGACACAGGAGCTGGTAAATTGGGACTGATCATCCCCCACGACAACCACAGTAAGTTGGCAGTTATACTATTCAGACTGACCGTTTGGTGTGGGTTTTTCCTGTGCTTGTTAATGCAAAGAGGATCTCAGGTTTGTCCTTGATGGTGGGGTGATTCTTGGGTGGAATCACATAGAGGTGCAGTCCCGTTGGGGGCCCAGTGTTTGAACCGTACCTTATAAGGGATGGACACCCAGGATTGACCAGTGATTGTGGCTCTCTTTATAGTAAAAATATCCTGAAATCCTGATCACTGTTAGTAGTAGGCGTGGTGATGTGATCAAAGATTGGGTAGGATACATAACTCAGGAATATGTATAAATATATAACCAAAGGTGTCCGGAGGGATAGTCTAAGACACCCTCCTCCTTTCACTGAGTGCGGCGTTGGAATTTTGGGCATCCCAGAGGGGGATAGACCCAGTGGAACAGACTGAACAGCCACTCCAGTACTGTGCACAACTGAAGTAAGGATATTTAGCTCTAAAGGAGAGAATCATGTTTCCGTGGAAGAAAAAGAAGGGTTTGGAATTGTGTGAAGGATCGGATACTGTTAGTCTTATGATTCAAAGACAAGGAAAAAAATCTGTCAGGAATGCAGAAAAAATATTTTCGATTTTGGTATTCCCTAAGAGCGGGAGGCTACAGCCTACGCTATGGGACGAAGGTGTTAAAAAGAATAAAGGTAGGTTGACTGATGGTGGATTACTGAAGAATTCCGTTGCTTGGCACATGAATTGAGTGATGAAAATTATGGGGAAATTGAAGAGAGTGAATTCTGATTGTTTCTGTTATTGCTATGTTGAAAAAGGAAAATTGTCTACCACTGTGACAAAGACTGGATGTTTTGTGGTGCAAGAAGGAATTGAGAAAGTGATTGAAGAAGAAGGAACTGAGATTGACACTAAGGTGTCAGGCAGACAAACAGTTAAAAATGATGATCTGAAACAAGAGGTCTCCCTGCTAGATGATAAGGTCCCTCCCCAGGAAATCAAGCCTCTCCTCCTGACTGTAAGCTCTGTGCTTAACCCCAGGGCACCAATATATCCTGGACTGCCAAAACTCAGTGCACCCCAATCCTTTGATCCTGCCAGGTAGATTTGTGCTGTATGCGGAGTTACTAATCCTCAGTGGAGAGAGATCTGTTACAATTGTGGAGCAATGAGACCCGGAGTCGCAGCCCCCACCTTTCCCTTGTTAAACGCTGACGGTACCTATTATCAGCCACCGCCAGCCTCAGTCCCTGCTATGTCTAGTATTGCTAGTGGTTATGAGTATCCACCCCCTCCTACTTTAATCACTCGGTCAGAGACAGGATACACAGAGGAGATAGAAGATTTCCAGGAAATATATTCTGATGTTATTCCTGGACCCCATCGTCATGATGTGCTCTTTAGGAAAGGGACAGGGGATCTCACGAAGCAGCATGTTGGGACCATAGTAAATGCCGCGAATAATAAACTCCGCCATGCTGGAGGACTGGCCGCAAAAATTTCACAGAAAGGCGGACCCATGATACAGGAAGAATCTGATTCGTATATACAAACGCATGGCCTGGAAGAAACAGGACAGGTTGCAGCAACTAGAGCAGGACAGCTGCCGTGTCAATATGTAATACATGCAGTGGGACCACGATATGATCCTACCAACATTCCTAGGTCCCAACAATTGCTTACTGAGGCTGTCCAGAACGCAATCCTGTATGCCTCCTCTGTCCCCCCCAGTGTGATGCCTCAACGTACAGCGGCCATACCATTAATCTCTGCCAGTAACTTTCAATATTCCAGGAAGGATGCCGCCATGGTCATAGTATCAGCTATAGAGCGGTGTATACAGGAAAACCCCATAAAATTGGAGGAGGTCCGATTTGTCCTTGACAGCCGCCTAATGGCACATCAGGCAATACAATCTCTAACTGTAACAGAGCCTCCTGCCCCGCTTCCGCAGCAGATGCCTCTTGTGCCCGTACTACCTCCACCTCCTCCTCCCGCCCCCGAGTCAGTAATATCCGAATTTGAAGAGGATAATGTGGAAACTACTCCTGACAGGCCAAAGTATACCCCCTTTACCCCATCCCAAATAGACACCCTTTGCAATCAATTACCTGATCCAGAGCTTCCCCCATGTCCTTCTACAGGCAAATGGCAGCAAATCGAGAGATTTATTCCACTCCCCGAAGAGATCTATTACACATACTTCGAGTAAAAGCTGGGGAGGGGTATTTTCCAATTATTGAGGGTGGCATAATGTATAATGTGAACCTGGATGGGGGAACCCATGAGAGTGGTGTCGATTTCTGCAATGCTTTAAAGGTTTGGGCACAAGATAGACTAGCGGATCAAGCTACCTCTCTCACAGATGTCACACAGGACAAGGGGGAGACTGCCGAGAAGTTCTTTGGGCGTCTTGGTGGTATTTAAAGATCAGGGATTTTTATTGTATAATAAAGCCTATACACACCTTTTTGTGACAGCTTTGATGTCTGGCCTTAAACCCGAATTGCAAGAGGCGATAATGTCAGTTAGACCTGACGTCGAGAATTCCACTCCGGATGATGCATTAAAAGTAGTAAAAAGTTTTCAGAAGAATCTCGCTCGATCTGCATCAGTAGGGAAACAAAAAAGTAAGCCAGCAGCCGCAGCTGTTCCAGCTCCCCCTCCCATCACCATCCCCACCACATCCCTCACAGCAGCTGCAAGCACACAACTTGTTCCTTATCAGTGGCACACACAGCAAGCTCCAGCTCCCGCGCTCCAACCATACACAAACTCAGCTCCCTAATCCAATATCTCTTCCAATCCTATGACTGGGAACTTTACTCCCCAGATTCGCCGTGCCAATTCTCGTCTGCAATGTTGGCGCTGTGGCTGACTCGGTCACTTCCAGAGAGATTGTCACACTCCCGTTGATAGATGCTTCCCTCAAATTCCCACTTCCAATCATAACCTAAATACTGGGAACCCTAGAGGATACCTCAGTTACGGACAGTCCCAAAATCCTGATAATTGTCCATACTGAAGGGGTGGCCAAACAGGGTCTGCCATCACCATGTCCTCCACCAAACCTTGGGCATGCTCATCTGTCACGCTCCATGTAGGGGACACCCTTGTTAAGTTCATGGTAGACACTGGGGCGGCCAATTCTATAATCAAGTCATCAGATGTACCTACGGATATCCCTATTCAATTCTCAGATGATGAGCTTGTTTTAATTGGAGTAGATGGCAGACCCAAAAAACATACTCTTACAAAACCCATCCCTGTGGGACCCTTCCCCGAGGTTACTGCTCAGTTTGTGATCTCTCCCACATGTCCAGTAAATTTACTAGGAGCACATTTATTATCGCAGTTCTGCTCCAGAATACAATTCCAAGATGATGGTCAGATGGTTCTTTCATTATATAACCCTTATGCAGATGAAGACAGTAAGGAAATTTGTATTTTGCATGCCCTTCCCACAGTTATGATGGCCCTGATAGGCCCAGATCCACCCCCAATATTGCCTGAGGATCAACGACTCACCCCATACCTCTCAGAGATACCATCTAAACTTTGGTCAAAAGGGACAAATGATATAGGGAAAATGCCTGTAGAACCAGTAAAAGTTTCTCAAACCTGGTGCCCCTTTTCCCAAAGTCCATCAATATCCTTTGAAACATGATCAGGAGCGGGGTCTCCAGGAACAAATACAAACGTTACTTAATAATGGTGCTCTGGTACCCTGTGTTTCTCCATGTAATACGCCCTTGTTTTCCGTTAAGAAAAAGACCCCGCCTGGCCAGCCCCCTGTGTACCGGCTGGTACAAGATCTACGGGCAGTTAATGCAGCTACTGTTCTGGAAAATCCAATGGTGCCTAATCCACATACTCTTTTGTCCCAAATACCCCAGGATGCTGCTAGGTTTACAGTCATCGACCTTGACAATTCCTTCTTTAGCATTCCGTTACACCCAGATCGCCAGTTTCTGTTTGCATTCACTTATCAGGGACGACAGTTAACATGGACAGTTATACCACAAGGGGCCAAAACAGTCCCAATCAGTTTGCAAAAAACATGAGCGATTGTCTCTTGCCCTGGCAGTTATATCACCCCCAGGTCACACTGCTTCAGTATGTGGATGATCTTTTGTTGTGTGCACGAACGGAGCAGGAAGCCATTGCTGCCACTGTTAGTCTCCTCAAGTATCTGGCAGATCTAAACTGTCGGGTTTTGGCCTCGAAACTTCAGTTCTGCATTGTTCAAGTGATATTCTTGGGTCACTGTCTCCTTCAGGATGTTAGACATCTCACAGAAGAAAGAAAAATAGCTATCAGCTCCCTTTCTTTCCCAAAAGATGAAACTGAACTCCAGTGTTTTCTTGGACTATGTGCTTATTGTCGTCAGTGGATACCGGATGCATCCCGCATAATGTAACCCCTTTACAATGCCTCGAAAGATGGCATAATGAGCTACAAGGAAAGATCACCGGTTTGTATGGAAAGCCTTTATCGTGCCTTCTCTGAACTAAAGCGGCTCATTGCTTCCGCCCCTGCCTTGGGCATCCCAGACTATACTCGACCATTCCATTTGTATGTGTCTGAGAATGAAGGACACGCAGCAGGGGTACTTACACAATCACATGGCAATAGGCAACAACCAGTGGGCTATTATTTGGCCTGCCTCGACCCGTGGCCCGAGCATCACCAAGTTGCATGAGGGCAGGTCACACCACTCACTCATTGCTCAACAAAACTGCAGACATAATTCTTGGACATGAAATGCACATTTTTGCCTTGCATGACATTGCAGCAATACTGACACTTCAGCAACCAAGACATTTAACTGTGCAACAACACTTACGGCTGCAGTGTTCACTCCTTTTGCCTGACTATGTCAAGTTACATCGCTGTACTACAATCAACCCCGCAACTTTACTGCCGATCCCCAAGAAAGATGGCAGTGATGAGGTTTACCTCCAACATGACTGTTCCCAACTTCTGACTGAAGAAACAGCTACTCCATCAAATGTCAGCAAAAATCCTCTTAGAGATCCTGATCTGATGTTATGCACGGATGGTTCAAGATATGCTGATGAGTTTAGTAGATTCCACACCGGATACGCTGTTACCACTGAGGACACTGTAGTGCACGCAGCTGCGCTCCCGCCCTCACAGTCAGCACAAGAAGCAAAACTTCAGGCTTTGTCTACTGCATGTATTTTGGCCAAGAACACACGGGCTAATATATGCACGGACTCACGGTATGCATTTGGTATTGCTCATGGTTTTGGGGCTCTATGGGCCAATCGAGGGTTTATTACTACTGCCGGAACCCCAGTGAAAAATGCTGAAGCTGTTAAAACCCTCATGGATTCAATCAAATTACCTACTCAAGTGGCCATTATCAAAGTTAAGGCGCACGGTACTAGGAACAGTCCACAGACTGTTGGCAACGTATTTGCGCATATGCAAGCAAAAGTCGCCGCTCTTTGACCCATTGAACCAACCATACTAGCTATGGTGACCACACGCTCTCAGCGTAAACAGCTACAAGAAGCATTGACCCTAGAAGAACTTGATGATCTACAACTGACTGAAGTTTTCTGTCGGACCCTGTGAGACCGCTTAATGACGATGCAGAGAATGTCACCAAAGGAAAAGGTGAAGCAATGGAAGACTGATGGGGCACGAATGGATAATGGTCTCTGGAAAAAGGACCAACTCGCGTGTCTCCCTAAGCGGATGTACCCTGCTATTGCCACATGGGCACATGGGCCTACACATCGAGGAAAGAATCAAGCCTTCGCACTGGTGCAAAAATTCTACTGGGCCCTGGAAATTTCCACAGTTTTGACAGTGCTCAACCGTGCCAGTAATATTTGTCAGACCTGCAATCCTGGTCAACTTGAACGTGTACCCCCGAAGCATCTTGCTAAGCCCAACTTTCCTTTCCAAAGGCACCAGGTGGACCATATCACGTTACCTAGGTCTGGAAGGTATGAATATTGTTTGGTTGCTGTTGACATGTTCTCCAGTTGGCCGGAAGCATTCCCTGTTACCAACAAGACTGGAAAAACCACAGCGAAGAAACTGGTGATGGAAGTCATATGCAGATATGGGGTTCCAGAGGTTGTTGAAAGCGATCAAGGTCCGGCCTTTTCTTCTCATGTGTACCAAGAACTTCTGACAATGCTTGGATCCACTGTAGCCCTCCATACTCCGTACCATCCACAATCCAGTGGGAAAGTTGAGAGGCTGAACGGCACGCTGAAGGGACAATTGACCAAAATGATGCAGGAAACTACGGCTCCATGGCCAGAGCTCCTACCCATTGTACTATACCACATTCACACTACCCCTATTGCAAAACATGGCCTGTCCCCATATGAGATATTGTTTGGTGCTAGGCCCCCAGTTGCAAATTTCTAGCCTCAGCAGTTATCAGAAGAAACTGACCGTGCTGTTCAATATGTTATTCAGCTTAGTAAAAATCTTGCTAACACCCATGCTCTAGTTTCTTCTTCTCTTCCAGATTCAGCAGAAACCGACACCTGTCATAACCTGAAGCCTGGTGACTTGGTAGTTGTGAAAAGGCATGTCAGGAAGCATGGACTAGAACCCTTGTATGACGGTCTATATCAAGTCCTCCTCATCACACCTACATCAGTGAAACTAGAAGGAAGACCGACTTGGATTCATGCATCGCACTGCAAGCTGGTTAAACAAGCCAATAGCAAATAAAGGGGCATAATGTTTTGGTTTTTCGCATTTTCCATATTATTATTGGTAACCGCATGGGACAGTCTAAATTCCCGAACGTCCTTGAATAATAAGTTTATACAACATCATGAAAAATTTCTGAGATATTTGTTGGATAATTCCCAGTCTCTGGCAGACTGTTGGATCTGCACGTATTCACCAGTGTCAGCCATGAGCATCCCCTTTTTGGCTATCCAAGGTAACCTTTCAGGAAGCAATACACACCTTCAATATTTGGCCTATAAAGGAGGGGCTTGTATACCTAAGAATAAGACTAGTCTAACCAATCTAGAGCAAGTTCCAACGTATGGTTTACAAGTCAGTTTCAATGTAACTTCACACTCTACTGATGCCTTCAAACCAATGTTGTTAGAAAGAAGGTTACATAATATGTCATGGAAATTTTCTAATTTGTTTCTACAGGGTTCTAACAAAACCTGTGCCAGTATTCCTGGCAATATATCTTGTAATGAGTCCTCTGAATATGTGCCAGGAACCCCCACTTGTGGAAACCCTGATGTTGGTTATTGTAGTCTTTTAGGGCAATCTCCAACTTGGTGCATGCTTCAGAATGCATCTGCGTTCATAGACTTAGTTCATAGATTGGTACTGCAACATTCAGCCCTATGGCATTTGATATGTTCTGATTATGTGGAGACAATGCTTATTAATGGTTGCCAGTAGGGGTAAGAGGTACTTGTACTCTGGGTCGCTTGACCCCGGCCACCTTTGTTATTCCAAATAAACAGTTGGATACACAGGCTATACCCAAACATACATTATACAAAAGAGCTGCGGATAATTCACCCCGCCCTTCAGGGAGACCACATACAGTACAGATGAGTGTGGCCAATAAAGTTGTCAGTTTTATTTTCATTTACCCAATGATTACACAAATGTGGGATAAATTGGTAAGGGCCACAGACTATCTAGATGGTCAAATTTGGGATATATTGGACATACTTAATACTACTGTTGCTGTCCAAAATCAACGGTATCATAGTCACTAATCAACATACTATAGTGCTGGACTACTTAACAGCAGCACAAGGTGGTATGTGTCAGGTTATTTGACACGCTTGCTGTCATTATATAGATCCTAACAGTACTATGAAGTTAAAGTTAGAAGACATTCAAAGACTCAGAGATCAATATGATAAAGACAATGATCGTAATAAGGACAGTTGGTGGTCAGACACCTTCTCCTTTCTCAATCCAGCCAATTGTTTTAAGGGAATTGGGGGCTGGATAGCTGGGATCTTACAAAACTTGTTGCATATTGCTGCCTGTATCCTTGTTGTATATGTGATACTAAAACTTGTTCTTTGGTGTATTTCTGTATGTATTAGGAAATTCTGCACTAGGACAGCTAATGATGATACCAAAGCCGTCGTCGCCCCTGCTCTTCTCTACACCAATCTCAAAGGGTTACTCGATGAAGATGTTGAAGCCAAGCACATGGCTACCTTCAAAATATCTCCACCACTGCCATCAAAAATTGTTATTCGTAAATTGCAGCATACAGGGAGATGGGTGAGCCGCAACAGCCATTACTGACAACATGGCATCAGCCATGTGAAGACCAGTACCCCTCAAGCTTATGACTTAGGATAGAACCTCTGATGCTGCATATTAGTTAGCAAAATTTATCTAGGGGGGATTGTGAAGTACAGTATTCAGATGTACGGGACATCTTGTTCTCAAAGACTTTATTTTTGTGCTTGCGACGCCATTTTCTTGTTTACCAGATAAATTTTGTAACTAGGGTAAAGTTCACGGTTGTAATAAAACCAGACTGTCCCAGTCTGAACAAGATATAAGACATGAGACCCTGATGAATGTGCTATTGTTCTATTCTCTACATCACTCTACATCACGACATGAATGTAGTTTCTGGTTTTCTTGCAATACTATTGACTTATAAAGTAAATGTGCTACGACAATGCTATTGGTAGCTGTGTACTTTGCATAACTAAGCAGAATACTATAAAAAAGGTGACATAATAAATGGGGTTAGCGATCTCCTTTAATACTCCCATACAGAGACTCATCTCCGTCTGGTCATTCTCAGTTGCTAGCAACACTCTGTGGATTAATTTGGAAATCACTTGGTCAATCGTGAAGGGTCACTTCAGATCCTCCCTCAATAGCTCCCTCCACACCCCTCCATTCCTTGCCACAAAGGTACCCACTGCCCTGTTCACCTTTATGGACCGGGCAGCGTGACAAGTTTTGCTGTGCACAATATTTGACCATACGGTCCTCGTATTCAGATAATCTATTCATATTCAAAAAAAAATTGTGGCGGATGTTTGTAATCAAATCTTTACAACAGCTAATCCACACATTATTTCCTCCTATGTACAACACCAGCACATCAAGGGAATGATCTAACCATGGAAAAATGGTGAAATTACAGTAATACCTGCCATCAATTCATGCCTTGAATGCCAAGTCATCTAATTACTACCCTGCTTCTCGGAAACCCAATTGCACATCTTCACACATCGGCCCTCAGCGCTCCAATACACAAAACAGTACCCCAAACCACACTAGCCTTGCTCCGCCTAAGCACCTAAGGTGAAAAAAGAAGAGGGGAGGATGGAAGGAAGGACGGAGGTGAAAAGAAGAACAACTAAATCTACATACACGTATATACATTCAAACATCTTTAATGTAAAAAGTGGTTGCCTCCCATTCTCCCTGTTCCCACTCCACCCTTTCGTCACACCAAATGAGGATGCACATAAAGATTATACCTCCTTGACTCCCACCTACCTATTTTTTTAACCACCTCAGCCGGAAGGCCTCATCTTTTAGCTTAAGTTGCGGTCTCAATTTGAAAGAAATGAAAGGAGAACTTGTCTACCTCCAAACCCAAAGTTTCCAGACATTTCTTAAAAACTGTTGCCTACTGATATGGTGGCAGAAAAGACCCGTCCTTGTGTTTCAACAATGGGTTGAAACTATCCACTCCTGAACCCAAATAAACAGTCCACTGGACACATCAGTGACCTCCTCAATGCACCCAAAAGAAACCTTTTACCTTTTTCGGTCTGATCCGTTTCGGACTCATGCAGCCAAAATTCGACAGAATTAGCTAATGCTACCACACTGTGACCTAATAAACCACCCTCTTTAACCGAGGATGAAGACACCAATTCCCCTATCCTCATTGCCCGTATCCTCATGACCATGAAAAAGCCAGCTGAAATAACGTTAAATCAAACTGAGAACTGCAAACTTGCATAAGGCTGACTCCCAATTCTTACAGAGGATTAACTGAAACTTGCCTATGAGTATCAGTACTAGTAAGCCCCTTCCTAAAACCCTTCAACCTTCAATGCCTGACTCACAAGGAAGTTCTTCGAGATGCTCATGAAACGATTAACTTTCAAAATGAACTGCTTTTCCTCTGCAACCCGACAAAGCAATGTACCTATGAGGACCTTTTCTGACTCCAACTTGCCAAATTTCCACCTCCAGGTCTCCCACTCCTTCCAAGCTGCTTCATATGCTAGCTATAAACTGTCTACAAGGGACACTCTTATCAATGAAGCCAATGCTTGAATACCAACCTCAAGAGCACCACTGGCCACTCGCAGACTCCGCTTTTGTCACGAAACTCCAAAATCTTTCTCACTGCAATCAAGAATGAGAATCTGAAATTGAAATCTCGACCCTTGGTAAACCAACCACCACCCCCATACATTGAAGCAAAGGCACCACAAAACAAAATATTGCAGCATATGAGCCACAGGCGCAGAAGATGCAGATAAATCATTGATTTCCATTACCACCAACATATTATCACAGTGAAAGAGGTCCTTCCTATTGGTGAATTGCTTACCCAAAATTGACAGAGTCACTACTATCAGGAAAAACCCCATTAACGTAAGATTCTTCATAAATCCTGCATCTATGCAGGATCCTGGCCAGTCACCTGCACACAATTGGCCCTTGCAATATGCACTGAAACCTGTACAACTCATCACATCAGTAAACAACTTACAGTTAAAGTCCTCTACCAACCCAGTAATCATTAGTGACTGTCCAACATACTTATCCAGAAATCCCTTCCAAACTGTCAAATCATCTCTGAGATTCCTAGTTAGGCGAATATACCGTAATGTTGAGGGAATGATGCCGCTTCCATAGATGTTGCCAGGCGACATGATTAGACCTGGCCTATTGACATAATCTGGCAAGTAAAATTAAGCTTCCCTAGCAACAATTAAAGGTCCCTCAACTGGAGTTTCCAAAGATGACCCACATTACGAACCTCTGCGGTCAAAGCTACAATTTTTTTCTAGTCCAGAAAACTAATGCAGGTAAAGGGACCTTCCGTTTTCTACTTTTCTAAAGGAACACCAAAATAACAAGTTACCTATTTCATAGATCTTAGTAGTAACTGGCAAACTGATGAACTAGGCTGCCCAATGAATAGAAAATCGTCAAATCGTCGTGGTAGTGAATTATTGACGGTATCCTGGATACATCGATTACAATACGTTCCAAAAATGAACTAAATACTTAGAAAATGCACAAGAAATCGAGAAGCCCATGGGAAGATCCCATATACAAAATAAACACCCTCCCAAAAAAACCTAAAAAAAAAAAACCTAACAAATATAAACTGTACGGGTGCTCTGGCAACAAACAAACTACAGACACCATATCGGTTTTAGCCAACAATACCCATTTTTCGTAAGCCCTGACCTAACCAACTGCCACATCAAAAGAGGTATAAACATGAAGCAAAGCTCTGGATCTACGCTGTTGTTAAATGAAGAACCTTTAGGGAATAATAAATGTTGAATGAAATGAAATTTATTTGGCTCCTCTTTTAGTACAACTCATCCTATTGGCGAGACTGTAAGCAGGTTGCTGGATGCAATGACACAAGAACGACAGAGCAAGGGTTAATAATTTAATTTAACAGTAAAGATACTGCTCGCAGGGAGATGAACACTTAAATTTCAACTGAGAGGACAATAGACAACAACAATGTGATAGCATCCACTCAATAAACTTATCGTGTTCGTGGCTTGCTCTGCCGCAGATGATCCAATGAGGGTTGTAGCCCCAGTAACGGCCGGTGCAATGCCCTGAGGGAAGATTCCACAGCTCACGGATTATCTTCTGGTGGCAACGGGCGGTCTCCGGTTTTACCCGTTGAGCCAATTAGTCCATAAGCTTGTGCAGCCAAAGTCAAGGGAGCTGCGTACAGTCTATTAACAAGGTTGGTCTGCGGTGTGCTGTCCGGCAAAGAGGGCCACAACGAAAGCTCCTGAACACAGCGCCCGTTCCTATGCCCGTGAGCAGCACTGAACTTAACGGAGCCCATGGCTCTTCCTCTGCTGCTGGGCTCAGTGGCGTGCTCGGGTACAGCCGACCACGGTATGTTACGGGGCTGATGCCCATCTAGTGGAGCACGCTGTGCACACACCTACTCAGTCACCGCTGACGGGAAATTGCCCATCGCTGCTCACACTTTTTTGTTTGCCACACCCCCTGCTTCCAAGTGATAAGGTCTGTCTGGTCTCCTATTCTTTCCCCAGGACAACCTGGGACGCAGCCTCGACAGTTACGGACCAGGCGCAGTACAGGTGCCTGCAGCCCAGTCTTTCTCCTTACAAGACCACCAAATTATGTAAGTGAGAGATTCAAATGGAGCTGCCATATGTCTACGCAAGACTACGTGCATAATTTTTTTATTCACTACTGAGTGGTGCTGATGAGCTTTTAATGTAAAAGGAACTGCATGCTGTTGGGAGGGAATTTTAAAACCGAAGCAGAAACCTTCCTCCAAAAACACAGCCTTATCCCGCTTAGGGTACCTATTTATATAACTGGGCTTGTCCCTTTTTTTGTTATATTCCCCCCAGTTCTAGTTTGCTCTTTTTTAAAACAACAAGTTTTTCCATGTGATGACCATCTGAATCCTGGACACTGGTGCTTAAATTTACAGCACCCATCAAACTTATACTGGCTCTCATTGAACTGCCAGCATACTCCCAGATTTTTTCCTGCAGGCCCGGTTTTCCTGTATAATGTTGGCCGGGTACCCCGACCCCCCTTGAAGGGACTGAAAATAACAGGAAGATGCCATTACTTTTATCCACAGTCCTGTCTTTCTTGTTCCAATGTATACTAGGTCTCACAGATTTTGTCAGCCAAAACTGATCAGTCATCGTATCTCATCCACGTCTGCCCATCAAAAGTGCTGCGGTGAACCTCCTCTATAGCATCCAAGTAGCAGAAAAGAACAGATCAATGCTCCGGAGCCTTCTCTTCTGTAACACTGGTTAAGATGGCGAAAGCCTGGAACCAATTCACAAAACTCTGAGGAATATGTCGCCATCTCAGCTTTTCCTCTTCTTTTTTATTCTCACTCTTCTTTCCCCTATCCAGGTTACATTTCTCTAACGGAAAGAGTGAAAATATTTTCACATATTCGTCCTTCCAGATCTTATACTTCACCTCCTTTTTTAAATGGTCTCCATGTAGTCCTTCCAAACATATGTAAACTTCCTTTTTTGCTATATCATCCAGCACTATCCTATCCCTCACTTTATATTTTTCTGTTTGCTCTGACATCAAAACCTCCCTGCCATGTACAGCTTCACTCTATGTCCAATTAGCCACCTGCCTATAAACCTCAGTGCCTGGTACCCAGACAGGAACTTGGGACTCAAATAACCTGTTATTAATCCGATCAAATCTTTCTAGCAACTCCCCAACACCACCTAATAAATTTCTAATACTTCCCCTTTCCGACTGTAGAGTATTCACCCTATGTCCCCTAAAACAATTACCCCGAGTAAAACCCTGGGCTTGGCTAAAACCCTTCCACAGGGTAGATGCACTAGATGAGGCCACACACAACATGGAATCTGTCACGCTGTGACTGTTCATGATTAGAGAAAGGTGCCTTGAACCGTCCCTAAGACTGGAACCCTTACTATCCCTGCTTCCAAAGGTACCTCTAATGGTGAGGAGGTTTGGGCCACCAGCCTTACTATTCTCTTGTTATACCCTAAGCTATCCCCTTCCTCCTCCCCTAGAAGGCCCGGGACAGAAATGCTAGTGTATCAATATGTAAGACAGACAGGGATAACAGAAAGCAACAAACATACAAACACTCACCAAAGGTACAGAAGTATATATGGAAAGATGGTAATGATCTCCAATTCAGCACAGCGTCTCCAACAAGCTAAGAAACAAAACTGTCAGTGGTAAGGAAGAGAAGGACCGGCCAGGTTTTATAGGGAGAGGTAATGACCAGATCAGAAGCAACTGAAATGTAGCGGCAAGTTTCTGACCAGCATAGAAAGTGTTGTTAATCTCTTCAGCACCAAAGGAAACCAAATTCACTTAATATGACACAAACACACAGGCTAAATGGAAGATCTGCTATTCACAAAGCGTAGTGATCTTCTAACCCCTGATCTCCCATGAGGACATGACACACTCGTGACAGAATCATACTCACCAGACTGTGTCAGTGTACGAGACCCACCAGCCAATAAAATGTGATCAAGATGATCTACCTCTGACTGCATGGTAACCAAATCTTTAGCAGCTTGCCCAGGGACACCCTGGCAAGCCACCATGCTCAAATCGGGCACTACAACCATGGAGCGAACTACAGACTGGGTGAAATCCTGGTATCCGGATCTACAAGGCATCCATTCTGAAGACCCACGAGCCCCACGACCAGGAGGCACTGCCAATGAAGCATCTATTGGAGATCCAACAGTTACACCGACAGTAGCATTGCCGGGTGGGACCATCATTATCTTATCATAGCCTGAAGCACAAGAGGCAGCAGGCCCAGTAACATGACCGGCTGTGGGCCTTGCCACCGCTACAGGTCCCAACTGTCTGGATGGATTCATCCCACGTTGCGACCTGCGGCTCAGGACAGGAGGCAGGTCCCAACAAGAAGGGTCCCTTAGATGGGTTACTGCAGCACCACAGGGGTCAAGGAGCCACATCAGGAGAAAGGCACTTCGGTGGACTAACCCTGCATGCTTGCCAGCCTGGAAGAAGAGCAGCCTCGCCTTCTGCAGTTGGATCTCCCAAGTTTTCCCGCATCTGTGCCTTGACCAATACACCATCCACGTCGCCGGCAGCAGCCCTCAGTTGCTCCACGATATCCTTGAATGCAGCCATGCTGAAGGTCAGGTCAAAGGAGAAGAGGCCTACGTGCTGTTTTGCAACACCTACCGCTTTCCTAATTATATATAGGCACACTCTATGTGCCAAACATCCCCCTTGTTCCCACCCCCTTAAATTTTGGCACCACAAAAGTCTGCACTTTTACCATGTTAATTTACTTAATCCCTTCTTGCCCTACAAAACTGAGTCATAGATCACTACACCCATGGCTCTGCTGGGGGATTTGTTTATACTTTACATTTGGGTCACAAAAACATATCCCATGATATCTCAATTTAGGAAGTAAATAATCATTTCTACCCAGGGTCGTATATCGTTGAGTGAGAACACAGAAAAATATGAGAACAGGTTTTGCATCCAGATTTATTAGATAAGCCACTAAATGTGACAGACTATGCCCTAAATGAATTAATCACTTACACCAGTTGCAAATAAAAGCAACTTTTTTTTGGCCCTTATGATGTAAAGGTAATAACAAAAGTGGTGAAGGAGCCTCTCTGGTCGCTAAATATTGGAAGTGGAGCTACTACGTAGACTTCAGCTTATTAAAAGTTAGTCTCTCAGCAAAATTTATCAATACTATAAATCAAATAGCAAGAACAGCACAATAGTGAGCCGAGCTCCGGAGGGGCTAATAACTGTATTTTCAGCAATTTATTAGTACAGCAGAAGTTTATATAATGGATTACACAAGTATAGGGGCTTGTAGGTTAATGTCTTGGATAAAAAATCTGCTTATGTAAGGAAGTGGAGGTGCTGCTCACACCCCCTTGAAGAATCAGAGCTGATATGATGCATTCTGTTGCTTTGCATATGTACTGTATTTCCTGATTTGTATTGTTATGTGATGGGGTTGTGCTCTGACCAGCAACACTTAGTTGAAAATTATAGATAGAGTTAAGCGTTGGGACTAGCCCAGGATTAGAAGAGCTACATGGGGATACAGGAAATTACTTCCTGATAGTTGTTCACTTAGGTGAACAGTGTGCAGCAGCAGCATCAGACATGGTCTGATAGTTGGCAGATCTACATGCTATAGGGGTACTCCGGGAAGATAAAAAAATTGTGCTGTCCCTGTCCTCAAACTATAAAGATGAGATACCCAGTGCAGGTCTATTATCTTTAGAACTATTGTAATTCAATGTGACGGGAGCTGCTCCTCATTGCTTCCCTCTCCCGTCTGTCACATTACATCACACAGCGGTATAGAAGACCGGGCACACTCTGTTTATAAGGTGAAAGATTTTAATGTGCAATACATACAGTAGTCACATCACAAACGTTTCAGTCTGTCAAGACCATCATCAGTGTGCTAATAGATATAGCGCTGGCATGTGCAATAGGCACAGACTTAATGGTGGTAGGCAATAGGGCAGATATATTGATGGTGCACCGGTCTCATTATATGGAGGATCAAAGATAGAGTGGCACCATGTGTCTCAGGACGCGGAATCCACCGCTAGTCACAGAGTGAGACACATGGCATCAGGTGGATGAAGACGGATCCTCCGTCGAAACGCGTTGTGGTTTAACCCCATCTCTTGTCTGAGTCTCTTTCCTGCGCTCCTAAGACCGTTTCCATTTTCTCATTATCAGAGGACTGGCTGCTGCTAGCAGGGAGCATGCCATGTCCCGCCACTACAATGTAAGGGGAGGACAGGACTGTAGTCATGAGATACTGAAGCATCTATGTCCAGTCCTTTCCCTACAGAAAACTGTATTCTTCTTTTCAGCGTACCTGCATCTCCAAATCCAGATCCCCCAGACACTTCCCAGGCAACGACTGTCCCTCTTTCAGGCTACCCCCAGTAATGGAGACACGGTCCAGGATAACTTGAACATTCTCTTTACTTAATACTTCACATGTTACATCCACAGTTGGCAAATCATGGAATTCACTGTTTCCTTATCTTTCCCTGCTTTGCTGTCACTTCTGTGCAGCACACGCCTGGACCGGACCATCCTAGACTGCTCCCCAGTTCCTTCCTGGCCTAACCTCGCCATGATGACAATTCCTTCTGCCTGTTTCGCCCCAGACTCAAAATCATCAGTCACCAGGTTTGGTTGCCTCTGGTAAAGCATCTGGCCCGTCTGTACCATTCTCATCAAAGCTCCAACTTCCTTCATCTCCTCAGTCCAACCGACTCCTGCCCTAAAGACATCTGCCCAGGCGATGAGTCGCCACATCTTTCCTTCCCTGTTCTGGCCCACTGCTATGATGCACAGTGGCCGTGGGTAACATGGGCTGCAGCAATTTAATGTTTGAGGGGGGCCTTCCCTCCGGGGTCGGGGACGAGGGCACAGTCACCCGCTCCGATGGGGCCAAGGTGGTCGTAGCAATCCCCCGGAACGTTGGCTCCTTCCCCGGGGACCCCCGCACGCTTGGCGTACCAATGGAGTGCCGGCTCGATCTTGACTTCTGACCACGGTCCCTCTCTGGCAGTCACCAGCTCTGGTTCCCGCTGAGCAAAGAGTAAGTGCTCCGGTTCACCCGATCCTCGGGTCCGATGCTGCACCGCTGGTTCCGCACGTGAACTCCATCAGCTGGATACTCCATGGCTGAGGCAACTCCACTGGCGGACAGATGGAAACCTTTGCCAGTTCCTTGCTGGTCCCAGGAGGCTGTGCTCTCGCTCTCTCTTGCCGCCAAATCCACTCGATGTGGCCCATGCCTTGGCAGCTACGGGTGCAAGAGTGCTGCATCGTGGCCGGATCAAGTTGACGAAATGACGCTGTACAGCTTCTTAATGGGTTTTCTTCTGAGCCCCCCCTGTTACTAGGTGAGACCACCTCCCAGCTGCTCCTCCCATCCATTGTTGGTCAGCAGAAGGAGGCAAAGTTTTCTCCTCTTCATCCGCACCCACCAGGGTTGGACCAGGGTATATTGACAGGCAGATTTTGGTGCCAAGAGATGACGACAACGCCCACGAATGACGCGGTTTTCGTTGTTGTTTGTTTCTTCTCCACCATCTCCCGCCAATCTCACGACCGGCATCTTGGTCACAGTAGAGATGTTAGATTTTCTTTTCCAATCGGTCAAGTGCAATTCAGTAGTCAAGTCCGGTGTTGTCACAAAATCAGCAGTAGGCAAATCCAGTGTTTCATTCACAATTTCTTCTTCAGATACAGCTACTACTTTCTTTCTCCCAGTCATCTTCCAGGAGCAAAGCAGTCGCACACACATCTTCATCGTCATTTCTTTCAGCGAGTTCTAGGCACTGCGAGGTAGTCGCATCCTGACGACTACGCCAAATGTAAGGGGAGGACAGGACTGTAGTCGTGACCTGAGAAACTGATACTGTGTTCTTCTTTTCAGCGCACCTGCATCTCCAAATCCAGATCCCCCCCAGGCACTTCCCAGGCAACGACGGTCCCTCTTTCAGGTGAATTCCAGTAATGGAGACACAGTCCAGGAATTCTTGAACATTGTTTTTACTTAATACTTCACACGTTACATCCACAGTTGGCACATCATGGAATTAACTTGTTTCTTATCTTTCCCTGCTTTGCTGTCCCTTCTGTGCAGCACACGCCCGACCCGGACCGTCCTAGACTGCTCCCCAGTTTCTTCCTGGCCTAACTTTGCCATGATGACAATTCCTTCTGCCTGTTTTGCCCCAGACTCAAAATCATCATTCACCAGGTTTGGTTGCCTCTGGTAAAGCATCTGTACTGTTCTTGTCGAAGCTCCAACTTCCTTCATCTCCTCAGTCCAACCGACTCCTGCCCTAAAAGCATCCGCCAGGCGATGAGTCACCACATCTTTCCTTCCCTGTTCTGGCCCGCTGCTATGATGCACAGTGGCCGTGGGTAATGTGGGCTGCAGCAATTTAATGCTACGTGGCTGCCACGCTGCCCGGGCCTATAGTCCATGTGGACACTTCGGGCACTCCGTCTGACCTAACTTCCTAGAAACTCTTGTTTTGCCACCCGGCAGCCCCTCCTACACTTAACCCCCTATAACCATACTATAAACTATACCTACAGTGCACACTAGAATGCCCCCATCTAGTGGCCCACAAAGGAACTACACCTACCCTTATCTATAAGAACTATAGTACTAAAGTGCCCTCCTCTAATGTCCCAAAAGAATGCACTTTACTTTCCCTAAACTGTACATAAACATTAGTACACATCATCACATTATATTATATACAGTATTGCACTAAAGGAATACAACACAATATAATACAGTTCTCCAAAAAATGGTAACACATGTATGAATGTGGCAGTACTATAAGTGTGAGTGATAATACATATAACTATGTACAGTAGCAGTACCACAAATATTAATCATAGACATTACCGATATTAGCATATGTAAACATCAACGCATGGAAAACAATTAAAGGAAGGGAAGCAAGGAGATAATTCTATCTCAAACCCTTAAGGCCCCATCACACATAGAGATATCGCCAGCAAGATCGCTGATTTTGTGATGCCACAGAGATCTCACCAGCGATATCGCTGTGTGTGTGACATGGATCAGTGTCCGGCCCCCAGCCGGGTATCGCTGATCGTGCAGGATTGTCCTGGGCCGTTTTTTGATCGTTGGTCTCCCGCTGGCTAGCTTGCATCACTGTGTGTGGCAGCGGGAGAGCAACGATCAGCGATGCTGCATGCTGGTTTCCAATGTAAACAGCGGGTAACCAAGGACTGCGCAGCTCTTAGATACCCACTGTTTACCTTGGAAACCAGCTTGCTCGCTGGTCCTGACAGCTCACCAGCGATCAGATAACTATGTCCCAGCGATCCCATCCACGTCGGATCATTGGTGGGATCGCTGGGGCAATGATACGTGTAACGGGGCCCTCACAGTCCCTCACCCCGGACTGCAGATAAGGAGACATTATCTGGACCAGGAAGCCCATCAGGCTCATGTGGAGTTTTAACTGAGAGGTATCGGAAGGCAAAATTAAAGGGTAGCAAGAGGAAGAGAAAACATGTAGCATTGCAGCTACTAAACATCTATAGTAATTGAATCCAAGTACTTGCCTTATTGGGACACAGCCTCTCCTACGAAGAAAGAAGTGTTGCTACAGGATGGAGCCTATGACTCTTGTGGGTTTGACTTTGGAAATGCTTCTGAAGAGTCGTACTGACAAACCCCAACCCATGGGGTCCTCATTAGCCATCTGGAAGCTGTGAATGACAATAGTGTTAAGGCCCCGTTACACGTATCAATGTCCCAGCGATCCCACCAACGATCCAACGTGGATGGGATCGCTGGGACATAGTTAGCTGATCGATGGTGAGCTGTCCCGAGACAGACCCACCAGCGATCAGGACCAGCGAGCAAGCTGGTTTCCAATGTAAACAGCCGGTATCTAAGAGCCGCGCGGCTCTTAGTTACCCGCTGTTTACCTTGGAAACAGCGGGTAACTAAGAGCAGCACGGCTCTTAGATACCCGCTGTTTACATTGGAAACCAACTCCCAGCGTCGCTGATCGTTGATCTCTCGCTGTCATAAGCAGCGATGCGCGCTGGCCAGCGGGAGACCAACGATCAAAAAATGGCCCAGGATGTTCAAGCGCGATCAGCAATACCCGGCAGGGGGGCCAGTCGCTGATACATGTCACACACAGAGATATCGCTGGCGAGATCGCTGTGGCGTCACAAAATCAGCGATCTTGCTGGCGACCTCTCTGTGTGTGACGGGGCCTTTACCCCTCAACCCATGCAGTCCCCACAGAGGAAGATGGAAGGTCCCAAGATAGTTTGCTGGACTGCAGTAAGAACAGAGAGAGGCAGCATGACATCACATGTAAAGGAAAAGTGTTCAATTAGGTTTATTGCTAAAGAAACAGGCCCATGAAGCATTGTACTTACTATCTGCTGTGCAGAGTTCTTACTACGTTAATGTTCAGTAAAAGAAGTTTATTTTTGGACTGTCATCTCTCCCACTGCAACACCTGATCCTGCCCAGCTGAATACAGCAGCACCATGCGGTCTGCAGAGGCGTATTGCCAAAGTAACACAAGTCCACACATCCAGCAAGGACGCCCATTTTTATGTAGTGTGCCAGGGCATGGAAGATGAGTACCTCGCCCACAGCTTCCGCCTGGCACCACGTTACACTTACATATGTGGTAACTTCTCTGATCATGGTAAGGTATCTCCTGTTCTACACTTCTGTTGTCATTAATGATTGAGTATACTGATTAAGTAATTGACTTGGTTGTCCTTATTTTGACTTTCACCTAAAAAAGATAAGAGGTAAAGAAGTTCTCATGTTTATGTGTTAATCCTGGTTTCATTAGTCCACAATAAGAACTTCGAGATTTATTTAAAGGGAATCTGTCATTAGATTTCCGCTACCAAATTAGAGAACAGTATAATATAGTGGCAGAGACCATGATTCCAGTGATATATCACTTAATGTAATGTGCTTGCTGTAATTTTGATAAAATCAGTTCTCTGAATGCTTAGCTGTGTGTAACACCTCCCCCACCACTGATTGGCAGCTTTCTGCTCATAGACAGAGTACACAGGAAACTGCCAATCAGTGGTGTGTGCTGGGTTATACAGAGCTCATGAAGATGAAAGACTACCTGCAGCAGATTTACCAGTCCTTTAGTGATAATCTCCTGCTGATAAGTGATTTTTCTCAATTCTACACTAAAGGGGCCAATATGTGACACATCGCTGAAATCTGTGTCTCTGTCTCTACATTATGCTACTCTCAGATTAGGTGGCAAAAACCTGGTGGCAGATTCCCTTTAAATTTCATTCATAATGCATAATTTCTACATTGTCCTTTTCATTGAAATGGAAAGTTTGTTTTACAGGAAGAGTCACCTAGCAATGAGGCAATCCCCAAAGATCTGTTTTAAAGGGTTATTCCCAGAATCAAAAGTTATCCCCTATAAATTCTTACTATTCCCGAGAATGGGGCTTTAGCTCTCGGTAGCTTGGCTGTGCAGATCAATGTCTTGAATAAAGGAGAGAAGCACATGTTTGAATTCTGCTCCGTTTACTGTCTAAAGGCCCCGTCTCACTAAGCGATCTCGGTAGCGAGATCGCTGCTGAGTCACAACTTTTGTGACGTAACAGCGATCTCACCAGCGAGATCGCTGTGTGTGACAGCGATCAGCGAGCGGCCCCCCTGCCGGTATCGCTGATCGCTGGAAGAAACCTCTGGACATTTCTTTGGTCACTGGTCTCCCGCTGGCCAGCACGCATCACTGTGTGTGACAGGCGGGAGACCAGCGATCAGGTGTAAAAAATAATTAAAAAAATAAAAAATATAGTTATTCTCACCTTCCGACGTCCCGTTCAGCCATCCTGCCTCTCTCCACGCTCCGGTCCCAGTGATCCTTTGCACAAATGACCGCGAGACTTCGCGCTCCCGCGAGACCGTGACATCTCGCGGTCATTCTCGCAAAGGATCACTGGGACCGGAGCGTGGAGAGAGGCAGGATGGCTGAACGGGACGTCGGAATGTGAGAATAACTATATTTTTTATTTTGATTCTATTTTTTACAGGGATGGCCAGCGATGCCGGGCGCTCGGCATCGCTGTGCTGATCGCTGGTGAAGCTGTCTGCGTGACAGCTCACCAGCGATCACATAGCGACTTACTAGCGATCCTGACACCTTGATATCGGTGTCGGGATCGCTGGTAAGTCGCTTAGTGTGACGGGGCCTTAAGGGACTACCGGATCCAGACCATCGCTCTCAAGATTGATGGGTATCCCAGTTGTGAAGAAACAAGATTGTATCGTAATTTCCCAGACAACCATGTTTTTGCCAACCAAGAAGAATTGACTTTTTATCTGTATATTGGCTTGTGGATTTAAGTGTTTATGTCTGGTGGGTCAAGAAGACAGACATGCATACCATTTAACATACTGTGTAAGTCTGTAATAGTGACTTGTACATAGTGTGTGGTTATCTTTGTTTATGTGTACTGATATGCTAATTGTATATTGTATTTGGGTTGCCCTCGCACACCCAGGGCAGCGGGGTACTCGGTACCGGTCCTGTGTCAAGGTGGGAATGTGTCACAGCAGCAGTTACCCGGTCCGTGGCCCTGGGCGCCCAATATCAATGGTGGTGATTAGTGTTGAGCATTCCGATACCGCAAGTATCGGGTATCGGCCGATACTTGCTGTATCGGAATTCCGATACCGACTTCCGATATTTTTTCAATATCGGAATTCGGCATCGGAATCGGAAGTTCAGTTGATTGACGGCCTGACGTCATCATGATGCGCGGTGTGTGCGCATCATGATGCGCCGACATTTCGGGCCTTCCGGGGGTCTCTGCCGGCCTGCCGGGGGGCTGTGCCGGCCTGCCGGGGGGCTGTGTGGACTGCCCGGGGTCTCTGCCGGCCTGCCGGGGGGCTGTGCCGGCCTGCCGGTGGTCTGTGCACCCTGTGGGGGTCTGTACCGGCCTGCCGGGGGGCTGTGCCGGCCTGCCGGGGGGCTGTGCTGATGTCCGGGGGTCTGTGCAAGCATTGTCCGATGGGACTACAAGTCCCATCGGGCGATGCCTGCTACCATGACAGTGATTGACACATTAGCCAATGATGGGACAGTAGTAGTCCCATCATCCGGCTAATGTGTTAAATGTTACAAAAAAAAAAAAAAAAATACTACATACATACTACATGCATGCTACATACATACTACATATATACTACATACATACTACATACATGCTACATACATACTACATGCATGCTACATACATACTACATGCATGCTACATATATACTACATATATACTACATACATACTACATACATGCTACATACATACTGCATGCTACATACATACTACATACATACTACATGCATGCTACATACATACTACATGCATACTACATATATACTACATGCTACATACATACTGCATGCTACATACATACTACATATATACTACATACATACTACATACATGCTACATACATACTGCATGCTACATACATACTACATACATACTACATACATACTACATGCATGCTACATACATACTACATGCTACATACATGCTACATACATACTACATGCTACATACATACCACATACATACTACATACATGCTACATATATACTACATGCATGCTACATACATACTACATATATACTACATGCATGCTACATACATACTACATACATACCACATATATACTACATACATACAATACATACATAGACATACAGTACATATAACATAGAGTAACATACTTACCAATACTTGTCACATTGTTCCCCGAAGCCATTGTCTTTCCGGAATAAATATTAACATAACAAACCACAAAAATACTCACCCACGATCCGAAGCAGTCCACGAGTGTGTCCCACGACGATCTTGGGTAGAGAACTGCAGCATCAGATGATGCTGCCGTTCTCTACGGGCTGCAGGAATCCAATGATGGAAGGTAGGTATCCTTCCGCACTGTATTCCTCCGCCACTTAAAAAAAAAAAGTCCCTAGTCTCACTTTATGCCATTGCTGCGTGGGAATTTCCCACACAGCAATGGCATAAAGTGAGACTAGGGACTTTTTTTTTTTTTAAGTGGCGGAGGAATACAGTGCGGAAGGATACCTACCTTCCGTCATTGGATTCCTGCAGCCAGTAGAGAACGGCAGCAACAGCTGATGCTGCAGTTCTCTACCCAAGATCGTCGTGGGACACACTCGTGGACTGCTTCGGATCGTGGGTGAGTATTTTTGTGGTTTGTTATGTTAATATTTATTCCGGAAAGACAATGGCTTCGGGGAACAATGTGACAAGTATTGGTAAGTATGTTACTCTATGTTATATGTACTGTATGTCTATGTATGTATTGTATGTATGTAGTATATATGTGGTATGTATGTAGTATGTATGTAGCATGCATGTAGTATATATGTAGTATGTATGTAGCATGCATGTAGTATATATGTAGCATGTATGTAGTATGTATGTGGTATGTATGTAGCATGTAGTATGTATGTAGCATGCATGTAGCATGCATGTAGTATGTATGTGGTATGTATGTAGCATGTAGTATGTATGTAGCATGCATGTAGTATATATGTAGCATGCATGTAGTATGTATGTAGCATGCATGTAGTATGTATATGGTATGTATGTAGCATGTAGTATGTATGTAGCATGCATGTAGTATATATGTGTTATGTATGTGGTATGTATGTAGCATGCATGTAGTATGTATGTAGTATGTATGTAGTATATATGTAGTATGTATGTAGCATGTAGTATGTATGTAGTATGTATGTAGCATGCATGTAGCATGCAGTATGTATGTAGCATATATGTAGTATGTATGTAGCATGTAGTATGTAGCATGCATGTAGTATATATGTAGTATGTAGCATGTAGTATGTATGTAGCATGCATGTAGTATATATGTGTTATGTATGATGCATGTAGCATGCAGTATGTATGTAGCATGCATGTAGTATATATGTAGTATGTATGTTGCATGTAGTATGAATGTAGCATGTATGTAGTATGTAGTATGAATGTAGCATGTATGTAGTATGTAGTATGAATGTAGCATGTATGTAGTATGCATGTTGTATGTATGTAGCATGTATGTAGCATGTAATTTTTTTTTTATTTATTTTTTTTTTACATTCAACACATTAGCCGGATGATGGGACTACTACTGTCCCATCATTGGCTAATGTGTCAATCACTGTCATGGTAGCAGGCATCGCCCGATGGGACTTGTAGTCCCATCGGACGATGCCTGCACAGCCCCCCGGCAGGCCGGCACAGCCCCCCGGCAGGCCGGCACAGCCCCCCGGAGCCTGCACAGCCCCCCGGCAGGCCGGCACAGCCCCCCGGCAGGCCGGCACAGCCCCCCGGAGCCTGCACAGACCACCGGCAGGCCGGCACAGACCACCGGAGCCTGCACAGACCCCCTGGCAGGCCGGCACAGCCCCCCGAAAGGCCCGTACAGACCCCAGAGAGGCTGTACAAGGGCAGGAAAGGGTTTTTCTTATTCCGATACCGGAAGTCCCATAGACTTGAATGGGACTTCCGGTATCGGAATCGGCGATACCGATACTTTTTTTAAAGATCGGCCGATACCATCCGATACGATACTTTGAAGTATCGGACGGTATCGCTCAACTCTAGTGGTGATGTTAATGGTGTTAAAGTTTATATGAATAGTTCGTGACGCCACCCGTGGTGTTTGGCAAGTAAGATGGTAAGCCAACGCTGCATACAGATCCGCTGGGACTGATGGTGTGGTGCAGCAGAGATGGTATAGCTCCCCACAGGTGGAGCTGTAGTCCAAGGGCAGTGAAGGTGCAATGGATGAGGAGAGGCGTAGAATGGTATAGATGTTGTTACTCAGGTGTAGCGGTGCTGGAATAACTGGAGGACACCAGGGTGTGCGGTTCCAAAGCTTTACTCACTGTTTGCAGTTCACTCAACTGCCTGCCTCCGTACCGTGTTCTCCAGGTCAGGGCTCCAGCCAACCTCCCGGCAGGATAGGATTCTCCCTTCCACGCTCCGCCAACATGTACCTTACTGAACGACTCCTCCAATCCGCCTTTAGGTGAGAAGCACTCCAGTACTTTGTTACCCTGGAATGCCTCTCTCTAGGTGTTCCTAGTCTTTACTTGTATGACAGACAGCTGTAGCCTGCTTCGGGGACTCCTTACTGCGTCCCGGCTCTCTATTCAGTTGCTGTTTTGTCCCAAGTCTATGATGGGAGCAAGGCGTTAGCGGCTCACTACTCCTCCGGTGTCTGTTGCCGGACATAAAGATCCAATCAACCTCGGGAACCGGGCCCCGGCATTTGCGCTCTCTGGACTGGAAGGGTTCTCTATCTTTCTTCAACCAGCTTCCCACCATCCTTCTATTCTCCTTCGTTCCGATCTGTTCTATCTCTCTTAAGGAAGGTTAGGTTATCAATCTTATCAGTCTCTTTCTCTGGTCTTTCTCGTGCCAGCAGTCCAGATCACTGGGACCTGCTGCAGCACCTCCTTCAGACACCCATCTTCTCTCTTCTCTCACTAACCAACTCTCTCTCCTTAACTCTCACTCTTCCCACTCTTTTATATCACCTCACTCCACCCGCCTCCCAGCACATCTCGTGTTACGAAGCAGGGTTCCAAGAGGGGTGCTCTGCTATCCCCCAGCCTGAAGCTGTTAGGTGGCCCCACTGAACTATCCTGTGTGTGGAATGCAGGTGTGAAGCGTGGTCAGGAGTTCCCACCTTACCTGGATGGTGGGGCACTACACCTTAGGAGAAGGTGCAGTACCTCTGTGGCGACTGAAGCCTCAGGGGCACCACATGCCCCCCCATTAAATACAGCACCTCCGCAGGCTGTAAGACAACAAAAGGTACAATACAGGAACACACAAAATTTTTTAAATGCTATTCAACAATACTTATCTAATCTTCCTAATGTAGGAGGCACATTTCTTAAACGTTACAAACAGGTTAACTTCCTATCTTAGTATCAGGAAAGATGTATATCTTTGTACCGTGTTAGCCAGTAGATAGAAAAATATTCAGGATTGAGAGTCCTCAGTAGTTGATGCCTTTTAATGGCTAACTGAAAAGATGGTAACACATTGCAAGCTTTCGAGACTACTCAGGTCTCTTCATCAGGCTAGACTAATACAAAATCTGAAGTCACATATTTATGCACAATACAGCCTAGAAAAAATGCAATAGATAAGACAAGTGACGTGAAGCAGAACTATCAATATAGGAGAGGGAGAAACATAAATATAAACATTGGACCAGTTCATAGATAAGGAGTCTGGATGTTTTATGGTCCTCTGATTGGGGTCTAGTTCTGTGTTGTGATGCCCCCACAAGGTTTTAAAAGGAAATTCCTTAATTGATGTAAAAAGACATAAATCCATGCAACACATTCATTCCAGCACTGAGAGTGTCAAAGGTCGTCATAAATTTGTACTCCCAAACTCATCTCTCTCTCTGAGAATTGAATAAATATGTGACTTCAGATTTTGTATTAGTTTAGCCTGATGAAGAGACCTGAGTAGTCTCGAAAGCTTGCAATGTGTTACCATCTATTCAGTTAGCCATTAAAAGGTATCAACTACTGAGGACTCTCAATCCTGAATATTTTTCTATCTTAGTATCAAAAATTTACTTAAGTGCAATTCCTAGTTCAAAGTGCAATTATTCTTTCTCTCTCTTTCTAATGGACGCAAGACACTGACCATCTGTACTTGGCCTGTCACCTGTCACTTTCAGTTCTTCAGTCTTTATTCAATTCTCACATTCTATCTCAAAACTTTTCTAATTCCCTGTATCAAATATTCTATAAAAGACATTTACTTTTCACAAGACACAACATTATCAAATACGTTTTCATAAAACATTCAAAGATTCTTGCAAAGTGCTGAACACTGCTCCCAGCCGGGCTTTCCTGCAGTGTCCCTTGAGGTAGACATCATTCTTCGAAAAGTGTCCATGCAAAAACATTATCTTCGCAAAGTGTCTTTATATGTAAAACCAAGAAAGGGTGCCTAAAGAGGTGCAACTATTTACAATAAAAGTTTTTGGATCAATCAGCGTCTATGATCTCCACAGTTCCATTTCAAAAACAACGCTGCCAATCAAAAACTGGGCAACATGATGAACAAAAAGACAAAGGCACAACTGGTGCAACAAACCCTCCTGGGTAGCAAGATGTAGTAAATTATTTCAATTGTGGTCCCCTCCTGAGGTTCTGGTAGCTGAAGTGGAACTGTTCTCATCCTGATTCTGGTTCCTTGCTATGGGGTCTTGAAACTGTGGTAAATGGAATCCATGATGTATCTCCATGCCCATCAACTGTTCTCCCTTGATAGGTGGTTCCGTCGTTCTGGTACGAGGCCCAGCTCCCAAGGCTTCCGCAGATTGTCGGCTCTGACAAGCCACTGCCTGGGGACTTGTCAGTGAAGGAATCTCGAGATCACCGTCCCAAAACGATCCAGACCCCCCTCTGGCCTGTAGATGTCGGATCGGGCATGCCGGCTCTAGCCGTACCCCCACCAGCATGGTCATCCTCCTCCCCATCAACCCATTAGGAAGGCCGGGGTAAATATCTGGGAGTTCCCGACGGTGCGGCCTCTGTTCCGATGCAGGCGTGATGGCAACGGGTGCTGCCGGGAACGGCGGTGGGGCCAGCAGCAGCTCCGGGTCTGCGGGGGTCGCTGGCAGGACCTGCGCAACCGCGCCAGGTCCGGGCAGGAGTTTCTCTCCCTCCACTTCAGCTTCATGGGCTGTGTGCAACTCCTCCGGTATTAGCGGCAAAGAAGGGACAGAGTACGCTGCTGATGGCATGGCAGCGGCTCCAAGCTCCACAAGGTCTGCCCAGAAAAGGTCCAGTGCCACAGCGGCGGGTACCGGTGGAGAGGGTACCGCAGGTGTAGGCCCCGCCGGGGCGTGCTGCTGTCTCAGCTTCTCCAAAGCTTCCTTCTTCTGCTGCAGATGGGTGGTCAGTTCCATAATTTCCTCGGCTAATTGCCGGCAGTTCATTCCGGAATCAGGGTTGGAGCCGTCAGCCATGGCGCCGGGGAGATTCAGTTCCCCGCGCTCTGCAGGCCTCCTTCCCTTGCTCTCCAAGATGGCGTTCTGGCATTCTTCCTCTTGCTCCGCCCTTCTGCTCGCCACTGGCTTTCTCTGCCCCTCCTTCCGGGGGCGGCGTCTTCTTCCAGCGCCTCCATACCAAGCCAGTATATGAACCCCTCGCGGGGTGGGCCATGCATCGGTCACATAGTAATTCAGGCAGGGACGACCCAAGACTCTTCGCGGTCTTTTCTTAGGACCTCCCATCTCTTCACGACCTTCTTCTCCGCGCCAGTGGCCATTTCTAATGTCCATTTTACAGTCTATTAAATTTGGTCTTCTGCACATTTTCAAAAGTTGTAAATCCAAGGCACACAGAACCCGACGGTATCGGGTCTCGTCATCCTGTTCGTGACGCCAAAATTGGGTCGCCCTCGCACACCCAGGGCAGCGGGGTACTCGGTACCAGGCCGGTGTCAAGGTGAGAATGTGTCACAGCAGCGGTGACCCGGTCCGTGGCCCTGGGCGCCCAATATCAATGGCGGTGATGTTAAAGGTGTTAAAGTTTATATGAATAGTTTGTGATGCCACCCGTGGTGTTTGGCAAGTAAGATAGTAAGCCAATGCTGCATACAGATCCGCTGGGACTGATGGTGTGGTGCAGCAGAGATGGTATAGCTCCCCACAGGTGGAGCTGTAGTCCCAGGGCAGTGTAGGTGCAATGGATGAGGAGAGGCGCAGAATGGTATAGATGTTGTTACTCAGCTGTAGCGGTGCTGGAATAACTGGAGGACACCAGGGTGTGCGGTTCCAAAGCTTTACTCACTGTTTGCAGTTCACTCAACTGCCTGCCTCCGTACCGTGTTCTCCAGGTCAGGGCTCCAGCCAACCTCCAGGCAGGATAGGATTCTCCCTTCCACGCTCCGCCAACATGTACCTTACTGAACGACTCCTCCAATGCGCCTTTAGGTGAGAAGCACTCCAGTACTTTGTTACCCTGGAATGCCTCTCTCTAGGTGTTCCTAGTCTTTACTTGTATGACAGACAGCTGTAGCCTGCTTCGAGGACTCCTCACTGCGTCCCGGCTCTCTATTCAGTTGCTGTTGTGTCCAAGTCTATGATGGGAGCAAGGCGTTAGCGGCTCACTACTCCTCCAGTGTCTGTTGCTGGACATAAAAATCCAATCAACTTCAGGGACCGGGCCCCGGCCTTTGCGCTCTCTGGACTGGAATGGTTCTCTATCTTTCTTCAACCAGCTTCCCACTGTCCTTCTATTCTCCTTCGTTCCGATCTGTTCTATCTCTCTTATGGAAGGTTAGGTTATCAATCTTATCAGTCTCTTTCTCTGGTCTTTCTCGTGCCAGCAGTCTAGATCACTGGAACCTGCTGCAGCACCTCCTTCAGACACCCATCTTCTCTCTTCTCTCACTAACCAACTCTCTCTCCTTAACTCTCACTCTTCCCACTCTTTTATATCACCTCACTCCACCTGCCTCCCAGCACATCTCGTGTTACGAAGCAGGGTTCCACGAGGGGTGCTCTGCTAACCCCCAGCCTGAAGCTGTTAGGTGGCCCCATTGAACTATCCTGTGTGTGGAATGCAGGTGTGGAGCATGGTCAGGAGTTCCCACCTTACCTGGATGGTGGGGCACTACACCTTAGGAGAAGGTGCAGTACCTCTGTGGTGACTGAAGCCTCAGGGGCGCCACATATTCTCTAACCAGTTTGTTGACTTCGAAGGTAGATAGGGAAAAGCTGTGAGGGTGGACTAAAGGACACTGGGTAAATCTAAAAATAGATTACCTGCCTCGGGTATAAAAGAGACTTCTTTTCTTCTAGTTGGAGTCAACCTTCAGCATCTCAGCTCAGGGTACTTTGGACCCGGCTGAAAGAACACAGGACTGCTCTCGGTTATCTACCTATGCTTGTCGTTACCTCCTCTCTGCGTGCGTATCATAGGTGGAGTAGCAACCCTGGGAGCTCGGACCTATCATCTACTATTATCCCGGCGAGTCAGTGGAAGGGAAGGGTGAGACCCTGTAACGTCCACCATCTTGGGGTAATTGCTGGGATTGTTTTGTTTTCTATTGGGTGTGGAGGTTCAATAAGGTATTGCCACACTGTTTTACACTAACCCTGTGTTGTCTGTGTAGTGTATTGCCCACCAGGAGATAGAGCGGGCGTTCAGTGGTATGAGCCCTGGTCCATGCAGTCTTGCTAAAGGCAGTTGGGCCAGCGGACGAGAGCACCCAGTGACCCCGTTTCTCTACACCGGTGATCGGATTTCTAGCATACAGTAAGTTCATAGGATAAGGAATAACTTTTCATTGTGGGAATAACCCTTTAATCAGTGACTAAACATTTCATACTATTCAGTTTTCCTGCCATGCCCCCCAAAGGTAAAATAAAGCATTACACAGTCCAAATAATTAGTGAGCTATTTGAGCAATGACTGGTCCTCCAGAAAAAGAGGAGCAGTCTTTGTTGCCAGATGAGGGTGCTAAATGGGGGACTTTTTTCTATTAAGTCTCGTAGGTTACTTACAGATGGGTTTTCTAAACTAAATAAACCCTTTAAGTTAAAATTACTGCCTAATTTTCATTCTTCTCATTCTTCATTGAGCTTCCTGGTCATAAAGATCACGGGATACATAAGTGGGAATCGAGCCTTTATTTTTAGCTATAGAAAACCTTTCAAGCTCTGCTGAGTCTCAGCTTGTAACTCAACTCCAGAAGAATATAAGTTATTAAGCGAGATCGCTGTGTTCTCTTCTCTGCTCCTCCCGGGCCCTTAGAGAATATACAAAACTTTTCCTGATCTTTCACTAAGACTGAAGCAGAAAGGTAAATGTACAGATCTGACACTTGTGTTCACGTCTGCACAATCGTATTGAGCCTGCAAGGAATTTTAGTGGACTCAAAATGAGATTGTGACATTAGGTCGTGGGGCCTATTAAAGCATTTTTCTACACTGTTATGAGTGAAGAAGTTCCTTGAAGCTTCAGGGTCCAGGTGAGCAATTGTTACTTAATAAGGATAGGTGACATTGGTGTTGATGGACGACAGAGAAGGAGACTGCAGAAATTGTTGTTGCTGGACACCAAAACAAGAATCAATGAAACCAAGATGCAGCAATGGTAACACACATAGAGTAGTAATCTAGAGTAGGGATGGGCGAATCTACTTGTTAGGACTCGTTACTCTGCGAGTAGTAGGGGACTCGCAGGAGTCGGTACTCTGCGAGTTTCCAAGCGATTACTCGCACAGTAACGAGTCCAATGCAAATGAATGGCAATCCTAGTTTTTGCAGAGTTTCTTAGCGATTTTGTGTCAGCAGCTGGACACAAAATCGCTAAGAAACTAGGATTGCTTGTATTAAACTGTGAAAAAACTAGCTAGGAGTTCTCTCTCTCTGTTTTGCAGCGATTCCTGTGCTGGGGGATTCCTGTGCTGGGGAGGAGGAGGATGGGGATGCGAGTTTTGCAGCGATTCCTGTGCTGGAGGGGAGAGAGAGAGAGAACTCCTAGCTAGTTTTGTGTGTCCTAGCTGGACACAAAATCGCTAAGAAACTAGGATTGCTTGTATTAAACTGTGAAAAAACTAGCTAGGAGTTCGTTCTCTCTCTCTCTCTCTCTCTCTCTCTCTCTCCTCGCATCCCCATTCTCCTCCTCCCCAGCACAGGAATCGCTGCAAAACAGAGAGAGAGAACTCCTAGCTAGTTTTTTAACAGTTTAATACAAGCAATCCTAGTTTCTTAGCGATTTTGTGTCCAGCTGCTGACACAAAATCACTAAAAAACTCTGCAAAAAAAAAAATCTGCATCCCCATTCTCCTCCTCCCCAGCACAGGAATCGCTGCAAAACTCGCATCCCCATTCATTAACATTGGACTCGCTAGACTTGCAACGAATAGCGAGTTTCCAAGTCGGACTCGTTACAGCCTAGCGATTCCGAATATTTCAGGATTCGCCCATCCCTAATCTAGAGCGAAGCAGAGTAGACATACAGTTGTGGCTAAAAGTATTGACACCCCTGCAATTCTGTCAGATAATACACAGTTTCTTCCTGAAAATGATTGCAAACACAAATTCTTTGGAATTATTATCTTCATTTAATTTGCCTTAAATGAAAAAACACAAAAGCGAATGAAGCAAAAAGCAAAACATTGATCAAAAATGGGCCAGACAAAAGTATTGGCACCCTCAGCCTAATACTTGGTTGCACAACCTTTAGCCAAAATAACTGCGACCAACCGCTTCTGGCAACCATCAATGAGTTTCTCTGCTGGAATTTTAGACCATTCTTCTTTGGCAAACTGCTCCAGGTCCCTGATATTTGAAGGGTGCCTTCTCCAAACTGCCATTTTTAGATCTCTCCACAGGTGTTTTATGGGATTCAGGTCTGGACTCATTGCTGGCCACCTTAGAAGTCTCCAGTGCTTTGTCTCAAGCCATTTTCTAGTGCTTTTTGAAGTGTGTTTTGGGTCATTGTCCTGCTGGAAGACCCATGACCTCTGAGGGAGACCCATCTTTCTCACACTGGGCCCTACATTATGCTGCAAAATTTGTTGGTAGTCTTCTGACTTCATACATCCATGCACACGGTCAAGCAGTCCAGTGCCAGAGGCAGCAAAGCAACCCCAAAACATCAGGGAACCTCCGCCATGTTTGACTGTAGGGACCGTGTTCTTTTCTTTGAATGCCTATTTTTTTCTCCTGTAAACGCTATGTTGATGTCTTTGCCCAAAAAGCTCTACTTTTGTCTCATCTGACCAGAGAACATTCTTCCAAAACATTTTAGGCTTTTTCAGGTAAGTTTTGGCCAACTCCAGCATGGCTTTTTTATGTCTCGGGGTAAGAAGTGGGGTTTTCCTGGGTCTCCTACCATACAGTCCCTTTTCATTCAGACGCCGACGGATAGTACGGGTTGACACTGTTGTACCCTCGGATTGCAAGGCAGCTTGAACTTGTTTGGATGTTAGTCGAGGTTCTTTATCCAACATCCGCACAATCTTGCATTGAAATCTCTTGTCAATTTTTCTTTTCCGTCCACATCTAGGGAGGTTAGCCACAGTGCCATGGGCTTTAAACTTCTTGATGACACTGCGCACGGTAGACACAGGTACATTTGGGTCTTTGGAGATGGACTTGTAGCCTTGAGATTGCTCATGCTTCCTCACAATTTGGTTTCTCAAGTCCTCAGACAGTTCTTTGGTCTTCTTTTTTTTCTCCATGCTCAATGTGGTACACACAAGGACACAGGACAGAGGTTGAGTCAACTTTAATCCATGTCAACTGGCTGCAAGTGTGATTAAGGCTGGTTTCACATTTGCATTAAAACAACGCTGTGCCCTGCGTCGTTAAGCCCCGCCCTGAGCCGGCTCCCTGCCCGCCCCATCCGGGATCACCGCCTACTTTCACATTTGCACGCATGCGATCGGCGCACCCTATCTTTAGCATAGGGTGCGCAGATCATGCGCTGCCAGTGTGAAAGTAGCGTGCTGCGCACTTTTGATGGTGCGCCGTGCGCGCCGAAATGCAGCATGTTGCATTTCGGCGCGCACGGCGCACCGTCAAAAGTGAGCAGCACGCTACTTTCACACTGGCAGCGCATGATCTGCGCACCCTATGCTAAAGATAGGGTGCGCCGATCGCATGCGTGCAAATGCGAAAGTAGGCGGTGATCCCGGATGGGGCGGGCAGGGAGCCGGCTCAGGGCAGGGCTTAACGACGCAGGGCGCAGCGTTGTTTTAACGCAAATGTGAAACCAGCCTTAGCTATTGCCAACACCTGTTAGGTGCCACAGGTAAGTTACAGGTGCTGTTAATTACACAAATTAGAGAAGCATCACATGATTTTTCGAACAGTGCCAATACTTTTGTCCACCCTCTTTTTTATGTTTGGTGTGGAATTATATCCAATTTGGCTTTAGGACAATTCTTTTTGTGTTTTTTCATTTAAGACAAATTAAATGAAGATAATAATGCCAAAGAATTTGTGTTTGCAATCATTTTCAGGAAGAAACTGAGTATTATCTGACAGAATTGCAGGGGTGTCAATACTTTTGGCCACAACAGTAGTAATTCAGTTGAACTGAGTTTTCAGTAATCCAGTACAAAGAAAAAACAGCAAAATAGCAGAGTTGACACAATGAAAGAGCTGAGTTAGTCACAGAGTCCAGGCACAACTGGTACAAAGATATAGCAGAGTTGACTCTGCATCAGAGCTCAGTTAGTCATTGAATCCCAATCCTGAACTGGTAGAGCAGCCTAACAGACTTGACTCATACTGGACTGGAAAAGTTGACTCAGGGGCAGAGGAATGTTTGTCGGATTATCCTTTATGCAGAACAGGCAGGGATGAATAGCAGCAAAGCTTACTTTGTCACAATGTCTTACTCTTCAGAACTGGCAGCGTAGAACAGTAGAGTAATGGTGTGAATACCTACCACCTGAATATTCAGGAGTAGAGTTGAGCGACTTTGGTCGGATCGGGTTTCATGAAACAAAATTTGAGTCGGATGAAACTGGTCCGACTAGGGCAAAAAAAGGCGGAGTTTCGGCCGAAACCCGACCCCAATGCAATTCAATTGGGAATAAATGTCGGCATTGAGTGGATGAATGTCAGGAGAAGTATTGCCACCTGAGCTGGGCTAAATGACATGAAACAGGAGGGTCTCTGGTTTCCATGAGAACCTGAACCAAAGTGTAGTAGGGAGAGACAAGTTGATGGCTGCAGAGGGAGGGCAGAGCAACAGTGCTAGATACAAGAGAGGTGAGTAACACATAGTGATTTAATAAAAATTTTAATAAGGCTCAAAGGAATTTGCATGTTTGAATGTTTTAAATTCAATTCTCCTGTGCACCATCACCAACACCACCACCACAAGTGCAAACAAGTGATACACTTTCAGCACCAGATACTATGTAAAGTCATAGATCTAAATTATTAAATTCCCTCTGTATTAGATGGGCTTAGAAAAATATTTAGAATTGAGAGTCCTTAGTGGCTGATACCTTTTAAAGGTATCAACCACTGCGGACTCTCAATTCTAAATATTTTTCTATCTACTGGCTAACACTGTGCAAAGATATATATCTTTCTTGTATTTTGATGGGCTTAGGAAGCTGTACAAGGTAAGTACCCTCTAGTGATAGCTGCATGCAATCAGAATTTTATAATTATATATTATTTCAATTTACCATGTATACTCATATATAAGCTGAATTTTTCAGCACATTTTTTGTGCTGAAAATGCCCCCCTCAGCTTATACACAAGTCATTGTCACAGAAAACGGTGGGGGAGGGAGAGCGTCAGAGCAGCGGGTCACAGGAGGCAGGAGCCGTCTGCTTCTAGCAGCTGTAAAAAAAACCCTTCTATTTACCTTCCCTGCACGCCCTCACAACATCTTGTTCCGGCTTCCAGCAGCTACTGCGTTCATGTCCCCGCTGAGTGGAGAGAGGTGAATATTCATTTCCTTAATGAGCGGGGACATGTGATCACTCAGCCGGAGGAGCTGCTGGAAGCTGGAACAAAATCCTGCGAGGGCACGCTGGGAAGGTTAGTATGAGCTTTTTTTTTTTACTATTTTTCATTGGGGGGCCATGAACACTGGGATAGGGATGAGGAACCATGCACATAAGGATAGGAATGAGGAGCCATGCATACCAGGACAGGAATGAGGAGCCATGCATACAAGATAAGGATGAGGAACCATGCTTATCAGGATGGGGATGCGGGGACAATGCCTAACCGGCTTATACGCAAGTCAATACGTTTTCCCAGTTTTTCGTGGCAAAATTTGGTGTCTTGGCTTATACTCGGGTTGACTTATACACGAGTATATAAGGTATATCTTTATATCGAGGTCAGGGGATTTGCAGCTCCAACCGTTATAAAGATATATGGTACAGTATATTATTTTTAGATTTAAATATAATGATTAAGTATGGACATTCACTTCAGATGCTTTTAGGTCCCATTCACATGCCCGTTTCTTTTGTTCATATGCAGTCCATCTTTTTGTATTCAATGGTGGTGCACACATTTCAGTTTTTCACATGGACTGGGTGTCCTTGTTAAAAACTCGCAAACATGTCCTTTCTTTTTTGACAGCATGGAGGAAATGCATGCTGCACACGTGCACACTGATGACACACAGATGACATCCGTGTAACCATTATTGCTATTCCCAGGCACCTGGTGCTGACTACAACTGTCATCATCTTTGCCTGGTCTCCCTGTGATCAGTGAGAACAGGCAAGGATGATGACAGTTGTAGTCAGAGCATTAAATAAATAATTACATTAAAAACAATGGCGTGGGTTATCTCACTGCTGGGTTCTATTATCAGGCTGGGACAGTCCATGGTTAATCAGCATGACAGCACAAGAAACTCTGGAGATAAGATTGATCAGTGGTAAGAGAGCTGCAGCTCCATTGCTGTCAGATGACAGCATGAGCCTGCAGCTGTGACTGGAGGTAAAAAATTTACCACTGGTCACTGGTGTCAGTTCATGGGACTACTACTCTCATCAGCCTTCACCTGCAGCCATTAATGACAGCAAGAGAAGGCGGTGGCTGATGGGAGTATTCATTAGCCTGCGCTCTGAATAAATAATTTGAAAAAAAAGGCTTGGGTTCCCCTGTATTTTTGATAACCAGCCAAGCAAAACTGACAGGTGTGAGCTGCAACCCTCAGCTACCAGTGTTAGCAAGGCTGGTTATCAAGAACAGAGGTGTCCCCACACTGCTTTTTAAAATAATTTAAATAAATAATTTAAAAAAATGGCATGGGGTCCCTCCCATTTTTGACAACCAGCCAAGCTAAAGCAGACAGATAGTATTCTCAAGCTGGTAAGGGACCATGGATATTAAATGCACCAATTCTGGCACTTTGCAGGGCTCTTTCTACTTGACCTGTGGCAGTGGCAAGTCGGTTTCATATTTGTGGGGTTGGTGTCACCTTTGCTAAGTTCGGTGACATCAAGCTCATGGTTTAGTAATGGAGAGGTATCTATAAGACACCTATCTATTACTAATCGCATAGTTATATTGTAAATAAATACAGCCAGAAAAAAAGTCATTTATTTTAAATAAAAAAGTATTCTTTTACTTTTTTCTTTAAAAATAACAAACACAGTTATCCTCACCTAACGCCCATTCCATTGAAGCCATCGCCTCCTATAAAAAACAAAAATAAAAAGCAATCATATCCATCACCTGTCCATTTTTCTGTCCCACGCCATAATATATGTCTCGGATAAACAGTTTTAAACCTGGACGACGCCAAGATGTGACTGGCCAGGCTGAGAACCACTGGAGAATAATCTGCTGTGAGCGCAGCCTCAGTGACTAGCAGTGAGATTCATTGATGTTACCGCAGGTCACTAAGGCTACTTTCCCAGCCAGGCCAATGAGCTGCTGTGAGATCACCGCTCACTCTTTGAGAAAAAGTCTCACGGTGCAGTGCTGAGCTCAGGGAGTTCACCGCAATTCAGTATGAGAAATTTTGTCACTGTGCTAGTGGTAATCTCACCAAGGTCTCTGCAGTTCAGGGGCCCGGTTCGGAAAGCAGCATCAGCGACCTGCGGTAACCTTGTTGATGTCACCTCTAGTTGCTGAGGCTGAGCTTGCAGCAGCTCATTCCTCAATGGTTTTCAGCCTGGACAGTCGCGCCTTAGCACCGTCCAGGTTGAAAACTGTTTAACTCAGAAATGGATTATGGTGTGGGACAGAATGATGGACAGGTGAGGGATAGGGTTGTTTTTTTTATTTTTGTTTTTTCACAGGAGACCATGGCTTTACTGGAATGGGCATTAGGTGAGTATATTTGTATTTGTTATTTTTAAGTAAAAAAAGTAACAGTGTGTTTTGTTTTATTTAAAAAAAAGGCTTAATTCTGGATGTGTCTTTATTTACAATATACAGTTGTGTGAAAAAGTGTTTGTCCCCTTTCTGATTTCATATTCATTTGCATGTTTGTTACACTTAAATGTTTCAGATTACAAAATAAATTTAAATATTACACAAAGATAAAACAAGTAAACTCAATATGCAGTTTATAACTGAATGTCTTTATTATTAAGGGAAAAATAAATCCAAACCTACAGGGCCCTGTGTGAAAAAGTGATTGCCCCCCCAACATAAATTAACAGTGGTTTATCACATCTTTGGGAAGCAGAGTTCAAATTCCCTAGCTATACGCAGGCCTGATTATTGTCACAACTGTTCTCTATCAAGAAATCCCTTTTGTATGAAGTGTAGACCAAAAGATCCTAAAAAGCTAGACATCAAGCTGCAATCCAAAGAAATTCTGGAGCAAATGAGAAACAAAATAAATGAGATCTATCAATCTGGAAAAGGTTATAAAGCCATTTCTCAAGCTTTGGGAATCCAGCAAACTACAGTGAGAGCTATTATGCACACATGTCTAAAACATGGAACAGTGGTGAACCTTCCCAGGAGTAGTCTGCTGACAAAAATTACCTCAAGAGAGCTGCAACGACTCATAAAAGAGGTCACAAAAGTCCCCACAACAAAATCCAAAGAATTGCAGGCCTCACTTTTCTCAGTTAAGGTCAGTGTTCATGACTCCACCATAAGAAAGAGACTTGGCAAAAATGGCCTGCATAGCAGAGATCCAAGACAGAAATCACTGATGAGCATTAAGAACATAAAGGTTCATCTCAATTTTGTAAGAGAACATCTTGATGAACACCAAGAATTTTGGGAGAGTACTCTGTGGGCTGATGAGACAAAAGTTGAACTTTTTGGAAGGTGTATGTCCCATTTCATCTGGTGTAGAAGTAGCAAAACATTTCAGAAAAGGGACATCATACCAACAGTAAAATATGGTGGTGGCAGTGTAATCGTCTGGGGCTGTTTTGCTGCTTCATGACCTGGATGACTTGCTGTGGTAAATGGAACCATGAATTCTGCTGTCTACCAAAAAATCCTGAAGGAGAATGTCCGGTCATCTGTTCGTGTCCTCAAGCTGAAGCGCATTTGAGTTATGCATCAGAACAATGGTCCAAAACACAGCAACAAGTTCACCTCTGAATGCTTAAGGAAAAGCAAAATTAAGACTTTGGAGTGGCCTAGTCAAAGTTCTGACCTTTAATTTGATTAAGGTGGTGTGGCATAACCTTAAAATGTCAGTTCATCCTCGGAAACCCTCAAATGTGGCTGAATTATAACTATTCTGCAAAGATGAGTGGTCATAAATTTCTCCGGAGCGTTGTAAAAGATTCATTGCCAGTTATCGCAAATGCTTGATTGCAGTTGTTGCTGGTAAGGGTGGCCCAACCAGTTATTAGGTTTAGGGGGCAATCACTTTTGCACACAGGGCCCTGTAGGTTTGGATTTCTTTTCCCCTTAATAATAAAAACCTTCATTTAAAAACTGCATTTTGTGTTTACTTGTGTTATCTTTGTCTAATATGTAAATTTGTTGGGTGATCTGAAACATTTAAGTGTGACAAACATGCAAAAGAATAGGAAATCAAGAAGGAGGCAAACATTTTTTCACAACTGTAACTATAGGATTAGTAATGGATAGGCATGTCATAGACACCTCTCCATTATTAAGCAGTTGGCTTGATGTCACCGGACAATACAAAGGTGACATTAACCCCACAAATATAAACCCAACTTCCCATCTCCACAGGGCAATTGGGAAGAGCCAGGCAAAGCGCCTTTCCTGGGGCAACTGCAGGCTGCTATTTTTAGGCTGGGGGGCCAACATCCATGTCCCCTTACAAGCCTCAGAATACCAGCTCCCAGCTGTCTGCGTTAGATTGGCTAGTTGTCAAAAATCTCATGTTTTTTTTTTTAAATGACTTATTGAAATAATTTTAAAAAACAGCATGAGGACCCCTCCATTCTTGAGATGAGGGATTTTTTTTTTATATTCATTTTATTACAGGGCTTTGATGGAATTTTGTGTTAGGTGAGTATAACTGTGTTGTTATTTTTAAATAAAAAAGGAAAAGTGTGTTTTGTTTTATTTCTAATAAAGGACTTTATTCTGCCTATGTCTTTATTCACCATATAGCTATAGGATTAGTAATGTAGAGGTGTCTCATAGACACCTCTCCATTACTATATTCCAAACAAGGGAGAAAACAAATATTTACCATAAAATTTATATATTTATATATTATTTTAAATAGACACATTAGAATCATGAACCAAAAAAGACTACTTAAAAAAATAAAACTCTTAAAAGTAATAATTTTAAATATACAATTTTATTATTTGATTATATAGACACCAAAAAGAATACAATTAAAAAACATAATTATAAAAATTATAGAGGGAGTAGTTTAACATACACTGCAGAATATGTGAAAAGCTATTATCCAGGGAATATAATGTTTCAAGGATATGGAAAAGCAGGGCATAAATAATTATTTCAATTAAATTAAAGTGCAGTGCATATGTGCATATTACTTATTTCAAATCCAATTTAACCATCATGCTGGAGACATCACATTTATATAATCCATCATATGCGCATCAAAAGGCAAAATATCATAATCAGTGTAAGAAATGTATAAAGTGCATAGTGCAAATTTCATATTTAGGGTAATTTAAGCCATAACAGTAAGGGGTTAAACAAACTACCAACCTGAATTCATGATGAGTATGTGAACGCTGCCACGACACACTCCAACGCTCGTTTCACATGTTGCTTCTTCAGGGAGTGATCCTCCTTATAATTTTTTCCTGGCATTGCACTTTGTGCAAAGCTTTTATGAGTGTAGGAGTACCACAACTACACTTTGTGTACAATATTTGAATGAGGCACTACAGTTGGAGCCTTAAAGGGAATCTGTCACCTTTTTTTGCAGCTGCCAGCATTGACATCAGGGGCTTCTCTACAGCATTCTGTAATGCTGTAAATAAGCCCCCGACGTAACCTGAAAGATAAGAAAAACACATTAGATTATACTCACCGGAGGGGGCAGAGCAGAGTCTTGCAGTGCGCAGGTGTCGGGAGAGGTCTGGCGCCTGCGTACTGCAGTAATCTGCTCTGCCCTCAACAGGGCAGAGCAGTGCGCCTGCACAGGAGCCACTACAGGAAGGGAAGAAGAGGACGGCATCGTATGAAGATGGGAGGCGTCAGACCGCGACACCCATCTGACCGGACTGCCCCCTCCGGTGAGTATAATCTTACGTGCTTTTCATATCTTTCAGGTAACATCTGGGGCTTATCTACAGCATTGCAGAATGCTGTAGATAAGCCCCTGATGTCAGTGCCGGCAGCTAAAAAAAAGGGTGACAGATTCCCTTTAAATGGTGTATGAATGACCCTGCTTGTAATTTTTCACAGGCTTTGTACTTTGCATAGCTTTTATGAGTCTAGGAGTACCAATACATGACAATTTGAACAGAATGTGTATGAGGCCCTCCTTTATGTCTAATACAGGGTGCATCTAAGTCCCTCTTCCATCCAATTTTTGACTTTTCTTGCTTTCTTCATAGATTACAGTGAAATTTCCAATGTTTTAATAAAAAATGTGTAAAATTTGCCTTATATACACATCATTATACAGGAAAGAATGTTTCTTTACAATTTTTTCTTGCAAACTCCAATTTATCGCCGATTTTGAATGTTTATTGTCAGCCCTAAAAGTGGAGTAAAAGTGTGACACCATTGTTCTCAGCAGTGATCTGGAAGTCAGAGATACCTCCAAGTGTCTTCCCATGCTGTTCTCCTTCAATTCAGCACTTTTTCCATCCGTTTCAACATCTTCACTGCCTCCCCCAGACTTCCTTGTAAGGCCTGCTGGAAAAATACTTGGATTTCCCATTGACTCCCATTATACTCATTACTCGAAACGAGCATACGCGCAATAGGAATTGCTCAGTTCGAGTAACGAGTACCTGAGCATTTTAGTTCTTGCTGATCCCTAGCTGTTACTGATAGTGTTTTTCCACAAAGGAATAAACTATCTACAGTAAATGGTCCCTTATCCTGTGCGCAATCTTGCTATACAGTGGGTATGGAAAGTATTCAGACCCCCTTAAATTTTTCAATCTTTTTTTCATTGCAGCCATTTGGTAAATTCAAAAAAGGTCATTTTTTTCTCATTAATGTACACTCTGCACCCCATCTTGACTGGAAAAAAAAAAGAGAAGTAGAAATTTTTGCAAATTTATTAAAAAAGAAAAACTGAAATATCACATGTCATAAGTATTCAGACCCTTTGATCAGTATTGAGAGGAAGCACCATTTTGAGCTAGTACAGCCATGAGTCTTCTTGGGAATGATGCAACAAGTTTTCCACACCTGGATTTGGGGATACTCTGCCACTCTTCCTTGCAGATCCTCTCCAGTTCCATCAGGTTGGATGGTGAACGTTGGTGGACAGCCATTTTCAGGTCTCTCCAGAGATACTCAATTTGGTTTAGGTCAGGGCTCTGGATGGGCCAGTCAAGAATGGTCACAGAGTTGTTTTGAAGCCACTCCTTTGTTATTTTAACTGTGTGCTTAGGGTCATTTTCTTGTTGGAAGGTGAATCTTCAGCCAAGTCTGAGGTCCAGAGCACTCTGGAAGAGGCTTTCATCCAGGATATCTCTGTACTTGGCCGCATTCATGTTTCCTTCCATTGCAACCAGTCGTCCTGTCCCTGCAGCTGAAAAACACCCCATAGCATGATGCTGCCACCACCATGTTTCACTGGTGAGATTGTATTGGGCAGGTGATGAGTAGTGCCTGGTTTTCTCCACACATACTGCTTGAAATTATCACCAAAAAGTTCTATCTTCATCTCATCAGACCAGAGAATCTTATTTCTCATAGTCTGGGAGTCCTTCATGTGCTTTTTAGCAAAATCTAAACGGGCTTTCATATGTCTTGCACTGAGGAGATTCTTCCATTGGGCCACTCTGCCATAAAGGCCCAACTGGTGGAGGGCTGCATTGATAGTTGACTTTGTGGAACTTTCTCCCATCTCCCTACTGCATCTGTGGTGCTCAGCCACAGTGATCTTGGGGTTCATCTTGACCTCTCTCACCAAGGCTCTTCTCCCACGATTGCTCAGTTTGGCGGGATGGCCAGGTCTAGAAAGACTTTTGGTGGTCTCAAACTTCTTCCAATTAAGGATTATGGAGGCCACTGTGCTCTTAAGAACCTTGAGTAACCTTGGCCAGATCTGTGCCTTGCCACAATTCTGTCTCTCAGCTCCTTGGCCAGTTCCTTAGACCTCATGATTCTCATTTGGTCTGACATGCACTGTGAGCTGTGAGGTCTTATATAGACAGGTGTGTCCCTTTACAAATCAAGTCGTATCAGTTTAATTAAACACAGCTGGACTCCAATGAAGGAGTAGAACCATCTCAAGGAGAATCAAAAAGAAATGGACAGCATATGATTTTAATATGAGTGTCTGAATACTTAGACCATGTGATATTTCAGTTTTTCTTTTTTAATAAATTTGCAAAAATTTCTACATGTCTGTTTTTTTTTCAGTCAAGATGGGGTGCAGAGTGTACATTAATGAGAAAAATTAACTTTTTTGAATTTAGCAAATGGATACAATGCAACAAAGAGTGATACATTTAAAGGGGTCTGGATACTTTCCGTACCCACTGTGTATATCCCCCATCCTGATATATGTCCCTTATCCTGGGTCCCAATCCTGGTATATACATCCCCCATCCTGATATATGTTCATTATCATGGGACCCATCCTGGTATATATATATCACTCATCCTTGTATATGTCCTCAGTTCTGCCACTGTTCTTCAATACATAGAAAAAAATAAACCATTATACACACCTCTCATCCGCTCACAAGACGTGCGGCGTCCTCTTCTGAAGCCAGCAGAAGACTTCAGCATGCAAGCATCATGAGTGCATGACATCACTGCCATGCACCCCCAGTCATGTGATGTCAGTTGCTGATCTCTGATTAGCTGGCTGCGTGTATTGCTGTGCACGGACCCGACATGTCTCTGCACCGCAATTCACTTCTGCTGAATGTGTGTCCGAGGGCAGCACATCCAGCTGAAGTATTTGCTGTCATCGGTGGGCCCCTCAACTGCCAGGCCTGGTTGCTGTGGCAACCTCTGCAACCGCAATAGTTACGCCCCCTGCCTGGAGGTTATTAGAAAAAGAAAGTCCTCCTGGACTCCTAACAGAGATGGCAAATCTTCTCGGTGCTGGCTTTATCCTCCAAGAAATCAATTCTTCTTTGAAAGAATACTTTTTTGCACAGAGGCACTGCGCAGTCTACGCTCGACTTTGCCAACATACACTAAATGCTAGAAATTGTAAAATGAGCCTTAATGTGCCTTCTAAGTCAAAGCAATTTATATATTACCATATTTAAGACATTAAAAATAACCTTTTTATTAGACACATTTCAGGTCCCGTGTCCGCAGAGCGCTTTTATATGTACTGAAGGAGGAAAATGTTCTCGCAAATTATATTTTGCAAAAATAGAAAAATAGAGCAATTTAATCCCTGGACTCTGCCTTCATGTTATTACCGTGCAGAGATATAAAGATGAAGAGCAGTGTATGAAATGAAAGGCATTTATATAATGCTTCTAAAATCATGATAATCAATGGATTATACAACGGCTCGGTATGCATCAGCAAGTCAAGACTCGGGGAGGCAAGAAGGTCAACCTCCTCAAAGGGCAGAGAGAGATGGAAGCTCAAACCAGATCGTGATAACATGGAACATATCTGACAAAACCAGGTGATGATTAGAAGCCTGATCAGAACACAAAGCCTAGATGACCCCTAACATTGGGAACTTTCGGGTTCTCTCACTTTACAAGGCCCGAACCATTCATGCAACGTCTGATTGACAGGCAGTATTATTTGCAGGACTAAATACTGGAGAACTGTAAAGATTTAAAGAGATGTGGACGAGTACTTGAGTCCTGCATACATGAATGGCTAGGAGGCAGCTTTGAGACCGTAATAACATACAGAAAATACAAATATAGTGCGTACACCATCAAAAAATGAAAAAAACGTAGTGCTTGATGTAGCTTTATCAAAACTGTCTAAGAGTAAAAGATTGTTGCCCATTGCAACCAATCACAAAACAGCTTTCATTTCCTAAGCTTCTGTGGAAAAAATGAAAGCTTTGCTGTGATTGGTTGGTATGGACAACAAAAACAGTTTTAGTGAAGACAGATTTGATGAATCTTAACTAGAGTTGAGCGAAACGGGTCGAAAAAATTCAAAAGACGCCGACTTTTGGCAAAGTTGGGTTTCATGAAACGAAACCCGACCCTAGGATGAGGTCGGCCACGAGGTTGGCGACTTACGCGCCAAAGTCGCGTTTCAAAAGTTTGCTTTGCGCTCTTTTTCAGCCAATCAGGATCCACGGACACTGTGGGCAACGTGATGACATAGGCACGGGTCACCACCATCTTTCAGAAGGGCATGCAAGTGATTGGTTTGCTTTGGGGGGCGTCACAAGGGGTATAAAAGGGCGTGCACGCCGACCGCCATGTTACTCATGCTGATCTCAGAATAGGGAGAGCTGCTGCTGCTGCTGATTTTGTAGGGAGAGCATTAGGCAGGGAAGAAGACACCAAAAACTGCTTCTGCTGCTAGCGATTTTGCCTGTACAACACACCAGTCACTGTGCAGTGCAAGGGGAGGCTATATAGTGGTGCATCAGTGGTGTTGGTTGTTGGGCTGCCTTCTAAGGCTTCCTGACATTCCTGCATTGCTGTTTACCCACTGCTCCGCAAACTGCTTTTTTAAAAGCAATCCCAATTTTTTTTTTTTGTCCTGCTGAGAAGAAAAAAAAACTGCTTCTGCTGCTAGCGATTTGGCCTGTACAACACACCAGTCACTGTGTGTGCAGTGCAAGGGGAGGCTATATAGTGGTGTATCAGTGGTGTTGGTTGTTGGGCTGCCTTCTAAGGCTTCCTGACATTCCTGCATTGCTGTTTACCCACTGCTCCGCAAACTGCTTTTTTAAAAGCAATCCCAACTTTTTTTTTTTGTCCTGCTGAGAAGAAAAAGAAACTGCTTCTGCTGCTAGCGATTTGGCCTGCACAACACACCAGTCACTGTGTGTGCAGTGCAAGGGGAGGCTATATTGTGGTGTATCAGTGGTGTTGGTTGTTGGGCTGCCTTTTAAGGCTTCCTGACAGGCTGGCATTGCTGTTTACCCACTGCTCTGCAAACTGCTTTTTTAAAAGCAATCCAATCTCCCTTATCCTCTAGTCACTTTTGTCACAGCTGTGCCATCGAGCCTGTGATATAGCGCTCAGATATCAGTGGGCCTCACACAATCCAAAAGTGTCCAGTGTCCACAAGTGTCTGCAGAAATTCGAAATCTCCCTTATCCTCTCGTCACTTTGGTCACAGCTGTGCCATCAAGCCTGTCACATAACGCTCAGATATTCATTGGGCCTCACACAATCCAAAAGTGTCCAGTGTCCACAAGTGTGTGCAGAAATTCAAAATCTCCCTTATCCTCTAGTCACTTTGGTCACAGCTGTGCCATCGAGCCTGTCACATAGCGCTCAGATATTCATTGGGTCTCACACAATCCAAAAGTGTCCAGTGTCCACAAGTGTCTGCAGAAATTCAAAATCTCCCTTATCCTCTAGTCACTTTGGTCACAGCTGTGCCATCGAGCCTGTCACATAGCGCTCAGATATCAGTGGGCCTCACACAATCCAAAAGTGTCCAGTGTCCACAAGTGTCTGCAGAAATTCAAAATCTCACTTATCCTCTAGTCACTTTGGTCACAGCTGTGCCATCGAGCCTGTCACATAGCGCTCAGATATTCATTGGGCCTCACACAATCCAAAAGAGTCCAGTGTCCACAAGTGTCTGCAGAAATTCAAAATCTCCCTTATCCTCTAGTCACTTTGGTCATAGCTGTGCCATCGAGCCTGTCACATAGCGCTCAGATATTCATTGGGCCTCACACAATCCAAAAGTGTCCAGTGTCCACAAGTGTCTGCAGAAATTTAAAATCTCCCTTATGCTCTCGTCACTTTGGTCACAGCTGTGCCATCGAGCCTGTCACATAGCGCTCAGATATTCATTGGGCCTCACACAATCCAAAAGTGTCCAGTGTCCACAAGTGTGTGCAGAAATTCAAAATCTCCTTTATCCTCTAGTCACTTTGGTCACAGCTGTGCCATCGAGCCTGTCACATAGCGCTCAGATATTCATTGGGCCTCACACAATCCAAAAGTGTCCAGTGTCCACAAGTGTCTGCAGAAATTCAAAATCTCCCTTATCCTCTAGTCACTTTGGTCACAGCTGTGCCATCGAGCCTGTCACATAGCGCTCAGATATCAGTGGGCCTCACACAATCCAAAAGTGTCCAGTGTCCACAAGTGTCTGCAGAAATTCAAAATCTCCCTTATCCTCTCGTCACTTTGGTCACAGCTGTGCCATCGAGCCTGTCACATAGCGCTCAGATATTCATTGGGCCTCACACAATCCAAAAGTGTCCAGTGTCCACAAGTGTCTGCAGAAATTCAAAATCTCCCTTATCCTCTAGTCACTTTGGTCACAGCTGTGCCATCGAGCCTGTCACATAGCGCTCAGATATTCATTGGGCCTCACACAATCCAAAAGTGTCCAGTGTCCACAAGTGTCTGCAGAAATTCAAAATCTCCCTTATCCTCTAGTCACTTTGGTCACAGCTGTGCCATCGAGCCTGTCACATAGCGCTCAGATATCAGTGGGCCTCACACAATCCAAAAGTGTCCAGTGTCCACAAGTGTCTGCAGAAATTCAAAATCTCCCTTATCCTCTAGTCACTTTGGTCACAGCTGTGCCATCGAGCCTGTCACATAGCGCTCAGATATTCATTGGGCCTCACACAATCCAAAAGTGTCCAGTGTCCACAAGTGTCTGCAGAAATTCAAAATCTCCCTTATCCTCTCATCACTTTTGTCACAGCTGTGCCATCGAGCCTGTCACATAGCGCTCAGATATCAGTGGGCCTCACACAATCCAAAAGTGTCCAGTGTCCACAAGTGTCTGCAGAAATTCAAAATCTCCCTTATCCTCTCGTCACTTTGGTCACAGCTGTGCCATCGAGCCTGTCACATAGCGCTCAGATATTCATTGGGCCTCACACAATCCAAAAGTGTCCAGTGTCCACAAGTGTCTGCAGAAATTCAAAATCTCCCTTATCCTCTAGTCACTTTGGTCACAGCTGTGCCATCGAGCCTGTCACATAGCGCTCAGATATTCATTGGGCCTCACACAATCCAAAAGTGTCCAGTGTCCACAAGTGTCTGCATAAATTCAAAATCTCACTTATCCTCTAGTCACTTTGGTCACAGCTGTGCCATCGAGCCTGTCACATACTGTAGCGCTCAGATATTCATTGGGCCTCACACAATCCAAAAGTGTCCAGTGTCCACAAGTGTCTGCAGAAATTCAAAATCTCCCTTATCCTCTAGTCACTTTGGTCACAGCTGTGCCATCGAGCCTGTCACATAGCGCTCAGATATCAGTGGGCCTCACACAATCCAAAAGTGTCCAATGTCCACAAGTGTCTGCAGAAATTCAAAATCTCCCTTATCCTCTAGTCACTTTGGTCACAGCTGTGCCATCGAGCCTGTCACATAGCGCTCAGATATTCATTGGGCCTCACACAATCCAAAAGTGTCCAGTGTCCACAAGTGTCTGCAGAAATTCAAAATCTCCCTTATCCTCTAGTCACTTTGGTCACAGCTGTGCCATCGAGCCTGTCACATAGCGCTCAGATATTCATTGGGCCTCACACAATCCAAAAGTGTCCAGTGTCCACAAGTGTGTGCAGAAATTCAAAATCTCCCTTATCCTCTTGTCACTTTTGTCACAGCTGTGCCATCGAGCCTGTGACATAGCGCTCAGATACTCAGTGGGCCTCAAACAATCCATAAGTGTCCAGTGTCCACAAGTGTGTGCAGAAATTAAAAATCTCCCTTATTCTCTAGTCACTTTGGTCACAGCTCTGCCATCGAGCCTGTGACAGAGCGCTCAGATACTCAGTGGGCCTCACACAATCCATAAGTGTCCAGTGTCCACAAGTGTCTGCAGAAATTCAAAATCTCCCTTATCCTCTAGTCACTTTGGTCACAGCTCTGCCATCGAGCCTGTGACAGAGCGCTCAGATACTCAGTGGGCCTCACACAATCCATAAGTGTCCAGTGTCCACAAGTGTGTGCAGAAATTAAAAATCTCCCTTATCCTCTAGTCACTTTGGTCACAGCTCTGCCATCGAGCCTGTGACAGAGCGCTCAGATACTCAGTGGGCCTCACACAATCCATAAGTGTCCAGTGTCCACAAGTGTGTGCAGAAATTAAAAATCTCCCCTGTCCTATAGACACCTTGTACCTTGTTTTACATTACTATATAGTTTGTTGGATTTTGTCTACATTTCTACCAAAAATGAGGAAGGCTGGTGGAAGAGGCCGTGGAATTGGGCGGGGGTTGGCAGCCGGTAATGATGGTGTTGGTGGTGGATCTGATGGTAGTGGCAAGAGCAAAATAGGACCGAATGCAGGAGGTGTTGAGCCTGCGTCATCGTCTGGCTACATAAGGCCTCGAACGCTTAGTTTTCTAGGAGTTGGCAAACCGCTTTTAAAGCCAGAGCATCAGGAAAAAGTTTTGTCTTACATTGCTGACTCAGCCTCCAGCTCTATCGCCTCCTCTTCTTCAGTTGTAAAAAGTAAAAGCACTGAGTCGTCATTGAAGGCTCATGTTCATGAACCACACCTTTCCTTGTGTCCTTCACCCCAACCAAGATTGAAGGATGACGCAGGCCATAGTACTGATTACTCCATGGAGCTGTTTTCACATACCATGCCTGGATTATCAAGTGAAATGGTGAATTACCCAGGCCAAGATGAATCTGACATGGAGTGCACTGATGCACAGCCGCTGATGGATGATTCTGCTGGTACATTTACTCAGAGCACTACATTGTCCTCGCAGTGTACAGAGCCAGATTCTGACCCTGATGAGACTCAGGTGCCCCTTCCCGCACACTATACCACCATACACGGTGACACAGAGGAAGGTGCACATGACATAGAAGAGGAGGTGATGGATGACCCAGTTGTTGACCCAGATTGGCATCCATTGGGGGAAGAGGGAGCTGCTTCCAATAGCTCAGATGAGGAGCATCCACAGCAGACATCGACATCGCAACAGCTGTTATCTGGCAGGCCCGGAGCACTCCAAAGACAGGTTCCAAACATCAAAATAGTTGCTGGACAGCTTGTCCAGAGGGTCAAAAGATCACAGCGTGCTAGGCCGCAAAATGTCTGCCAAAGTAGGAAGAGTGCAGTGTGGCACTTTTTTGAACAAAATCCTCATGATCAGGCCAAGGTTATCTGTAAGAAGTGCGCAAAGACCTTTAGCCGAGGGAAAAATCTGAAAAATTTGAATACCAGTTGCATGCTTAGACATTTAACCAGCATGCACTTGCAAGCGTGGACACAACACCAAACCTCAAGTGACACATGTGCAACTGATCACAACAAAAGTAGTCAGCAACGCTACATTGTTTCCCCCACTGTAAGCCCACCGGTTAGCACAGCAGCAAATGTTGAGGTGTCGTTGCAAGGCCACAGCAGTCAGGGAATCCCACTGTTATATCAACGAAAGACTGATTCTAGGCCATCAGAAAGAACACCAACTCCATCACCATCATCAACCCTCTCTCAGTCCGCCCTGTCCACCGCTACTTCCACCATATGCAGCTCTCAAGTCCAGCTCACCCTCCCAGACACTATGAGTAGGTCAAGAAAGTACTCAGTCTCTCATCCGCGTACACTGGGTTTGAACGCCCACATTGCCAAACTAATCTCGTTTGAGATGATGCCCTTTCGGTTGGTGGAAAGCACAGCTTTCCGCGAACTCATGGCCTATGCAGTACCACGCTATGACCTACCCAGTCGCCACTTCTTCTCTCGCAAAGCAATCCCAGCCCTCCACCATCATGTGAAAGACCGCATTGTCCATGCACTCAAGCAGTCAGTGAGCGGAAAGGTGCACCTCACAACTGATGCATGGTCCAGTCGGCATGGCCTGGGCCGTTACGTGTCCATCACTGCGCACTGGGTTAATGTGGTGGATGCAGGGTCCACAGGGGACAGCGGTGGTGGGACAGTGCTGCCTAGCCCACGGTATAGGAAACAGTTGGCTGTAGGCGTTCGACCCTCCTCCTCCTCCTCCTCCTCCAGAAGCGAAAGCTCGTCCACAGAGCGCAGTCGTACGAGCACTCCATCTGCAGCTGCCACTGTTGCACACGATGTGTCCCCCTATCGAGCAGCTAGTGGAAAGCGTCAGCAGGCTGTGTTGCAGATGATGTGTTTGGGAAACAGACACACCGCCCAGGTGCTGGCCGATTACTTGAAGCGACAAACTGAGTCATGGCTGGGCAGTGTACATCTTGAGGCAGGCAAGGTAGTTAGTGATAACGGCCGTAATTTTGTGGCAGCCATAGCCCTTTCAAAACTCAGCCACATACCTTGCTTGGCTCACACCTTGAACCTGGTGGTGCAGTGCTTCCTCAAAAATTATCCGGAGTTAACAGCCCTGCTCCAGAAGGTGCGAAGACTGTGCGCGCACATCTGCCGGTCGCCTGTACACTCTGTTCGTATGCAGAAGCTGCAGCGATTGCTCCACCTTCCCAACCACCGCCTCATTATCGACATTGCAACAAGGTGGAACTCCACCCTCCACATGGTGGAGCGACTGTGCGAGCAGAGGCAGGCCATAATGCATTTGTGGGAGGATACACGGCCAGGCACTTTGAGAGCAGACATGGAGTTGACAGGTGTGCAGTGGTCGAAGCTGAAAGACCTCTGTAAAGTCCTTCAGTGTTTTGAGGAATGCACACGGCTGGTAAGCGCAGACTACGCCATCCTAAGCATGAGCATCCCACTTATGCGTCTGCTCATGCAAACTTTGACGCACCTTAAGGAGCAGGCGTCTGCAGCCAATGTTGATGAGGAGGAAGAGGAGGAGGGAATCCTTGATGACATTCAGCCATTGTCTGCTCAGGGACCTCTCCTGGACGAGGTGGAGGAAGAAGAGGAGGAGGAGGATGATGATAGGGATGATTACTTAGGGGAGGAGGATGCATCTCGTCGGGCAAGTGAAAATGTTGGCGTGGCAAGGTCTGGTACAGGGTTTGTGCGTGACTGGAGGGATGTGGATTTGCCAGAAAGTGCTCCTCCACCCAGCACTCGCAGTGCATCATTGACACCGGGAACATTGGCCCACATGTCAGATTATGCCTTGCAGATCCTAGAAAGGGACCCCCGCATTGCCAAAATGATGAACGATGACGACTACTGGTTGGCCAGCATCCTGGATCCACGCTATAAAGGCAAATTACAAAACATCATGCCACAGGAGAACCTTGACCTAATATTGGCTAATAAACAAGCAACTCTGGTAAATCGGTTGCTTGAGGCATTCCCAGCACACAGCAGCGGTGATGGTTCTCACACGAGCCGTACGGGCCGGGGGCAGCTTGGCAGAGGTGTTCGTGGTGCACACAGCAGAAGTGGCGTTGGAGACAGGGGATCCATGACAATGTTGTGGACTGATTTTTCAAATACCGCTCACACAACTGGTAATACTGCATCGATGGAAAGTGACAGGAGACAGCAGTTGTCAACTATGGTTACAAACTACTTTTCCTCCCATATCGATGTTCTCCCACACAGGTCATTCCCCTTTGACTATTGGGCCGCTAAACTGGACACCTGGCCTGAATTGGCCCAATATGCCTTACAGGAGCTCGCTTGCCCAGCTGCAAGTGTGCTATCGGAAAGAGTCTTCAGTGCAGCTGGATCAATCCTGACAGAAAAAAGGACCCATCTGTCAACCCAAAATGTGGATGATCTAACCTTCATTAAAATGAACCATGCATGGGTTTCCAAGGATTTTGTCCCACCTTCCCCTGATGACACATAGGGTGACAGAAAAATGGCTTGCTTTGGTCCACCTCTTCCTGGGACTTCACCTATTTCGCCTTTTGCATCAGCTGAATGTCCAACATCAACATATGCCACTTTCTAAAACTCCCTAACTGTGCTGCCTCCCCCCCCCATGGCCAGGGTCACCACCTAGCGCACGACACCGTGCGAGTGCCGTTGCCCTGGACAGGTGGGTAGGCCGACTCTTGGGCGCGGGCACTGGCACGGGGTCCCTCATAGTGCAATCAAGTGTCTCTGACGGTGGTGGTGCACACCCGCCGTCAGACACACCGCTGTACTATGAGGGGCCCAGTGCCAGTACCGTCGCCCACGAGTGGGCCCCCCTTGCTTGGGCAGGGCCCCAGCATTTGCAATCTTTACCTCTCCCTGCTCCTCCGCTGTGTAATCTGGGCCGTCAAATCCATACTGTGCCTGACACCGTCTGAGCCTGCCTCCTGATGTATAGACATATATTTTGAATGTGTACGCTATCCATACATGTTATCCGGGGATACGGTACCCTTTCTAACCTTTGTGCAATCACGTGCAATCCATACTGGGCCTAACACCATCTGAGCCTGCCTCCTGATGTATAGACATATATTTTGAATGTGTACGCTATCCATACATGTTATCCGGGGATACGGTACCCTTTCTAACCTTTGTGCAATCACGTGCAATCCATACTGGGCCTAACACCGTCTGAGCCTGCCTCCTGATGTATAGACATATATTTTGAATGTGTACGCTATCCATACATGTTATCCGGGGATACGGTACCCTTTCTAACCTTTGTGCAATCACGTGCAATCCATACTGGGCCTAACACCATCTGAGCCTGCCTCCTGCTGTATAGACATATATTTTGAATGTGTATGCTATCCATACATGTTATCCGGGGATACGGTACCCTTTCTATCCTTTGTGCAATCACGTGCAATCCATACTGGGCCTAACACCATCTGAGCCTGCCTCCTGCTGTATAGACATATATTTTGAATGTGTATGCTATCCATACATGTTATCCGGGGATACGGTACCCTTTCTAACCTTTGTGCAATCACGTGCAATTCATACTGGGCCTAACACCGTCTGATCCTGCCTCCTGATGTATAGACATATATTTTGAATGTGTACGCTATCCATACATGTTATCCGGGGATACGGTACCCTTTCTAACCTTTGTGCAATCACGTGCAATCCATACTGGGCCTAACACCGTCTGAGCCTGCCTCCTGATGTATAGACATATATTTTGAATGTGTACGCTATCCATACATGTTATCCGGGGATACGGTACCCTTTCTAACCTTTGTGCAATCACGTGCAATCCATACAGGGCCTAACACCGTCTGAGCCTGCCTCCTGCTGTATAGACATATATTTTGAATGTGTACGCTATCCATACATGTTATCCGGGGATACGGTACCCTTTCTAACCTTTGTGCAATCACGTGCAATCCATACTGGGCCTAACACCGTCTGAGCCTGCCTCCTGATGTATAGACATATATTTTGAATGTGTACGCTATCCATACATGTTATCCGGGGATACGGTACCCTTTCTAACCTTTGTGCAATCACGTGCAATCCATACTGGGCCTAACACCGTCTGAGCCTGCCTCCTGATGTATAGACATATATTTTGAATGTGTACGCTATCCATACATGTTATCCGGGGATACGGTACCCTTTCTAACCTTTGTGCAATCACGTGCAATCCATACTGGGCCTAACACCGTCTGAGCCTGCCTCCTGATGTATAGACATATATTTTGAATGTGTACGCTATCCATGCATGTTATCCGGGGATACGGTACCCTTTCTAACCTTTGTGCAATCACGTGCAATCCATACTGGGCCTAACACCGTCTGAGCCTGCCTCCTGATGTATAGACATATATTTTGAATGTGTACGCTATCCATACATGTTATCCGGGGATACGGTACCCTTTCTAACCTTTGTGCAATCACGTGCAATCCATACTGGGCCTAACACCGCCTGAGCCTGCCTCCTGATGTATAGACATATATTTTGAATGTGTACGCTATCCATACATGTTATCCGGGGATACGGTACCCTTTCTAACCTTTGTGCAATCACGTGCAATCCATACTGGGCCTTACACCGTCTGAGCCTGCCTCCTGATGTATAGACATATATTTTGAATGTGTACGCTATCCATACATGTTATCCGGGGATACGGTACCCTTTCTAACCTTTGTGCAATCACATGCAATCCATACTGGGCCTAACACCGTCTGAGCCTGCCTCCTGATGTATAGACATATATTTTGAATGTGTACGCTATCCATACATGTTATCAGGGGATACGGTACCCTTTCTCACCTTTGTGCAATCACGTGTAATCCATACTGGGCGTGAGAACGGCTGGCGAGCTGTTAAGCAAGCTACAGCACCTGTGGTTTGCACACGTAAGTTTTTAATTTTTTCAGGAATGACGGTTAGGCCTAATTCCGGAACTGCGGTTGACCTGCACTTACTGGGAAATCATCGTTCGCGGGTAATAATTGTAATCACAGATCCCCATCACTAACGTTGTTCAGCGGGTTATCTGCACCTGTAAGCGACAAATGCTGGCCTTTTCAGTGTAGCGCACATGCAGCCACGGACATGTAAGGGCATGACACACCAGTTATTGGCCAATCTCATGTGCCAGAGCCTCACGTGTCCTTCTAGTAAGCCGGACTCGGACCGCGGGGCATGACGGAGTCTCGTTCGTTAACGGAATTAAGCTTGCAATGTGTGCATCTGTTCTGTAGCTGGCATGGTTGAGGTTGCCCGTGTTGAGTCAAATTCCGTAGTAGGCTCCACTCCTGGTGGTGCCCTTCTGGACATTCCTTTAAGGTTCAGCTTTGCAACCATACTGCCCACGTAAAACAAACACTTTGCCTTCATGAACGTTGTTTGGAGGGTCATGACTCGTGGGAATAACGCCGCCCAATCAGTTAACCTGCTAGAGAGATCCTTCGTTGCTCCCAAGCATGACATCACACTCCCTAGGAGGAAGGTAATGCCACTGTGGCGACCGTACTCCTGGGGGCGACACAAGTGCACTGATGCCCAGCCACTGCTCGATGAATCTGCTGGTACATTGACCCAGACCACTACATTCCCCTCGCACGCTACCCGGCCTGAATCTGACCCTGATGAAACTCAGGTTACCCTTCCCATATACAGTTCCATCTTACACGGTGACAAAGAGGAAGCTGCAGATGAAAGTGCAGGTTCGGCCCACCCGCCATCAGACACACCACCGTACTATCAGGGGCCCTGTGCCAGTGCCGTCGCCAACGAGTGGGCCCCCCCTGCTTGCTCAGGATCACAGCACTTGCAAGGTTGAAATACTGTGCAGTGAGATGGAAGATGGGGACGACGAGGAGTCCAGACTAGTACAGGGATTCCCTAGCGAGGAGACTTATTTCATTGTTTTCAATGTTGGGACAGCAATTTTTGGGGAGCACTATACTCTGGAGAATGATAGATGGGGCCCACCATACACTGGAACATTCCAAAGGTGGACATCAGACACTGGAGCAGCATTTACAGGGCCCATTATACACTAGAGCATTAGAAATGGGGCCCATTATGTTTGGAGCATTATTTGGGCCCATAAGACAGTGGAGCTTCATCCATGGGGACCAACATATACTGTAGCATTATGTGGAGCTCATCATATACTGTTTCAAACATTATATGGGACCAATGATTCTGTATGGAGAAATAGATGGGCCTCGTCATGAGATGTAAAAAGTGAAGTATTTTTCATTGTACTATACCGCTATTTCTCTGCCGTATCGGAGCATGATGAGTTGTGGTATGTGTTAAAGGGGCGCTCTTTCGCCCAGGGCACATAAAAACCTGGAGCTAGCCCTACCCCCCCACAACTTTAGCCAAATAACCCCCATTTTTCAGTGCGTAACTTGTATTATGAAGTTAATTAAGGTTGACAAGCTTAAGTAAGAAGAATTGATGCTTTTGGCATTCAAATGGGCACTGTAGGTGTGTTTCCTGTCCTCCTCTCACTGCCGACTTTTATTCCCCATTGACTTACATTGGGTTTCGTGTTTCGGGACGACCCCGACTTTTCCCTATAATCGGACGATCTTGCTCGACCCGACTTTTGGAAAAGTCGGGTTTCACGAAACGAAACTCGACCCAAAAAAAACAAAAGTCGCTCAACTCTAATCTTAACCATTATCTTTCAAGATAAGCTGTTATTAAAGACTTACGTCCTAAAGTAGGACATATATAATGAGCGCATGGTGCATTAATATCAATTTAAGGTGCAGTATCATGAAGACAACCATGGCAGGGGAAAACCGCTATATGTTTCACCTGAAGCGACTGCTGCCGGTGACATATGATGGCCATTCACTACATAAACAATAAGGGACATAAAAGTGAAAGATTTGGTCCCATCAAAATTAACCTGGTGGAAAACAATGAGGGGAAGATCAATCCCTTAAATGTCTTCAGTAAATGTCTTAAATGTCTACTGTTCTTCAGTATTTACACAGGAAAATACAATGGCAAATCAAATTTTTAGTAGCACTGCAAACTTTTCATTAAATGTCATCTGCTTAAGAGGATATGGGGTTAATCTGCAGATTAATAGTATTCTGAACCAGCCCCGTGCCGCACTTTGAGCCCCGCTGTTGGGAGGAAATTAACCTTATTCCTCTCGGCAGCGTTTGGCGTTCAGTCACAGGGGTTAGCGCCGTGGCGGGTTCAGTTACCACTCTGTGTATAGAGAGAAGTGGCTGTAACCATGCCCCCAGGAGCTCAGCATTAGGGTTGGAAGTCAGTCAGTGTCAGGGCGCAGCTGCAGCCCTACTCTCTATGCATGGAGTGGTAACTAAACCATGCAGGAGCTGCCTCTGTGACTGAACCCCAAACTCTACCAGGAGGAATAAAGTTAATTTTCTCCCGAAAGCGAGGCTCAAAGTGAGGTGCAGGGTGTTAGGCGTCGGGTTTCTCCCTCTGCACAGGAGGAATCCTGAGCCTTGCCTTCTGCGGTCTCCCATTCAGTCCCTGCTGCAGAGGAGCCTGCTCAGCAAAGGCGTCGATCCTGGCGTCTTGCTCAAGCTAGTGCTGTTGGGTTGGTTGCTGCTGCCATCCCTGGTTCAGCTATAGCAGCCTGCACTAGCCAGCGGCGAGCAGCTCCTGGGACTAAGTCCCTCTTTTGCTCCACTGAGCATGCCCGTGGCTCAACCTCACATTAGAGTTCAGGGGTCACATGCTCAGGTCCCGTACCTGTTCCGACTGGACCATCAGGAAGGTCCCGTAAGGACGCTGCTATAAAAGGTTCGCATGGCCGCTCCACCATGTGCTAGCATAGACTATTATGGCTAAGTGTGTGTGTGATGATGGATGCTTGTAACAGGTGACTGACTCATTATTACTCCCTCCCCTTGGTTGTGCATGAGATAGGGTTTGTAAAGTCAGAGTCAGCGCCGAGTTGTGGTGCTGCCTAGCAACGAAGTGCTCCCAGCTCCTCACACATGCTAGAGCCAGAGTGTGCCATTCAGCACAAGGCACCACTTTACTGCATATACTGCGGCATCCATCAGAGCGGCGCCGTGCACACTTCCTTGCTATTTAAGTGCGCTTTCCAGTCCTAAGTCTAGGCTGGTTAGAGGCATCCGCCCGTGCGGCACTGTATGCACTTTAGTGCGGTTTCTCTTAGTTAGTTCTCCCTGGCACCTCAGCTGCGGCGCCGAGTGCTGATGAGTCTAGAGGGACTCTGACCCTGTGTCTTGGGGCAGAGTCCTGTGACTGTACACCAGCGTTCACTTCGCCGAGCTCTGTGAGCTTAACAGGATTCAGTATCTATATTCTGCAGTAGTGCGGCTCTGTGAAGCAATAGAGTCCGCCCCTGTACACACCGGGTGACGTTAACCCACGTGTGTTCATTTATTATACCGCCATATAGAGTCCGCCATTACTGAGCAGCAGTTACCATCTCTGCACGGTGGACCCCAGGCTGTGAAGACACCTAAATACCACCTTTATTATTTGGTGCGTTTTGCCAGCCCCTAACACAGGGCAGGTTCAGAACACTGTTAACCTGCAAATTAATCCCATATATGCAGGTTAAGGCCGGGGTCACACTTGCGATAAACTCGCGCGAGTCTCTCGCATCAATACCCGGCACTGCCGCCGGTACTCCGGAGTATGCGGCTGCATGTATTTCTATGCAGCTGAGCTCTCTGGTCCTGAGTGCCGGCAGCAGTGCTGCGTATTGAGGCGAGAAACTAGTGCAAGTTTCTGGCAAGTGTGATCCCGGCCTAATAGCATTTTTAAATTGGCAATTTCACTTTTACTCAGCAAAAAATGTTGCTGCACCTCAAAAAACATGACAAATTAAAGAGACGGATAATACGAATGGTAACAAAACAGCCCAGAAAAACTTCGAAACAGAATATTAAAGGTGCACTTCAAGCTCATGAAACATCAGTGTCAGATCACATCATGCGTCGTTGTATGAGCCAAAGTGGACTTCATGGGAGATGACCAAGAAGGTCACCGTTGAAAAAAATCCTCCTTGATGATAGCTAAGAGTGTTAATTAGATACAGGCAGCATAGGGGTTAAGCAGATGGGAGGAGTCACATAGCAGAGCAGCACAGAGCAGGGAGGTATAAGGAAGGCACTTCCTGGTTCTGTTAGACACCTGGGCAGCTTGCCCAAGAGCAGGACATGTGAAAAAAGAGAAAGAGAACAAAGGACTAAAGCCTTGGGGATAAGTCTGTGGATTGCAGTAAAGGGCCCCTGGCTGAGAATCATGCAGGATCCGAAGCTAGCAGCTGGGATTAGGAGTCAGTGAGCCCATCACCCTATAACTCGCAGCTGGACAAGGGAAACGGCAGGAAGCTGATGGACCTGGAACACAAGTGGGACAGAGATTGCCCAAGGAAACAGGTGGTACACAGATTGTCCAGGGATATAGTTGAGCTTGCTTGGAAAGGGAAGCTGTTACAGAAGATAGAGTCTGTCCGGATGACACTGAAATATAAGAAGATGTCTCTGTGTTTTAACTTGTGCTGCCTGTGTGAAGAATGCAGATAAGAAGATGTCTCTGTGTTTGACTTGTGCTGCCTATGTGATGAATACGCTGCTATCTAATAATGTTAAGCTCTTGGAAAAAGACCTTGTCTCTGAACTGATTTGCAGAGCTCATGAATGCCGAGCCGACATGGCAGCAGCTCAGGGTTATCTGACAGAGCCTGTGAGTGTGCTGTGGTGCATGCTGCACATGCAGTACAAGGGACTTTATTTATCTTTTCATGTACAAGGTGCCGGAGTGTTCACTGACTGTTGCTTAGTGAACTCGCCCATGACTTCCACCCCATGCCACCTTGTTGCATGTTGACAAGCCACAAAGCTTCTGGGAGAATGTCCTATGGACAAATGAGACAAAAATGGAACTTTTTGGCAAGGCACATCAGCTCTATGTTCACAGACAGAAAACTGAGGCATGTCAAGAAAAGAACACTGTCCCTACTGTGAAACATGGAGGAGGCTCTGTTATGTTCGGGAGCTGCTTTGCTGCATCTGGTACAGGGTGTTTAGAATCTGTGCAGGGTACAATGAAATCTCTAGACTATCAAGGGATTCTAAAGAGAAATGTGCTGCTCAGTGTCAGAAAGCTTGATCTCAGTCACAGGTCATGGGTCTTGCAACATGATAATGACCCAAAACACACAGCTAAAAACAACCAAGAATAGCTAAGAGGAAAACATTGGACTATTCTGAAGTGGCCTTCTGTGAGCCCTGACCTAAATCCTATTGAGCATCTTTGGAAAGAACTGAAACATGCCGTTTAGAAAAGGCAACCTTTAAACATGAGATAATTGGAGCAGTTTGCTCTTGAGGAGTGGGCCAAAATACCTGTCAAGAGGTGCAGAAGTCTCATTGACAGTTACAGGAATCGTTTGATTGCAGTGATTGCCTCAAAAGGTTGTGCAGCAAAATATTAAGTTAAGGATGACATCATTTCTGTCCAGGCCTATTTCATGAGTTTTATTTTTTTTTTAAATTCTGTGGAAGCATGGTTGAAAAGCAATGTCTGACTTTCCTTTGTTCATTTTCATTGATTTTTGATTTATTATTTCTTTTGTCAGATTCAAGTTATTTCTATGACCATTGTTGGTTTTTCCGTCATTAAACGAGGGGTACCAACAATTTTGACCATGTGTGTAAAATGGGAACACTAGTACAAGGGAATATATGTGTAATTTGGTTAACTATCACTCTTCAGGAGCACACTGCCTCCAAGTAGGTAGGAAACCAGGAGGGTGGGAAGCAGTGAGCTTCAACAGATAGGAAGTGAGATAACCACTTTAAAGAATTGGATGAACTGTAGAACCAAATTACCAAACTTTAATTCATTTTCCCACAAACGGAAGTTCATTTTAATCAATAGATCTTGGAATAATAATAATTTCCACAATTGGATGTGATTAAATAAAATGTTCCTGTGCTGAGATAATCTTATAAATGTGCCCCTGCTGTGTACTGTGTAACGGCCGTGTCTGACAGTACAGGAACATGGTCTGATCATACCACAGCACCTGGGCAGGGAAGGACACAAAAGAGTATACAGACATTACAGTATGGAAGCACAGATGATTCATTTTATGAGGTAAAACTTTTCACTGATTGAAGTCCAGCTCCATGAACAGTGAATGTTTTATTCACAAAAATGCTTCAAGGACATACAGAGTCAGACAAACAGCTTACAGCACACGCGTCAAGGCGTTTCAGGTGTCTGAACCCCTTCTTTTAATGAAGACCCTGCACGCCCACCACCCTTTGGGGCAGCCACCTAAATTTTCCCACACTTTATATTAACCTTTACCACCTCTCTTAAAGTCCTAGGCCCTTTCCTTATTTAGTCTAGGTCCTGCTAGACTGTAAGGACTGCACAAACAAAACTTCCATCCCCAAAACGCTGTTACGTGTGCTGCATTGGCCTCAACTGTACCGTAACAAAAACCACACTATATATCAATATAGACCAACCAAACCACACCATTTATCAATGTACACCAAACAAACCACACCATTTATCAATGTACACCAACCAAACCACACCATTTATCAATATACACCAACCAAACCATACCTTACATCAATATACACAAACCAAACCACACCTTATATCAATATACACAAACCAAAACCACACCATATATCAATATACACCAACCAAACCACACCTTATATCAATATACACCAACCAAACCACACCATTTATCAATATACACCAACCAAACCATACCTTATATCAATATACACAAACCAAACCACACCTTATATCAATATACACAAACCAAACCACACCATATATCAATATACACCAACCAAACCACACCTTATATCAATATACACCAACCAAACCACACCTTATATCAATATACACAAACCAAACCACACCTTATATCAATATACACAAACCAAACCACACCTTATATCAATATACACAAACCAAACCACACCTTATATCAATATACACCAACCAAACCACGCCATTTATCAATATACACCAACCAAGCCACACCATAAATCAATATACACCAACCAAGCCACACCTTATATCAATAGACACCAACCAAACCACACCATTTATCAATATACACCAAACCACACCTTATATCAATATACACAAACCAAACCACACCTTATATCAATATACACAAACCAAGCCACACCTTATATCAATATACACAATCCAAACCACACCATATATCAATATACACCAACCAAACCACACCTTATATCAATATACACAAACCAAACCACACCTTATATCAATATACACAAACCAAACCACACCTTATATCAATATACACAAACCAAACCACACCATTTATCAATATACACCAACCAAACCACGCCATTTACCAATATACACCAACCAAACCATACCTTATATCAATATACACAAACCAAGCCACACCTTATATCAATATACACCAACCAAACCACACCATTTATCAATATACACCAACCAAGCCACACCATAAATCAATATACACCAACCAAGCCACACCTTATATCAATATACACCAACCAAACCACACCATTTATTAATATACACCAAACCACACCTTATATCAATATACACAAACCAAGCCACACCTTATATCAATATACACAAACCAAACCACACCATATATCAATATACACCAACCAAGCCACACCTTATATCAATATACACCAACCAAACCACGCCATTTACCAATATACACCAAACCACACCTTATATCAATATACACAAACCAAACCACACCTTATATCAATATACACAAACCAAACCACACCATTTATACACCAACCAAGCCACACCATATATCAATATACACCAACCAAGCCACACCATATATCAATATACACCAACCAAACCACACCTTATATCAATATACACCAACCAAACCACACGATTTATCAATATACACCAACCAAACCACACCTTATATCAATATACACAAACCAAACCACACCTTATATCAATATACACAAACCAAGCCACACCTTATATCAATATACACAAACCAAACCACACCATATATCAATATACACCAACCAAACCACACCTTATATCAATATACACAAACCAAACCACACCATATATCAATATACACCAACCAAACCACACCTTATATCAATATAAACAAACCAAACCACACCATTTATCAATATACACCAACCAAACCACACCTTATATCAATATACACAAACCAAGCCACACCTTATATCAATATAAACAAACCAAACCACACCATATATCAATATACACCAACCAAACCACACCTTATATCAATATACACCAACCAAACGACACCTTATATCAATATACACAAACCAAACCACACCATTTATCAATATACACCAACCAAACCACACCATTTATCAATATACACCAACCAAACCACACCATTTATACACCAACCAAGCCACACCATATATCAATATACACCAACCAAGCCACACCATATATCAATATACACCAACCAAACCACACCTTATATCAATATACACAAACCAAACCACACCATATATCAATATACACCAACCAAGCCACACCATATATCAATATACACCAACCAAACCACACCTTATATCAATATAAACAAACCAAACCACACCATTTATCAATATACACCAACCAAACCACACCTTATATCAATATACACAAACCAAGCCACACCTTATATCAATATAAACAAACCAAACCACACCATATATCAATATACACCAACCAAACCACACCTTATATCAATATACACCAACCAAACGACACCTTATATCAATATACACAAACCAAACCACACCATTTATCAATATACACCAACCAAACCACACCATTTATCAATATACACCAACCAAACCACACCATTTATACACCAACCAAGCCACACCATATATCAATATACACCAACCAAGCCACACCATATATCAATATACACCAACCAAACCACACCTTATATCAATATACACAAACCAAACCACACCATATATCAATATACACCAACCAAACCACACCTTATATCAATATAAACAAACCAAACCACACCATTTATCAATATACACCAACCAAACCACACCTTATATCAATATACACAAACCAAGCCACACCTTATATCAATATACACAAACCAAACCACACCTTATATCAATATACACAAACCAAACCACACCATTTATCAATATACACCAAACCACACCTTATATCAATATACACCAACCAAACCACACCTTATATCAATATACACCAACCAAACCACACCTTATATCAATATACACAAACCAAACCACACCTTATATCAATATACACAAACCAAACCACACCTTATATCAATATACACAAACCAAACCACACCTTATATCAATATACACCAACCAAACCACGCCATTTATCAATATACACCAACCAAGCCACACCATAAATCAATATACACCAACCAAGCCACACCTTATATCAATAGACACCAACCAAACCACACCATTTATCAATATACACCAAACCACACCTTATATCAATATACACAAACCAAACCACACCTTATATCAATATACACAAACCAAGCCACACCTTATATCAATATACACAATCCAAACCACACCATATATCAATATACACCAACCAAACCACACCTTATATCAATATACACAAACCAAACCACACCTTATATCAATATACACAAACCAAACCACACCTTATATCAATATACACAAACCAAACCACACCATTTATCAATATACACCAACCAAACCACGCCATTTACCAATATACACCAACCAAACCATACCTTATATCAATATACACAAACCAAGCCACACCTTATATCAATATACACCAACCAAACCACACCATTTATCAATATACACCAACCAAGCCACACCATAAATCAATATACACCAACCAAGCCACACCTTATATCAATATACACCAACCAAACCACACCATTTATTAATATACACCAAACCACACCTTATATCAATATACACAAACCAAGCCACACCTTATATCAATATACACAAACCAAACCACACCATATATCAATATACACCAACCAAGCCACACCTTATATCAATATACACCAACCAAACCACACCTTATATCAATATACACAAACCAAGCCACACCTTATATCAATATACACCAACCAAACCACACCTTATATCAATATACACCAACCAAACCACGCCATTTACCAATATACACCAAACCACACCTTATATCAATATACACAAACCAAACCACACCTTATATCAATATACACAAACCAAACCACACCATTTATACACCAACCAAGCCACACCATATATCAATATACACCAACCAAGCCACACCATATATCAATATACACCAACCAAACCACACCTTATATCAATATACACCAACCAAACCACACGATTTATCAATATACACCAACCAAACCACACCTTATATCAATATACACAAACCAAACCACACCTTATATCAATATACACAAACCAAGCCACACCTTATATCAATATACACAAACCAAACCACACCATATATCAATATACACCAACCAAACCACACCTTATATCAATATACACAAACCAAACCACACCATATATCAATATACACCAACCAAACCACACCTTATATCAATATAAACAAACCAAACCACACCATTTATCAATATACACCAACCAAACCACACCTTATATCAATATACACAAACCAAGCCACACCTTATATCAATATAAACAAGCCAAACCACACCATATATCAATATACACCAACCAAACCATGCCATTTATCAATATACACCAAACCACACCTTATATCAATATACACAAACCAAACCACACCATTTATACACCAACCAAGCCACACCATATATCAATATACACCAACCAAGCCACACCATATATCAATATACACCAACCAAACCACACCTTATATCAATATACACAAACCAAACCACACCATATATCAATATACACCAACCAAGCCACACCATATATCAATATACACCAACCAAACCACACCTTATATCAATATAAACAAACCAAACCACACCATTTATCAATATACACCAACCAAACCACACCTTATATCAATATACACAAACCAAGCCACACCTTATATCAATATAAACAAACCAAACCACACCATATATCAATATACACCAACCAAACCACACCTTATATCAATATACACCAACCAAACGACACCTTATATCAATATACACAAACCAAACCACACCATTTATCAATATACACCAACCAAACCACACCATTTATCAATATACACCAACCAAACCACACCATTTATACACCAACCAAGCCACACCATATATCAATATACACCAACCAAGCCACACCATATATCAATATACACAAACCAAGCCACACCATATATCAATATACACCAACCAAACCACACCTTATATCAATATACACAAACCAAACCACGCCATTTATCAATATACACCAACCAAGCCACACCATAAATCAATATACACCAACCAAGCCACACCTTATATCAATAGACACCAACCAAACCACACCATTTATCAATATACACCAAACCACACCTTATATCAATATACACAAACCAAACCACACCTTATATCAATATACACAAACCAAGCCACACCTTATATCAATATACACAATCCAAACCACACCATATATCAATATACACCAACCAAACCACACCTTATATCAATATACACAAACCAAACCACACCTTATATCAATATACACAAACCAAACCACACCTTATATCAATATACACAAACCAAACCACACCATTTATCAATATACACCAACCAAACCACGCCATTTACCAATATACACCAACCAAACCATACCTTATATCAATATACACAAACCAAGCCACACCTTATATCAATATACACCAACCAAACCACACCATTTATCAATATACACCAACCAAGCCACACCATAAATCAATATACACCAACCAAGCCACACCTTATATCAATATACACCAACCAAACCACACCATTTATTAATATACACCAAACCACACCTTATATCAATATACACAAACCAAGCCACACCTTATATCAATATACACAAACCAAACCACACCATATATCAATATACACCAACCAAGCCACACCTTATATCAATATACACCAACCAAACCACGCCATTTACCAATATACACCAAACCACACCTTATATCAATATACACAAACCAAACCACACCTTATATCAATATACACAAACCAAACCACACCATTTATACACCAACCAAGCCACACCATATATCAATATACACCAACCAAGCCACACCATATATCAATATACACCAACCAAACCACACCTTATATCAATATACACCAACCAAACCACACGATTTATCAATATACACCAACCAAACCACACCTTATATCAATATACACAAACCAAACCACACCTTATATCAATATACACAAACCAAGCCACACCTTATATCAATATACACAAACCAAACCACACCATATATCAATATACACCAACCAAACCACACCTTATATCAATATACACAAACCAAACCACACCATATATCAATATACACCAACCAAACCACACCTTATATCAATATAAACAAACCAAACCACACCATTTATCAATATACACCAACCAAACCACACCTTATATCAATATACACAAACCAAGCCACACCTTATATCAATATAAACAAACCAAACCACACCATATATCAATATACACCAACCAAACCACACCTTATATCAATATACACCAACCAAACGACACCTTATATCAATATACACAAACCAAACCACACCATTTATCAATATACACCAACCAAACCACACCATTTATCAATATACACCAACCAAACCACACCATTTATACACCAACCAAGCCACACCATATATCAATATACACCAACCAAGCCACACCATATATCAATATACACCAACCAAACCACACCTTATATCAATATACACAAACCAAACCACACCATATATCAATATACACCAACCAAGCCACACCATATATCAATATACACCAACCAAACCACACCTTATATCAATATAAACAAACCAAACCACACCATTTATCAATATACACCAACCAAACCACACCTTATATCAATATACACAAACCAAGCCACACCTTATATCAATATAAACAAACCAAACCACACCATATATCAATATACACCAACCAAACCACACCTTATATCAATATACACCAACCAAACGACACCTTATATCAATATACACAAACCAAACCACACCATTTATCAATATACACCAACCAAACCACACCATTTATCAATATACACCAACCAAACCACACCATTTATACACCAACCAAGCCACACCATATATCAATATACACCAACCAAGCCACACCATATATCAATATACACCAACCAAACCACACCTTATATCAATATACACAAACCAAACCACACCATATATCAATATACACCAACCAAACCACACCTTATATCAATATAAACAAACCAAACCACACCATTTATCAATATACACCAACCAAACCACACCTTATATCAATATACACAAACCAAGCCACACCTTATATCAATATACACAAACCAAACCACACCTTATATCAATATACACAAACCAAACCACACCATTTATCAATATACACCAAACCACACCTTATATCAATATACACCAACCAAACCACACCTTATATCAATATACACCAACCAAACCACACCTTATATCAATATACACAAACCAAACCACACCTTATATCAATATACACAAACCAAACCACACCTTATATCAATATACACAAACCAAACCACACCTTATATCAATATACACCAACCAAACCACGCCATTTATCAATATACACCAACCAAGCCACACCATAAATCAATATACACCAACCAAGCCACACCTTATATCAATAGACACCAACCAAACCACACCATTTATCAATATACACCAAACCACACCTTATATCAATATACACAAACCAAACCACACCTTATATCAATATACACAAACCAAGCCACACCTTATATCAATATACACAATCCAAACCACACCATATATCAATATACACCAACCAAACCACACCTTATATCAATATACACAAACCAAACCACACCTTATATCAATATACACAAACCAAACCACACCTTATATCAATATACACAAACCAAACCACACCATTTATCAATATACACCAACCAAACCACGCCATTTACCAATATACACCAACCAAACCATACCTTATATCAATATACACAAACCAAGCCACACCTTATATCAATATACACCAACCAAACCACACCATTTATCAATATACACCAACCAAGCCACACCATAAATCAATATACACCAACCAAGCCACACCTTATATCAATATACACCAACCAAACCACACCATTTATTAATATACACCAAACCACACCTTATATCAATATACACAAACCAAGCCACACCTTATATCAATATACACAAACCAAACCACACCATATATCAATATACACCAACCAAGCCACACCTTATATCAATATACACCAACCAAACCACACCTTATATCAATATACACAAACCAAGCCACACCTTATATCAATATACACCAACCAAACCACACCTTATATCAATATACACCAACCAAACCACGCCATTTACCAATATACACCAAACCACACCTTATATCAATATACACAAACCAAACCACACCTTATATCAATATACACAAACCAAACCACACCATTTATACACCAACCAAGCCACACCATATATCAATATACACCAACCAAGCCACACCATATATCAATATACACCAACCAAACCACACCTTATATCAATATACACCAACCAAACCACACGATTTATCAATATACACCAACCAAACCACACCTTATATCAATATACACAAACCAAACCACACCTTATATCAATATACACAAACCAAGCCACACCTTATATCAATATACACAAACCAAACCACACCATATATCAATATACACCAACCAAACCACACCTTATATCAATATACACAAACCAAACCACACCATATATCAATATACACCAACCAAACCACACCTTATATCAATATAAACAAACCAAACCACACCATTTATCAATATACACCAACCAAACCACACCTTATATCAATATACACAAACCAAGCCACACCTTATATCAATATAAACAAGCCAAACCACACCATATATCAATATACACCAACCAAACCATGCCATTTATCAATATACACCAAACCACACCTTATATCAATATACACAAACCAAACCACACCATTTATACACCAACCAAGCCACACCATATATCAATATACACCAACCAAGCCACACCATATATCAATATACACCAACCAAACCACACCTTATATCAATATAAACAAACCAAACCACACCATTTATCAATATACACCAACCAAACCACACCTTATATCAATATACACAAACCAAGCCACACCTTATATCAATATAAACAAACCAAACCACACCATATATCAATATACACCAACCAAACCACACCTTATATCAATATACACCAACCAAACGACACCTTATATCAATATACACAAACCAAACCACACCATTTATCAATATACACCAACCAAACCACACCATTTATCAATATACACCAACCAAACCACACCATTTATACACCAACCAAGCCACACCATATATCAATATACACCAACCAAGCCACACCATATATCAATATACACAAACCAAGCCACACCATATATCAATATACACCAACCAAACCACACCTTATATCAATATACACAAACCAAACCACACCATATATCAATATACACCAACCAAACCACACCTTATATCAATATAAACAAACCAAACCACACCATTTATCAATATACACCAACCAAACCACACCTTATATCAATATACACAAACCAAGCCACACCTTATATCAATATACACAATCCAAACCACACCTTATATCAATATACACAAACCAAACCACACCTTATATCAATATACACAAACCAAACCACACCATATATCAATATACACCAACCAAACCACACCATTTATCAATATACACCAAACCACACCTTATATCAATATACACAAACCAAACCACACCATATATCAGTATACATATGGGTTAAATGGATTAGCCACAGCTATATTAAACAACATCCTTACACCCAATACCTAGCTACACGACAACCAGACTTTGATACTGTTCATTTTAATACATTTCTTATTTATGTAATATGTATATGCTAAGTGGTAACAAAATATATGCTCGGAAAAAGGGGAGGAAGGATAAATGAAGGTCATTAACACTCAGGATCATCCTACACAGGGTTTATTTGCAGTCGATAAGCTCCTAGCTTTGTAATGGAGCTACAGACGTAAAAAGTTAGAAGATTATTTATTAATTCTATTTGCCTCGTTTGTTATGTTAGAGTTATTGCCACAATAAAATAGGTTGCAAAAGTATATATGACTATTAAAAATCCTAGGTCTTAGATATCTGTAGTTTACTGTCCTACTGTGATGGAAACCAACAATGTTTCCAAAGTCTGGTATCATCAGGACATCTTGTTCCACTGCCGCTATTGAAATAAAACTATTTCAGATTACACCTCTTGATAAACAGGCCTCTTCTTAATAGAGATGCAGATAAAAGTGAACGTCGGAACAGAATAAAGAGCGCTTTTCTCATCTGTACATATACATCGTGAGCTACACATGAGATGAACCTACTCTCCTGTGTTCTGATTTCAAGAGTTAATTAGCGCTAACCTCTCGCTCGCTATTTCTACCCATGAGCAAGCGCTGACATATCTGTAGTATCTGAAATGATGGTAATTGATTAGGTGCACAGGATGTCGGGGCAGAAACAGTTAGAATTCAGAGCACATACATTACTTGTGTGTCACTGAAGATATCTTCTGTACCGAGTCGATGAGAAGTATTTAAGAGTCAATGCTCCTTTTAACACTCGTAACATTAATTACTGACCGGCGGTAAGGATAATGATGGTGGAAGCTTATTTATCCGCATCACCAGGCGTTTTACCAGACACAAGCTCATTTTCATTAAAATCTTTGGTGTTACACGTGTTTTTTTATTTTTAATTGTGTTCCCTTAGTAATAAGAACAGTTTATGTGTCTGTTGAGGCTGTTGAAGCTCACAGGCTCTCTGCTATTCTAGGCAAGGTCAAAGGCACAACCTTTCTATAGTGTGAGGTTCAGGGCTTCTGTCCTCATGTATACACTCCTGCAACAATAAAAAGAAAAAGTTGTGTAATTATTGATATCATAGGCTGGACAAACCTGTAAATTATATGCAAATTATGAACAAATAGAAAAAATAAATAAAAAAATTTCCCTTTTTTTTAACACTAGCTGAAGGGCCCGGCGTTGCCTGGGCATAGTAACCAACTGTGGTTAGTTATAACAAATTTTAATGATTATATTGCACATAAAAACCGTGCATCCTATCCTGTGTGATACTGACTGCTGAGCTGTGTATCTAATCCTATTCTGTGTGATACTGTCTGCTGAGCCATGTATCTAATACTATTCTGTGTGATACTGTGTGCTGAGCTGCGTATCTAATCCTATCCTGTGTGATACTGACTGCTGAGCTGTGTATCTAATCCTATCCTGTGTGATACTGACTGCTGAGCCATGTGTCTAATCCTATCCTGTGTGATACTGACTGCTGAGCTGTGTATCTAATCCTATCCTGTGTGATACTGACTGCTGAGCTGTGTATCTAATCCTATCCTGTGTGATACTGACTGCTGAGCCATGTGTCTAATCCTATCCTGTGTGATACTGACTGCTGAGCTGTGTATCTAATCCTATCCTGTGTGATACTGACTGCTGAGCCGTGTATCTAATCCTATCCTGTGTGATACTGGGCTCCCCCTGCAGTCTGTGTCAGAGGGTGGTCTGTGTTGGCACGGTAATAAATTGTGTTATTTCCAGCTTTACAGAAGGACGATAACACCATAGAAATGATAAGAATAATAGGCCTCAGTTACCACAACTGTCTGCAAAGAAAACTGTTGCTGATAGCAACCAATCACAGCTCATTTTTCATCTTTTAAACAGCTCTGGGACAGCGTGGCGAGTTTTGAGTGGCAACTTTTGTGTTTCGACTTTTATGTGGCGAGGTTGGTGTATGTGTGGTGAAATGTGTGCTGAGAGTGGTATGTGTGTTGAAGCACGTGGTAGTGTGTGGCGCATTTTGTGTGTGTGTTCATATCCCCATGTGTGGTGAGTATCCCATGTCAGGGCCCCACCTTAGCAACTGTAGGGTATATACTCTTTGGCGCCATCGCTCTCATTCTTTCAGTCCCCCTTGTGCACATCTGGCAGCTGTCAATTTGCCTCCAACACTTTTCCTTTCACTTTTTCCCCATTATGCAGATAGGGGCAAAATTGTTTGGTGAATTGGAATGTGCGGGGTTAAAATTTGATCTCACAACATAGCCTATGACGCTCTCGGGGTCCAGATGTGTGACTGTGCAAAATTTTGTGGCTGTAGCTACAATGGTGCAGATGCAAATCCTGGACATACATACATACACACCCACATTGAGCTTTATATATTATATTGAGTATGAGCACCAAAAGAAGAAATCCGTACACTTAAACGCCTTGGCTGCTATCACTGAAGTTATTAATGGCTGTCTGAGGAACGTTCTGCTCACTAAATGCATTTGGCCATGAAAATCATCAAGATCCACTGCTGGCAACTCCCTTTGCAATTGCCGACCAATGATTCTCCAGATATGGGAGACAAGTCCATTTATGCTGCTCCCTATGGTAACACGTTTACACCACGCAGGCCACTGACAGGAGCACAAGCAACATGCTTCCTGGTGTTGTCATGCTGAAAAACAGCTCTTGAAGCATTTTGAAGAAATGGGTGTATACTAGTGATGAGCGAGTGTGCTCATTACTCGAGTTTTCCGAGCATGCTCGGGTGTTCTCAGAGTATCTTGGGCGTGCTCGTAGATTGTTTGTGTCTCCACAGCTGCATGATTTGCGGCTGCTAGACAGCCTGAATACCTGTGGGGATTCCCTAAGAAAGGTTGTCTAACAGCCACAAATCGTGCAGCTGCGGAGACACAAACACAATCCACGAGCACGCCCAAGATACTTTAAGAACACCCGAGCATGCTTGGAAAACTCAAGTAATGGGCACACTTGCTCATCACTAGTGTACACCAGTTTCACCACCAAGTTAATGTATTGGAAATTTTTTAGTGTACATGGAATGAAGACTATAGATGTCCAGCCACCGTACATGATGCCAGCCCAAACTATTACCTCTGTAGTAGGATTGATGTTGTACTATAAATCAAGCTTACTAAGTATTTTTTAACCATATTCATTCTGTAATTTACCTTACTTGAAAGCTTTATTCCATATACAACAAATCCCTCTGCCTGTGTTTTTAGTTTACGTGACGATTCAGTATAGTAGTATGCAACAGTGGCCCAACGTTGCAGCCACTCCCCCTGCTTCTTTCACACCAAGAAACTGGACTTCATCAGGGGGTAAAATTAAACTGTGGAGAGTGACTGCAGTATCACTACCCTCAACTTCTTTCGCCACCATGAAGTGGAATGCTATCAGTAGCCGGCGCTGTGGTCATTTGACGCGCCCCAGAGGCCGTGGGATACTCGACACCGGGCCCGTTAACTTCAATGGAAAATGTCACAGTGGCAGTGACCCGGTCTGTGGCCTCAGGCGGTCATGTAAAAGGGGTAGAATTGATTTGTGACGCCACCTGTGGTTTCTGGTCAGATTGACCAGCGCTGCAGTGTTGCTTCTCTGGGACAGATGGTGTGGTGCAGCTGAGATGTAGAAGCTCTCCACAGGTAGAGCTGTAGTCCCAGGGCAGATGAAGTGAGTTGTTTGATGGTGAGGAAGAGGAGTGGAGAATTTAGCAGAGCTGGATGTGAGGCGGGGAAAGAACGTGGAAGACACAATTGCATGTAGTTCAATGGGCTTTACTCACAATTCTGGTGCGCACAGATGCCTGCTTCAATGCTGTGTTCTCCAGGTGAGGGGTCCAGCCAGCTTCTAGATAAGATGAAATGCACCTTTCCAGCTTTCCCTGTCATTGTGTACCTTTCTTGTCCGTCTCCACACAATATGCTGATTTAACGCCTTCCTTCCTTTCCAGCACCTCACAATTATCGTTCTGGGCCAGCTGCTGCGAATCCTGTTCAGACACTGTTTCTGTGATCCTATATAGCGCCTTTCCAGTCGGACTAACTGTGGTAGGGGCGATGCTCCATAAAGTAACCATAGCTATCGGCTTGCTAGTGGCGCCCGGTGGTACGCGAACTAGGCTAGGGGCCGTTCCCTTTGCGACCAGTTTCTCCCTCCACCTGACCTGTAGTCAGCGTGGATAAGGGACCCACGGGGAGTTCGCTCCAGCCGTGTCCCAGAAGAACCTTCTTTCCTAGGGACTTCCCTTGTAATGCAATCTGTCCAGCAGCCTCTAAGCAGTAGTGCTGCTGCAGACACGTCCTCCTGTTTCCCCCCTCAGAGGGATCTGATCTCACTTTCTATCCTGCTCCCGCTCTAAGCTACACTCCGCCCACCTCCCAACACTCTTCGTGTTCCAAGCAGGGGGCCATAAAGGGTGCTCTGCTACACTACTGGTGTGTGTGGGGGGTGGGTGTTAGAATCTGGTCGGGTGCACTCACCTTACCTGGCTGTGGGGTACCACACCTCTGGGTGAGGTGCAGTACCTCTGTGGCGACTGGACCCTCAGGGGCGCCACACATTCGCTTCCCCACTTGTTTTACAGCTATTGATTTGGGATATCATCACGGTGCTAGTCACTCCCCACAGCTTCTTTCACCATCTGCCCCATGATGATGTCCCGTTACGTGAGGATTTTAGGTATTGGACAACCCCTCTAATGATAAAATTCTGTCTGCCTCTTGCCACCACTAGAGGGAGCTTAGAAGCTTTTGCACACTGTTTTATTCTTGTGTTTGATGTACACACAGTATGTAATAGGCTCATTAACTTATTCGGGTAGTCAACATTTAAAGGGAGCCACGACGGGAAGCCAAGAAGAGGACATCATCGCTAAAAGATGGGAGGCACCGGACCGGACCGCGACAGCCATCGGACCAAAACTGGACCTGGACTGCCCCTGAGTGAGTATAATATAACTTGTTTTTCTTCTCTTTCAGGTTACATCGGGGGCTTATCTACAGCATTACAGAATGCTGTAGATAAGCCCCTGATGGCGGTATTGGCAGCTGATACTCAAAAAAATAGGTGACAGATTCCCTTTAAAAAGGAATCTGTAAAAGCAATAGTTCTAGTACAACAATAGAAATGATAGCTGTCTTGTAGTAATGCAATGTGCCAACACTGAGGAATGGAGCCTTGAAGCAGCATTCTAATTATCCCAAAAGCACATTGAGGGCTTATTGATGAATCTTCCTGACAAGTTCCCTTTAACTAGAGATCTACATAAGGACATTTGGAGATCTGAATCACAAAAATGGAGCTGTGACCACTATAAAGACATATAGGGAAATTATTTAGTGCAGAATGATGACAAAAGTTAGGCATTCACTTTAAGTCAGCCAATGCTAGAGTGACGATATTATGCCGGGGTTATGTATTTGAGTGTATAATCAGTCCCACAATGCATTGCAAAATGAAGCTAGTTGCCCATAAAGAATGCAATATAGCAGGGAGAGCACTGTATGGCTCATCCATTATACAAATACTGTAGGTGGCATCTGAGAGTTGGAGGGAGTGCAATATTCCCTGACAATTTATAGAAGGAGACAAGGCCATGTTTCTACTAGTAGGAATAGAAATACAATGATTCCATCGCAGCTTCTTTAATATTTGCTTCATATCAGAAATTCATGGAAATGACACAGCTCGATGCTTGTCCTGTTTATTTCCCCCTCATTGGAATACAATATTGCATTGCGCACTCTTTAAATATGCCGACAGAACCGCGTGCCTCTCACTCACAGGATGTTGTACCGCAAATCTGCAAGTCCATTTTTATGACAAAGACTGAAGGTAAACATTTTTATCTTTTTTTGTATTCTTTCTCCTGCCGGTTTATGAACTCTATGAATTTCTATAGAACAGTGTAATTTCTGACCTATGGCTCTCCTCCTGGAAGGGCGTACTGAGCACTGTACTTTTGGATCTGCAGTAGACTGATTTTGATATTAGAGCATACTTGGGATTTTAGGTGACTTTTCGGAATGAGTTTATAAACGGAATCGATCTCCGGGTTTTTGCTACCTCAGTAAAATGTAGAAAAATTTAGCCCTCATTCCAAAGATGTATCACTTAGTTTACTGGGTGCAGCAGTTGTGACAAAATCAGAGTTCCTAGTTGTAGCATGTGGCAGATCTCAGAAAGCTAACCTCGCCCACACTACAGCTCTCTGTGTACATTGTCTATAGAAAGTGAGCTACTTATCAGAGAAGGGGGCAGAGTCGGTCTAGCAGGTATGAGACTAGGGCGGACAGTGATAATCATCTGGTGATAAAACCTTTATTGTAAGGAAACAACAGCACACAGCCTAATAAGTGACACATATCTGAATTCAGTGTTTTAACCCCTATCTCATGCTGTCCTCAGATTACATAACAAACATCTGCCTACAGATTCTCCTTAAGTGTCTGTACATGACTAATAACACTATTTCTGCTCATTACATGACTTGCACCCTGCATTTTTCTAATTTTCAGTCGTCATTGAGTTAGTAGGTAGAGACTAGCTGCTATGATGTCTCTCATATACAGCACATAGGGATATGAGAGATTGCAGCTATTCTTTCCTTATGCTGAACACAAACAAAGGCAGCATGGGGGACATTATATACTGCAGCTGTACTGAGATGTGAATCTGAGATGTGAATCCAGCACTGGAATAAGAACACTTAACAGAATCTGTATTATAATGTGTCTGTGCTTGTGCTTCTCCCTCCATAGACTACACTGAAATGCTTTAACCCCTTAACGACCGCCAATACGCTTTTTAACGGCGGTCATTAAGGGTACATAAACCACAGCGCCCTTAATTAACGGCGCTGTGATTTAAGTGAATAGCGCCCCCCAGTGTCGGATTTTCTCCGGGGTCTCGGCTGCCGGGGGTAGCCGAGACCCCAGAGAACATGAATCGGGTCGGATTTTACCGACCCCTTTTTTGCGATCACCGTTATTAACCCTAACGGCGACCGCAAAAAAAAAAAAAAGCAGCGATTTTCAATTAAATTTCTCTCTCCTCTGATGTGATCGCACATCAGAGGAGAGAGAACTAGGGTCCCCGATCCCCCCCCTTATATTCACGATGGTCCTGGGTCCCCTCCGGTGGTCCTGGGCTCCGTCTCGGGCTCCGGTGGGCGCCGCCATCTTGGAAAATGGCGGGTGGCTCATGCGCAGTGCGCCCGCCTGGAAAAGGCAGATTCCATACATTTATTTTGATCACTGTGATAAAGTATCACAGTGATCAAAATAAAAAAAAGTAAAAAACGCACACACACACACAAATACATAATAATTTTTTTTTTCAAATTTTTCATTAGGGCTAGGGTTAGGGTTAAAATTAGGGTTAGGGCTAGGGTTGGGGCTAGGGTTAGGGTTAGAATTAGGTTGTGTGCACATGCTGCAGATTCTGCTGCGGATCCGCAGCAGATTTTGTCCTGCGGATCCGCAGCAGTTTCTGCTGCGGTGTAATGTACCATTCTAATCTATCTAAAATGAAATCCGCAATGCTCACGCTGCGGATTTTTCAGCGTGGATTTGCTGCGGTTTCGAATCCGCAGCATGTCAATTCTTTTTGCGGATTCTGCTGCGGTTTGGCACCTGCTCAATGACAGGGTGTCAAACCACAGGAGAAATCCGCAGGCAAAACCGCAGATAATCCGCAGGTCTTTTGACCTGCGGATTTACCTGCGTTTTTTCTCAAATCCGCGGGGAAAAATCTGCAGAGCATTACGCAGCATGTGCACACACCCTTAGGGATAGGGTGTGTGCACACACTGTGGATTCTGCTGCATATTTTTCTGCGTAGATTTGGCTAAATCTGCAGGTAAATCCGCAGGTCAAATAACTTGCATTTTACCTGCGGATTGCAGATTAGCCTGCATTTTTCCCCTGTGGTTTGACACCTGTAATGGAGCAGGTGTCAAACCGCTGCGAATTCTGCATAAAGAAGTGACATGTGGCGGATTTCAAACCACAGCAAATCTGCACAGAAAAATCCGCAGCGTGAGCATTGCAATTTTCATTTTCCATAGAAAATGAAGGTACTGTACAACGCAGCAGAAACTGCTGCGGATCCGAAGGGCCAAATCCGCTGCGGATCCGCAGCAGAATCCGCAACATGTGCACAGACCCTTAGAATTAGGGTTAGGGTAAGGCTAGTTTCACACTAGCGTATGCCCGAGGTGCGGAGTGCTGCAGACTCCCTCTGTGCAGCTCCGTCCACGGCCGCAGCTCCTCCCGTCAGCTCCGCCTACCTCGGCATGCGTGCCCTATCTTTTGCATTGGCTTCACAGAAGTTTATAAACGCAGAGCCGTGAAAATAAAAAAATAATTCTAAGGCTAGTTTCACACTAGCGTACGGGCGAGGTGCGGAAGGCTGCAGACTCTTTATGCAGCTCCGCCCACAGCCGCACCTCCTCCCGTAAGCTCCGCCTATTTCGGCATGCGTACCCTATCTTTTGCATTAGGTATGCAGGCTGTGCCGATGTATGCGGATGCCTCCGCATGTGTCATTTTGATGGTGCGGCGACCACACCAAAATGCAACATGTTGCGTTCGACGCGGGTCACCGCACCATCAAAATGACGCATGAGGAGGCATCCGCATACATCGGCACAGCCTGCATACCTAATGCATAAGATAGGGTACGCATGTCGAAGTAGGCGGAGCTTACGGGAGGAGGTGCGGCTGTGGGCGGATCTGCATAGAGAGTCTGCAGCCCTCCGCACCTCGCCCGTATGCTAGTGTGAAACTAGCCTTAGAATGATTTTTTATTTTCACGGCTCTGCGTTTATAAACTTCTGTGAAGCACTTGGGGGTTCAAAGTGCTCACCACACATCTAGATAAGCTCCTTGGGGGGTCTAGCTTCCAAAATGGGGTCACTTGTGGGGGGTTTCTACTGTTTAGGCACATCAGGGGCTCTGCAAATGCAACATGATGCCCCCAGAACATTCCATCAAAGTCTGCATTAAAAATGGTGCTCCTTCCCTTCCAGGCTCTCCCATGCGCCCAAACAGTAGTTTCCCCCCACATATGGGGTATCAGCATACTCGGGACAAATTGCACAACAACTTTTGTGGTCCAATTTCTCCTGTTACCCTAAGGAAAATAAAAAAATAGTGGGCTAAGAGATCATTTTTGAGAAAAAGAAAATTATTTTTTATTTTCACTGCTCTGCGTTATAAACTTCTGTGAAGCACTTGGGGGTTCAAAGTGCTCACTACTAGTGTTGAGCATTCCGATACCGCAAGTATCGGGTATCGGCCGATACTTGCTGTATCGGAATTCCGATACCGACTTCCGATATTTTTTCAATATCGGAAGTCGGCATCGGAATCGGAAGTTCAAAGTTGATTGACAGCCTGACGTCATCATGATGCGCGGTGTGTGCGCATCATGATGCGCCGTCATTTCGGGCCTTCCGGGGGTCTCTGCCGGCCTGCCGGGGGGCTGTGTGGACTGCCCGGGGTCTGTACCGGCCTGCCGGGGGGCTGTGCCGGCCTGCCGGTGGTCTGTGCACCCTGTGGGGGTCTGTACCAGCCTGCCGGGGGGCTGTGCCGGCCTGCCGGTGGTCTGTGCACCCTGTGGGGGTCTGTACCGGCCTGCCGGGGGGCTGTGCTGATGTCCGGGGGTCTGTGCAAGCATCGTCCAATGGGACTACAATTTCCCACACAGCAATGGCATAAAGTGAGACTAGGGACTTTTTTTTTTTTAAGTGGCGGAGGAATACAGTGCGGAAGGATACCTACCTTCCGTCATTGGATTCCTGCAGCCCATAGAGAACGGCAGCAACAGCTGATGCTGCAGTTCTCTACCCAAGATCGTTGTGGGACACACTCGTGGACTGCTTCGGATCGTGGGTGAGTATTTTTGTGGTTTGTTATGTTAATATTTATTCCGAAAAAGACAATGGCTTCGGGGAACAATGTGACAAGTATTGGTAAGTATGTTACTCTATGTTATATGTACTGTATGTCTATGTATGTATTGTATGAATGTATTGTATGTAGTATGTATGTAGTATATATGTGGTATGTATGTAGCATGTAGTATGTATGTAGTATGTATGTAGCATGCATGTAGCATGCAGTATGTATGTAGCATGCATGTAGTATATATGTAGTATATATGTAGCATGTAGTATGTATGTAGTATGTATGTGGTATGTATGTAGCATGTAGTATGTATGTAGCATGCATGTAGTATGTATGTATGTAGCATGTAGTATGTATGTAGTATGTATGTAGCATATATGTAGTATGTATGTAGCATGTAGTATATATGTAGTATATATGTAGCATGTAGTATGTATGTAGTATGTATGTGGTATGTATGTAGCATGTAGTATGTATGTAGCATGCAGTATGTATGTAGTATATATGTAGTATGTATGTAGCATGTAGTATATATGTAGTATGCATGTTGCATGCATGTAGTATATATGTAGTATGTATGTTGCATGTAGTATATATGTAGTATGTATGTTGCATGTAGTATATATGTAGTATGCATGTTGCATGTAGTATATATGTAGTATGCATGTTGCATGCATGTAGTATATATGTAGCATGCAGTATGTATGTAGTATATATGTAGTATGTATGTTGCATGTAGTATATATGTAGTATGCATGTTGCATGCATGTAGTATATATGTAGTATGTATGTTGCATGTAGTATATATGTAGTATGTATGTTGCATGTAGTATATATGTAGTATGCATGTTGCATGCATGTAGTATATATGTAGTATGTATGTTGCATGTAGTATATATGTAGTATGAATGTAGCATGTATGTAGTATGTAGTATGAATGTAGCATGTATGTAGTATGTAGTATGCATGTTGTATGTATGTAGCATGTATGTAGCATGTAATTTTTTTTTTTTTTTTTTACATTCAACACATTAGCCGGATGATGGGACTACTACTGTCCCATCATTGGCTAATGTGTCAATCACTGTCATGGTAGCAGGCATCGCCCGATGGGACTTGTAGTCCCATCGGACGATGCCTGCACAGACCCCCGAAGCCTGCACAGCCCCCCGGCAGGCCGGCACAGCCCCCCGGCAGGCCGGCACAGACCACCGGAGCCTGCACAGCCCCCCGGCAGGCCGGCACAGACCACCGGAGCCTGCACAGACCCCCTGGCAGGCCGGCACAGCCCCCCGAAAGGCCCGTACAGACCCCAGAGAGGCTGTACAAGGGAAAAACAGGATTTTTCTTATTCCGATACCGGAAGTCCCATAGACTTGAATGGGACTTCCGGTATCGGAATCGGCAATACCGATACTTTTTTTTAAGATCGGCCGATCCATTCCGATCCGATACTTTGAAGTATCGGACGGTATCGCTCAACTCTACTCACTACACATCTAGATAAGTTCCTTACGGGGTCTAATTTCCAAAATGGGGTCTTATGTGGGGGGTTTCCAATGTTCAGGCACATCAGGGCATCTCCAAACGCGACATGGCATCCAATCTTAATTCCAGCCAATTCTGCATTGAAAAAGTCAAACGGTGCTCCTTCCCTTCTGAGCTCTGCCGTGCGCCCAAAGAGTGGTTTACACCTACATATGGGGTATGGGCGTATTCAGGACAAAGTGCACAACAACTTTGGGGGTCTAATTTCTCCTGTTATCCTTGTAAAAATAAAAATTTGGGGGCAAAAAAATCATTTTTGTGGAATAAAAGGATTTTTTATTTTCACGGCTCTACGTTATAAGCTTCTGTGAAGCACTTGGAGGTTCAACGTGCTCACCACACATCTAGATAAGTTCCTTAAGGGGTCTAGTTTCCAAAATGGGGTTACTTGTGGGGTGTTTCCACTGTTTAGGCACATCAGAGGCTCTCTAAACGCAACATGGTGTCAGATCTCAAATCCAGCCAATTCTGCGCTGAAAAAGTATTCAGGAGAAATTGCATAACAAATTTTTTTGGTTCATTTTCTTTTCTAACACTTGTGAAAATAAAAAAAATTGTTCTAAATTAATTTTTTTGCAAAAAAAAGTTAAATGTTAATTTTTTCCTTCCACATTGCTTCAGCTCCTGTGAAGAACGAAAAGGGTTAATAAACTTCTTGAATGTAGTTTTGAGCACCTTGAGGGGTCCAGTTTTTAGAATGGTGTCACTTTTGGGTATTTTCTGCCATGTACATGCCTCAAAATGACTTTAAATATGATGTGGTCCCTAAAAAAAATGGTTTTGTAAATTTTGCTGTAAAAATGAGAAATCGCTGCTCAACTTTTAACCCTTATAACTTCCTAACAAAAAAAAATTTGTTTCCAAAATTGTGCTGATGTAAAGTAGACATGTGGGAAATGTTACTTATTAAGAAATTTGTGTGACACATCTCTCTGATTTAAGGGCATAAAAATTTAAAGTTTGAAAATTGCAAAATTTTAAAAATTTTCGACATATATCATTTTTTTTCATAAATAAGCACAAGTTATATCGAATAAATTTTACCACTAACATGAAGTACAATATGTGATGAAAAAACAATCTCAGAATCAGCGGGAGCCGTTAAAGCGTTCCAGAGTTATAACCTCATAAAGAGACAGTGGTCAGAATTGTAAAAATTGGCCCGGTCATTAAGCTGCAAAATGGCTCTGTCACTAAGGGGTTAATCTGATCCCTCAGCAAGTTAGCAGGCCTTCTTATTTTGATCAAGACATATTTTAGCTGATGTTCAAAACCATGAGTGAAAGAAGCAGAGGAGAAAAATATGTCTCATTTTAGGATAAAGAAGCATTTCTTTGACAAGATATATTATAAAGTTTGTGATTTTTATTTGCACAACTGATTAATTCAAAGTTTGTAAAAATGACATTGACAATATATTTTATTTATTTATTATCCCCTTACGCAAATGGACTGTCACAAAGTGACTGGCCCAGTATGACACAACCCAACGATTGGTCGGTAACCAAAAAATACTGCAACTCAGCGCCAATGGAATAGAGGAGAAGAAGGACCTGACAATAGGGAATCGGGGACGGTCACCTGAGCTCCAACCTGAACCTATCCCTGATCTCCCCTATCACCCTAAGCAGGTCCTTACCCCTGCCGATGTCAGGATACCTCATCCCTAAACTGTCACCTCAAACTGCCCTTGCTAGTGTACTGGCCGGCTTAGGACGCTAGCCTAGCCACTACTGCTAAGAAACACAAGGGGAGGGGAACAAACACAGAAAGGGCAAGGTAACAAGAGGACAGCACTTAGCTTAATCACCGTTGCAAACTCCACACCACAGATAGCACAGCAACAGGACTCCAATACACCAGACTTTGGCTGAACACCAGAGAGCTGCTTCTGATTGGTCGGTATCCAGAAAGGACCTGTATAACCAACAGTCAGCTGATGTATCAAGTGACCTTTTAAGGATAGTGAGAGTGGTCACCACCCACATCAGCAGAACTAGCAACAATGCAATTACACCAACAGGGGGGGGGTGGCTGACATTAACCTCCCAATGCCTGAAAGAAAAAAGTTTTAATATGAAAAGCCAGATCTGCCACAGATCCAAAAATGGATCGTGAAATGGACGTAACTGTATATCCATGCTCGGAGCCACATATGTGAAGGGTGACTACAGACTGGTCATCATAGGAGAAAAGTGATTTATACTATATACAATAATACTGCGGAATTGCAGTAAATAGAACAAGCAACCAAAGGATTTTTCAGGATTAAGATCCCTAAGGAAATGAAAAGTAAAGTATAAAATAATTAAATGCCGTAAATAAAAATGAAACATCACCTAGGAGTGAAGAGGTTAAGGATTTTTATTCCAAAAAAATTTATGTTATGGGAAAATAACTGATAATTTTTTAATGTGAATGTGTAGAAGCCATGTCCTAGCCACCAAATATATAATTATAGGGAAGATATATATTATCCACCCATCTGCCACAATACCCTCATACCAATAGGTCTCTACTCCTTCCAGTTCAGCAGATGCACTGATGTAGACAGTACAAGCACCTCAGCTTAGTGATTGGCTACAGCAGTGGTGTGCACAGTCAGGGTGACATCGCTGCTGCAGTCAATCCATAGAATCCGGAGCAGCGGATTTTGTTATTTTGTGATTTTTTTTTTTTCTAAAAGTGTAAATTCCCTTTAAAGTTTATAATTGGGAGCAGCATATCCCAACTATGACCCTGTTTTTATCCCCTTTCTCAGGCACAAATATTTGCTCAATGTGACAGGGGCAGCAGAAGGTATGGCATTGGTGGGAACGACGGGATGTGAGTATTAAAAAAATGAAAGGGATAGTGTTGTAATAAAAGCTTGGGATGGCTGCAGAGGTTAGAGGCCAATGATGCCTGAACAGCAAACTGCAGGCAAATTTGTCATGGCGGTCTGGGACTAATGGAGAAAGGTTGGGAAGATTTTACCTGTGGGTCATTGGATTACAATGAACGAATAGTGGTAAGATAATGGTGTTTGGTATTACATTCTCTTGTACTGTGTGCGGTGTGATGATTCTTGGCACACAGCTAGTGTAAAATGGATATCAGACTATTACATGATCAATAGAGATGAGCGACTTTGCCTTTTTTCGGGCTGGGTCGGGTTTCATAAAACCCGACTTTCGCAAAAGTCGGGTCGAACGCAATCGGCCCATTTTCGTGAAAAGTCGAAGGCCGCCTGAAACACGAAACCCAATGCAAGTCAATGGGGAAGAAAAGTTGGCAGTGAGAGGAGGACAGGAAACACACCTACAGTGCCCATTTTAATGCCAAAAACATCAATTCTTATTACTTAAGCTTGTCAACCTTAATTTACTTTATAATAATAGTTAGGCATTGAAAGCTGGGGGTTATTTGGCTAAAGTTGTGGGGCATAGGGCTGGCTCCTGATTTTCGTGGGTCCAGGGCCAAAGAGTGTCAATGGGCTCCTTTAACACATGCCACAATTCATGATCCTCTGATACGGCAGAGAAATAGCGGTACAGTACAATGAAAAATACTTCACTTCTTACATCACATGACTGATATCCATTTTAAATTCTCCAATAGCTCCAAAAACGCACAGTATATTACTCCATACAGTATTATGGCCACCGCATAGTGCGCCATACAGAGTAATGAGGCCCATATATTTCTCCATACAGAAACATTGGTCCCATATAATGTTCGATACAGTATATGATGAGCTCCACATAATGCTACAGTATATGTTGATCCCCATGGCTGAAGCTCAACTGTCTTATGGGTCCAAATAATGCTCCATATATAATGGGCCCCATTTCTAATGCTCCAGTGTATAATGGGCCCTGTAAATGCTGCTCCAGTGTCTGATGTCCTCCTTTGGAATGCTCCAGTGTATGGTGGGCCCATATATCATTCTCCAGAGTATAGTGCTCCCCAAAAATTGCTCCCAACCTTTAAAACAATTAAATAAGTCTCCTCGCTACGGAATCCCCGTACTCTGGACTCCTCGTCGTCCCCATCTTTCATCTCTCTGCACTTGGACTGTTTATGCAGAGGGCGTACAGACGTGATGTCATCGCGCTCTCTGACCAGAATGTCACTGTCAGGAAATGCAGAAGACGTCATGGCGGTGGAGCAGGGAGAGGTAAGTATTTCAACTTTGCAAGTGCCTTGATCCTGAGCAAGCAGGGGGGGCCCACTCGTTGGCGACGGCACTGGCACAGGGCCCCTCATAGTACAGCGGTGTGTCTGACGGCGGGTGGGCCGAACCTGCACTTTCAGCTGCACCTTCCTTTTTGTCACCGTGTAAGGTGGTACAGTATATGGGAAGAGTAACCTGAGTTTCATCAGGGTCAGATTCTGGCTGTGTAGAGTGCGAGGGGAATGTAGTGGTCTGGGTCAATGTACCAGCAGAATCATCTAGCAGTAGCTGGGCATCAGTGCACTTGTGGCGCCCCCAGGAGTACGGTCACCACAGTGGCATTACCTTCCTCCTAGGGAGTGTGATGTCATGCTTGGGAGCAACAAAGGATCTCTCTAGCAGTTAAACCAACACACAACACAGTTCCCACTCCAGGCCAGCAGGGAGAGCTCTGAACCTGACTGCTGAGGAGCTGCTCTCTGTGGTCGGGAGTAGGGAAGTTAGGGCAGTCTGTGAAGGGAAGGGGAAGTGTGTGGACGTGAGAAGGGGAGCTGGAGGATGAGCAGAGTTAAGGCTCACTCCTAGCTGGAGTGCATGGTCCGGATTCCGGTCTCCGAGTTTGTAGGGACACTGACGGTCCTGCAGCAGAAACCAGAGGAAGTAGCAGCTGTAAATGCTCTGTTCCCGACTAAGGCTCGGAGGCCACAGCAGCGACGTGTGTCAGCCAGAAGGAAAAGGCTACGGCTGCCTGCCATACGAGAAAGTTTCAAAAGAGAGTCAACAGGGGGAACTTCAGTGAACTCAGTACTGCGAGTACCTCAGATAAGCGCAAGAACGGAGGCCACACTACCTAGCTGCAGCGAGAGAATTCCTAATTTGCTTCCAGGCTGACCAACTCCTTCTCCATCTGTACTCTGGATCCTGGACAGCACTTACCAAGTACAGGTAAAGGAACTGCATGACTGTGTCTGTCATCTTTCTCCTGCGCCTGGCACACGGCTCTGCTACATCCTGCACTGCACACCATCTACCAACTCTTTCATCTGCCCTGCAACTACGGCCCTATCTGTGCAGGGCTTCCACTTCTTAGCTGCACCACAACATCTGTCCCATAGAAGCGACACTGCAGCGCTGGTCAATCTGATCAGAAACCACAGGTGACGTCACGTATCATTCACCTATAAACGTTATTCACCCCTTTGCATGGACGCCCAGGGCCACGGACCGGGTCACCACCACCGTGACACATCCCTCTGAGACACCGGCCCACAACCGATTAACCCCACTGCCCTGGCTGGCGACCCACACTCCATGTGAGATTCATCTTGGACTGGGGAATTCACGATTTGACTTGATAACCAAGGCATGGTATGTGAGACAGAGCTACATGGACTAATGTGAAGTGTGACCTGCTGCATCATTCACTTTTGGTGGGGATGAAGGACACAAGGAAAGGGGTTCTTCCTGACCAGGAGCCAGCACTTGATGACTCAGTGCTTGCATTTTTTGAAACTTCAGAAGAGGAGGGCATATTAGCTGGAGTCTGCTTCGGCAATGTAAGCCAAAACCAGTTCCTCATGCTCAGGGTTTAAAAGCGATTAACCTACTCCCAGAAAAGGTAGCCTTCCAGGCCTTCCGGAGCCAGACCATTATGGAGGCTCAACACCTCCTGCCTTAGCTGCTATTGTGCTTTTGCCACTACCAGCAGATGCACCACCACCATCAGTACCAGCTGGCCCCCCCACGCCCACGTCCGCGACCTCTTCCAACATACTTCCAAATTTTGGAGAAAATGTACCCAAAATAACATCAGATATATGGTACTGTATCAGAAGCGTACAGCTCTATACAGTCAAAGGATAATTGTCAATCTCCCTATATATTTCATGAGTCACACAGACGCTCACAGGCTCAGTATGGATGAGACAAGAATATAAAAAGCAGAAAAAGGGTACAGTATCATCAGATTGCAGGTATATATAGTATAGTTTAAACATTCTAAATCTCCGTATATATTTCAGGAGGCAGACACAGACGGTCTCAGGCTCAGTATGGATTACAACACAAAATAAAAAGCCATAAAACGGTAATGGATCTGAAGCGTACAGCTATATACAGTGTAGGGGTCATTGTCAATCTCAGTATTTATTTCCAGAGTCAGAAACAGACTCTCACTTGGTCAGTTTGGATTAGACCATAATAAAGAAACCAGTAAATGGGTAATGTATCACAAGCGTAGAGCTGCATACAGTGTTGGGGTAATTTTTAAATCTACATATAAATTGCAGGAGTAACCCACAGACTCTCACACGCTGAGGATGGATCACACCAAAATATAGAAAGAAGATCTGCAAGAAATAATCACACATGTGGGCCAATATTCCAGGTGTCAATGATACACTTAGAGTGGTGGGTGGAGGAGGACTTTCTGGCAGAAAGGGTACAGTATCACAAGATACCAGGTATATATAGCATAGTTTAAGCATTAAAAATGTACGTCTATATATCAGGAGTAGTGTTGAGCCACCCCCCTAGAGTTCGGTTCGGTTCAGAGGCAAGTTCGTCGAATGTTCGTCGAACGTTCGACGAACACCGTCGAACCCCATTGAAAACAATGGCAGGCAAACACAAACACATACAAAACACCTTAAAAGGTGTCCCAAAGCAGACAAAATGCTCAGAAGACACAAATAATATATGGAAAAGGGCAACTACATATAGAAAAGAGGTGGAGGAGTAAAAGGAGGAGGAGGAGACACAGATATAGGCATGTCATGCCCTTATAACGTCAAGAAAGGCTGGAATAAAAATCTAAAATACAAAAAAAACTTCTAAAATTCTAAAATCGAAGACAATCATATACTGTCGGACTTCCCACCATAAATTATGCCAACTACCGATTGGGCGGCGTTATTCCCACGACCCTCCGAACAGCGTCCATGAAGGCAAAGTGTTTGGTTTACAGGGGCAGTATGGTTACAAAGCTGAGCCTTAAAGGAATGTCCAGAAGGGCACCACCACAAGGAGTGGAGCCTGCGGCTTAATTGGACTCCACACGGGCAACCTCAACCATGCCAGCCACAGAAAGGATGAACAGATTGCAAGCTTTCTTGATTCTGTGGGTGGTGGTGCATGGCCATTTTTAGTTGTGCTAGCGATTTGTCAGCTTAATTCTGTTAACTAACGAGACTCCGGCATGCCCCCGTGGTCCGCGTCCAGCTTACTAGAGGGACACGCGAGGCTCTGGCACGCGAGATCCCGCAATAACAGGTCTGTCATGCCCTTACATGTCCGGGGCTGCACGCGCGCTACACTGAAAGGACCAGCGTGTGTCGCTTACAGGTACGGATAACCCACTGAACCCTGTTAGTGATGGGCATCTGGGATTCCAATTCTTCCCCACGAACGAGGATTTCCCAGTAAGTGCAGGTCAACCGGAATTCCGGAATTAGGCCTAACTGGCATTCCAGAAAGAATGTGCAAAAATTAAATGTGTCCAAACCACAGGTGCTGTAGCTTGCTTAACAGCTGGGCTCCTCTTCTGAGTAGCACACAGTTCTTACCAAAACAGGCGGCATAGCTTGGTTCATGGGTGGGCTCCTCTGCTGAGTGGCAGACAGTGCTACAAGGCCCAAAAGGATTTTCTGGACAAGATGCGGTAAAAAATTATTAGAAACACACACGGTGTAGCTCCTGGACAGGTGTACTACCCCGCTGGCTACCAGACACCGATACTATGCCATGAAACTGTCTATTAACATTGAAAACCATTATTAATGTGACAATAAAGTTACGCTTTTGGTGAATGAACCGTTCTCGAACGGAACCTCGAACAGCCGAATTTTAAGCAAAGTGTTCGAGTTCGACAAACGGCTCGAACACCGCCCAAACAGCTCGAATTTGAACTTGGCAAACAGTTCGACAATGCTCATCTCTAATCAGGAGGCATACTCAGACGGCCTCAGGCCCAGTATGGATGCGACAAGATTGTAGAATGTTGAGAAAGGGTAAAGTATCACCGGATAACAGGTATATATAGCATAGTTTAAACAATAAAAATCTCTGTGTATATTTGCGGAGTCCGACAAAGACACTAACAGCCTCAGCATGGATTAGACAAGAATCTAAAAAGTAGAAAAAGGGTAATGTATTCGAAGCGTACACCAGTATACACTGTGGGGGTATTTTAAAATCTTCATATATTTCAGTCTCAGTAAGACATTCCAGACTCTCCGCAAGAGGAAACGAGATGGATACAAGTACAGACGGAAAGTCGAGTGATTGCAGAAATTTTGGAATTACTAATAATGGGAAAAACTCCCGGGAGAATTCTCAGAGGCGATGCTGACCCTCAATTACTTTGTCTGTGGAGACAGCGAAAACAGTTCTTTGTGAAGAAAGGGTTGCTGTATCGCAGTACCGTGGATCCCGTCACCATTACTCATCTCCATCAAATTGTGATCACAGGGAGAGATGTAGACATGGTCCTTACTGCCTATCATGATCTGTCAGGTAACTTTGGAGTGCAAAAGACAGAAGCCACAGGCCGTAGGCGATTCTATTGGATTGGCATGAGAGGACACATTTAAAAATGTGAGTAGGAAAACTGTGAAAGCTGATGATAAACCACCACTGCATCTCATTGTGAGTCGACATCCATAACAAATGGAAGTCATTGATCATCTGAAGATAGAGCCCAGCAGGACAGGGCATAGCTACACCTTAACCATCATCTATCAGTTCACCAAATTTGTAGTGGCAGTCCCAGTGAAGGATTTAACAGCCCAGACTACACAGCGGTGGAGCAGGGAGAGGTAAGTAGGGGGAGCCCACTCGTGGGCGGTGGTACTGGCACAGGGCCCCTCATAGTACGCCGGTATGTCTGACGGCTGGTGTGCACCCCCACCGTCAGAGACACTTGATTGTACTATGAGGGACCCTGGGCCAGTGCTGTCGCCCAAGAGTGGGCCCACCCACCTGTCCAGGGCAACGGCACTCGCACGGGTGCATGTGCCAGGTGGTGACCCCGGCCCTGGGGGGGGAGACAGCCCAGTTAGGGAGGTTGAAAAAATGGCATATGTTGATGTTGGACATTCAGCAGCTGCAAAAGGAGGAATTGGAGAAGTCCGAGGAAGAGGAGGGCAAAAGCGAGCCATTTTTCTGGCAACCTATGTGTCAGCAGGGGAAGGTGGGACAAAATCCTTTGAAACCCATGCATGGTTGATTTTAATTAAGGTTAGATCATCAACATTTTGGGTCGACAGACGGGTCCTTTTTTCTGTCAGGATTGATCCAGCAACACTGAAGACTCTTTCGGATACCACAGTAGCAGCAGGGCAAGCAAGTTCCTGTAAGGCATATTGTGCCAATTCAGGCCAGGTGTTCAGTTTACAGGCCCAATAGTCAAAGGGGAATGACCTGTGAGGGAGAACATCGATTTGGGAGGAGAAGTAGTTTGTAACCATAGTTGACAACTGCTGTCTCCTGTCACTTTCAATCGATGCAGTATTACCAGTCATGTGAGCGGTACTTGAAAAATCAGTCCACAACATGGTCATGAAACCCGTCTCCAACGCCACTTCGGGTGTGTGCACCAAGGACACCACTTCCATATTGCCCCCTACGGCTCGTGTGAGAACCATCACCGCTGCTGTGTGCTGGGAATGCCTCAAACAAAGGGTTTACCAGAGTTGCTTGTTTGTTAGCCAATATTAGCTCTAGGTTCTCCTGTGGTATGATGTTTTGGAATTTGCTTTTATAGCGTGAATCCAGGATGCTGGCCAACCAGTAGTCGTCATCGTTCATCATTTTGGCAATGCGGGGGTCCGTTTTTAGGATCTACAAGGCATAATCTCACATGTGGGCCAATGTTCCAGGTGTCAATGATGCACTGCGAGTGCTGGGTGGAGGAGTACTTTCTGGCAAATCCACATCCCTCTAGTAACGCACAAACCCTGTACCTGACCTTGCCATGCCAACATTTTCTCTTGCCCCCTGAGAAGCATCCTCCTCCCCTAAATAATCATCCCCATCATCCTCCTCCTCTTCCTCTTCTTCCTCCACCTCGTCCAGGAGAGGTCCCTGAGCAGACAATGGCTGACTGTCATCAAGGCTTCCCTCCTCCTCTTCCTCTTCCTCCTCGGCTGCAGACGCCTGCTCCTTAATGTGCGTCAAAGTTTGCACTAGCAGACGCATAAGTGGGATGCTCATGCTTATGATGGCGTCGTCTGCGCTTACCAGCCGGGTGCATTCCTCAAAACACTGAAGGATTTTACAGAGGTCTTTAAGCTTTGACCACTGCACACCAGACAACTCCATGTCTGCTCTCAAACTGCCTGCCCGTGTATCCTCCCACAAATGCATTACAGCCTGCCACTGTTCACACAGCCTCTCAACAATATACAGGGTGGAGTTCCACCTTGTTGCAACGTCGACAATTAGGCGGTGCTTGGGAAGATGGAGCAATCGCTGCAGCTTCTGCATACGACTGGAGTGTACGGGCGACTGGCGGATGTGCGAGCACAGTCTTCACACCCTATGGAGCAGGGTTGTTAAATCTGGATAATTATTGAGGAAGCACTGCACCACCAGGTTCAAGGTGTGAGCCAGGCAAGGTATGTGTCTGAGTTTTGAAAGGGCTATGGCTGCCACAAAATTCCGTCCGTTATCACTAACTACCTTGACTGCCTCAAGATGTAGACTGCCTAGCCATGACTCAGTTTGTCGCTGCAAGTAGTCGGCCAGTACCTCCGCGGTGTGTCTGTTGTCGCCCAAACACATCATCTTCAACACAGCCTGCTGATGCTTACCACTAGCTGTTCGATAGTGGGACACCTCGTGTGCAACACTGGCAGCTGCGGATGGAGTGCTCATGGACCCTGCATCCACCACATTAACCCAGTGCGCAGTGATGGACACGTAACGGCCCTGGCCATGCCTACTGGACCACGCATCGGATGTGAGGTGCACCTTTCCACTCATTGATTGCTTTAGTGCATGGACAATGCGGTCTTCCACGTGCAGGTGGAGGGCTGGGATGGCTTTTTGAGAAAAGAAGTGCCGACTGGGTAGGTCATAGCGTGGTACTGCATAGGCCATGAGCTCGCGGAAAGCTTCGTTTTCAACCAACCGGTAGGACATAATCTCTAACGAGATTAGTTTGGCAATGTGGGCATTGAAACACAGTGTATGCGGATGAGAGGATGAGTACTTTCTTGTCCTACTCAGAGTCTTTGGTAGGGTGAGCTGGACTTGAGAGCTGCATGTGGTGGATCTAGCGGTGGACATGATGGACTGAGAGACGGTTGGTGATGGTGATGGTGTTGGTGGTCTTGCTGATGGCCTAGATTCAGTCTTTCATAGCAATAATATTGTGATTCCCTGACTGCTTTGGCCTTACGACGACACCTCAACATTTGCTGCTGGTGGTGTGCTAACCGGTGGGCTTACAGTGGGGGAAGCGATGTAGCGTTGCTGACTACCTTCATTTGGAGCAGGTGCACATGTGGTACGTGAGGTTTGATAGTCCATCCACGCTTGCAAGCGCATGGTGGTTAAATGTCTAAGCATGCAACTGGTATTCAAATTTCTCAGATTTTTCCCTCGGCTAAAGGTCTTTGCGCACTTCTTACGGATAACCTTTGCCTGGTCATTAGGATTTTGTTCAAAAAAGTGCCACACTGCACTCTTCCTACTATGGAAGACATTTTGAGGCCTTGCACACTGTGCTAATTTGACCGTCTGGCCAAGCTGTCCTGCAACTTTTTTGGTTTTTATAACCCGTTTTTGGACTGCTACGGGCCTGCCAGATAACAGCTTTTGCGATGTCGATGCCTGCTGCGAATCCTCCTCCTCCTCTTCTGAGCTATTGGCAGCGGCACCCTCTTCCCCCAATGGATGCCAATCTGAGTCAACAACTGTGTCATCCATCACCTCCTCTTCAATTTCATGTGCACCTTCCTCTGTTTCACCGTGTAAGGTGGTATAGTATGCTGGAAGGGGCACCTGAGTTTCATCAGGGTCAGATTCTGGCTCAGTACACTGCGTGGACAATGTAGTGCTCTGAGTGAATGTACCAGCAGAAAAATCTAGCAGTGGCTGTGCATCAGTGCACTTCATGTCAGATACATCTTGGACTGGGGAATTCACGATATGACTTGATAACCTAGGCATGGTATGTGAAAAGAGCTCCATGGAGTAATCTGTAGTGTGGCATGCCACATCCTTCACTTTTGGTAGGGGTGAAGGACACAAGGAAAGGTGTTGTTCCTGACCAGGAGCCTCCACTGACGACTCAGTGCTTTTATTTTTTGAAACTTCAGAAGAGGAGGCGATAGAGCTGGAGGCTGTGTCAGCAATGTAAGCCAAAATTTGTTCCTGAAGCTCAGGCTTTAAAAGCGGTTTACCTACTCCCAGAAAATGGAGCCTTCAAGGCCTTGTGGAGCCAGATGATGACGCAGGCTCAACGCCTCCTGCCTTAGGTGCTATTGTGCTTTTGCCACTACCAGCAGATGCACCACCACCACCACCATCAGTACCAGCTGGCAACCCCCGCCCACGTTCACGGCCTCTTCCACCATACTTCCTCATTTTTGGCAAAATGTACCCAAAATACCACCAGCTATATGGTACTGTAAAACAAGGTACAAGGTGTATATATTATTGGGGAGAATTTGAATCTCCCTAGAGATTTTAGGAGGCTGAACAATTTTCTCAGACCCACTATAGATTACACCTCAAATTAACAGGCTGAAATTGGCTGGTATATGACAAAGTACAAGGTGTATATAGTATTGTGGAGAATTTGAATCTCCCTTGAGATTTTAGGAGACTGAACTATTATCTCAGGCCCACTATAGATTACACAACAATTTAACAGGCTGAAATTGGCTGGTGTATGACAAAGTACAAGGTGTATATAGTATTGGAGAGAATTTGAACCTCCCTAGAGATTTTAGGAGGTTGACAATGATGCTCTCAGTCCAAGTATGGCAGCAGGCAGCCTAATAAGCAGGACTGCTGCACACAAACGTGTAGAAAAATGAACGCTTGGTAACTGTGCAGAAAAGAGAGAGAAAAGTATTTTTGCTTTTAAAAAAGCAATTTGCACAGCAGTGTGCAAACAGCAATGCAGCTATCACGGAGCCTTATAAGGCAGCCTAATAGCCAACAGAGCTGATGCACAAAAATATAGCCTCCCCTGTCACTGCCCACAAACTGTTGTGTTGTACAGTGAAAATCGCTACCAGCAGAAGCAGTTTTTTTGTTCTTCTTCCCTGCCTAATGCTCTCCCTTATTCAGAATCAGCAGCAGCAACCTCTCCCTATGCTAGATCGGCAGTAGTAATATGGCGGTCGGCGTGCACGCCCTTTTATAGCCCCTGTGATGCCACACAAAGCAAGCCAATCACTTGCATGCTGTAACAACCCTGCTAGCATCACTGCATGGCCTCCCATCCCCCGCACACCAACTTACTTTCTGCTTCAAGCCATGCTGTGAAATCTGTCTGTTGCCAGTCCTGTGTTCCGTGCTTCTGCTCTCCATGTTTCCTGACTGTGTGTATAGAGGGGCGGCGCCAGAACTCTCTGGTTCTTATGCAGTCAGGGTGCACCTGCCTAATCTGTCCCTGACCAATCACCTAGAGCCCTTGACTATTTAGTTTCACCACACCCAGTGAAACATGGCCTGTGCAATGTCTAAACTCAATTAGCTCCTTGCTGCTGAGCTAGCCAGGCCCTGTCCTATGTCTTGCCTTCTCTGAAGGCTCTTATTGCGTATTCCTGTGTCTTGGTACCTTGCCTAGTACTTCTCTGTCCGCCTGCCAGGAGGCAGAATATCCTGGTCCTTGTGTCTCTGTCTGAACTCAGTCTTACCTCTGTCTGTCAGTCTCCTTGTCTGTGGCTCCTTCTCTGCTGTGTCTTTCCTTGTGTCCTCCCTATCTGAGGCTCTGCTCTCTTGCAGCTCTGCCTGCTCTGTTCCTTTGCAGCTCTGCCTGCTCTGCACTCTTGCAGCTCTGCCTGCTCTGCTCTCTTGCAGCTCTGCTCTCTTGCAGCTCTGCCTGCTCTGCTCTCTTGCAGCTCTGCCTGCTCTGCTCTCTTGCAGCTCTGCCTGCTCGGCTCTCTTGCAACTCTGCCTGCTCGGCTCCCTAGCCGCTCTGCCTGCACGGCTCCCTAGCCACTCTGCCTGCTCGGCTCCTTAGCCGCTGTGCCTGCTCGGCTCCCTAGCCGCTCTGCCTGCCCGGCTCCCTAGCCGCTCTGCCTGCATGGCTCCCTAGCCGCTCTGCCTGCTCGGCTCCCTAGCCGCTCTGCCTGCTCGGCTCCCTAGCCGCTCTGCCTGCACGGCTCCCTAGCCGCTCTGCCTGCTCGGCTCCTTAGCCGCTGTGCCTGCTCGGCTCCCTAGCCGCTCTGCCTGCCCGGCTCCCTAGCCGCTCTGCCTGCACGGCTCCCTAGCCGCTCTGCCTGCTCGGCTCCCTAGCCGTTCTGCCTGCACGGCTCCCTAGCCGCTCTGCCTGCACTGCTCCCTAGCCGCTCTGCCTGCTTGGCTCCTTAGCCGCTCTGCCTGCCCGGCTCCCTAGTCGCTCTGCCTGCCCGGCTCCCTAGCCGTTCTGCCTGCCCGGTTCCCTAGCCGCTCTGCCTGCCCGGTTCCCTAGCCGCTCTGCCTGCCTGGCTCCCTAGCCGCTCTGCCTGCTCGGCTCCCTAGCCGCTCTGCCTGCTCGGCTCCCTTGCAGCCCAGCTCTACTCCGCACCTCCTGTGTGAACAGGTCCAAACCTGTTCCTTCATATTCCACTCCTTCCTGCCTATATCCATACCTGCACCTCCTGTGTGAACAGGCACAAACCTGTTCCCTCATATACCACTCCTGCTTGCCCTGTGTCTCAAGCCATCACCTACCTGCTCTGTGTCTCCAAGCCGTGCCCGCTTGCCCAGTGTCTCCAAGCCGTGCCCGCTTGCCCTGTGTCTCCAAGCCGTGCCCGCTTGCCCAGTGTCTCCAAGCCGTGCCTGCTTGCCCAGTGTCTCAGCCGTGCCTGTCGTGTCTACCTGCCTGTCTGTCTATAGCACCTGTCCAAGTGACTTGTCCCCAAGTGGGATCAGCAGCCATAGCCACACACCACCCTGGAGTGGCACCCGACAGCTACCTGCCGCACAAGCCTGACCTCACCATCAGAGGCTCCAGTGAAGACCGAGGTAGCTGTCATAGTCACGCCCCTTCCAGGGTAGTCTGGTTTGTGGCACAGTGGGGCCACAATCCCCCGGCTCGCGCCATTCAGCCAAGGCGCGAGCTTGACAGTTTGCACAAGCCATGGTCCCCGCTGAGTCCCATGTTCTTCCGCTCGCAGAGCATGATGAACTCTCTCCCTGCCAGTATGAGCAACCAGAGGAATTTGTTCCGTCCTGCGTGGTTTCCGATTGTGGAGACCTCTGAACCAATCATCGTCTCCAATGCTCTCTACAATCAGCTCCTGTCCTATGAAGAGCACGACCCAGCAGACCCGCCTAGGTTCTATGGGGACCCTAAAGAGTGCAAAGGGTTCCTGAAGAAATGCCTGCACTACATCCTGCAGAATGCAGCTTGTTTCCCCTCTGACTGGGTCAAGGTGGGATACATCATGTCCTACCTAGCAGGTGATGCCTTGATGTGGATCTGTCCCCTTTGGGAAGCAGGGAACCCTGTCGTCATGAGCCTGGGGGCCTTCCGTAAAGTGTTCGACATGCCTCGTCCAGCTGCTCTTGAAAAATCTCCCCCTCCAAGATTCCAGAGACAAGAGGAACCTGTGGGTGAATCGTCTCAACCACCTATGACTGTCCAGCCATCACCTGTTCCACAGTCTGCCGATGCGGCCTCCCGTGCAAGATCCAAGAGGTCTAAAAAGAAGAAGCGGGCCAAGTTGCAGCTGGAATCTGGCCTCTGCCCTGTGAAGCCCGTACTCCAGAACCCTGGGTCAGTAGGAGAGGCTGTCCCTGGCGAGAGTCCTCCCTCTCCATTAAAGCCTATGACTGTTTCATTGCCTTCTGGGAGCTTTGGGGTGTTCGAGCCACCAACCACACAGAGTCGGTGTGTGATCTCCATTCTTCAGCTCCAGAACCCGGCATGGGCATCGTCTAAAGGTGGCCGAGCCCTCTTAGAGAACAGTCTAGTCCTGCAAGGACAACTACAGCTCCAGGTTGGAGCTTTGTATACGAAGAAGTTCGTCTTCCATTGGCTGTCTGGTATGCCCATGGGTCATTCTGAACCAGAAATCCTGATGCCCATTTATGTTTGGAGACCCAGCAAGGCACCACACTTGAAACAACCAAGTGACAAGAGGTGTCTGGTTCCCTTGCGTCGCATTCAGTCAGCAAGGTCGTCTTCTTCGCCTGGTTTGCTAGTCGCCGAGTCAAGGTGTGAGGATGCCTCTGAAGAGCGGGAGGCGGTCTCGGTCTCATCACACATCCCCAGCGACTATACCAGTGTTCTGCTCCCAAGAGCACCCCTGCCTCTTGATTGTCTTCCCCAGGATAAATGGCTGAAGATGGATCCAGAGTGTATGCCTTCAGCTCCCTTGTGGCCTAGGGGTGAAGGTCCCAAGACAGAGCTTCACTCATCCTCTAACCAGGAAGATGTGGTCCAGTTTTTTCAGGGTAACAGGCTGAAGTGGCTCCCTGTATGTATGCCTCCAGCTTCCATTTGGCAGGTGGGTGAAGAGGTTGGAACAGTGACCTACGTATCTCCGTTTCTCACCAACCGGGAGGAGGAGGTCCAATTTTTCTGGCATGTCGGGCTGAAGTTGGACTCAATGAAGGTGTCTTCTGTTTCTAGCTGGCCGGCTGATGTAGGGGTCAAGTCTGAAGCTTCCAGGTCCCTGCCTTCTGCCAATCAGGAGGAAGAAGTCATTGTACCCTCTGTGTTGGAAGCTGTTGGGCACCAAGAAACTTGGCACTCGGTGATTCCAGATGGCACACCTACTTCGTCTCATCAGAAGGATGCCCTGTCAGCCTGGATTGTGTGTGGTCCCGCACTCCTTCTTTTTGTCATTCTGGCAGGCTTGAGGAAGAGGGGCCGTAAAGGGGGGTACTGTAACAACCCTGCTGGCATCACTGCATGGCCTCCCATCCCCCCCGCACACCAACTTACTTTCTGCTTCAAGCCATGCTGTGAAATCTGTCTGTTGCCAGTCCTGTGCTCCGTGCTTCTGCTCTCCATGTTTCCTGACTGTGTGTATAGGGAGGCGGCGCCAGAACTCTCTGGTTCTTATGCAGTCAGGGTGCACCTGCCTAATCTGTCCCTGACCAATCACCTAGAGCCCTTGACTATTTAGTTTCGCCACACCCACTGAAACATGGCCTGTGCAATGTCTAAATTCAGTTAGCTCCTTGCTGCTGAGCTAGCCAGGCCCTGTCCTATGTCTTGCCTTCTCTGAAGGCTCTTATTGCGTATTCCTGTGTCTTGGTACCTTGCCTAGTACTTCTCTGTCCGCCTGCCAGGGGGCAGAATATCCTGGTCCTTGTGTCTCTGTCTTACCTCTGTCTGTCAGTCTCCTTGCCTGTGGTTCCTTCTCTGCTGTCTTTCCTTGTGTCCTCCCTATCTGAGGCTCTGCTCTCTTGCAGCTCTGCCTGCTCTGTTCCCTTGCAGCTCTGCCTGCTCTGCACTCTTGCAGCTCTGCCTGCTCTGCTCTCTTGCAGCTCTGCTCTCTTGCAGCTCTGCCTTCTCTTCTCTCTTGCAGCTCTGCCTGCTCGGCTCCCTAGCCGCTCTGCCTGCACGGCTCCCTAGCCGCTCTGCCTGCACTGCTCCCTAGCCGCTCTGCTTGCTCGGCTCCCTAGCTGCTCTGCCTGCTCGGCTCCCTAGCCGCTCTGCCTGCTCGGCTCCCTAGCTGCTCTGCCTGCTCGGCTCCCTAGCCGCTCTGCCTGCTCGACTCCCTAGCCGCTCTGCCTGCCCGGCTCCCTAGCCGCTCTGCCTGCTCGGCTCCCTAGCCGCTCTGCCTGCCCGGCTCCCTTGCAGCCCAGCTCTACTCCGCACCTCCTGTGTGAACAGGTCCAAACCTGTTCCTTCATATTCCACTCCTTCCTGCCTATATCCATACCTGCACCTCCTGTGTGAACAGGCACAAACCTGTTCCCTCATATACCACTCCTGCTTGCCCTGTGTCTCAAGCCGTCACCTACCTGCTCTGTGTCTCCAAGCCGTGCCCGCTTGCCCAGTGTCTCCAAGCAGTGCCCGCTTGCCCAGTGTCTCCAAGCCGTGCCCGCTTGCCCAGTGTCTCCAAGCCGTGCCCACTTGCCCAGTGTCTCAGCCGTGCCTGTTGTGTCTACCTGCCTGACTGTCTATAGCACCTGTCCAAGTGACTTGTCCCCGAGTGGGATCAGCAGCCACAGGCAGACACCACCCTGGAGTGGCACCCGACAGCTACCTGCTGCACAAGCCTGACCTCACCATCAGAGGCTCCAGTGAAGACTGAGGTAGCTGTCATAGTCACGCCCCTTCCAGGGTAGTCTGGTTTGTGGCACAGTGGGGCCACAACCCCCCGGCTCACGCCATTCAGCCAAGGCGCGAGCGTGACACATGCCCTTCTCAAAGATGGTGGTGACCGCTGCCCATGTCATCGCGTTGCCCACAGTGTGTGTCCTCCATCATTGGCTGAAAAAGGGCCCTGGAAGCATGATTTGAAATGCGACTTTGGCGCTCTGGTCGCCGACCTCATGGCCGACCTCACGCTATGGTGGGGTTTCGTTTCATCAAACCCGACTTTAGCGAAAGTCGGCGACTTATGAATTTTACCGACCAGTTTCGCTCAACTCTAATGATCACTGTATGGTGGTATTATTGTTTCATATTTTTGTTTGCCATTACATAAAGGGTTATTGCCATCTGTGGGATTGCATACTGTATATGCCATCCATTGCATCAGTGAGATTCTGATCTCTGGACCTCCATTGATAATGAACATGAGACAAGATGGCCTCTGTGCAGCGAACTGCAGACAGCCAAATTCATTTTAATTGGGCCAAGCTACAGTTCCCTGCACTATGGGTGTTACCTCTGTGCAGGATATGTGGATATCCCAGAAGTCTCAACCCCATCATTAATACATTGCTGGCAAATCCTAGTGCTATGCCCTAACTTTATTAGATTAAAATGTCCTTTAAATAATTATTTTATTATTTATTATTTTACTCACTTATATAGCGCCATTAATTCCACAGCACTTTACAGACATTATCAGCACTGTCCCTATCAGTATGTCTTTTGATATTATATATCACATGTAAAGTTTAAGTAATAGGGACAAAGTGAAAAGGCTATGGAAATAACTTGGGAGAATTTATTTTTTACAAGCGAATAATCTGCACATGTGCATGAAGCCTAAAAAAAGGAACTGGTGATGTAGCTGTAGGGTAGGCCCTGAAAAAATCATTGCCCCTGCTTCATTTTCTCGTTTTTTTATTCTATTTTAGATAGATAAGTAGATAGATCTTGTAAAGGTAACATGAGGGTTATTATTTTTGGATTCATTCTTAATTAGGGAGGATCGAACCTGTGGAAGTTCGGGTTCTGATACTCTACCCGAACTTTAGTCCAAAGTTCAGTTCGGTTACCAGAACTGTACCCGAAATTGAACCAGAATCAGAACCCCATTGAAAACAATGGGGACCCAAACTTTGGAGCAAGAAAATATTCTCTCTCCCCAGACTTCCCCCAGAATGTCAAACATTGCAATGAACTTCCAGGAGAAGTCTGTGTTTGGCGTTTAGCACCGGACAATAACTGTCCGGTACAAACCCCGAATTTTTAAGTTTGGATTCGCTCATCTCTTTTCATAATAAGTCATATTAAGTTCAGTTCCTGTTACTTTAGAGAGTAATTCCTATTGTGCCCTAACAAAGCCGAGCTTCTATACAATGCACGTCCGCAATGTGTGTTTACATGCAGCCACCAGTGCACTTCAGGGTTGTGAATAGCGGAGGTTCACCGCTCAATGATTCATCTAGCGCTATCGTCAACAATATATTCATGTTAGTTTTATTATCAAAACTGGAGCAGAAGGGAACATCCTCACAATACACAACTCCACACTGGTCACAATCTGTTCTGTTCCATTATATAGTATAGGAGCATATGATCACAGGACTCACAGCAAATACATTTTATATTTGATGACACCAAACGTGTCATCTACTGTCAGTCCTAGAATTCCCCGAACAAAGTACTTAGTCTACGGTAATCATTAAAGGAGTTCTAACATATAAGGGACCTGATAAGGTAGTGAGGCTCAAGGATTATGGTAGGTCTGAACCCCTATCACTTCAACTCTATTCCCCACCCAGTGCCGCCTCCTCCTGTTTAACTGACCGATCGTTTGCCTGAAGTCACACAGCATAGAGTCTGTCAGTCAAGCACGAGGAGACAGCATTGGATAGGTAATAGAGCTGAAGTGACAGAGGCTTCAGATCTACAATCGCTCTTCAGCTTCATCCGCATATCAATTCAAACACTGATTTACAGTAATGGAGGAATGGACCAGACATTTAAAGGTATTGATGAACTTGTCTGTGAAACAGCTACATGTACATATACTGTTTATAGTTTTGGAGGGTGAAATACTGCTGACAGATTCCCTTTCTGTTAGCTACAATTGTATCCCATCTAGACCAACTATGTCAAACTCTGGCTTGCAGACCAAATCTGGCCCACAAGGTGAATATATTTGGCCCACAATGTTGAGTATATTTGACCTGCGACGCCGAGCAGCTTTACTTTTACCCGGCATCACACTTTCAACTATAATGGCATCATAGATACCGACACAGTTGAAAGAAATGATGTGGGAGGGAGTGTTCAGTGGATGCTCCCTCTCCTATGATTGCCCCTCTGCATCTGACATCTTAAGACAGCGGGCGCGATGACATCATTACAACGCGCCAGCTATACCGAGATGTGAAGAGGATCTGAAGACACCATGAAGAGACCAGAGCAGCAGGGGAACTGGCAGAGGTGAGTATTTATTTTATTTATTTTTTTTGTGGGGCCTATTATACTGTGCAATAATATGGAGAAAAGTTACGCAGAATCAAGATGCACACCCACACATAAGGAAGAGTAAAAAATGGCTTTATTAAAACACAAAGTGCCAGTTTTAAAAACAATTAACAACACAACAACACCATAACAAAATGGCAATGACAATGGGCAGGGTAGGACACAATGGTATCAATAACTATTAAATGTGCCCCATCTAACGAGTGTATGAATACTATGGAATAATCCAGTAATCTGCACACATGTATCCTGAAAATATCAATAAAGATACCAAGACTCTATAGAACAATTATATTAGGATGACCAATATGGTATGTTTACATAATAATGTCTCACAATAGTAACTTGCAGAGTATAAAACCAGAACAATGTTAATGGTATTATAAGAGCGGTAGCCATAGTACTGCTATAATATAAATACAGTATATAGCTTTATCAGATGTAGATGCCAAGGAGAAGATAAGAGGTAAACATAAGCCATATAATAAAGGACCCAAGTTGCACCACCAGGCATTTCACTGATGATGAATACTAGCGAGAAAACATATTCAAAAAATGTAAATCAATACTATACCCGATATGGAGTAAAATCTCTGCATCAACCCAATGGCCTCTTATCCTGTATGGAGCACTATGTGGGTTCATTATACTGTATGGAGCAATATGTGGCACAAATTATACTATATGGAGCACATTATACTGTATGGAGCACTAGGTGAGGTCATTATGCTTTATGGAGCACTATATGAGATCATTATACTGTATAGAGCACTATATGAGGCCACAATACTGTATTGAGCACTATATAGAATCCATTATACTGTATGGAGCACTATGTGGGGCCATTATACTGTTTGGAGCACTGTGTGGGGCCATTATACTGTATGGAAAGCAATGCAGAGTCCCATTATACTGTATTGAAGATTATGTGGGGCCCATTATTCTGTGTGGAGCAATTTTTATGGAAATTATACTATATTGAGGGCTGTGTGGTGATCACAGTTGGAGAATCATACTTTGATGGGGTCACTATTCTTTATCAGGCGGATTGCGGAAGGGTTGTACAGTAAGGTCATCATACCGTGCGTGTGGAGAGTACTGTGGAGGAATTCACTGTGGGGGTATCATATTATGTTTAGGGGCACTTTTGTTTGCATCATACATTATTATCTGTATTATTCAAGCTTTGTTATCCTTTGGTATTACATATTTAAATTAGGCCATTGGGCCATATGCTTTTTACCGGCCTTTGATAACATATTCTATTATTCCAATAGTTTGTTCTAAGATGTATTAATTAAAATGTACTTTGTTTGTGGGACAGCCCCATTAAATTTGTTTCCATATAAAAAAAAGTTCATCGCTATATTTGCTAAGTAAAAACATCCTCAATTGTAGACATCCCTCCGTCAGGCGCAATAGATCTGACAGGCACACAGTAATTAGTTTCACTTCTCTCTCCTTGCCCACTTATCAGAAAACCCCACCCCTCCTAGTTATCTCCTGACTCTACAGGCTCTGTGAAACCTGATATCACAGTGACTCCGCAGACCTTCTAGTGAGCAGATATCAACACTTTGGCTTCTCAGGCACATTGCGCCTGATTTCAACACAAATTGAAAGGTTAGTATTTTCTTTTTTATTCATCACGATTGTGTATTTAGCTTGTTTTATGAAGGATTAATGCTAAGTTAGTGTACATAAGTACTGTTTTCTTAGACAAAAGGAGGGTGGCTTCTAAGGCACATTGCGCCCTAACACATACTCTTTCTCTCTTGCTTCAGATTTTCTGCTGCAATGGCCAGAAAACAGTATGATTCATCTAAACCCCTTCATTTAGAAGAAATGAAGATTTTTTTGTTAGAAGATGATGAGGAAGAACCAGCAGTAACTGAGGATTTAGAGGAATCTAGTGACATTTCATCTGAAGATGAGGTAGCAGAATGTAACACTGATTCTGGAACAGAGCAGGATGGTGATGACACTGATACAGAGGAAACAGACACAGATCTAGCTTATTATTTGGGCAAAGATAAAAATACAAAGGACGTCCCAAGGACGTTCCAGAACAAACACCGACTCTACCACCTTCTAAAAGACGCAGTTGTACTACCTGCTCATTTGTATCTGGTTTCAGAAGGCTTTCTAAATATGACTGCAAAATATGTAAAGAATCAATCTGCCTTTCCCATGCAACTTTCGTCTGCCAGCCTTGCTTTTCAAAGTGTACCTGTGCTGCTTCTGCTGCAATTGAAACCACTGAAGATGAGTAGAAAATAATTAAGTAACATCTAAGTGCAATATCCTTTAAGTTTTTTTCCATAATTTTATATTTAAGCAATAGTTAAGTAAAGATAACTGGAGCCTATTTGGCGGTACTACCGAAAAGTGGTACTTTTAGTTTTAATAAGTTTATGGTTAATAAATGTTTTTTTTTGCATCTGATTTGGTGTAATCTCTTTTAATACATTCCTATGAAGGTCACTGACTACTTCTATAGTCCTGAAATTGAAATATGTAGCTACTATAGGTGGTTTTCTGACCTGTGCTTGTCAGGCACATTGCGCATGAACTGAGGAGAATCTATATTGCGCCTGACGGAGGGTTAATAAATATCAAAGTTTGTCTGCTATTTTGTCCAAGCTTTTAATGCTGACCCTCTGTGTATTTGAGTTTGATATGCCTAGACTCTAGACAATCCTCTGTGAGCACCAGACTCAAACATTTTGTCTGCACTGATGCATTGTGAGGTGACAAACTTTCTGGACAGGGGTCATATTTGTGAGCAAGACTAGCCCCATATAAGTTTTCAAAATCATTATAGCAGGATTAAAGTGATTGATGGCCCTTTGCAAAAACAACAATATGACAAACAGATGTGATAAAAAGGGTTTCCCACTTAGGACTTCCCGCTATAAACTGGAATAGAAGGTCATAACATTAAAACTATGGCCAATTTCCTCTGCCAGTAGGACCCCCAACGTACAGCTTGTCATTTTCCAACAGAAAAACATTTTAATACGTTGTGTGCATTGGAATTTTGCAAATTAAAATATTTTCTGTAGCTAATAGTGAAATAAAAGTGATTTTTAATATAAAAATAGCACTATCTCTTTAACATCTACAATATACGTAGCCACTTTAGGCCTATAGGAATCTTTAATTAGAAACAAAAAAAATAAACTTTATTATTATGCAAATAAGTCTACTTATCAAACCGTTTTTGCTGTATCGGGGGTATTCGTCCGGCTAAATACTTGCCAGAAAGTTTTGAAGAAGTTGAATTCTACCCATCAGCAGAGAAGGAGTCTCTTGGGAGCTCATTCGAAGGCTAAAACAGTAGAGAAAAGGCAAAGAGAGAAAGAGACGGAGGCACACCAATTAAAAATTAAGTCTCCACATGCATAATTAATAGAGCAATAACAGAGTTCGAGCAAATGGAAGCAAACTTCCCGACCACAGTACGAAGTTAAAATATAAAGGAGGAAGATGATAGAAATGCCAAGGACATGGTGAAACTTTAAGTGTAGGGTTAGAAAGATCTTTATTGTGAAATTACAATTTAATGCTGAGTGGTCTTATTCGTTTGAGGGAGGGAAATGTCTGTCCTTTGTAAAGGATGGAGGTTGGAATCCTCGTGGTAGGAAGTGAAGAGTCAAGATACTAATACTGAGTAGGCTTGATTCAGCCACATATAATTCTCTCAAAAGTTTTATGTATGTAATAGGATCACATCGGAGATGTTGGATCCTACGATTTTCCATTCAGATGTGGGGGCAGGCAAAAGAGCACCGGAGTGGCATCATTCATGAAAAATGCTTACTTTATGTATTTCACAGGTATTGATTCCATCTGGCATAATTCTTTCACATAAGATTATTTTTACTTAATTTCACATTTAACTCTTTACCATAAGTAGTAAACCTTGGATTTGAGATCCATTACTTTCACAGTAAATAGTCCGCTCTATTCTGTTGTACTTGATATGGGTTAACTGATGCTCTGCTGGTGCCAACTGTTAGGAGGTATCAAGATATTCTGCTGGTGCCAACTGTTAGAAGGTACCGATATACTCTGCTGGTACCAACTGTTACGAGGTACCGATATACTCTGCTGGTGCCAACTGTTAAGAGATATTGAGATACTCTGGTGTTGTCAACTGTTAGGAGATATCGAGATATTCTGCTGGTGCCAACTGTTAGGAGGTACCAATATACTCTGCTGATGCCAACTGTTAGGAGGTACCGAGATGCTCTGCTGGTGCCAACTGTTAGAAGGCACCGAGATTCTCTACTGATGCCAACTGTTAGTAGGTACTGAGATGCTCTGCTGGTGCTCATTGTTAGAAGGCATCTAGATGCTCTGCTGGTGCCAACTGTTAGGAGGCACAGAGATGCTCTGCTGGTGCCAACTGTTAGGAGATACCAAGATACTCTGCTGATCCCAATTGTTAGTACATACCAAGATACTCTGCTGGTGCCAACTGTTAGGAGGTCCCGAGATGCTCTGCTTGGTGCCAACTGTTAGAAGGCACTGAGATGCTCCCAGAACCTGTGTTGCACCAATGATCTTGGCAGTGCAGTAGGAGGCAAAGATTTAGTCTTGCATATTACCCATTTAGTTCAAATATTGTGTCTAATCAAACATAGCAGAAAAAGGCAGCTGAATTTACCAACACAGATTACAAAATGACTACATTTATAGCATGCAGCAGCTCCCAATGATAAAGACAGAGGCAACACAAAATACTGATGAAACAACCACTCACAAACCTACACATTCGTGGTGGGCAGTTGCCTGGTATTATAAATGCACACAGATAAGGCTTGTATGGGGCGCCAGTGACACAGATGTAGTGCACAGTGTTTGACTTACAGCCTATTAGTGACAATGAGAAATGTTCTAATGAGAAGAGAGATCTCAAAAATATTGGATAACATATGTAAACCCCTGCTTAAAAATATTTATACACTTAAAATATGGGCTACCAGCTCATAATAAGACATACAACCATAAAGCACATTGTAAACATATACTGATAATAAACCACAAGTATTCCCTCATTCACCCTATTTTGACACCTGATTCTCAGTCTCTACCAGTGGAGGTTGGCATCCTAGTGTTTGCAACAAAGGCATCCCTGCTCATCGGTGACTGTTCCTGCTCATTGGTGGCTGTCCCTGCTCATTGGTGGCTGTCCCTGCTCATTGGTGGCTGTCCCTGAAATCCCTGGCGTGCCCTAATAAATGTGGATCACCCGCCAAGGCAGTGGGGTTACTCAATAGCGGGCCGGTGTCTCAGAGGGATGTGTCACGGTGGCGGTGACCCGGTCCGTGGCCCTGGGCGTCCATGCAAAAGGGGTGAAATGTAGCTGAATAAAGTTTATAGGTGGATGATACGTGACACCATCTGTGGTGCACAGCAATGAAGGGGTTTAGCCAATGCTGCAGGCAGGTCCTCTGGGACAGATGGTATAAGGCAGCAAGATGTAAGAGCTCCCCACAGGTAGAGCTGTGGTCCCAGGGCAGTAGTAATAGGTGTTGAGGAAGAGGGTGCAGTGTTAGGCACAGAGATGTAGCAGTGCTGAAGGGGTTGCAGGAAGAAGGCAATGACACAACAGGGTGCAGTTTCCTTTACCTTTACTTTGCTTTGTACGTGCAGTCCAGAATCCAGATTACAGATGGAAAAGGAGTTGATCAGCCTGGGAGCAACTTAGGAATCTCTCTATGCAGATGGGTTGTGTAGTCTCCTTTCTAGCGCTTATCTGAGGCACTTGCAGTACTGAGTTACACTGAAGTCCCCCTTGCTTGCTCTCTTTAGAACTCCCCTCATATGGCAGACAGCCGTAGCCTCCTTTTTCTGGCTCACACAAGTTGCTGCTGTGCCTCCGAGTCTTAGCTGGGAACAGAGCATTTACAGCTTCTCGTTCTTCCGGTTTCTGCTGCAGGACCATCAGCATCCATACAACCTCGGATACCAGACTCCGGACTATGCGCTACAGCTAGAAGTGAGCCTGAATTCTGCTCAATCCTCCAGCTCCTCTCTCCACATCTGCACTCTTTTCCCTCTCCACACGAACTTAGCTAATTTCCCTTTCCCGGCCCCAAAGAGCAGCTCCTCAGCAGTTAGGTTCAGAGCTCCCTCTGCTGGCCTGGAGTGGGAACTGTGGTGTGTTCTGTATTTACCTGATAGAGAGACCCTTTCATTGCTTCCAAGCATGACATCACCCTCCCGAGGAGGAAGGCAATGCCACTGTGGCGACCATACTCCTGGGGGCGCCACAAATGCATGCAAAGATATACAATAATACAAATAATCCCAGATACATTTTATTGTGTAAGAGGACCTAATGTGCCCTAAGAAAATCAATCAATAACACAATGCAAGAAAGGAATGGGAGGGTTAGGTGTGGTATTACATCAATTAGAATTAAAATTAACAGATGAATATTGCTGGAGACCTATTAAATCACCCTACAAGATCCTTATTTATCTCACTTCTACCTAACAGCAGAGGTTGGCACCCTAGATATTAACCCCTTACTGTCACGTGACATACTATCCCGTCCATGTGCCCTGGGACTTAATTTCCCAGGGACGGGATACTACGTCACAGCGATCAGCGGCACCCACGTAGTGAGCGCCGCTGACTGCGGCCAGGTTTCAGCTGATTATCACAGCTGAAACCCGGCACAATGTGTCAGGGGCGGTCACGGACCGCCCCCGACACGTTAACCTCTTGCACACTGCGATCAAACACGATCGCGGTGTACGGGGGGTTAAAGGGAAGCATCGGCAGGGAGGGGGCTCCCTCCATGCTTCCCTGAGCCCCCCACAGCAGCGCAATGTGCGAATCCAAGATGGTGACTGGGACCTTCGAGGGCTTGCAGGGAGCTGGCTTCCTCAGTGCCTGCAAAGCGCAGGCATGAGGAAAGCCTGTGCAGTGCCTGTGACAGATCGCTGATCTGTCACAGTGATCTGTGATGTAACAGATCAGCGATCTGTCACATGACAGGTATGTCCCCCCTGGGACAGTGTAATAAAGTTTAAAAAAAAGTAAAAATAATTTTTAAAAAAAATCGCTAAATAAATTTAAAAAAAATTTTTTCCCTAATAAATTCATTTTTTGGAAATAAAAAAAAACAATAAAAGTACACATATTTGGTATTGCCGCGTCCGTAACGACCCGCCCTATACAACTGTCCCACTAGTTAACCCCTTTAGCAAACCCCTTAAAAAATAAAAATAGAAAACTTAGCAAAAAATAATGATTTATTGTCATACCGCCAAACAAAAAATGCAATAACGCGCGATGAAAAAGACGCATATAAATATCCATGGTACCACAGAAAATGTCATCTTGTCCTGCAAAAAACGAGTGACCACACAGCGTCATCAGCAAAAAAATAAAAAAGTTATAGCTCGCAGAATAAAGAGATGCAAAAATAATTATTTTTTATGTAAAATTGTTTTCATTGCATAAAAGCTCCAAAACATAAAAAAGACCTAACTGAGGTATCGCTGTAACCGTACTGACCCGAAGAATAAAAGGGCTTTATCAATTTTACCGCAGGCAGAACGGTGTAATTGCACCACCCAAAAGAAATTCATGAAATGCTGGTTTTTGTTCATTCTGTGTCCCAAAAATCGGAATAAAAAGCGATCAAAAAATGTCACGTGCCCGAAAATGTAAGAGAAAAAAGACCAAGCAAAGAATGGCCTGCACACCAATTAAATCTGATAACACATAATAACCGTAGAAAAATGCTTTATTGGAAAACACAACACACGTGTTAAAAACAATTAAAAAGGACAAAGGAAGTCCATGTAACACCCCTGCATATAATAATCACATACAGCCATAATAGGTATAGAGCCCTTTTTGTATCATTAAGAGTACAGACAATGAAAAGCCATCACAATACACCATGTGTGCAGAGTTTTTCTGAGACATATGTAGTCTCCAAATTGATTCCTATATACCAGCCCAATGTACAAACTTTCCAGGACCACAATTCAGGAGCCTGCAAACAAATAAGGCTGTTAAAATGTAAGAGAAGTTGTAGCTACATACTCACTGAACCACCTAATGAGCAAAAACCCTGAAAGCCAGCTCAATATTGCCAGATGATGTGCTGGTGGATGGCCAGGCACCCATGAAGTCTGTGGATAGCCAAGGGAATAATGCCCATAGGCATCCAAAATGAAGCTAACACAGGGCTGAAGACATGGAGCAGGGGTGTGAGGAGCAACCCCACGCGTATCGCTTGCTTAAAGCAGCTTCATCAGGGGAAGTGTGCACGAAAATGACACCAATAAAAACGTCAACTCGTCCCGCAAAAAATAAGACCTCACATGCCTCTGTGCGTCAAAATATGGAAAAATTATAGCTCTCAATATGTGGTGATGCAAAAACTATTTTTACAATAAAATGCGTCTTTTAGCGTGTGACAGCTGCCAAAAATAAAAACCCGCTATAAATAGTAAATCAAACCCCCGTTATCACCCCCTTAGTTAGGGAAAATAATAAAATTAAAAGAAAATATATTTATTTCCATTTTCCCATTAGGGTTAGGGCTAGGGTTAGGGCTAGGGTTAGGGCTAGGGTTTGGGCTGAGATTAGGGTTAGGGGTGTGTTGGGGTTAGGGTTGGAGTTATAATTGGGGGGTTTCCACTGTTTGGGCACATCAGGTTCTCTTCAAATGCAACATGGCGTCTGATCTCAATACCAGCCAATTCTGCGTTGAAAAAGTCAAATGGTGCTCCTTCCCTTTCAAGCACTGCCATGCGCCCAAACAATGTTTTAGGCTGGTTTCACATTTGCGTTTTTTTGCGCTGGAAAAAAACGCATATGTGCGCATGCGTTTTTTCCCCTATATTTAACATGGGTGCGCATACCTGCGCGCTGGTAAGCGCATGTATGCGATTTTCATGCGCTGCGTTTTTTTGGGGTGTGCGTTTGTATTTTCCAGACGCAGCATGTTGCATTTTTTGGCCCTGCAAAAAAGCGCATGCGCACATATGCGCACGTTTTGCGCTAAAAATGGCCATTATAGCCTATGGATGCGCATACATGCGCACTGGCATGCTCATGTATGCGTTTTTTTGCACATGCGTTTTTTTTTGTTAACCATGGAATTTAGGGGTTTGGGTTAGAGTTAGGGTTAGTTAAGGGGGTTTAGGGTTAGGGTTAGGGTCAGGGTCAGGGTTAGGGTTGGGGTTAGGGTCAGGGTTAGGGTTAAGTATGGTTTGGTTAAGGGTCAGGGTCAGGGTTAGGGTTGGGGTTAGGGTCAGGGTTAGGGTTAAGTATGGTTTGGTTAAGGGTTAGGGTCAGGGTTAGGGTTAGGGTTAGGGTTAGGGTCAGGGTTAGGGTTAAGTATGGTTTGGTTAAGGGTTAGGGTCAGGGTTAGGGTTAGGGTTAGGGTTAAGGTTAGTTAGGGTTAAGTATGGTTTGGTTAAGGGTTAGGGTCAGGGTTAGGGTTAGGGTTAGGGTTAGGGTTAAGGTTAGTTAGGGTTAAGTATGGTTTGGTTAAGGGTTAGGGTCAGGGTTAGGGTTAGGGTTAGGGTTAAGGTTAGTTAGGGTTAAGTATGGTTTGGTTAAGGGTTAGGGTCAGGGTTAGGGTTAGGGTTAGGGTTAGGGTTAAGGTTAGTTAGGGTTAAGTATGGTTTGGTTAAGGGTTAGGGTCAGGGTTAGGGTTAGGGTTAGGGTTAGGGTTAAGGTTAGTTAGGGTTAAGTATGGTTTGGTTAAGGGTTAGGGTCAGGGTTAGGGTTAGGGTTAGGGTTAGGGTCAGGGTTAGGGTTAGGGTTAGGGTTAGGGTTAGTTAGGGTTTAGGGTTTGGGTTAGGGTTAAGTATGGTTTGGTTAAGGGTTAGGGTCAGGGTTAGGGTTAGGGTTAGGGTCAGGGTTAGGGTTAGGGTTAGGGTTAGGGTCAGGGTTAGGGTTAGTAAAGTCATGGTTTGGGTTAGTGTGAGGGGCCACCTAATGTTGGAAAAAAACGCAAACGCGGTAAAAACGCACTAAAAACGCATACAAAAGCATAAAAACGCTGCGTTTTTTTCATGCATGCTCATAAAAATGCTTGAAAAAAACGCAGCAGTTGTATGCTTTTGTATGCGTTTTTTCAATGCGTTTTTTTGCGGGAAAAACGCGCTGCAAAAAAAAGCAAGTGTGAAACTAGCCTTACCCCCACATATGGGGTATCAGCCTACTGAGGACAAATTGCAAAACAACTTTTGGGGTCCAATTTCTCCTGTTACCCTTAGGAAAAAAAATTGGGGGCAAAAATATCATTTTTGTGGAAAAAAATGATTTTTTTATTTTCACGCCCGGGTGTTATAAACTTCTGTGAAGCACTTGGGGGTTCAAAGTGCTCACCACACATCTAGATATGTTCCGTGGGGGGTCTAGTTTCCAAAATGGGGTCACTTGTGGGGAGTTTCAATAGTTTAGGTGCATCAGGGGTTCTCCAAACGCACATGACACCCGCAGACCATTCCATCAAAGTCTGCATTCCAAAACATCACTACTTCCCTTCCAAGCCCCGACGTGTGCCCATACAGTAGTTTTCTCCCACATATGAGGTATCAACGTACTCAGGACAAATTGGACAACAACTTTTGGGGTCCAATTTCTCCTGCTACCCTTGGGAAAATAAAAAAATTGGGGACTAAATGATCATGTTTGTGGAAAAAATATGATTTTTTTATTTTCACGCCCGGGCGTTATAAACTTCTGTGAAGCCCTTGGGGGTTCAAAGTGCTCACCACACATCTAGATAAGTTCCTTAGGGGGTCTAGTTTCCAAAATGGTGTCATTTGTGGGGGGTTTCCACTGTTTAGGTACATTAGGGGCTCTCCAAATGCAACATGACACCCGCAGAGCATTCCATCAAAGTCTTGATTCCAAAACGTCACTACTTCCATTTCGAGCCCCGACGTGTGCCCATACAGTAGTTTTCTCCCACATGTGGGGTATCAGCGTACTCAGGACAAATTGGACAACAACATTTATGGTCCAATTTCTCCTGGTACCCTTGGGAAAATAAAAATATTGGTGACTAAATGATCATGTTTGTGGAAAAAATATGATTTTTTTATTTTCCCGCCCGGGCATTATAAACTTCTGTGAAGCACGGGGGGGTTCAAAGTGCTCACCACACATCTAGATAAGTTCCTTGGGGGGTCTAGTTTCCAAAATGTTGTCATTTGTTGGGGGTTTTCACTGTTTTGGTACATCAGGGGCTTTCCAAACGCGACATGGTGTCCGATCTCAATTGCAGCCAAAAAAGTCAAATGGCGCTGCTTCCCTTCTGAGCTCTGCCATGTGCCCAAATAGTCGTTTACACCGACATATGGGGTATCAGCGTACTCAGGACAAATTGCACAATAACTTTTAGGGTCCTGTTACCCTTGGAAAAATAAAAATTGGGGGTGGAAAAAATATGATTTTTTAATTGTACAGCTGTACGTTATAAACTTCTGTGAAGCCCTTGTGGGTTCAAAGTTCTCACCACATATCTAGATAAGTTCCTTGGGGGTCTAGTTTCCAAAATGGGGTCACTTGTGGGGGGTTTCCACTGTTTAGGTACATCAGGGGCTCTCCAAACGTGACATGGCGTCCGATCTGAATTCCAGCCAATTTTGCATTGAAAAAGTCAAACAGCGCTCCTTCCATTCTGAGCTCTGCCATGCGCCGAAACAGTGGATACCCCCCACATATCAGGTATCAGCGTACTCAGGACAAATTGCACAATAAAGTTATTACCTCATAAAGGGACAGTGGTCAGAATTGTAAAAATTGGCCCAGTCATGAACGTGCAAACCACCATTGGGGGTTAAAGGGATAAAAATGGTGCCCCAGCTCCCCGCCAGCTATCCTTTGATTGTCCTAGATAGCCCTAAACTGATATTAGAGTAGCTCAACAAATCTGATTGAAAAAATGTATAACAGTACCTGGTTTGTATTTTTTGCCCTTGTGGCTTATTTTGTATAGCGATGACTATCCATCCATTACTTGTCCACTTTAGGGAACATTGTAGGTCAATTCACGTGGACAAAGGTTCCCAACAACTAATAGACCATATGAGAGAAAAACACAATTCAGATCCAAGTTGTCTGCTATTTGCTGGACTTGAGAGGGTTAAACCTTCTGCTCCTGGAGAGGACCAACACAAACTTCTACTCAGAAACCAATCAAGATGGATCCTTCATTCACGAGCAGAGTGCTCCTGGCTTAAATGACGAGTTGGATATGTCGGTATTTTTTATTGTATGTCGGTGGTTTTATATTGGTGATTATTTTTTGTCATGGTGTTTTTTAGAGTTTTGTGTCCATAATTATTGTTTGCTCCTGTTCCACTGACATCATGAAATGTGTAGGTATTTAAGGCAGGTAATACTAACCTGTTAGGCTAGTTTCACTCTAGCGTTCTCTGGCGCAGCGCAGGGATGCTGCTTAGCTCCGCCCCCGGCTGCGCCCCCTCCAGTCAGCTCCTCCTAGGATTGCATGACGCTGCATGCGATCAGCTTACCGTATATTTAGCGTTGGGTACGCTGACCGTGCGTTGGTCGTGCGCTGGTATGATTTTGCTGGCAGCGCCAAACGGGCGTACCCAACGCTAAATATACGGTACGCTGATCGCATGCAGCATCATGCGATCCTAGAAGGAGACGATGGGAGGGGGAGTGGGCGGGGGCGGAGCTAAGCAGCGGCCCTGCGCTGCGCCCGAGAAAGCTAGTGTGAAACTAGCCATAGATACACAAGGACCCACTGAAGCGCCAGTCGTCGAGAAACAGCTGTTGTCCTCTAAGCATTCCATTCACCCCTGCAATCCCATGTTTTAAGGTTTTCAAATAAAATGAATGATGGCAATTTTACTTTTTCCTCTATTTCCCATGTGATGCCTTTTATTCTGCTTTCCATTCACCCAATTTCCTGTTGTGTCCGGTTTTCCTGCCTATACTGCTATGAATGAGTCACCGTAGGAGGCAAAAACAGAAATACTAGCTAAGTCCAGAAAGCCAGAGAAGTTGGCAGCAATCGGATTGCAGACCCCTGAGCCCATCAACAACAGCTAGCAGTAGCCGTGGGGGGTTCCTACGGTGCCCTAGACCCCTCGATCACAGCCGGAGAACTAAATAGCCTAAGAACAGAAAGGGAAATCTAAACTGCCCCAGAGCAGACCCCAAAGCAATAGGCAGCCCCCAACATATAATGACGGTGAAGCAAGATGAAAAAACACTCACACAGATAGAAAGATAGGCTGAGCAAATGATGGGGCCCAAGCTAACTAAATAGGACAGGATAGAAAAGCTGCTGTCTGCAATCCGCCAAAACCCTATCAAAACAAGAGCCAACAGACTGATAGGGAAAAAAGCCCAGAAGACACTAGGCTTCAAAAAGAATATATCAGTACTCAGGTATTTTCTGAAGACAGAGCAAAAAGGAATTCAGCTCACCCCAGCAGGGAATGGCAGAAATCCAGAAAAACAAGGCAAAACAAAACCAAAACACAAATGCAAAAAGCAGAGCAGAAAACTTAGCTTTTGAGGAGCAGGAATCAGACTGGTCTCCTAGAATCCCTCAGAGAAATCACCAGCCAGGCAGAAGGGCGTCGGCTGCCTTATAGTCAGTCAGCAATTCCCGTCACCCAGTCATCATCATCCAGCTCAGGTGATTGGTAATCAGCCTCACTACCTTCCTTCACCAGAAGAGGGAGTTCATCAGACCTCAATGGTGAAGGGGAAAGTGAACTCACAACACTATACGCTACACAGAAGGGAGAATCAACTGATGGTGCCAGCAAACCACTTTCTTACATATATTGGAAAGTACGGTACTGTTTACAACTCATCTTACAGAGCCATATAACCATTGTTTACAGTGACCATATAATACCAACAAACAGTGACAACATAACAGTGCCACATAGTGCTAAGTACTGTTTACCTACCACTATAACGTGCCATATAGCTTTTGTATGCAGCCTCCATAGGCCATACAGTGTTATACAGTTATATGCCATAAAGTGAAAACATAACAGTGTCATATAGTATTATGTACTGTTTAAATACAATAGACAAACGTGTTTCAGCTCACCCCTTCCATGGAAAAAGCCAGACACCAGGAAATGTACTTGAGGAAAAAAGGAGAATCCAGCTCCAAGGAATAAAATCAATTTCTTTTATTTAATTCCAAAGATAAAAGTATGACAAAATCATCATGCAGATACCGGGTATACCAGTGAGAAAAAGTGCCTGGCTGAAACTGAACGCGTTTCGAACACGTGTTCTTAGACTCAGTTTAACTCTTATCTTTGGAATTAAATAAAAGAAATTGATTTTATTCCTTGGAGCTGGATTCTCCTTTTTTCCTCAAGTACTGTTTAAATACCACCATACAGTGCCATATAACAGTTGAATACAGTTATCAGTGCCCATATAATACCATCAAACAGTGAAAACATAACAGTGCCATAAAATGCAAAGTACTGGTGAACTAGCAACATACAGTGCCAGATTACAGTTGAATCCAGTGCCCATATAGTAGTGTCATACAGTATAAAATAATATTGCTATACAGTAGTTTGTAGTGCCCACATAGCACAACAATAGTATCATATCAGATTTATACAGTGCTCAAACATTAGTCGCAATGCAGTAAAGTCTATGTAGTGTTCACATAATATCACCATACTGTGCAATATAACAGTGCCATTGTAACGAATAGAAATGGAGGCACAGATGTTGAAGGGTACATTCGGTTACATTGCAATTTTCATGGAACCACTATCCAGGGGCCATCGAAGGGGGCGTAACTAAGCAAGCTCCAGACACCTCAAACAGGACCAAAAGGGAATGCCCAAGGGATGCACGGTGCTACCTCCAGTTAGACCCTGGACAGGTGGAAGCTGACCCAGCGGGACCGGCAGACTGGCAGGAGTTGCAGGTAATGGAGTACTCGGCAGGTGGCAAGCGGCTGAGTTAGGTAGCGGGCAGCATCTGGTAGGAACAGGCGCAAGAGGATCAGGTGTCGTCCGAGGAGATGTAGGAAAACACGGCAGGCACACTGGGTAGACAAACCGGAGTTACCAGGATAATAGTGGAGTACTGGCATGAAGGTGTCGGGAACCTGAGAATAACAACAGGAAACGCTTGTTTCTCAGGCACCTCCCTAAGGGCAGAGGTGCCTGAAATAGCTGAGACCTATTTTGAAAATGGCGTGCTGTCTCTTTAAGGGACCGGGAGTGCACACGCGCATGCCCTTAGTGGCATGCCCAGAGACCTGCGGGGCGCACGCAGACTACAGGAAGCAGGAGCAGGCAGTGTGGGACATGGGACAGGAGCCCCAGGAGACCGGCGTCCCCACCAGGTACCGCACTGAAGTTGCGGCCCCAAGGCAACAGGTGAGGACCGGGGAGCGGACTGGGAACGGACAGCCATACAGTGAGAAAAAAAATATTATTGCCATACAGTACAGTGCTAGGTTTGTAATTAATCCCACATTCAGAGCACAGTGGGGCTGGGTGGTGAAGGCCATGGACAGTCACCCCTATGACTATACTATATGATTGAGCAGGCTATTTCTGGAAAAAGTATGAACTCAGACTAAGTGAAATGTTCTCTTTGAATTGCGACAACAGAAGAAGAAAAAAGGAAGACAATCTCCTGGTACCCCGTTAGTGAGTTTATATAAAGCTTACACTGATCCTTATTAATCCTGCCTACAAGGCAGAACAAGTGCTTCAGAGAAGAGAAGGAAAACTGGGAAGGAGAAAGGGAAGCTCAGCGCAGAGTGTTACTTGCCCCCGTGGTGAGACCCAAACTTCCAGCATTGGAATTAATAGGTGATAGTAAGCCAGCAGGTGTAACATAAATAACACATTTTAATTTAACCCCCCACGGTACAGACGTAAGCCTCCAATATCTTGCTCTCCGTGGCTTTGTGTAGCGCATAGTCTTATATAATAGAATAAGGATAATGGATGGGTTTATAATTGACGTCTTTGTAGAATGACATGCTGTATGCTAAGAGAAAAATAGATGCTTTATATTGTTTAGGCTGGAACCAAAGTATATGAAAGAAAAACAGGAGAACAATAGATAGGAACACAAGGAACCTTCCATGTACAAAGAAGTGATGGAGATGAATGGCTGTCACTGTGTGGGGGGCTCGCAAGTGGCTTACATTTTAGTAATTAAAGCTTATCATGTCTTAGAGGCTCCTGGGTACTGAATATTTCATGTATGAGAAAAGATGCTTTAAAGGTTACATCGTACTAAATTGTATTCAGCTGGGGTTGGATGTATGCATAAGGGTTGTGGGGTTGAGATGCAGACATAGCTTAAAGTTCCTGGACCTTGATGAAAAATCTGTCACAGGGTCCTCTACCAAGAGTCATTTATAATACTGGTGTCTTCTTATGTGTCATAAAGGCCTTTGAGACCCATTAGGCACCAATGCCCAGATGTGACTGCTTCTCTGTACTGAGCTGAAGAATAGTCACAGATCCCATTTGTTACTGTACTTCAAGTCACCTGATCAAACTTTGACTGCCCAAAGTCGCCACTAGAGGGAGTTTAGGAGCTCACCGAAAACTGTTTATTCAATGTTCTTACTAGTAATAAAACTGTATCTTATAAGCCACTGAGTGCCCTCTACTGATAACTACAGGCATCAATAATTTAAAGAGATCTATCAACAGGTTTTTGCTATTTAATGTAAGTTATATGTTGTTTAATAGCCACAGTGTGAATGTGCACCTACACAAACATTTATATTAACATGTGCTCCAGCTCATTTTTTGGTGTTGCTTTTGTTTTTTTGTACTTACAGGTGTATGGCTCCCCCTTTTTGGGACTGTGCATTTAGTTTATATAGATTTCCATGGGTCACATCTAGGTCCTGCTCCTCCAGCATCTATTGAGGCCAGCTGGCACAAAGAGAGGTTTTACTTTAGAGATAGAACCATCCTGATTGAGTACACATTGTCACAGTAGGATGGCTTATATGCTTTTCTGATCAAAACAGTGTCAACTACGCACCCTATGTTATTTACATGTACTATTACTATTTACTTACTGCAGGGTATTTATTCATTTTGTTTTTATTCTAGATTATATATGTTAATGTCCTCAGTGTGAATGTGTACCTACACATTTCACTTATAGCAACATGTGTTCCAGCTAATTTTTGTGGTGTTTATTTAATATGAGAGCAGCATAACGCAGAGACACTAATTCCAGGGATGTGTCATTTGCCCTGCAGCTTGCTGCAGTTTCAATACAATCAGTATTTCATCAGCAGGAGATTAACACTGGAGGACTAGGTGTCACATGCAAGACAGTCCAGCTAACCTGTTTAACACCCACCCACACCGATTGGCAGTTTGCAATGCACACTGTACATAGGAAGTGGCCAATAGGGGTGTGAGTAGGTTATCCAGAGCTCAGCCTTCATAGCAATGCTACATCCATTGCAGAGAAGACAGTGATTTTATCAAAACTGCAACAAGCAGCCACAGTCCAGTGACAAATCAGTGGAATCATGCTCTCTACCCTACATCAGGCTGCTCTCATATTCCATTTCAAAAACTTGCTTACAGATTCCTTTTAGCGATATGGTTATGCATTTATAGCCTTAAATCAACACAATAAACCATAGATTATTTTAAAGAAATCTTGCCTACAATAAAATTTAGTTGGAGACTGAGGGTTCATTGTCAGGTATCTGGATTCGAACATTTGATACCGTGTTCTGTGGTCGGCATCTCTTTCCGCTGAGCCACAGCAGATACATTTTTTTCTTTGGGTGTCTTCGTATTTTTCATTTACTCTGTTTCTGTCCTATCACCTTTCAGGTACAGCTTTATATACTTTCCCCTGCTGGTGCTTCCTGCAGTTGATAGTCTTTTTTTAATTAATTCACTTTACTGTAGCTTATGTTGGTTGCAGTTGTTTCGTGTGTGATTCCCTTATTCCTTAGGAAACTGCTACTCTAGTGATACCAGGAGCTGGTAAGGACATTCAGGGTAAGTCAATGCTGAATGGGGGCGCCATTTCATTATTTTAGGATGCCAACCTCCACGGTCAGGCAGGGAAAGACCAGAATCAGAGGAGGGTTCTTTCTTAGTCTGAACAGGGATCTGTCAGGTTCAGGTATTTGTCCCCCTGGTTTGTATGCTACCGGTGTGAAGATGCTTTAGCAGTCATAACAGCCATACAATTATGATTAAGAGTATTCGTATTAAAGATCCTGATTTGGGTGTATGAATTTTAGTTTAGGTAATCTCCTAGCGGTGGGCCTGGACTAGTCACCAATAAATTATTTATTTTGGCTTTTGGTGGTCCTTTAAGTGAGTGGGCACTGCATGTTCACATATATGGATGGGACACAATTGCATAAGGTAGCAGTAACCCTCTCCCACATCATCGGAAACATCAAGGGACATTAGCCAACTAGTTGATCTTGATGGACCTGATGTCTTCTTTCAAGCCCACTTTGTAACTATATAGGCCATCTAATGCCAGTGGCTATATATTATTTATAAAATGTATCTAAGGATTTACTTACTTGTGCTATTCATGTTTAATCTTTATTCACTTTGGACAATGCCTTGGCCGCTCAAGAATCGGTTAAGAGATGGGTCAATAGGAAATTTTACTGTGATGACTGCACATTAGAAAAAAATGATTTTTTGCATGTAATTTATCTCCCTTAATTATAAAACCTATAAACAATAATTATCAGCAGAAATCCTATGTATTCCCATAACGCACTTGTATTGATTGGTACTATTGAGTGTAAAAGTCTATTGATTCATATTGAGTGGAGCTATTCACATCTCATCCTATAAGCTCCCAGGTTACAGATCCTATTTACTATGTTCACATCTGTTCTTAGTAATTCCTTTTGATTGTGGTCTCTGTATAAGAGGTTACAGCTGGATGGCATACAATGAAGCTTTATAGCTATTGACCACCGTAGCTCCAGCCATGCTTATCCCTTGTGAATTTTCTGATCTTCTTCATTCTATTAAGTATCCATCCCCATATTATGGTGTTCTATATATAAAGTCATAAATCTGGGCAGGGAATCTGTGTGATGGAGGTTACAATGTACAGTGTATATACAGTAAGTTTTCTTACATTTCATTTCAATGGTTTCTCTAACAATATGAACCCATTATACTCAATTTCTTTAGAGGACAATGCTGTGGCTGCTTTATATTAACTATACCGGTTGTCACTTGCTCAAGAATTGCACTCAAGAGTTTGGTAAGAAAATATCTATAAACACTTCAAAGGCATTACAGATATTTTTCTTCTAGAATCAAAAAATCTTTGAAAACAATACAATACATGATACATACATGCGGTTTCATGTCAATGCAGTGCATCTTCGATGGTTGTGGGTATCTTAACCAGGTTTTACTTGCGTCCTTGAAAGGAAATCTTTGATCTGACAAGATAACACAAAGACTGAACATGGTAGGATCGATGAAAATTATCGTGAAATTATCAGGCCTAGACAATTCCCTAAATCATACACATTGTTTCCAGTGACTATTCAGAATAAGATGTTGCGCGTGTGTATATCTAGGATAAAAACATTTTTCCCTCAATTACAGTTAGGTCCATATATATTTGGACAGAGACAACATTTTTTTAATTTTGGTTCTAGACATTACCACAATGAAGTTTAAACAAAACAATTCAGATGCAGTTGAAGTTCAGACTTTCAGCTTTCATTTGAGGGTATCCACATTAAACTTGGATGAAGGGTTTAGGAGTTTCAGCTCCTTAACATGTGCCACCCTGTTTTTAAAGGGACCAAAAGTAATTGGACAGATTAAATAATTGTAAATAAAATGTTCATTTCTAGTACATGGTTGAAAACCCTTTGTTGGCAATGACTGCCTGAAGTCTTGAACTCATGGACATCACCAGACGCTGTGCTTCCTCCTTTTTGATGCTCTGCCAGGCCTTCACTGCGGTGGTTTTCAGTTGCTGCTTGTTTGTGGGCCTTTCTGTCTGAAGTTTAGTCTTTAACAAGTGAAATGCATGCTCAATTGGGTTGAAATCAGGTGACTGACTTGGCCATTCAAGAATATTCCACTTCTTTGCTTTAATAAACTCCTGGGTTGCTTTGGCTTTATGTTTTGGGTCATTGTCCAGCTGTAGTATGAAACGACGACCAATCAGTTTGGCTGCATTTGGCTGGATCTGAGCACACAGTATGGCTCTGAATACCTCACAATTAATTTGGCTGCTTCTGTCCTGTGTCACATCATCAATAAACACTAGTGGCCAAGTGCCACTTGCAGCCATGCATGCCCAAGCCATTACACTGCCTCCGCCATGCTTTGAAGATGATGTGGTATGCTTTAGATCATGAGCTGTACCATACCTTCGCCATACTTTTCTCTTTCCATCATTCTGGTAGAGGTTGATCTTGGTTTCATCTGTCCAAAGAATGTTCTTCCAGAACTGTGCTGGCTTTTTTAGATGTTTTTTTTAGCAAAGTCCAGTCTAGCCTTTTGATTCTTGATGCTTATGAGTGGCTTGCACCGTGCAATGAACCCTCTGTATTTACTTTCATGCAGTCTTCTCTTTATGGTAGATTTGGATATTGATACGCCTACCTCCTGGAGAGTGTTGTTCACTTGGTTGTCTGTTGTGAAGGGGTTTCTCTTCACCATGGACATTAATATGCAATCATCCACCACTGTTGTCTTCCGTGGGCGCCCAGGTCTTTTTGCATTGATGAATTCACCAGTGCATTCTTTCTCAGGATGTACCAATCTGTAGATTTTGCCACTCCTAATGTTGTAGCAATTTCTCGGATGGGTTTTTTCTATTTTTGCAGCTTAAGGATGGCTTGTTTTACCTGCATGGAGAGCTCCTTTGATCGCATGTTTCCTTCACAGCAAAACCTTCCAAATGCAAGCAACACACCTCAAATCAACTCCAGGCCTTTTATCTGCTTAATTGAGAATGACATAATGAAGGGATTGCCTACACCTGTCCATGAAATAGCCTTTTAGTCAATTGTCCAATTAATTTTGGTCCCTTTAAAAACAGGGTGGCACATGTTAAGGAGCTGAAACTCCTAAACCCTTCATCCAATTTTAATGTGGATACCGTCAAATGAAAGCTGAAAGTCTGAACTTCAACTGCATCTGAATTGTTTTGTTTAAAATTCATTGTAGTAATGTCTAGAACCAAAATTAGAAAAATGTTGTCTCTGTCCAAATATATGGACCTAACCGTACATGACTTGCATCCTATATTTTTCTACAGTTGCAGTTTAGCCCCTAGTTTTCTATTTTTCAGTTGTCTCTGCGTTAACGTGTAGTGACTAGCTGCTATGATGTCTAAGATTAATTATTACACGGAGACATAAAAGATTCCTGCTTTTCCTCCAAAAGAGATTAAAATACAAGCAAGTTTTATTAGGGGGAGATATAATGTGAGGGAATAATATGAGGGGGGTTATGGGGAGTGTGAAAAGGGGGCATATTATAGAGACTCGATAGAGTGGGAGGACACAGTGGGAGGGAACAGTATGGGGAACAGTATAGAGTAGGGATATAATGTTAGGTGACAGTAAGTAGGTGACTCAGTATGCACAGAAATAACAATCTGGCTATAAGTTATTGAGGGTCATGGTTTCAAGGAACACACATGCCGGACTGGAGCTCTTAAGTGGTGCCCTCCAGCTCAGGTGCAATTCTATTGAACAATTTCAAATCTGTCTATTACTTATTGTGCATGCGTGTGTTTATTTAATTAATTCCTTAATGACAGCCAATATGTCTTTTAACTGACCTGAGATATAAGAGAATAGCATCCCCATATAGGTGACAATCCAGCAGCTGTCGGCTGTACACTATAGCTGACAACTTGCTGTATCACAAACGATCAGTGTTGACACCGTCCATATCTGTTTAACCCCTTAGTTGCTGCTGTCAAAAGTGACTACATCAAATAAATGGTTAATAGATTGTGGGGGCTTCCATTTTAAGCTAATTGACACACATAGATAATGATTGTGTGGTCCTGATGTTTGCCATAGCAGTTCATGGCCTATTAGCGGCCTTAGAGTCTCCCGGCTCTAGCGGTCAGTTCAGACATTTAGGTGGTAAACAAACACTTTTTCATTCCGGCTATACCACTTTGCATTAATTCCTGAAAATCACCTCAAGGGTTAATAAACTACCTGACAGCAGTTTTCAATGTGTCAGGGGGTGCCGTTTTTAAAACGGTATCATGTTTGGGATTTCCCAATATATATCACCCCCAAAGTCACTTCAAACATTGATAGGTCCCTCAAAGAAATAAAAATGAAAAATTATTGCTACATTTTTAAACCTCCTAAAAGGCTAACAAAATAAATTAGCGTTTTAAAAATGGTGCTGATGTAAGGCAGACATGTGGGAAATGCTATTTATTAATGTTTTTGTGTGGAATGACTTTGTGGATTAAAGGGATAATCATTTAAAGTTTGAAAGTTTCAATTTTTTTTTACATTTTTGTCAAATTTCTGATATTTTTTATACTATTATCATAAATTATAATGGGCCACGAAAAAACAATGGGATTTGTTGAAGCATTCCAGAGTTATCACCATAAAATTGACAATGGTCAGAATTTAAAAAACTAGCCCCGTCACTAATTAAAGATGCTGCATAAACCAGTGTAGAGTTATCAAAAATAAACATGGCCTTTCCGGCCTAAAAAAATCGAACCATAACAAAACAGCACAGCCCATATTCTTGAGGGGGTCCGCCCACTCAGGAGGACAACCACACTGGTTCAGCTTTTCCTTCTCAGGACACAAAGCATTGGAGTTCCACTCTCCAGCCCTACTGAACACTGAATGCCTTTGTAGGTCGACTATTTAAATACCAGACCACACCCTGGGGTGGAGATAAGGTTGACAACCTTCCCCCGTATTATGGTTGTCCACAAAAAATCCAGCCCTTAAAATGGCCGATTAACCACTCTCAACATATTGTCACGCAACTTGTAGGAAAGGGTAAGTGCAACACGAAGTGATAAGGGAAAGGGAACCAAACACTAGGGAAGGGCGGAGTGGAGACCTCTAGGTAGATCTAACGTCACCCTGTCTGCCTTATCATCCCTATATAGGTTCCGCACCTATCGCCAAACAGGACACCTAATCCCTGCCTGACCCTAGTGATAAGCCCTGCTCCGGGAAGGACAGGAAGAAAACTAGTCAATCCCCAGTACCACTAAAGACAGATGGGATAAACAAGCAAGGGAAACAGGAAACACTTAGCTTGAGTAGACTCAGAGAGAAACACAGACATCCTCCAAACACCAGAGAGAAAGATATTCGAGTGCTATAGCTGCAAGCCACAACAGGGAAATGGAAATAGCAATATCAACCGTAACTTTCAGCAGCAAGCTGGAAGTTATAAACACCCCAGTCCAAGTGTGTCAACTAGAGCCAGGGGAAGGTTGCCACTGGGTCCTAGCGTCAGAAGGCCAAGGAAGAAGTCTGCAAAGCAAACTGCTGAGACCTTCTGCAGTCAGATGCAGCTTCTGACACACCCGTGACACATATGGATCGCCCTCACCCAGGGCGGCGGGGTACTCGGCGCCGGGCCCGTTGATTTCAATGGGAGATGTCACGGCAGCGGTGACCCGGTCCGTGGCCCTGGGCGTCCATTGTAAAAGGGGAATAGTGTGCGTGTGGATGATGGTTAAAGTTTATAATGATATGATTCATGACGCCACCTGTGGTGTTCGGCAATGGAGATGTTAAGCCGACGCTGCAAGCAGATCCTCTGGGACAGATGGTGTAGTGCAGCAATGATGGTGTGGCCCTCCACAGGTAGGGCTGTAGTCCCAGGGCAGAGTAGATAAAGTGACGGCGAGGGGAGAGAGACGTGGATAGTGCAGTGTTAGGCACAAAGATGTAGCAGTGCTGAGTGGATTGGTGCAGGAATAAGCGGAGGACATCAGGGCTTGTAGTTCCAAAGCTTTACTCACAGTCTGTTGTGCATACAGGTGCTCGCATCCATGCTGTGTCCTCCAGGTCCAGGGCCCAGCCAACTTCCAGGCAAAATTAAGTACTCCCTTCCAACACTCCGCCAACATATGTGCCTTTTCTGAACGTCTCCCTTTTGCGCCTATAGTGAAGTACTCTCAGTACTGAATTACACTGGAGTTCCTCCTGTCAGATGTTCCTATAACCTCTACTTGTACGGCAGACAGCTGTAGCCTGCTTCGGGGACACCTTGCTACTAAGTCCCGGCTCACTCTCGTTGCTGTTGTGCCCCCAAGTCTGTTGTGGGAATAAAGTGGTGACAACGTCTATTCCTCCGGTGTCTGCTGCAAGACCATTAGTATCCATACAACCTCGGGGACCGGACCCCGGCCTTGCGCTGTGAACTTGGGAAGGGTTCTGCTCTAACCCTAATCCTTAGTCCTCCTCTCCTTACGTTCCGTACTAATCCTTCCTTCTTATGGAGAGAGTCAGGCTTTCCATCAATGTTCCCCTCCTGTGCCAGCAAACCCAGGTCACTGAGGTCGGCTGCAGCACTTCCTTCATCCATCCCACTCAGGGGATCTTCACTCCTCCACTGACTCTGTCAGACTGACGAAATCCTAAACTCTTCCCGCTCTTTTGGTGCCAACTAACTCCACCCGCCTCCCAGCACGCTTCGTGTTCCAAGCAGGGAGCCACCAAAGCGTGCTTTGCTACACTACTATGTTGTGTGGGATGCAGGTGTTGGAGTGTGGTCAGATGTCTCCACCCTACCTGAATAGTGGGCTACCACACCTCAGGAGGAGGTGCAGTACCTCTGTGGCGACTGAACCCTCAGGGGCGCCACACATATAGTGTGCTGGAGGAAACTTTTGGGTTTCAAATCACTGAAACTAATAGCCTCTGTGAAACGTATCTCCCATCCAGCACTTTGTCAGTGCCTTTGTCACAGTATATACATTATCTACCTAGCAGTGTCCATTAGTAAGTATGTATGTATAAACATATTACTGAATGTTTTTGCTGCAAGTACAGCCCCTTAAAAGGATTTTCAAATGCTGGCACTCTACCACTGCTCCGCTCTTGGCTGATAGGCTGCTGCAGTAATATCACGACCATAGTTGTGTGACCGCTGCAGTCAATCACTTGGCTCAGTATTATTGCTATGATAGTTAGATCAAAAAAGGCTGAGCCTATTGATAGGTACACTCGTGTAAGCTGTACTCATGACTTCCACACTTCAGCTTGTTAACAAAAACCGGAGAAGCAGTGGAGAGGCAGCGCTTGATCTGCACAGGGTGAGTGTAGCTGAGTTTGTTATTTCATGTCTGCAAGTCTATGGAATCAACAAAAAAGTCTTGGAAAATCCTCTATTCACATGACGTCTGCAAACTCTATTTAACATATACGCCAGCATGAAAAGATTAAAGAGGTTTTCTAGAATACTGCAAAATTTTGGCAAACACTGTAGCATTCCAAATATTAACAGTGTGTAGTATACTGACTTTTAGGATTTGGTTCTGCTTGTTTGTTCCAGTGGTTATCACGTGACCAATCATATGCAATTCTCATACTTACAGTCACGTGCCGACTAGCTTCTTTTCCTGCTTGTCACAATGAAGCATGGGACGTAGCTATGTATAGGAAGGGAAGCCAAACTGAATTTTTGCCCCAGCTGCAGGAAAACCTTGATTTGCCTCTACTCTTCCTCTATGATACTGTACTTATTCCCAGACAGATTTATACTTTTTTCCTTTTTTTGATTTATTGCAATGGTTTAAAAATATTGTTCTCTTCCAAAAAAATATCAAGAGGATAATGACAGAAAATTGAGGAGCATAATAATTGTACCGTATATAAAGATGCATAATTCTATATTTCCAATATGTTATTCAATCATGAGCAGCGCTGGAACAAGTCATCTCAGTTCACACAAATACTTAGGTGAACTCAAGAACAGATAATAGCCCTTTGGTATTTCTCTTCAATGGGCTTAAAAGAAATTATCCAAGCTTAGAAAGACTTTCTTCAAGACGTAGGAAGCCCTCTCCATTCTACATGCTTTCTACTGATATCCCGCTACCACTTTAAGGCCTAAGTAAGAACATCTGGCCTTGTCTCTCTCACAGAACAAGCAACACAAAAGCATCAGAAAGCAATAACAAAGATAAATAACTCTGCAATAAAATTTCAGCTCCAGCAATTTTTCCATTTATTTCCTGACTGAATCATGTAGCTGTCGTCAGTGCGTTCCTAACTTTAAGCCTGTATCAAGAAAGCCATTTCATGTCCAATAGCTCTGTGAGCGCCATAGTCACAGGGGATCAGCCTGCATATCTAATGAGTAGCGCCACAGCTCCCTACATAATATATCTGCCTTTGTCACTTAGATGCAATCGTCGCCCTGTCACATCCAATCTTGTCTAAGGATACGATGGCTTTGCCTGTTCCTACCGGGCCAGCAATATGTTCTTTGCCACCATCAAATATGCAATTTCAGCATCTTACAACATTATATTGTATTTATTATGTCCCAAAATAATAGAGATAATGTACCCTCTGATATTTATTTAAGCACATAGGCATGTGATAAGACCTAATATGAAGTCATCGAGCTCTAATACTAAATCTGTAATAGGACCGCCTGTCGACCATACACCATTTTTAATATTAGTCTCCTCTTATGTGGGAGGGGAGACTTTGATTTGAGAGCCATTAGGTAAAAGAACTCAGTCGGGACTGGTACTCTGCTCTAGAGATGAGTGAATCAATTCGATACCAATTGAATTCTTGTTAAATATTAAGAAATTCACAGGTCCCAGTTGAACAAACAGAGGTTTGATGAATGGACAGAAAAATGCCTGTTACCTTTTCACGTAGTTACATAGGTTGAAAAAAAACATGGGTCCATCAAGTTCAACCTTTCTCCACCAATTGTAAATGTTTTCACTAAATTAACTATAACCCCTATAGTATATCTATAACTATAAAATGCTATGAGTGTTGAGGAAATCATGCAGCCCTTTTTTATAGGCTAATATTGTGTCTGCTATTACTACCTCTTGTGGTCGGGCATTCTACACTCTGACTGCTCTAACTGTAAAGAATTTTTTTCCTATTTAGCTGCCGGAATTGTCTTTCTTCCACCCGTAATGAGTGCCCCCTGATCCTTAGTATGGTCCTTGGAAGGAATAAGTCATGTGCCAGTCTTTGTATTGACCACACATATATTTACTGTATGCATGTAACTGAGACCTCCTCTGAGGCGTCTTTTTTCTAAGCTAAACAAGCCCAACTTTTCCAACCTCCCATCATATAAGAGGTCTTCCATCCCTTGTTATAATCTAGTTGCCACCTTTGAACTGATTCTAACTTCTAAATATCCTTTTTAAAATGTGGAACCCAAAACTGGATCCCATATCCTAGATGTGGCCTCACAAGTTATTTATAGAGGGGAAATAATATGTTGAGATCATGGGATTTTATCTCTCTTTTTTTTACATCCTGAAATCTTTTTTGCTATTGCAGCTGCTGCTTGACATTGATTACTGCTGCTCAGCTTATTTGTACCCAGAATACCCAAGTCCTTCTCCTGTTCTGTAGTCCCAAGTATACTCCTACTTAATGTACAGTATATGCAGCAATATTATTACTCCATCCTAGGGGCATTACTCTACATTTTACATAGTTACATAGTTACATATTTTTGAAGGCTGAAGGAAGACCTTATGTCCATCTAGTTCAGCCTATTTGTAGTGCACCTGTTCTGCATTGTTGATCCTGGTGAAGGCAAAAACCAACAGAGTAGCAGCCAATTTTCTCCATAGGGAAAAAAGTTTCTTCCCCAAAGCTGGGTCAACCATCTACGTATAATATTCTGTTATTCATAACCTTCTATACTGATACTCACAAGAAAAGCATCCATTCCTTTCTTAAATTCATTCAGTGAGTTGGCCATCAGCACTTCCTCAGGAAGAGAATTCCAGAGTCTCACTGCTCTTACCATGAAGAACCCTCTTCTATGCTGGTGCAGAAATTGTCTTTCCTTCAAACGAAGAGAATGCCCCCTTGTTCTTGTCACAGTCCTTGGTACAAACAGTTCATTGGAGAGATCTCTGTATTGCCCTCTGATATACTTGTACATATATACAGTTGTGGCAAAAAGTATTGACACCCCTGCAATTCTGTCAGATAATATTCCGTTTCTTCCTGAAAATGATTGCAAACACAAATTCTTTGGTATTATCTTCATTTAATTTGTCTTAAATGAAAAAACACAAAAAAGAATGAAGCAAAAAGCAAAACATTGATCATTTCACACAAAACTCCAAAAATGGACCAGACAAAAGTATTGGCACCCTCAGCCTAATACTTGGTTGCACAACCTTTAGCCAAAATAACTGCGACCAACCGCTTACGGTAACCATCAATGAGTTTCTTACAATGCTCTGCTGGAATTTTAGACCATTCTTCTTTGGCAAACTGCTCCAGGTCCCTGATATTTGAAGGGTGCCTTCTCCAAACTGCCATTTTAGATCTCTCCACAGGTGTTCTATGGGATTCAGGTCTGGACTCATTGCTGGCCACCTTAGAAGTCTCCAGTGCTTTCTCTCAAACCATTTTCTAGTGCTTTTTGAAGTGTGTTTTGGGTCATTGTCCTGCTGGAAGACCCATGATCTCTGAGGGAGACCCATCTTTCTCACACTGGGCCCTACATTATGCTGCAAAATTTGTTGGTAGTCTTCTGACTTCATGCAGCCATGCACACGGTCAAGCAGTCCAGTGCCAGAGGCAGCAAAGCAACCCCAAAACATCAGGGAACCACCGCCATGTTTGACTGTAGGGACTGTGTTCTTTTCTTTGAATGCCTCTTTTTTCTCCTGTAAACTCTATGTTGATGCCTTTGCCCAAAAAGCTCTACTTTTGTCTCATCTGACCAGAGAACATTCTTCCAAAATGTTTTAGGCTTTTTCAGGTAAGTTTTGGCAAACTCCAGCCTGGCTTTTTTATGTCTCGGGGTACGAAGTGGGGTCTTCCTGGGTCTCCTACCATACAGTACCTTTTCATTCAGATGCCGACGGATAGTACGGGTTGACACTATTGTACCCTCGGACTGCAGGGCAGCTTGAACTTGTTTGGATGTTAGTCGAGGTTCTTTATCCAACATCCGCACAATCTTGCATTGAAATCTCTTGTCAATTTTTCTTTTCCATCCACATCTAGGGAGGTTAGCCACAGTGCCATGGGCTTTAAACTTCTTGATGACACTGCGCACGGTAGACACAGGAACATTCAGGTCTTTGGAGATGGACTTGTAGCCTTGAGATTGCTCATGCTTCCTCACAATTTGGTTTCTCAAGTCCTCAGACAGTTCGTTGGTCTTCTTTCTTTTCTCCATGCTCAATGTGTTACACACAAGGACACAGGACAGAGGTTGAGTCAACTTTAATCCATGTCAACTGGCTGCAAGTGTGATTTAGTTATTGCCAACACCTGTTAGGCGCCACAGGTAAGTTACAGGTGCTGTTACTTACACAAATTAGAGAAGCATCACATGATTTTTCGAACAGTGCCAATACTTTTGTCCACCCTCTTTTTTATGCTTGGTGTGGAATTATATCCAATTTGGCTTTAGGACAATTCTTTTTGTGTTTTTTTCATTTAAGACAAATTAAATGAAGATAATAATACCAAAGAATTTGTGTTTGCAATCATTTTCAGGAAGAAAGAGTATTATCTGACAGAATTGCAGGGGTGTCAATACTTTTGGCCACAACTGTATTAGGTCTCCCCTAAGTCTTCTCTTTTCTAGAGTAAATAGACCTAATTTTGATAACCTTTCTGGGTATTGTAGTGAACCAACTCCATTTATCATTTTAGTAGCCCGCCTTTGAACCCTTTCAGGTTCAGTAATGTCTTTCTTGAGCACCGGCGTCCAAAATTGCACACAATACTCCAAGTGTGGTCTGACGAGTGATTTGTACAGAGGGAGAATTATGTTTTCATCTCGTGTCCCCAGACCTCTTCTAATGCATCCCATGACCCTATTTGCTTTGGTGGCAGCTGCCTGACACTGGGCACTCCAATTTCGCTTCTTATTGACTAAGATGCCCAAGTCTTTTTCCATGTCTGATTTCCCCAGCAGTTTCCAATTTAGTAAGTAATTATAGCATCTGTTTCTCCTTCCCATGTGCATAACCTTACACTTATCTGTGTTAAACCTCATTTGCCATTTTTCAGCCCAATTCTCCAATTTACTCAAATCTGTCTGTAGTTGCAAACTGTCATCCTTTGTGTTAACTACCTTACATAGTTTTGTATCATCTGCAAATATTGATATTTTACTGTGTAAGCCATCCACTAGATCATTAATAAATATATTAAATAGTAGGGGGCCTAATACAGAACCCTGTGGTACCCCACAAGTAACCCTTTCCCAATCTGAGTATGCACCATTGATAACCACTCTTTGTTTTCTATCACTAAGCCAGCTACCTACCCATCTACACACATTTTCCCCTAGCCCAAGCTTTCTCATCTTACTTACCAATCTTTTATGTGGGACAGTGTCAAATGCTTTAGAGAAGTCGAGATAAATGACATCTAATGATTCTCCTTGGTCCATTTGAGAGCTTACATCCTCATAGAAGCTGATCAGGTTAGTTTGACAGGAGCGATCCTTCATAAATCCATGTTGATATGGAGTTAAACATTTATTAACATTGAGATATTCCATAATGGTATCCCTTAGAAACCCTTCAAAAATTTTACCCACAACAGATGTTAAGCTTACCGGCCTATAGTTTCCAGGTTCCCTTTTACACCCCTTTTTGAATATTGGTACCACATTTGCTTGCCGCCAATCAAAAGGAACAGACCCTGTTTCTATAGAGTCTTTAAATATAAGGAATAGAATATAAACCTAAAAAAAATCCGTGGCCAAACGGACATACCTCTCAAGCCTCAAACTGCAACCAAAAGAGAAAGCCCCAATATCCAGGTAAGAAAACATAACAGTATAGATTTTATATAAAACAGTACAGTGACTGGAAGTGGACTAAATTGTCACAAAATATGGAGAGGGTTTAGTTAGATAATGTCAATTTTATTACACATTTTTTATTCAAATATATATAAATCAAGACATACAAAGTGCTTAGTGGTGAGGTAGATAGAACAAAGCAGCTAAAGGAGGAGGCGAAACCGAGGACGGTGAAACGCGTGTCGGGGTTTTAACACGTCTCACGGGCGGTTCTGCAGTTTACCAGGATCATGTCGCAAGGTATTTAACTCTATATATTTTGATCTGGCCGGTACATCTTCCCTGTAACTTTCGGCTCTTTATACATGGGAAACCTGCGGGCTAATATAAAGACTTTCCAGCACTCTTTGATTCATTAAGCATGATAATAATATACATGATTTACACTTGAGTTCCTGGATTATTTACACCCGCGTCTATGCCCCTTATATAAGACCTTGGTTATTACATCTTTAATGTACTAGGAATATAGCTATAGGACCAGCTAGCTTGCATTTAGAAAACACAATTGGGACTCGGAGCATGCTTAGATAATATTGCCTATGATAAATTAGATATTCATGCATTAGATGATGTTTGTTATGAATTACTTTATGTAGGCCTTAAGCTATTGTTATTCCAGTACCATTTATGTAATACGAATTCCTTTATTAACTCTTTGATCCTTGGTATATGCATTAACCTATCCTGAGACGGTTGTTCTGTCTGGCACCATACTTATCATCTATGTATTTTGCCATTATCCTTTAGCTGCTTTGTTCTATCTACCTCACCACTAAGCACTTTGTATGTCTTGATTTATATATATTTGAATATGTGTAATAAAATTGACATTATCTAACTAAACCCTCTCCATATTTTGTGACAATTTAGTCCATTTCCAGTCACTGCACTGTTTTATATAATATCTATACTGCTATATTTTCTTAGCTGGATATTGGGGCTTTCTCTTTTGGTTGCAATATAAGGAATAGAGGCCTGGCTATCACATTACTTAACTCCCTTAATACCCGAGGGTGAATGCCATCAGGGCCTAGTGATTTGTCAATTTTAATCTTACTAAGGCGGTTCTGCACTTCTCCTGGGTTAGGCAGGTAATACTTAATGGGGAGTTTACATTATCACTCTGCATTTCCCCTGGCAAATCCTTTTCCTGTGTGAACACTGTTGAGAAAAAAGTATTTAAAACATTTGCTTTTCCCACATCGCTCTCTATGATTTCACCCTCATTGTTCTTTAAAGGGCTGACACCATCAATTTTAATCATTTTACTGTTTATAAAATTAAAGAATAGTTTGGGGTTTGTTTTACTTTCCTTAGCAATGAGTCTCTCAGTTTCCACTTTTGCTAAATGTATTTGTTTTTTACACATTTTATTTTTTTCTCTATAACTTTTTAATGCTTCTTCATTTATCAACATTAACCCCTTCCCGACCTTTGACGCCACATAGGCATCATGAAAAGTCATGCCAATATGACCCATGACGCCTATGTGGCATCATGAATTGATTGCCCCCCTGCAGGTCGAGTGACCGGGGTCACTGAAAAGTCACCCAACCTGCACACAGAGGACCCTTCATAGTTAACCCCAGGGGGGCATGGCTTAGCCCCCACGTGCCTACGATCGCTCTGATTGGCTGTTAAAAGTTAAACAGCCAATCAGAGCTATTGTAATTAGAGTTGAGCAAAACAGTTCGGTCAGATTCAAAAATCGCCGACTTTCGCCAAAGTCGGGTTTCGACGATCGAAACCCGACCATAGCGTGAGGTCGGCCATGAGGTCGCCGAGCGCCAAAGTCGCGTTTCAAATAATGCTTCCAGCGCCTTTTCTCAGCCAATGATGGAGGACGCACACTGTAGGCAACGCGATGACATGGGCAGCGGCCACCACCATCTTAGAGAAGGGCATTGAAGTGATTGGCTGGCTTTGTGTGGTGTCACAGTGGCTATAAAAGGCCGTGACCGCCAAGCGCCATCTTACTTCTGCCCATCTTAGAATAGGGAGTGGTGCTGCTGCTGATTCTGAATAAGGGAGAGTGTTAGGCAGGGCAGAAGAAAAAAAAATTGCTTCTGCTGATAGCGCTTTTCACTGTACAGTTAAGGGGGTTTTACACTAAGCAATATCGCTAGCAATATCGCTAAAACATCACTGGTTTTGTGACGTTATAGCGATATTGCTAGCGATATCGCTATGTGTGATACTTACCAGCGACCGGCTCCCCCGCTGCTCATCACTGATCGCGCGAGAATGTCCGGCTCCATTTCTCGTCGGGCGCTTCCTGCTGGGCTTCCTGCTGTGACGTCCAGCGACGCGTGGAGGCGGGCGGGAGGACGCAGGATCGCTGTGTGTGAATGGTAAGTATCGTGCGATGCGTCGCTGCTGCATCGCTGTGAGATCTTTCTGTATGAAAGCTCACTAGCGATCATTTAGCAATGCACCAGCGATCCTGACCAGGTCGGATCGCTGGTTGGATCGCTGCTGCATCGCTAAATGTAAAAGGGCCTTTAGTGTGCAGTGAAAGGGGAGGATTTTTGTTGTGTGCAGCAGCGCTGGTGGTGATTAGGCTGCCTTTTAAGGCTACCTGATAGCTGCATTGCTGTGTGCACACTGCTGTTCAAACTGCTTTTTTCAAAGCATTCCAACTTTTATTATTTTGTTCTGGTGAGTTACCGAGCATTCATTTTTTCACACACCGTATAGCGGTGTACGCTCCTCACACACTACCGTATACCGGCTGATATCACAGACAAATAGAAGCTATCTGTGTGTGACTGGAAAAACAAGCCGAGGAGATTCTCCTTTTTTCCAGACCTACACCGTATAGAGCTGTTCGCTTTTCAAACAGTTTCGTATATCTGCTGTTTGATAACGGTCAAAACTATACAGAGACAGCCTGTGTCACTCTGTATAAAAATAGACGGAGATTGACAATTTTACATACAGACACCATATAGCGGTGTACGCTCCTCACACACTACCGTGTACCGGCTGGTATCACGGACAAATAGAAGCTATCTGTGTGTAACTCTGGAAAAACAAGCAGAGGAGATTTTCCATTTTTCCAGACCTACACCTTATAGAGCTGTCCGCTTTTCAAACAGTTTCGTATATCTGCTGTTTGATTATGGTCAAAACTATACAGAGACAGCGTGTGTCACTCTGTATAAAAATAGACGGAGACTGACAATTTTCCATACAGACACCGTATAGAGCTGTCCGATTCTCAAACAGTATTGTATATCTGCAGTTCGCATTACAGTCACATCTATACAGAGTCAGCATCTGTGTGTGGCACTCCGTAAATACATATACGGAGATTGTTAGCTACACAAAAAACGTATACAGCTTTACTCTTCTGATACAGTTCCGTATATCTGCTTGTTGGATTACGGTCAAGTACATACTGGGAGAGTGTCAGTAACTAACAAAATATATACGTAGATTTAATTTTTTTAATACACCTTACACAGCTGGACGCTCCTCATACAGCACCATCTCTCTGCTGGTATTTTTGGTACATTTTCCCAAATATGAGGAAGTTGGTGGAAGAGGCCGTGGACGTGGGCAGGGGGAGGCAGTTGGTACTGATGGTGGTGGTGCATCGGCTGGTTCTGGCAAAAGCACAATAGCAGCTAAGGCAGGAGGTGTGGAGCCTGCATCATCATCTGGCCCAACAAGGCCAGTAAGGTTCCCTTTTCTTGGAGTAGGAAAACCGCTTTTAAAGCCGGAGCATCAGGAACAGGTTTTGGCGTACATTGCCGAAACAGCCACCAGCTCTATTGTCTCCTCTTCTGAACGTTCGAAACCTGCAAGCGCGGAGTCATCAGTGCAGGGTTCTGGTCAGGAAAAACACCTTTCCTTGTGTCCGTCACCCCCACCAAAAGTTAAGGATGCAGCAGCCCACACTTCAGATTACTCTATGGAGCTCTTTTCACACACCATGCCTGGGTTATCCATTCAAATCATGAATTCCCCAGTCCAAGATGAATCTGACATGGAGTGCACTGATGCACAGCCACTGCTAGATGATTCTGCTGGTCCATTGACCCAAAGCACTACATTGCCCTCGCAGTCTACTGAGCCAGAATCTGACCCTGATTAAACTCAGGTGCCCCTTCCCGCATACTATACCATCTTACACGGTAACACAGATGAATGTAAAGAGGAAGGTGCAGATGACTTTGAAGAGGAGGTGATGGATGACCCAGTTCTTCACCCGGATTGGCATCCATTGGAGGAGGAGGGTGGTGCTGGCAATAGTTCAGATAAGGAGAAGGATCCGCAGCAGGCATTGACATCGCAGCAGCGGTTATCTGCCAGGCCCATAGCTGTTCAGAAACGTGGAACAAAAACTAAAAGAGTTCCAGGACAGCTTGGCCAGACGGTCAACTTAGCACAGCGTGCAAGGCCAGAAAATGTATACCATAGTAGGAAGAGTGCTGTGTGGCACTTCATTGTCCAAAATCCTACTGATGAGGCAAAGGTTACCTGTAAGAAGTGCGGAAGGACCTTTAGCCAAGGTAAACAACACAGAAATTTGAATACCAGTTGCATGCTTAGACATTTATTCAACATGCACTTGCAAGCGTAGATGGACTACAAAACCTCAGGTAGCACATGTGCACCTGCTCCGATTGAAGGTAGCCAGCAACACTCCATCTCTTCCCCCACTATCAGACCACCGCCACCGTTAAGCACACCACCAGCACTAAATGTTGAGGTGTCGTCGCAAGGCCAAAGCACTCAGGGAATCACAATGGTTTTGCAACACAACACTAACTCTAGGCCATCACCACCAATACCATCACCAACCCCCTCTCACTCTGTCTGGTCCACTGCTACTTCCCCCATATGCAGCTCTCCAGTACAGCTCACCCTACCACACACTCTGGGTAGGACAAGAAAGTACTCATCCTCTCATCCGCATACACTGTGTTTGAAAGCCTACATTGCCAAACTAATCTCATTAGAGATGATGCCGTACCGTTTGGTTGAAAGCGAAGCTTTCTGCGATCTCATGGCCTATGCAGTCCCACGCTATGACCTACCCAGTCGGCACTTCTTTTCTCGAAAAGCCATCCCAGCCCTCAACCTGCATGTGAAAGACCGCATTTTCCATGCACTCAAGCAATCAGTGAGTGGAAAGGTGCACCTCACAACAGATGCATGGTCCAGTAGGCATGGCCAGGGCCGTTACCTGTCCATCACTGCGCACTGGGTTAATGTGGTGGATGCAGGATCAACAGGGGACAGCAGTGGTGGAACAGTGCTGCCTAGTGTTGAGCATTCAGATACCGCAAATATCGGGTATCGGCCGATATTCGCGGTATCGGAATTCCGATACTGAGTTCCGATACTTTTTGCATATTGAATACCGGAATCGGAAGTTCCCATAATGCTATGAGCCAATTTGATTTGATTCAGCCAATGAGGAATTCTCAGAAGTGTGGGCGCATCCTGTTAGGCATGTAGGCATGTTAACTAATGGCATGGCTGTGATTGGCTGCAGAAATGATGTCATGATGCATTATAAAAGCCGCCGCTGCCGCCATTTAGGGTTCACTCTGCTGTGAATTCAGTTAGGGACAGGCTGCTGTACAAGACTCTGAGGGTCAGTTAGAGATAGCGATTTGCTAAATAATATTGTGCTTTACCCAGGCTACATTATCAATCAGTGTAGCTTTCTTTTGCCTTGCAGTGCTGTTCACAGCTGTCTGCAAGGTCTGTGTGAGTGCAGCTCATGCTGTAGTGTGTCCTGCAGCCACCTCTGGTTGTAGGCCGCTCAGCGTGCGTCACTGCCTCATACATATTTTTGTTTTATTGCTGCTCATTTTTCATTAATTCTCCTATTAGTGTGCATCCATTCGTATCCATATACATTGGTTGCAAACACTATAGGAGTAGACAGCGGAGCCTTTCTGCAGCCTTTCAGTGCTAGTGCCCAGTTCTCTGCACTGTTCACGGCTGTCTGTGCGGTCTCTCTGTGTGAGTGCAGCTCACGTTGTAGTGTGTTCTGCAACCACCTCTGGTTGTAGTCCGCTCAGCGTGCCTCACTGCCTCATACATAGTCCTTTTTTTGTTTTATTGTAGATCATTTTTCCTGATTTTTTTCTCCTATTAGTGTACTTCCATCCATAGCCATCTACATTGGTTGGTTGCAAACACTATATAGGAGTAGATAGAGGAGCCTTTTTTCTGGCTTGTGCCCTGCAGCCGCAGCCAGATTAGTATTAGCCTATTTTTTGGAGCCACATCTATTGCATTGTAGGTTCCCTTCTGCATTGTAATAGCTCCAAAAAGATTGTGATACTATCGCTTTCACATCTTTGGTCACATCCTTTTTGTTTTTTTGAAAATAAAACACGTAAGTAAAGTTCACCAAACACTCCACTTGACAGTTGTGTAGGCCACATTAGCTCATATTAAAGTGTAATCCACACAGTTTATAAAATTAGTGTTTCTTATACCTGTTAGCAGCTGTTCAGGAATAAGCACACTAAGCCCCCCCTGTGTACTTTTCTGTCTATCTTTATCAGTCTACCAAGATGAAGAAGGCAGGGAATAAGGCACGTGGTCGTGGGCGTGGAGTTTCAGCGGGAGAGGACGTGGGGATTCTGTGCCTGCTGCGGGCACCAGTGACTCAGCATCCCCCAGTTTTACCAGGCAACAGTCCTTTATGCGCAGCTTTGTAGGACCTCGCCGTACCCCACTCCTGTGGGATGAACAAATTGAAGCCATTGTCGGATGGATGGCAGCTAACACATCGACTTCAATGACTTCCACATCCTCTCAGTGCCAGAGCACTGAAGAGCAACCATCTGTCTCTTCACCACCTGCCAAATTGCCCAGACAGTCAGAGAGCCCTGGACAGGAGCCATCTCTACTTCTGTTCTCTGAATCTCTTGGCTTGGAAACAGGGGGCCAGCCAAGCAGCATTCTAGAATGTGAAGAAGAGGGAGTATTCAGTGATGCGCAACTGCTTTGTCCCTCTGAATCTGAAGAGGCAGGTGGGCCAGTGCCTATGGTCAGTACACATCAGATGATGAGACTCAGGTGACACTTTCTGGTGCGTACGGTGCTGGCGAAACTACCCAGGAGAAGCAGGTGTTTGAAGAGGGGAGTGTAGATGATGAGGTCCTTGACCCATCATGGCATGAGGAACAGGAAGGTAGTGGGAGCAGCTCTGAGGAAGAGATTCCCCGAATGGCCAAAACAGGAGGGAGAGGGAGGGGGCAGACTTGGTTGCCTGTAGCCTCCACTTCGGCACCCGTTAGGAGCATTCCTCTTCCGAAACCCAAAACGGGCGCTCCCAGGACTTGCCGTGCGTGGTCCTTTTTTGACACAGTTGCAGATGACATTTGCTTTGTCAAATGCAAGCTGTGTAATCAGAAAGTCAAAAGAGGGAAAAGTTTCAGCAACCTGAATAAAACAAATATGTGGAAACATGTGCAGACCAAGCACGTGGTGGAGTTACAAAGACACACTGAAAACTTAGGCCAACCTACAGCACCACCTACCACCTTTTCAGCTCGTGTTGTAGCCTCTTCCTCCAGCTCACACACAGCTGGTTCGGCTTCCTCACAGGATCGCCATGGAAGAACCTCTGGCACTGTTATCCAGAGACCCAGTGACATTCCACCCACAGCACCACGTTCCCTGTCATCCTCACACTCCCAGGCCACTCTACAGCCATCGGTAGCACAGGCATGGGAGAAAAGGCGGCCATACTTGGCAAACCATCCCCAAGCACAGGCTCTGATTGCTGACATTGCCAAACTACTGGCCCTTGAAATGCTCTCATTCAGGCTGGTGGAGACTGACACCTTCCGTAAATTCATGGCATTGGCAGTCCCACAATACACCGTGCCCAGCCGCTTTTATTTCAGAAGGCAAGCCGTCCCTGCCCTACAAAAGCATATGGAGGGAAAAATTAAACATGCGCTACTAAACGCCGTCAGTAGCAAGGTCCACCTGACCACCGATGCATGGACCAGTAACCATGGACAGGGATGATACATTTCCCTTACTGCCCATTGGGTCAATGTTGTGGAGCCGGGTGCAGATCTTGAGAGTGACGCTGTACGTGTTCTGCCAACTCCAAGGATTGCAGGAATCCAGTCTGTACACATTGACTCCTCCTCATACTCCAGTTCCTCAGAATCAGCACTGCAGGAGCCTGTTGCGACCGATATGAGCACAGCCATGGCCAAACCTCAACAGGCCGTACTGAAATTAATTTCTTTGGGGAATCGAAGCCACACAGCGCAGGAGCTCTGGAATGTCATCAAGCAGGAGAGCGACGTGTGGTTTGTGCCAGCGAATCTCCAGCCAGGCTTGGTAGTGCGTGACAATGGCCGAAATCTGGTGGCAGCTCTGGGCCTAGGCAACCTCACTCACATCCCATGTCTGGCACATGTGCTCAACTTGGACGTCCAGAGCTGTCTGAGGGACTATCCGGATCTTGATGCACTGCTGCACAAGGTCCGCATAGAGTGCGCTCACTTGCGGCGTTCCATCATGGCAAGATCGCGCATTGCAGCTCTGCAGCGCTGATTACGCCTTCCGGAACATCGCATCATATGTCACCTACCCACCAGGTGGAATTCAACGTTACATATGTTGGAGCGGTTGTGTGAGCAGCAGGCAGCAGTAATGGAGTACCAGCTGCATCAGGCGCAAACAAGTCGCACTGTGCGCCGGTCACACTTCAGCACCACTGAGTGGGCCTCTATGAAGGACATCTGCCACGTTTTGCATGCCTTCGATGATTTCACTCGGATGGCGAGTGCAGATGATGCACTAGTCAGCATGACTGTCCCCCTTATCTGCCTGCTTCAAAAAACACTGCAAGCACTAAGGGAGGAGGTTTTGGAAGAGGTGGAGGATAAGGAGTCACAAATGCCATCTGCTGGACAGTCTGCGCAACGTGGTTCCTCACAAAGGCCTAGGCAGGGGACACTTTGTGAGGAGGATGAGGAGGAGTCAATGGAGGAGGAAGACATCTCTCCAGAGGAGGGAGGTACACAATGCTCTAGTAGTCAGTAGGTACAGCGAGGGTGGGGTGATGCAGAGCAGGCAGAGATGATGCCTCAAGCAGGGGACAGCGTTTCTTAGGCAGTTGGGTGTCTGCAGCACATGGTTGATTTCATGCTGCAGTGCCTGAGAAACGACCGCCGCATTGTCAACATTCTCAACACGGCTGATTATTGGGTGTACACTCTCCTAGATCCTCGCTACCGGGACAACTTACAAAGCCTCATAACACCGTTGAATCGGGAGCGTAAAATGCGGGAGTACCAAGACACACTGGTGCATTCCATCATGTTCTCCATTCCACCCGAGAGCAGTGCTGCTTGTGCTTTACAAAGCAGCTCTGTGCGTCGAGGCAGTGGAGGAAGCTCTGCACAAAGAGGGAGCAGAGGCAGCGCCTCAGCACAAGGCAAGACCAGTATGGCCCAAATGTGGCAAAGTTTTGTGTGCCCAACACAAATGTCTACACCATCACAGACGGCTCCAGTCAGCAGGAGGCAATGTTTCCGTCAGATGGTGACAGACTACATGTCTTGCCCTCTCAGTGTACTCCCAGATGGCTCTTCCCCCTTCAAGTTTAGGGTCTCTAAGCTGGATACATGGCCAGAGCATAGCCAGTATGCATTGGAGGTGCTGACTTGCCCTGCTGCTAGTGTATTATTGGAACACGTCTTTAGTGCCGCAGGTGGTGTACTAACAGACCGTCGCACGCGACTATCCTCTGATAACGTTGACCAGATTACTTTTCTAAAAATGAACAAGGCCTGGATCGCGCCGGAATTTGCCAGTCCTCTTACAGATTAAATAATTGGTTGGCAACAGTATCCAGGTCTCCTGTTGTGTTCATGTTTCTACCTCCTGAACTGTAATCCCTGGGCTCCAACATCGACATTTGTTGATCAGAAGTGCCGTCTGCACAGAGAAAAACACTAGCTCCTGTGTTAGTGGAGTTCAGTAACGTCAGCTGCTCCCCTGCTGTGTGTCCGGCAATATCTCCTGCTCCCTCCACATTCAAACTACATCAGATTTTACACTTGCTCCAAGCAGGCCTCAGCCTACTCCATGATTGACGCTGGGCTCCAACACTGCCAGTTGTTGCTCAGAAGTGCCATCTGCACAGAGAAAAACACTAGCTCCTGTGTTAGTGGGGTTCAGTAACGCCAGCTGCTCCCCTGCTGTGTGTCCGGCATTATCTCCTGCTCCCTCCACATTCAAACTACCAAACTACATCAGATTTTACACTTGCTCCAAGCAGGCCTCAGCCTAAACTCTGATTGACCCTGGGCTCCAACACTGCCAGTTGCTGCTCAGAAGTGCAGAGAAAAACACTAGCTCCTGTGTTACTGGGGTTCAGTAACGCCAGCTGCTCCCCTGCTGTGTGTCCGGCAATATCTCCTGCTCCCTCCACCTTCAAACTACATCAGATTTTACACTTGCTCCAAGTAGGCCTCAGCCTAAACCCTGATTGACCCTGGGCTTCAACACTGCCAGTTGCTGCTCAGAAGTGCCGTCTGCACAGAGAAAAACACTAGCTCCTGTGTTAGTGGGGTTCAGTAACGCCAGCTGCTCCCCTGCTGTGTGTCCGACAATATCTCCTGCTCCCTCCACCTTCAAACTACATCAGATTTTACACTTGCTCCAAGTAGGCCTCAGCCTAAACCCTGATTGACCCTGGGCTTCAACACTGCCAGTTGCTGCTCAGAAGTGCCGTCTGCACAGAGAAAAACACTAGCTCCTGTGTTAGTGGGGTTCAGTAACGCCAGCTGCTCCCCTGCTGTGTGTCCGGCAATATCTCCTGCTCCCTCCACATTAAACCCTGATTGACCCTGGGTTCCAACACTGCCAGTTGTTGCTCAGAAGTGCCATCTGCACAGAGAAAAACACTAGCTCCTGTGTTAGTGGGGTTCAGTAACGCCAGCTGCTCCCCTGCTGTGTGTCCGGCAATATCTCCTGCTCCCTCCACATTCAAACTACATCAGATTTTATACTTGCTCCAAGTAGGCCTCAGCCTACTCCATGATTGACCCTGGGCTCCAACACTGCCAGTTGTTGCTCAGAAGTGCCGTCTGCATAGAGAAAAACACTAGCTCCTGTGTTAGTGGGGTTCAGTATCGCCAGCTGCTTCCCTGCTGTGTGTCCGGCAATATCTCCTGCTCCCTCCACATTCAAACTACATCAGATTTTACACTTGCTCCAAGTAGACCTCAGCCTAAACCCTGATTGACCCTGGGCTCCAACACTGCCAGTTGCTGCTCAGAAGTGCTGTCTGCACACAGAAAAACACATGCTCCAGTGTTAGTGGGGTTCAGTAAAGCCAGCTGCTCCCCTGCTGTGTGTCCGGCAAAGTCTCCTGCTGCCTCCACATTCAAACTACATCAGATGTAAAACTTGCTCCAAGTAGGCCTCAGCCTACTCCATGATTGACCCTGGGCTCCAACACTGCCAGTTGCTGCTCAGAAGTGCAGTCTGCACAGAGAAAAACACCAGCTCCTATGTTAGTGGGGTTCAGTAACGCCAGCTGCTCCACTGCTGTGTGTCCAGCAATATCTCCTGCTCCCTCCACATTCAAACTACATCAGATTTTACACTTGCTCCAAGTAGGCCTCAGCCTAAACCCTGATTGACCCTGGGCTCCAACATCGCCAGTTGCTGCTCAGAAGTGCTGTCTGCACAGAGAAAAACACTAGCTCCTTTGTTGGTGGGGTTCAGTAACGCCAGCTGCTCCCCTGCTGTGTGTCCGGCAATATCTCTTGCTCCCTCCACATTCAAACTACATCAGATTTTACACTTGCTCCAAGTAGGCCTCAACCTACTCCATGATTGACCCTGGGCTCCAACACCGCCAGTTGTTGCTCAGAAGTGCCATCTGCACAGGGTAAAACACTAGCTCCTGTGTTAGTGGGGTTCAGTAACGCCAGCTGCTCCCCTGCTGTGTGTCCGGCAATATCTCCTGCTCCCTCCACATTCAAACTACATCAGATTTTACACTTGCTCCAAGTAGGCCTCAGCCTAAACCCTGATTGACCCTGGGCTCCAACACTGCCAGTTGCTGCTCAGAAGTGCCATCTGCACAGAGAAAAACACATGCTCCAGTGTTAGTGGGGTTCAGTAACGCCAGCTGCTCCTGTTATGAATGGGTCACCGAGGAGAAAAAAGCAAAACAAGCTAAGTCACAGAAAACCAGAGTGGTTGGTAACTATGCAGATTGCAGATCCCTGATCCTACCACACAACTAGCAGCAGCCGTGGAGCTTACCTACGATGTTCCTAGACGCTTCGTCACAGCCTGAAGCATGAAAAGGGGAAAACTAACTGCCCCAGAGCAGACCCCAAAGGAATAGATGGCCCCCACACATGTATTGATGGTGAAACAAGATGAACAAACACAGGCAGGAAAATAGGCTGAGCAAATGATGGGGCCCAAACTAACTAGAGAGGAAAGGAAAGGAAAGACACTGTCTGCAACCTGCAAAAAACCGTACAAAAATAATGTCCAACACTTCTGATAGCAAAATTAACCCTGAAGTCACTAGACTTCTCCAACTATATCAGCACTCTGAAATATTCTGAGACAGAGCAAAAAGAGACCAAACTAGTCAGGGACAAAAAGCAAATGGCAAAATACTGATAAATAAGAGTGGAAATTCAGCACAGCCCCCAGCTGGGGTTGGCTGACCACACCAAAAAACTGAATAGACCAACAAAATCAAGTGTGAACATTAGCAGAAAAACTTACCTTTAGATGACTGGAACAGAGCTGAAAACCAAGAGCTAACAAGCCAGAAGGAATCACCAGCAACTGAATAGGGCGTCGGCTGTCTTAAATCCAATCTGAGACTCCTGAGGTCCAGTCATCATCCTCATTCTCATTCTACTAGTGGGAATGTGGACAGAGCAGGAGACATTGCCGGACACACATCAGGGGATCAGCTGACGTTACTGAACCACAGTAACACAGGAACAAGTGTTGATTGTGTAGACGGCACTTCTGAGCAGCAACTGGCGGTGTTGGAGGCCAGGGTAAATACGAGAGACAGAGTGGAGCCAGAGGCCTAATTGGAGCACGTTTAAAATCAGTAGTAGTCTACAACAGATATTAAACTTGATGAAATTAGGCCTCAGCCTACACCCTGATTGACCCTGGGCTCCAACATCGCCAGTTGCTGCTCAGAAGTGCCGTCTGCACAGTCAACATATGCTCCAGTGTTATTAGGGTTCAGAAGTGTCATCTGATCCCCAGCTGTGTGTCCGGCAATTTCTCTTGCTCTGTCCACACTCACACAACTACAGATTTTAAACTTGCTCCAATTAGGCCTCTGTCTGCACTATGTTTCTAGTATTTTCCCTGGGTTCCAGCACAGCCAGCTGTTTCCCGGCATTGTCTTTGGCATGGGTACTCCCTCCTGCCAAGCCTGGTTCCAGCACGCCTGCTGTTTCCGGGTAGTGTCAACGTCACTTTGCCACCAATACATTGCCCTGTCGTGTTGCGGTTGGGTTAGCCGAGTCTATGGTGCCTGCAGTTTATGGGCTTCCTATGTGGGCTGCGGGATCTGGCAAAAAAGGCTGGTTCCGTAGTGCCAATAGGACAAGCACCCCCTGTAGTACTGTGGGTTTCGGTAACTGCGGCCGGCTCGCGGCCTTGCAACTTTGTTTTTCATGGGTACCTTCTGCTACCCATCCGAGTTCCAGCACCGTCAGCTGGTTCTCGGCAGTGCCTTTGGCAGAGGTGCCTCCTTCTCGGTATCCGAGTTCCAGCAATGTCTGCTGGTCCTTGGTAGTGCTTTCTAGCACCGGTACCTCCTGCTTAGTAACCATGTTCCAGGACCGTCAGCTGGTCCTCGGTAGTGCCATTGGCTCTTGTTCCTTCTGCTGCCCCTCCGGGTACCAGCACCGTCAGCTGGTTCTCGGCAGTGTCTTTGGCATGGGTACTCCCTCCTGCCCAGCCTTGTTCCAGCACGCCTGCTGTTTCCGGGTAGTGTCAACGTCACTTTGTGACCAATACGTTGTCCTGTCGTGTTGCGGTTGGGTTAGCCGAGTCTATGGTGCCTGCAGTTTATGGGCTTCCTATGTGGGCTGTGGGATCTGGCAACAAAGGCTGGTTCCGTAGTGCCAATAGAACAAGCACCCCCTGTAGGACTGTGGGTTTCAGTAACTGTGGCCGGCTTGTGGCCTTGCAACTTTGTTTTTCATGGTACCTTCTGCTACCCATCCGGGGTCCAGCACCGTCAGCAGATTCTCGGCAGTGCCTTTGGCTGAGGTGCCTCCTTCTCAGTATCCGAGTTCCAGCAACGTCTGCAGGTCCTTGGTAGTGCTTTCTAGCACAGGTACCTCCTGCTTAGTAACTGGGTTCCAGCACCGTCAGCTGGTCCTCGGTAGTGCCATTGGTTCTTGTTCATTCTGTTGCCCCTCTGGGTTCCAGCACCGTCAGCTGGTTCTCGGCAGTATCTTTGGCACTGGTACTCCCTCCTGCCCAGCCTGCTTCCAGCATGCCTGCTGTTTCTGGGTAGTGTCAACGTCACTTTGCCACCAATACATTGTCCTGTCATGTTGCGGTCTGGTTAGCTGAGTCTATGGTGCCTGCAGTTTATGGGCTTCCTATGTGGGCTGCGGGATCTGGCAACAAAGGCTGATTCCGTAGTGCCAATAGGACAAGCACCCCCTGTAGGACTATGGGTTTCGGTAACTGCGGCCGGCTCGTGGCCTTGCAACATTGTTTTTCATGGGTACCTTCTGCTACCCATCCGGGTTCCAGCACCGTCAGCTGGTTCACGGCAGTGCCTTTGGCTGAGGTGCCTCCTTCTCGGTATCCGAGTTCCAGCAACGTCTGCTGGTCCTTGGTAGTGCTTTCTAGCACAGGTTCCTCCTGCTTAGTAACCGGGTTCCAGCACCGTCAGCTGGTCCTCGGTAGTGCCCTTGGCTCTTGGTCCTTCTGCTGCCCCTCCGGGTTCCAGCATGGTCAGATGGATCTCGGCAGTGTCTTTGGCACGGGTACTCCCTCATGCCCAGCCTGGTTTCCAGCACACCTGCTGTTTCTGGGTAGTGTCAACGTCACTTTGCCACCAATACGTTGTCCTGTCGTGTTGCGGTCTGGTTAGCTGAGTCTATGGTGCCTGCAGTTTATGGGCTTCCTATGTGGGCTGCGGGATCTGGCAACAAAGGCTGGTTCCGTAGTGCCAATAGGAGAAGCACCCCCTGTAGGACTGTGGGTTTCGGTAACTGCGGCCGGCTCGCGGCCTTGCAACTTTGTTTTTCATGGGTACCTTCTGCTACCCATCCGGGTTCCAGCACCGTCAGCTGGTTCTCCGCAGTGCCTTTTGCTGAGATGCCTCCTTCTCGGTATCCGAGTTCCAGCAACGTCTGCTGGTCCTTGGTAGTGCTTTCTACCTTCTGCTTAGTAACCGGGTTCCAGCACCGTCAGCTGGCCCTCGGTAGTGCCATTGGCTCTTGTTCCTTCTGCTGCCCCTCCGGGTTCCAGCACCGTCAGCTGGTTCTCGGCAGTGTCTTTGGCACGGGCACTCCCTCCTGCCCAGCCTGGTTCCAGCACGCCTGCTGTTTCCGGGTAGTGTCAACGTCACTTTGTGACCAATACGTTGTCCTGTCGTGTTGCGGTCAGGTTAGCTGAGTCTATGGTGCCTGTAGTTTATGGGCTTCCTATGTGGGCTGCAGGATCTGGCAACAAAGGCTGGTTCCATAGTGCCAATAGTACAAGCACCCCCTGTAGGACTGTGGGTTTCGGTAACTACGGCCGGCTCACGGCCTTGCAACTTTGTTTTTCATGGGTACCTTCTGCTACCCATCCGGGTTCCAGCACCGTCTGCTGGTTCTCGGCAGTGCCTTTGGCCGAGGTGTCTCTTTATCGGTATCCGAGTTCCAGCAACGTCTGCTGGTCCTTGGTAGTGCTTTCTAGCACAGGTACCTCCTGCTTAGTAACCGGGTTCCAGCACCGTCAGCTGGTCCTCGGTAGAGCCATTGGCTCTTGTTCCTTCTGCTGCCCCTCCGGGTTCCAGCACCGTCAGCTGGTTCTCGACAGTGTCTTTGGCACGGATACTCCCTCCTGCCCAGCCTGGCTCCAGAACGCCTGCTGTTTCCGGGTAGTGTCAACGTCACTTTGCCACCAATACGTTGTCCTGTCATGTTGCGGTCGGGTTAGCCGAGTCTATGGTGCCTGCAATTTATGGGCTTCCTATGTGGGCTGTGGGATCTGGCAACAAAGGCTGGTTCCGTAGTGCCAATAGGACAAGCATCCCCTGTAGGACTGTGGATTTTGGTTACTGCAGCCGGCTCGCGGCCTTGCAACTTTGTTTTTCATGGGTACCTTCTGCTACCCATCCGGATTCCAGCACCGTCAGCTTGTTCTCGGCAGTGCCTTTGGCTTAGGTGCCTCCTTCTCGGTATCCGAGTTCCAGCAACGTCTGCTGGTCCTTGGTAGTGCTTTCTAGCACAGGTACCTCCTGCTTAGTAACCAGGTTCCAGCACCATCAGCTGGTCCTCGGTAGTGCCATTGGCTCTTGTTCCTTCTTCTGCCCCTCCGGGTTCCAGCACCGTCAGCTGGTCCTCGCTAGTTCCATTGGCTCTTGCAGCTTCAGCTACCCATCCGGGTTCCAGTACCGTCAGCTGGTTTTCGGCAGTTCCTCAGCCTTCTTGTATCTTCTGCTACATTTCCAAGTTCAAGCTTTTGGAAATGGTTTTTGGTTATCACTCTGGATCTCCCAGACGACGACCCTGATGAAGACGACCCTGAAGACCACCCCAAAGAAGACGACGACCACGAAAACGATGACCCTGAAGACGACGACCCGGAAGACCACCCCGAAGAAGACCAAAAAGATGACCCTGAATAAGATGATCAAGAGGACAAAAAACATGAAGACAACCACCAAGATACAGAACAACAAGAGACAGAAGACCAAGAAGCAGAAGAACAAAATGCAGAAAAACATTAAGCATAAGACTAAAAATCAGAGCAAAAGATATTATCTAAATTATAAGCAGAAGAAGACTAAGCAGTGTATTGGGGTGAGTCCATTCCTCCTCGTGGTGCCACTGGAAAATGCCTGCTTCTGCAGGCCAAACTGAAAGCGGACAAATCTTGTTGTAAATCTTTTGTGACAGGCAGAACGGAAGGTGTAATCTTCAAACTTTTATAGATAACAACTACAGGAATGCCTGTCACAAATAAGAATATGATGAAGAAGAAGAATAGGAAGAAGATGAAGAAGTAGAACATGAAGAAGAATAGTTGAATAAGAAGAATATGAAAATGTAAAAAGAAAGAATAATAGGAAGAAGGTGATGAAGAAGAAGTTGATGAAAAAGATGCTGCTGATGATGATCATGAAGGAGAAAGTGTGGGAGAAGTAAAAGAGAAGGTGAAGAGCATGGAAGTAGTGAAACATACATATCTGACAAAATATAAAATAGCTTAACATAGTCAATATCTTTGTAACTCCGAGCGTCTTAAAAAAAAAATTAATTCCTGCTATTCCATTTGATTGGGCTAAACCTCGATGCCTTTAATGTCTCCTCCACCTCCCCCAATACATTCTACATTATTCATAGTTGTTTTTCTTCATGTAGAATTAACCTACAAGGAAAGAAAGGTTTTTTTTTAATTCCGATATTTCTGTCCCATTGACTTGCATTGGTTTCCAGTATCGGAATCGGCAATATCTGCTACTTTTTGGGTATCGGTCCTATTAAATCCGATCCGATATTTCATGATATCGGATGGTATCGCTCAACACTAGTGCTGCCTAGTCCACGGTATAGGAACCAGTTGGCTGTAGGCTTTCGACCCTCCTCCTCCATAAGCGAAAGCTCGTCCACAGAGCGCAGTCGCACAAACACTCCATCCGCAGCTGGCAGTGTTGCACACGAGGTGTCCCACTATCGAACAGCTTGTGGTGTCAGCAGGCTGTGTTAAAAATGATGTCTTTGGGCGACAACAGACACACGCGGAGGTACTGGCCGACTACTTGCAGCGACAAGTGAGTCATGGCTGGGCACTCTACATCTTGAGCCAGGCAAGGTAGTCAGTGATAACGGCCGTAATTTTGTGGTAGCCATAGCCCGTGCAAAACTCACACACATACCTTGCCTGGCTCACACTTTGAACCTGGTGGTGCAGTGCTTCCTTAATAATTATCCAGAGTTAACATCACTGCTCCATAAGGTATGAAGACTGTGCTCGCACATCCGTCACTCAAACGTCCACTCCACTCGTATGCAGAAGCTGCAGCGATTGCTCCACCTCCCCAAGCACCGCCTAATCATAGACGTGGCAACAAGGTGGACCTCCACCCTGCACATGGTTGAGAAGCTGTGCGAACAGAGGCAGGCTTTAATGCATTTGTGGGAGGATACACGGGCAGGCAGTTTGAGGGAAGACATGGAATTGTCAGGTGTGCAGTGGTCAAAGCTAAAAGACCTCTGCAAAGTCCATCAGTGTTTTGAGGAATGCACACGGTTGGTAAGCGCAGACGACGCCATCATAAGCATGAGCATCCCACTTATGCATCTGCTCATGCAAAGTTTGATGCACAATAAGGATCTGGTGTCTGCAATGGAGGAGGAGGAGGAGGAGGGAAGCCTTGCTGACAGTCAGCCGTTGTCTGGTCAGGGAACTGTCCTGGACAAGGTGGAGGAAGAAGGGGAAGAGGAGTAGGAGGAGGATGAGGGGGATGATTACTTTGGGCAGGAGGATGCTTCTCAGGGGGCAAGAGAAAATGTTGGCGTTGCAAGGTCAGGTACAGTGTTTGTGCGTGACTGTAGGGATGTGGGTTTGCCAGAAAGTGCTCCTCCACCCAGCAGTGGCAGTGCATTATTGACACCTGGAACATTGGCCCACATGTGCGATTATGCATTGCGGATCCTAAAAAGGGACCCCCGCATTGCCAAAATGATGAAGGATGATGACTACTGGCTGGCCAGCATCAACGATCCATGCTACAAAGGCAAATTATACAACATCATGCCACAGGAGAACCTAGAGATAATATTGGCTAACAAACAAGCAACTCTGGTAAACTATTTGTTTGAGGCTTTCCTAGCACACAGCAGTGGTGCTGGTTCTCCCACGAGCCATAGTGGGCACAATGGAAGAGGTGTTCGTGGTGCACACAGCCGAAGTGGCGTTGGAGACAGGGGTTTACTGACCATGTTGTGGAATGATTTCTCAAATACCGCTCACATGACTGGTAATACTGCATCGATTACAAGTGACAGGAGACAGCAGTTGTCAACTATGGTTACAAATTACTTCTCCTCCCATATCGATGTTATCCCTCACAGGTCATTCCCCTTTGACTATTGGACCTCTAAACTGGACATCTGGCCTGAATTGGCACACTATGCCTTACAGGAGCTCGCTTGCCCTGCTGCTAGTGTTATCTGAAAGAGTCTTCAGTGCTGCTGGATCAATCCTGGCAGAAAAAAGGACCCGTCTGTCAACCTAAAATGTTGATGATCCAACCTTCATTAAAATGAACCATGCATGGGTTTCAAAGGATTTAGTCCCACCTTCCCCTGATGACACATAGGTTGCCAGAAAACTGCCTCGCTTTTGTCCTCTTCCTTGGACTTGCCCAATTCCGCCATTTACAGCAGCTGAATGTCCAGCCTACACATCAACATATGCTATTTTTTAAACCTCCCTAACTGGGCTGCCCACCCCCCCAAGGGCTGGGGTCAACACCTGGCGCACCCGGGCAAGTGCCATTGCTCTGGACAGGTGGATGGGCCCACTAATGGCCGACGGCACTGGCACAGGGCACCTCATAGTACAATACAGTGTCTCTGACGGTGGGGAGCCCACTCGCCGTCAGACACACCAGCATACTATGAAGGGCCCTGTGCCAGTACTGTTGACCACGAGTGTGCCCCCCCTGCTTGGTCATGGCCACAGCACTTGCAAGTTGCAATACTTACCACTCCCTGCTCCACCGCTGTGTAGTCCGGCCAGTTAAATCCTTCACAGGGACGGCCACTAGAAATTTGGTGTATTGATCGATGATGGTTAAGATGTAGCTATGGTCTGTCCTGCTGGCCTCTACCTTCAGATCAATGGCTACCATTTGTAATGGAGATCAACTTACAAGCGGTAGCAGTGGTGCTTTATGATCACCTTTCACAGTTGTTATAGTCACAGATGTGTGACATTCCTGCCACCATTTTTCAATGTCTCCTCTCATGCCAATCCAATCGAATCACCTACAGCCTGTGGCTTCTGTCTTTTGCACTCCAAAATAACCAGACACATCATGATAGGCAGTGAGGACCATGTCTACATCTCTCCCTGTGATCACAATTTGATGATGATGAGTAAAGGTGATGAGATCCACGCTACTGCGATAAAGCAATCCTTTCTTCACAAAGAACTGTTTTCGTTGTCTCCACCTCCACAGACACAGTAATTGAGGGTCTGCATCGCCTCTGCAACATCTACCGGGAGGTTTCCCCACGATGAGTAATTCCCAAATTTATGCTAACACTGGACTTTCTGTCTGTACTTGTATCCATGTAGTTTCCAGTAGCAGAGAGTCTGGACTGGTTTACTGAGATTGAAATATATATGAAGATTTAAAAGTATCACAACACTGTATACTGTTGTACTCTTCGAATACCTTTCCCTTTTTCTACTTTTTAATTTCTGGTGTAATACACAGTGAGCCTGTGAGTGTCTGTGTCTGACTCTGGAAGTATAGACGGAAATTTACAATTACCCCTAGACTGAATACACCTGGTATGTGCTCATACAGTACCTTTGTTCAAAAGTTTTTATTACGGTATCATCCATATTGAATGAGCATGTGTGGTTTACGCCTTCTATATATACGGTGAATCGGAGATACCAATTTTTACCCTATACTCGATGCAGCTTGTATCTTGTTATACAGTACCTTTGTTCGACATTTAGTATTACGGTCAAATCCATACTGTGTAAGCATCTGAGAGTGACTACGAGACTATGTATACAGAGATTTAAACTGTACCCTATAATATATATACTTGCTATCTTGTTATCCAGTACCTTTTTTACAACATTTTTTATTATGGTCAAACCCAGACTGAGTGAGCGTCTGAGGGTGACTCTGGAAATATATACCAAGATTTCAAATTTGGCCAACACTGTATACAGCTGTACGCTTCTGATACAGTAACCTTTTTTGCTCTTTAGATTTTGGTGTAATCCATAATGAGCCTGTGAACGTCAGTCTGTTACTCCGGAAATATATTTGGAGCTTTAAGATTACCCCAACACTGTATACAGCTGTACACTTGTGTTACATTACCCATTTACAGCTTTTCATATTCTTGTGTAATGCATACTGGGCCTGAGAGCGTTTGTGTCTGCCTCCTGAAATATATACGGAGATTCAGAATGTTTGCACTATACTATCAATACCTTGTATCTGGTGATACTGTACCCTTTTTCAAATTTTTATTTTATTGTGTAATCCATACTGAGCCTGTGAGCGTCTGTGTATGACTTGTATTGCAGAGAAAAGGAGACACAGAAGCGCAATAGGGTCTTATCCGTGTTACAGAGAGAGATTACACTAAGAAATTTGCTCACCTGATTAGGATGAGAGAAAGCATATAGTCTGGCGGCTGCTGCAGATCTACAGGTCCTCAACGACCAGAAGAAATCACGTATTCAGGGGAATTTGTAGTTATATTCCGCGCTGCCACAAGAAAGTATTCCAGGGGATAGATGTCAAAGATTCACAGTGGTTTATTCTACGCATGTATGACTTATGAAATATATACGGAGATTTACTGTTATCCCTAGACTGTATAGAGCTGTATGCTTCTGATACAGTACCATATATCTGCTGGTATATTGGGTCCATTTTCCAAAACATGAGGAAGTAAGGTGGAAGAGGACGCGGACGTAGGGGCCACCTGGTACTGATGGTGGTGGTGGTGCATCTGCTGGTAGTGCCAAAAACACAATAGCAGCTAAGGCAGGAGGTGTTGAGCCTGCGTCATGGTGTAGCTCCGGAAGGCCTGTAACTTGGCTCCCTTTTCTGGGAGTAGGTAGACTGGTTTTAAAGCCGGAGCATCTGGAACTGTTTTTGGCTTTCATTGCTGAAACAGCCTCCTGCTCTATCGCCTCCTCTTCTGAAGTTTCTAAAAATGCAAGCACTGAGTCGTCAGTACATGCTTCTGGTCAGGAGCAACCCCTTTCTTTGTGTCCTTCACCCACACCAAAAGGGAAGGATGCGGCAGCACACACTTCAGATTACTCCATGGAGCTCTTTTCACATACCATGCCTGGGTTAATTAGAAATGGGGCCCATCATATACTGGAGCATTCCAAATGGGGGACATCTGACACTGGAGCAGCATTGACGGGGCCCATTATACACTGGAGCATTAGAAATGGGGCCCATTATATATGGAGCATTATTTGGGCCCATCATACACTGGAGCATCATCCATGAGGCCCATCATATACTGAAGCCTTATAAATGGGGCAGATCAGACACTGGAGCAGCATCTATGGGGCACATTATACACTGGAGCATTAGAAATGGGGCCCATTACATATGGAGCATTATTTGGGCCCATAACACACTGGAGCATTGTCCATAGGGACCATCATATATTGGAGCATTATAAATGGGGCAGATCAGACACTGGAGCAGCATCTATGGGGCACATTATACACTGGAGCATTGGAAATGGGGCCCATTATATATGGAGCATTATTTGGGCCCATCATATACTGGAGCATGGCCATAATACTGTATGGAGTAATATACTGTCCTTTTTTTGAGTTATTGTACAATTTAAAATAGATCAGTCATGTCATGTAAGCAGTGAAGTATTTGTTATTGTACTATACCTATATTTCTGTGCCGTATCGGAGCATCATGAGTTTTGGTATGTGTTAAAGGGGCGCACTGACACTCTTTGACCCAGGGCACAGGAAAACCTGGAGCCAGCCCTACCCCCTACTTTAGCCAAATAACCCCCAGCTTTCAATGCGTAACTATTATTATGAAGTCAATTAAGGTTGACAAGCTTCAGTAATAAGAATTGAAGTTTTTGGCATTGAAATGGGCACTGTAGGTGTGTTTACTGTCCTCCACTCACTGCCGACTTTGCTTCCTCATTGACTTGCACTGGGCTTCGTGTTTCAGTCGGCCTCCGACTTTTCCCTATAGACGGCCAATTTCGTGCTCACTACACATCTAGATAAGTTCCTAGTTTCCAAAATGGGGTCACTAGTGGGGGGTTTCTACTGTTTAGGCACATCAGTGGCTCTGCAAACGGAACATGACGCCCGCAGACCATTCCATCAAGTCTGCATTTCAAAACGTCACTACATCCCTTCCGAGCCCCGACGTGTGCCCAAACAGTGGTTCCCTCCCCACATATGGGGTACCAGCGTACTCAGGACAAACTGGACAACAACTTTAGGGGTCCAATTTCTCCTGTTACCATTGTGAAAATAAAATATAGCGGGCTAAAAAAATAATTTTTTGAGGAAAAAAATATTTTTGTTTTCACGGCTCTGCGTTATAAACTTCTGTGAAGCACCTGGGCGTTCAAAGTGCTGACTATGCATCTAGATAAGTTCCTTGGGGGGTCTAGTTTCCAAAATGGGGTCATTTGTGGGGGAGCTCCAAAGTTTAGGCACACAGGGATTCTCCAAACACGACATGGTGTCCGCTAATGATTGGAGCTAATTTTCGATTCAAAAAGTCAAATGACTCTCCTTCCCTTCTGAGCCTTGCAGTGTGCCCAAACAGTGGTTCCACCCAGATATAGGGTACCAGCGTATGCAGGACAAACTGGACAACAATTTTTGGGGTCCAATTTATCCTGTTACCCTTGGGAAAATAAAAAATAGCGGCCTAAAAAAATCATTTTTGAGGAAAAAAAATGATTTTTTATTTTCATGGCTCTGCGTTTATAAACTTCTGTGAAGCTCTTTGGGGCTCAAAATGCTCACTACATATCTAGATAAGCTCCTTGGGGGTTCTAGTTTCCAAAATTGGGTCACTTGTGGGGGGTTTCTGCAGGGGATCTGCAAATGCAACATGACACCCGCAGAACATTCCATCAAAGTCTGCATTCCAAAATGGCACTCATTCCCTTCTGAGCTCTCCCATGCGCTCAAACAGTGGTTCCCCCCACATATGGGGTATCAGTGTACTCAGGACAAATTGCACAACAACTTTTTTGGTCCAATTTCTCCTGTTAGCATTGTGAAAATAAAAAATAGTGGGCTAAAAACTCATTTTTTAGGAAAAAAATGATTTTTTATTTTCACTGCTCTGCATTATAAACTTCTGTGAAGCACTTGGAGGTTCAAAGTGCTCACCACACATCTGGAGAAGTTCCTTCAGGGGTCTAGTTTCCAAAATGGGGTCACTTGTGGGGGAGCTCCAATGTTTAGGCACACAGGGGCTCTCCAAACACGACATGGTGTCCGCTAACGATTGGAGATAATTTTCCATTCAAAAAGTCAAATGGCGCTCCTTCCCTTCCGGGTCCTGCCGTGCACCCAAACAGTGGTTTATGACCACATATGAGGTATCGGTGTACTCAGGAGAAATTGCCCAAAAAATTTTGGGATCCATTTTATCCTGTTGCCCATGTGAAAATGAAAAACTGAGGCTAAAAGAAAATTTTTGTGAAAAAAAAGTACTTTTTTTTTACGGATCAATTTGTGAAGCAGCTGGGGTTCAAAGTGCTCACTATGCATCTAGATAAGTTCCTTGGAGGGTCTAGTTTCCAAAATGGGGTCAATTGTGGGGGAGCTCTAATGTTTAGGCACATAGGGACTCTCCAAACACGACATGGTAACCGCTAAATACTCAAGCATATTTTCCATTCAAAAAGTCAAATGGCGCTCCTTCACTTCTGAGCCCTGCCGTGCGCCCAAACAGTGGTTTATGACCACATATGAGGTATCAGTGTACTCAGGAGAAATTGCCCAACAAATTTTAGGATCTATTTTATCCTGTTACCCATGTGAAAATGAAAAAATTGATGCTAAAAGAAAATTTTTGTTGGAAAAATTAAAATGTCCATTTTTTCCTTCCACGTTGCTTTAGTTCCTATGAAGCACCTGAAGGGTTAATAATCTTCTTGAATGTAGTTTTCAGTAGCTTGAGGGTTGCAGTTTTTAGAATGGTGTCACTTTTGGATATTTTCTGCCATATAGACCCCTCAAAGTGACTTCAAATGTGAGGTGGTCCCAAAAAAAAATGGTTTTGTAAATTCTTCTGTAAGATTAAGAAATCGTTGGTCAACTTTTACCCCTTATAACCTCCTAACAAAAAAAAATTGTGCTGATGAAAAGTAGACATGTGGGAAATGTTATTTATTAACTATTTTGTGTCACATAACTCTCTGGTTTAACAATAAAAATTCAAAATTTGAAAATTGCTAGAGTTTAAAAATTTTCGCCAAATTTCTGTTTTTTTCACAAATAAACGCAAAAATTATCGACCTAAATTTACCACTAACTAATCGCTAGGATGCATTGAAGCATTCCTGAGTTATTACCTCATAAAGGGACACTGGTCAGAATTACAAAAAATGTCCTGGTCATTAAGGTCAAAATAGGCTGGGTCATGAAGGGGTTAAATTTCATTTTCCAAATGTTTGCCCATTCACTCATCTTATCCAGATTGTTTTGCAATATTGTAATATCAGAGTCAGATTTTAATATCTTACATAGTTTGGTGTCATCAGCAAAGCAACGACTTTGTGTCAGCAAAAACTGACACTTTATTCTCAATGTGTAATTTTCGACAACTCTTTGTTTCCTGTCATATAGCCAATTCCTTATTCATCTGCATATAGTTTCCCCTATATATTCCCCTATAGTCCCTACTTCGGTAGCTTCAGTATAATGCTGTTATGTGGTACAGTATCAGATGCCATGGCAAAGTCCAGGTAAATCACATCAGCTGCATTACCAACAATGAGATTTGCACTTACCTCCTTATCTTTCAAGAATCTGTGCTGGTTGTCAGTTATTATATTATTCTCTGCAATATATTTCTGCAGGCCATCTCTTATAATGCCCTCAAAAACTTTGCACACTACTGATTTCAGACTTACCGGATGGCAGTTACCTGTATTCACCTTCTTATCTTTTTTAAATATCGGTGCCCGTGATCTATCCTCCAATCTTGTGGCACCAAGCCTGTTACAAGAGAGTCTAAGAAAATGAGATACATCAGTCTGTCAATAACTAAGCTCAATTCCCTCAATATCCGTGAATGCCATCTGGGCCGGGGGATTTGGCACTTCTTGTGTGAAAATAGTTATATTAGGTGGTGAACTTTGATTTTTGCCTTGTTGAAAGATACCTGGAACAGTCAGGTCATTTGTAAACACTGATGAAAAGTGCATGCTTAGTATCTCAGCCTTTTCTTTGCCCTCTATAATTATCTTGTTATTATCATCTTTTAAGGGGCTGATACCATCTGTTTTATTCTTTTTGGCATAGAAGTATTTATAAAATTTGGGTGGATTTATTTTAATGCGGCTGGTTATTTGTTTCTCTGTAGATAACTTTGCTAGCTTGATTTCTTTTTTACATTTCTTATTGAGATCTTTATACTCCTGAAATGCTATTTCTGTATTCTCGACCTTCAAGATTTTGAATGCCCTTTGTTTTTCTCTTATAAAACTTTGTACTGTTTTATTTATTCATAATGGTTTATTTTTATTCTTCAACATTTTATTACCAGAGGTTATAAGTTTTCTGCAGCGTTCTAGTAGTATACCCTTAAACATGCCTCATTTATGTTCAGTATCCCCAGGTACCATGACATGGTCCCAGTCTACATAATTAAGCTCTTCTCTTAATTTGTTGAAATCAGCTTTCCTAAAGTTCCAGGTTTTTGCATTTCCCCTTTTGAATGTTTGATTTAAAATTACATTGAAACTTACTATATTATGGTCACTGCATCCCAAGTGCCCACAGACCTGTAGATCTGAAATTGTATCTGGTCTACTTGTCAGAACCAGATACAGCAGATTATCTCCCCTGGTTGGTTATGCTAGCACAGGCTTCCAGTATCCGTTGTTTCAGATGTTGCACATCTGGTATCTTCACAGCATAGACAATTGCCTTCAGATGGCCCCAAAGAAAAAAGTCTAAGGGGGTCAGATTGGGAGACCTTGGTGGCCATTCAACTGCGCCACAATGACCAATCCACTTTCCAGGAAACTATTCATGTAGGAATGCTTGGACCTGACACCCATAATTGATGGTAGGTGTGGTATATGGGGTGCAAAGATAGTGGGTCAATGCTTCATCAATGGAAACCTCAATGCCACTGAATATCTGAAATTGTTACATGATGATGTGTTGCCCTCTTTATGCACTAAAGATGGCATGTTTCCTGAGATTTTCCACCACATAATAGGTGCAAGGTCCGAGAATTCTTTCAAGGAATCTGACCCCCTTAGACTAGCATTTCTTCTGCGGTGTTGCTATCAGTGTGTCAAAAGTGGGAGAAAAGAGTTGCATTGACAATCCAACACAATGGGCAGCACTTTGAACACATTTTATAAGTGATCATAAACTTGTAAATAACTAATGAAAGAATAAAGTTACGTTAAAACCAAGCACACCATTGTTTTTCTTGTGAAATCCTCAATAAGTTTGATGTGTCACATGACCCTCTTCCCATTGGAAAAAATAAAGTTGAATCCAAAATGGCCAACTTCAAAATGGCTGCCATGGTCACCAGTCACCACCCAACTTGAAAAGTTTCCCCCCTCCCATATACTAAAGTGTAGAGTTGAGCGAAACGAGTCGAAAAATTTCAAAAGTCGCCGACTTTTGGCAAAGTCGGGTTTCATGAAACGAAACCCGACCCTAGGATGAGGTCGGCGACTTACGCGCCAAAGTCGCGTTTCAAAAGTTTGTTTTGCGCTCTTTTTCAGCCAATCAGGATCCACGGACACTGTGGGCAACGTGATGACATAGGCAGGGGTCACCACCATCTTTCAGAAGGGCATGCAAGTGATTGGCTTGCTTTGGTGGGCGTCACAGGGGTTATAAAAGGGCGTGCACGCCGACCGCCATCTTACTTCTGCCGATCTTAGCATAGGGAGAGGTTGCTGCTGCTGATTCTGTAGGGAGAGCGTTAGGCAGGGAAGAAGAAAAAAAACTGCTTCTGCTGCTAGCGATTTTGCCTGTACAACACACCAGTCACTGTGTGTGCAGTGCAAGGGGAGGCTATATTGTGGTGGATCAGCGGTGTTGGTTGTTAGGCTGCCTTCTAAGGCTTCCTGACAGCTGCATTGCTGTTTACCCACTGCTCTGCAAACTGCTTTTTTAAAAGCAATCCCAATTTTTTTTTTTGTCCTGCTGAGGTACTGAGCGTGCATTTTTTCACACCATACAGCGGTGTACGCTCCTCACACAGTACCGTGTAACGGCTGTTATCACAGCCACAGTGAAGCTATCTGTGTGTCACTCTGTGAGAATAAGTCGAGGACATGTTCCGTTCTTACAGACCTGCACCTACTAGTTTTGTCTAGCTTTCAAACAGTTAAATATATTTGCTGTTTGATCACATTCAAAACTATAGAGAGACAGCGTGTGTCAGTCCGTATACTTAAAAAACACGGAGCTTGACAATTTTACGTACACCGGACAGCCGTGTACGTGCACGCTCCTCTCAGTACCGTGTAACGGCTGTAATCACGGCCACAGTGAAGCTATCTGTGTGTCACTGTGGAAGGATAAGTGGAGGACTTGTTCTGTTCTTACAGACCTACACTCTAGGGAGATTCCTATTCTGCCCAATTCTACATACACCTTGTAGTTTGTGATACACTAGCCAATTTCTGCCTGTGACATAGCGCTCTGATATTCAGTGGGCCTCACACAATCCAAAAGTGTCCAGTGTCCACTAGTGTGTGCAGAAATTCAAAATCTCTGTGATCCTGTAGTCACTTTTTTCACACCTGTGCCATCGAGCCTGTGACATAGCGCTCTGATATTCAGTGGGCCTCACACAATCCATAAGTGTCCAGTGTCCACAAGTGTGTGCAGAAATTCAAAATCTCTGTGATCCTGTAGTCACTTTTTTCACACCTGTGCCATCGAGCCTGTGACATAGCGCTCTGATATTCAGTGGGCCTCACACAATCCAAAAGTGTCCAGTGTCCACTAGTGTGTGCAGAAATTCAAAATCTCCCTTTTCCTGTAGTCACTTTTTTCACACCTGTGCCATCGAGCCTGTGACATAGCGCTCTGATATTCAGTGGGCCTCACACAATCCAAAAGTGTCCAGTGTCCACTAGTGTGTGCAGAAATTCAAAATCTCCCTTATCCTGTAGTCACTTTTTTCACACCTGTGCCATCGAGCCTGTGACATAGCGCTCTGATATTCAGTGGGCCTCACACAATCCAAAAGTGTCCAGTGTCCACTAGTGTGTGCAGAAATTCAAAATCTCTGTGATCCTGTAGTCACTTTTTCACACCTGTGCCATCAAGCCTGTGACATAGCGCTCTGATATTCAGTGGGCCTCACACAATCCAAAAGTGTCCAGTGTCCACTAGTGTGTGCAGAAATTCAAAATCTCTGTGATCCTGTAGTCACTTTTTTCATACCTGTGCCATTGAGCCTGTGACATAGCGCTCTGATATTCAGTGGGCCTCACACAATCCATAAGTGTCCAGTGTCCACAAGTGTGTGCAGAAATACAAAATCTCTGTGATCCTGTAGTCACTTTTTTCACACCTGTGCCATCGAGCCTGTGACATAGCGCTCTGATATTCAGTGGGCCTCACACAATCCAAAAGTGTCCAGTGTCCACTAGTGTGTGCAGAAATTCAAAATCTCCCTTATCCTGTAGTCACTTTTTTCACACCTGTGCCATCGAGTCTGTGACATAGCGCTCTGATATTCAGTGGGCCTCACACAATCCAAGAGTGTCCAGTGTCCACTAGTGTGTGCAGAAATTCAAAATCTCCCTTATCCTGTAGTCACTTTTTTCACACCTGTGCCATCGAGCCTGTGACATAGCGCTGTGATATTCAGTGGGCCTCACACAATCCAAAAGTGTCCAGTGTCCACTAGTGTGTGCAGAAATTCAAAATCTCTGTGATCCTGTAGTCACTTTTTCACACCTGTGCCATCAAGCCTGTGACATAGCGCTCTGATATTCAGTGGGCCTCACACAATCCAAAAGTGTCCAGTGTCCACTAGTGTGTGCAGAAATTCAAAATCTCTGTGATCCTGTAGTCACTTTTTTCACACCTGTGCCATCGAGCCTGTGACATAGCGCTCTGATATTCAGTGGGCCTCACACAATCCATAAGTGTCCAGTGTCCACAAGTGTGTGCAGAAATACAAAATCTCTGTGATCCTGTAGTCACTTTTTTCACACCTGTGCCATCGAGCCTGTGACATAGCGCTCTGATATTCAGTGGGCCTCACACAATCCAAAAGTGTCCAGTGTCCACTAGTGTGTGCAGAAATTCAAAATCTCCCTTATCCTGTAGTCACTTTTTTCACACCTGTGCCATTGAGTCTGTGACATAGCGCTCTGATATTCAGTGGGCCTCACACAATCCAAAAGTGTCCAGTGTCCACTAGTGTGTGCAGAAATTCAAAATCTCCCTTATCCTGTAGTCACTTTTTTCACACCTGTGCCATCGAGCCTGTGACATAGCGCTGTGATATTCAGTGGGCCTCACACAATCCATAAGTGTCCAGTGTCCACAAGTGTGTGCAGAAATTCAAAATCTCCCCTGTCCTATAGACACCTTGTACCTTGTTTTACATTACTATATAGTTTGTTGGATTTTGTCTACATTTCTTCAAAAAATGAGAAAGGCTGGTGGAAGAGGCCGTGGAATTGGGCAGGGGTTGGCAGCTGGTAATGATGGTGTTGGTGGTGGATCTGATGGTAGTGGCAAGAGCAAAATAGGACCGAATGCAGGAGGTGTTGAGCCTGCGTCATCGTCTGGCTCCATAAGGCTTCGAAGGCTTAGTTTTCTAGGAGTTGGCAAACCGCTTTTAGAGCCAGAGCATCAGGAAAAAGTTTTGTCTTACATTGCTGACTCAGCCTCCAGCTCTATCGCCTCCTCTTCTTCAGTTGTAAAAAGTAAAAGCACTGAGTCGTCATTGGAGGCTCATGTTCATGAACCACACCTTTCCTTGTGTCCTTCACCCCAACCAAGATTGAAGGATGACGCAGGCCATACTACTGATTACTCCATGGAGCTGTTTTCACATACCATGCCTGGATTATCAAGTGAAATGGTGAATTACCCAGGCCAAGATGAATCTGACATGGAGTGCACTGATGCACAGCCGCTGATAGATGATTCTGCTGGTACATTCACTCAGAGCACTGCATTGTCCTCGCAGTGTACAGAGCCAGATTCTGACCCTGATGAGACTCAGGTGCCCCTTCCCGCACACTATACCACCATACACGGTGACACAGAGGAAGGTGCACATGACATTGAAGAGGAGGTGATGGATGACCCAGTTGTTGACCCAGATTGGCATGAATTGGGGGAAGAGGGTGCTGCTTCCAATAGCTCAGATGAGGAGCATCCACAGCAGACATCGACATCGCAACAGCTGTTATCTGGCAGGCCCGAAGCACTCCAAAGACAGGTTCCAAAAATCAAAAGAGTTGCTGGACAGCTTGTCCAGAGGGTCAAAAGATCACAGCGTGCTAGGCCACAAAATGTCTGCCAAAGTAGGAAGAGTGCAGTGTGGCACTTTTTTGAACAAAATCCTCATGATCCTCATGATCAGACCAAGGTTATCTGTAAGAAGTGCGGAAAGACCTTTAGCCGAGGGAAAAATCTGAAAAATTTGAATACCAGTTGCATGCTTAGACATTTAACCACCATGCACTTGCAAGCGTGGACACAACACCATACCTCAAGTGCCACATGTGCAACTAATCACAAAGAAGGTAGTCAGCAACGCTACATTGTTTCCCCCACTGTAAGCCCACCGGTTAGCACAGCAGCAAATGTTGAGGTGTCGTTGCAAGGCCACAGCAGTCAGGGAATCCCACTGTTATATCAACGAAATACTGAATCTAGGCCATCAGAAAGAACACCAACTCCATCACCATCATCAACCCTCTCTCAGTCCGCCCTGTCCACCGCTACTTCCACCATATGCAGCTCGCAAGTCCAGCTCACCCTCCCAGACACTATGAGTAGGTCAAGAAAGTACTCAGTCTCTCATCCGCGTACACTGGGTTTGAACGCCAAACTAATCTCGTTTGAGATGATGCCCTATCGGTTGGTGGAAAGCGCAGCTTTCCGCGAACTCATGGCCTATGCAGTACCACGCTATGACCTACCCAGTCGCCACTTCTTCTCTCGCAAAGCCATCCCAGCCCTCCACCATCATGTAAAAGACCGCATTGTCCATGCACTCAAGCAGTCAGTGAGTGGAAAGGTGCACCTCACAACTGATGCATGGTCCAGTCGGCATGGCCAGGGCCGTTACGTGTCCATCACTGCGCACTGGGTTAATGTGGTGGATGCAGGGTCCACAGGGGACAGCGGTGGTGGGACAGTGCTGCCTAGCCCACGGTATAGGAAACAGTTGGCTGTAGGCGTTCGACCCTCCTCCTCCTCCTCCTCCTCCAGAAGCAAAAGCTCGTCCACAGAGCGCAGTCGTACGAGCACTCCATCTGCAGCTGCCACTGTTGCACACGAGGTGTCCCCCTATCGAGCAGCTAGTGGAAAGCGTCAGCAGGCTGTGTTGCAGATGATGTGTTTGGGCGACAGACACACCGCCGAGGTGCTGGCCGAGTACTTGAAGCGACAAACTGAGTCATGGCTGGGCAGTGTACATCTTGAGGCAGGCAAGGTAGTTAGTGATAACGGCCGTAATTTTGTGGCAGCCATAGCCCTTTCAAAACTCAGCCACATACCTTGCTTGGCTCACACCTTGAACCTGGTGGTGCAGTGCTTCCTCAAAAATTATCCGGAGTTAACAGCCCTGCTCCAGAAGGTGCGAAGACTGTGCGCGCACATCCGCCGGTCGCCTGTACACTCCGTTCGTATGCAGAAGCTGCAGCAATTGCTCCACCTTCCCAACCACCACCTCATTATCGACATTGCAACAAGGTGGAACTCCACCCTGCACATGGTGGAGCGGCTGTGCGAGCAGAGGCAGGCCATAATGCATTTGTGGGAGGATACACGGCCAGGCACTTTGAGAGCAGACATGGAGTTGACAGGTGTGCAGTGGTCGAAGCTGAAAGACCTCTGTAAAGTCCTTCAGTGTTTTGAGGAATGCACACGGCTAGTAAGCGCAGACGACGCCATCCTAAGCATGAGCATCCCACTTATGCGTCTGCTCATGCAAACTTTGACGCACCTTAAGGAGCAGGCATCTGCAGCCAATGTTGATGAGGAGGAAGAGGAGGAGGGAATCCTTGATGACATTCAGCCATTGTCTGCTCAGGGACCTCTCCTGGACGAGGTGGAGGAAGAAGAGGAGGAGGATGATGATGGGGATGATTACTTAGGGGAGGAGGATGCATCTTGTGGGGCAAGTGAAAATGTTGGCGTGGCAAGGTCTGGTACAGGGTTTGTGCATGACTGGAGGGATGTGGATTTGCCAGAAAGTGCTCCTCCAACCAGCACTCGCAGTGCATCAATGACACCGGGAACATTGGCCCACATGTCAGATTATGCCTTGCAGATCCTAAAAAGGGACCCCCGCATTGCCAAAATGATGAACGATGACGACTACTGGTTGGCCAGCATCCTGGATCCACGCTATAAAGGCAAATTACAAAACATCATGCCACAGGAGAACCTTGACCTAATATTGGCTAATAAACAAGCAACTCTGGTAAATCGGTTGCTTGAGGCATTCCCAGCACACAGCAGCGGTGATGGTTCTCACACGAGCCGTACGGGCCGGGGGCAGCTTGGCAGAGGTGTTCATGGTGCACACAGCAGAAGTGGCGTTGGAGACAGGGGTTTCATGACAATGTTGTGGACTGATTTTTCAAGTACCACTCACACAACTGGTAATACTGCATCGATGGAAAGTGACAGGAGACAGCAGTTGTCAACTATGGTTACAAACTACTTTTCCTCCCATATCAATGTTCTCCCACACAGGTCATTCCCCTTTGACTATTGGGCCGCTAAACTGGACACCTGGCCTGAATTGGCACAATATGCCTTACAGGAGCTCGCTTGCCCAGCTGCAAGTGTGCTATCGGAAAGAGTCTTCAGTGCAGCTGGATCAATCCTGACAGAAAAAAGGACCCGTCTGTCAACCCAAAATGTGGATGATCTAACCTTCATTAAAATGAACCATGCATGGGTTTCCAAGGATTTTGTCCCACCTTCCCCTGATGACACATAGGGTGACAGAAAAATGGCTTGCTTTGGTCCACCACTTACTGGGACTTGACCTATTTCGCCTTTTGCATCAGCTGAATGTCCAACATCAACATATGCCACTTTCTAAAACTCCCTAACTGTGCTGCCTCCCCCCCCATGGCCGGGGTCACCACCTAGCGCACGACACCGTGCGAGTGCCGTTGCCCTGGACAGGTGGGTAGGCCGACTCTTGGGCGCGGGCACTGGCACAGGGTCCCTCATAGTGCAATCAAGTGTCTCTGACGGTGGTGGTGCACACCCGCCGTCAGAAACACCGCCGTACTATGAGGGGCCCAGTGACAGTACCGACGCCCACGAGTGGGCCCCCCTTGCTTGGGCAGGGCCCCAGCATTTGCAATCTTTACCTCTCCCTGCTCCTCCGCTGTGTAGTCTGGGCCGTCAAATCCATACTGTGCCTGACACCGTCTGAGCCTGCCTCCTGATGTATAGACATATATTTTGAATGTGTACGCTATCCATACATGTTATCCGGGGATACGGTACCCTTTCTCACCTTTGTGCAATCACGTGTAATCCATACTGGGCGTGAGAATGGCTGGCAAGCTGTTAAGCAAGCTACAGCACCTGTGGTTTGCACACGTAAGTTTTTCATTTTTTCAGGAATGACGGTTAGGCCTAATTCCGGAACTGCGGTTGACCTGCACTTACTGGGAAATCATCGTTCGCGGGTAATAATTGAAATCAGTGATCCCCATCACTAACGTTGTTCAGCGGGTTATCTGCACCTGTAAGCGACAAACGCTGGCCTTTTCAGTGTAGCGCACATGCAGCCACGGACATGTAAGGGCATGACACACCAGTTATTGGCCAATCTCATGTGCCAGAGCCTCATGTGTCCCTCTAGTAAGCCGGACTCGGACCGCGGGGCATGACGGAGTCTCGTTCGTTAACGGAATTAAGCTTGCAATGTGTGCATCTTTTCTGTAGCTGGCATGGTTGAGGATTCCCAGGTGGAGTCGAATTTAACCGTAGGCTCCACTCCTGGTGGTGCCCTTCTGGACATTCCTTTAAGGTTCAGCTTTGCAACCATACTGCCCACGTAAAACAAACACTTTGCCTTCATGAACGCTGTTTGGAGGGTCATGACTCGTGGGAATAACGCCGCCCAATCAGTTAACCTGCTAGAGAGATCCTTCGTTGCTCCCAAGCATGACATCACACTCCCTAGGAGGAAGGTAATGCCACTGTGGCGACCGTACTCCTGGGGGCGACACTAGTGCACTGATGCCCAGCCACTGCTCGATGAATCTGCTGGTACATTGACCCAGACCACTACATTCCCCTCGCACGCTACACGGCCTGAATCTGACCCTGATGAAACTCAGGTTACTCTTCCCATATACAGTTCCATCTTACACGTTGACAAAGAGGAAGCTGCAGATGAAAGTGCAGGTTCGGCCCACCCGCCATCAGACACACCACCAAACTATCAGGGGCCCTGTGCCAGTGCCTTCGCCAACGAGTGGGCCCCCCCTGCTTGCTCAGGATCACAGCACTTGCAAGGTTGAAATACTGTGCAGTGAGATGGAAGATGGGGACGACGAGGAGTCCAGACTAGTACAGGGATTCCCTAGCGAGGAGACTTATTTGATTGTTTTCAATGTTGGGACAGCAATTTTTGGGGAGCACTATACTCTGGAGAATGATAGATGGGGCCCACCATACACTGGAACATTCCAAAGGTGGACATCAGACACTGGAGCAGCATTTACAGGGCCCATTATACACTAGAGCATTAGAAATGGGGCCCATTATGTTTGGAGCATTATTTGGGCCCATAAGACAGTGGAGCTTCATCCATGGGGACCAGCATATACTGTAGCATTATGTGGAGCTCATCATATACTGTTTCAAACATTATATGGGACCAATGATTCTGTATGGAGAAATAGATGGGCCTCGTCATGAGATGTAAAAAGTGAGGTATTTTTCATTGTACTATACCGCTATTTCTCTGCCGTATCGGAGCATGATGAGTTGTGGTATGTGTTAAAGGGGCGCTCTTTCGCCCAGGGCACATGAAAACCTGGAGCCAGCCCTACCCCCCCACAACTTTAGCCAAATAACCCCCATTTTTCAGCGCGTAACTTGTATTATGAAGTTAATTAAGGTTGACAAGCTTAAGTAAGAAGAATTGATGCTTTTGGCATTCAAATGGGCACTGTAGGTGTGTTTCCTGTCCTCCTCTCACTGCTGACTTTTTTTCCCCATTGACTTACATTGGGTTTCGTGTTTCGGGACGACCCCGACTTTTCCCTATAATCGGCCGATCTTGCTCGACCCGACTTTTGGAAAAGTCGGGTTTCACGAAACGAAACTCGACCCTAAAAAAACAAAAGTCGCTCAACTCTACTAATGTACCACAAACAGGAAGATGATATCACCAACCATTCCCATTTTGTGCAGGTGTATCCATATAAATGGCCCACCCTGTATATAGAGGCCTTTGGGGAGGGCATTATACTAAATGGAGGCTTATGTGGAGTGGTATCTACCACTATATGGTCACTATATGGTGGTAATATCAGTGTTGGTATTTGTATCGAGATTTTTTTTTAGTAACAGCACAGTCATCTTCTGAGGTTCTCCTACATCCTCTGTCAGGATGTGCCACCGTCGTAATCAGGGTTACCTTGTTAGGGGCCTACTCAGATGTTTCACCCACCCCTGAGCCCAAGCCCTATCTACACTTCTGTACAAAAGCAACCCAATTTGGATGTAAATTTGGAGCCAATCATTTAGCACTAGCATCCCTTTCTTATGGGATGATGTTCTGACAGAGTAAAATTTATTCTGCCTCAGTACCTCCAGGACATGTGATCATTTTTCTGGCCTACTCCCCCGCAACACAAGACATTTGGGTCTTTCAGTAAATGAGAGAATATGAATATACAACAAAAACTTAATGTCAGACAAAGTGAGAGACAGACAAGAATCCAATTATAGATGTACACATTTAAGAGAGGAGTTTATGCAAAGCAGAGTTGTGTGTTCTATTGCCAGCAGAGAGATAAGGCTCCTCAAAGTCTTGGAATTCCAATTTCCTCCATTCCACTGATCACAGATAAGAGGCACAAAAGAGGCACAGTCACTGCTCTTCGACTCAATAACAGGATTTACAATATTTGGGCAGAAAAATGTCAGCCCTTTTAGAGGGTGGGATCTATGCATTGAGTTTTCATAAGCTAGGCTCATCAGCACAAAGGTAGAAATTAAGGATATTTTCATATTAAAGGAGGTTCTTTCTCATTCGAACAGGCGGAAGAGACTCGTCTGGCGACTATGGCACCTTAAAACTGAGCTGATTAGTAGGAAATTAAACATTTATAATATGTCTCTAATTCCCAGTTTTAGCTGCACGCCGTTGATTACCCTAATTCATTCCCCATCAGGAAATTGGACAATATTTTCACGAGGATGCAGCATCTTTGGAGTCTAATCGTTCCCAGGTGACAAGGAAAGGAGCTCTCTTCATTCGTTTCAGGCTATCAGCAAGGGAGAGATTGAGCTATTAGAAAACTGAATCAGAAAAAGAACTTAAACGGAATATCAACAGCTTTCTTTTCTATTCAAAATTATGTACTAATTAATTTTAATATATATGTTTAGTGGGTTGGAGCTTTAAGATACTTACTTTCCTTTTACTGACTTTTAAAGTTTAAATTTTGGTTGAAAAACAAACACCATTAGGGTTCTTTCAGATGTTTGCGTGTCTGGTATGTGTGGTTACAGTTTTCACACGTACTAGAGACACTTACACATGCAGACCCATTCAAGTGAATGGGTCTGTGCACATGTCAGTGTGTTTCCATTGTCTTGGGAAAAACATGCTGACATGTCCATTTTTTAATAGCAGAACGGGTCCCAAAATGTCCCACACACGTGCACACTGATGACATCCGTGTGTCATCAGTGTGACATATACCGGCACCTGTGAATCAGCTGTACTCTTAGCGCTGTTCCCCAGTGTGGGGGGTTGAAGACAGCTCTCATCATTCTCTCCTGCTCACGCTGCGATCAGTGCCAGTAGGGGAGAATGTTGAGAATTGTATTCCATTGATAACAGCGAGAGCAGGTGGCGTCTGATGAGAGTGCACTATAAATAAATATTTTTTTTTTTTAAATGACTTGGGGTTCCCTTGTATTTTTGATAACCAGTCAAGCAAATCTGACAGCTGCGGGTTGCAACCATCAGCTGTCAGTTTAGCAAGGTTGATTATAAAGAATTGAGGGCTCCCCACAACATATTTTTTAACTATTTAAATAATTTTTAAAAAATGGCGTGGGGTTCCCCTATTTTTGGCACTTCTGACACTTTACCTGGCTCTTCCCACTTGCCCTGTGGTGGTGGCAAGTGGGGTTCATATTTGTGAGTTTAATGTCACCTTTGTATTGTCTGGTGACATCAAGACCACGGCTTTGTCATGAGAAGCACCTTTAAGACGCCTATCCATTTCTAATTCTATAGTTATATTGTAAATAAACACACAGCAAGCATATTGTACTTTATTTGAAATAAAAACAAAACACATTTATCCTTTTTATTTAAAAACAACAAACACATCTATACTCAAGTGACAACCATTCCATTGAAGCCTTCATCTCCTGTAATAAAACAAAATAAAAAACAACCTTATCCCTTACATGTTTGTTGTTCTGTCCCACGCCATAATCCATGTCTAGAGATAAACAGTTTTCTACCTAGATGGTGCCAAGATGCGACCGTCCAAGCTGAGAACCACTGAGAAACGAGCTGCTGCGAGTGCAGCATCAGTGAGCAGCGGTGACCTCATCGAGGTTACTGAGGACCACTGAGGCTGCATTCCCAGCAAGGCTGAACTGCGGGAACCTTAAATCTAAGTGGGTGTTATCAAAGCGTTTTTACTGGGGCATGTACTTCTTCTCCTTGTATGATGCTGACAAATCACAAGTAGGTAGCAACACATTCGATAGAGATGAACACATCCCACCATAGCTTATGGGAGTTTTCTCAGTGTATGAGATATTAGGTTACAGCTCTGATCTTCTTGTATAACCTCCTGCTCTTGAGAGAGAAATGTGGCACCCCTGAGGGTTCAGTCACCACAGAGGTACTGCACCTCCTCCTGAGGTGTAGTATCCCACTCCCCAGGTAAGATGGTAACACCTGACCAGACTCCAGCACCTACATCCAGCACAGACACCTTAGAACAGCAGAGCACCCTTTATGGCAGCTGCTTTGGTTCATAAAGGGTGCTGGGTGGTGGGTGGAGCTTAAAAAAACACTAGAGGGGAAAGCTGACAGGAAGTTAGTCAGAGAATCCCCGGAGGGGGATGGAGAGAGGATGTGTTTGCAGCAGCTCCCTGTGAGCTGGAGCTGTTGGCAAGGAAAGAGGAAGAAAGAAGGATCAGTTGTTCAGAAGGAAGATAGATAAGAATGGAACGTGAGGAGGGAGAGACTGGGGATTAGGGCTAGAGCAGAGTCCTTTCTTAAGTTTAATGTGCCAAGGCCGGGCGCTGATATCCGAGGCTGTGTGTAATACTAATGATCCTGAAGCAGAAACCGGAGGAATAGAAGTTGTGACTACTTTATTTCCACCTAAGGCTACTTTCACACTTGCGTTTTTTTGTGCTGCGCTGCGTGCGCAGTGCAAATGCGCATAAAAAACGCATTATGCATTTTTTATGCGTTTTCTTGTTTTTTTGCTTATGGTTTTTACAAAAAAACGCACCCATAGACTATAATGTGTTTTTGGGTGAATTTCGTGCACATGCGTTTTTTTGAGACAGGTCGGGCGCACAAAAAATGCAACAGGATGCATTTTGTATGCCCGGGCGCACACTACAAAAAAAACGCATGCGCATACTAACGCATGACTATGCGCACCCATGTTAAGTATAGGAAAAAATGCATGTGCATTTATGCGCAAAAACACAGCGCAAAAAAACGCAAGTGTGAAACCAGCCTAAGACTCGAAGACACAGCAGCAACGTGTGTGAGCCGGGACATGATTGTATGGAGTCCCCGAAGCAGGCTACAGCTGCCTGTCATACGAGTGGAGTTATAAGTAGCATCAAGAAAGAGGAACTTGAGTGTAATTCAGAACTACAAGTAGTTCAGATTAGCGCTAGAAAGGAGATGTTCAGAAAAGGAACACAAAAGAGAGTGCTGGAAGGGTTAATTCCATCTGCATGGGAGTTGGCTGAGCCCCTGACCTGGAGAGCACAGCACTGAAGAGAGCACCTGTCTGTGTCAGAAACGTGAGTAAAAAAATTGGAACTGCACTCAGCTGTGTCATTGCCTTCTTCCTGCGCCAACTTACTCAGCACTGCTACATCTCTGTGCCTAACACTACACCATCTACCTCAACACCTACTACTACTGCCCTGGCACTACAGCTCTGCCTGTGGAGAGCTATTCCATCTTTGCTGCCTTATACCATCTGTCCCAGAGGATCTACACCGCAGCGTCGGCTTAACACCTTCATTGCCGAGTACCACTGGTGGTGTCACGAATTATCTACCTATAAACTTTATTCAGCTTCATTCCACCTATTTTACATGGACACCCAGGGCCACGGACTGGGTCACGGCCACCGCGACACATCGCTTTAAGACACCGGCCCGCTATCGAGTGACCCCACAGCCCTGAGGGTGTGCTCCAGAAATGTGACAGGAATTGGGAAAACTTTGTCTGCAGCCCTAAGCATAGAAGTAGTGAGTGAACTCGGATGAACAGAGCCCTGTCCCGAACACTGCATGAAAGTCACGATTGTGATTTCAATTCAGATTGCAGAGCCAAGAGCTCAAAGAGAAAATGGCATGACATCGCAAAAAGTCAGGGCAAGAATGGGATTTAGCCCATTCTTACTGGCTCTGCCAGTAGTTTTAAAATCATAGCACATTCACCAAACCAGCAAACAGTACCTCAATCTCAATCTCACACTAGTAGGTGGGTCTTCTTGTGTTTAGACTGTAAGCCCCAAAGGGGACTATGATGATGATGATGCCTATAAAGCGCTGTGGAATTAATGGCGCTATATAAGTAAATAAAATAAAGTGACACTGCTCTGCTGACATGCAGCTCTGAGAGAGGAGACACGCACAAAACAACCATCCTCCCTCTCTGCAAAAAGTGAGGAGAGTGCAGAATAGGGAAATTAAGTAGCTGGAGGAGAAGGTATCAGACTCGTGGAGCATCAGCCTGGTCAGGAGGAGAATGGGAGAATGGGAAGGGCAATCTAAATGAAGAGGGCAGGGCCAACCACGGAACAGGAAACAAGACTGGAAAAAGTGGGAGAGAGGAGAGACTGAAGAAGTAACCATAGACAGGTGATAAGAGAGAGCCAGGAGACTAGAGAGAGACAGGAAACAATAGAGAGCCAGGAGACAAGAGAGGGGCAGAAAACAAGAGACAGGAAACAAGAGAGAGATAGAAAATAAGAAAGAGACAGGAAACAAGAGAGAGACAGGAAACAAGAGAGATAGAAAACAAGAGCAAGACAGGAAACAAGAGAAAGACAAGAAAGTAAGCCAGTAGATAAGAGCCAGGAGAGAAGAGAGACACAGGAGACAATAGAGACACAGGAGACAAGAGAAAGACAGGAGACAAGAGAAATACAGGAGACAAAAGACAGGATACATGAGAAAGACAGGCAAGAGAGAGACAGCAGACAAGAGAGAGACATGAGACACAGGAGGCAAGAGAGCAGCATGAGGCAAGAAAGCGACAAGAGACTAGAGAGACAGGAGGCAAGCTAAAAACAGGAGACAAAAAAAGACCTTAAGCAAGAGAGACAGGAAACAAGAGAGAGCCAGGAGAAAAGAGAGGGGCAGAAAACAAGAGACAAGAAACAAGAGAGAGATAGAAAATAAGAAAGAAACAGGAAACAAGAGAGAGACAGGAAACAAGAGAGATAGAAAACAAGATTGAGACAGGAAACAAGAGAAAGAGAAGAAAGCAAGCCAGGAGATAAGAATCAGGAGAGCAGAGAGACACAGGAGACAAGAGAAAGACAGGAGACAAGAGAAAGACAGGAGACGAAAGACAGTATACAAGAGAAAGACAGGCAAGAGAGAGACAGCTGACAAGAGAGAGGCACGAGACACAGGAGGCAAGAGAGCAGCATGAGGCAAGAGAGCGACAAGAGACTAGAGAGAGACAGGAGGCAAGAGAAAAACAGGAGACAAAAAAGACCTTAAGCAAGAGAGATTGGAAACAAGAGAGAGACAAGAGAGCAAGCCAGGAGACGAGAGACACAGGGGACAAGAGAGAGACAGGAAACAAGAGAGACATGTTTAGTAGAGTTGAGCGACTTTTGGTTTTTTAGGGTCGCGTTTCGTTTCGTGAAACCCGACTTTTCCAAAAGTCGGGTCGAGCAAGATCGTCCGATTATAGGGAAAAGTCGGGGTCGTCCCGAAACACGAAACCCAATGTAAGTCAATGGGGAATAAAAGTCGGCAGTGAGAGGAGGACAGGAAACACACCTACAGTGCCCATTTGAATGCCAAATGCATCAATTCTTCTTTCTTAAGCTTGTCAACCTTAATTAACTTCATATTACAAGTTACGCACTGAAAAATGGGGGTTATTTGGCTACAAACTGTGGGGGGGGAGGGCTGGCTCCAGGTTTTCATGTGCCCTGGGCGAAAGAGCGCCCCTTTAACACATACCACAACTCATCATGCTCCGATACGGCAGAGAAATAGCGGTATAGTACAATGAAAAATACCTCACTTTTTACATCTCATGACGAGGCCCATCTATTTCTCCATACAGAATCATTGGTCCCATATAATGTTTGAAACAGTATATGATGAGCTCCACATAATGCTACAGTATATGTTGGTCCCCATGGATGAAGCTCCACTGTCTTATGGGCCCAAATAATGCTCCAAACATAATGGGCCCCATTTCTAATGCTCTAGTGTATAATGGGCCCTGTAAATGCTGCTCCAGTGTCTGATGTCCACCTTTGGAATGTTCCAGTGTATGGTGGGCCCCATCTATCATTCTCCAGAGTATAGTGCTCCCCAAAAATTGCTGTCCCAACATTGAAAACAATCAAATAAGTCTCCTCGCTAGGGAATCCCTGTACTTGTCTGGACAGGTGCTGTAGCTTGCTTAACAGCTCGCCAGCCGTTCTCACGCCCAGTATGGATTGCACGTGATTGCACAAAGGTTAGAAAGGGTACCGTATCCCTGGATAACATGTATGGATAGCGTACACATTCAAAATATATGTCTATACAGCATGAGGCAGGCTCAGACGGTGTTAGGCCCAGTATGGATTGCATGTCATTGCACAAAGGTTAGAAAGGGTACCGTATCCCTGGATAACATGTATGGATAGCGTACACATTCAAAATATATGTCTATACAGCATGAGGCAGGCTCAGACGGTGTTAGGCCCAGTATGGATTGCACGTCATTGCACAAAGGTTAGAAAGGGTACCGTATCCCCGGATAACATGTATGGGTAGCGTACACATTCAAAATATATGTCTATACAGCATGAGGCAGGCTCAGACGGTGTTAGGCCCAGTATGGATTGCACGTCATTGCACAAAGGTTAGAAAGGGTACCGTATCCCTGGATAACATGTATGGATAGCGTACACATTCAAAATATATGTCTATACAGCATGAGGCAGGCTCAGACGGTGTTAGGCCCAGTATGGATTGCACGTCATTGCACAAAGGTTAGAAAGGGTACCGTATCCCCGGATAACATGTATGGATAGCGTACACATTCAAAATATATGTCTATACAGCATGAGGCAGGCTCAGACGGTGTTAGGCCCAGTATGGATTGCACGTCATTGCACAAAGGTTAGAAAGGGTACCGTATCCCCGGATAACATGTATGGATAGCGTACACATTCAAAATATATGTCTATACAGCATGAGGCAGGCTCAGACGGTGTTAGGCCCAGTATGGATTGCACGTCATTGCACAATGGTTAGAAAGGGTACCGTATCCCCGGATAACATGTATGGATAGCGTACACATTCAAAATATATGTCTATACAGCATGAGGCAGGCTCAGACGGTGTTAGGCCCAGTATGGATTGCACGTCATTGCACAAAGGTTAGAAAGGGTACCGTATCCCCGGATAACATGTATGGATAGCGTACACATTCAAAATATATGTCTATACAGCATGAGGCAGGCTCAGACGGTGTTAGGCCCAGTATGGATTGCACGTCATTGCACAAAGGTTAGAAAGGGTACCGTATCCCCGGATAACATGTATGGATAGCGTACACATTCAAAATATATGTCTATACAGCATGAGGCAGGCTCAGACGGTGTTAGGCCCAGTATGGATTGCACGTCATTGCACAAAGGTTAGAAAGGGTACTGTATCCCCGGATAACATGTATGGATAGCGTACACATTCAAAATATATGTCTCAGGAGGCAGGCTCAGACGGTGTCAGGCACAGTATGGATTTGACGGCCAAGATTACACAGAGGAGGAGCAGGGAGAGGTAAAGATTGCAAATGCTGGGGCCCTGCCCAAGCAAGGGGGGCCCACTCGTGGGCGTCGGTACTGGCACTGGGCCCCTCATAGTACAGCGGTGTGTCTGACGGCGGGTGTGCACCACCGCCGTCAGAGACACTTGATTGCACTATGAGGGACCCTGTGCCAGTGCCCGCGCCCAAGAGTCGGCCTACACACCTGTCCAGGGCAACGGCACTCGCACATTGTCGTGCGATAGGTGGTGACCCCGGCCATGGGGGGGGAGGCAGCACAGTTAGGGAGTTTTAGAAAGTGGCATATGTTGATGTTGGACATTCAGCTGATGCAAAAGGCGAAATAGGTGAAGTACCAGGAAGAGGTGGACCAAAGCAAGCCATTTTTCTGTCACCCTATGTGTCATCAGGGGAAGGTGGGACAAAATCCTTAGAAACCCATGCGTGGTTCATTTTAATGAAGGTTAGATCATCCACATTTTGGGTTGACAGACGGGTCCTTTTTTCTGTAAGGATTGATCCAGCTGCACTGAAGACTCTTTCCGATAGCACACTTGCAGCTGGGCAAGCGAGCTCCTGTAAGGCATATTGGGCCAATTCAGGCCAGGTGTCCAGTTTAGCGGCCCAATAGTCAAAGGGGAATGACCTGTGTGGGAGAACATCGATATGGGAGGAAAAGTAGTTTGTAACCATAGTTGACAACTGCTGTCTCCTGTCACTTTCCATCGATGCAGTATTACCAGTTGTGTGAGCGGTATTTGAAAAATCAGTCCACAACATTGTCATGAAACCCCTGTCTCCAACGCCACTTCTGCTGTGTGCACCACGAACACCTCTGCCAAGCTGCCCCCTTCCCGTACGGCTCGTGTGAGAACCATCACCGCTGCTGTGTGCTGGGAATGCCTCAAGCAACCGATTTACCAGAGTTGCTTGTTTATTAGCCAATATTAGGTCAAGGTTCTCCTGTGGCATGATGTTTTGTAATTTGCCTTTATAGCGTGGATCCAGGATGCTGGCCAACCAGTAGTCGTCATCGTTCATCATTTTGGCAATGCGGGGGTCCCTTTTTAGGATCCGCAAGGCATAATCTGACATGTGGGCCAATGTTCCCGGTGTCAATGATGCACTGCGAGTGCTGGGTGGAGGAGCACTTTCTGGCAAATCCACATCCCTCCAGCCACGCACAAACCCTGTACCAGACCTTGCCACGCCAACATTTTCACTTGCCCCACGAGATGCATCCTCCTCCCCTAAGTAATCATCCCCATCATCCTCCTCCTCCTCTTCTTCCTCCACTTCGTCCAGGAGAGGTCCCTGAGCAGACAATGGCTGAATGTCATCAAGGATTCCCTCCTCCTCTTCCTCCTCATCAACATTGGCTGCAGACGCCTGCTCCTTAAGGTGCGTCAAAGTTTGCATGAGCAGACGCATAAGTGGGATGCTCATGCTTAGGATGGCGTCGTCTGCGCTTACCAGCCGTGTGCATTCCTCAAAACACTGAAGGACTTTACAAAGGTCTTTCAGCTTCGACCACTGCACGCCTGTCAACTCCATGTCTGCTCTCAAAGTGCCTGGCCGTGTATCCTCCCACAAATGCATTATGGCCTGCCTCTGCTCGCACAGCCGCTCCTCCATGTGCAGTGTGGAGTTCCACCTTGTTGCAATGTCGATAATGAGGCGGTGGTTGGGAAGGTGGAGCAATCGCTGCAGCTTCTGCATACGAACGGAGTGTACAGGCGACCAGCGGATGTGCGCGCACAGTCTTCGCACCTTCTGGAGCAGGGCTGTTAACTCCGGATAATTTTTGAGGAAGCACTGCACCACCAGGTTCAATGTGTGAGCCAAGCAAGGTATGTGGCTGAGTTTTGAAAGGGCTATGGCTGCCACAAAATTACGGCCGTTATCACTAACTACCTTGCGTGCCTCAAGATGTACACTGCCCAGCCATGACTCAGTTTGTCGCTTCAAGTACTCGGCCAGCACCTCGGCGGTGTGTCTGTCGCCCAAACACATCATCTGCAACACAGCCTGCTGATGCTTTCCACTAGCTGCTCGATAGGGGGACACATCGTGTGCAACAGTGGCAGCTGCAGATGGAGTGCTCGTACGACTGCGCTCTGTGGACGAGCTTTCGCTTCTGGAGGAGGAGGAGGAGGAGGAGGAGGGTCGAACGCCTACAGCCAACTGTTTCCTATACCGTGGGCTAGGCAGCACTGTCCCACCACCGCTGTCCCCTGTGGACCCTGCATCCACCACATTAACCCAGTGCGCAGTGATGGACACGTAACGGCCCTGGCCATGCCGACTGGACCATGCATCAGTTGTGAGGTGCACCTTTCCGCTCACTGACTGCTTGAGTGCATGGACAATGCGGTCTTTCACATGATGGTGGAGGGCTGGGATGGCTTTGCGAGAGAAGAAGTGGCGACTGGATAGGTCATAGCGTGGTACTGCATAGGCCATGAGTTCGCGGAAAGCTGTGCTTTCCACCAACCGAAAGGGCATCATCTCAAACGAGATTAGTTTGGCAATGTGGGCGTTCAAACCCAGTGTACGCGGATGAGAGACTGAGTACTTTCTTGACCTACTCATAGTGTCTGGGAGGGTGAGCTGGACTTGAGAGCTGCATATGGTGTAAGTAGCGGTGGACAGGGCGGACTGAGAGAGGGTTGATGATGGTGATGGAGTTGGTGTTCTTTCTGATGGCCTAGAATCAGTCTTTCGTTGATATAACAGTGGGATTCCCTGACTGCTGTGGCCTTGCAACGACACCTCAACATTTGATGCTGTGCTAACCGGTGGGCTTACAGTGGGGGAAACAATGTAGCGTTGCTGACTACCTTCGTTGTGATCAGTTGCACATGTGGCACTTGAGGTTTGGTGTTGTGTCCACGCTTGCAAGTGCATGCTGGTTAAATGTCTAAGCATGCAACTGGTATTCAAATTTTTCAGATTTTTCCCTCGGCTAAAGGTCTTTGCGCACTTCTTACAGATAACCTTGGCCTGATCATGAGGATTTTGTTCAAAAAAGTGCCACACTGCACACTTCCTACTTTGGCAGACATTTTGCGGCCTAGCACGCTGTGATCTTTTGACCCTCTGGACAAGCTGTCCAGCAACTCTTTTGATGTTTGGAACCTGTCTTTGGAGTGCTCCGGGCCTGCCAGATAACAGCTGTTGCGATGTCGATGTCTGCTGTGGATGCTCCTCATCTGAGCTATTGGAAGCAGCACCCTCTTCCCCCAATGGATGCCAATCTGGGTCAACAACTGGGTCATCCATCACCTCCTCTTCTATGTCATGTGCACCTTTCTCTGTGTCACCGTGTATGGTGGTATAGTGTGCGGGAAGGGGCACCTGAGTCTCATCAGGGTCAAAATCTGGCTCTGTACACTGCGAGGACAATGTAGTGCTCTGAGTGAATGTACCAGCAGAATCATCCATCAGCGGCTGTGCATCAGTGCACTCCATGTCAGATTCATCTTGGCCTGGGTAATTCACCATTTGACTTGATAATCCAGGCATGGTATGTGAAAACAGCTCCATGGAGTAATCAGTAGTATGGCCTGCGTCATCCTTCAATCTTGGTTGGGGTGAAGGACACAAGGAAAGGTGTGGTTCATGAACATGAGCCTCCAATGACGACTCAGTGCTTTTACTTTTTACAACTGAAGAAGAGGAGGCGATAGAGCTGGAGGCTGAGTCAGCAATGTAAGACAAAACTTTTTCCTGATGCTCTGCCTTTAAAAGCGGTTTGCCAACTCCTAGAAAACTAAGAATTTGAGGCCTTATGTAGCCAGACGATGACGCAGGGTCAGCACCTCCTGCATTCGGTCCTATTTTGCTCTTGCCACTACCATCAGATCCACCACCAACACCATCATTACCAGCTGCCAACCCCCGCCCAATTTCACGGCCTCTTCCACCAGCCTTCCTCATTTTTGGTAGAAATGTAGACAAAATCCAACAAACTATATAGTAATGTAAAACAAGGTAAAAGGTGTCTATAGGACAGGGGAGATTTAGAATTTCTGCACACACTTGTGGACAGTGGACACTTTTGGATTGTGTGAGGCCCACTGATATCTGAGCACTATGTGACACGCTCGATGGCACAGCTGCCTGTGACCAAAGTGACGAGAGGATAATGGAGATTTTGAATCTCTGCGTACACTTTTGGACACTGGACACTTGTAGATTGTGTGAGGCCCACTGATATCTGAGCGCTATGTGACACGCTCGATGGCACAGCTGCCTGTGACCAAAGTGACGAGAGGATAATGGAGATTTTGAATCTCTGCGTACACTTTTGGACACTGGACACTTGTAGATTGTGTGAGGCCCACTGATATCTGAGAGCTATGTGACACGCTCGATGGCACAGCTGCCTGTGACCAAAGTGACGAGAGGATAATGGAGATTTTGAATCTCTGCGTACACTTTTGGACACTGGACACTTGTAGATTGTGTGAGGCCCACTGATATCTGAGCGCTATGTGACACGCTCGATGGCACAGCTGCCTGTGACCAAAGTGACGAGAGGATAAAGGAGATTTTGAATCTCTGCGTACATTTTTTTACACTGGACACTTGTAGATTGTGTGAGGCCCACTGATATCTGAGCGCTATGTGACACGCTCGATGGCACAGCTGCCTGTGACCAAAGTGACGAGAGGATAATGGAGATTTTGAATCTCTGCGTACACTTTTGGACACTGGACACTTGTAGATTGTGTGAGGCCCACTGATATCGGAGCGCTATGTGACACGCTCGATGGCACAGCTGCCTGTGACCAAAGTGACGAGAGGATAATGGAGATTTTGAATCTCTGCGTACACTTTTGGACACTGGACACTTGTAGATTGTGTGAGGCCCACTGATATCTGAGCGCTATGTGACACGCTCGATGGCACAGCTGCCTGTGACCAAAGTGACGAGAGGATAATGGAGATTTTGAATCTCTGCGTACACTTTTGGACACTGGACACTTGTAGATTGTGTGAGGCCCACTGATATCTGAGCGCTATGTGACACGCTCGATGGCACAGCTGCCTGTGACCAAAGTGACGAGAGGATAATGGAGATTTTGAATCTCTGCGTACACTTTTGGACACTGGACACTTGTGGATTGTGTGAGGCCCACTGATATCTGAGCGCTATGTGACACGCTCGATGGCACAGCTGCCTGTGACCAAAGTGACGAGAGGATAATGGAGATTTTGAATCTCTGCGTACACTTTTGGACACTGGACACTTGTGGATTGTGTGAGGCCCACTGATATCTGAGCGCTATGTGACACGCTCGATGGCACAGCTGCCTGTGACCAAAGTGACGAGAGGATAATGGAGATTTTGAATCTCTGCGTACACTTTTGGACACTGGACACTTGTGGATTGTGTGAGGCCCACTGATATCTGAGCGCTATGTGACACGTTCGATGGCACAGCTGCCTGTGACCAAAGTGACGAGAGGATAATGGAGATTTTGAATCTCTGCGTACACTTTTGGACACTGGACACTTGTAGATTGTGTGAGGCCCACTGATATCTGAGCGCTATGTGACACGCTCGATGGCACAGCTGCCTGTGACCAAAGTGACGAGAGGATAAAGGAGATTTTGAATCTCTGCGTACATTTTTTTACACTGGACACTTGTAGATTGTGTGAGGCCCACTGATATCTGAGCGCTATGTGACACGCTCGATGGCACAGCTGCCTGTGACCAAAGTGACGAGAGGATAATGGAGATTTTGAATCTCTGCGTACACTTTTGGACACTGGACACTTGTAGATTGTGTGAGGCCCACTGATATCGGAGCGCTATGTGACACGCTCGATGGCACAGCTGCCTGTGACCAAAGTGACGAGAGGATAATGGAGATTTTGAATCTCTGCGTACACTTTTGGACACTGGACACTTGTAGATTGTGTGAGGCCCACTGATATCTGAGCGCTATGTGACACGCTCGATGGCACAGCTGCCTGTGACCAAAGTGACGAGAGGATAATGGAGATTTTGAATCTCTGCGTACACTTTTGGACACTGGACACTTGTAGATTGTGTGAGGCCCACTGATATCTGAGCGCTATGTGACACGCTCGATGGCACAGCTGCCTGTGACCAAAGTGACGAGAGGATAATGGAGATTTTGAATCTCTGCGTACACTTTTGGACACTGGACACTTGTGGATTGTGTGAGGCCCACTGATATCTGAGCGCTATGTGACACGCTCGATGGCACAGCTGCCTGTGACCAAAGTGACGAGAGGATAATGGAGATTTTGAATCTCTGCGTACACTTTTGGACACTGGACACTTGTGGATTGTGTGAGGCCCACTGATATCTGAGCGCTATGTGACACGCTCGATGGCACAGCTGCCTGTGACCAAAGTGACGAGAGGATAATGGAGATTTTGAATCTCTGCGTACACTTTTGGACACTGGACACTTGTGGATTGTGTGAGGCCCACTGATATCTGAGCGCTATGTGACACGTTCGATGGCACAGCTGCCTGTGACCAAAGTGACGAGAGGATAATGGAGATTTTGAATCTCTGCGTACACTTTTGGACACTGGACACTTGTGGATTGTGTGAGGCCCACTGATATCTGAGCGCTATGTGACACGCTCAATGGCACAGCTGCCTGTGACCAAAGTGACGAGAGGATAATGGAGATTTTGAATCTCTGCGTACACTTTTGGACACTGGACACTTGTGGATTGTGTGAGGCCCACTGATATCTGAGCGCTATGTGACACGCTCGATGGCACAGCTGTGACAAAAGTGACTAGAGGATAAGGGAGATTGGATTGCTTTTAAAAAAGCAGTTTGCGGAGCAGTGGGTAAACAGCAATGCCAGCGTGTCAGGAAGCCTTAGAAGGCAGCCCAACAACCAACACCACTGATACACCACAATATAGCCTCCCCTTGCACTGCACACACAGTGACTTGTGTGTTGTGCAGGCCAAATCGCTAGCAGCAGAAGCAGTTCTTTTGTCTTCTTCCCTGCCTAACGCTCTCCCTACAGAATCAGCAGCAACCTCTCCCTATACTAAGATCGGCAGAAGTAAGATGGCGGTCGGCGTGCACGCCCTTTTATACCCCCTGTGACGCCCACCAAAGCAAGCCAATCACTTGCATGCCCTTCTGAAAGATGGTGGTGACCCGTGCCTAGGTCATCACGTTGCCCACAGTGTCCGTGGATCCTGATTGGCTGAAAAAGAGCGCAAAACAAACTTTTGAAGCACGACTTTGGCGCGTAAGTTGCCGACCTCGTGGCCGACCTCATCCTAGGGTCGGGTTTCGTTTCATGAAACCCGACTTTGCCAAAAGTCGGCGACTTTTGAATTTTTTCGACCCGTTTCGCTCAACTCTAATGTTTAGCACTATGTCACCCCCATGTGCAGTACCGTGTCACCCCCTCATCTGCAGCACCATGTCAACCCCCATGTGCAGTACCATGGCACCCCCATGTCCTGCACCATGTCACACCCCATGACCTGTACCATGTCACTCCCCCATGTGCAGCACTATGTCACCCCCATGTGCAGCACCATGTCACCCACAATGTGCAGCACTATGTCACCCCCATGTGCAGTACCATGTCACCCCCTCATGTGCAGCACCATGTCACTCCCTCATGTGCAGCACCATGTCCAGCACCATGTCACCCCCAATGTGCAGCACCATGTCACCCACCATGTGCAGCACCATGTCACCCCCATGTGCAGTACCATGTCACCCCCTCATGTGCAGCACCATGTCACCCTCTCATCTACAGCACCATGTCACCCCCTATGTGCAGTACCATGTTACCCCCTCATGTGCAGCAGCACCATGTCACCCCCATGTCCTATACCATGTCACCCCCTTGTGCAGCACTGTCACCCCCATGTGCAGCACCATGTCACCTACTATATGCAGCACCATGTCACAACCATGTGCAGCACCATGTCACCCCCTCATGTGCAGCACGATGTCACCCCCCATGTGCAGCACCATGTTATCACCCCCATAGCATCCCCATGCCCACCCAAATAGCCCATACACATAAGGAAAAAAAATACCACATACTCACCTTGTCCCGTTCCATGGCGCTGTGCTTCTCTCCCTGACTCCGGTTCGAGGACTTTCCATTGTAAACAGTTGACACGATGGCATCATTTCGGCTCCTCCTCCACCAAAGGAAACAGCAGCGCGTACAGAGCCGTGACAAACATGGAAACAGCAAGCGGCCAGGCAGGCATCGTGCGGCCCGTGGACCTCTCATTTCCGGCACCATGGAAGTCTCGGTCTGCAAGCCAGACTGAGACAGCCAGAGGGCTGGATGTGGCCCACAAGCCGCACTTTGCCCAGGTCTGCAGTAGGATATGCCTAAGCATTGTGGCAAATGAGGTTCATCCCTTGGCAGCTGTTTACCCTTTGCTAGAAGGAAACTTTTAGCTAGACAATGCCACAAAGGTCAAAACCCAAGACAGACGCAAAATTAAATTATACCCTGCTGTAAGTAAGTAAAATCAATAGTGCATATAAATAATGTGGGCTTGTATTCCAGTTCATTTTTTCGGTTAAATGCCACAAGGGTCATATAGTTGTGGATTGGTTCTAGAAACATTAGAGTTTCCTTACTTCCCTGGCCCTCACAGTCCCCAGATCTTAATCCTATAGAACATCTCCAAGATGAGATAGAATGGGCTGCTCAGAGCATGTCAATGTCTCCATCTGATTTATAACAACTGTGAGACTCTATCCTGTCCACTTGGGCAGAACGATATATACACCTAGTGGAATCCATGCAACAACCAATTGCTATTATTCTAAAAGCCAAACGATGTGCAGCACACTTCTAGATGGGTGACTCGGTGGCGATTGCGAGCTGGTATATGTACACAGGAATTCTCTTATAGTAAAAATAAAGGGAGTTTTAATTCCTATATTTTCTTAAATTAATTGGTGCATAATTTTACACCTAAAAGACACAAATAAACAAATACTTGAATACATGGACAGCTTTCAAGTTAGATGTGGTAATGGGCACATACTGTATCTTCACAGCTCTCCCACCCAACACAAGAAAGCAGCAGCGATAGTGTTTAGCAGCCATGCAACATGAGATCCCATGCTGCTTGGATAATGAATCACTGGTGTTATAGCATTATTCAGATCGGTAATTATAAATAACAAAGTTGCATACCTACAATACTAGAATAACATGAACCAGCCGGGGTCGAAGTTACAAAACCTAAAATCCTTTATAGAAGGAATGCAGGTGTCTGGGGAAAAAAAACAAAATTTGTTCTCTGTAGCATAGATTTCCTGCACTCAGGAAATACAAATGCAATGAAAGGGTTACATGGTATAGGTAGATGGTACATGTCAGTGTCACATCCACAAGAATGCCAGGACACAAGTTTCCCTGCGGAACATTGCCAGAGCATCACTGTGCCTGCATCGGATTGTTTTCTACACATTGTGCATCCTGGTGCCATTCTTTTCCCAGATAGGCGAAACACACGCACCCGGGCGTCCACAAGTAAAATAACGTCCATTGCTCCTTAGTCCAGTTCTGAGGCTGATATGCTCACTGTAGTTGCTTTTTGTCAGCAGACAAGGGTCAATTTGGGCACTTTAACTGTTCTGCAGCAACACTATAGGATGCAATACCCTGTATGGCAAGCTGTCTCTATGCCAAAAGCGGTCATGGGCTAAATAAACCGCAGAGGACTTTGTGCTATTCAATTTCTATAACTTCCTCTCACTTCTATGGAAGTTACAGAAACAAAGAAGCAAAACCTGTTTGTCTGTATACATACAGTGGGCAAAATAAGTATTTGTTTCATTGCAGATTTTGCACGTTTTCCCACATACAAAGAGTGGAGAGGTCTGTAATTTTTAGCATAGGTACAGTTCAACTGTGAGAGACAGAATCTTAAAAAAAAATTCCAGAAAATCACATTATAGATTTTTACAGAATCAATTTGCATTTTCCTACACAGAATAAGTATTTGATACAATGGAAAAACAAAACTTAATATTTGGTACAGAAACCTTTGTTTGCAATTACAGAGGTCAGACATTTCCCGTAGTTCCTGACCAAATTTACACCCACTGCCACAGTGATTTAGACCCACTTCTCCATACAGATCTTCTCCAGATTATTCAGGTTTTTCCAGCTCCCTATAAAGATTTTCTTTTAGGTTCAAGTCTGTAGACTGCCTTTCCCACTCCAGGACCTTGAAATACAAGTTCTTACTAAATTAGAATATCATCAAAAAGTTAATTCATTGCAATTCTTTAATACAAAAAGTGAAACTCATATACAGTATTATAGAGTCATTATAAGCAGAGTGTTTATTTCTATTAATGTTGATGATTATGGCTTACAGCCAATGAAAATCCAAAAGTCATTATCTCAGTAAATTAGAATAGTTAACAAAAAAAAAACAACTGCAACGGCTTTCCTAATAATTTAAAAAGGTCCCTTAGTCTGTTTCAGTGGCTCCATAATCATGGGGAAGACTGCTCACTTGACAAATGTCCAGAAAGCAGTCACACTCCACAAGTAGGATAAGCCACAAAAGGTCATTGCTAGAGAAGCTGGCTCTTCACAGAGTGCTGTATCCAAGCATATTAATGGAAAGTTGAGTGGAAGGAAAAAGTGTGGTAGAAAAAGGTGCACAAGCAACCGGGATAACTGCAGCCTTGAAACGATTGTTAAGAAAAGGCTATTCAAAAATTTGGGGCAATTCACAGGGAGTGGGCTGCTGCTGTAGTCATTGCTTCAAGAGCCACCACACACAGACGTATCCAGGACATGGGCTACAAGTGTCATATTTCTTGTGTCAAGCCACTCATGACCAATAGACAACGCCAGATGCGTCTTACCTGGGCCAAGAAGAAAAAGAACTGGACTGTTGCTCAGTGGTCCAAGGTTGTTGTGAATAGGTAACCAAGGTGGATAACAGGGGAATAGGCGAGGCAACCAGATAACCAGAGAGGTTGGTAACTTAGCGGATTGCAGACCTCTAAACTGACAACACAACTAGAATTAGCCATGGGATGTACCTACGATGCCCTAGACGCCTCGGCACAGCCAAAGAATTAACTAAGCCTAAAGAGAGAAATGGGAAAGCTAAACTGCCCTGGAGTAGAACCCCAAAGGAATAGATAGCCCCCGAACATATATTGCCGGTGAGACAAGATGAGGCACAAACACAGGCAGAAAATAGAGTAAGCAAATGATGGGGCCCAAACTGTCTAGATAGAATAGGACAGGAAAGGATACTGTCTGCAATCACGCAAAAAACCCCAAGAAAAATTCCAACATGTCTGATATGCAAAAATACTGAGGCCACACGACCTCTCCCCCAATAAATCAGAACGCTGGTGTAACTGGACGCAAACAAAAGATACTGATATAACAGAGGATTAGAAATACTGCAAAGACTGACATAAGCTGTGGCAAATGAAACAGAGTCTAGCACAAATCCCAGCAGGGAACCAGGCTGAACTCACACCAGGGCTCAAAATATTCCACAAGAAGGTATATCATGTGGAAAAAAAGTGAAAATAAGAGAAAATATTGATTGTTAAAAAATGATTCTTTATTAAATATTATTAAAAGGAGAACTTAAAAAGACAGGGCAAAAGGCCTCCAAAAAAAGGGGGATAGGCTGTGGCAAAACAGTACAATGATGTAAAAAAAAAATAATAATACACACACAATAATAACCCTGTAGATTTAACCCCTTAACGACCGCCGATACACCTTTTAACGGCGGTAATTAAGGGTACTTAAACCACAGCGCCGTTAATTCACGGCGCTGTGATTTAAGTGAATAGCGCCCCCCAGTGTCGGATTTTCTCCGGGGTCTCGGCTGCCAGGGGTAGCCGAGACCCCAGAGAACATGAATCGGTCGGTTTTTACCGACCCCCGCTTTTGCGATCGCCGTTATTAACCCTATAACGGCGACCGCAAAAAAAAAAAAAAAGCCGCGATTTTACATTTAATTTCTCTTTCCTCTGATGTGATCGCACATCAGAGGATAGAGAAATAGGGTCCCCGATCCCCCCGGTCCCCTCCCGGTACCTCTCCCTTGTCCTCCGTCCCCTCCCGGTGGTCCCGCGCCCACCGGCGTCATCCGATGGGCGCCGCCATCTTGAAAATGGCGGGCGCATGCGCAGTGCGCCCGCCGGGAATCTGCTGGCTCCGGCTGGCAGATTCCATTCATTATTTTGATCACTATGATAAACGATCATAGTGATCAAAATAATAAAAATAGTACATAACCCCCCCGTTTATCACCCCCTTATATAGGCACACATAATGAAATAAAAAAAATATTGTTTTTTCAGTTTTCCATAAGGGTTAGGGTTAGGCTAGGGTTAGGGTTAGGGTTAGGCTAGGGTTAGGCTAGGGTTAGGGTTAGGGTTAGGCTAGGGTTAGGGTTAGGCTAGGGTTAGGGTTAGGCTAGGGTTAGGGTTAGGCTAGGGTTAGGCTAGGGTTAGGGTTAGGCTAGGGTTAGGCTAGGGTTAGGGTTGGGCTAGGGTTAAGGGTTAGGGTTGGGCTAGGGTTAGGGTTGGGCTAGGGTTAAGGGTTAGGGTTGGGCTAGGGTTAAGGGTTAGGGTTGGGCTAGGGTTAGGGCTAGGGTTGGGCTAGGGTTGGGCTAGGGTTAGGGTTAGAATTAGGATTAGGGATTAGGGTTGGGATTAGGGTTAGGGGTGTGTTGGGGTTAGGGTTGGAGCAAGAATTGAGGGGTTTCCACTATTTACCAACTTTGGGGGTCTAAAAATTGGGGTCTAAAAAATCACTTTTGTGGAAATAAAAAAGACTTTTTATTTTCACGGCTCTGCGTTTATAAACTTCTGTGACGCGCTTGGGGGTTCAAAGTTCTCACCACACATCTAGATAAGTTCCTTAGGGGGTCTAATTTCCAAAATGGGGTCACTTGTGGGGGGTTTCCACTGTTTAGGCCCATCAGGGGCTCTGCAAACGCAACATGATGCCCGCAGACCATTCCATCAAAGTCTGCATTCCAAAATGGCACTCCTTCCCTTCCGAGCTCTCCCATGCGCCCAAACAGTAGTTCCTCCCCACATATGGGGTATCGGCGTACTCAGGACAAATCGCATAATAACTGTGGGGGTATGATTTCTCCTGTTACCCTTGTAAAAATAAAAATTTGGGGGTGAAAAGATCATTTTTGTGGAAAAAAAAATGGATTTCTTATTTTCACGGCTCTACGTTATAAACTTCTGTGAAGCACTTGAAGGTTCAAAGTGCTCACCACACATCTAGATAAGTTCCTTCATGGGTTTAGTTTCCAAAATGGAGTCACTTGTTGGGGGTTTCCACTGTTTAGGCCCATCAGGGGCTCTGCAAACGCAACATGATGCCCGCAGACCATTCCATCAAAGTCTGCATTCCAAAATGGCACTCCTTCCCTTCCGAGCTCTCCCATGCGCCCAAACAGTGGTTCCTCCCCACATATGGGGTATCAGCGTACTCAGGACAAATCGCATAATAACTGTGGGGGTATGATTTCTCCTGTTACCCTTGTAAAAATAAAAATTTGGGGGTGAAAAGATCATTTTTGTGGAAAAAAAATGGATTTCTTATTTTCACGGCTCTACGTTATAAACTTCTGTGAAGCACTTGAAGGTTCAAAGTGCTCACCACACATCTAGATAAGTTCCTTCATGGGTCTCGTTTCCAAAATAAAGTCACTTGTTGGGGGTTTCCACTGTTTAGGCCCATCAGGGGCTCTGCAAACGCAACATGATGCCCTCAGACCATTCCATCAAAGTCTGCATTCCAAAATGGCACTCCTTCCCTTCCGAGCTCTCCCATGCGCCCAAACAGTGGTTCCTCCCCACATATGGGGTATCAGCGTACTCAGGACAAATCGCATAATAACTGTGGGGGTATGATTTCTCCTGTTACCCTTGTAAAAATAAAAATTTGGGGGTGAAAAGATCATTTTTGTGGAAAAAAAATGGATTTCTTATTTTCACGGCTCTACGTTATAAACTTCTGTGAAGCACTTGAAGGGTCAAAGTGCTCACCACACATCTAGATAAGTTCCTTAATGGGTCTAGTTTCCAAAATGGGGTCACTTGTTGGAGTTTTCCACTGTTTAGGCACATTAAGGGCTCTCCGAGCGCAACATGGCATCCGATCTTAATTCCAGCCAATTCTGCGTTGAAAAAGTCAAACGGTGCTCCATCCCTTGCGAGCTCTGCCGTGTGCTGAAAAAGGGGTTTACCCCCACATATGGGGTATCGGCGTATTCAGGAGAAATTGTACAACAAATTGTGTTGTTGATTTTCTCTTTTAACACTTGTGAAAATAAAAAAAATTGGTTCTGAAGTAATTTTTTTCCAAAAAAAAGTTAAATGTTAATTTTTTCCATCCACATTGCTTTCGTTCCTGTGAAGCACTTAAAGGGTTAATAAACTTCTTGAATGTGGTTTTGAGCACCTTGAGGGGTCTAGTTTTTAGAATGGTGCCACTTTTGGGTATTTTCTGTCATGTACACCCCTCAAAATGACTTTAAATATGATGTGGTCCCTAAAAAAAATGGCTTTGTAAATTTTGTTGTAAAAATGAGAAATTGCTGGTCAACTTTTAACCCTTATAACTTCCTAACAAAAAAAAATTTTGCTTCCAAAATTGTGCTGATGTAAAGTAGACATGTGGGAAATGTTATTTATTAAGAAATTTATGTGACACATCTCTCTGATTTAAGGGCATAAAAATTTAAAGTTTTAAAATTGCAAAATTTTAAATTTTTTTGCCATGTTTCTGTTTTTTTCATAAATAAACACAAGACTTATTGAAGAAATTTTACCACTAACATGAAGTACAATATGTCACGAAAAAACAATCTCAGAATCAGCAGGATCCATTAAAGCGTTCCAGAGTTATAACCTCATAAAGGGACAGTGGTCAGAATTGTAAAAATTGGCCTGGTCATTAAGCTGCAAACTGGCTCTGTCGCTAAGGGGTTAAATATAAATACAAAATGGTTCTAGCATGCAAAAGTAATAATAATAATTCCTGCTAGAGTCAGTGCACCATAGTAGATGACAATTAACACACTGCTTGTTACTACTAGGTTTTGCAAAAAAGGCAATATTGCACGTTGCCCGTGTGGCTGGAAAAAGTAGATGTAAATTAGATGTAAATATAAAGAGGTATTGACATGCAAAATAATCGGGTGGGGGGAGACTCCTGCGGCATTCCCTCTGCTGTTACCGGTGGACGCTGCACCGAGTCCGGCACATTCTTCTAACTCAGGTATTAACAACCAGTCCTCGGTTTATACCAGGCACTTTATTTCTATTATACTCTGTGCAGCTCCCTGGCACACTTTACTCATTAACCCTTTAGCACACTCAGGACCCTGATAGTCACATGGGCAATGTGTAATACTGTTTCCTTTGCAGATACTCAGCAGTAACAAACAATGGCCTTTGTCTACTGAGGCATGTTGAACCCTGCAGTGACTATTTTGCATGTCAATACCCGCTTTATATTTACATCTAATTTACATCTACTTTTTCCATAGCCACACGGGCAACTTGCAATATTGCCTTTTTTGCAAAACCTAGTAGTAACAAGCAATGTGTTCATTGTCATCTACTATGGTGAACTGACTCTGGCAGGAATTATTATTATTACCTTTGCATGCAAGAACCATTTTGTATTTATATTTAAATCTACAGGGTTATTATTGTGTGTGTATTATTATTATTATTTTACATAATTGTATACTGTTTTGCTGCAGCCTATACCTCTTTTTTTTGGACGCCTTTCGCCCTGTCTTTTTAAGTTCTCCTTTTAATAATATTTAATAAAGAATCATTTTTTAACAATCAATATTTTCTCTTATTTTCACTTTTTTTCCACATGATATACCTTCTTGTGGAATTTGTTGAACTCAGTATTGAAGTGACTTTGCCTTTCTAAAAAAGGACTATGAGATTTATGAACTCACATCAGCAAGGCAGAAATCAGAGAAAAACAAAAAATGGATCAAATGCAAAAAGATTCAAACAGACAAATAACTTATCTGAAAGGTGCAGGACAAAGCAGGAGGCAAGCAGACTTCCAAAAAGCTCAGGAAGAAAACCAAATCACTGACAAGAATTGAGGGAAGGTTTCTCACTTAAATCTCTCCAGTCTGTAACACCTGACCTCCAATCATCCTGCTCAGGTGATTGACTTCTGTCAACTAGACCAGCTCAGTTACCAGCAGCAACCACCAGAGGGAGCCCAAACTCAGAAGCCAGGTCAAAAGTGTTCACAACACAAGGTGTTGTTTTCAAATGAAAGTAAATTTTGCATTTCATTTAGAAATCAAGGTCCCAGAGTCTGGAGGAAGAATGGAGAGGCACACAATCCAAGCTGCTTGAGGTCTAGTGTGAAGTTTCCACAATCAGTGATGGTTTGGGGAGCCATGTCATCTGCTGGTGTTGGTCCACTGTGATTTATCAAGACCAAAGTCAATGCAGCCTGTTGTGAATTCGCTTTCTGGCCTACCTCTGGTTACTAGTGAAGGTAGTGGAGCTGGTTATATTGACAGAGGGGTCGCGAGTTCTCTTTCCGGGCTCCCTCTGGTGGTTACTGGAGGTACTGGAACTGATCTAATTAACAGAGGCCTGCCACCTGATAATGAGGAGGACGATTGGAGATCTGGAGTCTCTGACTGGATTTAAGACAGCTGACTCTCTCTATCCCTGCTGGTGATTTTTTCCTGCCTCCTGAGGTCTTAGTTTCCAGCTCAGTCCCTGCATGCTCAGCTAAGTGTTCTTTTGCTATTGTTCACATTTGATCTGGTTTTGTCTATTTCAGTTTTGTGTGGTCAGCCAGCTCCGGCTGGGGCTGTGCTGAATTTCCATCCTTATGTTACTGCTTGTGCCAGTTTGTTTTTGTCCCTTATTAGATTGGCCTCTTTTTGCTCTGCTTTCAGAATATACCAGAGTGCTGATATAGTGGGCGAAGTCGAGTGACTTCAGTATTTTTCTATCAGACGTGTTGGACATTTATTGCATGGTTTTTTGCGTGATTGCAGACAGTGTCTTTCCTTTCCTGTCCTGTCTAGTTAGTGTGGGCCCCTTGGTTTGCTCAGTCTATTTTCCTACCAGCGTTTGTGTTTTCATCTTGTCTCACCGACAATATATGTTTGGGGGCTATCTATTCCTTTGGGGTCTGCTCTGGGGCAGTTTAGATTTCCCCTTTCTTGCTTTAGGCTTATTTATTTCTCCGGCTGTGTCGAGGCGTCTAGGATCATTGTAGGTACGCTCCACAGCTACTGCTAGTTGAGTGGATAGGATCAGGGGTCTGCAATCCACTTAGTTACCAACCTCTCTGGTTTTCTGTGGCTTAGCTTGGTCTTGTTCTCCTCCTTGGTGACCCAATCATAACAGCAGCCATCTACCAGGAAATTTTAGAGCACTTCATGCTTCCCTCTGCCGACAAGTTTTTTGGAGATGGAAATTTTGTTCTCCAGCAGGACTTGGCACCTGTCCACATTGACACACTACCTGTTTTAAAAATAACAGTATCACTGTGCTTGATTGGCAGCAAACTCGCCTGACCTTAATCCCATAGAGACACTATGGGGTATTGTCAAGAGGAAGATGAGAAACACCAGACCCAACAATACAGATGAGCTGGGCTTCCATAACACCTCAGCAGTGCCACAGACTGATCACCACCATGCCACTCCGCATCAATGCAGTAATTGATGCAAAAGGAGCCCCAACCAAATATTGAGTCATTTACTGAGCATACATTTCAGTAGTTCAATATTTCAGATTTTAAAATCATTTTTCAAGCTGATGTTATAAAGTATTCTTATTTACTGAGATAATGACTTTTGGGTTTTCATTGGCTGTAAGCCATAATATTCAACATTAACAGAAGTAAACAGTTGAAATAGATTGTTTGTAATGACTCTACAGTATATAATATTTCAGTTTCACTTTTTGTACTGAAGAACTAAAATAAATTACCTTTCTGATGATATTCTAATTTAGTGAGAAGCACTTGTACTTATTACTGTGCCTATCCTTAGTTGCCCTAGCTGTGTGTTTTGGGTTATTGTCATGCTGGAAGATCCAACCACAACCCATCTTCAATTTTTCAATTATCTTACTAAGGGAAGGAGGTTGCTGGCCAAAAAACTTGCAATACCTGGCCCCATCCATCCTCCCTTCAATACAATGTAGTCATCCTGTCACCTTTGTAGAAAAGAAAATGCAAATAATGATATTTCCCCCACCATACTTCATGGTTGGGATGTTATTCTTGGGGTTGTACTCATCCTTCTTCTTTCTCCAAACACGGCTAGTGGAGTTGGTACCAAAAGGTTCTATTTTGTTCTCATCTGACCACATGACCTTCTCCCATGCCTTCTCTGGATCATTAAGATGATCATTGGCAAACTTTATACGGGCCTAGATAGGTGCTGGCATGAGTAGGGGAACCTTGCATGCCCTGCAGAATTTTAATCCATGATGCCATAGTGTGTTTCTAGCGGTATTGTTTGAGACTGTGGTCTTAGTTCTCTTCAGTTCATTGATCAGATCCTCACATGTTGATCTGTGCTGATTCCTGACCTTTCTCAGAATCATCCTTACCCCATGAGGTGAGATCCTGCATGGAGCCCAGACCAAGGAAAATTGACAGTCATCTTGTGTTATTTCCATTTTCTAATAATTGTGCCAACAGTTGTTGCATTTTCACCAAGCTGCTTACCTATTGTCCTGTAGCCCATTCCAACCAGGTCTACAATTTTGTCCCTGATGTCCTTAGATGGCTCTTTGGTCTCGGCCATGGTGGTGAGGTTGGACTTTGATTGAGTGTGTGGAAGTTCACACTGGGCGTTTTTGCTGCATTTTTTTAAGCTAATTTTCAGCTGCTTTTTATATTTTTCATGCACATATATTGTTTTTTGTCATCAGGATTTTGTGCTTGGCAGTATTTTTTTACATAGAGCATGTCACGTCTTTCAGCTTTTTTTCAGCATTTTTGCAACGTTTTTCACTCATTGACTTGAATGGATGGTGAAAAAACACTGCAAATACGCAGGTAGACTTTTCTCGCATTGTATAGTATGTGCTGCAGAAAAGTCAAGGACAGCAGGATGTGACATCGCAGTTAGGTCTGCTACCTCTAGATCAGGGGTCCCCAACCGCCGGTCCGCGGCCCAGCACCGGGCCGCTGCAGTGCCCTTGCCGGTCCGCGGACAAAAGGGGAGCCAGGGGCAGCACGCAGCAATTCTTAGACTACCCTCGTGTAGCGGCGGCCAGGGAGCGATCCAAGCAGCTCCGCTGCCTGCAAGAGGGAATAGCAGGAGCGGAGCTGCAAGGACCCGTCCACTGCGTCCAGCTTCCTGCCCGCCGCCCGCGCTTCCTGTCTCTGACTGACACAGAGAGGAGCGCGCCGCTGCTGTGTCAGAGCAAGGAAGCGCGGGCGATGCTGCGGACAGGTGAGAGGAGAGAGGTGGTGTCTGTGTGTATATATGTGTGTGTACATGTATGTCTGTGTGTGTGTGTTTGTCTGTGTTTGTGTAGGTGGAGCCTGGCCCTGGAGGAGATAGGGACATGAGGAGAAGACCGTGATGGGGAGAGAAGGCCATGATGCCTGGGGTGATGGGAGAAGGCCATGATTTGGGTGATGGAGAGAAGGCATTGATGGGAGTGATGGAGAGACGTCAGTGATGGGGTGAAGGCAATGATGGGGAGAAGGGAGTGATGGGGTGAAGGCAATGATGGAGAGAAGGCAGTGATGGAGAGACGGCAGTGATGGAGAGAAGGGAGTGATGGGGTGAAGGCAATGATGGAGAGAAGGCAGTGATGGGGTGAAGGCTATGATGGGGAGAAGGGAGTGATGGGGTGAAGGCAATGATGGAGAGAAGGCAGTGATGGGGAGAAGGGAGTGATGGGGTGAAGGCAATGATGGGGAGAAGGGAGTGATGGGGAGAAGGCAATGATGGGGAGAAGGCAGTGATGGGGAGAAGGCAATGATGGGGAGAAGGGAGTGATGGGGTGAAGGGAGTGATGGAGAGACGGCAGTGATGGGGTGATGGCAATGATGGAGAGACAGCAGTGATGGGGAGAAGGCAATGATGGAGAGACGGCAGTGATGGGGTGATGGCAATGATGGAGAGACGGCAGTGATGGGGTGAAGGCAATGATGGAGAGACGGCAGTGATGGGATGAAGGCAATGATGGAGAGATGGCAGTGATGGGTTGAAGGGAGTGATGGGGTGAAGGCAATGATGGAGAGAAGGCAGTGATGGGGTGAAGGCAATGATGGAGAGAAGGGAGTGATGGGGTGAAGGCAATGATGGAGAGACGGCAGTGATGGGGTGAAGGCAGTGATGGGGTGAAGGCAGTGATGGGGTGAAGGCAATGATGGAGAGATGGCAGTGATGGGGTGAAGGCAATGATGGGGAGAAGAGAGTGATGGGGTGAAGGTAGTGATGGAGAGACGGCAGTGATGGGGTGAAGGCAATGATGGGGAGAAGGGAGTGATGGGGTGAAGGCAATGATGGAGAGACGGCAGTGATGGGGTGAAGGCAATGATGGAGAGACGGCAGTGATGGGATGAAGGCAATGATGGAGAGACAGCAGTGATGGGTTGAAGGGAGTGATGGGGTGAAGGCAGTGATGGGGTGATGGCAATGATGGAGAGACGGCAGTGATGGGGTGAAGGCAATGATGGAGAGACGGCAGTGATGGGATGAAGGCAATGATGGAGAGATGGCAGTGATGGGTTGAAGGGAGTGATGGGGTGAAGGCAATGATGGAGAGAAGGCAGTGATGGGGTGAAGGCAATGATGGAGAGACGGCAGTGATGGGGTGAAGGCAATGATGGAGAGACGGCAGTGATGGGGTGAAGGCAATGATGGAGAGACGGCAGTGATGGGTTGAAGGGAGTGATGGGGTGAAGGCAATGATGGAGAGAAGGCAGTGATGGGGTGAAGGCAGTGATGGAGAGACGGCAGTGATGGGGTGAAGGCAATGATGGAGAGACGGCAGTGATGGGGTGAAGGCAATGATGGAGAGACGGCAGTGATGGGGTGAAGGCAATGATGGGGAGAAGGGAGTGATGGGGTGAAGGTAATGATGGGGAGAAGGGAGTGATGGGGTGAAGGCAATGATGGGGAGAAGGGAGTGATGGGGTGAAGGCAATGATGGGGAGAAGGGAGTGATGGGGTGAAGGCAATGATGGGGTGATGGAGCAGGCAAGGATGGGGGTGATGGAGCACTCATTCAAAACCTATGGTGAGTTGAGTCACATTATAAATGTTATTTAATTATAAGTATGCACTGCTACACTACAACCATGTCCATAGCCCCGCCCCCTTATGACCATAGCCCCGCCCCTGCCACACCTCCATCTCCGCCCTGCCGGGCCATGGAAGAATGGTCTTGCTTGAAACCGGTCCCTGGTGCAAAAAAGGTTTGGGACCACTGCTCTAGATGGCAGGCTGCATGATGTGTCCATACAGCCTGTCATCCAGCAGAGTGGACCCGAACCCCCATTCACTTGAATGGAGGGCCTGACAATATAGTGTTTGACTTGCTGTCATATGCATGACAGAGCGGCAAAAATTGCTTCTGAAACCATCCCTGCCAGTTAGAAAGCCATGGTTTCCACGCTGTCAAAAGACAGCGTGAGTGCGCAGCTGTGATCAGAGGTATAAAGTTTACCTCCGGTCACTGGTATCAGCTAATGGGACAACAGCTCCCATCATCCGACACCTGCTGCCACTAATAACAGTGGGAGCAGGAGCGGATGATGGGAGTATTTATCATCCGCTCCTGTGCTGTAAATAAATAATTTTAAAAAAACCTGCATGGGTACCCCTCTATTTTTGATAACCAGCCAGACAAAACTCACAGCTGGGGTCTGCAACTCTCAGTTGAATAGAGGGGTCCCCACACTGTTTTTTTATTATTTAAGTAATTTTTATTTTAAAAAAAACGGCATGTGGTCACACCTTTTTTGACAACCAGCCTTGCTAAAGCTGACAACTGGGGGCTGGTACTCTCAGGCTAGTAAGGGGCAATGAATATTGTCCCCCTCAGTCTAAATAGCAGCCCGCAGCTGCCCAGAAAATGCACATTTATTAGGTGCAACAATTCTGGCACTTTGCCCAACTCTTCCCATTTGCCCTGTAACGGTGGAAAGTGGGGTTCATATTTGTTTACACCCGGGCTGAACTGTGGTGACATCCCTGCTAGCACCATGAGAAAGTTGCCTCACGATGCTAGAGGGGATCTCACCGAGGTCACCACAGTTCAGCCCAGCTGGGAACACAGTCTCAGTGACATCACCGCTAGTCACTGATGCTGCGTTCCCAGCAGCTCATTCACCAGTGGTTCTCAGCCTGGATGGTCACATCTTGGCACCGCCCAGATTGAAAATTATTTCTCTGCCAGACATGGATTATGGCATGGGACAGAAGGATATTGTTGTTTTATTATTTTTGGTTTATTAAAGGAGAACGAGGGCTTCAGTGGAATTAGGCGAGGTTGTAAGTATGGTTTAATTAAGATTATTAAAGGAGTCCTTGCCATTATTTTCAATTAAAGGACTTTATTCTTTGTGTGTGTTTTCATACAATGTGACTATGGGGTTAGTAATGGGGCTGTCTTATTGATGCCTCTCCATTACTAACCTTGGGGCTTGATATCACCTGACAATACAAAGGTGACATCAACCCCACAAAAATGAACCCCACTTGCCACCACTACAGGGCAAGTGGGAAGAGCGAAGCTAAGTGCCAGAATTGGCACATCTTATAAATGCGCCTTTTCTGGGGTGGCTGACAACTGATGCTATTAGCCTAGGGGTCCAGTATTCATGGCCCATTCCTAGCCTATTAATATCAGCCAGCAGCTGTCTGCATAGCCTTTGCTGGTTATTAAATATAGGGGGACCCTACCTTACTTTTTGGGGGGTCCCCCATTTTAATAACCAGTAAAGGCTAAGTATACAGTTGTGAGCTGATATAAATAGTCTGAGAAGCTCCATGGATTTGACCCCCTTTCCAATCTATAAACATCCTCCCCCAGCCATCGGCTTTCCCTCTGCTGGTTAATAAAATTACGCAGGAGCCCACGGCATTTTTTTTTTAGAAAAATAATATTTTATTAATTAAATATATGTACAGTAAGCTGCACACACACTGTACTAATTGTATATGTCACTGACATCTATATATCTAACTATATATACCTCTCTGAACTTTCCCAGTGCCTGCGCACTGCAATACTTGGCTCTGCCCTCAACAGGGCAGATCAGTACGCCTGTGAAGAAGCCACAACAGGAAGCAGGTTAGATCGGAGGCTTATCTACAGCATTATACATGGTGGACCATTTAAATGGATACACCTAAATAAAATGGGAATGGTTGGTGATATCAACTTCCTGTTTGTGGCACATTAGTATATGAGAGGGGGAAAACTTTTCAAGATGGGTGGTGACTATTCTGTCCCCGGGGCCTGTGGCTGAAAATATGGCTCTGTGAGATGCTGGATCTCTTCACCTTACTTACAATTGGCCACGGTCACAGATAGCTCAACTCAGCTGCCGGCAAACATGTTATGAAGAATCCAGAAGAGACCTTGATTTCTTTAAGAATTCTTGTTGAATGCATACAAACAGCAGCAAGTAAAAAAGACTTTCTTCAGACAGGCTGAAATCACATGTGCTTCTAATGAAGCCAAGATGGAGAATGAGACACAGGGGGAAGAAGAAGAAAGTGACATCACACCCAGAAGAGGCAGACAGGGAGACAGGAGGGACAAACTTGATGGAGAGGGAGGATTTCAGCTATGCAAAACACAGGAACACATAGCAACAGTTAACAATATGAGAGACTGCAATACAGCATGTAAAATGCACAGACCATTCTGTAAAATGTCTCATTCTTGGGACATAACAGTGACCATGGTGGCCATTTTGAAGTTGGCCATTTTGGATCCAACTTTATTTTTTCCAGTGAGAAGAAGGTCATGTAACGCATCAAACGTATTAAAAATTTCACAAGAAAAACAATGGTGTGCTTAGTTTTAACGTAGCTTTATTCTTTATGAGTTATTTACAAGTTTATGACCACTTATAAAATGTGTTCAAAGTGCTGCCCATTGTGTTGGATTGCCAATGCAACCCTCTTCCCCCAGTCTTGACACACTGATCGCAACACCGCAGAAGAAATGCTAGTCTAAGGGGGTCAGATTCCTTGTAGGAATGCTCGGACCTGACACCTATAATGTGGTGGTGCACCATCTTGCTGGAAAAACTCAAGGAACATGCCATCTTCAGTGCATAAAGAGGGCAGCACATAATCCTGTAGCAATTTCAGCTATCCAGTGGCATTGAGGTTTCCATTGATGAAGAATGGCCCCATTATCTTTGCACCCCATATACCACACCATACTATCAATTATGGATGTCAGGTCCGAGCATTCCTACATGAACAGTTTCCTGGAAAGTGGTTTGGTCGTCATGGGCCATCTTTAGATTGGGGAAGCCGCAAAGTGCAAACACTTCCACCAACCCAATAGTCCGCTGGAGAAAGTTCAAATGTTAAAATGTTCCAACACAGCTGGAGGAGTATATGGCGGTAGGCTCCCCGCCATGAGCTGTGTTCATAAACAAGACTTTCATGTGATTTGGTAAAAGTAGCACAAGCTCAGTGACTGGACGGAAGAAAATACGAGTTGAACCGTCTTTCGTAACCTTGACTTCTACCTTACGAATCTTCCCGTCATCGCTTGGTGTAACCTTGGTAATAAGACCCATTGGCCAGTCATTGCGATGAGCTTCTTTATCTTTAAGGAGGTCGAGGTCTGCCTCTTGTAGATTAGGTTTTGCAGTCTGCCATTTGTGACGGCTTTGAAGCAAGTGCAAGTATTTGGTTTTCCAGCCGTGCCAAAAGACATTGGACAAGTGTTGTACCTGTTTCCACTGACGTTTGTAAATGTCCCCGTCCACAAACTTCCCTGGAGGAATTGCGGCAGCTCCAACCTTCTGAGTAAGAAGTGTAGCAGGAGTAAGGATCATTGGTGCATCAGGGTCCGATGTTACTGGTATCACTATACTGTCTGTGTAGATGGTAAATGAATCAATAGCAATGTCCATTTCGTCCTTTATAGCGTCAGCTAACTCCACTGCCAGAACGGCGGCACAAAGTTCGAGTCTTGGAAGAGAGTGAGCAGGTTTCGGGGGTTAGTTTTGCCTTACCGAGGATGAAACCACAATGCACCTTGTTACCTTCTTCCAAAGTTTTCAGGTAGGCTGTGGCAGCTATAGCCTCTGTAGAAGCGTTAGAGAAAATGTGGACTTCTCTTCTGATGGTGGCTGAAAGGGTGCCTGGGGAATAACAACGTGGGACTTGGAAATGCTCTAACACCTACAAAGACTTCTTCCACGCCTCCCACCTTTGTTGTTTCTGGGATGGTAGCGGAGTGTCCCAATCCGTACTCTCGGCAGTCAACTGTCTCAGCAGTATCTTGCCTTGAATGGTGATGGGTGCGATAAACCCGAGAGGATCATAGATGCTGTTTACAACATATAGGACTCCTCTTTTAGTGAAAGGTTTATCGCAAGCTGACACCTGGAAAGTGAACATGTCCTGCTTTATATCCCAAAGCAGACCGAGTCTGCGTTGCATGGGAGGAACGTCAGAACAAGATCCCTTACACCAGCAGCGTGATCCTCAGATGGAAATGCTTTCATTACTTATTCACTGTTGGAGATGATTTTGTGGAGTCTAAGATTTGCTGTTGACAACATTTCCTGAGTTGTAGAGAGCAGATCGATAGTCTCTTCACTTGTGGGAAGAGACTTTAGCCCATCATCTACATAGAAGTTTCTTTCCACAAATAGACGAGCATCAGACCCATACTCTCTCTCACCTTCCCGTGCTGTTCGTCTTAGTCCATAGATGGCCACTGCAGGCGAGGGGCTGTTCCCAAAGACGTGCACCTTCATCCTGTAGTCTATGACCTTGTTGCGGACGTTGTCTTTGTGCCATAGGAATCTGAGGTATTTTCTGCTGTCTTCTCTCACATTAAAGCAATGAAACATTTGTTGAACGTTGGCTATTACTGCGACAGATTCTTTTCGGAAGCGAATCAGTACTCCTATAAAGCTGTTGTTTAGATTAGGCCCAGTGAGGAGCATGCTATTTAAGGGAGATGCCTTCATACTGAGCACTGGAGTCAAACACCACTCTAATTTGGTCAGGTTTGCGAGGATGGTAGACACCAAAGGATGGAAGATACCAGCATTCTTCACCTTCTTTTAGCAGGGGTGAGGGTTCCGCGTGACCTCTATCGAAGATATTCTGCATGAAGCCGACAAAATGTTTCTCCATCTCCGTCCTTCTCTTTAAGGTGCAATTTAGGGATGAAAACCTTGCCGTTGCTTGTTGCAGATTATCAGGTAGCCTTGTTCTTGGAGAACGAAAAGGTAAAGGTGCTACCCAGCTATTTGAAAAGTCTTGGGCGAATTCCTTTTCTATAATCTTTATAAATTCTTTGTCCTCCCTTGCAAGTGCTAGCTGGTTGTCTTCTCTTCTAGAGTTGAACACTGTTGCCCCGAGGTCATCATTGCGGGACAGGAATATGTTTGCGTCGTCAGAGGTTTCTTTCTTCCACTTGTTGTCGCTTATCTTCTCTTTTACCCAGTAATGATGTGGGAATGGTTGAAAGTAAGTGCTGCAACCATTTGGTAGGACGTGAGTCTTAAATGAGGAAATCCTCGTGGGTCTCTTCCTCTTTTCTATACAAACATTGCCTATGATAACCCAGCCTAGGTCTACGTGTTGAGCAAAGGAAGCGTCGTGTGGCCAGTTGATTTGCTGACATACCTTGTGTAGTCGCAGAATGTCTCTGCCAAGCAGGATCAGGATGTTTACGCTGTTGTCAAGAGCTGGTATCTTGCCTGCCAAAGTCTTTAGATGAGGGTGATGGAGTGCAGCCTCTGGAGTAGGAATTTCCTCTCTGTTGGACGGTATCTGGTTGCATTCGACCAGAGTGGGTAAGGGTATCTCCACACTGTTCTCAAGAGAAGACACCATGAGTCCTTGGGCTTTTCTTCTAGAGACCTCCGTAACACCGCTGCAGGTACCTAGGGTGTAGGGGTGAGAGTTTCCCTTTAAGTCAAACATGTCAAAGAGTTCTGACCTTGCAAGTGATCGGTTGCTCTGATCGTCCAGGATAACATACACCCTTGTGGTTTTCTCTGGTCGACCCTTGGGATACACATTCACCAGGCATATCTTCGCACATGACTTGTCACAGAGGCCTTCTCCGCAGACTTCTGTGCATGAAGAAGATATTGAGATAGAATTCACTGTTTGAACAGCATCCTCCTCGCCTTGCCTTGTGGTGGGGGAAGGTGTAAGCTGTGCAGTGTTAGATTGGGATGGGTGGAGCGCTTGCACATGCTCCTCACTGTCACACTCCAAACACTTTATAGATATTTTGCAGTCCTTAGCAAAGTGTTCAGTAGAAGCGCAGCACCTGTAACATATCCCAAAGTTCTTCAGAAGCTCTTTGTGTTCCTGGAGTGGTTTCTTTCTGAAGCCGATGTATTTCTTTAAGGGATGAGGTTTCTTGTGAATGCGACACATACGATCAGGATTCTCAATCTTCTCACCTTTGTTACTCTTATCTTGTGATACTGTAGGTGTGGGAAGAACATCCATCTGTTGACGGACATTGGAGCTTGGCAGTTCCTGTAGTTAAGACGTGGATTCTCGTGTTTAGAAGATGAAGCAGGGTCGCTGTGTTCTCCATAGGAAAAACTTGGATCAGTCTTACATTCTGAAATATGTTCTATGAACTCGTAGAAGTAGGAAAATGGAGGGAAGGAGACTTGGTTTTCCCTTTTGTATTTTGATCCAAGCATGGCCCACTTATTTTTGATATTGGACGGCAGCTTGGAAACTATTGGGTTTACCCCGTGAGCAGTGTCCCTGTAGCAGAGGCCAGATAGGTATAGGTCTGCTTTGGCCAGCTGAAGCTCTAGCAGGAGGTCGCTGAGCTCTTGGAACCTTGTACTGTCCTTATTAGATACCTTTGGAAAATCCTCTAGTCACTTGAACAGGGCCTTTTCTATGGCCTCAGGACTGCCATAGCTTCTTTCTAGCCTCTTCCATGCAGCGGTGATACCCGCAATGGGATTACTGGTGTAGACGGATTTAAGTCTCTTGACCCGATCCGTGGATTGTGGCCCAAGCCACCTGATTAGCAGGTCTAGCTCTTCAGCGGCGGTGATGCCGAGGTCACTGATTGTGGTTTTAAAGGTGCACTTCCAACCCCTGTAGTTCTCAGGTTTATCGTCAAACTTTGTAAGACCGGTCTTAGTTAGATCACGCCGAATTATGTACCTTGCAAGGCCGGTCATTTCAGCATTCTCCGATTTTGGAAGGACCATTGCTGGCTGGATAGCATTGTTCCTACAGTCTGTGCTTTGACCTGGGAATGCAGGTACATATGGGGCAGCGTAGGCATTCAGTCCATTAACTGGCTTAATGATCTTAGTTTCTGCCACACATGGGACTGGAATTGTGTGACTGACCGGAGTGTGGTGACTTGCCTGCATATTGGCCTGCACGTATGTTTCTGTGTATAAGTTTTGGTGAGGTGCAGGTTTCCGGTACATTTCGGTGCACAGAGGAGGATCAGGATGCAAGGTAGGCAGCTTATTGTACTGACATCGGGTGCAGGATGCAGGTAAACACTCTGTGTCCTATTGTCTCAGAGGAGCATCTATGTGGTCAGGAAGGATTGCTGGAGCAGGGGTATTGCTGTATTGGCTATGTACACAGTCTCTAGTACGCTTAAGAGGGTCTTCAGTATCAAGATCACTTAAACTGATGCTGTCTCTTTGGCTCCCACTGATGGCTTGTTCCAGGACCTTTAACCTTGCCATGGCTATGGCGTGTTCACGTTCCTTCTCTAGGGCCTCTATTCTGTGCACTGCTTCGGCTGCCTCTATTTTCATCTCAGTTTCCTTTTGAGCGAAGGCAGCGTGTAGTTTAGTGGCCTCGGCTTCTGCACGTGCTTTTACGAGCTGTTCGCTGAGGGTTGAAGATTTTGAGGAGCGTGACTTAGATGATCGCTTTGCCTGTCTGACTGAGCCAGAAACACAAGATGACATCTTGGCTATTAGCGCGATTCTTGCCTCTGTCTTGGCTTTTATGTCGCGCACCATGCTTTCTCTCTGAGTTAAGTTGTTGGAAAGCTTGTAGCTCTTTGCAGGTAACTAATGGATTAAGTCTCTTTAACACTGCGATATACTGATCTGCTATTTTTGCATAACGTTGATAATCTGAACACAGTTTTGCAAGGGTTCCCTCTGGTGGCCGTTGGAGAGAAGCAGGCTGAGACAGGCTGTCTATATAACTCAGCAGTTTTTGCCATAGCTCTGCTATAGCAGGGAGAAGATCATGTTTACTGGATTGTAGATTCTCCCTTACTTTCCATGCGGGCTTTGTGGGACATCTAGCCTTCTCACTAAATGATGGATCAAGTTCTATGCACTCTTCCTCTGACAATAGGTCTGGCAGAGACTGTGTAGTCATTCCTTCAGCCATCCTGATTCACAGGGAGAAGGGGAGCTGTATAGTCTCTTATATGCTGGGAGCGGATGCTCTGCAGGAAGTTCCGTAGCTTTATAGAAGCTGTGGGCTTTAAAGATGAATCTGGTAAGTCTTTTTTACTATTCTGTCCCCGGGGCCTGTGGCTGAAAATATGGCTCTGTGAGATGCTGGATCTCTTCACCTTACTCACAATTGGCGACGGTCACAGATAGCTCAACTTAGCTGCCGGCACACATGTTATGAAGGATCCAGAAGAGACTTTGATTTCTTTAAGAATTCTTGTTGAATGCATACAAACAGCAACAGGTAAAAGACTTTCTTCAGACAGGCTGAAAACACATGTGCTTCTAATGAAGCCAAGATGGAGAATGAGACACAGGGGGAAGAAGAAGAAAGTGACATCACACCCAGAAGAGGCAGACAGGGAGACAGGAGGGACAAACTTGATGGAGAGGGAGGATTTCAGTTATGCAAAACACAGGAACACATAGCAACAGTTAACAATATGAGAGACTGCAATACAGCATGTAAAATGCACAGGCCAGTCTGTAAAATGTCTCATTCATGGGACATAACAGTGACCATGGTGGCCATTTTAAAGTTGGCCATTTTGGATCCAACTTTATTTTTTCCAATGAGAAGAAGGTCATGTGACGCATCAAACGTATTAAAAATTTCACAAGAAAAACAATGGTGTGCTTAGTTTTAGCGTAGCTTTATTCTTTTATGAGTTATTTACAAGTTTATGCCCACTTATAAAATGTGTTCAAAGTGCTGCCCATTGTGTTGGATTGTCAATGCAACCCTCTTCTCCCAGTCTTGACACACTGATAGCAACACCGCAGAAGAAATGCTAGTCTAAGGGGGTCAGATTCCTTGTAGGAATGCTCAGACCTGACACCTATAATGTGGTGGTGCACCATCTTGCTAGAAAAACTCAAGGAACGTGCCATCTTCAGTGCATTAAGAGGACAACACATAATCCTGTAGCAATTTCAGCTATCCAGTGGCATTGAGGTTTCCATTGATGAAGAATGGCCCCATTATCTTTGTACCCCATATACCACACCATACCATCAATTATGGGTGTCAGGTCCGAGCATTCCTACATGAACAGTTTCCTGGAAAGTGGATTGGTCATCGTGGGCTAGTTGAATGGCCACCAATGTCTCCCGATCTGACCCCCTTAGACTTTTATCTTTGGCGTCATCTGAAGGCAATTGTCTATGCTGTGAAGATACGAGATGTGCAGCATCTGAAACAATGGATACTAGAAGCCTGTGCTAGCATTTCTTCTGCGGTGTTGCCGATTCTATATGTAATGTATTCTATCTTTTCTATTCTAACCTGTCAGTGTGATTTTACAGTAGCCGCATATTAAAGGACACCGGTGCGCAAAAATCGAACAGCACTCGCATGGTGCGAGTGCTGTGTGATTTTTTTTCTCGCACCCTTTCACTTCTATTGTGGGATGCGATCCAATTTCTGATTGCAATCGCAGCATGCTGCAATTTTTTTTCCAGCCCGATCGTGATCTGATCTGAGCTGAAAAAAACGCAGATGAACGCGCAATCATAGATTAACATTGGTCCGAATTCAATGCGATTTTTTATCGGATTGAATTCGTCCGATTTAATCGCAAGTGGGCATGAGGGCTTAGCCCCAAAAACACATGAAAAAAATGCACCAAAACTGCAACAAAAATGCAAACAAAACCGCACGAAAAACGCACCTAAATATGCATTTTTGCCACAGCTTTTTTCCTTCCAAGAAATCAGGTTTTGCTGCAGAAGAAAAACGCAGCAGAAGAAAAACGCAGCAAAAGCACGTAACAAGTACAAACAGGTGTAATTCATACAGGTAATGAGTGCAGAGTAGGAAGGCTTCTAAAAGAAAAACTAACTGGTCTGTGAGAGCCATAATTCTTGCTGCTTGGTAGGTGATTAAATACTTATTGCATGCAATAAAATGCACCTAAATTATTTAAAAATCATACAATGTGATTTTCTGTTTTTTTCTTTTTCATTTATGTCTCTCACAGTTGAAGTGTGCCTATGATAAAAATTAAAGACCTCTCCATTCTTTGAAGGTGAAAAAACTTGCAAAATTGGCAGTGTATCAAATATTTATTTCCCCACTGTAGCTCTATCCAGTAAAGAGAGATATTCCATCCCAACTATTAAAGGATAACATGGAAATAACATTACAGTTTTCAGCACTTGGTCCAAAGTACAGTAGCTCTTCTGTTGAATCTGGTCAGATAAGCTATCCTTCACTCACTATGCACAAGCCAAAGAGTCTTGGGAGCATAATCCCACTATTCATTATTCATTAGATTTGTGCCTAGGTGGTGAACACTGCATACTAGGAACGTGCCACAAAACATTGAAGATGCACTGACAAAGTACTGCAGTCATTATAATTTGGCCCTTAGCAGAGTCGCTGAGATCCTGGAGCTTGAGCATTTTCCATCTTTCAAAACATCACCTTCAAGAACTCACTGCTTGTTTGTGTTCTGTTAGTTGTTTCCTGTGATGGATCACACTCTGTGGGTATCTGCAGGCTTTTTATTACATGATGTGCAATCCTCCCTTACAAGATGTCTCCTAACAATAACTAACCAACAAGTTCCAAAAATGACTATAGTACTTACATAAACGTAGTGAGACCCCCTAGAGGCCACATCACCATATAACATATTGCTACAGTTTGTTGCCTAATATATCACACCCCTGGCAAGAGTCATTGTCACAAGATAATCAATGAAACTCAAGTCTCCAGATAGTGATTTTAATGGTTTGGCTGATCATTATATGTGTACAATGCCTTATTCTACATACTTACTAATGACCCAACTCATCAAGACTAGTGTTTTGCACACCATTCTTGATAATAAGGTACACTAGAGTAAAATGCACCAAATTCTTAATTCGTTCACAACGCTTTTGCCCTGTTTCGGAAAGGTAAGTGAAGCTGAGATAGGGACATGATGGGGTGTGGCAATCCCTGAAGTTAAATACACAAGTGGTGATGAACCTTACGTCACAAATCTTAGTAAGATATGTGAAGAGGCGCACAAAGAGCCACAAGCTACTTCGCTCCTTGGATGGTTCATTAAGAAGCATGTACACACTGCCCCCTTTCAAAATGAGCATGAAAGATGCCAGTCTTGATGAATATGATTTTCTGACCATAAACCGTTTTTTTTGCAATTCACTGGATTAGCTTTGATAAAATTGAACTTTATAGAAATATTTTATTTTTCTAAACCTATAAATCCCAATAACTCACATCCACTGTACCTACCCAAAAAAGGCAGGAGAGAGAGAAAGTTTGGGATAAGAAAACAAAGTGAAAAATCAACAAATATATATAAGTGAAAAGCATGGGTTGTGTGGAGATAATCAGTGACTTAAATGTCCTAGCAGGACGTGTCAGCTCCCTGTTCCACCTTTTATATTCAGTTCAGAACACACAAATACATCTTATGGCCATGTCTACACGTTTAATATTTGATCAGTATTTTACCTCAGTATGTGTAAGCCAAAAGCAGGGGAGGAACAATAATAGAAACACGCCACTACTAGTGATGAGCGAGTATACTCGTTGTTCTGGTTTTCCAGAGCATGCTCGGGTGTCCTCCGAGTATTTTGGCGTGCTCGGAGATTTAGTTTTTGTTGACGCAGCTGCATGATTTGCGGCTGCTAGACAGCCTGAATACATGTGGGGATTACCCGTTTGTTAGGGAATCCCGAGCAGCGAGTATACTCGCTCACCACTAGTCACCACTTCTGTATTTATCACCCACTCCTGGTTTTGCCTACAAATACTGAGATAAAAAAACTCACCAAATACTGATTGTGTGAGTGTGGCCCAATTTAGGATATACACCAACCTCCCAGGACAGCGGGACAGCTCCATCAATACTGTTGATCCAGGACGGTTGGGAGTCATATATTTCACCGTGTAGCCTTAGCCAAATGAGGCTAATTTTCTCATTAGCCATAGACTTCTATAACAGCTATACCTTGAATGTGACTTGTCTGCGATTTGGTTGTTTATTTTACAGCAAAAACACAATTCAAAAATAGCAAGTCACAGACAAGCTGTGCATGGGTTTTTGGTCACGTGACTCATTGGAGAATTGGGATCCGCTGTCCGAGTATCATACTGTGTTAAGCTTTCTCGGGATGAAATTACCGTACCTTTTGGCACACATTCACTGAATGGATTTTGGAAAACTGAAATGATGAAGATTTGTACATGAAATGTATTCACCTGACCCATCCCCCCGGCATGTTTAGTTTAAAGAATCAATAAATTCATGCCAGATCTGGGCCATGAAAGATGAGTGGCACTTTTCGGGGAATCAACATCGAAGCATCAGAACTAGTGCTATAGTATTGATGTTGCCGTGCGATACGCAGAGATTATAATATTTATTCACTGTGTTTATGTATGTATGTATTCCAATTAAAATATCCCTGCATTTTGTGCTGGGCCCACAATGCCGTCTGGCTAGAAATACAACAGTGCCATCTATAGGTGAGAGCACTGATGTGCGGCTCATCATCACCAATTCCGGTAGTGTTAGAGGGGCGATGCCACCAGGGAGTCGGGATAATATAATTGTAACATTTTCTGAATGTAATAAAAGAGGAATTCATTGTGGCATTATATTTATTCTCATATAATCTCTAAGGAGACGTTTCATTTCATTGTTCCCCCAATTTTAATTCCTGAACCAATCTTACAGCTGCGATTAATCATGGTTCTTGCTTTATGTTTAGGCTTTTTTTCCCCCATGGAATAAAAAAGAAAAACGGATAGAAAAAGAAAGAGGATAGTATTTTTCTAAAAATGGTGCCACTCTTGGCCGTGCCTCATATTGTAGTATTCCATTGAGTGAGTTGTAATTCTAGACCATACCTATAAAGAAAGGGGGGCACCGTTGTCATTTATGACTCTGTCTGGTATTGAAGCAATCACTTCCATGTGGCTGAAGTGCACTACCACCAATAAAAGAGGCGCTGTTGCTGCCAAAAAGTACACCTGTTTTGTAATCTTATAAAGGTAATTTAATATCGTACTAAACTTTTAGGGGCATATGAGTAAAATAGTGGGTTTCATATTTTGACAACGCTATAAACCCCATTAAAGTATATGGGTCTTTTAAAGAGAGGTTACTGAAAAGTACCCTGTCCGTGAGTCATAGGGAACAGAGACAGGCAAATAACAGCTCTCTCTGATTGACCATTCAACTCCACCAACATATGGCTACTTAAAGCTTCCCCTTGCCATATCAGCTGATGGTCGTCTTCTTAAGAGAACCCCTTTAATGACAGTGGTGGCCACCAGACTAGGCTGGTTACCAAAGTTACTGCATTAAAAATCACCTCCACATGCGCTCACTTGAATTGGAGTGACTATGCACTGCAGTGTAAAGCATGGGGGATGATACATTGTAGCAAACAGTCAGTACTACTGAAGTCTTTAGCTCATAGGGGATTGTCTAGACTAGATATAATTGTAGCAAACCATCAGCTGTGGGTAGCATTAGGTAAGGTGACTTTTAAATTCTGGATATGCCACTAAATAGTGAAGAGCACAATGTCTATTAGAAAGTTGCAGAACTTATCATTATACCCTGATTAAAGTGTATTTCTAATACGAGAAAACCTCTCTGTGTGTATCTGGGCATTGTTACCTATTCAAGTCATGTTCTCCTAAATCTTTCCAGTATTCACATCTTTTCTTTTGTCTTCAAAGTAAGTCTTTAACTAATCGATTACTCTCTATTCCCTCATTCAGAAACCAAATAAATGAAATAATTTGCTTCCATATTATCAATTGATCTGTCTTGTTCTAGTTCATCGATCCCTGGTGAATGCTTGTCCAAGAATTTATGCTGGAAATGTATGATGGATGAGTCAATAGATAGACATGAGCTGATGGATAGATAACTTCAACTGTATCGGCGTAATACAGTTAAGCTTTGTGGTAGAGCAGGGAGACGCGGTTTTCCTCCACTACCGCCCCTACCTTCTGTAGACTCCAGGTCCCTTTAAGCCTGCGGTCTATAGAATGGCTGAGGCGCCGATACATGCACAGGACATCAAAATCCTGGCACGGTGACATTGTAACGCAATGGGACTCGTATGTGTGCGCCGACATGATGACAGCGCGTTGGTCTGCCTGGGCCTTGTTGGTGGAGTCATCAGGATCCTCGATTAGGTCAGAATGCAGGGTCCATTATACAGGTTGTTTGTAATGTTGTGGCCATTGTACAGTTTGAAGGCTATTACAGTAGCCATTATACGGTTTAGCTGCTATTGCAGGGGACATTTTACAGTTTGGCCGATAATGTGGTGGCCATTAGACATTATGTGGGCTAATGTGGGTCCATTATACAGTATGGGAGCTAAGGTTGAGGCCTGCAGTGGAGGCAATCATATAGTGTGGGGACTAATATGGGGTGCTCTTGTAAGCGGGTGCTGAGATGCAGTACGCAGGGATTGCAGAGCAGAACGGTATAACAGTACTATTTATTTTGTTAACAGTAAAGGTTAAAGTAACCTTCTCGCAGGGAGTTAATAGGCAGTAGCAAAGAGTTACTAGGACAACAAGAATTAAATGAAATAAGCAGAATGAGTGCAACAGTCTAAGTTTCAAACAACACTTATCGTAGCTCCGGGTGGAGTCCTTAGTCCACAGTCCGATGGGGGCAGTAATACCGGTAAGGACCGGTATAGGGTCCTCCGATGGGGTCCAAGGTTAGCGATCCGTCTTCTGGCAGCAGCGGGAGGTCTCCAGTTTTATCCGCTGAACCCCTTAGTCCATGAGCCCGCACAATCAAAGCGGGAAACGTTGCAGAAGTCTCTGCGGTGATGCGTGTGCTAGTCGGCCAAGGGAACCGCACTTCAATGTCCTGTAACCGCCCCATGCTCCTCTGCATGCGCGCGGTCCTATGCTTAGCTGGGCACACGGCGCTTCCCACACTCACTGTCCCGAAAGGGCGCTCAGGAAATTGCAGCCGTTGTACTTTGCGGGGCTGCTGCTCAAAGCGAGGAGCATGCTTCTCCCTCCCCTGCACTCTCCCTGACTTCTTTGCGCGCTTTCTGCTCTATCCTACCCCTTAACACGCCCCTTCTTTCCGGGTCACGGGGTTTGTCCAATCCCCTATTCCTTCCCCCTGGCAACATGGGACGCAGCCCCGACAGTTCTGGACCCGACTCAGTGCAAGTACCCACAGCCCGGTTTCCTTCTTACACTCTCATATAGTGTGGAGGGCTCTTATACCTTGTATGGACATCTGAGGAGGTCCTCATAAAGTGTGGGGGCCATTAGACAGCATGTGAACTAATGTGGTGGCAATTATACAGTGTGGGGAGCTAATGCGGGGGGCATTATATAGTTTGAGGGCTACTGCGGGGACCATCACAAAGTGTGGGGACTGCTGTGGAGGTCATTATACAGTTTGGTGGCCATTGTACAGTGTGAGTTTTACTGTGGGGCCATTATACAGTGTGAGGGCTAGGGTGGGTGTCATTATACTGTGTTTTTTGGGAGCAGTGGGGACATAATATTATGTATAGAAGAGCTGTGGGGGGGTATCATACTTGGTATAGGGGAGCTGTGGGCCCATCATACTATGTATATGGGATTTGTGGACCCATGATACTCTATATAGCAGAGCTGTTGGCCCATCATACTGTGTAAAGGGGATATGTGGGCCCATCACACAATGACACAATGTAGAGTCGAGCTGTGGGGACTTCATACTGTATATAGTGTTACTGTGAGGACATCATACTGTGTATAGAGGAGTAGTGTTGACATCATATTGTATGTAAAGGAGCAGTGCAGACAGCATACTCTGTATAAGGCTGGGATCACACATGCGAGAAACACGGCCAAGTCTCGCAAGTTAATATCCAGCACTGCTGTCGGCACTCGGATCGGAGCGTGCGGCCACATAGCAATACATGGAGCTGCAGGCTCCACTCCTGAGTGCCGGCGGCAGTGCGGGGTATTAACATGCGAGAATCGCCCGTGTTTCTTGCATGTGTGATCCATGCCTAAGGGAGCTGTCGGCCAACCATACTGTTTATAGAGGAGCTGTTCATGGAGGGACATAGGGGACGTAATTAAATGTTGAGTGGGTACTTAAGAAACATTATTGTAATAGGGTTATTCAGTGTATTGTGGCTGTCAAAGGGGCAAAATGTGGATGTTTTTCTAGGGAATTTGCACAGGTCAATAATATGTTCTAGGGGGCAATGTTACCATCTAGAGGGAACAAAGGAGCCATTATTACTATTTAGGGGCACACTGGTGGACATTAATATATGGGGCAGTAAGAATAGCACTGTTTTTACGCAACATACCAGGTCCAGTAATAAGTCACATACGGCAGCAGTGGTTCAGTGTTGGGGTATCAACGGCATTAGTAGTTTGCACAGGTTGGGAATAGATGGGGATTGTGCTGTTTCTGATGAAGGTCAAATTGTATGACCGAAAACGTTTAAAGAAGTAAAAGAAGTATATTTAACTGGATGCCTTTTACAATAAAGGAACTGTCAAATCAAATTTTCTTTTGAGTGCCAAGTTTTTGTACTACATTCCCTATACTTATGATCAGGGTGCGCCACCATAGTTGTAATCAGGGTTACCAGGCAGGAGCTCACTCAGATGTTTGGCTCCCCTGAGCTGAACCTGTAGCTATGCTTCTTGATAGATGGATTGGAGGATGGATGGGTGGATCGATAGGTGGGTATATAGATAGATAGATGGATAGATAGATAGATAGATAGATAGATAGATAGATAGATAGATATGGGATAGATATTGTTGGCAGAGGATTATTCAGGATACTCTCCAAGCATGTGACAACAAAGCTTCTTTATTCAGGAACAATCAGGAACAATATATGATAAGCTTAATAGATCAGAAATAAATCATTTGTGTGTCTCTATCTGTGCAGCATCTACAGCAGGCTGCTTCTCTCATACACAGACACAGGAAAAACAGGAAATACAGTCACATGCTATCCCTGTGTGAGCCTCTGGGTTTTTTTTGTTGTTCTAACTCTATGAACAGCAATAAAAATTTAGCAACTAAACATTCATAGACAGAAATGGAGATTTTGCATCAAACATATTCCAACAGATAGACATATAGATAGATAGATACCAGAACTACAAGCTCAGGAAGGACAAACTGTGCCCACACTGTCACCTGGAGGTCCAGGATGATGACACCTACTCCCTATTACACTGCACCAAGTACTCAGCAGTGAGTGACTCTCACTTCAGGAGAAACTTGGCTCTCTTCCTAGATTTCAGGGAAGAGAGGGTGAAACACACATTGGAGCACAAGGACCGCATTCAATTCCTATCTACCACATTAGCAAATATAAGAGTTCTAATATTACCATCTTTGGACATGCTTATCTGTTATGAACGAGTCACCGTAGGAGGCAAAAACAGAAAAGCTAGCTAAGTCCAGAAAACCAGAGAAGTTGGCAGCTATCGGATTGCAGACCCCTGAATCTATCAACAACAACTAGCAGTAGCCGTGGGGGTTCCTACGGTGCCCTAGACCCCTCGATCACAGCCGGAGAACTACATAGCCTAAAGACAGAAAGGGAAATCTAAACTGCCCCAGAGCAGACCCCAAAGCAATAGGCAGCCCCCAACATATAATGACGGTGAAGCAAGAAGAAAAAACACTAACACAGATAGAAAGATAGACTGAGAAAAAGATGGGGCCCAAGCTAAATAGATAGGACAGGATAGAAAAGCTGCTGTCTGCAATCCGCCAAAAACCCTATCAAAACAAGAGCCAACAGACTGACAGGGAAAAAGGCCCTGAAGACGCTAGGCTTCAAAAAGACTATGTCAGTACTCAGGTATTTTCTGAAGACAGAGCAAAAAGACACAAAGGAATTCAGCTCACCCCAGCAGGGAATGGCAGAATCCAGAAAAGCAAGGCAAAATAAAACCAAAACACAAATGCAAAAAGCAAGGCAGAAAACTTAGCTTTTGAGGAGCAGGAATCAGACTGGTCTCCTAGAATCCCTCAGAGAAATCACCAGCGAGGCAGAAGGGCGTCGGCTGCCTTATATCCAGTCAGCAATTCCCATCACCCAGTCATCCTCTACCAGCTCAGGTGTTTGGTAATCAGCCTCACTACCTTCCTTCACCAGAAGAGGGAGTTCATCAGACCTCAATGGTGAAGGGGAAAATGAACTCATAACACTTATCTCCCAATCAGAGTTAATGTCTCTTCCTTTTCAGCACATTATTACTATAAATCTTTAATAAACTTATTTCCCAACTATGGTGTGCATACTAATGTGCATAAAAGCTTATTATCACCACCACCTCTTTACCATGATAGAATATATTGTGTTCATTATCTTTGGCTCCAGTATTATTATACCATGAAGCTTTGCTGTTTGTGAGTGTCATGGGTTTACTGTGACAGAGAGGAGCCAGAAGACCGCAGCATCTGGTTTCTTCTACTCCTGCACCGATTAGAAGCACTTCACCGTCAAATTAAATGGTGCAAGTTTCTTTTAGCAGTGCAAGGGTTAATCTAATCAGTTGAGCTATGCATTGTTAGGCACTAGAGATGAGCGAATTTGTTCGGCTCCCTCCTTGTTTGGCAAGCTGTAGCGCTTACTAAATAAGCTGCAGAGGGAACCTGGCTACTTGGATCGCTCCTGCTGATCAGCTGTCCAATGCCACAGCTGCATGTGTCGCGGCTGCTTCAATGTCATAACACATGCATGGAGACCCATCTTCAATACTCTTATTGAGTGAAGAAGGTTCTTTGCCAAAACACTGACAACTTGTGCCAGAATGTGTCTGGGCCCTCCTCCTTTTATGGCGACAAAGCTACATATATATATAGCCACACACACATACATGTACGGTATATATATTACATACATTGCCTTCCTTTATTATACAGTGCCCTCTCGTTATGTACAGCACCATCCCTTACATATTGGATTATATAGAGCCCTGTTTTTATTACATACCCATCCTGTCTTGTTAGCTGTATAATGTCATGATGGCTGATGGAACATGGAAAAGCTTCATTTCTAATGGAGAAGCTAAAGGACTGGTCATCTGGTCACCGGCTCCTCCATCAGCAGTCATTTTTTAGAGGGGACTATGTAATAAAAAAGGGCGCTGTGAATAACAAGAATAATAAGAATACACTATGTAAGAGACAGCACTGTACATAACAGCAGAGGAAGCTATATAAGAAGGGACAGAACCATACAGTATATAACTAGAGAGGATGGTATGTAATAAGGGACGGTGTTATACATAATAAAAGAGGAAACTACAGTATGTAACTAAGGATGGTGTTATACATAATAAGTGAATACATTATATACTAAGGGACTGTGTTATACATACCCTATCATTGCCCTTTCCACCACCTCTATCTTTGCTTTCTCCCCACCACCCCATCGCCCATTCCACCACCTCCATCATTGCCTTCTCTCCCACCACCCATCATTGACCATTCTACCACCTCCATCATTTCCTCCTCCCCCACCACCCCATCATTGCCCATTCCACCCCCCATTATTGCCCTTTCCACCACCACCATCCCCTTCTCCCCCACCACGCCATCATTGTCCTTTCCACCACCTCCATCATTGCTTTCTCCCCCACCATCCCATCATTGCCCTTTCCACCACCTCCATCATTGCCTTCTCCCCCAACCCATCATTTCCCTTTCCACCACCTCCATCATTGCCTTCTCCCCACCACCTCCACCATTGCCTCCTTCCCCCCACCCCATCATTGTCCATTCCACCACCTCCATCATTGCCTTCTCCCCCACTCCCATCATTGCTCATTCCACCACCTCCATCATTTCCTCCTTCCCACCATCCACATCATTGCCCTTTCCACCACCACCATCATTTCCTCTTCCTCTCCATCTGCATCATTGCCCTTTCGACCACCCCATCATTGTCCTTTCCACTACTACTTTCCTTTAATACATCCAGTTGGAAGAATGTCTCAAGTGGGGTACCACAGGGCTCTGTCCTGGGCCCTGTATTGTTCAACATCTTTATCAACGATTTAGATGAAGGAATTGAGGGTAAACTGATTAAATTTGCTGATGACACAAAGCTAGGAGGGATAGCTAATACTAGAGAAGAGAGAGAGAGGATTCAAAAAGATTTAAATAAACTGGAGAAGTGGGCAGCAAATAACAGAATGGTTTTTAACAGGGAGAAATGCAAAGTACTACATCTGGGCAATAAAAATGGAAAAAGCATATATAGAATGGGAGGAATAGGGCTAAGTGACAGCACATGTGAAAAAGACTTGGGTATACTAATAGATCACAGACTGAATATGAGTCAACAGTGTGATGCAGCAGCAAAAAAGGCAAATGCAATTCTAGGATGTATTAACAGAAGCATACAGTCTAGATCACGTGAAGTCATTATTTCCCTCTACTCCTCTTTGGTCAGACCTCATCTGGAATATTGTGTCCAGTTTTGGGCACCACATTTTAAAAAAGACATCAACAAACTGGAGCAAGTTCAGAAAAGAGCGACCAGAATGGTGACCGGTCTGCAAACCCTGTCTTATGAGGAAAGGTTGCAGGATTTGGGAATGTTTAGTTTGCAAAAGAGAAGACTGAGAGGAGACTTAATAGCTGTCTACAAATATCTAAAGGGCTGTCACATTGTAGAAGGATCAACTTTATTCTCATTTGCACAAGGAAAGACTAGAAGCAATGGGATGAAACTGAATGGGAGGAGACACAGATTAGATATTAGAAAAAACTTTTTGACAGTTAGAGTGATCAATGAGTGGAACAGGCTGCCACGAGAAGTGGTGAGTTCTCCTTCAATGGAAGTCTTCAAACAGAGGCTGGACAGACATCTGACTGGGATGATTTAGCGAATCCTGCTTTGAGCAGGGGGTTGGACCAGATGGCCCAGGAGGTCCCTTCCAACTCTACGATTCTATGATTCTATGATTCTACCACCATCAATGCCTTCTCCCCCACCACCCCATCATTGCCTTCTGCCCCACCACCCAAGTCATTATCCTTTCCACCACTTCCATAATTGCCTTCTCCCTCACCCAATCATTGCCCTTTCCACCTCCTCCATCATTGCCTTCTCCCCCACTGCCTCCATCATTGCCTCCTTTCCCACCACCCCATCATTGTCCTTTCCATCACCTCCATCATTACCTGCTCCCACACTCCCACCACTGTCCTTTCCACCACCTCCATCATTGCCTTCTCCCCCACCACCCCATCATTGTACTTTCCACCACCTCCATCATTTCCCATTTCATCATCTCCATCATTTCCTCTTCCTCTCCATCCCCATCATTGCCCTTTCCACCACCCCATCACTGTCCTTTCCACCATTCCCATCATTGCCTTCTCCCATCACCCCCATCATTGCCTTCCCCCATCAACCCCATCATTGCCCTCTCCTCCACCTACACACACAGACACATAGTACCATTCACCTCTCTGCATGTTCTCCCGCAGCGCTATGCGCAGCGCATGCACACACACCACCACTCATCTGTACACACATACAAACACACATGTGCACACACACAGCACCACTCACCTCTCCACACGCTCTCCCGCAGCTGCAGCATCACCACTGCCAGCAGCTTCCTCCCTCTGGCACAGCTGCGTGCTGAATGATGACGTCATCCAGCTTCACTGATGTGTGAGACAGGAAGCGCAGGCAGGAAGCACAGGATGGATCCTTGCAGCTCCACTCCACTGCCATTTTCTTTTGTAGGCAGCGGAGCTGCAGGGATTGCTCCCTGCCTGCCGCACATGAGGGCAATCTGGCCAGGGGCCCCCCTGGAGCCTCGGGGCCAGATAAACAGGCCAGATTGCCCTCATTATTAGCTGCCCTGCAGGGGCCCCCCTCCACCTACGGGCCCCAGTGCGGCCGCACCAGCTGCACATGCGATATGTCCGCACCTGGCGCAGTGTGTTACTAACAGTAATGTTTGAGACTGTGGTCCCAGCTCTCTTCAGGTCATTAACCAGGTGCTCCCATGTTGTTTTGAGCTGATTCCAGACTTTTCTCAGAATCATCCTTACCCCACAAGGCGAGACTTTGCATTGAGCTCCAGACTGAGGAAATTGAAAGTCATCTTGTTTTTCTTTTCTACAAAGAATTCAAACAGGTGCAACTAATACAGGTAATGAGTGCAGAGTAGGAGGGCTCTTAAAGAAAAGCTAACAGGTCTGCGAGAGACAGAATTCTTGCTGGTTGGTAGATGATCCAATACTTATTTCTTGCAATGAAATGTAATTTAATTATTTTAAAATCATTCTATGTGTTTTCCTGGTTTTTATTTTTAGATTCTTTCACCGTTGAAGTGTACCTTCGATAAAAATTACAGACCTCTCCATTCTTTGTAGGTGGAAAAATTAGGCAGTGTATCAAATACGGTACTTATTTTCCCCACTGTAGATAGGTGGATAGATAGATAGACAGACAGATAGATTTGAAGTAAATTGACATTTCAAAAAGTCAAGTTGGAAGTGTTCCCATTTTAGTCTTTGCACCATTATTAAGCATTGATGGCAAATGAAGATGAATCTGATGCTTATGTCTGACGTCTTTAATTTTAATTATTAATAAGTGCAGACATGAATGTACAATACAAGGAAATTATAAGTGCATTATCTGTTCTTATTTTCTGAAACCATCTGTTGACTATCTCTTTGAAACTCCTACACATCAAGAAGAATAAATGTTTTCCAACTTAGACAGGTTTATAACTGGAAATTATTGCTCATTTTCACTCGTTAAAGTCATCTTATCAGATATGTAGGGATCCATCTCTGAGATCTCCCACGATCAGCATAAGGAAGGCTTCAGCGCCTTTCTGCAGTAACTAACACTGTGCCATCCCAGTTGCTGTGTGTGGTACTGCACCTTAGCCCCAATCAAGTGACTAACATACCGGTACTATTGTGGTAGACCTGTTATACCAAACACAGCCACATGGACAAGAGTGAAGCTATTTTGGGTATTACATCATTTTGATATTAGCCTCTTTTGGAGTTTGTTAGCACTGCTGAAATGCATAGACCTATGTATATGATCATATTTATTAGTTACTAGCTGAAGAGCCCGGCGCTGCCCTGGCATAGTAACTAACTACAGTTAGTTATAACAAATTATAATGATTACATCTATATATATATAAAGATGAGTGTAGAGCCCCGCCCACTCCGCATAGCTACATTCACTATAATATCCCACATCATCCCATCAGCCAGAGATATCGGACTACTACCCCTAATATCCCACATAATCCCATCAGCCAGAGCCACCGGACTACTACCACTAATATCCCACATCATCCCGTCACAGCAGCCGGACTACTACACCAAATATCCCTCATCATCCCATCAGCCAGAGCCACTGGACAACTACCACTAATATCCCACATCATCCCGTCACAGCCGCCGGACTACTACCCCTAATATCCCACATCATCCCATCAGCCAGAGCCACCGGACTACTACCCCTAATATCCCACATCATCCCGTCAGCCAGAGCCACCAGACTGATATCCCACATCATCCCATCAGCCTGGGGTCAGAACCAGAGCACTGAGTGGAAGGGTCCTAACTTCCATACCGGGGATCCCTTTAAGAGAGGCTTGGCATCAGAACCAGAGCGCTGAGTGGATTTGCCCTGACTTCCATACCAATGATGCCTTTAATAGAAGCCTGGGGTGAGAATCAGAGCTCTGAGGGATTTACCCTAACTTCCATACCGGAGATCCCTTTGAGAGAGGCCTGGGGTCAGTACCAAAGCGCAGAGTGGATTTGCCCTCACTTCCATGCCAGAGATCCCTTTAAGAGGGGCCTTGGGTCAGAACCAGAGCACTGAGGGATTTGCCCTGGCTTGCATACCAATGAGACCTTTAATAGAAACCTTGGGTCAGAATCAGAGTGCTGAGGGATTTGCCCTAACTTCCATACAGGAGATCCCTTTAAGAGACCCTGGGGTCAGAACCAGAGCGCTGAGTGGATTTGCCCTGACTTGCATACCAATGATCCATTTAATAGAACCATGGGGTCAAAATCAGAGCACTGAGGGATTTACCCTAACTTCCATACAGGAGATCATTTTAAGAAAAAGCCTGGGGTCAGTACCAGAGCATTTGAAGGCAATTGCCCTGACTTCCATACCGGGGATCCCATTAAGAGAGGCCTGGGGTCGGAACCAAAGCGCTGGATGGATTGGCCCTCACTTCCATACCGGAGATCCCTTTAAGAAAGGCCTGGGGTCAGTACCAAAGCACAGAGTGCATTTGCCTTAACTTCCATACCAATGATCCCTTTAAGAGACCCTGGGGTCAGAACCACAGAGCTGAGTGGAACAGTCCTAACTTCCATACTGGAGATTCCTTTAAGAGAGGCCTGGGGTCAAAACCAAAGCACTGGATGGATTTGTTCTGACTTCCATACCAATGATCCCTTCAAGAGGGAAGACGTGACTATGAGATGGAGGATGTGTGATGGGTATATAGGCACAATAGGGGGGGATTCATTTCTGTCATGTACTCACTGCTCCTTTCTGGGGGCAGACAATGGCTGGGAGCTTATGTTCCCAGGGATGCTAGATTTTTCCCACCATGTCAGTGTCTGCTTAGGTGTTGTCAAGTGGGAAAACTGTTGCTCATAGCAACCAATCACAGCTCAGCTTCTTTTCACCAGCTCTGGTGAAATGAGAGATGCTTAGTGATTGGTTGGTGACACACACACATACATACATACATTCACTTTTCTATATAGAGATTCCATTCTTCTAATCCATTTTTAATTTGTCAGCTATTATAACACCATGAAATTATATGCTAGAAACCTCGAAAAAATGAATAGGTTTACTTTTCTACAGCATACATACTAGGTAACAAAAAACATGATAGGATGCAATTCACATAACAACATGTGGGTGGCTTCATATACACACATATAGCATAAACTGCCTCCACAGAGTATAGGGGAATCATGTTTTTACTCATCCCTTGTCAGACATCTTGAGAAGGTTAGGCCAAGTGTACAGGACAAAGTAGCTCCCAACTAGTACAATTCCCAGAGGGCTACAGTGGGGAAAATAAGTGATACACTGCTGATTTTGCAAGTTTTCCCACCTACAAGGAATGGAGAGGTCTGCAATTTTCATTGTAGGTACACTTCAGTATGAGAGACAGAATCTAAAAATGAAAACCAGAAAATCATATTGTATGATTTTTAAAATAATTAAATTGCATTTTATTGCATTAAATAAGTATTTGCTACAATTGAAAAACATAGGTTTATATTTGGTACAGAAACTTCTGTTTGCAATTACAGAGGTCAGATGCTACCTGTCGTTCTTGAGCAAGTTTGCATACACTGCAGAAGGGATTTTGGCCCACTCCTCCATACAGATCTTCTCCAGAGCTTTCAAGTTTCGGCAACATTGAGTTTCAGCTCACTCCAAAGATTTTCTATTGGATTCAGGGTTGGAGACTATCTAGGCCACTCCAGGACCTTGAAATGCTTCTTAAGGAGCTACTCCTTAGTTGCACTGGATGTTTTGTGTCATTGTCATGCTGGAAGAACCACTCACCACCTATCTTCAATGAGAAAAGGAGGTTGATGGTCAAAATCTCGAGATACATAATTCCAGCCATCTTCCCTTCAATATCGTGCAGTCCTCCTGTTCCATTGCAGAAAAGCACCCCCAAAGTATGTGTGACACTAATTACTTCTTACAGCATAGCTGTGAGTCAGAAAAGTCAAGGAATCCAAGCTGCTTGTCCATTGTCATGTAGCCCATCCCTGACTTGTGCAGGTCTACAATTTTGTTCCTAGTGTCCTTAGACAGCTCTTTGGTCCTAACTATTGTGGAGAGGTTAGTGTGTGATTGAGTCTGTGGACAGGTGTCTTTTATGCAGGTAACGAGTTCAAACAGGTGCAATTAATACAGGTAATGATTGCACAAGTAGGGGAGTTCTTAACCCCTTAGTGGCAAAGCCAATTTGCAGCTTAATGACCAGACCAATTTTTATCATTCTGACCACTGTCAATTTATGAGGTTATAACTCTGGAACGCTTAGACGGATCCTGCTGATTCTGAGGATGTTTTTTCATGACATATTGTACTTCATGTTAGTGGTAAAAATTTCTTCGATATGACTTGCGTTTATTTATGAAAAAAATGGAAATATGTAGAAAATTTATAAAATTTCACAATTTTCAAACTTTTAAATTTTCTCTCCTTAAATCTGAGAGATATGTCACACAAAATATATAATAAATAACATTTCCCACATGTCTACTTTACATTAGCACAATTTTGGAAACAAATGTTTTTTTCTTAGAAAGTTATAAGGGTTAAAAATTGACCAGCAATTTCTTATTTTTACAACAAAATTAACAAAACCTTTTTTTAGGGACCACATCACATTTGATGTCACTTTGAGGGGTGTAAATGACAGAAAATACCCAAAAGTGACAGTATTCTAAAAACTGCACCCCTCAAGGTGCTCAAAACCACATTCAAGAAGTTAATTAACCCTTTACGTGCTTCACAGGAACTGAAGTAGTGTGGAAGAAAAAAATGAACATTTAAGTTTTTTTCACAAACTTTTTACTTCAGAGCCAGTTATTTTTATTTTTACAAATGTAAAAAGGGAAAATGAACCACAAAATTTGTTGTGCAATTTCTCCTGAATACGCCGATTCCCCATATGTGGGGGTAAACCACTGTTCGGGCGCACGGCAGAGCTTGGAAGGGAAGGAGCGCCGTTTGACTTTTTCAATGCAGAATTGGCTGGAAATGAGATTGGACGCCATGCCACATTTGGAGAGCCCCTGATGTGCCTAAATAGTGGAAACCCCCCCAAGTGACACCATTTTGGAAACTAGACCCCCCCAAGGAACTTATCTAGATGTGTGGTGAGCACTTTGAACCCCAAAGTGCTTCACAGAAGTTTATAGCGTAGAGCCGTGAAAATAAAAAATCATTTGTTTTACACAAAAATGATCTTTTAGCCAGCAATTTTTTATTTTTCCAAGGGTATCCAGAGAAATTGGACCCAAAAGTTGTTGTGCAATTTGTCCTGAGTACGCTGATACCCTATATGTGGGGGGTAAACACTGTTTGGGTGCATGGCAGAGCTCGGAAGGGAAAAGCACCGTTTTGGAATGCAGACATTGATGGAATGGTCTGTGGGCATCATATTGCATTTGCAGAGACCCTGATGTGCCTAAACAGTACAAACCCCCCCACAAGTGACCCTATTTTGGAAGCTAGACACCCCACGGAACTTATCTAGATGTGTTGTGAGAACTTTGAACCACCAAGTGCTGCACTAAAGTTTATAACGCATAGCTGTGAAAATAAAAAATCATTTTTTTCCACAAAAATGATTTTCTAGCCCCCAATTTTTTATTTTCACAAGGGTAACAGGAGAAGTTGGACCGTTGTTGTTCAATTTGTCCTGATTATGCCGATACCCCATATTGTGTGGGTAAACCACTGTTTGCATGCACGGCAGAGCTCAGAAGGGAAGGAGCACTGTTTGACTTTTTCAATGCAGAATTGGCTGGAATTGAGATCGAAAGCCATGTCGTATTTGGAGAGCCCCTGATGTGCCTAAACAGTAGAAATCCCCCAATTCTAACTCCATCCCTAACCCCAACACACCCCTAACCCTAATCCCAACCCTAACCATAACCCTAACCACAACCCTATCTCCAACACACCCCTAACCCTAATCCCAACCGTATCCCTAATCCAAATCCTAACCCCAACTCTAGACCCAACCTTCACCCTAACTTTAGCCCTAACTTTAGCCTCAACCCTGACCATTACCCTAACTTTAGTCCCAACCTTAACCCTAACTTTAGCCCCAATGCTAATTCGATCTTTAGCCCCAACCCTATCCCTAACTTTAGCCCCAACCCTAACCCTAACTTTAGCCCCAACCCTAACCCTAACTTTAGCCCCAACTTTAACCCTAATTTTAGCCCCAACCCTAACCTTAGCCCAACTCACTTTAGCCCAACTCTAACCCTAATGGGAAAATGGAAATAAATACTTTTTTTATTTTATTATTTTTCCCTAACTAAGGGGGTGATAAAGGGGGGGTTGATTTACTATTTTTTTTGTTTTGATCACTGTGATAGGCTCTATCACAGTGATCAAAATGAACCTACAGTAGGAAAAAATCTCCTATTGTTGCTGGGTGCCAGGGGACTTCAGGGGGGCCGGCAGGAACAACGGAGAACAACAGAGGTACCGGGGGGTGATCAGGGGACCGTATTTCTCTCTCCTCTGATGTGCGAACACAACAGAGAAGAGAGAAATTAAATGAAAAATCTGACTTTTTTTGTGGTCGCCGTTATACCATTAATAACTACGATCGCAACACCGGGATCAGTAAAAACCAGCCCAAATCATGTTCTCTGGGGTCTTGGCTATCCCCAGCAGCTGAGACGCTGGAGAAATTACGCTGGAGAAATTCCGACACTGGGGGGCGCTATAACCTTAAACCTCAGCGATGTTAAAAAGCGGTACTGTGGTTTAAGTACCCTTAACTGCTGCTATGAAAAGGCGTATCGGTGGTTGCTAAGTGGTTAACGAAAACTAAGACTTCTGTGAGAGCCAGAATTCTTGCTGGTTGGTTGGTGATCAAATACTTATTTCAATGCAAAAAAATTCAATTTAATTAATTAAAAATCATACAATATGATTTTATGGATTTTTTTAGATTTTGCCTCTCACAGTTGAGGTGTAACTACAATAAAAATGACAGACATTTCCATTCTTTGTAGGTGGGAAAATTTGCAAAATCAGCAGTGTAAATACTTATTTTACCTACTGAACCAGAATATTCTCTCAGTTGAAGCCTAGTATTTGGAAACCACTACCACTAGACATGAGTGAATTGATTTGATGTGATTCAAATTTGTAAGAAATCATTGAACCTGACTAATATGAATAATTTTGGATTTCCTTCATGCGAATTGCCCAAAATATCCACTGCAGTTTTAAAAATGTAAGGCTCACATAGTCTTGAGCACAGCTAGGCGGGCTTCACTATAATGCCCTATCTTGCATTACAAAGTGTAGCACAGCCAAGGAGAATGCACTACCAAATCCTGTATAAAATCAGAAGCAGGGAATGCAGCAGCCATTTAATTGTGAATATGGATAGTGAGAGGACGTTACAACGCACAGCTCAGCCATAAAAATAGTGAGAGAATGCTATAAACCACTGAAGAAACTGTACAGATAGTGTGTGACTGCACAGTAGGGTGACCGGATCTCATATGGGGGGGGGAAAATGTCAGAATCTTGTTCGTCTGGACCCCACAAAACGATTCCCCTTTCCAGATATTGAGAGAGCCAAAATTTGAGCTCGATCAAACGACGTTAACCCGTGCCGCTCGTCGCTCAAAGTTTGAAAAAATCCAAATTGAGGTATTTTAAGATTTAGGTATTTTGCATAGTCTGTTAGACTATAAAGAATGTGACAACAACATTGCAGAAATAGCCCTGACCAAATTTTCGAACCATTTGTGGTATTTGAATGCAGAGTTGGTGGGATTATCGTTTTTTGATCCCACCATTACAGACAATGAAAAGTTGTTAATGGCTAATAAATTGCTCAGTAGCACAGATGAACCATCAGAGCACGCTAACCTACATGAGTTGAAATTTTACATAGTTATCTAATCTATTCTAGAGCTTTTGTTAAAGTAGTTTTTGAAACGTCAGAATATAATGCTCGGCATTTGCTTACAACTTGCAGGACATATTGCTTTTGTTCTTCATCTTTTGTCAGAAGGTCGTTAAAGTCGGTTACTTCCTACCTCTTTTAATTTTTCTTTCCTAACTTTTGGATTTACAGCCCTAGCGTGCTCTGATGGTTCATCTGTGCTACTGAGCAATTTATTAGCCATTAACAACTTTTCATTGTCTGTAATGGTGGGATCAAAAAACGATAATCCCACCAACTCTGCATTCAAATACCACAAATGGTTCGAAAATTTGGTCAGGGCTATTTCTGCAATGTTGTTGTCACATTCTTTATAGTCTAACAGACTATGCAAAATACCTAAATCTTAAAATACCTCAATTTGGATTTTTTCAAACTTTGAGCGACGAGCGGCACGGGTTAACGTCGTTCGATCGAGCTCAAATTTTGGCTATCTCAATATCTGGAAAGGGGAATCATTTTGTGGGGTCCAGACGGACAAAATACCGACATCGATTTTTTGCGGTCACCCTACTGCACAGTAATACAGGGTGAGTGAGGTCAAGAGAATAATACAGATTTATTTGAGAGAAAGAGATAAAAGAGGCACTGTCATACACTTCTTTTCAGGGCAATTGGAGACCTTGATGTAATGTTGACCAACAGTGAATCGATTAACTGCTAATCAAATTTCCTGGCAATATTTGATGAATCTGGTGAATTTTAATTTTAAAATGTTTGCTTATCTCTTCTCTGCACCAATTTGTGTCAATGGGGATATTTCACTCAGATAAAAGTAAAAAAACAAAGTCTTTATATTTTTCGATCCTGTATGGTCATAGAATCTTTTATAAACATGAAATAGTCTTGTATTTTACGGTATTGGGCAGATTATTTTTTATACATTTTTTTTTACATAGTTTTGTGCTGAGTGATTTTCATGATGGCTCCCAAAGGTTTCTTAATCACAGGGTTGGAAACTACTAGTGTTTAAGCTGTTTATGTTTCAGTACAAGGAAACTATACATTCATTTCCCATTGTGGGCGAATTTCCAAGGAAAGAAATCATTGACTGTGGAGCTTTTCCCAGCAGACCTGCTTATAGAAATCATTCACGTCATCAGTAGACTTGTTCTTTTTAGAAATAATGGACCAAACAAACAGATTTTAAATAAACAGTTCATAGCCTCCTAGCTAAAAAGAGGTCGCTCCAGTGTGCACATTGTACAGCATATTTAATAGGAAATTGCCACAATGTATGAAAAACAGGACACTTATAGGAATAACTGGAATGCTGCCATTGCAATCACAAATGTATAGTACTATACCCCCAACCAGAAAAGTAAAGAGTTTTAAAAATGTGACTCACACAGGAAGTTAGATACTTCAGGCAATTAATACATATGCCCTGCCACTTACTGTAGATGTCTCCTTGCAGACAGCTCCATATTGATATCACCATTCCATTCCAATGGTATAGTTAGGTTTTTTAGCATTTGGGTTAGTGTGTTAGGGTTAGTCTCATCTACAGTATGTGCACCTTTCCAGTCAAGTGATTCATGGATGTGTCCTTGCAGACCACTCTTCTTCTATCTACTACTTAGTCAAAACTACCTAAGTGATACTTTTATTGGATGTTGGGTGCCTTTTGTTACTCATCTGTACTGGCTCAGGCTTTTAGCTCCTTCCTTTGGGGCCAAATCTCATTTTTTGCAAGTCTGCAATGGGTTGCTGTTGTGATCTGGGAACTACCTTTGACATTATCAGTCATGGCCTTTTAAGGTCGACTCAAGACTAGTGTTGAGCAATACCATCCAATATCGTGAAATATCGGATCAGATTGGATCGGACCGATAACCAAAAAGTATCGGGTATTGCCGATTCCGATACCTGAAACCAATGCAAGTCAATGGGACAGAAATATCGGAATTAAAAAAAAACCCTTTCTTTCCTTGTAGGTTAATGCTACATGAAGAAAAACAACTAAGAATAATGTAGAATGTATTGGGGGAGATGGAGGAGACATTAAAGGCATAGAGGTTTAGCCAAATCAAATGGAATAGCAGGAATAATTTTTTTTTTTTTTTAAAGACGTTCGGAGTTACAAAGATATTGACTATGTTAACCTTTTATATATTTTGTCAGATATGTATGTTTCACTACTTCCATGCTCTTCACCTTCTTTTTTACTTCTCCCACACTTTCTCCTTCATGATCCTCAGCAGCAGCATCTTTTTTATCAACTTCTTCACCTTATTCATCTTTTTCTTCTTCTTCACCTTCTTCCTATTATTCTTTTTTTACATTCTTTATATTCTTCTTATTCAACTATTATTCTTCTACATATTCTATTTTTTCATCTTCTTCCTATTCTTCTTCTTCATCATATTATTATTTGTGACAGGCATTCCTGAGTTGTTATCTATAAAAGTTTGAAGATTTTACCTTCCGTTCTGCCTGTCACAAAAGATTTACAACAGGATTTGTCCGCGTTCAGTTTGGCCTGCAGCAGCAGGCATTTTCCAGGGGCACCACGAGGAGGAACGGACTCACCCCCATACACTGCTTTGTCTTCTGCTTATCATTTAGATAATATCTTTTCCTCTGATTTTTAGTCTTATGCTTAATTTTCTTCTGCTTTTGGTTCTTCTGCTTTTTGTTCTTCTGCTTCTTGGTCTTCTGTCTCTTGTTGTTCTGTATCTTGGTGGCTGTCTTCATGTTCTTTGTCCTCTTGGTCATCTTCTTCAGGGTCATCTTTTTGGTCTTCTTCGGGGTGGTCTTGCGGGTCGTCGTCTTCAGGGTCATCGTTTTCGTGGTCGTCGTCTTCTTCAGGGTGGTCTTCAGGGTCGTCGTCTTCAGGGTCGTCATCAGGGAGATCCAGAGTGATAACCAAAAACCATTTCCAAAGGCTTGAACTTGGAAGAGTAGCAGAAGGTACAAGAAGGATGAGGAACTGCCGAGAAACAGCTGACGGTACTGGAACCCGGATGAGTAGCAGAAGGAACAAGAGCCAATGGCACAACCGTGGACCAGCTGACGGTGCTAGAACACGGTTACTAAGCAGGAGGTACCTGTGCTAGAAAGCACTACCAAGGACCAGCAGACATTGCTGGAACTCGGATATCGAGAAGGAGGCACCTCAGCCAAAGGCACTGCTGAGAACCAGCTGATGGTGCTGGAACCCGGATGGGTAGCAGAAGCTGCAAGAGCTAATGGAACTAGCGAGGACCAGTTGATGGTGCTGGAACCCAGAGGGGCAGCAGAAGGAACAAGAGCCAATGTCACAACCGTGGACCAGCTGACAGTGCTGGAACACGGTTACTAAGCAGGAGGTACCTGTGCTAGAATGCATTACCAAGGACCAGCAGACGTTGCTGGAAATCGGATACCAAGAAGGAGGCACCTAAGCCAAAGGCACTGCCGAGAACCAGCTGACGGTACTGGAACCCGGATGGGTAGCAGAAGGTACCCATGAAAAACAAAGTTTCAAGGCCGCCAGCCGGCCGCAGTTACCGAAAACCCACAGTCCTTACAGGGGGTGCTTGTCTTATTGGCACTACGGAACCAGCCTTTAATAACAGAACCCGCAGCCCACATAGGAAGCACCTGAACTGCAGGCACCACAGACTTGGCTAACCCGACCGCAACACGACAGGACAACCTATTGGTGGCAAAGTGACGTTGACACTACCCGGAAACAGCAGGCGTGCTGGACCCAGGCTGGGCAGGAGGGAGTACCTGTGCCAAAGACACTGCCGAGAACCAGCTGATGGTGCTGGAACCCGGAGGGGCAGCAGAAGGAACAAGAGCCAATGGCACTACCGAGGACCAGCTGACGGTGTTGGAACACGGTTACTAAGAATGAGGTACCTATGCTAGAAAGCACTACCAAGGACCAGCAGACGTTGCTGGAACTCGGATACCGAGAAGGAGGCACATAAGCCAAAGGCATTGCCGAGAACCAGCTGACGTACTGGAACCCGGATGGGTAGCAGAAGGTACCCATGAAAAACAAAGTTGCAAGGACGTGAGCCGGCCGCAGTTACTGAAACCCACAGTCCTTACAGGGGGTGCTTGTCTTATTGGCACTACGGAACCAGCCTTTATTACCAGAACCCGCAACCCACATAGGAAGCACCTAAACTGCAGGCACCATAGACTCGGCTAACCCGACCGCAACAGGACAGGACAACAAATTGGTGGCAAAGTGACGTTGACTCTACCCGGAAACAGCAGGCGTGCTGGACCCAGGCTGGGAAGGAGGGAGTAACCGTGCCAAAGACACTGCCGAGAACCAGCTGATGGTGCTGGAACCCGGAGGGGCAGCAGAAGGAACAAGAGCCAATGGCACTACAGAGGACCAGCTAACGGTGCTGGAACACGGTTACTAAGCAGGAGGTACCTGTGCTAGAAAGCACTACCAAGGACCAGCAGACGTTGCTGGAACTCGGATACTGAGAAGGATGCACCTCAGCCAAAGGCACTGCTGAGAACCAGCTGACGGTGCTGGAACCCGGATGGGTAGCAGAAGGAACAAGAGCCAATGGCACAACCGTGGACCAGCTGACAGTGCTGGAAAATGGTTACTAAGCAGGAGGTACCTATGCTAGAAAGCACTACCAAGGACCAGCAGACATTGCTGGAACTCGGATACCGAGGAGGAGGCACCTAAGCCAAAGGCACTGCCGAGAACCAGCTGTTGGTACTGGAACCCAGATGGGTAGCAGAAGGTACCCATGAAAAACAAAGTTGCAAGGCCACGAGCCGGCCGCAGTTACCGAAACACACAGTCCTTACAGGGGGTGCTTGTCCTATTGGCACTACGGAACCAGCCTTTATTACCAGAACCCGCAGCCAACATAGGAAGCACCTAAACTGCAGGCACCATAGACTCGGCTAACCCGACCGCAACACGACAGGACAATGTATTGGTGGCAAAATGACGTTGACACTACCCGGAAACAGCAGGTGTGCTGGAACCACGCTGGGCAGGGGGGGTACCCGTGCCAAAGACACTTATGAGCAGCAACTGGCAAAGTTGGAGCCCAGGGTCAATCTGGGTGTAGGCTGAGGCCTAATTTCATCAAGTTTAATATCTGTTGTAGACTACTACTGATTTTAAACGTGCTCCAGTTAGGCCTCTGGCTCCACTCTGTCTCTAGTATTTACCCTTGCCTCCAACACCGCCAGTTGCTGCTCAGACGTGCCGTCTGCACAATCAACACTTGTTCCTGTGTTACTGAGGTTCAGTAACGTCAGCTTCTCCCCTGATGTGTGTCTGGCAATGTCTCCTGCTCTGTCCACATTCCGACTACTAGTACTGGAATGTGGAGCCGTCTGGGAGTACACTGACAGGGCAAGACATGTAGTCTGTCACCATCTGACGGAAACGTTGCCTCCTGCTGACTTGAGCAGTCTGTGATGGTGTAGACATTTGTGGCGGGCACACAAAACTTTGCCACATTTGGGCCATACTGGTCTTGCCTTGTGCTGAGGCGCTGCCTCTGCTCCCTCTTTGTGCAGAGCTTCCTCCACTGCCTCGACGCTCAGAGCTGCTTTGTAAAGCACTAGCAGCACTGCTCTCTGGTGGAATGGAGAACATGATGGAATGCACCAGTGTGTCTTGGTACTCCGCATTTTACGCTCCCGGTTCAACGGTGTTATGAGGCTTTGTAAGTTGTCCTGGTAGCGAGGATCTAGGAGGGTGTACACCCAATAATCAGCCGTGTTGAGAATGTGGGCGATGCGGCGGTCGTTTCTCAGGTACTGCAGCATGAAATCAACCATGTGCTACAGACTTCCAACTGCCCAAGAAACGCTGTCCCCTGCTTGAGGCGTCATCTCTGATTGCTCTGCATCACCCCACCCTCGCTGTACATACTGACTACTAGAGCATTGTGTACCTCCCTCCTCTGGAGAGATGTCTTCCTCCTCCATTGACTCCTCCTCACCCTCCTCACAAAGTGTCCCCTGCCTAGGCCTTTGTGAGGAACCACGTTGTGCATTTGTGACTCCTCATCCTCCACCTCTTCCAAAACCTCCTCCCTTAGTGCTTGCAGTGTTTTTTGAAGCAGGCAGATAAGGGGGACAGTCATGCTGATTAGTGCATCATTTGCACTCGCCGTCTGTGTGGAATCATCGAAGGCACACAAAACAAGGCAGATGTCCTTCATAGAGGCCCATTCAGTGGTGCTGAAGTGTGACCGTCGCACAGTGCGACTTGTTTGCGCCTGATGCAGCTGGTACTCCATTACTGCTGCCTGCTGCTCACACAACCGCTCCAACATATGTAACGTTGAATTCCACCTGGTGGGTAGGTCACATATGATGCGATGTTCTGGAAGGCGGAATCGGCGCTGCAATGCGCGATCTTGCCATGCTGGAACGCCGCAAGTGAGCGCACTCTATGCGGATCTTGTGCAGCAGTGCATCAAGATCTGGATAGTCCCTCAGAAAGCTCTGCACGACAAAGTTGAGCACATGTGCCAGACATGGGATGTGTGTGAGGTTGCCTAGGCCCAGAGCTGCCACCAGATTTCGGCCATTGTCACACACTACCAAGCCTGGCTGGAGATTCGCTGGCACAAACTACACGTCGCTCTCCTGCTTGATGGCATTCTAGAGCTCCTGCGCTGTGTGGCTTCGATTCCCCAAAGAAATTAATTTCAGTACGGCCTGTTGACATTTGGCCATGGCTCTGCTCATATCGGTCGTAACAGGCTCCTGCAGCGCTGATTCTGAGGAACTGGAGTATGAGGAGTCAATGTGTACTGACTGGATTCCTGCAATCCTTGGAGTTGGCAGAACACGTACAGCGCCACTCTCAAGATCTGTACCCGGCTCCACAACATTGACCCAAAGGGCAGTGAGGGAAATGTATCACTCCTGTCCATGGTTACTGGTCCACGCATCGGTGGTCAGGTGGACCTTGCTACTGATGGCGTTTAATAGCGCATGTTTAATTTTTCCCTCCACATGCTTTTGCAGTGCAGGGACGTCTTGCCTGCTGAATTAAAAGTGGCTGGGCACGGTGTATTGTGGGACTGCCAATGCCATGAATTTACGGAAGGTGTCAGTCTCCACCAGCCTGAATGAGAGCATTTCAAGGGCCAGTAGTTTGGCAATGCCAGCATTCAGAGCCTGTGCTCGGGGATGGTTTGCCGAGTATGCCCGCCTTTTCTCCCATGCCTGTGCTACCAATGGCTGTAGGGTGGCCTGGGAGTGTGAGGATGACAGGGAACGTGGTGCTATGGGTGTAATGTCACTGGGTCTCTGGACAACAGTGCCAGAGGTTGTTCCATGGCGATCCTGTGAGGAAGCCGAACCAGCTGTGTGTGAGCTGGAGGAAGAGGCTACAACACGAGCTGAAGAGGTGGTAGGTGGTGCTGTAGGTTGGCCAACGTCTTCAGTGTGTCTTTGTAACTCCACCACGTGCTTGATCCGCACATGTTTCCACATATTTGTGGTATTGAGGTTGCTGGCACTTTTCCCTCTTTTGACTTTCTGTTGACACAGCTTGCATTTGACAAAGCAAATGTCATCTGCAACTGTGTCAAAAAAGGACCACGCACTGCAAGTCCTGGGAGCGCCCGTTTTGGCTTTTGGAAGAGGAATGCTCCTAACGGGTGCCGAAGTGGAGGCTACAGGCAACCAAGTCTGCCCCCTCCCTCTCCCTCCTGTTTTGGCCACTTGGGGAATCTCTTCCTCAGAGCTGCTTCCACCACCTTCCTGTTCCTCACGCCATGATGGGTCAAGAACCTCATCATCTACACTCCCCTCTTCAAACACCTGCTACTCCTGGGTAGTCTCGGCAGCACCTTACGCACCAGAAAGTGACACCTGAGTCTCATCATCTGATGCGTACTGAGTTGTGCTGACCTTAGGCACTGGCCCACCTGCCTCTTCAGATTCAGAGGGACAAAGCAGTTGCGCATCACTGCATACTCCCACTTCTTCATATTCTAGAATGCTGCTTGGCTGGCCCCCTCTTTCCAAGCCAACAGATTTAGAGAACAGAAGTAGAGAATGAGATGGCTCCTGTACAGGGCTCTCTGACTGCCTGGGCAATTTGGCAGGTGGTGAAGAGAGAGATGGTTGCTCTTCAGTGCTCTGGCCATGAGAGGATGTGGAAGTCATTGAAGTCGAGGCGTTAGCTGCCATCCATCCGACAACGGCTTCAATTTGTTCGTCCCGCAGCAGTGGGGTACGGCGAGGTCTTACAAAGCTGCGCATAAAGGACTATTGCCTGGTAAAACTGGGGGATGCTGAGTCACTGGTGCCCGCAGCAGGCACAGAATCCCCACGTCCTCTCCCTGCTGAATCCCCACGTCCTCTCCCTGCTGCAACTCCACACCCACGACCACGTGCCTTACTCCCTGCCTTCTTCATCTTGGTAGACTGATAAAGATAGGCAGAAAAGTACAAAGGGGGGGCTTAGTGTGCTTTTTCCTGAACAGCTGCTAACAGGTATAAGAAACACTAATTTTATAAAGTGTGTGGACTTCACTTTAATATGAGCTAATGTGGCCTACACAACTGTCAAGTGGAGTGTTTGGTGAACTTTATTTATGTGGTTTTTTTTTCAAAAAAACAAAAAGGATGTGACCAAAGATGTGAAAGCGATAGTATCACAAACTTTTTGGAGCTATTATAATGCAGGAAGGTAACATACAATGCAATAGATGATGCTCCAAAAAATAGGCTAATACTAATCTGGCTTCGGCTGCACGGCACAAGCCAGAAAAAAGGCTCCTCTATCTACTCCTATATAGTGTTTGCAACCAACAAATGTAGATGGATACGGATGGAAGCACACTAATAGGAGCAAAAAATCAGGAAATATGAGCTGCCTGCAATAAAACAAAAAAAGGACTATGTATGAGGCAGTGACGCACGCTGAGTGGCCTACAACCAGAGGTGGCTGCAGGACACACTACAACGTGAGCTGCACTCACACACAGAGACCTCTCAGACAGCCGTGAACAGTGCAGATAACTGGGCACTAGCACTGAAAGACTGCAGAAAGGCTCCGCTGTCTACTCCTATAGTGTTTGCAACCAATGTATATGGATACGGATGGATGCACACTAATAGGAGAATTAATGAAAAATGAGCAGCAATAAAAGAAAAATATGTATGAGGCAGTGACGCACACTGAGCGGCCTACAACCAGAGGTGGCTGCAGAACACACTACACAGCGTGAGCTGCACTCATACAGACCTTGCAGACAGCTGTGAACAGCGCTGCAAGGCAAAAGAAAGCTACACTGATTGATAATGTAGCCTGGGCAAAGCACAATATTATTTTGAAAATCGCTATCTCTAACTGTCCCTCAGAGTCTTGAACAGCAGCCTGTCCTTAACTGAATTCACAGCAGAGTGAACCCTAAATGGCAGCGGCGGCTTTTATAGTGCATCATGACATCATTTCAGCAGCCAATCACAGCCATGCCATTAGTTAACATGCCTACATGCCTAACAGGATGTGCCCACACTTCTGAGGATTCCTCATTGGCTGAATCAAATCAAACTGGCTGATAGCATTATGGGAACTTCCGATTCCGGTATTCAATATGCTAAAAGTATCGGAACTCAGTATCGGAATTCCGATACCGCGAATATCGGCCGATTCCCGATACTTGCGGTATCGGAATGCTCAACACTACTCAAGTCAGCAATGTGTATTGTCTTAGTATTCAGTAAGCGTCCTGGACACCTGAAGTGCGCTGTTTCTTTTTACTCTGTCTTTTTTATGGCTTGCTAAATAAAATCCTTGTTTTAATGAATTGCCGCTCTCCCTCTTTTTTGCTTCTATTGTTGCTATGCAGCACCAACTGGAGACATGGCACCCACAGGTTTTGCCTCCCATAGACTCTAATCTTACAAGCGTGGTAAGCTCCAACCACCCCCCTTTTCTCTAAGTGACACTTTAGTTGAATGTGGGGTACCTTTTGTTACTCATCTATACTGGCTCAGGCTTTTAGCTCCTTTCCTTGGGGCCAAATCTCATTTTTGCAAGTCTACAATGAGTAACTGTTGTGACCTAGGAACCACTTTTGATATTATCGGTCTTGGCCTTTTAAGGTTGACTCGAGACAGCTATGTGTGCTGTCTTAGTATTCAGTAAGTTTTTCATTCAGTTCCATATCTAGTTCTGGAATTTGTCTCCCATCCATTTCTTTCAGCTGACTAATCATCTGTTGAGAGGAACAGAGGCCGCTATCTGCAGACCGGATATAACTTCAAGAGAAATGTGCTGTCTTCCAGGTGCAAAAATTAAAGATGTGTCTGACAGGATATCAGGACTCTTCAGACCTACAGATGACTACCCATTCCTGCTACTACATGTGGGGACAAATGACACCGCAAGAAACGACCTGGAAACCATCTGCAGAGACTTTGAAGACTTAGGCAAGAAAGTGAAAGAACTGGGAGCGCAGGTGGTCTTCTCTTCCATCCTCCCAGTGGATGGCCATGGAACAAGGAGGTGGAATAAGATTCTGCAGGTGAACAACTGGCTATGTCGATGGAGCCATCAGAAACAATTTGGATTTATGGATCACAGAGTGTATTACCTTTATGATGGACTACTTGCTAGAGATGGGGTGCACCTTATGAAGACTGGAAAACATGTATTTGGAAGTCGCCTTGCTACACTTGTAAGGAGAGCTTTAAACTAGAACAACATGGGAAGGGAAGCGAAAGACCAGAAAAAGCCATACACCTGACAAATGCTATTGAGAACTCTGCTATTAGAAGTGGAAAGGAAGAACAAAGACAAAAGAATCTAATTAATAAAAATATTGGAGAAAGAGAAACCAATCACAAACTAAAATGTTTCTGTACTAGTGCACAAAGCATGGGCAACAAACAAGGAGAATTGGAACTACTAACACAGGAAATGAAATATGATGTCATTGGAATCACTGAAACTTGGTGGGACGATACACATTATTGGAATACAAGACTAGAAGGATACAGCTTATTTGCAAGAAACAGACTTGATAAACGAGGAGGAGGAGTCGCATTGTATGTTAGAAACGCGCATATCTGCACAGAGGTTGAAGCTTCAGAGACTGGGAGTTCTGTGGAAACTGTTTGGGTAAGAATACAAGGACAAAACAATGGAAAGGACACCATTGTAGGCATTTACTACAGGCCGCCTGTGCAAGCTGAAGATATGGATGAACTCTTTATGCATCAAATGGCCAAGTTCTCTAAAAAATATGACATAGTTGTCATGGGAGATTTCAACTATCCAGACATTTGTTGGGAATCTCTCTCAGGCAAAACTAACAGGTCAAGGAAATTCTTATCCTCTCTTGGTGACAACTTTATCTTCCAAAAGGTAGAGGAGAAAACAAGGGGAACTGCTACCTTGGATCTAATCCTTATAAACAGGGAGGAAATGGTTGAGGAGGTAAAAGTGGCTGGGACCCTAGGAGGTAGCGACCATGCTACTTTAGAATTTTGGATAACTAGAGGAGGAAGACCTGTGAAGACTCAGACGTCAAGGTTAGATTTCAGAAAGGCAGATTTTAAGGGATTCAGAAAGAGAATTGGAGGGATCCAATGGCTGGATATCCTTAAAGACAAAAATGTCCAGGAAGGATGGGAAATCTTGAAAAATGAAATTCTCAAAGCACAATTGTTAACAATTCCGAAAAGAGGGAAGAATAGGAAGCATTTAAGGAAGCCAGGATGGATGAACACAGAACTTAAGCACATGCTAAAAAGGAAGAAAAAATGTTTATAAAATGGAAAGAGGGAGGCATATCTAAAGAAGAATATAATGCTGTCTGCAGAACCTGCAGGGCATAAATCAGATTATCTAAAGCTGACAATGAATTGAGGCTTGCAAGAGATGTCAAAAGCAATAATAAAGGATTTTGGGGATATGTCAAAAGTAAAAGAAAAGTCAAAGATGCTATAGGATTTTTACAGGATGAAAATGATGAAATGGTAAGACAGGATGTTGAGAAGGCCGAACTTTTAAATTCCTATTTTGCATCTGTTTTCTCTCAGAAAGGAAATGTAACATCAACTGTTCTTCACTGTCCTATTAAGGCTATTAAGGAAATAGAAGAATCCAGGATATCTATAAACAGAAAGATAGTGACTAAACACCTAGCAAACCTAAATGAATTCAAGTCTCCAGGTCCAGATGAATTACACCCCAGAGTACTGAAGGAGATAGCAGAAGAAATTTTTGAACCCCTCTCCATAATCTTTGAAAATTCTTGGAGAACAGGAGAAGTCCCAGATGACTGGAGAAGAGCAAATGTTGTTCCTATCTTCAAAAAGGGGAAGAAGGTGGACCCAGGCAACTATAGGCCGGTGAGTCTGACTTCTATACCAGGAAAGATCTTTGAACAAATTATTAAACAACATGTATGTAAGTACCTGGATAAGAATGAAGTGATTAAACAGAGTCAGCATGGGTTTGTAACTAATAAGTCATGTCAGACTAACTTAATTTCCTTCTATGATGGAATCACTGATTGGGTGGATCAAGGAAATGCTGTTGATATAGTATATCTTGACTTCAGCAAAGCATTTGACAAAGTATCTCATACAATCCTTATTGAAAAAATGACTAAGTATGGAATGGACAAGGCAACTGTTAGGTGGATTCATAACTGGCTTAGTGATCGGACCCAAATAGTGGTCATAAATGGCTGCACATCCAGTTGGAAGAATGTCTCAAGTGGGGTACCACAGGGCTCTGTCCTGGGCCCTGTATTGTTCAACATCTTTATCAATGATTTAGATGAAGGAATTGAGGGTAAATTGATTAAATTTGCTGATGACACAAAGCTAGGAGGGATAGCTAATACTAGAGAAGAGAGAGAGAGAGGATTCAAAAAGATATAAATAAACTGGAGAAGTGGGCAGCAATGAACAGAATGGTTTTTAACAGGGAAAAATGCAAAGTACTACATCTGGGCAATATAAATGAAAAAAGCATATACAGAATGGGAGGAATATGCCTAAGCAACAGCACATGTGAAAAAGCCTTGGGTATACTAATAGATCACAGACTGAATATGAGTCAACAGTGTGATGCAGCAGCAAAAAAGGCAAATGCAATTCTAGGATGTATTAACAGAAGCATACAGTCTAGATCACGTGGAGTCATTATTTCCCTCTACTCCTCTTTGGTCAGACCTCATCTGGAATATTGTGTCCAGTTTTGGGCACCACATTTTTAAAAAGACATCAACAAACTGGAGCAAGTTCAGAAAAGAGTAACCAGAATGGTGACCGGTCTGCAAACCCTGTCTTATGAGGAAAGGTTGCAGGACTTGGGATTGTTTAGTTTGCAAAAGAGAAGACTGAGAGGAGACTTAATAGCTGTCTACAAATATCTAAAGGGCTGTCAGATTGTAGAAGGATCAACTTTATTCTCATTTGCACAAGGAAAGACTAGAAGCAATGGGATGAAACTGAATGAGAGGAGACACAGATTAGATATTAGAAAAAACTTTTTGACAGTTAGAGTTGTCAATGAGTGGACAAGCTGCCATGAGAAGTGGTGAGTTCTCCTTCAATGGAAGTCTTCAAACAGAGGCTGGACAGACATCTGACTGGGATGATTTAGCGAATCCTGCTTTGAGCAGGGGATTGGACCAGATGGCCCAGGAGGTCCCTTCCAACTCTACGATTCTATGATTCTATGATTTGATCTATTCAGCAAACTCCTGCTTATATATCAGCTTATACATGCAGTTAACCATTTGTTTGCTGTAAGCAAAATAAATTATCCTCTGCTATAATAGTACTGTTCACACTACAATTCTGTTTCAACCGTGTGTAATAATCTTTGTAATGAAGTATCTTGCTGCCTGTTCCTCTTTAAACAGTTAATTATCTGTCTGCTGTAAGCATAGCAAACTCTTCTCTGCTATACTGATGCTGTCCACACTAGAATACTGCTGCAACAGTGGTTTACCCGTTCAACAAGTAAGAATCCAGTTTTCTTGTTCATGACTTTTGTCTGCAGTTAACCATTTGCTTCCTAGCTGCCTACAGTTGTGGCCAAAAGTATTGACACCCCTGCAATTTTGTCAGATAATACTCAGTTTCTTCCTGAAAATGATTGCAAACACAAATTCTTTGGTATTATTATCTTCATTTAATTTGTCTTAAATGAAAAAACACAAAAAGAATTGTCCTAAAGCCAAATTGGATATAATTGCACACCAAACATAAAAAAGAGGGTGGACAAAAGTATTGGCACTGTTCAAAAAATCATGTGATGCTTCTCTAATTTGTGTAATTAACAGCACCTGTAACTTACCTGTGGCACCTAACAGGTGTTGGCAATAACTAAATCATACTTGCAGCCAGTTGACATGGATTAAAGTTGACTCAACCTCTGTCCTGTGTCCTTGTGTGTACCACATTGAGCATGGAGAAAAGAAAGAAGACCAAAGAACTCTCTGAGGACTTGAGAAACCAAATTGTGAGGAAGCATGAGCAATCTCAAGGCTACAAGTCCATCTCCAAAGACCTGAATGTTCCTGTGTCTACCATACGCAGTGTCATCAAGAAGTTTAAAGCCCCTGGCACTGTGGCTAACCTCCCTAGATGTGGACGGAAAAGAAAAATTGACAAGAGATTTCAATGCAAGATTGTGCGGATGTTGGATAAAGAACCTCGACTAACATCCAAACAAGTTCAAGCTGCCCTGCAGTCCGAGGGTACAACAGTGTCAACCCGTACTATCCGTCGGCATGTGAATGAAAAGGGACTGTATGGTAGGAGACCCAGGAAGACCCCACTTCTTACCCCGAGACATAAAAAAGCCAGGCTGGAGTTTGCAAAAACTTACCTGAAAAAGCCTAAAAGGTTTTGGAAGAATGTTCTCTGGTCAGATGAGACAAAAGTAGAGCTTTTTGGGCAAAGGCATCAACATAGAGTTTACAGGAGAAAAAAAGGCATTCAAAGAAAAAAACACGGTCCCTACAGTCAAACATGGCGGAGGTTCCCTGATGTTTTGGGGTTGCTTTGCTGCCTCTGGCACTGGACTGCTTGACCATGTGCATGGCATTATGAAGTCTGAAGACTACTAACAAATTTTGCAGCATAATGTAGGGCCCAGTGTGAGAAAGCTGGGTCTCCCTCAGAGGTCATGGGTCTCCCAGCAGGACAATGACCCAAAACATACTTCAAAAAGCACTATAAAATGGTTTGAGAGAAAGCACTGGAGACTTCTAAGGTGGCCAGCAAAGAGTCCAGACCTGAATCCTATAGAACACCTGTGGAGAGATCTAAAAATGGCAGTTTGGAGAAGACACCCTTCTAATATCAGGGACCAGGAGCAGTTTGCCAAAGAAGAATGGTCTAAAATTCCAGTAGAGCATTGTAAGAAACTCATTGATGGTTACCGGAAGCGGTTGGTTGCAGTTATTTTGGCTAAAGGTTGTGCAACCAAGTATTAGGCTGAGGGTGCCAATACTTTTGTCTGGACCATTTTTGGAGTTTTGTGTGAAATGATCAATGTTTTGCTTTTTGCTTCATTCTCTTTTGTGTTTTTTCATTTAAGACAAATTAAATGAAGACAATGATTCCAAAGAATTTGTGTTTGCAATCATTTTCAGGAAGAAACTGAGTATTATCTGACAGAATTGCAGGGGTGTCAATACTTTTGGCCACAACTGTATGTCTTTTGTGAATGACAATGTAATTCTTCTAGCATACAATTCTGCCATTAACCATGTGTTTGCTGCAATTACAGGAATGACTGTACATCTAAAGTTCCTGTGTACATCCACACAATTGACCCTGTGTACTCTTGTTTATTGCTCCTTGCTGATCTACATGCAGCATATATAATCCACATCAACAGGTGAGCCTGTAGCACCAACAATTAAGACAAAAAATGATTTTTATCATTAGGGTTTTTAGAGTTGGCATTACTGGGTTAAGATTAGGGTAAGTCTTAATTACTGTCATGCGTCTGGGTTCAAACTCTTGAGCATTTGCTTTGAGATTGCATTCTCTATCAGGTGAGCCACAGCAGTTACACCTTTTCTCTAAATGTTTATGTTCTGTTATCCTTGCTTCAGTCTTTTTAGGGTGACAGGTGTTTTCAATTACTCATTTGTTTGCCCTATCAACTTTTGGTGTGGCTTTATATATTTTTCCCCTGCTGGTATTTCCTGATGATGATTGTCTCATTTGCATGTCCAGCCATACTGTCGTAGTTTAAACCAGTCAGTGAAAGACAAGCTAGGATTTATCTCTGCTGCTTATGATTTTTGCCCTGAACCTATCTTCTGTTTCTTTTTAGGAAGTAGGCGGCATATACTGTACTCTAACAGTATGTACTTAATCCTTTATTTAGTATTTTGTTTGTTTAATTCACTCTGGCATCTCTTTCTATTTCAGCATACTTTCTTTTCTGTATGTAATTTGCACTCTTTTCTGCCCACCGGTTTTATAGGAGGATAGTGAAGCACTCCACAGCCTTTCAGGCAGCATAGATCCAAGTTGCCATCATCTAGTCTGTGGGTGGTTAGCACTATCTCAGGTCACGCAGAAACTTCTAGAGGCTGTGGGGTCAGGATCTCTAGTCTGTACAGGAACCAGCATGGTCAGTTGAAGTTTTTAGTGTGTTACCTATTTTTCCCGAGTGTGTTGCTACACTATCATAACATTTACACACTTTCATCCTGGATAGGAGATTCGGTCAGTTGCAATTAAATGAGGTTAAACTGGTGCCTTCATTCCATAGCTAAGTTGAAGAATTAGAGTTCTAGGAATATGAGTTAATGGATAAGGGTAAATCTCACTTGAGACTTGTCAGGTGATTTAAAGGTGATTCCTTAAAGACCACTACCAATGGACTTCTCAATCAGAAGTAGTTAATATTCATCACCTCCAATTAAAACATAAAGGTAATTTTAAAAGTTAGGGTTATAAGAGCTAGTATAGGGAATTTAGGTTACTTTGATTTGTGCTAAGCCAGAGGGGTTATTGCAGACTTCTTGCATGATTTGAACCTCCTTTGCAAGAAAATGCTGATTTTTTGGGGGAGGGGAGTGGGGGTGTAAGTAGAAATAGGCTTAGAGGACTAGGATTTTGGGGGAAAATAGTCAGATAAGTCCTTTTAGGAAATTCATCTATTGACCAAAGTGGAGATCTATTGCAAAAATAATTTTTCATTCAACAAGTTGAAGCATTATGACATCTAAATTATTTCAATGTGTATTCGTTCATTTTTCTTGTGAGGGCACTGCAAAGAAATTAAAAACAGGTTCACCCACAGATTGTGACAGTGGGACATCATGTTTTGTACCAGGCACAGAAACAAATTAAAGCATTGTTCTTAGGAAAAGAAGAAAGACTGTGGATCACGCCATCAGCTGATCAGGATGGGTGCAGGGTTCTGACCCTAATGACTAAATATCACTATTCTGATATATCCTATTATTACAGTGCCCAGTAGTAAGCTTAATGCATCTATGTTTTCCTTCACCCTATACACTGATCCTAGACCTTAGAGGTGATTTGTATAATGAGTGAAGATTGTAATCTACACATGCTTCCAACAAACCTTAGAGAATAAAATGTAAAAGTAATAACCCCCCATCCCAGTAATGCACAGAACAAATACTATACATGCACGTCAATCCTCTATCATTGGACATGCTCGTAATTCAGAAGAAATCCATTAACAGAGCATTAGCTCGTTAATACAGTCTACACATTGAACACCATGAGGAAGATTGGGAACCACTGGCTGGAACCATCCTTTTCAGAACGAGGCCATTAGGTAGCACAATGGAACCTTAACTCATGCTTAAATGGGTTAAGTCTTATAAACAGACTTCGCACCAAGGCAGAATGGATAGTAATGACCAATGAGCTATACCCTACTGTGTCTTCCCCTGAATTACAAGGACACCGAGCAGATACAGAAAGCTTTTAATGGCCTCTTAATATGGCCCAGTGGCATCACACTTCTTTCAAATTAGCACTTAACCTTGACAATCTGAATGTGATACATAAAATAGTATAAGCGTCTGCACTGTTAATTAAACTCATGGCTGGGTATTTCCTTGCACACCTGCTTCTGACATGGAGACTGAGTTATAAGTGAATTATGGTGTGTAAATTCATCTTCATTCAGCAGTGATTTACTGTTATATAAGCTTATGATGAGTATTGTGACAGTATTTATCAGATAAATGACAGTCACATTATATTGGTGCAGAATTTAGTTGAATGTTATGCGATGGATAGTTACAATGGATTTTTCAGCATAATGTATTTGATATTTGATAGGCTTCTAATAATGTCTCTTTGCAGCTAATATTCTCTAAAATTAAAGTTATTGTATACTTTTGAAATTCCCCTTCTCCAGTACTTTTTTTTCCAATTTCTCACTTCTTGATGGGAAGGGTCCAAGTCTAGAAAATGTCTTTTCCAACCCTTCTAATTGATGCCAAATTATATATCCTAGATTTAGGGTATCTAGGTAGCAGAGAGTATCTAATGTTGAGAAGTTAAGGACTTGCTACATGATTGGTTGGGATAGTTAGCTTCCAGAAATTAGCAAATCTTCTGCAAATTTTTACATAAAATCTTGATTATTTGCAAATTGATATGCCACAAATGGCAAATTCTCCAATTGTCCTAAAAAGACGCGTCTCCCTAGGAATGTATCAAAGCCTTTTCATGTTGAATAACACAAATACATCTTTAGGAATGTCAAAATGGCTTCAATATATATGACTATGGGTAAACGATTGGCATCTGTTCTTCACTACTGTGCTGTCACACACTATCTGTAGAATGTAGCCAGTGTTTTACGGCTTTCTCTCCATATCTCTATGGTTAAAGGGGTATTCCCTTCTCAGAGATCCTATCCCAATATGTGGTAGGTATAATAACAATATTAGCATAAACCTCCAATTAGAAGTGTAGCATAGTTCTCCTGATTCGCCATGTCTCTTTCCTCATGTGCAGGCTTTGCAGGACCTCAGGTGTCCATGGTTATGACCTTATGACCACTGATATAGTGACAGCTTGTTGCTTGTGGTCATAAGCATGGATATCTAACGTCCTGCAATACCTGCACATGAGGAAAGAGCCATAGCGAATCAAAAAAACTACAGGACATTTCTATTTGGAGGTATTTGCTAATATTATTATTATCACACCTACCACATATTGGGGTAGGATCTTGGAGATGTAAATACCACTTTAAGCTGTGATGTCCTGTCACCATCTAGATTCCCTCAAAATTGTTGCTGCATTCCCTGCCTCTGCTTTTATACAGGCTATTATATTCCCTCCTGATTTACTGTGCTATACCATGGGATGGGATAGCTATAAGGCATTATTGGGAAGCCCACAAAGCCAAACCAGAGACCATATGAGTCTTCTCTGCCTTATGCTATCTTCCGCTATGTGTAAAATGGCATAAATCTAAATACAAATTGTTGAAATTTGCCGATTTAAGCAGATTGTTAAAAACTTGACTCACATTTCATAGAATCATAGAATGTTAGAGTTAGAAGGGACCTCCAGGGACATTGTGTCCAACCCCCTGCTCAACTTGAATAGTTTCATATCAGTTCTCTCATCTCTGGAATCAAGGTTCACTAATGAGATGGCCTCTTTTAGTATTTAACAGAAAATTATAACTATTGTTTCAATTGATTGTTACAGTCATGGCTGATGGCAGGCAAAAACTTGGAATAGCAATTTTTTGCGCCATTGAAAGTCAACATGCCACCAAGTATTGTAATATGTTTTTAGGGCATAAGATGGTAACTTCCTCCTCCTTCTTGGAGGAATTGTATGGTTATGGTTAAGGAGGTACTTTAGGTTATGTGTGTTATGATATACCTTACAGTCATCCAGATGTATTGATAAATATGTCATGCAATCATTCATGTTGCAGTCTTTTGCCCAACTTTTCTTGGTTTAATAAATATTCTTAAGATACATTATTTTGTGTGTCATCTTGTCCCACAAGACAGGAAAAGGCATGTTTGATTCTTAAATTATCCTAAACTTTTGAAAACAAACTGAAGAATAAGTATTTGTTCAAAGACATTAAAAGGAAATGATAATTCTGAGTCTAAAAAACATATGCCAAAGCACATGAAGCAGTTGACATGTACTTGCCCCACGACAATTACACTCAACAAATGCCTATGGTACAGGCATATTAATCTACACAATGCAATGACCCTTTTTTGTCATGACAAGTATCTACTGTTTGAGGATAATTCCATTTTTTCCACTTTTCTGTTAGTTTCCAGATTATTCAAAAAAGAGGTTCATGTGAGACCTAACTGTAGTGTCAACCTACTACTAGAGATTCTTGAATATCATAAGGTGAGTACCCACTTCTGTGTAATACTTTGGTAAGTTGTACTTGTATGAATAATTGAGTACATCCAGAACTGAAATCAACCCCATTGAGGAAGGGTGGATATACCTTATGTGCAACCTGCAAAGGTACAAAGAGACCAAGTGGGTAAGAGCACTCAACCTCAAGTTAAAAGTTTCCTACTGTTAAATTTTACATGAGTGATTCAGATAATTCATGTCATGCATTACATTGCTGGTGAGTTGGATATATTTGATCAGAAGAGCAAGAGGTCCTTGTACTGTACTTACACACAGGCTCCCTGCTGTCCACCACTACTGTTGAGTAGTGATGAAATCATTAATTTCTATTCATGGGAAAATATAACTATTCCTGTAGGTCTTTGTAATTGAGAGCCATGCTCTATTGATCCTAAGTTAAGCATCATTCCTTAGCAATCAGCACCATTCAAGGTTTGTTTTTTTAAAGTAGACATTTTGCAAAGATGACGTCTAGTCGTCTACTACAACATTGCGGCTCAAATTATCTTTTGGCAAGAATCAACCCATTATAGAACCACTACCCATCCAAATAATTAAAAATAAAAGCATTTATTGTTACTGTATATACCAAGCCCAAATATATCATTTCTGCTCAATCCAGATGGCCAAGGACAGTAGGAAACAGTGCATGCTGTGTGGAGTAGTTAACCACCCTAAAACACACATTTCTTAAGTTTTACATCTCCAGATCGCGATGTGCAAGTGAATCTTTGTTGCAGTTGATATTTAAATATTTACCAACTTTGAAACACCAAGGGTTGATCCGAATCTCCAGCGGGATCGCACATTTCCAAGTTAATAGTCTTTGAATAATATTATGCAAATAGCAGGAAATCTTTTTTTTTTCTCTCCTTGCTTCAAGCTGTCTATCCCAAGGCATTCACTCACTAAGTTGAAACAGATCAAGTTTTAATAATAAATAGCACAGACAAACAAGGCAGAAAGTTTAAGTGATGTAATACCGCTATAAGATGGGCCACTAGCGGTTCATTAAGTAAACAAATATATCTTGTTAGCTTTTGATGTGGCCTCATTTTCTTGCTTTGGAAATTTTGTATAGAATATGGAGCAATGGTAATCCTTATCATTATGAAGGCAATAAACAACTAAATAGGAGAGTATTATAATAAGAGATAATAATAAGGCAGAGGTTATTGGTCATAAGTCTTTGGTATTATGCCAGAACCTATTTTATACAAGATATTAGAATATGAGAGTAAGGGTATAAATACTAGAGATGTAGATTTTACAGAGTAGAAGCACTATTGGCCATATGATTGTGCCATCCCCAACAAGAGATTAGAATAAAAGGATGGAGTATATATTCTCTAGATGAAAAAGAAGAGGACCAAAGTTTGGGTGGTCCTGAACATCTGCTCCATTGACAGAGCTCAGAAATTCCCTTCTTTAGGTTCATAAAGAAATGATGAAAAACTGACCAAATGATCATGCTTAGCATATCCATTAAAAGAGATTGGAATGGAACGGCAAAGTATAAATACTATAGTGGCAGACCCTAGAAACACTTCTTGAGGATGAACTGCTTCAGTTAGACCATGTATTTCTACCCATTGGTAGACTTATTCTGCTCATGGCTTATCCTATTCACATATGTATAAACAAATGGTTGAGAAACGAAGAAAGGGTCATACTAACCTACCGTCAATAAAGTATTCAAAAGCGGTAAACCCTTGTGGACTTTCAAGGGGAAAATCTCTATGTGTTTGACACAGCTGTCATGGAGGCGCTCTGTACAGAACTATAAACAAATGGTGGAGAACTGGTCAAAGGATAATGCTGAACCTAATTTATACCAAAGATTTGAATGGCAGGACAAAGGTATATATACTATGGAGTAAGATTTATGGGGCCTTTCGAAAGAAGAATGCAAGCCAAGGAAGACCCTGCAAACCTTCCAATAGACAATGTGAACATTCTTCAGACTTCCCACTCTGTGCCATATTAAGAGATGGCAGAGAACTGGCAAAATGATTTTTCTGAGCAATTTAGCCAAACATCCAAATAATTCATTTATTTTTGCTACTGATGTTTTTCATGGCAAATTAGGAATTATAAGGTTGAAGGGGCAAACAAGTTAAATGGGTATGCCCTTGTTTCATAAAAGAAGTCATCACCTCCTCCTCTTTCCAAACACAACTGTCTATCTGAGCTTGTGTTTCATTGTGGGTTTCAATTTAGCAAGCCTGTTCCCTGTCTCCTTCAACCACATGTATGTTACTCCACCGGCTCGAGGCATGTGAACAGATGCACTCCTCCTGTGCGTACCTGTATCTTATCATGGGGAAATAAAGTCAGAAGAACACTCTTGGCAAAAATTAGGCAATCTGTCCGTGACTTGGAGAACACTGACTAATTGTTTTGTCAGTATTTGCAGGGAAGCCCTGGGCAAGAGCAGCAGGACGATCCAAGAGCAAGAAGTGAGTTGAAAGGAGTCATTTAGAAGAAATCTCTTTCTTTCAAGGATTAAATGAAATGTTCTGAAATTGTTTTTGTAAAAATTAGTGTTTTTCTCCTTCCGTGATTTCAGCTGGTCAAATGCACTTGTGTCATTAATGCAGCAGCTAGATAAGTTCACAAAGATATATAAAACCAAACACAATCAGGTGGGCACAATCATAATAGCACTTACAGTATAGAGAATGGAAGTGCTGGTAAAACATGTATATAACTAGTGCTCAAATGCAAGAGCAAAGATACATGCAAAAGAAACCTACACATCCCACAAGGAGAAAAAGTCTTTATTAATCATTACAAATAAACAATCCATACAGTAAAGAAAATTTGATAAACCTTAACATTGCGTATAAAGCCATTTTCCAATGCATCAGAAGATAATCCACATCCTCAGAACACAATAGTTTTATATCCGGGAAAAGACAAATGCATAGGAAATGTCAGCTGGAGAAACAAAAAAGATGACATGCACAGGGTGTCAGTCCCATGCATCACTCCCTTTCCAGGCTATATTGGTCTGTATACAAATCATTGGCCCCTTACAAGAGTTGACAACATATTTGTGTTATATACTGCAACTCCTTCTACTTTTTGTACTGTGGGTTTAGTCAATAACAGCATATGATCATTATCAAATCATGGTATTCACAGACTTTTAATTAATAACTCAATTTATACCTTTTTATATCTGATATACTTCTTTATCATTGGCGTTTTTTATGCGTTTTTATGCAGCTTACTGATGTAGTAGATCGGCTCACTCAGTTGCTTAAAAAGTCAGTCACAGGAACACTTTCCACTTAAGTTCACAACTGGTTTATCAAAACATTCTGCATAAATCAGTGCAAAGTTAAATAAATAAACAGGGCCCTTCTGGCATAAGGGGAAAAACAAAAATAACATACAGTACAGTCTGTGTGGCTGCGGGGATCCACCATCTCAGGTAAAAAAAACAGTTCTCTATAACAAGAACACAGCTCTGGAGATCAGGTCTCCAGCCACACTGAATAGTGAATAAATTCTAAAGGCTCCATATTTACATTCTGGACTACACCCTTGTGTGGAGATATGGTGAACAGCTTCCCACCCACTCTCCAGCTATTCACAATAACCAAGCCCTTAACATGGCCGATTAACCCTTTTCAACCCTTAGTATGCTGGAGCATTTTTCCAGGTTCATATCACTGAGGCTAACTTCCTGAGTGACACATGTCTCCCCCTCCAGTATTTTACCGTTGCCCTTCTCGCTCTGGATATAGAACTATTGTTTTTGGAGTGCGTGGTTTTTTCCCTAGTCTATTAAATTGTGCCTGGGAAAATTGCTTCATACACATTGAGTGTTTTTATTTTTTTTTTTTGTGTGATTAGTTTATTATTTCTATAGATGAATAACAACTTGCTTTAACTACAATTATGTTCAGGTATATTTTGCATGTATCTTTGCTCTTACATTTGTGTATATGTTGGTGCTATATAAATAAAGATAATTATTATTATTATTATTATTATTATTATTAAATTGGGATTGGGCTGCACTATTTGTCTGTAGCATCTAGCACCCCTCCTAGTACAGAATGTCATCAAAGAGCACTGCAGTTACTTACTGCAGTTTCTTGCAGTGCCTCCCTCTGAAGATGTCCTTGATCGATGGTGATAGAAGTTGTGGGAGAAGTGAGCTAAGCGCCCGTACTCTGCTTCTTTCTCCACCGCTGCATCTTAAAACTGTAAAGCAAAACATTATAAGGGGTGGAGATAGAAGCAGTATTAGGGTGTGTGCAGACGCTTCGGAATCCGCTGCTGATTAATCCGCGCGGATTTTGCAAAGACCGCAGATAAACCGCAGGTCAAAAGACTAAAACTGCTGCGGGCCCGCAGTGGCCAAAAACGCTGCGGAAACGCAGCAGAATCCGCAGCGTGTGCACATACCCTAAGGGGCCCCAGCTTCGCCCCACATTTTCTATCACAGCCCTCAAAAGAATCGTCATTAGTGGTAGACCTGTGGTCACTGTCTTCTTCTATCTCCTCCACCTGATGATGTCTTGTTTCCACAGTTAGAAGACGTGGCAGCGGAGATAGATGCAGAGTGCTTGCACTGCAGTCACGTCTCTCACATCACAGCATCTATCACAATAGATCCAGGACATCTTCAGAAGGTGGTGATGCAAGAAACTGTAGTAAGTAACTTCTTCAGTGGGGGCCCCAGTCTCCTGTGATATTGCAGGAAGTGGAGTAAAAAAAATAAGGATTATATAGATAGGGAGAAGTATATGGTATTTAGAAAATAAATATTAGGTGCTGGACCATCCCTTTAATTCTTTCCTCCTCTGAAAACTTTACACTGTTTTTGAGATCTTAAAAAAGCACCTCCTACAGAATACAAAAAATTATCTAAAAGTAGTGGACTATTTTTTTTTTTTATCTAGTGATTTATCTTCTTCGGTGAAAAGTGTTATAATTATCCATATATGAGTTATGTTACTCCAACCAATCCAAATTCAGCAATAGTGATTAGTGAATACAGCAGCTATCTGGGGGACCTACTCCTTAGTACCAAATTTGCATAATAAAAGCTGAGGATCTTTAAGTTTCTCCTCTGAAGATTATTATGTAACACATCATGCTACTATAAGATGTTATCTTATATTTTAATAAAAGTTTTCCCTTAGGCTAATTTCACATTAGCATTTTTTTGCGCAGCGCATCGTGCGCAATAGAAACGCATGCAAAAAACGCATCATGCGTATTTGCATGAGTTTGCATTTTTTATGCGTATTTGTTCTCTAGGGGTTAAAACCAGTGTCTACACATTTTTATGCCAAAAACACATGCGCACAAAAACGCAGACGAACGTATGTCCATGTGCACGCCTGCGTTCCCATAGACTGTAATGCGTAATTTTGTTGCATTTCGTGCGCATGCATTTTTTTACGCCTTTCGGCGGACCCAAAACTGCAACAGGTTGCGTCTGGCGCGCCTAGGCGCACACCTTGAAAAAACGCATGCGCACGAAAACGCATACGAACGCGTGCAAACGCAAGACCATGCACACGCCATGTTAAACATAGGTGTGCATGGACGCGCACCATGCGTTGCGCAAAAAAACGCTAATGTGAAACCAGCCTTATTGAGGTACTCAGCAAGCAACAATGTCTGGATTTCTAGGTGGAGCTGTCATTCACGGAAGACATTACTTTCAATCCGCATGTCAAAAATCTTCACTTATGGCTATATGGGTTGCTTGCTCACAGCACAGTCAATTCATGCATGTAGCACCATGATGCAAAATTTACGAGGCTCATGAATCCATCGATATGTGTTTCTCACATGCAAAAATGAAAGATGTGACCACATAAAGGGTGGGTTCATCAAAAGTATTGAAATTTATTCCATCTGCAACTTACAAAACATGTGATGATTCTAACCCTTTGTGAGATCTATGTCAGTACTTAACAAACACCTGAAATACCTGGTGGGCCTCCAAACCAATAAGTAGGTTTCTCAGTTTCAATGCTTACTACTAAGCTCTGTCCCCAGAGCATCATATAGGCTGTAGTTATGACATCTTGTTTTTGCAGAACAACGAGACCAATCTCTTCCTTCCATGAGTCAGATCCCCTGATAAAGGAAGAGTGGTCACTTTAACATTGCATTACTCAGCTGCTGATTCGCTGGAGAAGAGAAGAAGTTTTGCCTTTCGGGTAGGCCGCTAATCAACACTCTTGTAAGTAAGGATTTGTCCACATGCTCTGATTTTCAGAAAAATCGCAGCAAAAAACACAATTTTTTTTGCCGTTATCTTCTAAAGTCCTGCTAATAAGTGGAGGAGGCTGTCTCATCACCTGGAGACGTCTAACAAATCATCTGGAGCCCTCACAACCCTTAATACACCAGCTAGAGGGTCATCATATGAAGCAGAAAAGGATTACATATACAGCGGGTGAACAAGTCACTAAGTTTGTAAGTTAATATGTTTCTAAACAGGCTATTGACATGAACTTTTCACCAGATGTCGGTAACAACCCATCCAATCCACAAGTATTGAAGACATGAGGAAAGAGAGGTGAAAAAAGGCACAGAAACATAGACACTCAGCTGAAATCTGTCAATAATTTGATATTAATCCTGCCACTTAGTTAAAAATAATATCAGCTGGTTCAACTGATGGCCTATTAAAAGGTGTCTCATTACCAAGGTGTCACCTCCCATAAACCTATCCTCTTCCATATTATCTTCTAGCAAGGGTTATTTAGTGATAAGGATGGAGATCAGAAAAATTGTCATTTTACTTAATTATGTTTGTTAAATAATTACTCTGGCTCCATTCACATCTATATTGGAGGCGAGTGGTGCGTCACTCTACAAATACCTGTTGGGACACCTGTGGTAATGGCAGAAATTTTGGACTTGTCCTATTTGTCTGAACAGGTGCAAAATATCTGTAGATAGTGCATTCGTCTCAATAGTTATCTGTAGACGTGTGCTGCTTGTCTCCCTGATACGGAAGCCAGCAGAGACAGAATAACCCAGAGATAACCCCTTAATGACCAGTTATTTATAATTGGTCACTATATGACTACAAAGAAAAATATAAAGAATTGAGAGTCCACATTAGGACAGTCCCTACTCTAGTATTTAAAACCTTTTCACTTGCCAAGTGATGGGAAGGTGAATAAGGATCGAGCGGCTGAACCACTAGTAACAGCTTAGGCCAGACTGGATGGCTTTCCCAGCTCAGAAAAAGGGCGGTCACACCCAAATATGCACTGAATGCACAATGAAATGAATAAAAAACAAATCTGAACTGAGAAAAGTAAGTTAATGTGTATGCACAATGTAAGTGCATATTAACACATGACCATTAACCAGAGAAAACAAAAAGCAAGAAACACAAATATCCTGAACTAAAAAGTAAAAAATATACTGCAAATAATGCATAAAGGTAGTAATAATAATAAGGGTATTTAGTAAACATAATTTTGATCAAAATAATGTACAAGCCATCCCGCCACGTCACGGCAACTCTTGTGGGACAGTCCCTACTCTAGTATTTAAAACCTTTTCACTTGCCAAGTGACGTGAATGTGAATAAGGATCGAGCGGCTGAACCACTAGTAACAGCTTAGGCCAGACTGGATGGCTTTCCCAGCTCAGAAAAAGGGCGGTCACACCCAAATATGCACTGAATGCACAATGAAATGAATAAAAAACAAATCTGAACTGAGAAAAGTAAGTTAATGTGTATGCACAATGTAAGTGCATATTAACACATGACCATTAACCAGAGAAAACAAAAAGCAAGAAACACAAATATCCTGAACTAAAAAGTAAAAAATATACTGCAAATAATGCATAAAGGTAATAATAATAATAAGGGTATTTAGTAAACATAATTTTGATCAAAATAATGTACAAGCCATCCCGCCACGTCACGGCAACCCTTGTGGGACAGTCCCTACTCTAGTATTTAAAACCTTTTCACTTGCCAAGTGATGGGAATGTGAATAAGGATCGAGCGGCTGAACAACTAGTAACAGCTTAGGCCAGACTGGATGGCTTTCCCAGCTCAGAAAAAGGGCGGTCACACCCAAATATGCACTGAATGCACAATGAAATGAATAAAAAACAAATCTGAACTGAGAAAAGTAAGTTAATGTGTATGCACAATGTAAGTGCATATTAACACATGACCATTAACCAGAGAAAACAAAAAGCAAGAAACACAAATATCCTGAACTAAAAAGTAAAAAATATACTGCAAATAATGCATAAAGGTAGTAATAATAATAAAGGTATTTAGTAAACATAATTTTGATCAAAATAATGTACAAGCCATCCCGCCACGTCACGGCAACCCTTGTGGGACAGTCCCTACTCTAGTATTTAAAACCTTTTCACTTGCCAAGTGATGTGAATGTGAATAAGGATCGAGCGGCTGAACCACTAGTAACAGCTTAGGCCAGACTGGATGGCTTTCCCAGCTCAGAAAAAGGACGGTCACACCCAAATATGCACTGAATGCACAATGAAATGAATAAAAAACAAATCTGAACTGAGAAAAGTAAGTTAATGTGTATGCACAATGTAAGTGCATATTAACACATGACCATTAACCAGAGAAAACAAAAAGCAAGAAACACAAATATCCTGAACTAAAAAGTAAAAAATATACTGCAAATGATGCATAAAGGTAGTAATAATAATAAGGGTATTTAGTAAACATAATTTTGATCAAAATAATGTACAAGCCATCCCGACACGTCACGGCAACCCTTGTGGGACAGTCCCTACTCTAGTATTTAAAACCTTTTCACTTGCCAAGTGACGTGAATGTGAATAAGGATCGAGCGGCTGAACCACTAGTAACTAGTATATGAAAAAGGCTCAGAGCAGTGTGAAGACCTCAAATAACAGCAAAAGAGAAGAAAATTCACTAACAAAGGTATTGTAATAAGGGAGTTGTTGCAAAGATAAATAGGAAAATGCATGATAAGCATAAGAAAAATAAGAAAAAGATAACATGAAAATATGGATTATGCAAATAGTATGTGACTACATCAAACACAATAGTACAGTAGATATTTCCCGTAGTGAAAAAAAGGTGAACAGATAGATAAATGTCCAATAAAAAACTTGATTGTATTATTTGTGAATGTGTAGGGTCTGGATATGCAGTTATGCGGACTCCTGTGTGTAAAAAAAGATGCTGTAAAGTGTGACATAAAATTAAAAAGGATTCAGCAGGAAGTGTAAGACCGGAGGGAATGGAAGACTAATGAAAACAAAAGGGACAAAGCTGGTAAAAGGAGGAAAACGTAAAAAGGGGGAAATATTGGAAAAAAGAAATAGGGACAAGGAAAAAGAAAAGGGGAGGAAGAAAATAATAAAAAATAAAAGGGAAAAAGTGAAAAAATTATAAAGATCTAAAATAAATAACTGAAGATGGGAAACAAAGCTGTAAAGGGTTTTTTTCAAAAAAAAAAGAGAGGGGGAAGGACCATATTGTGTATAGACATCTATTACTGCAAAAAGTAAATCTGGAAAAAATAGTTTAGGAAACGTAAGAGAAAAATAAAAAATAAATTATTAGTACGAGATCATAGAAATGGATACAATTCCATGAATTATATATGCTAGTACAGTGTTTCATGCTTCCTATTCAAACCATACTGGGATCAGGCTTATAGGTCATGGATCCAATAAGACTCACATTCTTTTAGTTTTTTCACTTGATCACCTCCCCTCCTGGGTGGAGGTACAAGTTCTATAATTTGATACTTTAGTTAAGAGATCTTGTGTCCCATAAAAATGAAGTGAACAGGAATCCATAATAAGGTGTGACCACAGCGTATGGTTGATTTATGCTTTGATATGCAGTCCTGAATGTGCTAGGTGGTCTCCCCAACATATCCGAGACCACTTGGGCACTTAATCAGGTAAACAACAATCAATGACTCACAGGTAAAATACCCTTTGATAGGGTAACGTTTACCAGAATGGGGATGGGTAAATGAGTCACCTCAGTTGATATTAGAGCACTGTAAACAACTCAAACATTGAAAGGTGCCTCTATGTTGTGTGGACAGAGTCCTTTGTACTGGTCCAGTGAGTTTAGAATCCACATCTGCTCTGACCAGCTGATTCTTAATATATCTAGGTCATTTATTACATACGAGTGGTTTTGTTACAAATTCAGGAATATTAGGATATGATTTCTGTTACAAATCTCAATTTTTCAAAATGCATTGGTTAATTTTCCCGATAAGTGCTTACGAAGACCATTCTGTTGGTGTTATTAGCTGGTGGGTTCCGTGTATAAAATCTAGCAGAAAGTCTTCCCAGAAGCCACAAAGGAGAATCAACTCTATATTAATGTCTATGAGTTCAGAATTGGAGGTCATTAAAGCTCCTGTAGGTGTAATGTACAGTATATGTATCCCAATGCAATTGTCCATATAGCGTAGCTCAAATAACAGTAATTTAACCCTTACAATGGGCAGACATTCCACTAGTGCAACTAAGAGGTTAAGGGACCCACTACCACCTTGAAAACAGCAAGCAGCTTCTGTCAAAGGCACATAAATGGGTGCATCATATGATATGCAGTGGCAAATAAACGTTTGGGCACCCTTTGTCAAAATGACTTTTATTGTGAACAGTTAAGCAAATTAAACATGATATGATCTCTAAAAGGCCTAAAGTTAAAGATGATACATTTCCTTTGTATTGTAGGCAAAAAAAAATAAATGTTTAAATGACAAAAAGGAAAATGGGTCGATGCAAACGTTTGGGCACACTTGGAGACTTGTGTGCTCAGAAAACTTTGACCAAGGTTTCTGACCTTAATTAGTCTGTTAGGGTAGTGACTTGTTCCTTATCATCGTTAGGAAAGGCAAGGTAATGCAACTTTCCCAGCTTTATAAAAATCCAGTCTCTCTAACCCTGTGCCAAAAAACAGCAGCCATCGGTTCTTCTAAGCAGCTGCCTAGTACTCTGAAAATAAAAATAGTTGAGGCCCACAAAACAGGAGAAGGCTATAAGAAGATAGCAAAGCGATTTCAAGTTTTCCTTTCCTCAGTTCAAAAAGTAATTAAGAAATGGCCTTTAGCAGGAACAGTGGAGGTCAAGACAGGGTATGGATGACCAAGCAAAATTTCAGTGAGAGCTGCTCATAGAATTGCTAGAGAGACAAATCAGAATGTCCACTTGACTGCAAAAACATTCAACAAAATTTAGCAGACTCTGTAGTTGTGGTACATTATTCTACTGTTCAGAGACACCTGCACAAATATAGTCTTCATGGAAGAGTCATTATAAGAAAACCTCTCCTACATACTCACCATAAAATTCAGTGTCAGAAATTTGCAAAATAACATCTAAACATGCCTGATGCATTTTGGAAACAAGTCATGTTGACCAATAAGGTTGAAATAGAACTCTTTGGCCACAATGATCAAAGGTATGTGTAGAGGAAAAAAAGGCACAGAATTTCAAGAAGTGAACATCATGCCAATCATTAAACATGGTTGGATTAATCATGCTTTGGGGTTGTGTTGTAGCCAATGGTGTGGGGAACATTTCACTGGTAGAGGGAACAATGGATTCAATGAAATTTCAACAAATTCTTGATGCAAACATAACATCATCTGTAAAAAAAAAGCTGGAATTGAAAAGGATGGATACTACAAATGAATAATGATTCTAAACACACATCAAAATCCACAATAGACTATCTCAAAAGGAGGAAGCTGAAGGTTTTACAATGGCCTTCACAGTCCCCTAATCTGAACATCATTGAAAATATGTGACTAGACCTCAAAATAGCAGTGCATGCAAGACGACCCAGGAATCTCACAGATGTGGAAGAATTTTCCAAAGAAGAATGGCTGAAAATCCCTCAAACAAGAATAGAAAGAGTTTTGGCAGGCTAAAAAAGCGTTTACAAGCTGTAATACTTTCAAAAGAGTGTGCTGCTACTGTGTGGAAAATAAGTATTTCATAGACTGCCGATTTTGCAAGTTTTTCCACCTACAAAGAATGGAGAAGTCTGTAATTTTTATCACAGCTACATTTCAACTGTGAGAGACAGAATCTTAAAAATAAATTCAGAAAGTCACATTGAATGATTTTTACAAAATTATTTTGCATTTTATTGCATGAAATAAGTATTTGATGCAATATAAAAATAGAACTTAATATTTAATGCAGAAGTCAGACATTTCCTGTTGTTCTTGACTAGAGATGAGCGAACTTGTTCGGAAACGTTCTCCAATCTCAAATTCGACACAAACGTAGCACATTCAGATTCGTTTTTGGCTTCCCGAGCGTTTTTACTCAAAGTCGGCAAAATTTGGTTTCGGTAAATCATCGTGTTTCCACTAATGCTTTTGTTATGATTTTGGAGAGGATAGTGGTGTGGTATGATGAGCGGGGTGGGCAGGGGGATTTGTTTGATGTGGGGAGGGGGTGTGTCTAGGTCAGAGGAGCTGCGGAGTGAATTTTTTTTTCTTTAATAACTTCATGTGTGTACACTTCGACAGCCAATCAGGGCACAGAAACCATCCACAACATCATGACACAAGGTCTTCTGTGATTGGCTGCCATAGTCACATGTCCCTGTCCATATAAAAAGAGAGCATCTTGTTTTGCCGGCACCATGTTCTCAGTGTCACAGTGCAGAGAAGGCGCTCCTCCTAGTGCTGCTACTGCTGAAAGTAAACTTGTCAGTTAGCTATATAGCATCCTATTTTGTGTGAAATCAATCTTCCAGCATCTTATTAGATTGTGCTAAAATTGTGTTGCAGACTCAGGAGGCCATATTTGCTAATCCAAATAATTTGGGAAAAAACTATGTTGCATTGAGGAATCACAAGGCCATATTTCCTCTTAAAAATCATTAGGCCTAATATTGGTGTTCAGCTAGGAGGCCCAATTTGCTAATCTAAATCGTTTGTGCTTAAACTGTGTTGCAGTGAGAAGTCAGAAGGCCTCATTTCTACCTAAAAATCGTTAGGACAAATAATGTTGGTCAGCCAAGAGGCCCAATTTACTAATCAATATAGTTTGTGATAAAACTGTGTTGCAGTGAGAAATCAGAAGGCCACATTTCCACTTAAAAATCGTTAGGCCTAATACTAGGGTTCAGCCAGGAGGCCCAATGTGCTAAACCAAATCATTTGTAATAAAACTGTATTGCAGTGAGAAATCAGAAGGCCACATTTCCACTTAAAAATCGTTAAGCCTAATATTGTTCTTCAGCCAGGAGGCCCAATTTGCAAATCAAAATCGTTTGTGATAAAACTGTGTTGCAGTGAGGAATCAGAAGGCCACATTTCCATTTAACAATCGTTAGGTCTAATATTGTTGTTCAGAAAGGAGGCCTAATTTGCTATTCCAAATAATTTGTTAAAAAAACTGTTGCAGTGAGAAATCAGGAGGCTAATTTTCCACTTAAAGGGAATCTGTCACCCCATTTTTCGACTATCAGCTGCCGGCACCGCCATCAGGGGCTTATCTACAGCATTCTGTAATGCTGTAGATAAGCCCCTGATGTAACATGAAAAATAAGAAAACATCTGTTACTGGTCGGGCTACTCGACTCCCTATCTTTGGCAGCCGCACAGCGATACACCTTGTAGATGAGGCTCAGAATGAGCATGTGCCCCAGTGGATGGTAAGCGCTGCATCAAGCGGCCTTTCCTCCTCTTCCTCAACCTCAACATCACACACAACCCCAATCACACTTCTTCCCCCCCGCATCACAAATTTCCAAGCAACCAACTGATTGTGGGGAACCACAGATTGGCCATTCTGCAGAGCTGTTCACACTTTCTGCTCAATTGGCATCAGAGATCTGCTCCAAAGATTCCCAGAATCTAGAAGAGAAAAACATCTGCACCAATGCCCAAAATTGTTTTCAAGTTGGACCCAGAGCTGGACGAAGTAGGGCCTGAGCAGAATCCAGACCCTCATCACCAGATGTTAACCACCGGGGTTGGAGGTGATCCTAATGAGATTCAGATACCAGAGATGCACGCAGAGTGTACAGTGGAGTCAGAGCAGGAAGAATGAGGAGGGTGACTCTCAGGGTGAGGAGTGTGAGAACAGAGAGGAAGACAATGAGATTGTAGATCCCACTTGGTGTGAACCCAGAGGTGCAAAGCTGAGTACCTCGGCAGAAAAAGGTGGAGGAGGAAGACGAAGAGGCAGCTTCCTGCATAGACATGAAGTAATGTAACCATGACAAGCACTGCATTCTCAGCCACAACTCTGGCTGTGGCCAGCACCGGTCGCGAGTGAGCAGTTCACAGGGGCAGCAAGGGTTGCCAAGCCTGGGCCTTATTTGAGATCTCAAAGGATGACCCAACTCACATTATCTGCCAAATTTGCAAAAAAAGTAGAGGCCAAAATTGCAATAATTTGACAACTACATGCATGAATCGCCATATGAGCGATCAACATGCCTTAGTCTGGGAATCTCGGTGCACTAAAATGTCGACTAGTAAGGCCTCGCCAACCACCCACTGTTCTAACAACCACATCTGCTGCTTCTTTCTCCTCCGTCTCTGTGCCAAGTATTCTTACACAGGTATCTGGCTGTAGAAAATCCACTTATTTACTCTCTACAGTCAGAATGAGTGAGAGCTCATCAGCTGTTACGGAAGTGGACATGCCTGCTGTTGGTGTGTCGCCTAGCACAACACATCTTTCTCAATCCATCATAACATCTCTGCCTGTACCTCACTCACAGTCCAGCAGTCTGTCCTGTACACCCTACTCCACCCTCTCTTAGCACAGCAGTTAGCCCTCATCCCCGTAGTTGTGGTCACGTAAAAGATTGTTTCCACCTACACATGCCAAAGTTAAGAGCTTGAACTCCTCCATCTTTAAACTGTTGACCACGGAAATGCTGCCTCTCTCCCTGGTGGCTACAGACGGTTTCAGAAAATTGATGGCCGTCGCTGTCTCCCAGTACCAGCTGCCCAGTCACCATTACTTCTCTAAGAAAGCTCTACCTGTGCCACACCAGAATGTGGCAGACAACATCACCTGTTCCCTGAAAAAATCTATGTATGCCAGGGTGCATTTCACCATTGACACTTGGACGAGCAAACATGGATGCTACATCTCGCTGATTGGGCACTGGGTTTCTCTGGTGGCTGTGGGGGCAGGCGGTGAAGGGGCTGCTCCACAAGTCTTTGAATCCAAAAACCTTTCAGGACAAACCTCTGTATCTAACAGTTCCTCCACTGCATCTGGCTCATCCACCTCCTCTAGGTCCTCCACATGTGCCCTCAACCTCTCCCTTAATGAGATATGTGTTCCAACAGTACAGAATAAATCCACTCCTCCATACTGCGCAGCCATGGCTCACCACAATCAGGCAGTGTTGAAATTAATATGCCTTGGAGATAGCAGTCACACAGCTCAAGAGTTGTGGACAACTATCCAGGCTGAGTTAGAGCAATGGCTGTCTCCACTGAACCTGGATCCAGGAAAGACTGTGTGCAATAATGGTGCAAACCTGGTGGTGGCCCTATGCTGGGACAACCTCATACAACTGCCTTGCATGGCTCACATCCTCAACCTGGTGGTACAGCAATTTCTCCACTATCCCGGCCTGGATGTGCTGCTGCAGAAAGCACGGTCATTGTGTGTTCATGTTTGCCGATCGCACCCCACAAGTTATTGACTTGCATCGCTATAGACGTCTTTCGGCCTACTGGTTAACCATTTGATTTCCAATGTTCCCACATTGTGCAAATGTTGCAGCGACTGAAGCAGCAGCGATTAACCCTGCTGTAGTATGTCCTTTTGCAAAGTCTGGGACAACGCAGTATGGACGTGGTGCAAATCATTCTTGCCGAGTGGGCACAGATGGAGGACCTCTGCTCCCTTCTGCGAAGTTTTGAAATGGCTACTTAGATGGTTCGTGCTGATGATGACATAATCAGTATCACTATTTTGGTCATCTACATGCTGGAGCACACGTTGAATAGTCTGAATAGTCTGCTTGAGGAGGTGGCGGTCCCAGAGGCTGAGGTGAAAGCAGAGGAGGATGTAGAAGTGATAATATCTCAAAGTTCCGGATTGTCGTTCCATAGGCCGGTGCCATGGAAGGAAGGATTACAGCAATAAAGGGGGGCTCACGGTACCAGTCAAACTCTTAGTGAAGGTGCAGGAGCTGAGGAGCAAAGGAGGAAGACGAGGAGGAAGTTGATGCATGGGCAACATTCAGGAGATGAAGATGATATTGATCCCCTCTCTTTTGCCCGTGACTGGTGGGAGGGGATGGAAGAAGCAACCATGAATTTTACCCCGTCACCAACACACCATGGACTTGGACTTCATGGAAGTGCCTGACAAATGAGTGCCTTCTTGCTGCACTCTTCTTCAACATACCCATATTAAGATAAGAAATAGTGTTGACTACTGGGTTGCCACTCTGTTAGATCCACAGTGCAAGAGTAAATTTTGCCAAGTGTTTCTCCCCCCCTGGAAAAGGACGCACACATGCTGGAGTGTTGAAACACGCTTGGAGACAATCTGAAGTGTGGTTTTCCCCAAGACATCAGTGACGCATACAGTGTGAATAACAGTTGTAGACATCCAACCTCAGAAACGTCAAGGCATCATGGCAAAAACATTAGCAGCAATAGCAGTGTAAGTTGCATAAGCAATATCTGTGAGTTGTTTCACACATTTTTTTTTGACCAGACCATGCACCAGCAGAACAGAGTATATGTCTGACACAGTGTGAATGACTGGAGAGGATGGTACAGTAGTATCTGGAGCTCAATTTCAATGCCATTGGGGAGGTTTGCACCGTTTTGCATTTTGATCTTCAAAAATGAAAGAGTGACCTGAGCTCGCCTGTCATGCCTTGGAAGTTTTGTCATGCCCAGCAGCCAGCATTCTCTCAGAACATATCTGCAGAGCTACTGGTGTTGTACTGATGGATAAGCATATCCGGCTGTCCCCTGAAAGTGTAGACCACCTTTCATCAAAATGAACAAGTCATGGATCTCCAATGACTTTTGCACTAGGTGACTGTGTCGTTTATAGTGTTATGCATTGATCTCGCGTTATTGCAGTCTGTGACACCTTTGTCGTGGCTTCTATGCCTACTGTTGCTACTACTGCTAACATTACAAATAATTATTTTTAAATGTGCAAACTCAAAGTTGGGTCTCCATCTGTAGTGGAAGATGTGTCAAAGGCATATTATACTATTTCTACTCTGTGGAAATTTATGCCACTTTTGTGGTGTGACAATAATTTTTTGAACTGTGGAGACTCAAAGTTGGGCCTCCAATTGTTGGGTTGCCTACAGTTGAACATGTGTCACAGGCATATTATACTATGTCTACTCTGTGGAATTTGATGCCAATTTAGTGGTGTCTGACAATTATTTTTTGAAATGTGGAGACTCCAAGTTGGGTCTCCAATTGGTGAGTTGCCTGTGGTGGAAGGTGTGTCAGAGGCCTATTATACTATTTCTACTCTGTGGAAATTGATGCCACTTTTGTGGCGTTTGACAATAATTTTTTGAAATGTGGAGAATGCAAGTTGGGTCTCCTTCATGCATCTTGCCTGTAGAAGTAGGGATCAGAGACAGGCAGGCCTGCACTTACTTTCACTCAACTACTTGTGTTACTTTCCTTACATTTTTCTACCAATAACACTGTATGAAACTGATGTTTGTGCCATCTGAATGTGGCTGGAAAAAAAAATTGGAGGTGTTGCATGAGGTATCAGGGCTTCCAGCTAAGAAGGCTTACACTGCTCCCTTAACCACCAGGTCTACATTGAAACTTCAATTCAAAGCTGTAAATGCTGGCCCAGACCCTGATACATAATGCATGGCCCACGACTGACTGATGCTGTGCCATTTGCATATATCTACTGTGGGTCAATTGATGCCACTTTTCATGGTATCTGCCCCGAACTTTAGCTTTTTGGGAAGCTTTTTGTCACTCCTTAAGGTGTTGTGTATACGTTTGGTTTGGCCTCCCATTGAATTTATTGGGGTTCGGGTACTTTTAGTGAACTGTTCGGCGAATGTCGAAACGTTTGGCGAACTGATACTTAAAAAGTTCGCTCATCTCTATTTATGAACAGGTTTGCACCCACTGCAGCAGGGATTTTGGCCCACTCCTCCATACAGATCTTCTCCAGATCTTCCAGCTTTCTGGGTTGTCGCTGGGCAACATTGAGTTCCAGCTCCCTCCAAATAGTTTCTGTTGGGTCCAGGTCTGGAAATTGGTTAGGCCACTCCAGCACCTTGCTTCTTACTGAACCACTCCTTAGTTGACCTGGCTTTGTGTTACAGGTCATTGTCATACTGGAAGAACCAGACGCGATACATCTTCAATGCTCTTACTGAGGGAAGCAAGCTGTTGGGCAAAATCTCGCATGACCCCATCCATCCTCCCTTCAATATGATGCAGTCATTCTGTCCCCTTTGCAGAAAAAACACACCTAATGTATGATGTTTCCCCCACCATGCTTCACGGTTGGGATGGTGTTCTTGGGGTTGTACTCATCCTTCTTCCTCCAAACACAGCAAGTGGAGTTGATGCCAAAAAGCTCTATTTTGGTCTCACCTGACCACATAACCTTTTTGCAAAGCCTCCTCAGGATCATCCAGATGGTCATTGGTGAACTTCAAGCGGACCTGGACATGTGCTGTTGCTGGCGTGAGCAGGAGGACTTTGCTTGCCCGGCAGGATTTTAATCCATGATGGTGTAATGTGTTACTAATTATAATGTTTAAGACACTGGTCCCAGCCCTCTTCAGGTCATTGACCAGGTCCTCCCCTGTAGTTCTGGGCTGATTCCTAACGTTTCTCAGAATCACCCCCTACCCTACGAGGTGAGATCTTGCATGTAGCTCCAGACCGAGGAAGAGTGACAGTCAGTCATCTTGTATTTCTTCAATTTTCTAATAATTGTGCCAACAGTTGTTGCCTTCTCACCAAGCTGCTTGCCTATTGTCCTATAGCACATTCCAGCCTTGAGTAGGTCTACAATTTTTCCCCTCATATCCTTAGACATCTCTTTGGTCTTGGCCTTGGTGAAGAGGATGGAATGTAATTGATGGAGAGTGTGGACAGGCAACTTTTATACAGGTAATGAGTTCAAACAGGTGCAAATAATACAGGTAATGAGTTCAGAGTAGGAGGGCTTCAGAAAAGAAATACTAACAGGTCTGTTAGAGCCAGAATTCTTGCTATTTGGTAGGTGATCAATTACATATTTCTTGCAATAAAATTAAATTTAACTATTTAAAAATCATCCGATGTAATTTTCTGGTTTTCATTTTTAGATTCTGTCTCTCACAGTTGAAGTGTGCCTACGATAAAAATTACAGACTTCTCCATTCTTTTTAGGAGGGAAAACTTGCAAGATCGTCAGTGTATCAAATCCTTATTTTCCCTAATGTAGGTATTAAACAGGCCCAAATTTTTGCATTTTCTTTTTTGTAATTTTTAAAATGTAAAAGATGACACTATATATTTTTTCCTAAAATACAAAGGAAATGTGTCATCTTTAACTTTAGGTCTTTTAGAGATCATTTCATGTTCAACTTTTACATGCCACTGTATTAGGCTAGTTTCACATTTGCGCTTTATAGCGCAGCGATGGCCTGCGCACGGCCGCCGCTAAGCCCGCCCCCTGCCGGCTCCCAGCCCGCCCATTCCGGTCATCGCCGCCTTCTAGCGCACATGAGCGCTTGCGATCTGCGCACCCTATCTTTAGTATAGGGTGCGCAGATCGTGCGCTGGCCGTGCGCTAGCAGGATTTTGCCGTGCGCTGTGCACTTTTGAAGGTGCGCCGCGCGCGCCGAAATGCAACATGCTGCCCATGTGCGCTAGAAGGCGGTGATGACCGGAAGGGGCGGACAGGGAGCCGGCAGGGGGCGGGGCTTAGCGGCGGCCATGCGCAGGCCGTCGCTGCGCTATAAAGCGCAAATGTGAAACTAGCCTTAGACTGTAAAGGTCCCACACACTGTTGTTGTGCAGGAGACGTTTTTTGCCTCTGTCCATCCCTGAACTTTTAGATGTTGCTAGGTAGTTATGAAGGAGCTCTCTGTTACCCCATAAGAAGAACTGAAGTATATTGTTCTAGAGATCAAGCAATTGTATGCTCAGGTTTACTAGCGGCTTTTTTGGAAAAAAAAATAGAAATCAGTCTAAATTTTAAAAAGTATTAAAAATCTACGGTAATTTGTTAAATAGTATCTAAAAAAAAACCAGCACATAAATATTTCATAATATATTATGCGTACTAAACGCGATAAATAAAGTGAAAATGTTAGGATTGCTATTTTTCAATCACATGTTTTCCCTAAAATAGACTAAAAAGCTATCAAAAAGATAACGTAACAAAAATTTTAAAATTACACCTTGCCCTGCAAAAAACAAGCCCTAATGGCATCCTGAATAAAAAACAAAATTGTTTACCAAAGTAAAAATGGTAAAGCGGAAACCTGCTGAATAATGTTAGTCATTTTTACCTTGCAGTACATGCTCTAAATTAAGATTAAAAGAGCAAAAAAATTACTGGTTATTTTTTTTCAGCACCAGAAAAAGGATTTCTCTGTTCTCTAATATATCATTTAGGAACTTAAATGGTACTTCTAAAAATTACAATTCTCCTCCCAAAATTCAAGCACTCACATGACTACGTCCGGAGTCATGAGGAGTTTTGGCTCTTGGTACAGATGGTTAAAAAAAATGAAGGGAAAAGAAAATGAAAAATGACTGTACATGGAAAGGGTTAAGTGTATCAATATATTTCAGTGGATTTAAGGCATAAAAACCCACCATAGATCAGCTTCAAATAGTATCTCTCTGGAGGACCCAAAGTGTCAATTCATTACACAGACAGTCCATTGATTTCAATGTAGTAGCTCATTTCCCCAGTGGAGGTGCTGTTGAGAATTGAGCGCCTTCTTTCTTTTTTCCTAGCTGATTGGCCCATGACTATAATAAGCTGATCGTCCTCTGATCAGGTTGTTGTCATGGGATCATTATAACAAAAAGAGATTTTTCAAAGTACAGCACCCCTTTAATATGCTGGTAAAATCAGAATGGGAATAAAAGATTGCAGCGCACGCTTCGTGATTTTACTTTTCTTTGAGACTGCAGAGTTCCCTGTACATATATCATACCCAGATGAGGAACCAGATCCTGTTCTCAATCTCGTCCTTTCCCTTGTCATAAATATTTCATGGTAGTGAGGCCACCCTCCATCTTGGCGGCTGCTCGTTCCGCAAATCCATGCACAATTGCCTTCCTTTACACCCAATAAGAAAGCACATTAAGAAGAGGAGATTTTTACTTAGCAACATGACCTGCAGCCATGCAGCGTGTGCAAAATCCAGAAGCAAAATGCTTTATTGACCAATATTTCTTTATTGCTGCTTAACAGTGAAGGAATATGGGGAGATAAAAGCCAGTCAAGTACTAAAACAAGCTCCATGTGGGTTTTACTGCTCAAGTGAAATTTACCTTCACAATTTTCCTTCCCTGTTAAGCTGCAATAAAGAACAAAATAGTTGATAAAATATTTCTTTTTCGACATTGTTCAGTGAGCACATTTGTCCTCCTCCCTCCGAAGTCTTTCTGCTCATAAATAGCTGTAGACTCACACATCTCATCATCATGAACGAAGCTGCTAGATTTCCCGCCAGTGAATATGGAGTCTGTAGAAGAAGAACTATAAAGGTTTTCAAGGACAGATACTTGGCGGCTGCCGTTACACATTTCCCATGCAGGATTTAACCAGAACTTTCAATGCAAGGTACACCATCTTGATGAATATTATTGCTATTTTACTCTCTTGTATAGCGCCATTAATTCCACAGCGCTTTACAGACATTATCGGCACTGTCGTCATTGGGGCTCACATTCTATTAGTATGTCTTCGGAGTTTGGGAGGAAGAACTTGAGAGCCCGGAGGAAACCCATGCTAACATTGGGAGAACATACAAAGAGGCTGCAGTGCTAACCACTGAGCCACCATGGGTAACTAATGTACTCAAATATAAAATAGACATAATACTTCTATTTTTTGATACTTCAGAGCTGTTGTAAAATAAAGGTATAGGCATTAGGAAATAGAGGAGCCAGTTTTGTCCGATCGAAAATGTAAGTCAGCAGTCATTCTATGTGACTGAGGACTTGTGAATCCTCCCAGCATCTAACTCAACAGTACAGTGACCTGAAATAGGCAAAATACTAGAACATTTTGGAAAAATCCTCTTTTCTGAAATGCTTTGGTGTTTTGCCAGTGTGGGGAGGAGGACTCCCAGACAGTGAAAGGGCAGATGCCCAGGGGACCGCCATCAGAGTTCCTGAGGGAACGATGCTGGGAGGACAGTAAAAGAAAAGACTTGACTGAAGACGTCAGGGAAACAGGGGGCGGGGCAGGCTTAACAGGAGCAGGGGGCGCACTGAAGTGGCAGTTGACAGAGAGCCAGACAACAGACATGAAGTCGGGTGAGACAGAGAGGACCGAGGGAGCGAACGGTGTGTTGTGGAGAGACCGACAGGGCCCTGTGAAAGGAAAGCTGTGGACTTACCGACTAGTGACACGTGAGAGCCTTGCACCAGCGGCTGCTCCCCTCATACGGTCGCATACAGCCACCCCCGCTGTTTCCCGTCCTGCTGTGACAAGTCCACAACCTCCACTGACCGCTGCGACTATAGAACATTCCTTTACAGCGGTCAGGACACTGCCCCCTGCCTTCTTCCACAGCTGCGGCCCTGTCATCACCGGCCCCAGGGGGCGCCACCTCGCTACAGGCGGCAGTAGAGGCCCCCGGTCTGGTTTGCTGAGGGACTCTGTGCAGAGACTGGTGAATGGTATATTTAGAGACTGCGTCATCACCGCACCCCACCGGCATCATTTCTTCAGGGTCTGTTGCGCCCCATCGGCATCATTTCTCCAGGGCCTGTTGCGCCCCACCGGCATCATTTCTTCAGGGCCTGTTGCGCCCCACTGGCATCATTTCTTCAGGGCCTGTTGTGCCCCACCGGCATCATTTCTTCAGGGCCTGTTGCGCCCCACCGGCATAATTTCTTCAGGGCCTGTTGCGCCCCACCGGCACTGTTTCTTCAGGGCCCGTTGTGCCCCACCAGCACAGATTCTTCAGGGCCTGTTGTGCCCCACCAGCACCGATTCTTCAGGGCCTGTTGTGCCCCGCCAGCATGGATTCTTCAGGGCCTGTCGTGCCCCACCAGCACAGATCCTCCAGGGCCCGTTGAACCCAAATCATCCCGGGACATCGGGGCGTCAAGGCAGCCGCATCAGCGACCTCTGAGAGGCCGCATCTGTGATCCTGAATGACACCAGGAAGGATAAGTTGTCCATAGGAAATAAGGACCCTTAGTTCGGCCGCACGTGGCCTACAACACCCGGACTAGCCGGATTAGTCGCATTTAGTATAAGGAAAAGTGTTGTAAATGTTATTGAGTCCCTGAGAGGACAGTTTGTTGTTGCCCATTTGATTTGTTCAGCACAGTCCCAGCAGCACCAATTTATAAATATTTATTTTACCAATCACACTCAGTCTCGTGTCTCGTCACTGCATCCTGAGAACCTGTCTGAACCCTACACCTACTCCAGGCCACTGTACACTAGTGATGGATTTTATCTTCAGCAGCAGTTTGGTGGCTCAATGATTAGCAGTGCTGCCTTGCAATAATGGGGTGCAGGGTTCAAAATCCCACCAAGGATTTTGTATGTTCTCCTTGAGTTTTCATGGGTTTCCTCCCACACTCCAAAAACATACTGATAAGGAATTTAGATTGTGAGCCCCAATGGGGACAGTGCCAATAATGTCTGTAAATTGCTGTGGAATTAATGGGGCTTCATAAGCAAGTAAAATAAATAACAATCTCCAAGAAAAGATTTACTTGAAATTCTGCTGAGCACACTTTTACAGTGTAATATTAGAAAACACCCATGTGCATTACTATTTAGGGCACATTTGGGCAGGGCCGCAATCAGGGCATTACCACCCTTACTCCTGTATGGGGCCGGGGGCCTGCCTCTTATGCTTCTGCTCACGGGCACCATCGTCTGCTAAAGTACCGTGTGCTGTGGTGTACACGTCGGTGCTGGGGCCTGGGAGCGTTCTCAGAGCAGTGCACAGCTGTCTAACCTTGATGGCTGCACAGCTCCAGCTCCCTCCATCTTCTCTGGACTTCTGTCAGGTGACGGCGCGTACGCGATGACGTCATCATGTACGCGCTTACATGTACTGTATAAGGAAGCCAGAAGCTGAGCTGTGCCTGTAGGGGAATGTCTGTGAGGTAAGTATGAAAATTGTTTTTGTTTATCTTTATAAAATGAATTAAATGGGTGAGAGGTGAAGAAGGGAGACTGCAAATGATTTAGTGGGGGGCAGGGGGACTGCACATGATGAAGTGTGTCTGGGGTGGGGGACTTAGAATGATGAAATGGGGGGACTGCATATGATGAAGCATGTGTCTGATGAGGGGACTGCACATGAAGAAGTGAGGGGGAGGGGGACTGCAAATTATAAAGGGGGGGACTGCAAATGAAGTGGAGGTGAGGGGACTGGACATGATGAAGTGAGGAGGAATGGGTGACTGCAAATGATGAAGTGAGGGGGACTGCAAATGATGAAGTGAGGGGTGATGGGGGACCGCAAATGATGAAGTGAGGGGGATGGGAGACTGCAAATGATGAAGTGAGGGGGGATGGGAAATTGCAAATGATGAAGTGAGGGGGCATGGGGGACTGCAAATAATGAAGTGGGGGAGGGAGACTGCAAATAATAAAGTGGGGGAGGATGGGGACTGCAAATGATGAAGTGGGGGTGAGGGAACTGGACATGATTAAGTGAGGGGGGAATGAGGGACTGCAAATGATGAAGTGAGGAGGGATGGGGATTGCAAATGATGAAGTGAGGGGGGATGGGAGACTGCAAATGATGAAGTGAGGGGGGGTGGGAAACTGCAAATGATGAAATGAGGGGGGCATGGAGGACTGCAAATGAAGTGGGGGAGGGTGACTGCAAATGATAAAGTGGGGGGAGGAGGATGGGGACTGCAAATAAAGTGGGGGTGAGGGGACTGGACATGAAGTGATGGGGGACTGCAAATGATGAAGTGAGAGGGTATGGGGGACTTAAAATAATGAAATGAGGTGGGGGATGGGACACTGCAAATCATAAATTGAGGGGAGATGGAGAACTGCAAGTGATGAACTGAGGGGGCATAGGGGATTGCAAATGATGAAGTGAGAGGGTATGGGGGACTGCAAATGATGATGTGAGGGGGGATGGGGGACTGCAAATGATGAAGTGAGGGAAGGTTCGAGAGGTGTAGGCGTAGCTGGAGTGAATCCTGGGCGGAGTCTCAAGAGGGCTCAAAAATGTTGCCAGTATGGTGACCTGAAATTCCTAGTGGCAGCCTTGGATTTGTGTTCTGTTTTTGCACCTGTTGAGCCAGTGATGTCACATGCCTGATTTAGGAAGGCACGCGCAGTTACCAGGGATGCCAATGGCAGGGGGTTCCTGGTTATACATCAAAGCGTCATCAGGGGGCAGAGGCTGCAGTCACTGTTGCAACCTCTGTCCCCTTCCTGTAACTCAGTTTTCATGGGTTGTGATATTCCCTATTCTACTGAGAATGAGTCAGTTGTCAATGCTGTAATTTTTCTATGCCAAAATCACAGTTAAGTCAGATACAAGTCACAGTTGCATGTGACTTGCTTTAAAGTCTATGGCATGACTTGCATCCAAATTGCATCATAAAATTGAATACATTTGGAAACATTTTTGTCTTTGTGTCGCAGTTGTAGGAGCTAGGGATGAGCGGACCCATGGAAGTTCGGGTTCAGCTGAACTAAAAAATGTTCGTTTCGGGTACCAGAACTGGGCCCGAACTTGTCCCCGGACATGAAACCCCATATAAATTAATGGAGACCCGAACTTTGGTGCTGTAAAATGGTTGTAGTAAGGGCTAGAGTTGTAAGAGTAGGACAATTGCCCTGAAAACAAATGTTGATAGGAAAATGACTTAAAATAAAAGAATAAAAAATAATCTTGAACCAGGAAGCAGAGATCCAAGTGGAAAAGTGAAACAGTGCCTTTCATGTGTATTTTACTGTACTTGTTAATAAATAAATGAAAAAAACAATGTGTGGAGTCCCCCCTATTTTTAATAACCAGCCAAGAGAAATCTGACAGCTATAAACTGGTCTTATTATTCTGGAAATAGGCCAATATCCATGGACTTTCTCAACATATTAATATCAGCCCCTAGTTGTCTGCTTTATCTTTGCTGGTTATTAAAAAAAAGACATGGGGTCCCCCCTATTTTTAATAACTAGCCAAGGCAAAGCAGACAGTTGTTGGCTCACATTAATAGACTAGAAAGTGTCCTTCCCAGCCTAATAAGACTAGCTCTCAGCTGCCCCAATAATGGCGGATCCATTAGATGCATCAATTCTGACGCTTAACCTCGAGTCTTCAGGGCAATGGAGCAATGGGATTCTGAGGTTAATGTCAGCTGTGTAATGTCTGTTGACATCAAGCCCAAGGGTTATTGGAAAGTCATCTATCAGACACCCCTTTTTCTAACCCAGTAAGTGAAAAGAGAACAAAACACATCAAAAATAAATATTTATTTGAAAAAACTCCCCAACAATTTCACTTTCCCCCACTGATTAAAAAAAAATAAAAATAAATAATAAAAATAATCCACAGGTTCCGCCATAATCCATAATATGGAAGTCACATGACAATCCCAGTCTTTTACATAAAGTCTATGGTGCTCCGTTCAGAGAATGCAGCTCCATAGGCTACAGTAGAGCACTGCCAGGTCTGGCTCTCTATTACGCAAGACCCGGCTGCTGTGAACTGAGGTGACGTCAGTAAGTGTATTTCAGTTAACAACGCCTGGGTCTCATGAAGGCAGCACCGCTGTGAACTGAGGTCACCTTACTGACCTTACCTACTTGGCATGGCTTTGATGGTGTCGGAAGTACCCACACCAGAAAAGTTTGTTGATTGGCTAGACTGTAACCTTTCAACATGGTTTATTAGTCTGCCAAACTAAAACTGAATGTATAGTAAGAAATCCATTTTTAGGGTTCAGCATCAGACACTGAGTGTCCAATGCAGACCCCAAACTTTACAGGTTGGATTCGCTCATCCCTAGTTAGAGGTTGAAGGTCACAATGTGAAACTGCGATTTCAGTGTAGCCCTAACATTAGGTTTAAACATCTGGATAAAAAAATGTCCATAATGCCTCACAAAAAATTAAATGATAACCAAGTAAAGTTAACTTTTAGAGTTGAGCGACTTTGGTCGGATCGGGTTTCATGAAACAAAATTTGTTTCAGATGAAACTGGTCCGACTAGGGTAAAAAAAAGTCGGAGTTTCGTCCGAAACCCGACCCCAATGCAAGTCAATGGGGGATAAAAGTCGGCATTGAGTGGATGAATGTCATCCGCTCAATGCCGACTTTTATTCCCCATTGACTTAAATTGGGGTCGGGTTTCGGACCAGTTTCATCTGAAACAAATTTTGTTTCATGAAACCCGATCCGACCAAAGTCGCTCAACTCTATTAACTTTAAAAATGGCACAAATTAAATAGTGAAAGAGCTGGAAATAAAAGTTACTGTTGTCCAAAAACAAGGTGCAAAACCAATGATGAATAGGCTCCTCAGTGTGAAAGTAATAGCTGGATAGGCTTTAAACTGCAATCAGTACTGAGCAGAGATATATCGAATATTTTGATATTTAAATTTACCAGTTTCATTAAATTTTTCCACAAAAATTAAATTTGCCACAAAGTACTGCAAAGCCAAACTTCCATGAAGAAACTTATTTAGAACTCTGAAGTCTCCTAGGACTGTATTGAACGTTTTTCAAGCTCTTTAATACAAGCACTGCCTTAGTAATGTCAAAGTGACCTCAACAGATATGGCTATGGTAAAACAGATGGTAGCTATTCTTCACTCCTGTCTTGTCACCAGAGATGAGGCCTCTTTTGAAATTCTAATTCACTGACTGAATTTCCCATAAAAACATTTGATTTGTGGCGAATAAATACGTGCAAATCTCAATATTGTAAAGCTTTTAATTGATCTGATAATACACGTGAGGGAGAGAAGAAAGAATCCAGCTGACCATGAGAGCTTACACTTTACAGGAGAGAGAGACTTAAGGGTACTTCACACATAGCGAGATCGTTAGCGAGATTGCTGAAACTTCACAGGTTTTGTGACGCAACAGTGACCTTGCCAGCGATCTTGCTACGTGTGACACATAGCGGCGACATCGCTGATCGTGCTCGAATGTCCTAGGCGATTTTTTCATCGTTGGTGTCCCGCTGGCCAGCATGCATCGCTGTGTTTGACGCCGTAACAACGACGAGCGACCTCGTTGGCGACTCAAAAGGCAATGCTGAAGCACGCCTATCGAGGTCTGAGTCGTCAGAATAGCTGCTGTGTGACAAGGTCCCAATGACCACCAAGGTCGTTATATGCATTGCTGCATCGTTGAGTAGATCTGCCTGTTTGACAGCTAACTAGTGACCATGTAGCGACATACCAGTGATCCTTACCAGGTCGTGTTGTTGTCGGGATCTCTGGAGCGTCGCTATGTGTAACGGGGCCCTTATCCAGTGACTCTGGAGATAGAAAATGACTCTGCAGTAGAAGCTGTGCTCTGCTGGGAACCGCTAATCTGTGATAGGCTTGGGTACTAATCCCCACTGCACAAGGTATGATAATTCGCTAGATGTTATAGCTGCAGGGCATTGTGAGGAGGTCCACACAGCAATGCAAAATTATGTTAGCCCACTCTGATGTTTCAGCAGCGTGGGAAATGTTGGAGGGCAAAGTTTATTCTTGCAAATCATGAATCAAATGTTAAAATTTTCCAATATGTGTGAAATCGTGAATTTCATGAAATTTAACAGAACTCAATACTCAGAAAGCATTCCGCTCAAAATTTACCCATTCCACATTCCACATTATCTGTAATGCTTTTCAAGGTTTTAATTCTTTCTCTCCCCTTTTCTATTGCAAAGCTATGAGCTGTGATGTCGTCTTGCTATCCAGATTAATCACAAAATGTCTACTGAATTCCTTGCATATGCTTGTATACAGGCTATGACAGTCCCTCTTGATTGGCTGTACCATACCCTGTGATGTGATAGCTGCAAGGTTATATAGAGAAGCTAGAACGGCCATGCCTGAAGTCATGTAAGCCTTCTTTTAATTATGTAATCTTCAGCCTTGAGTTAAATAGCAGTGGGCATTTTCCTTGGCAACTTGCACAAATCAAATTGCAAATTGTTCGAATTTGAGTGGTCCCCGAAATTTCCAAAAATTTGGCACGAAATTAATTTGCTCATCTATAATGTAGAATGATCTAAATTGGGTGACACCCGCTCCATTATAGGACATATGGATAGGGGTTGCTGTTGTGAATTCTCTCTCTGGCTTCCCTCTGGTGATTACTGAAGATAGTGGAGCTGGTCAGATTGAGTGTTCTCTTTCTGGGCTCCCTCTGGTGGTTCATAACAGAATCACCAGCCTAACTGTAGACTCTAGGGTATTCTAAAGAAGGAAAGAATTAAAAAAAAAAAAAAGTGTCAGAATTTTTTTTTCATATATTTTTTCCTCTTTTTTTCTGGGTCTGTAGGAGGATATTTTTGTCTAAATGGAGACTAAGCAATTGTCTGATTGTGTTGAGCAGCTCGCTGCTGAAGTGTGGGGAATTTCTGCCTATCAATCATCTGCTGTTGAACCAAAAATCCCTACTCCTGATGTGTTTTCTGGGGATCGGTCTAAATTTTTGAATTTTAAGAACAATTGTAAATTATTTTTTACTTTGAAACCTAACTCATTGGGGAGCTTTGTGCAGCAGGTTAAAATTGTCATCTCCCTGCTATGCGGCGATCCCCAGGAATGGGCCTTTTCTTTGACGCCCGGAGATCCTATTCTGGCTAATGTGGATGCGTATTTTCAAGCCTTGGGGTTGTTGTATGATGAACCTAATGCTATTGATCAAGCTGAGAAAACTTTATTGGCATTGAACCAGGGACCGTAAAGGATGTTATGGTGGGATTTCCTGTTCCCTCTGGTCTTGACGACTCTATATCATTGGCCATTCAAATTGATCCTCGTTTATGTGAACGTAAAACTACACGAGAGCCGTTGCCGCCTTTCGAACGAACTTCTGAACCCATGCAATATGATAGGGTTTTGTCTAGGGCATAACCAGGGAGTTTAGAAGGCGTAATAAGTAGTGTTGAGCATTCCGATACCGCAAGTATCGGGTATCGGCCGATATTAGCGGTATCGGAATTCCGATACTTAGTTCCGATACTTTTGTCATATCGGATTCCGGAATCGGAATAGGAAGTTCCCATCATGCTATGAGCCTGCTTGCTTTGATTAAGCCAATGGGAATCCTCCGAAGTGTGGGCACATCCTGTTAGGCATGTAGGCATGTTAACTATTGGCATGGCTGTGATTGGCTGCCGAAATGATGTCATGATGCACTATAAAAGCCACCGCAGCCGCCATTTCTGGTCACTCTGCTGTGAATTCAGTTAGGGACAGGCTGCTGTAGAAGACTGTGAGGGACAGTTAGAAATAGCGATTCCACCAAACATCTAGTGCTTTACCCAGGCTACATAAACCACCACTGTAGCCTTCTTTGCCCTAGCAGCAGTGTTCACAGCTGTCTGCAAGGGCTGTGTGAGTGCAGCTCACGCTGTGGAGTGGGTCCTGCAGCCACGTCAGGCTGTAGGCCACCCAGTGTGATCACTGCTGCCTCATACATCTTTTATTTTTTGAGCTGCATTTTTTACATAATTTCAATCTAGTGTGCTTCCATCCGTATCCATATACGTTGGTTGCAAACACTAGTAGTAGACAGCGGAGCCTTTCTGCAGCCTTTCAGTGCTAGTGTCCACTTTGCTGCACTGTTCACGGCTGTCTGAGAGGTCTCTGACTGTGTGTGAGTGCAGCTCACGCTGAGTAGTGTGTCCTGCAGCTACGTCTGGCTGTAGGACGCTCAGCGTGCGTCAGTGCCTCACACATATTTTTATTTGAGTGCAGCTCATTTTTTCTTCTATTAGTGTGCATCCATCCGTCTCCATCTACGGTGGTTGCAAACACTATATAGAAGTACACAGCGGAGCCTTTCTGCACCCTGTCAGTGCCAGTGCCCACTTAGCTGCACTGTTGACGGCTGTCTGAGAGGCTTCTGACTGTGTGTGAGTGCAGCTCACGCTGAGTAGAGTGTCCTGCAGCTACGTCTGGTTGTAGGACGCTCAACGTGCGTCACTGCCTCACACATATTTGTCTTTGAGTGCAGCTCATTTTTTCTTCTCCTATTAGTGTGCATCCATCCGTATCCATCAACATTGGTTGGTTGCAAACACTATATAGGAGTAGATAGAGGAGCCTTTTTTTCTGGCTTGTGCCCTGCCGGCGCAGCCAGATTAGTATTACCCAATTTTTTTGGAGCCTCATCTTTTGCATTGTAGGTTACCTGCCTGCATTGTAATAGCTCCAAAAAGTTGGTGATACTATCAGTTTCAATTCTTTGTTCACATACTTTGAGTTTGTTTCCAACAAAGAAACCACAAAAAAAGTTCACCAAACACTACATTTGGAACTTGTGTAGGCCACATCAGCTCCTATTAAAGTCTAGTCCACACACACACACTTCATAAAATTAGTGTTTCTTGTACCTGTAACCAGCTGTTCAGGAATAAGCACACTAAGGCCCCCCTTTGTACTTTTTTGCCTATCTTAAGCAGTCTTGCAAGATGAAGAAGGCAGGGAGTAAGGCGCGGGGGCGTGGGCGTGGGCGTGGAGTTTCAGCAGGGAGAGGACGTGGGGATTCTGCAGGGAGAGGACGTGGGGATTCTACAGGTAGAGGACGTGGGGATTCTGGGCCTGCTGCGGGCACCAGTGGATCAGCATCCCCCAGTTTTAGCAGGCAACAGTCCTTTATGCGCAGCTTTGTAGGACCTCAACGTACCCCACTGCTGCGGGAGGAACAAATTGAAGCCGTTGTCGGATGGATGGCAGCTAACGCATCGACTTCAATTACTTCCGCATCCTCTCAGGATCAGAGCACCGAAGAGCAACCATCTGTCTCTTCACCACCTGCCAAAGTGCCCAGGCAGTCAGAGAGACATGGACAGGAGCCATCACAGTCTCTACTTCTGTTCTCGGAATCTGTTGGCTTGGAAAGAGGGGGCCAGCCAAGCAGCATTCCTGAATGTGAAGAAGAGGGAGTATGCAGTGATGCGCAACTTCTTTGTCCCTCTGAATCTGAAGAGGCGAGTGGGCCAGTGCCTATGGTCAGCACACCTCAGTACGCATCAGATGATGACGAGACTCAGTTGCCACTTTCTGGTGCGTACGGTGCTGGCGAGACAACCCCGGAGAAGCAGCTGTTTGAAGAGGGGAGGGAAGATGATGAGGTCCTTGACCCATCATGGCGTGAGCAACAGGAAGGTGGTGGGAGCAGCTCGGAGGAAGAGATTCCCCTACCGGCCAAAACAGGAGGCAGAGGGAGGGGGAAGACTTGGTTGCCTGTACCCTCCACTTCGGCACCCGTTAGGAGCATTCCTCCTTCCAAAGGCAAACCGAGCGCTCACAAGAGTTGCAGTGCGTGGTCCTTTTTTGACACAGTTGCAGATGACATTTGCTTTGTCAAATGCAAGCTGTGTCATCAGAGAGTCAAAAGAGGGAGAAATGTCAGCAACCTCAATACCACAAATATGTGGAAACATGTGCGCACCAAGCACGAGTTGGAGTTGCAGAGACACCCTGAAGACGTAGGCCAACGTACAGCACCACCTACCACCTCTTCAGTTCGTGTTGGGCCCTCTTCCTCCAGCTCACACACTGCTGGTTCGGCTTCCTCACAGGATCGCCAAGGAAGAACCTCTGCCACTGTTGTCCGGAGACCCTGTCAGATTACACCCATAGCAGCACGTTCCCATCCATCACAGCCATCGGTAGCACAGGCATGGGATAAAAGGCGCCCTTACTCGGCAAACCATCCCCGAGCACAGTCTCTGAATGCTGGCATTGCCAAACTTCTGGCAGTTGAAATGCTGTCATTCAGGCTGGTGGACACTGACACCTTCCGGGACTTAATGGCATTGGCAGTCCCCCAATACAACGTGCCCAGCCGCTTTTATTTCAGCAGGCGAGCCGTCCCTGCCCTGCAGAAACATGTTGAGGGCAAAATAAAACATGCGCTACTAAACGCCGTTAGTAGCAAGGTCCACCTGACCACCGATGCGTGGACCAGTAACCATGGACAGGGACGATACCTTTCCCTCACTGCCCACTGGGTCAATGTTGTGGAGCCGGGTACGGATCTGGAGAGTGGCGCTGTACGTGTTCTTCCAACGCCACGGATTGCAGGACTCCAGTCTGTACACATAGACTCCTCCTCCTACTCAAGTTCCTCAGAAACAGCAGAGCAGGAGCCTGTTACGACCGATATGAGCACAGCCGTGGCCAAACGTCAACAGGCTGTACTCAAATTAATTTCTTTGGGGAATCGAAGCCACACAGCGCAGGAGCTCTGGAATGCCATCAAGCTGGAGAGCGATGTGTGGTTTGGGCCAGCGAATCTCCAGCCGGGCTTGGTAGTGTGTGACAATGGCCGAAATCTGGTGGCAGCTCTTGGCCTAGGCAACCTCACACACATCCCATGTCTGGCACATGTTCTTAACTTGGTCGTGCAGAGCTTTCTGAGGGACTATCCGGATATTGCTGCACTGTTGCACAAGGTCCGCATAGAGTGCGCTCACTTGCGACGTTCCAGCACGGCAAGATCGCGCCTCGCTGCTCTGCAGCGACGATTTGGCCTTCCGGAACATCGCATCATATGTGACCTACCCACCCGGTGGAATTCAACGTTACATATGTTGGAGCGGTTGTGTGAGCAGCAGGCAGCAGTCATGGAGTACCAGCTGCATCAGGCGCAAACAAGTCGCACTGTGCGCCGTTCACACTTCAGCACCATTGAGTGGGCCTCTATGAAGGACATCTGCCTCGTTTTGCGTGCCTTCGATGAATCCACGCGGATGGCGAGTGCAGATGATGCACTAGTCAGCATGACTGTCCCCCTTATCTGCCTGCTTCAACAAACACTGCAAGCACTAAGGGATGAGGTTTCAGAAGAGGTGGAGGATGAGGAGTCCCAAATGCCATCTGCTTCTGGACAGTCTGCGCTACGTGTTTCCTCACAAAGGCCTAGGCAGGGGACACTTTGTGAGGAGGATGAGGAGGAGTCGATGGAGGAGGAAGACATCTCTCCAGAGGAGGGAGGTACACAAACCTCTACTCAGTATGTACAGCGAGGGTGGGGTGATGCAGAGCAGGCCGAGGTCACGCCTCAAACAGGGGACAGCGGTTCTTTGGCAGTTGGGAGTCTGCAGCACATGGTTGATTTCATGCTGCAGTGCCTGAGAAACGACCGCCGCATCGCCCACATTCTCGTCTCGGCTGATTATTGGGTGTACACCCTCCTAGATCCTCGCTACCGGGACAGCGTACAAAGGCTCATACCAACGTTGAACCGGGAGCGTAAAATGCGGGAGTACGAAGAGTCACTGGTGCAGTCCATAATGTTTTCCATTCCACCCGACAGCATTGTTGCTAGTGCTTTACAAAGCAGCTCTGTGCGTCGAGGCAGTGGAGGAAACTCTGCACAAAGAGGGAGCAGAGGCAGCGCCGCAGCACAAGGCAAGACCACTATGGCCCAAATGTGGCAAAGTTTTGTGTGTCCACCACAATTGTCTACACCATCAGCGACGCCTCGAGTCAGCAGGAGGCAACGCTTCCGTCAGATGGTGTCAGACTACATGTCTTGCCCTGTCACTGTACTCCCAGATGGCTCTTCCCCCTTCAAGTTTTGCGTCTCTAAGCTGGATACATGGCCAGAGCTTAGCCAGTATGCATTGGAGGTGCTGGCTTGCCCTGCTGCCAGTGTATTATCGGAACGTGTCTTTAGTGCCGCAGGTGGTGTACTAACAGACCGTCGCACGCGACTATCTTCCGATAATGTTGACCGGCTGACTTTTCTGAAAATGAACAAGGCCTGGATCTCCAAAGACTTTGCCATTCCTCTTACAGACTAAATTAGTGGTTGGCAACTGTATCCAGGTCTGCTGGTGTGTTCATTTTTCTACCACCTGAACTATAATCCCTTTGCTTCAACACAGCCAGTTGTCGCTCAGATGTGTCGTCTGCACAGAGAAACACACTAGCTCCTGTGTTAGTGGGGTTCAGTAATGCCAGCTGATCCCCTGCTGTGTGGACGGCAAAGTCACCAGCTCCATCAACATTCAAACCACTACTGATTTTTAACCGTGCCCAACTTAGGTCTCTGGCTCCACTGTCTCTACTATTTCCCCTGACCTCCAACCCCGCCATCTACATCTCTGAAGTGGCGTCAGCACAATCTACACTTGTTCCTGTGTTCCTGTGGCTCAGTCCCATCAGTTTATCCCCTGATGTGTGTCCGGCAAGGTCTCCTGCTCTGTCCACATTCCCATAACCAGTAGTGGGAATGAGGACAGAGCTGGCGAACTTGCCGGACAAACATCAGGGGATCAACTGACGGGACTGAGCACCAGTAACACAGGAACAAGTGTAGATTGTGCTGACGCCACTTCAGAGATGTAGCTGGCGGGGTTGGAGGCCAGGGTAAATAGTAGAGACAGTGGAGCCAGAGGCCTAAGTGGAGCATGGTTAGAATCAGTAGTAGTCCACAACCTCCATAAAAACCGCTGCCCATTGGCCTCTGCATGCGGCATACGTAATCCTGGGCTCCAACAGTGTCAGTTGGTGTTCAGAAGTGTCGTCTCCACAGAGTCAAACACATTCGTTAGAGTGTTAGTGGGGTTCAGCACTGCCAGCTGTTCCCCTGCTGTGGAGATGGCAAGTCTCCTGCTGCCTTCACCTGCCAAAATCCAGTAGGCCCCAGCCTGCTCCTCGCCTAATCCTGGGCTCCAACAGCGTCAGTTGGTGTTCAGAAGTGTCGTCTCCACAGAGCCAAACACATTCGTTAGAGTGTTAGTGGGGTTCAGCACTGCCAGCTGTTCCCCTGCTGTGGAGATGGCAAGTCTCCTGCTGCCTTCACCTGCCAAAATCCAGTAGGCCCCAGCCTGCTCCTCTCCTAATCCTGGGCTCCAACAGCATCAGTTGGTGTTCAGAAGTGTCGTCTCCACAGAGCCAAACACATTCGTTAGAGTGTTAGTGGGGTTCAGCACTGCCAGCTGTTCCCCTGCTGTGGAGATGGCAAGTCTCCTGCTGCCTTCACCTGCCAAAATCCAGTAGGCCCCAGCCTGCTCCTCGCCTAATCCTGGGCTCCAACAGCGTCAGTTGGTGTTCAGAAGTGTCGTCTCCACAGAGCCAAACACATTCGTTAGAGTGTTAGTGGGGTTCAGCACTGCCAGCTGTTCCCCTGCTGTGGAGATGGCAAGTCTCCTGCTGCCTTCACCTGCCAAAATCCAGTAGGCCCCAGCCTGCTCCTCGCCTAATCCTGGGCTCCAACAGCGTCAGTTGGTGTTCAGAAGTGTCGTCTCCACAGAGCCAAACACATTCGTTAGAGTGTTAGTGGGGTTCAGCACTGCCAGCTGTTCCCCTGCTGTGGAGATGGCAAGTCTCCTGCTGCCTTCACCTGCCAAAATCCAGTAGGCCACAGCCTGCTCCTCGCCTAATCCTGGGCTCCAACAGCGTCAGTTGGTGTTCAGAAGTGTCGTCTCCACAGAGCCAAACACATTCGTTAGAGTGTTAGTGGGGTTCAGCACTGCCAGCTGTTCCCCTGCTGTGGAGATGGCAAGTCTCCTGCTGCCTTCACCTGCCAAAATCCAGTAGGCCACAGCCTGCTCCTCGCCTAATCCTGGGCTCCAACAGCGTCAGTTGGTGTTCAGAAGTGTCGTCTCCACAGAGCCAAACACATTCGTTCAAGTGTTAGTGGGGTTCATCATTGCCAGCTGATCCCCTGCTGTGGAGATGGCAGTCTCTCCTGCTGTCTCCGCATTACAAAGACAGTAGGCCTCTGCCTACACCCTCCTATTTCCTGGGCTTCAACACAGCCAGTTGTAGTTCGGAAGTGCCGTCCACACGGAAAGAGATACTTGCTCCCGTGTCTCAGTGGGGTTCAGTAACGTCAGCTGATCCCCTGCTGTGTGGATGGCAGTCTCTCCTGCTGTCACCTCATTCAAAATACAGTAGGCCTCTGCCTACACCCTCCTATTTCCTGGGCTTCAACACAGCCAGTTGTAGTTCGGAAGTGCCGTCCACACGGAAAGAGATACTTGCTCCCGTGTCTCAGTGGGGTTCAGTAACGTCAGCTGATCCCCTGCTGTGTGGATGGCAGTCTCTCCTGCTGTCACCTCATTCAAAATACAGTAGGCCTCTGCCTACACCCTCCTATTTCCTGGGCTTCAACACAGCCAGTTGTAGTTCGGAAGTGCCGTCCACACGGAAAGAGATACTTGCTCCCGTGTCTCAGTGGGGTTCAGTAATGTCAGCTGATCCCCTGCTGTGTGGATGGCAGTCTCTCCTGCTGTCACCTCATTCAAAATACAGTAGGCCTCTGCCTACACCCTCCTATTTCCTGGGCTTCAACACAGCCAGTTGTAGTTCGGAAGTGCCGTCCACACGGAAAGAGATACTTGCTCCCGTGTCTCAGTGGGGTTCAGTAACGTCAGCTGATCCCCTGCTGTGTGGATGGCAGTCTCTCCTGCTGTCACCTCATTCAAAATACAGTAGGCCTCTGCCTACACCCTCCTATTTCCTGGGCTTCAACACAGCCAGTTGTAGTTCGGAAGTGCCGTCCACACGGAAAGAGATACTTGCTCCCGTGTCTCAGTGGGGTTCAGTAATGTCAGCTGATCCCCTGCTGTGTGGATGGCAAAGTCTCCTGCTGCCTACACAGTCGTACCACTACTGATTTTTAACCGTGCTTCAATTAGGCCTGTGGCTCCACTGTCTCTCGTATTTCCCCTGTCCTCCAACCCTGCCAGTTACAGCTCCGAAGTGGCGTCTGCACAATCCACACTTGTTCCTGTGTTACAGGTGTTCAGTCCGGTCAGTTAATCCCCTGATGTGTGTCCGGCAATGTCGCCTGCTCTGTCCACATTCCCATTATGGGAATGTGGACAGAGCAGGCGACATTGCCGGACACACATCAGGGGATTAACTGACCGGACTGAACACCTGTAACACAGGAACAAGTGTGGATTGTGCAGACGCCACTTCGGAGCTGTAACTGGCGGGGTTGGAGGACAGGGGAAATACGAAAATCAGTGAAGCCACAGGCCTAAGTGGAGCTTGGTTCAAATTAGTAGTCTACAACCGATCTTAAAATTTCTTCAATGCAGCCTCAGCCTGCTCCGTGCTTGTCCCTGGGCTTCAACACAGCCAGTTGTTGCTCGGAAGTGCCGTCTTCACAGAGTAAAACACTAGCTCCTGTGTTTGTGGGGTTCAGTAACGTCAGCTGTTCCCCTGCTGTTTTGATGGCAATCTGTCCTGCTGCCTCCCAATTGACAGCACATCAGGCCTCAGCCTGCTAAGTGCTTGTCCTGGGCTCCAACATCGCCAGTTGCTGCTCATAACTGACTTTGGCACGGGTACTCCCTGCTGCCCAGCTTGGTTCCAGCCCTGCCTGCTGTTTCCGGGAAGTGTCAATGTCAGTTTGCCACCCCAAGTTGCCATGTCGTGTTGCGGTTGGGTTAGCCGAGGCTAGGGTGCCAGCAGTTTAGGTGCTTCCTATGTGGACTGCGGGTTCTGGTAAGAAAGGCTTGTTCCATAGTGCCAGTAGGACAAGCACCCCCTGTAGGACTGTGTGATTCGGTAACTGCGGCCAGCTTGCGGCATGCCAACTTTGCTTTTCAGGGGTAACTTCTGATACCCCTCCGGGTTCCAGCACCGTCAGCTGGTTCTCGTCAGAGCCTTTGGCCTAGGTGCCTCCATCTCGGTATCCAAGTTCCGGCAACGTCTGCTGGTCCTTGGTAGTGCTTTGTAGCACAGGTACCTCCTGCTTAGTAACCGGGTTCCAGCACCGTCAGCTGGTCCTCGGTTGTGCCATTGGCTCTTATTCCTTCTGCTACCCCTCCGGGTGCCAGCACTGTCAGCTGGTCCTCGCTATTTCCATTTGCTCTTGCAGCTTATGCTACCCCTCCGGGTTCCAGCACCGTCAGCTGGTTCTCGTCAGAGCCTTTGGCCTAGGTGCCTCCATCTCGGTATCCGAGTTCCGGCAACGTCTGCTGGTCCTTGGTAGTGCTTTGTAGCACAGGTACCTCCTGCTTAGTAACCGGGTTCCAGCACCGTCAGCTGGTCCTCGGTTGTGCCATTGGCTCTTATTCCTTCTGCTGCCCCTCCGGGTGCCAGCACTGTCAGCTGGTCCTCGCTATTTCCATTTGCTCTTGCAGCTTATGCTACCCCTCCGGGTTCCAGCACCGTCAGCTGGTTCTCGTCAGAGCCTTTGGCCTAGGTGCCTCCATCTCGGTATCCGAGTTCTGGCAACGTCTGCTGGTCCTTGGTAGTGCTTTGTAGCACAGGTACCTCCTGCTTAGTAACCGGGTTCCAGCACCGTCAGCTGGTCCTCGGTAGTGCCATTGGCTCTTGTTCCTTCTGCTGCCCCTCCGGGTGCCAGTACCGTCAGCTGGTTCAAGAGGACAAAGAAACAGGAAGACAACCACCAAGATGCAGAACAACAAGAGAGAGAAGACAAAGAAGCATAAAAAAAACAAAGCAGAAGAACATTAAGCATAAGACTAATACTCTGAGCAAATGATATTATCTTATTTATAAGCAGAAGAAGACTAAGCAGTGTATGGGGGTGAGTCCGTTCCTCCTCGTGGTGCCCCTGGAAAAGGCCTGCTGCTGCAGGCCAAACTGAACGCGGACAAATCCTGTTGTAAATCTTTTGTGACAGGCAGAACGGAAGGTGTAAACTTCTAACTTTTCTAGATAACAACTACAGGAATGCCTGACACAAACAAGAATATGATGAAGAAGAATAGGAAGAAGATGAAGAAGTTGAATATGTAGAATAATAATTGTTGAATAAGAAGAATATGAAGAATGTAAGAAAAGGAAGAAGAAGAAGAATGTAAAAAAAGGAAGTAGAAGAATTTAAAAAAGGAAGAAGAAGAAGAATGTAAAAAAAGGAATAAGAAGAAGAATGTAAAAAAAGGAAGAAGAAGAAGAATGTAAAAAAAGGAAGTAGAAGAATGTAAAAAAAGGAAGAAGAAGAAGAAGAATGTAAAAAAAGGAATAAGAAGAAGAAGAAGAAGGTAAAAAAAGGAAGAAGAATAAGAAAGAAGAAGAAAGAAGAAAGAAGAAGAAGACATACATGTCTGGCAAAATATAAATGAGGCTAACATAGTCAATATCTTTGTAACTCCTAACATCTTTAAAAAAAAAGTTTAATTCCTGCTATTCCATTTGATTGGGCTAAACCTCTATGGCTTTAATGTCTCCTCCACCTCCCACAATACATTCTACATTATTCTTAGTTGTTTTTCTTCATGTAGAATTAACCTACAAGGAAAGAAAGGGTTTTTTTTAATTCCGATATTTTGGCCCCATTGACTTGCATTGGTTCCCGGTATCGGAATCGGCGATACCGATACTTTTTTTTAAGATCGGCCGATCCATTCCGATCCGATATTTTCAAGTATCGGCTGGTATCGCTCAACTCTAGTAATAAGTTGTGTTTTTTCTGCGGGGACACCTCTCATACTATTGCTGTCTGCCCTAAACGAGAAAAGCATTTTGCTCACACATTTGCGGTTGGCAGTGTACAGCCTAAGTTCCTTTTGGCGATTACCCTGATCTGCTCCTTGTCTACATTTTCCGCTAAGGCTGTTGTTGATTCAGGAGCAGCTTTAAATCTGATGGATTTGGACTTAGCTAAACATTGTGGCTTTCCCATGATACTCCTGTGGACTCCTATCCCTTTGAGGGGTATTGATGCTACTCCCTTGGTGGAGAATAAACCCCAGTTTTGGACCCAGGTGATAATGCGGGTCGCCCCGGATCACCAAGAAAATTGTAAATTTTTGGTGTTGCACAATTTGCATGATATTATTGTTCTGGGTTTCCGTTGGTTGCAAACTCATAATCCTGTTTTAGATTGGAAATCTGTGGTGAGTTGGGGTTGTCAATGTGTTCTTAGTGACACTCCTGTTTTCTCCACCTCTCCCCAGTCTCATGATATTCCTGACTATTTGGCTGATTTTTCTGATGTATTCAGTGAGAGCAAGTCTGCATCTTTGCCTCCTCATAAGAGTTATGACTTTGCAATTGAGTTAATGCCCGGGTGTAAATTTCCCAAGGGTCGGCTTTTCAACTTATCGGTACCCGAACATGATGCTATGCGATCTTATATCAAGGAGTCATTGGAGAAGGGTCATATTAGACCATCCTCTTCACCTTTAGGTGCTGGTTTTTTTGTGGCCAAGAAAGATGGTTCATTAAGGCCATGTATTGATTATCGTTCCCTTAACAAAATCACTGTTAAATATCAGTACCCGTTACCTCTGATTTCTGATTTATTTTCCAGAGTTAAAAGTGCCTGTTGGTTTACCAAGCTTGACCTCAGGGGGCGTATAATCTTATTCCCATCAAGCACGGGGACAAATGGAAGACGGAGTTTAATACTCCGGAGGGACATTTTGAGTACCTGGTGATGCCTTTTGGGCTCACTAATGCCCCTTCTGTCTTCCAGTCTTTTATGAACAATATTTTCTAGGACTTTGTGGATAAGTTTTTGATCATTTATCTGGATGATATTTTGATTCTCACGTGGAACATGTCCGGACTGTGTTCCGGATTTTGAGGGAAAATTTTCTCTATGTTAAGGGATCGAAGTGCCTCTTTGGTGTACAGAGGATTTCATTTTTGGGATTCATTTTGTCCCCATTGGCTATTGAAATGGACCCGGCCAAGATTCAGGCAATTTATGATTGGGTTCAGCCCACTTCTTTGAAGGCTCTCCAGAAGTTTTTGGGTTTTGCTAATTTTTACCATAAATTTATAATTAATTTTTGTGGTATTGTTAAACCACTGACTGATTTGACCAAAAAGGGCGCTGATGTGCTGAATTGGTCTCCAGAGGCAGTTTCGGCATTTCAGGAGCTTAAGCGAAGATTCACTTCTGCTCCGGTTCTATGGCAACCTGATGCCTCACTCCCTTTTCAGGTGGAGGTAGATGCTTCTGAGATTGGTGCAGGAGCCGTTTTGTCCCAAAGAGATCCGGTGACTTCTAAGATGAATCCCTGTGCCTTCTATTCTTGAAAATTCTCCCCATCTGAACGTAACTATAACGTGGAGAATCGGGAATTGTTGGCCATGAAATGGGCATTTGAAGAGTGGAGACATTGTTTGGAGGGAGCTAAACATTAAGTTGTGGTCCTCACCGACCACAAGAATTTGATTTATCTTGAATCAGCCAAACGCTTGAATCCTAGACAGGCTAGGTGGGCCTTGTTTTTCACACATTTTAATTTTGTTGTCTCTTTTCTTCCGGGCACTAAGAATGTTAAGGCGGACGCTCTTTCTAGGAGTTTCTTTGCGGATTCTCTTGATGTGACCAAGCCTACTACCATTCTAATTGAGGGTGTAGTTCTTTCCGCCATCTCACCCGATTTGAGACGTGCCCTGGAGGAATTACAGGAGGACAAACCTGAACGTTGTACTATGGGAAAATTGTATGTCCCTGACCAGTGGAGGAAAAGAGTAATGTCTGAAATTCATTGCTCCTCGTTGGCTGGTCATCCAGGTATTTTTGGTAAAAGAGATTTGGTGAGTTGGTCTTTTTGGTGGCCTGCCTTATCTCGTGATGTCAGGAATTTTGTGCAATCCTGTGGGACTTGTTCTCGGTCGAAGCCCTGTTCTCGTTCTAGTGGTTGTTGATGCCCCTGCCGGTGCCCAGGAGGCCATGGACTCATACCTCAATGGATTTTATTTCAGATCTTCCTGTCTCTGAGAGAATGATTGATATCTAGATGATCTGATAGATTTTCTAAGATGGTCCTTCTTGTACCACTCCCAAAGTCGCCATCTTCTTCTGAGTTGGTGCCCTTGTTTTTTCAACAGGTGGCTCAGTTACACGGGATTCCTGAGAACATTGTGTCGGACAGAGGAGTCCAGTTTGTTTCCAGATTTTGGAGAGCTTTTTGTTCCAAACTGGGAATTCAGTTATCTTTCTCCTCTGCATTTCATCCTCAGACCAATGGGCAGACTGAGAGAACAAACCATACTTTGGAATCCTATTTGAGATCAGGATGACTGGGTCTCATTTTTGCCCTTGGCTGAATTTGCGCTAAACAATAGGGCTAGTTCTGCCACTTCGATTTCGCCCTTTTTCTGTAACTTTGGGTTTCATCTTTGATTTTCTTCGGGGCAGGTGGAATCTTCGGCCTGCCCAAGTGTGGATTCTGTGGTAGAGAGAATGCAACAGATTTGGGACCAAGTGGTGGATAAGTTGTCCCACTCCCAGGAAAAAGCCCAATAGTTTTCCAACCGGCATAGGACCATTGGTCCCCGGTTTTAAGTGGGTGATATGGTTTGGTTGTCTTCAAAGAATATTCCTATGAAGGTTGCATCTCCAAAATTCAAGCCAAGATTGATTGGACCTTATGAGATTTTGGAAATCCTTAATCCCATTTCTTTCCGTTTGGCTCTTCCAGTTACGTTTAAGATTCATAACGTGTTCCATAAATCCTTGTTGAAGAGGTTTGTAGAGCCAGTAGTTCCCATGGCAGCGCCTCCTGACCCTGTATTGGTTAAAGGTAATTTGGAGTATGAGGTAGAGAAAATATTGGATTCTCGTTTGGCTAGACGGAGACTCCAGTACCTGGTCAAATGGAAGGGTTATGGCCAGGAGGATAATTCTTGGGTCTCTGCTTCTGACATTCATGCCAAACGATTGGTTCGTGCTTTTCACCGGGCCCATCCTGACCAGCCTGGTGGCATGGGTGAGGGTTCGGTGACCCCTAACCAAGGGGGGGTACTGTTGTGAATTGTCTCTCTGGCTTCCCTCTGGTGGTTACTGAAGATAGTGGAGCTGGTCAGATTGAGAGTTCTCTTTCTGGGCTCCCTCTGGTGGTTACTGGAGGTAGTGGAGCTGATCTGATTGACAGAGGTTTGCCACCTGATAATGAGGAAGATGATTGGAGACCTGGGGTTTCTGATTGGGATTTAAGACAGCTGACTCCCTCTATCCCTGCTGGTGATTTTCTTCTTGTGGCTCCTGAGGTCTGATGTCTCGTGCTCTTTCCCTGCATGTTCAGCTAAGTGGTTAATTTGCTAATCGGTTTGCATATGATCTGGTTTTGTTTATCTCTGCTTTGTGTAGGTCAGCTTGCTCTGGCTGGGGCTGTGCTAAATCACCGCCCATATGTTACTGCATGTGCCAGTTTGTTTTGTCCCCTTTTATATTGGTCTCTTTTTGCTTTGCTTTCAGAACATACCAGAGTGCTGATTAGTGGGGGCGAAGTCGTGCGACTTCGGTGTTTTTGTGCATCAGACATGTTGGACTTTTTTGCAGGGTTTTTTGCGTGATTGCAGACAGTGTCTTTCCTTTCCTGTCCTGTCTAGTCAGTGTGGGCCCCATCATTTGCTCAGTCTATTTTCTGCCTGCGTTTGTGTTTTCATCTTGTATCACCGACAATATATGATTGGGGGCTATCTATTCCTTTGCGGTCTGCTCTGGGGCAGTTTAGATTTCCCCTTTCTTGCTTTAGGCTTAGTTGGCTCTCCGGCTGTGCCAAGGCATCTAGGATCATCGTAGGTACGCTCCACGGCTCCTGCTAGTTGTGTGGACAGGTTCCGGGGTCTGCATCTGCTTAGTTACCAACCTCTCTGATTTTCTGTGGCTTAGCCTGGGCCTGCTATCCTCCTCGATGACCCATTCATAACAGGTTGCCCTCATAGAACAGCCCCTTTAAAGGGAATATCCGGGACTTTAAAAAAAATGTACCTAAGTACTAACAGGCATGTAGTTGCTAACAAAGGCAACCACTTGCTCGTTGTACCTGGCACTGCTCATTGACCACTTCTGCCAGAGATTCAGTTACCCCCTGTCAACAGAGCAGCGTTTTCTCTTCCTGTTGACAGGGTGGGACCTCTGGCGTCATGCTGATTGACAGCCAGCTTCCCCCATTCAGCAGCGGAGAGCCGGCTGTAAATAAGCATGACTCCAACTGAAAGTGTTGATGTGATATCAGCAGATGTTTGTGACTGCACTGTGTCATCGGAAAACGGCACAGGACACAACAGATAGGTAGGTAGCAGCTACTTGCCTTTTAGTGCTTAGGTACATTTATTTATTTTTTTAAAGTCCTGGATATCACCTTTAATGTTTAGGTTCACTAATTATAATCCTGTTGTTAAATCATGACATGAAGAACTTTGTACATTTTTATTTCTTATTACAAACATTAACAGTATTAAGATTCGTTATCTCACAATTTTCATGTTCCCAGGCGGAGTTCTTACATATGGACAGAAGGTGTCTGGATAAATCCTGCAATTTAAGCAATCTGGAGATAATTGCTTGAGGCATAGCAAACCAGTAAAGAAATGCAAGACTATATGTATTTTTAAAGGACCGTAGAAGGAACACTATCCCTTCATCTTGGCCAGCTCGGTTGACTTCAAACTATTTGCCAGTCTCCCAAGAAGACTCTTTAAACTGATTTTCTTATTTTTTCATTTATTTAGACAGTTGCTTTCGTTTGAAGCTGGTTTCTCAGCTGGAAACTTGTTTTTTTATTTTTTAAGAAGTGTCTGATTTTCTTCTCTGGTGCTTTGGCTTGACTCCACGGCTTCACTGATCAATGTAAAAGTTTTTGACAGGCCAGCAAAAGAGGTGGTGGAGGAAGGGGGGCATTTTCTCCAGGAAATGAAATATTCTCAATCACAAATACAGCAAGGTTTGTGTCAAGTCCTGGGTAGAGGGGTTTGGATGTTGCCCTTAAATCTAACCCGGCACTCCAGTAATACATAATGTGAGAAGCTGCATACCGAGACTTTGTTTTGAAGACGTTTGATTATTTCTGAAATGTCTTCCATTGGATTTAACTCTCAGAATTACATTTTTACAGGTTGCAGCATAATAAGGAAACATGGATATGAGCTGTAGCAGATGGGTTAATCAGAGATGCAGGAAACCAATTATTTCATATTTAAAACAGCAGCAATTCGGAGTAAAGAGCCAACGAAATGGCAGGAGGTGGCATAGAATACGGCCGGATAGACCGAAAAGGTAAAAAAAAAATTGCGTCTAATAGAGATATCTTCAAATACAAAGACTGGTTGTCTTTTTGCAATGAACTGTTTCAACTTTTCTTTAGGGGAAAAAAGACAAAGTGGTCCTGGTTTCATCAAATTTAGGATGATGCAATGAAAAGGTCACAAATAGTGTTGAGCATTCCGATACCGCAAGTATCGGGTATCGGCCGATACTTGCTGTATCGGAATTCCGATACCGACTTCCGATATTTTTTCAATATCGGAATTCGGCATCGGAATCGGAAGTTCAGTTGATTGACGGCCTGACGTCATCATGATGCGCGGTGTGTGCGCATCATGATGCGCCGTCATTTCGGGCCTTCCGGGGGTCTCTGCCGGCCTGCCGGGGGGCTGTGCCGGCCTGCCGGGGGGCTGTGTGGACTGCCCGGGGTCTCTGCCGGCCTGCCGGGGGGCTGTGCCGGCCTGCCGGTGGTCTGTGCACCCTGTGGGGGTCTGTACCGGCCTGCCGGGGGGCTGTGCCGGCCTGCCGGGGGGCTGTGCTGATGTCCGGGGGTCTGTGCAAGCATCGTCCGATGGGACTACAAGTCCCATCTGGCGATGCCTGCTACCATGACAGTGATTGACACATTAGCCAATGATGGGACAGTAGTAGTCCCATCATCCGGCTAATGTGTTAAATGTTAAAAAAAAAAAAAAATACTACATACATACTACATGCATGCTACATACATACTACATGCTACATACATACTACATACATACTACATACATACTACATACATGCTACATACATACTACATACATACTACATACATACTACATACATACTACATACATACTACATACATACTACATGCATGCTACATACATACTACATGCTACATACATACTACATATATACTACATACATACTACATACATGCTACATACATACTGCATGCTACATACATACTACATACATACTACATACATACTACATGCATGCTACATACATACTACATATATACTACATGCATGCTACATACATACTACATGCTACATACATACTACATATATACTACATACATACTACATACATACTACATGCTACATACATACTACATGCATGCTACATACATACTGCATGCTACATGCATGCTACATACATACTACATACATACTACATGCTACATACATACCACATATATACTACATACATACAATACATTCATACAATACATACATAGACATACAGTACATATAACATAGAGTAACATACTTACCAATACTTGTCACATTGTTCCCCGAAGCCATTGTCTTTCCGGAATAAATATTAACATAACAAACCACAAAAATACTCACCCACGATCCGAAGCAGTCCACGAGTGTGTCCCATGACGATCTTGGGTAGAGAACTGCAGCATCAGATGATGCTGCCGTTCTCTACGGGCTGCAGGAATCCAATGACGGAAGGTAGGTATCCTTCCGCACTGTATTCCTCCGCCACTTAAAAAAAAAAAAGTCCCTAGTCTCACTTTATGCCATTGCTGCGTGGGAATTTCCCACACAGCAATGGCATAAAGTGAGACTAGGGACTTTTTTTTTTTTAAGTGGCGGAGGAATACAGTGCGGAAGGATACCTACCTTCCGTCATTGGATTCCTGCAGCCCGTAGAGAACGGCAGCATCATCTGATGCTGCCGTTCTCTACCCAAGATCGTCGTGGGACACACTCGTGGACTGCTTCGGATCGTGGGTGAGTATTTTTGTGGTTTGTTATGTTAATATTTATTCCGGAAAGACAATGGCTTCGGGGAACAATGTGACAAGTATTGGTAAGTATGTTACTCTATGTTATATGTACTGTATGTCTATGTATGTATTGTATGAATGTATTGTATGTATGTAGTATATATGTGGTATGTATGTAGCATGTAGTATGTATGTAGTATGTATGTAGCATGCATGTAGCATGCAGTATGTATGTAGCATGCATGTAGTATATATGTAGTATGTATGTAGCATGCATGTAGTATATATGTAGTATGTATGTAGCATGTAGTATGTATGTAGCATGCATGTAGTATATATGTAGTATGTATGTAGCATGTAGTATGTATGTAGCATGCATGTAGTATGTATGTAGCATGCATGTAGTATGTATGTAGTATGTATGTAGCATGCATGTAGTATATATGTGTTATGTATGTGGTATGTATGTAGCATGCATGTAGCATGCATGTAGTATGTATGTAGTATGTATGTAGTATATATGTAGTATGTATGTAGCATGTAGTATGTATGTAGTATGTATGTAGCATGCATGTAGCATGCAGTATGTATGTAGCATGCAGTATATATGTAGTATGTATGTAGCATGTAGTATGTAGCATGCATGTAGTATATATGTAGTATGTAGCATGTAGTATGTATGTAGCATGCATGTAGTATATATGTGTTATGTATGTAGCATGTAGCATGCATGTAGCATGCATGTAGTATGTATGTAGTATATATGTGGTAAGTATGTAGCATGCAGTATGTATGTAGCATGCATGTAGTATATATGTAGTATGTATGTTGCATGTAGTATGAATGTAGCATGTATGTAGTATGTAGTATGAATGTAGCATGTATGTAGTATGCATGTTGTATGTATGTAGCATGTAATTTTTTTTTTTTTTTTTTTTTTTACATTTAACACATTAGCCGGATGATGGGACTACTACTGTCCCATCATTGGCTAATGTGTCAATCACTGTCATGGTAGCAGGCATCGCCCGATGGGACTTGTAGTCCCATCGGACGATGCCTGCACAGACCCCCGGAGCCTGCACAGACCACCGGCAGGCCGGCACAGCCCCCCGGAGCCTGCACAGCCCCCCGGCAGGCCGGCACAGCCCCCCGGCAGGCCGGCACAGCCCCCCGGAGCCTGCACAGACCACCGGCAGGCCGGCACAGACCACCGGAGCCTGCACAGACCCCCTGGCAGGCCGGCACAGCCCCCCGAAAGGCCCGTACAGACCCCAGAGAGGCTGTACAAGGGCAGGAAAGGGTTTTTCTTATTCCGATACCGGAAGTCCCATAGACTTGAATGGGACTTCCGGTATCGGAATCGGCGATACCGATACTTTTTTTAAAGATCGGCCGATACCATCCGATACGATACTTTGAAGTATCGGACGGTATCGCTCAACTCTAGTCACAAATATAATTAAAGAGAAAATCAAACTTTGGTAATGTTACCATGATAAATTTCTGCAGTCACTTCATTTAACTGCAGATTGCATACAGTCAGAATACCCCTCTAAAGGCCCCATCACACACAGCGAGATCGCTGATTTTGTGATGCCACAGCGATCTCGCCAGCGACATCGCTGTGTGTGGCGAGGATCAGCGACCGGCCCCTCGCCGGGTATCAATGATCGCGCTCGATCGTCCTGGGCCATTTTTTGATTGTTGGTCTCCCGCTGGCAGACGCTGGCCGATGCTGGATGCTGGTTTCCAATGTAAACATCGAGTATCTAAGAGCTGCGCGGCTCTTGGATACCCACTGTTTACATTGGAAACCAGCTTGCTCGCTGGTCCTGATTGCTGGAGGGGCTGTCTATGTGACAGTTCACCAGCGATCAGCCTAACGATGTTCCAACAATCCCATCCATGTCGGATCATTGGTGGGATCGCTGGGACATCGTTATGTGTAACGGGACCTTAATTCCAGCTCAAGTGATTGCAATTATGCGATTTGTATACACGTGGTCAATTGCTGACTGGATTCTCATCCGTTTCTCGCAATAGAAGCAATTCAATTCTCATTTTAACAATCTTGTCTACGGTCATATAAATTGAGCGATATCTTGAATAATATCTTGAAACTTTCACATAACCCCATATATTATTATTTCTGGGTGGGTGCATATATTATTTATGAAATTGTGTGGCGCAAATTAATTTCTTTACAAATATTAAGCGAAAATAATGAAAAAATGTCATACCGACGATGAATGTACTGGTACGTTCAATGTCGGCTCAATGACATCTTCTTAACCCAAATCTTTACCAATAGATGATGGCTGTGTTATTCAACCATCATCTGCCTATAAGACCTCATTCACACATCAATTTTCCTCGGAAAGCACTCACACTTATGATAGTCTATGGGGCTGCTCAAATGTCTCTCATTTTTTGCAAACCCAATGTTCCATTCAAAATCATGTAGACATGGTGAATCTTGATCTGAGTGTCGACTCAAAGTCGGCAATGAAAGTCTATGGATCCATGAATAAAATCAAACAGCAATATGATGCCATCTGTGTGCTGTCCGTTTTTCATGGATTGATAGATGGGAAAAAATAATTTTTCCAGTTACTCATTTCAGAGAAACACTGATGAAACTCTAGCAAAACTCTGTTGACACTCTGGTAAAAATCAGACGAAACTTTAGTCTTGAAGAGGCCTCACAACCGCTGTTATAATAGTGTAACAACTCACTCAGGAAAATAGGTAACAAATAGGTAACAAACTAAAAATTGCAACTGACCCTGCCAGTTCCTGTACATCCTAGAGATCCTGATCCCGCAGTCCCTAGAGATTGCTGCGTGAGCTGAAATAGCCCTAGTCAAAGTCTAGACCAGTGGGCCCCAACCTTTCTGACCTTGACAGCCACATTCAGCTTAGAGAGAGGGTCGCGAGCCACATTCACCACTGAGAGAGGGTAGTGAGCCACATCCAGCTCCCACCCCCTTCAAAGTAGTGTCAACCAAATCCCCCATTACAGGTATTATGATAACCAAAGCTTTTCCACAGAAATCACTCCAAAGCAGTACACTGAGATTCAGGGGGTTCCCACAATACTTCAATTCAGTATTCTCCCATCAAGGACTCCCAACACACTGTCACATCCAGCTTCAAAAACCTCCTCTAACAGGTAGTATCATCCTGCAGTGTACCATACCTAAAACATCTCTAAACCTCTAAGACCAGTAAATGTGCATTCAGATCTACTCTTCTGTGCAGGTCTACTCACAAAATTCACCAGTTTGAGATGTACTCTTCATATATGTTTGCTAGACCTGGAGCTAATGCACCAAGCTGGCAGACAGTTGCGAACCACAATTCATAGGACCGCGAGCCACATGTGGCTCCTGAGCTACAGGTTGGGGACCCCAGGTCTAGACACTGGCGACTTAGACTTTCGATACCTGAAAGTCCGTCTAGTGCTTCACATTCCTCTTAAAGAACCAGAGGGCAGAGCAAAGTATAAATTAACTAGAGAAGAGAAAGTGTGCTAAAATAGAAAGATATCCCAGGGTGAGAAAAACAAACAACAAAATACCAAATAAAGGATTACGTAAATACTGTTAGAGTCTATGCTGCCTACTTCCTACAAAGAAACAGATGATAAGTGCAGGGTAAGGAACATGAACCGCAAAGAATTATACCGTAACTAGTCTTTCACTGACTGACTTAAACTACACAGTATGACTGGACATCTAAATGAGACTATCACCAGCAGGAAATACCAGCAGGAGAAATGTATATAAAGCTGCACCCGAAGGTGAAACGTCAGGCAAATGAGTAAATGAAAATATCTGTCACCCTAAAAAGACTAAAACAAGGATAACAGAAACTAAACACCCCGTGAAAAAGTGTATTTGCTGTGGCTTGGTGGACAGAGGAACCAATCACAAAGCACAAGCTCAAGTGTTTGAACCCAGATGCATGACAGCAATGAGAGGAGCTTAGCTCCAACCTTGATTGCTAACACATTAAATGCCACTATCAATCTGTGACAGCAGCACTTACAGGACGCAGCACAGTGAGGCGCTGTTCTAACTGCCAGATGGCCCATCCGCGACTCATTCACAGGATGCCATTGGGTTGCCATAATAGCCAGAGATTTACCGAAGACTTCTGTACCTTTCATGAGTGTGCTCCATCAAAGTTCAGCCTGTGTTTGGATTTCATATGAGACTGGGGTCTGGAAAAATGGCAATGTAATTTTTACTTTACAAGTTTCCAATTTTTTTTCATCACTTAAATAAAAAAATACTATGTGAGATTGGTATTGCCATAATCACAGAAAATAAAGAAAGTTATTTAGGACTTTTGGAAGAAAGGGAAGAAAAAATTAAAGTGCAAAAACCAGAAAATCGTCTAGTCAGTAATGAGGTAATTTATTTGATTTTTCCACTTGAGAGAAGTGGTTGAGAATCAAGTCAGCACATGATCTCAGGTATGCAAATCGCATAGTTACTGTATAGTCTAATTACTGCCCATTAGTGCTAGATATAAAGGGAAATCCTGACATTGTGCCCATTGCACACTGTAACTATTTAACAATCTGCAATTTCATAGCTTAAATGCAGGAATTTCTCTTGAGCCTGAAAATCTTTTTTAATTTTACACAACTTTGCAGAATTTATTTTCTTCCTTGGAGTTTCCACTTTCTGCTTGACTTGATACATAGCAAGCACTCAAATTCTATTTTGAATGATCTATTTGAGTAATTGTAGTACATGCTCAGCTCCTGTCTTCTAGAAATGATAAAAAAATATTCAAACTTGAAGCTGGACAGATATAGTTTCTAATGGACTTATTAACAAAATATTTTTAACCCTTCGCTTTCCAAACAATACAGCTCGTATCAGGAATATTCAGTATAAGTCCATCTACTGGAATGTCAGCGACTAGTAGCCACTATCACTGGGGAACACTGGGGTCTAGCGGTATAGTTTTGAATGTACCTTATTAGGATGCCCTGGTGCTCCCATGTGATATCAGCTACAGTTACAGAGGTTATACTGTAGAAAATATACACACACCTATTTAAATATAACCACAAGTCAGAAAGAGACATATGCAAAAAAAAATTTAAAAATTCCAATACTTTATTACATTTTAATATAAAACAAAAAATATAAAATATAAGCAGGGAATCACCTGGCTAAATAGGGACTCATATGAGGATTATACACATACAGTAGAAACTAGAAGTTTACATACATGTTTTTCTCAATATATGACATGAAATCAGAACAAACCTTTCCCGTTTTAGGTCAATTAGGATTACCATAATTATTAATATTTGCCAAATGCCAGAATAATGAGATAATGTTTTAAGGTATTTTTATTACTTACTGCAAAGTCAAAAGTTTACATACACTAATATTACTTTGCCTTCAAACAATTCTGGACTGCCCATATGATGATGTCATGTGTTTGGAAGTTTTTTTGCAACATCTGAGATAATTAGAGACACACCATCTATTTTAATACACATATGAAACACTGCACCATGGCAAAGTCTAAAGAAATCAACCAAGATATCAGGAAGAAAATTGTGGATTTGCGCAAGTCTGGCTCATACTTGGGTACAATTTCAAGATACCTGAAGGTGCATCTTTCATCTGTACAAACAGTTATATGCAAGTACAAACAAGGTGGGAATGACCAGCCTTCATAACGCTCAGGAAGGAGACGGGGTCTGTGTACCACAGATGAACGTGCTTTGGCACGACATGTGCATATCAACCCAAGGACAAAAGCAAAAGACCTTGTGAAGATGATGGCGGAAGCTGGAAAGATTGTGTCAATATCCACAGTGAAATGAGTTGAAAGGCCACTCTGCCAGGAAGAAGCCATTACTCCAAAAGAAACATAAAAAAGCCAGATTAATGTTTGCAAATGTACACAGGAACAAAGACCTTACATTTTGGAGACACGTGTGATCTGATGAAACTAAAATTGTGCTTTTTGGGCATAATGACCATCATTACATTTGGAGGGAAAAGGGAGAAGCTTGGAAGCCTAAGAACACCATCCCAACTGTGGCAGCAACATGTTGTCGAGTTGTTTTGCTGCAGAAGGGACTGGTGCACTTCACAAAATAGATGGCATCATGAGACAAGAAGATTATGTGGCTATACTGAAGCAACATCTCAAGACATGAGCCAGGAAGTTAAAGCTTGGGCGGAAATCAGTCTTCCAAATGGACAATGACCTGAAACATACTGCCAAAATGGTAACAAAGTGGCTTAAGGATAACAAAGTCAATGTTTTGGAATGGCCATCACAAAGCCCTGATCTCAATCCTATTGAAAATTTATGGGCAAAGCTGAAAAGGTAGGTGTGAGCAAGACAACCTCCAAACCTGGATGAGTTAGTTACAACAGTTTTATCAGGAGGAATGGGCCCAAATTCCGACCAATTGTGAAAGGATATCCCAAACGTTTGAACCAAGTCATTCAGTTTAAGGGCAATGGTACCAAATAATGAAATGTATGTAAACGTTTGACTTTGCAGTAAGTAATAAAAATGCCTTAAAACATTCTCTCTCTCTCATTATTCTGGCATTTGGCAAACATTAATAAGTATGGTAATCCTAATTGAGCTAAATCCTGAAAGGTTTATTCTGATTTCATGTCGGATATTGAGAAAAACATGTATATGTGTCTTTTTATATAGTGTATGTAAACTTCTGTTTTCAACTGTATCTATCTTACAGGCCAAAGAAAGGTTAATATATACAGATTAGTGTTCAATATAACCCACAGAATGCAAGTATGTCAGTTGAGGTTGAGTGTTCAATAAAATACACAGGGTATAAATATAACCTATGGGTAAAATACAGTTGATATAAGGAAAATGTAAATGCTAGCATTAAATATCCTAGGGTAGCAAAAAACAATATGCATGAACCAGCATATAATAAAACCCTATGTGTAATAATTACAGTATGTATATACAACTGCCCAATAGCTACAGTATCAAAAGTGCAAATATGTGTGTTAAAGAGATTGTAATCAGGCAAATTGTTTAAAAAAAAGCTGTGTATATATAATAGTTAGGACCAAAATATCAGGTTGTGCTAACATCACGTCAACAACACAGCAGCCAATCAGGGAACTGAGAGGATAGCTAAGCTACTGCAATGCCTGCACATGAGGTAAGCGACATAGCTAATTCATAGCTAATTTGGAGAACTGCACTATATTTCTAATTGGAGGTATTTGCTAATATTACTACACCTACTACATATTGGGATAGGATTTTGGAGATGGGAATACCCCTTTAATACCCCTTTAATTACATAGTATCCTCCTTAATTATACAGCTCTGGCAAAAATTAAGCAACCACCACTTCAAAACCCTGTCATAGGCAGCCCATTCTCCAGACCTGAACCCCATTGAAAACCTCTGGAATGTAAGCAAGAGGATGATGGATAGTCACAAGTAATCAAACTGCTTCAATTTTTGCTCCAGAAGCAGTGTGAAAGACTGGTGGCAAGCATGCCAAGACACATGAAAGCTGTTTTTAAAATAAAATATACTTAAAAAGCATATTGGATATTTTATTAAATATTTAATAGGTTAGAGTACAGTAGGGCCCGGCCAAAAAAGTCTTCCTTGTTTTTATTTATCTTTCTTGTAGGGAATGTATCAGATACATTATTTTAAAATTAGCAATAATACCACATACAAGGAGTAAATATCGTCACACCATGGCCAGACCGCATAATACCACCACGTACTAACTGAATAATACCTCATACAAAACACAAATACCGACACACCATGGGGGGATCATATATTACCACCACATAATGACCGAATAATACCAAAAACAAGGAAAAAATACCACCACACCATGACCAGACCACATATTACCACCACAAAGTGAATGAATAATACCACATATAGCTCTATATATACTGTAATATGGTTAATACAGGGATCACCGATGACATTATACGCAGGAGCTCTGTATACAGTGTATAGTACAGGTAATGCAGTGATCACAGTGACATTATACACAGTAGCCCTTTATATAGTGTACAGTTAATACAGTAATCAACATTGACATTATACACAGGAGCTCTGTATATAGTATATAGTGTACAGGTAATACAGTGATCACTGGTGACATTATACACAGCAGCTCTCTGTATAATGTAAGTGTACAAGTAATATAGTGATCACCAGTCACATTATACATTGGAGCACTGTATATAGTGTATAGACAGGGTTTGTGCCCTTCTCTTTACTTCCACTTACCGGGCCCCATACAACAGTAAGGTCAGTAATGCCCTCATGGCAGCCCTGAGGCACCTTATTGGGCATTTAGTGAATATAAAAGGAATAGAATATTTCATGAAATGTTAATTCTCCCCCTTAATGTCAGACCAATCTCGTTTTAGCCTATTGCCTCAGCAATGATGGAAACTTGAGATGTTGCTGAATGAATGGACAAACGTACCATTGAAATTGGGATTTTTCTAGATGTTATGGCAAAATAGAGGTCATTTTTTGATAAGGGGCACATTCAGATTACAGATAACATACACTTATACTATCCTGCTACTTTGACCTATTAGTTTTATAGCAATGGTTTTATGTGAGAGAAAGCAAGGCTGACTCATCACAAGTAGTGTTGAGCATTCCGATACCGCAAGTATCGGGTATCGGCCGATACTTGCTGTATCGGAATTCCGATACCGACTTCCGATATTTTTTCAATATCGGAATTCGGCATCGGAATCGGAAGTTCAAAATGATTGACAGCCTGACGTCATCATGATGTGCGGTGTGTGCGCATCATGATGCGCCGTCATTTCGGGCCTTCCGGGGGTCTCTGCCGGCCTGCCAGGGGGCTGTGCCGGCCTGCCGGGGGGCTGTGTGGACTGCCCGGGGTCTGTACCGGCCTGCCGGGGGGCTGTGCCGGCCTGCCGGTGGTCTGTGCACCCTGTGGGGGTCTGTACCGGCCTGCCGGGGGGCTGTGCCAGCCTGCCGGTGGTCTGTGCACCCTGTGGGGGTCTGTACCGGCCTGCCGGGGGGCTGTGCCGGCCTGCCGGGGGGCTGTGCTGATGTCCGGGGGTCTGTGCAAGCATCGTCCGATGGGACTACAAGTCCCATCTGGCGATGCCTGCTACCATGACAGTGATTGACACATTAGCCAATGATGGGACAGTAGTAGTCCCATCATCCGGCTAATGTGTTAAATGTTAAAAAAAAAAAAAAAAAATACTACATACATACTACATACATACTACATGCATGCTACATACATACTACATGCTACATACATACTACATGCTACATACATACTACATGCATACTACATGCATGCTACATACATACTACATACATACTACATATATACTACATGCATGCTACATACATACTACATGCTACATACATACTACATGCTACATACATACTACATGCTACATACATACTACATATATACTACATACATGCTACATACATGCTACATACATACTGCATACTACATACATACTACATACATACTACATACATACTACATGCATACTACATGCATACTACATGCTACATACATACTACATGCATGCTACATGCATGCTACATACATACTACATGCTACATACATACTACATGCATGCTACATGCATGCTACATACATACTACATGCTACATACATACTACATACATACTACATGCTACATACATACTACATATATACTACATGCATGCTACATACATACTACATACTACATACATACCACATACATACTACATACATGCTACATGCTACATACATACTACATATATACTACATACATACTACATACATACTACATGCATGCTACATACATACTACATGCATGCTACATGCATGCTACATACATACTACATGCTACATACATACCACATACATACCACATACATACTACATACATACTACATGCTACATACATACTACATATATACTACATGCATGCTACATACATACTACATGCTACATACATACCACATACATACTACATACATGCTACATACATACTACATATATACTACATGCATGCTACATACATACTACATATATACTACATGCATGCTACATACATACTGCATGCTACATGCATGCTACATACATACTACATACATACTACATGCTACATACATACCACATATATACTACATACATACAATACATTCATACAATACATACATAGACATACAGTACATATAACATAGAGTAACATACTTACCAATACTTGTCACATTGTTCCCCGAAGCCATTGTCTTTTCCGGAATAAATATTAACATAACAAACCACAAAAATACTCACCCACGATCCGAAGCAGTCCACGAGTGTGTCCCACGACGATCTTGGGTAGAGAACGGCAGCATCAGCTGTTGCTGCCGTTCTCTACGGGCTGCAGGAATCCAATGACGGAAGGTAGGTATCCTTCCGCACTGTATTCCTCCGCCACTTAAAAAAAAAAAAGTCCCTAGTCTCACTTTATGCCATTGCTGCGTGGGAAATTCCCACACAGCAATGGCATAAAGTGAGACTAGGGACTTTTTTTTTTTTTTTTAAGTGGCGGAGGAATACAGTGCGGAAGGATACCTACCTTCCGTCATTGGATTCCTGCAGCCCGTAGAGAACGGCAGCAACAGCTGATGCTGCCGTTCTCTACCCAAGATCGTCGTGGGACACACTCGTGGACTGCTTCGGATCGTGGGTGAGTATTTTTGTGGTTTGTTATGTTAATATTTATTCCGGAAAAGACAATGGCTTCGGGGAACAATGTGACAAGTATTGGTAAGTATGTTACTCTATGTTATATGTACTGTATGTCTATGTATGTATTGTATGAATGTATTGTATGTAGTATGTATGTAGTATATATGTGGTATGTATGTAGCATGTAGTATGTATGTAGTATGTATGTAGCATGCAGTATGTATGTAGCATGCATGTAGTATGTATGTAGTATATATGTAGTATGTATGTTGCATGTAGTATTTATGTAGTATGAATGTAGCATGTATGTAGTATGCATGTTGTATGTATGTAGCATGTAATTTTTTTTTTTTTTAACATTTAACACATTAGCCGGATGATGGGACTACTACTGTCCCATCATTGGCTAATGTGTCAATCACTGTTATGGTAGCAGGCATCGCCCGATGGGACTTGTAGTCCCATCGGACGATGCCTGCACAGACCCCCGAAGCCTGCACAGACCACCGGCAGGCCGGCACAGCCCCCCGGCAGGCCGGCACAGCCCCCCGGAGCCTGCACAGACCACCGGCAGGCCGGCACAGCCCCCCGGCAGGCCGGCACAGCCCCCCGGAGCCTGCACAGCCCCCCGGCAGGCCGGCACAGCCCCCCGGCAGGCCAGCACAGCCCACCGGAGCCTGCACAGCCCCCCGGCAGGCCGGCACAGACCACCGGAGGCTGCACAGACCCCCTGGCAGGCCGGCACAGCCCCCCGAAAGGCCCGTACAGACCCCAGAGAGGCTGTACAAGGCAAAAACAGGGTTTTTCTTATTCCGATACCGGAAGTCCCATAGACTTGAATGGGACTTCCGGTATCGGAATCGGCGATACCGATACTTTTTTTAAAGATCGGCCGATCCATTCCGATCCGATACTTTGAAGTATCGGACAGTATCGCTCAACTCTAATCACAAGCCATTATCTCACAGGCTATAAATATACAATGCCTATCAAAACTTGACAATCTTTCCATACACATGCAAGAAAAGATGTAATATCCTATGACATGGACATGTCTTAACAAAGGATCCCCAAAATTCGCTCATGTAGCCTCTTTCTAGACATTGCACAGGGGAACTAAGTAGCGAAATAAAGCTTCCTATCTCCTTGCTCTTTAAACTCCCCAGCAAGAGTACATGGAGGATTTTGTCAAAGGAGGGTTAGCACAGGCAAAGACATAGGTGGATGTAAGCGAGCAGATAGACATACAGTACATATTTGTATAAAAGGAAGGGCAATCGTTCCTCACACATTACATCCTCAAAATAAAAGCTCCATAAAATAACAGTAGCCACATATAACTATATAGGGCCAAAATAGATGCATAATGCAATATGCACTGAAAGGTCACTTTAATAGGGTGTAGTCAAACATTCATATAAATTGGACCAAGATTGGAACACAGCGCGCGTGTAACACGACAGAATTTGAGATTGCATTAATGTGAAGTACATATTCCATTCAACTGTTGCACTTATTTTACATGTAACACAGCACAAACACAAGGAGTTAACCCTATCACCTAACTGGTAGCTAGGGAAAAGTTAGTTGGGAGGAGTAAAAGTTATAAAAGGTTCAGCCACTGGCTGATTGAGCAGAGAGTTCAACCAGATAAGAGCAGAGAAGCAGTCAGCAACATGTAGGAGACAGACTCTCCCTGTTTCAACTGGCCGGATGGAGCAGGCTAGTCTAAGCACATCAAAGATCTGCGGTGAACTCACTGAGCTGAACTGCGATGAACTCAATGACCTTTTTTGGTAAGGTCACTGCAGTTCAGCCTGGCTGGGAACGCAGCTTCCCGCGGTAACCTCGATGACGTCACCACTAGTCACTGATGCTGAGTTTGCAGCAGCTCATTGACCAGTGGATCTGAGCGTGGACGGTTACAATTGACACTGTCCAGGTTGAAAACTATTTATCCACAGACATGGATTACGGCATGGGACAGAACGAGGAAAAGGTGAGGGATATGGTTGTTTTCTATTTACTGTATTACAGGAGGCGAGGGCTTCAATTGAATGTGTATAACTGTTATTTTTAAATAAAAATGGAAAAGTGTGCTTTGTTTTTATTCCAAAAAAAAGGACTTTATTCTGACTGTGTGTTTATTTACTATACAACTTTAGGATTAGTAATGGATAGATGTTTTATAGACAGCTCACCATTACTAATTTGTGGGCTTGGTGTCACCTGAGAATACAAAGGTGACATCAAACCCACAAACATGAACCCCACTTGCCACCGCTACAGGGCAAGTGGAAAGAGCCAGGCAAAGCACCAGAATTGGCGCATCTAATAGATGTGCCTTTTCTGGGCATCTGCAAGCTGCCATTTTTATGCTAGGGGGGCAATATACATGGACCCTTACCAGCCTGAGAATCCCAGCCACCAGCTGTCTGCTTTAAAATTATTTATTTAAATAAAAAAACAGTATGGGGACCACTAGTCTTTATAACCAGCCTTTGCTGAAGCTGACAGCTGTTATTAGCAGCAGCAGGTATAGGCTGATGGGAGTAGTAGTGCCATCAGCCGAAGCAAGCTCTCGCTGTTATCAGTTGAATATAACTCTCAACATTCTTCCCTGCTTGCGTTGCTTGCAGCATGAGCAAGGGAGTATGATGCGAGTAGTCTTCAGCACCCAGCGTCAGGGAACAGCGTGAACTTTACCGCTGCTTCCCAAGCACCGGTACGTGTCACACTGATGACATACGGATGTCATCTGTGTTCACGAGTGTGGGACGTTTTGCAGACTGTGCTGCCATTAAAAAGTGGACATGTCAGTGTATTTTGCCCATGGACTCACAGTCCGTGGAAACACACTGACATGTGCACAGACCCATTCACTTGATATGGGTCTACATGTAAGTGTCTCCACTATGTGTGAAAACTGTCACCACACGTACTGGACACAATGACATGTGAAAGAGCACTAAAAGATCCCTCATTGACCTCCGGTAACATCAATGACGTTACAGCTCGTCACTGAGGCTGAGATCGCAGCAGCCCATTCTCCCAGCAGTTGTCAGCCTGGAAAGTCATTGTTACACCCTGGGCCGCGCCGCCTTGACATACTCACCTCGCTTCGGCATCCTGGCAGGTCTCTGGACGAGGGGCACGCCACTCTGTGTCCTTACTCCTGGTTTCACGGTCAGTCTCTGGACCCGGTAACTCACGCGTGCTCCGTCCTCGGCTTAGGCCGCAGCCGCGCACATCCCTGACCTCTTATTCCTAATGAAGCTCTTGACCCGGAAGTCCTTCCTGACCCATAGCAGCCACTAGTATATCAGGCTGCTTCCTGCTAGGGAAGGCACCTGATTATTACTTTGCTTCCCTGCTATGCCAGGTAGGTTCCGGCATGGTCACTCTTTGTACTCAGGCCCCTGTGTGTAACCAGGCGTGCTTCCCAGTACCTGCTCTGCACTCTCTTGTACCCAGGCGTGCTTCCCAGTATGCACGCTGCACTCTCTTGTACCCAGGTGTGCTTCCCAGTATGCACTCTGCACACTCTTGCACACTCTTGTACCCAGGCGTGCTTCCCAGTATGCACTCTGCACTCTCTTGTGCCCGGCGTGCTTCCCAGTACACACTCTGGATCTTCGTGGGGCCTACAACTTGATCTGTATTCGTTCCAGAGACGAGTGGAAGACCGCCTTTTACACCCAGGACGGTCACTATGAATACTTGGTCATGCCCTTCGGCCTCTGCAATGCTCCAGCGGTATTCCAGGAGTTCGTGAACAATATTTTCCGGGATATGCTGTACTCCTGCGTGATGGTGTACCTGGATGATAGCCTCATGTTTTCTCCAGATCTGTCTTCTCATAGAAAGAACGTGCGCCAAGTACTCCTACGTTTGAGGGAGAATCACCTCTGCGCCAAGATCGAGAAATGTGTATTTGAACAAACATACTTACCATTCTTGGGGTACATTATCTTAGACTCTGGTCTATGCATGGATCTGGCGAAAGTGTCCGCTCTTCTCAACTGGCCACAGCCCCATGGGGTGAAGGCAATCCAACGATTACTTGACTTTGCGAATAACTATCAGCAGTTCGTCCCTCATTTCTCCTCATTGGCCCGGTCTGCTTCCTCTTCCGGTACCTTCGATGCCATGGCAGCACATAGCTGTTATGAATGAGTCACCGTAGGAGGCAAAAACAGAAATACTAGCTAAGTCCAGAAAACCAGAGAAGTTGGCAGCTATCGGATTGCAGACCCCTGAACCTATCAACAACAACTAGCAGTAGCCGTGGGGGGTTCCTATGGAGCCCTAGACCCCTCGATCACAGCCGGAGAACTAAATAGCCTAAAGACAGAAAGGGAAATCTAAACTGCCCCAGAGCAGACCCCAAAGCAATAGGCAGCCCCCAACATATAATGACGGTGAAGCAAGATGAAAAAACACTCACACAGATAGAAAGATAGGCTGAGCAAATGATGGGGCCCAAGCTAACTAAATAGGACAGGATAGAAAAGCTGCTGTCTGCAATCCGCCAAAACCCTATCAAAACAAGAGCCAACAGACTGATAGGGAAAAAAGCCCTGAAGACGCTTGGCTTTAAAAAGACTATATCAGTACTCAGGTATTTTCTGAAGACAGAGAAAAAAGGAATTCAGCTCACCCCAACAGGGAATGGCAGAAATCCAGAAAAACAAGGCACAACAAAACCAAAACACAAATGCAAAAAGCAGAGCAGAAAACTTAGCTTTTGAGGAGCAGAAATCAGACTGGTCTCCTAGAATCCCTCAGGGAAATCACCAGCAAGGCAGAAGGGCGTCGGCTGCCTTATATCCAGTCAGCAATTCCAGTCACCCAGTCATCATCATCCTGCTCAGGTGCTTGGTAATCAGCCTCACTACCTTCCTTCACCAGAAAAGGGAGTTCATCAGACCTCAATGGTGAAGGGGAAAATGAACTCACAACACATAGCTATGGATTTTATCACCGATCTGCCTCGTTCAACCAAATTGGCAAAGCTTTTCATCAATCACATTTTTAGAATTCACGGTGTCCCTCTATACATCGTGTCGGACAGAGGAGTTCAATTCACCTCCCGGTTCTGGAGAGCTCTTTGTGGGCTTATGAAAGTGACACTGGACTTTTCATCTGCCTACCATCCCCAGACCAACGGGCAGGTGGAACGAATGAATCAGATCCTTACTTCTTACCTCCGTCACTTTTTGAATGCTCATCAGGACGACTGGGTCAGTTTACTTCCGTGGGCAGAGTTTGCATACAATAACCACACCAGCAAATCTTCCTCCAACTCTCCTTTCTTCATCGTCTTCGGGCAGCATCCCAGTGTGCCTCTGCGAGTTCCTTATGTCTCGGGAGTGCCTGCGGCCGACTCTGTCCGGGGAGTTCTCCAGGGTCTGGCAGGAGACCAAAAGTGCCCTTCAAAAAAGCATGGGACAGGATGAAACAACATGCAGATAAAAGGCACCTGGACTCTTCTTATCTCCTTGGTGACTGGGTCTCCTCCAAAAATATTCGCCTTAAGATACCTTCTTACAAACTAGGTCCCCGATACTTTGGCCCTTTCGAGGTCCTCAGGTGTATTAATGATGTTCTTTCCATGTGTCCCTCCTCAAACCCGTGGTGCTTAACCGGTTTCATCCTTCTCCGGGTTATACACCCCAGCCTGTTGACGTGGGGGATGTATTTGAGGTGAAGGATATTCTGTCCATGAAGAAAGCGAGAGGGAGAACTCTTTACTTAATTGATTGGAAGGGCTTTGGCCCTGAAGAGAGGTCATGGGAACCCCCAGGAGAATATCCAAGCACCCCATATTTTGACTAAGTTTCTTTCTGGCATTAAAAAACAGGGGGGTAAAGAAGGGGGTACTGTTACACCCTGGGCCGCACCCCCTCGACATACTCACCTCGCTTCGGCATCCTGGCAGGTCTCTGGACGAGGGGCGCACCGCTCGGTGTCCTCGCTTCCGGTTTCATGGTCAGTCTCTGGACCGGTAACTTGCGCGCATTCCATCCTCGGCTTAGGCCGCGGCCACACGCATCTCTGGCCCCTTATTCCTAATGACGCTCTTGACCCGGAAGTCTTTCCTGACCTACAACAGCCACTAGTATATCAGGCTGCTTCCTGCTAGGGGAGGCGCCTGATTATCACTTTGCTTCCCTGCTAGGCAAGCTAGGTTCTTGCATGGTCACTCTTTGTACACAGGTCCCTGTGTGTACCCAGGCGTGCTTCCCAGTACACGCTCTGCACTCTCTTATACCCAGGTGTGCTTCCCAGTACGCGCTCTGCACTCTCTTGTACCCAAGCGTGCTTCCCAGTACGCGCTCTGCACTCTCTCACACCCAGGTGTGCTTCCCAGTACGCACTCCATGCCCTCCTGTACCCAGCGTGCCCCCATACTCACCTTGCTAGACACGGTCTCACACGCCTCCTTCGAGCCAGCCGCCTGGTACCAGCAGTCGTGGTACTTAATTCCCCTGGGTCTGCTCCTGACACTCCCTGTATAGGGGGTGGTCCTCTCTAGGACAGCTCACCCAGGGTGGGTTGGTATCACGGCCCAGAGGGTCCACTTCAGCAGTGGTAACAGTCAGATTTTGGCACTGTCCAGATTGAAAACTGTTTATCCACAGACATGGATTATGGGTTGCAGCCCACAACTGTCAGTTTTGCCTGGCTGGTTATCAAAAAAACGGGGGAACCCACGCAGGTTTTTTTTTAAATTATTAGTTTAGAGCGCAGACGCTGGCTGATGAATACTCCCATCTGCCACCACCTGATCTTACTGTTATTAGTGGCAGCAGGCATCGGCTGGTGGGAACAGTAGTCCCATCAGCTGACGCCAGTGACCAGAGGTAAACTTTTTACCTCAGATCACAGCTGCAGTCTTACATCTCTCTGACTGGAGGAAGTAATTTATAGTACCGCTGATTACAGTCACAGCTGTGGGGTTACACTGACATCTGACAGCATGTCCCCACAGCGCTCTGACCGATGGCAACAATCTTACCGCGATCACAATCGCATGTAAAATCACATCCTTAATGGAAACTCGATCATTTACCGACATTCGTAGAAAATGCTTGGAAATCCTAACACAAATTCGAATGTGCTACGTTCATGCCGACTTTGAGATTGGCAAACGTTTTTCGAACAAATTTGCTCATCTCTACTGGCTGACCATGCGCAGGGGAGTAAGCAAAAGAGAGTAGACATACATTAAACTCTGAGCGGCGATCAGAGCAGATAGCCATTAACAAGCATGGTGGTCTTCTGCAGACCCCGTTTGTCATGTCAACCTATCGGCGCTCCACGATCATGTGAGAGAGGTGCCATTGGTTAGTGACTGCTTCCGGCGCAAGCATGTTAAATACCGTTGACAGAGATTGACCGTGGTATTTAACATGTTAACAGCCACGGATGATTCCACCCGCTGCTATTAAGGGCACATGACAGCTGATCAAATCAGCTGTCATGTGCCAGAAAAGATGAGGGCTCATCCTTGGATCCCCCATCAAAGAGTGATACATGATATATGATGTATATATATAACATATGTCATGAAGGGGTTCATTTAATTAGATATCTTAAGTGCTACCCTACTTTGCTTCACTGTTGCTTTCAGATACTTCTTATTGTACCACTGTTCAGTCTTTCAGCAAATAAAATGTATTCTTTTGCAGCAAATATTTAACATTTTGACTCATCGGTCAAGGGCACCTGATGCCATTTTTTGCACCCCAGTTCCTATGTTTTTGTGTATAGTTGAGTAGCATAGCATTTTTTCCATGTCAAAGGTATGTTTTTTTGGCTGCAATTCTTACATGAAGACCACATCTGGTCAAACTTCTCTAGACAGGTAGATGGGTGTACCTGGGTTCTATTGGTTACTTCCACTTCTCAGCTGATGGCACTTCTAGCATCTTCCTATTTTTACAAAATATGATGTGTCTTTCATCTATTGCAATCAACTTCCTTGGCTGACCACTGCATCGAAGGTCCTCAAATTTATCAATTTCTCTATGTTTCTGCAAAAGATCTTGAACAGCACTTCTTGAAAGCTTGACCTACTTCAATATCTTTGGGAAAAACCTTGCTGATGCAGTATAACTACCTGTGTCTTGTTGTTGTACTTAATCTTGACATGGTGTAATCTGATTGGTTGTTTCTCACCCGGTTTTAATCCTGCTACTCAACTGTTTCTTTTTTAGTTTGTGCAGCACAGTGACTAAGTGGTTAACACTGCAGCCTTGCAGCTCTGGGATCCTGAGTTCACATGCTACCACGGACAACATCTGCAAGGAGTTTCTATGTTTTCCCCTTGTTTGTGTGGGTTTCCTCTGGGTACTGAGGTTTCTTTCCACACTTCAAAAACATACTGATTGTGAGCCCCATTGGGGACAGTGCTGATAATGTCTGTAAAGCACTGTGGAGTTAATAGCGATATATAAGTGAGTAAAATAAATAGTCAATCTATATATGAAAATGATGATCATTATCTCCTGTTTGATATAATCTGTTACTCATACACATGACCTTAATCCAAGAAGTTTGCTGACTTTGGGAAGGTACAACCTACAAGAATTGATGCTGTCTTGAAGGCATAAGGTGGTCATACATGCATTGAGCACACACATACAAACAATGCACAGAAGTTTTTATACATTGCCTCATCAAATAGTAGAAAAAAGTGCCCAGCTGTCAGGACTTTTAGGTAAAGGTAAAAGGGTCCTGATGAAAATCATCTGACTAGGCTTGCAGCTACTTAACAGAAGTAGTGAGTATGTGGTTTTTAGAGAGATTTTCATTTGCTTTTTACGAGTTGGCAACAGACACTTTTTGATCTTTACAAAACACACAGTCGTTAGGCTAAGTCTTACATCTCCACTTTGTCTAATTATCCCTGACATCTTGCAAATGTTTGTAAAGTTCTTCTGGGTAGGAAATACACACAGCTTTGTCTCTCTGACAACAAAGAAGAAAGGAGAAAGATTTGTTATTTGCTTGGTGGGAGACAGTTGTTTACTTCTTGGAGAAATGTGGTTTTCCTTATAACTGAAAATATTTTTTCCCTGAGAGCTGGGCGGCTTCCTAGATGTGTGACATTTATCACCACTATTGGACTTCTAGTAACCACTTAGACAGAAGTGAGATGGTTTGACTGGTTGGTAGAAGTAGAGGTATAGAGTGGTCTGGGAGTCAAAGATCTGAGGATTGGAGCAGAACCAGAGAAGGTCTGATGGAACACGTAGCCACAAACTATGAAAAGAGAGGTACCGTGGCACATAGAAGCTAATGAAAATAAGAAAAGCAGAGGTGGTCTAAGTGGGTGGTCTGCACAAGGCTGGGCTGGTGAAGGAGTGGTTTGGCACTGAGCAGAACTAAAAAGTTGGTGGTGTGAGAAATGTAATAGTATAACACATAGTGGTACATAGTAGTACACAGAAGTCTGAATTTGGGAGTGGTTGATGAGGCACCGTCAACTAGTATAAACCAAAAAAAAGCTAATGGCATGAAGTTTGAATCAGAACAGCTGTCTGCTGGTGGTGAAGAGTGAGAAGCTGAATGCCACTGGAAATTCCATATGAAAGTATTTTTTGGTGGAAAGACAAACCATAAAAGAACACTGTAATCTGCCGAGTGTACATTTAGTGGGGATGATGCAAAACACAGGCAAGTAAAGCCACCAAAGATATTGTTCATTTACCACCACCCTCATGGAACTGGATTTAGGAGAGAGTATCAACCAAACATGTAGTATTCCTTTAATTAATCATCTCTATTTTAATAAATTGGTTTTTAAAGTATTTTTCTATTTTACATGTTTTATTCAGCATGATAAATTATACATGGCGCATTTCAACTGTTGACAAGAATCATCTTCTTTTTCCCATTTAACTGAAGTGCTCTAAATAATAAGCCAATATTGTAATTTCTTTCATTTTTAATGGCTTCTTTGAATAACAATGTTAACAAAACATAATTTTGAACAAAAAATGTTTATAAAAATGCACATGAAACTGTAATCTACGCTAATATATGCTTCTTGCACATGTATAATAAATAATAAGTCTTCTCAAAAGGGGTTTAATATTAGCGATATCCAAATGATAGCCATTAATGTGTGGGTAGCACCTACATTGTAGTACCAATCACAGTGCCATATTCATCCATTGGCAAATCATCTCTATAAATTTGGATGAGTCTGAGCTGCAATATTAAAAACAATCACATGTATAGACGTTACAGACACTGATTGCAATGAAACAGCCACTGTCCCTTCATTCTGATGATGTTGAAGGTCTTAGATGTGAAATACATACTAATCACACATGGATAAATCTGGATTACCCTTCTGCTTATACTGCAACTTAAGTTAAATGCTGTCCTTGGTCCTGAAAATGGGAGGTCCAAATGTCAATGACGTACTATCCAAAGTTGAATTTCCATTTTCAGCTTCAATGGGGATGGTGATAATAATGTCTGTAAAGCACTGTAAATTATGATGGAGCTATAAAATCATGCAAAATAAATAAATATGCTCTGATATGGAACTGCTATTGTAGAAATAACCTCCCATGTCCTGTCGGCTATTTACCCAGGTGGGCAAATGTCCTCCTGCCCGCTATTTACTTTATATTGGAGAGAATGGCACAATGTAATTATCTAGCAGTTCTGAGAAGTATAGCTGTGAATCTAGCTCATACATAAGCTAATGCAAAATACTAGAAAGCTGCAGGACAATGTTTTGTTGTCACACCGTGCTCACCAGGGGGCGGGACCTCGGTCCCGACGTCATCTCTTCCGGAGCTGCGGCCGCACGCGCACCTCTCGTACTTATGTTCATGTTTTCTCCATGTTATGTGTGCGCACGGGCGCTCTTCTCAGCTCTGTCTCCAGGTCCGTCCTCTCTATGGTATTGGAGGACTTGACCTGGAAGCCCTAGTGATCATGTTCTATATCAGGCTACTTCTTCCTATGGGAGGTGCCTATTTATTGTTGTATTTCCTGGCTTGGTCTGCCGTGTCCCTGCCTGGCTGTGCGCTGTATTCAGGTGCTCTGCCTTGTACTCTGCTGTGCCTCTTGGCACACGCTTTGAACCTGCACTCTGTCTTATACTCAGTTGTGCCTCCTAGCACACACCCTGCTCCCGTGCTCTGTCTTATACTCAGTTGTGCCTCCTGGCACACACTCTGATCCTGAGCTCTGTCTTATACTCAGTTGTGCCTCCTGGCAGACACTCTGTTCCTGTACTCTATTACACCTCCTGGCACACCTGCTGCCTAACTCAGTACTCTGACGTACTCCTTGGCACGCGTCCTGCTTTGCTCACACCCGGACGTACTAGTCGCTGCACGCCATACGTGCTCTTGTGTACCCGTCTTGCACTATCCTGTATCCAGCGCATTCCCGTGTACACGCCTTGTGTTCCCGAGTACACCCTGTACCGTCCTGTACACCACATGTCCCTGTGTCCATGCTTTACACGTTCCTGCAGACACACTCATTCGTGTCTCCTGTGAGCCGGCCACCTGGTGCCAGCAGTCGTGGTACCTTACCCCCTTGGGCTTGCCCCTGACACTCCCTATATAGGGGGTGGTCCTCACTAGGTCAGCTCGCCCTGGGAGGGTTGGTGCCATGACCCAGAGGGTCCACTCCAGGAGTCATCACAGTATAGTCGGGCCATGGACCCCGCTGGTACCACTGCCTCCGCCCAAAAGGAACTGGTGTTCCTACAGGAGAGTCAGACTAGGATCGTGTCCTCTCTGAAATCTATGGAGTCCCGTTTGTCGGCCATTCAGTCCTCTAATCAAACTAGGATTATGGCCTTTTTGAAATCTATGGAGTCCCGTTTGTCGGCCATTCAGTCCTCTGACCCTGGGAATGCTTCCAAGTTGGCCAGCCTCCAGCAAGAACTCACACAGCAACGCGACACCCAGGCCCATATCCTCAACCATATGGCGTCGGTAGATAATCGGCTCCTTTCCATACAATCCGTTTCTGCCCAGTCCTCGGCTCCCCACCCGCTGCCGCGCTTATGCAAGCCACCCCGATATAGTGATGACCCTAAGTTTTGTTGAGGATTTCTGAACGAATGCCGGTTACATTTTGAACTTTTGCCGCAGCACTATTCCACCGAGCGCGTCAAAATTGCCTTTATTGTTTCCCACTTAGAGGGAGAGGCGTTAGCATGGGTGAATCCCCTCTGGGAACGTAACGATTCATTCGTCTCTCAGCTTTCCACCTTTTTGGTCACCTTCCGCAAGGTGTTTGACGAGCCGGGTCGTCTAGCTTCCACCACCGAGTCCCTCTTTAACCTCCATCAGGGTACCCTATCGGTGGGACAGTATGCCATCCGTTTTCGTACCTTGTCCCCTGAACTCGGTTGGAACAATGAGGCCCTCGTAGGGGTCTTTTGGCGTGGTCTGTCCGGTCGGATCAAAGATGAACTGGCAGGCCGGGATACTCCCACCTCTTTAGAGGATCTGATCTCTCTGGCAACACGCATAGACCTGGGTTTCCAGGAGCGTGCCTGTGAATCAGCCAGAGAGAGAAGGCCTTCCTGCCTCCTGACGACTACCCATAGACCTCTCCACTCACACCCCATGCCTTCTGGGACCTCCGTTTGAGAGCCTATGGAGGTGGATCATGGCAAGTCGGTCGAACAGCGTCACGAGGAGAGGCTTACTTTTGGTCTCTGCCTTTACTGTGGGAGTTCCTCTCATCTCCTTCTTTCTTGTCCCAAGAAGCCAGGAAACTTCTCTGCCTAGTATTGTTGGGAGAAGCCTCCCTAGGTGTGCGTGACTCCTCTCCTTCCCTGGTCGTGTCCGTGTTACTGAATCTTGGAACAAAGCGTTATTCAGAGGAGGCTTTTCTGGATTCTGGCACGGATGGGAATTCTATCACACTTGAGGCGGTTAAAAAATACCGGATTCCTGTCAGATCCCTGGAGACTCCTCGGTCGATAGTTTGGGTCAATGGTACATCCTTGCCGGAGATCGTTACCCAGGCCATCGAAGAGATCGAGTTGCAGGTCAGAGCCCTGCACCGGGAGAAGATCTCCTTTCACGTCATGTCTACTATGTCTCACACGCTCCTTCTAGGTCTCCCTTGGCTACGGACTCATGAGCCAACCCTGGACTGGTGGTCGGGCGATATACTCTGCTGGGGACCGTTCTGTCAGGTGAAGTGCCTGTTGCTCGTCCAGCCGATGAAATCTGCCTGTCCGTCCTCGGCACCTACGGGTTTGCCATCGGCTTACTGGTCCTTTGCAGAAGTCTTCGACAAGAAGGAGGCCGAGACTCTGCCCCTCCATCGGCCATACGACTGTCCGATTGATCTCATTCCTGGTTCTATGCCAGCCAGGGGTAGAATATATCCGCTATCCCCTGCAGAAACCCAAGTGATGTCTGAGTATATCCAAGAGAACCTTGCTAGAGGTTTTATCCGTAAGTCCTCACCCGCAGGAGCGGGGTTTTTCTTTGTCAATAGAAGGACGGCTCCCTCCGTCCCTGCATAGACTACGGAGGGGTGAATGATATCACGGTCAAGAACAAGTACCCATTGCCATTGATCCCGGAGCTCTTTGACCGGCTTACTGGATCTTCGTGGGGCCTACAACTTGATCCGCATTCATTCCGGGGATGAGTGGAAGACCGCCTTTAACACCCGAGACGGTCACTACGTGTACTTGGTCATGCCCTTCGGCCTCTGCAATGCCCCAGCGGTGTTCCAGGAGTTCGTGAATGACGTCTTCCGGGATATGCTGTACTCCTGTGTGGTAGTCTATTTGGATGACATCTTCGCTTTTTCTCCAGACCTCTCCGTCCACAGAAAGAATGTGCGTCAAGTCCTCCAGCGCCTGAGGGAGAACCGCCTTTATGCCAAGCTCGAGAAATGTGCCTTCGAGCAAACGTCCCTGCCATTCTAGGGGTACATTATCTCAGATTCTGGTCTACGCATGGATCCGGCGAAGGTGTCCGCCGTCCTCGATTGGCCACGGCCCCATGGGGTGAAGGCAATCCAACGCTTCCTTGGTTTTGCAAACTACTACCGACAGTTCGTTCCCCATTTCTCCTCGTTGGTTCTCCCCATCTCGTCCCTTATCCGCAAAGGAGCTAACCCAAAGGCTTGGCCCTCTGAGGCTGAAGAGTTCTTCGCCTCTGCTCCGGCACTTCATCGACCTGAGGTTAGTAGACTTTCACTCTCGAGGTGGACGCATCCTCTACCGGGGCTGGCGCAGTCCTTCTGCAGAAAGCTTCTTCTGGACATTTTGTCACCTCTGGCTTCTTTTCTAAAGTATTTTCCTCCACTGAGCAGAACTACTCCATTGGCGTCAAAGAGCTATGGGCCATTAAATTGGCCTTGGAGGAGTGGAGGTACTTACTGGAAGGTGCCATACATCCGTTCAAGATCTTCATGGACCATAAGAACCTGGCGTACATCCAGTCCGCACAGAGGCTCAATCCTCGGCAAGCCAGGTGGTCCTTATTCTTTGCCCGCTTTGAGTTTGAACTACATTTTCGGCCCGGCGATAAAAACGTTAGAGCGGATGCGTTGTCAAGATCATTTCTGTCGTCAGATGCAGAAGAAGAACCCTCTCATATCATTGACACGTTCAAAGTAATTACCGTGGCTCCTATCAAGTTAACCACGTTACCTCCGGGAAGAACCTTTGTGGCTGAGAATAACCGAAAACGAGTGTTAAACTGGGGACATTCGTCCAAGATTGCCTGCCACATTGGTGTCAAAAAGACTTTGGGCTTAATCTCTCACTATTATTGGTGGTCTTCTCTCTCCCAGAACGTTAAAGACTTTGTGGCATCTTGCCCTTCCTGTGCCCAGAACAAGATACCCAGACAACCACCCTCCGGTCTTCTGCTCCCGCTTCCCGTTCCGTTGGCTCCATGGCAGCACATAGCCATGGATTTCATTACTGATCTGCCTCGCTCTTCCGGTTGTACTGTGGTCTTAGTGGTTGTAGACCGATTCTCAAAGATGGCCCACTTTATTCCTCTTCCCGGCAACCCTCTGCTCCTGACTTGGCGAAGATCTTCATTTCTCATATCTTCAGAATTCACTGCTTCCCTTGGCACATTGTGTCGGACAGAGGGGTCCAATTCACCTCCCGTTTCTGGAGAGCTCTATGCGGACTCATGAAAGTGTCATTGGATTTCTCTTCCGCCTTTCACCCCAAAAACAATGGGCAGGTGGAACGTACCAACCAGATCCTTACATCCTACCTCCGGAACTTTTCAAATGCTTATCAGAATGACTGGGTCAGTCTACTTCCTTGGGCTGAGTTCGCCTACAATAATCACTACAGTGAATCGTCCACCAAGTCTCCTTTCTTCATCGTCATTGGACAGCATCCCAGTGTGCCTCTACCGGTACTTCCTGTCTCGGGGGTACCTGCTGCCGATTCTCTGTCTGTGGAGTTCTCCAGGGTATGGCAGGAGACCAAAACCACTCTCGAGAAAGCACGGGACAGAATGAAATTACACGCTGACAAGAGACGCCTGGACGTTCCTCTATATCTCCCTGGTGACAAGGTGTGGCTTTCCACCAAATACATCCGCCTTAAGGTAGCATTTTACAAACTGGGTCCCCGTTACATTAGTCCTTTTGAGGTCCTCAGGCATATTAATGATGTTGCATACAAACTGAAGCTACCTCCTTCGCTCCGTATTCTCAATTCCTTCCATGTGTCTCTCCTTAAACCTGTGGTACTTAACGAATTTCATCCTTCTCCAGGCCACACACCCCAGCCTGTTGGCATGGGGATGAATTTGAGGTGAATGACATTTTGGCCATGAAGAAGGTAAGAGGGAGAACCATGTTCTTGATCGATTGGAAGGGTTTTGGCCCTGAGGAAAGGTCATGGGAACCCAGGGAGAATATCCACGCACCCCAGATTTTGTCTAAGTTCCTCTCCAGCTTTAGAAAGAGGGGGCGTAAAGGGGGGGGTACTGTCACGCCGCGCTCACCTGGGGTCAGGACCTCGGTCCCGACATCATCTCTTCCGGAGCTGCAGCACCTCTCGTACTTAGGTTCATGTTTTCTACATGTTCTGTGTGCGCACGCATGCTCTTCTCAGCTCTGTCTCCAGGTCCGTCCTCTCTATGGTATTAGAGGACTTGACCCAGAAGCCCTAGTGAGCATGCGCTATATCAGGCTACCTCTTCCTATGGGAGGTGCCTTATTACTGTTGTACTTCCTGGCTTTGTCTGCCATGTCCCTGCCTGGCTGTGTGCTGTATTCGGGTCCTCTGCCTTGTACTCTGCTGTGCCTCTTGGCACACGCTTTGAACCTGCACTCTGCCTTGTGCTCAGTTGTGCCTCCTGGCACACACTCTGGTCCTGTGCTCTGTCTTATACTCAGTTGTGCATCTTGGCACACACCCTGTTCCCGTGCTCTGTCTTATACACAGATGTGCCTCCTGGCACACACTCTGAGCCTCTGCTCTGTCTTATACTCAGTTGTGCCTCCTGGCACACGCTGTGATCCTGTACTCTGTCTTATGCTCAGTTGTGCCTCCTGGCACACACTCTGTTCCTGTACTCTGTTACACCTCCTGGCACACCTGCTGCCTAACTCAGTACTCTGACGTACTCCTTTGCACGCGTCCTGCTTTGCTCACACCCGGACGTACTAGTCGCTGCACGCCATACGTGCTCTCGTGTACCCGTCTTGCACTATCCTGTATCTAGCGCACTCCCGTGTACATGCCTTGTGTTCCCGAGTACACCCTGTACCGTCCTGTACACCACATGTCCCTGTGTCCACGCTTTACACGTTCCTGCAGACACACTCATTCGTGCCTCCTGTGAGCCGGCCACATGGTGCCAGCAGTCGTGGTACCCTACCCCCTTGGGCTTGCCCCTGACACTCCCTGTATAGGGGGTGGTCCTCACTAGGTCAGCTCACCCTGGGAGGGTTGGTGCCATGACCCAGAGGGTCCACTCCAGGAGTCATCACATTTGTGATATGTCTGGCTGTGCTCTTCCTCCCACTCCCCTCTTCTACAATCTCTATAATCTGTCAAATAATTGGGCTGGCAGTTCATTTTTTCTTTAGCAAGATGGATTGAAGCAGTTTTTCAGAGTAATTGATAAGTTGGAGAAACGTGGGGAGGGAAAGAAGAGACTGATAAGTAGAGAAAGAAGCAGAATTTTTAATGAGACATATTACAGAGTTTCTTAGATTGGAGTGTAATACCGATTTATGCAAAATTTGTTGAAAGTTTAAGAGGACATCTCACTCAATTTGTTTAACTCATTTGAGTACGTATTCCAATTTATGCTGCTCCATTGATTCTGGAGCAATTTTTCTTTTTCTTTCATGCTAAAGTTCCAAAGTTATACTCTTCAGCATTGCTGCTCTCCTGTACTCCTGCGCTCCGAAAGCAGGAAAGGAGTCGGTGACTGCAGAGTTCTTAGTGTGCAGATCTCATCCCATGAAAACATGCTGAGACTAGCTGCAGCTCTGACTTTCCCTATAGGCATTTTCTTTGTCCCCTCTATCACGTGGCTGTGTTTTAATTGGCCAGCGTCATAGAGGAGAAAAGGCAAACATCTACAGATATGTTATGTCATACAGTTAGGTCCATATATATTTGGACAGAGACAACATTTTTCTAATTTTGGTTCTAAACATTACCACAATGAATTTTAAACAAAACAATTCAGATGCAGTTGAAGTTTAGACTTTCAGCTTTCATTTGAGGATATCCACATTAAAATTGGATGAAGGGTTTAGGAGTTTCAGCTCCTTAACATGTGCAACCCTGTTTTTAAAGGGACCAAAAGTAATTGGACAGATTAAATAATGTTCATTTCTAGTAGTTGGTTGAAAACCCTTTGTTGGCAATGACTGCCTAAAGTCTTGAACTCATGGACATCACCAGACGCTGTGTTTCCTCCTTTTTGATGCTCTGCCAGGCCTTCACTGCGGTGGTTTTCAGTTGCTGTTTGTTTGTGGACCTTAACTGTATATTCCCAGTTGGTTGAAGGGGAACATTTGCATATTGGTGACTCTGGGGCATAACTATTGAAGAAAAGGGGCACAAAAGAAAAAGAAAAATTGTTCCAGAATCAGTGGAGCAGTGCCATTTGGACGACATACTCAGTTTAAACATATAGTTCTGTTTCAGGTTATCTTCCTGTTTTATCTTCTCATCCCTGCCATGCTATTTATTTTGACCTGTCAAGTTTGACATGTTTTTTTTTTCATTTAAAAATAGCTGTGAAAATTGAACTATATTCTTTTCCTAGACAAACTCTTTCTTGGATAACTTGTGGCCTAAAACTAATGCTTATATGTTTGGTGGCTCAATTCAGGCTATTGTTAAGAAGCCCCATGATGTCTATGTATACCTCTGATTCCTGATGCCGGTGAGTAAAATTAAAGTAACACATAAAAACCTAAAACAAATGGGCCAGAGCATGTGTTAGTATAAGTGCAATGCATAGGTGCATATTCTCACTGTGGCCATTTAATATCATATAGTAAGTAAATAAATAATAGTACTTGCAAGTAACATAGGGTACTCAGTTAACCCCTTAATGACAAAGTCAATTTTGACCTGGATGACCAAGCCAAATTTTACAGTTCTGATCAGTGTCACTTTATGAGAATCATAGAATCATAGAATCGTAGAGTTGGAAGGGACCTCCTGGGCCATCTGGTCCAACCCCCTGCTCAAAGCAGGATTCGCTAAATCATCCCAGTCAGATGTCTGTCCAGCCTCTGTTTGAAGACTTCCATTGAAGGAGAACTCACCACTTCTCGTGGCAGCCTGTTCCACTCATTGATCACTCTAACTGTCAAAAAGTTTTTTCTAATATCTAATCTGTGTCTCCTCCCATTCAGTTTCATCCCATTGCTTCTAGTCTTTCCTTGTGCAAATGAGAATAAAGTTGATCCTTCTACAATGTGACAGCCCTTTAGATATTTGTAGACAGCTATTAAGTCTCCTCTCAGTCTTCTCTTTTGCAAACTAAACATTCCCAAATCCTGCAACCTTTCCTCATAAGACAGGGTTTGCAGACCGGTCACCATTCTGGTCGCTCTTTTCTGAACTTGCTCCAGTTTGTTGATGTCTTTTTTAAAATGTGGTGCCCAAAACTGGACACAATATTCCAGATGAGGTCTGACCAAAGAGGAGTAGAGGGAAATAATGACTTCACGTGATCTAGACTGTATGCTTCTGTTAATACATCCTAGAATTGCATTTGCCTTTTTTGCTGCTGCATCACACTGTTGACTCATATTCAGTCTGTGATCTATTAGTATACCCAAGTCTTTTTCACATGTGCTGTCACATAGCCCTATTCCTCCCATTCTATATATGCTTTTTCCATTTTTATTGCCCAGATGTAGTACTTTGCATTTCTCCCTGTTAAAAACCATTCTGTTAGTTGCTGCCCACTTCTCCAGTTTATTTAAATCTTTTTGAATCCTCTCTCTCTCTTCTCTAGTATTAGCTATCCCTCCTAGCTTTGTGTCATCAGCAAATTTAATCAGTTTACCCTCAATTCCTTCATCTAAATCGTTGATAAAGATGTTGAACAATACAGGGCCCAGGACAGAGCCCTGTGGTACCCCACTTGAGACATTCTTCCAACTGGATGTGCAGCCATTTACGACCACTCTTTGGGTCCGATCACTAAGCCAGTTATGAATCCACCTAACAGTTGCCTTGTCCATTCCATACTTAATCATTTTTTCAATAAGGATTGTATGAGAGACTTTGTCAAATGCTTTGCTGAAGTCAAGATATACTATATCTACAGCATTTCCTTGATCCACCCAATCAGTGATACCGTCATAGAAGGAAATTAAGTTAGTCTGACATGACTTATTAGTTACAAACCCATGCTGACTCTGTTTAATCACTTCATTCTTATCCAGGTATTGACATACATGTTGTTTAATAATTTGTTCAAAGATCTTTCCTGGTATAGAAGTCAGACTCACCGGCCTATAGTTACCTGGGTCCACCTTCTTCCCCTTTTTGAAGATAGGAACAACATTTGCTCTTCTCCAGTCTTCTGGCACTTCTCCTGTTCTCCAAGAATTTTCAAAGATTATAGAGAGGGGTTCAAAAATTTCTTCTGCTATCTCCTTCAGTACTCTGGGGTGTAATTCATCTGGACCTGGAGACTTGAATTCATTTAGGCTAGCTAAGTGTTTCCTCACTATCTTTCTGTTTATAGATATCCTGGATTCTTCTATTCCCTTAATAGGACAGTGAATAACAGTTGATGTTACATTTCCTTTCTGAGAGAAAACAGATGCAAAATAGGAATTTAAAAGTTCAGCCTTCTCAACATCCTGTCTTACCATTTCATCATTTTCATCCTGTAAAAATCCTATGGCATCTTTGACTTTTCTTTTACTTTTGACATATCCCCAAAATCCTTTATTGCTTTTGACATCTCTTGCAAGCCTCAATTCATTTTCAGCTTTAGCTAATCTGATTTGTGCCCTGCAGGTTCTGCAGACAGCATTATATTCTTCTTTAGATATGCCTCCCTCTTTCCATTTTATAAACATTTTTTTCTTCCTTTTTAGCATGTGCTTAAGTTCTGTGTTCATCCATCCTGGTTTCCTTAACTGCTTCCTATTCTTCCCTCTTTTCGGAATTGTTAACAACTGTGCTTTGAGAATTTCATTTTTCAAGATTTCCCATCCTTCCTGGACATTTTTGTCTTTAAGGATATCCAGCCATTGGATCCCTCCAATTCTCTTTCTGAATCCCTTAAAATCTGCCTTTCTGAAATCTAACCTTGACGTCTGAGTCTTCACAGGTCTTCCGCCTCTAGTTATCCAAAATTCTAAAATAGCATGGTCGCTACCTCCTAGGGTCCCAGCCACTTTTACCTCCTCAACCATTTCCTCCCTGTTTATAAGGATTAGATCCAAAGTAGCAGTTCCCCTTGTTTTCTCCCTTACCTTTTGGAAGATAAAGTTGTCAGCAAGAGAGGATAAGAATTTCCTTGACCTGTTAGTTTTGCCTGAGAGAGATTCCCAACAAATGTCTGGATAGTTGAAATCTCCCATGACAACTATGTCATATTTTTTGGAGAACTTGGCCATTTGATGCATAAAGAGTTCATCCATAGCTTCAGGTTGCACAGGCGGCCTGTAGTAAATGCCTACAATGGTGTCCTTTCCATTGTTCTGTCCTTGTATTCTTACCCAAACAGTTTCCACAGAACTCCCAGTCTCTGAAGCTTCAATCTCTGTGCAGATATACGCGTTTCTAACATACAATGCGACACCCCCTCCTCGTTTATCAAGTCTGTTTCTTGCAAATAAGTTGTATCCTTCTAGTCTTGTATTCCAATCATGTGTATTGTCCCACCAAGTTTCAGTGATTCCAATGACATCATATTTCTTTTCCTGTGTTAGTAGTTCCAATTCTCCTTGTTTGTTGCCCATGCTTTGTGCATTAGTATAGAAACATTTTAGTTTGTGATTGGTTTCTCTTTCTCCAATATTTTTATTAATTAGATTCTTTCGTCTTTGTTCTTCCTTTCCACTTCTAATAGCAGAGTTCTCAATAGCATTTGTCAGGTGTATGGCTTTTTCTGGTCTTTTGCTTCCCTTCCCATGTTGTTCTAGTTTAAAGCTCTCCTTACAAGTGTAGCAAGGCGACTTCCAAATACATGCTTTCCAGTCTTCGTAAGGTGCACCCCATCTCTAGCAAGTAGTCCATCGTATAAGTAGTTCACTCCGTGATCCAGAAATCCAAATCGTTGCTGACGGCACCATAGACGTAGCCAGTTGTTCACCTGCAGAATCTTATTCCACCTCCTTGTTCCATGGCCATCCACTGGGAGGATGGAAGAGAAGACCACCTGCGCTCCCAGTTCTTTCACTTTCACTGGAACGCTTCAATGGATCCCACTGATTCTAAGACTCTCTTTTTGTGACATATTGTACTTTATGATAGAGGTAAAATTTATTTGATATGACTTGCGTTTATTTGTGAATATAAAAGGAAATTTGTTGAAAATTTTGAAAATTTCACAATTTTAAAACTTAATTCTTATGCCCTTAAATCAGAGAGTCATGTCATACAAAATAGTTAATAAATAACATTTCTGACATGTCTACTTTACATCAGTACAATTTTGGAAACATAATTCTTTTTGTTAGGAAGTTAGAAGGGTTAAAAGTTGACCGTTGAATTCTAATTTTTCCAAAAACATTTACAAAACCATTTTTTTAGGGATCATCTCACATTTGAAATTACTTTGAAGTCTCTATATGACAGAAAATACCCAAAAGTTACACCATTTTAAAAACGGCACCCCTTAAGATGCTCAAAACCCGTCACGTGCTTCACAGGAACTTAAGCAATGTGGATGGAAAAAATGAACTTAATGCACTCTCCATAGGCCTTCATATAGTATGATACACTCCCCATACTATTCGATACAGTAAAATGTACTCCCATAGTCTTCCATATGATATAATGCACCCCATAGTTTTCTATACAGTATAATGCACTCCCCAAAGGACTTCACAGAGTATAATGAATACACAGTCCTCCATACAGCATAATGCACTTCCCATAGTCCTCCATACACTATAATACACTACCCATAGTACTCGATACAGTAAAATGCATTCCCCATAATCTTCCATAGGGTATAATGCACCCCGTAGTTCTCCATAGAGTATAATGCACTCCCCATAAATAAAAAAATACAACTCACCTCTCCTCCTTATTCTCCCACTGCTCTCTGCAGCGAGCTTTATGAGCGCACGTACATCTCAGCATAACGGGAGGAATGTAGTGATGTCATCGTGCCCGCTGTGCTGAGACTTCAGATGCAGAGGGGGAATGGTGAAAGAGGAAGTGTCAGCTGATGCTCTCTATCATCATTGCTTTCAACTGTATCGGCATCCATAGTCTAAGTTGGTGAAGTGAGAAAAAACTAAAATTGACACATGCATATGTATTCATCCCCTTTGCAATGAAGCCCTTAAAATTTCAGGTGCAAGCAATTACCTTAATTAGTCACATGATTAGTGAAAGGAAGTCCACCTGTGTGCACCACTAACCAAACAAAACCATGAAGACCAAGGAGATCTCCAAACAAGTCAGGAACAAAGATGCTGAGAAGTATAAGTCAGGGTTGCATTATAAAAAAAATCCAAATCTCTATTGATCTCCAGAAGCACCATCAAATATATTATCATCAAATGGAAAGAACATGGTACCACAACAAACCTGCCATGGGAGGGCCACCCACCAAAACTCTCAGCTCGGGCAAGGAGGGCATTAATCAGAGAGACCAAAGGTAACCCTGAAGGAGTTGCAGAGTTCCTAAGCAGAGACTGCTTGAAGGCTCTCTCCAAGCAGAGACTGCTTGGAGGAAGCAGAGACACTCATCAGGAGGGCATTAAACTAGAAGATGGGACGGGAAGAAAAACATTAGACTCGAACTTGAAGCCAGACAGCATACTGATGAAGGATATAAGGTGCGGCAAAGAAGACCCAAAACAACAGACTCTGAAGGGAGGTAAGAAAATTTCTAAAACAATCCACAGAGAGGAGTTTGGAACAAAACAAAATCCTCTAAACTGCATGCTCGCAAACGCCAGAAGCCTGACAAACAAGATGGAAGAAATAGAAGCAGAAATATCTACAGGTAACTATGACATAGTGGATTCCCATTATTCCCACCGAGACATGGTTAGATGAAAGCTATGACTGGGCAGATAACTTACAGGGTTACAGTCTGTTTAGAAAAGATTACAAAAATCAGAGAGGAGGAGGGGTTTGTCTTTATGTAAAGTCTTGTCTAAAGTCCACTTTAAGCGAGGATATTAGCGAAGGGAATGAGGATGTCAAGTCCATATGGGTCGAAATACATGGAGGGAAAAATAGTAACAAAATTCTCATTGGGGTCTGTTACAAACCCCCAAATATAACAAAAATCATGGAAAGTTTACTACTAAGGCAGATAGATGAAGCTGCAACACATAATGAGGTCTTTGTTATGGGGGACTTTAACCATCTGGATATTAACTGAGAAACAGAGACCTGCAAAACCCTTAAAGGCAACAGGTTTCTGCTAATAACCAAGAAAAATTATCTTTCACAATTGTTGCAGAATCCAACCAGAGGAGCAGCACTTTTAGACCTAATACTATCTGATAGACCTGACAGAATAACAAATCTGCAGGTCGTCGGGCATCTAGGAAATAGCGACCAGAATATTGTACAGTTTGACTTGTCTTTCGCTAGGGGGACTTGTCAGGGAGTCACAAAATCACTGAACTTTAGGAAGGCAAAGTTTGACCAGCTTAGAGATGCCCTTAATCTGGTTGACTAGGACAATGTCCGCAGAAATAAGAATACAGAAAATAAATGGGAAATGTTTAAGAACATCCTTAATAGGCGCTGTAAGCTGTTTATACCTTGTGGGAATAAAAGGACAAGAAATAGGAAAAACCCAGTGTGGCTAAACAAAGAAGTAAGAGGGGAAATTAACAGTAAAAAGAAAGCATTTAAACTACTAAAGCAGGATGGCACCGTTGAAGCTCTAAAAAACTATAAGGAGAAAAATTCTTTATCTAAAAAACAAATTAAAGCTGCCAAAAAGGAAACAGAGAAACACATTGCTGAGGCTGGTTTCACATTTGCGTTTTTTAGCGCTGGAAAAAAACGCTAACCTGCGCATGCGTTTTTTCCCCTATATTTAACATGGGTGCGCATACCTGCGCGCTTGTAAGCGCATGTATGCGATTTTCATGCGCTGCGTTTTTTTGGGGTGTGCGATTGGATTTTCCAGACGCATCATGTTGCATTTTTTGGCCCTGCAAAAAAGCGCATGCGCACATATGCGCACGTTTTGCGCTAAAAATGGCCATTATAGCCTATGGATGCGCATATGTGCGCACTGGCATGCTCATGTAAGCGTTTTTTTGCATATGCGTTTTTTTTTTTAACCATGGAATTTAGGGGTTTGAGTTAGAGTTAGGGTTAGTTAAGGGGGTTTAGGGTTAGGGTTAGGGTCAGGGTTAGGGTTAGGGTTGGGTTTTGGGTCAGGGTTAGGGTTTAGTATGGTTTGGTTAAGGGTTAGGGTCAGGGTTAGGGTCAGGATTAGGGTTAAGTATGGTTTTGTTAAGGGTTAGGGTCAGGGTTAGGGTTAGGGTTAGGGTTAGGGTCAGGGTTAGGGTTAGGGTTAGGGTCAGGGTTAGGGTTAGGGTCAGGATTAGGGTTAAGTATGGTTTTGTTAAGGGTTAGGGTCAGGGTTAGGGTTAGGGTTAGGGTTAGGGTCAGGGTTAGGGTTAGGGTCAGGATTAGGGTTAAGTATGGTTTTGTTAAGGGTTAGGGTCAGGGTTAGGGTTAGGGTTAGGGTCAGGGTTAGGGTTAGGGTTAGGGTCAGGGTTAGGGTCAGGGTTAGGGTTAGGGTTAGGGTCAGGGTTAGTGTTAGGGTTAGTTAGGGTTTAGGGTTTGGGTTAGGGTTAAGTATGATTTGGTTAAGGGTTAGGGTCAGGGTTAGGGTTAGGGTTAGGGTCAGGGTTAGGGTTAGGGTTAGGGTCAGGGTTAGGGTTAGTAAAGTCAGGGTTTGGGTAGTGTGAGGGGCCACCTAAAAATGTTGGAAAAAAACGCAAACGCGGTAAAAACGCGCTAAAAACGCATACAAACGCATAAAAACGCTGCGTTTTTTTCATGCATGCTCATAAAAATGCTTGAAAAAAACGCAGCAGTTGTATGCTTATGTATGCGTTTTTTCAATGCGTTTTTTTGCGGGAAAAACGCGCTGCAAAAAAAAGCAAGTGTGAAACTAGCCTAAGGAGAGTAAAACTAATCCCAAACTGTTTTTCAACTATATCAATAATAAAAGAATCATCAGTGAAAATGTAGGCCCTTTAAAAATTGTGAGGACAGAATAGTTGTAGATGATGAGGAAAAAGCTACCTGATATATACTAAACACCTTCTTCTCCACGGTATTCACAGTGGAAAATGAAATGCTAGGTGAAATGCCGAGAGACAAAAAAATCCCTATATTAAGGGTTACCAATCTAACCCAAGAGGAGGTGCGAAACCGGCTAAATAAGATTAAAATAGATAAATGTCAAGGTCACGTGTCTCTGGGCACACAGCGGTTACCGCAAGGTGAACCCATAACACACGTGACCCTGGATACACCGCCTCCAGTGGGGCGCATTTAAATAATAAAACGTGCAGGTGGATACGCCGCCTCCACCTGGCGAATTTAGGTATTACACGTTAATATAAATTCTGGAAACTCCGCCTCCAGTACGGCGAATTTAAATAATAAGGGGGACCTGGGAAACATTAACAATGGTGGGCCCTGCGATAGGGAATGGGGGACGTGGAGACCTCCTAAGCTCCCCTGAGCCAGTGTCCCTGCACTCCTTACGTTCCCTATACAGGCTCCGCACCTGTCGCCGCATGCGTACCTTAAAACCCTTGCTCACCCTGACCTTAAACTCTCACTAGGGAATAGGTCGGTGCGGAGACTAATCCCACCACTGCACTAACAACACACATGAGGAAAGAAGACAATACAGGGGAAACACCACTTAGCTTTGCTCTGTTGCGTACGCTCCTAGCAACAGAGCCCACCACCTGCGTGCATCTTCTCCTCCACCTGGATCCATCACCATAACAGGATCCTTCACCTTAGTGCAGCCTTGGAGCAGAGTCCACCACCAGTTGCTGCTGCTTAGTAACAGAGTCCCCAAGATGAGTCCAGCTTCTGCCACGAAGTCGAGCATGCTTGAGTCCAGCTCAGCAGCCAAGTCCCACATGGTGAGTGCCACTCTCCATAGTCGCCACTCCACCAGTCCATGCAGACACTTCCCGCCAACACCATCACTGCAACCCCACCACGCCATGCCAGCCCTTCGTCCAGACACCATAGCTGAAACACGTCCCCCCTGGCTAAGCTGCGCAGGACTCCTCTCCAGCTCCATCCTTCCACCAGGCTCTCAAACTTAGAGTGAACACAATCTCACAATATCACAGCTAGTGATTGCACACCCCTAGCACACCTTTATAGGGTGTCACACCTGATCCATAATTACATGCACAAAAAACCTAAAGTGCGATACCACTAACCACCACCGGGGACAGTCAAGACACCTTGGAACTTTCCAAAGTAAAAAAAGTTCACCCAGTGCAATTTAAAACTGTCAGATCATGACAGTAAATTTCTGGATCCAGATGGCATACACCCACGAGTACTAAGAGAACTAAGTATTGTAATAGACAAGCCATTATTTCTTATATTTAGGGACTCTAGCGACGGGGTCTGTTCCACAGGACTGGCGCTTAGCAAATGTGGTTCCAATATTCAAAAAGGGCTCTAAAAGTGAACCTGGAAATTATAGGCCAGTAAGTCTAACCTCTATTGTTGGTAAAATATTTGAAGGGTTTCTGAGGGATGTTATTCTGGATTATCTCAATGAGAATAACTGTTTAACTCCATATCAGCATGGGTTTATGAGGAATCTCTCCTGTCAAACCAATCTAATCAGTTTTTATGAAGAGGTAAGCTATAGACTGGACCAAGGTGAGTCATTGGACGTGGTATATCTGATTTTTGCAAAGCATTTGATACCGTGCCACACAAGAGGTTGGTACATAGTAACATAGTAACATAGTTTTGTAGGCTGAAGGAAGACCTTATGTCCGTCTATTTCAGCCTATTTTTAGTGCAGCTGTTCTGCATTGTTGATCCTGGGGAAGACAAAAAACCCAAAGAGTAGAAGCCAATTTTCTCCATAGGGAAAAAAATTCCTTCCCCTAAGCTGGGTCAACCATCTACCTATAATATTCTGTTATTCGTAGCCGTCTATACTGTTACTCACAAGAAAAGTATCCATTCCTTTCTTAAATTCATTCAGTGAGTTGGCCATCACCACTTCCTCAGGAAGAGAATTCCAGAGCCTCTTACCTCTTACTGCTCTTACCGTGAAGAACCCTCTTCTATGCTGGTGCAGAAATTGTCTTTCCTCCAAACGAAGAGAATGCCCCCTTGTTCTTGTCACAGTCCTTGGTACAAACAGTTCATTGGAGAGATCTCTGTATTGCCCTCTGATATACTTATACATATATATTAAGTCTCCCCTAAGTCTTCTCTTTTCTAGAGTAAATAGACCTAATTTTGATAACCTTTCTGGGTATTGTAGTGAACCAACTCCATTTATCATTTTAGTAGCCCGCCTTTGAACCCTTTCAAGTTCAGTAATGTGTTTCTTGAGCGTCCAAAATTGCACACAATACTCCTAGTGTGGTGTGACGAGTGATTTGTACAGAGGGAGAATTATGCTTTCATCTCCTGTCCCCAGACCTCTTCTAATGCATCCCATGACCCTATTTGCTTTGGTGGCAGCTGCCTGACACTGGGCACTCCAATTTAGCTTCTTATTGAATAAGATGCCAAAGTCTTTTTACATGTCTGATTTCCCCAGCAGTTTCCAATTTAGTAAGTAATTATAGCATCTGTTTCTCCTTCCCATGTGCATAACCTTACACTTATCTGTGTTAAACCTCATTTGCCATTTTTCAGCCCAATTATCCAATTTACTCAAATCTGTCTGTAGTTGCAAACTGTCCTCCTTTGTGTTAACTACCTTACATAGATTTGTATCATCTGCAAATACTGATATTTTACTGTGTAAGCCATCCACTAGATCATTAATAAATATATTAAATAGTAGGGGGCCCAATACAGAACCCTGTGGTACCCCACTAGTAACCCTGGCCCAATCTGAGTATGCACCATTAATAACCACTCTTTGTTTTCTATCACTACGTCAGCTACCTACCCATCTACACACATTTTCCCCTAGCCCAAGCTTTCTCATCTTACTTTCCAATCTTTTATGTGGGACAGTGTCAAATGCTTTAGAGAAGTCAAGATAAATGACATCCAATGATTCTCCTTGGTCCATTTGAGAGCTTACATCCTCATAGAAGCTGATCAGGTTAGTTTGACAGGAGCGATCCTTCATAAATCCATGTTGATAGGGAGTTAAACATTTATTAACATTGAGATATTCCATAATGGTATCCCTTAGAAACCCTTCAAAAATTTTACCCACAACAGATGTTAAGCTAACCGGCCTATAGTTTCTAGGTTCCCTTTTACACCCCTTTTTGAATATTGGTACCACATTTGCTTGCCGCCAATCAAAAGGAACAGACCCTGTTTCTATTGAGTCTTTAAATATAAGGAATAGAGGCCTGTCTATCACATTACTTAACTCCCTTAATACCCGAGGGTGAATGCCATCAGGCCCTGGTGATTTGTCAATTTTAATCTTACTAAGGCGGTTCTGCACTTCTTCCTGGGTTAGGCAGGTAATAATTAATGGGGAGTTTACATTATCACTCTGCATTTCCCCTGGCAAATCCTTTTCCTGTGTGAACACTGTTGAGAAAAAAGAATTTAAAACATTTGCTTTTCCCACATCGCTCTCTATAATTTCACCCTCATTGTTCTTTAAAGGGCCGACACCATCAATTTTAATCTTTTTACTGTTTATATAATTAAAGAATAGATTTGGGTTTGTTTTACTTTCCTTAGCAATGAGTCTCTCAGTTTAAACTTTTGCTAAATGTATTTGCTTTTTACACATTTTATTTTTTTCTGTATAACTTTTAAATGCTTCTTCATTGCCTTCTTGTTTTAGCTTCCTAAATGCCTTGTTCTTGTTATTTATTGCCCTTTTTACAGCCTTATTTAGCCACATTTGTGTTCTCCTGTTCCTAGCCCTTTTATTTCTGTACGGTATGGCTAGCTCGCAGTGGGTGTGTAAAACTGATTTAAATATTTCCCATTTACTTTCTGTGCTCCTATTTTTGAGGACATTGTCCAAATCAATTCGGCAAAGGTCTTCTCTAAGCTGATCAAACTTTGCTTTCCTGAAATTCAGCATTTTCATAACCCCCTTCCAGGGCACCTTACTGAAGGACAAGTGGAATTGTATTATATTGTGGTCACTGTTCCCTAGGTGCCCATCGACTCGTACTTCTGTTATTCTATCTGGCCTGTTGCTTAAAATTAAGTCCAGAAGGGCTGTCCCTCTAGTTGGGCCCTGCACAAGTTGTGACAGATAATTATCCTTGGTTACTGACAGAAATTGGTTTCCTTGATGAGATACGCAGGTTTCAGTTTCCCAGTCTATGTCGGGGTAGTTGAAGTCCCCCATAATAATCACCTCATTGTGGTTTGCTGCTTTGTCTATTTGTTTCAATAATATATTTTCAGTGGTTTCTGTTATATTTGGTGGCTTATAACAAACCCCTATGAGGATTTTATTACTTTTCTCTCTTTGTGTCTCCACCCATAGAGACTCCACCCCAATGTATTTCAGGGTAGTTGAAGTCCCCCATAATAATGACTTCTCCTTGAGTCGCTGCTTCATCTATTTGCTTTATGAGGATATTCTCTGGTGCTTCCATTATTTTTGGAGACTTATAACAAACCCCTATCAGTAATTTATTATTTTTACCCCCTCCCCTTATCTATACCCACAGGGACTCTACATTTTCATTAGATTCACATATATTATCACGAAGGATGGGTTTTAAGGATGATTTTACATATAAACACACACCTCCCCCTCGTTTATTTGTACGGTCATTTCTGAACAGACTATAGCCCTGTAAATTAACCGCCCAGTCATGGCTCTCATCCAGCCATGGGAGATTCAAATTCTCCCCAGTCCTATAGAGACATTTTATACACCATCCAATTTCAGCCTGTTATATTGAGGTGTAATCTACACTGGGCCTGAGATAATAGTTCAGTGTCCTCAAGTCTGTAGGGAGATTCAAATTCTCCCCAGTCCTATATAGGCATTTTATACGCCATCCAATTTCAGCCTGTTATATTGAAGTGTAATCTACACTGGGCCTGAGATAATAGTTCAGTGTCCTCAAGTCTGTAGGGAGATTCAAATTCTCCCCAGTCCTATATAGACATTTTATACACCATCCAATTTCAGCCTGTTATATAGAGGTGGAGTCTACACTGGTCCTGAGATAATAGTTCAGTGTCCTCAAGTCTGTAGGGAGATTCAACTTCTCCCCAGTCCTATATAGACATTTTATAAACCATCCAATTTCAGCCTGTTATATTGAGGTGTAATCTACACTGGGCCTGAGATATTAGTTCAGTGTCCTCAAGTCTGTAGGAAGATTCAAATTCTCCCCAATACTATATATACCTTGTACCTTGTTTTACAGTACCATATTGGTGGTGGTATTTTGAGTACATTTTCTCAAAAATGAGGAAGTGTGTTAGAAGAAGCCGTGGAAGTGGGCGTGGGTTGCCAGCTGGTAATGATGGTGTTGGTGGTGGTGGTGGATCTGCTGGTAGTGGCAAAAGCACAATAGCACCTAATGCAGGAAGTGTTGAGCCTGCTTCATCGTCTGGCTCCACAAGGCCTCCAAAGCTCCCTTTTCTGGGAGTAGGTAAACCACTTTTAAAGCCAGAGCTTCAGGAACAAGTTTTGGCTTACATTGCTGACACAGCCTCCAGCTCTATCGCCTCCTCTTCTGAACTTTCAAAAAATGAAAGCACTGAGTCGTCATTGGAGGCTCATGGTCAGGAACCACACCTTTCCTTGTGTCCTTCACCCCTACCAAAAGTAAAGGATGCGGCAGGCCACACTACAGATTACTCCATGGAGCTTTTTTCACATACCATGCCTGGGTTATCAAGTCAAATTGTGAATTACCCAGTCCAAGAAGAATCTGACATGGAGTGCACTGATGCACAGCCACTGCTAGATTTATCTGCTGGTACATTCACTCAGAGCACTACATTGTCCTCGCAGTGTACAGACCCAGATTGGCATCCATTGGGGGAAGAGGCTGCCGCTGCCAATAGCTCAGAAGAGGAGGAGCAGGATCCGCAGCAGGCATCGACATCGCAGCAGCTGTTATCTGGCAGACCCGGAGCAGTCCAAAAACGGGTTAGAAAAACCAAAAGAGTTGCAGGACAGCTAGGCCAGATGGTCAAATTAGTACAGCGTGCAAGGCCTCAAAATGTCTTCCATAGTAGGAAGAGTGCAGTGTGGCACTTTTTTGAACAAAATCCTAATGATCAGGAAAAGGTTATCTGTAAGAAGTGCGCAAAGACCTTTAGCCGAGGGAAAAATCTGAGAAATTTGAATACCAGTTGCATGCTTAGACATTTAACCACCATGCACTTGCAAGCGTGGACGGACTACCAAACCTCACGTACCACATGTGCAACTGCTCCCAATGAAGGTAGTCAGCAACGCTACATCATTTCACCCACTGTAAGCCCACCGGTTAGCACACCACCAGCAGCAAATGTTGACGTGTCGTTGCAAGGCCAAAGCAGTCAGGGAATCACAATGTTATTGCTACGAAAGACTGAATCTAAGCCATCAGAAAGAACACCAACTCCATCACCATCATCAACCCTCTCTCAGTCCGCATGTCCACCGCTAGTTCCACCATATGCAGCTCTCAAGTCCAGCTCACCCTACCAGAGGCTATGAGTAGGGCAAGAAAGTACTCATCCTCTCATCCGCGCACACTGGGTTTGAACGCCCACATTGCCAAGCTAATCTTGTTAGAGATGATGCCCTACCGGTTGGTTGAAAGCGCAGCTTTCCGCAAACTCATGGCCTACGCAGTACCACGCTATGACCTATCCAGTCGGCATTTCTTTTCTCGCAAAGGCATCCCAGCCCTCCACCTTCATGTGAAAGGCCGCATTGTCCATGCACTCAAGCAATCAGTGAGTGGAAAGGTGCACCTCACAACAGATGCATGGTCCAGTAGGCATGGCCAGGGCAGTTACATGTCCATCACTGCGCACTGGGTTAATGTGGTGGATGCAGGGTCCACAGGGGACAGCGGCGGTGGGACAGTGCTGCCTAGCCCACGGTATAGGAAACAGTTGTGTGTAGGCGTTCAACCCGCCTCCTCCTCCTCCTCCAAAAGTGAAAGCTCGTTCACAGAGCACAGTCGTACGAACACTCCATCCGCAGCTGCCAGTGTTGCACACTCGGTGTCCCACTATCGAACAGCTAGTGGTAAGCGTCAGCAGGCTGTGTTGCAGATGATGTGTTTGCGCGACAACAGACACACCGCGGAGGTACTGGCTGACTACTTGCAGCGACAAACTGAGTCATGGCTGGGCAGTCTACATCTTGAGGCAGGCAAGGTAGTTTGTGATAATGGCTGGAATTTTGTGGCAGCCATTGCCCATTCAAAACTCCGACACATACCTTGCCTGGCTCACACCTTGAACCTGGTGGTGCAGTGCTTCCTCAATAATTATCCGGAGTTAACAGGCCTGCTCCAGAAGGTCCGAAGACTGTGCTCGCACATCCGCCGGTCGCCCGTTCACTCCAGTCGTATGCAGAAGCTGCAGCGATTGCTCCAACTTCCCAAGCACCGCCTAATTATCGACGTTGCAACAAGGTGGAACTCCACCCTGCACATGGTTGAGAGGCTGTGCGAACAGAGGCAGGCTGTAATGCATTTGTGGGAGGATACACGGCCAGGCACTTTGAGGGCAAACATGGAGTTGTCGGGTGTGCAGTGGTCGAAGCTGAAAGACCTCTGTAAAGTCCTTCAGTGTTTTGAGGAATACACATGACTTGTAAGCGCAGATGACGCGATCATAAGCATGAGCATCCCACTTATGCGTCTGCTCATGCAAACTTTGACGCAAATTAAGGAGCAGGCGTCTGCAGCCGAGAAGGATGAGAAAGAGGAGGAGGGAAGCCTTGATGACAGTCAGCCATTGTCTGCTTCGGGATCTCTCCTGGATGAGGTGGAGGAAGAAGAGGAAGAGGAGGAGGAGGATGATGATGGGGATGGTTATTTAGGGGAGGAGGATGCTTCTCGTGCGGCAAGAGAAAATGTTGGCGTGGCAAGGTCTGATACAGGGTTTGTGCGTGACTGGAGGGATGTGGATTTGCCAGAAAGTGCTCCTCCACCCAGCACTCGCAGTGCATCATTGACACCTGGAACATTGGCCCACTTGTCAGATTTGCCTATAAAGGCAAATTCCAAAACATCATTCCACAGGAGATCCTTGACTTAATATTGGCTAACAAACAAGCAACTCTGGTAAACCGTTTGTTTGAGGCATTCCCAGCACACAGCAGCGGTGATGGCTCTCCAACGAGCCGTAGGGGGCAACAAGGAAGAGGTGTTCGTGGTGCACACATCAGAAGTGGCGTTGGAAACAGAGGTTTCTTGACCATGTTGTGGACTGATTTTTCAAGTCCCGCTCACACGACTGGTAATACTGCATCGATTGAAAGTGACAGGAGACAGCAGTTGTCAACTATAGTTACAAACTATTTCTCCTCCCATATCGATGTTCTCCCTCACAGGTCATTCTCCTTTGACTCTTGGGCCTCTAAACTGGATGCCTGGCCTGAATTGGCACAATATGCCTTACAGGAGCTCGCTTGCCCTGCTGCTAGTGTGCTATCGGAAAGAGTCTTCAGTGCTGCTGGCTCAATCCTGACAGAAAAAAGGACCCATCTGTCGACCCAAAATGTTGATAATCTAACCTTCATTAAAATGAACCATGCATGGGTTTCAAAGGATTTTGTCCCACCTTCCCCTGATGACACATAGGTTGCCAGAAAAATGGCTCGCTTTTGTCCTCCTCTTCCTCGGACTTCTCCGATTCCTCCATTTGCAGCTGCTGAATGTCCAACATCAACATATGCCATTGTTTTAAACTCCCTAACTGGGCTGCCTCCCCCCCATGGCCGGGGTCACCACCTAGCGCACGCAACCGTGCAAGTGCCATTGCCCTGAACAGGTGGGTGGGCCGACTCTTGGGCACCGGCAATGGCACAGGGTCCCACATAGTGCAATCAAGTGTCTCTGATGGTGGGGGTGCACACCCGCCATCAGACACACCGGCATACTATGAGGGGCCCAGTGCCAGTACCGACCCCCACGTGTGGGCCCCCCTTGCTTGGGCAGGGCCCCAGCATTTGCAATATTTACCTCTCCCTGCTCTTCCGCTGTGTAGTCTGGGCTGTCAAATCCTTCCCTGGGACTGCCACTACAAATTTGGTGAACTGATAGATGATGGTTAAGACGTAGCTATGCCCTGTCCTGCTGGCCGGGCTCTAGCTTCAGATGATCAATGGCTTCCATTTCTTATGGACGTCGACTCACAATGAGATGCAGTGGTGGTTTATCATCAGCTTTCACGGTTTTCCTACTCACAGACGTGTGACATTTCTGCCCACATTTTTAAATGTGCCCTCTCATGCCAATCCAATAGAATCGCCTACAGCCTGTGGCTTCTGTTTTTTGCACTCCAAAGTTACCTGACAGATCATGATAGGCAGTGAGGACAATGTCTACATCTCTCCCTGTGATCAAAATTTGAAGGAGATGAGTAACGGTGATGGGATCAACGGTACTGCGATACAGCAACCCTTTCTTCACAAAGAACTGTTTTCGCTGTCTCCACACACAAAGTAATTGAGGGTCAGCATCGCCTCTGAGAATTCTCCAGGGAGTTTTTCCTGTGATTAGTAATTCCTAAATTTCTGCAATCACTCGACTTTATGTCTGTACTTTTATCCATCTTGTTTCCTCTTGCGGAGAGTCTGGACTGTCTTACTGAGACAGAAATATATATGAAGATTTAAAAATACCCCAACAGTGTATACTGGTGTACACTTCAAAAACATTTCCTTTTTTCTGCTTTTTAGATTGTTGTTTAATCCATACTGAGGCTGTGAGTGTCTTTGTCGTACTCCAGAAATAAACACGGAGATTTTAAATGTTTAAACTGTGCTATATATACCTGTTTTCCAGTGATACTGTACCCTTTCTCAACTTTCTGCAATCTTGTCGAATCTATACTGTGCCTGAGACCGTCTGAGTCTGCCTCCTGATTACAGATAGTGGTGTTTGAGTGGAACTGTTGGCCAAGTTCAAATTCTAGCTATTTTGGGCGGTGTTAGATCCGTTCGTCGAACTACAACACTTTGATTAAAATTCGGCTGTTCGAGTTTCCGTTCGAGAACGTTTCGTTAAATAAAAGCGTATCTTTTTTTTCACATTAATAATAGTTTTCAATGATAATAGACAGTTTTAGGGCATAGCAGCGGTGTCTGGTAGCCAGCGGTATAGTACACCTGTGAAGGAACTACACCGTGTGTGTTTCTAATAATTTTTTAGCGCATATTGTCCTGAAAATCCTTTTGGGCCTAGTAACTGTGTCTGCTACTCAGAAGAGGAGCCCACCCGTGAACCGAGCTATGCCGCCTGTTTATGAAAGAACCAGTTTTTGACTGCATTTACACCACTTAATACTTTGGGCCTAGTAACTGTGTATGCTACTCAGCAGAGTTGGCCACCCGTGAACCAAGCTATGCCGTGTGTTTATGTAAGAACTGTGTGCTACTCAGCAGAGGAGCCCAGCTGTTAAGCAAGCTACAGCACCTGTGGTTTGGACACTTTATTTTTTCACATTCTTTCTGGAATGCCGTTTAGGCCTAATTCCAGAATTACGGTTGACCTGCACTTACTGAGAAATGCTTGTTCGTGGGGAAGAATTGTAATCCCAGATCCCCATCACTAACGGGGTTCAGCGTGTTATCCGCACCTGTAAGCGATACACGCTGGTCCTTTCATTGTAGCACGCCTGCAGCCCCGGACATGTAAGGGCATTACAGACCTGTTATTGGCCGATCTCGCATGCCAGAGCCTCGCGTGTCCCTCTAGTAAGCTGGACGCGGACCGCGGGGGCATGCCTGAGTCTCGTTCATTAACGGAATTAAGCTTGCAATCTGTGCAGCTTTTTTGTGGATGGCATGGTTGAGGTTGCCCGTGTTGAGTCCAATTAAGCCACAGGCTCCACTCCTGGTGGTGCCATTCTGGACATTCCTTTAAGGTTCAGCTTTGCAACCATACTGCCCCCGGAAACCAAACACTTTTCCTGACAGTGACATTCTGGTCAAAGAGCGCGATGACATCACGTCTGTACGCCCTCTGCCTAAACAGTCCAATTGCAGAGAGATGAAAGATGGGGATGACGAGGAGTCCAGAGTACGGGGATTCCCTAGCGAGGAGACTTATTTAATTGTTTTAACGGTTGGGAGCAATTTTTGGGGAGCACGATACTCTGGAGAATGATATCTGGGGCCCACCATACACTGGAGCATTCCAAAGGTGGACATCAGTCACTGGAGCAGCATTTACAGGGCCCTTTATACACTGGAGCATTAGAAATGGGACCCATTATATATGGAGCATTATTTGGGCCCATAAGACACTGGAGCTTCATCCATGTGAACAACATATACTGTAGAATTATGTGGAGCTCATCATATACTGTATGGAACATTATATGGGACCAATGATTCTGTATGGAGAAATATATGGGCCTCATTACTCTGTATGGCGCACTGTGCGGTGGCCATAATACTGTATGGAGGAATATACTGTCTGTTTTTGGGGCTATTGGAGAATTTAAAATGGATATCAGTCATGTGATGTAAGAATTGAAGTGTTTTTCAATGTACTGTACTGCTATTTCTCTGCTGTATCAAAGGATCATGATTTGTGTCATGTGTTAAAGGAGCCCAGTGACACTCTTTCGTCCTGGGCCCACGAAAATCTGGAGCCAGCACTACCCCCCCCCACAACTTTAGCCAAATAACCCCCAGTTTTCAATGCCTAACTATTATTATAAAGTAAATTAAGGTTGACAAGCTTAAGGAATAAGAATTGATGTTTTTGGCATTAAAATGGGCACTGTAGGTGTGTTTCCTGTCCTCCACTCACTGCCGACTTTTCTTCCCCATTGACTTACATTGGGTTTCGTGTTTCAGTCAACTTCGACTTTTCACAATAATCGGCCGATTTCGTTCAACCCAACTTTTGCGAAAGTCGGGTTTCGCGAAACCCGACTCGACCCGAAAAATCTCTAATGGTCCCTATTTTGAGATGGATTCTACACCCAGTAACTTCTATGGCTCAGAGAATGCTCATAGCTATGTCTTATCTAAACCTGAAATGCGTAAAGCTATCCTCTCAATAGCTAAGGAACCAGTGCAATGATTCTAATCTAATTCTTTCAGACGAGCCCTGGAGCTCTGGAGAACCTGTAACAAAACTCATTAAATGCTGATTCTTCCTATGCTCCTTTCTTATGGCAAATGTGTTGTCAACCTGGGCTTCCTGGGAGTTTTACATAGAAAGCTTTTTCTTGGTTTGGGGAAAACTTTTGTATAAATTAGTATTGGGTTAAGTAAAAACATTCAAGGCTGAGCACAGCACCAGTGAAGAAAGCTCAGACATATCCGAGGTGAGTTGTGGAAATTTAGCTCTCTTCAAATAGAGGGAATTTATGGATGATTCATGTATAGCAAGTGATGCAGAGAAATGGTAATAATTGTTACAAAAGCACAAACAGAGAGAGAAACAAAAAACAAGAAGGGAGGAGTACAGAAACACAAAAACAAAAAATCAGAGAATCTGGATCTCAACAAAATCTCAGTATATGGAAGGTGTCCATTATATTTATGGACAGATACAGTAGACATTAACATGACATAATAGCAATAGTAAAATAGTTTGGGAAAGAAAGCTGAATTCATGAAAGAATGAACTAACCCCATTGTTATATTGTTAGTAAAAAAAAACCACCGAGATTAAAGTATTTTATTTTAAATAAAAACACACACCATTTTACAAATTTGTTTAAAAATAACCACAGTTATACGTACCATACACCTACGCCAGAAGAAAGAAAGTTCTCATGGTGATCTGCAGTGAACTCACTGAGCTCAGCACTGCATCAAGAGACTTTTTCTCACGGTTCAAGTGGTGATCTCACTGAGGTCACAGCATATTGTCTGCCTGGCTCACACTGAAGTGAGCTGGGAATGTAGCCTCAGTGACCTGCGGTAACCTTGATGATATCACTGCTAGCACTGATGCTGCGCTCGCAGCAGCTCATTCTTCCTTAGTTTTCAGCCTAGACAGTAACATCTTGGCACAGTCCACGTTGAAAACCAATTATAGCACACATGGACTACCGCATGGGACAGTATGTCAGACCTGTGAGGGATATTGTTGTTTTTTTTTTACAGGAGACCAGGGCTTCTATGGGATGAGCGTTAGGTGAGTATTTGTGTTATTATTTTCTGTTTTTTTCAAGGGACCTGGGATTCATTGGAATAGGCATGAATATAACTGTTTATTATTTTTAAATAAATTTGTAAAAAGGTGTGTATTTTTATTTCAAATAAAAGACTTTATTCTGAATGTTTTTTTTATTGACAATATCACTATGGGGTTAGTAATGGAGAGGTATATCTTATGGAGAGGTATATCTTATAGACGCCCTTCCATTACTAACTGTTGGGCTTGATATCACCTGAAAATACAAAGGTGACATCAACCTCACAAATATGAACCCCACTTGCCACCACTACAGGGCAAGTGGGAAGAGCTGGGCAAGTGACTAAATTGATGCATCTAATAAATGCACCTTTTCCGTGGGACTGTGGGCTATTTTTAGCCGGGGGGGCAATATCCATGGCCTCTTACCAGCCAGAGCATACCATCACCCAGCTGTCTGCTTTAGCTTGGCTGGTAGTCAAAAATGATGGGGGACCCCAAGCCATTTTTTAAAAATTATTTATTTAAATAATTACAAAAAAACTGCTTGGGTACCCCTGTATTCTTGATTATTAGCTGTGATAAAGCTGAAAGCTGAGGGTTGCAACCCACAGTTGTCAGTTTTGTCATGCTGGTTATCAAAAATAGAAAGCCCCCATGTCATTTTTTTTATTTATATAGTACTCTCTCATCAGCCGATGGCTCTTTGACTGGAGGTAAACTTTTTACCTCAAGTAACAACCGCTGTCTCACGCTGTCATCCGACAGCGTGGCAACAACAATTCTCTGACTGGTGGTAATGATCTTACCGCTGATCATAGGCAGTGTTTGCCGCACTGTCATACAGATGACAGGGTGGCAAACCATGGATATTTGGGCACCCCATTCATCTGAATGGGGTCCAGGTTAGGGTACTGTTCTGGTACCCGAGTCGAACTTTTTCGCCCATCTTTTATGACTCCTACCTAGCAGGGGAAATTGAAGTTGTAGAAAAGTTGGAACATATATATAAGGAGTGGCTGACTTGTAGATAGTTGTGTGGGCCTAAAAAAATATGATGTAGTGGTCCTTACTGGTAGAGGGTCTTTCACACTCAGGAATGGTGGAATGCATGGAAATGTACACAAGAGACAGATCAGGAACAGTTTTACTCAAGAAGCAATGAACTTCCAATGCACTATAACAATATGTCTTCTAATCTTGCTTGCTCATGCTGTCTACGCTCACTGCATATTAGTTTGTCACACTCAGACTACAATCTACTCACCATCTCTGTTGTGACATACCTCTTCACTTACTGGCATCAGCATACAGCTTTCCTCTCCCCTTGTGGGTAGGAAATTCTCACCTACTGTATCTGCCTGATGTTGTTTTTACTCACAGAAATACATATTTGTGCTCCCCTTTGCTATGTAAATCCTCATCCTATCTGTATTGGCAGAACTGTCATGCAGGTGTAGTACGTGTGCCAACTGGGGGGTGGTCCCTTTCGTCTGCGAGACGTACTGACGACAGATGCAGAAACTCGTTCAACCAGGTCCAACTTTATTGGGTGTCCTCTTGACATCCACAGCAAACACGACAGCTTCTGCTCCTAGGCCCGGGTACCTGTCACCTCCTCCTACTCCTGTTGGCGAAGACCCTCCGGGTTCTTCCACCGTGGCTGCCGTTAGGCCCACAGTCACATCGCTTTCCCCGGCTGAGTCTGCCAGCTGCGACACTTACTGCTCCTTCAGTGTCCATCCGTCCGGTACCTCAGGCCTCCATTAGTCAGCAGCTTTCCTGTCAGGGCCAACCCCCCTCCAAGTCTCCGTGTCTCTCAGTCTTCTGCTGAGCTCTTCTCCCTTCTGTCTCCTCCTGGGTGTCTCCCCTGCCCCTGGGACTCTCTTTCCTTTTATCTCCTTATTCTGGAAATCCCCTTCTCAGTCCTGTAACTCCACCCACCATGACTCTACGTATCCTAGCCTTAACCTGCTGTTAAGCCCTTTTCTGACTATCCTTTGTCTCCATCTAGTGGCCAAAACCCGGTACTACACCGTCTTTTACTAATTCTAGCTGTTTCCTTAGACATGTATACGAATTTTCATCAAACAGTGTACACAACTTATTTTACATGTTCCTCCTTCATCACACAGGTCCATAGGTCAGTCCACCCTCCTACACTGGTCACCTGGTGCCCTGCACCTGAGAAAAGCTGCACATATGGCACTACTAACTGGGGCTTCCAGCTTTTAAACTCTGTGGTCCTCTACATAGCCGTAGGGTAGAAAAAATGCTTTCTGACCCCAACTTATTGCTAGCTATGATGCAGAAACTCCCTGCTGGGCTCCACAATTCTGCTTCCTACACCAGGCTCATCTCTGTATCTGACTTCTACTGGTGAGAAACAAGATACAGTCCAGAACATAGTAGTGGAGTTTTGGTAGAGCAAGTTCTGATTTTTTTTTTAAAACGGTAGCATACCCATTTTCTACTTTGTCACAGGTAAACCAGTACCAGTATATGGCACTTAAATGTGTTGTCTGAAAGCTTAATAAAGAAATGTGACTCCACTAAATGTTATAAAATGAACAAAAAAAAACCATTATACACCTATTAGTTCCCCCACTGCTTCATTGACTATGCTTTGATATTCACTGATGTTTACTTTCCTGGAATAATGACATTCTTTCCTGCAAGAAATCACTGGTTTCAAGTATTTATCTTGTAGCAAACATGCATAGCATGTTAAGCCATTGCTCCAGGAAAGTACACAAAGATCAGCAGGGTCTAGGTAGCATTAACACTAGAATGAGAGGATATGAAAGATGATTAATGTGTGTTTCTTGTATTATATTATTTTCTCCAGTTACTTTTATTTCCTACATTCTTGGATAAATCGTTTAGGTGGGAAGCTAAACATTCACAATATTGTAGATATAGGTCTGTATCTGAGACATGGATTTGCACAGCTTTGAATTTAGAGGTTATATCACCAAGAGCATTTTTGACTGATGTATGACTAATCTTAGAAGCACCCGGAGATGCACATCATATATACAAGTATGTAATATAATATAAAGTTGTTAAATACTATATATACTGTATATACTACATATACTATATACTGATAATGTATGTAAAGTGCTGTGGAATAAGATAACGTTATATAAAAGTAAAGATTATTATTACTATAATAAGTATATTTTCAAAGAAAACTGGCATAAAACATTTTGAATAGTTGCATTATTTTTGTGTGACTTTTGGCATTTTTACGCCAGTATATAGCAGCTCTACCAAAATGGTGGGAGCTGACAAGAAGTTGGGACAAGACGAGACAAGGCTATTCGCACATGTTAAATTCATGATAAATGACAGCATTTCTTATGCCAAAAATATTATTCCAGTCACTGACTGGAGTAGCATTCCAGGCTAAGTTCATACAGACACACACCACTTATACAATAAGATATGGCAAGTTCAATAAGTGTCGTGCAGCTCTTAATGAATTTGACGCATCTTATTATTGCACGCTACTCATTAAAACTGCCGTATGAAATGCCAGTCTTAATGAATTGGAGCCATTCTTTTTAAATTTTGTGTACTAATTGTAGCATGTTCTGTTACAATACAGAGCTTATTCTCATAAAATCAAAGAATATTATGGCACCATACCGAGTGCCTATAGGCCCACTTAGGTCATCTGTATAAGAGCCATTCTTTTTCCTAATCCTATGTACATGGATTGCTGAAGTATTTTTAATTAATTTGCTTTTTAATTAAGGATTTTGGCCAACAAAAAGTACATAAAAAAATACAGCATAAAAGATGATGTTTATTTCAGGCAGATCCCCCCATGGAATCTACATGAGAAATAGTTGCAAAACCGCCACAAAAAAGGAACATATTGCACAGCAATGTCAAAACCACATAGGTGTTCAAGGAGTTTGGAAGATATGAAGCGGTTACACTTGAAAGCATAGGGTAAGAGTCGCAGATGGTGGATCTGCCACAAATACAGCAGAAAACAAGTTGGCGAAGCCGATTCAGGAATACAGCCGCCAGCGTTTTCCTGAAGATGCTTTATCTAAAAAACCAGACAGGTGTGTAGGTAGGTATCTAAAGGACACCGTAACACCGTGTACACATACCCTTACTAGCACACCAACCTCAAAATTTTCTTTACAAAAAAAGATCCATGGAGTCTTTGTAAGAACTGCAAATAGTAAAAAAAAGAAGAAAAAAAGAAATGCGAAAATAATTAGGTGTCATTATGACAATATCACAATTTCAACCCAACTTGTAGATGACTGAAAGAAATTGTGTATTCCTTACCTAAACATCCCCCCTCCTCACCACTTCCCAAATAATTGATGTAATGATTACCACACATCTGTGTATAAACGCCTTCCAGGCTTACCTTACATTAGCATCTGGTGATTAATAGGATTTAAGCGTCACAATTTTGTCATAGTCAATATCCCTTATCTTGGTTATTATGACCGGTATGACGCCGTCGCTGATATCTGTCATAGTCCTGACATATTCAATGATATGACTACGAGATGTTGTACCAGGATAAGATGTCCATTTACATGCATAATATTACACATTTACCCCAGGCTGAATTTCTGATTATGGCTCACTACCATCAGAAACTGGAGCTCGAGGTGATACTAATGATTACTATACTGGATTCAATGTGTGTACATTACTACCTACATTTATCTTCAATGGATTTTACATTTTGAAGCTACTGTGCAACATGTTGGTAGATCAGACTTTTATTAGCCATTAGAGATGAGCAGACCTGTGAATGTCTGATTCTTCCGAACTGTAGATCAAAGTTGAGGTTTAGCATTCGCCCGTGACTCTGAACTTAACTTGAACCGGAACCCAATAGAAGTCAATGAGGACCCTTACTTTGGTACTTTAAAATGGCTGTAAAATGGGCATAGCAAGGGCTAAGGGGCTACAAAAGGAAGTTAAATAGGGTTAAGAGGAGGACAATTGCCCTGCAAACAAATGTGGCTAGTGAAATGACTTAAAATAACATAGAATAAAAAAATAGGAGGCAGAGGTCCAAGTGGAGGAGGAGTTTGAGGAGGAGGTGGCGGTGTAAGTGGAAGAGTCATAGGAGGAGGTAGCCAACAAGTTTTTTGGTTTTGTTTTTTTTAGTGATTTTTTGGGGGGTGCTCTGAAAACAGGCAGTGTCATGGTCTGCAATAAGTTTGATACCGCCAGTCAGAGCGCTGCGCTTCATAAGCTGTCACATAGATGACAGCACATGAGCCAGCAATTCTGACCAACAGTAAAAAGGAAACAGACGGTCACAGGCGTCAGCTAATGAGAGTACTACTCTCATCATCGCACGCCAGCTGTCGCTGATAGCAGCGAAAGCAGGTGTATGATGATGACAGTATTCACCATCCAGCGCCTTTGAAATAAATAAATGACATGCTGTCCCCTCCATTTTTGACAACCAGCTGAGACAAAACTGACAGCTGCGGGCTGCAGCCCTCAGCTGTCAGCATTATCTTGGCTGGTTATCAAAAATAGAAGGGATCCCACAATAGTTTTTTAAATTATTTAAATAAATAATTTTGACAACCAGCCAAGTTAAAGCAGACAGCTGGGGGCTGGTGTTCTCAGACTGGGAAGGGGCCATGGATATAGAGCCTCCAGCCTAAAACCAGCAGCCTGCAGCTGCCCCAGAAAAGGGTTCTTCCCACTTGTTGCCTTGGTGCAGTGGCAAGTGGGGTAATATTTGTGAGATTGATGTTAGCTTTGTAACATCAGCTGACATCAAACCCAGAAGTTAGTAGTGAAGAGGCATCTATAAAGCCCCCCATTACTAACCCAATAGTAAGATTGTAATAAAGACACGGCAAGAACAAAGTCCTTTATTTTAAGTAAAACTCCCCACCCTCTTTTACCCATTTATTTTAAAAAATTTAAAATAATAAAACACCATATTCCTCACCTGTCCGATGAGAAGATAATCCATATCTGTCCCAGGCAGAAGTCCAGCTCTGCTAAATCTGGGTGGTTTGTTAAGTGCTGGCATGATGCGACCGCTCAGCAAGTCAACCAGAACACAATGAGACAGGGGCATGATTACGCTTATGCAGTGTGTAGTGTAGTGCTGATGTGGGAATGGTCACCGGAATTCATAGCTGATAAACCCCGGTCACAAATTACAATGAACAAACTAATAGTGACAGACAGCTACAGAATGAAGAGTACCCTACCCTTGCAGCCTTACATTCTACAGGATAATGGAGAAAGAGACAGTAGGTTCAGGGATTACAGAAGCTCTGGTGTGTGTAAGGTGACAGTGGGGTAATTGCAGTCTGCAAGCTGTTCTGAAGACATGTGTTTTCAAGTTCTGCTTGAAAGTTCTGAATGCAAGGGATAATCAGACATGTTGGCCACAGAATTCTACAGGATGGGGGAAACTCAGGAAAAGTCTTGCAGGCGACTGGATGAGGAACGTACAATTGTGGAGGAGAGAAGGAGGTATTAGTATGACCATAGATTGCGTGGTAGGATATTTGGGGAGTTTGGAAACAGGTTTTGTGGGTCTGTGTTAGTAGCTTGAAGTGGATTTGTTAAGGAATGGGGAGACAATGAAGGGATTTGCATAGGGGAAAAGCAGAGGAGTAGCAAGGACAGAAGTGGATTAGTAGGTCAGCAGAGTTAATTACAGACTGGAGAGGTGCAATGATGCAATGGGGGATTATGAGGTCCTAGACCCCACATGGAGTCAATGCCATCCATGGGCAGTTGGAGGAGGAGGTAGTGGTCACGCTGCCCCAGCTGCAGAGCAAAAAATGGTGCGGCCACTAATTAGTATGTAGGCTGTTACTGGCCACAGCACCAATGAACTGAGCACATCAAAGTCAGCACAAAGGAGCTTCCTGAAAATGCAAGGGTGGTTTGCACGCTGTGCCATCAGAGACTGAAGCGAGGCATTAATGTTCTTAAACTGAGCACCATCTGCATGATGAGTCATCTGAATGCAAAGCAAGAGCTGTAGTGGAGTTGTAAGAGGAGTACCAGAGCAGGGATACCTTTTACACGCTGGTTCCAGAACTGGTGAGACTGTCACCCATGTTGCAGAGGGAACGATATAGAGTGCTGGACAAACTGGGTCATGTGACTGGGGTACGCTAGGAGGGACTATATAGCGCTGTGCACGGGAAAAGCAGCAGAGCCCGCTTGGGAAAGCGGTGTGGCAGGAAGGGCGCTGTGTCCGCTGTGAAGGCAGAACATCTGGTTTGCACAGGCCGCCCGTACAGACCCCCTGCAGAGAGGTCCATCGCTGGATGGAAACCAATTGACAGGTTCCCGCAACCCTCCCCGCCCAGAGGTGACTCAAGGCTTACGCCACAGACTGTTCCTTTAGTAGAACAGCGTGAGGAACTCCCGGCTAGGCCAGGACCTATTGAACAAGGACTTGCACACACCGCGAAGCGAGAGCTCGTTCCGGCGGTATCTCACGTTGGACTCAGTACCGTACCGTGTCAGACACCTTTAGGCACGGGAAATATACCCGCTTCTCAGAGACTATGTCGAGACATCAAGTGCCGCTGTTGTCGGTGCCATCATTGGATCCCCACCTGTCGCAGAAAACAATGAGACAACACGTGCCGCTGTTGTCGGTGCCACCATAGGAACCCTGAAACACTGTAGACCAGAAGACATAATTTTGATAAATGTCACCTCTTTTCATATTGAACTATCGTTCGCCCCTACCCATTCTTCATCCTTCCCAGTACTGCCCCATTCCTACCATCCCTCTGCAATCCCTCACTCCTTGCGTGGAGTGCACTTATTGCTTAATAAAAAATCTTAAACTCTTGATCTGCCTCCTGTCTGTGGCGGCATCCAGCGTTCTTGCGAGTTCTACAGAGTACACACCTGAAAAACCAGGAAAGATTTGAGCCTCCTTCTGCTCCCACTTCTGCTGCAGTCTAGGCATCTTCTTCCCCCTCCCAAGAAGCAAGGTCTTATGGCTCCCCGCAAAGTGAGGATGTAACAGCACCACCACCAGCAGTGTCAATGAGCATCTCCACACAATCCCATTTAAATGATCATCTGTACATCCCCCAAACACTGGATACCATATTCTATATGTGGCCTCACAAGTGACTTCAAAATAATATTACATTGTGATCACCGGAACCACAGTACATGGTTCACAGTCACCTCTTCTTTTCTAGTCAGGTCATCTTTGCCCTGCACGAACATGTTGCAGACAAAATCCGGTGTGTACTACGCAATGCCATCAGTGTAAAGGTCGACATAATCACTGATACATGGACCAGTAAGCATAGGCAGGGACGTTATCTCTCTCTAACTGCCCCCTGGGTAAATGTTGTGGCCGCTGTGTCTTAGGCAGAAAGCGTTTTTGTGCATGTCCTATCACCACCGAGGATTGCTGGATATTTTTTCACTGTTTCTCTGTCCATGTTCCCTCCTCCTCCTATTCCGCTTCCTAAATTGCCACCTCATTTGGTCAGCGTAACACCTGCATCTGCACCACCAAATTTAGCACAGACTAGGCAAAATTACAGTAGACTGTTCTGAAACTCATCTATTTGTGAGGAAAATTACACAAAGTGCAGGAGCTGTAGATGGGAATCAAAGAACAGACAGATGAGTGGTTGGTGCCTCTGAACCTCAAGACCGGCCTGGTGGTGTGTGATAATTGGTAAAATCTCATAGCATATATGGGCCTATCCAGTTAGAGACACATACCATGCCTCAAGCCCGGCCTGGTGGTGTGCGATAACGTGCAAAATCTCATAGCATATCTGGGCCTTTCCAGTTTGACACACATACCTTGCCTGGTGCATGTACTGAATAAGGTGGTGCATAGCTTCCTTAAAAATTACACAGATATGTCAGAGCTGCTGTTGAAAGTGGGAGCCATCAGTGCACACTTTCGGCATTCTCACCCTGCTGCTGCTCGCCTGTCTGCACTGCAGCTTCACATGTGCCTTCGTGTTCCCCCTTCATATGCGACGTATTCACAAGATGGAACTCCACCTTGCACATAACAGGAGAGACTGTGCGAAAAGCAGCAGGCGTTACTGGAGTTTCAGCTGCTACACGCACGGTTGAGTTGCTCTGTGGAACTGTAAAGGATGGCAGAGCGATAGTTGCGACCAAACTGCTGTGTAGCTTTGCTCTGGCACTTTAGAGATAAAGGGTGTCCCAGTGTGGTGTAGGGTGCATGACACTCAATTGTAGGCTGCAGGCCTCCACTGCTTCCATACTTCTGTCCTCAGGAGCCACCCCACACAATGTATATGAAAGTTTACGAAAGGGTCATATCCGTCCTTTCATCTCCCCTGTAGCTACCAGATTTTTCTTTGTAAAAAAGAAAGATTGGGCTCTCCATCATTGCCTCAATTTCTAAAAAATAAACAAAGCAATGTTTAAAATACTTATTCACTTCCACCCATCACCAACCTCCATAATCAGCATCTGGGGGCCAGGGTGTTTTCTAAGCTTGATCTTAGAGGGGCTTACAATTTTATACTCATCCAAAAGGGTGATGAGTGGAAACTGGTGTTTTTAATGTCTGAGGGTCTAGTTGAAAACCTCGTCATGCCAATTGGATTATCCAATGCATCTGCTGTGTTTCAAAATTTTATGAATGATATATACTCTGATTGCATTGGAAGATATGTTGTGATTTACCTGGATGATATTCTAATTTTCTTAACAGATTTGGACTCTCACCAGGAAAATGTCCGTGTTGTATTGAGGGAGAACATTTTGTTTGCTAAATTAGAGAAATGTGTTTTTTCTGTTCAAGAAATTTAATCCTTGGGGTTTTATCTTGTCAGCAGAAGGCTTTCAGATGGACCCTAGGAAGGTGCAGGCCATAATTAATTGGGTTCAACCTCATGATCTTAATTCTTTGCAGCATTTTCTGTGATTCGCCAACTATTATAGTAAATTTATTAAGGCTTTTTCTCAGATTGCTAAACCTCTTACTGACCTTACACATAAGGGGGCGAACATCAAGGTTTGGTCACCGGATGCTATCAGGGCTTTCGAAAAATGAAAACAGTGTTTCATGTCTGCTCCCATTTTGGTCCAACCTGATCTCCAAGAACCGTTCATTGTGAAGGTGGATACCTCGGAGATCGTAGTTGGGGCAGTTTTATCGCAGGGGCCCAAAACTCTGACTAACCTGCATCCATGGGCATTTTTGTTTCTAAAAATTTTTGGACAAAAATTATGGTGTTGGGAATCATGAGTTACTTGCTGTCAAATTGGGCTTTGAGAAATGGCCGTATTTTTTGGAGGGGGTGGTTCATCTAGTTACTGTGGTCACTGATCACAAGAATCTAGCTTACATTGAATCAGCTAAAAGGTATACCCCTAGACAGGCCAAATGGTCCTTGTTTTTCTCTAGGTTTAATTTATGGATTACGTTCAGATGGAGGTCTAAGAATGTGAAAGCTGGCGCATTATCTCATAGTCTCACTTTAGATTCTAGGGTTCCTCCTGCTTCAGCCATCCGGGCTCCAGATTCCCAATTCTCACAAATGACTCCAGAATCCATGTCCATGCTTAACAATTTAGAGGAAGGGAGTCTTGCAGCTGCCACGAACTCAATCCATATAATCACATTAGTTGAGCCACATGATAACAGCAGATGGGTGCACGTCCAATCTAGTAAGGGCCCCGTCACACATAGCGATCTCGCTAGTGAGATCGCTGCTGAGTCACAAGTTTTGTGACGCAACAGCGATCTCACCAGCGAGATCGCTGTGTGTGACACCTATCAGCGATCGGCCCCCCTGCCAGTATCGCTGATCGCTCCTGGAAAGCCCTGGACATTTCTTTGATCGCTGGTCTCCCACTGGCCAGCACGCATCGCTGCATGTGATAGGTGGGAGACCAGTGATCAGCAGGTAACTATGGTAAATGCAGGGTTTCTAAGCACCGGGTGGTGCTTAGAAACCCGATGTGTACCTTAGTTACCAGCACGCTGATGCAGGGAGCTGGTAACTAAGGTACACATTGGGTTTCAAAGTCACGCACGTCCCTTAGAAACCCGATGTGTACCTTAGTTACCAGCTCCCTGCATCAGCGCGCTGGTAACTAAAGTACACAGCGACGCCACGCGCTCGGCGTTGCTCGTGCTGATCGCTGGTGAAGCTGTCTGTTTGACAGCTCACCAGCGATCATGTAGCGACTCACCAGCGATCCTGACACGTTGATATCGTTGTCGGGATCGCTGGTGAGTCGCTATGTGTGACGGGGCCCTAAGCGTAGTAACCAGAGGAAAATGGAAAAGATAGTGGCACATCAAAAAAGATAAAATTAAAAAACTTTTATTGCTGCAAATCAAGCCATAATTAAAAACAAAGAACCTGACGCGTTTCGGGTGCGTCTATTGCACCCTTAGTCAGAGGATACATAACATAGAATAAAGAAACATTATATACAGACAAAGAACCAATCAAAACATGTCAATCATTAATTAAACATGCACATGGTGTGATTGCAAAACTCTAAGTAAGCAGCCCAACATTAGTAAATATAGAACAAATCGTTTCTGGAATTCATTCCTTGAGGGAATTTGGTGTCCAGTTTTAAAATCCAGAATGCTTCAAGCGTGAACAGCATTTTTTGTTTGTTGCCACCTCGTATTGGCGGAAAATTTTTTTCAAAAGCAAAAAACATAAAAGTGTTTCCCTGATGTACATTAACAAAATGTTTCGCTGCACCTGAGTAGCTAGCATTTTTATTTGATATATTTGTTACATTTTCTGCAATGCGCTTTTTTATTTTTCTAGTTGTGTAACTAATATACTGTTTTTGACATGTTGTACAAAAAATACAATAAACAATAAATTGCGAATTGCAGAAATTTTGAAAGTGAGAGTAGGAACAGAAAAAGAAAATACCTCTTTGGTTTTGTCTACTGCAAAGGTACATGCAGAGCATCGGTTTGGAGTGCGTTTCTAAAAACCTTCAATGGATAACCAAGATTTGGATGTTGAAATGTCTTTCCATAAACTAGGTGAAAATGCATTACCAAGGTTAAAACCTTTTTTCGCTACATAGCGACAACCATTGTTCATAATCGTACCTAATTTATCATCCTGATTTAAAACCGGCAGGTATTTTTTAACTATTGCTTTAATAGAATTAAATTGAGGTCTGAAGGGTGTGGAAAAAGTCATATATGTCCTTTTATTGTCAGGGGGATTGGATCTCCCAGAAAAAACCTAGGTTGATTAGAAACTTTTTCAAAGGCAGTTTTTATAGCTTCATGTTTATACCCTCTATCCAAAAGACGCTTCGAAACTGTGCGACTTTCCCTCAAAAAAGACTCATGATTAGTGTTGAGTAGTGTTGAGCGATACCGTTCCATACCCAAAAATATCGTATCGGATGGTATCGCCCGATACGAAAAAAATATCGGGTATCGCCGATTCCGATACCGGAAGTCCCATTCAAGTCAATGGGACTTCCAGTATCGGAATTTAAAAAAGCCCTTTATTTCCTTGTTGGCTAATTCTACATTATTGAAAACAAATAAGAATCATGTAGAATGTATTGTGGGAGGTGGAGGAGACATTAAAGGCATAGTGGTTTATTCAAATCACATGGCATATCATTAATTCCAATTTTTTTTTTCAAGACGTTCGGAGTTAGAAAGATATTAACTATGTTAACCTTTCTTATATTTTGTCAGATACAGTGGGGCAAAAAAGTATTTAGTCAGTCAGCAATAGTGCAAGTTCCACCACTTAAAAAGATGAGAGGCGTCTGTAATTTACATCATAGGTAGACCTCAACTATGGGAGACAAACTGAGCAAAAAAAAAATCCAGAAAATCACATTGTCTGTTTTTTTTTCCTTTTATTTGCATATTATGGTGGAAAATAAGTATTTGGTCAGAAACAAGCAATCAAGATTTCTGGCTCTCACAGACCTGTAACTTCTTCTTTAAGAGTCTCCTCTTTCCTCCACTCATTACCTGTAGTAATGGCACCTGTTTAAACTTGTTATCAGTATAAAAAGACACCTGTGCACACCCTCAAACAGTCTGACTCCAAACTCCACTATGGTGAAGACCAAAGAGCTGTCAAAGGACACCAGAAACAAAATTGTAGCCCTGCACCAGGCTGGGAAGACTGAATCTGCAATAGCCAACCAGCTTGGAGTGAAGAAATCAACTGTGGGAGCAATAATTAGAAAATGGAAGACATACAAGACCACTGATAATCTCCCTCGATCTGGTGCTCCACGCAAAATCCCACCCCGTGGGGTCAGAATGATCACAAGAACGGTGAGCAAAAATCCCAGAACCATGCGGGGGGACCTAGTGAATGAACTGCAGAGAGCTGGGACCAATGTAACAAGGCCTACCATAAGTAACACACTACGCCACCATGGACTCAGATCCTGCAGTGCCAGACGTGTCCCACTGCTTAAGCCTGTACATATCCGGGCCCGTCTGAAGTTTGCTAGAGAGCATTTGGATGATCCAGAGGAGTTTTGGGAGAATGTCCTATGGTCTGATGAAACCAAACTGGAACTGTTTGGTAGAAACACAACTTGTCGTGTTTGGAGGAAAAATAATACTGAGTTGCATCCATCAAACACCATACCTACTGTAAAGCATGGTGGTGGAAACATCATGCTTTGGGGCTGTTTCTCTGCAAAGGGGCCAGGACGACTGATCCGGGTACATGAAAGAATGAATGGGGCCATGTATCGTGAGATTTTGAGTGCAAACCTCCTTCCATCAGCAAGGGCATTGATGATGAAACGTGGCTGGGTCTTTCAACATGACAATGATCCAAAGCACACCGCCAGGGCAACGAAGGAGTGGCTTCGTAAGAAGCATTTCAAGGTCCTGGAGTGGCATAGCCAGTCTCCAGATCTCAACCCTATAGAAAACCTTTGGAGGGAGTTGAAAGTCCGTGTTACCAAGCGAAAAGCCAAAAACATCACTGCTCTAGAGGAGATCTGCATGGAGGAATGGGCCAACATACCAACAACAGTGTGTGGCAACCTTGTGAAGACTTACAGAAAACGTTTGACCTCTGTCATTGCCAACAAAGGATATATCACAAAGTATTGAGATGAAATTTTGTTTCTGACCAAATACTTATTTTCCACCATAATATGCAAATAAAAGGAAAAAAAAACAGACAATGTGATTTTCTGGATTTTTTTTTCTCAGTTTGTCTCCCATAGTTGAGGTCTACCTATGATGTAAATTACAGACGCCTCTCATCTTTTTAAGTGGTGGAACTTGCACTATTGCTGACTGACTAAATACTTTTTTGCCCCACTGTATGTATGTTTCACAACTTCCATGCTCTTCACCTTCTTTTGTACTTCTCCCACACTTTCTCCTTCATGATCCGCAGCAGTAGCATTTTTTTCCATCAACTTTTTCTTCACCTTATTCATCTTCTTCTTCTTCATCTTCTTCCCATTAATTTTTTTTTTCCATTCTTCTTATTCAGCTATTATTAATTTTAATATGCTATTTCGTCATCTTCTTCCTATTCTTCTTTGTCTTCATTTTCTTATGGTGACAGGTATTCCTGTAGTACTTATCTATAAAAGTTATAAGATTACACCTTACGTTCTGCCCGTCACTAAAGATTTACAACAGGATTTGTCCGCATTCAGTTTGGCCTGCAGCAGCAGGCATTTTCCAGGGGCACCACAAGGAGGAACGGACTCACCCCATTTACTGCTTAGTCTTCTTCTGCTTATAATTTTGATTTCTTCTATGCTGATTTTTAGTCTTATGCTTAATGTTCTTCTGCTTTCTGTTCTTCTGCTTTTGCTTCTTCTGCTTCTTGTTCTTCTGTCTTTTGTTCTGTATCTTGGTGGTTGTCTTCATGTTCTTTGTCCTCTTGGACTTATTATTTAGGGTCATATTTCTGGTCTTCTTTGGTGTGGTCTTCAGGGTCATCGTCATCAGGGTCGTCGTCATGGAGATCAATAAGGATTACCAAAGACAATTTCAAAAAGCTTGATCTTGGAAATGTAGCAGAAGGTACAAGAAGGCTGAGAAACTGGCGAGAACCAGCAGACAGTGCTGGCACCCGGATGGGTAGCAGAAGGAACAAGTGCCAATGGCACTACCGAGGACCAACTGACGGTGCTGGACCATGGTTACTAAGCAGAAGGTACCTGTGCTAAAAAGCACTACCAAGGACCAGCTGACGGTGCTGGACCTCGGATACCGAGATGGAGGCACCTAGGCCAAAGGCTGTGGCGAGAACCAGCAGACAGTGCTGGCACCCGGATGGGTAGCAGAAGGAACAAGAGCCAATGGCACTACCGAGGACCAACTGATGGTGCTGGACCACGGTTACTAAGCAGAAGGTACCTGTGCTAAAAAGCACTACCAAGGACCAGCTGACAGTGCTGGACATCGGATACCGAGATGGAGGCACCTAGGCCAAAGGCTGTGGTGAGAACCAGCAGACAGTGCTGGCACCCGGATGGGTAGCAGAAGGAACAAGAGCCAATGGCACTACCGAGGACCAACTGACGGTGCTGGACCACGGTTACTAAGCAGAAGGTACCTGTGCTAAAAAGCACTACCAAGGACCAGCTGACGGTGCTGGACCTCGGATACCGAGATGGAGGCACCTAGGCCAAAGGCTCTGGCGAGAACCAGCAGACAGTGCTGGCACCCAGATGGGTAGCAGAAGGAACAAGAGCCAATGGCACTACCGAGGACCAACTGACGGTGCTGGACCACGGTTACTAAGCAGAAGGTACCTGTGCTAAAAAGCACTACCAAGGACCAGATGACGGTGCTGGACCTCAGATACCGAGATGGAGGCACATAGGCCAAAGGCTGTGGCGAGAACCAGCACACAGTGCTGGCACCCGGATGGGTAGCAGAAGGAACAAGAGCCAATGGCACTACCGAGGACCAACTGACGGTGCTGGACCACGGTTACTAAGCAGAAGGTACCTGTGCTAAAAAGCACTACCAAGGACCAGCTGACCGTGCTGGACCTCGGATACCGAGATGGAGGCACCTAGGCCAAAGGCTGTGGCGAGAACCAGCAGACAGTGCTGGCACCCGGATGGGTAGCAGAAGGAACAAGAGCCAATGGCACTACCGAGGACCAACTGACGGTGCTGGACCACGGTTACTAAGCAGAAGGTACCTGTGCTAAAAAGCACTACCAAGGACCAGATGACGGTGCTGGACCTCGGATACCGAGATGGAGGCACCTAGGCCAAAGGCTGTGGTGAGAACCAGCACACAGTGCTGGCACCCGGATGGGTAGCAGAAGGAACAAGAGCCAATGGCACTACCGAGGACCAACTGACGGTGCTGGACCACGGTTACTAAGCAGAAGGTACCTGTGCTAAAAAAGCACTACCAAGGACCAGCTGACAGTGCTGGACCTCAGATACCGAGATGGAGGCACCTAGGTCAAAGGCTGTGGCGAGAACCAGCAGACAGTGCTGGCACCCGGATGGGGAGCAGAAGGAACAAGAGCCAATGGCACTACCGAGGACCAACTGACGGTGCTGGACCACGGTTACTAAGCAGAAGGTACCTGTGCTAGAAAGCACTACCAAGGACCAGCTGACGGTGCTGGACTTCGGATACCGAGATGGAGGCACCTCGGCCAAAGGCTCTGGCGAGAACCAGCAGACAGTGCTGGAACCCGGGTGGGTAGCAGAAGGTACCCATTCAAAGCAAAGTAGCCAGGCCGCAAGCCAGGCCGCAAGACGACAGGACAACGGATTGGTGGCATAGTGACCTTGACACTACCCGGAAACAGCTGGCGTGCTGGAACCAGGCTGGGCAACAGGGAGTACCCATGCCAAAGACACTGCCGAGAACCAGCTGACGGTGCTGGAACCCAGATGGGTAGCAAAAGCTACAAGAGCCAATGGCACTACCAAGGAACAGCTGACGGTGCTGGACCACGGTTACTAGGCAGGAGGTACCTGTGCTAGAAAGCACTACCAAGGACCAGCTGACGGTGCTGGACTTCGGATACCGAGATGGAGGCACCTAGGCCAAAGGCTCTGGCGAGAACCAGCAGACAGTGCTGGAACCCGGGTGGGTAGCAGAAGGTACCCATTCAAAGCAAAGTAGCCAGGCCGCAAGCCGGCCGCAGTTACTGAAACCCACAGTCCTACAGGGGGTCCATGACCCATTAGCACTACGGATCTAGCCTTCAGTGCCAGTTCCCGCAGTCCACATAGGAGTCACCTAAACTGCAGGCACCGTAGAGTCGGCTAACCCGGCCGCAAGACGACAGGACAACGAATTGGTGGCATAGTGACCTTGACACTACCCGGAAACAGCTGGCGTGCTGGAACCAGGCTGGGCAACAGGGAGTACCCGTGCCAAAGACACTGCCGAGAACCAGCTGACGGTGCTGGAACCCAGATGGGTAGCAAAAGCTACAAGAGCCAATGGCACTACCGAGGAACAGCTGACGGTGCTGGACCACGGTTACTAGGCAGGAGGTACCTGTGCTAGAAAGCACTACCAAGGACCAGCTGACGGTGCTGGACTTCGGATACCAAGATGGAGGCACCTAGGCCAAAGGCTCTGGCGAGAACCAGCAGTTACCGAAACCCACAGTCCTACAGGGGATCCATGTCCCATTGGCACTACGGATCCAGCCTTCAGTGCCAGTTCCCGCAGTCCACATAGGAGTCACCTAAACTGCAGGCACCGTAGAGTCGTCTAACCCGGCCGTAAGACGACAGGACAACGGATTGGTGGCATAGTGACCTTGACACTACCTGGAAACAGCTGGCGTGCTGGAACCAGGCTGGGCAACAGGGAGTACCCGTGCCAAAGACACTGCCGAGCACCAACAGGCGTTGTTGGAGCCCAGGGACAATCATGGTGCAGGCCGAGGCCTACTTGGTGGCAGTTTTTTGTAGGCTACAACAGACTGTCAACGTGCTCCAATTAGGCATCTGTCTCAACTCTGTTTCCAGGATTTCACCTGACCACCAACACCGCCAGTTTATGCGTGCAGTAGCCGTCTGCCCAATCCACACGTGTTCCTGTGTTACTGGGGTTCTGTAATGTCAGCAGATCCCCTGATGTGTGTCTGCCACTGTCTCCTGCTCTGTCCACATTCCCACCGCTTGCAGTGGGAAGGTGGACAGCGCAGGAGACAGTGGTGGACACACATTGGGGGATCTGCTGACGTTACAGAACCCCAGTAACACAGGAACACATGTGGAATGCGCGGACGGCAACTGTGAGCAGGAACTGGCGGTGCTGGAGGTCGGGGGAAGTGCTAGAGACAGAGTGGAGACAGAGGCCAAATCAGAGAATGTTTAAATCTGAAGTAGTTACAATTTGGAGGCAGCAGCATTTTGCCCTCCACACAGCAGGGGATCAGCTGTCGTTACTGACCCCCACTTTCACATGAACAAGTGTTTTGTCTGTGCGGACAGCACTTCCGAGCACCAACTGGCGTTGTTGGAGCCCAGGGACAATCATGGAGTAGGCTGAGGCCTACTAGGAGCCAGGTGTAAATCGGAGGTATTTTGACTTTGGAGGGAGCAGGACGCTTTGCCATGCACACAGCTGGGGATCAGCTGACGTTACCGAACCCCACTTTCACATGAACAAGTGTTTTTTTCTGTGTGCACAGCACTTCCGAGCACCAACTGGCGGTGTTGGAGCCCAGGGACAATCAGGGTGCAGGCCGAGGCCTACTAGGAGCCAGGTGTAAAGCTGAGGTATTTTGACTTTGGAGAGAGCAGGACACTTTGCCCTCCAAACAGCAGGGGATCAGCTGACGTTACTGACCCCCACTTTCACATGAACAAGTGTTTTTTTCTGTGTGGACAGCACTTCCGAGCACCAACTAGCGTTGTTGGAGCCCAGGGAGAACGAGGGTGCAGGCCGAGGCCTACTTGGTGGCAGTTTTAGATTGTTTGTAGGCTACAACAGACTGTCAACGTGCTCCAATTAGGCATCTGTCTCCACTCTGTTTCCAGGATTTCACCTGACCACCAACACCGCCAGTTTATGCGTACAGTAGCCGTTTGCCCAATCCACACGTGTTCCTGTGTTACTGGGGTTCTGTAATGTCAGCAGATCCCCTGATGTGTGTCTGCCAATGTCTCCTGCTCTGTCCACATTCCCACCGCTTGCAGTGGGAAGGTGGACAGCGCAGGAGACAGTGGCGGACACACATTGGGGGATCTGCTCACGTAACAGAACACCAGGAACACAGGAACACGTGTGGAATGCGTGGACGGCAACTGTGAGCAGGAACTGGCGGTGTTGGAGGTCAGGGGAAATACTAGAGACAGAGTGGAGACAGAGGCCAAATCAGAGAATGTTTAAATCTGAAGTAGTTACAATTTGGAGGCAGCAGCAGTTTGCCCTCCACACAGCAGGGGATCAGCTGACGTTACTGACCCCCGCTTTCACATGAACAAGTGTTTTTTTCTGTGTGGACAGCACTTCCGAGCACCAACTAGCGTTGTTGGAGCCCAGGGACAATCAGGGTGCAGGCCGAGGCCTACTAGGAGCCAGGTGTAAAGCTGAGGTATTTTGACTTTGGAGAGAGCAGGACACTTTGCCCTTCACACAGCAGGGGATCAGCTGACGTTACTGACCCCCACTTTCACATGAACAAGTGTTTTTTTCTGTGTGGACAGCACTTCCGAGCAACAACTGACGATGTTGGAGCCCAGGGATAGTCATTTTGTAGGCTGAGGCCTACTTGGAGGCAGTTTAAGATAAGACGTTGTTTGAATTTGTAGGAAGCAGCAGTTTGCCCTCCACACAGCAGGGGATCAGCTGACGTTACTGACCCCCACTTTCACATGAACAAGTGTTTTTTTCTGTGTGGACAGCACTTCCGAGCACCAACTAGCGTTGTTGGAGCCCAGAGACAATCAGGGTGCAGGCCGAGGCCTACTAGGAGCCAGGTGTAAAGCTGAGGTATTTTGACTTTGGAGAGAGCAGGACACTTTGCCCTCCACACAGCAGGGGATCAGCTGACATTACTGACCCCCACTTTCACATGAACAAGTGTTTTTTCTGTGTGGACAGCACTTCCGAGCAACAACTGATGATGTTGGAGCCCAGGGATAGTCATTTTGTAGGCTGAGGCCTACTTGGAGGCAGTTTAAGATAAGATGTTGTTTGAATTTGGAGGAAGCAGCAGTTTGCCCTCCACACAGCAGGGGATCAGCTGACGTTACTGACCCCCACTTTCACATGAACAAGTGTTTTTTTCTGTGTGGACAGCACTTCCGAGCACCAACTAGCGCTGTTGGAGCCCAGGGACAATCAGGGTGCAGGCCGAGGCCTACTTGGTGCCAGTTTTTGATTGTTTGTAGGCTACAACAGACTGTCAACGTGCTCCAATTAGGCATCTGTCTCCACTCTGTTTCCAGGATTTCACGTGACCACCAACACCGCCAGTTTATGCGTACAGCAGCCGTCTACCCAATCCACACGTGTTCCTGGGTTACTGGGGTTCTGTAATGTCAGCAGATCCCCTGATGTGTGTCTGCCACTGTCTCCTGCTCTGTCCACATTCCCATCGCTTGCAGTGGGAAAGTGGACAGCGCAGGAGACAGTGGCGGACACACATTGGGGGATCTGCTCACGTAACAGAACACCAGGAACACAGGAACACGTGTGGAATGCGTGGACGGCAACTGTGAGCAGGAACTGGCGGTGTTGGAGGTCAGGGGAAATACTAGAGACAGAGTGGAGACAGAGGCCAAATCAGAGAATGTTTAAATCTGAAGTAGTTACAATTTGGAGGTAGCAGCAGTTTGCCCTCCACACAGCAGGGGATCAGCTGATGTTACTGACCCCCACTTTCACATGAACAAGTGTTTTTTTCTGTGTGGACAGCACTTCCAAGCATCAACTAGCGTTGTTGGAGCCCAGGGACAATCAGGGTGCAGGCCGAGGCCTACTAGGAGCCAGGTGTAAAGCTGAGGTATTTTGACTTTGGAGAGAGCAGGATACTTTGCCCTCCACACAGCAGGGGATCAGCTGACGTTACTGACCCCCACTTTCACATGAACAAGTGTTTTTTTCTGTGTGGACAGCACTTCCGAGCAACAACTGACGATGTTGGAGCCCAGGGATAGTCATTTTGTAGGCTGAGGCCTACTTGGAGGCAGTTTAAGATAAGACGTTGTTTGAATTTGTAGGAAGCAGCAGTTTGCCCTCCACACAGCAGGGGATCACCTGACGTTACTGACCTCCACTTTCACATGAACAAGTGTTTTTTTCTGTGTGGACAGCACTTCCGAGCACCAACTAGCGTTGTTGGAGCCCAGGGACAATCAGGGTGCAGGCCGAGGCCTACTTGGTGCCAGTTTTTGATTGTTTGTAGGCTACAACAGACTGTCAACGTGCTCCAATTAGGCATCTGTCTCCACTCTGTTTCCAGGATTTCACGTGACCACCAACACCGCCAGTTTATGCGTACAGCAGCCATCTACCCAATCCACACGTGTTCCTGGGTTACTGGGGTTCTGTAATGTCAGCAGATCCCCTGATGTGTGTCTGCCACTGTCTCCTGCTCTGTCCACATTCCCATCGCTTGCAGTGGGAAAGTGGACAGCGCAGGAGACAGTGGCGGACACACATTGGGGGATCTGCTCACGTAACAGAACACCAGGAACACAGGAACACGTGTGGAATGCGTGGACGGCAACTGTGAGCAGGAACTGGCGGTGTTGGAGGTCAGGGGAAATACTAGAGACAGAGTGGAGACAGAGGCCAAATCAGAGAATGTTTAAATCTGAAGTAGTTACAATTTGGAGGTAGCAGCAGTTTGCCCTCCACACAGCAGGGGATCAGCTGATGTTACTGACCCCCACTTTCACATGAACAAGTGTTTTTTTCTGTGTGGACAGCACTTCCAAGCACCAACTAGCGTTGTTGGAGCCCAGGGACAATCAGGGTGCAGGCCGAGGCCTACTAGGAGCCAGGTGTAAAGCTGAGGTATTTTGACTTTGGAGAGAGCAGGACACTTTGCCCTCCACACAGCAGGGGATCAGCTGACGTTACTGACCCCCACTTTCACATGAACAAGTGTTTTTTTCTGTGTGGACAGCACTTCCGAGCAACAACTGACGATGTTGGAGCCCAGGGATAGTCATTTTGTAGGCTGAGGCCTACTTGGAGGCAGTTTAAGATAAGACGTTGTTTGAATTTGTAGGAAGCAGCAGTTTGCCCTCCACACAGCAGGGGATCACCTGACGTTACTGACCTCCACTTTCACATGAACAAGTGTTTTTTTCTGTGTGGACAGCACTTCCGAGCACCAACTAGCGTTGTTGGAGCCCAGAGACAATCAGGGTGCAGGCCGAGGCCTACTTGGTGCCAGTTTTTGATTGTTTGTAGGCTACAACAGATTGTCAACGTGCTCCAATTAGGCATCTGTCTCCACTCTGTTTCCAGGATTTCACGTGACCACCAACACCGCCAGTTTATGCGTACAGCAGCCGTCTACCCAATCCACACGTGTTCCTGGGTTACTGGGGTTCTGTAATGTCAGCAGATCCCCTGATGTGTGTCTGCCACTGTCTCCTGCTCTGTCCACATTCCCATCGCTTGCAGTGGGAAGGTGGACAGCGCAGGAGACAGTGGCGGACACACATTGGGGGATCTGCTCACGTAACAGAACACCAGGAACACAGGAACACGTGTGGAATGCGTGGATGGCAACTGTGAGCAGGAACTGGCGGTGTTGGAGGTCAAGGGAAATACTAGATACAGAGTGGAGACAGAGGCCAAATCAGAGAATGTTTAAATCTGAAGTAGTTACAATTTGGAGGCAGCAGCAGTTTGCCCTCCACACAGCAGGGGATCAGCTGATGTTACTGACCCCCACTTTCACATGAACAAGTGTTTTTTTCTGTGTGGACAGCACTTCCGAGCACCAACTAGCGTTGTTGGAGCCCAGGGACAATCAGGGTGCAGGCCGAGGCCTACTAGGAGCCAGGTGTAAAGCTGAGGTATTTTGACTTTGGAGAGAGCAGGACACTTTGCCCTCCACACAGCATGGGATCAGCTGACGTTACCGAACCCCACTTTCACATGAACGAGTGTTTTTTTCTGTGTGGACAGCACTTCCGAACAACAACTGATGATGTTGGAGCTCAGGGATAGTCATTTTGTAGGCTGAGGCCTACTTGGAGGCAGTTTAAGATAAGACGTTGTTTGAATTTGGAGGCAGCAGGAGAGTTTGCCGTACAAACAGCAAGGGATCAGCTGACGTTACCGAACCCCACTTACACGTGAGCGAGTGTTTTGTCTGTGCGGACAGCACTTCTGAGCACCAACTAGCGGTGTCGGAGCCCAGGGAAAATCAGGTAGTAGGCCGAGGCCTACTTGGTGGCAGTTTGCGATTGATTCTAGACTACTACTAACTGTCAACGTACTCCAATTAGGCCTCTGTCTTCACTCTGTTTCGAGTATTTCCTCTGGCTTCTAACCACGCCAGTTGCTGCTCTGAAATGCCGTCTGCACAACCCACACTTGTTGCTGTGTTACTGGGGTTCTGTAACAGCAGCTTCTCCCTAGAGGTGAGTCAGGCAATGTCTCCTGCTCTGTCCACGTTTCCACTACAAGTAGTGGGAATGTAGACAAAGCAGGAGACATTGACGTGCTCACCTCTGGAGATGAGCAGATGTTACAGGACCCAGATAACACAGGAACAAGTGTGGATTGTGCAGACGGCACTTGAGAGCAGAAACAGGCGGTGTTGTAGGCCGGAGGAAATACTCAAAACAGAGTGGAGACAGAGGGCAAATCAAAGAACATATTAAATCAGAGGTAGTCAGAAGTTGTAGGCAGCAGAAGAGTTTGCCGTACACACAGCAGGGGATCAGCTGACGTTACCGAACCCCACTTACACATGAGCGAGTGTTTTGTCTGTGCAGACAGCACTTCTGAGCACCAACTGGCGGTGTCGGAGCCCAGGGAAAATCAGGTAGTAGGCCGAGGCCTACTTGGAGTCAGGTGTAAATCTGAGGTTGTTTGACTGTGGAGGGAGCAGGACACTTTGCCATACACACAGCAGGGGATCAGCTGACGTTACCGAACCCCACTTACACATGAGCGAGTGTTTTGTCTGTGTGGACAGCACTTCTGAGCAACAACGGGCGTTGCTGTAGCCCAGGAAATAAAGTTCAGGTCATAGAAACATGAACACAACAGGAGACCTGGATCCTGTTGCCAGCCAATTATTTATTCTGGAAGAGGACTGGCAAATTCAGGTGAGATCCAGGCCTTGTTCATTTTCAGAAAAGTAAGCCGGTCAACATTATCGGCCGATAGTCGCGTGCGACGGTCTGTTACCACACCTGCAGCACTAAAGACACGTTCCGATAATACACTGGCAGCAAGGCAAGCCAGCACCTCCAATGCATACTGGCTAAGCTCTGGCCATGTATCCAGCTTAGAGACCCAATACTTGAATGGGGAAGAGCCGTCTGGGAGAACACTAACAGGGCAAGACAAGTAGTCTGTCACCATCTGACGGAAATGTTGCCTCCTGCTGACTGGAGCCGTCTGTGATGGTGTAGCCGTTTGTGGCGGTCCCACAAAACTTTTCCACATTTGGGCCATACTGGCCTTGCCTTGTCCTGGGGCACTGTCTCTGCTACCTCTTTGTGCAGAGCTTCCTCCACTGCCTCTACCCACATGGCTGCTTTGAAAAGCACTACCAGCAACACTTGGGGGGAGAATGGAGAACATGATGGCCTGCACAAGTGTTTCTTGGTACTCCCGCATTTTTCGCTCCCGGTTCAACTGTGGTATGAGGCTTTGTAAGTTGTCCCATTAGCGAGGATCTAGGAGGGTGTACACTAGGGTGACCGGATCTCATATGGGGGGGGAAAAATGTCAGAATCTTGTTCGTCTGGACCCCACAAAACGATTCCCCTTTCCAGATATTGAGAGAGCCAAAATTTGAGCACGATCAAACGACGTTAACCCGTGCCGCTCGTCGCTCAAAGTTTGAAAAAATCCAAATTGAGGTATTTTAAGATTTAGGTATTTTGCATAGTCTGTTAGACTATAAAGAATGTGACAACAACATTGCAGAAATAGCCCTGACCAAATTTTCGAACCATTTGTGGTATTTGAATGCAGAGTTGGTGGGATTATCGTTTTTGATCCCACCATTACAGACAATGAAAAGTTGTTAATGGCTAATAAATTGCTCAGTAGCACAGATGAACCATCAGAGCACGCTAACCTACATGAGTTGATAATTTTACATAGTTATCTAATCTATTCTAGAGCTTTTGTTAAAGTAGTTTTTGAAACGTCAGAATATTATGCTCAGCATTTGCTTACAACTTGCAGGACATATTGCTTTTGTTCTTCATCTTTTGTCAGAAGGTCGTTAAAGTCGGTTACTTCCTACCTCTTTTAATTTTTCTTTCCTAACTTTTGGATTTACAACCCTAGCGTGCTCTGATGGTTCATCTGTGCTACTGAGCAATTTATTAGCCATTAACAACTTTTCATTGTCTGTAATGGTGGGATCAAAAAACGATAATCCCACCAACTCTGCATTCAAATACCACAAATGGTTCGAAAATTTGGTCAGGGCTATTTCTGCAATGTTGTTGTCACATTCTTTATAGTCTAACAGACTATGCAAAATACCTAAATCTTAAAATACCTCAATTTGGATTTTTTCAAACTTTGAGCGACGAGTGGCATGGGTTAACGTCGTTTGATCGAGCTCAAATTTTGGCTATCTCAATATCTGGAAAGGGGAATCGTTTTGTGGGGTCCAGACGGACAAAATTCCGACATCGATTTTTTGCGGTCACCCTAGTGTACACCCAATAATCAGCCGTGTGGAGAATGTTGGTGATGCGGCGGTCATTTAACAAGCACTGCAGCATGAAATCAACCATGTGCTGCAGACTGCCAACTGGACCGGAAACGCTGTCCCCAGCTTGAGGCAGCATCTCTGCCTGCTCAGCATCACCCCACCCTCGCTGTACACACTGACTACTAGAGCCTTGTGTACCTCCCTCCTCTGGAGAGATGTGTTCCTCCTCCTCCATTGACTCCTCGTCATCCTCCTCACTAAGTGTCCCCTGCCTGGGCCTTTGTGTGGAAGCACGTTGCGCAGACTTGCCAGAAGCAGATGGCATTTCTGACTGCTCATCCTCGACCTCTTCAAAAACCTCCTCACTTAGTGCTTGTAAGGTGTTTTGAAGCAGACAGATGAGGGGGACAGTCATGCTGATTAGTGCATCATCTGCACTGGCCATCCGTGTGGAGTCATCGAAGGCACGCAAAACTTGGCAGATGTCCTTCATAGTGGCCCACTCAGTGGTGGTGAAGTGTGTCCGGTGCACAGTGCGACTTGTTCGCGCCTGATGCAGCTGGTACTCCATTACTGCTGCCTGCTGCTCACACAACCGCTCCAACATATGTAACGTCGAATTCCACCTTCCACCTGGTGGGGAGGTCACATATGATGCGATGTTCTGGCAGGCGGAATCGGCGTTGCAGAGATGCAATGCGCGATCTTGCCATGCTGGAACGCCGCAAGTGAGCACACTCTAGGCGAACCTTGTGCAGCAGTGCATCAAGATCCGGATAGTCCCTCAGAAAGCTCTGCACGACCAAATTGAGCACATGTGCCAGACATGGTATGTGAGTGAGGTTGCCTAGGCCCAGAGCTGCCACTAGATTTCGGCCATTGTCACTCACTACCAAACCTGGCTGGAGATTCGCTGGCACAAACCACACATCGCTCTCCTGCTTGATGGCATTCCAGAGCTCCAGTGATGTGTGGCTCCGATTCCCCAAAGAAATTAATTTAAGGACGGCCTGTTGACGTTTGGCCACACCTGTGCTCATATCTGGCCTAACAGGCTCATGCAGTGCTGATTCCGAGGAACTAGAGTAGGAGGAGGACTCAATATGTACAGACTGCATTCCTGCAATCCTTGGAGTTGGCAGAATACGTACAGAGCCACTCTCCAGATCTGTACCCGGCTCCACAACATTGACCCAATGGGCAGTGAGGGAAAGGTATCGTCCCTGTCCATGGCTACTGGTCCACGCATCGGTGGTCAGGTGGACCTTGCTACTGACGGCGTTTAGTAGCGCATTTTTAATTTTTCCCTCCACATGCTTTTGCAGGGCAGGGACGGCTTGCCTGCTGAAATAAAAGTGTCTGGGCACATTGTATTGTGGAACTGCCAATGACATAAAGTTCCGGAAGGTGTCAGTCTCCACCAGCCTGAATGACAGCATCTCAAGGGCCAGTAGTTTGGCAATGCCGGCATTCAGAGCCAGTGCTCGGGGATGGTTTGCCGAGTATGGCCGCTTTTTCTCCCATGCCTGTGCTACCGATTGCTGGTGAGTGGCCTGGGAGTGTGCTGATGACTGAGAACGTGGTTCAGTGGGTGGAATTTCACTGGGTCTCTGGACAACAGTGGCAGTGGTTCTTCCATGGCGTTCCAGTGAGGAAGCCGAACCAGCTGTGTGTGAGCTGGAGGAAGAGGCCCCAACACGAGCTGAAGAGGTGGTAGGTGCTGCTGAAGGTTGGCCTACATCTTCAGTGTGTCTGTGTAACTCCACCTCGTGCTTGGTACGCACATGTTTCCACATATTTGTGGTATTGAGGTTGCTCACATTTTTCCCTCGTTTCACTTTCTGATGACACAGCTTGCATTTGACAAAGCAAATGTCATCTGCAACTGTGTCAAAAAAAGACCACGCACTGCAAGTCCTGGGAGCGCCCGTTTTGTGTTTTGGAAGAGGATTGCTCCTCACGGGTGCCAAAGTGGAGGCTACAGGCAACCAAGTCTGCCCCGCCCTCTCCCTCCTCTTTTGGCCACTCGGGGAATCTCTTCCTCAGAGCTGCTCCGACCACCTTCCTGTGGCTGACGCCATGATGGGTCAACGACCTCATCATCTCCACTCCCCTCTTCAAGCACCGGCTGGTCCTGGGTTGTCTCGCCAGCACCGTATGCACCAGAAATTGGCAACTGAGTCTCATCATCATCAGATGAGCACTGAGGTGTGCTGACAATAGGCACTGGCCCACCCGCCTCTTCAGATTCAGAGACAAAGCTGTTGCGCATCACTGCATACTCCCTCTTCTTCACGCTCTAGAATGCTGCTTGGCTGGCCACCTCTTTCCAAGCCAACAGATTCTGAGAACAGAAGTAAAGATTGAGATGGCTCCTGTCCAGGGCTCTCAGACTGCCTGGGCAATTTGGCAGGTGGTGAAGAGACAGATGGTTGCTCTTCAGTGCTCTGGCCTTGGGAGGATGCGGAAGTCATTGAAGTGGATGCGTTAGCTGCCATCCATCCGACAACGGCTTCAATTTGTTCGTCACGCAGCAGTGGGGTACGGCGAGGTCCTACAAAGCTGCGCATGAAGGACTGTTGCCTGGTAAAAGTGGGGGATGCCGGGTCACTGGTGGCCGCAGCAGACACCGAATCCCCACGTCCTCTCCCTGTTGAATCCCCCCGTCCTCTCCCTGCTGAAACTCCTAGACAACTGTAAAATGGAGTGTTTGGTGAACTTTATTTCTTTTTTTTTTTGGGGGGGGGAGAAAAGGATGTGACCAAAGTTTGAAAGCTATAGTATCACAAACTTTTTGGAGCGATTACAAGGCAGGAAGCTAACCTACAATGCAATTGATGAGGCTCCAAAAAATAGGGTGATACTAGTCTGGCTGGCCCTGAAGGGCACAAGCCAGCAAAAAGGCTCCTCTATCTAATCCTATATAGTGTTTGCAACCAACCAATGACAATGGATGCGGTTGGAAGCACACTAATATAGGAGCAAAAATCTGGCTAAATTAGCTGCAAAAAAAGGACTATGTATGAGGCAGTGATGCACGCTGAGCGGACTACAGCTAGCGGTGGCTGTAGAACACACTGCAACGTGAGCTGCACTCACACACAGAGAGACCTATCAGACAGCCAAAAACAGTGCAGAGAAATGGGCTATAGCACTGAAAGGCTGCTGAAAGGCTCCGCTGTCCACTCCTTTAGTGTTTGCAACCAACGTATATGGATACATATGGAAGCACACTATACAGGAGAAAAAAAAAGCAGCAATAAAAGAAAAATGTGTATGAGGCAGAGACACACACTGGGCGGCCTACAAGCAGACGTGCCTGCAGGACACACTACACAGCATGGGTCTGCACTCACACAGCCCTTGCAGACAGCTATTAAAACAGCGCTGCTGGGCTACAAAAATGCTACAGTGGTGGATTATGTAGCCTGGGTAGAGCAATAGATATTTTTGATGATCGCTATTTCTAACTGTCCCTCACAGTCTTCAACAGCAGCCTGTTCCTAACTGAATTCACAGCAGAGTGACCAGAAATGGCTGCTGCAGCGGTTTTTATAGTGCATCATGACATCATTTCAGCAGCCAATCACAGCCATGCCAGTAGTTAACATGCCTACATGCCTAACAGGATGTGCCCACACTTCTGAGGATCCCCATTGGCTGAATCAAATCGAGCGGGCTCCTAGCATTATGGGAACTTCCGATTCCGGTATTCGATATGAAAAAAGTATCGGAACTAAGTATCGGAATTCCGATACAGCTAATATCGGCCAATACCCGATACTTGCGGTATCGGAATGCTCAACACTAGTGTTGAGCGATACCTTCCGATATCGGGAAATATCGGATCGGATTGGATCGGACGATACCCAAAAAGTATCGGATATCGCTGATTCCGATACCGGAAATCAGTGCAAGTCAATGGGACAGAAATAACGGAATTAAAATAAACCCTTTCTTTCCTTGTAGGTTAATTCTACATGAAGGAAAACAACTAAGAATAATGTAGAATGTATTGGGGGAGGTGGAGGAGACATTAAAGACATAGAGGTTTAGCCCAATCAAATGTAATAGCAGGAATTAATATTTTTTTTAAGACGTTCGGAGTTACAAAGATATTGACTATGTTAAGCTTTTTTATATTTTGTCAGATATTTATGTTTCACTACTTCCATGCTCTTCACCTTCTTTTTTACTTCTCCCACACTTTCTCCTTCATCATCCTCAGCAGCAGCATTTTTTTCATCAACTTCTTCTTCACCTTATTCATCTTCTTCTTCTTCACCTTCTTCCTATTATTCTTTTTTTTACATTCTTCATATTCTTCTTATTCAACTATTATTATTCTTCATATTCTACTTCTTCATCTTCTTCCTATTCTTCTTCTTCATCATATTCTTATTTGTGACAGGCATTCCTGTAGTTGTTATCTATAAAAGTTTGAAGATTACACCTTCCATTCTGCCTGTCACAAAAGATTTACAACAGGATTTGTCCGCGTTCAGTTTGGTCTGCAGCAGCAGGCATTTTGAAGGGGCACCACGAGGAGGAACGGACTCACCCCCATACACTGCTTAGTCTTCTTCTGCTTATAATTTAGATAATATCTTTTGATCTGAGTTTTAGTCTTATGCTTAATGTTCTTCTGCTTTTTGTTCTTCTGCTTCTTGGTCTTCTGTCTCTTGTTCTGTATCTTGGTGGTTGTCTTCATGTTCTTTGTCCTCTTGGTCATCTTCTTCAGGGTCATCTTTTTGGTCTTCTTTGGGGTGGTCTTCAGGGTCGTCATCTTCAGGGTCGTCGTCTTTGGGGTCGTCGTCTTCTTCGGGGTGGTCTTCAGGGTTGTCGTCTTCAGGGTCATCGTCTTTGGGGTCATTGTCTTCTTTGAGGTGGTCTTCAGGGTCATCGTCTTCAGGGTCGTCGTCAGGGAGATGCAGAGTGATTACCAAAAACCATTTCAAAAAGCTTGAACTTGGAAATGTAGCAGAAGGTACAAGAAGGCTGAGGAACTGCCGAGAACCAGCTGACGGTACTGAAACCCAGATGGGTAGCAGAAGGAACAAGAGCCAATGGCACTACCGAGGACCAGCTGATGGTACTGGAACTCGGTTACAAAGCAGGAGGTACTTGTGCCAGAAAGCACTACCAACAGACGTTTCTGGAACTCGGATACCGAGAAGGAGGCACCTAAGCCAAAGGCACTGCCGAGAGCAGAAGGTACCCATGAAAAATAAAGTTGCAAGGCCGCGAGCCGGCCGCAGTTACCGAAACCCACAGTCCTACAGGGGATGCTTGTCCTATTGGCACTACGAAACCAGCCTTTATTGCCAGATCTCGCAGCCCACATAGGAAGCACCTAAACTGCAGGCACCATAGAGTCGGCTTAGGCCTCTTTCACACTTCCGTTTTTCACAATCAGTCAAGATCCGCCAAGTTTTGAAAAAAACGGATCCGCCATTTTTCTTTGCGGATCCGTTTTTTTCCCCATTGACTTTCATTATTGGCGGATCCTGACTGATTGCCGTCCGTTGCATCCGTTTTTTTGAGGATCCGCCACGATGCTAGTGTCCGTCAACATTCTCAAAGATTTCAAAACGGAGCTTGCAATGTTTTTTTCTCCGGCGGATCCTCCACACACTGAATTAACCCCAAATTCTGTCTGGGTGCCGGAGAAGAAGAAAAAAAAAAAAAATTCTCTCTCTCTCTCTCTCTCTCTCTCTTTCCCAGCCAGCGTTTCCTTTAAATTTCGTCATTTTCAGGATCTGTCTCAAAACGGATCCTGTGTCATCCGTTCACATCAGTTGAGAACGGATCCGCTTGTCCGCCTTTTTGGCGGATTATAACTGATGCAAAAAACTGAAGTGTGAAAGAGGCCTAACCTGACCGCAACACGACAGGACAAAGTTTTGGAGGCAAAGTGACGTTGACACTACCCGGAAACAGCTGACGTGCTGGAACCAGGCTGGGCAGGAGGGAGTACCCGTGCCAAGGACACTGCCGGGAACCAGCTGGTGGTGCTGGAACCCAGGGTAAATACTACAAACAGAGTGGAGACAGAGGCCTAATTGGAGCAAGTTTAAAATCTGTAGTTGTGTGAGTGTGGGCAGGGCAGGAGAAATTGCCGGACACACAGCTGGGGATCAGCTGACATTACTGAACCCCAATAACACTGGAGCATATGTTGACTGTGCAGACGGCACTTCTGAGCAGCAACTGGCGGTGTTGGAGCCAAGGGTTAATAATACAAACGTAGTGGAGCCAGAGGCCTAATTGGATCAAGATTAATATCTGTTGTAGAATACTACTGATTTTAAACTTGCTCCAATTATGCCTCTGGCTCCACTCTGTTTCTAGTATTTACCCTGGGCTCCAACACCGCCAGTTGCTGCTCAGAAGTGCCGTCTGTACAGTCAACACTTGCTCCTGTGTTGTGTTATTGGGGTTCAGTAACGTCAGCTGATCCCCTGCTGCTTGTCCGGCAATTTCTCCTGCTCTGTCCACATTCCCACTACTAGTTGTGGGAATGTGGACAGAGCAGGAGAAATTGCCGGACGCACATCTGGGGATCAGCTGACGTTACTGAACCGCAGTAACACAGGAGCAAATCTTGATTGTGCAAATGGCACTTCTGAGCAGCAACTGGCAGTGTTGGAGCCCAGGGTAAATACTAGAGACAGAGTGGAGCCAGAGGCCTAATTGGAGCAAGTTTAAAATCAGTAGTAGTGTGAATGTGGACAGAGCAGGAGACATTGCCGGACACACAGCAGGGGAGCAGCTGACATTACTGAACCCCACTAACACAGGAGCTAGTGTTTTTCTCTGTGCAGACAGCACTTCTGAGCAGCAACTGGCGGTGTTGGAGCCCAGGGTCAATCAGGGTGTAGGCTGAGGCCTAATTGGAGCAAGTTTAATATCTGATGTTGTGTGAATGTGGACGGAGCAGGAGATATTGCCGGACAGACAGCAAAGGAGCAGCTGACGTTACTGAACCCCACTAACACAGGAGCTAGTGTTTTTCTCTGTGCAGTCGGCACTTCTGAGCAGCAACTGGCGGTGTTGGAGTCCAGGGTCAATCAGGGTATAGGCTGAGGCCTAATTGGAGCAAGTTTAATATCTGATGTTGTGTGAATATGGAGGGAGCAGGAGACATTGCCGGACACACAGCAGGGGAGCAGCTGGCGTTACTGAACCCCACTAACACAGGAGCTAGTGTTTTTCTCTGTGCAGACAGCACTTCTGAGCAGCAAATGGCGGTGTTGGAGCCCAGGGTCAATCAGGGAGTAGGCTGAGGCCTAATTGGAGCAAGTTTAATATCTGATGTTGTTTGAATGTGGAGGGAGCAGGAGACATTGCCGGACACACAGCAGGGGAACAGCTGGTGTTACTGAACACCACTAAGACAGAAGCTAGTATTTTTCTCTGTGCAGACAGCACTTCTGAGCAGCAACTGGTGGTGTTGGAGCCCAGGGTCAATCAGGGTGTAGGCTGAGGCCTAATTGGAGCAAATGTAATATCTGATGTTGTGTGAATGTGGACGGAGCAGGAGATATTGCCGGACACACAGCAGGGGAGCAGCTGATGTTACTGAACCCCACTAACACAGGAGCTAGTGTTTTTCTCTGTGCAGACGGCACTTCTGAGCAGCAACTGGCGGTGTTGGAGCCGAGGGTCAATCAGGGTGTAGGCTGAGGCTTAATTGGAGCAAGTTTAATATCTGATGTTGTGTGAATGTGGAGGGAGCAGGAGACATTGCCGGACACACAGCAGGGGAGCAGCTGGCGTTACTGAACCCCACTAACACAGGAGCTAGTGTTTTTCTCTGTGCAGACATCACTTCTGAGCAGCAACTGGAGGTGTTGGAGCCCAGGGTCAATCAGGGTGTAGGCTGAGGCCTAATTGGAGCAAGTTTAATATCTGATGTTGTGTGAATGTGGAGGGAGCAGGAGACATTGCTGGACACACAGCAGGGGAGCAGCTGGCGTTACTGAACCCCACTAACACAGGAGCTAGTGTTTTTCTCTGTGCAGACAGCACTTCTGAGCAGCAACTGGCGGTGTTGGAGCCCAGGGTCAATCAGGGTGTAGGCTGAGGCCTAATTGGAGCAAGTTTAATATCTGATGTTGTGTGAATGTGGAGGGAGCAGGAGACATTGTCGGACACACAGCAGGGGAGCAGCTGGCGTTACTGAACCCCACTAACACAGGAGCTAGTGTTTTTCTCTGTGCAGACGGCACTTCTGAGCAGCAACTGGTGGTGTTGGAGCCCAGGGATTACAGTTCAGATGGTAGAGACATGAACACAATAGGAGACCTGGATACTGTTGCCAACCAATTATTTAATCTGGAAGAGGACTGGCAAATTCCGGCGAGATCCAGGCCTTGTTCATTTTCAGAAAAGTAAGCCAGTCAACGTTATCGGAGGATAGTCGCATGCGACGGTCTGTTAGTACACTACCTGCGGCACTAAAGACGCGTTCCGATAATACGCTAGCAGCAGGGCAAGCCAGCACCTCCAATGCATACTGGCTAAGCTCTGGCCATGTATCCAGCTTAGAGACCCAAAACTTGAAGGGAGAAGAGACGTCTGGGAGTACACTGAGAGGGCAAGACATGTAGTCTGTCACCATTTGACGGAAATGTTGCCTCCTGCTGACTGGAGCCGTCTGTGATGGTGTAGACATTTGTGGCGGGGACACAAAACTTTGCTACATTTGGGCCATACTGGTCTTGCCTTGTGCTGAGGTGCTGCTTCTGCTCCCTCTTTGTGCAGAGCTTCCTCCACTGCCTCGACGCACAGAGCTGCTTTGTAAAGCACTAGCAGCACTGCTCTCGGGTGGAATGGAGAACATAATGGAATGCACCAGTGTGTCTTGGTAGTCCCGCATTTTACGCTCCCGGTTCAACGGTGTTATGAGGCTTTGTAAGTTGTCCCGGTAGTGAGGATCTAGGAGGGTGTACACCCAATAATCAGCCGTGTTGTGAATGTGGGCGATGCGGTGGTCATTTCTCAGGCACTGCAGCATGAAATCAACCATGTGCTGCAGACTGCCAACTGGCCAAGAAACGCTGTCCCCTGCTTGAGGCGTCATCTCTGCCTGCTCTGCATCACCCCACCCTGGCTCTACATACTGACTACTAGAGCATTGTGTACCTCCCTCCTCTGGAGAGATGTCTTCCTCCTCCGTTGACTCCCCCTCATCCTCCTCACAAAGTGTCCCCTGCCTAGGCCTTTGTGAGGAACCACGTTGCGCAGACTGTCCAGAAGCAGATGGCATTTGTGACTCCTCATCCTCCACCTCTTTCACAATCTCCTCCCTTAGTGCTTGCAGTGTTTTTTCAAGCAGGTAGATAAGGGGGACAGTCATGCTCACTAGTGCATCATCTGCACTCGCCATCCGCGAGTAGTCATCGAAGGCACGCAAGACGTGGCAGATGTCCTTCGTAGAGGCCCACTCAGTGGTTGTGAAGTGTGAACGCACACAGTGCGACTTGTTTGCGCCTGATGCAGCTGGTACTCCATTACTGCTGCCTGCTGCTCACACAACCGCTCCAACATATGTAACGTTGAATTCCACCTGGTGGGTAGGTCACATATGATGCGATGTTCCGGAAGGCGGAATCGGCGCTGCTGAGCTGCAATGCGCGATCTTGCTATGCTGGAACGCCGCAAGCGAGCGCACTCTATGTGGACCTTGTGCAGCAGTGCATCAAGATCCGGATAGTCCCTCAAAAAACTCTGCACGACCAAGTTGAGCACATGTGCCAGACATGGGATGTGAGTGAGGTTACCTAGGCCCAGAGCTGCCACCAGATTTCGGCCATTGTCACACACTGCCAAGCCTGGCTGGAGATTCGATGGCACAAACCACACGTTGCTCTCCTGCTTGATGGAATTGCAGAGCTCCTGCGATGTGTGGCTTTGATTTCCCAAAGAAATTAATTTCAGTACGGCCTGTTGACGTTTGGCCATGGCTGTGCTCATATCGGTCGTAACAGGTAAGCGTTCACGGGTCCATGTGGAGGAAGACCGTGACGGCTCCTGCAGCGCTGATTCAGAGGAACTAGAGTATGAGGAGGAGTCAATGTGTACAGACTGGATCCCTGCAATCCTTGGAGTTGGCAGAACACGTACAGCGCCACTCTCAAGATCTGTACCCGGCGCCACAACATTTACCCAATGGGCAGTGAGGGAAAGGTATCGTCCCTGTCCATGGTTACTGGTCCACGCATCGGTGGTCAAGTGGACCTTGCTACTGACGGCGTTTAGTAGCGCATGTTTAATTTTTCCCTTCACATGCTTTTGCAGGGCAGGGACGGCTTGCCTGCTGAAATAAAAGTGGCTGGGCACGTTGTATTGTGGGACTGCCAATGCCATGAAGTTACGGAAGGTGTCAGTCTCCACCAGCCTGAATGAGAGCATTTCAAGGGACAGTAGTTTTGCAATGCCAGCATTCAGAGCCTGTGCTCGGGGATGGTTTGCCGAGTATGGCCGCCTTTTCTCCCATGCCTGTGCTACCGATGGCTGTAGAGTGGCCTGGGAGTGTGAGGATGACAGGGAACGTGGTGCTGTGGGTGGAATTACACTGGGTCTCTGTACAACAGTGCCAGAGGTTCTTCCATGGCGATCCAGTGAGGAAGCCGAACCAGCTGTGTGTGAGCTGGAGGAAGAGGCTGCAACATGAGCTGAAGAGGTGGTAGGTGGTGCTGTAGGTTGGCCTACGTCTTCAGTGTGTCTTTGTAACTCCACCACGTGCTTGGTCCGCACATGTTTCCACATATTTATGGTATTGAGGTTGCTGATACTTTTCCCTCTTTTGACTTTCTGATTATACAGCTTGCATTTAACAAAGCAAATGTCATCTGCAACTGTGTCAAAAAAGGACCACGCACTGCAAGTCCTGGGAGCGCCCGTTTTGGGTTTTGGAAGAGGAATGCTCCTAATGGGTGCCGAAGTGGAGGCTACAGGCAACCAAGTCTGCCCCCTCCCTCTCCCTCCTGTTTTAGCCGTGCGGGGAATCTCTTCCTCAGAGCTGCTCCCACCACCTTCCTGTTCCTCACGCCATGATGGGTCAAGGACCTCATCATCTACGCTACCTTATTCAAACACCTGCTTCTCCTGGGTAGTCTCGCCAGCACAGTACGCACCAGAAAGTGGCACCCGAGTCTCATCATCAGATGCGTACTGAGGTGTGCTGACCATAGGCACTGGCCCACCCACCTCTTCAGATTCAGAGAGACAAAGCTGTTGCGCATCACTGCATACTCCCTCTTCTTCACATTCTAGAATGCTGCTTGGCTGGCCCCCTCTTTCCAAGCCAAGAGATTCAGAGAACAGAAGTAAAGATGGCTCCTGTCCAGGGCTCTCTGACTGCCTGGGTAATTTGGCAGGTGGTGAAGAGACAGATGGTTGCCCTTCAGTGCTCTAGACCTGAGAGGATGTGGAAGTCATTGAAGTCGATGCGTTAGCTGCCATCCATCCGACTACGGCTTCAATTTATTCCTCCCGCAGCAGTGGGGTACGGCGAGCTCCTACAAAGCTGTGCATAAAGGACTGTTCCCTGGGAAAACTGGGGATGATGAGTCACTGGTGCCCGCAGCAGGCACAGAATCCCCATGTCTTCTCCCTGCTGAAACTCCACGCCCACGACCACTTGCCTTACTCCCTGCCTTCTTCATCTTGGTAGACTGATAAAGATAGGCAGAAAAGTACTAAGGGCTTAGTGTGCTTATTCCTGAACAGCTGCTAACAGGTATAAGAAACACTAATTTTATAAAGTGTGAACTACACTTTAATATGAGCTAATGTGGCCTACACAACTGTAAAGTGGAGTGTTTGGTGAACTTTTTTTACGTGTTTTTTTTCACAAAAAAAAAGGATGTGACCAAAGATGTAAAAGCGATAGTATCACAAACTTTTTGTAGCTATTACATTGCAGGAAGGTAACCTACAATGCAATTGATGAGGCTACAAAAATAGGCTAATACTAATCTGGCTGGGGCTGCAGGGCACAAGCCAGCAGAATGGCTCCTCTATCTACTCCTAGATAGTGTTTGCAACCAATCCAGCTCTATACGGATGGAAGCACACTAATAGAAGAAATTCAGGAAAAATAAGCAGCACTACAGCAAAAAAGGACAATGTATGAGGCAGTGACGCACGCTGGGCGGACTACAACCAGAGGTGCCTGCAGAACACACTACAGCGTGAGCTGCACTCACACACAGAGACCTCACAGACAGCCATGAACAGTGCAGAGAACTGTGCACTAGCACTGAAAGGCTGCAGAAAGGCTCCGCTATTTACTCCTATATAGTGTTTGCAACCAATGTAGATGGATACGGATGGAAGCACACTAATAGGAGAAATCAGGAAAAATGAGCAAAAAAAGGACTATGTATGAGGCAATGACGCATGCTGAGCAGACTACAAATAGAGGTGGCTGCAGAACACACTACAGCGTGAGCTGCTCTCACACACACAGACCTTGCAGACAGCTGTGAACAGCGCTGCAAGGCAAAAGAAATCTACAGTGGTTGATAAAGTAGCCTGGGTAAAGCACTATATAGAAAATCGCTATCTCTAACTGTCCCTCAGAGTCTGAACAGCAGCATCCTGTTCCTAACTGAATTCACAGCAGAGTGAACCCAAAATGGCGGCGGCGGCTTTTATAGTGCATCATGACGTCATTTCAGCAGCCAATCATAGCCATGCCATTAGTTAACATGCCTACATGCCTAACAGGATGTGCCCACACTTCTTAGGATTCCTCATTGGCTGAATCAAATCAAACTGGCTCATAGCATTATGGGAACTTCCGATTCCGGTATTCGATATGCAAAAAGTATCGGAACTCAGTATCGGAATTCCGATACCGCGAATATCGGCCGATACCCGATATTTGCAGTATCGGAATGCTCAACACTACTCATGATCTGAACATAATCTTCTGACCCTGTTAAATTCTCCATATGGAATGGCCCTGAGGTTATGTGCACACGCTGTGGATTCACCCGCGGATTTGTATCTGCGGATCCGCAGGTAAAACCGCAGGTAAAATGACCTGCGGTTTTACCTGCGGATTGGCCTGCGGTTTGCCACCTGGACAATGGAATAGGTGGCAAACCACAGCAGAATCCGCAGAAAGAATTGACATGTCAATTCTTTCTGCGGATTCAAAACTGCAGCTTTTCCGCAGTTGAAAATCCGCAGCATGTGCACAGCAGAATGTAAATCACATAGACTTACATTGTACTGTACACTGTCTGCAGAACTGCTGCAGATCCGCAGTGGCCAAATCCGCAGCGGATCCGCGGCAAAAACCTCAGGGTGTGCACATAGCCTAATAGTATGTTTGTTATGTAAAGATGTAGACAAAAGAAGTGTGTTGCCTAAAACATTTTTTTCTATATACAGAGGTAAGGATTTTTTGAGTAGAAAAATCACCTGCTAACCAAATGTCTAAAAAAAGGCACTTTGTCTCCAACATTACTAATCGTGAAAGATAAATTTAAATTGTTTGAATTCAAAAATACATGAAACAAATTCAACTCTGTACGAGGACCCTTCCATATAAAAATCAGATTGTCCACACACCTGGCGAACCAATGAATATGATGGGAAAAATTATTCAAATCAGAAAAAATAAATTTTTTCTCCCACCATGCCATATAGAGAATGGCTAGCGACGGGGAAAATTTTAAACCCATTGGGGCATCGAGGATTTGTCAAAAAAAAATTTTGGTAAACATAGAAAAAATAATGTCTTAACAGGTATGTGAGTGATCTGATGAGGAAGGATTTCAAATTACTTGAAAAATTGCTACAATTATCCAAATGATGTTTGATAGCGTTGATAGCTAAATCATGGGGAATGGAAGAATAAAGATTAACTACATTGCAAGTAAAAAACAAAAATCCCAAGACCACTGTAGATTATCCAATGCAGTCAATACTGATGTAGAATCCTTTAAATACCCTGGTACTCTTGAAACCAAAGGATGCAATTGGCTGTCAACCCAGGAGCTCAAATTTTCATTTAAAGACCCTATACTAGAAATGATTGCTCTGAGAGGTGGAGGAAAGGGTACAAGATTCAGTCCTTTTGAGAGAACATTGTGCTGCTCTTGAGATAATATTGCCGGACATAAGACTAAAACGCTGGTGTTGGATGCTGGTTTATATGTAGTCTGTGAATAGTGTTCTATATGATTGTTCTACTTATTTGCCGCTTCAATCTGACCCTACATATGGTTTCAAATTAGAATTATCAAAATTAATTCAAGATGGATTGATGTCTGGGATACTCGACTCCAAGGTTGCTAAATGCCTGCTACCAGATTTTCCAATTATTCCCATTTTTCATGGGTTACCTAAAGTACATAAAGAGGTTTTTCCTCCACCTCTCAGACCAATCATTTCTAGTATAGGGTCCTTAAATTAAAATTTGAGCCCCTGGGTTGACAGCCATTTGCATCCTTTGGTTTCAGGAGTACCAGGGTATTTAAAGGATTCTACGTCAGTATTGACTGCAATGGATAATCTACAGTGGTCTTAGGATTTTTGTTATTTTACTTGCGATGTAGTTAATCTTTATTCTGCCATTCCCCATGATTTAGCTATCAATGCTATCAAACATCATTTGGATAATTATAGCAATTTTTCTATTCTAGTCCCACTACAGTCCTTTGCAACTGCTACCTTCTATTCTATCCCTAATCCTGTACACAATACATATCAAGTACATTCACATTACAGTAAATGAACACATTAACATTTAGAATCGCTATGGGACCGCATGCAATAAATGTTAACAATGTCCAAAGAGGGGGAGGCATATGACGGCCTCCGTAACCTCCTTACACACACAGAGGCTATTTTGCAGCATGCACATAAACTAAGTCTAATATTCTCCCTCACTCCAGTTGCGTTCTGTCTCTCCACTAATCAGAGCAGAATGGTGGTGTCACCCATGATGCGGCATTTATATAGGCTGGGTCACATGGTGTGCCGGCCAATCATAAACATGCCAATATTTGGCATGTCTGTGATGCCTCTGGAAGTGCCCACAGCCTAAAAGCTTTGTTGATTGTCTTTCAACAAATTTTATTCAGCATCCGAACCCGAAAAGTAAACCGTCCATCTGGTCGAAAATCTGTGTTCGGGCTTTGGTAATGGACAATAGTTGTCTGGTACGAACTCCGAAGTTTACAGTTCATGTTTGTTCATTCATACTAGCCATGCTATGGTTTTTGTGAGTTCTTTTTTTTTGCTTCATTTTCTCATTTTCAATAAAAATGCTCCTCTTAAAAATCTGATCCATGTTCCTCCATCACACTTTAGGTAACAACTGTCAAATTTTAGCACTTTCCAGTCTCGCCAGTCTTGGTAAATTTCCTAGTAAGTGTTTTAATTGCTCTTGATGATCTCAGTGGTTTTATCACCCATCATGTATTCATTACACTGAGATTGTGTTAATGAGACTCTGATAATTGCTTGGGTGCATGAAACGTATGACACTACACAACTTTGGCAGTCACTTGTCTTAATTGGTCATTTAAAAGGCTCCTATAGTGTTGGTATGTTTGGCTGGTATTTATGCCATTGACACACTCCTGGAGATTACTCATCACTTTATGTGATAATAACACTTGTGAACTGAGAATTTGACCTCAAAGCAGGGTGTTGGCCTCAGGATCCTTTTACAAAGGCTAATTTTCTGTCCAAAACATGCTCTGAATAACAACTTAGCAAGTTGATCGGCACTAATTTAGCTGAATTAACACAGAGCAATTATCAGCTCTGTATCTTATCAAATGCTCATTTGTTCAAATAAAATTTCTGTAAATTTTTCACAATTAATTTGGTAATTCCTTCTTTTATTTTTTTCATGAATAGTGGAAAACCTGATTACAGGGTTCTCAGATTCATTTGAATGGAATATGTCAGCTGTTTTTTTCTATGGAAGAGAGCAGCATGATGTAAGGTGAGAGCAGAGGTGTATCTAGGGGGGGCAGCCGGGGCATTTGCCCCGGGCGCAGCCGGCAGGGGGGCGCAGTCGGGCCACCTAATGTGGCAGTCCGCAGTGTCTCCCCTGGCGGCTGCGTTCTGCCGTCCCCCAGACTGGGAGTCGGCTGTTCTCTGTGCCAGCTGTGGAGCTGACAGCCGGCACAGAGAAGCTGCCTTGTGCTGGCTCCCAGGGAGCAATTGTACTGGCGTCTATACAGACGCTAATACAATTGAAGCTCTGACCGCCGGGTCAGAGCGACGTCAACAGCGTGATCAGGTCATGTGATCACGCTGCTGCCGTCACTCCCCGGCACCCAGAGTGAACACTGGTGGTAAGCGTGCTCCAATGTGGAGCTGAAGAACCACCGAAGATTAAGCAGGGGGGATGCATAATGTGTGGGGGGATTTGGAGGGTGAAATGGGGGGATACTTTATGTGTGGGGGATTTTGAGGGTAGATGCGGGGGATACTTTATATGTGGGGGAGTTTGAGGGTGGAATGGGGGGATACTTTATGTGTGGGGGATTTTGAGGGTGGATGGGGGATACTTTGTGTGGGGGATTTTGATGGTGGAATGGGGGATACTTTGTGTGGGGAGATTTTGAGGGTGGATGGGGGATACTTTATGTGTGTGTGGGGAGATTTTGAGGGTGGATGGGGGGATACTTTATGTGTGGGGAGATTTTGTGGGTGGACAGGGGATACTTTATGTGTGGGGAGATTTTGAGGGTGGGTGGGGGGATACGTTATGTGTGGGGAGATTTGGAGTGGGGATGGGTGGATTTAATGTATGTGGGGGAATTTGGAGTGGGCATGAGGGATTTAATGTGTGGGAAGATCTGAGCAAACAATGAAGAGTATGTATTTATGAGGGCTTGTATGAGGAAACAGTATGGGGGATGGGTGCAGACAGTATGGGGAGCGAACGGGTAAATGTATGTGGACACAGTATGAGTAGCGATGGGAAAAATGTATGTGGACACAGTATGGGGAGTGAGGGTGATGGGATGTGTGCAGACACAGTATGGAGAGTCAGGGGTATGTGTGAGCAGACAGCATAGAGAGTGAGGGGGTAAATATATGAGGAGACAGCATAGAGAGTGAGGGGGGAAATATATGAGGAGACAGTATGGTGAACAGGCGGAATGTTAGAGGAGACAGTATGAGGAGGGAGGGGAATAGTGTGAGGGGACAGTATATTGCAGATATTTTTATTAAGTAGCATTATAATGACACTTCTATCTTTAAGGGCATCGTGTGGAGATTTGCTGCAGAAGACCGGAGATGATGGAAGTCTGCAGAGACGAGATGTGGATGAGAAAACTCATCATGGGGTCTGAACAAGAAGAAGAAAAGAAGGAGAACGACTTCAGAGACGACGTCATCTATGAGGTACCAGAATGTAAATATTATTTGTGATACTGACTTATTCTCATGTTTTTATTTATGTTAGGAACATTAAAGGGGTTGTCCAGGTTTGTGCTGAGTCTGCAGACATTCTATGTGACTGCAGCCTTCTGAATTCTCACAGTGCTCACTGAACGCTGTCAGGATTCTCTCATGCTGGTAATTTACATATATGTGGTCACATGCTGAATAGACATATGTGGCCTGACTCAATGAAAATGAACGGAGCGAGGCCGGGCACGTCTAGTTGGAATGTGGCCAGTGGTATACAAATCACATACTAGTGCTGACATGACTGTACATCGGCAAGGGAGAATCCTAAATGTGTGCAGTGCATTAGTTGTGAGAATTCAGAAGCCTGCAATGTCAGGATTCAGCTCTGCAGATTCCAGTAGTCATCACATGGACACTTCACTTATATGCGATTTTCATACTTATGGTCCTGTGACAACGAGCTTCTCTTCCTGCTTCTTTCAGTTTTTCACTGAACAGTGAGAGTAATATGGAGAGCAGTTTGTTGGTACATGACTAAAGGCCCCTTTACATTTAACGATGCACCAGCGATCCCGACAAAGATACGACCCGGTCAGGATTGCTGGTGCATCGCTAAATGATCGCTAGTGAGCTGCCACACAGGCAGATCTCACAGCGATGCAGCAGCGATACAGCGGTTGTTACTTACCTTTCAGACGCGGCAATCCTGACGTCCTCCCGCCCGCGTCCACGCATCGCTCGTCGGCGCCAGCAGGAAGCGCCCGACGAGAAATGGAGCCGGCCGATCTCGTGCGATCAGCGACAGACAGCGGGGGAGCCGGTCGGAGGTAAGTATCACACATAGCAATATCGCTGTTGTGTCACCAAATTGGTGATGCTTTAGTGATATTGCTAGCGATATCGCTATGTGTAAAACCCCCTTTAGAGTGCAAATTGCGGGGGGGGGCGCCGAACCGAATTCTTGCCCCGGGTGCCAGAGAGCCTAGATACACCTCTGGGGGAGAGACCCAGATTACAACGATGTATCACTTGCTGGGCTGCTTGGTGCAGTTTTGATAGAAGCCCTATTTTTCCCTGCTGTAGATGTAGCAGTACTATGAATGCTGAGCTTTGTATAGCCCAGCCACCCTCTATAACTCTGATTGTCAGTTCTCTTTGTACACTGTACTTTGTCAGCAAGCTGCCAATTAGTGGGAGGCGGGGTTATACATATTAGCTGGACTCCCTGTCACATTAGACCTGGTTTTGCAGTGATAATATCCTGCTAATAAAACACTAACTGTATGGAAACTGCAGCAAGCTGCTGAGCAAGTGACATACTCATGGAATAAGGAACTTTGCCCCTATATTATGCTGCTCCCAGATTAAATAGAAAAAAACTGCTGACAGGTTCTTTTTAAAGGGTTTGTCCAACAGCTTTTCTTCTACTCAGAAAATAATTGTGAAGGCTTCAGCTTATGGGCTGCAGTGGTCATGCTACTTTGTTCATTTCAGGAGACCAATGGGGGACGCAGGGCTGAGAGAAGAGCGATTATGTCAGTCCAGTAGTAAGTATAGTGGTTTTTTTTAATTTATGCAGCACTTTGGGGCCATTAGTAAGAGTTGTCCACTAGTGGGCAAATCCTTTATGATGCATTCTGTATCTAGAGAGTACATATACAGAGTCTCCATTGGAGTGCATAGTGTAAAATCAACTTTCATGCAGAATCCAATGGAGCATACACAGAATATACTCAAAAGCAAATGTCTGAACATGGCATAGAAAGCCAAATATTACTGCCATGCAATACTTAAAACAAACCTGTCACCTCCAGAGACCCTGGAGATAAAGTGGTAATCTCCAAATAAATAGAATTTAAAGGGAATCTATCACCCCCTGGGACATTTTTATCCTAATAATATGGGCATACAGATGATACAATGGTAAAAACAGTCATACCTGTATGCCTCATATCAGCAGTATTCTTGTGGAGAAATCTTCTTTTATTCTGTTATGGTTATTCCAAGCTCTGGGGCATGGGGAGCTTGGAAGAAAACGTTGCCTCTGGTCTTCATTATCTTACCAGGCCCCTACCATCAGCATCTAAGTTCCCTGTGACGTGTAGTGGTGGCCCTGGAATCCTGCACCTGTGCCCTGCAATAGCGCAATTACGCATCACTTTTCCACCCTTCTATGGACATTGGCTTCTTTGTTCTTCTGCACAGGGGTCGGCCAATCACTGCTACTTCCACACCAGTTACCGTAGGCGTGCGCTGTGACAAAGTGTTCTCATCACTCCCATCTCCCAGTGACTCTCGGAAGAAGCTTATGCCATAGATGACATGTAATCGCACTATTGTAGGAGCGGATTTCGAGGCCACCACTATCGCCACGATGCCTTGTGACGCTGATGGGCGGGGGCTGGAATGATAATGAAGATAAGAAGCAGAGTATTCTTCCAGACACCGCATGCCCCAGAGCCTGGAAGAACTCATGATCAACAAGTGGAACAGGCTGCCACGAGAGGTGGTGAGTTCTCCTTCAATGGAAGCCTTCAAACAGAGGCTGGGCAGACATCTGTCTGGGATGATTTAGTGAATCCTACATTGAGCAGTGGGTTGGATCAGGTGACCCTGGAGGTCCCTTCCATCTCTACCATTCTATGATTCATTACCATAGCGAGTCTGAAACACATGCCAACACCTGTATGAAGTTTTATGCCCCTTGAAAATTTCTTCTTTTTTTCTGTAAACTCCTTTTCTGACCCAAATTCCTGAAAACTTTCTGCTCTGTCAACAGTCCAAATGAAACTAAAGCCCCCGTCACACATAGCGATCTCGCTAGCGAGATCGCTGCTGAGTCACAAGTTTTGTGACACAACAGCGATCTCACCAGCGAGATCGCTGTGTGTGACACTGACCAGCGACCGGCCCCCCTGCCGGTTATCGCTGATCGTCCTGAAATGTCCAGGACATTTTTTTGATCGCTGGTCTCCCGCTGGCCAGCACGCTGGTCTCCCGCTGCGTGTGACAGGCGGGAGACCAGCGATCAGCGCGCTGGTAACTAAGGTAAACGCAGGGTTTCTAAGCAGCGCGCAACGCTTAGAAACCCGATGTGTACCTTAGTTACAAGCGCGCTGATGCAGGGAGCTGGTAACCAAGGTACACATCGGGTTTCTAAGTGCCGTGCGCTGCTTAGAAACCTAGCTCCCAGCACCTCCCAGCTTGGTTACCAGCTCCCTGCACCTGCGCGCTGGTAACTAAGGTACACAGTGGGTAACTAAGCGACGTGCGTCGCTTGTTACCTACGTGTCGCTGATGCTGATCGCTGGTGAAGCTGCCTGTTTGGCAGCTCACCAGCGATCATGTAGCGACACACCAGCGATCCTGACAAGGTCATATCGTTGTCGGGATCGCTGGTGCGTCACTATGTGTGACGGGGCTTCAAGACTGTATCAATGCCCATTACCAATAAATTAGATTATGCGCCCCCTCTAAGGACTTATGTAACTAACAGCATTCTGTGTAGAGCGTTATGGAAAGTTTTGATCTTATAATAGGGAATACGTAACAGGGAGAAAAATAACAACGTATGACAATGTGCTGGGATTTTCAATGGTTGAATTCTCTTTTAAGCACTACAAAGTAGCCTTTTGCCACTCGGAATAGCACACTGTGATTCATAGCCTGACAGAGCGTACTGAGCCTCAAGCTGCTTCCTCACCGGGGGCACATTTGTCTAGCTCATAGCGTTATCTGGACAGGATATAGGAGTAAAACCTGCTCTAAAATAAGAGTGTTCTGGAAGCCTGTCTATGGCTTGGAGACAAAGGGACGAAGGAGAAGGGAGCTTTTCTTCTATCCCCCAAAATACATAGAAGGCCTCTCTTATCATTGACTTCCATTGTGCTATTAAGGTACAGTGCACTGATTCCTCCAAAATTCATTGCATTTTACCGTAAATGCTGCCTATTATCAGAGGATGTTTGGAATCCCAGTCACCATTTTAATCCATTTTTTGTCATTTAATCCTGTTACATTCTGTGAAGTTATTTGAGAAGTAAAGTATGGTAACTCTTATTGCTGTAATATGGTGGGGAAAACTTCTCTGTGCCATGTACCACACAAGATTCTTTGTGGGAGGTTAAGCACAGATAATTCACCTAAGGCCAGAGTCACACTAGCGAGAAAATCGGACGAGTGCAATGCGATAAACAATCGCATTGCACTCGTCTCAATGTTAATCTATGGGGCAGCTCCAAGCATCCGATTTTTTCTCGCCCGTTTAAAACGGGCTGAGAAAATCGCGGCATGCTGCGATTGTCACCGATTCTCGGCCGAGACTCGCCAATGCAAGTCTATAGGTGCGAGAAAAAATCGGTTTACACACGGACAACAAGTGTGACTTGCAAGAAAATCGCACCCGGTGTCTTTACCAAAAGCTGGCAATTCAGTGCGCGATACAGTAAAATCACACTGACATGTTTAATAAAGAATAGAAAGAATAGATATAGACACATAGAATGCATATATGTATATATATACACGTCATAGAGACACATACATATACTGTAAGTATATTTTTTTGTTTAATTCATACAGTTTTTCATAGCTGAATAGCCGCTAAAACATTTGCCGGCTTCATTAAAATCATTCCAAAACCCGACATGAAATGACACATGGTTTACACACCATAAACCATTTCATTTCATTTTTTTTTTATATGTCTTTCACTAGTAATTAGATGAAGGTTTGTGTGTAAAATTTGGGAGGTGTAGGTGTAAATTTAAGGGGTTAATTCGTTGCAAAAAATTGCGAGGGCTTCCGTGGTAATTTGTCAACCAGAGTGGTAAAGCAGATTAGTGAGGGCAGATTTTACTAGCCTTGAGAGGGACCATTGTTTTTGCCCCCTCCCACCGGCTACAAAAATCTGCCTCCAGACACCCCAGAAAAGGCGCATCTATAAGATGTGCCTTTTCTGGCACTTATCCTCTCTATTCCCATTGCCCTGTAGAGGTGGCGAATGGGTTAATAACAAAGGGTTAATGTCACCATTTGATTGGAAGGTGACGTTAAGCCGATTAATAATGGAGAGGTGTCAAGAAGACACCGATCCATTATTAATCCTACAGTAGACTATTAAAGGGTTAAAAAACACACACATACATTAATTAAAAAGTCTTTTAATATAATAAAGACACCAAGTTTTTGACAAATTTTTATTACTCTGCTACTCCAAAATTAAACCATGATCTGCAAGAAAAAACATAAAAAATCAACAATATCCTTACCTCTCTGCCGTTCAGTCATGTCCCCCGCTGTAATCCTTCACAAGGGGTTAAATAGTTTACAATGAGGACTGGTGCTAATGCGACCAGACCCATTGTAAACTACTACAGAATGAATGAATTCAGCTCTGTGCAGCCTCACTGGCTGCCATGAGATGAACTAATTACCGTGGGAAAGTTTCTGCATTTTTTCCCACACTCATTAGTGTACCTCAGATCAGCCAGGGGACTCCCCGCAGCCTTAGTGACGTCAGTGGGAGTCCCCGACTGACCTGAGGTGAACTGATGAGCGTGGGAAAAAAGTCAGAAACTTTCCCACGGTAATTAATTCATCTCCGGGCAGCCAGGGAGGCTGTGCAGTGCTGAATTCATTCATTCTGTAGTAGTTTACGGTGTGGCTGGTCACATTAGCACCGGTCCTCTTTGTAAACTATTTAAAACCTTGTGAAGGATTACAGCGGGGGACATGACTGAACGGCAGAGAGGTAAGGATATTGTTGAGTTTTTATGATTTTTTTTTGCAGATAATGGTTTAATTTTGGAATAGCAGAGTAATAAAAATTTGTCAAAAACCTGGTGTCTTTATTTCATTAAAAGACTTTTTAATTAATTTCTGTGTGTGTTTTTTAACCCTTTCATAATCTAGGGTTAATAATGGATTGGTGTCTTCTTGACACCTCTCCATTATTAATCGGCTTAATGTCACCTTAAAATAGAATGGTGACATTAACACTTGGTTATTAACCCATTCGCCACCGCTACAGGTGAATGGGAATAGAGAGGGTAAGTGCCAGAAAAGGCACATCTTGTAGATGTGCCTTTTCTGGGGTGTCTAGGGGCAGATTTTTGTAGCCGGGGGGGCCAAAAACATTGATCCCTCTCAAGGCTAGTAAAATCTGCCCTCACTCACCTGCTTTACCTCTCTGGTTGACAAACTACCGCAGGAGCCCATGCAATTTTTTACAACGAATTAACCCCTTAAAGTAACACCTACAGTACACCTCCCAAATTTTACACACAAACCCTCATCTAATTACTAGTGAAAGACATATTAAAAAAACATAAAATGAAATGGTTTACTGTATATAAACCATGTGTCATTTCATGTCGGGTTTTGGAATGATTTTAATGAAGCCGGCAAATGTTTCAGCGGCTATTATGCTATGTAGAACTCTATGAAATATAAATATATATACAGTACAGACCAAAAGTTTGGACACACCTTCTCATTCAAAGAGTTTTCTTTATTTTCATGACTATGAAAATTGCAGATTCACTCTGAAGGCATCAAAACTATGAATTAACACATGTGGAATTATATAATTAACAAAAAAGTGTGAAACAATTGAAAATATGTCTTATATTTTAGGTTATTCAAAGTAGCCACCTTTTGCTTTGATTACTGCTTTGCACACTCTTGACATTCTCTTGATGAGCTTCAAGAGGTAGTCACCGGAAATGGTCTTCCAACAGTCTTGAAGGAGTTTCCAGAGATGCTTACCAGGTCATCTGGCGTAGCACCCCATCACTCACCTTCTTGGTCAAATAGCCCTTACACAGCCTGGAGGTGTGTTTGGGGTCATTGTCCTGTTGGAGGATGGAGGATATGTATGACGGGTATATGGGCACGGGACTATGGGATGGAGGATGCGTGATGGGTGTATGGGCACTGGACTGTGGGATGGAGGATATGTATGATGGGTATATGGGCACGGGACTATGGGATGGCGGATATGTATGAGGGGTATATGGGCATGGGACAATGGGATATAGGATATGCATGATGGGTATATGGGCATGGGACTATGAGATGAAGGATGTGTGATGGGTATATGGGCACTCGACTATGGGATGGCGAATATGTATGATGGGTATATGGGCATGGGACTATCGGATGGAGGATGTGTGATGGGTATATGGGCATGTGACTATGGGATGGAGGATGTGTGATGGGTATATGGGCACTCGACTATGGGATGGAGGATATGTATGATGGGTATATGGGCACGGGCCTATGGGATCGTGGATATGTATGATGGGTATATGGGCACGGGACTATGGGATGGAGGATAATTATAATTTTCTATAACTAACCAGAGTTAGTTACTATGCCCGGGCAGCGCCGGGCTCTTCAGCTAGTACAGTATATATATATATGTGTGTCTCTATGACATGTGTATACATATATATATACGGTATATATACATTCTATGTGTCTATATCTATTCTTTATGCTTGAAAACCTGTCATTGGGCTCCATTATATGTCCATTTTGCAAGCCTGCAAGAAAATCTCAGCAGACGGATGTCACACAGATGTCAAACGGTTGCTTAGATGCGAGAAAATCGCATCCTTGCCTTAAAATCGGATGACATACGGATCACTGTTCATTAGAGATGAGCGACATTGCCTTTTTTAGGGTCGAGTCAGGTTTCATGAAACCCGATTTTCGCAAAAGTTGGGTCGAACGAAATCGGCCAACTATAGCGAAACGTCGGAAGCCGGCTGAAACAGGAAACCCAATGCAAGTCAATGGGGACGCAAAGTCGGCAGGGAGTGGAGAACAGTAAACACACCTACAATGCCCATTTCAATGCCAAAACATCAATTCTTATTACTGAAGCTTGCCAACCTTAATTTACTTTATAATAATAGTTACGCATTGAAAACTGGGGGTTATTTGGCTAAAGTTGTGGGGGAGTAGGGCTGGCTCCAGGTTTTCGTGTGCCCTGGGCCAAAGAGTGTCAGTGCGCCCCTTTAACACATACCACAACTCATGATGCTCCAATACGGCACAGAAATATAGGTATAGTACAATAACAAATACTTCACTGCTTACATAAAATGACTGATCAAATTTAAATTGTACAATAGCTCAAAAACAGGACAGTATATTACTCCATACAGTGTTATGGCCACCACATTGTGCGCCATACAGAATAATGAGCCCCATATATTTCTCCATACAGAATAATTGGTCACATATAATGTTCCATACAGTATATGATGAGCTCCACATAATGCTACAGTATATGATGGTCCCTATGGACGATGCTCCAGTGTGTTATGAGCCCAAATAATGCTCCATATATAATGGGCCCCATTTCTAATGCTCCAGTGTATAATGTGCCCCATAGATGCTGCTCCAGTGTCTGATCTGCCCCATTTACAATGCTCCAGTATATGATGGTCCCTATGGACGATGCTCCAGTGTGTTATGAGCCCAAATAATGCTCCATATATAATGGGCCCCATTTCTAATGCTCCAGTGTATAATGGGCCCCGTAAATGCTGTTCTAGTGTCTGATATCCCCAATCTGGAATGCTCCATTATATGATGGGCCTCATGGATGATGCTCCAGTGTATGATGGGCCCTAATAATGCTCCATATATAATGGGCCCCATTTCTAATGCTCCACTGTATAATGTGCCGCATAGATGCTGCCTGCTCCATTGTCTGATCTGCCCCATTTATAATACTCCAGTATATGATGGGCCTCACGGATGATGCTCCAGTGTATGATGGGCCCAAATAATGCTCCATATATAATGGGCCCCATTTCTAATGCTCCAGTGTATAATGTGCCCCATAGATGCTGCTCCAGTGTCTGATCTGCCCCATTTATAATGCTCCAGTATATGATGGGCCTCATGGATGATGCTCCAGTGTATGATGGGCCCTAATAATGCTCCATATATAATGGGCCCCATTTCTAATGCTCCACTGTATAATGTACCCCATAGATGCTGCTCCAGTGTCTGATCTGCCCCATTTACAATGCTCCAGTATATGATGGGCCTCATGGATGATGCTCCAGTGTATGATGGGCCCTAATAATGCTCCATATATAATGGGCCCCATTTCTAATGCTCCAGTGTATAATGGGCCCCATCAATGCTGCTCAAGTGTCTGATGTCCCCCATTTGGAATGCTCCAGCATATGATGGGCCCCATTTTTAATTAACCCAGGCATGGTATGTGAAAAGATCTCTATGGAGTAATCTGAAGTGTGTGCTGCCGCTTCCTTCACTTTTGGTGTGGGTGAAGGACACAAGGAAAGGGGTTGCTCCTGACCATAAGCCTGCACTTACGACTCAGTACTTACATTTTTTAAAACTTCAGAAGAGGAAGCGATAGAGCTGGAGGCTGTTTCAGCAATGTAAGCCAAAAACAGTTCCTGATGCTCCGGCTTTAAAAGCAGTCTACATACTCCCAGAAAATGTAGCCTTACAGGCCTTACAGAGCTACACCATGATGCAGGCTCAACACCTCCTGCCTTAGCTGCTATTGTGTTTTTGGCACTACCAGCAGATGCACCACCACCACCCTCAGTAACAGGTGGCCCCCCATGCCCACGTCCACATCCTCTTCCACCATACTTCCTCATGTTTTGGAAAATGGACCCAAAATTCCAGCAGATATATGGTACTGTATCAGAAACGTACAGTTCTATAAAGTCTAGGGATAACAGTAAATATATTTCATGAGTCATACACAGACGCTCACAGGCTCAGTATGGATTACCCAATAAAATAAAAAGTTGAAAAAGGGTACAGTATCACCAGATACAAGGTATATATAGTATAGTGTAAACATTCTGAATCTCTGTATACATTTCAGGAGGCAGACACAAACGCTCTCAGGCCCAGTATGGATTACACAAGAATATGAAAAGCTGTAAATGGGTAATGTAACACAAGCGTACAGCTGTATACAGTGTTGGGGTAATCTTAGAGCTCCAAATATATTGCCGGAGTAACAGACAGACGCTCACTGGCTCATTATGGATTACACCAGAATCTAAATAGTAAAAAGGTTACTGTATCAGAAGCGTACAGCTGTCTACAGTGTTGGCCAAATTTGAAATCTCGGTATATATTTCCGGAGTCACCCTCAGACGCTCACTCAGTCTGGGTTTGACCATAATAAAAAATGTTGTAAAAAAGGTACTGGATAACAAGATAGCAAGTATATATATATTATAGGGTACAATTGAAATCTCCGTATACATAGTCCCGTAGTCACTCTCAGACGCTTACTCACTATGGATTTGACCGTTATACTAAATGTCGAACAAAGGTACTGTATAACAAGATACAAGCTGTATCGAGTATAGGGTAAAAATTGGTATCTCCGATTCACCGTATATATAGAAGGCGTAAACCACACACGTTCACTCACTATGGATGAAACCGTAATACAAAATTTTGAACAAAGGTACTGTGTCAGCACATACCAGGTGTATCCAGTCCAGGGGTAATTGTAAATTTCCATCTATACTTCCGGAGTCAGACACTCACACGCTCACTATGTATTACACCAGATTTTAAAAAGTAGTAAAAGGGAAAGGTAGTCGAAGCGTACAACAGTATACAGTGTTGTGGTACTTTTAAAACTTCGTATATAGTTCAATCTCAGTAAGCCAGTGCAGACTCTCCGCTACTGGAAACTACAGGGATACAAGTACAGATGGAAAGACGAGTGTAAGCAGAAATTTGGGAATTACTCATCGTGGGAAAACCTCCCAGTAGATGTTGCAGAGGCGATGCAGACCCTAAATTACTGTGTCTGTGGAGACAGCAAAAGCGGTTCTTTGTGAAGAAAGGATTGCTTTATCACAGTAGCGTGGATCACATCACCGTTACTCGTCTCCATCAAATTGTGATCACAGGGAGAGATGTAGACATGGTCCTCACTGTCTATCATGATGTGTCTGGTCATTTTGGAGTGCAAAATACAGAAGCCACAGGCCGTAGGTGATTCGATTGGATTGGCATGAGAGGAGACATTGAAAAATGGTGGCAGGAATGTCACACGTCTGTGACTATCACAACTGTGAAAGGTGATCATAAAGCACCACTGCATCCACTTGTAAGTTGACGTCCATTACAAATGGTAGCCATTGATCATCTGAAGGTAGAGGCCAGCAGGACAGGCCATAGCTACATCTTAACCATCATCGATCAATACACCATATTTCTAGTAGCCGTCCCTGTGAAGGATTTAACTGCCCAGACTACACAGCGGTGGAGCAGGGAGAGGTAAGTATTGCAACTTGCAAGTGCTGTGACCATGACCAAGCAGGGGGGCACACTCGTCGACGGTGCTGGCACAGGGCCCCTCATAGTACGCTGGTGTGTCTGATGGTGAGTGGGCCCCCCCACCATCAGAGACACTGTATTGTACTATGAGAGGCCCTGTGCCAGTGCCGTCGGCCGTCAGTGGGCCCATCCACCTGTTCAGAGCAATGGCATTTGCCCGGGTTCGCCAGGTGTTGACCCCAGCCCTTGGGGGGTGGGCAGCCCAGTTAGGGAGGTTTAAAAATTGGCATATGTTGATGTGTTGGCTCGACATTCAGCTGCTGCAAAGAGCAGAATTGGGCAAGTCCGAGGAAGAGGAGGACAAAAGCGAGGCAGTTTTCTGGCAAACTATGTGTCATCAGGGGAAGGCGGGACAAAATCCTTTGATACCCATGCATGGTTCATTTTAATTAAGGTTAGATCATCAACATTTTGGGTCGACAGACGGGTCCTTTTTCTGTCAGGATTGATCCAGCAGCACTGAAGACTCTTTCAGATAACACACTAGCAGCAGGGCAAGCGAGCTCCTGTAAGTCATATTGTGTCAATTCAGGCCAGGTGTCCAGTTCAGAGGCCCAATAGTCAAAGGGGAATGACCTGTGAGGGAGAACATCGATATGGGAGGAGAAGTAGTTTGTAACCATAGTTGACAACTGCTGTCTCCTGTCACTTTTAATCGATGCAGTATTAGCAGTCGTGTGAGCGGTACTTGAGAAATTATTCCACAACATGGTCATTAAACCCCTGTCTCCAACGCCACTTCGGCTGTGTGCACCACGAACACCTCTTCCATTGTGCCCACTACGGCTCGTGGGAGAATCAGCACAGCTGCTGTGTGCTGGGAAAGCCTCAAACAAACGATTTACCAGAGTTGCTTGTTTGTTAGCCAATATTATCTCTAGGTTCTCCTGTGGCATGATGTTGTGTAATTTGCCTTTGTAGCGTGGATCAAGGATGCTGGCCAGCCAGTAGTCGTCATCCCTCACCATTTTGGCAATGCGGGGGTCCCTTTTTAGGATCCGCAAGGCATAATCGCACATGTGGGCCAATGTTCCAGGTGTCAATGATGCACTGCCACTGCTGGGTGGAGGAGCACTTTCTGGCAAATCCACATCCCTACAGTCATGCACAAACACTGTACCTGACCTTGGAACACCAACATTTTCTCTTGCCCCCTGAGAAGCATCCGCCTGCCCAAAATAATCATCCTCCTCCTCCTCCTCTTCTTCTTCTTCCTCCACCTCATCCAGGACAGTTTCCTGACCAGACAATGGTTGACTGTCAACAAGGCTTCCCTCCTCCTCCTCCTCCTCCTCCTCCGCTGCAGATGCCTGATCCTTAATGTGCATCAAACTTTGCATGAGCAGACGCATAAGTGGGATGCTCATGCTTATGATGGCGTCATCTGCGCTTACCAGCCATGTGCATTCCCCAAAACACTGAAGGACTTTACAAAGGTCTTTCAGCTTTGACCACTGCACACCCAACAATTCCATGTCTTCCCTCAAACTGCCTGTCCGTGTATCCTCCCACAAATGCATTACAGCCTGCCTCTGTTCACACAGCCTCTCAACCATGTGCAGGGTGGAGTTCCACCTTGTTGCATCGTCTATGATTAGGCGATGCTTGGGGAGGTGGAGCAATCGCTGCAGCTTCTGCATACCAGTGTAGTGGACGATTGAGCAACGGATGTGCAAGCACAGTCTTCGCACCTTATGGAGCAGGGATGTTAACTCCGGATAATTATTAAGGAAGCATTGCACCACCAGGTTCAAAGTGTAAGCCAGGCAAGGTATGTGTGTGAGTTTTGCACGGGCTATGGCTGCCACAAAATTATGACCATTATCACTGACTACCTTGCCTGTCTCAAGATGTAGACTGCCCAGCCATGACTCAGTTTGTCGCTGCAAGTAGTCGGCCATTACCTCCGCAGTGTGTCTGTTGTCTGTTGTGTTAAAGACATAATCTTTAACACAGCCTGCTGACGCTTACCACTAGCTGTTCGATAGTGGGACACCTTGTGTGCAACACTGCCAGCTGCGGATGGAGTGCTCGTGCGACTGCGCTCTGTGAACGAGCGTAGGCCATGAGCTCGCGGAAAGCTTCGCTTTCAACCAAACGGTAGAGCATCATGTCTAATGAGATTAATCTGGCAATGTAGACGTTCAAACACAGTGTACGCGGATAAGAGGATGAGTACTTTCTTGTCCTACTCAGAGTGTCTGGTAGGGTGAGCTGGACAGGAGAGCTGCATATGGGGGAAGTAGCGGTGGACCGGACGGAGTGAGAGGGGGTTGGTGATGGTATTGGTGGTGATGGCCTAGATTCAGTGTTGTCTTGAAAAACCATTGTGATTCCCTGAGTGCTTTGGCCTTGCGACGACACCTCCACATTTAGTGCTGGTGGTGTGCTTAACGGTGGCAGTGGTCTTACAGTGGGGGAAGCGATGGAGCGTTGCTGGCTACGTTCAGTTGGAGCAGGTGCACATGTGCTACCTGAGGTTTTGTACTCCGTCCACGCTTGCAAGTGCATGTTGATTAAATGTCTAAGCATGCAACTGGTATTCAAATTTCGGAGTTGTTTACCTTGGCTAAAGGTCCTTCCGCACTTCTTACAGGTAACCTTTGCCTCATCAGTAGGATTTTGAACAAAGAAGTGCCACACTGCACTCTTCCTGCTATGGTATACATTCTCTGGCCTTGCACGCTGTGCTAAGTTGACCGTCTGGCCAAGCTGTCCTGCAACTCTTTTAGTTTTTGTTTCACGCTTTTGGACAGCTATGGGCCTGCTAGATAACCGCTGCTGCGATGTCAATGCCTGCTGCGGATCCTTCTCCTTATCTGAACCATTGCCAGCGCCACCCTCCTCCTCCAATGAATGCCAATCCGGGTCAAGAACTGGGTCATCCATCACCTCTTCTTCAAAGTCATCTGCACCTTCCTCTTTACCTTCCTCTGTGTCACCGTGTAAGGTGGTATAGTATGCGGGAAGGGGCACCTGAGTTTCATCAGGGTCAGATTCTGGCTCAGTAGACTGCGAGTGCAATGTAGTGCTCTGGGTGAATGTACCAGCAGAATCATCTTGCAGTGGCTGTGCATCAGTACACTCCATGTCAGATTCCTCTTGGACTGGGGAATTCAGGATTTGACTGGATAACCCAGGCATGGTATGTGAAAAGAGCTCCATAGAGTAATCTGAAGTGTGGGCTGCCGCATCCTTAACTTTTGGTGGGGGTGAAGGACACAAGGAAAGGTGTTTTTCCTGACAAGAACCCTGCACTGACGACTTCGTGCTTGCATGTCTCAAATGTTCAGAAGAGGAGGCAGTAGAGCTGCTGGCTGTTTCGGCAATGTACGCCAAAAACCTGTTCCTGATGCTCCGGCTTTAAAAGCGGTTTTCCTACTCCAAGAAAAGGGAACTGTACAGGCCTTCTTGGGCCAGATGATGACGCAGGCTCAACACATCCTGCCTTAGCTGCTATTGTGCTTTTGCCAGAACCAGCTGATGCACCACCACCATCAGTACCAGCTGCGCCTCCCTGCCCACATCTGCGGCCTCTTCCACCATACTTCCTCATGTTTGGGAAAATGTACCAAAAATACCAGCAGAGAGATGGTACTGTATGAGGAGCGTCCAGCTGTGTAAGGTGTATTAAAAAAATTAAATCTACGTATATATTTTGTTAGTCACAGACGCTCTCACAGTATGTATTTGACCGTAATCCAACCAGCAGATATATGGAACTGTATCAGAAGTGTACAGCTGTATTCGTTTTTTGTGTAACTAACAATCTCCGTATATGTATTTATGGAGTGTCACACACACACACGCTGACTCTGTATAGATGTGACTGTAATGCGAACGGCAGATACTGTTTGAGAATCGGACAACTCTATACGGTGTCTGTATGGAAAATTGTCAATCTCCATCTATTTGTATATGGACTGACACACGCTGTCTCTGTCTAGTTTTGACCGTTATCAAACAGCAGATATACAAAACTGTTTGAAAAGCAGACAGCTCTCTAAGGTGTAGGTCAGGAAAAATGGAAAATCTCCTCAGCTTGTTTTTCCAGAGTCACACACAGATAGCTTCTATTTGTCCATGATACCAGCCGGTACACGGTAGTGTGTGAGGAGCGTACACCGCTATATGGTGTCTGTATGGAAAATTGTCAATCTCCGTCTATTTGTATACGGACTGACAAATGCTGTCTCTGTCTAGTTTTGACCGTTATCAAACAGCAGATATACGAAACTGTTTGAAAAGCGAACAGCTCTCTAAGGTGTAGGTCTGGAAAAATGGAAAATCTCCTCGGCTTGTTTTTCCAGAGTCACACACATATAGCTTCTATTTGTCCGTGATACAAGGTGGTACACAGTAGTGTGTGAGGAGCGTACACCGCTATACGATGTCTGTATGGAAAATTGTCAATCTCCGTCTATTTGTATACGGACTGACACACGCTGTCTCTGTCTAGTTTTGACCGTTATCAAACAGCAGATACACAAAACTGTTTGAAAAGTGGACAGCTCTATAAGGTGTAGGTCTGGAAAAATGGAAAATCTCCTCAGCTTGTTTTTCCAGAGTCACACCCAGATAGCTTCTATTTGTCTGTGATACCAGCCGGTACATGGTAGTGTGTGAGGAGCGTACACCGCTATACGGTGTGTGAAAAAATGAATGCTCGGTAACTCACCAGAACAAAATAATAAAAGTTGGAGTGCTTTGAAAAAAGCAGGTTAACAGCAGTGTGCACACAGCAATGCAGCTAGCAGGTAGCCTTAAAAGGCAGCCTAATCACCACCAGCACTGCTGCACACAACAAAAATCCTCCCCTTTCACTGCACACTAACTGTACAGTGAAAACACTATCAGCAGAAGCAATTTTTTTTCTTCTTCCCTGCCTAACGCTCTCCCTATTCAGAATCAGCAGCAGCAGCACCTCTCCCTATTCTAAGATCGGCAGAAGTAAGATGGCGGTCGGCGGTCACGGCCTTTTATACCCACTGTGACGCCACACAAAGCCAGCCAATCACTTTAATGCCCTGCTCTAAGATGGTGGTGGCCGCTGCCCATGTCATCGCGTTGTCCACAGTGTGCGTCCTCCATCATTGGCTGAGAAAAGGCGCTGGAAGCATTATTTGAAACGCGACTTTGGCGCTCGGCTCGGCGATCTCCTGGCCGACCTCACGCTAATGTCGGCGTTTTTTGAATTTGACCATCCCGTTTCGCTCAACTCTACTGTTCATGAAACATTTGTGCGATTTTGATCCGTCAAAAACGGAACAATTTTTTTGTAGTTGAGTGTGACTCCGGCCTAAGAGAGAAAATAGGTGGTATACAATAGGTATACCATTTGAATGGTATAAGTTGAACAGAGCAGGTCAGATATGACCTTGGTAAGATTTGACATCATTTGAAGTGACATCTTTAAAGTCATACATGAGAAATATACCAGAAATAGTCCAGAAATCGGTCAGGCAGTAAGACTAACCACTGCTTTCTTACTTTACTTGCTTTTTTGCTTTTTTCACTTCTCTTTTACCACGCTCACATTTCCCATCACCGTTTTTGCTCCACTAATCTTCACTCTCCTTCACTATCCCCAAACCCCTGCACCCATGAACCAAATAACTATCTCCCCCTCACTCTCCCCCCACCTCGCTTTATCTGCAGACATACTCCTTAACCTCAGACCTCTCCTACTAAAATATAATACAAGACGATCACTCTCCTTCACCCACCTGCTTTCCCTTTCTCTGCTTCTTCTCACTGCTGGTGACATATGCCCCAATCCTGGCCCCCCCTGCCTCATACATCCCACTGATCCTCACCCCTATCTTTCTCACACTAAGAGAAACTACCGCAATCCCTCACACTTAAAACCTGTGCCACAGACCCCCTCCGCACCCTCTTTCTGGAGCACTTTGGAATGCTCGCTCCATCTGCAACAAGCTCCACGTGATCCATGACCTCTTTACCTCCTGCAACCTTTCCTTCCTGGCCCTCACTGAGACCTGGCTGACACCCCCTGACATGGCCTCCCCGGCCACGCTGAGTTATGGCGGCCTCCCCTTTACCCACACTCCTCGCCCTGGCAAAAGACATGGTGGAGGTGTGGGTTTCCTCCTTTCTAAAAACTGCTCCTTTAACCCTATCCAACCCTCACCCTCCCTTATCCTCCCTTCTTTCGAGGTTCACTCTGTCCATATTTACTCTCCCTCTAATCTCCAAATGGCTGTCATATACCGACCACCGGGCTCAGCCACTGCCTTCATCGACCAATTCTCCACCTGGCTTCTCCACTTTCTCTCTTCTGACATCCCCACCATCATCATGGGGGACTTCAACATCCCCACTGACACCCACCAGCCAGCAGCCTCCAAACTCCTGTTACTTACCTCATGCTTTGGACTTACTCAGTGGTCCTCCACAGCCACCCACACAGATGGACATACATTAGACTTCATCTTCACCCGCCTCTGTTCCCTATCTAATCTCACAACCTCTCCCTTCCCCCTATCTGATCACCATCTTCTCATCCTTGTCCTTCTCACCTGCCCCCATGTCCAGTCACTAGCACATCCTCTCAGAAACCTCGCACACCTAGACATTCACAGACTCTCAGACTCTCTTCTACCTCTGTCCTCCATATCTTCACTCCACAACACGGACAGTGCCACCGCTTTCTACAACGCCACCCTCACATCAGCCATAGACTCAGTCGTTCCCCCTCATGCATGGCAAAGTGCGCCAAACCAATAGGCAACCCTGGAACAACAACCTCACCAAAAAACTTCGACAAGCATACAGGGTCGCGGAGCGGCGTTGGAAGAAAACACGCCTGGCAGACGACTTCACTGCTTTCAAACAAGCTACACTTGCCTTTAAATCAGCCCTCAACGCTGCTAAAGAGACCTATTTCACAAACCTTGTATCTTCATTATCCCACAACCCAAAACAACTGTTCAGCACATTTAACTCTCTCCTCCGCCCACCATTGCCATCTCCAACTCCCCTCATCTCTGCTGAAGACTTTGCCACCTACTTCAAAAACAAGATTGACCAAACAAGGCAAACCTTTACAGTTCCACCACCCCATCCACTCCACACACCAGACCTCTGCCTTTCCCTAATAACCTCCCTCTCCAACATCACTGAAGGAGAGCTTAATCAACTCCTTTCCAAATCACACCTTACCACCTGTGCACTTGACCCCATCCCTTCCCACCTGCTCCCCAACCTCACTAACATGATCATTCCAGCCCTAACCCATATCTTCAACCTATTCCTAACTTCTGGTACCTTCCCCTCTGCCTTCAAACATGCCACCATAATACCCATCCTTAAAAAAAAAAATCAAACCTTGACCCAACTCCTATGCCCAGCTATCGCCCCATATCACTGCTCCCCTTTGCTTCCAAACTCCTTGAACAGCATGTCCATGCTCAACTTTACTCCCGCCTCTCATCTAACTCCCTCCTTGACATCCTGCAATCTGGCTTCCGCCCCCACCACCCCACTGAAACTGCCCTGACCAAAATTACTAATGACTTACTCACAGCCAAAGCTAACAGACAGTTCTCCATCCTCCTTCTTCTCGACCTGTCCTCTGCCTTTGACACAGTTGACCACTGCCTACTGCTACAGATTCTTTCTTCCTTTGGCATCAAAGACCTTGCCCTGTCCTGGATTTCCTCATACTTTTCTGACCGCACATTCAGCGTTTCCCACTCCCACACTACCTACTCATCCTGCCCCCTCTCTGTTGGAGTCCCCCAAGGCTCTGTCCTGGGACCCCTACTTTTTTCCAATCTATACTCTTGGCCTAGGACAACTCATAAAGTCCCATGGCTTCCAGTACCACCTGTATGCAGATGACACTCAGATCTACCTCTCTGGCCCAGATATCACCTCTCTGCTGTCCAGAATTCCGGAGTGTCTATCCGCCATATCCTCCTTTTTCACCTCTCGCTTCCTAAAACGCAATGTAGACAAAACTGAACTCATTATCTTTCCTCCATCTCACGTATCTTCCCTACCCGATCTATCTATTATGGTAAACGGCATCACACTCTCTCCCACACCAGAAATCCGCTGCCTTAGAGTAACTCTCGACTCTGCCCTGTCCTTCAAACCACATGTCCAAACTCTTGCCACCTCCTGTTGCCTCCAACTCAAAAATATTTCCAGAATCCGTCCCTTCCTCAGCCCTCAATCTACTAAAACTCTTGTGCATGCCCTCATCATCTCCCGCCTTGACTACTGCAACACTCTCCTCTGTGGCCTCCCTGCTCACTCTCTTGCACCACTCCAGTCTGTCCTCAATTCTGCTGCCCGACTAATCCACCTTTCTCCTCGCTACTCCCCTGTCTCTCCCCTCTGCAAATCCCTCCATTGGCTCCCAGTTCCCCAACGAATCCAGTTCAAACTACTAACACTGACCTACAAAGCCATCCACAACCTTTCCCCACCCTATATCTCTGAACTAATCTCCCAATATCTTCCCTCACGTAATCTTTGATCATCCCAAGACCTCCTACTCTCCACACTTATTCGTTCCTCACACAACCGCCTCCAAGATTTCTCCCGAATATCCCCTATCCTCTGGAATGCCATGCCTCAACACGTCCGATTATCCACCACCCTCGGATCCTTCAAACGGAACCTGAAAACCCATCTTTTCAGGAAAGCTTACAGCCTGCAATAACCATTCTGCTGCCTCACCACCGCCTGAGCTGCCGCCTCTTCACCACCAGAGCTGCTGCACCCCCGACCTTCTGTCTCTTCCCCACTATCCCGTAGAATGTAAGTCCACAAGGATAGGGTCCTCTCCCCTCTGCACCAGTCTATCATTGTAAATTTGTTTACTGTTAACGATATCTTTAACTTTGTATGTAACCCCCTTTCTCATGTACAGCACCATGGAATTAATGGCGCTATATAAATAAATAATAATAATAAAAATAATAGGTCTGTGTAGAGGAAATGATTCACTTCTTATAGCCCGTCTCACAAGCAGTGTCAGAATAGGGTGCCATGGGTCTACCACTAACATCAGAGTTGTATCTAGGCTTTCTGGCACCCGGGGCAAGAATTCGGTTCGGCGCCCCCCCAGCACACATGCTATTTGCACACTTAGTCATGTACCCACGAGCTGCTCTCCCTATTGCTCTCAATGTTCAGTGAAAAACTGAAAGAAGCAGGAAGAGAAGCTCCTTGTCACAGGCCCATAAGTATGAAAATCGCATATGAGTGAAGTGTCCATGTGATGAATACTGGAACCTGCAGAGCTGAATCCTGACATTGCAGGCTTCTGAATTCTCACAACAAATGCACTGCACTCATTTATGATTCTCCCTTCCCTTGTACAGTCATGTCAGCACATGTATGTGATTTATATACTTCTGGCCACATTCCGATTAGACATGCCTGGCCTCACTCCGTTCATTTTCATTGAGTGAGGCCACACATGTCTAGTCAGCATGTGACCGCATCACATAGAATGACTGCAGACTCGGCACAAACCTGGACAACCACTTTAATGTTCCTAACATAAATAAAAACATGAGAATAAGTCAGTATCACAAATAATATTTACATCCAGGTACCTTATAGATGACGTTGTCTCTGCAGTCCTTCTCCTTTTCTTCTTCTTGTCCAGACACCATGATGAGTCTTCTCATCCACAGCTGTCTCTGCAGACTTCCATCTTCTCCAGTCTTCTGCGCCAACACTCCATACGATCCCCTTAAAGATAGAAGTGTCACTATAGTGCTCCTAAATAAAAATATCTGCAATATACACATCCCATCATGCTCACTCCCCATACTGTGTCCACATACATTCACCCGTTCGCTCCCCATACTGTCTGCACCCATCTCCCATACTGTTTCCTCATACATGCCCTCATACATACTCTTCATTTGTGTCCTCAAATCTACCCACACATATTAAATCCCCCATCCGCACTCCAAATCCCCCCACACATTAAATCCCATTCCAACTCCAAATCCCCCCATTCCCACTCCAAATCCCCCCACACACATTAAATCCCCCCATCCCCACTCCGAATACCCACACACATTAAATAACCCCCTATCCCCTCTCTAAATTCCTCCCACACATTAAATAACCCCCCATCCCTACTCCGAATCTCCCCACACATTAAGTATTCCCATCCCCACTCCAAATCCCCCATGCATTATGTACACCCCCCACTCCAAATCCCCACACATAAAGTAACCCCCCATCCCCACTCCAAATCCCCCACACATTATGTACACCCCCCACTCAAATCCCCCCACACATAAAGTAACCCCCATCCCCACTCCAAATCCCCCCAAACATTATGTACAACCCCCACTCCAAATCCCCCCACACATTATGTACACCCCCCTCTCCAAATCCCCCCTCCTCTTCTCCAAATCCCCCCTCCTCCTCTTCTCCAAATCGCCTCTTCCTCCTCTCCAAATCCCTCCTCCTCCTCTCCATATCCCCCTTCTCTCCAAATCCTCACTCCTCATCTTCTCTAAATACCCCTTCCTCCTCCTCTTCTCCAAATACTCCTCCTCCTCTTATCCAAATCCCCCTGCTCCTCCTCTAAATCCCCCTCCTCCTCCTCTTCTCCAAATCGCCCCCTCCTCCTCTTCCTCTTCTACAAATCCCCCCTCCTCCTCTCCAAATCCACCTCCTCCTCTTATCCAAATCCCCCTAATCCTCCAAATCCCCCTCCTCCTCCTCTTATCCAATCCCCCCTCCTCCTCTTATCCAAATCCCCCTCCTCCTCTTATCCAAATCCTCCCTTCCTCCTCTTATCCAAATCCCCCTCCTTTTCTCCAAATCCCCCCTCCCTCTCTTCTCCAAATCCCCCCTCTTCCTCCTCTCCAAATCCCTCCTTCTCCTCTCCAAATCCCCCTCCTCCTCTTATTGCAATCCCCCTCCTCCTCCTCCAAATCCCCCTCCTCCTCTTATTGAAATCCCCTTCCTCCTCTTATCCAAATCCCCCCTCCTCCTTCTCTTATCCAAATCCCCCTCCTCCTCTTATCCAAATCCCCTCCTCCTCCTCTTATCCAAATCCCCCTCCTCCTCCTCCAAATCTCCCTCCTCCTCCTCCTCCTCTTATCGAAATCCCCCTCCTCTCTTATCCAAATCCCCCCTCGTCATCCTCCTATCCAAATCCCCCTCCTCCTCTTATCCAAATCCCCCTCCTCCTCTCCAAATCCCCATCCTCCTCCTCTTCTCCAACTCCCCCCAACATCTCCCATCTTTGGTGGTTCTTCAGCTCCACAGTGGAGCACACTTACCACCAGCGTTCACTCTGGGTGCCGGAGAGTGACGTCAGCAGCGTGATCACATGACCTGATCACGCTGCTGACGTCGCTCTGACCCAGGGGTCAGAGTTTCAATTGTACTGGCGTCTTTATAAACATCAGTACAATTGCTCCCAGGCAGCCGGCACAGAGAACCGCCGACTCCCAGGTCGGGGCAGATGAATGCAGCCGCCGGGGGGAGACGGTGCAGACCGTCGCATTAGGCGGCCCGACTGTGCCCCCCTGCCAGCTGCGCCTGGGGAAAATACCCCAGCGGCCCCCCCATGGATGCACCTCTGACTAACATGGAGTCTAGGGCCCAATGTTCAGCTGCATGCAATAATTACATTACCATCATTCACAAATGTATATAATAATACAGTGAAGGAAATAATTATTTGATCCATTGCTGATTTTGTAAGTTTGCCCACTGACAAAGACATGAACAGTCTATAATTTTAAGGGTAGGTTAATTTTAACATTGAGAGATAGAATATCAAAAATAAAATCCAGAAAATCACATTTTTTAAATTATATAAATTTATTTGATTTTTGCAGTGAGAAAAAAGTATTTGATCCCTCTGGTAAACAAGACTTAATACTTGGTGGCAAAACCCTTGTTGACAAGCACATCAGTCATATGTTTTTTGTAGTTGATGATGAGGCTTGCGCACATGTCAGGAGGAATTTTGGTTGACTCCTCTTTGCAGATCATCTCTAAACCATTAAGATATTGAGGCTGTCAATTTGCAATTCGGAGCTTCAACTCCCTCCATAAGTTTTCTATGGGATTAAGGTCTGGAGACTGGCTAGGCCACTCCATGACCTTAATGTGCTTCTTTTTGAGCCACTCCTTTGTTGCCTTGTTTGTATGTTTTGGGTCATTGTCTTACTGGAAGACCCAGCCATGACCCATTTTTAATGTCCTGGCAGAGGGAAGGAGGTTGTCACTCAGGATTTTATGGTACATGGCTCCATCCATTCTCCCATTGATGCGGTGAAGTTGCCCTATGCCCTTAGCAGAGAAACACCCCCAAAACATAATGTTTCCACCTCCATGCTTGACATTGGGGACGGTGTTCTTTGAGTCATAGGCAGCATTTCTCTTCCTTCAAACACGGCAAGTTGAGTTAATGGCAAAGAGCTCAATTTTTTGTCTCACCTGACCAAAGCACCTTCTCCCAATCACTCATAGAAGCATCCAGGTGTTCATTAGCAAACTTCAGATGGGCTTGCACTTGTGCCTTCTTAGCAGGGGGATCTTGCAGGCACTGTAGGATTTTAAACCTTTACAGCGTAATGTGTTACCAATGGTTTTCTTGGTGACTGTGGTCCCAGCGGCCTTGAGATCATTAACAAGTTCCCCCCATGTAGTGTTAGGCTGATCTCTCACCTTACTCATGATCAAGGATACCCCACGAGGTGAGATTTTGCATGGTGCCCCAGATCGATGTTGATTGACAGTCATTTTGTATTTCTTCCATTTTCTTACTATTGCACCAACATATGTCTCCTCATTGAGCATCTTACTTATGGTTTGGTAGCCCATTCCAGTTTTGTGCAGGTCTATGACCTTGTCCCTGACATGCTTAGAATTCTCTTTGGTCTTGCTCATGTTGTGGAGGTTAGAGTCTGACTGATTGAGTTTGTTGACAGGAGTCTTTTATAAAGGTGACTAACTGACTATGTAAGACAGCTGTCTTTAATGCAGGTAACAAGTTGATTAGGAGCGTCTAACTGGTCTGTAGGAGCCAAAACTCTTAATGGTTGGTAGGGGATCAAACACTTATTTCTCACTGCAAATTGCAAATAAATTTATATAATGGATACAATGTGATTTTCTGGATTTTATATTTGATATTCTATCTCTCAATGTTAAAATTGCTCACATATACAACTAATAAAGTCCACATGAACATGAACAGTGTAGCTTAATGTCACAGCATATTCAGTACAATTCAAGTCTCTTAAGCACAGGCTTTATAACAGTACAGCTGCTTCTTAGAGGCACATTGACTAACAGTCTCTTTTGTTAGCACAGTTCAGCACAGATCAAGACTCTACAAAGGTACAGCAGTACACACCATTTCTTCTAGCACAGTGAGATGGAGGAGGGGGGGTTGCTGAGGGAGATTATCAATGTAACACAGCTTCTTATGTACTTATCTTCCTGCTCCTGATAGACTTTCTCCAGTAGCAGTATACGAATTAGCCCAGCTCCACTCTGTAATGGAATCCTGTGACCCTATGGTTCACTAGCCTGAACGTATTTTAGAGACAGATCATTCACCACTCACCCCTTTTGGCTGCTGACAGAATGTAAACAAGTTTCCCACAATCCCCCTGGGGCTCTGTTAGCCACTCCCTGTCTCCTATGACTGTGTTAACCCCTCTAGTTGCTGGATGCTTTTGAAGCAACAGCAGTTAGCACTATTTCTTCATGTCACAACTGTTCATATAGGAAGCTTGGCCTACTCCAACACAGGTGCCCACCGGGGATATCATATACCGGTTCCCCCAGGGTTTAGGCTGAGCTTTATCACACACTGTATATACTAATATAACTTGAAATTTTATTATTATTCTATTCTCTAGGACTGTGCCTGTTGTTCTGCTTCATTACTGTGGATTGGTCATCTGGCTCAAATTTGAAAGTTCAGCACCAGTAGAAGATATTGCTAAAAGATTTTGTTTTAACTGCAAAATAAGTTATTACCTATCTAACAATAGGTGATAATTTATCAATGGAGGGCCAACTATTTTCACAGAACAACCCGTTTATTGAAGCAAGATTAAAATCCAAAAACAATAACAGGACATAGTGTAAAAAGGTTATATGTAATTTTGTCACAAAGTCATAGTGTTATTGAAGTTGTCATATTTTTGTCCTCTGCTCTGGATTCCTTATTAGGACACAAAACAGAAAACCATGGAAAAGTAGCAGCATAAATACTAATGGACTCATATAATCCATGTATTCTGTAGTCAGTGAAGCTGCGCGGAGTCCCCGGCTAACTTGAGGTGAACTGATGAGCGTGGGAAAAAGTTCAGAAACTTTCCTACGCTAATCAGTTGTTACGATTCTAGTAGGAACCGGAGAGTGGACCCTCTGGGTCGTGGCTCCAGAGCCCCCGAGGGCGAGCGGCCCAGGTGATGACCACCCCCTATACAGGGAGTGTTAGGGGCAGGCCCAAGGGGGGTGAGACCACGACAGCCGGAACCAAAGGGACGACCCAGGGAGTGTACAGAGGGAAAGGCCAAAGGATACTGACTAGAGTAGGCCCGGAGCAGGAGGGAGACAGAACGTAGGGAACCAGGACCGATCAGGATGGAGCCAGAGCAGGAACGCTGGAAGAAAGAAGGAAGAAAGGTTAGGGGGGACTGACCTAGGGGTGAGGACGGAACCCTAGCTAAGGAACCACCGGTGACAGGAGCAGAGAAGGACCAGGCGAGGTACAGGCACGGAGGCAGCAGAGGGGACTGAGCGGGAGTCCAGTCGGGGCTATGGAGCGGAGAGCAGAGCGCAGACCAGAGAGAGGGGAGACCTGAGAGTCGGGTGCGACGCTGCGCAGGAACGCTAAGCGCCACAGAGGAAGACAAACAGGCGTCTTACCATTCCAGACGCCAGACAGAAATACCCGGTGGGCGCCGCCATGTTGGGGGCGGAGCCACCGGGTCACGTGCTCCCAGGATGCCCCGCGGTGAGAAACGAGCGAGTGCGCATGTGCGTGCCTCTGACGCGCCGTGACCCTGCAAAGCCAGACAGGGCACGGCGCGAGGAAGAAGGAGGGACGCGCCGGGAGGAGGGGGACCCCAGGTGAGCATCAGGGCGCATAATAGTACCCCCTCTCTTACTCCCCTCCTTCTTCAGGCGGGATAGAAACCTTCTCATGATATGAGGAGCATTGATGTTCTCCCGGGGCTCCCATGACCTTTCCTCAGGACCGAATCCCTCCCAATCTACCAGAAAGAAGGTTCTACCTCGAACGGTCTTCTTTGCCAGGATGTCCCTGACATCAAAGACGTCCCCAGCGGAGCTAGGTTGCGGAGCGTGGGACGAGGCTGGCTGAAAGCGATTAAACACTGTGGGTTTGAGAAGCGAGACATGGAAAGTGTTGGGGATCCGCAGGGAGGCAGGCAATTTTAGTTTATAGGTTACATCATTGATGCGAGTCAAAACCTCAAAGGGACCAACGTAACGTGGACCTAACTTATAAGAGGGGATTTTAAGTCGGAGGAAGCGCGAGGACAGCCAGATCTTATCGCCTGGATGATAAGGAGGGGTGTCCAGGCGCCTCTTGTCGGCGTATCTTTTCATCCGATCGCTAGCTCTCTCAAGGGACGTCTTAGTCTCCTCCCAAATTTTAGAGAATTCTGAGGACAAGGAGTCCGCCGCCGGCACGCCCGAGGTGGGGGACACGGGAAGAGGAATGCCCGGATGCTGCCCAAAAACTACAAAAAAGGGAGACTTGGAAGAGGACTCGTTGGGGTGATTGTTGTGAGCAAATTCCGCCCAGGGTAGCAGTGAGACCCAGTTACTTTGGTGTGCATTAGAAAAATGTCGAAGATAAGTGGTTAACACCTGATTGATCCGCTCCACTTGGCCGTTGGATTGTGGATGATAGGCGGAGGAGAAGTCCAGGACTACCCCCATTGAGCTAGAGAGAGCTCTCCAGAAACGAGAGGTGAATTGAACACCATGGTCAGACACGATGTGCTGGGGAAAACCATGAAGTCGGAAAACATGATGCACGAAGATCTTCGCCAACTCGGGCGCAGAAGGCAGACCAGGTAGAGGGATGAAATGAGCCATTTTGGAAAAACGGTCTACCACCACCAAAATGACAGAGCAGCCGGAAGATGGAGGTAGATCCGTGACGAAATCCATGGCGATGTGGCTCCAGGGAACTGATGGAACCGGCAAAGGATGTAAGAGACCAGAGGGTAGCTGTCGTGGAATCTTATTGCGGGCGCAGGATGAGCAAGAAGCGGTAAATTCCAGGACATCCTGGCGGAGTGAAGGCCACCAATAATGGCGGGAGATGAGGGATAGAGTCCTCTTGGCTCCGACATGCCCGGCGATCTTAGAAGAGTGTCCCCAGTGCAGAACCCTTACTCTGTCATGGTCCAATACCAAGGTCTTGCCTGGTGGTGGGTTGACCAAACTTAGAGGGGCTAGGGTGACGATCTTTGCTGGATCGATGATGTGAGCGGAGCTCTCCTCTTCATCGGTCGGGAGAAATGATCTTGATAAGGCATCAGCTCTGATGTTCTTATTACCCGGACGAAAGCGGAGCTCGAAATCAAAGCGTCCAAAAAATAGGGACCATCGGGCTTGCCGGGGATTGAGCCTTTGGGCAGACTGAACATAGGCCAAATTCTTGTGGTCGGTAAATATCGTAAAGGGATGGACCGCTCCTTCGAGAAGGTAACGCCATTCCTCTAAAGCCAGTTTGATTGCCAGTAGTTCCTTGTCCCCAATGGAGTAATTGCGTTCGGGGGGAGAAAAGGCTTTAGAAAAGAACCCACAGGTGACAGTCCGGCCAGAGGAGGTTCTTTGCAGGAGAACCGCCCCCGCTCCCACGGAGGATGCGTCGACCTCGAGAATGAAGGGTCTCTCGGCATCAGGACGGTGGAGAACGGGCGCTGTAGCGAATTCTCTCTTCAGAGTTTGAAAGGCGTCTTCTGCCTCGGGAGGCCAGAGGCGGGGATTGACTCCTTTGCGCACAAGAGCAGAGATGGGCTTGGTTATGGTGGAAAAATGAGGAACGAATTGCCTATAATAGTTAGCAAAGCCGAGAAAGCGTTGAATGGCTTTGAGACCAAGGGGACGGGGCCAGGCCAGGATCGTGGACACTTTCTCGGGATCCATCCTCAATCCAGACTTCGAAACGATATACCCAAGGAATGGCAGGGACGGTTGTTCGAAGGCGCATTTCTCCAACTTGGCAAATAGGTGGTTCTCCCTTAGACGCTGCAACACTTGCCGTACATCTCGTCGATGGGTGGAGAGATCTGGAGAGAAGACAAGAATGTCGTCGAGATAAACCACGACACAGGAGTAAAGGAGATCCCGAAAAATATCGTTAACGAGCTCCTGGAATACCGCTGGTGCGTTACAGAGGCCAAACGGCATCACCAGGTATTCATAGTGACCGTCACGGGTGTTGAATGCGGTCTTCTACTCATCCCCAGCGCGAATTCGGACCAAGTTATAGGCTCCTCGAAGATCAAGTTTGGTAAATATTTGCGCCCCTCTCAGGCGATCAAAGAGTTCGGGGATGAGGGGTAACGGGTACTTGTTCTTAATCGTGATGCTGTTCAGACCTCTGTAATCAATGCACGGACGGAGCGACCCGTCCTTCTTCTTGACAAAAAAGAAGCCTGCGCCCGCAGGGGAGGAAGACTTCCGTATGAAACCCTTGGCTAAGTTCTCTTGCACGTATTCCGACATGGCTTGCGTCTCTGCCGGCGAGAGCGGATAAATCCTACCCCGCGGAGGGGTGGCTCCAGGGACGAGCTCGATGGGGCAATCATAGGGTCGGTGAGGCGGAAGGTTCTCGGCCTCCCTCTTGTCAAAAACATCCGAAAAAGAGCTGTAAGCAATGGGCAACCCGGGGGGTAAGGAGGGGGAAGGAGAACCACCCACGGGACGCACCGGCAGCAGACACCTAGACCCACAGGACTCCCCCCAGCGCAGGATATTACCCTTATGCCAGTCTAAGGTAGGGCTGTGGGCTCGTAACCAGGGAAGGCCTAGAAGGATAGGGTGAGAGATGCTCGCTAGAACATAAAAAGCGATCCTCTCCTTGTGTAGGGCCCCTACCTGGAGTTCTACCTCATGGGTGACCAAGGTAATAGTCTCTTGGAGAGGTTTACCATCCACGGAAGCAAGGATCCGTGGAGTTTCTAAGGTCTTGACCGGGACCGAAAATTTAAGAACCTCTTCGAGCCTAATAAAATTTCCCGCTGCGCCGGAATCCACATAGGCGGCCAGAGAAAAACGTTTTCCACAAACGTGCAACAAGACAGACAGAGTGAGGGGTAGAGAGGTATCATACACACCTAGGGAGGCCTCTCTTACCTGACCTAGGCGGAGGAGTTTTCCGGACGTTCCGGGCAGGTACGGACCAGATGGGAGTCACTACCACAGTAGAAGCAGAGACCGTGAGTGCGTCTTTCCTCCCGGCGTTGTGCAGATACCTTAAGCCGGTCTACTTGCATGGGTTCTGGCATGGAAACAGAAGCGGATATTCCGGGTCGAAGACAGGGTAGAGCGCGGATAGTTGGGGAGGCACGGGGAAGTCTCCTCTCGCGAGCACGTTCCTGGAACCGAAGGTCGATACGTGTAGCTAGCGAAATGAGGTCTTCTAAGGCAGTGGGAGTATCCCGCCCAGCTAACTCATCCTTAATTCGACCCGCGAGGCCTCGCCAAAAGGCCCCTACCAAGGCCTCGTTATTCCATCCCAAATCAGAAGATAAGGTTCGGAATCGGATGGCATACTGACCCACGGTTTGGGACCCTTGGTGGAGGTTAAATAAAGATTCCGTAGTAGAGGCCAGGCGACCCGGCTCGTCGAACACTCGACGAAACGTCTCGAAGAAAGTACCTAGCTGGGAGACTACTGGATCATCACGTTCCCAGACGGGGGTTAACCCACGCTAAAGCGTCTCCCTCAAGATGGGAGACAATAAAAGCCACCTTAGCCCGTTCAGTGGGATATTGCAGGGGCAGGAGTTCGAAATGGAGGCGGCATTGATTCAGGAAACCTCGGCACAGCTTGGGATCCCCGTTATAGCGGGGCGGCTTAGCTAAACGGGGTGGCGGGTGAGGCGCCTGGGCTGGAACGGGGGCTGCAGCGGCCGACTGTAAGGAGAGTAAGCGGTCATCTATGGAGGCCATATAACTAAGGATATGGGTCTCGGTATCTCTTTGCTGGGCCAGTTCCTGCTGCAGTCCAGCCAGTTGGGAGGCATTCCCAGGGTCAGAGGACTGGAGCCCGGAAAGACGAGAATCCATGGATTTCATGAAAGCCATGATACGAGTTTGATTCTCTCGCAAAAACAGCAACTCCTTTTGAGCCGCAGCGGCTCCAGCGGGGTCCATGGCCTGTTTGTTCTGTTACGATTCTAGTAGGAACCGGAGAGTGGACCCTCTGGGTCATGGCTCCAGAGCCCCCGAGGGCGAGCGGCCCAGGTGATGACCACCCCCTATACAGGGAGTGTTAGGGGCAGGCCCAAGGGGGGTGAGACCACGACAGCCGGAACCAAAGGGACGACCCAGGGAGTGTACAGAGGGAAAGGCCAAAGGATACTGACTAGAGTAGGCCCGGAGCAGGAGGGAGACAGAACGTAGGGAACCAGGACCGATCAGGATGGAGCCAGAGCAGGAACGCTGGAAGAAAGAAGGAAGAAAGGTTAGGGGGGACTGACCTAGGGGTGAGGACGGAACCCTAGCTAAGGAACCACCGGTGACAGGAGCAGAGAAGGACCAGGCGAGGTACAGGCACGGAGGCAGCAGAGGGGACTGAGCGGGAGTCCAGTCGGGGCTATGGAGCGGAGAGCAGAGCGCAGACCAGAGAGAGGGGAGACCTGAGAGTCGGGTGCGACGCTGCGCAGGAACGCTAAGCGCCACAGAGGAAGACAAACAGGCGTCTTACCATTCCAGACGCCAGACAGAAATACCCGGTGGGCGCCGCCATGTTGGGGGCGGAGCCACCGGGTCACGTGCTCCCAGGATGCCCCGCGGTGAGAAACGAGCGAGTGCGCATGTGCGTGCCTCTGACGCGCCGTGACCCTGCAAAGCCAGACAGGGCACGGCGCGAGGAAGAAGGAGGGACGTGCCGGGAGGAGGGGGACCCCAGGTGAGCATCGGGGCGCGTAATATCAGTTCATCTTCAGTCAGCCGGGGCGCCTGCGCAGACATGATTTCATTCATTCTGCAGTGGTTTACAGTGGTGCCGGCAGCATTAGCATCGGTCCTGTTGAAAATTAGTTAACCCCTTGTCATGGATTACAGCGGTGGACCTGACTGAATGTCGGAGAGGTATGGATATTGTTGTTTTTTTATTTTATTATTTTTTACAGGAGTGTAGGGAAAGTGACCTGACGGACGGACGGACTAGTCAGAGTGAAGAAGGAAAGGTTTGCACAGTGTAGGTAGGTGTCAGTTATTACAGTGGGGAAACAGCTAGGAAAGTGTAGTGGACGTGCAGTACCTTGGGTTGACCATTAGATGGCAGGGAGGAGTGTGAGCAAAGGACTTGACAACAGCTTAGGGCTTTAGAAACCGTTGGTCATGGGGGGCATGGTTACAGTGAGAGGGGACCGGGAGAGCTATAAATACTGAGGGAGGGTTCCAGAAGGTTCCTGTCCCCAGGGGGAGCTCCAGTGACAGGAGGACTGCGACAGTCTGTGCGCTGTGAGGAGAATCTAAGCCAGGGGGACTGAGGAGAGAGAACGTCAGGGGGGTGGTCCTGACAGGAAGGACCGCAGAAGGGACGAGGCACTGGGTGTGAGACACCATATTTGACACGACGACTGATCAGTGGAAGCGCTGTTGGTTTACGGGCCTAAGGCGGCCACAGTGACGGACCTGTCAGGAGTGTCGATAAGTGAAGAGGGGACGTGTACGCACACGCGTCCCCAGTTCAGAGTACGGTGTGTGAGAAGCGGCCCTGGAAACAGGGGGCCGTGAGGTAAAGAAAGTGCGGTGTGCTCTGAGGCCGTCAGACGGACGGCAAGTGAAATAAACTTGGACCTGTTGCACCCAGAATCTGCCTCCATCTTGTCTCTGTTTCGTCTCTGCGCGGTAAGAAGAGGGACCACCCCCCCAGCTCGGCCCACCGACCCTACATTTGGCGTAGTCGGCAGGATCGCCGCCGCTAATACGCTATCTTCTGCGGCAGGCCTGCGTCTGAAGGTCTGAGAAAAACTTGGGCTGCTCTACTTTGGATTATAAACACCTATGGACTACCAATTACTGACCTGTGGATTACAAATTGGGACACTGTGGCGGATCTGCGTTGCTGCAGAGGATCCAAGGCAGCAGCTGATTCTGCAAAAGATGGCGGCATTGCTACAACGCAGGGGAGAGGTCCGAGTGTTTGCAGTCATGCTGAATGGACTGGGGCCCCCTCCAACGTACCCCCGTGGACAGCAATATGTGCCCGGAGGCCGACGCTCCCATTTACTGGACCCTGGCAGATGGGTGGAAAGGTCTGCCAATGCCCCACCCAGCAGGAGGAGTGGCACAGAAGAAAAACTTGGCTGCGGCTGTCTAACGCCATTCGAGTGCTGACCAACGGACGGTATGAGACGCTGCGGGTGTTGGGGCATCGGCCGCCTAGAGTGGCAATGGCGGCGAGAGATGGAGCTGCACCAGAAGTCATCTTCAGAACCACGGGCAGGCAGCGGGATGCTGAGCCGTGGAGCAGAGCCTGAGCGGAGTCAGCGAGAACGGCCACCCCCAATACCAGCAGAGGACTTCTCAGCGGAGCCCCCGAGTCCGGAGGGAAGGCCCGCAGGACAGTGGAGCAAGGAACGGAGGCTGCGGGGGAAACCGCGTGATGATGGGATGGAGGCTGCAGCGCCGGGGAAGGTGAGAGTACCTCCGGCCCTACCAGTGCCTCCGCAAGCGGCCCCCACCATTCTGCTGCAGCACGCGGCCCCCTGCGCACCGGAAGGCCTAGTTACCACGGGCCCCGTGGTATATGCGGAGCTGAACGAGGCCCCCGCTCATGTCCCCGAACTACCCCGCCCGGAGTCACCAGTGCAGCGCTCACCCAAAGAAGACGCTGCTGCGCTTCCCCTGCTAATAGCAGCTGCATCGTTGAAATCGGCCGTTACTCCGGCTCCGTTGGAAGTAGTGGATGCGGCCTGTCCTGAGGCCGTGGTTATGCCGCTGCTGGAGTCGGCTGTGGCCAACTTAGCGGGCCCTGTGATTCCAGCCCCCGAGGACCCGGTTGTCCCCATTTGCCACCTGACCCCAGCGGCTGCTGGGCCACAGAAATCTTCGGCCGTTTCTGTCTTGCGGTCTTTTTCAGCGGAGTCTCGCCAACTGGACTCCAGGGCCCGTGCTGTTCCCTCTGTGTGGGTAGCGGAGGTGATCAGGAAGAAGAAGGCCCGGGAGCAGGAAGTTTGGAACCTGCTCCACACTCAAGGAGAGGCCGGCATGGAAAAGAAGAGGACTTGAATGGACACCTTCAGTATCCCCGGGGGCTCCACGGCTGTGGGGTCCCTCACTACTAGCCACTGCGTAGTGAAGTAGACTGTCGAGAGTTCGGTGCACTGTAGTGCAGGTTCTGAAGAACAGTTCTAGTTTAAAAAAAAAAATGTTTGATGTGCTGAGTTTGTTTTTAGTATGTTCCTCTTACAGGATGCTATTTGCTGATTTGAAACTTGACAGAACGGGGATACGGAGAAGTGGAGGAGTGTTCAGGTCCAAGGAAGGGGGGAGAAAGAATACATGCAATGTTATGTTGTTATATGTTGGTTTTAAAATGAGCAAAAGAAAAAGAAAAAAAAATATAAAAATGGGTACTTGTGCTATTATAAAGTTGTTTAATGTATAATATGCCAAAGTAAAATGCAACAGGTCCGGGTAAGGGAAGGTCTACGGGACCAAAGGAAATTGTGAGATCCGTTAGGGATCTAAGAGTTGAGGAGGTCTGGGAGACCGGGATGCCGTCCATGACATGTTATTGAAAGAAAGGAAAATGAGTTGGAGGACGTGAGGAAGACAGCCGTCCTAGGTCAGGTCCCCAGCACCACGGACACCCCTGAAGGAGGAAGGCAGGCGCTGGTAATGATCTGGAAGGTAAGAGACCTTGATCATGGCGTACCGAATAGTGGAAGGTGACAGTAGGGGAAGGTACACGCCATAGAGAGAATATGGGTGTACCTAGCCCAATTTGAAAGACGTTGTCATGTGGCGTGCGCGCTGGTGAATAGCAGTAGGCTGCTCAGAGCATGGTGCTCCCAGTATGGTTCGGCCCCCGCAGATAGTGGGTTTGGCTCAACAGCTGGTCCGACAACAGAATGTAGGTGTAGCTTCAGAACGACGAAGGCAGGGATGACGATTGTCGAGGATGACAATGGACAAAGGAAGGGGGAGTGTAGGGAAGGTGACCTGACGGACTAGTCAGAGTGAAGAAGGAAAGGTTTGCACAGTGTAGGTAGGTGTCAGTTATTACAGTGGGGAAACAGCTAGGAAAGTGTAGTGGACGTGCAGTACCTTGGGTTGACCATTAGATGGCAGGGAGGAGTGTGAGCAAAGGACTTGACAACAGCTTAGGGCTTTAGAAACCGTTGGTCATGGGGGGCGTGGTTACAGTGAGAGGGGACCGGGAGAGCTATAAATACTGAGGGAGGGTTCCAGAAGGTTCCTGTCCCCAGGGGGAGCTCCAGTGACAGGAGGACTGCGACAGTCTGTGCGCTGTGAGGAGAATCTAAGCCAGGGGGACTGAGGAGAGAGATCAGGGGGTGGTCCTGACAGGAAGGACCGCAGAAGGGACGAGGCACTGGGTGTGAGACACCATATTTGACACGACGACTGATCAGTGGAAGCGCTGTTGGTTTACGGGCCTAAGGCGGCCACAGTGACGGACCTGTCAGGAGCGTCGACGAGTGAAGAGGGGACGGTGTACGCACACGCGTCCCCAGTTCAGAGTACGGTGTGTGAGAAGCGGCCCTGGAAACAGAGGGCCGTGAGGTAAAGAAAGTGAGGTGTGCTCTGAGGCCGTCAGACGGACGGCAAGTGAACTAAACTTGGACCTGTTGCACCCAGAATCTGCCTCCATCTTATCTCTGTTTCGTCTCTGCGCGGTAAGAAGAGGGACCACCCCCCCCAGCTCGGCCCACCGACCCTACAGGAGAAAAAGGGATTCAGTTGGATTAGCAGAATAATAAATTTGGTCAAAAACTTTGTTTAATTATTTCATTAAAATAATTTTTAATTAATGTCTGTGTGTATTTTTTTAACCATTTACTACTATAAGATTAATAATAGATAGGTGTCTTATTGACACCTCTCCATTATTAGCCTGGCTTAATGTCACCTTTCAATAGCCAAGTGACATTAACCCATTATTAACCCATGAGCCACTGCTAAAGGCAATTAGAGAGGCTAAGTGCCAGAAAAGGTTCCCCGCGGAGGCTGCGGGGGAAACCGCGTGATGATGGGACGGAGGCTGCAGCGCCGGGGAAGGTGAGAGTACCTTTGGCCCTACCAGTGCCTCCGCAAGCGGCCCCCACCATTCTGCTGCAGCAAGCGGCCCCCTGCGCACCGGAAGGCCTAGTTACCACGGGCCCCGTGGTATATGCGGAGCTGAGCGAGGCCCCCGCTCATGTCCCCGAACTACCCCGCCCGGAGTCACCAGTGCAGCGCTCACCCAAAGAAGACGCTGCTGCGCTTCCCCTGCTAATAGCAGCTGCATCGTTGAAATCGGCCGTTACTCCGGCTCCGTTGGAAGTAGTGGATGCGGCCTGTCCTGAGGCCGTGGTTATGCCGCTGCTGGAGTCGGCTGTGGCCAACTTAGCGGGCCCTGTGATTCCAGCCCCCGAGGACCCGGTTGTCCCCATTTGCCACCTGACCCCAGCAGCTGCTGGGCCACAGAAATCTTCGGCCGTTTCTGTCTTGCGGTCTTTTTCAGCGGAGTCCCGCCAACCGGACTCCGGGGCCCGTGCTGTTCCCTCCGTGTGGGTAGCGGAGGTGATCAGGAAGAAGAAGGCCCGGGAGCAGGAAGTTTGGAACCTGCTCCACACTCAAGGAGAGGCCGGCATGGAAAAGAAGAGGACTTGAATGGACACCTTCAGTATCCCCGGGGGCTCCACGGCTGTGGGGTCCCTCACTACTAGCCACTGCGTAGTGAAGTAGACTGTCGAGAGTTCGGTGCACTGTAGTGCAGGTTCTGAAGAACAGTTCTAGTTTAAAAAAAAAAATGTTTGATGTGCTGAGTTTGTTTTTAGTATGTTCCTCTTACAGGATGCTATTTGCTGATTTGAAACTTGACAGAACGGGGATACGGAGAAGTGGAGGAGTGTTCAGGTCCAAGGAAGGGGGGAGAAAGAATACATGCAATGTTATGTTGTTATATGTTGGTTTTAAAATGAGCAAAAGAAAAAGAAAAAAAAATATAAAAATGGGTACTTGTGCTATTATAAAGTTGTTTAATGTATAATATGCCAAAGTAAAATGCAACAGGTCCGGGTAAGGGAAGGTCTACGGGACCAAAGGAAAGTGTGAGATCCGGTAGGGATCTAAGAGTTGAGGAGGTCTGGGAGACCGGGATGCCGACCATGACATGTTATTGAAAGAAAGGAAAATGAGTTGGAGGACATGAGGAAGACAGCCGTCCTAGGTCAGGTCCCCAGCACCACAGACACCCCTGAAGGAGGAAGGCGGGCGCTGGTAATGATCTGGAAGGTAAGAGACCTTGATCATGGCGTACCGAATAGTGGAAGGTGACAGTAGGGGAAGGTACACGCCATAGAGAGAATATGGGTGTACCTAGCCCAATTTGAAAGACGTTGTCATGTGGCGTGCGCGCTAGTGAATAGCAGTAGGCTGCTCAGAGCATGGTGCTCCCAGTATGGTTCGGCCCCCGCAGATAGTGGGTTTGGCTCAACAGCTGGTCCGACAACAGAATGTAGGTGTAGCTTCAGAACGACGAAGGCAGGGATGACGATTGTCGAGGATGACAATGGACAAAGGAAGGGGGAGTGTAGGGAAGGTGACCTGACAGACTAGTCAGAGTGAAGAAGGAAAGGTTTGCACAGTGTAGGTAGGTGTCAGTTATTACAGTGGGGAAACAGCTAGGAAAGTGTAGTGGACGTGCAGTACCTTGGGTTGACCATTAGATGGCAGGGAGGAGTGTGAGCAAAGGACTTGACAACAGCTTAGGGCTTTAGAAACCGTTGGTCATGGGGGGCGTGGTTACAGTGAGAGGGGACCGGGAGAGCTATAAATACTGAGGGAGGGTTCCAGAAGGTTCCTGTCCCCAGGGGGAGCTCCAGTGACAGGAGGACTGCGACAGTCTGTGCGCTGTGAGGAGAATCTAAGCCAGGGGGACTGAGGAGAGAGAACATCAGGGGGTGGTCCTGACAGGAATGACCGCAGAAGGGACGAGGCACTGGGTGTGAGACACCATATTTGACACGACGACTGATCAGTGGAAGCGCTGTTGGTTTACGGGCCTAAGGTGGCCACAGTGACGGACCTGTCAGGAGCGTCGACGAGTGAAGAGGGGACGGTGTACGCACACGCGTCCCCAGTTCAGAGTACGGTGTGTGAGAAGCGGCCCTGGAAACAGAGGGCCGTGAGGTAAAGAAAGTGAGGTGTGCTCTGAGGCCGTCAGACGGACGGCAAGTGAACTAAACTTGGACCTGTTGCACCCAGAATCTGCCTCCATCTTATCTCTGTTTCGTCTCTGCGCGGTAAGAAGAGGGACCACCCCCCCCCAGCTCGGCCCACCGACCCTACAGGAGAAAAAGGGATTCAGTTGGATTAGCAGAATAATAAATTTGGTCAAAAACTTTGTTTAATTATTTCATTAAAATAATTTTTAATTAATGTCTGTGTGTATTTTTTTAACCATTTACTACTATAAGATTAATAATAGATAGGTGTCTTATTGACACCTCTCCATTATTAGCCTGGCTTAATGTCACCTTTCAATAGCCAAGTGACATTAACCCATTATTAACCCATGAGCCACTGCTAAAGGCAATTAGAGAGGCTAAGTGCCAGAAAAGGTGCATTTTATAGATGCGCCTTTTCTGGGGTGGCTGGTTGCAGATTTTTGTAGCCAGGGGGCAAAAACAATGGTCCCTCTCTAGGCTTTTAATATCTGCCCTCACTCACTGGCTTTCCCTCTCTGGCGGAGAAAATACCACGGGAGCTCACACAATTTTTTTCAACAAATTTACCCATTCATTTAACACTTATATGTCCCAAATTTTACACACATGCACTAATCTAATTATTAGTCAAATACATATATAAAACTAACTGAAATGAAATGGTTTACTGCATGTAAACCATGTGTCATTAGATGTCGGGTTTTGTAGTGATTTTACAGAAGCCGGCAATTGATTTAGCGGCTATTATGCTATGTAGAACTCTATGAACTATAAATATATATATATATATATATGTGTCTCAATTACATGTGTATATATATATATATATGTATTGTATGTGTATATATCTATTCTTTCTATTCTTTATTAAATATGTCAGTGTGATTTTACTGTATTGCGCACTGAATTGCCGGCTTTTGCTAACCCCTTCCTGACATCAGACGTACTATCCCGTCCATGGGACCCGGGCCCCTATGCCCATGGACGGGATAGTACGTCTACCGCGATCAGCGGTGCCCACGTGGTGAGCGCCGCTGATCGCGGCCGGGTGTCAGCTGATTATCACAGCTAACACCCGGCACAATGTGTCAGGGGCGGTCACGGACCGCCCCCGACACGTTAACCCCTTGCACAACGCGATCAAACATGATCGCGGTGTACCGGGGGTTAAAGGGAAGCATCGGCAGGGAGGGGGCTCCCCCCGTGCTTCCCTAAGCCCCCCACGGCAGCGCAATGTGCAGCGCTGCTGCCGGGGGCTCCTTTCCTGCAGGCCCCCGAATCCAAGATGGCGACGGGGGCCTTCGGGGGCCTGCAGGAAGCTGGCTTCCTCAATGCCTGCAAAGCGCAGGCATGAGGAAACCTTGTGCACTGCCTGTGACAGATCGCTGATCTGTCACAGTGATCTGTGATGTGACAGATCAGCGATCTGTCACAGAACAGTGATGTCCCACCTGGGACTATTTAATAATGTAAATAAAAATAAAAAAAAGTGTTAAAATAATTTTAAAAAAATCGCCAAATAAATTACAAAAAAAAAAAAAATATTCCCCCAAATAAATCCATTTATAAAAAAAAAAAAAAACAATAAAAGTACACATATTCGGTATCGCCGCGTCCGTAACGACCCGCCCTATAAAACTGTCCTATTAGTTAACCCCTTTAGCAAACCCCTTAAAAAGTAAAAATAAAAAACGAAGCAAAAAATAATGATTTATTATCATACCGCCAAACAAAAAGTGTAATAACGCGCGATCAAAAAGACGCATATAAATATCCATGGTACCGCTGAAAACGTCATCTTGTCCCGCAAAAAAAGAGCCACCACACAGCATCATGAGCGAAAAAATAAAAAAGTTATAGCTCACAGAATAAAGCGATGCAAAAATAATTATTTTTTATATAAAATAGTTTTCATTGCATAAAACCGACAAAACATAAAAAAAGACATAAATGAGGTATCACTGTAACCATACCAACCCGAAGAATAAAACCGCTTTATCAATTTTACCACACGCGGAACGGTGTAAACGCACCCCCCCAATAGAAATTCATGAAACGCTGGTTTTTGTTCATTCTGCGTCCCAAAAATCAGAATAAAAAGCGATCAAAAAATGTCACGTGCCCGAAAATGGTACCAATAAAAACGTCAACTCGTCCCGCAAAAAGTAAGACCTCACATGACTCGGTGGGTCAAAATATGGAAAAATTATAGCTCTCAATATGTGGTGATGCAAAAACTATTTTTACAATAAAAAGCGTCTTTTAGCGTGCGACAGCCGCCAAACATAAAAACCGCCATAAATAGTAAATCAAACCCCCCATTATCACCCCCTTAGTTAGGGAAAAATAATAAAATAAAAAAAATGTATTTATTTCCATTTTTCCATTACGGTTAGGGTTAGGGTTAGGGTTAGGGTTAGGGCTAGGGTAAGGGCTAGGGTTAGGGCTAGGGTTAGGGTTAGGGCTGAGATTAAGGTTAGGGGTGTGTTGGGGCTCGGGTTGGAGTTAGATTTGGGCGTTTCCACTGTTTGGGCACATCAGGGGCTCTCCAAATGCAACATGGCGTCTGATTTCAATTCCAGCCAATTCTGAGTTGAAAAAGGCAAATGCTGCTCCTTCCCTTCCGAGCTCTGACATGCGCCCAAACAGTGTTTTACCCCCACATGTAGGGTATTAGCCTACTCAGGACAAATTGCAAAACAATTTTTGGGGTCCAATTTCTCCTGTTACCCTTAGAAAAATAAAAAATTGGGGGCAAAAATATCATTTTTGTGGAAAAAAATGTTTTTTTTATTTTCACGTCCGAGCGTTATAAACTTCTGTGAAGCACTTGGTGGTTCAAAGTGCTCACCACACATCTAGATAAGTTCCGTGGGGGGTCTAGTGTCCAAAATGGGGTCACTTGTGGGGAGTTTCAATAGTTTAGGTACATCAGGGGCTCTCCAAACGCACATGACACCCGAAGACCATTCCATCAAAGTCTGCATTCCAAAACGTCACTGCTTCCCTTCCGAGCCCCGACGTGTGTCCATACAGTAGTTTTCTCCCACATATGGGGTGTGAGCGTACTCAGGACAAATTGGACAACAACTTTTGGGGTCCAATTTCTCCTGTTACCCTTGGGAAAATGAAAAAATTGGGGACTAATTGATCATGTTTGTGGAAAAAATACGATTTTTTTATTTTCATGACCGGGCATTATAAACTTCTGTGAAGTCCTTGGGGGTTCAAAGTGCTCACCACACATCTAGATAAGTTCCTTAGGGGGTCTCATTTCCAAAATGGGGTCATTTGTGGGGGTTTCCACTGTTTAGGTACATTAGGGGCTCTCCAAAGGCAACATGACACCCGCAGAACATTCCCTCAAAGTCTGCATTCCAAAACGTCACTACTTCCCTTCCGAGCCCTGACGTGTGTCCATACAGTAGTTTTCTCCCACATATGGGGCGTCAGCGTACTCAGGACAAATTGGACAACAACTTTTGGGGTTCAATTTCTCCTGTTACCCTTGGGAAAATAAAAAAATTGGGGACTAATTGATCATGTTTGTGGAAAAAATACGATTTTTTTATTTTCATGCCCGGGCATTATAAACTTCTGTGAAGCCCTTGGGGGTTCAAAGTGCTCACCTCACATCTAGATAAGTTCCTTAGGGGGTCTAGTTTTCAAAATGGGGTCATTTGTGGGGGGTTTCCACTGTTTAGGTACATTAGGGGCTCTCCAAAGGCAACATGACACCCGCAGACCATTCCATCAAAGTCTGCATTCCAAAACGTCACTACTTCCCTTCCTGAGCCCCGACGTGTGTCCATACAGTAGTTTTCTCCCACATATGGGGCATCAGCGTACTCAGGGCAAATTGGACAACAACTTTTGGGGTTCAATTTCTCCTGTTACCCTTGGAAAAATAAAAAAAATTGGGGACTAATTGATCATGTTTGTGGAAAAAATACGATTTTTTTATTTCATGCCCGGGCATTATAAACTTCTGTGAAGCCCTTGGGTGTTCAAAGTGCTCACCTCACATCTAGATAAGTTCCTTAGGGGGTCTAGTTTTCAGAATGGGGTCATTTGTGGGGGGTTTCCACTGTTTAGGTACATTAGGGGCTCTGCAAAGGCAACATGACACCCGCAGACCATTCCATCAAAGTCTGCATTCCAAAACGTCACTACTTCCCTTCCGCGCCCCGACGTGTGCCCATACAGTAGTTTTCTCCCACATATGGGGTATCAGCATACTCAGGACAAATTGGACAACAACTTTTGGGGTCCAATTTCTCCTGGTACCCTTGGAAAAATAAAAAAATGGTGACTAAAAGATCATGTTTGTGGAAAAAATACGAATTTTTTATTTTCACGCCCGGGCGTTATAAACTTCTGTGAAGCACTGGGGGGTTCAAAGTGCTCACCACACATCTAGATAAGTTCCTTGGGGGGTCAAGTTTACAAAATGGTGTCATTTGTGGGGGGTTTCCACTGTTTAGGTACATCAGGGGTTTTCCAATCGCGACATGGTGTCCGATCTCAATTCCAGCCAAAAACGTCAAATGGCGCTGCTTCCCTTCCGAGCTCTGCCATGCGCCCAAATAGTGGTTTACCCCCACATGTGGGGTATCAGCGTACTCAGGACAAATTGCACAATAACTTTTAGGGTCCTGTTACCCTTGGAAAAATAAGAATTGAGGGTGAAAAGATCATTTTTGTGGAAAAAATATGATTTTTTAATTATACGGCTTTATGTTATAAACTTATGTGAAGCCCTTGGGGGTTCAAAGTTCTCACCACACATCTAGATAAGTTCCATAGGGGGTCTAGTTTCCAAAATGGTGTCATTTGTGGGGGGTTTCCACTGTTTTGGTACATCAGGGGTTTTCCAATCGCGACATGGTGTCCGATCTCAATTCCAGCCAAAAACGTCAAATGGCGCTGCTTCCCTTCCGAGCTCTGCCATGCGCCCAAATAGTGGTTTACCCCCACATGTGGGGTATCAGCGTACTCAGGACAAATTGATCAATAACTTTTAGGGTCCTGTTACCCTTGGAAAAATAAGAATTGAGGGTGAAACGATTATTTTTGTGGAAAAAATATGATTTTTTAATTGTACGGCTTTATGTTATAAACTTCTGTGAAGCCCTTGGGGGTTCAAAGTTCTCACCACACATCTAGATAAGTTCCTTAGGGGGTCTAGTTTCCAAAATGGTGTCATTTGTGGGGGGTTTCCACTGTTTTGGTACATCAGGGGTCTTCCAATCGCGACATGGTGTCCGATCTCAATTCCAGCCAAAAACGTCAAATGGCGCTGCTTCCCTTCCGAGCTCTGCCATGCGCCCAAATACTGGTTTACCCCCCACATGTGGGGTATCAGCATACTCAGGACAAATTGCACAATAACTTTTAGGGTCCTGTTACCCTTGGGAAAATAAAATTTGGGGTGAAAAGATCATTTTTGTGGAAAAAATATGATTTTTTTAATTGTACCGCTGTACGTTATAAACTTCTGTAAAGCCCTTGTGGGTTCAAAGTTCTCACCACATATCTAGATAAGTTCCTTGGGGGGTCTAGTTTCCAAAATGGGGTCACTTGTAGGGGGTTTCCACTGTTTAGGTACATCAGGGACTCTCCAAACGTGACATGGCGTCCGATCTGAATTCCAGACAATTTTGCATTGAAAAAGTCAAACGGCGCTCCTTCCATTCTGAGCTCTGCCATGCGCCAAAACAGTCGTTCCCCCCACATATCAGGTATCAGCGTACTCAGGACAAATTGCACAATAACTTTTGCAGTCCAATTTCTCCTGTTACCCTTGGTAAAATAAAAAAAATTAAACCTGAAGTACTTTTTTTGTGAAAAAAAGTTAGATGTTCATTTTTTTTTAAATATTCAAAAAAATTCCTGTGACGCACCTAAAGGGTTAATAAACTTCTTGAATGTGGTTTGAGCACCTTAAGGGGTGAAGTTTTTAGAATGGTGTCACTTTTGGGTATTTTCTATCATATAGACCCCTCAAAGTGGCTTCAAATGTGATGTGGTCCTAAAAATAAAATGGTGTTGTAAAAATGAGAAATCGCAGGTCAACTTTTAACCCTTATAACTTCCTAACAAAAAAAAATTTTGGTTCCAAAAATGTGCTGATGTAAAGTAAACATGTGGGAAATGTTAGTTATCAAGTTTTTTGGGTGCCATATCTCTGTGATTTAAGGGCATAAAAAATCAAAGTTGGAAAATTGCGAAATTTTCAAAATTTTCGCCAAATTTCCGTTTTTCACACAAATAAAACAAGTTATTTGAATGAAATTTTACCACTATCATGAAGTACAATATGTCACGAGAAAACAATGTCAGAATCACCGGGATCCATGGAAGCGTTCCAGAGTTATGACCTCATAAAGGTACAGTGGTCAGAATTGTAAAAATTGGCCCGGTCATGAACGTGCAAACCACCCTTGGGGGTGAAGGGGTTAAAGGACACCGGTGCACATTTCTCGTAAGTCACACGTCTGTTTCGTGTGTAATCCGCATTTTTCGCGCCCCCATAGACTTGCATTGGCGTTTTACGGGCTTAATACGGTGACAATTGCAGCATGCTGCGATTTTCTCAGCACATATAATACGACCAAGAAAAAATTGGCTGACGGGAGCTGCCCCATAGATTAACATTGGGATGAGTGCTATGCAATTTTTTTCTCCACAAAGCATTCGTCTGTATTTCTTGCTAGTGTGACTCCGGCCTTACTGTAAAGAACCCTTTCCTATTTAGATGTCTAAATCACTTTTCTTCCATTCATAGTGAATGTCCTCGATTCCTTCCTTTGTAAGGTCTTTGGCAGTAATAGACCATATGCCATGTCTTTGTATTGACCACAGATGTGAAGTAGAAATAATGTGGGTTGCATTAGTAAAGTTACAAAGTTTTGGATTCTTCATGTTTTTTGAGACTTTTGCAAGACTCTCGGATTCTCGTAACTCCTTTGAGAAATACAGGTAGAAGATACAAAGACATTTTAAATGTTCCAGCATTTTACTTCTTCCATATTCTGCATAACATAGATAGCTTCATACTGGTTTAATGTCTTCCTGACCCACTTACCAGCAAAAAGTCGGTGTAGTCAGGCATATATATATATTTCAGTGTTTTCTCCTGCTATGAAATGAAAAATTTACTCCGAACCCAAATTAAAATGATTCAAATTCAAACAGATGCTGCATTTTTCCATTTGCTTAATTGTCCATTGATCCGGAGAAGTTCTTTCAAATCTGAGTGTGGTGTTCTCCAGCTTTTTAGATAATAACCTCATTTGTTTAGTGCATCAGGCATGCTAAAAATGTTTTTAGCCTGTGGATGGCGGCAGGATTCCCTGCATTTTAGTCTAGTTAATCTTGTACAATTATGTCTAATTCCCTCAAATATGATATTCAGGGATTATCTCCAGATGTAGTGACACCATGCGTTTCCACCTGCAGTACAATTTTCCATACAAACTTGCTCAATTGCAATTTTTGTAAAAGCTCAAAATACTGCCATTTAAGCTACACTACCATTTATAGCCAGTTTTGATTGCTAAATCTCTTAACGTTTTGTGTATGCAGCATCGGTTACCTACATTACGCAAACTGTTGAATGCAGTGTGATCTTTCAAGTAATGGCTTCAGGGTCAAATCAAGGCCACTTAGCAAAAAGAACAGTTGGATGCCCTGTAGTAAGATTGATTCTATTGGTAGACATCCAACTTTCCCAGAAACAATTACAATTAAATGGTTGAGCATGAAGATAATAGCAATGTTGCAACTAGTCCTATTTAGTCATAAGCTAGCACTAAAATCGATCAGATCGAACAGGTCGGACGCTCGGATCCGCTCGACTCCAGTACCGAGTATAATGGAAGTCAATGGGAAACTCTAGCATTTTTCCGGCAGACCATACCTGGGGGATGAGGGGGCCAGAAAATCACTGAAATGGATGGAAACAACGTTCAGCTGCACTGCCCAGTTAATTAGATGTAAACTGAAAATGAGTATTCACTGCTCACCACACCCACCTTTCAGCGCCTGTGAAGAGTTTTACTATCACTGGCCCGGCGCCAATAGAATCATAGGATCATAGAATGATAAAGTTGGAAGGAACCTCCTTGGTCATCTGGTCCAACCCCCTGCTCAAAGCAGGATTCACTAAATCATCCCAGAAAGACATCTGTCCAGCCTCTGTTTGAAGACTTCTATTGAAGGAGAACTCACTACCTCTCGGGTCAACCTGTTCCACTCATTGATCACCCCAACTGTCAAAAAGTTTTTTCTAATATCTGATCTGTGTCTCCTTCCATTCAGTTTCATCCCATTGCTTCTAGTATTTTCTTATGCAAATGAGAATAAAGATGATCCTTCTACAATGTGACAACTGTAAAGGAGAGAGATTCGTAGGATGCAGTGAAGAGCCGGAGACAGGGAAGGGGTTAACCGGATTTACTGGACAGGTAAATAAAACAAGGAATACTCCACGCAGGTGGGCAATTCTAGCAACCGCAATGATGGGAATTGCACACAAACACAATACTAGAGAGAAAGATATACTAAGTACTGCCCATATAGTGGGGTTGGGGGCCTGTGTTTGCACAGGGACCCACCGGGGGATTCCCCTGGTCCCCTATGGGTTAGTCCGAGCCTGAATACATCCCACAGTTGTATTTGACTTTTTTACTGCTGCATCACACTGTTGACAGTCTGTGATCTATTAGGATACCCAAGTCTTTTTCACATGCTCTGTTGCTTAGCCCAATTCCTTCCATTCTCTATATCCTTTTTTCATTTTTATTACCCAGATGCAGTACATTGCATTTTTCCCTGTTAAAAACCATTGTTAGTTACTGCCCACTGCTCCAGTTTATTTATATCTTTTTTGAATCCTCTCTCTCTTCTCTAGTATTAGCTATCCCTCCTAGCTTTGTGTCATCAGCAAATTTAATCAGTTTACCCTCAATTCCTTTATCTAAATCATTGATAAAGATGTTGAGCAATACAGGGCCCAGGACAGAGCCCTGTGGTACCCCACTTGAGACATTCTTCCAACTGGATGTGCAGCCATTTACGACCACTCTTTGGGTCCGATCACTAAGCCAGTTATGAATCCACCTAACAGTTGCCTTGTCCATTCCATACTTAGTCATTTTTTCAATAAGGATTGTATGAGATACTTTGTCAAATGCTTCACTGAAGTCAAGATATACTATATCTACAGCATTTCCTTGATCCACCCAATCAGTGATTCCGTCATAGAAGGAAATTAAGTTAGTCTGACATGACTTATTAGTTACAAACCCATGCTGACTCTGTTTAATCACTTCATTCTTATCCAGGTACTGACATACATGTTGTTTAATAATTTGTTCAAAGATCTTTCCTGGTATAGAAGTCAGACTCACCGGCCTATAGTTGCCTGGGTCCACCTTCTTCCCCTTTTTGAAGATAGGAACAACAATAGCTTTTGGGGTCCTGTTTCCATTGGGAAAATAAAAATTGGGGGTGAAAAGATCATTTTTGTGGAAAAAATATGATTTTTTAATTGTACCGCTGTACGTTATAAACTTCTGTGAAGCCCTTATGGGTTCAAAGTTCTCATCACATATCTAGATAAGTTCCTTGGGGGGTCTAGTTTCCAAAATGGGGTCACTTGTAGGGGGTTTCCACTGTTTGGGTACCTCAGGGGCTCACCAAACGTGACATGGCGTCCGATCTGAATTCCAGCCAATTTTGCATTGAAAAAGTCAAACGGTGCTCCTTTCCTTCTGAGCTCTGCCATGCGCCGAAACAGTGGTTCCCCCCACATATCAGGTATCAGCGTACTCAGGACAAACTGCACAATAACTTTTGCAGTCCAATTTCTCCTGTTACCCTTGGTAAAATAAAAAAATTGAACCTGAAGTATTTTTTTTGTGAAAAAAAGTTAAATGTTCATTTTTTTTAAATATTCAAAAAATTCCTGTGACGCACCTGAAGGGTTAATAAACTTCTTGAATGTGGTTTTGAGCACCTTAAGGGGTGCAGTTTTTATAATGGTGTCACATTTGGGTATTTTCTATCATATAGACCCCTCAAAGTGGCTTCAAATGTGATGTGGTCCGTAAAAATAAAATGGTCTTGCAAAAATGAGAAATCGCTGGTCAACTTTTAACCCTTATAACTTCCTAACAAAAAAAAATTTTGGTTCCAAAATTGTGCTGATGTAAAGTAAACATGTGGGAAATGTTACTTATTAAGTTTTTTTGTGTGCCGTATCTCTGTGATTTAAGGGCATAAAAATTCAAAGTTGGAAAATTGCGAAATGTTAAAAATTTTCGCCAAATTTCCGTTTTTTTCACAAATAAACGCAAGTTATTTGAATGAAATTTTACCACTAACATGAAGTACAATATGTCTCAGAAAACAATGTCAGAATCACCAGGATCCATGGAAACGTTATTGCCTCATAAAGGGACAGTGGTCTGAATTGTAAAATTGGCCCGGTCATGAACGTGCAAACCACCCTAGGGGGTTAAGGGGTTAAAGGGCATGACTTACTACCCTTCCATGGTCATACGGACCCGGGTCACATGGACAGGATAGTACATCAGATGTCAGAAAGGGGTTAATGAGAAAAAAAAATGAATTTTTTTGAATTTACCAAATGGCTGCAATGAAACAAAGAGTGAAAAATTTAAAGGGGTCTGAATACTTTCCGTACCCACTGTACTATATCTGCAGCATTTCCCTGATCCACCCAGTCAGTAATTCTGTCATAGGGCTAATACTCACTTGCGAGAGAATCGCAGAAGGAAATTAAGTTAATCTGACATGACTTATTAGTTGCAAACCCATGCTGACTCTGGTTAATCACTTCATTCTTATCCAGGCACTTACATACATGTTGTTTAATAATTTGTTCAAAGATCTTTCCTGGTATAGAAGTCAGACTCACTTGCCTATAGTTCCCTGGATCCACCTTCTTCCCCTTTTTGAAGATAGGAACTTCCGTGACTTACGTGACTCCAACAATTTTCAAAGATTATGGAGAGTAGTGCAAAAATGTCTTCTGCTCTCTCCTTCAGTACTCTGAGGTGTAATTCATCTGGACCTGGAGACTTGAATTCATTTATGTTAGCTAATGATTCCCTCACTATCTTTCTGTTTATAGGTACCCTGAATTCTTCCATTCCTTTATTAGGACAGTGAAGATCAGTTGATGTTTCATTGCCTTTCTGAGAGAAAACAGATGCAAAATAGAAATTTAAATGTTCAGCCTTCCCAACATCTTTTCTTACCATTTCATCATTTTCATCCTGTAAAAATCCTATAGTATCTTTGACTTTTCTTTTACTTTTGACATATCCACAAAATCCTTTTTTATTGCTTTTGATGTCTCTTGCAAGCCCTAATTCATTGTCAGCTTTAGCTGATCTGATTTGTGCCCTGCAGGTTCTGCAGACTGCATTAAAATCTTCTTTAGATATGCCTCCCTCTTTCCATTTGATAAACATTTCTTTCTTCCTTTTTAGCATGTGTTTAAGTTCTGTCTTCATCCATCCTGGTTTCCTTAAATTCTTCCTTCTTTTTGGAATTGTTAATGATTGTGCTTTGAAAATCTCATTTTTCAATATTCCCCATCCTTCCTGGACTTTTTTGTCCTTAAGGATATCCAGCCATTGGATCCCTCTGATTCTCTTTCTGAGTCCCTTAAAATTTGTCTTTCTGAAATCTAACCTTGAAGTCTGAGTTTTCACAGGTCTTCCTCTTCTATTCATCCAAAATTCTAAAATAGCTTGGTCGCTACCTCCTAGGGTCCCAGCCACTCTTACTTCCTCAACCATTTCCTCCCTGTTTATAAGAGATGGGCATGGGAAGAAGTGAATTTTCATTTTCAATAACCAGCTAATGGAAAGCAGACAGCTGAGGGCTGATTGGCTGTGAAGGGCAAGATATCCATGGGCCTTCCCAGCCTATTAACATCAGCTTACAGCTGTCTGCTTTGCATTTGCTGGTTTTCAAAAGTATTTTATTTATTTCTTCTGTTAGTACCAAAGAATTGAAAGTCACATGTTACCCAGTTAACAGATGTAAATTGAAAATGAACATTCACAGTTCCACACGGCCACCTCTCTGCGCCTGTTAAGATTTTTGCTATCACTGGGCCGGTGCCAAGAGGTGGGAGGGAGGAAAGTGTGTTGAGTATTGCGTTACTGGTTCTTCTATAAGACCCGATGACACAATGCAGCCTGCCAATCATAGTAACATATAGTAACATAAGAGGGGCGCTTGAAAACTTGGTCTTGTTTTGCAATGCAATATGCTATTAGTTAGTTGAATGGTCTCATAAGCATGATTTTTTTTGTTTCCGTTACAGCATTTTAAAGTTGGGTCTGTCATGGTCACGTGTGTCTGGACGCAGCGAGTACCGCAAGGCGAACCCATACACCACCTCCAGTGGGGTGAATTTAAATAATAAGATGTGCAGCTGGATACACCTAAACCCTCAATAGGGAATTGGTCGGTGCGGAAACTAATCCCACCACTGCACTAAACATACATAAGGAAAAATGACAATACAGGGGGACACCACTTAGCTTTTGCTCTGTTGCTTATGCTCCCCGCAACAGAACCCACCACCTGCGTGCATCTTCTCCTTCAACCGGATCCATCACCATAACCGGATCCATCACCATAGTGCAGCCTTGGAGCAGAGTCCACCACCAGTTGCAGCTGCCCAGTAAACAGAGTCCCAAAGATGAGCCCAGCTTCTGCCAAAAAGTCCAGCATGCTTGAGTCCTACTTTTTGGTCAATAAGTCCAGCATGCTTGAGTCCAGCTTTCAGCAACCAAGTCCAGCATGCTGAGTGCAACTCTCACCATAGTCGCCACTCCACCAAGCCATGCAAGCACTTCCTGCTGACACCATAAACTGCAACTCCACCATGCCATGCCAGCCCTTCTTGCTGACCCCATCATTGGACTCCACCAATCCATGCCAGCACTCCTTGCAGATTCCATAGCTGCAACTCGTCCCCTCTGGCTGGGCTGCCCAGGACTCTAGTTCAGCTCTATCTTTCACCCAGGCTTACTTGTGAATGACTAACTATCACCAACAGTGATTGAACACACCTGACACCCTTTTATAGAGCATCACACCTGTTTTATAATTGCGTGCACTTAACCAAGGAAGCTAAAGTGCACTACCGCTCACCACCAACGGGGCAACTTAGAACAGACGACACCACAGTGCAATAATCCTAATGGCCACAGGGGGCAATCACACCACACTTTGGCAAACAGCCAAAGGAAAAAAAGTTCAATTTGTCCATTTAACTTGTCAGATCCAGCCTGGATCATGACAGTACCCTCCCCTTAATGAGGGGCCTCAGGACCCTCAAGACCACACATCAGGGCACCAGCTACAGCAGAGATGCCTAGATCCAGAGTTCACCCCACCACTACCTGACACTTCAGGTTTATGACAAGCGCACCGCTGGTATTGGCAATGTATGTTTTAGAGGCACCACACATCTCCACAGCGCCGACCTGGGAAACGAGTTATGTATGTGTATGTTTGTTATGAGCTGGTAAGACTCCACAACACACTTCCACAGGATGTTTTTTGGTGGCCACCCATACATGCTCGTTCACACACAGGTCCGGACCTGAACGTTTATTGCCACGCATTCATTTTGTCATTATTTGATGAACTCACTCTAGGATCGACAACAGAGGCATCCCCCTGTGTCACCACACTCACACGCCCGCTATTCACCAAGGGACACCACCCTCCAACCCTTTCACCATGAGGTCTGCACCTCCCAGGGTTGGTTAATGGCGAGGGTTGAAATATGCCCCCACTCGCCCGCAGCGCACCTGCTGCTCACACCTGGAGGAGAAGGGAACTGGGATATGGAGGGAATATACACTCGCTGGTCGCCTTCCTCCACACGACCAGGAGGGGGCGGCTTCTTCGGTGGTATTGAAGATTTGGCATGAGCCCTGCGGACTATAACAATGGCTCCCCGCAACAGAGCCCACCACCTGCGTGCATCTTCTCCTTCAACCAGATCCATCACCATAACCGGATCCATCACCATAGTGCAGCCTTGGAGCAGAGTCCACCACCAGTTGCAGATGCCCAGTAAACAGAGTCCCAAAGATGAGTCCAGCTTCTGCCAAAAAGTCCAGCATGCTTGAGTCCAACTTTTCTGCCAATAAGTCCAGCATACTTGAGTCCAGCTTTCAGCAACCAAGTCCAGCATGCTGAGTGCAACTCTCACCATAGTCACCACTCCACCAAGCCATGCAAGCACTTCCTGTTGACACCATAAGCTGCAACTCCACCACGCCATGCGAGCCCTTCTTGCAGACCCCATCATTGGACTCCACCAATCCATGCCAGCACTCCTTGCAGACTCCATAGCTGCAACTCGTCCCCTCTGGCTGGGCTGCCCAGGACTCTAGTTCAGCTCCATCTTTCACCCAGGCTTACTTGTGAATGACTAACTATCACCAACAGTGATTGAACACACCTGACACCCTTTTATAGAGCATCACACCTGTTTTATAATTACGTGCACTTAACCAAGGAAACTAAAGTGCACTACCGCTCACCACCAACGGGGCAAACGACACCACAGTGCAATAATCCTAATGGCCACCGGGGCAATCACACCACACTTTGGCAAACAGCCAAAGGAAAAAAGTTCAATTTGTCCATTTAACTTGTCAGATCCAGCCTGGATCATGACAGGGTCGCAAGGCTGAAATATGGAAATGGAGAAGTTGGCAAAGTTCACACATTGGCTGCTGCAATTCACTCCTGTGGTTTCCAACTGCTTCAGCACCCACCCTATTCCCCTGATTTGGCTCCCTCGGACTATCACCTAATCCAAAGATGAAAAAGCACCTTGGTGGAAGGTGGAATTGCAGCCATTGCAACAGCCGATGTGTGAACTTTGACAAATTCTCCATTTCCATATTTCAGCATTGCGACCCAACTTTAAATTGCTGTAACAGAAACAAAAAAAATCAAAATAAATCTAGATTGCTCATAAGACCATTCAACTAAATAAATAACATATTGCATTGCAAAACAAGACCATGCAAAAAAGATTTCATGGGTGGGCCTCGAAGTTTTCAGGCGCCCCTCGTAGATATTATGGTTGAAGGAAGACTTTAAGTCCATCTAGTTCAACCCATTTCCTATCCTAACCTGCCCTAACATGTTGATCCAGAGGAAGGCAAAAAAAAACCCATGTGGCAAACAGTAAGCTTCAAATTGGGGAAAATTCCTTCCCGACCACATATAGCAATGAGACTAGCTCCCTTGATCAACGCAATATCATGGAAACCAGTGTATATGACCTGTAATATTATACTTTTCAAGAAAGGCATCCAGACCCTTCTTAAATTTTAGTATGGAATCACTCATTACAACATCATATGGCAGAGAGTTCCATAGTCTCACTGCTCTCACAGTAATGAATCTGCGATTATGCTTAAACCTTCTTTCCTCCAGACGTAGAGGATGCCCCCTTGTCCCCGTCACAGGTCTAAGAGTAAAAAGATCTTTAGAAAGGTCTTTGTACTGTCCCCACATATATTTATACATTGTAATAAGATCACCCCTAAGCCTTCATTTTTCCAAACTAAATAACCCCAAGTGTAATAACCTGTCTTGGCATTGCAAACCCCTAATAACCTTGGTCGCTCTTCTCTGCACACACTCCAGTTCAGCTATGTTTTTCTTATACACCGGAGAACAGAACTGTACACAGTATTTTAAGTGTGGTCACACTAGTGACTTGTATAGAAGTAAAATTATTTTCACCTCATGAGCATCTATGCCTCTTTTAATGCATCCCATTATTTTATTTGCCTTTGCAGCAGCTGCCTGACACTGGCCACTAAATGTGAGTTTGTCGTCCACCCATACACCCAGGTCTTTTTCAATGACAGTTTTGCCCAGTATTTTACAACTAAGCACATATTACATATTATACATCTTGTTTGTTCTACCCAAGTGCAACCCCATTAAAGCTCATTTGCCATTCATCAGCCCAAGCTTCTAGTTTACACAAATCCTCCTGTAATATAAAATTGTCCTCCTCTGTATTGATTACCCTGCAGAGTTTAGTGTTATCGGCAAATATTGAAATTCTACTCTGTATGCCTCTTCAAGGTCATTAATAAATATGTTGAAAGAAGCGGGCCCAAAACTGACCCCTGTGGTACCACACTGCTAATCGTGACCCAGTCCGAGTGTGCTCCATTAATAACCACCCTTTGTTTCCTATCCCTGAGCCAGCTCTTAACCCACCTACACATATTTTCCCCTATCCCCATTGTTCTCATCGTATGTATCAACCTTTTGTGTGGCACCGTATCAAAAGCTTTTGAAAAGTCCATGTACACCACGTCCACTGCATTTCCTTGGTCCAGTCTGGATCTTACCTCTTCATAAAAGCTTATCAGATTAGTCTGACAGGAACAGTCCCTTGTAAACCCATGTTGATATTGGGTCATGAGGTTATTCCTCTTCAGATACTCCAGTATAGTATCTCTTAGAAAACCCTCCAGGATTTTTCCCACAGTAGAAGTTAAGCTCACTGGCCTATAATTTCCAAGTTCGGTTTTTGTCCGCTTTTTGAATATTGCCACCACATTTGCTATATGCCAGTCCTGTGGTACAGACCCTGTTATTATGGAATCTTTAAAGATTAAAAATAATGGTCTATCTATGACTGTACTTAATTACTGCAGTACTCGAGGGTGTATCCCATCCCGGGGATTTGTCAATTTTAGTGATTTTTAGACACCCCCGTACTTCCTGCTGGGTTAAGCAGGTGACATTTAATGGAGAATTTTTTTATCACTGATCATGATAGGCCTCTTTCACACATCCGGTTTTTGTAATCCGGCACGATGCGGCAAAATTTTTCATAACCGGATCCAGCACCGGATCCGGTTTTGTCCCATAAGCTTTCATGGTCGCCGCATCGTGCCGGATGGTTATGCGTCGTGTCCGGTTGCTGCCGGACACGGCAAAAATTAGCCGTCCGGCATCTGCAAAAAACGTTCTCTGCAACGTTTTTTGTCAGCGCCGGACCGGCTTTTTCCACAGCGCATGCCCGGACTCTGTGAATGTTAACCCCACAAGTGCCCGGCGAGCGAGAGAGAGAGATCTCTCTCTGTCACCCGGACACTTGTGAGAGATCTCTCTCGCCGGGCACTTGTGGGGTAACACTCACAGTGTCTGGGTGAGAGAGAGAGATCTCTCTGTGGGGTTAACCCCACAAGTGCCCGGCAAGAGAGAGAGATTCTCTCGCCTGGACACTAAGTGTTAACCCCCATGTCTCTCTCTCCACCCCCTCTAGCCTCCCCACCCCTCCCCTCCGTCTCCTCTCCTCCCCTCCCCTCACCTCCCTTTCCTTAGCTGTCTCTCAGCGGCTGCCTCTGTCCACCTCCTCCTGCGGCTCCTTTAAATCATGTCCGAGCCGTATGTCTCGCCGCATACACATCCGGTGTCACGGCTGCAGACCGGATCCGGCGGCCCGGCTTTTCGCCGCACGCCGCAGGACCCCACACACCGGATGTGTGAAAGTAGCCTTATCCATCATGGGATTTTCTTGTGTAAATACTGTTGAAAAAAGTCATTTAGCATATTGACTTTTTCCTCATCCTCATCCACCATTTCACCCAGACTATTTTTAAGGGGGCCAACACTATCATTTTTTAGTTTCTTACTATTTATGTAGTTGTAGTACGTGGGCCGACTGGGGGTGGTCACTTTTGTCTGCGGAACAGACGGGAGACAGACGCAGAAATCCGTTCAATCAGGTCCAAACGTTATTGGGTGTCCTCTTGACATCCAAAGCAGACATAACAGCTTCTGCTCCCTGGCCTGGGTACCTGTCACCTTCCTTCTGCTGCTGTTCGACGAAGACCCCTAGGTTCCTTCACTGTGGCTGCCGACAGGCCCACAGCCACAGCGCTTCCCCTGACCGTGTCTGCCCGCTGTGACACTTACTCACTCTTCAGTGTCCACCCGTCCTGTACCCCAGACCACCTTTAGTCACTGCCGTCCCGTCCTGCAGCTGTCCTCTCAGGGCCACCCCCCTCTCCAAGTAACCCTTCTTTCTCTTCTGCCTTTCCTGAGCTTCTCCTTCCTTCGTCCTCTCCTGAGCTCTTCCCACTTCTCTCTTCCTCCTGGGTGTCTGCCCTTCCCCTGGGACTCTCCTTCCTTATATCTCCTCTATCTGGAAATCCCCTACCCAGTCCCGTAACTCTGCCGACCATGACTATGCAGTTTCCCTAGCCTAAGTCTTGCTATTGAGTCCGTTTCTCACTACTCTATGTCTCCATCTTCTGGCCAAAACCCGGTACTACACCAACTTTCCCTAATTCTAGCTGTTGTCCCACACATATAGATACAAGTCGGAATAAAGCATTGCATACATCATCTTCTTACATTTCCCTCTTTATCAGACAGGTCCATAGGTCAGTCCACCCTCTACATAGTAATGCCAGTAGCCAACATGGCTATGACTTTACTATGTATGGCGAGCAAACCCCACATGTTTATTGGCTGTCTAACAGCTGCAAAACAATTGGAATGTAGACTCGAGCATGTCGCTTGAGCACCTGTGATACGCGATCGAGTAACGAGAGTGCTCAAGCACCCCGATGCTTGATCGAGTATCAAGCAGTGACGAGCATGCTCGCTCATCACTACTATTTACGTTTCTCTTCTTTCTGTATGTAGATCCTGTGCAACCTATATATGTCCACCAGTAGCATAGCTAGAGGTAATGGCTAGACCTGACCAAACTTAAACACCCGAGTTGCTCCTGAGCTCCATTTTCATATGTATTGGCTATCACAATATGCCGATAATGTTAAACCTCTAGTAGAAAAAGAAGCAATGGATTCACTGCATACCACCCTCTGTTTGTGTTGAGGCACATTTCATTACTTGCTAAATGGGCACTTAAAGGGAATCTGTCACCAGATTTGACAGATATGAGATACGGCCATGACCTTTCAGGGCTGATATACAGCATTTTATAATGAAGTTTATGTGCCCCAACCTGACCTGAAAGACAAGCTTTGATGATACTCACCTGTGGGGCAGTCCGGGCCGTGGGTTGTGGCTTGTCTTGTTTCGGCACCTCCCTTCTTCTTGCGATTCTGTCCTCCTTCTTTCTTCGAGTGGATGACACGTCCCTACGTCATCCACACAGTGTACCCTGGCATTGCGCTCCTGCATAGGCGTACTTCCCTGCCCTTACTAGGTATCGGTATCACGGTATCACCCTAATTGTACTAACCTGGAGAATCATGTGAACAAGTAATTTTTACCTACAATGAAAATCATACAAATAAAAACCCCCAAAAAATGGCGGTATCACATTTTTCACCATTTCATATTACTTGACATTTTTTTCCTGTTTTCTGGTGCATTATAAGGTAAAATAAATGGTGTCATTCAAAACTATAACTTGTCCCACAAAAGAAACAAGCCCTCCTACTGCTGCGTAAACACAAAAACAAAAAGTTATTACTCTTGGAAGAAGGAGAGGGAAAAGATGACGAAAACTAAAATTGAAAGCGTCGGCATGGAGTTAACCCTTTTTTCTCTGAAACGTAGTGTTCAGAATTCCTGGCAGACGGTGCAGTAAAACACATCGTTCAGATTCCATTTGTAATTATGGTTTATTTGCACATTACAGACAATTAACATCTGGTATAAGAATACCTTCCACAGGAGACATTTATCGCTTTAACCCTGTGCGCCCCTGCAAATATCTGAATGCCGCAAGGAATAAATCACTAGCAGAGAGGTGTGGAGATAGGATAAGCTGCGAGAAGGAAATATTTACAGACAAGCATTCAGTTTAATCAGTCAGAAGATTTCATATCTGAAGCTGGCGAGAAGCAAGAACGCTGTCGACAAAACAGTCAAACCGGAGGTCATTGTCAGATTCTAATGAGTCCCTCTGCAACGTAATAGACAAACATGCTGCTTAAAAATGATTACTGAGCGCCATCTCCTTATGCTGCTCTTCTTATTTCAGCCGATCATAGCTGGCAGTGATGTACCAACCATAAAAGCAGACAGCGCTGGCTTGTCTGGATGGAGCACTGTCTGCAGAGAAAAGTCATGCAAGCCAGCGCTGTCAGTCACCAGTGAGGGAGGCAGGGCATGCAAAATCTGATGGCGGGACAGTGCACTGATCCTTTTGGCCACACCAACGATGCACCGAGAACCCTAATTAGTTTGTTTGAGTAAACTTCATACCTACACATCCACAACAAAATGATTATAGTGCAAGACTTGTCAGAATAGTTATTTTTTAAAAAGTGATCCTTCAAATATGGGGTTTATCTGCAGATCTATAGTGTCATGAAGGTGCTTTAACAGCTATACAGAAAGTGTGGCAGCTGAGAGAAAATCAACTTTATTTCTCCTGGGAGCCTTCGGCCTTCAATCATGCAGGTATGCCCAGTTACTGCTCACAGCACTGAAAGCAGTGGCTATAAGCAAGCCCTGGCACTGCAGAGCTGGCTATTAATCACTGTGTTCATGGACTTAAAGCCACCGCTCGTGAGCGGTGACTGCAGTCACACAGGCACACCTGCAGTACTGAAAGCCGGCAGCTCCAAGGAGAAATAAAGTTAATTTCCTTTGGGTGTCGCACGTTCAAAACTGCAGTAGGGCACGTTCATAAGCCTATTAATCTGAAAATATGATACCCAAAATAGGGGGACTTTTGAGTATTATACCATGTATAAGTGGTTTTAGGAACATTATACTGTGTAATCTGTGAGTATTACTGTTGGGGCCATCATACAGTGTAAAGGTGAATACACTGTATATAAGGATGCTTTGTGTCCATTATACTGTGTATAAGGGTATTTTGATGGCTATTATACTGTGTATAGGTAGCTGTGGGGGCATTATAATGTGTATAGGGATGCAGTAGTGACATCATACTGTGCATAGGGGAGCTGTGGGGACATCATACTATGTATAGTGTAATTGTGGGGACATCATACTGTGTATAGGGGATCTGTGGGAGCATGACACTGTGCAAAGGGGAGCAGTAGTGATATCCTACTGTGTATAGGGGAGCTTTGGAGACATTATACATTGCATAGGGGGGCTCTGGAGGCATCATACTGTGTATGAGGTAGATTTGAGGTATCTTATTGTGTTTAGGGAAGCTTTACGGGCATGATATTGTGTATAGGGGACTCAAGGGACATTATTACTGTATGTGTGGGGGACTCAAGGGATATTATTACTGCTCATCAGGTGACTCAGGGGACATTACTACTGTACATGGGGGACTCATGGGACATTATTACATTTTAAGTAAACATCTAAGAAGTTTTGTTGTTATAGAGACACTTGGAATTTTTGTCATCAAAGGGGCACACAGGGGTCATTATTACTTTCTAGAGAGCAAAATATGGGCACTACTTTATAGGGTGCAATTTTACCATCTACAGGGAACAAAGGAGGCATTTTGCTTTTTAAGGGTATGTGCCCATGTTGAGTTTTAGTTGCATGTTTTGTGCAGTTTTGTCACAAAAACTGAAGGATTTCTTAGTACCAGCAAAGGGAATGAGATTCCTGAAGTCTCATGCACATATTGCTTATTTTTTTCATTGTAGATTTGTAACAAATTCAAATTTGCAGATTGCCAATTCTTGTAGCATTTCTGCAGCCACTATCACCTATACTAATGAGTGAGAAAATAGGGTCAGTCATTGTAGTTGAAAACATGAGTATCTGGTTAGGGGACGACAAAGATGTTTGGCACCCCCAACACTCCCACCTGTGCTGAATCCCAAGTTATGCCTCTGGTGCATTGATTTTGAAGTGATATTTCTTTTAGTGTTCCCCATGATCGGATCAGTAATTATTTGCTATACCTTATTTTATTAGCTACTCATTCTTAAGCATCATGGGTCATTCAGTTCTTTTCTGAGGTGTAGTCCTCTATCTCACATTTTATGTAGGTTCAATAGGTTCAGGTACAGACTGTTCCCGGTAAATGCAGAACAATAAGTAATAGAGTCAGAGTAAACTCCATACTCCGCTTATAATGTGGCCAGCATGCAGCTTGTATACCAGAGCGATGTGGGCCCGTGGGTCTGTAGTAAGTGTGCCAACTGGGGGATGGTCCCTTTCGGCTGCGAGACGGACTGACGACCAATGCAGAAACTTATTCAACTAGGTCCAACTTTATTGGGTGTCCTCTTGACATCCACAGCAAACACGACAGCTTCTGCTCCTAGGCCCGGGTACCTGTCACCTCCCTCCTGCTTCTGTTGGCGAAGACCTCTGGGTTCCTTCACTGTGGCTGCATTTAGGCCAATGGCCACAGCACTTCCCCTGACCAAGTCTGCCTGCTGCAACACTTACTGCTCCTTCAGTGTCTATCCGTCCGGTACCCCAGGCCTCAATTAGTCAGTGCCTTTCTAACCTGCAGCTGTCCTCTCAGGGTCACCTCCCTCCGAGTCTCTGTTTCTCTCCTCTCTCTTTCCTGAGCTCTTAGTTCCTCCATCTTCTCCTGAGCTCTTCTCTCTGTTGTCGCCTCCTGGGTGTCTGCTGTTGTGAACTCATTTTCTGGTCTACCAGTTGTGAGTTCTCCTTCCGGGCTCCCTCTGGTGGTAACAGGAGGTAGTGAGGTTGATTTAATTAGTAGAGATCTGCCACCTGATGATGAGGATAACGATTGGATCTCTGGAATCTCAGACTGGATTTAAGACAGCCGACGCCCTATTCTGGTGCTGGTGATTCCTTCTGGCTTTTCAGGTCTTGGTTTTCAGCTCTGTTCCAGTCATCTCAAGCTAAGTGTTTCTGCTAATGTTCACACTTGATTTTGTTGGTCTATTCAGTTTTTTGTGTGGTCAGCCAGCCCTGGCTGGGGCTGTGCTGAATTTCCACTCTTATTTATCTGTATTTGCCAATTTGCTTTTTGTCCCTTATTAGATTGGCCCTTTTTTGCTCTGTCTCAGAATATTTCAGAGTGCTGATATAGTGGGAGAAGTCTAGTGACTTCAGGGTTAATTTTGTTATCAGAAGTGTTGGACATTATTTTTGTAGGGTTTTTTGGGCAGATGACAGAAAGTGTCTTTCCTTTCCTGTCCTTTCTAGTTAGTTTGGGCCCCATCATTTGCTCAGCCTATTTTCCTGCCTGTGTTTGTGTTTTCGTCTTGTTTCACCGTCAATACATGTGTGGGGGCTGTCTATTCCTTTGGGGTCTGCTCTGGGGCACTTTAGATTTCCCATTTTCTTGCTTTAGGCTTATTTAGTCCTCCGGCTGTGACGAGGCGTCTAGATTCATCGTAGGAGCGCTCCACGGCTGCTGCTAGTTGTGTGGTTAGGATCAGGGGTCTGCAATCTGCATAGTTACCAACCTCTCTGGTTTTCTGTGACTTAGCTTGTTTAGTTTTCCTCCTCGGTGACCCATTCATAACAGAATCACCAGCCATACCGCAGATTGTAGGGTACTCAAAACCAGGAAAGAGTTGTTTAAAAAGAAAAAAAAAGCGTCAGAATTTTTGTTTTTTTATGTATTTTTTCCTCTTTTTCTCTGGGGCAGTAGGAGGATTTTTTTTTCCTAATGGTGATTAAGCAATTGTCTGATCGTGTGGAGCAACTTGCTGCTGAAGTGCAGGGAATTTCCACCTACCTCATTCAGTCACATGCTGCTGAACCTAAGATCCCTACTCCTGATGTGTTTTTTTCGGGATCGGTCTAAATTTTTGAATTTTAAGAATAATTGTAAATTATTTCTTGCCTTGAAGCCTAACTCATCGGGGAGCTCTGCGCAGCAGGTTAAAATTGTCATCTCCTTGCTGCGCGGCGATCCCCAGGATTGGGCTTTTTCTCTGACACCTGAAAATCCTATTCTGACTAATGTGGATGCATTTTTTCTTCAAGCCTTGGGGTTGTTGTATGATGAACCTAATGCTGTTGATCAAGCTGAGAGAACCCTGTTGGCATTAAACCAGGGTCACGATTCTGCAGAGTTATACTGTCAAAAATTCCGAAAGTGGGCGGTCCATACTACATGGAATGATAGTGTTTTGGCAGCTCTCTTTCGGAAGGGTTCATCAGAGACTGTAAAAGGTGTTATGGTGGGATTTCCTGTTCCCCCTGGTCTGGATGATTCTATGTCATTAGCCATTCAAGTTGATCGGCGATTATGTGAACGTAAAACTACACAGGAGGCGCTGCCACCTTTTGAGCAAACATCTGAACCTATGCAATGTGATGGGGTTTTGTCTAGGGCGCAAAGTTAGGAGTTTAGAAGGTGTAATAAGCTGTGTTTTTTCTGTGGAGACGCCTCTCATACTATTTCTGTCTGCCCTAAACAAGAGAACCGTTTTGCACACACATTTGCTGTGGGCAGTGTACAACCTAAGTTCCTTTTGGCAATTACTCTGATCTGCTCCTTATCCACGTTTTCCACTAAGGCTTTTGTGGATTCAGGAGCAGCTTTGAATCTGATGGATTTGGACTTTGCTAAACGTTGTGGTTTTTCCATGATGCCTCTGCGAACGCCTATTCCTTTGAGGGGTATTGATGCTACTCCTTTGGCGGAGAATAAACCTCAGTTTTGGACCCAGGTGATAATGCGAGTTGCCCCAGACCACCAAGAAAATTGCACATTTTTGGTGCTGCATAATTTGCATGATACTATTGTTCTGGGTTTTCCCTGGTTGCAAACTCATAATCCAGTTTTGGATTGGAAATTTGGGTCTGTGGTGAGTTGGGGTTGTCAGTGTGTTCTTAGGGACGCTCCTGTTTTCTCCACCACTCCTCAGTCTCATGATATTCCTGATTATCTGGCCGATTTTTTTGATGTATTTAGTGAGAGTAAGTCTGCATCTTTGCCTCCTCATAGGAGTTATGACTGTGCAATTGAGTTGATGCCTGGGCGTAAATTTCCCAAGGGTCGGCTTTTCAACTTATCAGTACCCAAACATGATGCTATGCGATCCTATATTAAGGAGTCGTTGGAGAAGGGTCATATTAGGCCATCCTCGTCACCTTTAGCTGCTGGGGTTTTTTTTGTGGCCAAGAGAGATGGTTCATTAAGACCGTGTATCGTTCCCTTAACAAGATGATGGTTAAATATCAGTACCCGTTACCTCTGATGTCTGATTTATTCTCCAGAGTTAAGAGTGCCTGCTGGTTTACTAAGCTTGACCTCAGGGGGGCGTATAATCTTATTCAATACAAACATGGGGATGAATGGAAGACAGCGTTTAATACTCCAGAGGGACATTTTGAGTACCTGGTGATGCCTTTTGGGCTCACTAATGCCCCTTCTGTCTTCCAGTCCTTTATGAATGATATTTTCCGAGACTTTGTGGATAAGTTTTTGATCATCTATCTAGATGATATTTTGATCTTTTCTAGTGATTGGGATTCTCATGTGGAACATGTCCGGACTGTGTTCCGGATTTTGAGGGAGAATTCCTTGTTTGTTAAGGGATCGAAATGCCTCCTTGGTGTACAGAGGATTTCATTTTTGGGATTTATCTTGTCTTCGTCGACTATTGAAATGGACCCGGCCAAGGTACAGGCCATTTATGATTGGGTTCAGCCTACTTCTTTGAAGGCTCTCCAGAAGTTTTTGGGTTTTGCCAATTTCTATCGTAAATTTATAGGTAATTTTTCTGATATTGTCAAACCACTGACTGATCTGACCAAGAAGGGTGCTGATGTGCTGAATTGGTCTCCTGAGGCTGTCTCAGCATTTCAGGAGCTTAAGCGGAGATTTACTTCAGCTCCAGTTTTACGGCAACCTGATGACTCACTTCCATTTCAGGTGGAGGTAGATGCTTCTGAGATTGGTGCAGGAGCTGTTTTGTCCGAAAAAGGCCCTGTGACTTCTAAGATGAATCCCTGTGCCTTCTATTCTCGAAAGTTCTCCCCATCCGAACGCAACTATGACATGGGGAATCGGGAATTTTTGGCCATGAAATGGGCATTTGAGGAGTGGAGACATTGGTTGGAGGGAGCTAGACATCAAGTTGTGGTCCTCACCGATCACAAGAATTTGATTTATCTGGAGTCGGCGAAATGCTTGAATTCTAGACAGGCTAGATGGGCCTTGTTTTTCACGCGTTTTAATTTTGTGGTCTCTTTTCTTCCGGGCACTAAGAATGTTAAGGTAGACGCCCTTTCTAGGAGTTTCTTTGCTGATTCTCTTAATGTGACCGAGCCTACTACCATCCTAGGTGAGGGGGTAATTCTTTCTGCCATTTCGCCCGATTTGAGATGCGCCCTGGAGGATTTTCAGGAGGATAAACCTGAGCGTTGCCCTATGGGAAAATTGTATGTGACTAACCAGTGGAGAAAGAGAGTGATGTCTGAAGTTCATTGCTCCGCATTGGCTGGTCATCCAGGTATTTTTGGTACCAGAGATTTGGTGAGTCGGTCTTTTTGGTGGCCTGCCCTATCTCGTGATGTCAGTAATTTTGTACAGTCCTGTGGGACTTGTTCTCGGTCTAAACCCTGTTCTCGTTCTAGTGGTTTGCTGATGGCCCTGCCGGTGCCCAAGAGGCCATGGACCCATATCTCAATGGATTTTATTTCTGATCTTCCTGTCTCTCAGAGAATGACTGTTATCTGGGTGATTTGTGATAGATTTTTAAAGGTGGTCCATCTTGTACCACTCCCAAAGTTGCCATCTTCTGCTGAGTTGGTGCCCTTGTTTTTACAACAGGTGGTTCAGTTACATGGGATTCCTGAGAACATTGTGTCAGACAGAGGAGTCGAGTTTGTTTCCAGATTCTGGAAAGCCTTTTGTTCCAATCTGGGAATTCAGCTATCCTTCTCCTCCGCGTTTCATCCCCAGACCAATGAGCAGACTGAGAGAACAAACCAGACCTTTGAGTCTTATTTAAGATGTTTTATATCTGCTGATCAGGATGATTGGGTCTCATTTTTGCCCTTGGCCGAATTCGCGCTGAACAATAGAGCTAGTTCTGCCACTTTGATGTCACCCTTTTTCTGTAATTTTGGGTTTCATCCTCGATTCTCTTCAGGGCAAGTGGAATCTTCGCCCTGCCCAGGTGTGGACACTGTGGTTGAGAGAATGCAGCAGATTTGGGACCAAGTGGTGGATAAGTTGTCACTCTCTCAGGAAAAGGCCCAGCGATTTTCCAACCGGCATAGGACCATTGGTCCTCGGTTTAAAGTGGGTGATATGGTTTGGTTGTCGTCTAAGAATATTCCTATGAAGGTTGCATCTCCAAAATTTAAGCCAAGATTTATTGGACCTTATAAGATTTTGGAGATTCTTAATCCTGTTTCTTTTCAATTGGCTCTTCCAGCTACGTTCAAGATCCATAACGTATTTCACAAGTCACTGTTGAACAGCTTTGTTGAGCCAGTAGGTCCTGTGGCGGCACCACCTGATCCTGTATTGGTTAAAGGCAATGTGGAATATGAGGTAGAGAAAATATTGGATTCTCGTTTCGTTAGACGGAGACTCCAGTATTTGGTCAAATGGAAGGGTTATGGCCAGGAGGATAATTCTTGGGTCTCTGCCTCTGATATTCATGCCAATAGATTCGTTCGTGCTTTTCACCGGGCCCATCCTGATCGGCCTGGTGGCATGGATGAGGGTTCAGTGACCCCTCCTCAAGGGGCGGGTACTGTTGTGAACTCATTTTCTGGTCTACCAATTGTGAGTTCTCCTTCCGGGCTCCCTCTGGTGGTTGATTTAATTAGTAGAGATCTGCCACCTGATGATGAGGATAACGATTGGATCTCTGGAATCTCAGACTGGATTTAAGACAGCCGACGCCCTATTCTGGTGCTGGTGATTCCTTCTGGCTTTTCAGGTCTTGGTTTTCAGCTCTGTTCCAGTCATCTCAAGCTAAGTGTTTCTACTAATGTTCACACTTGATTTTGTTGGTCTATTCAGTTTTTAGTGTGGTCAGCCAGCCCCGGCTTTATCTGTATTTGCCAATTTGCTTTTTGTCCCTCATTAGATTGGCCCTTTTTTACTCTGTCTCAGAATATTTCAGAGTGCTGATATAGTGGGAGAAGTCTAGTGACTTCAGGGTTAATTTTGTTATCAGACGTGTTGGACATTATTTTTGTAGGGTTTTATGGGCAGATGGCAGTGTCTTTCCTTTCCTGTCCTTTCTAGTTAGTTTGGGCCCCATCATTTGCTCAGCCTATTTTCCTGCCTGTGTTTGTGTTTTCGTCTTGTTTCACCGTCAATACATGTGTGGGGGCTGTCTATTCCTTTGGGGTCTGCTCTGGGGCAGTTTAGATTCCCCCTTTTCTTGCTTTAGGCTTATTTAGTCCTCCGGCTGTGACGAGGCGTCTAGATTCATCGTAGGAACGCTCCACGGCTTCTGCTAGTTGTGTGGTTAGGATCAGGGGTCTGCAATCTGCATAGTTACCAACCTCTCTGGTTTTCTGTGACTTAGCTTGTTTAGTTTTCCCCCTCGGTGACCCATTCATAACAGTCTGCCCTGCCCCTTGGACTCTCCTTCCTTTTATCTCATCCTGGAAATCCCCTTCATAGTCCCATAACTCTGCCTACTATGACCCTGCGGTTTCCTAGCCTGAAGCTGCTGTTGGCTCCTTTTCTCACTACCCTATGTCTCCATCTTGTGGCCAAAACCCGGTACTACACCGTCTTTTCCTAATTCTAGTTGTTGTCCCTCACATATACTTTCAAGTCAGAATAAAGCATTGTACACATCCCCTTTTACATTTTCCTTCTTCATCAGAAAGGTCCTTAGGTCAGTCCACCCCTTACAGGTCCTGTTTAGGTTTGCATGATACAGATCCCAGTCCTAAAAAAGGGACATGAAACTTTTTTATAAAACTTAGATTTTTAAAAAAATATATTTATTGCTAAACCTGGTGGACTGATGTTGTTCTGAACCAGGTCTACACTCCAAAAGGCCTATAAGAGGATTAAAAAATTACTTACAAGTAAAGCTCAAACATTATATAAACTCAAGTGCATTATCAAGATGCCAACCCTACCATATTCTATTGCAATTTTATGTAATGTTATTCCATGTTAAGTAGCTATGTACCTGTAAGATGGTGGACCTTCTTTAACAAATAAGGGCCTATGCTACAAGAACCTCACTGTTAAGTTCTGCTCAATGAAGGACTCTTGTATTCAGTGCTGTATTTACAACTCATGCTGCCCTAGAGACTCAACTCTGAATATTATTATTATTATTATGCATTTATATAGTGCCATTTATTCCATGGCGCTTTACATTTATTATAGCATAATTTATTCCATGGCGCATTACACGTGAAAAGGGATGTAGGTAATAAAAAACAAGTAATATGTGCACACATAGGAATGCATTGTTCTGCTTACTTTCCGCATGTGGCTATGCCCACCATGCGCAAAGTAAGCGGAAAATGTGCGGATGGTACCCACGGTCTGGATGAGAGGAGACTGTCCTCCAGGCCCTGGGTACCATATCCCTGTAAAAAATAGAATTGAAATAAAAAATCGTGATATTCTCACCTTCCGGCATCCCACGCAGCGTCCCCAGGCCTCAGCGATGCTCCCGGCAAGTCCCGTTTCCAGTAATGCCTTGCGACAATGACCTGTGATGACGTAGCGGTCTCACGAGATGCTACGTCATCTGGGGTCAATGTCGCAAGGCATCGCTGGGAACGGGACTTGCCAGGAGCATCGCTGAGGCCTGGGGACGCTGCGTGGGATGCCGGAAGGTGAGAATATCACGATTTTTTATTTTTTTTATTATTTTTAACATTATTTCTTTTTACTACTGATGCTGCATAGGCAGCCTCCTGGTAAAAAGTTGGTCACACTTGTCAAACACTATGTTTAACGAGTGTGACCAACCTTTCAATCAGTTTTCCAAGCGATGCTACAGATAGCTTGGAAAATACTAGTATTCTGCAAGCTATTTACACTTGCAAAACGTTTTTCGCGGGAATTACGCATGCGGAATTCTAGCATATTTCCCGCGGCAGGGAGTTGCAGAATTGCCACAGAAATTTCCGTGGCAATTCCGCACGTGTGCACATAGGCTTATAGTCACCAATTATTCTAATGATTTGCTTATTTCAAAGCAATAATAGTGATTATTGATCAATTTGAGTTAGGGTCAGGCATAGCGATCGCCAAACAGGTAAGGTTCGGCCTCTCCCTGACATTTGCAGAGGCTTTTGTTAGGGGCTGGCGGAACGCACCAAATAATATAGAAGGTATTTAGGCGCGTTCTCAGCCCGGGGTCCACCTTGCAGAGATGGTAACTGCTGCTCGGTAATGGGAGACACTATATGGCGGTACAATAAGTGAACGCACGTGGGTTAACGTCACCCGGGGTGTACGAGGTGGATTCTGTTGCCTCACAGAGCAGCACTACCGCTGAATATAAATGCCGAAACCTGTTAAGCTCACAGAGCTCAGCGAAGTGAACGCTGGTGTGAAGTCACAGGACTCTGCCCCAAGACACAGGGTCGGAGTCCCTCTAGACTCACCAGCACTCGGCGCTGCAGCTGCGGTGCCAGGGAGGACTAGGTAGGAAATACCGCACTAAAGTGCATACAGTGCCGCACTGGAGGACGCCACTAACCAGCCTAGACTTAGTACTGGATAGCGCACTTTTACACTACAAAAGTGCACATGGCGCTGCTTTGACAGGCGATGCAGTAGATGCGGTACTTATGTGCCTTGTGCTGAATGGCACAATATCGCACTAAGTGAGGTGCTGACCTGGAAACACTGTGGCATAAAGCCTAGCCACTGACAGGCACTGACTCTAACCACAAGACCCTAACAACAGACACAACCAAGGGTAGAGGTTTCAAATGAGTCAGTCACCAGATACATGCATCCATCACCATACACACCTTAAGCATAAGAGTTTATACTAGTGCATGGTCGAGCGGCCATGCAACTCTTTTATAGCGGCGTCCTTCCGGGACCATCCAAGTAGTGGACCAATCCGAGCATGAACGGGACCTGCGCATGAGACCTCCGACCACCAATGAGAGGTCGTGCTCAGTAAGCAAAAGACAGGACTTAGTCCCAGAAGCGTCTACTTGCTGCTGACTCAAGCATGGAGTTATAGCAGAGCCAGAATGAGCAACCAGATGCCTAGCATCAGCCTGGGCAAGGCACCTAGAATCAGCCTGGGCAAGAAGCCTGGACAGACATCTCTGCTGAACAGGAAACTCTGCGGCTGCAGAGGAATGGGAGACGGCAGAGGACATGGCTTGAGATTCCCCATGTGCGGTGGGGGGAAACTCGATGCCTAACAGCTTTATAATAAAGAAATATGTGTAAATTGATTACTTATTCACAAAATCACAGCCCTTAACAATAAGTAATCAATTTATACACATCTCTGCAAAATATATTTGAGAGCCTATTGTGACTGTCAGAAAACAGATGCACCTTAGCTGCCCAACAATCACTACAACTGAACCTTAGTAGGTTTACTCAACCTATTGTTGGCTGTTCCTTATGAAAATTCACCAACTACTGGTACCCCCTCTGATTAGTAGTGGTTTAAGATGTGAATGGAGCAACACTGCAATATTTTGAATGGCTACTAAGCGTGCAAGGGATGAGATGATAATCAAATTATATGGGTGGTGTGCCTGTTTGTTATGTATACACTGGCCCTTAAGGAACAACAGCAGCAGTTGAAGAAAATTTTAGTCTTCTTGACAAGGGCAATGCTGAAATGTGCGTCGGGGTGGATGCTTCTATTGGGAGTCCTGGTACCACTCAGTTATATTATGATTAGTGATGAGCATTCCGATACCGCAAGTATCGGGTATCGGCCGATACTTGCTGTATCGGAATTCCGATACCGACATCCGATATTTTTTCAATATTGGGCATCGGAATCGGAAGTTCAAAGTTGATTGACAGCCGAAATGACGTCATCATGATGCGCGGTGTGTGCGCATCATGATGCGCCGTCATTTCGGGCCTTCCGGGGGTCTCTGCCGGCCTGCCGGGGGGCTGTGCCGGCCTGCCAGGGGGCTGTGTGGACTGCCAGGGGTCTGTACCGGCCTGCCGGGGGGCTGTGCCGGCCTGCCGGTGGTCTGTGCACCCTGTGGGGGTCTGTACCGGCCTGCCGGGGGGCTGTGCCGGCCTGCCGGGGGGCTGTGCTGATGTCCGGGGGTCTGTGCAGGCATCATCCGATGGGACTACAAGTCCCATCGGGCGATGCCTGCTACCATGACAGTGATTGACACATTAGCCAATGATGGGACAGTAGTAGTCCCATCATCCGGCTAATGTGTTAAATGTTTAAAAAAAATATATATATATACTACATACATACTACATACATACTACATGCATGCTACATACATACTACATGCTACATACATACCACATATATACTACATGCTACATACTACATTCCCACACAGCTTTTACCATAAAGTGAGACTAGGGACTTTTTTTTTTAAAGTGGCGGAGGAATACAGTGCGGAAGGATACCTACCTTCCGTCATTGGATTCCTGCAGCCCGTAGAGAGCGGCAGCATCAGCTGATGCTGCAGTTCTCTACCCAAGATCGTCGTGGGACACACTCGTGGACTGCTTCGGATCATGGGTGAGTATTTTTGTGGTTTGTTATGTTAATATTTATTCCGTAGACGACAATGGCTTCGGGGAACAATGTGACAAGTATTGGTAAGTATGTTACTCTATGTTATATGTACTGTATGTCTATGTAAATATTGTATGAATGTATTGTATGTAGCATGCATGTAGTATGTATGTAGCATGTATGTAGTATGTATGTAGTATATATGTGGTATGTATGTAGCATGTAGTATGTATGTAGCATGCATGTAGCATGTATGTAGTATGTATGTAGTATGTATGTAGTATGTATGTAGCATGTAGCATGCATGTAGTATATATGTGGTATGTATGTAGCATGTAGTATGTATGTAGCATGCATGTAGTATGTATGTAGTATGTATGTAGCATGTAGTATGTATGTAGCATGCATGTAGCATGTAGTATGTATGTAGCATGCATGTAGTATATATGTAGTATGTATGTAGCATGTAGTATGTATGTAGCATGCATGTAGTATGTATGTAGTATATATGTGGTATGTATGTAGCATGTAGTATGTATGTAGCATGCATGTAGTATGTATGTAGCATGTATGTAGTATGTATGTAGTATATATGTGGTATGTATGTAGCATGTAGTATGTATGTAGCATGCATGTAGTATGTATGTAGTATGTATGTAGCATGTAGTATGTATGTAGCATGCATGCAGTATGTATGTAGCATGCATGCAGTATGTATGTAGCATGCATGTAGTATATATGTAGTATGTATGTAGCATGTAGTATGTATGATGCATATATGTAGTATGTATGTAGCATGTAGTATGTATGATGCATATATGTAGTATGTATTATGTATGTAGCATGTAGTATGTATGTAGTATGTATGTAGCATGTATGTAGCATGCATGTAGTATATATGTAGTATGTATGTAGTATGTATGTAGTATGTATGTAGCATGTATGTAGCATGCATGTAGTATATATGTAGTAAATATGTACTATGTATGTAGCATGTAGTATGTATGTAGCATGCATGTAGTATGTATGTATGTAGTATTTTTTTTTTTACATTTAACACATTAGCCGGATGATGGGACTACTACTGTCCCATCATTGGCTAATGTGTCAATCACTGTCATGGTAGCAGGCATCGCCCGACGGGACTTGTAGTCCCATCGGACGATGCCTGCACAGACCCCCGGACATCAGCACAGCCCCCGGCAGGCCGGCACAGCCCCCCGGCAGGCCGGTACAGACCCCCACAGGGTGCACAGACCCCGGGCAGTCCGCACAGCCCACCGGCAGGCCGGCAGAGACCCCCGGAAGGCCCGTACAGACCCCCGAGAGGCTGTACAAGGGCAGGAAAGGGTTTTTCCAATTCCGATACCGGAAGTCTCATAGACTTGAATGGGACTTCCAGTATCGGCATCGGCGATACCGATACTTTTTTTAAAGATCAGCCGATCCATTCCGATCCGATATTTTGAAGTATCGGACGGTATCGCTCAACTCTAATTATGATTCCATACCTCTTTGTTTATGCCTCTATTCAGTCTATTGTCTACCTCACTTACCATCTACCTGACTATCCAAGACCCAATATCACCAATATCTGCTATATTGATTACTTACCTGTTTCAGGTCCTATTTTGGTAATATCTTGGTACTTGGTTCATTATGCACTATTCTATTATGGGATTTTTCACACTGCAGCATTTTTTTCCCTGTTTTTTCCTTTTTTTATATTTTGTACTCACATATTATACCTTTTTATTGTTCATTATATGTGCACCGCTTTTCTGTTGTATGTTTAACTCACCTCTTCATTTTTGATAAAGATTATATACTTTTGTATTTCTGCACTTTCTGACTTTTTATTGATCTTCTTTGTTGTTTTTTGATATGCCATTAGTAGAGATGAGCGACTTTGCCTTTTTTCGGGTCAAGTCGGGTTTCACGAAACCCGACTTTCGCAAAAGTCGGGTGGAACGAAATTGGCCGATTATTGTGAAAAGTCGAAGTCCGACTGAAACACGAAACCCAATGTAAGTCAATGGGGAAGAAAAGTCGGCAGTGAGTGGAGGACAGGAAACACACCTAGAGTGCCCATTTTAATGCCAAAAACATCAATTCTTATTCCTTAAGCTTGTCAACCTTAATTTACTTTATAATAATAGTTAGGCATTGAAAACTGGGGATTATTTGGCTAAAGTTGTAGGGGGGGTAGTGCTGGCTCCAGATTTTCGTGGGCCCAGGGCCAAAGAGTGTCACTGGGCTCCTTTAACACATGACACAATTCATGATCCTTTGATACGGCAGAGAAATAGCTGTACAGTACAATGAAAAATACTTCAATTCTTACATCACATGATGACTGATATCCATTTTAAATTCTCCAATAGCTCCAAAAACAGACAGTATATTCCTCCATACAGTATTATGGCCACCGCATAGTGCGCCATACAGAGTAATAAGGCCCATATATTTCTCCATACAGAATCATTGGTCCCATATAATGTTCAATACAGTATATGATGAGCTCCACATAATGCTACAGTATATGTTGTTCACCATGGATGAAGCTCCAGTGTCTTATGCGCCCAAATAATGCTCCATATATAATGGGCCCCATTTCTAATGCTCCAGTGTATAATGGGCCCTGTAAATGCTGCTCCAGTGACTGATGTCCACCTTTGGAATGCTCCAGTGTATGGTGGGCCCCAGATATCATTCTCCAGAGTATCGTGCTCCCCAAAAATTGCTCCCAAACTTTAAAACAATTAAATAAGTCTCCTCGCTAAGGAATCCCTGTACTTTGGACTCCTCGTCATCCCCATCTTCCATCTCTCTGCACTTGGACTGTTTAGGCAGAGGGCGTACAGACGTGATGTCATCGCGCTCTTTGACCAGAATGTCACTTTCAGGAAAAGTGTTTGGTTTCCGGGGGCAGTATGGTTGCAAAGCTGAACCTTAAAGGAATGTCCAGAAGGGCACCACTAGGAGTGGAGCCTGCGGCTTAATTGGACTCAACACGAGCAACCTCAACCAAGCAATCCACAAAAAAGCTGCACAGATTGCAAGCTTAATTCCGTTAACGAACGAGACTCAGGCATGCCCCCGTGGTCCGCGTCCAGCTTACTAGAGGGACACGCGAGGCTCTGGCACGCGAGATCGGCCAATAACAGGTCTGTCATGCCCTTACATGTCGGGGGCTGCACGCGTGCTACAATGAAAGGACCAGCGTGTATCGCTTACAGGTGCGGATAACACGCTGAACCCCGTTAGTGATGGGGATCTGGGATTACAATTCTTCCCCATGAACAAGCATTTCCCAGTAAGTGCAGGTCAACCGTAATTCCGGAATAAGGCCTAAACGGCATTCCAGAAAGAATGTTTAAAAATTTAAGTGTCCAAACCACAGGTGCTGTAGCTTGCTTAACAGCTGGGCTCCTCTGCTGAGTAGCACACAGTTCTTACATAAACAGGCGGCATAGCTTGGTTCACGGGTGGCCAACTCTCCTGAGTAGCATACACAGTTACTAGGCTCAAAGTATTAAGTGGTGTAAATGCAGTCAAAAACTGGCTCTTTCATAAACAGGCGGCATAGCTCGGTTCACGGGTGGGTTCCTCTTCTGAGTAGCAGACACAGTTACTAGGCCAAAAAGGATTTTCACGACAATATGCAGTAAAAAATTATTAGAAACACACACGGTGTAGCTGCTTCACAGGTGTACTACACCGCTGGCTACCAGACACCGCTACTATGCCCTAAAACTGTCTATTATCATTGAAAACCATTATTAATGTGAAAAAAAGATACGCTTTTGTTTAACAAAACGTTCTCGAACGGAAACTCGAACAGCCGAATTTTAATCAAAGTGTTGTAGTTCGCCGAACGGATCTAACACCGCCCAAAACAGCTAGAATTTGAACTTGGCCAACAGTTCCACTCAAACACCACTCATCAAGAGGCAGACTCAGACTGTCTCAGGCACAGTATGGATTTGACAAGATTGCAGAAAGTTGAGAAAGGGTACAGTATCACCGGATAACAGGTATATATAGCATAGTTTAAACATTTAAAATCTCCGTGTTTATTTCCGGAGTCCGACAAAGACACTCACAGCCTCAGTATGGATTAGACAACAATCTAAAAAGTAGAAAATATGAAATGTTTTTGAAGCGTACACCAGTATACACTGTTGGGGTATTTTTAAATCTTCATATATATTTCTGTCTCAGTAAGACAGTCCAGACTCTCCGCAAGAGGAAACAAGATGGATAAAAGTACAGACATAAAGTCGAGTGATTGCAGAAATTTAGGAATTACTAATCACGGGAAAAACTCCCGAGAGAATTCTCAGAGGCGATGCTGACCCTCAATTACTTTGTGTGTGGAGACAGCGAAAACAGTTCTTTGTGAAGAAAGGGTTGCTGTATCGCAGTACCGTTGATCCCATCACCGTTACTCATCTCCATCAAATTTTGATCACAGGGAGAGATGTAGACATGGTCCTCACTGCCTATCATGATCTGTCAGATAACTTTTGAGTGCAAAAGACAGAAGCCACAGGCTTTAGGCGATTCTATTGGATTGGCATGAGAGAGCACATTTAAAAATGTGGGCAGGAATGTCACTCGTCTTTGAGTAGGAAAACTGTGAAAGTTGATAAACCACCACTGCATCTCATTGTGAGTCGACATCCATAACAAATGGAAGCCATTGATCATCTGAAGCTAGAGCCCGGCCAGCAGGAGAGGGCATAGCTACGTCTTAAACATCATCTATCAGTTCGCCAAATTTGTAGTGGCAGTCCCAGGGAAGGATTTGACAGCCCAGACTACACAGCGGAGGAGCAGGGAGAGGTAAATATTGCAAATGCTGGGGCCCTGCCCAAGCAAGGGGGGCCCACTCATGGGCGTCGGTACTGGCACTGGGCCACTCATAGTACGCCGGTGTGTCTGACGGCGGGTGTGCACCCCCACCATCAGAGACACTTGATTGCACTATGAGGGACCCTGTGCCAGTGGCGGCGCCCAAGAGTTGGCCCACCCACCTGTCCAGGGCAATGGCACTCGCACGATTGCTTAAGCTAGGTGGTGACCCCGGCCATGGGGGGGAGGCAGCCCAGTTAGGAAGGTTTAAAAAATGGCATATGTTGATGTTGGACGTTCAGCAGCTGCAAGTGGAGGAATTGGAGAAGTCCGAGGAAGAGGAGGACAAAAGCGAGCAATTTTTCTGGCAACCTATGTGTCATCAGGGGAAGGTGGGACAAAATCCTTGGAACCCATGCATGTTTCATTTTAATGAAAGTTAGATCATCAACATTTTGGGTCAACAGACGGGTCCTTTTTTCTGTCAGGATTGAGCCAGCAGCACTGAAGACTCTTTCCGATAGCACACTAGCAGCAGGGCAAGCGAGCTCCTGTAAGGCAGTAGTTTGTAACCATAGTTGACAACTGCTGTCTCCTGTCACTTTAAATCGATGCAGTATTACCAGTTGTGTTAGCGGGGCTTGAAAAATCAGTCCACAACATGGTCATGAAACCCCTGTCTCCAACGCCACTTCTGATGTGTGCACCACGAACACCTCTTCCATGTTGCCCCCTACGGCTCGATGGAGAACCATCACCGCTGCTGTGTGCTGGGAATGCCTCAAACAAATGGTTTACCAGAGTTGCTTGTTTGCTAGCCAATATTAGGTAAAGGTTCTCCTGTGGCATGATGTTTTGGAATTTGCCTATACTGTATAGCATGGATCCAGGATGCTGGCCAACCAGTAGTCGACATAGTTCATCATTTTGGCAATGCGGGGGTCCCTTTTTAGGATCTGCAAGGCATAATCTGACATGTGGGCCAATGTTCCAGGTGTCAATGATGCACTGCGAGTGCTGGGTGGGGGAGCACTTTCTGGCAAATCCACATCCCTCCAGTCACGCACAAACCCTGTACCTGACCTTGCCACGCCAATATTTTCTCTTGCCCCACGAGAAGCATCCTCCTCCCCTAAATAATCATCCCCATCATCATCCTCCTCATCCTCTTCCTCTTCTTCCTCCACCTCGTCCAGGAGAGGTCCCGGAGCAGACAATGGCTGACTGTCATCAAAGCTTCCTTCCTCCTCTTCCTCATACTCCTCGGCTGCAGACGCCTGCTCCTAAATGTGCGTCAAAGTTTACATGAGCAGACGCATAAGTGGGATGCTCGTGCTTATGATGGTGTCATCTGCGCTAACCAGTCATGTGCATTCCTCAAAGCACTGAAGGACTTTACAGACATCTTTCAGCTTCGATCACTGCACACCCGACAACTCCATGTCTGCCCTCAAAGTGCCTGGCCGTGTATCCTCCCACAAATGCATTACAGCCTGCCTCTGTTCACACAGCCTCTCAACCATGTGCAGGGTGGAGTTCCACCTTGTTGCAACGTCGATAATTAGACGGTGCTTGGGAAGCTGGAGCAATCGCTGCAGCTTCTGCATACGACTGAAGTGTACGGGCGACCGGCGGATGTGCGAGCACAGTCTTCGGACCTTCTGGAGCAGGCCTGTTAACTCCGGATAATTATTGAGGAAGCACTGCACCACCAGGTTAAAGGTGTGAGCCAGGCAAGGTATGTGTCGGAGTTTTGAAAGGGCTATGGCTGCCACAAAATTCCGTCCGTTATCACTAACTACCTTGCCTGCCTCAAGATGTAGACTGCCCAGCCATGACTCAGTTTGTCGCTGCAAGTGGTCGGCCAGTACCTCCGCGGTGTGTCTGTTGTCACCCAAACACATCATCTTCAACACAGCCTGCTGACGCTTACCACTAGCTGTTCGATAGTGGGACACCGAGTGTGCAACACTGGCAGCTGTGGATGGAGTGCTCGTGCGACTTCCCTCTGTGGACGAGCTTTCGCTTCTGGAGGAGGAGGAGGGTTGAACGCCTACAGCCAACTGTGTCCTATACCGTGGGCTAGGCAGCACTGTCCCACCACCGCTGTCTCCTGTGGACCCTGCATCCACCACATTAACCCAATGCAGTGATGGACACGTAACGGCCCTGGCCATGCCTACTGGACCATGCATCTGTTGTGAGGTGCACCTTTCCACTCACTGATTGCTTGAGTGCATGGACAATGCGTTCTTTCACATGAAGGAGGAGGGCTGGAATGGCTTTGCGAGAAAAGAAGTGCCGACTGGGTAGGTCATAGCGTGGTACTGCGTAGGCCATGAGTTCACGGAAAGCTTCGCTTTCAACCAACCGGTAGGGCATCATCTCTAACAAGATTAGTTTGGCAATGTGGGCGTTCAAACTCAGTGTATGCGGATGAGAGGATGAGTACTTACTTGTCCTACTCATAGTCTCTGGTAGGGTGAGCTTGACTTGAGAGCTGAATATGGTGGAACTAGTGGTGGACATGGCATACTGAGAGAGGGTTGATGATGGTAATAGAGTTGGTGTTCTTTCTGATGGCCTAGATTCAGTCTTTCGTAGCAATAACATTGTGATTTCCTGACTGCTTTGGCCTTGCGATGACACCTCAACATTTGCTGCTGGTGGTGTGCTAACCGGTGGGCTTACAGTGGGGGAAACGATGTAGCGTTGCTGACTACCTTCATTGGGAGCAGTTGCACATGTGGTACGTGAGGTTTGGTAGTCCGTCCACGCTTGCAAGTGCATGGTGGTTCAATGTCTAATCATGCAACTGGCATTCAAATTTCTCAGATTTTTCCCTCGGCTAAAGGTCTTTGCGCACTTCTTACAGATAACCTTTGCCTGATCATTAGGATTTTGTTCAAAAAAGTGCCACACTGCACTCTTCCTACTATGGAAGACATTTTGAGGCCTTGCACGCTGTGCTAATTTGACCATCTGGCCTAGCTGTCCTGCAACTCTTCTGGTTTTGTAACCCGTTTTTGGACTGCTCCGGTCCTGCCAGATAACAGCTGTTGCGGTGTCGATGCCTGCTGCGGATGCTCCTTCTCCTCTTCTGAGCTATTGGCAGCGGCACGCTCTTCCCCCAATGGATGCCAATCTGGGTCAACAACTGGGTCATCCATCACCTCCTCTTCAATGTCATGTGCACCTTCCTCTGTGACACCATGTAAGGTGGTATAGTATGCGGGAAGGGGCACCTGAGTTTCATCAGGGTCAGATTCTGGCTCAGTACACTGCGAGGACAATGTAGTGCTCTGACTGAATGTACCAGCAGATAAATCTAGCAGTGGCTGTGCATCAGTGCACTCCATGTCAGATTTTTCTTGGACTGGGTAATTCACGATTTGACTTGATTACTCAGGCATGGTATGTGAAAAGAGCTCCATGGAATAATATGTAGTGTGGCGCCTGCCGCATCCTTTACTTTTGGTAAGGGTGAAGGACACAAGGAAAGGTGTGGTTCCTGACCATGAGCCTCCAATGACGACTCAGTGCTTTTATTTTTTGAAAGTTCAGAAGAGGAGGCGATAGAGCTGGAGGCTGTGTCAGCAATGTAAGCCAAAACTTGTTCCCGAAGCTCCGGCTTTAAAAGCGGTTTACCTACTCCCAGAAAAGGGAGCCTTCAAGGCCCCTTTGGAGCCAGACGATGACACAGGCTCAACACCTCCTGCATTAAGTGCTATTGTGCTTTTGCCACTACCAGCAGATCCACCACCACCAACACCATCATTACCAGCTGGCAACCCCCGCCCACTTCCACGGCCTTTTCCAACACACTTCCTCATTTTTGGGAAAATTTACCCTAAATACCACCAGCAATATGGTACTGTAAAACAAGGTACAAGGTGTATATAGTATTGGGGAGAATTTGAATCTCCCTACAGACTTGAGGACACTGAACTATTATCTCAGGCTCAGTGTAGATTACACCTCAATATAACAGGCTAAAAATTGGATGGTGTATAAAATGTCTATATAGGACTGGGGAGAATTTGAATCTCCCTACAGACTTGAGGACACTGAACTATTATCTCAGGCCCAGTGTAGATTACACCTCAATATAACAGGCTGAAATTGGATGGTGTATAAAATGTCTACATAGGACTGGGGAGAATTTGAATCTCCCTAGAGATTTTAGCAAGCTGACAATGATGCTCTCAGTCCCAAGTATGGCATCAGGCAGCCTAATAAGCAGGACTGCTGCACACAAAAGTGTGGAAAAATGAACGCTTGGTAACTGTGCAGAAAAGAGGATGAAAAGTATTTTTGCTTTTAAAAAAGCAGTTTTCACAGCAGTGTGAAAACAGCAATGCAGCTATCAGGGAGCCTTATAAGGCAGCCTAATAACCAATAGAGCTGAATGCACCAAAATATAGCCTCCCCTTGCACTGCACACTAACTGGTGTGTTGTACAGGCAAAATCATTAGCAGCAGAAGCAGCTTTTTGTATCTTCTTCCCTGCCTAACGCTCTCCCCACAGAATCAGCAGCAGAAGCTCTCCCTATTCTTTGATCAGCAGAAGTAAGATGGCGGTCGGCGTGCACGCCCTTTTATAGCCCCTGTGACGCCACACAAAGCAAGCCAATCACTTGCATGCCCTTCTCAAAGATGGTGGTGACCGCTGCCTATGTCATCGCGTTGCCCACAGTGTGCATCCTCCATCTTTGGCTGAAAAAGGGCGCTGGAAGCATCTTTTGAAACGCGACTTTGGCGCCATGGTCGCTGACCACGTGGCCGACCTCACGCTATGGTCGGGTTTCGTTTCATGAAACCCGACTTTTGCGAAAGTCGGCGACTTTTGAAATTGACCGACCCGTTTCGCTCAACTCTAACCATTAGGTCTTTTTGCATCACAGTCCAGCAAATATACTGTATGTACACTCACTACATGCATATATCATCTCATTATACTTGATATTCCATTTATTTATGCATTTTATATCAGTGTGTGTGCATTTCACATTACTTGTGCTTTGATCTCTCTAATTTAAGATTATAAACATCATGTCTATATAAAAGATACGTAGGAAAAATTGCATTTACTTGGAAGTGCCAAGATTACCAATTTATACTATTTTTTGGAATATAGGTTTGAATTATTTGAACCAAAGAACCAGTCAGAATTTCTTCTCTTGCTATATAGTCCTAGTAGTGCCTGTGGGACTTAGTCTTCAGACTAAAATAAGTCCTTAATCATGTCTGAAATGCATAGGAAGATCACATTTACTTGGATGTACAGAGCTTACCAGTTTTTACAATTTCTTGGAATAAAGGTTTTAAATTATTTTACACAATAAAAAGGCAGGAATTTTTTCTATCGTGATTCAGTTTTTGGCCACATCGTGCAGGAGTGGTGCTTCTGTGCTAAAGTTTCTTTAAAGCCACAATGAGGATAAGCTGCACTACACTTGTCTACACCCAGGACTATGCCAATGATGAAATATATTATTGGAAAAAACAAAGACAGAATTATTATAAACCTAAATCCATTTTTAAAAACAAGAAGTATGAGCAAAACAAATAGAGGATCACATGTCAGTTTTACTTCATCTGATTATGAATTATCCTAGGCTGCCAGTGATAACTATGAAAATTAATTCTCAACTAATAGTGCAGCAATTACAGGGATCAATTTTCAAAAAATGTTATAGAAGGAAGGGGAAATGACAAAAGAAAAATCCAACATCACAACAGCTAAGAAACTGGATACCGAGAACTTACATTTACATGTAGCTAATCTATCCTCAGTTTCATTAACATCTGATCAAAAGTTTTGTCTTTGAGTTTTTCTTGCACAAGAAATTTTGTACCACTTTATAGGACATAAACAAATTTGTTAGAGATTTACCCTTAAAAGACATTTTTATACAGATGATTCTTCTATTGTTAATAATGCAGTTCATTTTGATGAAGTCTATAATTATGAAACAAAGTTTCCAAGAACAATGGTCATCAGTAACTTTGATGCAATTGTCCCATGAGAAAGATTCCTTGTCTGTGACCAACAATAAAACTTTCAAGTCACTTAAATATATTTTTTATCCTATTCAGTCTATGACTGAATCAATGAACTCTTTCCAACAACTGGTAGAAAGTGATTCAACAACTAATGCATAATCGTAAAATCACTATAAAAATGACAGACAAAGACAGCACCGTAGTGGTCATGGACAATCCTATTGTTCACAGATTGAATTGATATTGTCAGACTATAAAACTTATCAAATGTTACCTGATGATCCAGAGGCCAAGCTTCAGAGTGATATGGTCTCATTGGCGGAGGGGGACTTTCATTTTGGATTTTTCATTAAAAAAAATAAAGAAATACATCATCATAGATCCTGTCTCTCCCATTTTACACGCTTTACTCAAGTTTCGTAAGGGAGTAAATCCTCCACTGATGAGACCAATTGTTTCGGGTATAGGCTCATATAGTGAAAGATTGGGAGAATATTTAGAAAATATTCTGCAACTTTCAGATAAAAGGAGCCCAGGATATTTTCAAGATACCAGAACTGTACTAAGGGATTATATATTAGAAATCAAAGTGGAAAATCAAATTTCAGTCTGATTCAACTTCAGTGGAAACGCCTCAAGACAAGGAAATGAGACGCTCAGTAGTGTGTGTGTGTGTGTGTGTGTCCTCCACGTGCCTGTATGACCTCCCTACAACGCCCAGGCATGCTCCTGATGAGGCGGCGAATGTTCTCCTAAGGGATCTTCTCCAAGACCTGGATTAAAGCATCAGTCAACTACTGGACAGTCTGTGGTGCAACGAGGCACTGGTGGATGGAACGAGACATGATGTCCCAGATGTGCTCGATTCAGGTCTGGGGAATGGGCAGGCCAGTCCATAGGATCAATGCCTTCACCATGCAGGAACTGCTGACACACTTCAGCCACATGAGGTCTAGCATTGCCATGATTTAGAAGGAACCCAGGGCCTACTGCACCTGCATAAGGTCTCACAATGCATCTGAGGATTTCATCCCTGTACCTAATGACAGTCAGGGTACCTCTGGCTGGCACATTGAGGGCTGTGCGGCCCTCTAAAGAAATGCATTTCCACGCCATTACTGATGCACTGCCAAACAGGTCATGCTGTAGAATTTTGCAAGCATCAGAACATTTTCCACTGCATCTCAAGACTATGTCACGTTGTGTTACATGTGCTCAGTGTGAATCTGCTCTCATCCTTAAAGAGCAAAGGCGCCAATGTCGAATCTGCGAATCTTGGTGTTTTCTGGCAAATGCCAATCACCCTGCACGGTGTTGGGCTGTAAGCATAACACCTACTTGTGGATGTCGGGCCCTCATACCATCCTCATGGAGTCTGTTTCTAACAGTTTGACTAGACACGTGAAAGTTAGTGGACTGCTGGAAGTAATTTTGCAGAGCTCTAGCACTGCTCCTTCTGTTCCTCCTTGCAAAAGGAGGAGTTAGCAGTCCTGATGCTAGGTTGTATCCCTCCTACAGCCCGTTTCCACATCTCTTGGTGTACTGGCCTGTCTCCTGGTATCTGCTCCATGCTCTGGACACTGTGCTGACAGACACAGCTACTCTTCTTTTCCACAGTTCGTATTGTGCCATCCTGGATGAGCTGCACTCCCTGAGTGATTTCTGTTGGTTGTACTATAGGCACCACCTCATGCTACTGTACCTCTAGAGGTGAGAGCAATGCCAAAATGCAAAAGTGACCAAAACAACAGCCTAAAAGGATAAGAACAGAGAGATGGTCTGTGGTTACCCCCTGCAGAATCAATCTTTATAGGGGTTGTCTTGCTACTTGCCTATAATTTCTACCTATTGTCTGTTCCATTTGCACAACATCAGGAGAAATTGATTCACAATCAGTGTTGCTTCATAACTAGACAGGCTGATTTCCCAGAAGTTTGAATGACTTGGAGTTACATTGTGTTGTTTAAGGCTATGTGCACACGTAGATTTTTGTCCTGCGGATTTCTCTGCGTGGATTTGTAAAAATCCACAGGTAAAATCTCAGGTCAAAAGACCTGCGGTTTACCTGCGAATTAGCCTGCTGTTTAGCCCTGCGGTTTCACACCTCACAATGGTGAAGGTGTGAAACCGCAGCGGAATCCGCACAAAGAATTGACATGCTGCAGATTGTAACCCGCAGCAAATCTGCTCGGAAAAATCCGCAGCATGTGCACAGTGTTTATGGTTTTACTATTGCAAACAATGGTACTGTACAATGCAGCAGAAACTGCTGCGGACCTGCAGAGCCAGAAACGCTGCGGTCCGCAGCAGAATCCGCACCGTGTGCACATAGCCTAAGTGTTCCCTTTATTTTTTTGAGCAGTGTATTTGGCAAAACTTGTGATGTCTTGTTGGAAGGAATTAAACCTTTATACCACTGACAACCCTTTTATTTGGACAACATACACAGGAAAAGCAGATATATCAATGACTCACTATTAATATGGCATCACAATATATCTGTTCTGCAATTTGTCTCTTTTTAAATGCCACATAATTTTCTGAAATTCGACCAAAGGTATTATTTAAAGGTACAGGAAAGCAAAATATTTCCCCTCATTGGGAAACCTTTCGATGTTTTCGTGGGAGGAATTATACATCTACCCCACGGATAACCTTATTTTGGACAACATACATTGGTATGGCAGATACAGTATATCAATAACTTGCTATTAATATGGCATCACGATAGATCTGTCATACCTCTTTTCATTAATTACATTAATAAATAACCCTTTCAATCTAAATTCAATCATTTTGGCATCACATCAAGCAAAAAAAATGTTTATGTATCTTTGGAAGGAATTGCAATACAATTACCGTAATTAACGCTACAACGTATTGTGAAAAAAAAAACATGGGCAACACTATCTTAAATACTACTAGTGCAAACCCTCTTCACGTTATAAACATATACCAGTAGGTGAATTAACATGCATTAAACATAATTGTAGCAGACCAGAGGATTTTTTAATTAGGCATTATCTAAACTGATAAGTCTGCAGTCACTTTGTATGGTATCATTTAACCATCTTCTACCGGGAGAGATGCGGGCCTGCGTCACATTAGGGGACCAGACATAAGACGTATCTGTTCGACATATGTCCGGAAGGGTTTATAATATAGGAAATACATCAGAACATCACACATCGAATGCTGCCAAACATTTTATAGTGCATCATTCAAGAAGTACAAAGAACTTTCAAGTTTTTAGTATAGAAAAACTAAGTAAACTGAAAAGGGGAAGTGATTTTCAACACCTTTTTCTAACTAGAGCAATTTTTTGGATTTTGAATCTACAAACTAGGTCCGCTTTGAGCATGAATATCTAAAAGAAATGTCATGTTTCATAATTGCTTAATAATGTTTTCGTTTCTTTCATTGGCAGAAGCTTTTTTGTAAAATGCATGTGTGCACTACTGTAAACGATGGTTCTATTCATATGGTTAGCACTGTTTTCTTTTCATTCGGCTGCATTATTGTATTAAATTATACAGTATATAATAATTATTACAAAGTTAATGCTTTGCACACAAAAAATATGTTTAAGTTCATATGAATAGTGAAACCGTACATTAAGTAATATTATCAGCTTTTATTATCAATTTCCTTTTTCAAAATGAATGTTTTATTTATAAGCAGTTAAGCATTCATTGATGTGGTTCAATGTTAATTTTCATTTACTATTATTTCTAGCCTTGAACATAATATAACTAATAACATGCAACATCATATAACTATAGTGTGGTTATTTGCCATTTGTTTGTGAACTATGAATAATACATGATATGATCACTTATGCCCTCTTGAAGTGCAGTGTAGCCTCCAAGTGATTTTCTCTGTGTCTTTTCCAAGCCTTGTCTTCGCAGTTCACATAAGAGAATGGATATAATAAATATAATTAACACAGATTAATTCTTAATTATGTCTTTCTTGTGTGTGAATTGATATAATCTTTACATATTGCTTTCTTTAAAGATCCATAATAAATCAATATATAGCAGAATTTTGATCGGTTTGCATGGTTTTTGATGACTATACATGGAATTTATTTTCCAACTTTCCCATATTGCATAGCAAGAATTATATGGGATACAATAATTTTTTCTGAAGTTGTCCATCATGTTTTTGTATTATTCTTTTCTTTGTCACTTGACTTTTGATTATTTTTATATGCATTTCATATATTCAGTTTTTTTGTAATTGGTATGTACATTAGTTTGTCCTTAGGAAGAAGTTTTGGTATAACTTCAAAACAAGTTGACAATAAACTACTTACTGTAATGCAACCTCCACCAGGGGGAGCTGGAAAGGGGAAAAGGGTTGCACTCACCGTGTAGCACCACAGTTCAGATGTGCAGGCCGCCACTAGGAGGCGGCAGAGTAGTCAGACAGGCCAGGTCAGCAAAAAACAGGAAGACGAAGTACTAGAGGTCACAGCAGGTTTCTCTGGATGACGAGCGTGAAAGGCCCGGACCAACCGATCTGCATGGACCGAATGTGCCGGCACCCACGACCAGTCCTTAGCACCGTAACCCTTCCAATGGACTCGATATTAGAGTGAAAGACGGACCATGCGAGAGTCCACAATCCGTTCTACCTCATACTCATTTTGGCCACCCACCAAAATGGACACTCCCCAAAGGAAGACCCAAACGGCTTCAAAAGAGCTTTAAGGAACAAGTTGGGGATTCGCAGAGACAGGGGAAGGCACAAACGGAAGGCCACGAGATTAACTACCTCCACAATCTCATAAGGGCCAATGAACTTGGGCCCCAACTTCACAGAAGGAACCTTAAGCTTAATATTCCTGGTGGATAACCATACCTTATCCCCAACCCAGAATACTGGCCTCACAGATTGTCTCTTGTCGCAAAGAATTTATACCTGCCCTGAGCCTCCCCAATATTCCTTTGAATCGCCTGCCACACCTCCCCCAAACATTGAACAGCCAGATCAGCCCCAGGACATCCTGAATCCAGCTGGGAAAATTCCCCAAAATGAGAGTGAAACCCATAATTACAGAAGAAAGGGGAGGTGCCCTTGGACTGATTGATACAACTATTTAAAGCAAATTCAGCCACAGGAAAAGAGGAACACCAATCGTCCTGCTGAGCTGTGATCAGACATCGCAAGATGTGTTCCAAGGATTGATTGGTCCTCTCTAACCATTAGTCTCAGGATGATATGCTGAAGAAAAGGTCAAACAGATACCCAACCTTTTACAAAAAGCCCTCCAAAATACAAATTGCACTCCCCTGTCCGAAACCACACTCACAGGCACACCATGCAGTCGTACTACATGTTCAACAAACAATTTAGCTAACATCTCAGCATTAGGCAGACTTGTCAAAGGTACAAAATGCGCCTGCTTAATAAATCTGCCCACCACCACCCAAATGACTGTTTTACCACTAGTAAGATCGGTGATAAAATCCATGGACAAATGAGTCCATGGTCTATCCGGATTTGGCAATGGCACCAATTCCCCGGCCAGCCGGTTATGGGAGCTCTTGGCACGAGCACATACATCACAGGATGACAATAACATATATGGATCGCCCGCCAGGGCCGTGGGGTACTCGGAGCCGGGCCCGTGGGTTTCAATGGGAGATGTCACGGCAGCTGTGACCCGGTCCGTGGCCCTGGGCGCCCATTGTAAAAGGGAAGATGTTGAACGTGTGGATGATGATGATTAAAGTTTATAAGTGAATGATTCGTGATGCCACCTGTGGTGTTCGTCAATGAAGATTTTAAGCCGACGCTGCAGACAGATCCTCTGGGACAGATGGTGTGGTGCAGCAATGATGTTGTGGCCCTGCACAGGTAGGGCTGTAGTCCCAGGGCAGTGTAGATGGGGAGAGAGTGAGGAGACGTAGATGGTGCTGGGTTAGGCACAGCGCAGCAATGTAGCAGTGCTGAGTGTGTTGGCGCAGGAATAAGCGCAGGACACCAGGGTATGTAGTTCCAAAGCTTTACTCACAGTCTGTTGTGCATACAGGTGCCCGCATCCGTGCCGTGTCCTCCAGGTCCGGAGCTCAGCCAACTTCCAGGCAAGATGAAGTACTCCGTCCCAACACTCCGCCAACATATGTGCCTTTTCTGAACGTCTCCCTCCTTAGCGCTCGTAGTGAAGTACTCACAGTACTGAGTTACACTGGAGTTCCTCCTTTCTGATGTTCTTAGAACTCTACGTGTACGGCAAACAGCTGTAGCCTGCATCGGAGACTCCGTGCTACTAAGTCCCGGCTTACTCACGTTGCTGTTGTGCCCCCAAGTCTTGTGTGGGAATAAAGTGGTGACAACTTCTATTCCTCCGGTGTCTGTCGCAGGACCATTAGTATCCATACAACCTCGGAGACCGGACCCCGGCCTTGTGTTTAGAACTTGAGGAAGGGCTCTGCTCTAACCCTAATCCTTAGTTCTCTTCTTCTCCTTACGTTCCGTACAAAACTATCTTTCTTATGGAGAATTAAGCTTTCTGAATATCTCTTTCATGTGCCAGCAGACCCAGGTCACTGAGGTCTGCTGCAGCACTTCCTTCAATCGATCCCACTCAGGGGATCTTCTCTCACAGACTGACCTAGTCAGTACTGACCCACCTCCCAGCACTCTTCGTGTTCCAAGCAGGGAGCCACCAAAGGTGCTTTGCTACACTACTATGTTGTGTGGGATGCAGGTGTTGGAGCGTGGTCAGGTGTCTCCACCTTACCTGGATGGTGGGGTACCACACCTCAGGAGGAGGTGCAGTACCTCTGTGGTGACTGAACCCTCAGGGGCGCCACATATACACATCCGAGGCCAACGAGGACCACCAAAACAACCTAGAGACAGCTTTACGGTAGCCGCGATTCCAGGATGCCCACTCAGGGCTCAATCATGAAACTCCCACAGTATTCTGAGGCGAAATTGAATGGGCACAAAGAAGTTATTAACAGGCAATGACGGAGGGGCCAGGGACTGGGCCTCACGAATCTTCCTCTCCAACAATGAGGATACCCCAGCCACAATTACACCATGCTGAAGAATGGAGGAAGGAGGTTCAGGAGGTGATATCGGATCCATACTACAAGACAAGGTATCAGCCTTGACATTTTTTGAACTGGACCGAAAAGTAATAGAGAATTGAAACTATGAGAAAAAAAGTGACCATCTCGCCTGTCTCAGTGTCAACTTCTTGGCAGACTCGATGTAAGCCAGATTCTTATTATCTGTAATCACAGTGATTCGATGGACCGCCCCCTCCAAAAAATGCCTCCATTCTTCAAATGCTAGCTTAATGGCCAACAACTCTCTGTTACCTACATCATCATCAAGTCTTTTCCGCAGAAGAGAATTTTTTCGAGAAGAAGGCACATGGTCTTAAATCAGTTAAATTGGCAGGTCCCTGGGAGAATACCACCCCCACCCTCACCTCCGAGGCGTCCACTTCCACAATAAACGGTTTATATGGATCCGGTTGAATTAATACAGGGGCAGACATGAAACATTTCTTTAATGCTGAAAATGCCGCTGTGGCTGGAGCAGGCCAATTCTTGATATCAGACCTCTTTCGAGTCAAATCAGTGAAAGGCTTAACAATTTGAGAAAACCTCCTTATAAATTTCCTATAATAATTAGTGAACCCCATGAAACACTGGAGACCTTTAAGATCTCTGAGATGGACCCAGTCCACAATGGCCTGAACCTTTCTGGGGTTCATACGAAATCCTTCAGCCGACAAGATGAACCCCAGAAAGGACAACTCCTGGACCAAAAACAAACATTTCTCTGGTTTAGCAAAGAGACAGTTCGCCCAGAGTCTCTGGAGAACCACACGAAGATGACCTATGTGGGCCTGCTTCTCCATAGAGTACACCAGAACATCATCAAGATACACTTCAATGAAGCACCCAAAAAAGTCAGAAAAGACATGGTTGATGAAATTTTGGAAAACAGCCGAAAGCATAACCAAATTTTCGAACAGCCCCTCTGAGGTGAGAAACCCAGTTTTCCACTCATCCCCCTCCTGTATACGGGTAAGATTGTATGCGTCCCAGAGATCCAATTTAGAAAACCATTTAGACCCAGACAGTTGGTTGTATAAATCATGGAGAAGTGGAAGGGAGTACGTATTTCTCACAGTGACAACCATCTTTTTTTTTTACAAAAAAGAACCCCGTCGCCACAGGGGACACAGAAGGGTGAATATGCCCCTTGCGAAGACTCTCAGATGTATTCTTTCATGGTCATTCGCTCAGGACCGGATAAATTATACAAACGGACCTTGGGCAATTTAGCATCAGGAACAAAATCAATGGTACAATCGAATGGGTGGTGTGGTGGTAAAACCTCAGCCTCTTTTACGGAGATCACATCCCCAAGGTCCTTCTGGTACACCGGAATACCCTCCAGACTGACAGATGACATAGACATAGTATCAAGACAACCTTTAGAACAATTAGGTTCCCACTTCACAATATCTCGGGACCCCCAGTTAATAACCGGGTTATGAACCTGCAGCCAAGGAAACCCCAACACCAGGCCATCAGGGAGATTATCGAAGACAAAGCATGAAATACGCTCCTGGTGTAGGGCCCCCACCTTGAGGGTGAACTTTTCAGATATGAAACTAACCCCACCCTTGGTGAGAGGTATAGAGTCAATGGCCACGTTTTAATGGGAGTCCCCAACCTAACTGTCCCTAACTTACAGCTGGCCATCAGTTTAGAGTCAATTAGGGTCATGGATGACCCACAGTCCACAAAGGCCATACTGGGAGTGAAGCAGTTCTCGATACCAAGTTCCACTTTTAACAGTTCTTTAAGGAATGAAAAAAAGGTACCTGTGAGTCTTGACAACCTCCTAGATAGTTAACCAGACTTAGGCGTTTTCCCGACACCTTGGGAGTGGGAGGACAGGAGGGATAGTCCTTTTTCCAATGTCCTGAAGAACCGCAGTAAAAAAAAAGTTTGCCTTTCCATATTCTTCTCCTCTCCCTTTCCTTGAAGGTGATGGCCCCAACTTGCATGGGCTCAACAGGTTGTGAGGGTTCCGGTTTAACCGGAAGGAAAGGCACCTCCTGTTGCACGACTCCTCTCTCTCGTAACCTCCGATCCATGCGAATGGCCTGAGTCATGGCCTCTTTCAGAGAGCTGGAAGGAGGATGAAGAGCCAGAACGTCCTTTAAATGATCAGACAGTCCCCTCCGGAACTGACATCTGAGTGCTGAATCGCTCCAGGACACCTCTGGAGACCATGGCCGAAATTCCAAACAGTACCATTTGGCAGAGAGCTTTCCTTGATATAGACCCATAATAGTGTCCTCTGCCAATCTGACTCGGTCTGGTTCGTCAAAGATGAGGCCCAGAGCCTCAAAGAACATATCAACAGATATTCTCTCAGGGACGGTCGGGGATAAGGAAAAAGCCCAAGACTGCGAACTCTCCTTCAGTAAAGATATAATTATCCCAGCAAAGAGCAAACAGATGAACGGCAAACTAGGGCACACAAATCACCACATTAACAGATGGAGCTATTTATCTGAAGTATTGCAGTATATATTTCAGTCAAAAAACGGAGGTGCTTGCATGAAAAAACATGAATATTTCAATGTGAAGCAAAAAAGAAAGAAATATGAAGCACTCACCAATATAGCTGAAAAACTGTGCGTCTTTATTTCACATGAATTCCATCAATGGATATGTGGACATGCAGGACGTTAGAGGAATGCTAGGGGAGGGAGGTGCCGGACAACGGCCGTTTCACGATTACTCGCTTGAAAGATATAATTATCCCCACCCACTAACTCTTATCCCCTGAAGACCGGGTTCTAAGGGAAAATAACAGTTTGCAACCCTCCCTGAAAGTACAGAACTTATCCTTCTCACCAGAGAAGGTGTCAGGGAGTTTCACCGAAAGTTCAGGAGAGGGCAGAGACAAGTCAGTCACCTCACCAGACTTACTGACAGAGGGAGTCCCCCGGGTATCTTAACTGTCTCAGTCATCACTCTCTTTACCTGCTTCTGAGAAGTAACCAAGGCCCGGTGCTCCATAGATAACTCCTGCATCGTCTGAGTAAGGTTGGCCACTTGGTCCACCAGAGTACGGAGTGGATCCATACCAGAGAAAAAAACATAGTGGTCAGTGATAATGTGATGCAACCATCCACCAGGGGGCGCTGGTAAGAGAAAAAGGATTGCACTCACCGTGTAGCACCACAGTGCAGACATGCAGGCCGACATTAGGAGGCAGCAGAGTAGTCAGACAGGCCGGGTCAGCAACAAACAGGAAGACGAAGTACCAGAGGTCACAGTAATGCACAAAGTCACAGACAAGCCAGAAGTCAGAGCCAGACGCGACCACGGTATCCAAGACATGAGACGGAAAGCGGAGTCAGGGTACAAGCCAGTGATTCATAAGCCGGTCGGTAACATGGTATCAGAGACAGAAAAACAGGAAGTGGGGTTCAGAGTTCAAGGTGAATCATACACTGTAAGGAAACCACCAAATGTACACAATGTCAGGGACAGGGTACAGGTGAGACACTAATATGGGAAACCAGAGGCAGAAGGTTCACTATGGTATACGGGTCAGTTGCTCTAACCTGGAAGCATGAACTATCACTGACATCGCCGCAGCGAACTGCAATAGCAAAAACAGATCCAAAATGAGGTAGAGGGGATTAACCCCCGCTTGACCAGTCCAGAGAGAGGATAGCAGAAAACAAACCTCAGACTGGATCATAACATTTACCTTTTACATCTAGTATTCTGGCTCCACGCAAAATTACATAATACAAATTGGGTCAAAAGAACAAAAATGAGGCTAAATTCACCCAAGGCAATTCCCTTTGTAACCGGTTGGCACCCTAATAATGCAATATAGCGCCCCCATTCAACATGGAATGTCCCGAGGTGACCCCTTTTAAAAAATATCTAATCTCCTGGCCAGAAAGAAAATCCGGAGGAATGTAAAATAATGGCTGACTCTCAGTTGTTAGAAAGGCAATTATTTAGGGTAAATTTAGCCCCTATTTTTACCCTTTTGACCCCCCAATTTGTGTTATGTAATTTTGTATTTATGGTTATAGATAGATAGATAGATAGATAGATACAGTGTTTGCATCCTTAAAATTGTTCCAGAAAAATAAAGCATTTCTCACAGAAAATGATTACACATGTTTTGTTATGTACCGTATTTTTCGGTCTATAAGCAGCAACGGTCCATAAGGCGCACCCCAAATTTTGTGGTGGAAAATAGCAGAAAAAAGATTTCTATAAGATGGGGGTCCGTCTTATTGTCCAAATTTAAGGTATCTTACCTGAGGGCCGGTGGTGGTAGAACGGGGTCACAGGAGGCATGGTCCCTTCCTCAGGAAGCCGGCCGTGGTAGAAGTGTGGCAATGCTGCAGTCCTGGGGTATCCCAGCGGTGCGATGCCTCGAGTCCGATGTCAGCGGTGAGGCAGAGAATGGAGCAGGGTCCCTTCCTCAGGATGCCGGCGGCGGCAGAAGTGGGGCAATGCTGCAGTCCCGGGGTGCGATGCTGCGGGTCTGGTGTTGGCAGTGAGGCAGAGAATGGAGCAGGGCCCCTTCCTCAGGATGCCGGAGGCAGAAATGTGGCGATGCCGCAGCCAGGTGTCCACGGCTAGCAGAGCTGAGTGCATCACTGGTTTCTCGGTGGCCATCTTCCTGAGGCTGCGTGTGCGCAGATTGAGATCTCGACGGCCCTAGGCTTCAGGACATTGGACGCCGAGATCTCAATCTGCGCACACGCGGCCCACGGCGGCCATTTTCCTGAAGCTGAGGGCTGTTGAGATCTCAATCTGCACATGTGCAGCCTCCAGCGGCCCACGGATTCAGGAAGATGGCCGCAGGGAAGCCAACGATGCACTCTGCACAGCCGACACCGAGCCTCTGCATCGCTACACCTCTGACGCTGCCGGTTCTGCTGCTACACCAATGTCGCAACCCCCCGGTAAGCCTGCGTTCGGACTATGAGACGCACCCCCCATTTTTCTTCCAAATTTTTATAGTCCAAAAAATATGCTACATGTTTATTTCCTTTGTGTGTATTTGAACAACACGAAAAAAAAAAAGAAAAATTGGACATAATTTCACACAAAACCCCAAAAATGGGCTGAACAAAATTGTTGGCACCATTCCAAAATTGTGGTTAAACAACCTTGTTTGAAGCATGTGATGCTCGTTCAAACTCACCTGTGACAAGTAACAGGTGTGGGCAATATGAAAATCACACCTAAATTCACACCTAAATCTAGAACTTTACAACAAAAACGAGTAATTGCAATCATTTTCTGGGAGAAATACTTTATTTTCTGTAACAATTTCAAGGGTGCCAACACTTTCAGCCATGACTGTAGATAGATAGATGTATAAATGTATAGATAGTTTCATTGCAGCCATTTGGTAAATTCAAAAAAGTTCATTTTTTTCTCATTAATGTAAGAGTAAAAGGTCTGAATACTTATGACAATGTGATATTTCAGTTTTTCTTTTTTATTAGATTTGCAAAAATTTCTACATTTCTGTTTTTTTTCAGTCAAGATGGGGTGCAAAGTGTACATTAATGAGAAAAAAAATGAACTTTTTTGAATTTACCAAATGACTGCAATGAAACAAAGAGTGAAAAATTTAAAGGGGTCTGAATACTTTCCGTACCCACTGTAGATAGATAGATATGGGATAGATGGCTAGATAGATGGATAGATGGGGGAAAGATAGATGTTGATGTGTATGTTAGATTGAGGTACCTCATCGTGACCTGACTAATATTCAGATGAAAGCGTTAGTGCAATCTAATCTTTCTAAGCTTTTCTTCCATCTTCACCCTGCATACATAAGATTCATTTTCGGCACTCTATCCTCCGTCCCATAAAGCATCATCTATGTACTGTAAACAGCGATCAGCATATCCACAAACATCCCTTGCCCCCTCCCTGCAATGGAGATTGGCATTTTAAAAGCCTATGAGCTGAGAGGCGCACTTCATATCAGAACAGTAATGAAAGCTTTCAGTAGCAGAAATAAAACAATCCTGCAGCTCTGACAAAGCTTGGTATAACTTGCTCAAAATGACTGCAAGCGGCATGGATCCAGAATCCAGGGCACTGTACGTTAGTGGATTAGCTGCAGAGGCCTGATACATTTACTGTATGGGAACGTGCAGTACATGAAGAGATGAAAACAGGTTTTATTACAGACATGTTTCATCTATGTATCCAGGTATTAGATATTAAAGTGCAGCCCCCCTCCAAATAATGAAATAGTCACTTGACATTGAGCCACTATATACCAGTATACAGTGCTAAGATAACACTACTATATACAGCCCAAATAATACTACAACAGTTACATAGTGTTAAGATAATACTGCTATAATCAAACAGATCAAATAATACCGCTACATAGTGTCAAGATAATGCTGCTATATAAAACCCAAATAATACTGCTACATATTGTCAAGAAAATAATACTATATATAGCGAAATAATACCACTACATAGTTACATAGTGTCAAGATAATACTGCTACATACAGCTTAGAAACCACTATATAGTGACAAAATAATAATGCTACATACAGCACAAATAATACCATTTTATGGTGTCAAGATAATATTGCTATATAAAGCCCACATAATGCCACTATAGTGAAACAGAATGTTATCAGAATATTATGCAGTGTCAAGTAACACTTACATGCAATGCTAAAATAATACTGCAGTAGGGTGCTTACAAATTTCTGCTATAGACTCCACATAACACTAGCTATATAATTCACATAATACTATAATATAGTGTTATAATACTATGATAGTGATATTTATACATAAAATAGCTGAAGAGCCCGGCGTTGCCTGGATAAAGTAACTAACTACGGTTAGTTATAACAAATTATAATGATTATATCTATATATATAAAGCTGAGTATAGCTGAGTGTAGAGCCCCGCCCACTCCGCATAGCCACATTCACTATAATATCCCACATCATCTCGTCAGCCAGAGCTACCGGACTACTACCCCTAATATCCCACATCGTCCCGTCAGCCAGTGCCACCGGACTACTACCCCTAATATCCCACATCATCCCGTCAAAGCCACCGGACTACTACCCCTAATATCCCACATCATCCGATCAGCCAGAGCCACCGGACAATTACCACTAATATCCCACATCATCCCGTCACAGCCACCGGACTACTACCCCTAATATCCTGCATCATCTCGTCAGCCAGAGCCACCAGACAACTGCCACTAATATCCCCCATCATCCTGTCCGCCAGAGCCACCGGACTACTGCCACTATTATCCCACATCATCCCATCAGCCAGAGCCACCGGATTACTACCCCTAATATCCCACATCATCCAGTCAGCCAGAGCCACCGGACTACTACACCTAATATCCCACATCATTCCGTCAGTCTGGGGTCAGAACCAGAGCGTTGGGTGGAACGGTCCTAACTTCCATATAGGGGATCCCTTTAAGAGAGGCCTGGGATCAGTACCAAAGCGCAAAGTGGATTTGCCCTCACTTCCATACCGGGGAACACTTTAAGAGAGGTCTGGGGTCAGTACCAAAGCGCAGAGTGGATTTGCCCTCACTTTCATACCGGGGATCCCTTTAAGAGGGGCCTTGGGTCAGAACCAGAGCGCTGAGTGGATTTGCCCCAACTTCCATACCGGGGGACCCCTTTAAGAGAGCCTGGGATCAGAACCAGTATGCTGAGTGGATTTGCCCTTACTTGCATACCAATGATCCCTTTCATAGAACTCTGGGGTAAGAATCAAAGCGCTGAGGGATTTGCCCTATCTTCCATACAGGAGATCCCTTTAAGAGAGCCTGGGGTCAGTACCAGAGCATTTGAAGGCAACTGCCCTGACTTCCATACTGGGAATCCCTTTAAGAGAGGCCTGGAGTCAGAACCAAAGCGCTGGATGGATTTGCTCTGACTTCCATACCGGAGATCCCTTTAAGAAAGGCCTGGGGTCAGTACCAAAGCGCAGTGTGGATTTGCCCTAACTTCCATACCAATGATCCCTTTAAGAGACCCTGGGGTATCTCTCTCTCCCGTTTTCCACAGTTCTATTCCTTTAAATTTCATACACTGGCTGCTGCGACGGTTCCGTCCAAAAACCAGATCAGGTGCATCAGTTTTTTGCAAATCTGCAACGGATCCGTTTTTTCACACTTTGGCGGTTTGGTATGGAGGATGTGTGATAGGTATATAGGCACAGGAGGGGGGATTCATTTCTGTTATGTGCTCGCTGCTCCTTTCTTGGGGACAGACAATGGCTGGGAGCTTATGTTCCCAGGAATGCTAGATTTCTCCCACCATGTCAGTGCCTGCTAAGGTGTTGTCAAGTGGGAAAACTTACTCATAGCAACCAATCACAGCTCAGCTTCTTTTAACCAACTCTGGTGAAATGAGAGGTGCTTAGTGATTGGTTGCACGGAAAACTGTTGCTCATAGCAACCAATCACAGCTCAGCTTCTTTTGAATAGCTCTGGTGAAATGAAAGATGCTTCGTGATTGGTTGGTGATACACACATACATACATTCAGTTTTATATACAGTATATAGATAAATAATACTCTGGTCAGTTTCTGGAACACAACGAACTTTGAGCTCCCAGGATGGCAGTTGATCATATTACTCCAGTCAGCTTTCTGCTCTAACTGAAAAACACAACAAGGTCTGCAATAGTGTCTATTCAAGAGGCAACAGTGACCTCTATGGCTGGAGACCGATACTGCAACAATGTATATTCATCACCATCTCACATGACACCCCTAGAGATTAAATCATCCAGTGCATAGCATTATGGTGGTATGCCTGTGGTGGTCCAAGTGGTCCTTTACAGGAACGGAGCTGTCAACTCCCCCAGTGCACTATTGCTGGAGACAGCCACAGGTTTAACTGGGGCAGTTGTATTGTCTTTTATATCATCTCTGGGGAGCCACAGGTACCCTCAGTCTGCAGCCCACCAATCAGCATCGTTGGTTGGGTCCACTCTCCTCGGCTCAGGTTCAGGTGTCGCCTCAATGACCGCTGGTTCTTAAAACTGGCATCATCGCAGCATGTTACGATGGTGACTCCTAGTCGGGGTGGACCCCCAGTCCCCATTGGTTTCATCTCATACACGGGGATATTGGGCCACTCTCTCCTTTTCATCACATACTGTACTTCTAACCGGTCATCTAACTTCCCAGACCACTTTTTGACTCGGACTAGCATTCTTTCCCCCCGGAGCAAACACTTCCTTCTGTATCAGTCTCTGTTCATGATGTGTCACCTGTCTCACCTGATCACCCACCACTCTGTGCACCATTCTAAAGTGCCGACGGTGCTCCTGGCCTCATGAGATGGTGGTCCGTATAGGATCAGCCATGGGATCAGGCATGTGTAGATCTTCAATCTCCCTAACTCCCCTCTTGAATATCAGCATATGGCCCTGTCGTACCTTGACGAGCTGTGCACCCAATTGTTATAGGCCCACATCAGTTCAGGGAGGTACTTAGGCCAGTGTGCTTCTTGATCATTCTACATGTATTGGCAGGAGGTGTGGTTGATATATTCACATGCACCATTGCCTTGCAGATGATAGAATGTCCTCCCAGACTGCTCAATACCATACAGGCTGTGGACACCCAAACACTGAAATGAAGTGACAACATACTGCCTCAGCAGCTGATTATGCGGTCTGGTCTCCGGTAGGTACTATTTAGTGAAATGATCAGTCATCACCAAACAATAACTGGAGTAGCCTATTTGCACATAGTCTACCATGAATATCTTCAATGGAGCAGACATCCGGATAGTCTGAACAGGAACTCATTATTCCCGACTCTTGCTCAACCCACATGCTCGACATTTTTGGCACGCTTCAATTACCATCTTTTCCTGATCTGGGCAGTATATTATTCTCTTTAACCACATATAAGTATTTATGCTGCCACAATGAGCCCCTCTCTCATAGCCAGCTGCTGGACCTAATGACATGGGAATTACAACCTGATGGCGGTGCTGCAGCTCCGACTGTAAGTAGATTTTATGACACAAAAGGCCCTGAATCACATTCAGTTTATCCCACTGATGCAACAGTTTTGCCCCTCCAAGAACAGCCCTGCCCGCTCCTCAGGCCATGGCCAAATATTGGCCTGGACCCAGTGATTCAACCGCTGCACATCACTGTTGTTATTCTGGGCCAGTTTCCAGTCAGCAGGAGCTATTCTGAGCACTGTAGGCATACCACAGGCCACCCCACTTGAATATACCATGCCCTGGAGGACAGGCAGATGGCCTACTTTGGGGGTCTCAGTGTTTCGAATTTCATCATCGATACACCTAGCCGGCAGTCCCATTGGAACCCGGGATAATGCGTCTTTGTTTTGATTTTTACTTCCTGACCGGAACTTGATGCGGTAGTTAAACTTAGTCAGCCATTCTATCTATACACCAGTGTTCTAGCGCTTCCAGTTTGGCATTTCCCGGTGTGTCATCGGATTGTTGTCAGTCGTTACTACCACTTCAGGCCCTGCTAGGAACTCTGCGAGGGGCAATGGAATGAAACTGAATGGGAGAAGATACAGATTAGAAATTAGCAAAAACTTTTTGACAGTGAGGGTGATCAATAAGTGGAAAAGGTTGCCACGAGAGGTGGTGAGTTCTCCTTCAATGGACGTCTTCAAACAGAGGCTCGACAGACAACTGTCCGAGATAACTTAGCGAATCCTGCTGTCATGATACCAGTGCTGGGTGACCGGAACTGCTGGGGTTAATGTTCTGACCTCAGTGCAGACTCTCACCTGCACACCTGGGACCTATTATGGTGGCCTCTCACTGGTTCTGGGGAGGCTTCTTATAGCCTCAGGAAGCTCCCATCCCCCGTCAGTTACACTTTCGCCCTTGGCATTGTGTGGTGACCCCTGAGTGTGTTTGTGCTGTGTTCTGGTTGCTTGATTCTCTGTGTACGACTCGGTCTGTTCTCTGGATTTTGCTTTGGATTCTGCCTGGTACCTTCTACGTCTGTTTGGTTTTGATCTCTGCTTGGCCCTGACTATCCTTTCTGTCTCATCCCTGGTACTTTACTGATATCTTGTTTATGACCTTTGGCTTTGTCTGACCTCCCGTCTGTTTATCCCTCCTGTACCTTGCTTGCCTGTACTGTGCATGACCCCCGCTTTGCCCGACTTTGAGTTTTCTACCTTCTTTGAAAGCAGGACGCTAAGCCCCGCCCCCTTGCAGTCACATGACCGTTCACATGACCGTAGGTCCTGTGCTGGCTTGCTAAACTTCTACATTCAGGTCCTGTGCATCTTTATTTTCCGGCTGTTCTTGTCCACAGGGGTCCCTACAGTGCGGGTGAGTCCCTGCTTAGCGGAGGCTGTACAACGGCGCTGTCAGGACCCTGACACCTGCATTGAGCAGGGGGTTGGACATGATGACCCTGGGGGTCCCTTCCAACTCTATCATTCTATGATTCTATTATTTTTTCTGTCCTGTCTTGCAATGTCATGTTTTCACCATCATATTTTGTCAAATGTTGCTATAGTGACCCAGCCGAAAGGTACCCCGCTGGAACCAAGGCTGTGGCATGTGGGTTTGGCATCTGAGCCAGGGCCAATGGCAATAAGGGATCTTTTTCCTCCATGTTCCTGTCCATGACAAACGCTACATCCTGCCAACTATGCCAAGCTGTAGACCGTGTACCGTGGTGGTCTCTCCCAGAATACAGCAGGCCAAGGGCAAAGCACACAACTCAAGGAATTACGTTTTATTAAAAAAAAAAACAGAATCTGAGTTACCCCGACAATGCAAGATAGAAGCACAGTTAAATTTCACAGACACCTAGCCCGGGTCGGCTATGGCCCCTGTGCTGCACAATAGCTAGACCAAGGATTGTCTATTGGATAAACTATAATTTGCCTGACCTGTGGTTCCACCGAATGGGGTAACTGAGAATTCACCAAGGCAAAGGTGTAATGAGAGGAGTGCAAGAGGTGGTATCTGCAGTGGTGCAGCACAGAGATTTACAAACTTAATTCTTTAGAATTACAATTCTGTTGGGCTATATGAATACAAGTTCCCCGTAATGAGGTATTTAGCTCTGGTTACACAGTTCTACTTGAAACCAATGTCTCTAGCTGAATATCTATGTTTAGCGCCAAACTCTCTAAGTCTGCTTGCACTGTCCCACCAGGATCCCTGTGGTGGGACCTGAGCACAGGACATACCAGCCGTGACCTTGTCACTGATGAGGCTGGCTGATCATCCGATCGGCCATTTAGCTGGGAGGCCGATCCAAGACTTGTCACCTGGAGCATAGTTTTAGCCTATTAGGCTAGCAGGAGGTCCTTCATGTCACAGCAGATACCTTGGGGGGAATCCAACTCTGCATCCAACTTTAGTCGTCCCCCTAAAGTAATTATTTCTCTCTAACAGGAGTCAAGGGAATAAGTACACTTTTCTCCAGTACTCTGATCAGTTTCTGTAACACAGTGAACTCTGAGCTCCCAGGATGGCAGTCGATCATCCTACTCCAGTCAGCTTTCTTCTCCAACCGAAAAACTCCATGAGGACTGAAATAAGAGTCTATTAAAGAGGCAGCACTGACCTCCTGAGACAATATCTATTCATTACCATCTCACAAGTGGACAACCAAGCATAAATTAAAAGTTATTTTTCATTAACAGCAACTATTTAGGCTTCTTGTGTCACACTGTAGCACTATCTACGGTAGAAGTATAGCATTACACAATTATTCTTGCTCAATAAAGGACCACATAGTACAAGGGCTAGCAAGATTTGTTAGATGTTAGCTGCCCTGATCTGGTTAAAAAGGATTTTTCACTAAATTTTTCATGTTGAACTGGATACATGATCTTATAGTGGCTGCAGAGAGGAATAAAACATTTTTTCTTTTTCATTCTTTTTATTTCACCTTTCCGTTGCTAAAATATTAGAAATCAAAGTATTTGGCCCATAATTAGTTAGCAGTGTCACAAGGAGGTTTTCTCAAACATCTCCAACTGTGATGGTGCCATCAGCGTCTGTGAATTCCACAGGTTCAAACAGTCCTCCATGTGACTCCATAGATAGTTATGGTCAGCACAGAGTGACTCAGACATCAACTTCTAGAACTGCAGCTCCTAGGCAGGCTAGAAGGAGTTAAATCTTCGCTGAACTCAGCCTGTGGTCACATGCTGCAGGAGAACCAGTCATGTCTGCTCTTTCCCTATTTAAGCTAGCTCCACTGCTCAGAGGATGCCAGCAATAGTTTCCTCTATACTGGTCAAGGAGAGGAGGACATGCTCTGGTGTACTAGTTATTATTATCATAGTTGTTGCAGCACTGATTAGTTAACCCTTTCCTTGTTGTCTTGGTGTCTTTATATTACTTTGCTGCCTCTAGAGATTTACACTTTATACAGTGGGGAAAAAAGTATTTAGTCAGCCACCAATTGTGCAAGTTCTCCCACTTAAAAAGTTGAGAGAGGCCTGTAATTGACATCATAGGTAGAACACAACTGTGAGAGTCAAAATTAGAAAACAAATTTTGCAAATTATGATGGAAAATAAGTATTTTGTCATTAACAAAAGTTCATCTCAATATTTTGTTATGTATCCTTGATTGGCAATGACAGAGGTCAAACATTTTCTGTAAGTCTTCACAAAGTTGGCACACACTCTTGGTGGTATGTTGGCCCATTCCTCCATGCAGATCTCCTCTAGAGCAGTGATGTTTTGGGCCTGGTGCTGAGCAACACGGACTTTCAAATCCCTCCAAAGGTTTTCTATGGGGTTGAGATCTGGAGATTGACTATGCCTTTCCAGGACTCTCATATGCTTCTTAAGAAGCCACTCCGTCGTTGCCCTGGCGGTGTGCTTGGGATCATAATCATGCTGAAAGACCCATCCACATTTCATCTTCAATACCCTTGCTGATGGAAGGAGGTTTGCACTCAAAATCTCACGATACATGGCCCCATTTATTCTTTCATATACACGGATCAGTTGTCCTGGTTCCTTTGCAGTGAAACAGCCCCAAAGCATTATGTTTCCACCCCCATGCTTCACAGTAGGTTTGGTGTTCTTTGGATGCAACTCAGCATTCTGTCTCCTCCAAACACGACGAGTTTTGTTTCTACCAAACAGTTCTACTTTGGTTTCATCAGACCATATGACATTCTCCCAATACTCTTCTAGATAATCCAAATAGAGAGCACACTTCAGACAGGCCCAGACATGTACTGGCTTAAGCAGGGGGACACTGCAGGATCTGAGTCCCTGGTGGCTTAGTGTGTTACTGATGGTAGCCTTTGTTACTTTGGTCCCTGCTCTATGCAGGTCATTTACTAGGTTCCCACATGTGGTTCTGGGATTTTTGCTGACCGTTCTTGTGATCATTTTGACCACACGGGGTGAGATCTTGCATGGAGTCCCAGATTAAGTGAGATTATCAGTGGTCTTGTATGCCTTCCATTTTCTTATTATTGCTCCCACAGTTGTTTTCATCACACCAAGCTGCTTGCCTATTGCAGATTCAGTCTTCCCAGCCTGGAGCAGAGCTACAATTTTGTTTCTGGTGTCCTTCGACAGCTCTTTGGTCTTCACCATAGTGGAGTTTGGAGTGTGACTGTTTGAGGTTGTGGACAGGTATCTTTTATACTGATAACAAGTTCAAACATGTGCCATTACTGCAGGTAATGAGTGAAGGACAGAGGAACCTCTTAAAGAAGAAGTTACTGGTTTGTGAGAGCCAGAAATCTTCCATGTTTTTAGGCCTCTTTCACACATCCGGTTTGTGCCGTCAGGCACAATCCGGCATGTGTGCAAAAAAACGGATACGTTTTTTTTAACACCGGATGCGTTTTTTTTTGTCATTGAGAAGCACATGCGCTGGATGTGCTTCCGTTTGTTCCGGTTTTTACCGGAAACATGTTGATTTTCTGGATTTGTTTTCTCATTTTGACTCTCATAGTTGCGGTCTACCTATGATGTCAATTACAGGCCTCTCTCATCTTTTTAAGTGGGAGAACTTGCACAATTTGTGGCTGACTAAATACTTTTTTTCCCCAACTGTATCTCTTTGTGTATTTCCCAGAGAGCGTGTTGTGTGACTGTGTTTTGGTTCTGCCCTGTCTGTCTTGTTTTGTATTTCCCCATACACATTTTTCAGACTAATGCTGCTTAGAAGCATAGTAAGAAATGAGGCTCGTGAATATCCATCTTCAGGAGAATTCCCAGGTACAGGGACCCTTAGTCTTAGAGTCAGATTAGGAGTGCACTTGCTATCCTGCAGTCCCACTGTGACAAATAGCTTATTATTGGTCAACTCATACAGACAGAAGAAGCACACACCCCCAGTGAAAACTGTCTGGTAATACCCACTTAGACTTAGCAAAAGTTAACTATTGAGGTCCCAGATACTGTGATTGCTAATTCCTCTTCAATGGAGAGGTGAAATACGAAAACAGAAAGAAGAAAAATAACAGGATTTCTTCCGCAGCTACAATTGCTACCTGTGTCCAGTTCAAAATGAAAAATTTGGTGAACGGTCCTACTTAAAAGATGTGGTCCCACAAAGCAGTTAAACCTTAATATTTTCCTTTTCCCTAACATATTGGGAATAATATATAGGGAAATATTGCAAAGCGATACAATAATACTTTCAGGCTCTGCTATACAAAAGCATTGTACGGTTTATCGGCTCCATCTTCTGATCATTCCTGGGAGTACAGTTTTCTCAAGAATTTCCACTTTTCAACTCTCTGGTCATGTTCACCTATCTGATGATCTGTTGGTATTTCTCACTGCAGCTATTTAAGCCTAAAAATGGAAATGTCCTTGTGCTCAAACCTGTTATCAAAGTAATTACTGTCAAATCAGAGTTGCTACTTTGCACATTCCTGTGACTATCACCAGGACTCTGCCAGACTCCCCGTTATTAGAACCTGTTAGCAGGATTTAACACTATAAAGTAGAGGCATGACTATAATGGCACCTTATGCTGATTGATACAAGTGGTGAAGAAAGAGCTTGTTGTTTAATAGGTAGGGGTAGGGTATTTTCTGCTCCTCCAACAACCTTCTGTGAATCTTTTAGGCGACCTGCCTCCTTTTTGAAATTCCATGCTGCCGCCATCGGAGTGGGTGGTGCGTGTGCACTGTGATTTGACAGTCTTCACACCTTCCATAAAATGATACCGGAAGTAGATCGACATTCCGGCTCAATGTCATCTTCATTAAGCCACAATTTCGATCGGTGCATGTGCCGCTTCTGGCTCCATGTTAATGAAGCCCTGAAGACTGTCTGGGGAATCATACTACCCACGCACCGCCCATCCCAATGGGCACGAAACTTAATAAAGGAGGCAGGTCACTGAATAATCAAAAGAAAGAATAAGAGGAGGCAGGCAGACGGGGCGAAGAAGTAGAAAAAACCTTGCCCCTTAGACTCGCCTCAATGCTCAGATATATCATCAGAAAATAATTTTAGAGGCTCGCTAAACAACAACCACTGATTGGATTCCTTCACTGCAGGTATCAATTTAATCAACATAAAGGCGCCATTATGGCCATGACTTTACTTTATAGTGTTAAATCCAGCTGACAGGTTCTCTTTAAGTGGGATTTCAAGCCATGCCGTTGAGATCTTTTCTTTTTGTATTGTGGTGGGAGGCTGCTGATGGCCCCTTATCTCCCATTCTGGGTCCATCAACAGCTACACATGTCCCTGACCAACCATCCGATACTTGGATTACAACAGTGCTAAGGATAAAGATCAGAAATGTGTCAGGAGCCCGGCTGGTCTGTGGGAGATTGTCTTCACCTGCTTACAGATCCTCTGACAAGCCACCTTTATCTCTCAATAATGGACATTTATGAAACATTCAGATAATATTAGCTCTTTGTTGCAGGACATAAAAGCCGGATAATGTAAATGACAGCGGTTCAGAAGATTTCCAGCCACAATACATGAACTATAACGCTCCTCTTCGGCATCCAGATCTGTAGGCGGAGATCCATAAAGGACAGTATGGACTCAGCTGTCAATTATCATTTCCAAAACATCTCATGATTAATCAGTGGAAAAACTGGAGAGGAAAAAAAGTACAAATAGGGTCTCTGGGTGTAAAGTATTAGAGGATATACACAATGGTGCTCATCTGGTATGGTTGTGTGCACATAACCACTGATAGGGCTTGAGGCTAAGGAGATTGAGACATAAAATAGTGACAAATGGGTTAATCTGTACTGCTGTAAAGAAATAGAAGATACAAATTCTAAGTGCAAGTGGTTTATTCGTCAACGCGTTTCAAAGTTTACAACTTCATCATCACGACAAACCGCAATCGCGCATTGACGAATAAACCGCCGACACTTGGAACTTGTATCTTCTATTTCTTCACGGCAGCGCAGATTAACCCATTCGTCTCCATTTGATGTCTCTATTTTTCATGATTAGGACTTTGTGACAGTCGTGCCCCATTTTCATTAATATTATTACTCTTTATGAATGATGTCAATTCACATTTACTTCATAAAATGACTGGCAAACTGTCCCAGCCTCCGCTCATTTTCACTAACATTCACTTTTATTTTTTTTCAAGCAGTTTTCAGCAGGAAATTATCACTAAAGGACAAGCTGCCTCGTGCCTCCTAGTCCAACCACGGCCCCAGCACTAATTATCAGCTCTCTGTCAATATACATTATACACACAAAGCTGCCTCACAGTGGTTTTGCAAGTTACACAGCTCAGTATCTGAGCTCTGCTTCAGTAGCGTAGCTACTGGTGGGACAGAGGGGGCGGTGGCCCCGGGCCCCGAGCTCTGAGGGGGCCCACAGGAGCTACACTACTGTAACTGTATCGGCGTGCACAGCGCGCCCATACAGTTACATTCTGCGGCAGAGCAGGGAGAATCGATCTCCCTACTCTGCCGCCCAGCCGCTATGGGCCCCTGAGAAGGCGGTGGGGGGCCCCGGTGCCAGCAGTGCGCCCCACACCTCACAGCCAGCAATGTCGTCCTGGGCTATTCTGTGCACACAGGACCTGTGATGAGGTCACTGGAGGGGCGGAGTCAGGGGGTCACATGATCAGAGGCTTCAATGGCTGCAGGGCTCTGCTGTGCTGGTTGTCATGGTGCTGGATGAGGTGAAGTAAGCTTCTTTGTGGGCTCAGGAGGGGTTTACAGGGTGGATGTAGCAGAGCTGTGTGTGTATGAAGTGTAGAGAGCGGAGCCGTGTGTGTATAAGGTGTACGGAGCAGAGATATGCATGTATGAGGTGTACAGAGGAGCGGAGTCGCGTGTGCATGGGGTGAGCGGAGCCGTTTATGTATGGAGCGGAGCCAAGTGTTGTACGGGTCGGGGTGTACAGAGCAGAGCCGCATGTGTACGGAGTGTGCAGAGCAGAGCCGTGTGTGTGCAGGGTGTACGGAGTGGAGCCGTGTGTGCAATGTGTACGGATTGGAGAGGTCTGTGTACGAGGTGTATGGTGCGGAGCCGCATGTGTACGGGGTGTGCGGAGCAGAGCGTGTGTGTACAAGGTGTACGGAGCGGAGCCGCATGTGTACAGTGTGTACGCAGCAGAGCCGCTTGTGTACGAGGTGTACGGAGCGGAGCCGTGTGTGTATAGGGGGTGTGGAGCAGAGCCATGTGTGTATAGGGGGTGTGGAGCAGAACCATGTGTGTATAGGGGGTATCAGGTGCAAAAATAAGGACACATACGGCAGCAGCGGATCAGCATTGGGGTATCAGGTGCAGTAATAGGGACACATACGGCAGCAGAGGCTCAGCATTGGGGTATCAGGTGCAGTAATAGGGACACATACGGCAGCAGAGGCTCAGTATTGGGGTATCAGGTGCAGTAATAGGGACACATACGGCAGCAGCGGCTCAGTATTGGGGTGTCAGGTGCAGTAATAGGGACACATACGGCAGCAGAGGCTCAGCATTGGGGTATCAGGTGCAGGAAAAAGGACATATACGGCAGCAGCGGCTCAGTATTGGGGTGTCAGGTGCAGTAATAGGGACACATACGGCAGCAGAGGCTCAGCATTGGGGTATCAGGTGCAGTAATAAGGACATATACGGCAGCAGCGGCTCAGTATTGGGGTGTCAGGTGCAGTAATAGGGACACATACGGCAGCAGCGGCTCAGTATTGGGGTGTCAAGTGCAGTAATGGGGACACATACGGCAACAGTGGCTCAGCATTGGGGTATCAGGTGCAGTAATAAGGACATATACGGCAGCAGCGGCTCAGTATTGGGGTGTCAGGTGCAGTAATAGGGACACATACGGCAGCAGCGGCTCAGCATTGGGGTATCATGTGCAGTAATAGGGACACATACGGCAGCGGCGGCTCAGCATTGGGGTATCAGGTGCAGTAGTAGGGACACATATGGCAGCAGCGGTTCAGTATTGGAGTATCAGCAGGATGAGGGGTTTGTGCAGGTTGGAGATAGATGATGATGGGGCTGGAATATCAGAAGTGAAACGTGTCCTTGTTGTATTCTCTGTAGCAGAGTCGTGGCTGGAGGAGTTGTCATGTCGGTCTGGGCCAGATGGAAAAGATGTGAAAAGTGACCGATTACATCAGAAAGAAAGTCAGTGGTAAGACACCATCTATAACTGTGCAGTAATCACATATGTTTTGTAGGACTGGTATTTACCACTGACCATATTGCGGTAATATCCATGTTGGTCTTTATATAGGGATTATTTTCAGTAACAGCGCAGTCATCTCCTACATCCACTATTAGGGTGCGTCACCGAGTTGTAATCACAGTTACCTAGTTAGGGGCCCACTCAGAAGTTTCGCCCCCCCTGAACCGAAACCCTAGCTACGCCTCTGCTCTGCTTAATTTGCAAATGAGAAAACTGTGTTTCTATAATAACTGTTGCACCAAGTTAAATAAATGATACATCACGGTCTCTGTCCCTACTTCATCTTGCTATCAGACTACATAGCAAAAACCTGGTAACAAATTCCCTTTAAATGCTATGAACACCTTTGAGATTAAATAAAGTATTTCTACATGATAGTGGATACTGTATCTTTTATTCCTTCATTCATTTTCGGACCCCTGATATGCAGTTTGTAGCTTTATCAAAGTTTTACATATTTCTATTGTGGGAGTGCCTGTCCTAGTAATATAGGCTGGAGGTGTTGTATGTGAGTATCCAGAGTGCTGCTGCCTTTACTAACTCATAATTCAGCATATCTCTAATTACTGAACTTATTAGAATTTCATATACTTTTCTCCTAATCTATAGGCTGTTTTCTTTGTCCTCTCTGAGACTATAAATACTTTCTCCACTGGCCACATTGTGCATATCTGTGTACAACCCCCCTGGCAGCAGCTAAGTTTTCTCTTCCAGCAAAGCGTACATGCACACTTGATGCGCAGCTCATGAGCAGAGATTGCAGTGGGCTGAACAAGTGTTGAGCCAACTGCTATCTGTTGTCTTTGGCCATTCTTATGGGACTGTCACACATAGCGATGCACCAGCGATCCCGACAACGATATGGATCGCTGGTGCATCGCTAAGTGGTCGCTAGTGAGCTGCCACACATTCAGATCTCACCAGCGACATAGCAGGGGTCGGGGGTCGCTACTTACCTGTCAGATGAGGCGATCCTGATGTCCTGCCGCCCGCGTCGCTCGTCGGCGCCACAGGAAGCCCAGCAGGAAGCTGACGACAAGAAACGGCCCAAGCCGTTCTCGCGCGATCAGCAATAATCAGCGGGGGAGCCGGTCGGAGGTAAGTATCACACATAGCGATATCGCTAGCAATATCGTTGCTGCGTCACAAAACCAGTAACGTTACAGCGATATTGCTAGCGATATCGCTTAGTGTGACGGGGCCTTTAGACAACTGTCTGCCGCATGATCCACCGCACTTACCCAGTCTGCCGTTAAACAAACATTGCTAAACCTTACTAAAAAGGTTTGGGCTTAAGGGTACCATTACACATAGCGACGCACCAGTGATCCCGACAACGATACGACCTGGTAAGGATCGCTGGTACGTCGCTACATGGTCGCTAGTGAGCTGCCAAACAGACAGATCTACTCAACGACGCAGCAACGATCCGGCAATCCGTATAACGACCTCAGCGGTCGTTGGGACCTTATCACACAGCAGCTTTTTTGACGACTCACGCCTGCGTCCCCGAGTTCTGAGTCGCCAACGAGGTCGCTCGTCGGTGTCAAACGCAGCGATGCATGCTGGCCAGCGGGACACCAATGATCAAAAAATGGCCCACGACATTCGAGCACAATCAGCGAGATCGCAGCAGGGGGCCGGTCGCCGCGATGTGTCACACGTAGTGAGATCGCTGGCGAGGTCGCTGTTGCGTCACAAAATCGATGACGTTTCAGCGATCTCGCTAATGATCTCACTATGTGAGACGGGGCCTTAAGCCAACCACCAACCAAGCAGGAGATAAACTCATTTGCTCTCTGCAGGATCTTCACTACACTGATTGTTTCAGGATCAAACAGAAAATGCTGTAGACTAAAGATGGCCATATACAAGCGATCTTTCAGCTGGTAACAATCTCAGCCGACTCTCCTATACGCAGGAGTTCTAGTTCCACCAAACACATCAGTACGTCGGCTCAATCTGTCCATATCAGCGGATTAAGCCGACATTAGTCTCTTGTATATGGGGGTCTGGACTTTTTAAACAAAAAGTTTAATGTGTACATTAAAGGAGTTGTAGAGGTTTTGGGCTAAAGGCTGCAGTCACGCTATGTGACTGCAAATTTTTGAATCCTCAGACTATGTACCCATGTAGAAAAACAAATCTGAACTGAGAAAAGTAAGTTAATGTGTATGCACAATGTAAGTGCATATTAACACATGACCATTAACCAGAGAAAACAAAAAGCAAAAAACACAAATATCCTGAACTAAAAATAAAAAATATACTGCAAATAATGCATAAAGGTAATAATAATAATAAGGGTATTTAGTAAACATAATTTTGATCAAAATAATGTACAATCCATCCCGCCACGTCACAGCAACCCTTGTGGGACAGTCCCTACTCTAGTATTTAAAACCTTTTCACTTGCCAAGTGGCGTGAATGTGAATAAGGGTCGAGCGGCTGAACCACTAGTAACAGCTTAGGCCAGACTGGATGGCTTTCCCAGCTCAGAAAGAGGGCGGTCACACCCTTATATGTACTGAATGCACAATGAAATGAATAAAAAACAAATCTGAACTGAGAAAAGTAAGTTAATGTGTACGCACAATGTAAGTGCATATTAACACATAACCATTAACCAGAGAAAACAAAAAGCAAAAAACACAAATATCCTGAACTAAAAATAAAAAATATATATATTATGTTTACTAAATACCCTTATTATTAGTATTACCTTTTTGCATTATTTGCAGTATATTTTTTATTTTTAGTTCAGGATATTTGTGTTTTTTGCTTTTTGTTTTCTCTTTCTACCCTATAAATCCGTCCGCTAACATTTGGTTTCAGTCGTTAAAGGTAAACTCCAGCAGGCGATAAAAGTTTATTTTTCTCTTTAGAGGATCTCAGCTGCCATGTTTCCATGCCGGGTTATCAGAGGTGATATTGCTTGTGATCCATCACCCCTACTACTAAAAGTAAGGAACACCAATGGATTTCAAAAATATGCCCATCTCAACATATCAACATCTGGTGGCTTCTTAAAGGGGTGGCTGAATTACTTGGAAGCTGGACGATACTTTATAGCCAAAATGTCTTTAGTTATCAGTGGAGGTATTCAAAATGTCCTACCACAATAATCATGGCTCTGACTGAAGTCTGCTATTCAGACATTGCCAATGTGGAAGAGTAAAAAAAAAAAGACCCCTGACATTTGGAACTTTATAGGTTAGAGCTAATCAATGGTTCCTGGAAAAAAAGTTATACAAATTAGCTCTCCTCCAGAAGAAGGAAAGCTACTGTCATTGTCTGTCATTTTTTGGTGGAGACTCTGGTTTGGCTTATATCGTTAGTCATGATGCAAGGCTCGTTAAACGGTCAGACTTTGACAGCTTCCTCCAACAGGTGGGACTAGTAAGACATCTTTCTTAGCTTGATTTCGTCTGGTGAAAAGGTAATCTGCATATATTTTTTCCATGGTAGCATTGCCTGGTCTACAGGACTCCGTACGGCAACTGGTTGTCTCCACAAGGACAATACCAGACAACCAGTACCCTGCTCTTCACTATTGAGGGGCACTGCCACCAAAGAACTATCTGCATAAGGGTATCTTTTATTTTTTGTAGGCGACTCTTTTTAGGTAATGTCCCATTGTAAGGATGTTTAAATGCCGTTGACTTATGAAAAGCAGGATTAGATTCTTGTTACTTCTGTCAGAGCAGATTTGCAGGCCATATAATACAAATAGTCTCCAAGCAATCAGTTTGACAAGGCCCTCATTAAAAGTAGTGTTCTGACAAATTCTATCACAGATCTGATATCTGAGATCTGAGTCCTATCAAGCAAGAAAAGAGGAAAATCTGCAGGTTATACACATTTCTGTGGGACGCCCTCACACCCAGGGCTGTGGGGTACTCGGTACCGGGCCCGATGAGCTTCAATGGGAGATGTCACGGCAGGTGTGATCTGGCCCGTGGCCCTGGGCACCCATTGTAAAAAGGGGTTGTTTCAGTGTGCTTATGGCAATGGAAGTTTATAAGTGATTTGTGACGCCACCTGTGGTGTTCGGCAATGAAGATGTAAGCCGATGCTGCAGACAGATCCTCTGGGACAGATGGTGTGGTGCAGCAGTGATGTTATAGCCCTCCACAGGCAGGGCTGTAGTCCCAGGGCAGAGTAAGTGAAGTGACACGTAGATGGTGTAGTGTCTGGCGCAGAGGGGGTAGCAGTGCTGGACAAGTTGGCGCAGGGAATAAGTGGAGGACACCAGGGCATGTAGTTCCAAAGCTTTACTCACAGTCTGTTGTACAAACAGGTGCCTGCCTCCGTGCCGTGTCCTCCAGGTCAGGGACTCAGTCAACCTCCAGGCCAGATGGAATTCTCCTTTCCGGAATACTCCTTTCCAACACTCCGCCAACATGTGTCTTTCTGAACGTTTCCTCTTATAGCGCCTTTAAGTGAAGTACTCCTAGTACTGAGTTACACTGGAGTGCCTCCTGTCCGATGTTCTTATGAACTCTACTTGTACGGCAGACAGCTGTAGCCTGCTTCGGGGACTCCTTGCTACTAAGTCCCGGCTCACTATCCAGTTGCTGTTGTGCCCCCAAGTCTTGTGTGGGAATAAAGTGGTCACTACTTCTATTCCTCCGGTGTCTGCTGCAGGACCATTAGCAACCATACAACCCAGGTCACTGGGATCTGCTGCAGCACTTCCATCCATCTATCCCTCTCTCCGGGGATCTTCTTCTCTCCAACTCTCTAACCAACTGACCTCTAATCCTAAACTATTCCCGCTCCTTGTAATGTAATCTAACTCCACCCACCTCCCAGCACGTTTCGTGTTCCAAGCAGGGAGCCACCAATGGGTGCTTTGCTATACTCCAAGCATGGAGCCGCCAAAGGTACTTTGCTACACTACTTTGTGGTGTGGGGTGCAGGTGTTGGAGTGTGGTCACGAGTCTCCACCTTACCTGGATGGTGGGATACCACACCTCAGGAGGAGGTGCAGTACCTCTGTGGCGACTGAGCCTCAGGGGCGCCACATACCTCCCGTTAAACACAGCACGTCCGCGGGCTGCAAGGCAAATACAGTTGACAATACAGGAACATACAAAAATGTTATATTGCATAATAAACAGGTCTTATACTAAACTTCCCAATATGGGAGGCACTGTTTCTTGAACATTTGCAAACAATTTAACTGTCTATCTATATTTAAAGTTATGCTACCTAATTTTAATGTGCTATGGAGCAAATTCACTATCGGCTTGGGTAACACATTTTCTAACACCACATCTCTTTCCTTTGTTATCTGTCACATTTTCTACTTTCTTAAGGAGTGACAACTGTCAACACCTGGTTCATCACCTGCATCCTTTTACTCAATTTTCACATCTTTATTCATGTATTGTAAAACATTCTCTATATTTCTTTCTCAATTGGACCCTATAAAATCTGTCATTAATACTGTTACTACACATTATCACTTTCTAGTTTCTTGTTCAAAAATACTAAGCATTATTCATAAGTGCAAAGAATAGACATTGGTCCGGCCATCATGTCTGGAAATGTCCTTATAACGAGGTAGTCCTTGTTCCTAGGGAAAGGTGCCTATGTAAAACCAAGAGAAAGCACCTAAAGAGGTGCAAACTATTTACAATTACAGTTCAGGATCACTCAGCGTCCATGATCTCCACAGTTCAAGTATGAAAAACGCTGCCAATAAGACTGGGCAACAACAGGATCAACAAATAAACATCATAATCAAAAATAGAAAAACTGGAAACTTGCTAATACCCTCCTGGGCAACAAAAGTTAGTTTAGATCAACATCATGGCTGGTTATCCCCTCCTGGGTTTTTGGAAGCTGATTGCTTGGGCTGCTTCCAGGGGAGATGCTCTGGGTGTCCAGATGGGTTGATAAACCGCTGATCCTCGGTTGGAATTCTGGGAACAGCTGCTGCCGGAGGTACAGCAGGGGTAGGCATTTGTACCAAGGGACGCTGTCTTGGTGCAGACATAGCTTGGCTTACAGGTGTGGGTACCAACACAGTTTTGGTGATCACTGTGGGAGGTACCAGGGAAGCACAAGCCTCTTGCTTCCTAAAGGTGGTGAGGAAATCCTCGGGTATCCGGCTTACGTTTAAAGCGTACCAGCCACGAAGCCCTTCATGCCGGGTGAAGGTCACATATTCCCCCCGGTTGCAGATCTCTAGCAGGGTGTCCCTTCCTCAGGTGTGACTCGACATCCCTCCTGCTGAAGAACAAGTCACTGATCCTCTTGGGGTCTGCAATGAGCCCGAATCCTCTCTCATGATTTACATTAAGGACCTGGCCCCATCCTGCCGAGTCTCGGGACCCATAATGGCCAGCACGGGCTTTCTCCTTGCGGTCCAGGTCAGGGCCCAGCACAGCTAACCTACGCTGTTCACATATTGAAGGTCACATATTACCCCCGGTTGCAGATCTCTAGCAGGGTGTCCCTTCCTCAGGTGTGACTCGACATCCCTCCTGCTGAAGAACAAGTCACTGATCCTCTTGGGGTCTGCAATGAGCCCGAATCCTCTCTCATGATTTACATTAAGGACCTGGCCCCATCCTGCCGAGTCTCGGGACCCATAATGGCCAGCACGGGCTTTCTCCTTGCGGTCCAGGTCAGGTCCCAGCACAGCCAACCTCCGCTGTTCTCTCTCCCGCTGCTCGGCTGCCAGCTGGCGGATGGTCTCCTGGCATCGGGCGCTCATTTCCTCCTCTTCCCGGGACCGGCCCCTGCCCACTGTGGACCGTGGCACCACTGTCAAGGGTTCGGGTGTCTCCCCCTGGGGACTAGTATCCCGGTCCCAGACCAAGTCCAGCACCACCTGTCCGGCTGCGGTGGCCAGCAGGCACCCAGTGGCTTCTCTAACCTCAGGGCCGACGGCCATACCTGGTGCGTCCTGGCGGTGTGGCGGTTCCGGTGCAGGCCTAAGATGGTGGGCAGCTGCAGGGGTATCCACAGGGGCAGTGGGTCCAGATGCCGGTGGTGGAGGAGTAGATGGAGGCTCCGGGTCCACGGGAATGTCTGGTGGCACCTGCGCAGCCTCGTCAGGTCCAGACTGGAGCTCCCCTTCCTCCGCTTCAGCTCCCAAAGTTTCACACAGCGGCGGTGGTAACGTAGAGATTACAGGAGTCGCTGCCGATGGTATTGCAGCGGTCGCAGGCTCTACGGGGTTTTCTTTTTGCTTGGGGAAGATCCGGTGCAGCGACGGCGGGTACCAGTGACTGGGGTACCGCAGGTGTAGGCCCCTCCTGAGCGTGCTGCAGATTCAAGGTCCATAAGGCTTTCTGCCTCAGTCGTAAACGGTGCATCAGCTGGGCAATCTCGTCTTCCAGCTGCTGGTGGTTCATCCTGGAAGCCGGGTCAGAGCCTTCAGCCATGGCGCCGGGGAGATTCAGCTCAACCTCCTCGCGCTCCGCAGGCCTCTTCCCTTCTCCTTCCAATATGGCGTTCTGGCGTTCTCCCTCCTTCCTGGGTTCTTTTCCCGCCACTGGCTTCCGCTCCTCCTTCTGGGGGCGGCGTCTTCTTCCAACTCCTCCATACCAAGCCAGTATACAAACCCCTCGGGGGGTGGGCCATGTTGCTGTCGCATAGAAGTTCAGACAGGGGAGACCCAGGACAGTCCGCGCTCTTTTCTTAGGACCACCCATATTGTCTCGCCCTTCTTCACCGAACCAGCGGCCATTTTTAGTGTTCATTTTACAGTCTATTAAATTGGGTCTTCTGCACATTTTCAAAAGATTTGAGTCTTAGGCACACAGAACCCGATGGTATCGGGTCTCGTCATCCTGTTCGTGACGCCAAAAATGGGACACCCTCACACCCAGGGCTGTGGGGTACCCGGTACAAGGCCCGATGAGCTTCAATGGGAGATGTCACGGCAGCTGTGACCTGGCCCGTGGCCCTGGGCGCCCATTATAAAAAGGGGTTGTTTCAGTGTGCTTATGGCAATGGAAGTTTATAAGTGATTCGTGACGCCACCTGTGGTGTTCGGCAATGAAGATGTAAGCCGACGCTGCAGACAGTTCCTCTGGGACAGATGGTGTGGTGCAGCAGTGATGTTATAGCCTTCCACAGGCAGGGCTGTAGTCCCAGGGCAGAGTAAGTGAAGTGACACGTAGATGGTGTAGTGTCTGGCGCAGAGGGGGTAGCAGTGCTGGACAAGTTGGCGCAGGGAATAAGTGGAGGACACCAGGGCATATAGTTCCAAAGCTTTACTAACAGTCTGTTGTACAAACAGGTGCCTGCCTCCGTGCCGTGTCCTCCGGGTCAGGGACTCAGTCAACCTCCAGGCCAGATGGAATACTCCTTTCCAACACTCCGCCAACATGTGTCTTTCTGAACGTCTCCTCTTATAGCGCCTTTAAGTGAAGTACTCCTAGTACTGAGTTACACTGGAGTGCCTCCTGTCCGATGTTCTTATGAACTCTACTTGTACGGCAGACAGCTGTAGCCTCCTTGCTACTAAGTCCCGGCTCACTATCCAGTTGCTGTTGTGCCCCCTAGTCTTGTGTGGGAATAAAGTGGTCACTACTTCTATTCCTCTGGTGTCTGCTGCAGGACCATTAGCATCCATACAACCTCGGGGACCGGGCCCCGGCCTTGCGCTTATAACTTCTAGGAAGGGTTCTCTTCTAACCCACGTCCTCTGTTCTCTTTTACTCCTCACATTCCGTACTAATCTTTCTTTCTATGGAGAATCAGGCTTTCAGTCTACGTTGCTCTCCCTCTTCCTTTCCCGTGCCAGTAGACCCAGGTCACTGGGATCTGCTGCAGCACTTCCATCCATCTATCCCTCTCTCCATGGATCTTCTTCTCTCCAACTCTCTAACCAACTGACCTCTAATCCTAAACTCTTCCTGCTCCTTGTAATCTAACTCCACCCACCTCCCAGCACGTTTCGTGTTCCAAGCAGGGAGCCACCAATGGGTGCTTTGCTATACTCCAAGCAGGGAGCTGCCGAAGGTGCTTTGCTACACTACTTTGTGGTGTGGGGTGCAGGTGTTGGAGTGTGGTCAGGAGTCTCCACCTTACCTGGATGGTGGAATACCACACCTCAGGATGAGGTGCAGTACCACTGTGGCATCTGAGCCTCAGGGGCGCCACAGCTGCACTTTCCACAAATATGTCTGAGGAATAATGAAGAAAACGACTCCTTTGTTAGAAGAAAAACTTTTATGTTCCAATGTTGGCAAAAAAAAAAATATTTTGTATTTCATTTGTATTTACAGATTATCTTTGATCATTAAAATTCCTAAAACACAAAAAAATATTTACAACATATAACACCTCAAGCTACCTTGACCATGTAACAACAACTCTTAAAACCCCTTCACGACATGTGCCGTACATGTACAGCGCATGTCGTGTCTCTCCCTTTGATGTGGGCTTCGGCGCTGAGCCCACATCTTTCCCGGCACATGTGAGCTGTTTTGAACAGCTGACATGTGCGCCTAACAGCCACGCGTAGAAACGCGATCCACCCACAGCTGTTAACCTGTTAAATGTTGCTGTCAATCTCTGATCCTTTGTGCAATAACTAATGAAGGGCTTGAGGGGGCGGAGCATGACACTGAATTTCTCTTTGGCATTGTTTAAATTCCTGTTTTACGCACCACCCACTTCCAGCCTTCCACTTGACATAACACAAGTTATCAACTTTCAGCATGGGGATGCTACCAATGCCGTTATAGTAATTACCATATGTTGTCTGTACTGTTATGTAAATTAGTTCTAACCTGTAAAATTTGTTTTCTAAATATGAAAAAATATTGGAACCAGTCAGATGAAGGTTTTACATCTGTGGCCATCTTAATGTGGAACTGTACTTTCAACAAACTTTGAGAAAAATCAATAGTACATGTGAATATAAGACACTTTGTAATGTATCTTATCATAGAATCCTGTTTCTTTCTCCCCTTAGGAGGCACTTTTTCTGCTCTATCCTGCCTTCTGACCTTGACAATCAATCTGAAAAAAAAAAAAACTCGTTTTTGCTCAAGACAAAACGGTCTGCTAGCACAGTGATGTGCCAGATTATACAACCTGTTATATTCTATTAATAGAGGAGTGGGGAAGAGGAGTGAAGAGCAGAGTGATAACAAGGCAGAGGGAAACACAGAAAGTTGATGCTGAGCTTTCTTACAAGTATTTTACCTCATCCTAGAGCTGGATTCACATTTACACAGTTCAGTACGTCTGTATAATTTCTGCCTTGCTGCTTCTATGTGTGAGCTAAAATTGAATGAAGATCAGGAATCCCTTATGTGTGCCATACAGTATATGGGACACATCATAGCAGCTAGTCTCCTCCTTGCAGCTCAGAGTGGATTGAAAATTAGAGACATAGCCTGCCGTGAGGTAAACTCGTGAAAATGCAGGATACCAATCATATAATGGCCTGAAATAGTGTTATTCATAATGGACACACAGGACAGCTTATTCTGAAAAGTTAGTTGAAAGTACAGTTAACCTTTAAAGGTAGCATGCTATGATGCTGTACAATGTTGTACAGTATGTCATATGTACTCCCTGTCACCATTTTACCATATCGAACAATATTTACATTTAATTAATCAATTTTTATTTCTTATCTTCAAGCATAATTCCAGTCAAACGTATAGCCATCAGTCAAGCAGTAGGTGGCAATTCTCCTGTCCATAAGGGGCAGTGTTATAATAGTTATAATCTAGCCCAAAGAGAGCGATTTTATGATAGTTATATTCTACCCCATAGGGCAATATTCTTGTAAACAATTTTATAATAGTTATAGTTTTGTCTAAACAGGCAGTATTAAAAAAATAGAATTAAACCAAATTTTGGTCAGACCAATGGTTATTGGGGCCGTAATATTTCTGTACTCTTTATTCACTCAGAGGGGGGCAGAAATGCGCATAGAGGAAAGCTATTGAGATATGATGGGAGATTCATAATACAAATATCAGAAAAGGAATGGATCCTATTGTGCTTGCAGGTCCACATTATGTGATGTCTCGCCCCACTCACCACACACTTGTCCACTATACAGTATATAACTGGATGACCTTTTACAACAACTCCAAAGATAACCCAACACCATTCATTGTGCCCATCAAAGATACAAGCTATGAAAAGTCTCCCAAGATCTACTATGAGATGAAGTTAAGAAATAGTTTCCCATCTTGACTTAATAGCGAATATAGTCTTAAAATTAATCAGGTGTCTGAGACTGTCTTCTCTGGTCAATGTAAGAGTCCAAGTTGCATAAACAATTATGGATACTCTATCCAGAATATGAAACTAATACAAAGCCACAAAAGAAGACTAAAGCCTCCAAAAATTTAAATTACACAGCAGAATATGACACCTCCCCCTCCAGAAAATAAGAGCAACCTCTCAGGAAGAGTGTCAGACTGTAGTTGTTTCTTCATACTTCATCTTCCATTTTCAACATCAGATCTCACTATACACAGTTCACGAGATATCTAAGTTTGTTTCTAGACAAAAAATATGTTTCTTTTTATAGATCAGTTGTGGTGGGAACTTTCATCCTGTGGTCTTCACAAATGTTCTCCAGAATATTGAACTTGGAACCAAAGCTCTGAGCATTCGAGATGTTGACACTACTGCCTGAGATGCTGATGGATTCCAGAGAAGACGCATAAGAAATGTCTCCTTCTTCAGCATATACTCGAGGCTTGTACATGTCATGTACATTCATCTGGGCATGCAGTTTCTGTAGACAAAAATAATGCTTAGAATAAATTTCATCAATGTTCTGTACAAATGTGTCACATCAGATGCTATAAACATCAAATATCTCAACGTCACAACTATATGGAGTTCAGAGATTCTAGTTGTACCTAAACCATAGTTTTAATTTTCAAACCAAAATCCCATCTACGACATATAAAAAATAGGTGTTAAAGTTATTCTGAATTGGGTTTAGGCACTACAGTTATCCCTCTGAACAGAATTCTAGTTCTCTGGATAGGATCTATGTTTACAGGAATTTTCCTAGAAAACATTTTCTCTCCCCATGGCCTTTCACTAGATTAATAAACTCAGGTATTACCCTCATTAGGTGATGTCACAACTACAGTACTGCCCGTATCATCTAGATTTTCAGAGCCACTGAGACAATTAATTAGCTGCAGTTGTCATGTGCGCTGTAGTTGTGACATCACCAGAGCAGAGCTGGACACGAGGAGCATGAGTAACACCTGAGCTTCTTATTTTAACCTAGAGGTAACTGATGGGATGGAAAAATTATTCCCATCAAACCTCCTTAATTTAGGACATAGCTAAAGGGGAAAGACTTTGCTTCTTAGGTCTCTTAATGGAAGGTCCATGCCTTAAACTGAGGTTGTGAAAAAAAATCCAGTGTTTTTAACGTTTCAAACTAACACTCAGACCTTCATCAGATCGATTAATTTTAGGATAATTGAATGAACGGTGGAACGGTAAATGGCACAATATAGACAGGCGTAACAGCCCAGAAGAAATGCTCTCTCGGAGGTGCACATCTTCTGGGCTCTTACCCCTTCTACATTGTGCCATTTACTGTTCCAACATTCATACAACTAAAATAAAAATCCATCTGATGAAGGTCTGAGTGTTAGACCGAAACGTTACAAATGCTGGATTATAGTTCAAATTAAACTATGTTATTCTTCTTGTATAAGTATGGGTGCCGGATTTTCTTTTATATTTTATAAATTCCAAGCACCTTCCATTACAGAGTGATGTATGTCCCTATTTTGGGGCTAAGATTACGTCTGAAGGATAGCTAAATTCAAAAAAGACAACTCCCCACTTAGCATTATGGCAAATGCCCCACTTTAAAAGGTTCCCTGGGGAACATAAGCTACCTCCTAATCACATGTGATGACTTGTTGATCAGTAGGCGTCCGTTTGCTCGGACCCACACTGGTTGGGAGAACAAAGAACTTTTATTCCGGTTGAAATGGAGAACTAGGGTACATGTGCAAACATTCATTTCCTATGGTGCTGTTGAGCGCTGCACTCTTAGCCCCTTAGAGAGTGCGACCTGTCGTGTTCGGCCTGCCGAGCAATTTTATAACAGGGATAAAGTTCCCTGTATGGGACACAGATTCTACAATCTACCGAACAATGCCACAAACTTGTAGATATGTGATAACTTGTTTTCATTGGAACTTCTCCTGCAGAGCTACATGCCCCTGATGTAATCAGATGGGCAATTATCTGTGAAATTTAAGACTCTGGTTCCCACAACCTTTAGGTCTATATCTATGGACCCCATTTACAATCCTCTTGGACCACATCATGATGAAAACTCTCAAGACTTAATTTTGTTCTTTTAGGTGATCTTGGGAACTACTTACTACTATAATTGCACTAGTTTTTTATTTACTACAACAGATGCTATAATAAATCCTATGCTAATTTGTCTTACTGATAGTAACTTTGCTTTATCATATATAAGAGGTGTATTACCTTTTTTGTCACAACATTTTGCTTATATACATGGGCACCTTGAACATTTACTGCCTTTCTGGGCATTAAAGTGATTTTGAAAAAAAAAAAAAAGAAAAGGTTTTGTACCAAGATAACCACTTGAAAAAAGGTTGCTCTCAGTGGGAAAAACAAAACAATAATCTTGTAGTTATGATACCTATTAATGGTTTATGATAGGCTATCATCATCTGATCAGTGGGGGGGTGCAACACTTGGCAACACTACCAATCAGATTTAACGGGTTATAAAGGCCTGAAGTTCTCAAATGCTCCCGAAACAGAGCAGATCTGTCAAAACTATAGTAGGTAGACCTGCAGTACCTGGCCATGGCCACAGAAATTACAGAGCTTTTGTGTTCTGGTAGCATCTGACAACTTCTGACCACCAGTGACAGCTTACCGGCAGGTGTGCTGGGTATTGCACCCCTGTTAATCAAATATTGATGACCTGGGGATAGGCCATCAATAAAAAAGTAGTGACCAACCTATTTAGCTATCATTGTAGTCTACATTCATTTCTTTTCAATAAGCTCTGCATTTGAACATTAAGAGACATTAGCTACCTAGAACCTGTGGCCTCCTCGGACCATGAGTCCTTAGACACTGAACCAAGGGTCAGTTTGCCCCTGCTTATGTGTCATTTGATTGTGGGGTGAAACAAAATCATAGTCCGCGGAACTGAGGACTATGCTGGAAATCTACATTTCTGTCAATTTATGGCTGAATTACTAAATGGCTACAAAAAAAAATCTGATCACTTAACACAGCTACAAAAATGTATACAATGACACGCAATTAAATTATTTGTAGCCAATTGTTAATAGTGCATTGATCTCTAGGATTCTGTACAATGTCTTGATGGTTCTTCCTTTTCATCATTTTAGCCACAGCAGTTTTTATATTTGCTGGATAATTATATATATCACCTAGTATACAGCGGCCTGGAGACATCAAACTTAAAGAAAGCATTTTCCAGTATAAAGACAGTAATTTGTTAGTGCAGAATCATTATTTTTTCTGTTTGCTGATTTGTGTTTTTAGAGATCTGGGAGCGATCATTAAATGCCAAGAATAGAATGCCGCCTCTCTCATCCAGCTTATAGTTTTAACTCTCATATCTCTGTACTTCAGCATAAAGATTACATTCATTATTAGGTGTTAGAGATGACAGAGGATAAAATAAAAAGATAATTCAACTGTTTGAATGGCGTATGCAACCCTTTGCAATATTTAAAAGGTAAATTTCATTTAATGTCATATTAGCAAATCAAATGATATAATTGTTCAAGGGTCTGTGGGATAGAAGAATTACCCATTTATCCAAAGCACAAAATAAGGGCATGCAGTATTTTGTAGATGACTTAGTAAGTAAATATTTTAATTTTCAGACACAGGGAGGTTTAAGGATGTCAAATGATAAGGATCTCTAAGTGGCCTGAATTGAGCCTAACATGTGAGAAAGTAAGGTTTAAAAAAAAAATAAGAAGGCACAATAATTATATGTAAAGAAATATGATAAAGGTGTGTGCAGTATAGATCAAAGGCATCTATGACAACTGCAGGATTTCTCCACAGGCACTCTCGGGGCTAACATTCTATCTTTGTTTTCTTTCGTTTAGTGATAAAATGTTCCATGTGACAATGCACTTGCTTTTCTCAATATTTAGAAGCAGCAAGGGGACAGTAATGGGGTCTGCAGTTACTCCATGTGAGGAAATAAGGCAGGCTAGAAGTGAGAAGTCTGCAACTGAGATAAAGCAAGAACTGTCATTCAGGGGAAAATTAGTGCTTTATAACTGCTGAAATACTGTACATCACTTCAGGACTGCGACCTGATGCTGTGGCAACACTGATTTCTAATGATTAGTGAGACTAAATATTGTTTGATTTGGTAACATAGCATTCGAAGTGCCTCAAGAGATTTGCACCATGGCTCCAAATGCCCTCAGTATAAAATTCCTTTTGTAAGTACTATGCCAGAAAATTTGAATGATTGCATGTTAGACTCATACTATTACTATATATAAATTTGAGATATTAAAGGGGCTATCCACTATATGGACAATCCCTTCCTAAATACTGTAGTCCCTTGATATTATGCCACATAAGCACTTCAGCCAATCAGGGGCTGATAATGGGCTGCAGCAAACACATCTCTCTTGGAGGTCTGGATTTTGGCAGAGAGAAGCATGAGCACTGCAGCGCTCACATGACATATCACTGGTGGCCCTGCGCCAACATAGCTGGAACATCTCTTTTTTTTAAACAGGGAACAAATCATTTATGAGATAAAAGTTAAACAAAATATTTGTATATGCAGAAATATTATAAAGTTATGCACAAGACATCTATATAAACAAGGTTACAGGGTACAATGTAGAGAGTTTTTTCAAGAGGAAAATGTTAAGGCTCCCAGCATAGACTTCCCTTCTATTTAGATATCATGGAAAAATGTTATATGCCTCCTTATATTTAATTCTTTAGCAGCCAGGGGACTGTAATGGGGTCTTCAGTTACTCCATACAAGTAAGGGCAGTTTCACATGTCAGTGGCTCTGGTACGTGTAGTGACAGTTTTCTCACGTACCGGAGACACTGACACACATAGACCCATTCTAATGAATGGGTCTATGCACATATCAGCGTGTTTTAACGGACCATGTGTCCGTGTGCAAAATACGCTGACATGTCCATTTTTGTGCAACAGCACGGATCACATGGACCCATACAAGTCAATGGGTCCGTGAAAACACATACCGCACATGGATGGTGTCCGTGTGCAGTCCGTGTGTGATCCGTGTGCGTCAAAAGCTTTGTGAGTGATACGTATTCACACGGACAGCACACGGACGTGACACACGGACAGCACACGGACGTGACACACGGACAGCACATGGATGTCACACGGACAGCACACGGACGTGACACATGGACAGCACATGGATGTCACACGGATAGCCTACGTATCCACACAGACTCGGATAGCTCCGGGACCGTTTTCTCCGATACCGGAATTATTTGGACGTGTGAAACCGGCCTAAATATGTGAAAACTACAGTATATGCCAAGAGCCATTGATGGCTGTTTTAATTAACCAAGTGATTCACTGAATAGAAGCTGCTTCTTAGCTGGAATTAATATTTAGGGGCAGTTAGACAACATATGTCTACCATATTAACCTATTGCAGTTCTGTGGCAGGTAAAACACAGAGTTGCAAATTATGATTATAAATTAAATATACAGGGATACATATACCATTTGTGCAATCTGTGCAGCTGCACAACGTACCAGTGAATAAATAGCCCATTGCTAAAAGCAGCATACTGTTATTTAAACTGCATATAAGGAATTGAGTTAATACATTTTAGTTCAGTAGAAAGAGAGACATAAGAGAGTAGTACAGTATGTGACAAATTATTGGGGAGAAAAAGATCTATACACCATCTTTTCAAAAGAGCCCTCTGGTGTCTGCGCCCCCCCTGCTGCCAGTGTATTAATATAACATTCTACCTTTGTTAGCGTCGTCTCCAGTGTCCTGGAAAGTTTTCTTTGCAAAGAATTGTGACCAGTTAAAGTACGATGTCCAGCATTTGTGTTCTAAAAATAAAACAATACTATTAATATCCACTGCGCAAAATATGAAGCCAAAATCAATACAATGATCCCAGTTCCCCAAAGAGTTAACTAATGACCCACCAATAAAAGTACATTGTTGTAATAAAATTGAATATCCCTGAACAAACTAAAATATCATCAACCATGAAAACCGTTGGATCCAAAGAAACTTACCTGAATTCTCAGGGAGCTGACTCTTTCAAAATTTTGTTTTCTTCCAGTGTGATAGCTCTGAAAAACATTACATGCACATTTCAGGGGTCAACCAAGAAAAACCCAGTGCAGTGATATATGTCACTATGGCATAATGGTTTCATGGATGGGGAAGTTTTATTCTAGTCTTAGTTGCTTCTGTTTTTGCATCTTTGTAAAACAAAATCATTCATCTACTATATAATCGTCTAATTCTGTCTGTCTGTCTCTCTGTTTGTAGCGGAAATCCTGCGTCGCTGATTGGCCACGCCCGGCCGGCCGCGAGCAATCAGCGACAGGCGCAGTCCGGCCGCGAATTGGCGCGGAATTCAAACGATGCACGCCACCGTCGGGAGATAGAGAGAGAGATATTCTAGAATATCCGATGCGTTAAAATCGGGCCACCATCTAGTTTTAGATATTTTGGATGGTTTTGGTAATATAAATCATACGTTTGTATTAGCTACAATGGCTGTTTCAACTGGGTGTCTCAGACATATGAACTATATATTTGATTCCGTAGATAAAAAATATTATTTATTGTGAATGCTGCATAGGGGACAAATAGCCGACTAACAATCGTACACTTCTTCTCCTTCTAAAGTAGAAACTAGGAGCAAAAAAAAAGCGCAACAGAGTAACAATGCATTTGGCAAATATTATAATAAGGAAGGGGTTAATGTTTTCAGAATTGACATATCTTATAGATATCTTACAGAACTCACTTAAGGGGTGCGATTAAGGGCTCATGCAAACAACCATATTATCGGTCAACAAAACAACAGATCGCACAAATGTTAGTCTATAGGGCCGTGCACATGTTAGATTTTTTCCTCACACAGAGTCAGAGGGAAAAAAAAACACTGAATGTCCGAGTTTGATCTGATACGGATCACACTCGGCTATGTAAGTCAATCAGTGAGTGGAAATAATCGGACTGCACTCGGAAGTCATACGAGTGAGTATACGATTTCCACGTATTGACAAAATGGAGAAATGTTGTTCTCCATCTGCTCCTCACAGTGTACTTTGTTTCTCTCATCCAAAAGAATTGAATCACACTATGCTGACACTCTGATCAGACTCTGACCAGAGTAGCATTTGTATAATTTACCGGATTCTACAGAATCTATGGCCGTCTGAACCTGCCCTAAGATAGGTGGATACAAGGATTGCTTTTACTTATTATGCAGCTACGCATTCTGCTATTTGCTATCATGCTATCATGTATGCACGAAATGCTTACATTCATGAAGGTTATAAATTAAACGGACACTACAGAATTCTTTGGAGAATGTTGGAAATCACAAGTTTGTATATTTCTTATTTTCACCTTTCATAATCTGAGACCCTAGGTGAGACTGCTACATCTACACCTCCTTTACAGATGTAATGGAGTGAAATACCACAAAAAATACACCAGTAATCTAAATGGTACATGGTCCGTGGGCGGCTGACTATGCTATATATTTTGCATTTAGGTCTAGTTACACCTCAAACAAAATGGTGTTTTAAAATTACCGAATGTCGTCGTCTGTTTGATCGATCAAAACTTCCTGTTCCTGTTCCTGCTCCTGCTCGGTTTTTGTCTTTATTTTTCAAAGAATGAACCTGTGAGAAACCAAAAAAAAAACAGGGAATGAGAGATTAATCCAACTGAAAGAAAAAATAATTTCTTGACAACTGTCTCAGAATCTAGGAACACTTACCTGAACGCTGTTAGAACGACCCACTTTTGTCTTATTATGGACGACCTCTGATGATGCCTGGGTGTGAGAGATAAATATTTGGTAATTATCAAGCATCTTGGAGGTATGACAGGCAATAACACAAGTTTCCAAAAACAATGGCAGTCTCTTCTGCTGGAGAACCAGCTGCCAATACATCCACATTGTAATTAATAGGTTAGTGGACCAAGAGCAACAGCAACAACATCATTCCTCATGCAACCCCACAATGACAGTAACAGATGGACCTAACAACCCCTCTGATCTCATGCAGGAGTGATCCATGGGCATAGGCAAGAAGAATGGGTCTCATCTCAAGACCAAATAGAGTTTTTAATAGACCAAAACAGATAGGGAGGGTCTTTGTCACCAGTAGACACTCACAGATATACACACCAGCACAGAGATTGATGGTGACACACGTTGCTAAGCAAATGCTTGGATTAAGGAGTCATCTGAACACCCTCACTACACATACAAGATTTTCGGTTGTATCCCAGTGACACTCCAGGTACTTCATATCTGTATGATCTTTAGTTCTGACTACTGATGGATAGGGGACTAAGTTGCTAACAACCTAAACAAAGAAGCTACCTAAAGACTATCAATAGATACTGTATATATTATCTTCTATTATCTTCAAGATGAACACCAAGATCCCCACATCAGCATTGACATGACATAATAGCATCCACCTAGTCATGGTGTCCCAGGTTGCCATCAAGTTACCTGAACTTAACAACTGAGTGAACCCTCTCAATACATACAGTACACAAGGGTCTTCTGCACTATTCAGTTGATGCCTCCAAAGTGACACAGTATCAATTAAAGTCAGTAGTGCCAACTACTGGTGGTACATTTTGTTAGACAACCAAACACATATCCTCAATACATATACATGGTCTTCTGATTTATACATCTGACGCCCCATAATTTTTCCCAGCAACAAACAAATGAACGGGTGTCATCAACTCGTGGTGAGAATCGATCCAAAGGACCTGGTCCATCGGCTACGTTGGTGATCTGTAGGCACTGAACAGGAGCCCTGAGAACAACCATTACTTGACGTAATCTGAAGCTCTTCTGATTAGCCGACTCTGCGTGATGTTGTACGGTTCAGCAGGTTCGCAGGATGCAGTGACGACGCACGAGACTGAGTGTGGTTTGTGGGAACAACTTTTATAAACTGTAGCCGCTGGGGCTATATTGTGCAAACAAAAGGGGTTAACAATAACCAGTCCACGCAGGGACTCAACAAACCTAACAACACTTTCTTATTATGGATGCGACTGACCCGGTGTGCCCTGGGCGCTATAGGCCACATATGACCAAACTGGGGGTCCTTATCTACTATAATAAACTTATCCTTCCAGGGGTCTGTCAGGCTCACAGGCGTGGCCGCGTAGAGGTCGCTGATGCGGCTGCCTTGACGCCTCGATACTCCAGGATGAAACTGGACGCAACAGGCCCTGAAGAAACGATGCCGGTGGGGCGCAACAGGCCCTGAAGAAATGATGACGGTGGGGCGCAACAGGCCCTGAAGAAACGATGCCGGTGGGGCGCAACAGGCCCTGAAGAAACGATGCCGGTGGGGCGCAACAGGCCCTGAAGAAACGGTGACGGTGGGGCGCAACAGGCCCTGAAGAAACGATGATGATGGGGCGCAACAGGCCCTGAAGCATCAATGCCCGTGGGCGCGGTGATGATGCAGTCTCTAAATGTAACCGTTCACCAGTCTCTGCCCAGAGTCCCTCAGCAAACCAGACGGGGGTCTCTACTGCCGCCTGTAGCGAGGTGGCGCCCCCTGGGGCCGGTGATGACAGGGCCGCAGCTGTGGGAGAAGGCAGGGGGGCAGTGTCCTGACCGCTGTAAAGGGATAATCTCTAGTTGCAGCGGTCAGTGGAGGTATTGGACCTGTCACAGCAGGATGGGAAACAGCGGGGGCGGCTGTATTTGACTGTATGAGGGGAGCGACCGCCGGTGCAAGGCTCTCACGTGTCACTAGTCGGTAAGTCCATAGCTTTCCTTTCACAGGGCCCTGTCGGTCTCTCCACAACACACCGTCCGCTCCCTCGGTCCTCTCTGTCTCACACGGCTTCCTGTCTGTTGTCCTGCTCTCTGTCAACTGCCACTTCAGCGCGCCCCCTGCTCCTTTTACCCTTGCCCGCCCCCTGTTTACCTGACAACTTCAGTCAATTCTTTCCCTTTACTGTTCTCCCAGTATCGTTCCTTCAGGAACCCTGATGGCGGTCCCCTGGGTACCTGCCCGGTCACTGCATGGGAGTCCTCCCCACACTCCCCCACCCTGTAAGCTCGCCAGTCCTCGGGCGAGGGCCTTAATCTATTGAGATCGGTCTGTAGGGGTTTCTTCAAAGTTTGTTGCCATATAAATTGAGCTTGCTCATATCGTTCAAGGGGTTTGGCGGCTGTTGACCGCTCGGAGCGTCTAAGTTCAACTGGGGTAGAGTCGTCTGGGGTGGTGGACATCGGTGGGCTGATTGGTGCGGGTGGGCTAATCGTGTCAGATGATTCATTACTGAGTGGAGGGCCTCTGTGTCCTGGGAGACAATCTTCGTCGTCGTCCGGGTCCCAACATACGGAAGACGGCACGGATGTAGGGTAGGCAACGGTTGCTTCAGGTCGGAGTACATGGGCGTAACATATTACGATTCACAATACGAGTGGGCAATGTTTCATCCTTCTCAGGTCATATCTCGTACACCGGTCCGTCTGGATGCATACGGCGTAAGACCCGATAAGGACTTTCTTCCCATTGCGGCTCCAGTTTGTTCTGGGGGCGTTGATCTAGGACAAGCACCCGGTCACCGCTTTGGAGGTGAGGAGGTGGGGTTGCATTGTTCCCTGCGTGCTCCCTGTCTCGGAGCTTGGTGTGTACAATTCGGTGAAGAGTTTGCAGTCGGTGACGATGATTTCGGACCCAAGACGACACTCCAGTCCAGGGCTGAGGCTCTTCGGGGTCTAACTCCACCTCCGTGATCCCTTTACCTTCTCGTCCGAACAACAGGGAATAGGGGGTATAGCCAGTCACTCGATGTACCCTATTGTTATAGACCCAAGCTAATTCAGAAACATATTCGGGCCAACGGGCCTTCTTGTCACTCTCCAGATTGCGCAACATCTGAATCAATGTCCGATTAAATCGTTCACAAGCCCCATTCCCTTGCGGGTGATACAGTGTGGTCCGGGATTTGTCAATTCCATAGAGGTGATGTAGTTCTTCCATGACTTTTCCCAAAATACATGCTCCCTGATCAGAATGTATTCGTTGAGGACAGCCGTATACTTGTATAAAGTTTCTACAAATTGTGGAGGCAGCTGACTCTGCGGTCTGATCCCGAATGGTGGTGACCACAGCGAACTTGGTGAAATGATCCACCATGACGAGGCAGTGTTCGTATCCCTGGAATGCGGGACCAATGGTCAGGTAATCCACCGTCAGGAGCTCAAGGGGTGCTGAAGTCACAATTGTCTGTGTTGCGGCTCGCTGAGCAGGCGGGTTGGCCAATTCACATAAGCGGCACGTCCAGCAAACTTCGTCCACAACAGCCGGCAAGTGTGGGTGATAAGCTTTCTGTTGCAACCATTGCAAAGTCTTTTTAACTCCAAAGTGGGCACCTTTTTTGTGAGCCTCTCGAGCCAGTTCGTGTAGTTGAGCTCCGGGCGTAACCACCTGCCAAACCGTCATTGAGGTTGTTTGCGATGTTACTTTACGGTACAATAATCCCTTTCGGATAACCAACCTCTCCCATTGTCGCAGCATAAGCAACAGGTCTTGAGTCAAATTTTGCCGTTGAGAGTCAGTGGGTAATTGCCCAGCGGCGACCAATGTCCTGAGAAGGCCAACCTCTTCGTCTTCTTCTTGCTGTTCTATCCACTTATCCCGGGAATGTTCCAATATGCCTCTTGGGGTCTCAGAGGAAGATATTTTTTTATTGTCAGTTGTAAGCACGGCAGCAGTGAGAGCGAATGGTATTTCCTCTCCTTCTAATTCCTCGTCTCGATTCTGTCCTGGAGTTGTATGTCGAATCCTGGAGAGGCATCTGCATGGACATTCTCAGCCCCTCTTTTGTAGATAATCTTATAATTGTACTTCGCCATCCGGGCTTCCCATCGCTGTTCCAGAGCCCCCAATTTGGCGTTTTCCAAATGAGCCAGCGGGTTGTTGTCAGTTCGCACTACCACCTCGGAGCCCGCTAGTTACTCTGCGAATCTCTCCGTCATAGCCCACACCACTGCGAGGAGCTCGAGCTTAAAGGAGCTGTAATTGTCAGGGTTACGCTCGGAGTCATGGAGTGAGTGACTTCCATATGCGATCACCCTCTCCCGGCCATCCTGAACCTGTGACAACACAGCCCCCAGCCCGTGAAGACTCCCGTCAGTGTGCAAGATGAACGGTTGAGAGAAATCTGCGTAAGCCAACACTGGGGCATCCGAGAGCGCAGCCTTGAGGTCTCGGAAGGCCTCTTCCTGAGGGTGATGCCACTGGATTTTTCACCCATTGGCCCCAGTGGGAGCCCCCTTCAGCAGGTCATGCAGGGCTCGAGCTCGACATGCAAAATTCTTTACGAAGCGGCGGTAATATCCGACTAACCCCAGAAAAGCCCGCACATCTTTCACCGTCTCGGGGGTAGGCCATTCCTGGATAGCAGCCACCTTCTCCCGGGATGGCCTCACACCCTCTGCCGAAACGACATGACCCAGATACTCAATCTGAGAAGGAAATAGGTGGCATTTCTGAGGCTTCATCTTCAACCCGTACTTTTGCAACCGGCTGAGTACCTGTCCCAACTGCTTCAGGTGGTCCTCAAAGGTGGCGTCATAGACGATGATGTCGTCCAGATAGATCAACCTAGCCTCAAAATTGAGATCTCCCAGACACCGCTCCATCAATCGCTGAAAAGTCCCGGGGGCGTTGGCCAGCCCAAACGGCATCCTATTAAACTCAAACAGTCCCATGGGCAATATGAACGCCATCTTGGCTCTATCTTCTTCTGTCATGGGCACCTGCCAGTACCCATTGGCCAAGTCCAGGGTTGAAAACTATGTTGCTTTTCCCAAGGCTGACAGAGATTCTTCTATGCGGGGCAGTGGACATGAGTCTTTAATAGTGCAAGCATTCAGTTTACGATAATCCACACAGAATCGTAGTGTACCATCTTTCTTCCGGACCAACACGATTGGGGCTGCCCAGGGGCTTTGACTTTCCCGTATCACCCCTTTTCGCAGCATTTGGGCCAGCAAAGTTTTCACCTCTTGATAGAGTTGTGGCAGAATCTGTCGATATCATTCCCGGATAGGGGCCGCTCCTGCTGTGGGGATTTCATGAGTGATGGTGGTGGTACACCCAAAATCGTCTTCATGACTAGCAAATACTTCATGGTACTGTCCCTGCAATGTTTTTGTCTGTGAGAGTTGGGCTGCAGTTAATCCAGAAAGCTCAGCCCGCATCTGCTCCTGCTCCAAAATATTTCGGCCCTTATCTTGTGCCGAGACTTCGTGGGCCTGTAAGGTTCGTATTGTTACTTCCCAAGGATCCTCGGGGTGTACTCATAATTGAACCGCAGGAGCTGGCAGCACTTCTTCTAAAGGCCTTACTAGTTTGGCCAGCACAGTCCGTGCTTTCAGAACGTTGTCTTGGTCTTCAAGGTTAACGCAGCGCACCAGGACGGCTCCTTTTTGCACGGTAGCCAGGGAACGGGCCACCAGTATGCCAGGAGGTAAGCGCTCCGAGTGACACGGCTCCACCTGAACCTCCACGCCCTCCAAGGGTATCGGGGCTCGAATGGGCAGGGCCACCACAGTCTGTCCAGGAGGTAACACAAACAGAGGAGTCGCTGGCGTGATGACCTTACCCAGAGCCTCGCCTTCCTGGCGGTCCTGATGTACCCGTGCTCCCCGGACCAGCTGCTGGAATACCTGTCCCTGGGCTGTGCGAGAACCCCACTGCTTCAGAATCCTCTCTGTAGGGTTATTGAGCAGTAGGTTGCCGAACTCTCATAGAACATTCATGCCTAGGGTGACAGGGTGTTGCTTATCAGCTTCTCCTTGAGTCAGTACCACCCCTCTGCGACCAAGAGATTTACCGCACAGCGTCACTTGCACCCACACCACCCCGTCAACTGGGACCGGCAGTTGGTTGTCAGCTACTAGTCTGATCATGGGCCCCCACTGAGGCCTTGCTGCTTCCGGGAAGTTCTGTTGAAAATACATTGCGGGCATAGTGGTTACTTGTGACCCCGTGTCCACCAGGCACCGGACGGCCCGGCCCTCCACTTCTGCCCAAACCACCGGGCATTTTGCTACCAAATCTTCGGGACTTCCACCACCCCTAGTTGTGGTTTTTGGCTCCGAGCGGCGTCCCCCCAGCCCGGAGCACTTTAGTTTAATGGCGGCCGGGGTGAGTATCTCCCACGCCGCGGACACTCTCGGGCAAAGTGGCCTGGTTCTCCACACTCAAAACACCGGTCCTGTGTGGGTTGACCACCCCGCAGGGAGCGTGATCCCCAGAAGCCGGGGTTAAAGCTAGGTTGTCCAGTCCCGGTCTCGGTTCTTCTCTTTACTTCGGCCAACTCGCCCTTAATACTTTTCAGCTCTTGCTTCATTTCTTCCACCCACTGAGGCTCCTTGACTACATTCGTGGAGGCCTCCACACCTCGGACTTTCCCCACGGGGACCGCCATCCCCTGCTCCTGCTCTCGAGCACGTGCCTGACTCCCCACTTCTGAAAAATCTATTCGGGGATTCATTCTGATCTGTTCCCGCAGTGCCTGTTTGACTAATGGATCCCGCAAACCAGTCACCAGTGAGTCACGTAGGGTAATGTCAACAGGTCCTGCCCCTACCCCGTCCTTTGTTTCTATAGCCGTATGCAATTCCTGGAGGACATTCATATACTCTGTGATCGTCTCCCCCTCTACCTGCATCCGACTAAACAAACGGGTTCTTAACTCTCCCACATTAGTAGGGTCCCCATGGGTCTGTTCCACTATCTGTAACACTTTTTCAAAAGTGTTGCGGTGCCCCGGAGGTTTCAACATCACTGACCTCCGCGCCTCCCCGTCCAGTGCCATGAGTGCCACCTCGGCCTCCAGATCAGGGGTCATTGGGTGCATCCGGAAGAGCCCCCGCATCTGCTCTGTCCAGCTCCATAACATAGTATTGGAGCCGGAAAATATAGGCAGGTTGTTCAGCATGGCCCCCAATGATATGCTGGTACGGGGACCCTCATCATTTGTAGAGTTTACAGCTCTACCCTGATCTGGGGCACCACTGTCTGTGCTCGGAGACTGCGTCCTGCCGACTACGCCAAGTGCAGGGTTCAGCAGGTTTGCAGGATGCAGTGACGACGCACGAGACTGAGTGTGGTTTGTGGAAAAAAATAAACTGTAGCCGCTGGGGCTCCTTATCTACTATAATAAACTTATCCTTCCAGGGGTCTGTCAGGTTCACAGGCGTGGCCGCGTAGAGGTCGCTGATGCAGCTGCCTTGACGCCTTGATACTCCAGGATGAAACTGGGCGCAACAGGCCCTGAAGAAGCGATGCCAGTGGGGCGCAACAGGCCCTGAAGAAACAATGACGGTGGGGCGCAACAGGCCCTGAAGAAACGATGCCAGTGGGGCGCAACAGGCCCTGAAGAAACGATGCCAGTGGGTGCAACAGGCCCTGAAGAAACGGTGATGGTGGGGCGCAACAGGCCCTGAAGAAACGATGATGATTGGGCGCAACAGGCCCAGAAGAAATGGTGCCGATGGGGCGCAACAGGCCCTGAAGTAACAATGCCGGTGGGAGCAGTGATGACGCAGTCTCTAAATGTAAACGATCACCAGTCTCTGCCCAGAGTCCCTCAGCAAACCGGACGGGGGCATCTACTGCCGCCTGTAGCGAGGTGGCGCCCCCTGGGGCCGGTGATGACAGGGCCGCAGCTGTGGGAGAAGGCAGAGGGGCAGTGTCCTGACCGCTGTAAAGGAATAGTCTCTAGTCACAGCGGTCAGTGGAGGTCGTGGACCTGTCACAGCAGGATGGGAAACAGCGGGGGCGGCTGTATTTGACTGTATGAGGGGAGCGACCGCCGGTGCAAGGCTCTCACGTGTCACTGGTCGGTAAATCCGTAGCTTTCCTTTCACAGGGCCCTGTCGGTCTCTCCACAACACACCGTCAGCTCCCTCGGTCCTCTCTGTCTCACACGGCTTCCTGTCTGTTATCCTGCTCTCTGTCAACTGCCACTTCAGCGCGCCCCCTGCTCCTTTTACCCTTGCCCCACCCCCTGTTTCCTTGACAACTTCAGTCAAGTCTCTCCCTTTACTGTTCTCCCAGTATCGTTCCCTCAGGAACCCTGATGGCGTTCCCCTGGGTACCTGCCCGGTCACTGCATGGGAGTCCTCCTCCCCACAATGTGATCATTGATGTATAATGCACAAGTGACATCTCACTAGGCCGGATAATCAAAATAAGAGCCATGAATGCTGTCAGGTAGGATGCGTCTCCTCAGGGCTCTTGTCCAGCTGTCATAGATTACTGATGAAGCCATGTGGATCCTGCGAATTGATCTACACTAACTCTAAGGCCGGGGCCACACTTTTGAGTGCAAAGCAAGAAACTCGCGCCTCAATACCCGGCACTGCCGCCGGCACTTGGGACCGGAGTGTGCGGCTGCATGTCTTTCTATGCAGCTGACCACTCCGGTCCGAACCGCCGCTGGCAGTGCTGGATATTGATGCATTGACCCCGGCCTAAAGGTGGGACTAGTTTCTAAACATGCACGTAAGCTTTCTCAACATTTTTTTTTCGTTGGACACCCCAGCAGATTACTACAGCAATTGCTATACATCCACCTTAACTTTCTGAGTGCTGTCTGGCAAACTGCAGCTTTACTTAATGAACTCTCTTAAAAATTCCTTTCCTGCCTTTGCAATGATAGCATAAACAGATCCATTTTTTTACGTTTTACTCAATATTACCATAAATTACTCTGCCCCCTCCCCCACAACTCTCATAATCCTAGAGAAGTCTCTGGGGTAACGGATTACAGTAGAGCTCGCTGGTCTGTTGAAAATAAAAATAAGAAATAAGGAGCTGGGGTTTTTTTCCTTCTAATTAGTCAGCTTTTACCGGAGTCTATTTCTACCTTTTACCTCTAAATATGTAAATTTATTCCTGAAGCCTTTGCTGCAGACCTGAGAATAATTCACAAGTTTGCTGATTTGAGATTTTCATTGGAAATTGTGAAATTGCTTACAACCTGAGCGGAAGCAATGTATCACCTCGCTCCTTAATCCTCTCCCCTCCCCATGCATGCTAACATGCAGAAAGTTTAAACTTCTACTTACCGAATACCTTCTGGTACTGGATCGGCGGAAAGCCGAGTCAAGCTCCTCCTATCCAAGAGATAGGAACATGTCTTAAAGGGATTTTTGACATTCCCTTCTTGTGAGAAGGATTCCCTTAAATAAGGTAATCACTGGATTTCCTGCTTCTGGGAGCTCCTAAGATCAGCTGAAATCTGTGGAGCAACCTAGCAGCAAAAGTTCAGTTTCCCTGCAGCACCCCCACAGGTGAAAGGAAATATGACACACAGTTCACATTGACACCAATGTTGTTTCTGTGTAATATATGAACATGCCATTTTCTCTAGATAATGGGACTCTCTTTGTGGGCAGCTCCTTGTAGTCGCTTGCTGCTCTGGTAAATAATTGAACGTATTAAAGAGGCTGTACAGGTTAATGAAAACACGGCTGTTTCTCCCAGAAACCATGCCACCTGTCCATGAGTTATGTGTGGTATTACATCTCCACTACATGGAAGCGCTGCGATACCATTCACCACCAGCCTCGGACTGGATCACCTTGGGCCCACCAGAGAAAATCATTCTTGGGGCCTACTGTGTAGCTACATAGAAATAAATACAAGACCACCAATTGTGCAATAAAACGCGCTAATATCAGGGTATAATATAAGGTAATACAAATCTTAATTATGTAGCAGGAGTTGGGGTAGCCCCTTCATAGAATATAATGTAGCCCCCTCATATAGAACGATGTAGCCCCCTCATAGAATGTAATGTAGCCCCCTCACATAGTATAATGTAGCCCCCTCATAGAATATAATGTAGCCCCCTCATATAGTATAATGTAGCCTCCTCAAAGAATATAATGTAGCCCCCTCATATAGTATAATGTAGCCCCCTCATAGAATATAATGTAGCCCCCCTCATAGAATATAATGTAGCCCCCTCATATACAGTGGGGAAAAAAAGTATTTAGTCAGTCAGCAATAGTGCAAGTTCCACCACTTAAAAAGATGAGAGGTGTCTGTAATTTACATCATAGGAAGACCTCAACTATGGGAGACAAACTGAGAAAAAAAAATCCAGAAAATCACATTGTCTGTTTTTTTTTTCATTTTATTTGCATATTATGGTGGAAAATAAGTATTTGGTCAGAAACAAAATTTCATCTCAATACTTTGTGATATATCCTTTGTTGGCAATGACAGAGGTCAAACGTTTTCTGTAAGTCTTCACAAGGTTGCCACACACTGTTGTTGGTATGTTGGCCCATTCCTCCATGCAGATCTCCTCTAGAGCAGTGATGTCTGTAATTACAGATCCAAAAAATCCAGAAAATCACATTGTCTGTTTTTTTTTCATTTTATTTGCATATTATGGTGGAAAATAAGTATTTGGTCAGAAACAAGCAATCAAGATTTCTGGCTCTCACAGACCTGTAACTTCTTCTTTAAGAGTCTCCTCTTTCCTCCACTCATTACCTGTAGTAATGGCACCTGTTTAAACTTGTTATCAGTATAAAAAGACACCTGTGCACACCCTCAAACAGTCTGACTCCAAACTCCACTATGGTGAAGACCAAAGAGCTGTCAAAGGACACCAGAAACAAAATTGTAGCCCTGCACCAGGCTGGGAAGACTGAATCTGCAATAGCCAACCAGCTTGGAGTGAAGAAATCAACTGTGGGAGCAATAATTAGAAAATGGAAGACATACAAGACCACTGATAATCTCCCTCGATCTGGTGCTCCACGCAAAATCCCACCCCGTGGGGTCAGAATGATCACAAGAACGGTGAGCAAAAATCCCAGAACCACGCGGGGGGACCTAGTGAATGAACTGCAGAGAGCTGGGACCAATGTAACAAGGCCTACCATAAGTAACACACTACGCCACCATGGACTCAGATCCTGCAGTGCCAGACGTGTCCCACTGCTTAAGCCTGTACATGTCCGGGCCCGTCTGAAGTTTGCTAGAGAGCATTTGGATGATCCAGAGGAGTTTTGGGAGAATGTCCTATGGTCTGATGAAACCAAACTAGAACTGTTTGGTAGAAACACAACTTGTCGTGTTTGGAGGAAAAAGAATACTGAGTTGCATCCATCAAACACCATACCTACTGTAAAGCATGGTGGTGGAAACATCATGCTTTGGGGCTGTTTCTCTGCAAAGGGGCCAGGACGACTGATCCGGGTACATGAAAGAATGAATGGGGCCATGTATCGTGAGATTTTGAGTGCAAACCTCCTTCCATCAGCAATGACATTGAAGATGAAATGTGGCTGGGTCTTTCAACATGACAATGATCCAAAGCACACCGCCAGAGCAACGAAGGAGTGGCTACGTAAGAAGCATTTCAAGGTCCTGGAGTGGCCTAGCCAGTCTCCAGATCTCAACCCTATAGAAAACCTTTGGAGGGAGTTGAAAGTCCGTGTTGCCAAGCGAAAAGCCAAAAACATCACTGCTCTAGAGGAGATCTGCATGGAGGAATGGGCCAACATACCAACAACAGTGTGTGGCAACCTTGTGAAGACTTACAGAAAACGTTTGACCTCTGTCATTGCCAACAAAGGATATATCACAAAGTATTGAGATGAAATTTTGTTTCTGACCAAATACTTATTTTCCACCATAATATGCAAATAAAATGAAAAAAAAAACAGACAATGTGATTTTCTGGATTTTTTTTTCTCAGTTTGTCTCCCATAGTTGAGGTCTTCCTATGATGTAAATTACAGACACCTCTCATCTTTTTAAGTGGTGGAACTTGCACTATTGCTGACTGACTAAATACTTTTTTTCCCCACTGTAGTATAATGTAGTCTCCTCATAGAATATAGTGTAGCCCCCTCATATAGTATAATGTAGCCCCCTCATATAGTATAATGTAGCCCCCCTCATAGAATATAATGTAGCCCCCTCATATAGTATAATGTAGTCTCCTCATAAAATATAATGTAGCCCCCTCATATAGTATAATGTAGCCCCCTCATAGAATATAATGTAGCCTCCCTCATAGAATATAATGTAGCCCCCTCATATAGTATAATGTAGTCTCCTCATAAAATATAATGTAGCCCCCTCATATAGTATAATGTAGCCCCCTCATAGAATATAATGTAGCCCCCTCATAGAATATAATGTAGCCCCCTCATATAGTATAATGCAGCCCCCTCATAGAATATAAAATAGCCCCCATAGAATATAATGTAGCCCTCCATAGAATATAATGCAGCCCTCATATAATTTTATGTAGCCCACTCATAGAATATAATGTAGTCCCCTTCATAGAATATAATGCAGCCTCCATAGAATATAATGTAGCCCCCATAGAATATAATGTAGCCCCCTCAGAGAGTATAATGCAGCCAGCCTGATCTAGTATAATGCAGCGTTCCACAGAATATAATGTAGCCCCCTCAGAATATAAAGCAGCCCCCTCATAGGGTATAATGCAGCCCCCATAGAATATAATGTAGCCCCTCATAAGGTATATTGCTCCCCCTCATAGGGTATAATGCTGCCCTCTCATAGGGTATAATTCACCCCCTCATAGGGTATAATGCTACCCCTCATAGGGTATAATGCACCCCCTCATAGGGTGTAATGGACCCCCTCATAGAGTATAATGCTGCCCCTCATAGGGTATAATGCTGCCCCCTCATAAGGTATAATGCTGCCCCTCAGTGTATAATGCAGTTCCCCCATAGGATATAATGCAACCAGGACACACTGATATACATACACAGCTCTGGCCAAAATTAAGAGACCACTTTCAAATGTTCAGTTTGTCTGATTTTTCTCTTTATAGGTATATTTTTGAGTAAAATGTATATTGTTCTTTTAGTCTATAAACTTCTGACAACATGTCTCCGAATTTCCAAGCAATACATTTTGCATATTTTTCTGTCAAAGAAAAATGGTCAGAATTGAAAAAAAAACCCAGTGCTTTCAGACCTAAAATAATGCAAAGTTCATAATCATTTAGAAACAACAATACTAATGTTTTAACTCAGGAAGAGTCCTGAAATCAATATTTTGTGGAATAACCATGAGTTTTAATCACGGCTTTCATGCGCATTGGCATGCTTGCCACCAGTCTTTCATACTGCTTCTGGCACAAAAATGTAAGCAGTTCTTCTTTGTTTGAAGGCTTGTGACTATCCACCATCCTCTCGATTACATTCCAGAGGTTTTCAATGGGGTTCAGGTCTGGAGAATGGGCTGCCCATGACAGGGTTTTGATGTGGTGGGCTCTTAATTTTTGCCAGAGCTGTATATATAAACAGAATACTCACCTCTCCCTCTCACTCCGACATCATCGCACACCCGCTGTCAGAGACAGAGGGGAATGATGGGAGAGGGAGCATCATCTGACGCTCTCTCCTCCATTACTGTTTTCAACTTTATCGGCATCTATGATGCTGATACAGTTGATTGCGGCGCGCAGTGGGGGGGGCAGCGCTGGCGCCGGGACCCCCGACTTACTTCTCCATAGTGGCCACATGGGCTGGGGGCCCCTGGGGAGTGAGGGCCCTGGTCTGCCTGGCCTGATAGCAGGCAGCATTAGCCGCAGCCTGCAGCTAACACTGCCCGCTATTAAAGTGAAATGAATATTCATATCCTCTCCACGCCCTTGGGGCGTGGGGAAGAGTGAATATTCATTTCTCTTTAGTAACGGAGAAAGGCTTTAGCCGCAGCAGCCGTCTTCTGCCTCTTGTCACCCGCTGCTGATCCGCTGACACTGGGGGGGCCCCCATAGCAGCTGCGTGGTGTGTCGCTATTAGCGACACATCACTGGCTGTGGGCCACTGGAGCAGCGGGGGCCCTAGGCAGCTGCTGGCCCTGTATGCCAGCAGGTGTTAATGCCTGGACCCACTGGAGAATCCTCCCGTTCTCCGGTGGGCCAGTCCAACCCTGTACACCACCATAAACAGGGGTAACTCCTGCAAATTCTAAATTTCTGTTTCGATTAAAGTGATCCCACAGTGGCACACACTTTAGAAACTGGTTCATCTATCATTCACTGGCATTATATGGTGCCCTTGTCATAGCCATGTATTGGGCCAGTGTACAACCTTAATAGCTTCTGCCCTACTACTACTCCCAGGTATCTACTGTGACTGAAATTCAGCCCTCGCATTTAAAATCACACAGGCCCATGTTGTTCCTGTCCCCAAGCACCAGATGGGATATATTACTAATATTACCCTGGATGAAGGAAAGCAAGATATACTACACGACCAATATTTCTAATGATACCAACGGCCTGCTGGGGTAAGTCAGGGACTTTGTGCTCCATCACAACTCTTAACAGTGTGGGTGTCTTGAGAACACCAATTCTGTTAACATTGTAGCAGACAAGGAGGCCTACAACCAGACAGGCCCTTCTGGCATTTGCCAGAATTGCCAGATGGCCAGTCCGACTCTTACTAGTCCCAAAATTTCTAGACATAAACACCATTAGATATACAAGTGAATAGATTCTGTACAAAAGTGATAAATATTACAGATTTATATAATATATTCTATAAGTCACAGGCAGATTACCTGGTCGTTGGTTGTGCCATCAGGTATGTTTCCTACTCCATTCAATACTTCTGCAGACTAATGTGAGATACACAGATGGAATAGTTAGATAGGAGATAGATAGATAGATAGATAGATAGATAGATAGATAGATAGATATGGGATAGATAGATTTGAAATACATAGACAGATGATAGATAGAAGATAGATAGATAGATAGATAGATAGATAGATAGATAGATAGATAGATAGTCGCCAGTTACAAACATGACTTTGTACCAGACAATCCTTATTCTCAGATTCCTCATTGTACGTAATCAGTGAGTTCAGAGGCTCATTTTCCACAGGAACCATGACTTTCTTAGTTTCTATCTTGCACAGCAGGAGACATAGTACTGTATGAATGAAAAGGGAATATCAAGGTGAGTGCTTGCAGGAGACGCAGCAGCAGGGGGCACTGTAAGAAGAACAGAGACCAGACTGGTAAAATACAGTAAATCTTAAGAAAAGACAAGTGAGGAGTGAAAGCCCCCAGCCATCAATCCCATATCATATATCCTGTATAATAGGGGAACAGAACAGAAGGCAGAGAAATGTCAGCAGAGGCTGCGAGAAGTAACACTGCCCCCTAGTGGACTGCTCTGGTAATGCATCAGATCATGATTAGGAGTAGGACACTTGTAACAATCATGCTCAATCTGTTATTTCCATTAAAATGAAAAGTGCAAAAAAGGAAATTATACAGCTTTGTTAATCCTAATCAAGTCGCATTTCTGATCTATCTAGCATTTCCAGCTGTTAGGGTAATTTGGACATTTTAGTTTCACAAGAGCTGGATATTCACAAGTTGGAGAACTTACAAATGGCAAATTAAACATTTTTCCATGGTAAAGCAGTTTCTAAACTACAATGAATTAGAGTATTGTTCCTACAGTGCCCCTAAAGGGAGCGTAAGGTACTGCAGTCTGGTATCCAAAAACAGTGGGAACGTTCTATGGACAAAGAATACATAGGAAAGAGAGTTACTCACAGAGGAAAAATAGCGGAATCAACAGGATCAGTGCAATGGCGCTTCCACTTAGGGTTGGGGGATCTGGCATTTTTTCTATACAGACATCGCCACCCAAGCAGTCACAAACGTACACCGTGATATTCTCCAGAGAGACCACTCCTTGGCGGTCATAGATTTCCAGATGCAATGTGTGGTTTCCTTGACCAGCATCTTTCTCCTTCTTCACTTTGAGGATATCATCTGGAGAGATCAATATTGTATAGTTGTCAGAGATTCTTGAGACTTTGGTTGTCAAGAACAAACAGCCATGTGGTAAAAATGTAAAGAGTGAAAAAAAAATGTTTTTTTATTGGAACAGACTGCCAAAGAATGATAAACCTTCTTGCTCTTCATGCATGGCCTGAGGGGTCAGAACATGACACATGGAGATGCACCAAAGAAAGGAGTCATGCCCTGCCCCCGAGGCCCTGCATATAACAAAGTGTATCGGCTTTTCCTGAAATGTTCCCTCACACTCGAGTCTAATTTAGTGTTAATATGCGCATTAGATAAACTATTTTGCAGTCAGAAAGCTAAGAGTTAACCCTATCTTCATAAATGGCCATTGTCAGATTATGCCTTTGGAATCTGCTTTTCTGCTTAGAAGTTGCAGCCGTTCTCTCTCTAGCTTGTAAGCACTGCACTGAAGCTGGCCGGGATTAGGAGGCAACAGCGAGCTCTAGCGATACTGGCTAGCTTCAAAACAGTGCTTACAAGTGCAATAGAAAAGAGCTTGTAAGCACTGTGCATGTTCTGCAGTCTAGCAGGGGTGGTCGGTCTCGAAGGCAACGAGCTGCAAACAAAAGAAAATTATAAGTATCTCAAGAGCGGCTGAAAATTTTAACAAGCAACAAATGGTAAAATTGCTTGTATTTACCAACAATATCCGTTTATGAAAGTGGGAATATTCCCTTTAACAAGCTTGTGTTGATTGATTCACATTTTTATTAAATGTTTACATGTAAACATATCTCATTGTGACAACCTTCCTATGACAACTCTTCACTGAGCCATATGATGCTTTAGTTTATTTATTTTACTAGCTTATATAGCGCCATCATATTCCACAGCGCTTTACAGACATCATCACTGTCCCCATTGGGGCTCATAATCTTGATTCCTTATCAGTATGTCTTTGGAGTGTGGGAGGAAACCGGAGAACCCGGAGGAAACCCACGCAATCACGGGGAAAACGTACAAACGCCTTGCACATCATATCCTCGGTAGGATTTTAACCAAGGACCCCAGCACTGCAAGACTACAGTGCTAACCACTGAGCCACGGTGATAACGATTGAGACACAGTGCTAACCACTGAGCCACGGTGATAACGATTGAGACACAGTGCTAACCACTGAGCCACGGTGATAACGATTGAGACACAGTGCTAACCACTGAGCCAACTTGCTGCCCAATGAACCATCATGCCAACCAGTGAGCAGCTCACTTTTGCCTGACATGATCGCTGTCACACTTTCTGATCATAAGTGAAGCTTCGCTTTAGCAAGTCTTCACAGTACATAACACAGCACACATTTCTGATCTTTGTAATACCGCAGCATTAGATTAATTGTTGGCGTCAGTGACATAGGAATGTGGCCTGATTTGTAGCTTTTGTCTAACAAACAGTTGAAGAACTCGCTAATATATTACCTAGAAACATGTCATTTCTAAGCTGTGTCTGAACTTCTGTGGAAAGTGTCAGGCCTCGTCATGGCCTTCACCGGGGCTTTTGCCTCCAGGGAATGACAAGGAGCTTGTACTGTAGGTGTGTCTCATTCTTGGGGTAACCAGCTCTGCAGGTATAATCAGCGACTGTCCGTATATACTTTTGACAGGAGGTTACTTTTGGGGTAGTTACAATACTCCACCCCATCTGACATGAAGACATAACCTAATTCTGCTTGCGAGTCATCTAATACTGTACTATAAGGACAATAGTAACACTTCTGGAAAACTCCAGGGGATAAGGCCAACAGGATTACTGTCACTATCATTCCCTTCCTCCGCCCTTAAAATACTAATTTTTACATAATGTTAATGGGGTTGTCCTGGACTTTAATCCTAAGGCCGGGGTCACACTTGCAACTGCAATGCGAGAAACTCGCGCCTCAATACCCGGCACTGCCGCCGGCACTCGGGACTGGAGTGTGAGGCTCTATGTATTTCTATGCAGCTGAACGCTCCGGTCCGAGCAGCCAACGGCAGTGCCGGGTATTAAGGCGAGAGACTCGCGTGAGTTTGTCACATTGTAGTTGTAAGTGTGACCCAGGCCTAATCCTTAGGATACGTCATCAATGTTTGATCAGTGGTGTGCAACACTCAGCACCCCCGCTGTTCCCAGCGCCGCCTCCGATGGCTAAAACTGTTTAGTGGCAGAGCTGCACAGCTTCGTCAACTGTATAGTGGCCACAGTAGGGTACTGTATGTCCAGAAAAATTGAATAAACCAGCTCACCTGCCTTGGCTTAGTGGTGCATGAAAGCACGAATTCCGTGAAGTTTCACATCCAAAAGTCCAAAAAAAAATTTTCAATTCAGCTTCCAAATTTTGAAAAAAATTTATTGGACATAAAAACAGAAAGTAGACAAGCTGCACCAATGCTGAGGCAACGCGTTTCGAACTGAAGTAGTTCTTTTTCAAAGCTGCCAAAAAAATTTGGAAGCTGAATTAAAAAATTTTTTATTGGTACTGCATGTCCGCCCCCTATTCAAATCACTAAGGGGCGGATGCACAGTCCCCAACGCAAAATCAAAAAGTCACTAATTGAGAGGTATTCAAAAGACATGAGCCAATATGCTTGGAAAAGATCGCCAAATCTGGATTTGCCATATTTGTGCCATATTGGTACCCTATTTGTGCCGAATTTATGTTTGACGATCGCTTCCAAACATATTTGCTCATTTCTACTCCCACTGACTCCAATGGCATATGTTCAGCGAATAATGCACAAACAATATTTGCCGGCGATTGTAAGCCGAACCAAATATTGAAAAATTTGCTCAACTCTAGTATTCAAGAAAAAACAACTGCTGGAAATGCAATGATGACTCGGGCTCAGAGTCTTTTTCATCCGATCTTCAGGAATTGCTGCTTTTCTCTGTAGTTTTGTAAATGTTCAGCATCTTTTTTTTGTATTTGTTTGGTCATTTACTAAGCACTTTTTAGATGTCTTTGACCAGTTGACCGTTTTTCTAGTGTTTTTTTTCTATTGTAGGGTACCGAACTTCTTCCAATCGGAAAACGCCTGAAGAATGGTCAGGTTACTTCTTTTATCTGAATGGCATCTATGGAAACCTGAAGTGGATAAAAATCTCACAAAAGCCTGAACATATGCACAGCAAGTGGCTTTTTACACAGAAATGCATATGTTTAATCTGATATTTTTTTCAAGCAAGTTTCTGAGCAGACCCACTCCAAATCTGCCTGAAAAAGACGATGTGTGAACGTAAGGAAATCGATGCAATTTGCTTCATTGAATTGGTTACTGTGCAGAGCTTGGGGAGAAATAGCAGATCTACAGCGAGTACTTAGAAATAGAGTTGAGCGACTTTAGTCAGATCGGGTTTCATGAAACAAAATTTGTTTCAGATGAAACTGGTCCGACTAGGGCAAAAAAAGTCGGAGTTTCGTCCGAAACACGACCCCAATGCAAGTCAATGGGGAATAAAAGTCGGCATTGAGCAGATGACATTCGCCGACTTTTATTTCCCATTGACTTGCATTGGGGTCGGGTTTCGGACAAAACTCCGACTTTTTTTGCCCTAGTCGGACCAGTTTCATTTGAAACAAATTTTGTTTCATGAAACCCAATCCGACTAAAGTTGCTCAACTCTACTTAGAAGCTTTCAGACCCTAAAAAAGTAACATGGATTACAGGTATCACCCTTTGTCTTTGATCCAGGACAGGGAATCAGTTTATTAACCCACAAATGATGAAAGACCACTAAACAAATCCCTCAGCCAACAAAAATCAAAATCCTACTACTGTATATTAACCCATCAGTCAGTGAAAGAACTACAGCCATCCTAAGGAGAAAGCCCACTCTAGACGTCTAGGAATCAAACATTCACACGTGTGTGTATATAGCCAGGCGATCTGTTTCTTACCATCATAGTCTATCATTTTGATGGGCAACTTCTCAGGTTGTTTGTCTGCAACGTTGACGTAGAAGGGTCCAGAGTAGGGTTTAAGGTCTTTGTCGATGATGGGTGTGCTGAGAACGACGTCCTCATTTTTCTCACAGGTTGTTATGTATGGAGTTTGCAGTCTTGGAACATTGTCATTAATGTCCTTTAGGTTAACAATTAAGGTGGCCGTACCAGTCATTGCAGGATCACCTAAAATGTTTGCATGAGAACCTTCCATTAAAGATTACATAAAAAGTGATATAGCATCAAGTAGAGGATATGTTATTCTCATTAGATAAACCTGGCTGCTATTTTACAGAAACGGGTCCACTCATGGCGGTGTCTGGTATTGCAGAGAATCTATAGATATTTAAAGTGATATTCTCAAGTTTTAAAGTTATCCACTGGATAAGGGATCATTTCCAATCACCTGGGGACCTGACTGCTGAGGCCATCACCAATCCCAAGAACCAGAGCCCTGAAGAGCCATTGATGAATGGAGTGTAGGTCGATCATGCGCACTGCCACTCCGTTCATTCTTTATGAGAGCACGCAGAGATTGCTGATTGCTGCGCTCTGGTCATCTTCGGCACTCCTATTAAGAATAGAGCGGCAGTGCGCTTTGCTGCATTCATCAAGAACTCTTCAGAGCTCCGGTTCTCGGAATCAGTTGGGGCAATTGTGGTCGTAACTTTCAAACTTGAGAATACCCCTTTAAGCTGCGATATATCAAACACAGTCCTTTAATGACAATGATTCTTTCTTGAAGACAGCAGCTATGACTTACTTTTTACAGAACATGTCTTGGAGTATGAACACGTAATATTTACTGCAAAAATCCTGATGATTTCACCGCCGATCAGAAGCGGTGTTTGCCATGCTGTCATGCACATGATTGCGCGACAAGCACCCGATGTTCGGGGAGCCGAACCCGAACACTACGGAACTTTACTGTTCAAGTTTGCCCATCTCTACTGAGGACTGCAGTGAAGCAGTGCAGGCCGCTCTCTGTTTTTTTCCATACACCGGGTATCCCACACGCCTTATTTCACTAAAGACGACACCCAGCATATAAGGCTAGTTTCAGACTAGCGCTTTTGCCCGCAGTGCACGGTGCCGCTAAGCCCCATCCCCTGCTGCGCCCCCTCCGGTCATCGCCTAGTATCGCACATCGCTGCATGCGATCTGCACACCCTATCTTTAGCATAGGGTGTGCAGACCGTGCGCTGGCCGTGCGCTAGTAGGATTTTGCGTGTGCTGCGCCCTTTTGACAGCGCTCCGATTGCACCAAAATGTAACATGGTGCGTTCGGCGCACGTCAGCGCACCTTCAAAAGGGCGCATCGCACGCAAAATCCTACTAGCACACAGCCAGCGCACGGCCTGCGCACCCTATGCTAAAGATAGGGTGTGCAGATTTCATGCAGCGATGTGTGATACTAGGCGGAGATGACCGGAGGGGGAGCGGCAGGGGCGGGGCTTACGGCGCCGTGCGCTGCGGGCAAAAACGCTAGTCTGAAACTAGCCTAAGACGACCCCTGACCTTTGAGAAGATTTTCAGGGGTTAAAAAGTCATCTTATACACCAGAAAATACAGTACTTTTATTTGTGAGTTCTTCATTCCCTTGCCATTTTCAAGAGTTCTGCCAGTTGGCAATGAATGAAAACATCTGAGTAACCTGCCCTTCCTAATCATATCTAAGCTGCAGAGCTTGTTACAAGAGAAAGCTCTAAATCAGACCCTACACCTGTGTCAGTTGGACTTGATATGGGCACAATTTTAGAAAGCGTTACAATGCGCTACTGCACCATGTCCACCTGCGGGGGCGAATAAGCCCATAAGTTTTCAGGTAACACCTCAGCGCTACGACAAACTCCTGCGTTCATTGTTAGCCACAGGTAGGCATGAGATGCTTTGAGGCTTGAATATAATTTTTTTTTCATACACTGACGGCAAACAGAGATCTTAAAAAGTTGAGAAACTTTAACAAAAGGCATATTAGAAAAGTGCAAAACCTTCAGGTCGTCAACATGAGCGTGGTTTGGATGCATCACTCGTTGAGACTTGGCTGAGCGAAGAAGATGACTGGTACATATAATAGCAAAGTCAATCTATGGGTCATACTGTATATAGTGAAAATATGAAAAGGCCTAAACATGGTGGCAGTCATCTGTGACCCTCAACATTAACTTACTTATAGTGTTAAAAAATCTGGGTGTACAGTAAGTTGTACAATATGTGGGTCAATGCAGTCTATGTGGGGGTGGAAAATGAAAGATGAAATTAGCCAATGTTCCACCGCACTAACCACCAAACGCCACCATTTGCTGGTTGAACAAAACAGGCAGGAACTGAAATATGGGGAGAGGATTCCCCATATGAAGTGCGGCCCCCAGGCTCACCCACCCACTTCCTGGACCATTTCTCTGCCTGGCTGCCGCACTTCATGTCCTCAGAACTACCAACCCTTATCCTGGGAGACTTCAACATCCCCATTAACAGCCCCACTTCCACATCTGCATCCCAGCTTCTTACACTAACCACTTCTCTAGGCCTCTCTCAGCTCTCAACCTCTGAAACACACAAAGACGGTAACACCCTGGACCTGGTTTTCGCCCGGCTCTGCTCAATCTCCTACCTAGATAACTCACCGCTTCCCCTCTCTGACCACAACATTCTCTCCTTTACACTCACAAACCCTCGCTCACCCCAGCACCCTCCTACCTACCATTCAGTCAGAAATCTACAAGCCATTAACCCTCATACACTTTCAGACTCCCTACACTCATCATTGTCCCCAATCTCTTCTTTGTCCTGTCCTGTTCTGGCTGTACATCACTTCAATGACACTCTTAGAAGCACCCTTGACTAAGTAGCTCCCCTCACCCTCAGAACCTCCAAACACAGAGTGAAACAGCCCTGGCTCACATCGCAAACCCGATTTCTCCAGCGATGCTCTAGGTGTGCTGAACGCTTATGGAGGAAAACACGCACACCAGAAGACTTCATACACTTCAAATTTATGTTAAGGACATATAACTCTGCCCTTCACCTCGCCAAACAGACCTACTTCACCACCCTGATCTCCTCACTATCCAACAACCCCAAGAAACTTTTTGACACCTTTCACTCCCTCCTCAGGCCAAAAGCACAAGCCCCTATCACAGACATTTGCGCCGATGACCTGGCCTCCCACTTTATAGAGAAAATAGACAATATCCGTCAGGAAATCCGCTCCCAATCACCAAGTTCAGTGACTCCCATCCCTCCCTGCATTTCCCCTGGCTCACTCTCCACATTCGATCCCATCACAGAAGAAGAAGTCTCCAGGCTCCTCTCCTCTTCTCGTCCGACTACATGCACAACCGACCCCATTCCCTCACATCTCCTCCAGTCTCTCTCTCCAGTCGTCACAACTCACCTAACTACAATCTTTAATCTCTCCCTCTCCTCTGGCATTTTCCCCTCCTCCTTCAAACACTCTATCATTACTCCATTACTAAAGAAACCCACCCTCGACCTATCCTGCACAAACAACTACAGACCAGTCTCCAATCTCCCCTTCATCTCTAAACTCTTGGAGCGCCTGATATACTCCCGCCTTACCCGTTACCTCTCCACTCACTCCCTCCTAGACCCTTCACAGTCCGGTTTCCGCCCCCTACATTCGACAGAAACTGCACTCATCAAAGTGACCAATGACCTTCTGACAGCAAAATGTAATGGTGACCACTCTCTGCTCATTCTTCTCGACCTTTCTGCAGCTTTCGACACTGTTAACCATCCTCTCCTACTCTCTAGGCTCCAGTCACTAGGCATTAAGGACACTGCTCTTTCCTGGTTCTCCTCCTATCTTTCTGACCGCTCCTTCAGTGTTCTGTTTTCTGGCTCCACTTCATCTCCTCTTCCTCTCACTGTTGGGGTACCTCAGGGCTCAGTCCTTGGCCCCCTTCTCTTCTCTCTCTACACGGCCCCAATTGGACAGACCATCAGCAGATTTGGCTTTCAGTACCATCTTTATGCTGATGACAAACAACTGTACACATCATCCCCTGACCTTACCTCCGCTGTACTACAGAATGCCACTGACTGTCTGTCTGCAGTCTCCAATATCATGTCTGCTCTCTATCTGAAACTCAACCTCTCCAAAACTGAACTTCTTCTGCTCCCGCCATCTACTAACCTCCCTAAATCTGACATTTCCCTCTCAGTGGGTGGCACCATAATAACACCCCGACAGCAGGCGCGCTGTCTGGGTGTTATGTTTGACTCCGATCTCTCCTTCACCTCCCATATACAATCTCTTGCCCGCTCGTGCCGCTTACACCTAAAGAACATCTCTAGAATCCGCCCTTTTCTCACCATGGAAACAACAAAAACTCTCACTGTCGCCCTGATCCACTCCCGCCTGGACTACTGTAATGCTCTATTAATTGGCCTCCCCCTCACTCGACTCTCCCCTCTCCAGTCTATCCTTAATGCAGCAGCCAGGGTTGTCCATCTGGCTAATCGTTACTCAGACGCGTCCGCTCTTCGCCAGTCGTTACACTGGCTGCCAATTCATTACAGGGTACAATTCAAAGTACTTGTTCTCACCCACAAAGCTCTCCACAGTGCGGCACCCCCTTACATCTCCTCCCTCATTTCTGTCTATCGGCCTAACCGACCGCTGCGCTCTGCAAATGACTTTCGACAAACCTCTGCCCTAATCCGTACCTCCCACTCCCGACTCCAAGACTTCTCCCGTGCTGCGCCAATCCTCTGGAATGCTCTACCCCAAGATATTAGGACCATCCACAATTTGCATAGTTTTAGGCGCTTGCTCAAAACACATTTGTTCAGAGCGGCCTATCACATTCAGTAATCAAAGTCATTTTATGTTTGTGTGTGTGTAGCCCATTCACTATCTCCATCTAACCCCCACCCCCTGAAGATGGCTGGACCATCATTGTAAATACATCATTGTAAATACAAACCTGTGCTTTGTATCTCCCCCACCTCATTGTAGATTGTAAGCTCCCACGAGCAGGGTCGTCTTATTTCGCTTTAATTATTGTATTGTTAACGTTGTTACTTATGACTGTTGTGTTTGAAACTGTTCAACTGTAAAGCGCTGCGGAATATGTTGGCGCTATATAAATAAAGATTATTAGTATTATTATTATTATTCCCAGAAGGAAGACCTTCAAAGGGACACTGAGTCAGATAACTGCTGTGGCACAGCTGCTAAATATAAAAGTCATAGTATTGGGAGTGATGCCTGTTAAAGAGAATCTGTCACCCCTTTTTGAGATATCATATAATGATATCATTCAATTGTGTGTCACATAAGGATTCTCTTAGTACTTTTGCTTCCCCCTGACCCCACACCTTTCATGCATAAATACCTTTTTTATATTGGTTCAGATGTTTGTAAACTGCCACGGTCCGGTCCGATCGGCGGGGCTTATTCACCTGCTCCCCCCTCCCTGTCTTGCTCTTCACAAGAAGAAATGCATAGCTCAAGACAGGGAGGGGGGGAGCAGGTGAATAAGCCCCGCCCAGCGGACCGGACAGCGGCGGTTTACATACATCTGAACCGATATAAAAAAGGTATTTATGCATGAAAGGTGCGGGGTCAGGGGGAAGCAAAAGTACTAAGAGAATCCTTATGTGACACACAATTGAATGATATCATTATATGATATCTCAAAAAAGGGGTGACAGATTCCCTTTAAGCTCAGACGTACAGGCCACATTAGTCATCTAACTGCTAGATGATAAGTAAGGTTTATGTAAATAGAACGCTGAATAAGGTATCGCATGTAAAGTAGGAAGTGTCATACCATACTGTATTATCTCTATTGTCATTACCCATGATATACAGGATAGATAGATATGGGATAGATAGATAGATAGATAGATAGATATGAGAAAGATAGATACATAGATAGATAGATAGATAGATAGATAGAAATGTTCTTTCTGTTTTAGACAAATAAATAGCGTTGGTTGTCTAGAACAGCGTTCTCATTGTCTGATTTTTTGATTGGAGAGTATCCTGAATAATCCGCTGCTAACACTAGCATAGAAATGGTCGACCAGTCAGTGATCAAGTCCATCAGGGGTGATAGTCTCCTGAGGGTTATGCTTGGCAATCTGTCAAAATTTACAGGGAGCAGTTTGTTGCTATGGGACTGTGTGGAGTGGCTAAGGAGCATGTTGCACATGCACCCCATAACACCTGCCTTACAGGAGAAAATGGCCCTGATGACCTTAAACGGAGAGACCCAACAGATGGTTAGGTTTCGGCAGCCCAGAGACCATGATACAAAGTGATTAGGATCCTAGAGGACATGTATGGCGACGCTACTGACTTGGGTAATTTGCGTATTAGCCTATACTGTCGGATTTAGAGGAAAGGAAAGACAATGGCCCTGTATGCGAACGATCTGCAGGAGATAGCAGCCCACATTATCATTTTGAATCAGGAAGAATATTGGGGACTGGATCTGCTGGATGAGGTGCTGAGGGCCCAGTTAGCTGCGGGCTTGAGGGATCCTTATATGAGACAGGCTCATTCCGTCGGATTCAGTGGGAAGGAGAGACAGTGTCCCCGTATGTGAACGATCTGCAGGAGATAGCAGCCCACATCATCAATATGAGTCATGAAGAATATTGGGGACTGGGTCTGTTGGATGAGGTGATGAGGGCCCAGTTAGCTGCGGGCTTGAGGGATCCTTATATGACACAGGCTCTGAAGGAAGGTCTCTGTTACAACCCCAATATGAGCTTCCAGGAGGTTGGAGCAGAAGCCAGAGTCCGAGAACGGGAGGCATCAGCAATGACAGGTGTGGTCCAGAGTCATGAAGTAACTGTCTCCAAGTCACCTAATGCAGGACAGGTTTGCGCTCAAGAATTGCAGCAAGTAATGCGAGAAATCAGGGGAGAATAACGTAGTATCAGAGGAACCCTCGCCAATACTGCGTCCTAGTTCAGAAGAAAGAAGGAACACTGAGATTCTGCATGGAATACAGGCAGTTGAACGCCTGCAGCATTCAAGACTTATAACCCTTGCTAAGGATAGAAGAGTCTCCTAGTTCAGAAGAAAGAACACTGAGATTCTGTGTGGAATACAGGCGGTTGAATGCCTGCAGCATTCAAGACTTATACCCCTTGATGAGGATAGAAGAGTTTCACTCTGCCTTGGGAAAAGCCAAATTCTTCTCTTGCTCGATCTGGCTAGTGGGTATTGACAGGTTCCTATGGCAGCTGAAGACAGCTTTCATCCTTCCCATAGGGCTATTTGATTTCAACCAGATGCCATTCAGACTAACCAATACTGCGGCCCCATTGCATGAATTATTTAGGGGGACAGCAAGAGTTCCTAAACATTGGGCGATCCATTGGGAACCAAGACAGGAAGAGGTATTCCGGACCCTGAAGCTCGCTGACTAAGGCTAGTTTCACACTAGCGTTTTTGAGCGCAGTGACGGCCTGCGCACAGCCGCCGCTAAGCCCCGCCCCTGCCGCGCCTCCGCCGGTAGCTCCGCCTACCGGCGCATGACGCTGCATGCGCCCTGCGTCCCCTATCTTTATCACTGGGGGCGCAGGCCGTGTGCAGTATGCGTTTGGCGGCGCATGCGTCCTTTTGACGGTGTGCCGACCTGCGCCAAACGCAACCTGCTGCAGTTTGGTTGCGCCGGTGCAACATCAAAAAGGCGCATGCGCCGCCAAATGCATACTGCGCACGGCCTGCGCCCCCAGTGATAAAGATAGGGGACGCAGGGTGCATGCAGCGTCATGCGCCGGTAGGCGGAGCTACCGGCGGAGGCACGGCAGGGGGCGGGGCTTAGCGGCGGCCGTGCACAGGCCGTCGCTGCGCTCAAAAACGCTAGTGTGAAACTAGCCTAATGCTCCCATTCTGACATATGCAGACTTCACCCAACCCTTTGTGCTATATATGGATGGAAGTCTATATGGCTTAGGAACAGTGCTGGTTCAAGTCCATGAAGGACATGAAAGGGTGATTGCATATGCCAGTCGGTCATTAAAGGACTCAGAAAAGAATTCTGACAATTACAGCTCCTTCAACTTCTTGGAGTTGCTAGCCCTGGTCAGGGTCACGACAAAGATTTGAGAAGTACCTGTCGGGGTCAGAAGTTCATGTGAGAACCGACAACAATCCACTCGCCCACCTGAAAAATGTGAAGCTGGGGGCGTTAGAACAAAGGTGTGGTTGCAAGAATGTCCAAATATTTATACAAGATATCCTACCAACAAAAGGCTGAAAATATGCAAGGGGATGCACTGTCCAAGGTAACCGAAGGACGACCAACGAGCAACACAGATCAAGAGTTGGAAAGAGACAAGACACCAGACTTCAAGCGTTTCGCGACAGTCTTGGCAGCTGCTCAACAGTCAGGAGATGAATCCCAATCCACTCGAATACTTGGACACCCAAGAGATGAATGGATACAGTTACAGCAATCTGATTCCAAACTGGCAGAGTGCAGAAGTGGGTACCTTTAGGTCAGAAGCCCAGCAGGGAGGGGTGCCTTGTTGATCAATGTTCTGCAGATAGATGGGCAAATTGAACACCTTTGCATGAAGAGTGGCTTACTATATCGTGGATACAGCTGCCTCAAAAATTCGATACTACATGGCAGGTGGTGATACCAGAATTTACAGCATTAAGTTTGGCAAAAGATGCCCATGAAAGGGGCACACACTTTGGGGCAGAAAGGACCTTCCTGTCGTTACAGTGTGTGTATTGACACAAATTACGCTTGGTGGTGGATGAAGTTTGTCAAAGGTGCCAACAGTGTAAACTGACCACACCCCCAGAACAAAGGGCCCCCACCCAAGTGATCCAGACATCTGCTCCATTGGAGGTGCTAATGTCATCTACCTGATGATTGGCTTGTTTCTATAATGGCTATGAATAACAAATACTGCCTGGTAATCACCAACCACTTCACTAAATTTGCAGTTATGACTTCAGTCAGAAATTAGACAGCTGATGCAGCTACCAGGGTGATATGCTGAGACTTCATTCATGTGTACGGATACCCAAAGAGGTTCCACTCTGACCAGGGGGCCTACTTTCAAGGGAAAGTCATGGAGGAATTGCACAAACTCTATGTCCCGAACAACACCATATCACCAAAAAAGGGAAAGAGGCCGGTGGGCGCTTCAACAGATCATTACTGCAGATGTTAAGGACCCTAGAAGAGGATCGGAAGATGAGGTAGTCTGAATTTGTCTCAGAGCTTGTGTGGATGTACAAAAACCGGGTCCATACAGCCACCGGGTACACCCCAAACATGATGCTATTTGATGAGAAGGGCCAAGAGATCACTGAATTGGAGCTCAACCAAGAGGAAGATTGTACTAGAGGCAGTCCATGTATCTGAGTGCGAGAATATAGACATTGGCCTCAGACACTGAGACAGCTGGTGGAACAGAAATTTTGGGAGCTAGACCACCTGGATGTGACCCCAGTATAGGAAGTACCGCTACAACCGCTGTGGCACAGTTGCTAAAGATAAAAGGCCAGGATGGCAAAGCGAGAAAGCGGTTGGTGCCAGGATGTGATAAGAGGAGAATGTATAAGCTGTATAGCAAGCAAAAAATAGTAAAAATAGTCAAGAGTGACTTGTTAGCAGAGCAGGTGAGACGTTGTTGGTCAAGCACCGAAGTCCAGACTTCGCCAGTCAAGACGCAACGTCTAGACCTTGCCAATAAAGACCCAGCATCCAGACTTTGCCAGTCAAGAGCCAGCATCCAGACTCCACAGATCAAACTCCAAAGGTCAGACACTGTTGGTTGGATGAGACAGAGCGTCTGTTTTGCTGAAGAAGAGTCTTGGATGAATCAGGCTGTTATTTCCAGCGCAGACTTATGCTACAGGATGTGGATCGGGGCCAAACATCAGAAAATAAAGGCAGCCAGTAAGACAAACACACTGGGTATCAAGTAACGTACATATTGAAGACTTGTAGCTTAACAGGAAGTACCTGTGATGCCCGTTAGAGCCATTGCAACAACCATAGGTACCTAGATGAACTTACATGGCGACATACCTAGTATGTTAAGTGATGCATACTAAGCTCAAATGAACAGGCCATATTAGTCAACTCACTGCTAGTTGATAAGTACGGTGTATGTAACTAGAGCACGAAATATGGTATCGCATTTAAAGTAGGAAATGATATGAAGTGGCCATTCTCTGTGTTTGTCCTCCTCTACAATATTCAGTTTTTCAATGCATGTACTAGACAGGACACATGCATGTCAGAGCTAAGGTGCCAGATTACTAGATCTACATCACTAGACTACAAATCTGCCGTGGCTATACTCACCATCATCCACAGCCTGGACCTCCACAACGTACTTGCTGTTAATCACATGATCAGACTCTCTGTCCAGTTCTCTCTTGGTGGTGATGACTCCGGTATCTTCATTTACAGATAGCCATTCTGCACTGTCATTAGCCAAAAAGTACCTGGAAAAATTGCACATTCAGTAACCTCCAATGTCCAGAATCAGAACCTGAGTCCAGGACAATTCATTTAATACCTACTTGATGTTATTAGGTGCCGCTATATCAGGGTCTTTGGCCTCTACGGTCACCAACATAGTGCCTGGTTTAATGGAGTGTTCCTCTGCCGTGACCAGGATGGTCTGAGGTTTAAATATCGGAGCATCATTCCTATCTATGACATCTACTGCGACTGAGGTCTTCTCTTTGGACTTCCGTGATTGGATTGTGCCTGCATCTACAACCCATTTTCCTGTTGCTGGCTTCTGAAGTATTTTGCAACTATAAATTGGTTCTTCATTTTCAATTGCAATGATTAGATTGCTCGTGGCACTTTCTTCAAAATCCAAGGGCTGTAGATACAAAGAATATCAATGTATACTGGAAAGACTGTCCATAAATGGAGTCATAAGGCTACATTCACACATCCGTGTGAGTATCACCCTCTTAGCTACTTTCTTTTATCCATTTTTTTTTCTGAAGCAGGCAAACTGTCTGAACTTTATATCCATTGACTCTTAACAAGTTATCAGTCAAAAATTAATGATACTTGGATGGAAACTGAAGTAATAAGTTTGACTTCTCTGTTTCATCCGTTTTATACAAATCCTCATAGACAATTAAGAGTCTGATCTGCAAGACGGGTAAAAGGACAAGCTCTGAGGCTAACGGACCTGAGACTCACATCTGTTTTTAAAACTGATGTGTGTATGGAATAATGACACTCTATAGGTCCATGTGCTGTCCACGTCACATGGAAGTGTAACGGCAGCTTAAAAGATTTGCATAGTAAATTGACCAATGTTATTCAATAGGGCTGGTCAGAAGATTGTGCATATTGCATCCGATTTTTCAGTTTTCTGCAACTGTTAACCAAGGACAGTACACTTGATTGTGTACATTTTAACCTGTCAATGCATAAAATCGGATACCATACGGTCATAAAAAAGCGAACACACAGATGGCAGACATATGTCTGAGTTTTTTGGATGGAAATAGGGTGATTTTTCAAACGTTCATTTGACCCTGATCTAAGTTTACATAGAGACTGAGACCCTCGGCTAGGAGAGCTACCATTACCTTCATAGCTGTGCATGGATGGAGAGGTGTTTTAACTGAGAATTTCAAAAAACAGGGTTTTCATTAGGTTTGTCACCTACGTGGACGATTTGGCATAACATTGACACCACAGGATCTACAGTGGATTGTTTCATTTGTCTTATTTTGCTGGGTCACCAGTACTGAATTTTAGGCAGGACAAAGTGATTCCTCCGCCACCCTTGGGCAAGAGAATGCCTTAATCAGGCCCCATTAAAAATATTTTAAACTTCTCAATGTTATCACTAAAGAGAGGCACCAAACAAAACAATGGAGCAAATGTCCACCAATGTCAGTCCAGGCTTGTACATCATAACACGTGTTACATTTACCTTAATCACCCTAAGAAGTCCTTCATTTGTTTTTGGATCTGTTGAAATTGAGAAATGCTCATTCTCATCTCCTTCTATGATAGAATATTTTGCTCTCCACCCTGGGGTGTATGGAGTATCACCATCGATAATTCCAATTCGCAGCACAGTTACATTGACATCTCGCTCCAGCACTTCACCACGTATCTATATAGAAAAGAATAAAATGATCTTTCATACACTATGTTTTTAGGCACGGCTGATTACTACACACTGCGACAAATCTAGAAGGGAGAGTCCGACATAAAATTAACGGGAATATATACAGTTGTAGCAAAAAGTATTGACACCCCTGTAATTCTGTCAGATAATACTCAGTTTTTTCCTGAAAATGATTGCAAACACAAATTCTTTGGTATTATTATCTTCATTTAATTTGTCTTAAATGAAAAAACACAAAAGAGAATGAAGCAAAAAGCAAAACATTGATCATTTCACACAATACTCCAAAAATGGGCCAGACAAAAGTATTGGCACCCTCAGCTTAGTACTTGGTTGCACAACCTTTAGCCAAAATAACTGCGACCAACCGCTTCCGGTAACCATCAATGAGTTTCTTACAATGCTCTGCTGGAATTTTAGACCATTCTTCTTTGGCAAACTGCTCCAGGTCCCTGATATTAGAAGGGTGCCTTCTTCAAACTGCCATTTTTAGATCTCTCCACAGGTGTTCTATGGGATTCAGGTCTGGACTCATTGCTGGCCACCTTAGAAGTCTCCAGTGCTTTCTCTCAAACCATTTTCTAGTGCTTTTTGAAGTGTGTTTTGGGTCATTGTCTTGCTGGAAGACCCATGACCTCTGAGGGAGACCCGCTTTCTCACACTGGGCCTTACATTATGCTGCAAAATTTGTTGGTAGTCTTCAGACTTCATAATGCCATGCACACGGTCAAGCAGTCCAGTGCCAGAGGCAGCAAAGCAACCCGAAAACATCAGGGAACCTCCGACATGTTTGACTGTAGGGACCATGTTCTTTTCTTTGAATGCCTCTTTTTATCTACTGTAAACTCTATGTTGATGCCTTTGCCCAAAAAGCTCTACTTTTGTCTCATCTGACCAGAGAACATTCTTCCAAATCATTTTAGGCTTTTTCAGGTAAGTTTTGGCAAACTCCAGCCTGGCTTTTTTATGTTTCTGGGTAAGAAGTTGGGTCTTCCTGGGTCTCTTACCATACAGTCCTTTTTCATTCAGACGCCGAAGGATAGTACGGGTTGACAATGTTGTACCCTTGGACTGCAGGGCAGCTTGAACTTGTTTAGATGTTAGTCGAGGTTCTTTATCCAACATCTGCACAATCTTGCTTTGAAATCTCTTGTCAATTTTTCTTTTCCGTCCACATCTAGGGAGGTTAGCCACAGTGCCATGGGCTTTAATCTTCTTGATGACACTGCGCACGGTAGACACAGGAACATTCAGGTCTTTGGAGATGGACTTGTAGCCTTGAGATTGCTCATGCTTCCTCACAATTTGGTTTCTCAAGTCCTCAGACAGTGCTTTGGTCTTCTTTCTTTTCTCCATGCTCAATATGGTACACACAAGGACACAGGACAGAGGTTGAGTCAACTTTAATCCATGTCAACTGGCTGCAAGTGTGATTTAGTTATTGCCAACACCTGTTAGGTGCCACAGGTAAGTTACAGGTGCTGTTAATTACACAAATTAGAGAAGCATCACATGATTTTTCGAACAGTGCCAATACTTTTGTCCACCCTCTTTAATATGTTTGGTGTGGAATTATATCCAATTTGGCTTTAGGACAATTCTTTTTGTGTTTTTTCATTTAAGACAAATTAAATGAAGATAATAATACCAAAGAATTTGTGTTTGCAATCATTTTCAGAAAGAAACTGAGTATTATCTGACAGAATTTCAGGGGTGTAAATACTTTTGTCCACAACTGTAGAACATGTAGAATTTTTGGGCAAACATGCTGAAATCCCCTCTCTAAATTTTGGTATCTTGTATGTGGCTTGTGTTGTAAGGACCTATAGTCTGATATGAGGCCATACCTCTCCAACTTTATAGGAAAATGGGGTATTGTCACGTGGAGCACCATATGGTAGCACAAAAAGTTTCTATGGGCAGTGGCATAGTTTAAAGTGGCAAAATCTGCAACAGGTCTCTCAACTATCAGGAGGGTCTGAAGGGCATCTCTCAGCAGGCTTTTGCTACGTAATCTGACAGCAGCATAATGTAGGGATGGAAACCCTGATTCCAGCAATGTATCACTTAGTTTACTGGGTGCAGCAGTTGTGATCACAGTTTTCTCTGCTGCAGAGCTCAGAATGTTGAGCCTTGTATAACCCCGCCCACACCACTGTGTACAGGGTACCTTTAAGGAAAGCTGCTGATCAGTTGATGGGGGTTGGATCCGGAGACATGACACACCTAGTGTTGTAGTGATAAATGTTTGCTGATAAAACACTGATTGTATTGAAACAGCGAAATATAGCCCAGTCAGTCTCATATCCCTGTAATCAGGGTCTCTGCAAATACATTATGGTGCCTTCAGATTACATAGTAAAAACCTGCTGATATATTCTTTTAATAGCATTGGTATTCTAGTATGGGCCAAAGGGTACTTTTCCTAAGATCCAGGACTCAGTTGATCATCCAACATTATATGTCCCATAATTTGCACCTGTAGAAGCCTCCCTTTGCCTCCTAGCATCCATCAGTGCCATGTGATGGTGATGGACCCTTAGTCGAAGTGAGACTTTAGTGAGAATTTAAGCTAGAAGAACCATCATTCCCTTCATAGCTGTAAGAGGGAGGAGAGGCAATAAAAAGTAGAATTACAAAAATAGAGTGGCCACTTGCTTGGTCACCCAGTTGGACCATTTTATGTAACATTGATACCACAGGTTCTACAAGGAAAATGATCTAAATTTCATTGCTATTGTTCCTGATAGAGACTCCCGCCAGGGGGAGGACATGCACCACCTCAGTGGTCTCCAAACAATGGCATTTGAGCGTGTGAGTGGTCTCCCAGTATGGCTTGACGGCAGCAAAATAGTAATAATTTTGCCACAGCTGAGACTCCTTAGACTGGAGACCACCGCTTTGGAAACAATCGCTAATGGAAGATTTAACTATACATTACGCACCTCGCCCTCTGACAATGTCGGAGGTATCGTGTTCCTATCTACCACAGAAATATGGACCTCACAGGTGCTCGTCTGTCGCTCTTCCAAACTATTGTCTTCAGCTTGAACTACCAACTTGTAAAATTTATTAGTCTGTAAAAACAAATAAATTCAATCATTTTACAAGAAAAGAAAAGTACAGAAGGATTTGGAACTTCATATTAATTGGAATTCAACCAAAGCCCAATAATAACCATTTATTAACAGGTTCCGCTTTTTGTAGCAGCGGATTGCTGGCGCTTTAAAAAAGACAAAAAAAAATGTGGTTGAATTTTTTTAATCCCATAAGAACCACTTACGCTTTTTTGTCTTCTTTTTTTTTCTTTATTTCTAAACTGTGAAAGGAGAGTGATTCAAAAAAAAAATTTTTCACTTTTTTTTTATTTTTTACTTTATTTACTGGCCTTTTCTGAGACTGCAGAATTTGTACTTCACAGGAGTAATGAAATGTCAGCCATGGGGGAACCTTGAGGAGGAGGCCTCTGCCTGCCATGGCAACCTACAATCGCATTGCAAAGGGGTGATGGATGGTGTGCCACTGCAATTGCACCACAACAATTACACCACCTCCATAGAGCAGCACCTGACGTGATGTACAATACTTGCCTGTCTTATGTCGAGAAGGGTTTAAAGGGGTTGTCCACTACTAGCTCAACCCCTTATCAATATGAATGTTTGCCCCCCGTTAAAATAAAAATATTGATACTCACCTCCCGTGCCGATGGCGTTCCAGAGGTGCCAGCACTCGCAATCCCGGGGCTCACAAGAGGTTGTTGAAGAGAGAGCTGCAGTAATCCTATTGATTTATTATATGTAGAAAGGTAGGGAGGTTACGCCAACGCTGAATGAGCACAGAGCTCACGTGACATAACAACCTCACATCAGCCCCAGGAACGAGTGTGCCGACATGGCTGGAATGGCGCCAGCACGAGAGGTGAGTAGAGATGTTTTTATTTTAACAAGGGCAAACACTCTGATAGTCCTAGTAGTGGATAACCCCTTTAAGAGGCAATTTATGTAGTTGCTCTATAAATTTCTAAAATCATCTTGATTGGTTTTACACATCTAGAAATACAAGATAGAAAAGATCCAGGATTAAAAATACCCCAGAAACAGCGTCACTTGTGTCCATGGATTGTGTTTGTTATTACAGATCGGATTTATTAAAGTGAATGCCACTTATTTACAACTAACTGAAGAGCCCGGCGTTGCCTGGGCATAGTAACCAACTGTGGTTAGTTATAACAAAGTACAGTATAATGATTATATTGCACATAAAAACCGTGCATCTAATCCTATTCTGTGTGATACTGACTGCTGAGCCATGTATCTAATCCTATTCTGTGTGATACTGTCTGCTGAGCCGTGTATCTAATACTATTTTGTGTGATACTGTCTGCTCAGCTGCGTATCTAATCCTATCCTGTGTAATACTGTCTGCTGAGCCGTGTATCTATTCCAATCCTGTGTGATACTGACTGCTGAGCTGTGTATCTAATCCTCTCCTGTGTGATACTGACTGCTGAGCTGTGTATCTAATCCTATCCTGTGTGATACTGACTGCTGAGCCGTGTATCTAATCCTATCCTGTGTGATACTGGGCTCCCCCTGCACTCTGTGTCAGAGGGTGGTCTGTGTTGGCACGGTAATAAATTGTGTTATTTTCAGCTTTACAGAAGGACGATAACACCATAGAAATGATAAGAATTATAGGCCTCAGTTACCACATCAGTCTACAAAGAAAACTGTTGCTGATAGTAACCAATCACAGCTTATTTTTCATCTTATAAACAGCTCTGGGACAGCGTGGTGAGTTTTGAGTGGCGACTTTGGTGTTTCGACTTTTATGTGGCGAGGTTGGTGTATGTGTGGTGAAATGTGTGCTGAGGGTGGTATATGTGTTGAAGCACGTGGTAGTGTGTGGCGCATTTTGTGTGTGTGTTCATATCCCCGTGTGTGGTGAGTATCCCATGTCAGGGCCCCACCTTAGCAACTGTACGGTATATACTCTTTGGCGCCATCGCTCTCATTCTTTCAGTCCCCCTTGTTCACATCTGGCAGCTGTCAATTTGCCTCCAACACTTTTCCTTTCACTTTTTCCCCATTATGTAGATAGGGGCAAAATTGTTTGGTGAATTGGAATGCGCGGGGTTAAAATTTCGCCTCAAAACATAGCCTATGACGCTCTCGGGGTCCAGACGTGTGACTGTGCCAAATTTTGTGGCTGTAGCTGCGACGGTGCGGATGCCAATCCCGGACATACATACATACACACCCACATTAAGCTTTATATATTAGATACCATGCACAATCTCACAACCTGTGGACAATCTTGGCACTATGGACCTGCTCTGGATAGTTGCACTTATAAATATGCATATTACAACATGACATTACAACACATTTTGGCTACTTTTTGCTCAGCAGTGTTTGATTATCTACCTCATAATTTAGGCATCCCTTGAAGGAGATGAAACCTTTGTCTTTGTGAATGGTGAATTCGGCATTGGGATCAGTGGGTGTCTGAGACTTCAGGTAGTAGCTGACGATAGAATTGGGGGTGTTTTCTTCGTCCTTGTCATAAGCCAGCAGTGTGTAGACTGTATAACCTGAAACACACATATGTTCTTGTGTCAAGGGTGAAATCAAACATGTCCTCAGGCCCAGGAAAACATACCAGGACTTCAGTTTCACGCTCATCATTATTCATATTACTGACTCCTATTTCAAATCCAGCTGTGAAATTTCCCATCCACTCATCACTCCAGGGAAGAATTATGTTAAGCCGGGGTCACACTTGCAACTGTAATGCAAGAAACTTGCGCAAGTCTCTCAGATTGCAGTTGCAAGTGTGACCCCGGCCTTACACTGCTCATCAGTGGTTCCGGGAAGGAGAGGAACATTCATGTAGGATCCATGTTACACAATGTTTATATGACAACCCAATTAAGATTTGTTCACAGAGAAAGAAAGCGATTAATAGACAGGAATGTGTTTTATCACCCAATAATGTAGTAAACACCCTAATTAACTATGGCCATGGGGTTGTACAGACACAACCATGGCTAGTTTCACATCTATCTACCCATCAATCTGTTTATCTATCTATCTGTCTGGCTACTATCTTTAATCTCTAATTTTACATCAACAATCTCTAGAGTAGAGAACCTAAGGATCGTTCAAAAGCCAAGGCTCTGATCTAATACTGGGCTCCAAAGGTCCAGGAGAAGACTTTGAAACTAAATCCATTCCTTATGGAATGATTCAAAAAGACCTGTTAGATCTGATTGATGACAGGGTCTGTATATACAATGTGTGGCAGTGCAGCTGCTGGAGTAGCATATCTATTACAACAAAGTGCCATTTTGTATGGCAAAATGTGATATTTGTGATGTATTTGGTTGGAGATTAGAGAAACAAGACAAGACACAGGAAAAACAGTAAGATATCAGAGAAGATTCTGTACAGTATACAGAATTAGGAAGAGATCAAGGAAGACTCTATACAGGACAGAGGAGAGGCAGCAAGTGATCAAGGAAGACTCTGCATACGACACAGGTGAGTCGACGAAAGTTCAAGGAAAACTCTGCATAAGACACAGGAGAGTCAATGAGAGATCAATGAAGACTGCATAGGACACAGGAGAGTCAGCGAGAGAGCAAGGAAGACTCTATACAGGATTCAGGAGAGTCAGCAAGAGATCAGGGAAGGCTATATATGGACACAGGAGAGTTAGAGAGAGATCAAGGAAGACTCTACAGGACACAGGAGAGTCAGCAAGAGATTAAGGAAGACTGCATAGGACACAGGAGAGTCCGCAAGAGATCAGGGAAGACTCTCTTTACAGGACACAGGAGAGTTGGACAAGAGATGAAGGAAGACTCTAAACAGGACACAGGCGAGTCATCAAGAGATCAGGGAAGACTATATATGACACAGGAGAGTCAGCGAGAGATCAAGGAAGACTCCACAGGACACAGGAGAGTTAGCGAGAGATTAAGGAAGACTCTGCATAGGACACAGGAGAGTCGGCAAGATCAAGGAAGACTCAGGACACAGGAGAGTCAACCAGAGATTAAGGAAGACTCTGCATAGGACACAGGAGTGTCGGCGAGAGATGAAGGAAGACTATATTGGACACAGGAGAGTCAGCGAGAGATCAGAATCATAGAATTGTAGAGTTGGAAGGGACCTCCTGGGCCATCTGGTCCAACCCCCTGCTCAAAGCAGGATTCGCTAAATCATCCCAGTCAGATGTCTGTCCAGCCTCTGTTTGAAGACTTCCATTGAAGGAGAACTCACCACTTCTCGTGGCAGCCTGTTCCACTCATTGATCACTCTAACTGTCAAAAAGTTTTTTCTAATATCTAATCTGTGTCTCCTCCCATTCAGTTTCATCCCATTGCTTCTAGTCTTTCCTTGTGCAAATGAGAATAAAGTTGATCCTTCTACAATGTGACAGCCCTTTAGATATTTGTAGACAGCTATTAAGTCTCCTCTCAGTCTTCTCTTTTGCAAACTAAACATTCCCAAATCCTGCAACCTTTCTTCATAAGACAGGGTTTGCAGACCGGTCACCATTCTGGTCGCTCTTTTCTGAACTTGCTCCAGTTTGTTGATGTCTTTTTTAAAATGTGGTGCCCAAAACTGGACACAATATTCCAGATGAGGTCTGACCAAAGAGGAGTAGAGGGAAATAATGACTTCACGTGATCTAGACTGTATGCTTCTGTTAATACATCCTAGAATTGCATTTGCCTTTTTTGCTGCTGCATCACACTGTTGACTCATATTCAGTCTGTGATCTATTAGTATACCCAAGTCTTTTTCACATGTGCTGTCACTTAGCCCTATTCCTCCCATTCTATATATGCTTTTTCCATTTTTATTGCCCAGATGTAGTACTTTGCATTTCTCCCTGTTAAAAACCATTCTGTTAGTTGCTGCCCACTTCTCCAGTTTATTTAAATCTTTTTGAATCCTCTCTCTCTCTTCTCTAGTATTAGCTATCCCTCCTAGCTTTGTGTCATCAGCAAATTTAATCAGTTTACCCTCAATTCCTTCATCTAAATCGTTGATAAAGATGTTGAACAATACAGGGCCCAGGACAGAGCCCTGTGGTACCCCACTTGAGACATTCTTCCAACTGGATGTGCAGCCATTTACGACCACTCTTTGGGTCCGATCACTAAGCCAGTTATGAATCCACCTAACAGTTGCCTTGTCCATTCCATACTTAATCATTTTTTCAATAAGGATTGTATGAGAGACTTTGTCAAATGCTTTGCTGAAGTCAAGATATACTATATCTACAGCATTTCCTTGATCCACCCAATCAGTGATACCGTCATAGAAGGAAATTAAGTTAGTCTGACATGACTTATTAGTTACAAACCCATGCTGACTCTGTTTAATCACTTCATTCTTATCCAGGTATTGACATACATGTTGTTTAATAATTTGTTCAAAGATCTTTCCTGGTATAGAAGTCAGACTCACCGGCCTATAGTTACCTGGGTCCACCTTCTTCCCCTTTTTGAAGATAGGAACAACATTTGCTCTTCTCCAGTCTTCTGGCACTTCTCCTGTTCTCCAAGAATTTTCAAAGATTATAGAGAGGGGTTCAAAAATTTCTTCTGCTATCTCCTTCAGTACTCTGGGGTGTAATTCATCTGGACCTGGAGACTTGAATTCATTTAGGCTAGCTAAGTGTTTCCTCACTATCTTTCTGTTTATAGATATCCTGGATTCTTCTATTCCCTTAATAGGACAGTGAATAACAGTTGATGTTACATTTCCTTTCTGAGAGAAAACAGATGCAAAATAGGAATTTAAAAGTTCAGCCTTCTCAACATCCTGTCTTACCATTTCATCATTTTCATCCTGTAAAAATCCTATAGCATCTTTGACTTTTCTTTTACTTTTGACATATCCCCAAAATCCTTTATTATTGCTTTTGACATCTCTTGCAAGCCTCAATTCATTTTCAGCTTTAGCTAATCTGATTTGTGCCCTGCAGGTTCTGCAGACAGCATTATATTCTTCTTTAGATATGCCTCCCTCTTTCCATTTTATAAACATTTTTTTCTTCCTTTTTAGCATGTGCTTAAGTTCTGTGTTCATCCATCCTGGTTTCCTTAACTGCTTCCTATTCTTCCCTCTTTTCGGAATTGTTAACAACTGTGCTTTGAGAATTTCATTTTTCAAGATTTCCCATCCTTCCTGGACATTTTTGTCTTTAAGGATATCCAGCCATTGGATCCCTCCAATTCTCTTTCTCAATCCCTTAAAATCTGCCTTTCTGAAATCTAACCTTGACGTCTGAGTCTTCACAGGTCTTCCGCCTCTAGTTAGCCAAAATTCTAAAATAGCATGGTCGCTACCTCCTAGGGTCCCAGCCACTTTTACCTCCTCAACCATTTCCTCCCTGTTTATAAGGATTAGATCCAAGGTAGCAGTTCCCCTTGTTTTCTCCCTTACCTTTTGGAAGATAAAGTTGTCAGCAAGAGAGGATAAGAATTTCCTTGACCTGTTAGTTTTGCCTGAGAGAGATTCCCAACAAATGTCTGGATAGTTGAAATCTCCCATGACAACTATGTCATATTTTTTGGAGAACTTGGCCATTTGATGCATAAAGAGTTCATCCATATCTTCAGCTTGCACAGGCGGCCTGTAGTAAATGCCTACAATGGTGTCCTTTCCATTGTTCTGTCCTTGTATTCTTACCCAAACAGTTTCCACAGAACTCCCAGTCTCTGAAGCTTCAATCTCTGTGCAGATATACGCGTTTCTAACATACAATGCGACACCCCCTCCTCGTTTATCAAGTCTGTTTCTTGCAAATAAGTTGTATCCTTCTAGTCTTGTATTCCAATCATGTGTATTGTCCCACCAAGTTTCAGTGATTCCAATGACATCATATTTCTTTTCCTGTGTTAGTAGTTCCAATTCTCCTTGTTTGTTGCCCATGCTTTGTGCATTAGTATAGAAACATTTTAGTTTGTGATTGGTTTCTCTTTCTCCAATATTTTTATTAATTAGATTCTTTCGTCTTTGTTCTTCCTTTCCACTTCTAATAGCAGAGTTCTCAATAGCATTTGTCAGGTGTATGGCTTTTTCTGGTCTTTTGCTTCCCTTCCCATGTTGTTCTAGTTTAAAGCTCTCCTTACAAGTGTAGCAAGGCGACTTCCAAATACATGCTTTCCAGTCTTCGTAAGGTGCACCCCATCTCTAGCAAGTAGTCCATCGTATAAGTAGTTCACTCCGTGATCCAGAAATCCAAATCGTTGCTGACGGCACCATCGACGTAGCCAGTTGTTCACCTGCAGAATCTTATTCCACCTCCTTGTTCCATGGCCATCCACTGGGAGGATGGAAGAGAAGACCACCTGCGCTCCCAGTTCTTTCACTTTCTTGCCTAAGTCTTCAAAGTCTCTGCAGATGGTTTCCAGGTCGTTTCTTGCAGTGTCATTTGTCCCCACATGTAGTAGCAGGAATGGGTAGTCATCTGTAGGTCTGAAGAGTCCTGATATCCTGTCAGACACATCTTTAATTTTTGCACCTGGAAGACAACACATTTCTCTTGAAGTTATATCCGGTCTGCAGATAGCGGCCTCTGTTCCTCTCAACAGGGAATCCCCCATGACCACCACTCTCCGTTTCTTCTTCACAACATTTTTCTTTCTCCATCCAGGAGGACTCTGAAGGCGTACAAGGTTGCTGTTTGTTGGCAAAGTCTTATCCTGATGTATTTCTTCATTGTTTTCCTGCGTGAGAGCCTGGTACTGGTTTCTGAGCAGTATGGGTGCTGACTGCCTCCTGATCCTCCTGCTTCTCTGGGTCACATGTCTCCATTCCTCTGTTTCTTCAGGTGCACTTCGAATTTCTTCTCTTTCTGTAACATGAAGAGATAATTCTGCTCTGTCCAAGAACTCTTCACCTTCCTTAATGATCTTCAACGTAGCTAACCTCTCTTCGAGATTTTGCAACTTTTCCTCCAACAGGGACACAAGCTTGCATTTGTGGCATGTGAAGTTTGGCTTTTCCACTGGTAAGTCTGTGAACATGTAGCAAGAAATGCAGCTCACCAAATGGCTCCTGGCCTCTTCCATCTTGAGATTTCTTAAAAACGATGAAGGATGAGCCCAAATTCGCGCGCCGATAGGCGCGCGGTTTTTCCGATTTCCTCTTTTCAGCTGCAACGGCCAAAACCCAGTGATCGTTGAGCTCGCGGAGACTCTTCACTTATCCCAGAAGGCACTGGGAATATGCAAATGATCTCCTCAAGACTCTTCCCCTGGTTTTCCGATTTCCTCTTTTCAGCTGCAACGGCCAAAACCCAGTGATCGTTGAGCTCGCGGAGACTCTTCACTTATCCCAGAAGGCACTGGGAATATGCAAATGATCTCCTCAAGACTCTTCCCCTGGTTTTCCGATTTCCTCTTTTCAGCTGCAACGGCCAAAACCCAGTGATCGTTGAGCTCGCGGAGACTCTTCACTTATCCCAGAAGGCACTGGGAATATGCAAATGATCTCCTCAAGACTCTTCCCCTGGTTTTCCGATTTCCTCTTTTCAGCTGCAACGGCCAAAACCCAGTGATCGTTGAGCTCGCGGAGACTCTTCACTTATCCCAGAAGGCACTGGGAATATGCAAATGATCTCCTCAAGACTCTTCCCCTGGTTTTCCGATTTCCTCTTTTCAGCTGCAACGGCCAAAACCCAGTGATCGTTGAGCTCGCGGAGACTCTTCACTTATCCCAGAAGGCACTGGGAATATGCAAATGATCTCCTCAAGACTCTTCCCCTGGTTTTCCGATTTCCTCTTTTCAGCTGCAACGGCCAAAACCCAGTGATCGTTGAGCTCGCGGAGACTCTTCACTTATCCCAGAAGGCACTGGGAATATGCAAATGATCTCCTCAAGACTCTTCCCCTGGTTTTCCGATTTCCTCTTTTCAGCTGCAACGGCCAAAACCCAGTGATCGTTGAGCTCGCGGAGACTCTTCACTTATCCCAGAAGGCACTGGGAATATGCAAATGATCTCCTCAAGACTCTTCCCCTGGTTTTCCGATTTCCTCTTTTCAGCTGCAACGGCCAAAACCCAGTGATCGTTGAGCTCGCGGAGACTCTTCACTTATCCCAGAAGGCACTGGGAATATGCAAATGATCTCCTCAAGACTCTTCCCCTGGTTTTCCGATTTCCTCTTTTCAGCTGCAACGGCCAAAACCCAGTGATCGTTGAGCTCGCGGAGACTCTTCACTTATCCCAGAAGGCACTGGGAATATGCAAATGAGCTCCTCAAGACTCTTCCCCTGGTTTTCCGATTTCCTCTTTTCAGCTGCAACGGCCAAAACCCAGTGATCGTTGAGCTCGCGGAGACTCTTCACTTATCCCAGAAGGCACTGGGAATATGCAAATGATCTCCTCAAGACTCTTCCCCTGGTTTTGAAGACTGTATAGGACACAGGAGAGTCAGTGAGAGATCAAGGAAGACTCTCTATACAGGACACAGGAGAGTCAATGAGAGATCAAAGAAGACTCTACAGGACACAGGAGAGTCAGCAAGAGAATAAGGAAGACTGCATAGGACACAGGAGAGTCAACGCGAGATCAAGGAAGACTATATTGGACACAGGAGAGTCAGCGAGAGATCAGGGAAGACTCTCTTTACAGGACACAGGAAAGTTGGACAAAAGATCAAGAAAGACTCTAAACAGGACACAGGAGAGTCAGCGAGAGATCAAAGAAGACTCTACAGGACACAGGTGAGTCAGCAAGAGATTAAGGAAGACTGCATAGGACACAGGAGAGTCGGCGAGAGATCAAGGAAGACTATATTGGACACAGGAGAGTCAGCGAGAGATCAGGGAAGACTGTATAGGACACAGGAGAGTCAGTGAGAGATCAAGGAAGACTCTATACAGGACACAGAAGAGTCAGTGAGGAAAGGCTATACAGGACACAGTAGAGTCAGTGAGAGATCAGGAAAGGCTATACAGGACACAGGAGAGTCAGCAAGAGATCAAGGAAGACTATACAAGACACAGAAGAGTCAGCAAGAGATTAGGGAAGGCTGTACAGGACACAGGAGAGTCAGCGAGACATCAAGGAAGACTACACAAGACACAGGAGAGTCAGCAAGACATCAAGGAAGACTCTCTATACAGGACTCAGGAGAGTCAGCTAGAACTCAAGGAAGACTTTATACAGGACACAGGAGAGTCAGCAAGAGATCTGGGGCATGCTATACTGCTGTGCGGCTCCTATTTCCCATACAATTTCAGATGCCATATTGGAGCTATTGTCAGTGTCACCTTATATGATGCTGTGCACTCCACACTTACTCATGAAAGATCAATGGCTTTGTGTATGTACAGCTAACCTAATACACATAGTAAAAATCATACATGGCATCTCAGTATAAAACAGAGTAAGACATTTATATAATGAAAGCTACAAATAAAATAAAAAATGTATGGAAACAGCAGATAAGCAGCAGCCTGGGCCTGACAGGAGCTGTTTATTATTCCTACATCACATGGAAATTTGTGCCTAGCTGTGCAATTAGGAACAAGCAGAATGGAGCAAATGAGCTGACCCGACAGCAGCAAGCAGATGGTACAGAGACTTGTCTCACCATACTGTACCTTGCAGAGTGGATTCATTAACTGATATGTAAAAAGTCTTGTTTGTGAACTCTGGGGCATTATCATTGATGTCCAGGATCTTCAGATGAATCCCGAGTCTTGTACCCACTTTCAAGGAAGTTTTGTTGATTGCATTGAATTTCCACTGCAAAGAAACAAAAAGGATTACTAAAGTTGCAGAGAACTTCAGCAGTTGGTGCTAATAAAGCAAAACGCAGCTGTGGTGAGAGATAACAAAGCAGCTGCCGAGCATATGGTCCGCGGAAAGTTCTGGCCAATTATCTATAGGAAAGGTGATTGTTTTTAATTGGGGTGTTAAAATTATTTTAATCAACACCTAATTTTCTATGTGGAAATAAAGATAGATAGATTGCCTGATTCAGACAAAAGCATTTTTCACGTATGCAAAAAAATGATATAAGTGTGATATGTGTGTTTAATCAATGTGTCATTAATATTTAGTAAGTATGATGTGGAGACACGAGGGTCAGTGGCTGCTCTCGTCCGCTGGCCTGGCTGTCTTTAGAGAGACCACATGAACCAGGGCTCATACTACTGAACGCTCACACTCCTTTCCTGTGGGCAGAATACTACTCAGACAACACAGTGAGGGTAAAACAGTGTGGCAATACTTTATTGAACCACCAACAGACAATACTACATAGTACAGTCCCAGCAAATGCACAAGATGGTGCAAATTACAGAGTCTCCTCCTTCCACTGGCTCGCTAGGATTAGAGCAGTGTCACAGATTTATCGCGACAAAAAAAGCAAGAATACCGCATCGTCTGATTTTTCCTACTTCAGCACTAATTAGAAGCACTTCACCCTCATATTAAATGGTGTAATTTTCTTTTAGCAGTGCAGGGGTTAATCTGCTCAATTGAGAACTCCTGGAAGCTTTAATGCCTTAAGGCTCTCAGCTGTGCACTGTTAGTTACTCCCATCTCCTATATAAACTGGGTCCTGTCTAGCACTCTTTGTCAGAGCAAGTGTTTTCTGCATGGCTGGAGGTTGTTGGTGCTTGTTGGAGAAAGCGTTTGGTGGATTTATCTGTAACCATTGCTAGGTTTTGAGTGTGTGATAATTCCCTTTCTTCTCCTACTTTGATTTAACCCCATTCTCCACTCCCTGGTGTTTACCTTTGTTGTTTATGTACGAGTATGTATATTTGTATGATTGGTATTTTCCTTTATCTCTGTTCATATTACCTTGTTAGTCTTGTTGATGTATTACGGTACACTACTACTCCCCTCTTCCCTGGGTGGGGGAACGGTACAGACTGAGGGCAGATTCAGGAGCTAAAGAAAGGTATGTGGCACTTACGTCTTCACGATCAGAAGTAATCCAGGGAACAGGGCAAGCTAAGGCACCATATATGTCTGAAATAATTAAGAATAAATGCTGTGTCATCACATTCCTCTCCCATCTTAATTAACAAGATGTGATAGGCTTCCGATCATCCTTCTCCTGGTCCTAGGCTTGACCTGGGTGACTCCTCAAATAATCGAGAACCATTGCCTCCACACATGGCGTCCTCCACATACCTTGGTTCTTGATAGCTGATAAAACAGAATGGTGTGGCACATCCTCTCACTCGATTCTTCAACTCAATGGTATTGTTATGCCAGTATCAATAGAACAACTTCTCCAACTCTTTCTCCCGCTTGAGGCTCCGGGTCCCAATGCAACAAACAGCTCTTGCGTTCAGGCTGCTTGTGACTGGGTACTTGATTCCTGGCTGCCACTGGATCTTTGATTTGGCAGGCAGTCAATTCTTCTTGGTCAAACTTATCGTCCTCCATGACATTCCGGTTATCCCAAAGGACCAATTCCTGTATCAAATCTGTCCAAGTGTCAGTGGCTCTGTTTTGGATCCGTCAAAGCTGGCACAACTACTGTAGTTACAATTTCCTGTTTGGGCTGTATATCCACTCCTGTTCCCTTCTCAAGGCCAAGCTGGTTGGGGTTGGACATAGTGCATCCAAAACCTGCAATATATGCCTCACCTATGGTCTGCTGGGACTGTCTACCTGCCTTCTTGGTTGTGGATCCCTTGAGCGCGCATCAGTGGTCTCGTCCGGTCCTTTGAAACATTGGATAGCACTCGTCCAAGTCATACGCTGGCTACTCGCCAGTGTGAGGGAACCCATTTGGTCAGTGTGTCATCAGTGTTTCGTTCAGTGTGACATCACTGTTTTCACAATTGGATAAATAAATTTAAAAAATGACAAAGCTTCTCCTATCCTTTGCATTGTTAAAAATGAAGGGCACGCAGATCAGATAGCTTACAGATGGCATACAGATGGCATACATTTGATTGTATGTATTTCTCACTGACCTATAGACTTGTTTTGACACTTTTCTTTTATGCTGCTGGAATAAATGGCCTTGTGAACAGCCCCATAGGCTATGCTCATATGTTGAGTTTTTGCTGTGGTTATTTTTTATGTTGAAAGAAGTGACATGCTGCATTTTGCAATAACACAGTACTCTGACAAAACAGTCAGGAAAAATAAACAAGTTGTGTGCATGAGATTTCTTTAATCTCATAGAATTTGCTGGTATTGTAAAACGCAGCTGAAAGTTTGCATTAAAAAACGAAGCAGAAAACATTGCAAAAATACAACATAGCAATAGACTATAATGGGTACCCATTTTATTCGTGAAGAACATAGACAAAACACGTCTGTGCAACACGGACAGCTGAATGAGACCTAAGTTCTATATACAGATAGAAGGGTGGATAGATATTGTAGATATGTATTAAATAGATAGATATGAGATAGATAGATAGACAGACAGACAGACAGACAGACAGATAGATAGATAGATAGATAGATAGATAGATAGATAGATACAATATTTTCCTAGTCCCTGAAGTACCATGTAAATCCATAGGACTTGGTCTATGTCAGGGTGGATAGATCCTCTCCTCCAGGGGCTGAGAACTTTCACTTACTTGGAATAAAGAATTGGCTTCATAGTCTACTTTCTGGTGCACGTAAATTGCTCCACTATCTTCATTTATATGGAAAAGCCCTTTGGGTTCTTCGTCCACTCCTTCCCCCTGCAGCTTATATATAAGCTGAGCATCATCTTCCAGTTGCACCTGCCAGATACCAGGAGAAGGGTTCAAAGAAATACAAAAATAAAGCAATGTCATTAAAATATACGTGCCGAGGTTTGCCACAGGGCATGTGACACTCTAGTACACCCCTAAGGCAACAAAACCTATTAACCAAAATCCACGTGATGTGTGCATTCATTGTGCCATCTTTCATAAGTGTGACAACCAAATGGGTTTATTTTTAGGTCTATTCTATTGCTCATGAAATCAGCAGGATCAGGAAAATGTTACTGAATATTAAACCGGCCTTTCTCAGCATACTGAGAGTTGTAGTATTCTAACAAATGGAGAAATGCTAGTTGGGCGCCATCATCTCACAAGCAATATGTATAATTAGTACAGAGCGAACATAAAAGCTTGTCGTTGGAATAAAATACTTTTTCCAAAAATGCTGCTGGGAGGTCCATATACTATATTTTGTAGATCTACAGTTGAGTAAATCTCATTTGAATTCCAAGCACAAGACTCCAGGTAGGAGAAGAGAGGGGAGATAAAAGGGGAGGCTTTTCGGGGGCGTAACAACTGTGGTTGCAAGATGGGCGACTGCAACTGGGCCCGGAAGACTTAGAGGACCTTAACAGAAGCAGCGGTCCCCCTTCAGTGAGGAAATTACAAAAAGGAGGGAGCTGAACGAAGGACTGATTGGAGTGAAATGAAGAGCCGTAGAAGGGGTTGTGGACCACGGAATGATGAGTGGGAGTGGCAGGGTGCAGAATGATGAGCAGACAGAGAGTGGAGAGTGGGGAGGTGATGCGGAATGACGTGGAGAGTGGGAACAGAATGACGAGCCAACGAGTGGGTTACTGCGGAATAAAGAGAAGAGGGAAGTTCAGAAGTTTGCCTTGGGGCCCATTATAATCTAGATACACCCTTGGGGAGGTACCATGGAATGACCAGTATTTGGGCCCCATTTATAAGTTTTCTCTGAGTAACATCAAAATCTAGTTACGTCACTAAGGTTCCCCCTTTAGATACAATATTATCCTCTATGTCAAATATATGGGTGTTTATTTGTGGGGTTTCTATAAATAAAATTACGAAAAACACCATTATTATTATATTTTAGTATGATATATTTATGACTTTATTTATTTGTATCTTAACTTTATTTATTACTAGCTGAAGAGCCTGGCGCTGCCTGGGCATAGTAACTAACTACGGTTAGTTATAACAAATTATAATGATTATATCTATATATAAAGCTGAGTGTAGAGCCCCGCCCACTCTGCCTAGCCACATTCACTATAATATCCCACATCATCCCATCAGCCAGATCCATCGGACTACTACCCCTAATATCCCACATCATCCTGTCAAAGCCACTGGACTACTACCCCTAATATCACACATCATCCCGTCAGCCAGAGCCACCGGACAACTACCACTAATATCTCACATCGTCTCATCACAGCCGCCGGGCTACTACCCCTAATATCCCACATCATCCCATCAGCCAGAGCCACCGGACAACTACCACTAATATCCCACATCATCCCGTCAGCCAGAGCCACCGTACTACTGCCCCTAATATCCCACATCAGCCAGAGCCACCGGACTACTACCCCTAATATCCCACATCATCCCGTCAGCCAGAGCCACTGGACTATTACCCCTAATATCCCACATCATCCCGTCAGCCAGAGCCACCGTACTACTCCCCCTAATATCCCACATCATCCCGTCAGTCAGAGCCACCATACTACTACCCCTAATATCCCACATCATCCCATCAGCCTGGGGTCAGAACCAGAGCGCTGAGTGGAACGGTCCTAATTTCCATACCAGGGATCCCTTTAAGAGAGGTCTGGCATCAGAACCAGAGCGCTGAGTGGATTTGCCCTGACTTCCATACCAATGATCCCTTTAATAGAAGCCTGGGGTGAGAACAGAGCGCTGAGAGATTTACCCTAACTTCCATACCGGAGATCCCTTTAAGAGAGGCCTGGGGTCAGTACCAAAGCGCAGAGTGGATTTGCCCTCACTTCCATACCAATGATCCCTTTAAGAGGGGCTTTGGATCAGAACCAGAGAGCTGAGTGGATTTGCCCTGACTTGCATACCAATGATCCCTTTAATAGAACCCTGGGGTCAGAATCAGAGCGCTGAGGGATTTGCCCTGACTTCCATACCGGGGATCCCTTTAAGAGAGCCTGGGGTCAGTACCAAAGCGCAGAGTGGATTTGCCCTAACTTCCATACCAATGATCCCTTTAAGAGACTCTGGGGTCAGAACCACAGAGCTGAGTGGAACGGTCCTAACTTTCATATCGAGGATCCTTTTAAGAGAGGCCTGGAGTCAAAACCAAAGCACTGGATGGATTTGCTCTGTCTTCCATACAAATGATCCCTTTAAGAGGGAAGATGTGCCTATAGGATGGAGGATGTGAGATGTGTATATGGGCACGGGAGGGGGGGATTCATTTCTGTCATGTGCTCTGTGCTCCTTTGTGGGGGGCAGACAATGGCTGGGAGCTTATGTTCCCAGGGATGCTAGATTTCTCCCACCATGTCAGCGTCTGCTGAGTTGTTGTCAAGTGGGAAAACTTGCTCATAGCAACCAATATCAGCTCAGCTTCTTTTGAACAGCTCTGGTGAAATGAAAGATGCTTCGTGATTGGTTGGTGATACACACATACATACATTCAGTTTTATATATATAGATTATATTTTATGTTACCAACTCTATTTTACCAAATAGAATAAGAACAGTAAATGTACTCCCTGGATATAGCATGTATATTTATTGGGGTATACATTACACAGGTTGTAGAATGGAAATTGTGCCCTTTATATTATAACATAGCAATTAAAATATGAAAATACTAGAACAAATGGAGTAAAAAAAATCTGTCTTTAAAGTACAAACAAAATCATTTTTATTTCTACATTAAACATAAATATAAACATACAATAAAATCATTTTCTCCAATAGATACATTAGTATTCAATAACTGGCAGGTGAATTTTGAACGAAGGACTCAGGTACAGTAAGTCTGGAGGTCAACACTTGTGATGAAGAGTGTAAGACTGGAAGGATCAAGTTCATGAGGAATAGACCATAGTATAATGTGATAATATACCTTTAAGAGGCCATATGTATAATGGATAGCTCAGGACTGATCCTTACCCATATCGGTCTCAGTATGACACCAGACTGCCAGCCCCTATGTGCGTTTCGCTTGGGCTTCCTCACAGCCCCCCGAGGAAGCCCACAGGCAAATGCACTGAACGGCCAATATACTATAATGGAGCCGACAGAGTGAACATGGGTATGTACGTCTACTGGAGGCTAATTATTTTTTTTTTTAGTTAGTACCTTTTTTAAACTCTATTTTATATGTGTTCACCTGTTTTTTCATGTTCATCTTTAGGTCTGGGTTTTAAGGTCTCCAAATGTTTTTTTTAAATTTGCTAAATTTTTGCCCAGATGTACTACAGAATACTAGCCCTCCCTCCAGGGTAGTTCTATATATGTCTGAATTACCACACTCCATCACCTGCAAATTATGTGACAATTTGGCAGTTCATGTAACTTTTATTGAGCTAAAAAGTTACAGAAGGTTGAACACAAAATACAAGTATTTTTGATTTTACGTCAAATTCATGAACCACATGCAAGGAATTATTGAACCCCAATTGAAGATAACACATACTATATGATTAGATTTATTCCTACCAATGAAGATTAAAATAATGCCAGCTTTAGCTATTTTTCCACATATTTTCGAAATCAAATAAATCTACTTCAGAGATGATTTATAACAAGCAGATGTTCCCAGCTAAGCTGTAGGCTGTTTCAAGGTGTGTCAGCCAATGTACAGAATATGAGGACATAGCTCACTATCTGTTAGATACAGGTAGAAGATATTTTCACTCCTCATTAGTAAAGAATAGATGCAATGCGCTGGGTTTGTTGCCTTGATTGTTTCTCTTCAGCTCTGGAGTCAGAAATATCCAGACGTCCATAATTGGGCCCATCTAGAGAAGGAGGGAGGTTTGGCAAGACCAACAGTGGTCCAATCATTTGTATATGAGTTGGCTTAATTTGGCTTTTGACTATTATTGTGACACCTTGCAGCCGTAATTTCCCATATAATTATTCTTTGTGTTGGGCATCATATTTACAGGTGTACTGCTAGGCTAAGTGTGAAGGTGTGGAAAATGGCTTAACACCTCTCTGAAGACCCATGTTCTATTAAATGTATGAAAACTGTATTTATGTGTTATCCTTCTGACCATTGCAGTTGTTGTTAGTCAGGGGTGACAGGGTTAAATGTAGGGCCGTCCCATAGTTAGGGAGTAGTAATAGGGACCTGTGTGTTAGTTCCTGGGAGTTAGGGAGTTTTTAGTGAGCAGGAGGCAATAGAGGGCGCCCTCAGAGGAAGGTGATTTCAGTGTGTGAGTGTGTGTGTGTGTGTGTGTGTGTGCCAAGATAAGGAAATAGAGCAAGTCCCAGCAAGAATTCTACAGTTGCCGCAGTTCGTCATAGCAGGCAAGTCTGGGGCACTTACAGTAAGTACTGGAAAAGCTAAAAGAAGCAGTTGAGTTAGTAGACCTAGAAAACAGTCAGGCTGGGGCAAGTCACTAATATGGCAGTTAGTGAGAGCTCCTTTACACTGTTCCCAAAGAGTGCAGTGGCCACAGCAAAATACATTGACCCGTGGGGCCCTAGAGTGTAGTTTCGGTGCAGTGGTCGCAGCAAAACACATTGACCCACGTGTGAGCCAGTACCAGGTAGATGGAGTTACCCAAATTGCCCTGCTGTTCATCTGTAGCATTCATCACCATCCATGCCCACCAAGAATATGCCTCTGTATTATGCAGAAGAAAACAGCAAGCTTATTTCCTGCTACGCTCTGTAAATAAGTTTGATTGTCAGTAAAACGGACTTTATTTTTACAAATTTGTCTGGTTTCTTCATCATGAGCTTAAAGGGGTCTGGCGCTGCACAAATTACAGCAGAGCTGAACCTGAAAAAGTCCATAACAGTAATACAACCACACGCACCAAGTCAGGACCCCCGTTTTAATGTAGCGTGCCAGGCATGGAAGGCAAGTACCTTGTCTATAGCTACCACTGCGCGCCACGTTACATAAGAGTGATCAAACAGACGATAAAATAATCAGGTTGACCTTAAATTATAATTCTTCACAGTAGAGGGGAGGTAACAGTTTACAAGCACACAGCTATGATACAGTTCAGAGCTGAAGTTGATCTCAGGGGTTTTATTCAAGCTTCTTTTCATTACACAGAATCACTTTTCTTTATGCAATGCTTTATCAACATACAGCTCTGGCAAAAATTAAGAGACCACCACATCAAAACCCTGTCATGGGCAGCCCATTCTCCAGACCTGAACCAAATTGAAAACCTTTGGAATGTGATCAAGAGGATGATGGATAGTCACAAGAGATCAAACAAAGAAGAACTGTTTAAATTTCTGTGCCAGAAGCAGTGTGAAAGACTGGTGGATAGCATGCCAAGACGCATAAAAGCTGTTTTTAAAAATTATGGTTAATCCACAAAATATTGATTTCTGAACTCTTCCTGATTTAAAACATTAGTATTGTTGTTTCTAAATGATTATGAACTTGTTTTCTTTGCATTATTTGAGGTCTGAAAGCACTGGGTTTTTTTATTTTGACCATTTCTCCTTTTCAGAAAAAAAAAAAAATTATTGCTTGGAAATTCGGAGACATGTTGTCAGAAGTTTGTAGACTAAAAGAACAATTTACATTTTACTCAAAAATATGCCTATAAAGAGAAAAATCAGACAAACTGAACATTTGGAAGTGGTCTCTTAATTTTTGCCAGAGCTGTATATAACTTCACAGATAACTTCTCTTCACACACAGTGTCTTAACCTAAGCAGAACTGTACCTTTCCCATGCAGTGAGGTGGGGGTGGGGGGAGAGGGATGAGTCCGGTGCTGTAGCTCTCTCCTATCTTAATTTAATAAAAATGCTTCTGGCTGTCCTGACTGATTCTATGATTACAGCAGCCACTTCCCAGGGAGATCTGGTCTATCCAGCTTGTATGAGTTCAGTCTGACAGGAGACTCTCTAAGGTTACGTTCAGATTTGCGTATGTCAGAACTGCGGAGGGCTGCGTAGTTCCTCCGTGAAGTTCTGCCCACTGCCGCACCTCCTCCGAGTCTCTGTCCCTACATTATACTGCTTTCCGATGGCAATAACCTGAAAACAGATTCCCTTTAATCAAGTAGGTAATGCCAGAAGATCTCAGCTCTGAAGTTTGCAGAATTGTGAATGAGGCTTTTGACTATAGCACAAACTAAATAAACAACCAACCAGTCCTTACTTATAATAAATGGGACAAAAATGAAGAGATCCATAAAAAATCGTATTTATTTAAATTCAAATAATAAAAACCAGCCATAAAAAACAAGCAGAATGTCTCATGAACAGGACAGGATAGCACTCAAATATTAATCCTCATAATAAAAGTGTTTAACTATTGCATAAAATTAATACCTTCTAAGAAAACCGTTGCCACACGATCATAATTTATAAATATCCAAATAATAAATTATAAAGTGAACAGTGCAAAAATAGATTTAAAGGATATATCTATATGGGCAAATGAACAAAGAGGGCACAATAGAGCTCAACTAATAGGGACAAAAATAGAGTACAAGGAGCTGCAGCAAAATGAAATAGTGAATACAGGCCACTAATGTAATGATAACCAGTATTAAACCTGAAAAAAAAAACAAAAAGTAAGAAAGCGATTCACCTTAATGTGCAGCAAAGATTCCCGTCCTGGTACCCCGACGCGCGTTTCACCGCTGGGTTTCTTCCTGGAGCTCTATTGCTCCCTCTTTGTCCATTTGCCCATATAGATATATCGTTTAAATCTATTTTTGCACTGTGCACTTTATAGTTTATTATTTTTTTATGTCTGGTTTTATTATTTGAATTTAAATAAATATGAATTTTTATGGATCTCTTCATTTTTGTCCCCTTCATTATAAGTAAGGACTTGTTGTTTATTCTGAGTTGAAGTGCCATTTGAATTGATTTTTGGACACTTTATTGATGGTATATAACACAAGCTGTGATTTTTTTTTTTATGGATGAAAATTCACTTTACCATGACTGAACTCTTGATTTCATTGTTAGCAAGCTGCCATTAAATATTTGGACAAGTTTTTTCATGGAATTTGTAAGTTCTGTTGCTGGGTATATTCACTTTGGTGCTAAGATAGGTGGAATTAACTCAGGGGTGGTTATGAAAGAGGGACGGGGAGTGGGAAATAAACTTCAGTCATGATACCAGGGCCCTGGTGCTTGTGGGGACTGCCAACCCCTCTGTCACATAAGAAGTCACCCACATTATTAATGGCACACAGAGCCTTGCTACACATTTGGCTTTGAGGCATTGTGAGTATAAAGAATGATGCCAACATTATTATTCATTGCTCACATTGGCATAAGAGACTTGTGTTTGGCGCCCCCTGTCTACCTGCACTTTACGTTACCTCTCATGCCCGTACCAGATATCTTACCAACCCCGTCACACGGTAGGGACTGCATTACATTAGATGTTCGGGGCTGTGTAATTATAAGAAAACACGGACAATTTTATCTCAGGTAGTAGATGATTGCAGAACATAATTACTTGAGTAATACAGCAAGCTTATTAAGAAGGAAGAACAGTAAATGCCAAAATAATTAGCAGAAGGCGAATATGTGGGAAGTATCACAAAAGATTCCTGCAAGTGCATTCCTGTGACGTTAAAGGGGCCAGTAACTTCATGTAAGCGATGTGCCTGATTATAAAAGCTGGTAAATGGGTGGAATGTTATGTGGCTGTAAAATGGCATTCATGGGCTTTTTCACAGTTACAATAACACAATTAATTCCCCAGACTTAAGAATCTGTTGCTTATTGCTGTTAAACTATTTAATTTGTTTCCAAAAAATAAGCAGTGCTTCCCCATGTAATGCTTGAGGTCCTTCCTTTGTTTTCCTATCTTACTACATATATTGAATGTGTTTGCAAAAATGTATTGGCTTCCTATGCATTAGCGCTGACTCTATTGTCACCAGTCACCCATCATTTTATAATTGATATGTACTACTCCTGTGCTGCACTCACCCTTCTGCTGGTAGAGTCACTGTGTACATACATTACATTACTGATCCTGTACTGATCCTGAGTAACATCCTGTATTATACTCCAGAGCTGCACTCACTATTCTGCTGGTAGAGTCACTGTGTACATACATTACATTACTGATCCTGTACTGATCCTGAGTTACATCCTGTATTATACTCCAGAGCTGCACTCACTATTCTGCTGGTGAAGTCACTGTGTACATACATTACATTACTTATCCTGTACTGATCCTAAGTTACTTCCTGTATTATACTCCAGAGCTGCACTCACTATTCTGCTGGTGGAGTCACTGTGTACATACATTACATTACTGATCCTGTACTGATCCTGAGTTACATCCTGTATTATACTCCAGAGCTGCACTCACTATCCTGCTGGTAGAGTCACTGTGTACATACATTACATTACTGATCCTGTACTGATCCTGAGTTATCTCCTGTATTATACTCCAGAGCTGCATTCACTATTCTGCTGGTGAAGTCACTGTGTACATACATTACATTACTTATCCTGTACTGACCCTGAGTTACATCCTGTATTATACTCCAGAGCTGCACTCACTATTCTGCTGGTGGAGTCAATGTGTACATACATTACATTACTTATCCTGTACTGATCCTGAGTTACATCCTGTATTATACTCCAGAGCTGCACTCACCCTTCTGCTGGTAGAGTCAGTGTCACTGTGTACATACACTACATTACTGATCCTGTACTGATCCTGAGTTACATCCTGTATTATACTCCAGAGCTGCACTCACTATTCTGCTGGTGAAGTCACTGTGTACATACATTACATTACTTATCCTGTACTGACCCTGAGTTACATCCTGTATTATACTCCAGAGCTGCACTCACTATTCTGCTGGTGAAGTCACTGTGTACATACATTACATTACTTATCCTGTACTGATCCTGAGTTACATCCTGTATTATACTCCTGAGCTGCACTCACCATTCTGCAGGTAGAGTCACTGTGTACATACATTACATTACTGATCCTATACTGATCCTGAGTTGCATCTTGTATTATACTCCAGAGCTGCACTCATTATTCCGCTGGTGGAGTCACTGTACATACATTACATTACTGATCCTGTACTGATCCTGAGTTACATCCTGTATTATACTCTAGAGCTGCACTCACTATTCTGCTGGAGCAGTCACTGTGTACATACAATACATTACTTATCCTGTACTGATCCTGAGTTACATCCTGTATTATACACCAGAGCTGCACTCATTATTCTGCTGGTGGAGTCACTGTACATACATTACATTACTTATCCTGTACTGATCCTGTGTTACATCCTGTATTATACTCCAGAGCTGCACTCACTATTCTGCAGGTGGGGTCACTGTGTACATACATTATATTACTTATCCTGGACTGATCCTGAGTTACATCCTGTATTATCCTCCAGAGCTGCACTCACTATTCTGCTGGTGGGGTCACTGTGTACATACATTACATTACATTACTTTACTTATCCTGTACTGATCCTGTGTTACATCCTGTATTATACTCCAGAGCTGCACTCACTATTCTGCTGGTGGGGTCACTGTGTACATACATTACATTACTTATCCTGTACTGATCCTGAGTTACATCCTGTATTATCCTCCAGAGCTGCACTCACTATTCTGCTATTGGAGTCACTTTGAACATACTGTACATACTGTGGTACAGCAAAGGGTGTTTTACTGGATGGGAGATACATTTCTCCCAGCAGGTTAATGTTTGGCCGGGATTTTTCCTAAAGACAGGACCTGCGATGATGTCATGGTCACGTGATCAGCCCATGTGATGTCTACCTCACCGGTGGGAGGGGTTATGGGCTATGTAATGGAGGGTGATATTTGGCACATGGTGAGTGTGTGTGGAAGATACAGGAACTTGGCTGGACTTAGCCTGAATCTGTTTGTTGGACTGCAGAGCTATAGCAGCAAGACTCCAAACAACCCTGGGAATGGCACCTGGTGGATGCTGCTGACCTGACAGCCACTTAGTTAAGCCCGTCCCTTACAAGGGTGAGTCTGGGATCAGTGGTTCTCCAAGCTGGAGTCTATTTGTGTTTTTCCGTTGCTTTCTGTTAACCTGCTGTTTCAAAGTGACATTAAACCACTGAAGTTGGACTATAGCCTGCGTGTTGCCTCATTACTGCGTCCCTGCCATTACCTACCAGAGCGAATCCCTACAGTACATACATTACATTACTGATCCTGAGTTACATCCTGTATTATACTCCAGAGCTGCACTCACTATTCTACTGGTGCAGTCACTGTGTACATACATTGCATTACTTATCCTGTACTGATCCTGAGTTACATCCTGAATTATACTGCAGAGCTGCACTCACTATTCTGCCAGTGGAGTCACTGTGTACATACATTACATCACTAATTCTGTTTACATCCTGTATTATACTCCAGAGCTCAACTCACTATTCTGCTGGTGGAATCGCTTTTTACATTAATTTTCTTGATCCTTAGGTACAGCCTGTATTACACTCCACAGTTATACTTACAATTCAACTATTTGCTACTGTAAACAGTGAACAGGAACATTCACTGCTTGATGAAGCTCTGATTTTACACTGGAATTCCAGATTTCTGTACAGCGTCTGCTATAAAATATCACATCCCTTTGTTTGGCCTCTCATTTGAAGTGTCATTTGGTCAAAAAGGGGTTCAAAAGCAGAGAACTTCCACCTCCCCAATATCCTGTCTCTACCCTACATGGACATACAGTATAGCAGGAGTCAATGGCGGATCTTAATAGGGGCGGATGGGGCGGTCGCCCCGGGCCCAAGGTTTTTAGGGGGCCCAGGCAGGGGCCAATCCAGTCGGTCGGCATCGCATATGATCTGTCACTGTGTGAGCCGCCCGCCGCCGCCCAGTGGCGTAGGAACTTGGAAGGGGGGCGGGCAGTCCCAGGCAGGAGCAGAAGTTCCTCCTCTCTCTGTGTGCTGTGGGCGGTCGGGACTGAGAAGCGTGGAGGCGGCGGCCGGCCGACTGGCAGTGCACAGTGAGGACTCGGAGAGAAGAGAAGAGGCGGCAGGGCAGGTGGGTCACTGACAGTCTGACACTCACCGTCGGCATCACCATTTGGGAGGAGGATGCTCTGCCTCTCTCCCCAGCCTCCCTGGCTGCTCCCTCCAATCCAATGCATTATGCAATTTATGCGGCTGCCTCCATGCTCTGCCTCTCCCCAGCCTCCCTGGCTGCTCCCTCCAATGCATTATTATGCCGCATAACATAATGCATTGGAGGGAGCAGCCAGGGAGGCTGGGGAGAGGCAGAGCATGGAGGCAGCCGCATAATGCATTGGAGGGAGCAGCCAGGGAGGCTGAGGAGAGGCAGAGCATGGAGGCAGCCGCATAATGCATTGGAGGGAGCAGCCAGGGAGGCTGGGGAGAGGCAGAGCATGGAGGCAGCCGCATAATGCATTGGAGCCGGGAGCAGAAAATGTTTTCCTGGGAAGGGGGGTACAGGGGCCCAGGTTTTATGAATAGCCCCGGGCCCATAGTCCACTTAATCCGCCACTGGCAGGAGTGCACAACTTGTGGCTTGAAGGGCCACATATCACATTTGATGCCTTTCTGTATGACCTTAAACTATATGGTCACAGAACTGCCTGACGGTGTCTGGAGGCCGCTTACGTGTATTTTCCATGTTAAGGAGTAGAGTCGGGTAGCATCATAGGGATGGGTGACTATTAATGGTGCGCTGTGTGGTCACACCTGTGACCAAGTCATCAACAAGGTAAGTAACACATAAAGAAGAGGAAAGGCATGACGCTGCCATATTCATATTCATTGTGTTTAGAAGGAGAATGGAAAGACTTGGCTGTGTCAGTGTGTGGCATAAACTACAATTGAGAAATCTGAATCTACTGTCTTTTCATTTCTGGATTGTGAATGAAAGAGAATACGACATCTATCCTCCTGTTAGTTGGGAGTCCTAAATATGGCATGAGTGCCTATTACATATTTGTAAGGATATTTGTAAGGATTTTTGCGTGCGAGCGCACCAAAATGCAACATGGTGCGTTCGGCGCACACCGGTGCACCTTCAAAAGTGCGCAGCGCACGCAAAAATCCTACCAGCGTATGGTCTGCGCACCCTATGCTAAAGATAGGGTGCGCAGATCGCATGCAGCCGTGTGCGATGATAGGAGGAAATGACCGAACGGGGTGGGCAGGGGGCGGGGCTTAGCGTCGTCGTGCGCTGCATGTAAAATGCGCTAGTCTGAAACCAGCCTAAGTCGAGTTTTTTAATCCATGTGGGCATGCACTTCACCTCTTCTCTAAGGAAGTCTTCTTGAGAGCCATGCCCATTTTGGTTGAAGAGACTAGCTTTATATCCCGTAAAGACAGAACCATATCTCAGGAATGGAGAGTCATAGGAACAAAAGAAAATCATCACAAGATTCAGGAGAATAGTGGCATTTTTACTAGATAAGAAAAAAATACATATTTATGGCAAGTGGCAAGTCCCCTTTAAGTGTTCATTGTCATTTTATACAAGGAAATACTGCAGTTCTTACCGTGCCAATTAGTTTTGGGTAAGGGCCTGGCAACTCTTCTTGAAGGGTGAAGGTGTCGATGATCCAATCTCTCTTCTGGCGGCTTTGTGCAATTCTGCGCTGCAACCTCTGTTGGAACATGACAAAGTAACATTAAGACATATTTCAGATTTACTGGCAGTGGACCAGTCTTATCAGAACCAAAAATAATGACAGTATCTGTTCATTGTCATCATTTAGTGACAACTCAACATATTGTATCTCGCTGTTACCTGGGGCACCACATTTAAAGAGGTAATTGCACCACATTGCACTTTAATTAGGCATGCATGAAGACTTTCTATACCTACTGCTTATTCTGCTTCTCTAATTTCTAGGTGCTAACATGAGTCATTTAAAAAATGCTCCGAGCAGCAACAGAGAAAGTATCTACAATGAAGGCATGTACGGCAAACAATGGTAGGTGTGCTGGATCCTGTTATTCCACCGCCCCAGGTGGAAGCTTATACTTTCAACAATATCCTCAGAAACACATGGCCAAGGCAGTCAGGCTAAGAGGGCAAATGCCTAGGGAGCATAGCTAAAGGGGCAATTTCACATTTTTTCTACTGACACGTAAATATTTGAGCAATAAATTCACTAAAGATAAATGTTGTCACTCATCGATCCCACCCTACTCTCCAATTATCACCCACGAAGTAACAAACTCCACGTAATGACACAATATCGAATTTTCTCTTATGCCCATCTTAGGAGAACAAAGGGATGTTCTTGAGACAACAACTCTTTTCCTGTGCCCTATTAGGCAGGGAAAGCGGGGTTTCCATTGCTCACCTCTATTATGGATGGAGTCATGTTGAGGCCCCTTTACATTTAGCGATGCACCAGCGATCACGACCACGAAACAACCCGGTCAGGATCGCTGGTGCATCGCTAAATGGTCACTAGTGAGCTGCCAAACAGGAGATACCTACTGGTCTCAACATATTTACAAAAAATAGAATACAAAAGCAACTATTGCATTATTATATGCATTATTTCTCCTGGACTGTCACTGTAGAATAATTCTGTTTCCTTGCAAATAACCACCAATCTTTGGGATCCCAGGAGCAAGACATCTTGTTTTTTTTTTAATTGGGCTTCCTTCTTCTCTGCCTCTTACCTACCTATCTTCTGTATGAATACAAACTAAAAATTACAGCGGCATACTGCACACGCTACAATGTGCGCAAAGATTGAATATGTGACATTTAAACTGCATTACTGCTCTAGAAATCATGCTTATGAAATGAAGCCACTTAAGGCTGGTTTCACACTTGCGTTTTTTTTTGCGGTATTTTAGCGCTAAAAAACGCATGCGTTTTTTTTCCCTATACTTTGCATGGGATGCGCTTATGTGCGCATACACATGCGTTTGTATGCGTTTTTTCGCGCATGCTTTTTTTGCGGTATGCGCTCGGGCGCACAAAATGCATCCTGTTGCATTTTTTGGGCGTCCAACTTGCCTCAAAAAAAGCATGCGCACGCAATGAGTTTTTTTACAGCAAGACACCCATTATATGTCTATGGGTGCGCATATGTGCGCATTGGCATGCTTATGTATGCGTTTTTTTGCGCATGCGTTTTTTTTTTACCATTAGTTGGACAATGGAATTTAGGGGTTTGGGTTAGAGTTAGGGTTAGTTAAGGGGGTTTAGGGTTAGGGTTAGCTAGGGTTAGGGTTAGTATGGTTTGGTTAAGGGTTAGGGTTAGGGTCAGGGTTAGGGTTAGGGTTAGTATGGTTTGGTTAAGGGTTAGGGTCAGGGTCAGGGTTAGGGTCAGGGTTAGGGTTAGGGTCAGGGTCAGGGTTAGGGTTAGTAAAGTCATGGTTTGGGTTAGTGTGAGGGGCCACCTAATGTTGGAAAAAAACGCAAACGCGGTAAAAACGCACTAAAAACGCATACAAACGCATAAAAACGCTGCGTTTTTTTCATGCATGCTCATAAAAATGCTTGAAAAAAACGCAGCATTTGTATGCGTTTGTATGCGTTTTTTCAATGCGTTTTTTTGCGGGAAAAACGCGCTGCAAAAAAAAGCAAGTGTGAAATTAGCCTAACCCATGAGCTGCATTTTTTTAGTGGATGCCGAAGCTACATGCTTCATACCTGGTGGACTCGCCTTACACTAAACAGAATCTATGGTATTATACAAACTTTCTTATTGTCATATTACACCATGATCCCTGGTTTGTCCTCCTACATTACAATACTCCAAGCCTCACTCGTGCATAATTTTGTCTCTTTACTTTGTAATTTTTGGCTGCCAGACTATTGCACTTTCATTGTAGAAACGATCAGTTCCCTTACAAGGAGTTAAATCCAAAATGAACAGATTTATAGGAACGTAAAACATTTTCAGCATTTGTTATATAAGCACAACAAATTTTTTCAGACCTTGACACCATGAATCGAATATATGCCTACCCACGTTCACCTATCTTCCAAGTTGCCCTGACCAGACATCCATTCATTTTATCGTTCAAGTACTTGCATTTTGTCTGGGATGACCCCCTACAATCCTTCCTTCCTTGCATGTGGGTCGCCCTCCCAGGGCTGTGGGGTACTCGGTACCAGACCGGTCTCTCAAATGGGAATGTCACAGCAGCGGTGACCCTGTCCGTGGCCTTCGGCGCCCATTGTAAAAGGGAGATTGAATGGTGAAATGTAGTTGAAATGAATAGTTCATGACGCCACCTGTGGTGTTCGGCAAGGGAGTTGTTAAGCCGACGCTGCATGCAGATCCTCTGGGACTGATGGTGTAGTGCAGCTGTGATGTTGTAGCCCTCCACAGTCAAGGCTGTAGTCCCAGAGCAGTGTAGATAAAGGGTTAGGAAGAAGGTGCAGTGTTTGGCACGAAGATGTAGCAGTGCTGAGGATGTTACAGGAAGGAGGCAAGGACACAACAGGATGCAGTTTCTTTACCTTTACTTGGCAAACGCAGTCCAGGGTCCTGGTTACAGATGGCACAGGAGCAGGCTAGCCTGTAAGCAACTCAGGGATCTCTCTATCAGATGGGTTGTGTAGTCTCCTTCCTAGCGCTGGCTTGAGGTACATCCAGTACTGTGTTACACTGAAGTTCCTCCTTCTTATCTTCTCTTAGAACTACCTCGTATGGCAGACAGCTGTAGCCCTCTATCTCTCTTGGCTCACCAGTCGCTGTTGTGCCTCCGAGTCTTAGTTGGGAATAGAGCATTTACAGCTTCCTACTCCTCTGGTTTCTATTGCAGGACCTTCAGTATCCATACAACCGTGGAGACCAGGCTCCAGATCATGCGCTATCACCGGGAGGGAGCTCTCTGTCTTCAGCTCAACCTCCAGCTTCTCTCCACGCGTCTACACATGTTGCCCTCCTCACACTAACTCCTATTTCCCCTCCTGGCCCTCAGAGCGCACTCCTCCCCCCATCCTGGTTCAGAGCTCCCTCTGCTGGCCCGGAGTGGGAACCATGTTGCATGTCATGGTTAACTGCTAGAGAGACCCTTCCTTGCTTCCAAGCATGACATCACCCTCCCTGGAGGAAGGCAATGCCATTGTAGCGACCATACTCCTGGGGGCGCCACAGATGCTTGCTTTCTTCTTTCCTCTATCTCCCTCTTCCAACCCTCCTTTCTCTCTCTCTCTCCCTCTTCCTCCATTTCTCTCATTCTCTCCCTCTTCCGCCTTTTTTCTCTCCTCTCTTCCCTTCTCCTTTTCTCTCTCTCCCTTTCTTATGTTCTCTCTTCCTTCCCTCCTTCCTTCCTTTCTCTCTCTCTTCCTTCCTTTCTCTGTCCCGCTTTCTTTATTCCTGCCTTCCTACTTCTCTCTCTATATATGTCTCTCTTTTCCTTCACTCCTTTCTCTCTCTCCCTCGTCCTCCCTTTCTCTGCCTGTCTCTTTCTCTTCCTTCTTTTCTCTCTCCATCTCTCTCTTCCTTCCTTCTTTACTCTCTATCCCCCCTTATGTTCTCTCTTTCTTCCTTCCTATCTCTGTCCCTCTTTCTTTCTCCCGTCCTTTCTACTTTTCTCTCTCTCTATCTCTCCCTTCCTTCCTTACTCTCTCTCTCTTCTTTTCTTTCCCTCTCAATTCCTTTCTGTCTCTTTTCCTTCATCCAACGCCTGTCAACAGCCTAGCTCCCATTACTTCCATAGCATTCCTATATTGACATGCTCAGCCTATTAGCATAATGTGTATAGGGGAGCTCTTACAATCGGAACAGTTGGTACAGAATATCTCCATACATTGCAGTCTACACTTGTTAACAAGACTCTGATTAAGTCATTGTGAAACAATGATCCTTTAGCTTCCTTTTTTTAGAACAGTTTTTAAGTTTGCAGAACAGCAAGAAAAAAATATCACTTTTTCAAGGTACTGAAAGGTGAGAAATAAGTCACTTGTTCTTCTGTGATATCTGGAAGAATTTTTTTCCTTCTCTTCTCACCCGCCACAGATTGTTTAATACTTAGGAGGACTAATTGGTTGTCCATGTTATTTGCAGTCACCTGGTAGAATGATGGCACATTCAACATCGTAATACCTTGACAGTGTGAGATATTTCCTAGGAGATTAGTTACTGACCCTGCAGGTATCTACCAGAATACTGTTCAAAAAACCACAACGTAGAACATAGACATGTAAAAAAAATTATCAAACAGAAATACTAAATTGGCTGGTAGAAGGTAACAAATTAGCAGGAGGAAAACTGCAAGTGCTAATGTGATTAGTGGAGACAGATGTCGAATTGATGAGTAAAGTTTGTTTCTTACAAAGACCCGATAACCTCCGAAAGATTCAACTTCTTATAAAAACTAATAGCACAAACTAAATCTAATCATAAATGGTATATAGTAACGACATAGACATGGAGACTATTTTCCAATGCCTACAGATTCCCAGATGGCCAGTAGTGACTAATGCAAGTGTTCTTTCCATGCAAGCACTGTCTAAAGAGACTGTAAAGACGAGGTGGTCCCATTCCAGAGGTGGTATGACCCTACACAAATCTTCATCTGCCTACCAAAAGTTCAAGATTCCCTTAGAATAGACAAGTAGTCCACCCAAAGAAGCACTCTTCTTTGCTGAGAGATGAGAATGGAAGTGGTTAATAAGGACAACTTTTACTCTAAACTCGCTCTAAATGGCTAACATCTTCAAACCTTAAGACATAGGGCAAAGTAGTACCTCAATATCAATAGATCCTTTAGGTTATGTTTCCACGGTCAGGAATGGCTCAGTATTTGCTCAGGATTTGACGCGGGTGAAATCTGCACCAAATCTGCATCTGAGGTCACTGGCAGGTCACCTGTGTTTCTGATGCGTTTTTCTTGCGTTTTTTCATTACATGCGTTTTTTTGTTACGTGAAATAAAGCTAATTGAAAGTTGGCTTCTGGGAAGGAAAAAAAAGTGGTTTCCTGTTTGCAAATTTATTGGGTTATGTTCCCACGGTCAGTAAATGCTGCAGATTGGACTCTGTGTACATCTGCAGTGTCAAACCCACAGCGTCCAGCTGTTACAGCACAGTAGATGCGATTTCAAGAAATCCCATGCCCACTATGCTTTCAGAGACGCCCGTGGCACATCTGCAGAGACGGACATGCGGCACAACTTTCCAGACTGCAGCATGTCAATTTATGTAGTGGAGACGCTCCGACTCCGCTGCATAAATTACCCATTGACTTTCATTAGATGCAGTAAAAGCCACATTATCTTCCTAGTCACGTGCGTATTAAGTGCGGGAACGCAGCTTACTACGCATGTGTACTGATTAACATAATGGTAAATATTGTGACACAGCCAGAAGTACACAATACAGAAAGTGGAGGAAAGCACAGACAGAGGTCCCCTCCTTTTTAATAAATACTATTTTTTTTAAAAATGGCGTGGGGTCCCCCCTATATATGTTAACCAGCCAGAGTAAAGCGGACTACTGGGAATGGTATTTCAGGCTGGTAAGGAACCAATATCCATGAACCATACCAGCCTGATAATACCAGGCCGCAGCAGACTGCTTACCTTGGATGGTTAGCAAAAATAGTGGGATCCCCTCCAAAAAAATGGCTTGGGATCCCCATATATATTTGTTAACTAGCCAAGGAAAAAGCAGACAGATGCAGCCTGTCATTCTCAGGCTGGCGAGGCCCATAGATTTTGGCCCTCGCCAGCCTAAAAATAGCAGCCCACAGCCGCCCCACAATTGGCGCATCCAAAGATGCGCCAATTGTGGCACTTTACCAGGCACTTATCACTTGCCCTGTAGCGGTGGCAAGTGGGGTAATATTTGTGGGATTGATGTGCAGTGACATCAAGCCCACGGCTTAGTAATGAAGAAGCATTTATAAGACAACTATACATTACTCATCCTATAGTCACATTATAATAAAACACAGACACCCAGAAAAAAGTTATTTAATTGAAATAATGACATAGACTCCTTTAATATTCTAAATTAAACCATACTTACTGCATCACCTAATTCAAGTGAAGCCCTCGATCGCCTGTAATAAAAATAAAATAAAAAAGCAACAATATACCATACATGTCTACAGAGAGGATATACATCCTATCCCACGACTTGTCCAGCTCTACAACATCTGGATGCCTTTGGCAGCTTGGTGGCATTATGCCACGACTCCAGTTCAGCTCATCGCGAGAACTGCAGTGGACGCAAACTTCCAGCTGTGGCAGAAGATAACACATTATTTAATTTAGTTGACATGCATAGTAAGCTGCATTACCAAACTTAATATACATGTGACTATAAAAATAATGCGTAGTGATGAGCGAGCACTAAAATGCTCGGGTGCTCATTGTTCGGGTTGAGCAAATTGGAATACTTGGGTAACATAGTAACATAGATTTGAAGGCTGAAGGAAGACCTTATGTCCATCTAGTTCAGCCTATTTTTAGTGCAGCTGTCTGCATTGTTGATCCTGGGGAAGGCAAAAAACCCACATAGTAGAAGCCAATTTTCTCCATAGGGAAAAATATTCCTTCCCCTAAGCTGGGTCAACCATCTACCTATAATATTCTGTTATTCGTAACCTTCTATACTGTTACTCACAAGAAAAGCATCCATTCCTTTCTTAAATTCATTCAGTGAGTTGGCCATCACCACTTCCTCAGGAAGAGAATTCCAGAGCCTCACTGTTCTTACCGTGAAGAACCCTCTTCTATGCTGGTGCAGAAATTGTCTTTCCTCCAAACGAAGAGAATGCCCCCTTGTTCTTGTCACAGTCCTTGGTACAAGCAGTTCATTGGAGAGATCTCTGTATTGCCTTCTGATATACTTGTACATATATATTAAGTCTCCCCTAAGTCTTCTCTTTTCTAGAGTAAATAGACCTAATTTTGATAACCTTTCTGGGTATTGTAGTGAACCAACTCCATTTATCATTTTAGTAGCCCGCCTTTGAACCCTTTCAAGTTCAGTAATGTCTTTCTTGAGCACCGGCATCCAAAATTGCACACAATACTCCAAGTGTGGTCTGACGAGTGATTTGTACAGAGGGAGAATTAAGTTTTCATCTCGTGTCCCCAGACCTCTTCTAATGCATCCCATGACCCTATTTGCTTTGGTGGCAGCTGCCTGACACTGGGCACTCAAATTTAGCTTCTTATTGACTAAGATGCCTAAGTCTTTTTCCATGTCTGATTTCCCCAGCAGTTTCCCATTTAGTAAGTAATTGTAGCATCTGTTTCTCCTTCCCATGTGCATAACCTTACACTTATCTGTGTTAAACCTCATTTGCCATTTTTCAGCCCAATTCTCCAATTTACTCAAATCTGTCTGTAGTTGCAAACTGTCCTCCTTTGTGTTAACTACCTTACATAGTTTTGTATCATCTGCAAATACTGATATTTTACTGTGTAAGCCATCCACTAGATCATTAATAAATATATTAAACTAGATTATGGCTCGATGCTATCGCATCGGGAGGATGCCATAGCATCACACCTCTTGCCATGTTAACCCTCAACACACACACTCCTCTCACCTTTCACCATTTCCACTCACTCTTTCACTCCACATACGACCCCTTCTCTCACTCCGTCTCTCATACTCACGCCGTCATCGCCGCTGCTCCACGATCCCCGACATCTTCTTCCGCTGGGTCCATCCTGGATCCAGACGTTGTCCACGCCGGCAACATGTTCTTCCGGCGACGCCATCTTGAGTATCGTGAAATCCCGCGATATTCAAGATGGCGTCGCTGGAAGAACATGTCGCCGGCGTGGACAACGTCGGGATCCAAAATGGCGTCGGCGAAATCTCGCGAGTTTTCGCTGACGCCATTTTGGATCCCGACGTCGTCCTCGCCGGCGACATGTTCTTGCGGCGACGCCATCTTGACTATCGTGGGATTTCGCCGATCCAAAATAGTGTCGCCGCAGGAACATGTCGCTGGCGTGGATGCGGTCGGGATCCAAAATGGCGTCGGCGAAATCTCACGAGATTTCGCCGACGCCATTTTGGATCCCGACATCCTCCATGCCGGCGACATGTTCTTGCGGCGACGCCATCTTGACTATCGCGGGATTTCGCCGATCCAAAATGGCGTCGCCGCAAGAACATGTCGCCGGCGTGGAGGACGTCTGGATCCAGGATGGCGGGGATCGTGGATCAGCGGCGATGACGGCGTGAGTATGAGAGACGGAGTGAGAGAAAGGGTCGTATGTGGAGTGAAAGAGTGAGTGGACGTGAGTGGAGATGGTGAAAGGTGAGAGGAGTGTGTGTGTTGAGGGTTAACATGGAAAGAGGCGTGCGGTGACGTCACCGGTTACAACTGGACGGAAGTTGTTACAACCGGAAGCTGCTTAGGGCATTTATTATTATAGATAGTGGGGGCCCAATACAGAACCCTGTGGTACCCCACTAGTAACCCTGACCCAATCTGAGTATGCCCCATTAATAACCACTCTTTGTTTTCTATCACTAAGCCAGCTACCTACCCATCTACACACATTTTCCCCTAGCCCAAGCTTTCTCATCTTACTTACCAATCTTTTATGTGGGACAGTGTCAAAGGCTTTAGACAAGTCGAGATAAATGACATCCAATGATTCTCCTTGGTCCATTTGAGAGCTTACATCCTCATAGAAGCTGATCAGGTTAGTTTGACAGGAGCGATCCTTCATAAATCCATGTTGATATGGAGTTAAACATTTATTAACATTGAGATATTCCATAATGGTATCCCTTAGAAACCCTTCAAAAACTTTACCCACAACAGATGTTAAGCTTACCGGCCTATAGTTTCCAGGTTCCCTTTTACACCCCTTTTTGAATATTGGTACCACATTTGCTTGCCGCCAATCAAAAGGAACATACCCTGTTTCTATAGAGTCTTTAAATATAAGGAATAGAGGCCTGTCTATCACATTACTTAACTCCCTTAATACCCGAGGGTGAATGCCACCAGGGCCTGGTGATTTGTCAATTTTAATCTTACTAAGGCGGTTCTGCACTTCTTCCTGGGTTAGGCAGGTAATACTTAAAGGGGAGTTTACATTATCACTCTGCATTTCCCCTGGCAAATCCTTTTCCTGTGTGAACACTGTAGAGAAAAAAGTATTTAAAACATTTACTTTTCCCACATCGCTCTCTATGATTTCACCCTCATTGTTCTTTAAAGGGCCGACACCATCAATTTTAATCTTTTTACTGTTTATATAATTAAAGAATAGTTTGGGGTTTGTTTTACTTTCCTTAGCAATGAGTCTCTCAGTTTCCACTTTTGCTAAATGTATTTGTTTTTTTACACATTTTATTTTTTTCTTTATAACTTTTTAATGCTTCTTCATTGCCTTCTTGTTTTAGCTTCCTAAATGCCTTGTTCTTGTTATTTATTGCCCTTTTTACATTCTAAGGCTGTGTGCACACGATGCAGATTTGCAGTGGTTCCGCAGCGGATTTTACCGCGCAGAAACGTTGCATTTCTGCATTGTGATGTACAGTAGCCTTAAAATCAATGTAAAAAAAAAAACGCTGTGCAGACGCTGCGGATTTTTCCGTGGTACAAAATCCGCAGCATGTTACTTCTTTTGTGCGGTTTTCCATCTCCCCTGTCACCAAATCCGCAGGGGGAAAACCGCGATGGAAAACCGCACAAAAACCGCATGAAAACCGCATCAAAAATGGAAGAAATCCGCAGGAAAAATGCAGGTCATTTGACCTGCGGATTTCTTCCATTCTGGGCGGAAAAATCCGCAGGGCCAAAAAGTACGTGTGCACTCAGCCTTATTTAGCCACACTGGTGTTCTCCTGTTCCTAGCACTTTTATTTCTGTACGGTATGGCTAGCTCACAGTGGGTGTGTAAAACTGATTTAGGCTGTGTGCACACGATGCAGATTTGCAGCGTTTCCGCAGCGGATTTTACCGCGCAGAAACGTTGCATATCCGCATTGTGATGTACAGTACCTTTAAAATGAATGAAAAAAAAAAAACGCTGTGCAGACGCTGCGGATTTTTCCGCGCGGTTTTCCTGCGGTACAAAATCCGCAGCATGTTACTTCTTTTGTGCGGTTTTCTATCTCCCCTGTCTCCAAATCCGCAGGGGGAAAACCGCAATGGAAAACCGCACAAAAACCGCATGAAAACCGCGTGAAAAATGGAAGAAATCCGCAGGAAAAATGCAGGTCATTTGACCTGCGGTTTTCTTCCATTCTGCACGGAAAAATCTGCAGGGCTCAAAACTCCGTCTGCGCTCAGCCTTAAATATTTCCCATTTATTTTCTGTGCTCCTATTTTTGAGGACATTGTCCCAATCAATTCGGCGAAGGTCCTCTGATCAAACTTTGCTTTCCTGAAATTCAGCGTTTTCGTAACCCCCTTCCAGGGCACCTTACTGAAGGACAAGTGGAATTGTATTATATTGTGGTCACTGTTCCCTAGGTGCCCATCGACTCATACTTTTGTTATTCTATCTGGTCTGTTGCTTAAAATTAAGTCCAGAAGGGCTGTCCCTCTAGTTGGGCCCTGCACAAGTTGTGACAGATAATTATCCTTGGTTACTGACAGAAATTGGTTTCCTTTCTGAAATACGCAGGTTTCAGTTTCCCAGTCTATGTCGGGGTAGTTGAAGTCCCCCATAATAATCACCTCATTGTGATTTGCTGCTTTGTCTATTTGTTTCAATAATACATTTTCAGTGGTTTCTGTTATATTTGGTGGCTTATAACAAACCCCTAGGAGGATTTTATTACTTTTCTCTCCTTGTATCTCCACCCATAGAGACGACTCCTCTTCATTTCCCTCTTGTATATCTTCTCTTAGTGTGGGCTTTAAAGTGGACTTTATATATAGACAGACTCCACCCCCTTTCCTTTTTTTACGATCCCTCCTAAACAAATCATATCCTTGCAAGTTAGCCGCCCAGTCATAGCTGTCGTCTAACCATGTCTCAGTTATTCCTACTATGTCGTATTTTTCCTCATACATTATCAACTCCAGATCTTCAATCTTATTGGTCAGGCTTCTTGCGTTGGTCAGCATGCAGGAAAGAAGTTTTGCTTCATTTTTCTTAGCTTCCTTCTGAGTACCCTGTCTTGGGCCCTCTTTACCACATCTAGTATCTTTGAATAGTTTGTCCTTCTGCTGCATGTTCTTGTCTGCTGTTTTTCCTCCCATCCATTTGAGAGCTTACATCCCCATAGAAGCTGATCAGGTTAGTTTGACAGGAGTACTTGGACAGAACAACAAGCCCAATGTAAGTCTATGGGAGACCAGAGCATTTTTACAGCGATCCCCCCCGGGGGTCCTTTTAAGGTCTGAAAATCTCTGAAAATGATGGAAACACTGCTCAAATGACATGGGGACATTATGGAGCTCGCCCCTGGAAGCATTTCTGACTCATACTTCACAGCTTTAACCAATGTTGTCAGAGTTTAAAGCCATTTTTATAGGTGCACCAAAAAACATACCAAAACTAAACCAAAACGGATTTTGCAGGGAAATATGTTAAGGTACATCCTTTCCAGGTTAATGACTTGTATATAAGGCAAAATAATTAACCCCAGACCAAAATGTTCCTCCCCCACTTTGGCTATCTTAAGACGCAGTGTTTTTGAAGCGTTTTTCAACTTTAATATTGCTTTCAACCAATACAAATGCATTCACTGGGAAATGTCATTGTAACATTTAAAAACCCTAGTTGGCCATGTGGTGTGTGACACATAAGCAGACCCATCTTGTTTCATATATGAAGGAGGGACTCTTAAAATCACAGAGCCTATTTTTACCGGGGCATTATAATCTTCTTAAAGGACCATTATTAAACAGTCGGTCTCCTAAACTGTTATTGCCTATGCAGTGAGTGGATGGGCTGCCAAGAATTACGACGCACCCCAATACCCCTTTCACGAGAGGTTCAGGAGGGCTTCCAGAAAAAATGTTGCATTGAATGTAAGGCCTGGCTTGCCCCAAAGTTACATACACCCCAATAAGCTTTTCAAGCCACGTACTGGATGGCCATCAGGAAATCCACTTCAAATTATTCATTTCGCAATCCCAAACTCTTTTCTTATGCATTGACAGCAAGGCCTGCCCTGCTACCAAGTCATCTGCACCCCAATATGCCTTTAAACCCAGGTACTGGATGGGCCCAGGAAAATCCACTTCACATTATTCATTTTGTACTCACATTCTGTTTTCTTATGCATTGACTGCTCTGCTACCAAGTCATATGCACCCCAATAACCCCAATCCCCCCTTGGAAGAAACATGGAGTAGGGCCTCTTAACAAAAAATGTCCCATTAAAAAGGAGCGGGACTTGGAATGCCCATACACTAAGTGTGTTGGCTATCAAACATTTTCTCCTGTGGGGTACACCTCAACCTATTCCATAACAAGTATTTAACACCCACCAAAAACTCCCACCCTTGTTAGGATTTCGACACTGGCTGTAGCAGCACGGAACACGTTAACACTGGTGATCTAGTGGCGGAGGATGATGAGACGTGGAGAAATGCCTGATTAAAAACTATTGCTCAATTTAAAGGAGCGGGTCTCCTAGACTTGGAATGCCCATACACTAAGGGTGTTGGCTGTCAAACATTTTCCCCTGTGGGGTACACCTCAACTTTTCCATAACAATTCTTTTACGCCCAGCTAAAACACCCACCCTTGTTCGGAATTCGACCCTGGCTGTAGCATCACGGAACAAGTTAACACTGGTGATCTAGTGGCGGCGGATGATTAATGAGATATGGAGCAAGGCCTGATGAAAAACTATGCCCAATTTAAAGGAGCGGGTCTCCTAGACTTGGAATGCCCATACACTAAGTGTATTGGCTGTCAAACATTTTCCCCTGTGGGGTACGCCTCAACCTTTTCCATAACAATTCTTTTACGCCTAGCTAAAACACCCACCCTTGTTTGGAATTTGGAACTTTTTGAAAGCGTGCAGAAAAGAAGGAGGATTAGGAGGGAAGACGTGTTATTTTGGTCAGTAAGGAGGTGATGTCAGGTACAGATAGGTAGATCTGCGTGTCATCGGCATAGTGATGATATTGCAAACCGTGCCATTACATCAGCTGGCCCAGGCCGAAGGCGTAGATGGAGAACAGTAGGGGTCCTAGAACAGAGCCTTGGGGAACAACGAAAGACAGGTGTCGAGGTGAGGAGGTGGTGTGGTAGAGGGAGACAAAGAATGTCCCCCTACCAGTCTTCTTGTTTTTTAAAGACTCTGCCAATATCCCCAAAAAGGACATTTGCACCACCGGCCATGGTCGCATCAGCAGGAGTAGTAAAACTACCAGCCTTACCACCACCACATTATCAGGCACATGGCAGCAAAGCAGCAGACTTTGCTGGTTGAAAACCAGGCTCCATGAACAGTGTCTGCGGGTGATACCACTGCTTCTTCAGCTGTTGTGAGTGCAAGCCAATCCCCTGTCCACGGTGCATGCGAAGATGCCTCCTGCCCTGCACCTGTCTTTGTCCCAGTGCAGCCTTCAGTTGTCCATACCCTAGTCATTGGACTGTAAGTGGAAAGACGCAGCCAACGCCCCACAGGCCACAGTACTAAATTCACAAATTTCTCGTCTGCTTGCGCTTGAAATGTTGCATCTTAGGCTCATGGGAAACGGACACTTTCCGCAACCTGATGGCGGTGACAGTAACAAGGTACTCGGTCCCCACCCGGCACTATTTCTCCCAGTCTGCCGTCACGACATTAGACAAGCAAGCACATGTCCCACAACATTACCCTGGCCACCAACAATGCTGGTACAGGGAAAGTGCATCTAACTACAGACACGTGAACAAGTGCTTGTGGGCAGGAACGGTACATATTGCTGATGGCACACTGAGTTTGCGTACAAAAAGTCATGGCCAAGTCAGACATTGGGAGACCATGTCACAGATGTATGTAGGAGACAGGTTGGGGAAGGCTTTGTATGTCATATTTAGGGTTTTGAACTGTAGCCTATGGGCAATAGGAAGACAGTGAAGGGCATGGCAGAAAGGAGAGAATGGGGAATAACGGAGGGACAGTTGGATTACTCTGGCAGCAGAGTTTTGGATAGATTTGAGTGGTGCAACAGTGCTAGAGGGGAGGCTACAGAGTATAAGGTTCCCTCGAGAAGGGAGATCATGAGGGCGTGCACAAACATTTTTTAAGTTTCTTGTACTGTACGGATCCAAGAAAGGTTTTTGAGTTGTAATGGACAGGAGGAGGCAAGGGCTTGGATATGTAGCTTGAAAGAGAGGGCAGAGTCGAGGATCACTCCGAGGCCACGAACATGCGGGAATATTTGTCAGGGTGTGCCATCCCGGCATTACAAAGGCAGTGTCCCACAACATTACCTGGGGCCTCCACATTGCTTTGACTTGGAAAGTCCACCTAACCACAAACACATGGACAAGTGCTTGTGGTTAGGGACAGTACATCTCACTGAGGGTACACTGGGTTAACATAGTGGAAGCTGGGACCCACTTCAACCTTGGTATGGTGCATGTCCTCCCAAACACTGAGTATTGCGTGCCCTACATCAATCTGGGTTGCCCCCACAGTTTACAGCTCCTGCACCTCCTCCTCCTCTTCAGCCTCCAGCTACAAAAGTAGCACATCACTCATAAGCTGGAAGCACTGCAGCACTGCCTCATCAAAGCGGGAACAGGCTGTGCTGAAGCTAATAGGCTTAGGTGACAAACAACAAAAAGAGTTGTGGACAGCTCTGAAAGAGCAGGCATATCGGTGGCTGAGACCGCTGAATCCTCAGCCAGGCATGGTTGTGTGTGACAATGGCTGGAACCTGGTGGCTGCTCTGTGGCGAGGCGAGCTCCTGGCTCATGCTCTTAACCTAATTGGTCAACGTTTTGTGAAAAGCGACACAGAGCTGGCAGATCTGCTAGGAAAAGTACAATGCTCAGCGTACCCATTTTAGAAAGTCAGCTACACCTTCATCCGCCCTTGTCATGATTCAGCAGCGCTTGCAGCTTCTGGCTCACCGACTGGTGTGTGATGCCCCCAGGCATTGGAACTCTACACTGCAGATATTGGAAAGGATTTCTTAGCAGAAGAGGGAAGTTTGTGACTAGTCTACCAGCATCAACAAGGTTGTCGATATTCAGTTCTGTCTTCACACATAAGATCTCAGGAGTGGACATGGATGTCTGACATATGTAACATCCTCAAAAACTTTGAGGAATCCACCAATAGGGTGAGCGTCAATGACACCATAATTTACATCTCCATCCTGCTTATCTGTGTTCTAATATGAAGATTGTTAGTCATTATAGAGCGGAAACATATTTACAGTTTAACAGTTTCAAACACAACAGTCCTAAGTAACAGCGATAATAATAAGATAATTAAAACAAAATAAAATGACACTGCTGGTGACAGCTTACAATCTACACTAAGTAACAACGATAACAATAATTGAACCCAAACAAAACTATCCTGCTCATGACAACTTACAATCTACAATGAGGTGGAGGAGATGAAAACTACAGGGGTGTATTTACAAGAATGTATTTACAATGATGTTTCTACAATGATATTACTGAGGTTAGTTCAAAGTCATGAAGGCCTGAGGTCAAGGAGGAGGATGAGAACATGGTCTGTCATCCTCTTGGTGAGGACACAGAAGTATTGACTGTTAGCAGTCTTGCACGCTTAGCTGAGTTTATCTTACGCTGCCTTTCCCGTCACCCTCGCGTTATCAAAATTTTGGTTGATGGGCAATCCTGATTGGTGACACTTCTAGACCAACACTACAAGGAGAACTTTATATCTCTTATTCCAGAGGCAGACAGGTGTACTAAAATGTTGGAGGACGAGAGGGCCCTTCTCGTGGAATTATTAAAAAAATTCACATCTGAAAACACTGGCAGCAGAGGTCACAGTTTGTTGGCCAAGCAAGGAGTACAGGTGAGAGAGACACAACTCCAACAACTCCAAGCCAGCAAAGTCAGTGGAACAGTGGCAAAGTTTGGGGAGAGTTTTCTCAGACCCTCCCATCGTCCTGGCCCTGAGGCACGGGGGACTCTCACAAGGTGTGCAAAGTTTGTGAAAATGCTGAGGGAGTACCTTGCTAATCATACCAATGTCCTCTGTCATTCCTCTGTGCCTTATAATTATTGGTTATCCACACTGAACACGTGGCATGAACTGGCTCTCGCTACTGTGCACGTGAGCTGTACTCACGGTCAAAGAGCGCACGGCGCCTTGCTCTTTGGCGGTCACTAAATAGCAGTGCCACTTTTAGTGGCGGAAGACAACGGGAACAGTCTTATGCAGCGCCACTGCTCTAAGGACGGAGCACGCTACTCAGCCTCCTATGCGCTGCTTGTCCACACCAAAAATCTTTGCTGTCATGCCCGCTTTCTCTTAAGCTTGCCCCTTCCTCTAGGTCACCGGGTCTGTCTGTCTGCTGCACTTCTCCACAGCATCAGCGCTTCAGGTGCATAGTGCACTGCCCCCCTTGCTGCTCACACGCTCACAGCTGGGGACTCACTCCTGCTTTGCTTTTTTTTCCTCAGCTTCCAGCCAGGTTTCCTGTCTAAATACGACCCCTCTTCGTGTGTAATGGGGCCTGTCCGTTCCCCTATTCATTCCGCCGGGAAACAGGGGACGCAGCCTTGACAGTTCCGGACATGGCGAAGCACAGGTACCCGCAGCTCGGTCATCCTGACTCCGTACATATCTGGCCAATCAGTTCTTTAACGCAAGCAGCATATAAGGCATGTTCATCCAGAACAGTTTCAGTTTGAAGGACTTTGTGGTTCCTATCATTCCACAAGATGACACTAGTGTCATACTTAAAATTTTCAGTGGAAAATACTGGCCTAAAATCCCCAAATTTGAATCACACGGATGTATAAGGTGTGTCACAGATATACCTCACAGTAAAATTTATACCCTGTTTTTTAAAATAATGCAACATAGTGCTGTATATAACTTTAGTAACAGACAGGAAAACACTGGAATACTGGCCTAAAATCCCCAAATTTTATTCACACGGATGTATAAGGCGTGTCACAGATATACCCCACTGTCAAATATGTGGCCTGTTTTTTACAATAATGCAACATAGTGCTGTATATAACTTGAATAACAGACAGGAAAACACTGGAATACTGGCCTAAAATACCCCAATTTTTATCACACGGATGTAGAGGCGTGTCACAGTTATACCTCACTGTAAAATATGTGGGTTTTTCTTTTCTGCAACAAAGTGCTAGATATAGAGTGAAAGACTGCAAAAAAATGGAAATTTAGACCTAAAATGCCACAATTTTTGGCAAACAGATGTATGAGGCTTGTCACAGATATACCCCACTGTAAAATATGTGGTCTGTTTTTTTAAAAAAATGCTACATAGTACTGTATATAACTAGAGTGACACCCCAGACAAAAATGGAAAACCGGCCTAAACTGGCCAAACTAGGAGCACGCACAGATATGAGCTCCACGGAGATACCACAACGACAAATCTGTGGCCTGTATTTTTTGCTTTTTCAGGCTGAATAATGCTTTATACTGTTGTGGCCAAAAGTATTGACACCCCTGCAATTCTGTCAGATAATACTCAGTTTCTTCCTGAAAATGATTGCAAACACAAATTCTTTGGTATTATTATCTTCATTTAAATTTGTCTTAAATGAAAAAAACACAAAAGAGAATGAAGCAAAAAGCAAAACATTGATCATTTCACACAAATGTCCAAAAATGGCCCAGACAAAAGTATTGGCACCCTCAGGCTAATACTTGGTTGCACAACCTTTAGCCAAAATAACTGCGACCAACCGCTTCCGGTAACCATCAATGAGTTTCTTACAATGCTCTGCTGGAATTTTAGACCATTCTTCTTTGGCAAACTGCTCCAGGTCCCTGATATTTGAAGGGTGCCTTCTCCAAACTGCCATTTTTAGATCTCTCCACAGGTGTTCTATGGGATTCAGGTCTGGACTCATTGCTGGCCACCTTAGAAGTCTCCAGTGCTTTCTCTCAAACCATTTTCTAGTGCTTTTTGAAGTGTGTTTTGGGTCATTGTCCTGCTGGAAGACCCATGACCTCTGAGGGAGACCCAGCTTTCTCACACTGGGCCCTACATTATGCTGCAAAATTTGTTGGTAGTCCTCTGACTTCATAATGCCATGCACACGGTCAAGCAGTCCAGTGCCAGAGGCAGCAAAGCAACCCAAAAAAATCAGGAAACCTCCGCCATGTTTGACTGTAGGGACCATGTTCTTTTCTTTGAATGCCTCTTTTTTTCTCCTGTAAACTCTATGTTGATGCCTTTGCCCAAAAAGCTCTACTTTTGTCTCATCTGACCAGAGAACATTCTTCCAAAACGTTTTAGGCTTTTTCAGGTAAGTTTTGGCAAACTCCAGCCTGGCTTTTTTTATGTCTCGGGGTAAGAAGTGGGGTCTTCCTGGGTCTCCTACCATACAGTCCCTTTTCATTCAGACGCCGATGGATAGTACGGGTTGACACTGTTGTACCCTCGGACTGCAGGGCAGCTTGAACTTGTTTGGATGTTAGTCGAGGTTCTTTATCCAACATCCGCACAATCTTACGTTGAAATCTCTTGTCAATTTTTCTTTTCCATCCACATCTAGGGAGGTTAGCCACAGTGCCATGGGCTTTAAACTTCTTGATGACACAGTGCACGGTAGACACAGGAACATTCAGGTCTTTGGAGATGGACTTGTAGCCTTGAGATTGCTCATGCTTCCTCACAATTTGGTTTCTCAAGTCCTCAGACAGTTCTTTGGTCTTCTTTCTTTTCTCCATGCTCAATGTGGTACACACAAGGACACAGGACAGAGGTTGAGTCAACTTTAATCCATGTCAACTGGCTGCAAGTGTGATTTAGTTATTGCCAACACCTGTTAGGTGCCACAGGTAAGTTACAGGTGCTGTTAATTACACAAATTAGAGAGGCATCACATGATTTTTCGAACAGTGCCAATACTTTTGTCCACCCTCTTTTTTATGTTTGGTGTGCAATTATATCCAATTTGGCTTTAGGACAATTCTTTTTGTGTTTTTTCATTTAAGACAAATTAAATGAAGATAATGATACCAAAGAATTTGTGTTTGCAATTATTTTCAGGAAGAAACTGAGTATTATCTGACAGAATTGCAGGGGTGTCAATACTTTTGGCCACAACTGTATAACTACAGTGACAGACAGCAAAAAAAATTGAATTTAGGGCTACAAAGACCAAAATTTTTAGCACATGGATGGATGAGGCGTGTCACAGATATACCGCACTGTAAAATAAGCGGCCTTTTTTGGGGGGGTGGTGGTTAAGCAAAATAGTGTCAAGAAATTGTGTAAGACACTCAAAAAAAAAAAATTGACTCAACCGTACCACATAAAAATTAAATATTTCTCTGCGCACTCAAATGTGATTTTTGTGACCCCTTTAAAATTGCAGGATTTTCATGCTGTGCTAGGAAAAGGATCTGGCTGTATTGTGCACTGTCAAAAAGCAAATGGAGAAAAAAAATGGCTCTGGATTGCTTTGCAATAAAAAAAACCCTGTCCAAAAAATTTTTCAAAGCCAATTACACCTGGGGCTAGGTATATACAGTCAGTATATCCTACAGGTAGCAGAAGCACCAGCACACAGGAAGGGAATGGACCCTCTTGATGTATGCAATGATATCTATATACACACATACAGTGCCTGCAGGCCTTGCATTGATGTGTATACGACAATGTACACTACCCTGCCTACCTAATACTGGAACCTATATACTCCGGAATTAGTACTTAGAAGGACTGTTGGTTTAGTTGGATTTGAGTAGTTAAGATGATAGAACCCACACTGACTAATAAATCCCCAAATCTGACCTTATCTCGGTAGCAGCTCTCCCTATACTATCTAAATCCGGAGCTGAATGCGCCGAGCAGGGCGGCGTCTGGTCTTGAATACCCCTGATGATGCTGTGTGGCCAGCCAATCACTGCATGACCACAACAAAGATGGCTGCGGTATTTCATTGCCTGGCAGACAATCCCTGCATCGTGATTATGTCTCTAAAGTCTGCCAAAAAAGCTGGGTAGAGACCCAAGTTCCCACCAAGTAATCCCGGAAATGTTCGGTGCTCGCCGAGTACACCGAGTACCATGATACTCGGGCGAGTAATGAGTAGTGGAGAGCACGTTCGCTCATCACTAATAATGCGGTTTTACCACACCTAATGATAGTTTATGGGAAATTTATGCTGCGGAGATGGAGCGTCTCCGCAACATAGACATTGGAAAGACTCGCCGCATGTTCGTTTACGCAGGGATGCTGGAGGCATCTCTTAACGTATAGTGGAGATGGGATTTCTTGAAATCCCATCCACTATGCTGTAACATCTGGCCACTGCGGGTTTGACGCTGCAGATGAATGCAGCGTCAAACCCGCAACGTTTACTGACCGTGGAAACATACCCTTATTGGTAACAGGTTGGTCACTTGATGTTGTTTGATGGTTCAGTTACAGAACTGTGAATGCTGCTCTTAAGCATAATGTATGCTGTACCTCTGTATTAATATGAAATAAGTAACATTACATATCTTGCATCGATGCTGAGTTACAGTGTGTATATCCTCCTTTGCTGCACTTACAATTCAGCTGTTTTTTACATACGCTCCATTAACTGCTTAGTTGACCTTCTATAACGCAGGGACATTAGTTTTCCTGAGATCAAATTACTGAAAAGATCCTGGTGTAAATATGACATTTCCCAAAAGGCAAATCATCAGATCAAAGTCTGTGCAAACAATAAACAGCAGAAAGTTCTAAGAAATTTCAGCTCTGAACCCTGCAAATTTTATGATTACAGTATTGAAGGATAATACAAGTTATATGTATAAACAGGGCTGCCATCAGGGCATTATTGCCCTGACTGGCATATAAGACCCAGTGGGCAGAGGGGGCCCTGTTGTGAATTCGCTTCCTGGCCTACCTCTGGTTACTAGTGAAGGTAGTGGAGCTGGTTATATTGACAGAGGGGTCGCGAGTTCTCTTTCCGGGCTCCCTCTGGTGCTTACTGGAGGTAATGGAGCTGATCTAATTAACAGAGGCCTGCCACCTGATAATGAGGAGGATGACTGGATTTCTAGAGTTTCTGACTGGATTTAAGACAGCCGACTCCCTCTAACCCTGCTGGTGATTCTATCTTGCCTCCTGAGGTCTTAGTTTCCAGCTCAGTCCCTGCATGCTCAGCTAAGTGTTCTTTTGCTATTGTTCACATTTGATCTGGTTTTGTCTATTTTAGTTTTGTGTGGTCAGCCAGCTCCGGCTGGGGCTGTGCTGAATTTCCATCCTTATGTTACTGCTTGTGCCAGTTTGTTTTTGTCCCTTATTCGATTGGCCTCTTTTTGCTCTGCTTTCAGAATATACCAGAGTGCTGATATAGTGGGCGAAGTCTAGTGACTTCAGTATTTTCTATCAGACGTGTTGGGCATTTTTTGCAAGGTTTTTTGCATGATTGCAGACAGTGTCTTTCGTTTCCTGTCCTGTCTAGTTAGTGTGGACCCCATCGTTTGCTCAGTCTATTTTCCTACCTGCGTTTGTGCTTTCATCTTGTCTCACCGACAATATATGTTTGGGGGCTATCTATTCCTTTGGGGTCTGCTCTTGGGCAGTTTAGATTCCCCTTTCGTGCTTTAGGCTTATTTAGTTCTCTGGCTGTGTCGAGGCGTCTAGGATCATCGTAGGTACGCTCCACGGCTACTGCTAGCTGTGTGGATAGGATCAGGGGTCTGCAATCCGCTTAGTTACCAACTTCTCTGGTTTTCTATGGCTTAGCTTGGTCTTGCTTTCCTCCTCGGTGACCCAATCATAACAGAATCACCAGCCTAAACCGCAAATTCTAGGGTACTCAAAAGCAGGAGAGAATTATAAAAAAAAAAAGTGTCAAAATTTTTTTTATATATTTTTTCCTCTTTTTCTCAGGGGCCATAGGAGGATTTTTTCTTTAATGGAGATTAAGCAATTGTTTAATCGTGTTGAGCAGCTCGCTGCTGAAGTGCGGGGAATTTCCGCCTATCTCACTCAATCATCTGCTGTTGAACCAAAAATCCCTACTCCTGATGTGTTTTCTGGGGGTCGGTCTAAATTTTTGAATTTTAAGAATAATTGTAAACTATTTTTTGCCTTGAAGCCTAACTCATCGGGGAGCTCTGTGCAGCAGGTTAAAATTGTCATCTCCTTGCTGCGCGCCGATCCCCAGGATTGGGCTTTTTCTCTGACACCTGGAGATCCTATTCTGACTAATGTGGACGCATCTTTTCAAGCCTTGGGGTTGTTGTATGATGAACCTAATGCTATTGATCAAGCTGAGAAAACCCTATTGGCATTGAACCAGGTTCAGGAATCTGCAGAGTTACACTGTCAAAAATTCCGAAAGTGGGTGGTCCTTACTACATGGAACAAACTGGAGCAAGTTCAGAAAAGAGCGACCAGAATGGTGACCGGTCTGCAAACCCTGTCTTATGAGGAAAGGTTGCAGGATTTGGGAATGTTTAGTTTGCAAAAGAGAAGACTGAGAGGAGACTTAATAGCTGTCTACAAATATCTAAAGGGCTGTCACATTGTAGAAGGATCAACTTTATTCTCATTTGCACAAGGAAAGACTAGAAGCAATGGGATGAAACTGAATGGGAAGAGACACAGATTAGATATTAGAAAAAACTTTTTGACAGAGTGATCAATGAGTGGAACAGGCTGCCACGAGAAGTGGTGAGTTCTCCTTCAATGGAAGTCTTCAAACAGAGGCTGGACAGACATCTGACTGGGATGATTTAGCGAATCCTGCTTTGAGCAGGGGGTTGGACCAGATGGCCCAGGAGGTCCCTTCCAACTCTACGATTCTATGATTCTATGATTCTATGGTGCCTTAGAAGCGCCCTTTCGGAAGGGTTTGGCAGAAACCGTAAAAGATGTTATGGTGGGATTTCCTGTTCTCTCTGGTCTTGATGATTCTATGTCATTAGCCATTCAAGTTGATCTGCGTTTACATGAACGTAAAACTACATGAGAGGCGTTGCCGCCTTTTGAACGAACGTCTGAACCCAAGCAATGTGATAGGGTTTTGTCTAGGGCGCAACGTCTGGAGTTTAGAAGGCGTAATAAGTTGTGCTTCTTTTGAGGGGACACCTCTCATACTATTTCTGTCTGCCCTAAACGAGAAAAACATTTGCGCACACATTTGCTGTGGGCAGTGTACAACCTAAGTTTCTTTTGGCAATTAATCTGATCTGCTTCTTGTCTACATTTTCCACTAAGGCTTTTGTAGATTCAGGAGCAGCTTTGAATCTGATGGATTTAGACTTTGCTAAGCGTTGTGGTTTTCCCATGATACCCCTGCGGACTCCTATCCCTTTGAGGGGTATTGATGCTACTCCTTTGGCGGAGAATAAACCCCAGTTTTGGACCCAGGTGATAATGCGGGTCACCCCGGACGACCAAGAAAATTGTAAATTTTTGGTGTTGCACAATTTGCATGATACTATTGTTCTGGGTTTTCCCTGGTTGCAAACTCATAATCCTGTTTTGGATTGGAAATCTGTGTCTGTGGTGAGTAGGGGTTGTCAGTGTGTTCTTAGTAACACTCCTGTTTTCTCCACCTCTCCCCAGTCTCATGATATTCCTGATTATTTGGCTGATTTTTCTGATGTATTTAGTGAGAGTAAGTCTGCGTCTTTGCCTCCTCATAGGAGTTATGCAATTGAGTTAATGCCCGGGTGTAAATTTCCCAAGGGTCGGTTTTTTCAATTTATCGATACCAGAGCATGATGCTATGCGATCTTATATCAAGGCGTTGTTGGAGAAGGGTCATATTAGACCATCCTCTTCACCTTTAGGTGCTGGGTTTTTTTGTGGCCAAGAAAGATGGTTCATTAAGACCTTGTATTGACTATCATACCCTTAACAAAATCACTGTTAAATATCAGTACCCGTTACCCCTGATTTCTGATTTATTTTCCAGAGTTAAAAGTGCCTGCTGGTTTACCAAGCTTGACCTCGGGGGGGCGTATAATCTTATTCGCATCAAGCACGGGGATGAATGGAAGACGGCATTTAATACTCCGGAGGGACATTTTGAGTACCTGGTGATGCCTTTTGGGCTCACTAATGCCCCTTCTGTATTCCAATCTTTTATGAACGATATTATCCGGGACTTTGTGGATAAGTTTTTGATCATTTATCTGGATGATATTTTGATCTTTTCCAGTGATTGGGATTCTCATGTGGAACATGTCCGGACTGTGTTCCGGAATTTCAGGGAAAATTCCCTGTATGTTAAGGGATCGAAGTGCCTCTTTGGTGTACAGAGGATTTCATTTTTGGGATTTATTTTGTCCCCGTCGGCTATTGAAATGGACTCGGCCAAGATACAGGCCATTTATGATTGGGTTCAGCCCACTTCTTTGAAGGCTCTCCAGAAGTTTTTGGGTTTTGCTAATTTCTATCGTAAATTTATAAGTAATTTTTCTGGTATTGTCACACCACAGACTGATCTGACCAAAAATGGCGCTGATGTGATGAATTGGTCTCCAGAGGCAGTCTCGGCATTTCAGGAGTTTAAGCAGAGATTCACTTCTGCTCCGGTTCTATGGCAACCGGATGTCTCTCTCCCATTTCAGGTGGAGGTAGATGCTTCTGAGATTGGTGCAGGAGCCGTTTTGTCCCAAAAAGATCCGGTGACTTCTAAAATGAATCCCTGTGCCTTCTTTTCTCGAAAATTCTCCCCATCTGAACGTAACTATGACGTGGGGAATCGGGAATTGTTGGCCATGAAATGGGCATTTGAAGAGTGGAGACATTGGCTAGAGGGAGCTAGACATCAAATTGTGTTCCTCACCGACCACAAGAATTTGATTTATCTTGAATCAGCCAAATGCTTGAATCCTAGACAGGCTAGCTGGGCCTAATATTTCACGCATTTTAATTATGTGGTCTCTTTTCTTCCGGGCACTAAGAATGTTAAGGCGGACGCCCTTTCTAGGAGTTTCTTTGCGGATTCTCTTATTGTGACCGAGCCTACTACCATTCTAAATGAGGGGGTAGTTATTTCCACCATCTCACCCGATTTGAGACGCGCCCTGGAGGAATTTCAGGAGGACAAACCTGAACGTTGCCCTATGGGAAAATGGTATGTTCCTGACCAGTGGAGGAAGAGAGTAATGTCTGAAATTCATTGCTCCGCATTGGCTGGTCATCCAGGTATTTTTCGTACCAGAGATTTGGTGAGTCGGTCTTTTTGTGGCTTGCCTTATCTCGTGATGTCAGGAATTTTGTGCAGTCCTGTGGGACTTGTTCTCTGTCTAAACCCTGTTCTCGTTCTAGTGGGTTGTTGATGCCCCTGCCGGTGCCCAAGAGACCATGGATCCATATCTCAATGGATTTGAATGCCCCATGTGAACTGCATTGTATTTTTATATGGTATGCATTGCTGAATTCCACTCCTCTCTCCCATACTCCTGAATGCCCCATGTGAACTGCATTGTATTTTTATATGGTATGCATTGCTGAATTCCACTCCTCTCTCCCATGCTCCTGAATGCCCCATGTGAACTGCATTGTATTTTTATATGGTATGCATTGCTGAATTCCACTCCTCTCTCCCATACTCCTGAATGCCCCATGTGAACTGCATTGTATTTTTATATGGTATGCATTGCTGAATTCCACTCCTCTCTCCCATGCTCCTGAATGCCCCATGTGAACTGCATTGTATTTTTATATGGTATGCATTGCTGAATTCCACTCCTCTCTCCCATGCTCCTGAATGCCCCATGTGAACTGCATTGTATTTTTATATGGTATGCATTGCTGAGTTCCACTCCTCTCTCCCATGCTCCTGAATGCCCCATGTGAACTGCATTGTATTTTTATATGGTATGCATTGCTGAATTCCACTTCTCTCTCCCATGCTCCTGAATGCCCCATGTGAACTGCATTGTATTTTTATATGGTATGTATTGCTGAATTCCACTCCTCTCTCCCATGCTTCTGAATGCCCCATGTGAACTGCATTGTATTTTTATATGGTATGCATTGCTGAATTCCACTCCTCTCTCCCATGCTCCTGAATGCCCCATGTGAACTGCATTGTATTTGTATATGGTATGCATTGCTTACCCATCTTCTTGTATCCATAATTGTACTCCATTCTTGTTATCTCTGCCACACATCTAAGTGGTCTGTATAACCTTCCCCCTTTTAGGACCTTTGCTTAACTCTGTGCATTTGGCCTGGGCAGTCACACCCCACTTTCACTCACAGCTGATTGTGTTTAGCTGCACATATATTCAGCACCATGGGTCTGCTCCAGACGTAGTCAGCTCCATCTACTTCAAAATCCATACTTCAAAGTACATAATTCTAAGTACTCTGAATTAGACTAGAATTGGACTGGAATTGACTGTAAGGTAACGGCCTATAACACCACAACAATGTTTCACCTTTTTACTATCACCTCCATACTCCTCTATTTCTCCTTAACTCCTGCAATCCCTCCACCCAGTAAGGAACTAGTCATTTCCCCCTCCATCCTTCCCAGCCATCTCACCTCTTCGTCACAACTGTTCCTCCACATACAATCCTTTTTCTCCAGACACACACGGCCACATCATGTCCTATCCTGCTCCCACTTTCTAACGCTCTGTCTGTTACTCCTCATTGCTGGCGATGTATCCCCAAATCCTGGCCCTCCTCAACACATCCCCACACTCATTTCTAACATCCTGCCACGATCCTCTAAACTTTTTTGCAGCCATGATAACCTCATACCTATTCATCCAGCCCCCACTCCCCCGGTCCCCCTACCTGGAGCACTATGGAACGTACGCTCTGTCTGCAACAAGCTATCGTTTATCCATGACCTCTTTATCACCGACAAACTCTCCTTCCTTGCCATCACTGAAACCTGGCTCACTCCCTCTGACACAGCCTCTCCAGCTGCGCTTTCCTATAGCGGATTCCATCTCTCTCACACCCCTCGCCCCAGCAACAAACGTGGTGGAGGAGTTGGCTTGCTCCTGTCCAATACCTGCTCCTTTACCCCAATTCCTTTGCCACCCTCCGCTACTCTTCCCTCGTTCGAGGTGCACTCCATCCGCATCTATTCCCCCTCCAACCTCCGACTGGCTTTATCTACCGCCCCCCAGAACTAGCCATCTCCACCTTTCTCGACCACATCACCACCTGGCTACTCCATTTCCTTTCTGCTGACATCCCCACCATCATCATGGGCGACTTCAACATCCCCATTGACACTTCCACCCCAGCTGCCTCTAAACTTCTATCGCTTACGGCTTCCCTTGGCCTCACTCAATGGTCCTTTGCGGCCACTCACAAAGATGGTCACACGCTGGACCTTATCTTCACCTGTCTCTGTTCCCTCACTAATCTCAATAACTCACCCCTCCCCCTGTCTGACCACAACCTACTGATATTCTCTTCCCTCTCCTCTCCTACTGCGCGACCCCCGCTCCATAAACTCGCTCACCCTCGCAGGAATCTCAAACACCTCAATTTACAATCACTTTCTGAGTCCCTTCTCCCTCTTACAGACATAGCTTCCCTTCATGACACAGATGCTGCTGCCACTCTTTATAACACCACAATAACAGCAACACTTGATTCGGCTGCCCCCCTCACGCAGAGCAAAACTCGTACAAACAACAGGCAGCCCTGGCTGACCAGCCTGACCAAAGAACTGAGAAGGGTTTCCAGGGCCACTGAGCGGAGATGGAAGAGAACCCATTCTACTGAGAAACTTCAGCACATACAAGCAGTCCCTTGCCAGCTTTAAGTCCACGCTCTCTGCTGCTAAACAAACTTACTTTGCATCTCTCATATCCTCCCTGTCTCACAACCCTAAACAACTCTTCAACACTTTCAATTCTCTACTCCGTCCCACAGCACCTCCTCCCCCTCCTCTCATTTCTGCTGAAGACGTTGCCTCCTTCTTTAAGCAGAAGATCAACAAGGTCAGACAAAACTTTGGCCCTCAGCCCCTAATGCCCCTCTTAGCCACTCAGCCCTGTTCTGCAAAAGCCAGCTTCTCCACCATGTCAGAAGATCAGCTCTCCACCCTTCTGTCAAGATGACACCTCACTACTTGTGCCCTCGACCCACTCTCGTCTCACCTCATCCCTTACTTGGTCACAGTCTTCATCCCATCTCTAACACACCTCTTCAACCTTTCACTTACAAATGGTGTATTTCCGTCATCCTTCAAACATGCCTCAATCACACCCATCCTCAAAAAGCCCTCCCTTGACCCATCCTCTGTGTCTAACTATCACCCGATATCTCTTCTCCCTTACGCCTCAAAACTACTGGAACAGCATGTATATCTTGAACTGTCCTCCCACCTCTCCTCCTGTTCCCTCTTTGACCGGTTACAATCTGGCTTCCGACCACATCACTCAACTGAAACTGTCCTAACTAAAGTCACTAACGACTTACTAACCGCCAAGAGCAAGCGACACTACTCTGTCCTCCTTCTCCTGGACCTGTCCTCTGCCTTCGACACCGTAGACCATTCCCTCCTGCTACAGACTCTCTCATCTCTTGGCATCACAGACTTGCCCCTATCCTAGATCTCATCATACCTAACAGACCGAACATTTTGTGTCTGCCTCTCACACACCACCTCCTCACCTCGCCCCCTGTCTGCTGGTGTTCCTCAAGGCTCTGTTCTAGGACCCCTACTATTCTCCAGCTACACCTTTGGCTTTGGACAGCTCATAGAATCCTACGGTTTGCAGTATCACCTCTATGCCGATGACACACAGATCTACCTGTCTGGACCCAACCTCGCCTCCTTACTGACTGAAATCCCACAATGTCTGTCTGCTATCTCAGCCTTATTCTCTGCTCGTTTTCTCAAACTGAACATGGACAATACAGAATTCATCATCTTTCCCCCATCTCACTCTACCCCTCCACCAGACCTATCCATCAATGTCAAAGGCTGCTTTCTTTCCCCAGTCCCGCACGCTCGGTGCCTTGGAGTGATCCTCAACTCTGCTCTCTCTTTCAAACCACATATCCAAGCCCTCGCCTCCTCATGCAGCCTCAAACTCAAAAATATTTCCCGGATCCGCTCATTCCTCAACCACGAAACCACAAAAACACTAGTGCATGCTTTTATCATCTCCCGCCTCAACTGCTGCAACCTCCTACTCTCTGGCCTCCCCTTTAGCACTCTGGCTCCACTCCAGTCCATCCTACACTGGGCTGCCTGACTTATCCACCTGTCTCCCCGCTATTCCCCAGCCTCCCCCCTATACCAGGCCCTTCACTGGCTTCCTATTGCCCAGAGGCTCCAATTCAAAACCCTAACCATGACATACAAAGCCATCCACAACCTGTCCCCTCCATACATCTGTGACATGGTCTCTAGGTACCTACCCGCACGCAACCTTCGATCATCTCAAGATCTCCTCTACTCCCCCCTTATCTCTTCTTCCCACAACCGCATACAAGACTTCTCCCGTGCTTCCCCCATACTCTGGAACTCTCTGCCGCAACACATCAGACTCTCACCATCAACAGAAACCTTCAAGAAGAACCTGAAGACCCACCTGTTCCGACAAGCCTACAGCCTGCAATGATCCTCAGTCTACTGAACCACCGCACGACCTGCTCTACCCTCTCCTACTGTATCCTCACCCATCCCTGTAGACTCTGAGCCCTCGCGGGCAGGGTCTCCTCTCCTTATGTACTTGTGTGTCCCTTGTCTTACACATGTTTTTTATACTTGTCTATATTTCCCCTTTTCACATGTAAAGCGCCATGGAATAAATGGCACTATATAAATGCATAATAATAATAATAATTTTATTTCTGATCTTCCTGTCTCTCAGAGAATGACTGTTATCTGGGTGATTTGTGATAGATTTTCTAAGATGATCCATCTTGTACCACTCCCAAAGTTGCCATCTTCTTCAGAGTTGGTGCCCTTTTTTTTACAACAGGTGGTTCGGTTGCATGGGATTCCTGAGAACATTGTGTCGGACAGAGGAGTCCAGTTTGTTTCCAGATTTTGGAGAGCTTTTTGTTCCAAACTGGGAATTCAGTTATCTTTCTCCTCTGCATTTCATCCTCAGACCAATGGGCAGACTGATAGAACAAACCAGACTTTGGAGTCCTATTTGAGATGTTTTATATCTGCTGATCAGGATGACTGGGTCTCATTTTTGCCCTTGGCCGAATTCGCGCTAAACAATAGAGCTAGTTCTGCCACTTTGATGTCACCCTTTTTCTGTAACATTGGGTTTCATCCTCAATTTTCTTCAGGGCAAGTGGACTCTTCGACCTGCCCAAGTGTGGACACTGTGGTAGAGAGAATGCAGCAGATTTGGGACCATGTGATGGATAAGTTGTCCCTCTCTCAGGGAAAAGCCCAACGGTTTTCCAATCGGCATAGGACCATTGGTCCCCAGTTTAAAGTGGGTGATATGGTTTGGTTGTCGTCAAAGAATATTCCTATGAAGGTTGCGTCTCCAAAGTTCAAGCCAAGATTCATTGGACCTTATAAGATTTTGGAGATTCTTAATCCTGTTTCTTTTCGATTGGCTCTTCCAGTTACGTTTAAGATCCATAAAGTGTTTCATAAATCTCTGTTGAAGAGGTTTGTGGAGCCAGTGGTTCCTATGGCGGCGCCTCCTGACCCTGTATTGGTTGAAGGCAATGTGGAATATGAGGTAGAGAAAATATTGGATTCTCGTTTGGCTAGACGGAGACTCCAGTACTTGGTCAAATGGAAGGGTTATGGCCAGGAGGATAATTCTTGGGTCTCTGCTTCTGACATTCATGCCGATAGATTGGTTCGTGGTTTTCACCGGGCCCATCCAGATTGGCCTGGTGGCGTGGATGAGGGTTCGGTGACCCCTCCTCAAGGGGGGGTACTGTTGTGAATTCACTTTCTGGCCTACCTCTGGTTACTAGTGAAGGTAGTGGAGCTGGTTATATTGACAGAGGGGCCGCAAGTTCTCTTTCCAGGCTCCCTCTGGTAGTTACTGGAGGTAATGGAGCTGATCTAATTAACAGAGGCCTGCCACCTGATAATGAGGAGGATGACTGGAGATCTGGAGTTTCTGACTGGATTTAAGACAGACGACTCCCTCTATCCCTGCTGGTGATTTTTTCCTGCCTCCTGAGGTCTTAGTTTCCAGCTCAGTCCCTGCATGCTCAGCTAAGTGTTCTTTTGCTATTGTTCACATTTGATCTGGTTTGATCTATTTCAGTTTTGTGTGGTCAGCCAGCTCCGGCTGGGGCTGTGCTGAATTTCCATCCTTATGTTACTGCTTGTGCCAGTTTGTTTTTGTCTCTTATTAGATTGGCCTCTTTTTGCTCTGCTTTCAGAATATACCAGAGTGCTGATATAGTGGGCGAAGTCTAGTGACTTCAGTATTTTTCTATCAGACATGTTGGGCATTTTTTGCAGGTTTGTTTGCATGATTGCAGACAGAGTCTTTCCTTTCCTGTCTAGTTAGTGTGGGCCCCATCGTTTGCTCAGTCTATTTTCCTACCTGCATTTGTGTTTTCATCTTGTCTCACTGACAATATATGTTTGGGGGCTATCTATTCCTTTGGGGTCTGCTCTGGGGCAGTTTAGATTTCCCCTTTCTTGTGTTAAGCTTATTTAGGTCTACGGCTGTGTCGAGGCGTCTAGGATCATCGTAGGTACGCTCCACGGCTACTGCTAGTTGTGTGGATAGGATCAGGGGTCTGCAATCCGCTTAGTTACCAACCTCTCTGGTTTTCTGTGGCTTAGCTTGGTCTTGCTTTCCTCCTCAGTGACCCAATCATAACAGGGCCCGCATCGGGCCCGGTCTCATCTGCTCACCGGGACCCTACCGGCAGGCTAAACTGGGCCCTTAGCGCCGCTACGGCAGTTCAGCGCTATTGTCGTGCGGGCCTGGGTCCGCACGTCAATAGTTAACAGCCGCCAGCCAATCGGAGGCTGGTAGCTGACGTCAGCCACAGCGCGCATGTCGCCGGCATCTGACGTCATTGTCAGTCGTCGCCGGCGAGTGCGCGCTTCAGCTGCGTGGAGGGAGCTTCGCCGCAGGAGCGCGGCCAGGTAAGAAGAACTTGTTTTTTTTTTTATTGACTGGATTTGTTCCTTGTATGTGGTATTATAGGTCACTATGTGGTGGTAATATGTGGTCTGGACATGGTGCGGTGGTATTTGTCCCTTTGGATGTGATATTATTGGTCATTTTAAAAGTTGAAAAATAAATAAAAAAATATACCTAAATTGTATTGGATATTTTAACAAATGTTTAATAGGTTAGAGAAGAGTAGGGCCTGGCCAAAAGAATCTGCCTTGTCGTGGTGGCAGATTTAAAAAATGTTTTGGCCAAAACAAGAGCTGCTGGCTATGTGTGTGATCTGGAGATGGGAACTGTTAATGTATGATTGGTGAGAAGTCGAGTTTTTCCAAGAGAGCGCGGTGGGACTGTGGACAGTTCGAGGGGTGGAGGGTGGGGCTGGGGTGGAGCCTGGGTGAAGTCTCAAGGGGACCCTGAAAATTTTGCCAGTATGGGGCCCCAAAATTCCTAGTGGCAGCCCTGTGACTAAATCAGAACAGGATAAGCAATGTAATGTATGTACACAGTGACTCCACCAGCAGAATAGTGAGTGCAACTCTGGAATATATTACAAGAATGAACTCAGGATCAGTACAGGATGAGTAATGTATTGTGTGTGAATAGTGACTCAACCAGCAGAATAGTGAGTGCAACTCTAGAGTATAACGGATAGAACTCAGGATCAGTACAGGATATATAACGTATGTACACAGTGACTCCACCAGCAAAATAGGGAGTACAGCTCTGGAGTACAGTGCAGGACGTAACTCAGGATCAGTACAGGATAAGTAATGTAATGTATGTACACAGTGACTGCTCCAGCAGAATAGTGAGTGCAGCTCTAGAGTATAATACAGGATATAACTCAGGATAAGTAATGTAATGCATGTAAACAGTGACTCCACCAGCAGAATAGTGAGTACAGCTCTGGAGTACAGTGCAGGAGATAACTCAGGATCAGTACAGGATAAGGAATCTACATTCACAGTATCTCCACCAGCAGAATAGTGAGTGCAGCTCTGGAGTATAATACAGGATAAAACTCAGGATAAGTAATGTAATGTATGTATGTACACAGTGAGTGCATCAGCAGAATAGTGAGCGCAGCTCTGGAGTATAATACAGGATATAACTCAGGATAAGTAATGTAATGTGTGTGCACAGTGACTCTGTAAGGGGGTGAAGAGGAAGAAAAGCCCAAAGGAGGTTACCTTCCCTGCTCCTTATCCGGAACCACTTAGCAGCAGGGTTGCCGGGGGGAAGACTTTCTGCCCTGGCCGACTGGACCATGTGACTGCAAGAGGCAGGGAGGAAAAGGAAGGGGCGGTGGACTGGAAGGTGTGCAGGCAGAGGGCGCGAAAGCAGAGCGTGCCAGGCACAGAGGAGAGTGCACCAGAGACAGGGGGAGCGCACCAGAGAGAAAGCAGGCTGCAGCATAGCGCTCCCAGAGAGAGAGAACTCCCCGTCAGAGCACTGATACTAAAATACGAGACATAGTGCAAGCTGTATGTGAGTACGAGGACTCGGTAGCCTCCGTGGCAAGAGGAGACTTCCCCCTGACAGTGCAGAGATAGTGACCAGTGAGTGCAGTCCCGGTGACCGCAGGGGCAAGCCGAGACCTCTGAGTGTGTCAAAGAGACTTCCCAGTGTGTGCAGCATCGTTCCTGTGGAGAGACTGTCAGTGTATCATACAGAGACTTAAAGCAGGGGGGACTCAGGTTTGCAGTGTCTCCCTGCTTCCTTCTTTAATCCCTGAGGTCCCAGTTTCATCCAGAGGAGAGACTACAGAGACTGCAAGCGCCGCTGTTGACGGTGCCAACGTGGGAGAGAGAGACCCTGAAATCAAGCTTTCCCTGGACTGACAAGTTACAAGAATTCCCATTTAAATGTTTCAACTCTGCATAGTAACTGTTTAATACCTTTCCCTAGCCCTTTTACTGTTTACTCTTTCACTTTTAACCCCCAATGCTCCTCCATGCATGGACAGTCTATTCCCTGTAAATAAACCCTTTGACTCTTGGTCTGTCTCTGATCCGTGGTGACATCATCAGTACCTGCAGCATTATTACAACTCCACCAGCAGAACAGTGAGTGCAGCTCTAGAGTATAGAGGATGGAACTCAGGATCAGTACAGGATATGTAATGTATGTACACAGTGACTCCACCAGCAGAATAGTGAGTACAGCTCTGGAGTATAGTGCATGAGGTAACTCAGGATCAGTACAGGATAAGTAATATATGTACACAATGACTCCACCAGCAGAATAGTGAGCACAGCTCTGGAGTATAATACAGGGGATAACTCAGAATTAATACAGTATAAGTAATGTAATATCTTTACCGAATGACTCAACTTTGTAGATTACGGTATATCTATATATAAATTGTGCTCTGCAGAAGAATACGTGGATTTTGTCCGCGCTGCCCAAATGATGAAATTCCAGAGGTTAATAAAGTTTGACAGTGGTTTATTCTACGCGTTTCAAGGTTTTTTGCAACCTCTTCTTCAGGAAATACCTGATATTTTTCTGGAATTTCATCATTTGGGCAGCGCGGACAAAATCCACGTATTCCTTTGCAGAGCTCTGTTTCAGATAGTCGGTGACCGACTTGTGGATCTGCAGCAGCCCTTATCTATACATGCTTTGAATACCTACTACCAGGTGAGCAGTTTTTTGTCAAACCGCTTACTCTATTTGTGGGATAAGACCCTATATTGCGCTTGTGTCTCCCTCTTTCCTCACAATACTATATACAGTGGGGAAAAAAAGTATTTAGTCAGTCAGCAATAGTGCAAGTTCCACCACTTAAAAAGATGAGAGGCGTCTGTAATTTACATCATAGGTAGACCTCAACTATGGGAGACAAACTGAGAAAAAAAAATCCAGAAAATCACATTGTCTTTTTTTTTCATTTTATTTGCATATTATGGTGGAAAATAAGTATTTGGTCAGAAACAAAATTTCATCTCAATACTTTGTGATATATCCTTTGTTGGCAATGACAGAGGTCAAACGTTTTCTGTAAGTCTTCACAAGGTTGCCACACACTGTTGTTGGTATGTTGGCCCATTCCTCCATGCAGATCTCCTCTAGAGCAGTGATGTTTTTGGCTTTTCGCTTGGCAACACGGACTTTCAACTCCCTCCAAAGGTTTTCTATAGGGTTGAGATCTGGAGATTGACTAGGCCACTCCAGGACCTTGAAATGCTTCTTCTTCTTACGAAGCCACTCTTTCGTTGCCCTGGCGGTGTGCTTTGGATCATTGTCATGTTGAAAGACCCAGCCACGTTTCATCATCAATGCCCTTGATGATGGAAGGAGGTTTGCACTCAAAATCTCACGATACATGGCCCCATTCATTCTTTCATGTACCCGGATCAGTCGTCCTGGCCCCTTTGCAGAGAAACAGCCCCAAAGCATGATGTTTCCACCACCATGCTTTACAGTAGGTATGGTGTTTGATGGATGCAACTCAGTATTCTTTTTCCTCCAAACACGACAAGTTGTGTTTCTACCAAACAGTTCCAGTTTGGTTTCATCAGACCATAGGACATTCTCCCAAAACTCCTCTGGATCATACATGTACAGGCTTAAGCAGTGGGAGACGTCTGGCACTGCAGGATCTGAGTCCATGGTGGTGTAGTGTGTTACTTATGGTAGGCCTTGTTACATTGGTCCCAGCTCTCTGCAGTTCATTCACTAGGTCCCCCCGCGTGGTTCTGGGATTTTTGCTCACCGTTCTTGTGATCATTCTGACCCCACGGGGTGGGATTTTGCGTGGAGCACCAGATCGAGGGAGATTATCAGTGGTCTTGTATGTCTTCCATTTTCTAATTATTGCTCCCACAGTTGATTTCTTCACTCCAAGCTGGTTGGCTATTGCAGATTCAGTCTTCCCAGCCTGGTGCAGGGCTACAATTTTGTTTCTGGTGTCCTTTGACAGCTCTTTGGTCTTCACCATTGTGGAGTTTGGAGTCAGACTGTTTGAGGGTGTGCACAGGTGTCTTTTTATACTGATAACAAGTTTAAACAGGTGCCATTACTACAGGTAATGAGTGGAGGAAAGAGGAGACTCTTAAAGAAGAAGTTACAGGTCTGTGAGAGCCAGAAATCTTGATTGCTTGTTTCTGACCAAATACTTATTTTCCACCATAATATGCAAATAAAATGAAAAAAAACCAGACAATGTGATTTTCTGGATTTTTTTTTCTCAGTTTGTCTCCCATAGTTGAGGTCTACCTATGATGTAAATTACAGATGCCTCTCATCTTTTTAAGTGGTGGAACTTGCACTCTTGCTGACTGACTAAATACTTTTTTTCCCCACTGTATAAATTGTAAAATGTGTCTCCACTGAAATATTTCTGTACCTTATTGATGATATTCCTTATAGTCCTTGAAGAAGATTCACATTGGCAAACACTTGACAGCACCACCAGAAGAATCTAAAATGAAAAAATATGTTACAATGAGCCCTACATAAAGCATATTTTACTGGGTAAAGTTAGAGCTGAATAATCATTATAACTGCTCTGGTCTACAGCCCATGAGTTTCGAACTATTGCAATACTACGACTCACTACATTTCTTAAAGTTTTTGTTTTAGTATTTTCTACTCTGTGGATATAAAGGTGTGGCCTGCCTTTTCCTTGAGCTGGACATTATATTCATTTGGTTCCCCTTGACTGCATGTCTACTAGCTGGGTTCAGTCATTTTCGGCCCTTATCTATATGCATGTCACTTGACAAATGGGAAAAAATGGTAAGGTATTAATACTAGAGCTTAGGACTAGTGATGAGCGAGTATACTCGTAGCTCGGGTGTCCTCTGAGTATTTTGGCATACTCAGAGATTTAGTTTGTGTCACCCTTAGCTGCATGATTTGCGGCAGCTAGCCAGCCTGAATACATGTGGGGATTTCCTAACAAACAGGCAACCCACACATGTATTCAGTCTGTCCAACAGCCACAAATCATCAGCTGCGGTAACACAAACTTCATCTCTGAGCACGCCAAAATACTCGAAGGACACCCGAGCATGCTCTGAAAAATCAGAGCAACGAGTATACTCGCTCATCGCTAGTTAGGACCATCTCGAATAGGGTCACCACGACATGGAGGGACGGATTTTCCATTTTTTTAATAAAAATTATGCTAATTAAGCACCCTATATTTTCATGCACTATTGTTGTTTGTTTATGTACTACAGGGTTTTGGCTTATTATGCTTTTATCTTGGGTTCTGTATGCTTGGAGTAAAAGACTGGGGGTAGCTAAAGAGGCAAAATTTGACAGCCCTTGTAATGTTTGTAGCAAATTGTGAAGGCTTCCCCCAACCACTCCGGGGGGTTCTCTTCTATGTACAGGGGTCTTTTCAGAGACAATACAGTAATGCATGATGATGCCAGTCAAAGTTCAGTGGTGTCTGAGACAGCTAGACTGCTGGATCACCTGCTGAGCAGTCATTGGCAGCATCTGTGAGAGGGATGAAAGCACATGCCCCAGAGAAGACTCTGAAAGAATACCTAGTTGGACTGCAGAGCAGAAATTTCACATTCTGAGCTACAGAAGAAGCATTTTTAATATCTCTGCAATGGATCAATGCAGAGCAAAAGGGAAAAGAGTCAGGGGAGCTCAGGGATTTTTAGAAGGTGTGGAGGAAACAGGACCCGTTCCTCCCACGTCACCAATGTGACGTAACTACACAGGCACAGCTCTCCAGCGCCCCCTTTGTCTCTCAGGTCAGTAATGTAACTGCACCTAGAGCAAATGGCCGCCGGGGAGGATGTCCTGTTACCCGCTGGGTATTCTAAGATTCGTAATCAGAGTAAAAGCATCAGCCCAAGATTAATTTTATGGTTTAATTGCCTTAAGGGCGCACTAGATAATTACAGAAATATACAGTAAGCTATACAATGGAATTACAGTGGATTTACAGTCAGAGTAAAATATAACAATAAGGGTACAAAAATTAGAGATATTAAGCTGGAGGTCAATTTACCAGATTGTAGGTTGCATGTGGGTGCCGGGAGCGCTGCAGCCCACGGTACAAGAATCTTAGTTGCCGGACAGACCCCAAAGCACGGGCGCTGCTCCCCTTGGCAGATCTGTCCCCAGTTCCTTCTTAGATCATCATCGTCTGGTTCCTCTGTGAGTAAGTCAGACTCTGTGCCATGTGCTGCTAGTTAAGCACGCTGGGTTCCTCCCCCTGTGTCAGAGGGTGGGCTAATAATCTCCACCCTTTAGCTCCCTGCAGAACTTATTCCCAATATCTAAGAAAGGCGGTAACTTTCAACAGTATGATCGGACCAGGACATGTGAGATACCAGTGAATGCGGTTTGTTTTGCCTGTCATGTGGAGAGCAAAAATGGCCCCATTGGGTCGCTGTGGAGGGCCAATCTATGTATCTCAGGTCCCAGAACCTTCATCGTCTCAGGAGTCGCACTGCTAGATGCGCGATTTCCTCAGGGTCACTCGGATATTTTCCATAAGTCCATAACTCGAAAGTTGTGCTCATAATCCATGATCCTAGGATGGAGTCGGGGCGGCTGGGAGAGACAATGGATGTGTATTTCTGTGTCTAGCTGACAGGTATATTCTAATTGAAGCCCCCAGGTGCCTCCCTGCCCCATGCTGATGTGGCTCCTATTCAAACTTTGAAGTTCTGTTTTGGGCCTTATCTCATTATCATACTAAAAGGCCTTGCTATTCAACACCTGCTTTATTCATCACAGAAGGTATTAAAATCATTTTTTTTTTTTTTAGAAAGTAAAAGGTCCTTTTAACGTTACCCCAATCAATAATGTAAATATTCTCTTCACGGAGAAAGAGAACAGGGACTCCAAGTGCCACCTAGTGAAAGTCCTGTACAGTGGGTGCGGAAAGTATTCAGACCCCTTTAAATTTTTCACTCTTTGTTTCATTGCCTTTCCAAATCAAGTTCTATCAGTTTAATTAAATGCAGCTAGACTCCAATGAAGGAGTAGAAACATCTCAGGGTGGATCACAAGAAATGGACAGCATGTGACTTAAATATGTATGTCTGAGCAAAAGGTCTGAATACTTATGACCATGTGATATTTCAGTTTTCCTTCTTTAATAAATTTGCAAAAATTCTACATTTCTGTTTTTTTCAGTGAAGATGGGGTGCAGAGTGTACATTAATGAGAAAAAAATGAGTTTTTTTGAATTTACCAAATGGCTGCAATGAAACAAAGAGTGAAACATTTAAAGGGGTCTGAATACTTTCCATACCCACTGAAAATCAATATTGACCCTTAAAAGACCTTGACATTAAACTAAATCTAAAACCAAACCAATATCTTACCTCAAAATAAAAAGACCTCCATTTACAAGCAGCTTTATCAGGAATTCCTGCCGGTCATCAGTATAAAATAGAAGACTGGTTGACCAGGTGGGTAGTCTTCGATGGATTTTAAGGGGTAAAGTTTTTAAGCAAACCGACAATTGGCATAGGGAGACTCATAAGCCATTTAATGCTTCTTGGGCCTGACGAGGGGCACGATCCATAACATCTGTCTGCAAGTGTAAGTTATTATTTTTTGTGTGGATTTTGATTTGTGTACCAAGTCATGTGGCAAGGATTGCTACTTCCAAAAGGTGGCACCAGAGACCCTAACCATGTGAATGTTTATGAATAGGTAATTTGCATATGTCATTTCCCAGGAAGCCTTGCATGGCCTATAAGACTGGCTGTTTGCCAGCCTAGCAATCTTTTAAAGAGAAAATTTACCCCTGTTGTTACAAATGTATCCATTCTATCCATCCAGTCCTCTGTGAGCCTTACAAATCAGCAGTATTTCTCTTGTATTCTGATCATTTGCTACAATGTATCAGTAGTACAGTACAGATAAAAGCATATCAACCTGGATTTTAGACTAGGAAGTTCACAAAGGATTTGTCTATACTGAAATAAATTGTAATAAACCCTAAGCTATAATACATTAGGTCTGTACAGGTATTTAATTGTCTTTAAAGGGAACCCGTCTCCAGTTTTGTCATATTTCAACTAAAACTATCACCTTATTCAGCACCTGTGCTGCATTATACAAATGCTTATATAACCCCATGAGTCTCCCTGTATACCATCCAAAAACCTTTTTAAGCTTTCCAGCGCTGTAAGGTAATCCAGTCAGTCTGGTCCAATGGGCATGGTTTCGGGCATCTCCATCCCTCCTCCTGCTGCTGGTTGCCATCCTCCTTCTTTAATTGACATGGATAATGCCTCATATCATCCACATTGCCGGGCAAAATATAGCGCCTGCTCATAGAAATCGTGGCTCGCTCCTGCGCACTATGCTTTGACTTACTGCGGGCGCATGGGCACTTATATTTTTGGCTCTGCCCCCAGTAGGGCAAATCATAGTGTGCAGGCACAAGGTGCAATTTCTATGCGAGGCGCAAAATTTCAGGGGGAGGGATACAGAAGCCCGAAACCACATCCATCGAACCAGACCGGCCGGATTAACATACAGTGAGGAAGAACTTAAAAACATTTTTGGGGTGTATAGAGGAGTAGTCAAGGGCTTATATAAGCATTTATGGAATGCAGCAAAGGCAATGAATAAGGTGACAGTTTTAGATGAAATATCACAAAACTGGTGACAGGTTCACTTTAAAGGGTTAAACACTTCATAAATGGATATGGTCGGATAGGGTTTGTAAAAATATTTCCTGCTTATTAAAATTTGCAATTGTTATCGAGATATTGTCACAAGTCTTAGGTCTGAATAACCGGAGACAGGGGCTCCTTCCCTATGCCTAATGCTAGGGATGCCCTAGCTATCCCTGATTTCCGGATTACCTCTGATGGTGAAGACACCGGGGCTATGTACCTTGCTAACCTCCTGAATCAGCCCTATATCTGTCCCCCTCCCCCACCCAGGGAAGTGTGTACATACACAAACCAGACTAACAAGAGAGGACATACAGTGTTAAATGAAAATACCAAACTTACACTGACAACAGAAGGGAATACCAGGGAGAAAATGAAGGTAAACATAGTAGGAGAGGATGAGGAATCATACACAGAAGAGACATAAGCAAAAATCACAAATCAACACTCCAATCACCTCTAACAACTACCGACACCTCCACTCCATGTCAGGCAGTGCAAGACTAACACGAGTATACAGTATATAGGAAATGGGAGTGGTCAGTACTGAACAGCTGAGATCATCTAAGAAGGAAACATTCAGAGACTCTAAGCTGAACAGTTTAACCCCAGTCTACACCATTTAAATGAAGGAGGCATGCTTCTAATCAGTGCACGAGTATGTGAAATCAGACACTGCAGTCCTCTTGCCCCTCTCTGTCACGTAAACCCGTAACAGTACCTCCACCCGCCTTATAAGGGGACCTTCGGAACCTCAGGGCCAGGTCTATCAGGGTGTTCCATGTGAAAGGACTAGATCAATCTGACAACATGGACATCAGATGCTGGAACCCACATTCTCAATTCAGGACTGTAGTCCTTCCATTGTACCAGATACTGATGAGACCAACAAACCAAGCGGTAATCCATGATCTTGGCTAACTGAAAATCCAAATTCCCATTAACAATGACCAGGATTGGACGTGGTATTGATGGTTCAGAGGATGACACTTATTTTTTGAGCAGGGACCGGTGAAACACATTATAAAAACTATAATTAGGTGGCAAAGCAAGACAGAATGATATCGCATTGACAACAGCCACAATCCTATAATGACCGATGACCCTGGGACCCAGTTTCCATGAGGGGACTTTTAACTTAATGCTCCTTGAGGAGAATCATGCAAAATCAACAACACACATGCAGGCACACAGGTCTGGATCCATCAAACGTCTCTGATCAGCCATAATCTTATTCTTGCACCCCATCTTCTGCATACTATTAAGAATGCCTTATCACACCGACTTAATATATCATGAAAACCTTTCCTCTTTAAGAATTCCCAAGGAATGATTCCTATTAAAAGAACTGAACCTGTAGGCCCTGAAGAACGGGGACTTACCAGTAGACTCATGACAACGGTTGTTCATCGCAAATTCAGCTAGAGATAAGTAAGTAACCCAATCTGTTATGGATGAGTCACCGAAGGAGGAAAAAACAAAAATAATAGCTAAGTCCAGAAAACCAGAGAAGTTGGAAGCTATCGGATTGCAGACCCCTGAACCTATCCACAACAACTAGCAGTAGCCGTGGGGGGTTCCTACGGTGCCCTAGACCCCTTGATCACAGCCGGAGAACTAAATTAGCCTAAAGATGGAAAGGGGAAATCTAAACTGCCCCAGAGCAGACCCCAAAGCAATAGGCAGCCCCCAACATATAATGACTGTGAAGCAAGATGAAAAAACACTAACACAGATAGAAAGATAGGTTGAGCAAATGATGGGGCCCAAGCTAACTAAATAGGACAGGATAGAAAAGCTGCTGTCTGCAATCTGCAAAAACCCTATACAAAAATGAACCAACAGACTGATAGGAAAAACAGGCCCTGAAGTCGCGAGGCTTCAAAAAGACTATATCTGTCATGTCGGACGCTGTTCACACCACAGCATCCGGCAGGCAGAGGTAGTTCCACCTCCAGCCACTATAGCCTCAGTGGCGCCGGCCTGATCTTCAGGCTCTCGGGGGTTAATCCTGCTGGAGACCAGGTTGGATGGTTAGTCACGCCCACGGTCTTTAAATAGTCATGCTGGCCTATGGGCGTCGCCGATTATAGCTTGTGTTTCATACCAAGTGGTTCCGGTCTGGAGTGGAGGTGTTCAAGAGAGAGAGATTCATATCTGGTGTCGTATGATCCGTCGTTATCCTTTCTCCTTCCCATATTTGTGTTTAGTTGTGCCCTGTTCACATTACTGTTTATTCCTGTGTGTGTGCGGCGCAGTGCAGTTTAAGTTCTCCCTGTCTGTCATTATTTGTGTGGGAGCTTTGGTGGTGACTTCTCACTGGGTGGAGGGTGGAGGGTTAAGTGCAGGGCTGAGCAGGAGATAAGGAAAGGTCGGAGGCTCAGGCATTTGCACCTTCAGCAAAAACCCTGGGTTGAGGGTCAGACAGGGTTTCCCCTAGTAAAGGGACACCACAGGGGCCCCGGGTATTTCAGCCTTAGTTGAACTAAGCCCCCGTGACATTATAATCGGCCCACATTTTTTCAGGAGTCCATGGATCCATTAGATTCCATAACCCGCCAGTTGGCGGCGCTGTCCATACAGGTCTCCGAGTTGAATGGGGCAGTTCAGCAGCAGGGCCTGGTAGTAGCAAAGGTGCAAACGGCATCTGCAGGTATCGGTGCAGAGCCGAAGTTTCCGCTGCCAGAACGATTTTCAGGCGATCGCAGCAAATTTGTCGTATTTCGGGAGGCCTGCAAATTATACTTCCGCATGCGGCCAATATCCTCAGGTAATGAGGCCCAGCGAGTAGGGCTGGTGTTGTCATTACTGAGTGGTGACCCCCAAGCATGGGCTTTTTCCTTACCACCTGACTCTGCTACATTTCATTCGGTCGATAATGTTTTTTCTGCCCTCGGGCTCATTTACGATGACCCTGACCGACTGGCTCTAGCGGAATCTAAAATCCGCGCCCTCCGCCAGGGGGAGCGCTTGGCAGAAGACTATTGTTCGGAATTTCGCCGCTGGGCTGTAGACACACAGTGGAATGACCCAGCACTGAGGAGCCAGTTTATTCATGGGGTATCAGGGAGGGTGAAACAAGCCCTCCTGATGTATGAGACTCCGGCATCATTGGAGTCTGCCATGAGTTTGGTGATACGTATTGATCGCCGTTTTCGTCAGGGGGCACAGGAGACGCTACCTCTGGGGGAAAACAGAGGTGCAGGTGTGGTTGAAGTAGATGAGTCCCCTGAACCTATGCAGATTGCTGGCGTGGCACAGGTTCAGCCTCGCGCTCCGGGAGTCCGGAAGTCCGGAGCATGTTTCTACTGTGGTAAAGGAGGTCATTATGTTAACGTTTGCCCGGTACTACCTAAGAGGGTCAAACCGGCGGAAAACTGTTAAGCTCAGAGGGTATGGAGGAGACCCAACTGAGCGTATGCATATCCTCCATGATGGTATCTCAATGTATGCTCCCTGCCAAGGTTATTGTCGCCGGCAGAGAGCTACCTATATCAGTGTTTGTGGATAGCGGTTCCGCCACTAATCTCATAGACGAGGAGTTTGCACACACCGCCGGGTTTAAGATTGAAAAACTTCCTCACCCCATACAGGTGGTGACCATTAATGCTGTTCCCCTCCCTCAAGGGGAGATTACTGAGTTTGTGGCAGAGGTGAAACTCCACATTGGGGTCCTACATTCTGAGTCGGTTACATGTAGGGTCCTCCGTAATCTCCCAGCTCAAATGGTCCTGGGTTTTCCATGGCTGTCCAGGCACAACCCGGTAATTGATTGGAAAACTCAGGACATAGTACAATGGAGTGGTTTCTGCCAAGACAATTGCTTGGCCACATGTGTGTCCGCCGTGACGCCCAGCCTGCCGGAGGCTTTGCAGGATTTCGCGGATGTTTTCTCTGAGAAGGGTTGCTCAGAACTGCCTCCACATAGAGCCTATGACTGTGCTATTAGGTTAAAACCCGGGGCCAAATTACCTAAGGCCAGGATGTTTAATATTTCTGGTCCTGAGAGACAAGCTCTGAAAGACTACATCGCGGAGAGTCTGAGCAAAGGTCACATCCGGCCTTCGTCCTCGCCTGTAGCCGCGGGGTTTTTCTTCATTAAGAAGAAAGATGGGGGGTTACGCCCGTGTCTGGATTTCCGAGAGTTAAACCAGATTACTATCCGTGATCCCTACCCAATGCCGTTGATCCCGGATTTGTTCAACCAGGTAGCGGGGGCAAAATGGTTTTCCAAGCTGGACCTCAGGGGGGCGTATAACCTCATAAGGGTCCGTCAGGGGGATGAGTGGAAGACGGCGTTTAACACTCCTGAGGGTCATTTTGAGAGTCTGGTTATGCCGTTTGGGTTGACCACCGCGCCTGCCGTTTTCCAACATTTTATTAATGATGTCTTTGCTCATGTCCTGGGGAGATTTGTGATTGTATACCTGGATGATATCCTCATTTATTCTAGCGATCGGGACACTCATTTGCAGCATGTTAGGCAGGTGTTACAGTTGCTCCGGGAGAACCAGCTCTATGCTAAGCTGGAAAAATGTTTATTTTTTGTCCAGGAGTTGCCCTTTTTGGGATATATTGTGTCCGCAGCTGGTTTTAAAATGGACACCGCTAAGGTGCAAGCGGTGTTGCAATGGGAGAGGCCGGAGAGTCTGAAAGCACTCCAGCGGTTCCTTGGGTTTGCGAATTATTATAGGAAATTTATAAAACACTTTTCGACTGTCGCCAAACCGCTCACGGACATGACAAAAAAGGGTGCCGATCTGGCGAACTGGCCTGAGGTGGCTATACGTGCATTTGAGCGTCTGAAGAATAGTTTTGCTTCAGCCCCCATTCTGGTGCAACCAGACGTGTCTAAACCTTTTGTGGTAGAGGTTGATGCGTCGGAGGTGGGAGTGGGGGCAGTACTGTCTCAAGGCTCGTCCTTGAGCGAGATGCATCCTTGCGCCTACTTCTCCAAGAAGTTGTCGCCGGCCGAACGGAATTATGATATCGGCAACAGGGAGTTGTTGGCCATCAAGCTGGCTTTTGAGGAATGGCGACACTTCTTGGAGGGGGCGGCTCACCAGGTCACAGTTATCACCGACCATAAGAATCTGCTCTACCTGGAGTCGGCCAAGCGTCTGTCTCCTAGGCAGGCTCGCTGGGCATTGTTTTTTACTCGTTTCAATTTTCTTGTGACGTACCGTCCCGGGGCTAAAAACACCAAGGCGGATGCTTTGTCTAGGTGTTTTCCGGGGGGAGAACCTCGGGAAGAGCCGGTACCCATCCTCCAGAAAGGGGTAGTGGTCTCGGCTCTCACGACTGAGGTAGAGGCGGAGATTGCCGAGGCCCAAGAGGAGGTACCACCAGGACTTCCCGCCAACAAATCATTTGTACCCCTGCATCTTCGGCCTAAGGTGTTGAAGGAACACCACGATTCGGTACTGGCTGGTCACCCAGGGGTGAAGGGCACCTTAGAGCTGGTATCGCGTCGTTTCTGGTGGCCCAAAATCCGGCAGGACGTGGTCTCGTACGTGGCAGCTTGCATCACGTGCGCTAGGGCTAAGTCACCCCGAACCCGTCCTGCTGGCACGCTACAGCCTCTGGGGGTACCCAATAGGCCATGGACAGAAATCTCCATGGATTTTATCACTGACTTGCCAGCCTCAGCAGGGAACACGGTCATCCTGGTGGTGGTTGACCGTTTTTCAAAGATGGCGCATTTTGTGGCGTTGTCCTCTTTGCCCAATGCTAAGACGTTGGCTCAGGTATTTGTGAAGGAGGTGGTCAGACTCCACGGAGTACCGTCTGACATAGTATCTGATAGGGGTACGCAATTTGTGGCGAGGTTTTGGAAAGCTTTTTGCTCAAGGTTGGGGATCAAGTTGTCACATTCATCGGCGTTTCATCCACAGTCTAATGGACAAACTGAGCGCATGAACCAAAATCTAGAACAGTATTTACGATGCTTTGTGTCCGACAACCAGGAGGAGTGGTCTACTTTCCTTCCTCTGGCCGAATTCGCATTAAATAATCACCGCCAAGAGTCATCAGGAGAGTCTCCATTCTTTTGTGTGTACGGTCAACATCCTCAGTTTTGTACCTTACGTCAGGGTGACTCCGGGGGTGTCCCGGAGGAGGATCAGCTAGGAGCCCAATTGTCATCAGTCTGGAGGCGGGTGAAACAGCGTTTGTTGAGCATGAGTGCCAGGTACAAACGGGTGGCTGACAGTAGACGCGTGCCAGGTCCGGACCTGTGTGTGGGTGAATGGGTGTGGTTAGCTACGAAGAACATAAAACTCAAAATCCCTTCTTTAAAACTGGGTCCAAGGTTTATTGGGCCTTTTAGGATTTCTGCCATCATTAACCCAGTAGCTTATCGCTTGGAACTTCCCGCGGTGTACAAGATACACAACGTGTTTCACAGGGCTTTATTGAAAAAGGTGGTAGGCTTGGTGGACACGACGCCGATGCCACCTCCAGTCATGGTGGATGGCGAGTTAGAGTTCGAGGTCGCCAAGGTAGTGGACTCTCGAGTAGTACGCCGTACTCTTCAGTATTTGGTGCACTGGCGGGGGTATGGTCCAGAGGAGAGGTCTTGGGTTCCAGCCTCAGACATACATGCGGATCGGCTGGTCAGTTCTTTTCACCGTCGTCATCCGGACAAGCCGGGTCCTATGAGTCTTGAGGGCCCTGGGGTCCCTCGTAGAAGACGGGGTACTGTCATGTCGGACGCTGTTCACACCACAGCATCCGGCAGGCAGAGGTAGTTCCACCTCCAGCCACTATAGCCTCAGTGGCGCCGGCCTGATCTTCAGGCTCTCGGGGGTTAATCCTGCTGGAGACCAGGTTGGATGGTTAGTCACGCCCACGGTCTTTAAATAGTCATGCTGGCCTATGGGCGTCGCCGATTATAGCTTGTGTTTCATACCAAGTGGTTCCGGTCTGGAGTGGAGGTGTTCAAGAGAGAGAGATTCATATCTGGTGTCGTATGATCCGTCGTTATCCTTTCTCCTTCCCATATTTGTGTTTAGTTGTGCCCTGTTCACATTACTGTTTATTCCTGTGTGTGTGCGGCGCAGTGCAGTTTAAGTTCTCCCTGTCTGTCATTATTTGTGTGGGAGCTTTGGTGGTGACTTCTCACTGGGTGGAGGGTGGAGGGTTAAGTGCAGGGCTGAGCAGGAGATAAGGAAAGGTCGGAGGCTCAGGCATTTGCACCTTCAGCAAAAACCCTGGGTTGAGGGTCAGACAGGGTTTCCCCTAGTAAAGGGACACCACAGGGGCCCCGGGTATTTCAGCCTTAGTTGAACTAAGCCCCCGTGACAATATCAGCACTCAGGTATAATCTGAAGACAGAGCCAGAGATCAACAGATCAGAGACAAAAATGGAATTCAGCTCACCCCTGGCCGGGGATGGCTGAACTCCAAAAAACAAGGCAAACAAAACCAGAACTAAAGTGCACAAAAGGCAGAGCAAAACTTAGCTTTGAGAAGCAGAAATCAGACTGGTCTCCAAGAATCCAGCAGGAAAATCACCGGCAAGGCAGCAGTGCGTCGGCTGCCTTATATCCAGTCATCAGTTCCGGTGACCCAGTCATCATCTACCTGCTCAGCTGTTTGGTAATCAGCCTCACTACCTTCCTTCACCAGAAGAGGGAGTTCATCAGACCTCACTGGTGAAGGGAAAAATGAACTCACAACAGTACCTCCCCCTTGAGGAGAGGTCACCGAACCCTCATCCATGCCACCAGAGCGATCAGGGTGAGCCCGATGAAAGGCACACACCAATCTTTCGGCATGAATATCAGAGGCAGAGACCCAGGAATTATCCTCCTGACCATAACCCTTCCACTTAACCAAATAATGGAGTCTCCGTCTAGCCAGACGGGAATCCAGTATCTTCTCTACCTCATACTCCATGTTACCTTCAACCAATACAGGGTCAGGAGGTGCCACCCCAGGAACTACTGGTTCAACAAACCTCTTCAACAAGGACTTATGGAACACATTATGAATCTTAAACGTGACAGGAAGAGCCAACTGAAAAGAGACCGGATTAATAATCTCCAAAATCTTGTAAGGTCCAATAAATCTAGGCTTAAACTTAGGAGAAGCCACCTTCATAGCGATATTTTTTGATGACAACCAAACCATATCACCCACCATAAACTGGGGATCAATGGTCCTATGTCGGTTGGAAAACTGCTGGGCCTTTTCCTGGGAGAGAGACAACTTATCCACCACTTGGTCCCAGATCTGGTGCATTCTCTCCACCACAGTGTCAACACCTGGGCAGGCAGAAGGCTCCACCTGCCCTGAAGAAAATCGAGGATGAAAACCAAAGTTACAAAAAAAAGGTGGCATCAAAGTGGCAGAACTAGCTCTATTATTTAAAGCAAATTCGGCCAAGGGCAAAAATGAAACCCAATCATCCTGATCAGCCGAAATAAAACATCTCAAATACGACTCCAAAGTCTGGTTTGTTCTCTCCGTCTGCCCGTTGGTCTGAGGGTGAAATGCAGAGGAGAAGGACAACTGAATTCCCAGCTTGGAACAGAAAGTCCTCCACAATCTAGACACAAACTGAACTCCTCTGTCAGACCCAATGTTCTCAGGAATCCCGTGCAAGCGAACTACCTATTGCAAAAACAAGGGCACCAACTCAGAGGAAGATGGCAACGGGAGTGGTACAAGATGGACCATCTTAGAGAATCTATCACAAATCACCCAAATAACGGTCATTCTCTGAGAGACAGGCATATCAGAGATAAAATCCATTGAAATATGGGTCCATGGCCTCTTGGGCACCGGCAAAGGCATCAACAACCCACTAGAGCGAGAACAAGGTTTAGACCGGGAGCAAGTCCCACAGGACTGCACAAAATTCCTGACATCACGAGACAAGGCGGGCCACCAAAAAGACCGACTCACCAGATCTCTAGTACCAAAAATACCTGGATGACCAGCCAATGCAGAGCAATGAACTTCAGACATCACTCTCTTCCTCCACTGGTCAGGAACATACAACTTTCCACTGGGACAACGCTCAGGTTTGTCCGCCTGAAACTCTTCCAGAGCACGTCTCAAATCGGGCGAGATGGCAGAAAGAACTACCCCCTCGCCTAAGATGGTAGCAGGCTTGGCCACAACAGGAGAATCAGCAAAGAAACTCCTAGAGAGGGCGTCTGCCTTGACATTCTTAGTGTCAGGAAGAAAAGAGACCACAAAATCAAAACGTGTGAAAAACAAGGCCCACCTAGCCTGTCTAGGATTCAAGCATTTGGCCGACTCCAGGTAAATCAAATTCTTGTGGTCAGTAAGGACCACGACCTGGTATTTAGCTCCCTCCAACCAATGTCTCCACTCCTCAAATGCCCATTTCATGGGCAACAGTTCCCGATTCCCCACATCATAGTTACATTCGGATGGGGAGAACTTTCGGGAAAAGAAAGCACAGGGATTCATTTTAGATGTCACAGGATCTTTTTGGGACAAAACAGCTCCTGCACCAATCTCAGAGGCGTCCACCTCTACCTGAAATGGGAGTGAGACATCAGGTTGCCGCAGAACCGGAGCAGAAGTGAATCTTTGCTTCAGCTCCTGAAAGGAAGAAACAGCCTCCGGAGACCAATTTACCACATCAGCACCCTTCTTAGTCAAATCAGTCAATGGCTTGGCAATACTAGAAATATTAGCTATAAATTTCTGATAAAAATTAGCAAAACCCAAAAACTTCTGGAGGGCCTTCAAAGAAGTGGGCTGAACCCAATCATAAATGGCCTGTACCTTGGCCGGGTCCATTTCAATAGTTGACGGAGACAAAATGAATCCCAAAAATGAAATCTTCTGTACCCCAAAAAGGCATTTCGATCCCTTGACATACAGGGAATTCTCCCTCAAAATCCGGAACACAGTCAGAACATGGTCCACATGAGAGTCCCAATCCTTGGAAAAGATCAAAATATCATCCAGATAGATAATCATAAATGTATCCACAAAGTCTCGGAAAATATCGTTCATGAAGGATTGGAAGACAGAAGGGGCATTAGTGAGCCCAAAAGGCATCACCAGGTACTCAAAATGTCCCTCCGGAGTATTAAACGCCGTCTTCCATTCATCCCCATGCTTAATGCGAATAAGATTATACGCACCCCTGAGGTCAAGCTTGGTAAACCAGCAAGCACCTTTAACTCTGGAGAATAGATCAGAAATCAAGGGTAACGGATACTGATATTTAACAGTAATTTTGTTGAGGGCACGATAGTCAATACAAGGCCTTAATGAACCATCTTTTTTAGCCACGAAAAAAAAACCAGCACCTAAGGGTGAAGAGGATGGTCTAATATGACCCTTCTCCAACGACTCCTTAATATAGGATCGCATAGCCTCATGCTCGGGTACAGATAAACTGAAGAGCCGACCCTTGGGAAATTTACACCCTGGGCTCAGCTCAATTGCACAGTCATAACTCCTATGAGGAAAAGACGCAGACTCATTCTCACTAAATACATCATAAAAGTCAGCCAAATAGTCAGGAACATCATGCGACTGGGGAGAGGTGGAGAAAACAGGAGCATCACTAAGGGCACACCGACAACCCCAACTCACCACAGACACAGATTTCCAATCCAAAACTGGATTATGGATTTGCAACCAGGGAAACCCCAGAACAATGGTATCATGCAAATTATGCAACACCAAAAATCTGCAATTTTCTTGATTTTCTTTTTGGACCCAGGTGGTAATGCGGGTCGCCCCGACCCGCATTACCACTTGGGTCCAAAACTGAGGTTTATTTTTTGCCAAAGGAGTCGCATCAATACCCCTCAAAGGGATAGGCGTCCGCAAAGGAGTCATAGGAAATCCACAACGTTTAGCAAAATCCAAGTCCATCAGGTTCAGAGCTGCTCCCGAATCCACAAAAGCCTTGGCGGAAAATGTGGACAGGGAGCAGATCAGAGTAATTGCCAGAAGAAACTTATGTTGAACACCACCCACAGAAAACGTGTGAGCACAACGTTTCTCTCGTTTAGGGCAAACAGAAATAATATGCAAGGCATCTCCACAAAATAAACACAGCTTATTATGCCTTCTGAACTCCTGACGTTGCGCCCTGGACAAAACTCTATCACATTGCATAGGTTCAGACATTTGTTCAACAGGTGGCAACACCTCTCGTGCGGTCTTGCGTACACGCAAACGCCGATCAACCTGAATGGCTAATGACATAGAATCGTCAAGACCAGAGGGAACAAGAAATCCCACCATAGTATCCTTTACGGTTTCTGACAAACCTTTCCGAAAGAGAGCTGCCAAGGCATCATCATTCCAGGTAGTAAGGACCGCCCACTTTCGGAATTTTTGACAGTACAACTCTGCAGAATCCTGACCCTGGCTCAATGCCAACAGGGCCTTTTCAGCCTGATCAATAGCATTAGGTTCATCATACAACAACCCCAAGGTTTGAAAAAATGCATCCACATTATTTAGAATAGGATCATCAGGTTTCAAAGAAAACGCCCAATCCTGAGGATCGCCGCGCAGCAAAGAGATGACAATTTTAACCCGCTGCGCGGAGCTCCCCGACAAGTTAGGCTTCAAGGCAAAAAATAATTTGCAATTATTCTTGAAATTCAAAAATTTAGACCTTTCCTATCCAATCCCCAAAAAACACATCAGGAGTGGGGATCTTTGGTTCAGCAGCATGTGAATGAGTAAGATAGGCGGAAATTCCCCACACTTCCGCAGCAAGCTGCTCCACACGATCAGACAATTGCTTCATCTTCATTGAGAGAAAAAAAAATTCCCCCTACGTCCTCAGAGATATAGAGGAAAAAATATACACACAGAAATTCTGACACCTTTTTTTTTTTTCTTACAATTCTTTCCTGCTATTGAGTACCCTAGGATCTGCGGTATGGCCGGTGATTGTTATGGATGAGTCACCGAAGGAGGAAAAAACAAAAATAATAGCTAAGTCCAGAAAACCAGAGAAGTTGCACCCCATCTTCTGCATACTATTAAGAATGCCTTATCACACCGACTTAATATATCATGAAAACCTTTCCTCTTTAAGAATTACCAAGGAGTGATTCCTATTAAAAGAACTGAACCTGTAGGCCCTGAAGAACAGGGACTTACCAGTAGACTCATGACAATGGTTGTTCATCGCAAATTCAGCTAGAGATAAGTAAGTAACCCAATCTGTTATGGATGAGTCACCAAAGGAGGAAAAAACAAAAATAATAGCTAAGTTCAGAAAACCAGAGAAGTTGGAAGCTATCGGATTGCAGACCCCTGAACCTATCCACAACAACTAGCAGTAGCCGTGGGGGGTTCCTACGGTGCCCTAGACCCCTTGATCACAGCCGGAGAACTAAATTAGCCTAAAGATGGAAAGGGGAAATCTAAACTGCCCCAGAGCAGACCCCAAAGCAATAGGCAGCCCCCAACATATAATGACTGTGAAGTAAGATGAAAAAACACTAACACAGATAGAAAGATAGGTTGAGCAAATGATGGGGCCCAAGCTAACTAAATAGGACAGGATAGAAAAGCTGCTGTCTGCAATCTGCAAAAACCCTATACAAAAATGAACCAACAGACTGATAGGAAAAACAGGCCCTGAAGTCGCGAGGCTTCAAAAAGACTATATCAGCACTCAGGTATAATCTGAAGACAGAGCCAGAGATCAACAGATCAGAGACAAAAATGGAATTCAGCTCACCCCTGGCCGGGGATGGCTGAACTCCAAAAAACAAGGCAAACAAAACCAGAACTAAAGTGCACAAAAGGCAGAGCAAAACTTAGCTTTGAGAAGCAGAAATCAGACTGGTCTCCAAGAATCCAGCAGGAAAATCACCGGCAAGGCAGCAGGGCGTCGGCTGCCTTATATCCAGTCATCAGTTCCGGTGACCCAGTCATCATCTACCTGCTCAGCTGTTTGGTAATCAGCCTCACTACCTTCCTTCACCAGAAGAGGGAGTTCATCAGACCTCACTGGTGAAGGGAAAAATGAACTCACAACAGTACCTCCCCCTTGAGGAGAGGTCACCGAACCCTCATCCATGCCACCAGAGCGATCAGGGTGAGCCCGATGAAAGGCACACACCAATCTTTCGGCATGAATATCAGAGGCAGAGACCCAGGAATTATCCTCCTGACCATAACCCTTCCACTTAACCAAATAATGGAGTCTCCGTCTAGCCAGACGGGAATCCAGTATCTTCTCTACCTCATACTCCATGTTACCTTCAACCAATACAGGGTCAGGAGGTGCCACCCCAGGAACTACTGGTTCAACAAACCTCTTCAACAAGGACTTATGGAACACATTATGAATCTTAAACGTGACAGGAAGAGCCAACTGAAAAGAGACCGGATTAATAATCTCCAAAATCTTGTAAGGTCCAATAAATCTAGGCTTAAACTTAGGAGAAGCCACCTTCATAGCGATATTTTTTGATGACAACCAAACCATATCACCCACCATAAACTGGGGATCAATGGTCCTATGTCGGTTGGAAAACTGCTGGGCCTTTTCCTGGGAGAGAGACAACTTATCCACCACTTGGTCCCAGATCTGGTGCATTCTCTCCACCACAGTGTCAACACCTGGGCAGGCAGAAGGCTCCACCTGCCCTGAAGAAAATCGAGGATGAAAACCAAAGTTACAAAAAAAAGGTGGCATCAAAGTGGCAGAACTAGCTCTATTATTTAAAGCAAATTCGGCCAAGGGCAAAAATGAAACCCAATCATCCTGATCAGCCGAAATAAAACATCTCAAATACGACTCCAAAGTCTGGTTTGTTCTCTCCGTCTGCCCGTTGGTCTGAGGGTGAAATGCAGAGGAGAAGGACAACTGAATTCCCAGCTTGGAACAGAAAGTCCTCCACAATCTAGACACAAACTGAACTCCTCTGTCAGACCCAATGTTCTCAGGAATCCCGTGCAAGCGAACTACCTATTGCAAAAACAAGGGCACCAACTCAGAGGAAGATGGCAACGGGAGTGGTACAAGATGGACCATCTTAGAGAATCTATCACAAATCACCCAAATAACGGTCATTCTCTGAGAGACAGGCATATCAGAGATAAAATCCATTGAAATATGGGTCCATGGCCTCTTGGGCACCGGCAAAGGCATCAACAACCCACTAGAGCGAGAACAAGGTTTAGACCGGGAGCAAGTCCCACAGGACTGCACAAAATTCCTGACATCACGAGACAAGGCGGGCCACCAAAAAGACCGACTCACCAGATCTCTAGTACCAAAAATACCTGGATGACCAGCCAATGCAGAGCAATGAACTTCAGACATCACTCTCTTCCTCCACTGGTCAGGAACATACAACTTTCCACTGGGACAACGCTCAGGTTTGTCCGCCTGAAACTCTTCCAGAGCACGTCTCAAATCGGGCGAGATGGCAGAAAGAACTACCCCCTCGCCTAAGATGGTAGCAGGCTTGGCCACAACAGGAGAATCAGCAAAGAAACTCCTAGAGAGGGCGTCTGCCTTGACATTCTTAGTGTCAGGAAGAAAAGAGACCACAAAATCAAAACGTGTGAAAAACAAGGCCCACCTAGCCTGTCTAGGATTCAAGCATTTGGCCGACTCCAGGTAAGTCAAATTCTTGTGGTCAGTAAGGACCACGACCTGGTATTTAGCTCCCTCCAACCAATGTCTCCACTCCTCAAATGCCCATTTCATGGGCAACAGTTCCCGATTCCCCACATCATAGTTACATTCGGATGGGGAGAACTTTCGGGAAAAGAAAGCACAGGGATTCATTTTAGATGTCACAGGATCTTTTTGGGACAAAACAGCTCCTGCACCAATCTCAGAGGCGTCCACCTCTACCTGAAATGGGAGTGAGACATCAGGTTGCCGCAGAACCGGAGCAGAAGTGAATCTTTGCTTCAGCTCCTGAAAGGAAGAAACAGCCTCCGGAGACCAATTTACCACATCAGCACCCTTCTTAGTCAAATCAGTCAATGGCTTGGCAATACTAGAAATATTAGCTATAAATTTCTGATAAAAATTAGCAAAACCCAAAAACTTCTGGAGGGCCTTCAAAGAAGTGGGCTGAACCCAATCATAAATGGCCTGTACCTTGGCCGGGTCCATTTCAATAGTTGACGGAGACAAAATGAATCCCAAAAATGAAATCTTCTGTACCCCAAAAAGGCATTTCGATCCCTTGACATACAGGGAATTCTCCCTCAAAATCCGGAACACAGTCAGAACATGGTCCACATGAGAGTCCCAATCCTTGGAAAAGATCAAAATATCATCCAGATAGATAATCATAAATGTATCCACAAAGTCTCGGAAAATATCGTTCATGAAGGATTGGAAGACAGAAGGGGCATTAGTGAGCCCAAAAGGCATCACCAGGTACTCAAAATGTCCCTCCGGAGTATTAAACGCCGTCTTCCATTCATCCCCATGCTTAATGCGAATAAGATTATACGCACCCCTGAGGTCAAGCTTGGTAAACCAGCAAGCACCTTTAACTCTGGAGAATAGATCAGAAATCAAGGGTAACGGATACTGATATTTAACAGTAATTTTGTTGAGGGCACGATAGTCAATACAAGGCCTTAATGAACCATCTTTTTTAGCCACGAAAAAAAAACCAGCACCTAAGGGTGAAGAGGATGGTCTAATATGACCCTTCTCCAACGACTCCTTAATATAGGATCGCATAGCCTCATGCTCGGGTACAGATAAACTGAAGAGCCGACCCTTGGGAAATTTACACCCTGGGCTCAGCTCAATTGCACAGTCATAACTCCTATGAGGAAAAGACGCAGACTCATTCTCACTAAATACATCATAAAAGTCAGCCAAATAGTCAGGAACATCATGCGACTGGGGAGAGGTGGAGAAAACAGGAGCATCACTAAGGGCACACCGACAACCCCAACTCACCACAGACACAGATTTCCAATCCAAAACTGGATTATGGATTTGCAACCAGGGAAACCCCAGAACAATGGTATCATGCAAATTATGCAACACCAAAAATCTGCAATTTTCTTGATTTTCTTTTTGGACCCAGGTGGTAATGCGGGTCGCCCCGACCCGCATTACCACTTGGGTCCAAAACTGAGGTTTATTTTTTGCCAAAGGAGTCGCATCAATACCCCTCAAAGGGATAGGCGTCCGCAAAGGAGTCATAGGAAATCCACAACGTTTAGCAAAATCCAAGTCCATCAGGTTCAGAGCTGCTCCCGAATCCACAAAAGCCTTGGCGGAAAATGTGGACAGGGAGCAGATCAGAGTAATTGCCAGAAGAAACTTATGTTGAACACCACCCACAGAAAACGTGTGAGCACAACGTTTCTCTCGTTTAGGGCAAACAGAAATAATATGCAAGGCATCTCCACAAAATAAACACAGCTTATTATGCCTTCTGAACTCCTGACGTTGCGCCCTGGACAAAACTCTATCACATTGCATAGGTTCAGACATTTGTTCAACAGGTGGCAACACCTCTCGTGCGGTCTTGCGTACACGCAAACGCCGATCAACCTGAATGGCTAATGACATAGAATCGTCAAGACCAGAGGGAACAAGAAATCCCACCATAGTATCCTTTACGGTTTCTGACAAACCTTTCCGAAAGAGAGCTGCCAAGGCATCATCATTCCAGGTAGTAAGGACCGCCCACTTTCGGAATTTTTGACAGTACAACTCTGCAGAATCCTGACCCTGGCTCAATGCCAACAGGGCCTTTTCAGCCTGATCAATAGCATTAGGTTCATCATACAACAACCCCAAGGTTTGAAAAAATGCATCCACATTATTTAGAATAGGATCATCAGGTTTCAAAGAAAACGCCCAATCCTGAGGATCGCCGCGCAGCAAAGAGATGACAATTTTAACCCGCTGCGCGGAGCTCCCCGACAAGTTAGGCTTCAAGGCAAAAAATAATTTGCAATTATTCTTGAAATTCAAAAATTTAGACCTTTCCTATCCAATCCCCAAAAAACACATCAGGAGTGGGGATCTTTGGTTCAGCAGCATGTGAATGAGTAAGATAGGCGGAAATTCCCCACACTTCCGCAGCAAGCTGCTCCACACGATCAGACAATTGCTTCATCTTCATTGAGAGAAAAAAAAATTCCCCCTACGTCCTCAGAGATATAGAGGAAAAAATATACACACAGAAATTCTGACACCTTTTTTTTTTTTCTTACAATTCTTTCCTGCTATTGAGTACCCTAGGATCTGCGGTATGGCCGGTGATTGTTATGGATGAGTCACCGAAGGAGGAAAAAACAAAAATAATAGCTAAGTCCAGAAAACCAGAGAAGTTGCACCCCATCTTCTGCATACTATTAAGAATGCCTTATCACACCGACTTAATATATCATGAAAACCTTTCCTCTTTAAGAATTACCAAGGAGTGATTCCTATTAAAAGAACTGAACCTGTAGGCCCTGAAGAACAGGGACTTACCAGTAGACTCATGACAATGGTTGTTCATCGCAAATTCAGCTAGAGATAAGTAAGTAACCCAATCTGTTATGGATGAGTCACCAAAGGAGGAAAAAACAAAAATAATAGCTAAGTTCAGAAAACCAGAGAAGTTGGAAGCTATCGGATTGCAGACCCCTGAACCTATCCACAACAACTAGCAGTAGCCGTGGGGGGTTCCTACGGTGCCCTAGACCCCTTGATCACAGCCGGAGAACTAAATTAGCCTAAAGATGGAAAGGGGAAATCTAAACTGCCCCAGAGCAGACCCCAAAGCAATAGGCAGCCCCCAACATATAATGACTGTGAAGTAAGATGAAAAAACACTAACACAGATAGAAAGATAGGTTGAGCAAATGATGGGGCCCAAGCTAACTAAATAGGACAGGATAGAAAAGCTGCTGTCTGCAATCTGCAAAAACCCTATACAAAAATGAACCAACAGACTGATAGGAAAAACAGGCCCTGAAGTCGCGAGGCTTCAAAAAGACTATATCAGCACTCAGGTATAATCTGAAGACAGAGCCAGAGATCAACAGATCAGAGACAAAAATGGAATTCAGCTCACCCCTGGCCGGGGATGGCTGAACTCCAAAAAACAAGGCAAACAAAACCAGAACTAAAGTGCACAAAAGGCAGAGCAAAACTTAGCTTTGAGAAGCAGAAATCAGACTGGTCTCCAAGAATCCAGCAGGAAAATCACCGGCAAGGCAGCAGGGCGTCGGCTGCCTTATATCCAGTCATCAGTTCCGGTGACCCAGTCATCATCTACCTGCTCAGCTGTTTGGTAATCAGCCTCACTACCTTCCTTCACCAGAAGAGGGAGTTCATCAGACCTCACTGGTGAAGGGAAAAATGAACTCACAACAGTACCTCCCCCTTGAGGAGAGGTCACCGAACCCTCATCCATGCCACCAGAGCGATCAGGGTGAGCCCGATGAAAGGCACACACCAATCTTTCGGCATGAATATCAGAGGCAGAGACCCAGGAATTATCCTCCTGACCATAACCCTTCCACTTAACCAAATAATGGAGTCTCCGTCTAGCCAGACGGGAATCCAGTATCTTCTCTACCTCATACTCCATGTTACCTTCAACCAATACAGGGTCAGGAGGTGCCACCCCAGGAACTACTGGTTCAACAAACCTCTTCAACAAGGACTTATGGAACACATTATGAATCTTAAACGTGACAGGAAGAGCCAACTGAAAAGAGACCGGATTAATAATCTCCAAAATCTTGTAAGGTCCAATAAATCTAGGCTTAAACTTAGGAGAAGCCACCTTCATAGCGATATTTTTTGATGACAACCAAACCATATCACCCACCATAAACTGGGGATCAATGGTCCTATGTCGGTTGGAAAACTGCTGGGCCTTTTCCTGGGAGAGAGACAACTTATCCACCACTTGGTCCCAGATCTGGTGCATTCTCTCCACCACAGTGTCAACACCTGGGCAGGCAGAAGGCTCCACCTGCCCTGAAGAAAATCGAGGATGAAAACCAAAGTTACAAAAAAAAGGTGGCATCAAAGTGGCAGAACTAGCTCTATTATTTAAAGCAAATTCGGCCAAGGGCAAAAATGAAACCCAATCATCCTGATCAGCCGAAATAAAACATCTCAAATACGACTCCAAAGTCTGGTTTGTTCTCTCCGTCTGCCCGTTGGTCTGAGGGTGAAATGCAGAGGAGAAGGACAACTGAATTCCCAGCTTGGAACAGAAAGTCCTCCACAATCTAGACACAAACTGAACTCCTCTGTCAGACCCAATGTTCTCAGGAATCCCGTGCAAGCGAACTACCTATTGCAAAAACAAGGGCACCAACTCAGAGGAAGATGGCAACGGGAGTGGTACAAGATGGACCATCTTAGAGAATCTATCACAAATCACCCAAATAACGGTCATTCTCTGAGAGACAGGCATATCAGAGATAAAATCCATTGAAATATGGGTCCATGGCCTCTTGGGCACCGGCAAAGGCATCAACAACCCACTAGAGCGAGAACAAGGTTTAGACCGGGAGCAAGTCCCACAGGACTGCACAAAATTCCTGACATCACGAGACAAGGCGGGCCACCAAAAAGACCGACTCACCAGATCTCTAGTACCAAAAATACCTGGATGACCAGCCAATGCAGAGCAATGAACTTCAGACATCACTCTCTTCCTCCACTGGTCAGGAACATACAACTTTCCACTGGGACAACGCTCAGGTTTGTCCGCCTGAAACTCTTCCAGAGCACGTCTCAAATCGGGCGAGATGGCAGAAAGAACTACCCCCTCGCCTAAGATGGTAGCAGGCTTGGCCACAACAGGAGAATCAGCAAAGAAACTCCTAGAGAGGGCGTCTGCCTTGACATTCTTAGTGTCAGGAAGAAAAGAGACCACAAAATCAAAACGTGTGAAAAACAAGGCCCACCTAGCCTGTCTAGGATTCAAGCATTTGGCCGACTCCAGGTAAGTCAAATTCTTGTGGTCAGTAAGGACCACGACCTGGTATTTAGCTCCCTCCAACCAATGTCTCCACTCCTCAAATGCCCATTTCATGGGCAACAGTTCCCGATTCCCCACATCATAGTTACATTCGGATGGGGAGAACTTTCGGGAAAAGAAAGCACAGGGATTCATTTTAGATGTCACAGGATCTTTTTGGGACAAAACAGCTCCTGCACCAATCTCAGAGGCGTCCACCTCTACCTGAAATGGGAGTGAGACATCAGGTTGCCGCAGAACCGGAGCAGAAGTGAATCTTTGCTTCAGCTCCTGAAAGGAAGAAACAGCCTCCGGAGACCAATTTACCACATCAGCACCCTTCTTAGTCAAATCAGTCAATGGCTTGGCAATACTAGAAATATTAGCTATAAATTTCTGATAAAAATTAGCAAAACCCAAAAACTTCTGGAGGGCCTTCAAAGAAGTGGGCTGAACCCAATCATAAATGGCCTGTACCTTGGCCGGGTCCATTTCAATAGTTGACGGAGACAAAATGAATCCCAAAAATGAAATCTTCTGTACCCCAAAAAGGCATTTCGATCCCTTGACATACAGGGAATTCTCCCTCAAAATCCGGAACACAGTCAGAACATGGTCCACATGAGAGTCCCAATCCTTGGAAAAGATCAAAATATCATCCAGATAGATAATCATAAATGTATCCACAAAGTCTCGGAAAATATCGTTCATGAAGGATTGGAAGACAGAAGGGGCATTAGTGAGCCCAAAAGGCATCACCAGGTACTCAAAATGTCCCTCCGGAGTATTAAACGCCGTCTTCCATTCATCCCCATGCTTAATGCGAATAAGATTATACGCACCCCTGAGGTCAAGCTTGGTAAACCAGCAAGCACCTTTAACTCTGGAGAATAGATCAGAAATCAAGGGTAACGGATACTGATATTTAACAGTAATTTTGTTGAGGGCACGATAGTCAATACAAGGCCTTAATGAACCATCTTTTTTAGCCACGAAAAAAAAACCAGCACCTAAGGGTGAAGAGGATGGTCTAATATGACCCTTCTCCAACGACTCCTTAATATAGGATCGCATAGCCTCATGCTCGGGTACAGATAAACTGAAGAGCCGACCCTTGGGAAATTTACACCCTGGGCTCAGCTCAATTGCACAGTCATAACTCCTATGAGGAAAAGACGCAGACTCATTCTCACTAAATACATCATAAAAGTCAGCCAAATAGTCAGGAACATCATGCGACTGGGGAGAGGTGGAGAAAACAGGAGCATCACTAAGGGCACACCGACAACCCCAACTCACCACAGACACAGATTTCCAATCCAAAACTGGATTATGGATTTGCAACCAGGGAAACCCCAGAACAATGGTATCATGCAAATTATGCAACACCAAAAATCTGCAATTTTCTTGATTTTCTTTTTGGACCCAGGTGGTAATGCGGGTCGCCCCGACCCGCATTACCACTTGGGTCCAAAACTGAGGTTTATTTTTTGCCAAAGGAGTCGCATCAATACCCCTCAAAGGGATAGGCGTCCGCAAAGGAGTCATAGGAAATCCACAACGTTTAGCAAAATCCAAGTCCATCAGGTTCAGAGCTGCTCCCGAATCCACAAAAGCCTTGGCGGAAAATGTGGACAGGGAGCAGATCAGAGTAATTGCCAGAAGAAACTTATGTTGAACACCACCCACAGAAAACGTGTGAGCACAACGTTTCTCTCGTTTAGGGCAAACAGAAATAATATGCAAGGCATCTCCACAAAATAAACACAGCTTATTATGCCTTCTGAACTCCTGACGTTGCGCCCTGGACAAAACTCTATCACATTGCATAGGTTCAGACATTTGTTCAACAGGTGGCAACACCTCTCGTGCGGTCTTGCGTACACGCAAACGCCGATCAACCTGAATGGCTAATGACATAGAATCGTCAAGACCAGAGGGAACAAGAAATCCCACCATAGTATCCTTTACGGTTTCTGACAAACCTTTCCGAAAGAGAGCTGCCAAGGCATCATCATTCCAGGTAGTAAGGACCGCCCACTTTCGGAATTTTTGACAGTACAACTCTGCAGAATCCTGACCCTGGCTCAATGCCAACAGGGCCTTTTCAGCCTGATCAATAGCATTAGGTTCATCATACAACAACCCCAAGGTTTGAAAAAATGCATCCACATTATTTAGAATAGGATCATCAGGTTTCAAAGAAAACGCCCAATCCTGAGGATCGCCGCGCAGCAAAGAGATGACAATTTTAACCCGCTGCGCGGAGCTCCCCGACAAGTTAGGCTTCAAGGCAAAAAATAATTTGCAATTATTCTTGAAATTCAAAAATTTAGACCTTTCCTATCCAATCCCCAAAAAACACATCAGGAGTGGGGATCTTTGGTTCAGCAGCATGTGAATGAGTAAGATAGGCGGAAATTCCCCACACTTCCGCAGCAAGCTGCTCCACACGATCAGACAATTGCTTCATCTTCATTGAGAGAAAAAAAAATTCCCCCTACGTCCTCAGAGATATAGAGGAAAAAATATACACACAGAAATTCTGACACCTTTTTTTTTTTTCTTACAATTCTTTCCTGCTATTGAGTACCCTAGGATCTGCGGTATGGCCGGTGATTGTTATGGATGAGTCACCGAAGGAGGAAAAAACAAAAATAATAGCTAAGTCCAGAAAACCAGAGAAGTTGCACCCCATCTTCTGCATACTATTAAGAATGCCTTATCACACCGACTTAATATATCATGAAAACCTTTCCTCTTTAAGAATTACCAAGGAGTGATTCCTATTAAAAGAACTGAACCTGTAGGCCCTGAAGAACAGGGACTTACCAGTAGACTCATGACAATGGTTGTTCATCGCAAATTCAGCTAGAGATAAGTAAGTAACCCAATCTGTTATGGATGAGTCACCAAAGGAGGAAAAAACAAAAATAATAGCTAAGTTCAGAAAACCAGAGAAGTTGGAAGCTATCGGATTGCAGACCCCTGAACCTATCCACAACAACTAGCAGTAGCCGTGGGGGGTTCCTACGGTGCCCTAGACTCCTCGATCACAGCCGGAGAACTAAATTGGCCTAAAGACAGAAAGGGGAAATCTAAACTGCCCCAGAGCAGACCCCAAAGCAATAGGCAGCCCCCAACATATAATGACTGTGAAGTAAGATGAAAAAACACTAACACAGATAGAAAGATAGGTTGAGCAAATGATGGGGCCCAAGCTAACTAAATAGGACAGGATAGAAAAGCTGCTGTCTGCAATCCGCAAAAACCCTATCCAAAAATGAACCAACAGACTGATAGGAAAAACAGGCCCTGAAGTCGCTAGGCTTCAAAAAGACTATATCAGCACTCAGGTATATTCTGAAGACAGAGCCAGAGATCAACAGATCAGAGACAAAAATGGAATTCAGCTCACCCCCGGCCAGGGATGGCTGAACTCCAAAAAACAAGGCAAACAAAACCAGAACTAAAGTGCACAAAAGGCAGAGCAAAACTTAGCTTTGAGAAGCAGAAATCAGACTGGTCTCCCAGAATCCAGCAGGAAAATCACCGGCAAGGCAGCTGCCTTATATCCAGTCATCAGTTCCTGTGACCCAGTCATCATCTACCTGCTCAGCTGTTTGGTAATCAGCCTCACTACCTTCCTTCGCCAGAAGAGGGAGTTCAGACCTCACTGGTGAAGGGAAAAATGAACTCACAACACCAATCCTCCTGATTCTCAGATACCCAAACACCTAAGATAAGTCCCAAAATTCTGGTTAACATGTTCAGTTTGCTCATTAGACTGTGGATGAAAGGCTGAGTAAAACAACTGACGGTTCCCCACCCGAGTGCAAAACGCTTTCTAACATTTAGAAAATAAATTGCATCCCCCGGTCAGAAACAATATCGGTCGGTACCCAATGTAGTTTCACAATCTCTTTGATGAAAATTCACGCCAAGGTCTTGGGGTTGGGTAAGGCAGAAAGCGCAATCAAATGGGACATCTTACTGAATCTGTCACATTTTGAAAAAGACATCAGCAAACTGGAGCAAGTTCAGAAAAGAGCGACCAGAATGGTGACAGGTCTGCAAACCCTGTCTTATGAGGAAAAGTTGCAGGATTTGGGAATGTTTAGCTTGCAGAATTGAAGACTGAGAAGAGACTTAATAGCTGTCTACAAATATCACAAGATCTCAAGGGCTGTCACATTGTAGAAGGATCATCTTTATTCTCATTTGCACAAGGAAAGACTTGAAGCAATGGGATGAAACTGAATGGGAGGAGACACAGATTAGATATTAGAAAAAACTTTTTGACAGAGTGATCAATGAGTGGAACAGACTGCCACGGGAGGTGGTGAGTTCTCCTTCAATAGAAGTCTTCAAACAGAGGCTGGACAGACATCTGTCTTGGATGATTAAGCAAATCCTGCTTTTAACAGGGGGTTGGACCAGATGGCCCAGGAGGTCCCTTTCAACTCTACGATTCTATGATTCTGTCCACTACCACCAAAATAACTGTATTACCAGCAGACTGGGGTAAATATGTAATGAAATGTACTGACAAATGAGTCCAAGGTCTACTGGTAATAGCCAATGGTTGAAGAGACCCAGACAGAGGAGTAAGAGGGGTCATACAATGCACACACACATACTATAGGTCACTATATACTCCCAAACATCATGATGCACCCCAGAACACCAAAAACACTGGGTAAGAATATCCGTGGTGGCTTTACTACCTAGGTGACCGGCCAAGACGGTATCATGATGTTCACTTATCACTTTAAGACGGAGATTCACAGGTGCGAACAGTTTTCCTAAAGAACCTGCAGCAGGGGCCTCCCTTGAGCCTCTGCAAAGTCTTTCTCAAGGTCAGATCTTATAGCAGTAAGCTGTAGTATAGGAACCAGTTCATAATTATCTTCACCTCCAGGTAAAGAACGGGATAAGGAATTGGCTTTAACACTCTTATTCCCTGGCCTATACGTTGCAAAAAAGTTACTGTAAGGCTATGTGCCCACGTAGCGTTTTTCATGCAGATTATTCCTGAGCGGAAACGCACACCCTCTTCCCGGAAAAACGCATGCGTTTTATTAAGCGCTTTTGTAAGCGTTTTTGATGCTTTTGTTAAGCGTTTTTGCATGCGTTTTCCTATGCGTTTTTGCAATACAATTGAATGTATGTGGAAACGCGTGCGTTTCCGCAAAATTAATGAACATGCTGCATTTTTTTCTGCTAAGCGTTTCCGCAGTGGAAAAAAAAACGCACCATTAGGACAACATGTGCGGATTCCATTCTGATTACATTGGATGCTTTTCTTAAGCGTTTCCGCAGCAGAAACGCTTGTCTAAAAGCGCTGCGGAAACGCTTAAAAAACGGAACGTGGGCACACAGCCTAAATCTGGTGAAGAACAAAGACTATCTTACCTGTCTAGGCTTCAGATGCTTAGCTGATTCTAAATATAAATAATTTTTATGATCCATGATTACCATGACCAGATGAACTGCCACTTCCAGAAAATGATGTACCTCTTCAAAAGCCCACTTATTTGCCAAGAGTTCCCTGTTGCCAATGTTATAGTTTTTCTCACAATATGCACACAGACACCATTTACTAGGAGATGCACCCTGCGATAATACAACCTCCACCACCACTTCAGATACATCAACTTCTACAATGAATGGTTGAGTAAAATCAGGCTGTGTAAGGATTGGCGCAGTTGCAAAACATCTTTTGAAGGTGTCAAAAGCCTCCCGGACCAGACTGGACCATTTAGAAAAGTGTGTCCTTTTCCTGGTCGTATCTGTCAGGGGTTTAGCCATGACAGAAAAGTTTTTGATGAACTTTCGGTAGTAGTTGGCAAAACCAATAACCTTTGTAATGCCTTTAGGTCCTCAGGACGATCCAAATCCAGTACCGCCCAGACTTTCATTGAATCCATGCAAAAACTATGAAAAATAACCCATAAAAATAATTTATTGCCCCTGAGTATCTGGAACACCTGCCTGACATGTACCTGTTGTGACTCAAAGTCAGGCAAATAAATCAAAATGTCATCAAGGTAGAACACAATAAACCTACCTGCCAGGTGACTAGAAATTTTACTAGCAAAGTGTTGAAAGACTGCTGAAGCAGGCATATTGAAGGCCATCTTCCACTCATCCTCTTCCTTGATGCGAATGAGAATATAAGCCCCCCTTGATCCAGTTTAGAAAACCATGTTGCTCCCACAATCTGAATAAAGAGGCCCAGGATAAGAGAGAGAGGGTATGGATCCCAGGACGTAATTCAACTGCGTTCACAAAAGTCTAGGCAAGGGCGTAAACCCAAGTTTTTTTCTTAGCAAAGAAAAACCCTGCTGCAACTGGAGAGAAAGAAGGTCTGATATGACCCTTTGCCAGACTTTCAGTGATATAGTCCTTCATGGCCTGCCTCTCTGGCCCAGAGATATTGTATAACCTTCTCTTTGGCAGCTTGGCCCCAGGAATTAGATTAATGGTGCAATTTTAAGGATGATGTGGAGGAAGTTTCTGACAGCCTTGTTATGAAAACACATCCCCAAAGTCAGACAGGTATTCACATAGATATTGGATACCTACCCTGGCTTGCTGGGTACCCAAGCAGTGTTCTTGGCAATACTCACTCCATATCACTATCTGCCAAGTCTGCCAGTCTACTACAGGTAATCAGAGAAATTTCCGGACTTACATAATAGTATTTGCCGAAAAAAATGAAGAGATCCAGAAAAATATATTAAAATGACATATTTCTTAATTACACATAAAAATTAGAAATTTAGAAAAAATGCCCAGTAGGAGGCGCTCATATGCCCTAACAATAATAATAAGGCATGTATAGGTAATAAAAGTCAGATATGAAAAGCATTTAAAGAGCCATAATTAACTCCATAAACCCTCACAAAATAAAAGGTAAAAAAGGCCAATATGTTTAATGAATAAGGTACAGCGGCAACATGACAACTAAGTCTAAGTCCTTGTACCAATGAAAGTGTACAATCAAGATTAATTAATAAGGTACAACGGAAACATGACATCTAAGTCTAAGTCCTTATACCAATATAAGAGAACAACTAATAACCCAGTGAGCCAAATGAGGATAAATAAGCCATAAATGACATTACCTAAATGCTGTAAGCACAAGTAGCGGTGGGCGCTGCAGCCTCCTCCACCCCAACGCGCGTTTCGCAACAAGCTTCTTCCTTCTACTACAGTGTTGCGCAGCATAAGCTAAAGTAGTTCAAGACCCACAGGAGAGGGTAAGCCCTCTAACACATAACAGTCTATAAATTCAGAGTGCATGGCTCCTACCTGTAAATTCTACTTACAAATGACCTGAGTAAAATACTCCTGGCTCAAGGGTGCAGAGTCAATAGCGATAGTGGATATTGATCTAGATAATATTTGTGGTTTGAGGTCATAAGAAGGGATGAGCCTAGAGTCGATCAAATTAAGCCCTGCCTCGATGTCCAGAAAGGCAGAAATGACCACCTTATCTTTGCCAAGATGTATCTCGGCCAGTAGAAATAAATGAGATCTACCAATGGAGGAAACAATTAAACATAGGTTGCAACCTCCCCACAACCCGGTCTCCCTAGTTTTCCAGTGGCTGTTTACGGTGGGATATGCAAGGACAAGCCCTCACAAAATGACCCTTTCCACCACAGAAGAAACACACTCCCCTTTATGCCAAACTACAGTTGTACCAACCGAACGTGCCACCCCAACCAACCTAATGAGTTCCTCAGAAGGCTCAGATCCAGGTTCCCTTGACTCCAGGCCCACCATAAATGGGAGTGTCTCCTTATGTCTATGACGAAAATGGCAGTCCACACAGATGGCCAGAGACATGGCTGCCTCAAGGGAGCCCAGAGTCTCCTGCAGGGCAAAAGCATCCTTTACCCTTGCATATAACCCTTCATAGAACTGGCTACGGAATGCAGGGTCATTCCTCATACCAGCCCAGTAGAATCTCTCCCGGAGCAAGGCCTCCAACTTCTTCCATCCGAAGTGCTCAGCTCCATTGTGGTATGCTTCCAAGACCATTGATGCCTCCCTCTTTGGGACTACCACCTGCCAGACCAACTCATGAGTGCGGGCATTGATACTCCTCCGACACAGCTTTCCCTCATAGATGAACAGTCGGCCTCTCTCCTTCCACAACTGCTGGGTTTCTTCAGGAGCATCTGGACCTGGGCGTGAGTCAGCTTGTGACAGTAGCTCCTTGACCAGGCGGACTGCGGGGTCGCTATCCTGCATTTCTGCCCAGTCATGATGAGGCAATGGATTTAGGGTGGCCTCTTTCACAACAGACTGTCGGTTTCTCACTCCTTGGGCGCGTTGGGCCGCAATTGGCCGATGGAAGGCAGGTAACTCTATTTCTTCGAGTGCATCAGGGTCTTCTCCTGCATCTGGCATAGGCATTCTGGACAGCGCATCAGCATTGGCATTCTTGTGCCCCGCTCGGTACTTGATGGTAAATTCATAGTAAGACAGCCAAGCCATCCATCGCTGCTCCAGTGCACCTAGTTTGGCAGTTTCCAAGTGAATCAACGGGTTGTTGTCCGTGAAGATGGTAAACTTGGCTGGAGCTAGGTAATGCTTGAATCGTTCAGTCACAGCCCAGACTATGGCGAGGAACTCCAGTTTGAAGGAACTGTAGTTGTCAGGGTTCCTTTTAGTGGGACCAAGCTTCCTGCTGGCGTAGGAGATCACTCTTTCTTTGCCATTCTGTACCTGTGACAGTACTGCTCTCAGTCCCACGTTGCTGGCATCAGTATACAGAACAAATGGTTTGTCATAATCTGGGTTAGCCAGAACTTCATCCCCTGTGAGAGCCATCTTCAGTCGAGTGAAGGACCTCTCCAGTTCCCCATTCCATTCAAATGTAGGACTCTTCTTCCAGGCTTTCTTTGGCTGGCCCACCAGAAGATTGTGTATAGGCGTGGCTATCTCAGTGAAGCCTTTGATGAACCTTCGGTAGTAGCCTACTAACCCGAGGAATTGAGGTACCTCATGGAGGTTGCTGGGCTTCTGCCAGTCCCGGATGACAGTGACTTTGTCAGGATCCGGTGCCACACCTTCTGCACTCACTACATGACCGAGGTACTGTACCTTGGGCTTCAGGAGGTGGCATTTGGATGGCTTCACTTTCAGGCCAAAGTTGGACAAGGCTTCAAACACCTCAGCCAGGTGCTTCAGATGGTCTTCATAAGTCTTGGAGAAAACAATGACATCATCAAGGTATAACAGAACTGTCTCGAACTTCTTGTGTCCAAGACAGCACTCCATTAGCTGTTGAATTGTCCCTGGGGCGGTGCAGAGCCCGAACGGCATGTAGTTGAACTCACAGAGACCCATTGGTGTAGTAAAAGCTGTTTTCTCCTTGTCTGCCTCTGCCACGGGAACCTGCCAATACCCACTAGTGAGATCTAAGGTCAAAAAATAATTAGCAGTTTTAAGTGCAGCTAATGACTGCTCAATTCTGGATAATGGGTAGGCATCCTTATGTGTAATGCTGTTAATTTTTCTGTAATCAACACACATTCTCATGGTACCATCTTTCTTTTTCACAAAGACTATTGGGGCTGCCCAGGGGCTACAACTCTCTCTGATCACCCCAGCCTCCTTCATTTCCCGCAACATACTTTTGGCACATTGGTAATGTGTTGGGGGTATAGGCCGGTACCCTTCTTTAATGGGTGGATGACCTCCAGTGGGGATATGGTGTTGAACCCCTTTTGCCTTCCCAAAGTCTAGAGGGTGTTTACTGAATACCCGCTCATACTCCTGAGTCACTCGGTAAACCCCACTCTTTTTGTATGAAGGGGTGGAGTCAGTTCCCACCTGCAGCTGCTGACACCACTCCTCCAGCTGCTTTACAGAGCCATTGTCCTCCACCTGGTCGGATGAGACCAAGGGCTCTGCTGCCTGTATTGCATTGTTACTGACAGTAAGCAGCTTAGCAACTGTGGCATACCGAGGTATTGTGGCCTCCTCTTCCCCACAATTCAAGAGGCGTACAGGTACTCTCCCTTTGCGGACATCAACTACCCCTCTGGCTGTCAGGACAGTGGGCCGGCTATCAGAGTACACTGGCTCTACCAATGCGAGGCCTAAGACTGCCCGAAACCAAATTAACATTTCACATCTGGGGGGTATCGCAATGGGGAAAGAATCACTCACTCTGACGCTGCCTATTTCTCCGCCAGACAGTTCTACCTGCTGTCTTTGCATCAGGGCCTTGATCTCCTTCTGCAGGACTCGTTGTTCACTGGAACCAGCAGTCTCAGCCATTTGTTGCAACAAAACAATAACCTCGGCAAGACAATTTTCAATCACATTAGTACCTAAGGTCATCATTGGGTTACATTCTCATCGATCAATGTCTACAACTATCAGACCTTGAGATTTTAACTCTACTCGCCCCACTTTAATAGTAATCTCTTTACATCCTACTTGCGGCAAAGACTGACCATTGCTGGCCACTACTGTCAGTTCATCACTTGGGCCACGAGTAAGTTCAGAGTCAGCCCAATACCGCTTGTAAAAGATTTACAGTTGTGGCCAAAAGTATTGACACCCCTGCAATTCTGTCAGATAATACTCAGTTTCTTCCTGAAAATAATTGCAAACACAAATTCTTTGGTATTATTATCTTCATTTAATTTGTCTTAAATGAAAAAACACAAAAAGAATTGTCCTAAAGCCAAATTGAATATAATTCCACACCAAACATAAAAAAGAGGGTGGACAAAAGTATTGGCACTGTTCAAAAAATCATGTGATGCCTCTCTAATTTGTGTAATTAACAGCACCTGTAACTTACCTGTGGCACCTAACAGGTGTTGGCAATAACTAAATCACACTTGCAGCCAGTTGACATGGATTAAAGTTGACTCAACCTCTGTCCTGTGTCCTTGTGTGTACCACATTGAGCATGGAGAAAAGAAAGAAGACCAAAGAACTGTCTGAGGACTTGAGAAACCAAATTGTGAGGAAGCATGAGCAATCTCAAGGCTACAAGTCCATCTCCAAAGACCTGAATATTCCTCTGTCTACCGTACGCAGTGTCATCAAGAAGTTTAAAGCCCATGGCACTGTGGCTAACCTCCCTAGATGTGGACGGAAAAGAAAAATTGACAAGAGATTTCAACGCAAGATTGTGCAGATGTTGGATAAAGAACCTCGACTAACATCCAAACAAGTTCAAGTTGCCCTGCAGTCCGAGGGTACAACAGTGTCAACCCGTACTATCCATCGGCATCTGAATGAAAAGGGACTGTATGGTAGGAGACCCAGGAAGATCCCACTTCTTACCCCGAGACATAAAAAAAAGCCAGGCTGGAGTTTGCCAAAACTTACCTGAAAAAGCCTAAAATGATTTGGAAGAATGTTCTCTGGTCAGATGAGACAAAAGTAGAGCTTTTTGGGCAAAGGCATCAACATAGAGTTTACAGGAGAAAAAAAGAGGCATTCAAAGAAAAGAACACGGTCCCTACAGTCAAACATGGCGGAGGTTCCCTGATTTTGTGGGGTTGCTTTGCTGCCTCGGGCACTGGACTGCTTGACCGTGTGCATGGCATTATGAAGTCAGAGGACTACCAACAAATTTTGCAGCATAATGTAGGGCCCAGTGTGAGAAAGCTGGGTCTCCCTCAGAGGTCATGGGTCTTCCAGCAGGACAATGACCCAAAACACACTTCAAAAAGCACTAGAAAATGGTTTGAGAGAAAGCACTGGAGACTTCTAAGGTGGCCAGCAATGAGTCCAGACCTGAATCCCATAGAACACCTGTGGATAGATCTAAAAATGGCAGTTTGGAGAAGGCACCCTTCAAATATCAGGGACCTGGAGCAGTTTGCCAAAGAAGAATGGTCTAAAATTCCAGCAGAGCATTGTAAGAAACTCATTGATGGTTACCGGAAGCGATTGGTCGCAGTTATTTTGGCTAAAGGTTGTGCAACCAAGTATTAGGCTGAGGGTGCCAATACTTTTGTCTGGGCCATTTTTGGAGTTTTGTGTGAAATGATCAATGTTTTGCTTTTTGCTTCATTCTCTTTTGTGTTTTTTTCATTTAAGACAAATTTAAATGAAGATAATACCAAAGAATTTGTGTTTGCAATCATTTTCAGGAAGACAGAATTGCAGGGGTGTCAATACTTTTGGCCACAACTGTATGGCATAGTTGTCACCTGAGAGCCAGTGTCCAGCAAAGCGTTCATGGGGATGCCATCAATCACCACTGGGAGGACCGGTCGCCCTCCAACATACTTGGCTCGTCAGTTCTTTGGCCCTTGTGGTCCTACTCCTTGGGGTTGGCTCTCTGCCCCAGGGGTTGCTCGTTTAAATAACAGAATCTTACGATGTGGCCTGCCTTGCAGCAGCGACGACAGAAGATCAGTCCAGGTCATAGCGATCGTTGTCTCTCCCTCGGCGTGGTGGGATCCTCTTCTTCCGTAGCCATGGGACATCCTCTGGACTGGAGGCCAGCTGGATCTTCTCCTTTGATGACACCTGCAGGGACTGGACAGTTTTGGCCAGTGCAGCCATATTTTTGGTCAGCTGACCTGAAGACGCAGTTCGGCAGATGGGTATTTGTCCAGAGTCTGTGCATCAGCCTCCACAGGGCTGAGAGGGAAAGATGCTGCTTCTTGATGGTATGTGATCGCTTGGCGCCTAGGGGGCGCTGGACGGCTGACATTTGGTTCATGCAGCACCCGAATAGCCCTGTCTTTGAAGTCTGCAAAGTCTAGGTCAGGGTTTTGTAGGGCTATGATGCGCAGCTGTGCTCTGTGGGTACTGGATAGGAGACCCTCAATAAATTGCTCCTTTAACAGTCTGTCTCCATCTTTCACACTGTCTGGGTCAATCTGCTTTATGGCTCGCAGCGCCTCCTGTAGGTTAAGAGCATAGTCCCCCTATACTGTCCTGCACTCTCTGCTTACACCCAAAGAATTTCATCTTTATTTCAGCTGCAGTGAGGGTGTCAAAGGTGCTTTTTAGCCTAGCCAGAATCTTTTTAACAGTCTCTTTATCAGTGTCCTGCCAGGCTTTTACTTCCCTCTGTGCTGCACCAGTTAGCTGCCCAAAAAGGATGTTCACTTTTTGCTTTTCAGACAGGGGATACACCTCAAACAAACTGCACAGTCTCTTTGAATTCACTCAGGGTATGTGACTCCCCTGAATACTGCGGTAACCAGGCCGCTCCCGGTATATAAGGCATGGACAGCGGCATTATGGGGACTGCTGCGGTGGGCGCTGATTCTTGTGGCGCTGTGGAGGCAGCGCTGGCTGCTGGATGCAGCGGCGCTATGGGAGCCGCAGCTGCGCTGGGCCCTGCACTTTGTGGCACTGTGGGGTTTGCAGTGGCATCTGCCGCTGCATATGCTCTTGCTTCAGACATTCTCTTCCCCCCTAGTTAACATTTGCCAGGCCCTGGGTTGCGCTGGCTTACCGGTTACCGCTCCAATGGCTGGACGATCGGGGGACGCCGGGACTGCAGGCTTCCGCTTCTCACTTCTCGCGCGCTGGCCTCTTCCCGTGCGGCACTTCACTTTTTCGTGCTTTTCGGCTGGTTCCACCCACGACGGCCCGCCCCTATTGCTTCCTGTGGGGGGTAATGGCGGCAACTGCACAAATAGTCTATGGCACACAACACAGTCTCTGGCACACAGGACCCGGGGACACCGGGCTCCGTAAATCCTGTTCAGGACGCCAAAATGGGTCGCCCTCCCAGGGCTGTGGGGTACTCGGTACCGGGCCAGTCTCTCAAAGGGGAATGTCACAGCAGCGGTGACCAGGTCCATGGCCCTGTTCGCCCATGTAAAAGGGGTTAAGTGATGGAATAAAGTTTATGAGTGAATGATTTGTGACGCCACCTGTGGTGTTCGACAATGGAGATGTTAAGCCGACGCTGCAGACAGATGGTGTGGTGCAGCTATGATGTTGTGTCCCTCCACAGGTAGGGCAGTAATCCCAGGGCAGTGAGGATAGGTGTTGAGGAAGAGGGTGTAGTGTCTGGCACAGAGATGTAGCGGTGCTGACGGGGTTGCAGGAAGAAGGCAAGGACACAACAGGGTGCAGTTTCTTTACCTTTACTTTGCTTAGCAAATGCAGTCCAGGGTCCAGATTACAGATGGCACAGGAGCTGGCTAGCCTGGAAGCAACTTAGGAATCTCTCTAGGCAGATGGGTTGGGTAGTCTCCTTCCTAGCACTTAGTTTTAGGTACTTGCAGTACTGTGTTACACTGAAGTTCCACTTGCTTATTCTCTTTAGAACTCCCTCGTATGGCAGACAGCTGTAGCCTTCTTCTGGCTGTTGTGCCTCCGAGTCTTATGTGGGAATAGAGCATTTACAGCTTCCTATTCCTCCTGTTTCTGTTGCAGGACCATCAGTGTCCGTACAGCCTTGGAGACCGGTCTCCAGATCATGCACTATAGCTGGGAATGAGCCTGAACTCTCTGCTCAATCTCCCTGCTCTTCTCCTCACATCCACACACGTTGCCCTCCTCACACGAACTACTCATTTCCCCTTCCTGGCCCCCAGAAAGTAGCTTTTCCCCTAATTTTGGTTCAGAGCTCCTTCTGCTGACCTGGAATGGAACTGTGTTGTGTGTTGTGGTTAACTGCCAGAGAGACCCTTTATTGCTTCCAAGCATGACATCACACTCCCTAGGAGGAAGGCAATGCCACTGTGGCGACCATACTCCTGGGGGCGCCACATATACACAAACCAAACTATCAAGGGAGGACATACAGGGATAAATGAAAATACCAAACATATAAATATGCACTCACAGACAACAGAGAGGAACACAAGGGAGAAAAGAGAGGTAAATAAAATAGGAGAGGATAAGGAATCACACACAGCAGAAACACCAAGCATCAATCACAAACCAACACTCCAAACACCTCTACTGTGATGAGCGTCAGCTTATGCTGAGTCGTTTTCCTTTTTTGAGTGGACCCTCTGGGCCGTGGCACCCACCCACCTAGGGCGAGCTGACCTAGTGAGGAGCCACCCCCTATACAGGGAGTGTCAGGGGCAAGACCAAGGGGGTGAGCCACCACGGCAGCTGGACCTGACGGCCGGCTCAAAGAGACACTATTGAGTGTCTGTCAACAGGATGGACAGGATACCAAACATAAAGCGAAGTCACAGAGTTTCTCCAGCAAATGTGGTTTCTCACTTTATTCAGGTGCAAGGCATAAACAGGGAATCAGGTGCAGGGCACAAACAGTGAAACATGGCAAGGTGCGTTCAAGGGCACGACAAATGTTCCAGACATAACACGTGCAGAAAACATACCAGGATCCAGGGCAGGGTACGTGTTAGGGATCACACCAGAGTTCCTAGGAGGGATGCATGCTAGGACACGCCAGAGTCCAAGGCGGTGCATGCTTAGGAGACACGCCAGGGTCCAAGGCAGGGTGCGATGGCATCGGACTTCGGACTACTGGCAACGACCGACAGGATCCAGGCATCAGGCTGCGGACATCAGCTCCGGACATCAGGCCGCAGTCATCTGGTTCCGGACCTCTGGCAGTGGTCGGCAGGTTTCTGGAATCCGGCAGGCAAACCAGGATACGAGGCAGGGTGCGTGCTAGGTGACACGCCAGGGACAGGTACAAGGACAGAGGCCTGCGCGTGTAGAGGGGCACGCCAGGGACAGGTACAATACAAACAAGGACGGAGACCTGCGTGTGCAGAGAGGCACGCCAGGGTCAGGCGAGACAGAGTCCTGCGCGTGCAGAGAGGCACGCCAGGGTCAGGCGAGGCAGAGTCCTGCATGTGCAGAGAGGCACGCCAGGCTCAGGCGAGGCAGAGTCCTGCGCGTGCAGAGAGGCACGCCAGGGTCAGGCGAGGCAGAGTCCTGCGTGTGCAGAGAGGCATGCCAGGGTCGGGGTTCAAAGACAGGGTTAGGACCTGTGCGTGCAAGAGGGCACGACAGGGTACATGGCAAGACCTACGCGTACTTTTACAGAAGCACGGGGAGGTATACCAGGGAGCAGGCGAGGGCCTGCGCGTGCTTTAGAGAGCACATAGAGCACAGTGCAGAAACAGCGTGAAGTGCAAGGGAGCACAGAGAGCACGGCTGGGGCACTGGCTAGCTGATCGGGCTGCGGCACTGACAGACGGGCAAGACTCCAGCGAACCCGACTGAGGCATGGCAGGCGACACAGCTGTCACTGACCGACGAGCACGGCTGAGGCACAAGCAGGCGGGCACGGCTAGGGCGGGCATGGCTGAGGCACAAACAGGAGGCTAGGAAGGCCAGGCGCATGCAAAGAGCACACGAAGCAACAAGGCAAAGCAAAACGAGAAACAAGACAGAGCTTAGGCAGAGTACGGAACCAGGAATGGAAGCATAGGCAGAAACACGGAATCAGGTCAGAGCAAGAACAGAGCTAGCAGCGGAGAGTAGGCCGAAGCCCAGAGCAGGGCCAAGGGAGAGTCTTGGGACTAGCCTATAAATGTACAAGAGAGCACAATAGGAAAGAGTCTAGCAGCGGAGCATAGGCCGAATCCCAGAGCCGGGCCAAGACAGAGCCTTGGGACTAGACATGGAAAAGAGCACCAAAAGTAAGAGAGAAGGAATAGTGCATGTGCCAGGGAGCACTACAGAGCACCATAGGAGAGAGCGAGGCAGAGCAAGCAAAGACAGAGACCATAGGAAGGAACAAGGCAGAGCATAGCGAAGGCAAGACATGGCAGAAATAGGTAAGGCAGAGAATAAGAGAAGGACTACAAGTCCAAGCAGGACAAGGATGAACATGGCACAACGGACAAACATAAGACAAGGCACGGGACAAGAGACGGAGTACGAGCACGGAGTGTGTGCAGAGACGCACGACAGAGCAAAGTGCAAGGGCACAGAATAGAGGGAGCGACCCAGCAGACCAAGCAGCAATGCAGGGAAGCAACACAATACTCAGGCACTCATAGCACCTCCACTTCCAGGTCAGAACCAGGGGAGAACTTCCAGTTCAGATCCTCCAGGATCACAGGGAGCAGTCTCATGATCAGGATTCCAGACATGCAGGGATGATTGCAGAACCAGTGCTGAAACCTAGGCAGGTCACATGATCAGAGTTCCAGACATGCAGAGATGATTGCAGAACCAACCTCTGCTGGAACATAGGACACATGATCAGGGGTTCTAGACATGACGAGACAATCACTGAAGGCAGAGCAGAAACGCAGGCATCCCGCAGCTCAACAGTCATGAGGTGAGTGTGCACACTGCTCTAGGGAACATGCAAGATAGCAGACATGAGATGTGCGTGCACACCACTCCCAGGGTCATGAGGCAAAACAAACATGACGTACATGACAGACATGGCGGACATGACATCTACCAACAACCAACACCTGCACTCTGCCAGGCAGTACAAGACTAACACTGGCAATCCAGATTGCTATAGGCGAATATATACAGTATAGGAGACGGAAGTGGTAAATACGGAACAACTGAGGTCATCCCAGCAGGAAGGCTTCAGAGACTCTAAGCTAAACAGTTTAACCCCTGTACTTCTAACAGAAACCTGCACCATTTAATATGAAGGGGAAGTGATTCTAACAAGTGCAGGAGTACATGAAATCAGAAGCTGTGGTCTTCTGGCTCCTCTCTGTGGCAGTAAATCAATAACAGATATCAACAGTGCTCTTTTCTTTATAGCTTGTTGCCTAGGAAACCGACCACTAGTACGATCTAGCTTGTAAGCACTGCACTGAAGTTGGCCCAGATTAAGATGTTACATCATTCTCCAATGATCTTGGATAGTGTCAAAACAAACTGAATAGAAAAAAGCTAGTAAGCGCTGTTTACGCTCTGCTGTCTAGCAAGGATGGTCGGTTTCCAAGGCAACAAGCTGTTAATAAAGGAAAAGTATTAATCTCTCAAGAACAGCTGAAAAATTTAATAAGCCATAAATTAAAAATTATTTATTTACTAGCACTATATTACAGTACCCGAATATGAAGGTGGGAATAACCATTCTCTAAGTGCGAGGAGAGATCTTGAAATAAATACAGTACATGAAAGCATATTACAAATTTGCAACATTCATTTTAAGCCTTATTAATATTAAAGTGGAAAACCCCTTTAAAAAAAGCATTATAGAATATGTACTGTATGTTCTGTCCAGGACATGGTATATTTTATGCCTCTATTACGTGGTCTAACCTATGATCCTCCAGCCTTCTGAATGAGCATACTATATATATATAAAAGTGGCATGTGGTCTTGTAAAGCAGCAGATGCCAAGGATGGGTTTATGGAGCTCATAGAAGAATTTAAGAACTTGTATTTATTTACAATGCATATATAGCATAAACATATGCCACAGCACTGTACAGAATTAACACCATCCAAATCAGTTAGTCTCTCCAATGGGTTTTATAATTTATGACCTCTATTTTAAATACACACGTGTCAATTTCATGGTAACATTATTGAGGAGACTTCCTAATTTACATTTCTGCAGTGTAAGGGTCCCGTTACACATAACTTCGATTCAGCGATCCCGAAAATGATACGACCTGGTAAGGATTGCTGGTACGTCGCTACATGGTCGCTAGTAAGCTGTCAAACAGGCAGATCTATTCAATGACGCAGCAATGATGCGGCGATCCGTATAACGACCTTGGCGGTCGTTGGGACCTTGTCACACAGCAGCTTTTCTGGCGACTCACGCCTGTGTCCCTGAGTTCTGCGTCGCCAACGAGGTCGCTCGTCAGCATCAAACACAGCGATGCATGCTGGCCAGCGGGACGCCAATCATCAAAAAATGGCCTAGGACATTCAAGCACGATCAGCGATATCCAGCAGGAGGGCCGGTCGCCGCTATGTGTCAAACGTAGCGAGATCACTGGCGAGGTCGCTGTTGCGTCACAAAACCTGTGACGTTTCAGTGATCTCGTTATGTGAGACGGGGCCTTTAGAGTAAACCCACAAAAACACGAGTGAAGAACAGGCAAACGTTGCCTTGGTCATATTCACTGCAGGAGACGATGCTAACAATAGAGTGGCTATGCTGCCCAAGGTCATAATCAACTCAAGCTGGTCATAGTCATTAAATAGCTGTTGACCGAACAACTGTTGGCAGACATCTGCATTTATCTCTCCCAATACCTCCAAATGCAGGGGAATCACCAGGCAGCGGCTTATCGTCGTATTAAACAAAACAATCGGCCATTGAAGTTGCTACAGACAGATTCTTCTGTCTCTAGTAATAATCTGTCAGGTAACAGTTGTGAGCCTCCATATAGATTGGCAGCCAATCCCACAGGAATCCTTTAGGATTCACTAGGAAATCATTGGGAATCAACTTATGTTAGACCTATGACTCCTTCTCATGGGTTGTGTGAACCTAAGTAGGGTTCCCCCTCTCCATAGGCATCATCTTCTTAGCTATCAAGAAAGAAGGTAGTAATCCAATCTTTACTTTACAGTTGCAAACAAGATTTCAAGTTCTTGTGGTCCAGTATAGAAAGGCTTGGCACATTTATTATGATTTTCATTTTTCCCGACCATCATTGATTTATAAGAAGGTTGCAAGTAACATTAATCTTGGTTTAGTCTACGAGATGCTTCCTCCAGTCGTCTCAAACCCTTACGTTGTGCTGATAGCATTCTGCAACCAAAAGAAAACTATGCAAAATAATAATACATATGTAAAAGAAATGTAATTTATATATCCCCCATCGGCTGTCTTTAATATTTGTATCCAAGCAATTCATCAATAAACCATGGTAGCCAACAGAATAATCTAAAGGCCTCATTGGATTAGTGAATTGAAATGGCTCTACTGGTCTTGAAGTGGTTAATATTGTGTGTGTTCATTTACAAAGTGTATTCTGGCTGTGACCTTGAATAGATTTTGGAATAAGCCCTGGGCTGCATTCTCTGCCCAGTGTAGCAAGAATCAGCAGAGCTTCACAAACAGCCCTAGGTAGAAACTTAAACACTCTCGTTTCTTCCGAACAAGACTCAGCAAGAAGACACTGAACTAAACGACCAAATGTCCACCTCCAGGGGTATAATCACTGGTCAAGCTGGAGTAACAACCAAAACTCGATGAGCCGTAGACATTATACAGGAGACATAAACTGTAAATAATGTCATATTCCCATCATCATCCAATATATGGAGAGCTATGTATGGGTAAGGAAAGGAGAAGGGGCTGGGCCTCTACACAAGTTTCAGTTGCAACTCTATTGCATTTCTCAACTGTTCTTGAGGGTTTGTTGAGGTAATTAGGTCACACCGTGAGCTCCCGCCATGAGAATGGATTCATAGCTCCACCATCACAAATTTTTGATTTTTGAGAGTACAGATCTATTTACACTGGCTAATTTCTGGTCATAAAGAAGCGCCTATCGCCAATACACAAGTTGATCGAGACTGGAATAATGAACAGTTCCCACGCAACAACATAAACTAATTGTTTATATGATTGTTCTGTCCCAATATAGTGTACATATTGTTGGCAGCACATCATTTGTATACATGGGGAAATGTGCTGTCGACAACAATGATTTTCATGCCAGCATAGATCGAATCACATGACAAATGAAGATCCTGCTGATTTGTTAGATGACTGGTGGCATGTTTATGCTGACCAATAATCACGAAAGAGGTTTTTTTTACAAATATTTAAACACAGCTTGACCCAAATATCCAAAGACACAGAAAAAAATGTTCAATCGACCATGTGTGTTTGATCATCATGATGGACTCGAATACACCAATTTTCTGCAACATGTCCCACTTTTACCTGTGTTTAAGACCTCTAAAGCCAGAAGCATATCTAGGTGGTGGCGGCCGGGGCATGTGCCCCGGATGCAGCCAGCAGTAGGGCGCAGTCGGGCCGCCTAATGCCAACTGAAGTCCAGAAGAAACAGACAGGATTGTTGATTGCACATGAGTTGCAATGGCATCTTCTGGTGTAACAATGGTACCCATAATAGTCCTATCAGACATGACAAAATATGTATACATTTTGTATAACTGTAGTTGTGAAAACTCATGGAATAAAGTTTCCATGATGTCTTTCTTATGGTGACACAATTAAAAGTGTTTTTTCACAATTTTTTTGCACTACAATAAAAAAGCAAACATAAAACTAAACAAAAAAAAATAGTAAATCGAAAAAATCTTATTTATTTGGTATCATTCGATGACCAGTAGAATATATTTAACATCTTAATATTGAGGCAAAAAAACAATGGTGGAATTGCTTTTTTTTTTATTAATTCCACCACAGATAGTTAATAAAAGTCAAAAGGTAAGTAATATGTTCCCCAAAATGGTGCCATTAAAAATACAACTGTTCTTGAAATCACTCTCAATATAACTAAAATGACAAAAAATAAAGTATGGCTTTTGGAATGCAAAGCTTAACCACTTGCATCCGCAGAAAATTTTAGTTTTTGCATTTTAATTTTTATCTCCAATTCTTCCAAGAGCCATAACTTTTATTATTTTTATGTAGACACAGCTATAGGAAGGCTTGGTTTTTGTAATATGAGAGGTACTGTAGTTTTGAAGGACACAATCCATTTTACCATACAACGAACTGAAAAACAGAAAAAAAATTTCAAGTGGGACAGTATGTTAAAATGCTATTTTGTTATTTTTTTTAGGTTGTTGTTTTTAGCTTTATTTTATAGTAAAAATTGCCTGCTAGTGTTATTTTCCAGGTCAGTAAGAAAGTGATGAAAAAAAATCATAACTTAAAAAAAATAAAGTTTCGGTTTGTGTAGCCATATTTTATCTCTTTACACCATGTACCATATGGGTAAATTATTATACTTTAATGTGTGTTTTTGTTCTTGAAATTTCTTTATTTTTAATGGGCTAACAGGGGGTGGTTCAAATGTTTATATTTTGAAAAATATTTTTAAAAACTTTTTACCATGTTTTACTTGGATTTTTCTAATCTCCCTAGGGGACTTGAGACTGCAATTGTCTGGTTGCTTACACTATATACTGCATATACAGTATATATATATATATATATATATATATATATATATAGTGTATTTCATCTACATCCACCCAGCCTAACAGCTGCAGCTTGTACTGAGCAGAGTGAAATATCAGCAGCAGGGAGGAGGGACACTGAGGAGCTGTCAATCAGGCTTGGCGGTTGGAAATTGAGTTAAACTAAACTTTCATAAAGGATCAAAGTGCTCTTTTGATGTGGAGTATCAAGGTAAATACAACATTCTAATTAGGTCTGAGAGATCTATTTAGTGATGTACAGTTGTGGCCAAAAGTATTGACACCCCTGCAATTTTGTCAGATAATACTCCGTTTCTTCCTGAAAATGATTGCAAACACAAATTCTTTGGTATAATTATCTTCATTTAATTTGTCTTAAATGAAAAAACACAAAAGAGAATGAAGCAAAAAGTAAAACATTGATCATTTCACACAAAACTCCAAAAATGGGCCAGACAAAAGTATTGGCACCCTCAGCCTAATACTTGGTTGCACAACCTTCTCACACTGGGCCCTACATTATGCTGCAAAATTTGTTGGTAGTCTTCAGACTTCATAATGCCATGCACACGGTCAAACAGTCCAGTGCCAGAGGCAGCAAAGCAACCCAAAAACATCAGGGAACCTCCGCCATGTTTGACTGTAGGGACCGTGTTTTTTTCTTTGAATGCCTCTTTTTTCTCCTGTAAACTCTAGGTTGATGCCTTTGCCAAAAAAAGCTCTACTTTTGTCTCATCTGACCAGAGAACATTCTTCCAAAACGTTTTAGGCTTTTTCAGGTAAGTTTTGGCAAACTCCATTCTGGCTTTTTTATGTCTCGGGGTAAGAAGTGAGGTCTTCCTGGGTCTTCTACCATACAGTCCCTTTTCATTCAGACGCCGACAGATAGTACGGGTTGACACTGTTGTACCCTGGGACAGCAGGGCAGCTTGAACTTGTTTGGATGTTAGTCGAGGTTCTTTATCCAACATCTGCATAATCTTGCGTTGAAATCTCTTGTCAATTTTTCTTTTCCGTCCACATCTAGGGAGGTTAGCCACAGTGCCATGGGTTTTAAACTTCTTGATGACACTGCGCACGGTAGACACAGGAACATTCAGGTCTTTGGAGATGGACTTGTAGCCTTGAGATTGCTCATGCCTCCTCACAATTTGGTTTCTCAAGTCCTCAGATAGTTCTTTGGTCTTCTTTCTTTTCTCCATGCTCAATGTGGTACACACAAGGACACAGGACAGAGGTTGAGTCAGCTTTAATCCATGTCAACTGGCTGCAAGTGTGATTTAGTTATTGCCAACACCTGTTAGGTGCCACAGGTAAGTTACAGGTGCTGTTAATTACACAAATTATAGAAGCATCACATGATTTTTCGAACAGCACCACTACTTTTGTCCACCCTCTTTTTTATGTTTGGTGTGGAATTATATCCAATTTGGCTTTAGGACAATTCTTTTTGTGTTTTTTAATTTAACAAAAATTAAATGAAGATAATAATAACAAAGAATTTGTGTTTGCAATCATTTTCAGGAAGAAACTGAGTATTATCTGACAAAATTGCAGGGGTGTCAATACTTTTGGCCACAACTGTTTGCATGTTGGCTAGCGAAATTTGATGACAGATCTGCTTTAATCATAACTGGACATTGGGTTTGCTGTCACAAAGTATAAAATCTGCTTCAAAACGATAGAGATCTAGTGTTCTTAACCTATTAAACCCAGGCTGTACCTACAATGACACAGAAAATCATCTATAAGCCTTTAATGAGTTTACATTAGTCACAATGTCAGAGTGGATTATTGAAGACAAAGACAACAGCCCGACTGAAGCTGTGTAATATGCAATTAGAATAAATATTTGATGGCTACATCTGCTTGTTAATCTGCACAGAATAATGAACTACAGAGTGTGTGCTGTGCGAACGCTCCTGTTATAGACAGAAAATATGCAGTAAAATCAAGAGATATGCCGATTTGTGCAATACCCTCTCTGTTTCCACAAGTGTCACTAGAGATAAATGGATGGATAGATAGATAGATAGATAGATAGATAGATAGATAGATAGATAGATAGATAGATAGATCATGCTGCTCAAACCATGGCCGGAATGATTCAGAGACAGGCTGTGTGATTTCAGTCAGGCATGTTTTACTATGAAACACAACCTGCGGCGTTTCAGAGATAACATCGTTTGACAAGCCGACCGGGAACCATAGGAAGAAGCCTGATGTTAAACCATGTGATTAATAGGTCTCTTCCATCCATGTACACAGGTAAAGACCTGTTAGTTAACTGCAGTGAGAAGCCAGCCCGGCACTTCAGCGGATTGGTCATGTCTCTCCCTATAGTCATAGTGTCGACAAATTATGTTTTCTATGAGACAGCACGGTATTTTAGAGTAAGGCACAGCTGGCCACAATGGCACTGCCAGGGTCTGACTTCTGCTGCCCATTGTTCGAGCAGCATGTATCTAATGACAAGCTCCCTTTAAAACACAAAACATATCAGAAAATTGCAGAACTCGAGGGAACTAAAGGCTCATAGGTCCCAGTGCAAAACATTAAAAAGAATCTGTCTGCAAGTTTTGCTACATAACCTGAGGACAGCATGAGGTAGGGGTTAAAAGACTGAACTCAAGGATGTGTCACAGGTCAGGCTTTGTGATGTTGTCACTTAGGCTGAAGGAGTTAATTATCTTGTGATTAACATTGCTATGATTAGCTGGCCTCTTGAGCCCTAGTCCAACTCCACCCCTTCTGTGATATGCAGCTCACTGTCTATATAGAGAGCCTTGTTTGGGCAAGATTAGCTGAGGAGTCGGCGGGATTACCGTATTTTTCTGACTATAAGACGCACTTTTTCCCCAAAAATTTTTGGGGAAAATGGGGGTGCGTCTTATAGTCCGAATGTCCGAATGTACTTACAGTTAACATGGTGGTAGCAGGAGTTGGGCGATTCTTCCGGTGGTCCGACGCTGCAGGGTGATGATCTCGCTCTCATCCCAACCTGGTGCGGCTGGTGCGGCAGTTTCAGCAGTGCGCAGTTCTGCGCTGGGCTCCGGTGACATTTTGTGAAAGCCTGAAGCCCCCTCAGTTTTATTGCCTTGATGCTGTGGCCTCCGTGAAAATGGCCTGCTGGAGGCAGCACATATGCAGATTGAGATCTCAGCTCCCAAGATCTCAGGACGAGATCTCATTGCCGAGATCTCAATCTGCGTCTGGGGAATCAATCTGGCCTCCGGGAAAATGGCAGTCAGAGGCGGCGCATGCGCAGATTGAGATTTCGGCAATGAGATCTCGTCCCAAGATGTCATTTTCCTGGAGGCCACAGCATCAAGGCAATAGAAGTGCACGGGCTCCGGGTTTTCACAAAATGTCACCGGAGCCCCTTGCACCACCGAGCACTGCCATACCTGCCACAACAGCCTCACCAGGCTGGGAAGAGAGCGAGATCATCGCCCTGCAGTGTCGGACCACCAGAAGAATCGTCCGACTCCTGCTGCCATCAGCGCTGCCGATTTCCCCCAGGTAAGATGAATTCACCACTGTAAAACGGACCCCAGTTGACGCATTAATTTTTTTACCCATTTTCCTTCTGAAAATTTGGGTTGCGTCTTATTGTCCGAAAAATACGTTAGATTTCTCAGCTCTGATGCATTGTTACATCCAAAAGCTATGATTGTGTCAGAACAGCTGCACCCAGTAATCTAAGTTATACATTGTTGGATTCAGCTTCTTTTTCAAGCCTGATTTGTGGATAGAAACCTAAACTAATGGCAATATATTTATGTGTCTATCATAAGACGGCCATTAGACTATTGTCTGCCAACATTTCTCATCAGAACTGAGTGACCATATTGTATCCTTGGATGTAACCATAAAGTTAACCCCTAAAACAGTCTCCAAAATAAATCCAGATAATTTTGCTCCAAAATCAATCCAGACCATCTCCTGGGTCACCTTTAAGACACTTTGTGTGCAGCTCATACAGTTCCCTGACACTAAATGGCATCATGCCCAAATCATCAATACCTAGAGCACCCAACCAGAGAGCAACCAGAGATAACTATATGGAGGAGTTACTATAGCAACTAGGGAAATTAGTTTCACCTAAAGGAAATAGCACAGGCCCCAGTTACAACACTGAAAGACAGACATTTCATACTTGATAAAGACCATATTGTGGTCGAAACGTTGTATGTTTCTTCAATGGCAGAATAAACTTTTGTAAGTATTTTTTTCACCCAGATTGGATGCTGCTCCTCTACATTATTTGTTAGACATTTAAATCACAGGTTTACCAATGATAACCCTGTATACTAAGTAAATATGTTTTCTCGTATCTATAACTTATTGATTCCTGGTGATCCGACCTGTGAGACCCCTTCGGATACAGCTCCATTAATTCTCTATGGGACTGCCGGGGATAGTCAAGTACAAACCGCAGTAACTTCCGACAGTCCAATAGAATGTACACTCCTCTGTTCCATTTTCTAGCGGTTCTGCAGTGCCCAATTCTCAGTATCGGTGGGTGATGCATTACTTAACCCCCTGCGATCAATACATTTTGGTATGAGGTGCATGGGTCAGGCATATAATCATATATGTTATAGCTAGAGATGATCGAATCCGCGAAAATTCATCAAAACACGTGAATTTTATGGGAAAATTTGATTTGCAGCTAGTTATTCTGTGTAAATGAAATGTTCCTTATTGTGCTCTGGGGTCTTTCCAAAAGAGAAAAAAGAAATGTAGCATGTAAAAAATAAAATATAATAATATTCACCTCACCGCTCTCCTGTCCTGCTGTCCAGTCTTCCGTGCCTTTTTTTTCCCTTCACCCATCTCGGCCATTGTCTTTGGCCTCGTTACTCTAGGCTGTGGATTCCATCTTAACTAGGCCTCAGACGTCACCATGCGCCACGCCATCACTCGGGCAATGTACTTACCATAGTAATGTTGAGGCATCAAAAACATGCGCCACAAAGGCACGGTGAGCAGTGACATCTGAGTTCTGGGTGAGGCAGAGGCCACAGCCTGGAGTGAAGAGGACGAACAAAATGTGTGTGATGAGGAAAGGGGAAATGGAGAGGAAAGGAGGATCGGACGGTGGCCGTCAGGACAGCGGGACAAGTGAGTGGTGAAGTATTATTTTCTCATTTAACTGTTTGCCTTGCCGTACACAATTAGGCAAAATGCTGGCTGCAGCTGACCGCCAACTTGCTGAATTTGTGTGAGCGATTTGCAAAAAAAAAATGCATTCTTTAGAATATTAATTTTTGCAAAATTTGAGAATTCATTGCACTCGAATAAATTTGTTGATCTTTAGATATCTCCCCTTTATTGCTTTAAACGCTTCCAAAAACTTCCCCCAAAAAATCAACGTTTCCTGAAGCGTTTTTCTATTTGAAAATCTTGTAATTATTTTTAAGGTCTCAAAAAAAACTCTGTGTGAGCGTAGCCTAATAACCTCGTGTATATAACAAAAGGTGTTGTGCTGCAGTGGCCTGAAGGGCAGACGATTATTAAGAGTTTACTTTACACCGATTTATGATTCATCTTCATACAATGAGAGAATTAGATTTGTAAACTAATGTCTGCTGAAGATCACTTAAGTGCAGCACGTATACGTTCTTCACATACAAGTTTTGTTATTGTTCCAATTTACAACGCCCTGACAAAGCCCTCCCTGCCAACAAATCATTCACTATAAGAGCCCGAAGCAGGCACAGGAGGTTACACAAAGCCAATGATAGTAAATGGGACCGGTGGACATCAGTGCAGTAATCTAGACGCCTCGTTGCAGTATATTGATGCATTTAAAGGGCTGTAAATGTGCATTCTGTAATATGTGTATCGAGAGATGGAGCAGAGCTGAGATTGTCATTTAGCATCGAACAGAAGAAATTTAAAAAAAAATTAACAGCTACATCTTTAATTGGTGGCTTCTTATGTTACAGAAAGGCATGTGAGCCACGGACGTACAAGACCTGACCGTCTGCTGAAGCTAGTCCTTCCATTAGGGCCGGGGTCACACTTGCGAGTGCAATGCGAGAAACTCGCATCAATACCCGGCACTGCTGCCGGCGGTTGGGACCGGAGCGTTCAGCTGCATAGAAAGACATGCACCCGCACACTCTGGTCCCGAATGTCGGCGTCAGTGCCGGGTATTGAGGCGAGAGACTCGTGCAAGTTTCTCGCATTGCACTCGCAAGTGTAACCCCGGCCTAACTCTTTCACTGTAGGAGTCTAGGCCCCATTACTAGGTATGGTTCCCATGCAGTTCTGGCCCACTAAGGTACAGAGGGTCACATAACATCAATGAATGGGGTTGTATTCAGCAATACATTAATCCAGATGCATTCAATGCACTTTGAATATAATATGCGACTGTAGAAATGCAGCAGAGCTGGGTTTGTTTTTTTGGTGACGAATCAAGCTCTACTACATCTATAAAGGCAAATTGTAAAATCTCCTAAAGAAAAGTGTCATTGATATAACACTGATATCTGCAGAGGGACCTTAGGACCCCATTAGGCACCCTGGTGTGAGCGCTATCTTTGCACCCCATAGGAAAACTCATAATGAAAACGCATTTGTACTTGTATTGAACTACAAAAAACATATAGGAAAGGCAGTCATAAAGAGTTTCACTGATAAGTTCTACTCTACATCTTTACATATTCCTGTATGCAATGGTGCCGCTGAGGTTGTCATAAGGCACGGGTCTTTTATGGGCATTTATGTTACTTAGGTCTTCATGTAACCTAGTATGTCACCTTGTTTTGCAAACTGTCGTACCAAAGGGTTAAAGATAAAAAATTAAACTCTACTATTTCTAACTTGGCACAGCGAATCGTAGTAACGCATTTATGTATTTATGAGTTTACATAGGACTGCAGGTAAACCTACAAGCGATGCAGAGCCAAGGTGCCAAAATGTATCCATGCTATACCTGAATAGATAGTATAGCGGAATTTGTCCTTAGTAGAACCCATAAGGCTATGTTCACATGTTGTGTTTTTGCTGCGTTTTTTTATGCAAAGTTTAAGCGGCTTACAAAATGTAGGTTTTGCTTAGTTTTTTATGCTTTTTTTGTTTTGGTTTTTGGTGCATTTTTTACTGTTTTTTTGTCAGGGTACTTTTGTCTCTTCTACATGCTGATAAAGTTTAGTGCTTTAAAAAAAATCTTCAGAGAATCGTAGAGTTGGAAGGGACCTCCTGGGCCATCTGGTCCAACCCCCTGCACAAAGCAGGATTCGCTAAATCATCCCAGTCAGATGTCTGTCCAGCCTCTGTTTGAAGACTTCCATTGAAGGAGAACTCACCACTTCTTGTGGCAGCCTGTTCCACTCATTGATCACTCTAACTGTCAAAAAGTTTTTTCTAATATCTAATCTGTGTCTCCTCCCATTCAGTTTCTGTCTTATTCAACTTCATTAGGTTTTGGCACCAAAAACGCAGCAAAACCTGATACCTGCTTATTTGCTTAGATTTGCAGCGTTTTTGCACTTACTCATTGCTCTCAATGAATGAAAAAGCTGAAAAAATGCTGAAAGAAGTGACACAGTGCATTTTGCAAAAAATCAAACTCTTTGACAAAACAGTCAGAAAAAAAAACAAGCTGTGTGCATGAGATTTCTAAAAACTCAAAGACTTTGCTGGCACGGCGAAACACAGCTGAAAACTTGTATTAAAAAAGCTGCAAACCCACAGCTAAAACGCAACGTGTGAACATAGCCTCAGTGTTATAATTGGTTTAAAAAACCTTTTCCAATGTAGCCCCCTCTATAAGAAAAAATCAGACAGCTACATATGTATCTGTGTAAACAGTACTGTCTTTGTGGGTTTTACATGGGACTGCAGGTGAATTTGTAGACAATGATGTCCCAAAGAGCTTAAAGAAGGGATTTGACTATGCTACAATTCTAATAGACAGAATAAGCATCATCTGTCAATGAGTCTCTAAATTGGGTCAGACCTTTCGTTACCCTACACCTAATCTCAATGATCGCACATGTCGCTCTCTAAGGTTTGAGTAAGACTATGCTGAGAGCTGTGCTTTGACAGCAGCGGGGGAGCTATTCAAAGTACTCTATAATTTGATAATATTAAGTAAATTTTTAGATAAGATTTTGATATTATATTAGTTCTTACCACAAGAACTTTCCCAGTAATCCCCTCCATGGTCAAGTGGAAAACCAGCAAGTCCAGAGGCGAGATCCACCACAGTCAGTGTCTTCTGCAACTTTACACCTCAGCAAACATTCCTTTCATCTGTGTGTGACTCCGAATCCATCTCAGGAGGACTCTCCCACCCCTACTAAGAGAGAAAACTAGTTGGTTATGCAAATTTTAGAAGTATTCTGGAGGTTGTAAATTTTTATGATCTGCCTAGCCCTGTACTAGGTCTTGTACAATGGGGAAAAGGACCGCAGGACTAGTGCATATGTGATGTGAGTCACTTTTGGGGTATGTGCAAATTCGTCAAATTATTTACTCCATTATTTACTACACTGGCATAAATCACTTTGAAAAGTCACACTTTTTTTGTTCAATGCTGAGTTTTGAAAAGGTTTGGCAACTTTTAGAGTTTACACACCAGTTTCAGGCAACTCCGCCATTTCGTATACCAGTCTTAAGGGGCCTTCACACATAGCGAGATCGCTAGTGATATCGCTCAAGCGTCACCAATATTGTGGCACAACAGCGATCTCGCTAGCGATCTCGCTATGTGTGAAATGTAGCGGCGACCGACCCCCCCCCGCTGGCTATCGCTGATCGTGCTCGAATGAGCTGGTCCATTTTTCCATCGTTGGCGTCCCGCTGGCCAGCACTCATCGCTGTGTTTGAAGTTTTAAAACGACGAGCGACCTCGTTAGCGACGTAGAGCTCAGCAACGCAGGCGTGACTTCGCTATGTTACCGTCCACGACTCCTCTGACCCTATTGGTGTTTACAGCGCTCCCAATGTGTGAAATTGGGCAACATAGTAATAAAATACAGTGCTGTATCGCCTCCTTCCATTCTTTATTCCTGTGCAGTGGATGGTATTAACCGGTTTGCATTCTGCGTTCCCGTGTGAGTCGCTATAGCGTTCATATTTTAACGGATTTCACACCGCGGTTGCTTCAGAGTCCCTGTGTGAATCGCAAGTGCGCTGTTATTCGTGGATTCATTTAATTCATCAAAGGACTGCTCTGTCTGCCAGGTATGTTTTTCAATTGGAACGAAAGTAGCGTTCCCTTTTTTTTAGTTTTCCCCTTATTTTGATCTTGACTTGTCCACCCCGATTGTCTCTATTGATAAGCGTTCACTTTTCTAGCTCTGCGATCCAAGATCTGCAATTTCACCTTTTCTATGTACATTGTGTCCATACGCAGTGGTCTGGGCAGCCATTTTAGTTTTCAGACCGCGCCCGCCCCCATTGTTGCTATTTTTAAGCATTATACTTGTATAGCTCATCGATCATGTATCTGCAATTACAACTCATTTTTACCTTTTCTATGTACATTGTGTCCATACCCACTGGCCTGGGCAGCCATTTTAGTTTTCAGACCGCGCCCGCCCCCATTGTTGATATTTTGTGGCTTTATACATTTTAAGCTCTTTTCTCAAAATTGTCTAATCTTTTTATTTTATTTTGCAGTTTTAATATCATGAACGATGCGGACCGTGCTGTAGTGGCTGCTGCTTTGCTGCTGGAGGGTGCTCGACAACATGAAGAGGCACAGATGCAAGAGAGGCGGTCCAAAAGAAAGCGGCGCATGTGCACCAGAGAATGGCTGGCGAAGAGGTCCAAATTCTCACACATGCAGCTCGTAAGAGAACTGCAGGAGAAGAATCCTCAGGATTTCAGGAACTATCTGCGGATGTCTAAGGATTCTTTCAAATTTTACTTGCCAGGGTGACGCCATTAATTGAAAGGAAAAATACAGCAATGCGAGCTGCTGTGCCGGTAGACGAAAGATTGTCCGTGACGCTGAGATTCCTGGCCACAGGACGATCACTCCAAGATTTGCAATTTTCTTCTGACGTTTCTTTGTCACTGCTCAGCACTTTGATTCCAGAAACATGCAATGCCATTATCCAAAGTCTAAGGAGCCACATTCAGTTTCCAAAAATGGAGGCGGACTGGAAAAGTATTGCCTCTGATTTTGAGTGGCTTTGGCAGTTCCCAAACTGTGGTGGGGCTTTGGATGGAAAACATGTGAGGATCACCCAACCGCCGAAAAGCGAATCCTCTTATTTCAACTATAAGGGCTATTTCAGTGTAATCCTGATGGCCCTTGTTAATGCCAACTATGAGTTCATAAATGTTGATGTTGGCATGAACAGCAGGGTTTCAGATGGGGGAGTTTTAGAACACACACGTTTTGGAGAGCGATTAAACAACTGTGACCTAAACTTGCCTCCCAACTCAGAGACAACCGGCAACCTTAACTTTGTTTTTGTCGGTGATGAAGCCTTCCCGCTTCAAGCCAACCTTCTCAAACCGTTCCCCCAAAAAAGTGTTACGGAACAAAAACAGATATTTAATTACCGTTTGTCGAGGGCACAAAGGGTTGTTGAGAATGCGTTTGGCATCGTGGCCAGCCGCTTCCGAATTTTCCACACACCCATAAACCTAAAGTTGGAATCCATAAACTTGGTCTTTATGGCCTGTTGTGTGCTGCACAATTTCCTGAGGCGGCGCGATGCTATCGATTACAGTCCGCTTGGCTTTGTGGACTGTGTTGACCAGACAAATGGTCAAGTACTTCTAGGTGGCTGGCGTGATAATGATCCAGCAATACCAGGACTTCAAGTGCTCACAAAAAGAAGAAACAGGGATGATGCGAAGGCCTTCCGGGAGAAATACTGCAAATATTTTAATGGGCCTGGTGCAGTTACTTGGCAGCATCAAATCTAGTGCGCACATGTGTATATTTAAACATTTCTCTTTTCTTAATTTGTTAGAAATACTCCAATAAATTCATTATTTTATTACTTTACAAAGTGTTTGTGGTTCTTTACAAAAAATACATCACGTAACGTGCCGATATGCTATGTGCATGTATTTGTCTGTAACATAACTTTTAATACTGCCGTGCACATGTGCAGACATTTGTGCCTGTTGCCTGTGGCTGACGGACAGGGCCGGTTTTAGGCAAAGTGGGGCCCTAGGCAAAGTTTAAAATGGGGCCACAAATTATAACTTATTGCACATCACACAGAAGCATTTTCGTTTGTAGTTTCATGCGCTGAGCCCAGCCCAGCCCCGCCCTGCACGGTATATACAGCCCTGCCCCACACAGTTAATACAGCCCAGCCCCACATGGTATATACAGCCCAGCTCCGCACGGTATATACAGCCCAGCCCCACCCAGTATATACAGCCCAGCCCCACCCAGTATATACAGCCCAGCCCCACACAGTACATACAGGCCAGCCCCGCACGGTATATACAGCCCAGCCACGCATGGTATATACAGGCCAGCCCCACATGGTTAATACAGCCCAGCCCCACACAGTTAATACAGCCCAGCCCCACATGGTATATACAGCTCAGCCCCACATAGTTAATACAGGCCAGCCCCACATGGTATATACAGCCCAGCCCAACACAGTATATACAGGCCAGCCCCGCACGGTATATACAGCCCAGCCCCACACAGTACAGTCATGGCCAAAAGTTTTGAGAATGACACAAATATTATATTTTCACATGATCTGCTGGCCTCTGGTTTTTATATGTGTTTGTCAGATGTTTTTATCACATACAGAAATATAATTGCAATGATATTATGAGTAGCAAAAGGTTATATTGACAGAATGAGTTAATGCAGCAAGTCAATATTTGCAGTGTTGAACCTTCTTCTTCAGGACCTCAGCAATTCTCCCTGGCATGCTCTCAATCAACTTCTGGATCAAATCTTGACTGATAGCAGTCCATTCTTGCAAAATCAATGCTTTTATTTTGTCTGAATTTGAAGGTTTTTGTTTGTCCACCCGTCTCTTGATGATTGACCACAAGTTCTCAATGGGATTAAGATCTGGGGAGTTTCCAGGCCATGGTCCCAAAATCTCTATGTTTTGTTCCCTGAGCCATTTAGTTATCACCTTTGCTTTATGGCAAGGTGCTCCATCATGTTGAAAAAGGCATTGTTGATCGCCAAACTGCTCTTGGACGGTTGGGAGAAGTTGCTCTTGGAGGACATTCTGGTACCATTCTTTATTCATGGCTGTGTTTTTAGGCAAGACTGAGAGAGAGCCCATTCCCTTGACTGAGAAGCAACCCCACACATGAATGGTTTCAGGATGCTTGACAGTTGGCATGAGACAAGACTGGTGGTAGCGCTCACCTGGTCTTCTCCGAATAAGCCGTTTTCCACATGTCCCAAATAATCGAAAAGGGGATTCATCAGAGAAAATGACTTTACCCCAGTCCTCAGCAGTCCACTCCCTATACCTCTTGCAGAATATCAGTCTGTCCTGGAGAAGAAGTGGCTTCTTTGCTGCCCTCCTTGAGACCAGGCCTTGCTCCAAGAGTCTCCGCCTCACAGTGCGTGCAGATGCACTCACATCTGCCTGCTGCCATTCCTGAGCAAGCTCTGCACTGCTGGTAGCCCGATCCCGCAGCTGAAACACTTTTAAGAGACGGTCCTGGTGCTTGCTGGTCTTTCTTGGGCGCCCTGGAGCCTTTTTGGCACAAGGGAACCTCTCTCCTTGAAGTTCTTGATGATGCGATAGATTGTTGACTGAGGTGCAATCTTTCTAGCTGCGATACTCTTCCCTGTTAGGCCATTTTTGTGCAGTGCAATGATGACTGCACGTGTTTCTTTAGAGATAACCATGGTTAGCAGAAGAGAAACAATGATGCCAAGCACCAGCCTCCTTTTAAAGTGTCCAGTGGTGTCATTCTTACTTAATCATGACAGATTGATCTCCAGCCCTGTCCTCATCAACACCCACACCTGTGTTAATGGAGCAATCACTGAAACGATGTTAGCTGGTCCTTTTAAGGCAGGGCTGCAATGATGTTGAAATGTGTTTTGGGGGATAAAGTTCATTTTCTAGGCAAATATTGACTTTGCAAGTAATTGCTGTTAAGCTGATCACTCTTTATAACATTCTGGAGTATATGCAAATTGCCATTAGAAAAAATGAAGCAGTAGACTTTGTAAAAATTAATATTTGTGTCATTCTCAAAACTTTTGGCCATGACTGTACATACAGCCCAGCCCCACCCAGTATATACAGCCCAGCCCCACACAGTATATACAGCCCTGCCCCACATGGTTAATACAGCCCAGCCCCACACAGTATATACAGCCCAGCCCCACACAGTACATACAGCCCAGCCCCACCCAGTATATACAGCCCAGCCCCACACAGTACATACTGACCAGCCCCACCCAGTATATACAGCACAGCCCCACACAGTACATACAGCCCAGCGACACATTAACAATGCTGTTGCGTCGCCGTGAAGCCGCCATTTCATGTTCGCCCTTTGAGCACGCTATAGAGTCTTGCTGATTCCCTTCGAGGACGCTGTATCGTCACCAACTGCGTCGCGTGGACGTCATGACGTCACAACGCTCTTGTGGGCATCCTTGCTGCGGCATGAAGTACATAGAGGAAGCTATGGCTGCTAGGTAGAGAGCGACTCCATGGGGGGAGGCCGAAATGCGCTACCTGGTTCAGGAGATGGAGAGGCGAGATTATGGGTGTGAACAGGCCCATGCACACCCGATGTGACACAAGCGGGCTGTGTTGCGGAGGATCCGGCGAGGATTGTCACGCCGCTTTGGAGTGGAGCGCACAACCACCCAAATACGGAAAAAAAATGGCGGATCTGCGCTTCCGCTCCAGAGACCTCCTCGCCAGCCTCCAACAACAAGTGAGAAGTGATCAAGGTGAGTGTTGTTGATTACATGTTTCTCATGTTATATAACATTTTTATGGCAGTCAGGGTATACCGTTTGGAAGAAAAAAAAATTATTTTTATCTGGGAACATGAACACGCAGGACCACAAAAAAAAAAAACCTGCTCACCATTATGTGACAATTTTTTTTTTTTCTGTTATCGGTCACTTTTTTTTGTGTACTCAAATTTTCCATGTGGACTACAGCTAATAAAGTTCATTGTGACATTCCGCAAAACGTAACACTAAACAGTTGCACACGCTTTATAAATTTAGACCTTGGCCCATGTGAAACGCACAACTCAAGATGAAGTAGTATTGCGCTCAGTATAATTTTTTTCCAACAGCGGCTCATGCAGCGGCACCAGCCCCAGCACCACCTGCGCCACCACCTGCAGCGCCACCACCTGCAGCACCACCAGCCCCAGCTGAACAGGCAAGCCCGCCCCCAGAACCATCTCCTGAACCAGAGCCCGTAAGGACCCCCTCGTCAGCTTCAACGCATTTGCCTCAAATAGGGTTGTCCACATCCTCACCAAGGGATGCGTTGTCTTCGGCATCACTCCATGAAGTTGGTGCAGACTCGACCTCCGGTAATTGAATAACATTGTCATCCGCTCAATGCCGACTTTTATTTCCCAATGACTTGCATTGGGGTCGGGTTTCGGACGAAACTCCGACTTCTTTTGACCTAGTCAGACCAGTTTCATCTGAAACAAATCTTGTTTCATGAAACCCGATCCGACCAAAGTCGCTCAACTCTATTTAAGAGCTGTCGGGTACATTTTTTTTTTCTTTTTTTCCTAGTCTGCGGTGGCACAGGATCCGGAAGGGCTCTAATCGCCTCATCAGAGGAGGCAGAGGCACCACAAAACCGTAAGTGTTTGACCACTAACAAGTACCGTATATACTCGTGTATATGCCGACCCATGTATAAGCCGACCCCCCCAAAAAAATTTTTTTCACAAAAAACAATGTAAACTTATTGACTCGCATATAAGCCTAGGGTGCAAAAGGCAGCAGATACTGGTAAATTTCATACATAAAAATAGATACCAATAAAAGTTAAATTAATTGAGAGATCTGTTGGTTAAATGTTTTTGTATATCCATATTGAATCAGGAGCCTCATATAATGCTACAGACAGTTTATGATGGGCCCCCACCAGATGCTCCATAGAATAATATGCCCCATATAATGCTCTTTAAGACTCCATAGACTATGCGCTCATATGCTGCTCCATTGAATATGCCCCCATATGCTGCCCCATAGAATATGCCCCCATATGCTGCCCCATAGACTATCCCCCCATATGCTGCCACATAGGATATGCCCCCATATCCTGCTCCATAGAATATGCCCCCCAAATGCTGCCCCCAATAAAATGCTCCATGTATTATGCCCCCATATGCTGTATCAAAAAAAAACACTAACTCACCTCTCCTGCTCAGGACCGCACCTGTGTGGGGCCATCGCTGCTCACCACTGTTTGCCATGTCATCTGTCAGTGACGTTCAGGCAGCAGAGGGCACGGCGTGCACTAACCACGTCACCGCACCCTCTGCTGGCTAAACGTCACAGACAGAGGATGCAGCAGACAGCGGTGAGCAGCGATGCACCGTGGGACAGGTGAATATCGCTTTACTTACCTCCCCTGGCGCTGTCTCTGCAGCGGCACCTTCACTTCTCCACCGTCTCCCTTCCTGCCTTCAGCGTTCATGTTATACCGCTCATTTCACTCATGAATATGCACATATTAATTACTTTAATGAGTGTTACCATGTTACTCAGGTAACGGCGGAGCGGTGGCCTTCTTTTGTGACTCAATGTGAGACGCCTTTGTACTGTGGAAGGTCCAGCTGGCTCACTTGCCTCCTCTGTAATGATTGGCATCCTGTCCTCTGTAGCGATTGGCGTCCTAGGGGTGTCCTGACTGCCACATGGTTTAGGTGACAGATCTTCAGTACGATCCTGCAAGAACAGAAAAAGCATGTTAAAACACAGAAAAATAAAATAATCTTCTATAAATAGATTACATAAAATGATGTGAGGGGGGAATTGCGGTACAGGATATGAAATGCCATTCACCTTTGGTAAAAAAAATGTTGTGACAAAACTATTAAAGTTGTATACTTATCTGTAGTGGAAGGGAAAATTTTTGGACCCTGGAAAAAGAATCATGGACTCATTCATTTCAATTCACCTATGCCATGTACATACTAATGTTTAATTGCAATTTAGAGGGAAACCCTAAATAAACTTATATCGGCAAGAGGGGAGTCAGGCTGTGTCACAGTTTCTTCCTCTTCTTCAGGCAGTGTCATAGAACTATGCATATGGGTCGCCCTCCCGTCCCAGGGCTGTGGGGTACTCGGTACCGGGCCGGTGTCAGGGGGAGATGTGTCACAGCAGCGGTGACCCGGTCCGTGGCCCTGGGCGCCCAATATCAATGGCAGATGATGTTTGTAATGTAGTTTATATGGAAAGTTCGTGACGCCACCCATGGTGTTTGGCAAGTAAGATGTTAAGCCAACGCTGCTTGCAGATCCACTGGGACTGATGGTGTGATGCAGCAAAGATGGTGTAGCTCCCCACAGGTGGAGCTGTAGTCCCAGGGCAGTGTAGGCACTATGGATGAGGATAGGTGCAGGACGGTGTGGATGCTGGTACCCAGATGTAGCGGTTCTGAAGGTGTTAGCGACGAATAAATGGAGGACACCAGAGCTTGCAGTTTCAAAGTTTTACTCACAGTTTGTGGTGCACACTGGTGCCTGCCTCCGTGCCGTGTCCTCCGGGGTAGAGACTCAATCAACCTCCCGGGCAAGTCAGGGCTCTCCAACACTCTGCCAACATGTGCCTTTCCTGAACGACTCCTCTAATGCGCCTTTTAGTGTGAAGAACTCCAGTACCGTGGTTCCCTGAAGTTCCTCCTGTCAGATGTTCCTAACAACTCTACTTGTATGACAGACAGCTGTAGCCTGCTTGGGGATGCTTCTGCATCCCGGCTCTCTATCAGTTTGCTGTTGTGTCCCAAGTCCTGGATGGGAGTAGTGCATTTACAGCCAACTACTCCACCAGTGTCTGCTGCAGAACCATAAGTGTCCATACAACCTTGGGGACCGGGCCCCGGCCTTGCACTGAGAACCTATAGGCAGGGTTCCTATCCAACCCACTCCTCCTCTCTGTTCTCCTTCTCCTTCGTTCCGCGCTGTTCCTTCTCTCTCTTATGGAAGCTTAGGTTGCAGTTCTACGTTCTCCTTCTCTTCTCTTTCCCGTGCCAGCTGGCTCAGGTCACGAGGCAGCTGCAGCACTCCTTCTCTCCTAGGACCCGTCCTCAGGCTCTCCTGACTGACGGTCCTTCTGTCAGACAGCCCCCTAAGGGACCGACCCCTCTCAGGGACTGAACTCCAATTCTAAACTTTCCCATTCTTTTATATGAATCTCAACTCCACCCACCTCCCAGCACATCTCGTGTTATGAAGCAAGGAATCACCAGAGGTGCTCTGCTACCCTCTAAGCATGAGCCGCAATGTGATCAGTGCTGAACTATCCTGTGTGTGGGATGCAGGTGTTGGAGTGTGGAAAGGAGCTCCCAACTTACCAGGATGGTGGGGCACTACACCTTAGGAGAAGGTGCAGTACCTCTGTGGCGACTGAGCCTCAGGGGCGCCACACATAGGTCGGGGTATTTCTTGGCGGTGGGTAAACTCCATTAAGTGGCAGTACCACAACTTTGGAACATAGACATCTTCTGTACCCGCCCCCGACATAGTTGACTTTTCAACCTTGTTCAATTCCTTTATGAACACAGTCCGTAGTGCCTGAATTTTTTTCTTTACAACTGCTTCATCAACCGTTTCACTGGGATGATGTTCTTTACAGAGTAGCACAAGTTTTTCATACGCCTCTTTCTTCTTGTAGTTGTTGCTGTAGTCCGCCGACTTGACCTTCCATAGGCATGGCATGGACCGATACAAGTCAATCAACTGGCGAATGAATTCTTGGCTACTTGATGACATCTGGAAAAAAAAATAAAGGAAATGGTGAGAACGTTACATTACAGGCCAGTGCTATAAAAGTAAAACGCTCCAAAATAGCAAGAAGGGGGGCTGGCGCGCTATGAAAACTAAAATGGCTGCCCAGGCTAGTGCGTATGGACACAATGTACATACAAAAGGTAAAATTGAGTTTTAATTGCTGATACATAATCGCTGAGCTATAAAAGTAAACGCACCAAAAAAGCAAGAATTGGGGCGGGCGCCGTCTGAAAACAAAAATGGTTGCCCAGGCCGGTGCGTATGGACACAATGTACATACAAAAGCTAAAATTGAGTTTGTAATTGCAGATACATGATCGCTGAGCTATACAAGTATAACGCTGAAAAACAGCAACAATGGGGGCGGGCGCGGTCTGAAAACTAAAATGGCTGCCCAGGGCAGTGCGTATGGACACAATGTACATACAAAAGGTAAGATTGAGTTTGTAACTGCAGATACGTGATCGCTGAGCTATAACAGTAAACACTCCAAAAAAGCAATAATGGTGGCGGGAGCGGTCTGAAAGCTAAAATGGCTGCCCAGGCCAGTGCGTATGGACACAATGTACATTCAAAAGGTTAGATTGAGTTTGTAACTGCAGATACATGATCGCTGAGCTATACAAGTATAACGCTTAAAAATAGCAACAATGGGGCCAGGTGCGGTGTGAAAGCTAAAATGGCTGCCAAGGGCAGTGCGTATTGACACAAAGTACATACAAAAGGTCAAAAAGAGTTTGTAATTGCAGACACATGATTGCTGAGCTATAAAAGTATAACGCTCAGAAATAGCAAGAATTGGGGCGGGAGCGGTATGAAAATTAAAATGGCTGCCCAGGGCCGTGCGTATGGACACAAAGCACATACAAAAGGTAAGATTGAGTTTTAATTGCAGATACATGATCGCTGAGCTATAACAGTAAACGCTCCAAAAAAGCAAGAATGGGGGCCGGCACGGTATGAAATCTAAAATGGCTGCCCAGGCCAGTGCGTATGGACACAATGTACATACAAAAGCTAAAATTGAGTTTATGATTGCAAATACATGATCGCTGAGCTATACAAGTATAACGCTGAAAAACAGCAACAATGGGGGCGGGCGCGGTCTGAAAACTAATATGGCTGCCCAGGCCGGTGCGTATGGACACAAAGTACATACAAAAGGTAAGATTGAGTTTGTAATTGCAGATACATGATCGCTGAGCTATAACAGTAAACACTCCAAAAAAGCAATAATGGTGGCGGGCGCGGTCTGAAAGCTAAAATGGTTGCCCAGGCTGGTGCGTATGGACACAATGTACATACAAAAGCTAAAATAGAGTTTATAATTGCAGATACATGATCGCTGAGCTATACAAGTATAGCGCTGAAAAACAGCAACAATGGTGGCAGGCGCGGTATGAAAACTAAAATGGCTGCCCAGGGCAGTGCGTATGGACACAAAGTACATTCAAAAGGTTAGATTGAGTTTGTAACTGCAGATACATGATCGCTGAGCTATAACAGTAAACGCTCCAAAAAAGCAAGAATGGGGGCCGGCGCGGTCTGAAAACCAAAATGGCTGCCCAGGGCAGTGCGTATGGACACAATGTACATTCAAAAGGTTAGATTGAGTTTGTAATTGCAGATACATGATCGCTGAGCTATACAAGTATAACGCTGAAAAACAGCAACAATGGTGGCGGGCATGGTCTGAAAACTAAAATGGCTGCCCAGGCCGGTGCGTATGGACACAATGTACATACAAAAGGTAAGATTGAGTTTGTAACTGCAGATACATGATCGCTGAGCTATACAAGTATAACGCTTAAAAATAGCAACAATGGGGCCAGGTGCGGTGTGAAAGCTAAAATGGCTGCCTAGGGCAGTGCGTATGGACACAAAGTACATACAAAAGGTAAAAAAGAGTTTGTAATTGCAGATACATGATCACTGAGCTATAAAAGTATAACGCTCAAAAATAGCAAGAATTGGGGCGGGCGCGGTATGAAAATTAAAATGGCTTCCCAGGGCAGTGCGTATGGACACAAAGCACATACAAAAGGTAAGATTGAGTTTTAATTGCAGATACATGATCGCTGAGCTATAACAGTAAACGCTCCAAAAAAGCAAGAATGGGGGCCGGCGCGGTATGAAAACCAAAATGGCTGCCCAGGCCAGTGCGTATGGACACAATGTACATTCAAAAGGTTAGATTGAGTTTGTAATTGCAGATACATGATCGCTGAGCTATACAAGTATAACGCTGAAAAACAGCAACAATGGGGGCGGGCGCGGTCTGAAAGCTAAAATGGCTGCCCAGGGCAGTGCGTATGGACACAAAGTACATTCAAAAGGTTAGTTTGAGTTTGTAACTGCAGATACATGATCGCTGAGCTATAACAGTAAACACTCCAAAAAGCAATAATGGGGGCGGGCGCGGTCTGAAAGCTAAAATGGCTGCCCAGGCCGGTGCGTATGGACACAATGTACATTCAAAAGGTTAGATTGAGTTTGTAACTGCAGATACATGATCGCTGAGCTATACAAGTATAACGCTTAAAAATAGCAACAATGGGGCCAGGTGCGGTGTGAAAGCTAAAATGGCTGCCTAGGGCAGTGCGTATGGACACAATGTACATATAAAAGGTAAAAAAGAGTTTGTAATTGCAGATACATGATCGCTGAGCTATAAAAGTATAATGCTCAAAAATAGCAAGAATTGGGGCGGGCGCGGTATGAAAACTAAAATGGCTTCCCAGGGCAGTGCGTATGGCCACAAAGTACATACAAAAGGTAAGATTGAGTTTTAATTGCAGATACATGATCGCTGAGCTATAACAGTAAACGCTCCAAAAAAGCAAGAATGGGGGCCGGCGCGGTATGAAAACTAAAATGGTTGCCCAGGGCAGTGCGTATGGACACAAAGTACATACAAAAGGTAAAAAAAGAGTTTGAATTGCAGATCCAGGATCGCAGACCTAGAAAAGTTAATGCTTAAAAAAAGCAGCAATGGTGGTGGGCACGGCAAAAAAAACAAATAAGGCTGGTTTCACATTAGCGCATTTTCAGCGCGCGCACGGCCGGGGGTAGCTCCGCCCCCGAGCCGGCTCTCTGCCCGGCGTGCCCGCCCCTTCCTTGTAGCGCCGCCTCCTAGCGGACAGCGGCGCCTGCGATCGGCGCACCCTATCTTTAGCATAGGGTGCGCCGATCGTGCGCAGGCCGTGCGCTAGTTGCGCTTTGACCTGCGCTGCGCACTTTTGACGGTGCGCCGTGCGCGCCAAAATCCGAAAAGTTTGATTTTGGCGCGCACGGCGCACCGTCAAAAGTGCGCAGCGCAGGTCAAAGCGCAACTAGCGCACGGCCTGCGCACGATCGGCGCACCCTATGCTAAAGATAGGGGGCGCCGCTGTCCGCTAGGAGGCGGCGCTACAAGGAAGGGGCGGGCACGCCGGGCAGAGAGCCGGCTCGGGGGCGGAGCTACCCCCGGCCGTGCGCGCGCTGAAAATGCGCTAATGTGAAACCAGCCTAAAATTGCGTATACAAACATAATAACCTTAGACACCAAACAAAGCCTACCTTTGATGGTGGCAAAAATTCAGAAGGTATGACAGAGGAAAAAATGAAGACGGTCTTGTGAAATTGCGCTGTTTGCGTCTTCAGATGGAGCCAAAAATTGCAGGTCTTGGAAAATATCGCTGATGCGTCTTCAACAGGGTCGCTGAAGAAGGCCGAGTTGCAAATTCAACAAAAACTGCACTTGTGTCTCAAACGTGAACAATGCTGGTTTTGAAGTAAACCACAGCGCTCGAGAGATATAAACTGTAGCGCTAATACGTTCTCTTTTATGACGCCGCCGGCCAATGAGCGCAGCAGTGACCACCAATCAGTGCTGGGGGGCGTTGAAAAGGAAACGCTGAAGCACGCCCACCGAGGTTGGAATCGTTTACAATAAAGTAGTGTGACAAGGACTCAACGACCGACGAGGTCGTTATGCAGATCGCTGATCTGTCTTGCGTCGTTGATGAGATCGGACTGTGCTAGCGATCATGTAGCGACGCACCAACGATCTTTGCCAGGTTGGATCTTTATCGTGATCGCTGGTGCGTCGCTATGTGTGAAGGGGCCTTTACTGATGGGCGTCCAGGTGTAAGATGCGCCAAATTCATTAAAAAGTGCTCGCCACTAGTGTTGAGCATTCCGATACCGCAAGTATCGGGTATCGGCCGATACTTGCGGTATCGGAATTCCGATACCGACTTCCGATATTTTTTCAATATCGGAATTCGGCATCGGAATCGGAAGTTCCAAGTTGATTGACAGACTGACGTCATCATGATGCGCGGTGTGTGCGCATCATGATGCGCCGTCATTTCGGGCCTTCCGGGGGTCTCTGCCGGCCTGCCGGGGGGCTGTGCCGGCCTGCCGGGGGGCTGTGTGGACTGCCCGGGGTCTGTACCGGCCTGCCGGGGGGCTGTGCCGGCCTGCCGGTGGTCTGTGCACCCTGTGGGGGTCTCTACCGGCCTGCCGGGGGGCTGTGCCGGCCTGCCGGTGGTCTGTGCACCCTGTGGGGGTCTGTACCGGCCTGCCGGGGGGGCTGTGCCGGCCTGCCGGTGGTCTGTGCACCCTGTGGGGGTCTGTACCGGCCTGCCGGGGGGCTGTGCCGGCCTGCCGGGGGGCTGTGCTGATGGCCGGGGGTCTGTGCAAGCATCGTCCGATGGGACTACAAGTCCCATCGGGCGATGCCTGCTACCATGACAGTGATTGACACATTAGCCAATGATGGGACAGTAGTAGTCCCATCATCCGGCTAATGTGTTAAATGTTAAAAAAAAAAATACTACATACATACTACATGCATGCTACATACATACTACATGCTACATACATACTACATATATACTACATACATACTACATGCATGCTACATACATACTACATGCTACATACATACTACATATATACTACATACATACTACATACATACTACATACATACTGCATGCTACATACATACTACATACATACTACATACATACTACATGCATGCTACATACATACTACATGCTACATACATACTACATATATACTACATACATACTACATACATGCTACATACATACTGCATGCTACATACATACTACATATATACTACATACATACTACATACATGCTACATACATACTGCATGCTACATACATACTACATACATACTACATACATACTACATGCATGCTACATACATACTACATGCTACATACATACTACATATATACTACATGCATGCTACATACATACTACATGCTACATACATACCACATACATACTACATGCATGCTACATACATACTACATGCTACATACATACTACATATATACTACATACATACTACATGCATGCTACATACATACTACATGCTACATACATACTACATATATACTACATACATACTACATACATACTACATACATACTACATACATACTACATGCATGCTACATACATACTACATGCTACATACATACTACATATATACTACATACATACTACATACATGCTACATACATACTGCATGCTACATACATACTACATATATACTACATGCATGCTACATACATACTACATGCTACATACATACTACATATATACTACATACATACTACATACATACTACATGCATGCTACATACATACTACATGCTACATACATACTACATATATACTACATACATACTACATGCATGCTACATACATACTACATGCTACATACATACTACATATATACTACATACATACTACATACATGCTACATACATACTGCATGCTACATACATACTACATACATACTACATACATACTACATGCATGCTACATACATACTACATGCTACATACATACTACATATATACTACATGCATGCTACATACATACTACATGCTACATACATACCACATACATACTACATACATGCTACATACATACTACATGCATGCTACATACATACTACATATATACTACATGCATGCTACATACATACTACATGCTACATACATACTACATATATACTACATACATACAATACATTCATACAATACATACCTAGACATACAGTACATATAACATAGAGTAACATACTTACCAATACTTGTCACATTGTTCCCCGAAGCCATTGTCTTTTCCGGAATAAATATTAACATAACAAACCACAAAAATACTCACCCACGATCCGAAGCAGTCCACGAGTGTCTCCCACGACGATCTTGGGTAGAGAACTGCAGCATCAGATGATGCTGCCGTTCTCTACGGGCTGCAGGAATCCAATGACGGAATGTAGGTATCCTTCCGCACTGTATTCCTCCGCCACTTAAAAAAAAAAAGTCCCTAGTCTCACTTTATGCCATTGCTGCGTGGGAAATTCCCACACAGCAATGGCATAAAGTGAGACTAGGGACTTTTTTTTTTTTTTAAGTGGCGGAGGAATACAGTGCGGAAGGATACCTACCTTCCGTCATTGGATTCCTGCAGCCCGTAGAGAACGGCAGCATCAGCTGATGCTGCAGTTCTCTACCCAAGATCGTCGTGGGACACACTCGTGGACTGCTTCGGATCGTGGGTGAGTATTTTTGTGGTTTGTTATGTTAATATTTATTCCGGAAAAGACAATGGCTTCGGGGAACAATGTGACAAGTATTGGTAAGTATGTTACTCTATGTTATATGTACTGTATGTCTATGTATGTATTGTATGAATGTATTGTATGTAGTATGTATGTAGTATATATGTGGTATGTATGTAGCATGTAGTATGTATGTAGTATGTATGTAGCATGCAGTATGTATGTAGCATGCATGTAGTATATATGTAGTATGTATGTAGCATGTAGTATGTATGTAGCATGCAGTATGTATGTAGCATGCATGTAGTATATATGTAGTATGTATGTAGCATGTAGTATGTATGTAGCATGTAGTATGTATGTAGCATGCATGTAGTATATATGTAGTATGTATGTAGCATGTATGTAGTATGTATGTAGTATGTATGTAGTATGTATGTGGTATGTATGTAGCATGCAGTATGTATGTAGCATGCATGTAGTATATATGTAGTATGTATGTAGTATATATGTAGTATGTATGTTGCATGTAGTATTTATGTAGTATGAATGTAGCATGTATGTAGTATGTAGTATGTATGTAGTATATATGTAGTATGTATGTAGCATGTAGCATGTATGTAGTATGTATGTAGTATGTATGTAGTATGTATGTAGTATATATGTATGTAGTATGTATGTAGTATGTATGTAGTATGTATGTGGTATGTATGTAGCATGCAGTATGTATGTAGCATGCATGTAGTATATATGTAGTATGTATGTAGTATATATGTAGTATGTATGTTGCATGTACACTCACTGGCCACTTTATTAGGTACACCATGCTAGTAACGGGTTGGACCCCCTTTTGCCTTCAGAACTGCCTCAATTCTTCGTGGCAGAGATTCAACAAGGTGCTGGAAGCATTCCTCAGAGATTTTGGACCATATTGACATGATGGCATCACACAGTTGGCGCAGATTTGTCGGCTGCACATCCCTGATGCGAATCTCCCGTTCCACCACATCCCAAAGATGCTCTATTGGATTGAGATCTGGTGACTGAGGAGGCCATTTGAGTACAGTGAACTCATTGTCATGTTCAAGAAACCAATCTGAGATGATTCGAGCTTTATGACATGGCGCATTATCCTGCTGAAAGTAGCCATCAGATGTTGGGTACATTGTGGTCATAAAGGGATGGACATGGTCAGCAACAATACTCAGGTAGGCTGTGGCATTGCAACGATGCTCAATTGGTACCAAGGGGCCCAAAGAGTGCCCAGAAAAAATTCCCCACACCATGACACCACCACCACCAGCCTGAACCGTTGATACAAGGCAGGATGGATCCATGCTTTCATGTTGTTTACGCCAAATTCTGACCCTACCATCCGAATGTCGCAGCAGAAATCGAGACTAATCAGACCAGGCAACGTTTTTCCAATCTTCTACTGGCCAATTTCGATGAGCTTGTGCAAATTGTAGCCTCAGTTTCCTGTTCTTAGCTGAGAGGAGTGGTACCCAGTGTGGTCTTCTGCTGCTGTAGCCCATCTGCCTCAAAGTTCGACGCACTGTGCGTTCAGAGATGCTCTTCTGCCTACCTTGGTTGTAACGGGTGGCAATTTGAGTCACTGTTGCCTTTCTATCAGCTCGAACCAGTCTGCCCATTCTCCTCTGACCTCTGGCATCAACAAGGCATTTCCAGCCACAGAACTGCCGCTCACTGGATTTTTTTTCTTTTTCGGACCATTCTCTGTAAACCCTAGAGATGGTTGTGCGTGAAAATCCCAGTAGATCAGCAGTTTCTGAAATACTCAGACCAGCCCTTCTGGCACCAACAATCATGCCACGTTCAAAGGCACTCAAATCACCTTTCTTCCCCATACTGATGCTCGGTTTGAACTGCAGGAGATTGTCTTGACCATGTCTACATGCCTAAATGCACTGAGTTGCCGCCATGTGATTGGCTGATTAGAAATTAAGTCTTAACACACAGTTGGACAGGTGTACCTAATAAAGTGGCCAGTGAGTGTAGTATTTATGTAGTATGAATGTAGCATGTATGTAGTATGTAGTATGTATGTAGTATATATGTAGTATGTATGTAGCATGTAGCATGTATGTAGTATGTATGTAGTATGTATGTAGTATGTATGTGGTATGTATGTAGCATGCAGTATGTATGTAGCATGCATGTAGTATATATGTAGTATGTATGTAGTATATATGTAGTATGTATGTTGCATGTAGTATTTATGTAGTATGAATGTAGCATGTATGTAGTATGAATGTAGCATGTATGTAGCATGTAATTTTTTTTTTTTTTTTTTTTTTTTTTTACATTTAACACATTAGCCGGATGATGGGACTACTACTGTCCCATCATTGGCTAATGTGTCAATCACTGTCATGGTAGCAGGCATCGCCCGATGGGACTTGTAGTCCCATCGGACGATGCCTGCACAGACCCCCGAAGCCTGCACAGACCACCGGCAGGCCGGCACAGCCCCCCGGCAGGCCGGCACAGCCCCCCGGAGCCTGCACAGACCACCGGCAGGCCGGCACAGACCACCGGCAGGCCGGCACAGACCACCGGCAGGCCGGCACAGCCCCCCGGAGCCTGCACAGCCCCCCGGCAGGCCGGCACAGCCCCCCGGCAGGCCAGCACAGCCCACCGGAGCCTGCACAGACCACCGGCAGGCCGGCACAGCCCCCCGAAAGGCCCGTACAGACCCCAGAGAGGCTGTACAAGGGCAGGAAAGGGTTTTTCTTATTCCGATACCGGAAGTCCCATAGACTTGAATGGGACTTCCGGTATCGGAATCGGCGATACCGATACTTTTTTTAAAGATCGGCCGATACCATCCGATACGATACTTTGAAGTATCGGACGGTATCGCTCAACTCTACTCGCCACTTAATAAATTCAGTTAATCTAATCAGTGGAGTGCGTCCCTTTGACATAGCCAGAAATATTACTCCGGTCAAACACAGCCACTTTCCATGAATTTGAGTGGTGGACGTTGCCATGCCCCATCCGGAATCCTCCGCTATGCTCATTTTGGAGGTGCTGTTTGAAACTGGCATTAAAATGCCAAAATACACCAAAATTTAGCATCTTGTCAAAGTGTTTTAAGCCAGAAATGGCGTAAAAATGTTAAACTTCTTAGTACAAGTAGTCACCACTAGAGGGAGCTTGGGAGCTTATTGTATACTGTGTTTATATTGAACACCATAATAAAACAGTATACAGTAAGCTCCCAAGCTCCCTCTAATGGTGGTTTCAGAAAACAAGAATTTCATCATTTTACTCTATGGATAAACAGGGATTTGAATCTCTGTATCAGAAAAACAAAGGGAAGAAGATTAGGAGTTTACTTGATGCTGCTGATACATTGAATTTAAAAGAATTTTCCTCTTTCAGGAAAATCCAGGTCCCCTGGCTGCACTTTGTTATAAAAACAAGCAAAATGTGCTTTATTCAGCCTCCCCAGGTCCACTACAGAGTCTCCACCTCTGCTCCCTGTATCTGATATTGGCTGCATTGCTGACATTACGTCGACAGTGGCAAACAATCACTGAGCTCAGCGGCAATGCACATTTACACAGAACCCCGCTCAAAGCCGCTGAGTTCACTGATTGGCTGCTGCTCTGTTGTCGTGACTTTAAGGCTGGAGTCACACACAGCGAATAAAAAATTGGTCCCATTTTAATGGTACGAAATCGCACAAAGATTTCTTGTCCAGGGATCCGTCTGTCATCCCATTTTCCAGCGATGAACCGATTTTATTCGCATCTAAGCATCAAATTGACATCCAATGCCAATGCCTGATGCTCTTTCCTGTTGACCTGGAGAAGTCTTGCCATTTAATCGCAAGTCACACGTGTGGTGCGTTTTCAATGCGATTTTTAATCGCATCCATAGACTTGCATTGTCGAATCCGATCCGAAAATCGGTGACAATCGCAGCATGCTGCGATTGTCTTGGTCCGAGGATCGGATCCGATCAAAAAACGCATGATGGGAGCTGCCCCATAGAATAACATGGGTTCAAATGCAATGCGATTTTTTATCGCATTGCATTCGTCCATTTTAATCGCCAGTGTGACTCCGGCCTAAGGCCGGGGTCACACTAGCGATTAAATCGGACGAATGCAATGCGATAAGAAATCGCATTGCATTCGTCCCAATGTTATTCTATGGGGCAGCTCCCATCATGCGTTTTTTGATCGGATCCGATCCTCGGACCGAGACAATCGCAGCATGCGATTTTCGGATCGGATTCGACAATGCAAGTCTATGGGGGCGAGAAAAAATGGAACTAAAAACGGACCAGATGTGTGACTTGCAATAAAATCGCACCCGGTGTCCTTTAGCAAAAGCCGGCAATTCTTCCAATACAGTAAAATCACACTGACCGGTTAAATAAAGAATGATTAGATCTAGACATATATATATTTTATACATGTCATAGAGACACATTTATACATATATTTCGAATTCATACAGTTCATCATAGCAGAATAGCCGCAGAAACATTTGCCGGCTTTTGTATAATCATTCTCCTGCCCGACATGAAATGACACATGGTTTACATATAGTTAACCATTTCATTTCATGTTTTTTTTTGTTATGTCTATCACTATTAATTAGATGAGGGTTTGTGGTTAAAATTTTGGAGTTGTAGGGGTTAATTTAAGGGGTTAATTCGTTGTATTAAATTACGGGGACTCCCTGCAGCCTCAATGACGATTATACAAAAGCCGGCAAATGTTTCTGCGGCTATTCTGCTATGATGAACTGTATGAATTCGAAATATATGTATAAATGTGTCTCTATGATATGTATAAAATATATATATATATATATATATATATAAATATATATATATATATGTATTTAATGTGTCTAGATCTATTCATTCTTTGTGTGGGGAAACCTGTCATTGGGCTCCATTATATGTCCATTTAGCTATCCTGCGAGAAAATCTCGCCAGACGGATGTCAAACAGATCCTTACATGCGATTAAAATCGCATCAATGAAGAAAAATCGCATCAAAAACGGATCACTGGTTAAGATACCTTTGTGCGATTTCGGACCCTTAAAATGGGACCGATTTTTTATTCGTTGTGTGTGACTCCAGCCTAATGCTGCAATCGGGAGCAGCGGTGGAGCAGAGCGCTGGATATGGGGAGGGTTATTAATGCACAGTTTTGTTTAATGTAACAAACACCTCCTGAAAGGAGAACAACGTCTCTAACAATAAAACAATATGTGGGCATCTAAAATTATATAACACTATGTCTATCCATGAAATATGAAGTTCTGGATCTGAAAAACAGGTATACCTTTGCAACTGTGTTTTTTATTGCACCAATACAAAGGAAGATATTTTGGTAAGAATCTTGATTTTTAACAATCTCAGTCATTTTTTGTCTACAGCTTCTTTGCAGACCTATGTGTTTCTATGGTTACAGTCCCCAAATAAACCGTGCATGGTCTAATTCAGCAGTCACATGTTACTCCAAATAGAAGTTCTCCTTTGTCCATGATGAGGTGCTTCTTGCAGTGGGTACGGAAAGTATTCAGACCCCTTTAAATTTTTCACTCTTTGTTTCATTGCAGTCATTTGGTAAATTCAAAAAAGTTCATTTTGTTTCTCCTTAATGTACACTCTGCACCCCATCGTGACTGAAAAAAGACAGAAATGTAGAAATTTTTGCAAATTTATTAAAAAAGAAAAGCTGAAATATCACATGGTCATAAGCATTCAGACCCTTTGCTCAGTATTGCGTAGAAGCACCCTTTTGAGCTAGTACAGCCATGAGTCTTCTTGGGAATGATGCAACAAGTTTTTCACACCTGATTTTGGGGATCCTCTGCCATTCTTCCTTGCAGATCCTCTCCTGTTCCGTCAGGTTGGATGGTGAACGTTGTTGGACAGCCATTTTCAGGTCTCTCCAGACATGCTCAATTGGGTTTAGGTCAGGGCTCTGGCTGGGCCAGTCTAGAATGGTCACAGAGTTGTTCTGCCACTCCTTTGTTATTTTAGCTGTGTGTTTAGTGTCATTGTCTTGTTGGAAGGTGAATCTTTGGCCAAGTCTGAGGTCCAGAGCACTCGGAAAGAGGTTTTCATCCAGGATATCTCTGTACTTGGCCGCATTCATGTTTCCTTCTATTTCAACCAGTCATCCTGTCCCTGTAGCTGAAAAACACCCCCATAGCATGATCCTGCCACCACCGTGTTTCACTGTTGGGATTGTATTGGGGATGTGATGAGCAGTGCAGGTTTTCTCCACACATACTGCTTAGAATTATCACCAAAAAGTTCTATCTTCGTCTCATCAGACCAGAGAATCTTATTTCTCATAGTCTGCGAGTCATTCAGGTGTGTTTTAGCAAACTCTATGCGGGCTTTCATAAGTCTTGCACTGATAGGCTTCCTTCGGGCCACTCTGCCATAAAGGCCCGACTGGTGGAGGGCTGCAGTGATAGTTGACTTTGTGGAACTTTCTCCCATCTCCGTACTGCATCTGTGGAGCTCAGCCACAGTGATCTTGGGGTTCTTCTTTACTTCTCTCACCAAGGCTCTTCTCCCATGATTGCTCAGTTTGGCTGGACGGCCAGGTCTAGGAAGACTTCTGGTGGTCCCAAATGTCTTCCATTTAAGGATTATGGAGGTCACTATGCTCTTAGAACCTGAGTACTGCAGAAATTCTTTTGTAACCTTGGCCAGTTCTGTACCTTGCCACAGTTCTGTCTCTGAGCTCCTTGGCCAGTTCCTTTGACCTCATGATTCTCATTTGGTCTGACATTCACTGTGAGCTGTGACGTCTTATATAGACAGGTGTGTGCCTTTAAAAATCAAGTCCTATCAGTTTAATTAAACACCGCTGGGCTCCAGTGAAGGAGTAGAACCATCTCAAGGAGGGTCACATGGAAATGGACAGCATGTGACTTAAATATGAATGTCTGAGCAAAGGGTCTGAATACTTATTATGACCATGTGATATTTCAGTTTTTCTTTAATAAATTTGCAGAAATTTCTATATTTCTGTTTTTTTTCAGTCAAAATGGGGTGCAGAGTGTACATTAATGAGAAAAAAATTAACTTTTTTGAATTTATCAAATGGCTGCAAAAAAAGAAATAGTGAAAAATTTAAAAGGGTCTGAATACTTTCCGTACCCACTGTATGAGCAGCGTCCATGCTGATACATTGTAACACACATTCACAGAACAGACATGAAATTTCTTACCTCTCTGATTTTCAGACTGACATATTGTACTGAGTCTCACCCATTTCCCATGATTCGTTGAGTAGATGTGAACATGATCTTATCACCCTCGCACCTTCCCTGGGTGTTCTGGCTGTCATTTCTGAGAAGAGCAGGTACAGACACATCTTAGTGATTGTCACTAAATATGTTACCTTGCTATTACTTTGAACAAATCCAATGACCACTAACAAGATGAGGCATCCGAGAAATGACAGCCCATCATGTAGACTTGGTATCTGGATAAAAATGACTATTAAATGGGCTCCGGGGGGTAATCGTGTCTGACGGTGGCAGTACGGGCACACCCTGGCTTCCCATCACATTAACACCTTGTAGTCCACTCACTTGTAAGTCAGGGTCTGCTCCAAACTGACGGGGCTCCTTTTCTTTTAGAACCACACAATGATAGTCAGAGTCCAAGTTCATTTTCAGCAAAACAACTTTATTGCGCTCGTCCAGTTTAGTCACAGAAACAGCACAAGATACTTTGCAGAATATAACCATTCCGTTCCCTATACTGTCCCTCACTCCTCCAGGAATATCACATTTCTGTACCGGATCCACCGGTATCGCAACTTCCTCACTGGTCAGACTAACCCACTTCAGGAGTTCCCCACCCGCTTCCCTCTCCGAAGGTGAAGTTGAAAAATGGCTCTTTCATTCCTTCCCAGGCCATAGGCCTCGGACGTTAAGTGTTGTTCCCACATAGATAGCTGCTACCATTCTTATGCTGCTGTTGTGAATTCACTTTCTGGCCAACCTCTGGTTACTGGTGAAGGTAGTGGAGATGGTTATATTGACAGAGGGGTCACGAGTTCTCTTTCCGGGCTCCCTCTAGTGGTTACAGGAGGTAATGGAGCTGATCTAATTAACAGAGACCTGACACCTGATAATGAGGAGGACGATTGAACATTGGGAGTTTCTGACTGGATTTAAGACAGCCGACTCCCTCTATCCCTTCTGGTGATTTTTTCCTGCCTCCTGAGGTCTTAGTTTCGAGCTCAGTCCCTGCATGCTCAAGCTAAGTGTTCTTTTGCTATTGTTCACATTCGATTTGGTTTTGTCTATTTCAGTCTTGTGTGGTCAGCCAGGACCGGCTGGGGCTGTGCTGAATTTCCATCCTTATGTTACTGTTTGTGCCAGTTTTTTTTTGTCCCTTATTAGATTGGCCTCTCTTTGCTCTGCTTTCAGAATATAACAGAGTGCTGATATAGTGGGCGAAGTCTAGTGACTTCAGTATTTTTTCTATCAGACATGTTGGGTATTTTTTGCAGGGTTTTTTGCGTGATTGCAGACAGTGTCAGTACCCGTTACCCCTGATTTCTGATTTATTTTCCAGAGTCAAAAGTGCCTACTGGTTTACCAAGCTTGATCTCAGGGGGGTATAATCTTATTCGCATCAAGCACGGGGATGAATGGAATACAGCGTTTAATACTCCGGAGGGACATTTTGAGTTCCTGGTGATGCCTTTTGGGCTTACTAATGCCCCTTCTGTCTTCCAATCCTTTATGAACGATATTTTCCAGGACTTTGTGGATACGTTTTTGATCATTTATCTGGATGATATTTTGATCTTTTCCAGTGATTGGGATTCTCATGTGGAATATGTCCGGACTGTGTTCCGGATTTTGACGGAAAATTCCCTGTATGTTAAGGGATCGAAATGCCTCTTTGGTGTACAGAGGATTTCATTTTTGGGATTTATTTTGTCTCCGTCGGCTATTGAAATGGACCCGGCCAAGGTACAGGCCATTTATGATTGGGTTCAGCCCACTTCTTTGAAGGCTCTCCAGAAGTTTTTGGGTTTTGCTCATTTCTATCGTAAATTTATAAGTAATTTTTCTGGTATTGTCAAACCACTGACTGATCTGACCAAAAAGGGTGCTGATGTGGTGAATTGGTCTCCAGAGGCAGCCTCGGCATTTCAGGAGCTTAAGCGGAGATTCTCTTCTGCTCCGGTTCTACGGCAACCTGATATCTCACTTCCATTTCAGGTGGAGGTAGATGCTTCTGAGATTGGTTCAGGAGCTGTTTTGTCCCAAAAAGATCTGGTGGCTTCTAAAATGAATCCCTGTGCCTTCTTTTCTCAAAAATTCTTCCCATCTGAATGTAACTATGACAAATCGGGAATTGTTGGACATGAAATGGGCATTTGAAGAGTGGAGACATTGGTTGGAGGGAGCTAGACATCAAGTTGTGGTCCTCACCGACCACAAGAATTTGATTTATCTTGAATCAGCCAAACGCTTGAATTCTAGACAGGCTAGGTGGGCCTTGTTTTTCACGCGTTTTAATTTTGTGGTCTCTTTTCTTCCTGGCACTAAGAATGTTAAGGCGGACGCCCTTTCTAGGAGTTTCTTTGCGGATTCTCTTATTATGACCGAGCCTACTGCCATTCTAGGTGAGGGGGTAGTTCTTTCCGCCACCTCGCCCGATTTGAGACGTGCCCTGGAGGAATATCAGGAGGACAAACCTGAGCGTTGCCCTATGGGAAAATTGTATGTTCCTGACAAGTGGAGGAAGAGAGTAATGTCTGAAATTTATTGTTCCGCGTTGGCTGGTTATCCAGGTATTTTTGGTACCAGAGATTTGGTGAGTCTTTTTGGTGGCCTGCCTTATCTCGTGATGTCAGGAATTTTGTGCAGTCCTGTGGAACTTGTTCTCGGTCTAAACCCTGTTCTCGTTCTAGTGGGTTGTCGATGCCCCTGCCGGTGCCCAAGAGGCCATGGACCCATATCTCAATGGATTTTATTTCTGTTCTTCCTGTCTCTCAGAGAATGACTGTTGTCTGGGTGATTTGTGATAGATTTTCTAAGATGATCCATCTTGTACCACTCCCAAAGTTGCCATCTTCTTCAGAGTTGGTGCCATTGTTTTGACAACAGGTGGTTCGGTTGCATGGGATTCCTGAGAACATTGTGTCGGACAGAGGAGTCCAGTTTGTTTCCAGATTTTGGAGAACTTTTTGTTCCAATCTGGGAATTCAGTTATCTTTTTCCTCTGTGCTTCATCCTCAGACCAATGGGCAGACTGAGAGAACAAACCAGACTTTGGAGTCCTATTTGAGATGTTTTGTATCTGCTGATCAGGATGACTGGGTCTCATTTTTGCCCTTGGCCGAATTCGCGCTAAACAATAGAGCTAGTTCTGCCACTTTGATGTCGTCCTTTTTCTGTAACTTTGGGTTTCATCCGCGATTTTCTTCAGGGCAAGTGGAATCTTCGACCTGCCCAAGTTTGGACACTGTGGTAGAGAGAATGCAGCAGATTTGGGACCAAGTGGAAGATAAGTTGTCTCTCTCTCAGGAAAAAGCCCAACAGTTTTCGACCATTGGTCCCCGATTTAAAGTGGGTGATATGGTTTGGTTGTCGTCAAAGAATATTCCCATGAAGCTTGCATCTCCAAAGTTCAAGCCAAGATTCATTGGACCTTTTAAGATTTTGGAGATTCTTAATCATGTTTATTTTCGATTGGCTCTTCCAGTTACGTTTAAGATCCATAACGTGTTTCATAAATCTCTGTTGAAGAGGTTTGTGGAGCCAGTAGTTCCTATGGCGGCACCTCCTGACCCTGTATTGGTTAAAGGCAATGTGGAATATGAGGTAGAGAAATTATTGTATTCTCGTTTGGCTAGACGGAGACTTCAGTACTTGGTCAAATGGAAGGGTTATGGCCAGGAGGATAATTCTTGGGTCTCTGCTTCTGATATTCATGCTGATAGATTGGTTCGTGCTTTTCACCGGGCCCATCCTGATCAGCCTGGTGGCGTGGATGAGGGTTTAGTGACCCCCTCGTCAAGGCTCAAGGGGGGTTACTGTTGTGAATTCACTTTCTGGCCTACCTCTGGTTACTGGTGAAGGTAGTGGAAATGGTTATATTGACAGAGGGGTCACGAGTTCTCTTTCCGGGATCCCTCTGGTGGTTACAGGAGGTAATGGATCTGATCTAATTAACAAAGACCTGCCACCTGATAATGAAGAGGACAATTGGACATTGGGAGTTTCTGACTAGATTTAAGACAGCCGACTCCCTCCATCCCTGCTGGTGATTTTTTCCTGCCTCCTGAGGTCTTAGTTTCCAGCTCAGTCCCTGCATGCTCAAGCTAAGTGTTCTTTTGCTATTGTTCACATTCGATTTGGTTTTGTCTATTTCAGTCTTGTGTGGTCAGCCAGCCCCAGCTGGGGCTGTGCTGAATTTCCATCCTTATGTTACTGTTTGTGCCAGTTTGTTTTTGTCCCTTATTAGATTGGCCTCTCTTTGCTCTGCTTTCAGAATATACCAGCATGCTGATATAGTGGGCGAAGTCTAGTGACTTCAGTATTTTTTTTATCAGACATCTTGGGCATTTTTTGCAGGGTTTTTTTCATGACTGCAGACAGTGTCTTTCCTGTCCTGTCTAGTTAGTTTGGACCCCATCGTTTGCTCAGCCTATTTTCCTACCTGCGTTTGTGTTTTCATCTTGTCTCACTGACAATATATGTTTGGGAGCTATCTATTCCTTTGGGGTCTGCTCTGGGGCAGTTTAGATTTCCCCTTTCTTGCTTTAGGCTTATTTTGTTCTCCGGCTGTGTCGAGGCGTCTGGAATCATCGTAGGTACGCTGCACGGCTACTGCTAGTTGTGTGGATAGGATCAGGGGTCTACAATCCTCTTAGTTACCAACCTCTCTGGTTTTCTGTGGCTTAGCTTGGTCTTGCTTTCCTGCTCGGTGACCCAATCATAACATGCTGCCTTGATATTCCTCCACCACCGTGTGACTGTCAGCTCTTAGGCCCTGGACCATTGGGCTTCCTCTGCTTGAAAGTTCCCCTGAACATGACTGTACTGTCCTTGCTCCCAGCTCACACTAACTCCAGGAAGCTCCCCAACTACTCTTTCTTAGCCCCTCCTAACCAGACAAATCCTATTGGACTAACTAATCCCCATCCTATTCTGCTGTGTTCCCCCTACTGGTCTAAGTCCACACTGTCCCTATATATTCGCAACAAATAAACATAGGTACAATACTATGCACATTATAATGACATTACAAGACATATAGGATTTACCGTGTTACCAAGAATGTGGGCAAGGGGCGCAGGGCATAAACTGGCCTCTGTGCACCCCTTACAACTATGTAAGAACTGCAGCCCAAGCTCAGCATATTAGCCCCTTTTCATGACTAAGCAACATATATATAGTAGGTTAAGTCCATGCATAGAAAAAAGTAATCCACACTGCTGCACCACTCAAGCAACTCCACCCAAAACAGGGGTCACTGATAGAGACATATATGCCTAGACTTACGGGTGGTCACCGAAGAAAAGGACATCGCCCAACAGTCCATGTTAAAAGAAAGATAAGGGTGGCACTCACCGTCTTGCAAAATTCGATTTTTATTCAAACAATTAAAACATCTTCAGCAGGGGAGTAATGTGTAGGATACAAGGACGATGGCCTTTTTTGCGCTACTGCACTTCTACGGACCGCGATGATCAGCTGTTTGGCTCCGCAGCTGCATGTGTCACGGCTGTGTGACAGTCACAACACATGCATGTTTGTTGGGCTCTCCATACATATGTTGTGACAGTGAACCAACCGCCACACATGCAGCTGCGGTGCCAAACAGCTGGTCATTGGGAGCGCTCCAGGTATCCGGGTTCCCGATGCAGGTATTAGGATAACTTCTTAACCGAAGCTATTTGCTCATCCCTAATATACATTTTTTTAAGAGCTCTAAAATATTCTTTCATGACAATATCACAGGAAAAAAAAGGAGCGTGGCCATTTGTAATTTTTTTTTTATTTAGGAACATCCATAAGTACCTCTTTTCTATGCTGTCATCATGATGTGCTTTGAGATCTCTTTCTATGTGCCTTTGAACATGTATCTGCTTTAGATATGACATTACACATATTTCTTGCCTGTTTTGTATGTTTTGGGGTAGCCCTGTGGAATATAAGAATATTTATCAAAAGGGATTCCTAGGGTCAGCTGCCGTTGAGCAGGGGCACCATATCCGCTTCCAACCTCCACTGACAGGCAGGATTTGTATCAGCAGGGAACAGCATAATGAGCTACTATAAAAAAATTTTATGCACATCACTTTATTGGTGTTGAATTGTTCACCTTTCTGGCTCACACCTCCATTTTTTGTCTGCCTTTATTATTAGCCTTCATATAGCACCCCATTTTGTTTGTAAGACTGGGTGGTTGCATGAATCCCCAACATAAGGGCATGTAAGAGAACCAGGGGCAGCTATCGAGGAGCAGGGGCACCATTACTCATTTATCTGTCTAGGGTGCCAACCTTCGCTGTTAGGCAGGCATTGAGCTTAGTGGATAAGGTGTAGGGTGAACTGTTGTGAGTTCATTTTCCCCTTCGTCACTGGGGTCTGGTGAACTCCATATTCTGGTAAAGGAAGGTAATGAGCCTGATTATCAGGCACCTGTGTCTAATGAGGATGACTGGCTGAGTGGAGTCACGGACTGGATATAAGGCTGCCGACGCCCTTCTGCCCTGTGGGTGATTTCTCTGTGGACTTCTAGGACACCAGTCTGATTCCTGCTCCCCTAAAGCTAAGTTTTCTGTTTTGGCTGTTAGCTTTTTTGTTTAGTTTTTTGTTTTCCTTGCTTTTCAGTATTCTGTCATTCCCTGCTGGGGTGAGCTGAATCTCCTTTTGCTTGTAGCTCTGTCTTCAGTATATTCCTGAGTACTGACATAGCTTTTTTGAAGCCTAGCGTCTTCAGGGCCTTTTTCACTGTTAGTCTGTTGGCTCTTATTTTCATAGGGTTTTTCACGGATTGCAGACAGCAGCCTTCCTGTCCTTTTCTATCTAGTTAGCTTTGGCCCCTCTTTGCTCAGTCTATCTTTCTGTCTGTGTTAGTACTTTCATCTTGCTTCACCGTCATTATATGTTGGGGGCTGCCTATTGTTTTGGGGTCTGCTCTGGGGCAGTTTAGATTTCCCCTTTTTTCTTTAGGCCTATTTAATTCTCCGGCTGTAATCGAGGGGTCTAGGGCATCGTAGGAACCCCCCACAGCTACTGCTAGTTGTGTTGATAGGTTCAGGGGTCTGCAATCCGATAGCTGCCAACTTCTCTGGTTTTCTGGACTTAGCTAGCATTTCTGTTTTTGCCTCCTACGGTGACTCTATCATAACACAATCACCCGTCCTACCGCAGATCCTAGGGTACTTAATAGCAGGAAAGAATTGTGTTTAAAAAAAAAAAAAGAGTGTGTATATTCTTTCCTCTATATCTCTGAGGCCGTAGGGGGAATTTTTTTTTTCTCTCAATGGAGATAAAGCAATTGTCTGATCATGTGGAGCAGCTCGCTGCGGAAGTGCGGGGAATTTCCGCCTACCTAGCTCGTTCGCATGCTGTTGAACCAAAGATCCCTACACCTGATGTATTTTTTGGGGATCGATCTAAAATTTTCAGTTTCAAAAATAATTGTAAATTATTTTTTGCCTTGAAGCCTAACTCGTCAGGGAGCTCTCTTTGCTGCGTGGCGATCCCCAGGATTGGGCGTTTTCTTTGAAACCAGATGATCCTATTCTGACTAATGTGAACGCATTCTTTCAAGCTTTGGGGTTGTTGTATGATGAACCTAATGCTATTGATCAGGCTGAAAAGACCCTGTTGGCATTGAACCAGGGTCGAGATTCTGCAGAGTAGTACTGACAAAAGTTCCGAAAGTGGGCGGTCCTTACTACCTGGAATGATAATGCCTTGGCTGCTCTCTTTCGGAAGGGTTTGTCAGAAGCCGTAAAAGATACTATGGTGGGATTTCCTGTTCCCTCTGGTCTGGATGATTCTTTGTCATTAGCCATTCAGGTTGATCGGCGTTTACGTGAACGCAGGATTGCACGAGAGGTGTTGCCACCGGTTGAATAGACGTCTGAACCTATGCAATGTGATAGAGTTTTGTCTAAGGCGCACCGTCAGGATTTCAGAAGGCGTAATAAGCTGTGTTTTTTCTGTGGAGATGCCTCGCATATTATTTCTGTTTGTCCTAAACGAGAGAAACGCTTTGCACACACATTTTCTGTTGGTGGTGTTCAACCTAAGTTTCTTCTGGCAATTACTCTGATATACTCCCTGTCCACATTTTCCGCCAAGGCTTTTGTGGATTCGGGAGCAGCGCTAAGCCTAATGGACTTGGATTTTGCTAAACGTTGTGGATTTCCGATGACATCTCTGCAGACGCCTATCCCTTTGAGGGGGATTGATGCTACTCCTTTGGCTAAAACTAAACCTCAGTTTTGGACCCAGGTGGTCATGCGGGTCGCCCCAGACCATCAAGAAAATTGCAGATTTTTGGTATTGCATGGTCTGCATGATGCCGTTGTTCTGGGGTTTCCCTGGTTGCAAATTCATAATCCAGTTTTGGATTGGAAATCTGTGTCTGTGGTGAGTTGGGGTTGTCGGTGTGCCTTTAGTGAGGCTCCGGTTTTTTCCACCTCTCCTCAGTCGCATGATGTTCCTGACTATTTGGCGGACTTTTATGATGTATTTAGTGAGAATGAGTCTGCGTCCTTGCCTCCTCATAGGAGTTATGACTGTGCAATTGAACTAAGCCCGGGGTGTAAATTTCCCAAGGGTCGGCTCTTCAATTTATCTGTACCCGAGCACGAGGCTATGTGGTCCTATATTAAGGAGGCGTTGGAGAAGGGTCATATTAGACCATCCTCTTCACCCTTAGGTGCCGTTTTTTTTTTTGTGGTCAAAAAGGATGGTTCTTTAAGGCCTTGTATTGATTATCGTGCCCTCAATAAAATTACTATTAAATATCAGTATCCGTTACCCCTGATTTCGGATCTATTCTCTAGAGTTAGAGGTGCTTGCTGGTTTACCAAGCTTGACCTTAGGGGGGCGTATAATCTTATCCGCATTAAGCAGGGGGATGAATGGAAGACGGCGTTTAATACTCCGGAGGGACATTTTGAGTACCTGGTGATGCCTTTTGGGCTCACTAATGCCCCTTCTGTCTTCCAGTGCTTCATGAACGATATTTTCCGAGACTTTGTCGATAAATTTTTGATTATCTATCTGGATGATATTTTGATCTTCTCCAAGGATTGGGATTCTCATGTGGAACATATTCGGACTGTGTTCCGGATCTTGAGGGAGAATTCCCTGTAAGTCAAAGGATCAAAATGCCTTTTTGGAGTACAGAGGATTTCATTTTTGAGATTTATTTTGTCTCCGTCAACTATTGAAATGGACCCGGCCAAGGTACAGGCCATTTATGATTGGATTCAGCCCACTTCTTTGAAGGCCCTCCAGAAGTTTTTGGGTTTTGCTAATTTTTATCGGAAATTTATAGCAAAATTTTCTAGTATTGCCAAGCCATTGACTGATCTGACTAAGAAGGGTGCTGATGTGTTGAATTGGTCTCCTGAGGCTGTTGCTTCCTTTCAGGAGCTGAAGCGAAGATTTACCTCCGCCCAGGTTTTGCGGCAACCTGATGTTTCACTCCCGTTCCAGGTAGAGGTGGATGCTTCTGAGATTGGTGCAGGGGCTGTTTTGTCCCAAAAGGATCCTGTAACATCTAAAATGAATCCCTGTGCTTTCTTTTCCCGAAAGTTCTCTCCATCTGAACGTAACTATGATGTGGGGAATCGGGAACTGTTGGCCATGAAATGGGCATTTGAGGAGTGGAGACATTGGTTGGAGGGAGCTAAACATCAAGTTGTGGTCCTCACTGACCACAAGAATTTGATTTACCTAGAGTCGGCTAAATGCTTGAACCCTAGACAGGCTACGTGGGCCTTGTTTTTTACACGTTTTGATTTTGTGGTCTCTTTTCTTCCTGGAACTAAGAATGTCAAGGCAGATGCCCTCTCTAGGAGTTTCTTTGCTGATTCTCCTGTGGTGACCAAGCCTGCTACCATCTTAGGCGAAGGGGTAGTTCTTTCTGCCATCTCGCCCGATTTGAGACTTGCTCTGCAAGAGTTCCAGGAGGACAGACCTGAGCGTTGTCCCAGTGGAAAGTTGTATGTTCCTGACCAGTGGAAGAAGAGAGTGATGTCTGAAGTTCATTGCTCTGCATTGGCTGGTCATCCAGGTATTTTTGGTACTAGAGATCTGGTGAGTCGCTCTTTTTGGTGGCCCACCTTGTCTCATGATGTCAGGAATTTTGTGCAGTCCTGTGGGACTTGCTCCCGGTCTAAATCTTGTTCTTGCTCTAGTGGGTTGTTGATACCTTTGCCGGTGCCCAGGAGGCCATGGACCCATATTTCAATGGATTTCATCTCTGATATGCCGGTCTCTCAAAGAATGACTGTTATTTGGGTGATTTGTGATAGGTTCTCTAAGATGGTTCATCTTGTACCACTCCCTAAGTTGCCATCTTCCTCTGAGTTGGTGCCCCTGTTTTTGCAACAGGTGGCTCGCTTACACGGGATTCCTGAGAACATTGTATCTGACAGAGGAGTTCAGTTTGTGTCTAGATTTTGGAGGACTTTCTGTTCCAAGCTGGGAATTCAGTTGTCCTTCTCCTCTGCTTTTCACCCTCAGACCAATGGGCAGACAGAGAGAACAAACCAGACCTTGGAGTCGTATTTGAGATGTTTTATTTCCGCTGATCAGGATGATTGGGTTTCATTTTTACCCTTGGTCGAATTTGCTTTAAATAATAGAGCTAGTTCTGCCCCTTTGATGTCACCTTTTTTTGTAACTTTTGGTTTCATCCTCGATTTTCTTCAGGGCAGGTGGAGCCTTCTGCCTGCCCAGGTGTTGACACTGTGGTGGAGAGAATGCACCAGATCTGGGACCAAGTGGTGGATAAGTTATCTCTCTCCCAGGAAAAGGCCCAGCGGTTTTCCAATCGACATAGGACCATTGGTCCCCAGTTTAAGATTGGTGATATGGTGTGGTTATCATCAAAAAATATTGCTATGAAGGTGGCTTCTCCTAAGTTTAAGCCTAGATTTATTGGACCTTACAAGATTTTGGAGATTATTAATCCGGTCTCTTTTCATTTGGCTCTTCCTGTCACATTTAAAATCCATAATGTGTTCCATAAGTCCTTGTTGAAGAGGTTTGTTGAACCAGTTGTTCCTGGGGTGGCACCTCCAGACCCTGTATTGGTTGAAGGTAACATGGAAAATGAGGTAGAGAAAATACTGGATTCCCGTCTGGCTAGACGGAGACTCCAGTATTTGGTTAAGTGGAAGGGTTATGGTCAGGGGGATAATTCCTGGGTCTCTCCCTCTGATATTCATGCCAAAAGATTGGTGCGTGCATTTCATCGGGCTCACCCTGATCGCCCTGGTGGCGTGGTTGAGGGTTCGGTGACCCCTCCTCAAGGGGGAGGTACTGTTGTGAGTTCATTTTCCCCTTCGTCACTGGGGTCTGGTGAACTCCCTATTCTGGTAAAGGAAGGTAATGAGCCTGATTATCAGGCACATGAGTCTAATGAGGATGACTGGCTGAGTGGAGTCACGGACTGGATATAAGGCTGCCGACGCCCTTCTGCCCTGCGGGTGATTTCTCTGTGGACTTCTAGGACACCAGTCTGATTCCTGCTCCCCTAAAGCTAAGTTTTCTGTTTTGGCTGTTAGCTTTTTTGTTTTGTTTTTTGTTTTCCTTGCTTTTCAGTATTCTGCCATTCCCTGCTGGGGTGAGCTGAATCTCCTTTTGCTTGTAGCTCTGTCTTCAGTATATTCCTGAGTACTGACATAGCTTTTTTGAAGCCTAGCATCTTCAGGGCCTTTTTCACTGTCAGTCTGTTGGCTCTTATTTTCATAGGGTTTTTCACGGATTGCAGACAGCAGCCTTCCTGTCCTTTTCTATCTAGTTAGCTTTGGCCCCTCTTTGCTCAGTCTATCTTTCTGTCTGTGTTAGTACTTTCATCTTGCTTCACCGTCATTATATGTTGGGGGCTGCCTATTGCTTTGGGGTCTGCTCTGGGGCAGTTTAGATTTCCCCTTTTTTTCTTTAGGCCTATTTAATTCTCCGGCTGTGATCGAGGGGTCTAGGGCATCGTAGGAACCCCCCACGGCTACTGCTAGTTGTGTTGATAGGTTCAGGGGTCTGCAATCCAATAGCTGCCAACTTCTCTGGTTTTCTGGACTTAGCTAGCATTTCTGTTTTTGCCTCCTACGGTGACTCTATCATAACAGTGAACATAGACAACATGGTTACTTGCTCCGTGATTGCTGTCTGTCTTTAGATTTTTAAGTACTGTATATTCATTAAAAGTTACATTTATCTTGTATATCACAAATTGTTTCAAGGGTTTCTTCCTGTTTGTCCCTAAATTTTTTATTTAATGTAGTGTAACACAGGTATTCGAATGCAGTGACACAGAAGCATAGCGTAAGGGTTAACTATTACTTATTTTATCAATATAGGGGTAACCTCCTGGCAGGGAGCAACAGGAAATAAACAAATAAAGGATGAGGGGTAAATAGGGGAAAGAGTAATTCAGAATGGCAGTCTATACATTAATTCCACTTAGAATGACTCAGTTGTTCGTTTCTTCTCCTGAGTCAGATGGTTGGTCGGCTGCCGGCTAAGGCCGGTGCTGAGTTCTTCCGGCTTCCCCGCCTAACAAGTCGGCCTCACTTCTGGCGGCAGCGGGAGGTCACCAGTCTTACCCGCTGAGCCCTGACTCCGTAATGTTGCAGCGCAGCAAAGTGGTATTCACCGCAATCCTCCACGTCTGACGAAACCTGGGAGTCCTCGCTGCACCAGGCCGTGATCGCTACTATGTGGCCTATCTTTCCCCACAGCCCAGTGCCGTTCCTTTCTGACTCCTCTCTCTGGCGGGAAGCCCCCTACTTTTCCCGCCCAAACCCTTTTATACTTCCCTGGCTTGCCACACCTTTTCTACACAGGTTTAGGGTTTACTCCGTCTCCAATCTCCTTGCCCCCTGCAACAAAGGGCTCGGCCCCAGCAGTTCCGGACCCGGTGCCCTGTCAGCCAGGTCTTCTCCTCTACAGTAGATTCCAAAGTACATTTTAAATTGTGTTCCCCTTTCTATAATACATATTGTTATATCTTGAATATATGGGATGTTTTATTAGGGATAAGTGTAGAAACAACAGTTTGGACTGGCAGAGGCTTTCTTCTTTTTATTTTGCTTTAATTACTTTCTTCTTTTTTTTGTTTTGCCTGTATGTGTTTTCTTCATTTCACATAATATCATAAAAGACCTTTGGGGGCACCTCTACACTAGAATACATTTTTATTGCTAATTTCCCCTGTAACTGGGGCTGACATAGCCCCAGTTACAGGGGAAATTAAGCTTTTTGTGCACTTCAGAGCTGTTCCGAGACTGCTTTGATCCATCAACTTCTGCTTCCTTCTTGCTATCATGTGATCACTAGGATGGAAGAAGGAAGCATTTTTAACAATAATTATTTTGATTCTGGAATGTGGACTCCTGGCTGCACCACACTATTAGCACAAACTATTTAGATACTGAAGTGTGGCCTGGAGTCTTGACCACACTATTAGCACAAACAGTTTAGATTCTGAAATGTGGCCTGGTGTCTGGACCACACTATTAGCAGAAAGGATTTAGGTTCAGAAATGTGGCTTGGTGTCTGGACCACACTTTTATCAAAAAGTATTTAGATTATAAAAATGTGTATTCCTAGCTGAACTACACAATTAGTAGACAGGATTTAAATTTTGAAATGTGGACTCCTGGCTGGACTACACTATTAGCACAAACTATTAAGACTTTGAAATGTGGACTCCTAGCTGGACAACACTATTAACACAAACTATTTAGATTCTGAAATGTGGAGTCCTGGCTGCACAACACTGCTAGCACAAATGATTTTGATTCTGAAATGTGGCCTTGTGTTTGGACCACACTATTAGCAGAAAGGATTTAGATTCTATAATGTGAACTACTGGCTGGACCACACTATTAGCACAAACTATTTAGATTCTGAAATGTGGACTCCTGGCTGCACCACACTATTAGTATAAAATATTTAGATTCTGAAATATGGAGTTCTGGCTGGACCACACTATTAGCAGAAAGGATTTTGATTCTGATATGCAGCCTGGTGTCTGGACCACACTATTAGCTGAAAATATTTAGATTCACAAATGTGTCCTGGTGTCTGGACCACTCTTTTAGCAGAAAGGATTTAGATTCTGAAATGTGGACTCCAAGCTGGACCACACTATTAGCAGAAAGGATTTAGATTCTAAAATGTGGCCTGGCATCTGGACCACACTATAAACAGAAATAATTTAGATTCAGAAGGGCGGCCTGGTGTCTGGACCACACAATTAGCAGAATAGATTTAGAGTCTGAAATCTGGCCTGGTGCCTGAACCACACTATTATCAGAAATGATTTAGATTTTGAAATGTAGCCCGGTCTTTGGACCACACTATTAGTAAAAGTACTTAAGTTCAAAAATGTGGACTCCTAGCTGAACCACACTATTAGCAAAAGCTATTTAGATACTGAAATGTGAATTCCTAGATGGACCGCACTATTAGCACAAACTATTTAGAAATGTGGACTCTTTGCTGGACCACACTATTAGGAGAAAGAATTTAGAATCAGAAATGTGGTGTGGCTTGGTGTCTGGACCCTATTATTAGCACAAACAATTTAGATTCTGAAATGTGAACTCTTGGCTGAACCACACCATTAGCACAAACAATGTAGAGTCTCAGCGGTGGACTCCTGGCTGCACCACACTATTAGCCCAAATGATTTAGATTCTGTCACAGGTTTTCTGCGACAGAGAGGAGCCAGAAGATCACAACGTCTGATTTCTCCTACTCCTACACTGATTAGAAGCACCTCCTCTTCATATTAAACTGTATAGGTTTCTTTTAGCAGTGCAGGGGTTAATTTGCTCAGTTGAGACCTCTTGGAAGCTTTCCTAAATTAAGGCTCTCAGTTGTTCACTGTTAGCCACTCCCATCTCCTATATAATCTGGGCCCTGGCAAGCACTCTTTGCCAGAGTTAGCTTATGCTGCATGGTTAGGATATGGTGGTTTGTGGTTGTTGTTTGAGAAGGTGTTTGGTGGATTTATTTGAGACTGTTGCTAGGTTTTGGGTGTGTGCTAATTCTCCTCCTTCTCCTTCTTTGGTTTAACCCCATCCTCCACTCTCCGGTGTTTACCTCTGTTGTTTGTGTGAGTATATTTGTATGATTAGTATTTTCCATTATTCCCGATGGTATCATCTTGCTAGTCTGATTGGTGTATTATAGCACACTAATACTCCCCTCTTCCCTGGGTAGGGGAAGGGTACAGACTGAGGGCAGATTCACAAGCTAATGCAAGGTACGTGACCCCGGAATCTTCACCATCAGCAGTAATCCAGGGAACTGGGCAAGTGTTAAGGACAGGGAAGGATCCCTTAATCCCAGGACACCTGACAACTGAGTCATGACAGCACCACTCTGTTAGCACAAACAATTTAGATGCTGGAAGGTCGATTTGATACAAGATAATATTTAACTGAACTAGCTGACAATAAACCACCTACCTAATTATATGACTTTACTTTAATTTTAATTTTATTTTTAATTTTATTGCTCGTTTTATCTTATGAGCATGTTTTATTTTATATTTATTGAGTTTTATAGTTTTAGTACTATTAACCCCTTACCTACAATTGACGTAATATTCCGTCCATGTGACCATGGACCTAATTACCATGGACGGAATATTACGTCATCGCGATCAGCGGCGCCCACGTGGTGAGCGCCGCTGATCGCGGCCGAGTGTCAGCTAACTATCAAAACTGACACCCGGCACAATGTGTCAGGGGCGGTCACGGACCGCCCCCGACACGTTAACCCCTTGCACACCGCGATCAAACACGATCGCGGTGTACCGGGGGTTAAAGGGAAGCATCGGCAGGGAGGGGGCTCCCTCCGTGCTTCCCTGAGCCCCCCACGGCAGTGCAATGTGCAGCGCTGCTGCGGGGGGCTCCTTTCCTGCAGGTCCCCGGATCCAATATGGCGACGGGGACCTCCGGAGGCCTGCAGGAAGCTGGCTTCCTCAGTGCCTGCAAAGCGCAGGCATGAGGAAGGCTGTGCAGTGCCTGTGACAGATCGCTGATCTGTCACAGTGATCTGTGATGTGACAGATCAGCGATCTGTCACAGGACAGTTATGTCCCCCCTGGGACATTGTAATAAAGTAAAAAAAAAATAAAAAAAGTGTAAAAATAATTTAAAAAAAATCGCTAAATAAATTCAAAAAAAAATATTCCCCAATAAATTCATTTTTTGGAAATAGAAAAAAAAAAACAATAAAAGTACACATATTTGGTATCGCCGCGTCCGTAACAACCCGCCCTATAAAACTGTCCCAATAGTTAACCCCTTAAGCGAACCCCTTAAAAAATAAAAATAAAAAACGAAGCAAAAAATAATGATTTATTATCATACTGCCGAACAAAAAGTGCAATAACGCGCGATCAAAAAGACGCATATAAATATCCATGGTACCGCTGAAAACGTCATCTTGTCTCGCAAAAAACAAGCTGCCATACAGCATCATCAGCGAAAAAATAAAAAAGTTATAGCTCGCAGAATAAAGTGATGCAAAAATAATTATTTTTTGTATAAAATTGTTTTCATTGCATAAAAGAGCCAAAACATAAAAAAAGACCTAAATGAGGTATCGTTGTAACCGTACTGACCCGAAGAATAAAACTGCCTTATAAATTTTACCGCACCCGGAACGGCGTAAACGCACCACCCAAAGGAAATTCATGAAACGCTGGTTTTTGTAAATTCTGCGTCCCAAAAAATGAAATAAAAAGCGATCAAAAAATGTCACATGCCCGAACATGATACCAATAAAAGCGTCAACTCGTCCCGCAAAAAATAAGACCTCACATGACTCGGTGGGTCAAAATACAGAAAAATTATAGCTCTCAATATGTGGTGATGCAAAAACTATTTTTACAATAAAAAGCGTCTTTTAGCGTGCGACAGCTACCAAACATAAAAGCCGACATAAATAGTAAATCAAACCCCCCGTTTTCACCCCCTTAGTTAGGGAAAAATAATAAAATTAAAAAAATGTATTTATTTCCCTTTTCTCATTAGGGTTAGGGCTAGGGTTAGGGTTAGGGCTAGGGTTAGGGTTAGGGCTACGGTTAGGGTTAGGGTTAGGGCTAGGGTTAGGGCTAGGGTTAGGGTTAGAATTGGGGGTTTCCACTATTTGCGCACATCAGGTGCTCTCCAAACGCAACATGGCGTCTGATCTCAATTCCAGCCAATTCTGCGTTGAAAAGTCAAATGGTGCTCCTTCCCTTCCAAACTCTGCCATGCACCCAAACAGTGTTTTACCCCCTCATATGGGGTATCAGCCTACTCAGGACAATTTGCAAAACAACTTTTGGGGTCCTATTTCTCCTGTTGGCCTTAGGAAAATAAAAATTTTGCGGCAAAAATATCATTTTTGTGGAAAAAAAAATGTTTCTTATTTTCACGCCTGGGCGTTATAAACTTCTGTGAAGCACTTGGGGGTTCAAAGTTCTCACCACACATCTAGATAAGTTCCTTGGGGGGGTCTAGTTTCCACTGTTTTGGTACATCAGGGGCTTTCCAAACGCGACATGGTGTCCGATCTCAATTCCAGCCAAAAAGTCAAATGGCGCTGCTTGCCTTCCGAGCTCTGCCATGTGCCCAAATAGTCATTTACACCCACATATGGGGTATCAGCGTACTCAGGACAAATTGCACAATAACTTTTAGGGTCCTGTTACCCTTGGGAAAATAAAAATTGGGGGTGAAAAGAGCATTTTGTGGAAAAAATATGATTTTTTAATTGCATCGCTGTACATTATAAACTTCTTGGAAGCCCTTGTGGGTTCAAAGTTCTCACCACATATCTAGATAAGTTCCTTAGGGGGTTTAGTTTCAAAAATGGGGTCACTTGTGGGGGGTTTCCACTGTTTACGTACATCAGGGGCTCTCCAAACGCGACATGGCGTCCGATCAGAATTCCAGCCAATTTTGCATTGAAAAAGTCAAACGGCGCTCCTTCCCTTCTGAGCTCTGCCATGCACAAAAACAGTGGTTCCCCCCACATATCAGGTATCAGCGTGCTCAGGACAAATTGCACAATAATTTTTGCAGTCCAATTTCTCCTGTTACACTTGGTAAAATAAAAAAAATTGAACCTGAAGTAATTTTTTTTGTGAAAAAAAGTTAAATGTTAATTTTTTTTAAATATTCAAAAAATTCCTGTGACGCACCTGAAGGGTTATTAAACTCCTTGAATGTGCTTTTAAGCACCTTAAGGGGTGCAGTTTTTAGAATGGTGTCACTTTTGGGTATTTTCTATCATATAGACCCCTCAAAGTGGCTTCAAATGTGATGTGGTCCGTAAAAATAAAATGGTGTTGCAAAAATGAGAGATCGCTGGTCAACTTTTAACCCTTATATCTTACTAACAAATAAAAATTTTGGTTCCAAAATTGTGTTGATGTAAAGTAAACATGTGGGAAATGTTACTTATTAACTTTTTTGTGTTGCATATCTCTGTGATTTAAGGGCATAAAAATTCAAAGTTGGAAAATTGCGGAATTTTCAACATTTTCGCCAAATTTCCGTTTTTCTCACAAATAAACGCAAGTTATATGAATGAAATTTTACCACTAACATGAAGTACAATATGTCACGAGAAAACAATGTCAGAATCACCGGGATCCATGGAAGCGTTTCAGAGTTATTACCTCATAAAGGGACAGTGGTCAGAATTGTAAAAATTGGCCCGGTAGTTAACGTGCAAACCACCCTTGGTAGTGAAGGGGTTAAAATGTTTCTTAACTTTATATTTTTTTATAATTTATTTTTCTAAAACTTTAAAAAAAGCCGTTCTTTCACAAATTGATTGGTTAGACCCCATACATTACAGGTGAAATGTTGTCCTCTTTTCTTTGACATACAGTAGATCTCTCTGAGAACACAACATGTCATTGAAAGAATGTGGTCTGTACATGTGTAGAAACTGTACCCCTCAATAAGTGTAAATACAAGCATGTCTCCTTTGACAATACATTGTAAATCTTTGTCTTCTTATTTTGTGAACATTTCCTTCAAAGAATGTACAAGACGTGTTACTGAGAAACATTGTTGGAATGAATTCTGAAGATGCTTTTATGGCTACATAAGAAAGTCACTTATCTGAAGAAGTAGCTCAGAGAACTACAAAATGTGTTTAGAAAACAGATTTGGCTTTCTTTATTTTTTACAATTTTCCATAAATGTAATTTTCTCAACTCAGCCCATTAGCAGTACCTTCCTTGAATTATAAGGTGTGCCGAATCCAAGGTGTCCAACAACTAGTCCTTGCAAACTTGGACAAACTACTGTGCATGTTCAGCAACGGGAAAAAGACTGGACTATAAATACTGGAGAACCTGAATAGAGCACATGCAGGCAACTAGCAAGCACTTTATGCATAATCTACATCAACACGCTCGTTGATACATTATGCAAGTGCAGGGTGCACATCATCGACCATTGTAACCTATCTCAAAAACACCTATACATGAAAACTGGTCTCACCATGGATTGGTAAGGCACAAACATGTTTACTGTAATAACTGTTAATTTTTTTTATTTATTTGTATGTAGAATTATTTTGACTATCTTTGTACCCCATGAGTGTCCCCTTGATGTTTGTACAGTATTTTAACCCCTGAACTTGAGATACAAAATATAACATAAATTCTAATATCTATTAGGAGGAATTGAAGTAGGTTTGTTAATATTCAGTTTTGATTCAATTTTATTTTTATGTTTATTTAGAAGATTAATGATACATTATTAAGGCAAGGTATTATTTAGCAATTATCTATTGTGATTATTGAATGCAAATTATACACTGTCATTTGGTTTATACAATATCTGTGTTTATTCCACTATTGGGAGCGCTTGAGGAGCTGGTATATCAATCGTATTACTATTGGGGGTTTTTGGGTAGAGTCCAACCAGTGCACTTGATACATTATCCACTGAGTCATTCTATCAGTGAGCTTTCCATTATTTATATTATAAGGTGACCACTGCTCATCTCTGAACAATTTCTATTATTTGTAATGCTATTGACTGCATGCACATGAGAAAGTCACCAATAGTCATCTCTAAATGATCCAGCCCACTGCAAAGGGCATTTCTTTCTGGAGGACCTAACATATTTGAGCATTAAATGTACAGCCGATTGATTAAAAATTAACTATATAATATTGTATTTGACCAGTGGTAGCACTACATTGAAATGAAACATTTGCAAACCCAATTCAAGTGTAGATTATAGCCAATTGGTGGGAGTCTAAACAGCAGAGAACAAGCTTATTGTCAGGGAAACATAATAAATAGATCATTCACAGTGAAAAAAGGACTAAATTCTAGATTACCATGAGTTTGACCATCATTGATCACTAGGACCACCCATCCCTTTTTGCACAGATGGCTCAGAGAGAAGTAATCACATGAATTGTGACTTAGTATACACATTTCGCGCTATGTACAACTGTATGATGAAACAGCCAGCTTAGATCTCGGATGTGGTAGAGGAATGATCATGAGATGTGGGGATGAATTAGGGATGGGATTCAAGGGTAGACTGGATCCCATTCTAGCGATCAGATCGAGACCAAGTTGTGAGACCCCACCAAAAATGTTATTCTATTATTTGGAAATTTTACTCAAATCTGTTGTCTATAAATATTGTCAAATTATTAAAAAAAATCAGCTATAATCTTTGGTGAAATCTTGCAGTAAGTGTAGAGCTTCTGTGCAGCGCCATCACAGGAGAAATTAAACGTTACACAGTACTCATTCAAATCAGCGGTCAGTACATTTAATACAGAACAGGATGGGTTTTCCAGAAGAGACACTCCTTATAACTGCTCTATTCTCTGGCCAAGAGGTGAGGATCATGAAAAAGGAGCCATCTTTATTAACTCTTTTATGTCATATGAAAATGTCTTTTCCTTGGTCAATTACTTTAATGTTGTTATATTGGGGAAATTGATGCTATCACAAATATGTAGGAATCAGTGGTAGGCACACTGATACAGGTGAGTCAGGTATATTGTCATAGGTGAATTTATATCCCTTACTGTTATTGAATTATTCCTGAGAAAAATATTATTGTAGATACATCTGTGGATGGCACATTGTTTTGGTGTATCTGTGGCAGCTACCTTGCATTAGGGGAAACTATGGCATACTGTAACAAGAGCGTCAGTAAAAGTCACCGTTATGAGGCATTAGTGACAGTTACACTGTTATAGGTTATCAGTGACAGCCACCCTATTAAGGGACATCAATGACAGTGACCTCGATATGGGGCATTATTGACCGTCATTCTGATATGAAACTGTGAAGATCTGAGGTTGTGGGTGGTATTAATCATCTAGGCAGGATAACAATGCAATTAGTTTTATTTCTTTCATCGACTGTTGTACGGAAACTCCAGGTAGATGGCCACAATGAGATGCCCCAGTCCACAAGATCTCAACCCAGAAACGGTAATTACACTGCCCCCGTACCAGGCGATACCAACAGTCTCCCAACTTTCGGTTGGCTCACAGCTTTGGTATCTCCCTCCAGCATAGTCTGCAGTCACAGCCTATACTCCTCCAGATGACAGTTTCCATGACCGTAGCGCATGTATCCAATTCCAGGCAGCAACAATCCACCCATTCCCTTGTCAGTATCCAAAATACCCCAAGTCCCCCCCTCCTGAAGTTGAGACTGGCCCTCGGGAAACACTTCCCCCACAGCTAACTGTGCATTGGTGGAGGTATTTTCGTGATGCCAAGCCCATCATCTGGGACTGCATGTGAAACCCTCTGGGTCTTCTATCCCTATCCACATAATGGGACTGGTGGCTGGAAGAACAATGGCTTGAGGACCCTGAGACATTAACAACAGTAATGGAATGTTTGGTTTACCTGAATACAAATCTTGTGTCTGGCCCTATGTATGCATAAGATCCAGCCCGCACGTACGTCTTCTCCTGTTTACTGTCACTGAATGGAAACATTGATGCTTGAAGCTGGACACTTTTCAGGTGAAATTAATGCATTTAAACTGACGACAAGCAAATCTCTAATAAAATATAACAATTAGCTCAACATAACCGGTGCTCCGTGCTGGAAAAAGTCTGCATTCCTTAGAGCCGTGGACTCTGCTCTATATTCATTGGTCCAATAATTTTTAGTCTGTGGCCAGCTCCTCATAGAAGCATCAGTGTTATTCATCATTTTGTTATGGGACATCATTGACAGACACACTGTTATGTGGCATGAGTGAAAGCCACCCTGTTATAGGGTATCATTGACAGCCATACTGTTATGGGGCATCAGTGACAACTGCATTGTTATGGGGCATCAATGACTGCCATATTGTTAAGGGGCATCATTGACAGCTGCGCTGTTATGAGGCGTTAGTGACAGCAGCACTGTTACAGTGCATCAGTGACAGCCACCCTGTTATAGAGCATCATTGACAGCCATAATATTATAGGGCATCAGTGACAGACGGACTCTTATGGGGCACTGCATCTATAAATACAGCATTCCTAATCGGTTGGTGCTCAAGTAGGGACCCAACACGTAAAATAATATATATAGAATTTGGCACTCAAGTAATAACTGAAAAAGTTATGTAATTGAAATCCACAGCAAACATATGACGTTTCAGTCTCACATAGACCTTCCTCGGATATATGGATTGCTCAAGGAATAAAAGACACAGAAAGGTGTTGGAAATTAGAACAGCATTCAGCGCAGGGAAATTGTGGTACTTGAGTGCCAAGTTCTTACTTTATCTTAATGGCCATGAATAACATCCACACTGTTATGGTCATGCGGGTTGTAGAAAATTATGCGATGACCTGTGGACAGTACACCGATGGCAGGTATATTGTAATAGTGGCATCTATGGCAGTCACACTATTATGAGGTCATCTCTGAGAAGCACATTGTTATGGTGGCAGTTAACCTGTGGCAGTAACACCGTTACGGTGCACCTGTGTTACGGGCAGCGTTATATGGGGGATTGTGGTTAGTAAACATATATTACATAGTTACATAGTTACGTACGTTGAAAAAAAACTTAGGTCCATCAAGTTCAACCTACAGTCATGGCCAAAAGTATTGACACCCCTGCAATTCTGTCAGATAATATTCAGTTTCTTCCTGAAAATGATTGCAAACACAAATTCTTTGGTATTATTATCTTCATTTAATTTGTCTTAAATGAAAAAACACAAAAGAGAATGAAGCAAAAAGCAAAACATTGATCATTTCACACAAAACTCCAAAAATGGGCCGGACAAAAGTATTGGCACCCTCAGCCTAATACTTGGTTGCACAACCTTTAGCCAAAATAACTGCGACCAACCGCTTCCGGTAACCATCAATGAGTTTCTTACAATGCTCTGCTGGAATTTTAGACCATTCTTCTTTGGCAAACTACTCTAGGCCCCTGATATTTGAAGGGTGCCTTCTCCAAACTGCCATTTTTAGATCTCTCCACAGGTGTTCTATGGGATTCAGGTCTGGACTCATTGCTGGCCACCTTAGAAGTCTCCAGTGCTTTCTCTCAAACCATTTTCTAGTGCTTTTTGAAGTGTGTTTTGGGTTATTGTCCTGCTGGAAGACCCATGACCTCTGAGGTAGACCCAGCTTTCTCACACTGGGCCCTAAATTATGCTGCAAAATTTGTTGGTAGTCTTCTGACTTCATAATGCCATGCACACGGTCAAGCAGTCCAGTGCCAGAGGCAGCAAAGCAACCCCAAAACATCAGGGAACCTCCGCCATGTTTGACTGTAGGGACCATGTACTTTTCTTTGAATGCCTCTTTTTTCTCCTGTAAACTCTATGTTGATGCTTTTGCCCTAAAAGCTCTACTTTTGTCTCATCTGACCAGAGAACATTCTTCCAAAATGTTTTAGGCTTTTTCAGGTAAGTTTTGGCAAACTCCAGCCTGGCTTTTTTATGTCTCGGGGTAAGAAGTGGAGTCTTCCTGGGTCTCCTACCATACAGTCCCTTTTCATTCAGATGCCGACGGATAGTACGGGTTGACACCGTTGTACCCTCGGACTGCAGGGCAGCTTGAACTTGTTTGGATGTTAGTGGAGGTTCTTTATTCAACATCCGCACAATCTTGCGTTGAAATCTCTTGTCAATTTTTCTTTTCTGGCCACATCTAGGGAGGTTAGCCACAGTGCCATGGGCTTTAAACTTCTTGATGACACTGCGCACGGTAGACACAGGAACATTCAGATCTTTGGAGATGGACTTGTAGCTTTGAGATTGCTCATGCTTCTTCACAATTTGGTTTCTCAAGTCCTCAGACAGTTCTTTGGTCTTCTTTCTTTTCTCCGTGCTCAATGTGGTACACACAAGGACACAGGACAGAGGTTGAGTCAACTTTAATCCATGTCAACTGGCTGCAAGTGTGATTTAGTTATTGCCAACACCTGTTAGGTGCCACAGGTAAGTTATAGGTGATGTTAATTACACAAATTAGAGAAGCATCACATGATTTTTCGAACAGTGCCAATACTTTTGTCCACCCTCTTTTTTATGTTTGGTGTGGAATTATATCCAATTTGGCTTTAGGACAATTCTTTTTGTGTTTTTTCATTTAAGACAAATTAAATGAAGATAATAATACCAAAGAATTTGTGTTTGCAATCATTTTCAGGAAGAAACTGAGTATTATCTGACAGAATTGCAGGGGTGTCAATACTTTTGGCCATGACTGTAATTTAGCTATAACCCGCAATGTTATGTGTATCAAGGAAATCGTCCAGCCCCCTGGAATGCCCCATAGTCCTCAGTATGGTCTTTGGAAGGAATAAGTCATGTGCCAGTCCTTGTACTGACCACACATATATTTATACATATAAATGAGATCTCCTCTGAGGCGTCTTTTTTCTAAGCTAAACAAGCCCAACTTTTCCAACCTCTCCTCCTATGAGACGCCTTCCATCCCTTGTAATCATCTAGTTGCCCGTCGTTGAACTGATTCTAACTTCTGAATATCCTTTTTTAAAATGTGGAGCTCAAAATTGAATCCAATACGAATCCGGTATGTCCAGGGGAAGATGAAGGTTTGTTTAAAAAAATATCCTTTATTCAATATAAATATAAAAAATGTCCAATTATATGGTGTCCAGCACTAAATTCATACTGGCTCTGAGCCTGAGAATGATCGACACGTTTCGACTTTACGTCTTAGTAAAACCTCCAACCCCTTACACATCCATAATGGTTGATTTTTATTCCTATACATTTTATTACCAGAGGGTATAAGTTTTCTGCAGGATTCTAGAAGTATTTCCTTAAAAATGCCCCATTTATGTTCGGTATCCCCAGTTACCATTATGTTGTCCCAGTGTATACGATTAAGCTGTTTCTGTTTCCCTAATTTGTTGAAATCAGCTTTTTTAAAGTTCCAGGTTTTGGCATTTCCCCTCTTGAATGTTTGATTTACAATTACATTGAAACTTATCATCTTATGGTCACTGTATCTGGTCTATTTAACAGATCCAGATCCAGCAGATTACCTCCTCTAGTTGATTCAGCTACAATAGGTATGGAAAGTATTCAGACCCCTTTAAATTTTTCACTCTTTGTTTCATTGCAGCTATTTGGTAAATTTAAAAAAGTTCATTTTTTTTCTCATTGATGCACACTCTGCACCCTATCTTGACTGAAAAAAAAATAAAAAATTTAGAAATTTTTGCAAATTTATTAAAAAAGAAAAACTGAAATATCACAAGGCCATAAGTATTCAGAACCTTTGTTCAGTTTTGAGTATAAGCACCCGTTTCAGCTAGTACAGCCATGAGTCTTCTTGGGAATGCTGCAACAAGTTTTTCACACCTGATTTTGGGGATCCTCTGCCATTCTTCCTTGCAGATCCTCTCCAGTTCCGTGAGGTTGGATGGTGAACATTGGTGGATAGCCATTTTCACGTCTATCCACAGATGCTTAATTGAGTTTAGGTCAGGGCTCTGGCTGGGCCAGTCAAGCATGGTCACAGAGTTGTTCTGAAACCACTCCTTTGTTATTTTAGCTGTGTGCTTAGGATCATTGTCTTCTTGGAAGGTGAACCTTCGGCCAAGTCTGAGGTCCAGAGCACTGTGGAAGAGGTTTTTATCCAGGATATCTCTGTACTTGGTCAAATTCATGTTTACTTCAATTGCAACCAGTCGTCCTGGCCCTGCAACTGAAAAACACTCCCATAGCATGATGCTGCCACCACCATGTTTCACTGTTGGGATTGTATTGGGCAGGTAATGAGCAGTGCCTGGGTTTGTCCAGACATATCGCTTAGAATTATCACCAAAAAGTTCTATGTTCTTTAATCAGAACAGAGAATCTTATTTATCATAGTCTGGGAGTCCTTCATGTGTTTTTTAGCAAACTCTATGCAGGCTTTCATATGTCTTGCACTGAGGAGAGGCTTCCGTTGGGCCACTCTGCCATAAAGGCCTGACTGGTGGAGGGCTGCAGTGATAGTTGACTTTGTGGAACTTTCCCCCATCTCCCTACTGAATCTGTGGAGCTCAGCCAGAGTGATCTTGGGGTTCTTCTTTACTTCTCACACCAAGGCTCTTCTCCCACGATTGCTCAGTTTGGCTGGATGGCCAGGTCTAGGAAGACTTCTGGTGGTCCCAAACGTCTTCCATTTAAGGATTATGGAGGCCACTGTGCTCTTAAGAACCTTGAGTACTGCAGAAATTCTTTTGGAACCTTGTCCAGTTGTATGCCTTGCCACAATTCTGTCTCTGAGCTCCTTGACCTGTTCCTTTGACCTCATGATTCTCATTTGGCCTGACATGCACTATGAGCTGTGAGGTCTTATATAGACAGGTATGTGCCTTTACAAAACAAGTCCTATCAGTTTAATTAAACACAGCTGGACTCCAATGAAGGAGTAGAACCATCTCAAGGAGGATCATAAGTAAATGGACAGCATGTGACTTAAATATGAGTGTCTGAGCAAAGGGTCTGAATACTTATGACCATGTGATATTTCAGTTTTTCTTTTTTAATAAATTTGCAAAAATTTCTACATTTCTGCTTTTTTTCAGTCAAGATTGGGTGCAAAAGGTACAATAATGAGAAAAAATGAAGTTTTTTGAATTTACCAAATGGCTGCAATGAAACAAAGAGTGAAAAATTTAAAGGGGTCTGAATACTTTCCGAACCTACTAGGCACAATACTTGGGAGATGTTCCAGCAACTTCGACCAAAGGATGGTTAAAATCAAAAGACTTTATTCCAAAAAAATGATTAAAAACAGAATAGATGCATAAAAAACATATGGTTCACCAATGTGACAGACGCTTACGCGTTTCGGACTAGAGGGTCCTTACTCATAGCTTAACATCTTACAAATAAGCATATACCTATATACACTTGCTGGCTGAAGTAAAGTGGGAGGGAAACAAAATGGGCGGAGGTCCACAATAGCAGGAAGGGAGGATTTTCTCCACAAAAAAAAAAAAAAAAAAAAAAAAGGCATAGTATCTGAACATGGAGGAAATCACCACATCATCTTAATCATATATATATAAAAGATCAGATTTTAAATTCATGCCTGCGGGATATCGTGTTTTTAACTTAAAAATCCACATTGCTTCTTTGCGCTGCAATTCCTTTTTTCTATCACCTCCCCTCTTGGGGTTTGGGACAGTTTCTATTATATTAACCCTACAAGTACTGACTTGCTACGGTTTGGTGAGCTGACAAAAAACTTTTTCCTTTCCGTACCTACTGTACCAGCTGAGAGAGGTAAGGTTGAGTGCAGACAGACTTTTTAGCCCTGCGGATTTTTCCGCGCAGAATGGAAGAAATCCGCAGGTCAAATGACCTGCATTTTTCCTGCGTATTTCTTCCATTTTTCCTGCGGTTTTGTGCGGTTTTCCACTGCGGTTTTCCCCCTGTGGATTTGGTGACAGGGGAGATGGAAAACCGCACAAAAGAAGTAACATGCTGCGGATTTTGTACCGCAGGAAAACCGCGTGGAAAAATCCCCAGCGTCTGCACAGCATTTTTTTTTTTCATTGATTTTAAGGCTACTGTACATCACAATGCGGATATGCAACGTTTCTGCGCGGTAAAATCCGCTGCGGATCCGCTACAAATCTGCATCGTGTGCACACAGCCTAAAGGTCCTGAACGGTGCATAAGAAATTGTAGCTTTTAGCACAACCATAAGATTCTATGTCCCATTGAAAGTCTGGATAGTTAAAATCCCCCATTATAAGAACACTATTACTGTTTGCTGTCTTTTTAATTTCTTACAGCATTTCATCCTCTACCTGTTCAGCTATATTAGGAGGCTGGTAGCAACTCAAATTAGCAGCTTTCCATTATTACTATCCCCATAACGACTCTACATTGCTATAACCCCCCACAATGTCTTCATTGAGCACAGGTTTTAATGTGGATTTTATGAAGACGCTTAACCCTCCACCCTTTTTATCTTCCCTGTCCTTTCTAAATGTGTGTAACTCTCTACGTTTGTTACCCAGTCATGGCTTTGGTCTTGCCAGGTTTCCGTAATGCCATATTGGGACAACTAAGATAGGTACACTTTTACAAGGGAATCTATGGGGGCACAGATACATTGATACAAGGGCATAGTCCATTAATAACACAAATAAGTCCATAATCTGCCTGTCCGAACATAAAGGGCTAAGCTTCAGCACTACAATTCCTTGTCTGCTGCAGTGTGCACACAGTGGCCATTTACTAGTTAACTCCTTGCAAAGCCTCATGTTGTGTTTCAGTAATTGAATCAGGTTCACATCTCTACGTCAGGAGAATTCTTTGAAAACAATTAAATGACAAATTCCAGATAGATTGTTTCACGAATAGAAGGAGCCCGCGGTTGTACCCACTGCCTGGCATCACTCATTAGCTGCAGGGATGAATTGTCTTGTTCACTTTGATCATCAGAAATATAAGTGATGATTTAGAACATTGTTATCTCCCTGACAGGATGACATTTGTATTAGTAATTGAGGAAAGAACATTTTTAATGCTAACAGTCAGCGGTGCCTGAATGGAGCGATGGTTATTAGTTACTGATTAGTGTTGAGCATTCCGATGCTGCAAATATCGGGTATCGGCCGATATTCGCTGTATCGGAGTTCCGATACTGAGTTCCGATATTTTTACAATATCGAATACCGGAATCGGAAGTTCCCATAATGCAATGAGCCAGTTGTGTTAGCCATGTTAACTAATGGCATGGCTGTGATTGGCTGCTGAAATGATGTCATAATGATGCGCGGTCTGTGCGGGCCTGCCGGGTGTCTGTGCGGGCTGCCGGGAGTCTGTGCGGGCCTGCCGGGGGTCTGTGCGGGCTGCCGGGGGTATGTGTGGGCCTGCCGGGGGTCTGTGCGGGCCTGCCGGGGGTCTGTGCGGGCCTGCCGGGGGTCTCTACGGGCCTGCCGGGGGTCTGTACAGGCTTGCCGGGGGTCTGTGCGGGCCTGTAAGGGGTCTGTGCGGCTGCCGGGGGTCTGTGCGGGCCTGCCGGGGGTCTGTGCGGGCCTGCCGGGGGTTTTGTGTGTGTGCAGGCATCGTCCGATGGGACTACAAGTTCCATCGGGCTATGCCTGATACAATGACAGTGATTGACACATTAGCCAATGATGGGACAGTAGTAGTCCCATCATCCGGCTAATGTGTTGAATGTAAAAACAAACAAACAAACATACATACATACTACATACATACTACATATATACAACATGCATACATACTACATACTACATACATGCTTCTTATATACTACATTCATACAACATACATACATACATACATACTACATATATACTACATTCATACAACATACATGCATACTACATAATACATACATACTACATATATACTACATTCATACAACATACATACTACATACATACTACATATATACTACATTCATACAACATACATACATACTACATAATACATACATACTACATACATACTACATTTATACAACATACATACATACTACATACTACATACATACTACATATATACTACATTCATACAACATACATACATACATACTACATATATACTACAATCATACAACATACATACATACTGCATAATACATACATACTAAATATATACTACATTCATACAACATACATACTACATACATACTACATATATACTACATTCATACAACATACATACATACTACATATATACTACATTCATACAACATACATACATACATACTACATATATACTACATTCATACAACATACCTACATACTACATAATGCATACATACTACATATATACTACATTCATACAACATACATACATACTACATACATACAACATACATACAACATGCTACATACATACAACATACATACATACTGCATACATACTACATACAATACATTCATACATTCATACAATACATACATATAGACATACAGTACATATAACATAGAGTACATACTCACCATCACTTGTCACTTTGATCCCCGAAGCCAATGTCATCAGTAAACAATATGAAAATAGCAAACAACCAATATACTCCCTGATCCGCAGAAATCCACGAGTGTCCCATGACGATCTCCTGCAGTGCATCACTGAGAGGTTACTATAGTTCACTGGTCTCACTTTATGGCAAAAGCTGCGTGGGAACTTGCTCACACAGCAATGCCAAAAGTGAGACTATGGACTATTTTTTTACAGTGGCGGAGGAATACAGTGCGGAAGGATACTTACCTCCCATCATTGTATTCCTGGAGCCCCTAGAGAGCGGTTGCATCAGCTGATGCTGCTGTTCTCCACAGGAGATCATCGTGGGACACTCGTGGATTTATGCGGATCAGGGAGTATATTGGTTGTTTGCTATTTTAATATTTTTTTACAGATGACACTGGCTTCGGCGATCAAAGTGACAAGTGATGGCGAGTATGTACTCTGTTATATGTACTGTATGTCTATATGTATGTATTGTATGAATGTATGAATGTATTGTATGTAGTATGTATGTTGTATCTATGTTGTTTGTATGTAGTATGTTGTATGTATGTAGTATGTATGTATGTATGTTGTATGAATGTAGTATATATGTAGTATGTATGTATTATGTAGTATGTATGTATGATGTATGAATGTAGCATATATGTAGTATGTATGTATGTAGTATATATGTAGTATGTATGTAGTATGTATGTATGTTGTATGAATGTAGTATATATGTAGTATGTATGTAGTATGTATGTATGTTGTATGAATGTAGTATATATGAAGTATGTATGTAGTATGTATGTATTTTGTATATATGTAGTATGTATGTAGTATGTATGTTTGTTTGTTTGTTTTTACATTCAACACATTAGCCGGATGATGGGACTACTACTGTCCCATCATTGGCTAATGTGTCAATCACTGTCATTGTATCAGGCATAGCCCGATGGAACTTGTAGTCCCATCGGACGATGCCTGCACACACACACAACCCCCGGCAGCCCGCACAGACCCCCGGCAGCCCGCACAGACCCCTGGCAGGCCCGCACAGACCCCCGGCAGCCCGCACAGACCCCCGGCAGGCCTGTACAGACCCCCGGCAGGCCCGTACAGACCCCCTGGCAGGCCCACACAGACCCCTGGCAGGCCCGCACAGACCCCCGGCAGGCCCGCACAGACCCCCGGCAGACCTGCACAGACCCCGGTCAGGTCCATACAGACCCCCGGCAGGCCCGCACAGACCCCTGGCAGCCCGCACAGACCCCCGGCAGGCCCGCACAGACCCCCGGAAGGACCGCACAGACCCCTGAGAGGCCCGTACAGACCCCGCCCGCACACACACGCACAGTCTCTGCCCACGCACCGTCCACACTCTTCCTCCCTCCCGAACTGGATGTGCAAGGAAAGAAAGGGTTTATTTTTATTCCGATATTTGTGCCCCATTGACTTGCATGGGTTTCCGGTATCGGAATCGGCGATACCCGATATATTTGGGGTATCGGTCCGATCCAATCCGATCCGATATTTCCTGATATTGGAAGGTATCGCTCAACACTATTACTGATGCTTATGGAGAAAGAACTAGATGGTGGCCTGATTCTAACGCATTGGGTATTCTAGAATATGTATGTAGCTTATTTATGAAGTTTTAATAATAATGCAATAATGCACCCCCCATTCCTGGTATGCATGGTCCTCTCACCCCCCAATCCTGATATGCATGGTACCCCTCCCTGTTGTGAGTTCATTCTCCACTTCACCTTTGATGTCTGATGAACGCCCTCTGCTGGTGAAGAGAGGTAGTGAAATTGATTGGGATGGGAAGAACCTGTCATCTGAACAGGCGGAGTGTGATTGGACATCTGGAATTTCTGAGTGGATATAAGGCAGCCGACGCCCTGCAGGGCTGCTGGTGATCCTTTCTGCTCTGAGCTCTTGCATCCAGTTTAGTTCCTGTCTACTAAAAGCTAAGTTTTTGCCCTGCTATTATTCCATGAGATTTTGTCTGGTTTCCTTAGTATCATAGAATCATAGAATCATAGAATCGTAGAGTTGGAAGGGACCTCCTGGGCCATCTGGTCCAACCCCCTGCTCAAAGCAGGATTCGCTAAATCATCCCAGTCAGATGTCTGTCCAGCCTCTGTTTGAAGACTTCCATTGAAGGAGAACTCACCACTTCTCGTGGCAGCCTGTTCCACTCATTGATCACTCTAACTGTCAAAAAGTTTTTTCTAATATCTAATCTGTGTCTCCTCCCATTCAGTTTCATCCCATTGCTTCTAGTCTTTCCTTGTGCAAATGAGAATAAAGTTGAGCCTTCTACAATGTGACAGCCCTTTAGATATTTGTAGACAGCAATTAAGTCTCCTCTCAGTCTTCTCTTTTGCAAACTAAACATTCCCAAATCCTGCAACCTTTCCTCATAAGACAGGGTTTGCAGACCGGTCACCATTCTGGTCGCTCTTTTCTGAACTTGCTCCAGTTTGTTGATGTCTTTTTTTAAATGTGGTGCCCAAAACTGGACACAATATTGGACACAATATTCCAGATATTACAATATTACAGATATTACAGATATTACAGATATTACAATATTCCAGATATATTCCAGATATATTCAGCCAGTCCTGGTTGGGACTGGCTGAATTCCATTTTTGTCTCTGATCAGTTTATCTCTTTGCTCTGTTTTCAGAATATACCTGAGTGCTGATATGGTGATTTTGAAGTCTAGCGACTTCAGGGCCTTTTTCCCTATCAGACGGTTGGGACATTTTTAGTAGGGTTTTTTGCGGATTGCAGCCAGCATCTTTTCTGTCCTGTCCTATCTAGTTAGTTGGGCCCCATCGTTTGCTCAGCCTGTCTTTCTGTCTGTGTTTGTGTTTTCATCTGTATTTCACCGACAATACATGTTGGGGGCTGTCTATTGCTTTGGGGTCTGCTCTGGGGCAGTTTAGATTTCCCCTTTCCTTCTTTAGGCTTATGTAGTTCTCCGGCTGTGATGAGGGGTCTAGGGCACCGTAGGAACCCCCACGGCTACTGTTAGTTGTGGTGTATAGGATCAGGGGTCTGCAATCCGATAGCTACCAACCTCTCCGGTTTTCTAGACTTAGCTTGTATTTTTGGTTTCTCCTCCGGTGACTCATTCATAACAGAATCACCAGCCATACCGCATATTCTAGGGTACTCAATAGCAGGAAAGAATTGTAAAAAAAAAAGAAAATAAAAAGTGTCAGAATTTTTATTTTTTTTTGTGTGTATATTTTTTCCTCTATTTCTCTGAGGCCATAGGGGGAATTTTTTCTCAATGGAGATTAAGCAATTGTCTGATCGTGTGGAGCAGCTTACTGCTGAAGTGCGGGGAATTTCCGCCTATCTTGCTCATTCACATGCTGCTGAACCAAAGATCCCTACTCCTGATGTGTTTTTTGGGGATCGGTCTAAATTTCTGAATTTTAAGAATAATTGTAAATTATTTTTTGCCTTGAAGCCTAACTCATCAGGGAGCTCCGCGCAGCAGGTTAAAATTGTCATCTCTTTGCTTTGCGGCGATCCCCAGGATTGGGCGTTTTCTTTGAAACCTGATGATCCTATTCTGACTGATGTGAACGCATTTTTTCAGGCCTTGGGGTTGTTGTATGATGAACCTAATGCTATTGATCAGGCTGAAAAGGCCCTGTTGGCATTGAGCCAAGGTCAGGATTCTGCAGAGTTGTACTGTCAAAAATTCCGAAAGTGGGCGGTCCTTACTACCTGGAATGATGGTGCCTTGGCATCTCTCTTTCGGAAGGGTTTATCAGAAACCGTAAAAGATACTATGGTGGGATTTCCTGTTCCCTCTGGTCTTGACGATTCTGTGTCATTAGCCATTCAGGTTGATCGGCGTTTGCGTGAACGCAAAACTGCACGAGAGGTCTTGCCACCTGTTGAACAAATGTCTGAACCTATGCAATGTGATAGAGTTTTGTCTAGGGCGCAACGTCAGGAGTTCACAAGGCGTAATAAGCTGTGTTTTTTCTGTGGAGATGCCTCTCATATTATTTCTGTCTGCCCTAAACGAGAGAAACGTTTTGCACACACATTTGCTGTGGGTGGTGTTCAACCTAAGTTTCTTCTGGCAATTACTCTGATCTGCTCCCTGTCCACATTTTCCGCTAAGGCTTTTGTGGATTCGGGAGCAGCTCTGAACCTGATGGACTTGGATTTTGCTAAACGTTGTGGGTTTCCTATGACACCTCTGCGGACGCCTATCCCTTTGAGGGATATTGATGCTACTCCTTTGGCGAAGAATAAACCTCAGATTTGGACCCAGGTGGTAATGCGGGTCGCCCCAGACCATCAAGAAAATTGCAGATTTTTGGTGTTGCATAATTTGCATGATACCATCGTTCTGGGGTTTCCCTGGTTGCAAATCCATAATCCAGTTTTGGATTGGAAATCTTTGTCTGTGGTGAGTTGGGGTTGTCGGTGTGCCCTTAGTGATGCTCCTGTTTTCTCCACCTCTCCCCAGTCGCATGATGTTCCTGACTATTTGGCTGATTTTTATGATGTATTTAGTGAGAATGCGCCTGCGTCTTTGCCTCCTCATAGGAGTTATGACTGTGCAATTGAGCTGAGACCTTGGTGTAAATTTCCCAAGGGTCGACTTTTCAATTTATCTGTACCCGAGCACGAGGCTATGCGATCCTATATTAAGGAGTCGTTGGAGAAGGGTCATATTAGACCATCCTCTTCACCCTTAGGTGCTGGGGGGTTTTTTGTGGCCGAGAAAGATGGTTCATTAAGGCCTTGTATCGTTCCCTCAACAAAATTACTGTTAAATATCAGTATCCGTTACCCCTGATTTCTGATCTATTTTCCAGAGTTAAAGGTGCTTGCTGGATTACCAAGCTTGACCTCAGGGGGGGCGTATAATCTTATTCGCATTAAGCAGGGGGATGAATGGAAGACGGCATTTAATACTCCGGAGGGACATTTTGAGTACCTGATGATGCCTTTTGGGCTCACTAATGCCCCTTCTGTCTTCCAGTGCTTCATGAATGATATTTTCCAAGACTTTGTGGATACATTTTTGATCATCTATCTGGATGATATTTTGATCTTTTCCAAGGATTGGGACTCTCATGTGGAACATGTTCGGACTGTGTTCCGGATTTTGAGGGAGAATTCCCTGTATGTCAAGGGATCGAAATGCCTTTTTGGTGTACAGAGGATTTCATTTTTGGGATTTATTTTGTCTCCGTCAACTATTGAAATGGACCCGGCCAAGGTACAGGCCATTTATGATTGGGTTCAGCCCACTTCTTTGAAGGCCGTCCAGAAGTTTTTGGGTTTTGCTAATTTTTATCATAAATTTATAGCTAATTTTTCTGGGATTGCCAAACCATTGACTGATTTGACTAAGAAGGGGGCTGATGTGCTGAATTGGTCTCCGGAGGCTGTTTCTTCCTTTCAGGAGCTGAAGCGAAGGTTCACTTCTGCTCCGGTTTTGCGGCAACCTGATGTCTCACTCCTGTTTCAGGTAGAGGTGGACGCTTCTGAGATTGGTGCAGGAGCTGTTTTGTCCCAAAAAGATCCTGTAACATCTAAAATGAATCCCTGTGCTTTCTTTTCCCGAAAGTTCTCCCCATCCGAACGTAACTATGATGTGGGGAATCGGGAATTGTTAGCCATGAAATGGGCATTTGAGGAGTGGAGACATTGGTTGGAGGGAGCTAAACATCAAGTCATTGTCCTTACTGACCACAAGAATTTGATTTACCTGGAGTTGGCCAAACGCTTGAATCCTAGACAGGCTAGATGGGCCTTGTTTTTCACACGTTTTGATTTTGTGGTCTCTTTTCTTCCGGGCACAAAGAATGTCAAGGCAGACGCCCTCTCTAGGAGTTTCTTTGCTGATTCTCCTATTGTAACCAAGCCTGCTACCATCTTAGGTGAGGGGGTAGTTCTTTCTGCCATCTCGCCCGATTTGAGACGTGTTCTGGAAGAGTTTCAGGAGGACAAACCAGAGCGTTGTCCCATTGGAAAATTGTATGTTCCTGACCAGTGGAGGAAGAGAGTGATGTCTGAGGTTCATTGCTCCGCATTGGCTGGTCATCCAGGTATATTTGGTACTAGAGATTTGGTGATTCGGTCTTTTTGGTGGCCCACCTTGTCTCGTGATGTCAGGAATTTTGTGCAGTCCTGTGGGACTTGCTCCCAGTCTAAACCTTGTTCTCACTCTAGTGGGTTGTTGATGCCTTTGCCCGTGCCCCGGAGGTCATGGACCCATATTTCAATGGATTTCATCTCTGATATGCCTGTCTCTCAGAGAATGACTGTTATTTGGGTGATTTGTGATAGATTCTCTAAGATGGTCCATCTTGTACCATTCCCTAAGTTGCCATCTTCCTCAGAGTTGGTGCCCTTGTTTTTGCAACAGGTGGTTCGCTTGCACGGGATTCCTGAGAACATTGTATCTGACAGAGGAGTTCAGTTTGTTTTTCTCGATTTTGGAGGACTTTCTGTTCCAAGCTGGGAATTCAGTTGTCCTTCTCCTCTGCGTTTCACCCTCAGACCAATGGGCAGACGGAGAGAACAAACCAGACTTTGGAGTCGTATTTGAGATGTTTTATTTCTGCTGATCAGGATGATTGGGTTTCATTTTTGCCCTTGGCCGAATTTGCTTTAAATAATAGGGCTAGTTCTGCCACTTTGATGTCACCTTTTTTTTGTAACTTTGGATTTCATCCTCGATTCTCTTCAGGGCAGGTGGAGTCTTCTGCCTGCCCAGGTGTTGACACTGTGGTGGAGAGAATGCACCAGATCTGGGACCAAGTGGTGGATAAGTTGTCTCTCTCCCAGGAAAAGGCCCAGCGGTTTTCCAACCGGCATAGGACCATTGGTCCCCGGTTTAAGGTGGGTGATATGGTTTTGTTGTCATCAAAGAATATCTCTATGAAGGTGGCTTCTCCAAAATTTAAACCTAGATTTATTGGACCTTACAAGATTTTGGAGATTCTTAATCCGGTCTCTTTTTGATTGGCTCTTCCTGTCACATTCAAGATCCATAATGTGTTTCATAAGTCTCTGTTAAAGAGGTTTGTTGAGCCAGTGGTTCCTGTGGTGGCACCTCCTGACCCTGTATTGGTTGAAGGTAATGTGGTATATGAGGTTGAGAAGATACTGGATTCTCGTCTGGCTAGACGGAGACTCCAGTATTTGGTTAAATGGAAGGGTTATGGCCAGGAGGATAATTCTTGGGTCCCTGCATCCGATATTCATGCCAAAAGATTGGTTCGTGCTTTTCATCGGGCTCATCCTGATCGCCCTGGTGGCGTGGATGAGGGTTCAGTGACCCCTCCTCAAGGGGGAGGTACTGTTGTGAGTTCATTCTCCCCTTCACCTTTGATGTCTGATGAACTCCCTCTGCTGGTGAAGAGAGGTAGTGAAATTGATTGGGATGGGAAGAACCTGTCATCTGAACAGGCGGAGTGTGATTGGACATCTGGAATTTCTGAGTGGATATAAGGGAGCCGACACTCTGCAGGGCTGCTGGTGATCCTTTCTGCTCTGAGCTCTTGCAACCAGTTTAGTTCCTGTCTACTAAAAGCTAAGTTTTTGCCCTGCTATTATTCCATGAGATTTTGTCTGGTTTCCTTAGTGTTTATATTCAGCCAGTCCTGGTTGGGACTGGCTGAATTCCATTTTTGTCTCTGATCAGTTTATCTCTTTGCTCTGTTTTCAGAATATACCTGAGTGCTGATATAGTGATTTTGAAGTCTAGCGACTTCAAGGCCTTTTTCCCTATCAGACGGTTGGGACATTTTTGGTAGGGTTTTTTGCAGATTGCAGCCAGCATCTTTTCTGTCCTGTCCTATCTAGTTAGTTGGGCCCCATCGTTTGCTCAGCCTGTCTTTCTGTCTGTGTTTGTATTTTTGTTTTCTCCTCCTCCGGTGACTCATTCATAACACCTCCCCCCTATCCTGGTATGCATGGTCCCCTCACCCCCCAATCCTGATATGCATGTTCCTCTCACCCCCCAATCCTGATATGCATGGTACCCTTCACCCTCCAATCCTGGTAAGCATGGTCCCCTCACCCTCCAATCTTGGTATGCATGGTCTGTTCACCCCCCAATCCTGGTATGCATGGTCCCGTCACCCCCCCTTTCCTGGTATGCATGGTCCCCTCACCCCCTAATCCTGATATGCATGGTCCTCTCACCCCCCAATCCTGATATGCAAGGTACCCCTCACACCCCAATCCTGGTAAGCATGGTCCCCTCACCCCCCTTTCCTGGTATGCATGGTCCCCTCACCCCCCTTTCCTGGTATGCATGGTCCTCTCACGTCCATTTCCTGGTATGCATGGTCCTCTCACGTCCATTTCCTGGTATGCATGGTCCCCTCACCCCCCTTTGCTGGTATGTATGGTCACCCTCACCCCCCTTTTCTGGTATGCATGGTCTCCTCACCCCCCCTTTCCTGGTATGCATGGTCCCTCTCCCCCCCCTTTGCTGGTATGCATGGTCCCCCTCACCCCCCTTTCCTGGTATGCGTGATCTCTGTTAAAATAAAAAATAGTTATATACTCACCTTCCAACGGCCCGCGATCTCCACTCCACGCGCCTGGCATCTTCCGGTCCCAGTAATGCTTTGCGCGAAACACCACTGATGACATCGCGCTCTGGCGAGAGTGACGTCATCTCTGGCCCTTCGCTAAAAAAGGAGCTACCTACCTGGAGTGCCTAATGTGGCTGAGGTGCATGTGTCATCCTCTTCAGCTTCTAACCCTTGCCTTTGCCATATGATTGGCTTGAGACCCCAAAGCAAGATCCCATGACCATTAGTTACTAAACTTACAAGTCACAGTGAAAGGAAATCTTCAATAATAAAAGAGGTAGAGACTTTCTTTGCTTCAGCCCCATGGACTGCTGCAAAGCCCTTTGTGCAGCACACAATTTGTGTGACTACTGTAAAGAGCAGAATTAAATATGCCACCCTGCACAATACAGCTGAACCTCAGTGCCACCTAATATGAGTTATAAATTCTGGTCCTATAGACTGTGGTCTACTTGAAGGGTTCATGCTGCAAGCAATAATGCAGGATAATCATCAGTTTGCCAGAAAGTCAATACAGGTGTGGTGCCCTGCGTCTTTACCGCCACAAAAGGGTTGAATATGTACTGTTTTGTATGTGTTTTGTGAGCAATTGGAGTTATGCTTTCTCTGCTAGAGACCACAACACACACACAATTTACCTCACTCCCTTTCTTGTCTGAAGCTAAGAGCTTTGCAGACATGCCCTAACTGGGAGGGGGAGGAGTCAAGTTGTTGTTTTCAGTGGTGAAGAAGGAAAGATGGAGAATGCTCTTGGAAGCCATGCTATGTGCTCCCTCCAGGAGTAAAGCTAAGAAGCATCAGGGAGCCAGCCCTTAGGCCATCCATGCTTTCACAGCAGGGTGGTAAGCTGAGAGACTGTGTGAGTTTATACAACCAACAGTGGAGTATTTTCCCCGGGAAGACAGCAGAAAACTAGGATCGGTGAAGGATTGTGCAAGAAGGAACTGGAGCTTCACACAGGATCTAATCTGCAAGTTGCCAGAGGAGGAAAACACAGCGAGTAGTGGCTATACTGGAAAGTTCTAGACTCCGGGAAGCCTTGGTCCCAGAAGGGATTAGAATAGCAGGAAGCTTACACCGAGTCACAGCAGAGTGAAGGATAACTCCCATTCTGCAGAGCAGACTGTAACCTGGTGAGAGTTGTAATATCTCCTCTGAACTGCACCTGAACTACAGTAAATGATAAAGTGACTTTCCTTGTCTCCTGCCTTATTACTGCATGCCTTCTACTTCCATCACAATCTCTGGGGGTCAGCCCTGGTTGGAGAGGGTTAAACATCTGGACTGCCATCACCATCTACTCCCCCAGGGATCATCTGCAGTGCCGGCTATACTACAGCCAAACACTCCAACTGGCGTCACAAATCACTACATAAACTTTTTCCCTAATCAATACTTCCCTTTTACATGACCGCCTGGGGCCACGGACCGGGTCACTGCCACTGTGACACATCTGTGGCGCCCCTGAGGGTTCAGTCACCACAGAGGTACTGCACCTCCTCCTGAGGTGTAGTATCCCACTCTCCAGGTAAAATGGTAACACCTGACCAGCCTCCACCACCTGCATCCCACACAAACACAGTAGTGTAGCAAAGCACCATTGGTGGCTCCTTGCTTGGAACACAAAGAGTGCTGGGAGGTGGGTGGAGCTTAGCTGCACAAGTGAGCGGGAGATGATTAGGACTAGGTCAGTCTGTGAGAGGAGATCCCCTGAGTGGGATGGATGGAAGGAGGTGCTGCAGCAGTCTCCTGTGACCTGGAGCTGCTGGCACGGGAAAGAGATATAGAAAGCCTGATTCTCCAAAAGGAAGATAGTTTGGTGTGGAACATAAGGAGAATAAGAGAACTAAGGACCAGAGTTGGAGTAAAACCCTTCCTCAAGTTCTAAGCGCATGGCCGGGGTCCGGTCCCCGAGGTTGTATGGATACTAATGGTCCGGCAGCAAACACAGGTGGAATAGAAGTTGTCACCACTTTATTCCCACACAAGACTTGGGGGCACAACAGCAACGTGAGTGAGCCGGGACTTCGTAGCGAGGAGTCCCCGAAGCAGGCTACAGCTGTCTGCCGTACAAGTAGAATTCAAGGGAACATCTTAAAGGAGGAAATTGGGTTTAACACACAACCACAAGTACTTCATTACAAGCGCTAGAAAGGAGACGTTCAGGAAAGGCATATGTTGGCGAGTGTTGGAACGGAGTACTTCATCTTGCCTGGAGGTTAGCTGAGCCCCTGACCTGGAGGACAGAGCACCGAGGCGGGCACCTGTATGCACAGCAGACTGTGAGTAAATCTTTGGAACTACATGCCCTGGTGTCCTCAGCTTATTCCTGCGCCAACCCACTCAGCACTGCTACATCTCTGTGCTTAACACTGCACCATTACGCTCTCCTCACTATCTCTCCATCTACACTGCCCTGGAACTACAGTCCTACCTGTGGAGGGCTACACCATCATTGCTGCACCACACCATCTGTCCCAGAGAAGCAACCCTGCAGCGCTGGTCAAACTGACGAGAAACCACAGGTGGCGTCACGAATCATCTCAATAACTTTATCCCCATTACTCTACCCCCCTTTACATTGACCTCCTGAGGCCACGGACCGGGTCACTGCCACTGTGACATCTCCCATCGAAAGCAACGGGCCCGGCACCGAGTACCCCACGGCCTCTGGGGGCGAGACACAACCCTTTAAGACGACTGGCTCGGTACCGAGTATCCCACGGCCCCTGGGGCACGTCACAGGCATCATCAAACAACTTGCTAAAATTCACAATCTGGATATTTAGGCCTCGTCCCTGGGATCATCTTTACACATTTAGAAACTCCCTAAAAAACTACTTTGGGTGTAGCAAGTCCAAGCCCCATTGTTTTTTCAGATCAGGCAGTAGGATTTTCCTTCAAATAAATGTCCATAAAAGACAATAAAAATAAATGACACTTCAGCTCAGATATTTAATACAAATCCTTTCTTATAATAGAGAAAAGATAAAAGAAGAGATCCATAAAATCATCATGTTTATTTCTGATATCAAAAACTTCAACTTTTATAAAAATAAGCAGAATGCCTCAAAGCCAGGACAGGACAACTCATGCAAAAATCAGTGGAACATAGTAAATTAATAAAGTGCAGAGATACTAGCTGCCTTTATATTCCAAAAGGCTGAATAATCCCAACATGTAATAAAGGGTCAATAATAGGAGATGTAAAGGTATAAATCATAAAGAGAAAGCGATTCACCTGATGCAGAGTTGTAGTACCCGTCCTGATACCCCTATCAGGACGGGTACTACAGTTCTGCATTGACCCTTTATTACATGTTGGGATTATTCAGCAGTCACCTATTCAGCCCTATTCTGCCCTTTATGGTCTCAACACTGTTTAGCCATAGTAACTGATTGGTCTTTCACTTTATATAGTGTAGTACATTTTGTGGAAAACAGTGCCTTATATCCTTTTCTAGCTAATGAGTGATGCATGTTTACATGGTATGTATTTTGGCACTGTGCACCTTATGATATATTTTGATTTGCTTATTCATTATTAGCATTGAGCTTTTGAAATATAAAGGCAGCTAGTATCTCTGCACTTTATTAATTTACTATGTTCCACTGATTTTTGCATGAGTTGTCCTGTCCTGGCTTTGAGGCATTCTGCGTATTTTTATAAAAGTTGTAGTTTTTAATATCAGAAATAAACATGATGATTTTATGGATCTCTTCTTTTATCTTTTCTCTGTTATAAGAAAGGATTTGTGTTAAATAGGATTTTCCTGGCAAAATGAGGACTGTTGGCAAAAATGGTCATATCGGCATGTATGGTCATGTTAAGTGCTATATAAAGCCAGATGCCAATAAAGCTATTTACAACCTGTGATATGTAGGTGAGACATACACATGGATGAATATGTGCTCAGTATGAATGGTATCCGCACTTCAAATCCTTTAAAGGGAACCTGTCACTTCATTTTGGCCTACTAAACTGCACCCATTGTCAATCAGGTCATGTAATATGCATGCCAAATGTGTTTGCAAAGCTAGTTGGCCCAGTACATAAATAAAGAAAAAACATTAAATCTTTAGTTATCGTCTATGCAAATTTCTGACTTTGCGACATGCTCAAAGCCTCTGAATACTAGCGACTTTTGGAGCATGTGCAAACTGAAAATGAAGCTGGAGACGTATGCCCAGATTCAATGCGCATGCCCGGGAGGCTGATGATTAGCCGACAGGCATGGAATTTCCTTGGAAAGGGCTGACACATTGGAGCAATTCAGTGCATCATTCAAACTCTGTTGAAGAGTGAATACTGTCCGGAGAAGTGTGACTCCTACCTGGAGGAGTATGACTGCTGTCCAGAGAAGCGTGACTGGACCAATAGCCAGCATCACCCACATGACTTGAAGCCAGTGATTTACATAGAAGGTAACTAAGTATTTAGTGTTTTTTCTTATATACTGGGGTGCTTAGCTTTACAGACACATTAGGGAATCACATTACATGGCGTCTACTACGATGGTGGCAGTTTAGTAGGTGTAAACAGGACCTGTGCTGTTGAGAATAATGGCAACCTATGTGTCCCGGTCCCTGGAGTGGACCCTCTGGGCCATGATACCAACCCACCCTGAGCGAGCTGACCTAGTTAGACCACCCCCTATACAGGGAGCGTCAGGAGCAGACCCAGGGGGGTAAAGTACCACGACTGCTGATACCAGGAGGCCGGCTCAAAGGAGATGGAAGGGCTATGAGAAACCTGGAGGGCGGACAAGATACACCGAGGAACGGAGCCTGAGGAGATGGAACCAGATCTGAGACCACCAGAGCCCAGGAGAGGGCAGGCACTGTAAAAAAGGAAGGCAGAGTAGGAATCAGGACAGAGTTGAGTACGCCCAGGAAGGTACACGAGATACAGGGGCTAGCAGAGCGCGTGCTGGGAAGCACACTGGGAGGCACACGGGGATCAGGCGTGAGCAGAGGGTGCCTCTGGGAAGCACACTGGAAGGCACCCAGGGATCAGGAGTGAGCAATGAGTGCACTGGGAAGCACGCTAGGATCAGGAGTCAGCAGAGCACGCACTGGGAAGCACAGCGGGATGAGGAGTGAGCAGGGCGTGCACTGGGAAGCACGCTGTGATTATAGGTGAGCAGAGCACGCACTGGGAGGCACACTGGGATGAGGTGTGAGCAGATCGCTTACTGGGAAGCGCACTGGGATGAGGTGTGAGCAGAACACGTACTGGGAAGCGCATCGGGACCTGAGAAACAGCAGAGCACCCGTACTGGAACCTAGACTGGCCCCAAGACAGACACTATCAAAATAATCAGGCGCTTCCTCTAGCAGGAAGCAGCCTGATATACCTGATGCTGACGCCACGCTGAGAGGATGCTTCCGGGTCAGGCCGCATAAGGTGCTGGGGAAGCACGCGGCCATAGCCTAAGCTGCCTAGCGCACGTGCGTGGAGGACGGGATCCCTGATGGGGCCGGAAAGCAGGAAGTAGAGGAGAGATGCCAGGAGGATTCCGGTCAACGGCGCACCGGGGAGTGAAGTAAGTATGCCTGGACGGGGGGACAGGCGCCGTAACACTATGTGCATTGAACGATCTATTACAGATTGTTCAGTACAGACCTAAACTGGGGTCTACCCATGTGAACAGGCTATTAAATGACTGCCAATCAGGAAACAAATAGCTGATTGGACGTTGTTTATTGCTGTAAGTAAAATGGTATAAAAAGACAGAGAGTATGAAATTCCAATTATCTCATCATAGAATCATAGAATCGTAGAGTTGGAAGGGACCTCCTGGGCCATCTGGTCCAACCCCCTGCTCAAAGCAGGATTCGCTAAATCATCCCAGTCAGATGTCTGTCCAGCCTCTGTTTGAAGACTTCCATTGAAGGAGAACTCACCACTTCTCGTGGCAGCCTGTTCCACTCATTGATCACGCTAACTGTCAAAAAGTTTTTTCTAATATCTAATCTGTGTCTCCTCCCATTCAGTTTCATCCCATTGCTTCTAGTCTTTCCTTGTGCAAATGAGAATAAAGTTGATCCTTCTACAATGTGACAGCCCTTTAGATATTTGTAGACAGCTATTAAGTCTCCTCTCAGTCTTCTCTTTTGCAAACTAAACATTCCCAAATCCTGCAACCTTTCCTCATAAGACAGGGTTTGCAGACCGGTCACCATTCTGGTCGCTCTTTTCTGAACTTGCTCCAGTTTGTTGATGTCTTTTTTAAAATGTGGTGCCCAAAACTGGACCCAATATTCCAGATGAGGTCTGACCAAAGAGGAGTAGAGGGAAATAATGACTTCACGTGATCTAGACTGTATGCTTCTGTTAATACATCCTAGAATTGCATTTGCCTTTTTTGCTGCTGCATCACACTGTTGACTCATATTCAGTCTGTGATCTATTAGTATACCCAAGTCTTTTTCACATGTGCTGTCACTTAGCCCTATTCCTCCCATTCTATATATGCTTTTTTCATTTTTATTGCCCAGATGTAGTACTTTGCATTTTTCCCTGTTAAAAACCATTCTGTTTGTTGCTGCCCACTTCTGGCATGAAATATATCAGAAAGGCTGTTAATCACCATGTAGAATCAAATGTAAGTTGGAATTCAAAGGGCTATATATGTCTCGGGGGGGGGCTTTTATAGCCCCTTTGTTCTGTACCCAATTGTCAATGATAAAAGCCTTTGTCGAAAATAAGGGAGGTTTTTTCCTTGATAAGTTTTTGGCTGTGCATGATATTCTTTTTCAGCTTCTTAATGGTAAAGTGCTTCAGAATATATTGGCACTATAGAAATAAAATTATAAAAAATGAGGGTCCAAAATAAAAATTAGAATGTCTTCTAAACCAGAGAACCCCTTAAAAATATGTCCTCTTTTATGTTTATAGCTTAAAAATTGCATTTTTACCACTAAGAATGTGGTAATAGTTTTCCAGACCGCTTTGGGCCCCAAAGTAAAACCAGTTGGGCAACTGGGTAAAGATGTATAAGTCGGCCTGCTTTCTGTATTTACGTCATTCCTGTGGCCTGTGGGTACTGGAGATTGACTTTAGGCCATGTAAGTAAAATTCAGATTATTATAAGAATGCTTGCTATGAAACTTTATGTAAAGATTGTGACAAGGAGATGTTGAAAAAGAATTTCATGCACGGTCAAAATCTGATCAAGGGACAAAACCTCTCATATAAGTCTCCTATCATTGATAAGTGGGCTACATAACAAAGGGGTTTATAACAGCCTACCTGACTTAGTGTACTAAACACAAAATGCCAATTTCAGCAGTCTCAGAATTATCCCATTCCTTTATGACAAGTGCCATTTGTTCTTAGAACCCCTTTGGTTGTTATGACCTGCTGAAAAATGTGATGCATATCCAGACACCTGCTTCTGTCAGTGTTCTTATGGAATCTTATCCAATTTCTCATGGGCACTAGCCTCCAGTTTTGTAATATTCTTGACTTTACTGGTGCAAATGTATGCTTTAAAAACAACTAAACATTTTCTACGTTGCTCAAGTCAGTCGACGGTCTGCCACTCCAGAGTCTTCAAGGACTTCCTATGAAACCAAATTTTGGTTGACTTTGAGGTATATTTAGGATCCTTGTCCCTTTGTAAGGGTCAATGACATCCAAGTTTCAGCTTCCTCACAGAAAGTTTAATGTTTTTCATAGAATTTCCTGATACTTGATCGAATCCATCTTGACCTTCACATGCTGAAGGTTTTTGGTGTCTAAGAGCATCACTGTATGCAGGGTATCCTTTTGAGCGTAAGCTTCATTCGTCCTTCCCCAGGCATATCTCTAATCCTTAAGCCTCAAAAGTCCCAGTTTTATCTCATCTCTGCACCAAACAGAATCCCAAAACTTCTAAAGCCTAATAATATTTTTTTGAACATTTAAGAGATGACTTTGCTTGTGCATTTGGATCAGTTAAAGCTACATCTTGGAGTTTCGGCATGGAGAATTTCACTTTTTTTCTTACTATGTAAACTGAAACCTCAGTGCCAAATCTTGATGTACATCTTTGACAGTCACTTGAGAGTTTTAATTGCCTGTTGCTTCAGGAATCTGAAGGCACTTGGTGACAGCTTCTTCATTCTGTCAAGGTCCGAGTAGTGTAGTCAGTTTTCTTTTATCTTTTACTCTGCTTCCATCTAAATCTATAGGAACTTTCAAGGTCTATGTATCTTTTTTGCATATTTTTAATTATTCCTGAAAGGCAATATTCTCTTGTCTTAACTGTTTGGAGGCCTCTCTTGAACTCAAGTCACAGACAATACATCTCTAGCCTGTCAAGATATTTTATTCTTTAATCTCAGGCGCCTGATGCGAATCTCTTGAGAACTACATCAGATGTTGGGGACAAATGTGCACTCGTGTGAGGGGTTCTATTAAGGGGGTTGAATATTTCTGAGACTTCAGTAGTTATGGCTTTTTATGAAGAATTTGAAACAAACGCTTGTTATATTAGTTGTGTTGAGCTGTTTACATCGTTCTTGTTTGAATGGTTTATTGCAAGCAGCAGAAAGTTTGGAAATTTTGCTAATAAACCAAATTTTCAGCGGAAGTTAACTAATTTTTATTGCAAGTGTATATATGTGTGTAGGTGTGTATATTGGGGTGTATATGTGTATATGTGTGTGTATTGCAGTAGCAATCCAACCTTTAATTTAATAAGGATATAATATATACTATATACAGCACAGTATGTATAAATTTATGTGTCTGGGCATGTACACAAGAATGTATACAGGATGTATGCCTTTATTTCTGGTATTTTGATTGCATGTGTGTGTGTGAGGGGGAGCATATGTGTGTGTCGGGGAGTATATATGTGTGTGTATGTCTGTGTAAGGGGGGAGTGTATATGGATGTATGAGTGTGTTTATTGCAGTATGTTAGGCGTCGGATTCCTGCAGCTGCACAGCGGGAATCCAGAGCCATACATCCAGCGGTCTCTAGAGATGAGCGACTTTGCCTTTTTTCAGGTTGAGTTGGGTTTCGCGAAACCCGACTTTCGCAAAAGTCGGGTCGAACGAAATCGGCCGACTATAGGGAAAAGTCGGGGGTCCGACTGAAACACGAAACCCAATGTAAGTCAATGGGGAAGAAAAGTCGGCAGTGAGAGGAGGACAGGAAACACACTTACAGTGCCCATTTGAATGCTAAAAGCATAAATTCTTATTACTGAAGCTTGTCACCCTTTATTTACTTCATAATACTAGTTACGCACTGTAAAATGGGGGTTATTTGGCTAAAGTTGTGGGGGGTAGGGCTGGCTCCAGGTTTTCATGTGCACTGGGCGAAAGGGCGCCCCTTTAACACATACCACAACTCATGCTGCTCCGATACGGCAGAGAAATAGTGGTATACTACAAAGAAAAATACTTCACTTTTTACATCTCATGACAAGGCCCATCTATTTCTCCATACAGAATCATTGGTCCCATATAATGTTTGAAACAGTATATGATGAGCTCCACATAATGCTACAGTATATGTTGGTCCCCATGGATGAAGCGCCACTGTCTTATGGGCCCAAATAATGCTCCATACATAATGGGCCCCATTTCTAATGCTCTAGTGTATAATGGGCCCTGTAAATGCTGCTCCAGTGTCTGATGTCCACCTTTGGAATGTTCCAGTGTATGGTGGGCCCCATCTAACATTCTCCAGAGTATAGTGCTCCCCAAAAATTGCTGTCCCAACATTGAAAACAATGAAATAAGTCTCCTCGCTAGGGAATCCCTGTACTAGTCTGGACTCCTCGTCGTCCCCATATTCCATCTCACTGCACAGTATTTCAACCTTGCAAGTGCTGTGATCCTGAGCAAGCAGGGGGGGCCCACTCGTTGGCGACGGCACTGGCACAGGGCCCCTGATAGTACGGTGGTGTGTCTGACGGCGGGTGGGCCGAACCTGCACTTTCATCTGCAGCTTCCTCTTTGTCACCGTGTAAGATGGAACAGTATATGGGAAGGGTAACCTGAGTTTCATCAGGGTCAGATTCAGGCCGTGTAGAGTGCGAGGGGAATGTAGTGGTCTGGGTCAATGCACCAGCAGATTCATCGAGCAGTGGCTGGGCATCAGTGCACTTGTGTCGCCCCCACGAGTATGGTCGCCACAGTGGCATTACCTTCCTCCTAGGGAGTGTGATGTAATGCTTGGGAGCAACGAAGGATCTCTCTAGCAGGTTAACTGATTGGGCGGCGTTATTCCCACGAGTCACGACCCTCCAAACAGCGTTCATGAAGGAAAAGTGTTTGTTTTACGTGGGCAGTATGGTTGTAAAGCTGAACCTTAAAGGAATGTCCAGAAGGGCACCACCAGGAGTGGAGCCTGCGGCGTAATTTGACTCAACACGGGCAAACTCAACCATCCAGCAACAAAAAAGATGCATACATTGCAAGCTTAATTCCGTTAGCAAACGAGACTCCGTCATGCCCCGCAGTCTGAGTCCGGCTTACTAGAGGGACACGTGAGGCTCTGGCACGTGAGATTGGCCAATAACTGGTGTGTCATGCCCTTACATGTCCGTGGCTGCATGTGCGCTACACTGAAAGAGCCAGCGTTTGTCGCTTACAGGTGCAGATAACCCGCTGAACACCGTTAGTGATGGGGATCTGGGATTACAATTATTACCCGCGAACGATGATTTCCCAGTAAGTGCAGGTCAACCGCAGTTCCGGAATTAGGCCTAACCGTCATTCCTGAAAAAATGAAAAACTTACATGTGCAAACCACAGGTGCTGTAGCTTGCTTAACAGCTCGCCAGCCGTTCTCAGGCCCAGTATGGATTACACATGATTGCACAAAGGTGAGAAAGGGTACCGTATCACCGGATAACATGTATGGATAGCATAGTGTACACATTCAAAATATATGTCTATAGATCAGGAGGCAGGCTCAGACGGTGTCAGGCCCAGTATGGATTACACGTGATTGCACAAAGGTGAGAAAGAGTACCATATCATCGGATAACATGTATGGATAGCATAGTGTACACATTCAAAATATATGTCTATAGATCAGGAGGCAGGCTCAGACTGTGTCAGGCCCAGTATGGATTACACGTGATTGCACAAAGGTGAGAAAGGGTGCCATATCATCGGATAACATGTATGGATAGCATAGTGTACACATTCAAAATATATGTCTATAGATCAGGAGGCAGGCTCAGACGGTGTCAGGCCCAGTATGGATTTGACGGCCCAGACTACACAGCGGAGGAGCAGGGAGAGGTAAAGATTGCAAATGCAGGGGCCCTGCCCAAGCAAGAGGGGCCCACTCGTGGGCGTCGGTACTGGCACTGGGCCCCTCATAGTACGGCGGTGTGTCTGACGGCGGGTGTGCACCACCACCGTCAGAGACACTTGATTGCACTATGAGGGACCCTGTGCCAGTGCCCGCGCCCAAGAGTCGGTCTACCCACCTGTCCAGGGCAACGGCACTTGCACGGTTTCGTGCGCTAGGTGGTGACCCCGGCCATGGGGGGGGAGGCAGCACAGTTAGGGAGTTTTAGAAAGTGGCATATGTTGATGTTGGACATTCAGCTGATGCAAAAGGCGAAATTGTTCAAGTCCCAGGAAGAGGAGGACCAAAGCAAGCCATTTTTCTGTCAACCTATGTGTCATCAGGGGAAGGTGGGAAAAAATCCTTGGAAACCCATGCATGGTTCATTTTAATGAAGGTTAGATCATCCACATTTTGGGTCAACAGGATTGATCCAGCAGCACTGAAGACTCTTTCCGATAGCACACTTGCAGCTGGGCAAGCGAGCTCCTGTAGCGCATATTGTGCCAATACAGGACAGGTGTCCAGTTTAGCAGCCCAATAGTCAAAGGGGAATGACCTGTGAGGGAGAACATCGACATGGGAGGAAAAGTACTTTGTAACCATAGTTGACAAGTGCTGTCTCCTGTCACTTTCCATTGATGCAGTATTACAAGTCGTGTGAGCGGGACTTGAAAAATCAGTCCACAACATGGTCATGAAACCCCTGTCTCCATCGCCACTTCTGATGTGTGCACCACGAACACCTCTTCCAAGCTGCCCCTGGCCCCTACGGCTCGTGTGAGAACCATCACCGCTGCTGTGTGCTGGGAATGCCTCAACCAACCGGTTTACCAGAGTAGCTTGTTTGTTAGCCAATATTAGGTCAAGGTTCTCCTGAGGCATGATGTTTTGGAATTTGCCTTTATAGCGTGGATCCAGGATGCTGGCCAACCAGTAGTCGTCATCGTTCATCATTTTGGCAATGCGGGGGTCCCTTTTTAGGATCTGCAAGGCATAATCTGACGTGTGGGCCAATGGTCCCGGTGTCAATGATGCAGTGCGACTGCTTGGTGGAGGAGCACTTTCTGGCAAATCCACATCCCTCCAGTCACGCACAAACCCTGTACCAGACCTTGCCATGCCAACATTTTCTCTGGACACACGAGAAGCATCCTCCTCCCCTAAATAATCATCCCCATCATCACCCTCCTCCTCCTCTTCCTCTTCTTCCTCCACCTCGTCCAGGAGAAGTCCTGGAGCAGACAATGGCTGACTGTCATCAATGATTTCCTCCTCCTCTTCCTCTTCGTCAACCTGGGCTGCAGACGCCTGCTCCTTAATGTGCGTCAAAGTTTGCATGAGCAGACGCATAAGTGGGATGCTCATGCTTATGATGGCGTCGTCTGCGCTTACCAGCCGTGTGAATTCCTCAAAACACTGAAGGACTTTACAGAGGTCTTTCAGCTTTGACCACTGCACACCTGTCAATTCCATGTCTGCCCTCAAAGTGCCTGTCCAGGTATCCTCCCACAAATGCATTACGGTCTGCCTCTGTTCGCACAGCCGCTCAACCATGTGCAGGGTGGAGTTCCACCTTGTTGCAACGTCGACAATTAGCCGGTGCTTGGGAAGGTGTAGCAATCGCTGCAGCTTCTGCATACGACTGAAGTGTACAGGCGACCAGCAGATGTGCGAGCACAGTTTTCGAACCTTCTGGAGCAGGCCTGTTAACTCTGGATAATTATTGAGGAAGCACTGCACCACCCGGTTCAAGGTGTGAGCCAAGCAAGGTATGTGTCTGAGTTTTGAAAGGGCTATGGCAGCCACAAAATTACGTCCGTTATCGCTGACTACCTTGCCTGCCTCAAGATGTAGACTGCCCAGCCATGACTCAGTTTGTTGCTGAAAGTAGTCGCCCAGTACCTCCGCGGTGTGTCTGTTGCCCAAACACATCATCTTCAACACAGCCTGCTGACGCTTTCCACTAGCTGATCGATAGGGTGACACCTCGTGTGCAACACTGGCAGCTGCGGATGGAGTGCTGCTGCGACTGCGCTCTGGGGACGAGCTTTCGCTTTCTAGAGGAGTAGGAGGAGGAGGGTCGAATGCCTACAGCCAACTGTTTCCTATACCGTGGGCTAGGCAGCACAGTCCCACCACCGCTGTCCCCTGTGGACCCTGCATCCACCACATTAACCCAGTGCGCAGTGATGGACATGTTACGGCCCTGGCCATGCCTACTGGACCATGCATCAGTTGTGAGGTGCACCTTTCCACTCACTGATTGCTTGAGTGCATGGACAATGTGGTCCTTCACATGAAGGTGGATGGCTTTGCGAGAAAAGAAGTGGAGACTGCGTAGTTCATAGCGTGGTACTGCATAGGCCATGAGTTCAAGGAAAGCTGCACTTTCCACCAACCGATAGGGCATCATCTCTAACGAGATTAGTTTGGCAATGTGGGCATTCAAACCCAGTGTACGCGGATGAGAGGATGAGTACTTTCTTGTCCTACTCATAGTCTCTGGCAGGGTGAGCTGGACTTGATTGATGCCTGTGGTGGAACTAGCGGTGGACAGGGCGGACTGAGAGAGGGTTGATGATGGTGATGGAGTTGGTGTTCTTTCTGATGGCCTAGATTCAGTCTTTCATTGATATAACATTGTGATTCCCTGACAGCTTTGGCCTTACAACGACACCTCAACATTTGCTGCTGTGCTAACCGGTGGGCTTACAGTGGGGGAAACAATGTAGCATTGCTGACTACCTTCTTTGGGAGCATTTGCACATGTGGTACTTGAGGTTTGGTGTTCCGTCCACGCTTGCAAGTGCATGGTGGTTAAATGTCTAAGCATGCAACTGGTATTCAAATTTTTCAGATTTTTCCCTTGGCTAAAGGTGTTTGCGCACTTCTTACAGATAACCTTGGCCTGATCATTAGGATTTTGTACAAAAAAGTGCCACACTGCACTCTTCCTACTTTGGAAGACATTTTGCGTCCTTGCACGCTGTGCTATTTTGACCGTCTGGCCAAGCAGTCCAGCAACTTTTTGTCTTTTTGTAACCCGTTTTTGGACTGCTCCGTGCCTGCCAGATAACAGCTGTTGCGATGTCGATGCCTGCTGCGGATGCTCCTCCTCCTCTTCAGAGCTATTGGCAGCGGCACCCTCTTCCCCCAATGGATGCCAATCTGGGTCAACAACTGGGTCATCCATCACCTCCTCTTCAATGTCATGTGCACCTACCCTCTGTGTCACCGTGTACGATGGTATAGTATGCGGGAAGGGGCACCTGAGTTTCATCAGGGTCAGAATCTGGCTCAGTACACTGTGAGGACAATGTCGTGCTCTGAGTGAATGTACCATCAGAATCATCTATCAGTGGCTGTGCATCAGTGCACTCCATGTCAGATTCATCTTGGCCTGGGTAATTCACCATTTCACTTGATAACCCAGGCATGGTATGTGAAAACAGCTCCATGGAGTAATCTGTTGTGTGGCCTGCCGCATCCTTCAATTTTGGTTGGGGTGAAGGACACAAAGAAAGGTGTGGTTCATGACAATGAGCCTCCAAAGACAACTCAGTGCTTTTATTTTTTACAAGTTCAGAAGAGGAGGCGATAGAGCTGGAGGCCGAGTCATCAATGTAGGCCAAAACTTGTTCCTGGAGCTCTGGCTTTAAAAGCGGTTTACCTACTCCCAGAAAAGGGAGCCTTCGAGGCCTTGTGGAGCCAGACGATGATGCAGGCTTAACACCACCTGCATTAGGTGTTATTTTGCTTTTGCCACTACCAGCAGATCCAACACCAACACCATCATTAACAGTTGGCAACCCCAGCCCACTAACACGGCCATTGGAAAAATGTACCCACAATTCCACCAACGATATGGAACTGTAAAACAAGGTACAAGGTGTATATAGGACAGGAGAGAATTTAATTCTCCTACCACTTCTGGACACAGATGTATTGTGTCAGGCCAGTGCATATCACACCGCTGTATGACGGGCTGAATTTGGCTGGTGTGTAAAATGTGATATATGACGGGAGAAATGGAATGTCCTTACACACTTCTGGACACTGATGTATTGTGTGAGGCCCAATGTATATCACACCGCTGTATGACAGACTGAATTTGTCTGGTGTGTAAAATGTGAAATATGATGGGAGAAATGGAATGTCCTTACACACTTCTAGACACTGATGTATTGTGGCAGGCCAGTGTATATCACACCGCTGTATGACAGGCTGAATTTGGCTGGTGTGTAAAATGTGATATATGACAGGAGAAATGGAATGTCCTTACACACTTCTGGACACTGATGTATTGTGTGAGGCCCAATGTATATCACACCGCTGTATGACAGACTGAATTAGGCTGGTGTGAAAAATGTGACATAGGACGGCAGAAATGGATTGTCCTTACACACTTCTGGACACTGATGTATTGTGTGAGGCCCAATGTATATCACACCGCTGTATGACAGGCTGAATTTGTCTGGTGTGTAAAATGTGAAATATGATGGGAGAAATGGAATGTCCTTACACACTTCTAGACACTGATGTATTGTGTCAGGCCAGTGTATATTACACCGCTGTATGACAGGCTGAATTTGGCTGGTGTGTAAAATGTGATATATGACAGGAGAAATGGAATGTCCTTACACACTTCTCGACACTGATGTATTGTGTGAGGCCCAATGTATATCACACCGCTGTATGACAGACTGAATTAGGCTGGTTTGAAAAATGTGACATAGGACAATCCATTTCTGCCGTCCTTACACACTTCTGGACACTGATGTATTGTGTGAGGCCCATTGTATATCACACCGCTGTATGACAGGCTGAATTTGGCTGGTGTGTAAAATGTGATATATGACGGGAGAAATGGAATGTCCTTACACACTTCTGGACACTGATGTATTGTGTGAGGCCCAATGTATATCACACCGCTGTATGACGGACTGAATTAGGCTGGTGTGAAAAATGTGACATAGGACGGCAGAAATGGATTGTCCTTACACACTTCTGGACACTGATGTATTGTGTGAGGCCCAATGTATATCACACCGCTGTATGACAGGCTGAAATTGGCTGGTGTGAAAAATGTGACATAGGACGGCAGAAATGGATTGTCCTTACACACTTCTGGACACTGATGTATTGTGTGAGGCCCAATGTATATCACACCGCTGTATGACAAGCTGAATTTGGCTGGTGTGAAACATGTGACATAGGATGGCAGAAATGGATTGTCCTTACACACTTCTGGACACTGATGTATTGTGTCAGGCCAGTGTATATCACACCACTGTATGACAGGCTGAATTTGGCTGGTGTGTAAAATGTGATATATGACGGGAGAAATGGAATGTCCTTACACACTTCTGGACACTGATGTATTGTGTGAGGCCCAATGTATATCACACCGCTGTATGACAGGCTGAATTTGGCTAGTGTGAAAAATGTGACATAGGACGGCAGAAATGGATTGTCCTTACACACTTCTGGACACTGATGTATTGTGTGAGGCCCAATGTATATCACACCGCTGTATGACAGGCTGAATTTGGCTGGTGTGAAAAATGTGACATAGGACGGCAGAAATGGATTGTCCTTACACACTTCTGGACACTGATGTATTGTGTCAGGCCAGTGTATATCACACCGCTGTATGACAGGCTGAATTTGGCTGGTGTGAAAAATGTGACATAGGACGGCAGAAATGGATTGTCCTTACACACTTCTGGACACTGATGTATTGTGTCAGGCCAGTGTATATCACACCACTGTATGAAAGGATGAATTTGGCAGGTGTGAAAAATGTTATATAGGACAGGAGAAATGGAATGTCCTTACACACTTCTGGACACTGATGTATTGTGTCAGGCCAGTGTATATCACACCGCTGTATGACAGGCTGAATTTGGCAGGTGTGAAAAATGTTATATAGGACAGGGCAGGATTGGAATCTCCCTAGAGTGTAGGTCTGTAAGAACGGAACAACTCCTCGACTTATCCTTACAGAGTCACACCCTTAGCTTCACTGTGGCCGTGATAACAGCCGTTACACGGTACTGAGAGAGCAGCGTGCACATACACCGCTGTCCGATGTATGTTAAATTGTCAAGCTCCGATTTTTTAGTATATGGACTGACACACGCTATCTCTCTATAGTTTTGAATGTAATCAAATAGCAAATAGACTAGACTGTTTGAAAAACAGACAAAACTATAAGGTGGAGGTCTGTAAGAACAGAACAACTCCTCGACTTATCCTTACAGAGTCACACCCTTAGCTTCACTGTGGCCGTGATAACAGCCGTTACACAATACTGAGAGAGCAGCGTGCACGTACACCGCTGTCCGGTGTATGTTAAATTGTCAAGCTCCGTGTTTTTTTAGTATACGGACTGACACACGCTGTCTCTCTATAGTTTTGAATGTAATCAAACAGCAAATAGACTAGACTGTTGGAAAAACAGACAAAACTATAAGGTGGAGGTCTGTAAGAACGGAACAACTCCTCGACTTATCCTTACAGAGTCACACCCTTAGCTTCACTGTGGCCTTGATAACAGCCGTTACACGGTACTGAGAGAGCAGCCTACAACGCTGTACGGTGTGAAAAAATGCACGCTCAGTATCTCACCAGGACAAAAAAAAAGGATTGCTTTTAAAAAAGCAGTTTGCAAAGCAGTGTGAAACCAGCAATGCAGCTATCAGGTAGCTTTATAAGGCAGCCTAAGGCTGGTTTCACATTAGCGCTTTTTAAGCGCACGCACGGCCGGGGGTAGCTCCGCCCCCGAGCCGGCTCTCTGCCCGGCGTGCCCGCCCCTTGCTTGTAGCGCCGCCTCCTAGCGCACAGCGGCGCCTGCGATCGGCGCACCCTATCTTTAGCATAGGGTGCGCAGATCGTGCGCAGGCCGTGCGCTAGTTGCGCTTTGACCTGCGCTGCGCACTTTTGACGGTGCACCGTGCGTGCCAAAATCAAACTTTTCGGATTTTGGCGCTCACGGCGCACCGTCAAAAGTGCGCAGCGCAGGTCAAAGCGCAACTAGCGCACGGCCTGCGCACGATCTGCGCACCCTATGCTAAAGATAGGGTGCGCCGATCGCAGGCGCCGCTGTGCGCTAGGAAGCGGCGCTACAAGCAAGGGACGGGCACGCCGGACAGAGAGTCGGCCCGGGGGCGGAGCTACCCCCGGCCGTGCGTGCGCTTAAAAAGCGCTAATGTGAAACCAGCCTAACAACCAACAGAGCTGATCCACCAAAATATAGCCTCCCCTTGCACTGCACAGTGACTGGTGTGTTGTACAGGCAAAATGGCTAGCAGCAGCATCTAATTTTTTTTCTTCTTCCCTGCCTAACGCTCTCCCTACAGAATCTGCAGCAGCAGCATCTCTCCTTATACTGAGATCAGCAGAAGTAAGATGGCGGTCACGCCCTTTTATACCCCCTGTGACGCCCCCCAAAGCAAGCCAATCACTTGCATGCTCTTCTCAAAGATGGTGGGGACCGCTGCCTATGTCATCACGTTGCCCACAGTGTCCGTTCTTCCTCATTGGCTGAAAAAGGGCGCTGAAGCATGTTTTGAAACTCGACTTTGGCGCTAAAGTCGCCGACCTCGTGCTGAGGTCGGGTTTCGTTTCAAGAAACCCGACTTTGGCGAAAGTCAGCGACTTTTGATTTTTTTCGAACCGTTTCGCTCAACTCTAGCGGTCTCCCATTCTTTACCGACCGCTCAGGGACCTGCACAGCAATCTCGGCGATCCAGGCGCCCTGCTCAGACCAGCTCTCTGGGTCTGGATGTTGCTGCCACCTCTGGACCAGCAATGATAGTGCAATCTGCTTTGCAAGAAACCACTCCAGAGGCTAAGTCCTCTCGCCGCGCTACTGGGCATGCCCACGAGACGATCTCCCAGTGGAGATCGGGGGTCATGTGCTCAGGTCCTTGTCCTGATCTGATTGGCCCATCTCAGAGGTCTGGAAGGTCCCGGAAGCGCATGGCTATAAAAGGCCCGAATGGCCGCTCGCCCATGCGCTAGTATAGACTATACTTGCTATGTGTGAATGGTGACGGATGTATGATTCTGGTGACTAACTCATTATGAAACCCCTTCCCTCTGATATTACGCATGTGGATAGGGAATTAGAGTTATAGTCAGCGCCTGTCAGTGGCAAGCCATACGCCACAGTGCATACCGCACCGCTACACTAGCGTCCGATAGTGTGATGCCTCACGGCACTGTCGTACAGCGGCAGTAGTTACCACCGTGCTGCAGTTAGCAGCACTTACTGGCGTCCGCGGTAGCGACACCGCACGCATGGTAGGTCAAGACGGACACCGACCTCTGCCTTGTGCCGTGTCCTGTGACAATATACCGCGTGTGCACGCCAGCTGAGACCTGTGAAGGTAACAGGCTCGGCGTTTATGCTTTATTTGTACTAAAGCGCCTCTGTGAGTTTAACAGAGTCCGCTCTGCTCACCTCGGGTGACGTTTAACCCGAGCGCAGTATACCGCCATATAGCGAGTCTGCCATTACTCAGCAGCGGTTGTTACACCTACTGCACGGTGGACCCCGAGCGGCGAACGCACTTCCTATTATTTATATTTAGTGTGTTCCGCCGTCCCTAACACAGTACTATTCAAACCTTTGGTTTGACAAGCATAGATCATCCCTGTATATACTGTACAGTATGTGTGCATATATGTATGTATATGTTGTAAGGTAGCGCTTGTTATACGTGTTGGGGACACTCGCTAGGCAGCCAAATAACCAGATCCGGCACAGGTTTTCCATAAAACATCATCAGTTCATGCGGTTTATTCAGGCATCATAAACCATAAACAGCTACAGAAAGTTCATATCAACAGCATAGCGTCCATGACAGAGCTCCACTCTGTTAAGCCTGTACTCACACAGGTTATGCAATGTCCATTGTGCAGGCTTTCTAATCTCACAGTTCTCACCCTGTCAGGGTTACCTCATGGTTGCTTCACCACACTGCAGATGTTCATTCCCTCTCCCTGGGAACTGTCAGACACTTGCAACCATTAAACACAGCGTTCACCTGCTGTCAGGAAAGCAGCCTCATCTTCCAGACGAGACCTTCCAAAACGGACCAACCGGGTCCAAGCATTCTCTCATGTGACCTACCCTGGCCACCTTATATGGTCTGTAGCCACGCCCACTGGGTCACATGGCTATGAACTCATCACAGGTCCTACAAGCATTCATACATTCTTTACTATGGCGTTCTAGTCACACCCCTGGGTGGATTTGTAGGTAGCTGGTCCTGCCCGTCTCACCAGCTACCTGGAACGCTCTCCCTGACACAGTGTAACAGAAGCTCAGCAGTTCCTCTGCTGACCAACACACATGTTCAAGCTTCCATCCCAAGGCCACCCTGTTATGATGAGTCACCGAAGGAGGAAAAAACAAAATACCAGCAAAGTCCAGAAAAAACAATGAGGTTGGCAGCTATCGGATTGCAGACCCCTGAACCTATCCATAACAACTAGCAGTAGCCGTGGGGGTTCCTACGGTGCCCTAGACCCCTCGATCACAGCCGGAGAGCTACATAGCCTAAAGACAGAAAGGGGAAAACTAAACTGCCCCAGAGCAGACCCCAAAGCAATAGGCAGCCCCCAACATATAATGACGGTGAAGCAAGATGAAAACACTAACACAGATAGAAAGATAGGTTGCGCAAATGATGGGGCCCAAGCTAACTACATAGGACAGGATAGGAAAGCTGCTGTCTGCCATCCGCAAAAACCCTATCAAAATGAGCCAACCGACTGATAGGAAAAACAGGCCCTGAAGTCGCTAGGCTTCAAAAGACTATATCAGCACTCAGGTATGTTCTGAAGACAGTGCAAAAGATCAACAGATCAGAGATAAAAATGGAATTCAGCTCACCCCCGGCCGGGGATGGCAGAACTCCCAAAAAACAAGGCAAAACACAAACAAAACTGAAGAGTACAAAGCAGAGCAGAAAAACTTAGCTTTGAGACGCAGGAATCAGACTGGTCTCCAAGAATCAACCAGGAAAATCACCAGCCAGGAAGAAGGGCGTCGGCAGCCTTATATCCAGTCCTCAATTCCAGCCACCCAGTTATCATCTAGCTGCCCAGGTGTTTGGTAATCAGTCTCACTACCTTCCTTCACCAGAGGAGGGAGTTCATCAGACCTCAATAGTGAAGGGAAAAATGAACTCACAACACCACCCACTTTGAGATACATAATGGTCATTCAACCTTTTGCAATTCATCCCCTCTCCTGGGACACCCACACAGCGCCCCCTAGCAGACACAGTGGTCACTACACCACATACCTCCCCCCTCTGTTCAAACTTGTGGGGTTGAACACATAATATTACCCCAGGATCTTGCGACCGGGCACACATGTCACCTTGCCCAACAGGTCGAGAGAACCGTCTCTGTCTGTTTCGTCTGTCATATGGCCTCATCATCTTTACGTTAGGCCTCCCCCGCCCCCAGCGGCCAGAATATCGGCCTTGATCTTTGGCCCTCCAGTCACAGTCTGTCTGCGTCATCAGACACTGTTTAGTCATCACATTCCTCTCCTTTTCTCTTCCGTTCCCCGACCAGCTCCCCCGGTTGGTGCGGTCATAAGTCTTAGTCAAGCCTACTGTCTGGCCTGAGTCTGACTCATTCAGCGTCTCACAGGAACTACGGTCTCTCGGCTTCTTCCTGCCAGTCGAACTGCCACTTGCTGACATTATTCAGCCATCTGCCATGTCACTACTTGGAGGAACCCTTCGGGTCCTTACATCTTGGGTTGAAGGCGGCCACCACCTGGTGTTCCGCACCTCTTTATTGATCCGCAAACGGTCCAGCCTCAACTGCTCAATCTCTTGCAGGTACCCCACTCAATACTCCAAGAGCATCTGAAAGTTTCTCAGGCTTTCCACGGAGCCAACCACCATGATGGGAATCCTACTCTCTTCACTGGATACCTGGTCTTCATCATCAGGAGGGATCCTCACCCTCACCACACCGGAGATATTTACAAGGTCTTGCATTACCTTCCAGAGTCTTCCAATGATTCTCCCAATCAGACCTTTGGGTACCGGAATCATATCTTTCTGCAAACCCAGCCGATCCATAGCCTCCCTTGCTAACTCTAGGTGTCGAGCAGCTTTCATATTACTCCGCCTGACCAACTGTTTGGTGTGGAGACATTGCAAATGCTTATCTTTCAGGACAGCTACCCGGTTTGCTGTATCTTCCCTGGCTGATATTATCACCAACTGCCGAGTCTCAGGTACCCAGTGCACCTTACACGCTTTGGCGGCTTCCTTAAAAGCCTCATTCCCACCTTCCTCAGCACAGGCTTCTTGCATGTCCTCGGGTACCTCAATCACAGACTTGAAGGTCATGGTCTTGCTCTCTTCTTGGACAAAAGGCTCTGGCTTTACCACGGACACTTCCCTCACTACAGTTGTCCCGACTGGGTGCCTGTCTTCTTTAGTTCTTAGCTCACAAACTTCATGAGATTTTCTCTCATCTTGACCCTTTGCCAAGATGGGTACTGGCAGTTCCGTCTTGTCATCACTCGGGCCCGGCCGCTGCACATCTTCGTCCAAGCTCTTCTCCCGCAGAAGACCTTTTACTACTCCTCTGAGTTTTTCCACCTCTTCCCTAAGGGTCTTGTTCACGCCTTGCCAGGTGGACAGGTGACCTTTGAGCTCCAAGACTTCTTTCTCGAGCCCCTCCACCCTGTGCTGGGCCATTTGTCTCAGGACCCTTTCTCGTTCGAGATGTTCTTCCACTGTCTCTTTTATCAACTGTATCTCATGATCTTGTTCTCTTTTGGCCAGCACGTGTCGCACCACTATTTCTTTAATTATATTGTCAAAGGGTACCACTGGGTCAGCCCCATCAGTCGAGAGAACCCTCCAGTTACCTTCCACCCGTATGTCTAGTCCAGTCGTCTCATCTCCCAGCCCACCATCCGTCATGTCACGAGACGACAGGTCGATAAATTGGGCAGATGTACCCCTTCCTCCGGTCACTTCTACATCTGACCTGTCCTCTTTAGGAGGCATCACCGTCTCAACGTCTGTTAGCCCAACAGTAGAAACGTCTCTATCCCCCTGCCATATATCATCAAACAAGACAAAGTCCTGGCCCCTCTCAAAGAGATGCACTAAGTTTGGTGGCATACTACCACCTTGGCACTCAACCCACTTTGTCATCTGAATCATGACTCTGTCCACCGTATAGTTCACAATGACCCCATGGTCGCAGCGAACCCTGATGTTTTTCTCGGTCAGAGATAAAACGAGAGAAGTTCATCTCAGAGTCACCTGAATCTTTGAGTCCAGCCTCCGGTGCAGCATCACGGTACACACCTGTGGCCCATCGTTATCTGGAAAATACATGCCGCACTCCTCAAAAGACATATACACACACTGCGGTTCCCCAGACATGTCCACTGAGGTACCCAGTGCTGCCCCTTTTGATAACTCGGCCCCTGTCTGGATCACCATCCCAATTTGGGCCACAGCCTCCCTCTGGGACTCCACCCCTTTTTGGGTTACCACCCCTTTTTGGGTTACCACCCCGATTTGGATCACCGCCCCCCTTTTGTGATTTTCACATGTCCTTTCTACAGGTCTCCTTACACCACAGTTCACACCAAAACAGTTTATGTCTTTTACGATACCACACAAGTCCTTGCTGGCACCACCACAGCTCCTGCTGTCACCGATCTCCGACACCACCGGCTGCCGCTCACACACAGCTGCTGGTGTCACCTTCATAACCCCGCCAAGTTACAGTAAGCCGCTTGTCTCTTTCTCTGACCCTGGTCAGCATATCACACGGTTTTCACGACCATCACCTGCTCGCCGCGCAGGTTCTCGGACAACTCTACAGCAGAGGTGTCCTATAAGTCTCTTCCACTGACCCCGGTCAGTATATCACACGGCTTTCAAGACCGTCAGCCCTCCTGGCTCAGCGTTGCCAGCACTGCAACACGTGCTTTTGGAAACCGTTGTCCTTAGCAACTGAATTTTGCAGTCCTCGTCCGTTGCGCCTAGCAACAAGGCTACAACACTGCCCATAGCATTCTCCACCAATTGTAAGGTAGCGCTTGTTATTCGTGTTGGGGACACTCACTAAGTAGCCAAATAACCAGATTCGGCATGGGTTTTCCATAAAACATCATCAGTTCATGCGATTTATTCAGGCATCATAAACCATAAACAACTACAGAAAGTTCATATCAACAGCATAGCGTTCATGACAGAGCTCCACTCTGTTAAGCCTGTACTCACACAGGTTATGCGATGTCCATTGTGCAGGCTTTCTAGTCTCACAGTTCTCACCCCTTCAGGGTTACCTCATGGTTGCTTCACCACACTGCAGACGTTCATTCCCTCTCCCTGGGAACTGTCAGACACTTGCAGCCATTAAACACAGCGTTCACCTGCTGTCAGGAAAGCAGCCTCATCTTCCAGACGAGACCTTCCAAAACAGACAAACCGGGTCCAAGCATTCTCTCATGTGACCTACCCTGGTCACCTTATATGGTCCGTAGCCACACCCACCGGGTCACATGGCTATGAACTCATCACAGGACCTACAAGCATTCATACATTCTTTACTATGGCGTTCTAGCCACACCCCTGGGTGGATTTGTAGGTAGCTGGTCCTGCCCGTCTCACCAGCTACCTGGAATGCTCTCCCTGACACAGTGAAACGGAAGCTCAGCAGAACCTCTGCTGACCAACACACATGTTCAAGCTTCCATCCCAAGGCCACCCACCTTGAGATACATAACGGTCATTCAACCTCTTGCCACTCATCCTCTCTCCTGGGACACCCACACAGCGCCCCCTAGCAGACACAGTGGTCACTACACCACAATGTGTATGGACATGAATAAGAGAATGTATACAGTATGTATGCCTTTATTTCTGGTATTTTATGCATTTTATTGTGAATTTTTCAGAATTTATTTTTCACTTTCTTTATGAATAGTCATGTAATTTCCGTGCTGCCAATGTGTCCTCATGTGTTTCTACCCATACTCCATGTATTTCTTATCCAAGTTTCTCTGGAATATATGCGATACATAAAACTAACAACTCAGCATTGACAATCTGTATTCAGAAGAACACACGCTGAACTATCAAAATGTACTAGGTGATTTGCATTGAAGTATAGTGTGAAGATCTAGAGTTGTGGGTGTTAGTAATCACCTAGGCAGGTTAACGATGCAACAAGCTTTATTTGTATCCATACAAGCATTTCAGTAAGTCCAGGTAGATGACCCCAATGTAATGCCCCCAGTCCACGGGATCAGCAGCAAGTCAGTAAAAATAGTCCATGGGATAATTCCTAGGGGAATATAGATCTCACGACCGAAGCCCGAGAAAACTTAGTTCCAAGTTCGATAGTCCATTCATGGGTTCCAGGAGCGGCCTTAACTCTGCTCCTTTCGCTTCAGATCCCCAGACACACTGCACTCCCCCATCAAGTCTCTCAACTCTACTCCCAACCCCCTAACCAATGTAAATTGAATTCACACCCAGTGAAGTCTCCGGCCAGTCTGGAGTGATGTGAACAGAATGGTTTTTAACAGGGAGAAATGCAAAGTACTACATCTGGGCAATAAAAATGAAAAAAGCATATATAGAATGGGAGGAATAGGGCTAAGTGACAGCACATGTGAAAAAGACTTGGGTATACTAATAGATCACAGACTGAATATGAGTCAACAGTGTGATGCAGCAGCAAAAAAGGCAAATGCAATTCTAGGATGTATTAACAGAAGCATACAGTCTAGATCACGTGAAGTCATTATTTCCCTCTACTCCTCTTTGGTCAGACCTCATCTGCAATATTGTGTCCAGTTTTGGGCACCACATTTTAAAAAAGACATCAACAAACTGGAGCAAGTTCAGAAAAGAGCGACCAGAATGGTGACCGGTCTGCAAACCCTGTCTTATGAGGAAAGGTTGCAGGATTTGGGAATGTTTAGTTTGCAAAAGAGAAGACTGAGAGGAGACTTAATAGCTGTCTACAAATATCTAAAGGGCTGTCACATTGTAGAAGGATCAACTTTATTCTCATTTGCACAAGGAAAGACTAGAAGCAATGGGATGAAACTGAATGGGAAGAGACACAGATTAGATATTAGAAAAAAAACTTTTTGACAGTTAGAGTGATCAATGAGTGGAACAGGCTGCCACGAGAAGTGGTGAGTTCTCCTTCAATGGAAGTCTTCAAACAGAGGCTGGACAGACATCTGACTGGGATGATTTAGCGAATCCTGCTTTGAGCAGGGGGTTGGACCAGATGGCCCAGGAGGTCCCTTCCAACTCGACGATTCTATGATTCTATGATTCTATGAACCCAAGTGGCCCCCCTGCCAAGAGAAAGAAAGGCACATATTCCCCCACCAGATAAGGTCATTGCACGTAAATACAACATAAATTGAGGTAACTAGTCATCTGTGCTGGGAAAGTATTTCAGTTCCTCACATATAGTACCATATATCATCTGCTATTGATGTCTGTGGTAGCTCCATGCTCTCCTTGCTCTCCACTGTACTAGTACTATTAATAGCTCCTTTTTAAGAAATGAATGAACAAATGAATGTAGAAAGAAAATTATAGGCCTGAGTTCAACTCTAAGTTTCCTTAACTCCAGTGCAATACATTGTTTACATTGTTCTAAGTCATGAAAGGTGAAGTCATTTGTATGAGGAAATAATAGAAGGATTTTTGCCTGAAGCTTGGAGTCTGAGGTGCCATTAACACTATCCCATTGGAGAGATTATATTAAAGGGGTTGTCCGGGCTTTTCACATAATCTCAGTACATATCTGGGCTGCAAAATTAAGACAGTAGGTAATTTACTTTCTGTCACTAGTCTGCACGGTTTTCTAGATATTCTGAACAGAACGTCCAAGGGGGAGTGTGTTATGGCATTGAAACGAGAACTAGTCGTAACCTCCTACTCTACTCCAAACATGCCCTCTATAGCAACAACCCCACCCTCCTGTTCTGATCTATGTGTTTATTGCTATGCTATGCTGTGCTGTAATGTCTTTTGCCTGTAGTAGAGTTGAGCGACTTTTGTTTTTTAGGGTCGAGTTTCGTTTCGTGAAACCCGACTTTTCCAAAAGTCGGGTCGAGCAAGATCGGCCGATTATAGGGAAAAGTCGGGGTCGTCCCGAAACACGAAACCCAATGTAAGTCAATGGGGAATAAAAGTCGGCAGTGAGAGGAGGACAGGAAACACACCTACAGTGCCCATTTGAATGCCAAAAGCATCAATTCTTCTTACTTAAGCTTGTCAACCTTAATTAACTTCATAATACAAGTTACGCACTGAAAAATGGGGGTTATTTGGCTAAAGTTGTGGGGGGGGGTAGGGCTGGCTCCAGGTTTTCATGTGCCCTGGGCGAAAGAGCGCCCCTTTAACACATACCACAACTCATCATGCTCCGATACGGCAGAGAAATAGCGGTATAGTACAATGAAAAATACTTCACTTTTTACATCTCATGACGAGGCCCATCTATTTCTCCATACAGAATCATTGGTCCCATATAATGTTTGAAACAGTATATGATGAGCTCCACATAATGCTACAGTATATGTTGGTCCCCATGGATGAAGCTCCACTGTCTTATGGGCCCAAATAATGCTCCAAACATAATGGGCCCCATTTCTAATGCTCTAGTGTATAATGGGCCCTGTAAATGCTGCTCCAGTGTCTGATGTCCACCTTTGGAATGTTCCAGTGTATGGTGGGCCCCATCTATCATTCTCCAGAGTATAGTGCTCCCCAAAAATTGCTGTCCCAACATTGAAAACAATCAAATAAGTCTCCTCGCTAGGGAATCCCTGTACTAGTCTGGACTCCTCGTCGTCCCCATCTTCCATCTCACTGCACAGTATTTCAACCTTGCAAGTGCTGTGATCCTGAGCAAGCAGGGGGGCCCACTCATTGGCGACGGCACTGGCACAGGGTCCCTGATAGTACGGTGGTGTGTCTGATGGCGGGTGGGCCGAACCTGCACTTTCATCTGCAGCTTCCTCTTTGACACTGTGTAAGATGGAACTGTATATGGGAAGGGTAACCTGAGTTTCATCAGGGTCAGATTCAGGCCGTGTAGCGTGCGAGGGGAATGTAGTGGTCTGGGTCAATGTACCAGCAGATTCATCGAGCAGTGGCTGGGCATCAGTGCACTTGTGTCGCCCCCAGGAGTACGGTCGCCACAGTGGCATTACCTTCCTCCTAGGGAGTGTGATGTCATGCTTGGGAGCAACGAAGGATCTCTCTAGCAGGTTAACTGATTGGGCGGCGTTATTCCCACGAGTCATGACCCTCCAAACAGCGTTCATGAAGGCAAAGTGTTTGTTTTACGTGGGCAGTATGGTTGCAAAGCTGAACCTTAAAGGAATGTCCAGAAGGGCACCACCAGGAGTGGAGCCTACGGTTAAATTCGACTCCACCTGGGAAACCTCAACCATGCCAGCTACAGAACAGATGCACACATTGCAAGCTTAATTCCGTTAACGAATGAGACTCCGTCATGCCCCGCTGTCCGAGTCCAGCTTACTAGAGGGACACGTGAGGCTCTGGCACATGAGATTGGCCAATAACTGGTGTGTCATGCCCTTACATGTCCGTGGCTGCATGTGCGTTACACTGAAAAGGCCAGCGTTTGTCGCTTACAGGTGCAGATAACCCGCTGAACAACGTTAGTGATGGGGATCACTGATTACAATTATTACCCGCGAACGATGATTTCCCAGTAAGTGCAGGTCAACTGCAGTTCCGGAATTAGGCCTAACCGTCATTCCTGAAAAAATGAAAAACTTACGTGTGCAAACCACAGGTGCTGTAGCTTGCTTAACAGCTCGCCAGCCGTTCTCACTCCCAGTATGGATTACACGTGATTGCACAAAGGTGAGAAAGGGTACAGTATCCCCGGATAACATGTATGGATAGCGTACACATTCAAAATATATGTCTATACATCAGGAGGAAGGCTCAGACGGTGTTAGGCCCAGTATGGCTTGCACGTGATTGCACAAAGGTGAGAAAGGGTACAGTATCCCAGGATAACATGTATGGATAGCGTACACATTCAAAATATATGTCTATACATCAGGAGGCAGGCTCAGACGGTGTTAGGCCCAGTACGGCTTGCACGTGATTGCACAAAGGTGAGAAAGGGTACCGTATCCCCGGATAACATGTATGGAAAGCGTACACATTCAAAATATATGTCTATACATCAGGAGGCAGGCTCAGACGGTGTTAGGCCCAGTACGGCTTGCACGTGATTGCACAAAGGTGAGAAAAGGTACCATATCCCTGGATAATATGTATGGATAGCGTACACATTCAAAATATATGTCTATACATCAGGAGGCAGGCTCAGACGGTGTTAGGCCCAGTATGGATTGCACGTGATTGCACAAAGGTGAGAAAGGGTACCGTATCCCCGGATAACATGTATGGATAGCGTACACATTCAAAAGATATGTCTATACATCAGGAGGCAGGCTCAGACGGTGTTAGGCCCAGTATGGCTTGCACGTGATTGCACAAAGGTGAGAAAGGGTACCGTATTCCCGGATAACATGTATGGATAGCGTACACATTCAAAATATATGTCTATACATCAGGAGGCAGGCTCAGACGGTGTTAGGCCCAGTATGGATTGCACGTGATTGCACAAAGGTGAGAAAGGGTACCGTATCCCCGGATAACATGTATGGATAGCGTACACATTCAAAATATATGTCTATACATCAGGAGGCAGGCTCAGACGGTGTTAGGCCCAGTATGGCTTGCACGTGATTGCACAAAGGTGAGAAAGGGTACCGTATCCCCGGATAACATGTATGGATAGCGTACACATTCAAAATATATGTCTATACATCAGGAGGCAGGCTCAGACGGTGTTAGGCCCAGTATGGCTTGCACGTGATTGCTCAAAGGTGAGAAAGGGTACCGTATCCCCGGATAACATGTATGGATAGCGTACACATTCAAAATATATGTCTATACATCAGGAGGCAGGCTCAGACGGTGTCAGGCACAGTATGGATTTGACGGCCCAGACTACACAGCGGAGGAGCAGGGAGAGGTAAAGATTGCAAATGCTGGGGCCCTGCCCAAGCAAGGGGGGCCCACTCGTGGGCGTCGGTACTGGCACTGGGCCCCTCATAGTACGGCGGTGTGTCTGACGGCGGGTGTGCACCACCACCGTCAGAGACACTTGATTGCACTATGAGGGACCCTGTGCCAGTGCCCGCGCCCAAGAGTCGGCCTACCCACCTGTCCAGGGCAATGGCACTCGCACGGTGTCGTGCGCTAGGTGGTGACCCCGGCCATGGGGGGGGGAGGCAGCACAGTTAGGCAGTTTTAGAAAGTGGCAAATGTGATGATGGACATTCAGCTGATGCAAAAGGCTAAATAGGTCAAGTCCCAGGAAGAGGTGGACCAAAGCAAGCCATTTTTCTGTCACCCTATGTGTCATCAGGGGAAGGTGGGACAGAATCCTTGGAAACCCATGCATGGTTCATTTTAATGAAGGTTAGATCATCCACATTTTGGGTTGACAGACGGGTCCTTTTTTCTGTCAGGATTGATCCAGCTGCACTGAAGAGTCTTTCCGATAGCACACTTGCAGCTGGGCAAGCGAGCTCCTGTGAGGCATATTGTGCCAATTCAGGCCAGGTGTCCAGTTTAGCGGCCCAATAGTCAAAGGGGAATGAGTCTCCGACCTCGTGGCCGACCTCATCCTAGGGTCGGGTTTCGTTTCATGAAACCCGACTTTGCCAAAAGTCGGCGACTTTTGAAATTTTTCGACCCGTTTCGCTCAACTCTACTGATTAGCGTTAGGCAGGGAAGAAGAAAAAAAAACTGCTTCTGCTGCTAGCGATTTTGCCTGTACAACACACCAGTCACTGTGTGTGCAGTGCAAGGGGAGGCTATATTGTGGTGGATCAGCGGTGTTGGTTGTTAGGCTGCCTTCTAAGGCTTCCTGACAGCTGCATTGCTGTTTACCCACTGCTCTGCAAACTGCTTTTTTAAAAGCAATCCCAATTTTTTTTTTTGTCCTGCTGAGGTACTGAGCGTGCATTTTTTCACACCATACAGCGGTGTACACTCCTCACACAGTACCGTGTAACGGCTGTTATCACAGCCACAGTGAAGCTATCTGTGTGTCACTGTGGAAGGATAAGTGGAGGACTTGTTCCGTTCTTACAGACCTACACTCTAGGGAGATTCCTATTCTGCCCAATTCTACATACACCTTGTAGTTTGTGATACACTAGCCAATTTCTGCCTGTGACATAGCGCTCTGATATTCAGTGGGCCTCACACAATCCAAAAGTGTCCAGTGTCTAGTGTGTGCAGAAATTCAAAATCTCCGTTATCCTGTAGTCACTTTTTTCACACCTGTGCCATCAAGCCTGTGACATAGCGCTCTGATATTCAGTGGGCCTCACACAATCCAAAAGTGTCCAGTGTCCACTAGTGTGTGCAGAAATTCAAAATCTCCGTTATCCTCTAGTGACATTTTTCACACCTGTGCCATCGAGCCTGTGACATAGCGCTCTGATATTCAGTGGGCCTCACACAATCCAAAAGTGTCCAGTGTCCACTAGTGTGTGCAGAAATTCAAAATCTCCGTTATCCTCTAGTGACATTTTTCACACCTGTGCCATCGAGCCTGTGACATAGCGCTCTGATATTCAGTGGGCCTCACACAATCCAAAAGTGTCCAGTGTCCACTAGTGTGTGCAGAAATTCAAAATCTCCGTTATCCTCTAGTGACATTTTTCACACCTGTGCCATCGAGCCTGTGACGTAGCGCTCTGATATTCAGTGGGCCTCACACAATCCAAAAGTGTCCAGTGTCCACTAGTGTGTGCAGAAATTCAAAATCTCCTTTATCCTGTAGTCACTTTTTTCACACCTGTGCCATTGAGCCTGTGACATAGCGCTGTGATATTCAGTGGGCCTCACACAATCCAAAAGTGTCCAGTGTCCACAAGTGTGTGCAGAAATTCAAAATCTCCCCTGTCCTATAGACACCTTGTACCTTGTTTTACATTACTATATAGTTTGTTGGATTTTGTCTACATTTCTACCAAAAATGAGGAAGGCTGGTGGAAGAGGCCGTGGTATTGGGTGGGGGTTGGCAGCTGGTAATGATGGTGTTGGTGGTGGATCTGATGGTAGTGGCAAAAGCAAAATAGGACCGAATGCAGGAGGTGTTGAGCCTGCGTCATCGTCTGGCTCCACAAGGCCTCGAAGGCTTAGTTTTCTAGGAGTTGACAAACCGCTTTTAAAGCCAGAGCTTCAGGAAAAAGTTTTGTCTTACATTGCTGACTCAGCCTCCAGCTCTATCGCCTCCTCTTCTGAAGTTGTAAAAAATAAAAGCACTGAGTCGTCATTGGAGGCTCATGTTCATGAACCACACCTTTCCTTGTGTCCTTCACCCCAACCAAGATTGAAGGATGACGCAGGCCATACTACTGATTACTCCATGGAGCTGTTTTCACATACCATGCCTGGATTATCAAGTGAAATGGTGAATTACCCAGGCCAAGATGAATCTGACATGGAGTGCACTGATGCACAGCCGCTGATAGATGATTCTGCTGGTACATTCACTCAGAGCACTACATTGTCCTCGCAGTGTACAGAGCCAGATTCTGACCCTGATGAGACTCAGGTGCCCCTTCCCGCACACTATACCACCATACACGGTGACACAGAGGAAGGTGCACATGACATTGAAGAGGAGGTGATGGATGACCCAGTTGTTGACCCAGATTGGCATCCATTGGGGGAAGAGGGTGCTGCTTCCAATAGCTCAGATGAGGAGCATCCACAGCAGACATCGACATCGCAACAGCTGTTATCTGGCAGGCCCGGAGCACTCCAAAGACAGGTTCCAAAAATCAAAAGAGTTGCTGGACAGCTTGTCCAGAGGGTCAAAAGATCACAGCGTGCTAGGCCGCAAAATGTCTGCCAAAGTAGGAAGAGTGCAGTGTGGCACTTTTTTGAACAAAATCCTCATGATCAGGCCAAGGTTCTCTGTAAGAAGTGCGCAAAGACCTTTAGCTGAGGGAAAAATCTGAAAAATTTGAATACCAGTTGCATGCTTAGACATTTAACCACCATGCACATGCAAGCGTGGACACAACACCAAACCTCAAGTGCCACATGTGCAACTGATCACAAAGAAGGTAGTCAGCAACGCTACATTGTTTCCCCCACTGTAAGCCCACCGGTTAGCACAGCAGCAAATGCTGAGGTGTCGTTGCAAGGCCACAGCAGTCAGGGAATCCCACTGTTATATCAACGAAATACTGAATCTAGGCCATCAGAAAGAACACCAACTCCATCACCATCATCAACCCTCTCTCAGTCTGCCCTGTCTTCCACCATATGCAGCTCTCAAGTCCAGCTCACCCTCCCAGACACTATGAGTAGGTCAAGAAAGTACTCAGGCTCTCATCCGTGTATGCCCACAACGTTTTGAACGGTTTGAACGCCCACATTGCCCACATTGCCAAACTAATCTCGTTTGAGATGATGCCCTATCGGTTGGTGGAAAGCGCAGCTTTCCACGAACTCATGGCCTATGCAGTACCACGCTATGACCTACCCAGTAGCCACTTCTTCTCTCGCAAAGCCATCCCAGCCCCATGGCTGGGCAGTGTACATCTTGAGGCAGGCAAGGTAGTTAGTGATAACGGACGTAATTTTGTGGCAGCCATAGCCCTTTCAAAACTCAGCCACATACCTTGCTTGGCTCACACCTTGAACCTGGTGGTGCAGTGCTTCCTCAAAAATTATCCGGAGTTAACAGCCCTGCTCCAGAAGGTGCGAAGACTGTGCGCGCACATCCGCCGGTCGCCTGTACACTCCGTTCGTATGCAGAAGCTGCAGCGATTGCTCCACCTTCCCAACCACCGCCTCATTATCGACATTGCAACAAGGTGGAACTCCACCCTGCACATGGTGGAGCGGCTGTGCGAGTTGAGGCAGGCCATAATGCATTTGTGGGAGGATACACGGCCAGGCACTTTGAGAGCAGACATGGAGTTGACAGGTGTGCAGTGATCGAAGCTGAAAGACCTCTGTAAAGTCCTTCAGTGTTTTGAGGAATGCACACGGCTGGTAAGCGCAGACGACGCCATCCTAAGCATGAGCATCCCACTTATGCGTCTGCTCATGCAAACTTTGACGCACCTTAAGGAGCAGGCGTCTGCAGCCAATGTTGATGAGGAGGAAGAGGAGGAGGGAATCCTTGATGACATTCAGCCATTGTCTGCTCAGGGACCTCTCCTGGACGAGGTGGAGGAAGAAGAGGAGGAGGAGGATGATGATGGGGATGATTACTTAGGGGAGGAGGATGCATCTCGTGGGGCAAGTGAAAGTGTTGGCGTGGCAAGGTCTGGTACAGGGTTTGTGCGTGACTGGAGGGATGTGGATTTGTCAGAAAGTGCTCCTCCAACCAGCACTCGCAGTGCATCATTGACACCGGGAACATTGGCCCACATGTCAGATTATGCCTTGCAGATACTAAAAAGGGACCCCCGCATTGCCAAAATGATGAACGATGACAACTACTGGTTGGCCAGCATCCTGGATCCACGCTATAAAGGCAAATTACAAAACATCATGCCACAGGAGAACCTTGACCTAATATTGGCTAATAAACAAGCAACTCTGGTAAATCGGTTGCTTGAGGCATTCCCAGCACACAGCAGCGGTGATGGTTCTCACACGAGCCGTACGGGCCGGGGGCAGCTTGGCAGAGGTGTTCATGGTGAACACAGCAGAAGTGGCATTGGAGACAGGGGTTTCATGACAATGTTGTGGACTGATTTTTCAAGTACCGCTCACACAACTGGTAATACTGCATCGATGGAAAGTGACAGGAGACAGCAGTTGTCAACTATGGTTACAAACTACTTTTCCTCCCATATCGATGTTCTCCCACACAGGTCATTCCCCTTTGACTATTGGGCCGCTAAACTGGACACCTGGCCTGAATTGGCACAATATGCCTTACAGGAGCTCGCTTGCCCAGCTGCAAGTGTGCTATCGGAAAGTCTTCAGTGCAGCTGGATCAATCCTGACTAGTGTTGAGCATTCCGATACCGCAAGTATCGGGTATCGGCCGATACTTGCTGTATCGGAATTCCGATACAGACTTCCGATATTTTTTCAATATCGGAACTCGGCATCGGAATCGGAAGTTCAAAGTTGATTGACAGCCTGACGTCATCATGATGCGCGGTGTGTGCGCATCATGATGCGCCGTCATTTCGGGCCTTCCGGGGGTCTCTGCCGGCCTGCCGGGGGGCTGTGTGGACTGCCCGGGGTCTGTACCGGCCTGCCGGGGGGCTGTGCCGGCCTGCCGGGGGGCTGTGTGGACTGCCCGGGGTCTGTACCGGCCTGCCGGGGGGCTGTGCCGGCCTGCCGGTGGTCTGTGCACCCTGTGGGGGTCTGTACCGGCCTGCCGGGGGGCTGTGCCGGCCTGCCGGGGGGCTGTGCTGATGTCCGGGGGTCTGTGCAAGCATCGTCCGATGGGACTATAAGTCCCATCTGGCGATGCCTGCTACCATGACAGTGATTGACACATTAGCCAATGATGGGACAGTAGTAGTCCCATCATCCGGCTAATGTGTTAAATGTTAAAAAAAAAAAAAAAAAAAAAATACTACATACATACTACATACATACTACATGCATGCTACATACATACTACATGCTACATACATACTACATATATACTACATGCATGCTACATACATACTGCATGCTACATACATACTACATACATACCACATATATACTACATGCATGCTACATACATACTACATACATACTACATGCATGCTACATACATAACATATATACTACATGCATGCTACATACATACTACATGCTACATACATACTACATACATGCTACATACATACTACATATATACTACATGCTACATACATACTACATACATACTACATGCTACATACATACTACATATATACTACATACATACTACATACATACTACATGCATGCTACATACATACTACATGCATGCTACATACATACTACATGCATGCTACATACATACTACATACATACTACATATATACTACATGCATGCTACATACATACTGCATGCTACATACATACTACATACATACCACATATATACTACATACATACTACATGCATACTACATACATACTACATGCATGCTACATACATAACACATATACTACATGCATGCTACATACATACTACATGCTACATACATACCACATACATACTACATACATACTACATACATACTACATGCATGCTACATACATACTACATACATACTACATGCTACATACATACTACATATATACTACATGCATGCTACATACATACTACATGCTACATACATACTACATGCATACTACATGCATGCTACATACATACTACATACATACTACATACATACTACATGCATACTACATGCTACATACATACTACATACATACTACATGCATGCTACATACATACTACATGCTACATATATACTACATGCTACATACATACTACATGCATGCTACATACATACTACATACATACTACATGCATGCTACATACATACTACATGCTACATAAATACCACATACATACTACATATATACTACATGCATGCTACATACATACTGCATGCTACATGCATGCTACATACATACTACATACATACTACATGCTACATACATACCACATATATACTACATACATACTACATACAATACATTCATACAATACATACATAGACATACAGTACATATAACATAGAGTAACATACTTACCAATACTTGTCACATTGTTCCCCGAAGCCATTGTCTTTTAAAGGAATAAATATTAACATAACAAACCACAAAAATACTCACCCACGATCCGAAGCAGTCCACGAGTGTGTCCCACGACGATCTTGGGTAGAGAACTGCAGCATCAGCTGATGCCGCCGTTCTCTACGGGCTGCAGGAATCCAATGACGGAAGGTAGGTATCCTTCCGCACTGTATTCCTCCGCCACTTAAAAAAAAAAAAGTCCCTAGTCTCACTTTATGCCATTGCTGTGTGGGAATTTCCCACGCAGCAATGGCATAAAGTGAGACTAGGGACTTTTTTTTTTTTTAAGTGGCGGAGGAATACAGTGCGGAAGGATACCTACCTTCCGTCATTGGATTCCTGCAGCCCGTAGAGAATGGCGGCATCAGCTGATGCTGCAGTTCTCTACCCAAGATCGTCGTGGGACACACTCGTGGACTGCTTCGGATCGTGGGTGAGTATTTTTGTGGTTTGTTATGTTAATATTTATTCCTTTAAAAGACAATGGCTTCGGGGAACAATGTGACAAGTATTGGTAAGTATGTTACTCTATGTTATATGTACTGTATGTCTATGTATGTATTGTATGAATGTATTGTATGTAGTATGTATGTAGTATATATGTGGTATGTATGTAGCATGTAGTATGTATGTAGTATGTATGTAGCATGCATGTAGCATGCAGTATGTATGTAGCATGCATGTAGTATATATGTAGTATGTATGTGGTATGTATGTAGCATGTAGTATGTATGTAGCATGCATGTAGTATGTATGTAGTATGTATGTAGCATGCATGTAGTATGTATGTAGCATGTAGTATATATGTAGCATGTAGTATGTATGTAGCATGCATGTAGTATATATGTAGTATGTATGTAGCATGTAGTATGTATGTAGCATGTATGTAGTATGTATGTAGTATGTATGTAGCATGCATGTAGTATGTATGTAGTATGTATGTAGCATGTAGTATGTATGTAGCATGCATGTAGTATATATAATAAATCACTTATAGAATTGCCTCCATAATCAAGAAATAAATACCATAACTATTGATATAAATCACAATGTCCCACTGAAAAATTGAATCAGAATAAAGGACCAATTGGTATAAAAAGCTATATTTTTATTCACAAAGAATTTAAAAATGTACAAATAGAGAGATGCACATATCAATGAAGGGACGTTATGAGCCCATTTTTTTCCATATATCAAACACCAAATAAATACACCATTATCAAAAATAGTAATAGGTAATAGGTAAACAATAGCTGCAAAATCCCTTATTCTATAAAAACATCCACAAAAATGTGAAAACTGTGCAATTTGTTATAATAAATATCTATAAATTAGTACGATAAGGATTCTCATCAATGTGGGAGCTCTCAGGTCTATGTTACCCCTGCAAATTGCCAAAAACCGCAAGGAATCTGAACTATGGCGATGCCCATGGATGAATATTAAACTGGGCCAACATACTAACCATCCCTATGGCAATATCAATCTTTGTTAGCGGCATTCAAGTCCGCTCTCACAATATGAATCCATGCAACAGCATAATTGCAGTAATCATATAACAATGAAACAAATAATATCATAGAGCAAAGCAGCCATTACCGATGATTGATAAGGAGTCTCCTCGGGCGTCCCTCTGCCCCGACGCGCGTTTCGCTTTTGCTTCAACGGGAGGCATGACTTAGGAGGGGAAATCCCCGTTTATATAATCCTCTGCCCAGCTGCAATCAATTACCTTACTAGAATGACCATGGCGCATGCCCATTACTAGAATGTCAATAGCGCATGCCCAGAAGTAAGTACTCCAAACCATAAGAAGTAAACCATAATATCACTTGAGGTGGATCGCCAGATCTTAGAAAACAATATTGAATTTCCTAAAACTAAGCGCTACAAAAATGATGTTTATAAGAGTAGATAATCTTAATATATAGATCACTAGTATATCAACATGTTATAGCGCTACTATAATGCGGGTATGGAGATCTATGCTATACTATTAGAACCCTATGTCTACACATATAGGACGGAAATACAGATATAGACTATTATTCACTCAAGATTTCATAATCAGAATAATGATTGGAGCACTAACCACGGAAAGCATGAATAAATAAATGACAGAGAAGTCACCCTGAGTCCATGAAGTGAAAAACGGCGCATGAGGGAGTTGAACTTGGTTCACTACTATCAATAAGAGAAGTGTTTGTGTGCTCCTATGTCGTTCGCCACCAGTCATCACCAGATGACCCTGGAAAGCGAAACGTACATAATGTGAGCATCACACTCTTCTCTGGTGAATCAAGACCCACTCATGCGCACTCACAAGAATGTATGTAATATGGGGTACTTCAAATGCACTCTCAATACCCCCAAATAAAGATATGACAAATACAAAATAATGATATTATCAATAATGAAAATGTCACATATGAAAATGACGCTTAATCATGCTATATTGACAACTGTGAAAAAGACCATAATGATGAGGATTATAACACGAGGAAAGAACATGAGGACAAAACATGAGAAATAGAGGCATCTTCAGATCTTAAATCTTCAATAAATGCACCATAAATCTTCTTTTCCATTTAACCACTGGAATAATCAGACACGACAACCGATGTACTGTAACTAAAAAGACAAAATGTTAATATCACTCTATAAAAAAACTGACCCACCCTAAAAAGTCCACAACCCATGGAAAAAAGTCAAGAATATATTAATGAAATAAAAAAGCTACAAAAAAGCACCGAAACCGAAGCTTTCATTGAGTCCTTGAGGAGTTAAGGTGCCCAATCGAAATATCCACTGGCACTCTTTTTTGGCTAGTCTTTTACCAACATCTCCTCCTCTGAGACCCAAATTAATGTGATCAATACCCTTGACTTGGAGTAGCCTAGAATTGCTATGATGGAATTTTTTAAAATGCCTAGGTAATGTTTTCAACAAAGCAGCATCTTCAATCTTTTTGGCTTTATCAATATCAAGGCAGTGCTCCCGAACTCGAATCTTGAGCTCCCTACTAGTCATCCCAATGTAAATTTTCTGGCATGGACAAGTAGCATAGTAAATCACTCCTTTCGTTGAGCATGTAATGTAGGTTCTAATATCAAAATATCTAGATTGATCAAAATTCTGGAACTTGCTACTTTTTTTCATATTGGCACATGCCTTGCACATACCACAGGGAAAAAATCCCATACGCTCCATATTCTTCTCCCTCTCTTTCCGTTGAGGATCATATTGGCTATGTGTCAAAATGTCTCGCAAATTTGGAGCCCTTTTTGCCACAAATGAGGGACCTGATGGTAAGATTTCCCTCAACACAGGATCGGTCAAAAGAATTTGCCAATGTCTCTGTACTATATTTTTAACCTCAAACCATTTGTTATTGAAGTTTGAAATAAATCTTACCTGCTGTTCCCTGTTCACAATCTTAGGAGGAATCACATTCTTATGTAAAAGTTGTTCTCTGGGGACACTTTTTGCCCTCATATATCCTCTCTGAATGGACTTCCGATTATATCCTCTATTTTGAAATCGTTTCCTAAGGATAGAGGACTGTTCTTCAAAAAGACCTTCATCAGAACAAATTCTCTTAATGCGCAAAAATTGTCCAATGGGTATCCCATCTATGGTGGATTTTAGATGTGCCGATGAAGCATGGAGCAAGGAATTTGTTGCCGTGGGTTTACGATATACTGTGGTTGATAGCCGACCATCAGATAGAACTGTAATGGACAAATCCAAAAATTCAATTTTACGTCCATAATGATACGTCAACCTAATATTTTGGTTATTGTTGTTAAGTGTATTCATTAAACACCTCAATTCCTCACCTGATCCTTCATAAATAAACAGGATATCATCTATGTAACGGATCCAGTTATGGATCCGTTCCATACCCACTACTTCACTGTCCTGAAAGATATATCTTTCCCAGGCTCCCATAAACAGGTTCGCATATGAGGGGGCACAAGCCGCCCCCATAGCTGTACCTTGCTTTTGAAGAAAAATTTTTCCATTGAAGGAAAATGCGTTATGAGTTAATACATATTTCAGTAAAGCAAGAACAAAGTTGGCCATATCATGATCTACATTACTGTTTAAGAGGAATTTACCAACGGCATTAAGTCCATCTTGATGACGGATCGATGTATAATAAGCCTCAACGTCTGCTGTAACGAGGATCATGTTGTCAGTTAGTTGAATATTTTCTAAATGTCCAAGTGCAGCTGTAGTATCCTTAATATATGAGGGTAGCTGAGTCACCAAAGGTTTTAAAAAGTGATCTATCACATTACATATGATCTCACAGAGACCCTCGTTAGCTGCCACTATAGGTCTTCCCGGTGGATCCTGGGAATTTTTATGGACCTTTGGTATCAGGTAGAACGTTGCTAACCTAGGACTGAGTTTTTGATGGATTTCTAATAATTTCTTAGGGACAATGTGGTTTTCAACTGCGGCCTCCAAAATATCAATCAATTCCAATTTAAATTGTCCCATAGGATTATAAGTAAGTAACTTATACTCCTGGGTGTTGTTTAACAATTTATTGGCTTGGGCCTCATACATGGAGTTCGGCCATATTACTATGTTGCCTCCTTTGTCGGCCACCTTGAAAACCACATCGTCCCATTCCTTAAGTTCTCTCAAAGCACTCCTCTCCTGCATTGACAAATTATTATGGCCAAAATGACTAGTTTTCTTTAATTTATCAATTTCAGATGACACAATCTTTGTGAACGTATCAACTGCCGGTACTAATGTTAAAGGGGGAAATTTTGTAGATTTATTAATTAATTTCACAGGGAAATTACTTACATTTGATGTATTCTCATCAATCAGAGACTCAAGAATCTCAAGAGCTTCATTTTCCTCCCTACTAGAGAAGTCACCACCACTTTCTTTTTTATGATGTAACCTCTTCAAAACCAGTTTTCTGGAGAAGAGATGCAAGTCCTTTATTGCCGTGAACGTGTCTAAATCAGATGAAGGGGAAAACGTTAGCCCTCTCTGTAGCACCCTTGTTTGTGCATCTGTTAACATATGGCTAGACAAATTAATGACCTCGACGGTATCACTCACTTGATTTTTGGGGGCAGCACTTTTTTTATAATGCTGTCGAGTCCTCGGTTTATAGCTGGCTTCAAAAGTACTGCTTCCCACATCACTAATGGAGGAATTAGATGTAGATAAGTCCCTAAACAGATTCCTTGGGATGGGGTCTTTTTTCTTTGGCATTTGCCATTTGAAAATTCTCTTGGACTCGAAATCAGCCCAATCCCTTTCATACTTCTTCTGTTTATTTAAACTAATGTGATTCTCCCATTTTTCAATGTCTTTATCAAGTTTTGTAACAAATTCCTGAAATTCCTCTTTTCTCATGTCATGTAATAAGATTTTTTGGAGATCCTCAATTTCAGTCTCTATATTCTTAAGCATAATGGAATTCTTTTCAATGATTATTTTAATGAATTCCAAAGAACAGGTGTTAGCAGCCGCAATCCACCTATTAATTAGAGTTTCTTCTCCCAAATCAAAAGTAGGATATACTGTATGTTGATCCTCAAGCCTCTTGGAACGATATTCTGTGCCACATAATTTTCTAAGGTAATTTTCGTCCACCATACCTTGATTTTTTTATTCAAAGCTCTTTTATATTTCTGTGTATTTTCCTGACTCACATGGGAAGTGGAACTATGTGATGATGTAGCACCTCTCTTGAACATACTAGTGGCCTTCGCTTGCCAAGAGCTTTCCTTGGCTTTGAAATCCATAATATGGCTCTGTTTAAACAACAGTCAATAATAATAAATCACTTATAGAATTGCCTCCATAATCAAGAAATAAATACCATAACTATTGATATAAATCACAATGTCCCACTGAAAAATTGAATCAGAATAAAGGACCAATTGGTATAAAAAGCTATATTTTTATTCACAAAGAATTTAAAAATGTACAAATAGAGAGATGCACATATCAATGAAGGGACGTTATGAGCCCATTTTTTTCCATATATCAAACACCAAATAAATACACCATTATCAAAAACAGTAATAGGTAATAGGTAAACAATAGCTGCAAAATCCCTTATTCTATAAAAACATCCACAAAAATGTGAAAACTGTGCAATTTGTTATAATAAATATCTATAAATTAGTACGATAAGGATTCTCATCAATGTGGGAGCTCTCAGGTCTATGTTACCCCTGCAAATTGCCAAAAACCGCAAGGAATCTGAACTATGGCGATGCCCATGGATGAATATTAAACTGGGCCAACATACTAACCATCCCTATGGCAATATCAATCTTTGTTAGCGGCATTCAAGTCCGCTCTCACAATATGAATCCATGCAACAGCATAATTGCAGTAATCATATAACAATGAAACAAATAATATCATAGAGCAAAGCAGCCATTACCGATGATTGATAAGGAGTCTCCTCGGGCGTCCCTCTGCCCCGACGCGCGTTTCGCTTTTGCTTCAACGGGAGGCATGACTTAGGAGGGGAAATCCCCGTTTATATAATCCTCTGCCCAGCTGCAATCAATTACCTTACTAGAATGACCATGGCGCATGCCCATTACTAGAATGTCAATAGCGCATGCCCAGAAGTAAGTACTCCAAACCATAAGAAGTAAACCATAATATCACTTGAGGTGGATCGCCAGATCTTAGAAAACAATATTGAATTTCCTAAAACTAAGCGCTACAAAAATGATGTTTATAAGAGTAGATAATCTTAATATATAGATCACTAGTATATCAACATATTATAGCGCTACTATAATGCGGGTATGGAGATCTATGCTATACTATTAGAACCCTATGTCTACACATATAGGACGGAAATACAGATATAGACTATTATTCACTCAAGATTTCATAATCAGAATAATGATTGGAGCACTAACCACGGAAAGCATGAATAAATAAATGACAGAGAAGTCACCCTGAGTCCATGAAGTGAAAAACGGCGCATGAGGGAGTTGAACTTGGTTCACTACTATCAATAAGAGAAGTGTTTGTGTGCTCCTATGTCGTTCGCCACCAGTCATCACCAGATGACCCTGGAAAGCGAAACGTACATAATGTGAGCATCACACTCTTCTCTGGTGAATCAAGACCCACTCATGCGCACTCACAAGAATGTATGTAATATGGGGTACTTCAAATGCACTCTCAATACCCCCAAATAAAGATATGACAAATACAAAATAATGATATTATCAATAATGAAAATGTCACATATGAAAATGACGCTTAATCATGCTATATTGACAACTGTGAAAAAGACCATAATGATGAGGATTATAACACGAGAAAAGAACATGAGGACAAAACATGAGAAATAGAGGCATCTTCAGATCTTAAATCTTCAATAAATGCACCATAAATCTTCTCTTCCATTTAACCACTGGAATAACGTCCCTTCATTGATATGTGCATCTCTCTATTTGTACATTTTTAAATTCTTTGTGAATAAAAATATAGCTTTTTATACCAATTGGTCCTTTATTCTGATTCAATTTTTCAGTGGGACATTGTGATTTATATGTAGTATATATGTAGTATGTATGTAGCATGTAGTATGTATGTAGTATGTATGTAGTATGTATGTGGTATGTATGTAGCATGTAGTATGTATGTAGCATGCATGTAGTATATGTGTTATGTATGTAGCATGCATGTAGTATGTATGTAGTATGCATGTAGTATGTATGTAGTATATATGTGGTATGTATGTAGTATGTATGTAGCATGCAGTATGTATGTAGCATGCATGTAGTATATATGTAGTATGTATGTAGTATGTATGTAGCATGCATGTAGTATGTATGTAGCATGCATGTAGTATGTATGTAGCATGCATGTAGTATGTATGTAGTATGCATGTAGTATGTATGTAGCATGTAGTATGTAGTCTTGTAGTCCCATTGGACGATGCCTGCACAGACCCCCGAAGCCTGCACAGCCCCCCGGCAGGCCGGCACAGCCCCCCGGCAGGCCGGCACAGCCCACCGGAGCCTGCACAGACCACCGGCAGGCCGGCACAGCCCCCCGGCAGGCCGGCACAGCCCACCGGAGCCTGCACAGCCCCCCGGCAGGCCGGCACAGCCCACCGGAGCCTGCACAGCCCCCCCGGCAGGCCGGCACAGCCCCCCGGCAGGCCGGCACAGACCACCGGAGCCTGCACAGACCCCCTGGCAGGCCGGCACAGCCCCCCGAAAGGCCCGTACAGACCCCAGAGAGGCTGTACAAGGGAAAAACAGGGTTTTTCTTATTCCGATACCGGAAGTCCCATAGACTTGAATGGGACTTCCGGTATCGGAATCGGCGATACCGATACTTTTTTTTAAGATCGGCCGATCCATTCCGATCCGATACTTTGAAGTATCGGACGGTATCGCTCAACTCTAATCTTGACAGAAAAAAGGACCCGTCTGTCAACCCAAAATGTGGATGATCTAACCTTCATTAAAATGAACCATGCATGGGTTTCCAAGGATTTTGTCCCACCTTCCCCTGATGACACATAGGGTGACAGAAAAATGGCTTGCTTTGGTCCACCTCTTCCTGGGACTTGACCTATTTCGCCTTTTGCATCAGCTTAATGTCCAACATCAACATATGCCACTTTCTAAAACTCCCTAACTGTGCTGCCTCCCCCCCATGGCCGGGGTCACCACCTAGTGCACAACACGTGCGAGTGCCGTTGCCCTGGACAGGTGGGTAGGCCGACTCTTGGGCGCGGGCACTGGGCACAGGGTCCCTCATAGTGCAATCAAGTGTCTCTGACGGTGGTGGTGCACACCCGCCGTCAGACACACCGCCGTACTATGAGGGGCCCAGTGCCAGTACCGACGCCCACGAGTGGGCCCCCCTTGCTTGGGCAGGGCCCCAGCATTTGCAATCTTTACCTCTCCCTGCTCCTCCGCTGTGTAGTCTGGGCCGTCAAATCCATACTGTGCCTGACACCGTCTGAGCCTGCCTCCTGATGTATAGACACATCTTTTGAATGTGTACGCTATCCATACATGTTATCCGGGGATACGGTACCCTTTCTCACCTTTGTGCAATCACGTGCAAGCCATACTGGGCCTAACACCGTCTGAGCCTGCCTCCTGATGTATAGACATATCTTTTGAATGTGTACGCTATCCATACATGTTATCCGGGGATACGGTACCCTTTCTCACCTTTGTGCAATCACGTGCAAGCCATACTGGGCCTAACACCGTCTGAGCCTGCCTCCTGATGTATAGACATATATTTTGAATGTGTACGCTATCCATACATGTTATCCGGGGATACGGTACCCTTTCTCACCTTTGTGCAATCACGTGCAAGCCATACTGGGCCTAACACCGTCTGAGCCTGCCTCCTGATGTATAGACATATATTTTGAATGTGTACGCTATCCATACATGTTATCCGGGGATACGGTACCCTTTCTCACCTTTGTGCAATCACGTGTAATCCATACTGGGCGTGAGAACGGCTGGCGAGCTGTTAAGCAAGCTACAGCACCTGTGGTTTGCACACGCAAGTTTTTCATTTTTTCAGGAATGACGGTTAGGCCTAATTCCGGAACTGCGGTTAACCTGCACTTACTGGGAAATCATCGTTCGCGGGTAATAATTGTAATCAGTGATCCCCATCACTAACGTTGTACAGCGGGTTATCTGCACCTGTAAGCGACAAACGCTGGCCTTTTCAGTGTAGCGCACATGCAGCCACGGACATGTAAGGGCATGACACACCAGTTATTGGCCAATCTCATGTGCCAGAGCCTCACGTGTCCCTCTAGTAAGCCGGACTCGGACCGCGGGGCATGACGGAGTCTCGCTCGTTAACGGAATTAAGCTTGCAATGTGTGCATCTTTTCTGTAGCTGGCATGGTTGAGGTTTCCCAGGTGGAGTCGAATTTAACCGTAGGCTCCACTCCTGGTGGTGCCCTTCTGGACATTCCTTTAAGGTTCAGCTTTGCAACCATACTGCCCACGTAAAACAAACACGTTGCCTTCATGAACGCTGTTTGGAGGGTCATGACTCGTGGGAATAACGCCGCCCAATCAGTTAACCTGCTAGAGAGATCCTTCGTTGCTCCCAAGCATGACATCACACTCCCTAGGAGGAAGGTAATTCCACTGTGGCGACCGTACTCCTGGGGGCGACACAAGTGCACTGATGCCCAGCCACTGCTCGATGAATCTGCTGATACATTGACTCAGACCACTACATTCCCCTCGCACGCTACACGGCCTGAATCTGACCCTGATGAAACTCAGGTTACCCTTCCCACATACAGTTCCATCTTACACGGTGACAAAGAGGAAGCTGCAGATGAAAGTGCAGGTTCGGCCCACCCGCCATCAGACACACCACCGTACTATCAGGGGCCCTGTGCCAGTGCCGTCGCCAACGAGTGGGCCCCCCCTGCTTGCTCAGGATCACAGCACTTGCAAGGTTGAAATACTGTGCAGTGAGATGGAAGATGGGGACGACGAGGAGTCCAGACTAGTACAGGGATTCCCTAGCGAGGAGACTTATTTGATTGTTTTCAATGTTGGGACAGCAATTTTTGGGGAGCACTATACTCTGGAGAATGATAGATGGGGCCCACCATACACTGGAACATTCCAAAGGTGGACATCAGACACTGGAGCAGCATTTACAGGGCCCATTATACACTAGAGCATTAGAAATGGGGCCCATTATGTTTGGAGCATTATTTGGGCCCATAAGACAGTGGAGCTTCATCCATGGGGACCAACATATACTGTAGCATTATGTGGAGCTCATCATATGCTGTTTCAAACATTATATGGGACCAATGATTCTGTATGGAGAAATAGATGGGCCTCGTCATGAGATGTAAAAAGTGAAGTATTTTTCATTGTACTATACCGCTATTTCTCTGCCGTATCGGAGCATGATGAGTTGTGGTATGTGTTAAAGGGGCGCTCTTTCGCCCAGGGCACATGAAAACCTGGAGCCAGCCCTACCCCCCCACAACTTTAGCCAAATAACCCCCATTTTTCAGTGCGTAACTTGTATTATGAAGTTAATTAAGGTTGACAAGCTTAAGTAAGAAGAATTGATGCTTTTGGCATTCAAATGGGCACTGTAGGTGTGTTTCCTGTCCTCCTCTCACTGCCGACTTTTATTCCCCATTGACTTACATTGGGTTTCGTGTTTCGTGATGACCCCGACTTTTCCCTATAATCGGCCGATCTTGCTCGACCCGACTTTTGGAAAAGTCAGGTTTCACGAAACGAAACTCGACCCTAAAAAACCAAAAGTCGCTCAACTCTAGTACTGATATAAAGTTTATGAGTGTGTTTTTATTACTGCATCCATATGTGCATTATGTTAGTGTGTACATTTGTGTGTTTGTGTCCTCTACTTTTGGGGAGGTTTGTGTAGTTATAAGCATATATGTAAGCCTGTGTCCATATACATAGATACAGTGGCATGCAAACGTTTAGGCACCCCTGGTCAAAATTACTGTTATTGTGAACAGTTAAGCAAGTTGAAGATAAAATGATCTCTAAAAGGCCTAAATTTAAAGATGACACATTTGTTTTGTATTTTAGGCTAAAAAGTAATACACATTGTCATTTTTTCACATTTTAAAAATTACAAAAAGAAAAATGGTCCGATGCTAAAGTTTGGGCACCTTTGGAGATTTGTGTGCTCAGATAACTTTGACCAAGGTTTCAGACCTTAATTAGCCTGTAAGGGATATGGCTTGTTCACCCTCAATGTTAGGAAAGGCCAGCTGATGCAGATTCCACAGGTTTAGAAACACATAGCCTCCTCTAACCTTGCGCGAAAAAACAGCCACCATGGGTTCTTTTAAGCAGCTGCCTAGCACTCTGAAAATGAAAATGATGGAGGCCCACAAAGCAGGAGAAGGCTATAAGAAGATAGCAAAGCGTTTTCAAGTTGTCCTTTCCTCAGTTCAATATGTAATTCAGAAATAGCAGTTTACAGGAACAGTGGAGGTCAAGATAAGATTTCAGAGAGAGCTGCTTGTAGGATTGCTAGAAAGGCATATCAGAACCCCCACTTGACTGCAAAAGACCTTCAGAAAGATTTAGCAGATTCTGAAGTTGTGGTAATTGTTCTACTGTTCAGAGACACCTTATCAAATATGGCCTTCATGGAAGAGTCATCAGAAGAAAACCTCTCCTGCACCCTCACCATAAAATTTAGCATCAGAGGTATGCAAAACAACATCTAAACAAGCCCAATGCATTTTAGAAACAAGTCCTGTGAATCGTTGAAGTTAAAATAAAACTCTTTGGTCGCAATGATCAAAGGTATGTGCAGAGAAAAAATTGCATAGAATTTCAGGAAAAGAACATCTCTCCAACCATTAAGCATGGGGATGGATCAATCATGCTTTGGAGTTGTGTTGCAGACAATGGCACAGGGAACATTTCACAGGTAGAGGGAAGAATGGAGTCAACGAAATTTCAACAAATTCTTGATGCAAACATAACACCATTTGTAAAAAAGCTGAATTTGAAAACAGGATGGCTTCTACAAATGGATAATGATCACACACATCAAAATCCACAATAGACTACCTCAAAAGGCGATAGCTAGAGGTTTTTCAATGGCCCTCACAGTCCTCCGATTCGATCATCATTGAAAATCTGTGGCTAGTCCTCAAAATAGCAGTGCATGCAAGACGACCCAGGAGTCTCACAGAAATGGAAGAATTTTCCAAGGAAGAATGGATGAAAATCCATCAAACAAGAATTGAAAGACTCTTGGCTGGCTACGAAAAGCGTTTACAAGCTGTGATATTTTAAAAGAGAGGGCTACTAGGTACTAACTATGCAGGGTGCTCAAACTTTTGCATTGACCTATTTTCCTTATTGTAATGTTTAAAATGTAAAAAATGACAATATATAATTTTTTTGGCCTAAAATACAGAGAAAATGTGTCATCTTTAACTTGAGCCCTTTTAGAGATCATTCCATCTTCAACTTGCTTAACTGGTCACAATAACAGTAATTTTGACCAGGGGTGCCCAAACTTTTAAATGCCACTGTATATACAAGTGCTTTTCACTAAATTAGAATATCATCAAAATTTATTTCAGTTCTTCAATACAAAACGTGAATTTCATATATTAGATAGAGTCATTACAAACAGAGTGATCTATTTCAAGTGTTTATTTTTGTTAATATTGATGATTATGGCTTACAGCCAATGAAAACCCAAAAGTCATTATCTCAGTAAATTTGAATACTTTATAACACCAGCTTGAAAAATTATTTTAAAATCTGAAATGTTGGCCTACTGAAATGTATGTTCAGTAAATGCACTCAATACTTAGTCAGGGATCCTTTTGCATCAATTACTGCATCAACAATGCGGTGTGGCATGGAGGCGATCAGCCTGTGGCACTGCTGAGGTGCTATGGAAGCCCAGGTTGCTTTGATTGCAGCCTTCAGCTCGTCTGCATTGTTGACTCTGGTGTCTCTCATCTTCCTCTTGACAATACCCCATAGATTCTCTATGGGGTTATGGTCAGGAGAGTTTGCTGGCCAATCAAGCACAGTGATACTGTTGTTTTTAAACCAGGTATTGGTATTTTTGGCAGTGTTGACAAGTGCCAAGTCCTGGTGCAGAATGAAATTTCCATCTCCAAAAAGTTTGTTGGCAGAAGAAAGCATGAAGTGCTCTGAAATTTCCTGGTAAACTGCTATGCTGACTTCGGTCATGATCAAGCACAGTGGACCTACACCCGCAGATGACATGGCCCCCAAGGCATCAGTAATTGTGGAAACCTCACATGAGACCTCAAGCAGCTTGGATTGTGGCCTCTCCACTCTTCCTCCAGACTCTGGAACCTTGATTTCCAAATGAAATGCAAAATTTACTTTCATCTGAAAACACCTTTTACCACTGAGAAACAGTCCTTTTCTTTTTCTTCTTGGCCCAGGTAAGGCCTGTTTCACACTTCCGTTTTTTCAAATCCGTCAAAATCCGTTGTTTTCCGTAAAAAAACGGATCCGCCATTTTTTGCAGGATCCGTTTTTTTGTCCCATAGACTTCCATTACGGTTACCGCGGATCCGTCAAAAAAACGGATCCGTTTTTTTAAAAACGGATCCGTTTGCATCAGTTTCCGTCAAAAAAACGGAAACGGATCCGTTTGGCGGACACAAAAACGGAAGTGTGAAACAGGCCTAAGACACTTCTGGTGTTGTCTATTGGTCATGAGTGGTTTGACACAAGGAATGCGACACTTGTAGCCTATGTCCTGGATACGTCTGTGTGTGGTGGTTCTTGAAACTATGACATCAGCAGCAGTCCACTCCTTCTGACTCTCCCCCAAATTTTTGAATGGCCTTTTCTTAACAATCCTTCAAGGCTGCAATTATCCCAGTTGCTTGTGCACCTTTTTCCACCATATTTTTTCCTTGCGCTCAACCTTCCATTAATATGCTTGGATACAGCACTCTGTGAACAGCCAGTTTCTTTAGAAATGATATTTTGTTGCTTACCCTCCTTGTGGATTGTGTCAATGACTGCGTTATGGACATCTGCCAAGTCAGCAGTCTTCCCCATGATTGTGGAGCCTACTGAAACAGACTAAGAGACCTTTTAAATGCTTAGGAAGCCTTTGCAGGTGTTTTTTGTTAATTGTACTAATTTACTGAGGTAATGACTTTTGGAATGTCATTGGCTATAAGTCATAATCCTCAACATTAGCAGAAATAAACACTTGAAATAGATTACTCTGTTTGTAATGACTCTATATAGTATATGAGTTTTACTTTTTGTATTGAACTTTGAAATAAATTTACTTTTTGATGATATTCTAATTTTGTGAGAAGCACCTGTATACAGTCATATGTAAAAGTTTGGGCACCCCTATTAATGTTAACCTTTTTTCTTTATAACAATTTTGTTTTTTGCAACAGGTATTTCAGTTTCATATATCTAATAACTGATGGACTCAGTTATATTTCTGGATTCAAATGAGGTTTATTGTACTAACAGAAAATGTGCAATCTGCATTTAAACAAAATTTGACCGGTGCAAAAGTATGGGCACCCTTATCATTTTCTTGATTTGAACACTCCTAACTACTTTTTACTGACTTCCTGAAGCACTAAATTGGTTTTGTAACCTCATTGAGCTTTGAACTTCATAGCCAGGTGTATCAAATCATGAGAAAAGGTATTTAAGGTGGCCACTTGCAAGTAGTTCTCCTATTTGATTCTCCTATGAAGAGTGGCATCATGGGCTCCTCAAAACAACTCTCAAATGATCTGAAAACAAAGATTATTCAACATAGCTTTTCAGGGGAAGGATACAAAAAGTTGTCTCAGAGATTTAACCTGTCAGTTTCCACTGTGAGGAACATAGTAAGGAAATGGAAGAACACAGGTACAGTTCTTGTTAAGCCCAGAAGTGGCAGGCCAAGAAAAATATCAGAAAGGCAGAGAAGAAGAATGGTGAGAACAGTCAAGGACAATCCACAGACCACCTCCAAAGACCTGCAGCATCATCTTGCTGCAGATGGTGTCACTGTGCATCGGTCAACAATACAGTGCACTTTGCACAAGGAGAAGCTGTATGGGAGAGTGATGCGAGAGAAGCCGTTTCTGCCAGCACGCCACAAACAGAGTCGCCTGAGGTCTGCAAAAGCACATTGGGACAAGCCAGTTACATTTTGGAAGAAGGTCCTGTGGACTGATGAAACAAAGATTGAGTTGTTTGGTCATACAAAAAGGCGTTATGCATGCGCTGTATTGTTGACCGATGCACAGTGACACCATCTGCAGCAAGATGATGCTGCAGGTCTTTGGAGGTGGTCTGTGGATTGTCCTTGACTGTTCTCACCATTCTTCTTCTCTGCCTTGCGGATATTTTTCTTGGCCTGCCACTTCTGGGCTTAACAAGAACTGTACCTGTGTTCTTCCATTTCCTTACTATGTTCCTCACAGTGGAAACTGACAGGTTAAATCTCTGAGACAACTTTTTGTATCCTTCCCCTGAAAAGCTATGTTGAATAATCTTTGTTTTCAGATCATTTGAGAGTTGTTTTGAGGAGCCCATGATGCCACTCTTCATAGGAGAATCAAATAGGAGAACTACTTGCAAGTGGCCACTTTAAAAACCTTTTCTCATGATTTGATACACCTGGCTATGAAGTTCAAAGCTCAATGAGGTTACAAAACCAATTTAGTTCTTCAGGAAGTCAGTAAAAAGTAGTTAGGAGTGTTCAAATCAAGAAAATGATAAGGGTGCCCATACTTTTGCACCGGTCAAATTTTGTTTAAATGCAGATTGCACATTTTCTGTTAGCACAATAAACCTCATTTGAATCCAGAAATATAACTGAGTCCATCAGTTATTAGATATATGAAACTGAAATACCTGTTGCAAAAACCAAAATTGTTATAAAGAAAAAAGGTTAACATTAATAGGGGTGCCCAAACTTTTACATATGACTGTATCTATCTATCTATATAAATATCACCTATATGTCTATCTTTATATATATATATAAACTAGCTGAAGAGCCCGGCGCTGCCCGGGCATAGTAACTAACTGTGGTTAGTTATAGAAAATTATAATTATCCTCCATCCCATAGTCCCGTGCCCATATACCCATCATACATATCCATGATCCCATAGGCCCGTGCCCATATACCCATCATACATATCCACCATCCCATAGTCCCATGCCCATATACCCATCATACATATTCTCCATCCCATAGTCCCATGCCCATATACCAATCATACAAATTCGCCATCCCATAGTCGAGTGTCCATATACCCATCACGCATCCTTCATCTCATAGTCCCATGCCCATATACCCATCATACATATCCTCCATCCCATAGTCCCGTGCCCATATACCCATCATACATATCCTCCATCCCATAGTCCGGTGCCCATATACTCATCACACATCCTCCATTACATAGTCAACCATTATGACATCATAATGAGCGGCGGCATGGCTTGCAACCTATGATGACATCAGCGTCGCCATGGCAACCATTGTGACATCATAATGAGGGGCGGGGCTTGATACGCACACACTGCTTCCCCAGTATGCAAATAGGGGCATTGTGACATCACAATGAGGGGCGGGGCTTGACGCGCACACACTTTTTCCCCCAGTATGTAGATATGGGCAAAATTGTTTGGTGAATTGGAACGCGCGGGGTTAAAATTTCGCCTCACAACATAGCTTAGGACGCTCTCGGGGTCCAGACATGTGACTGTGCCAAATTTTGTGGCTGCAGCTGCGACGGTGCGGATGCCTATCCCGGACATACACACACACACACACACACATACATACATACACACTTTAAGCTTTATATATTAGATGGACATAGGCGCATATATACAATAGCTTGCGAAAGTATTCACCCCACTTGGCTTTTTATCTATTTTGTTACATTACAACCTATGTTTAAATATTTTTTTAATCCGATTTGTATATGATGCATCAGCATTAAATAGTCTAAGGCTGCTTCCGCATTCTTCTGCATGCGTCCTGCGTCCTACCTTTAACATTGGGTACACAGGACATGCGGATGTACTGTATGCGGATGCAGGCAGATGCGTTGGTTTGTCAAAACTACGCATCCGCATATATCTGGCGCTTAACGGAGGAAGTACACAGCCCTCCACAAAGCCCCCGAACGCTAATGTGAAACCAGGCACTGAGAAAGCCACCTCCCTGCAGGACCCGGAAGGCCCCGTGGCCATCTTGGATCCGGGGACCTGCAGGGAGGAGGCACTCGGAACAATGCGAGCACATCGGGTTGTTCCGAGGGGATCAGGGAAGCATGCAGGGAGCCCCCTCCCTGTGAGATTCTTTCCTGTGCCCCCGGTACACTGCGATCATGTTTGATCGCAGTGTGCCAGGGGTTAATGTGTCAGGGCGGTCCGTGACCGCCCCTGGCACATAGTGCTGGGTGTCAGCTGTGATAATCAGCTGACAACCGGCAGCGATCAGCTGTGCTCCCCCCGTTAGCACAGCTGATCGCTATGACGTACTATCCCGTCCATGGGCATAAGGGCCCAGGGCACCTGGACGGGATAGTACGTTAGATGTCAGAAAGGGGTTAAAGCTGTGAGGTGCACCATACTTCGTATATCCTGTATCCGGAAATGCAAGTCATTAAGTGACGGAGAATAAGCCAGCTTCCATTTCCTTGCTATTAAACATCTCGCAGCTGTGGTCAGATGTAAAAGAATCCACTTAATCCTACTTCCAATCTGGAATGAGGGGATATTGAGCAAGTAGAATTTAGGGTCTAATGGAATATGAAGACCTGTAACTTCGAAGATTAAAGTTTTCACCTTACTCCAGAACCTTTGTTTAACTGAACAAAATATGGGTTAGATCTCCATAATCAGAACCGCACCTCCAACTTTGGCCGGATATATTAGGATTAAATTTATGCAATAACGACGGAGTGTGGTACCAAAACATAAGTAACTTAAACTGGTTTTCCTTATACGTGTAACAAGTGGAAGTCTTAGCTGCTCTCCTCCAGACCCCATGCCACACACCCGGAGAAAGAGATTTCCCCAAGAAACCCTCCCACCTATCCATATAGGAGTGTCTTGGAGAATCCCCTGGATATGGGTCCAATAAAATCTTATAGATGTCAGAAATAAGACCCTTGGTCGATACTCCCGCCCGGCAGAGTTTCTCAAAGCGAGTTGGTATGGAAACTATTAAGGAGGAGTAAGGGTACCGTTACACCTAGCGATGCACCAGCGATCCCGACCAGCGATATGATGTGGTCAGGATCGCTGGTGCATCGCTAGGTGGTCGCTAGTGAGCTGCCACACAGGCAGATCTCACCAGCGACATCGCAGGGGACGGGGGTCGCTACTTACCTGTCAGACGCGGCGATCCTGCGTCCTCCCGCCCGCGTCCACCCGTCGCTCGTCGTCACAGCAGGAAGCGCCACAGGAAGAGGCCGACGAGGAATGGTCCAGGAGCTTCTCGCGCGATCAGCGATAACCAGCGGGGGAGCCGGTCGGAGGTAAGTATCACATGTAGCGATATCGCTAGCAATATCGCTGCAACGTCACAAAATCGGTGACTTTACAGCGATATTGCTAGCGATATCGCAGTGTGTAACGGGGGCTTATAGAGACTGCATATAATGCCTAATTTGTAAATACAGATAGAAAGAGTTTGAAGGCAAATCGAAGTCTGATTGTCTCTTATCAAAGGTAGCAAGGACCTAGAGTGACGTCACTATCAACTATATCAGCAAAACAAAAAAGTTGAATATCAAACCACAACTTAATCAAGTTCCCCCTAAAGCTGTCTGGCAGTTTGGGATTAAACAAAAAGGAAGTTAGGGGAGAGCATTCCGACATCTGTGGGAATTTTTTCATACAGGCATTCCAAATTCCCTTAGTGAAAGCTATTGGTCCTAACATGTGCAAGTCGAGTTTATTTGAGGTAGTTGCCCATAGGGCAGCATGGTGGCTCTGTAGATAGCACTGGATAGCAGCGCTGGAGTCATGGGTTCGAATCCCACCAAGGACAACATCTGCAAGGAGTTTGTATGTTCTCCCCGTGTTTGCGTGGGTTTCCTCCGGGTACTCCGGTTTCCTCCCACACTCCAAAGATAGGGTATTTAGATTGTGAGCCCCATTGGATACAGTGATGATAATGTGTGCAAACTGTAAAGCGCTGCAGAATATGTTAGCGCTATATAAAAATAAAGATTATTATTATTATAGGTAAGAGTTGGGGTGGACTGGAGCTATCCACAATTTCTCAATCTCCATCCACCTACAGAATGCTCTAGGTGCAGACCAGGCTGGGATATATCTCAAATGAGTTGCCCAATAATATTTGGTGATATCTGGAACACCTAAATCTCCTCTATCTCTGCTAGCAAACATAATTTGGTTTTTGATCCTGTGCCTTTTATGGGCCCAGATAAAGTGGATGATAGATGACTGAACACCCTTCAGGTCTCCATGAGGGACCACAACAGGAAGGTTCTCAAATAAATATAGTAGCTTTGGAAGAATGGCCATTTTAACTGCTGATATTCTCCCAAATAGGGATAGTGGAAAGTTATTCAATTTATTAAGTAGTTGTTTCAGTTCCGAAAACAATTGGGGGTAATTATGTTTGAATAATAAGTTGTATCTAGAGGTCAGCTGCACTCCCAAATATTTCAAGGCGGTATCCTGCCATTTGTAGTTATATTTACCTTTTAAGGAGCTTAATGACCTGTATGGAATATTAACCCCTTCCCGACCTTTGACGCCACATAGGCGTCATGAAAAGTCATGCCAATACGACCCATGACACCTATGTGGCGTCATGAATTGATTGCCCTCCTGAGGGTTGGGTGATCGGCGTCACTGAAAGGTCACCCAACCCACACACAGAGGACACTTCATAGTTAACCCCAGGGGACGTGGCTTAGCCCCCACATGCCTACGATCGCTCTGATTGGCTGTTAAAAGTGAAACAGCCAATCAGAGCGATTGTAATATTTCACCAATGAAATTTGGTGAAATATTACAATCCAGCTATGGCCGATGCTGCAATAGCATCGGCCATGGCTGGAGACACCGATCAGACCCCCCACCAACTGACGGCGCCGATCGGCTGCCACCACCGACTGACGGCACCGATCGGCAGCCGCAATCATAATCTGCCCCCTCCCAATCCCTCCACTCCCCCCGCCTTCCGATCCCCCCGCACCCTCCACGGTGACTCCGACGTCCCTATGTCCGTCCCGGTGTCCCGCCGTCTTGTATCACGGGCGCCGCCATCTTGGAAAATGGCAGGTGCATGCGCAGTGCGCCCGCTCGAATCTGCAACCTGCATTCATTTATTTTGATCACTGTGATAAACTCTCACAGTGATCAAAATAAAAAAAAAGTAAATCACCGCCCCCCTTATCACCCCCATATGTAGGGACAAATAATAAAACAAAGATTTTTATTTTTATTTTTCCATTAGGGTTAGGGCTAGGGTTAGAATTAGGGTAAGGGTTGGAATTAGGGCTAGGGTTAGAAATAGGGTTAGGGTTAGAAATAGGGTTAGGGTTAGAATTAGAGTTAGGGTTGGAATTAGGGTTACGGTTGGAATTAAGGTTACAGTTGGGGATAGGGTTAGGGTTGGAATTAGGGTTAGGGTTGTAATTAGGGCTAGGGTTGGAATTAGGGTTAAGGTTAGGGGTGGTTTGGGGTTGGGATTAGGCTTAGGCTTGTGGTTAGGGTTAGAGTTGGGAATAGGGTTAGGGGTGTGTTGGGGTTAGGGTTGTGGTTAGGGTTATGATTAGGGTTGGGATTAGGGTTAGGGGTATGTTGGGGTTAGGGTTGGAGATAGAATTGATGGGTTTCCACTGTTTAGGCACATCATAGAGTCTCCAAACGTGACATGGCGCCACCATTTATTCCAGCCAATTTTACGTTCAAAAAGTCAAACAGTGCTCCCTCCATTCCGAGCCCCGACATGTGCCCAAACAATGGTTTACCCCAACACATGGGGTATCAGCGTACTCAGGATAAATTGCACAACAACTTTGGGGGTCTAATTTCTCCTGTTACCCTTGGGAAAATACTCCTGTTACCCTTGGGGCTAAAAAAATTATTTTTGTGGAAAAAAAATATTTTTAATTTTCACGGCTCTGCGTTATAAACTTCTGTGAAGCACTTGGGGGTTCAAAGTGCTCACCACACATCTAGACTTAGTTCCTTTGGTAGTCTAGTTTTCAAAATGGGGTCACTTGTGGGGGGTTTCCACTGTTTAGGTACATCAGGGGCTCTGCAAACGTATCATGACGCCCGCAGACCATTCCATCAAGTTGGCATTTCAAAACGTCACGTGTGCCCAAACAGTGGTTTCCCCCACATATGGGGTACCAGCGTACTCAGGACAAACTGGACAACAACTTTTGGGGTCTAATTTATCCTGTTACCCTTGTGAAAATAAAAAATAGTGGGCTAAAAATCATTTTTAGAGGAAAAAAAGTATTTTTTTATTTTCATGGCTATGCATTATAAACTTCTGTGAAACACTTGGGGGTTCAAAGTGCTCACCACACATCTAGATTAGTTCCTTGGGTGATCTAGTTTCCAAATGGCGTCACTTGTGGGGTGTTTCCACTGTTTAGGTAGATCAGGGGCCCTGCAAACGTAATATGACCCCTGCAGACCATTCCATCAAGTCGGCATTTCAAAACGTCACTACTTCCCTTCCGAGCCCCGACGTGTAACTGAACAGTGGTCCCCCCACATATGGAGTACCAGAGTACTCAGGACAAACTGGACAACAACTTTTCAGGTCCAATTTATCCTGTTACTCTTGTGAAAATAAAAAAAATAGTGGGCTAAAAATCATTTTTTGAGGAAAAAAAATGTTTTTTATTTTCACAGCTCTGCGTTATAAACTTTTGTGAAGCACTTGGGAGTTCAAAGTGCTCACCACACATCTAGATTAGCTCCTTGGGTGGTCTAGGTTCCAAAATGGGGTCAATTGTGGGGTGTTTCCACTGTTTAGGTAGATCAGGGGCCCTGCAAACGTAATATGACCCCTGCAGACCATTCCATCAAGTCGGCATTTCAAAACGTCACTACTTCCCTTCCGAGCCCCGACGTGTGCCCAAACAGTGGTTCCCTCCACATATGGGGTACCAGCATACTCAGGACAAACTGGACAACAACTTTTGGGGTCCAATTTATCCTGTTACCCTTGTGAAAATAAAAAAAATAGTGGGTTAAAAATAATTTTTATTTTCACGGCTCTGCATTATAAACTTCTGTGAAGCATGTGGGGGTTCAAAGTGCTCATTATGCATTTAGATAAGTTCCTTAGGGGTCTAGTTTCCAAAATGGGGTCATTTGTGGGGGAGCTCCAAAGTTTAAGCACACAGGGGCTCTCCAAACACGACATGGTGTCCGCTAACAATTGGAGCTAATTTTCCATTCAAAAAGTCAAATGACGCTCCTACCCATCTGAGCCCTGCCGTGCGCCCAAACAGTGGTTTGGGTTGGGATTAGGATTAGGCTTGTGGCTAGGGTTGGGATTAGGGTGTGTTGGGGTTAGGGTTGTAGTTAGGGGTGTGTTGGGGTTAGGGTTGGAGTTGGAATTGAAGGGTTTTCATTGTTTAGGCACATCAGGGGGTCTCCAAACGCGACATGGCACCACCATTGATTCCAGCCAATTTTGCGTTCAAAAAGTCAAACAATGCTACCTCCCTTCCAAGCCCCGATGTGTGCCCAAATGGTGGTTTACTCCCACATATGGGGTATCAGCATACTCAGGAAAAATTGCACAACAACTTTGGGGGTCTAATTTCTCCTGTTACCCTTGGGAAAATAAAAAATAGTGTGTTGGGGTTAGGGTTGTGGTTAAGGTTATGATTAGGGTTGGGATTTGGGTTAGGGGTGTGTTGGGGTTAGGGTTGGAGATAGAATTGATGGGTTTCCACTGTTTAGGCACATCATAGGGTCTCCAAACGCGACATGGCGCCACCATTTATTCCAGCCAATTTTGCATTCAAAAAGTCAAACAGTGCTCACTCCATTCCGAGCCCCGACATGTGCCCAAACAGTGGTTTACCCCAACACATGGGGTACCAGCGTACTCAGGACAAACTGGACAACAATGTTTGGGGTCCAATTTATCCTGTTACCCTTGGGAAAATAAAAAATAGCGGGCTAAAAAATCATTTTTGAGGAAAAAGAAATTTTTTATTTTCATGGCTCTGCGTTATAAACTTCTGTGAAGCACTTGGGGGTTCAAAGTACTCACAACACATCTAGATAAGCTCCTTGGGGGTTCTAGTTTCCAAAATGGGGTCACTTGTGGGGGGTTTCTACTGTTTAGGCACATCAGGGGCTCTGCAAACGCAACATGACGCCCGCAGAACATTCCATCAAAATCTGCATTCCAAAATGGCGCTCCTTCCCTTCTGAGCTCTCCCATGCTTCCAAACAGTGGTTCTCCCCTACATATGGGGAATCGGTGTACTCAGGACAAATTGCACAACAACTTTTGTGGTTCAATTTCTCCTGTTAGCCTTGTGAAATTAAAAAATAGTGGGCTAAAAAAATCATTTTTGAGGAAAAAAAAAGATTTTTTTATTTTCACTGCTCTGCGTTATAAACTTCTGTGAAGCACTTGGGGGTTCAAAGTGCTCACCACACATCTAAATAAGTTCCTTCGGGGGTCTAGTTTCCAAAATGGGGTCACTTGTGGGTCAGCTCCAAACGCGACATGGTGTCTGCTAACTATTGGAGCTAATTTTCCATTCAAAAAGTCAAATGGCGCTCCTTCATTTACGTGCCCTGCCGTGCGCCCAAACAGTGGTTTATGACCACATATGATGTATCGGTGTACTTAGGAGAAATTGCCCAACAAATTTTAGGATCCATTTTATCCTGTTGCCCATGTGAAAATGAAAAAACTGAGACTAAAAGAAAATTTTTGTGAAAAAAAAGTACTTTTTTTTCTGGATCAGTTTGTGAAGCACCTGGGGGTTCAAAGTGCTCATTATGCATCTAGATAAGTTCCTTGGAGGGTGTAGTTTCCAAAATGGGGTCACATGTGGGGGAGATCCAATGTTTAGGCGCACAGAGGCTCTCCAAACGTGACATGGCAACCACTAAATATTCCAGCATATTTTCCATTCAAAAAGTCAAATGGCGCTCCTATGACCACATATGATGTATCGGTGTACTCAGGAGAAATTGCCCAACAAATTTTAGGATCCATTTTATCCTGTTGCCCATGTGAAAATGAAAAAAAAATGCTAAAAGAAAATTTTTGTTGGAAAAATTAAAATGTCCATTTTTTCCTTCCATGTTGCTTTAGTTCCTGTGAAGCACCTGAAGGGTTAATAATCTTCTTGAATGTAGTTTTGAGTAGCTTGAGGGGTGCAGTTTTTAGAATGGTGTCACTTTTGGGTATTTTCTGTCATGCACACCCCTCAAAATGACTTTAAATATGATGTGGTCCCTAAAAAAATGGTTTTGTAAATTTTGTTGTAAAAATAAGAAATCGCTGGTCAACTTTTAACCCTTATAACTTCCTAACAAAAAAAAATTTGTTTACAAAATTGTGCTGATGTAAAGTAGACATGTGGGAAATGTTATTTATTAACTATTTTGTGTCACATAACTCTCTGGTTTAACAGAATAAAAATTCAAAATTTGAAAATTGTGACATTTTCAAAATTTTCACCAAATTTCTGTTTTTTTCACAAATAAACGCAAAAATTATCGACCTAAATCTACCACTAACATGAAGCCCAATATGTCACGAAAAAACATTCTTGGAATCGCTAGGATGCGTTGAAGCGTTCCTGAGTTATTACCTCATAAAGTGACACTGGTCAGAATTGCAAAAAAATGGCCAGGTCATTAAGGTCAATATAGGCTGGGTCATGAAGGGGCTAAAGGGAATCTGTCACCCCTTTTTTGAGACATCATATAATGATATCATTCAATTGTGTGTCAAAAAAGGATTCTCTTAGTACTTTTGCTTCCCCCTGACCCCGCACCTTTCATGCATATTCATATGCATATGAAGAATTCCGGGTCATAGACGCAGGGAAAAATGCCGGCGCATGCGCAGTAACGATTATATGCTATGCCCACAGTTTGGCAAAGCATACTGCGCAAGCGCCGGAGGCCTTTGCAATGCGCAAGCGCTGAAACAATATGTGAGCGCAGGAAGAAGAAATGCGTAGAGCAAGACAGGGGGTGGGAGCAGGCGAATAAGCCCCACCCATCGGACCAGACAGCGTCAATTTACATACATCTGAACCGATGTAAAAAAGGTATTTATGCATGAAAGGTGCGGGGTCAGGGGGAAGCAAAAGTACTAAGAGAATCCTTATGTGACACACAATTGAATGATATCATTATATGATATCTCAAAAAAGGGGTGACAGATTCCCTTTAACCACTTCACTGAAGAAGGTCCTGCTGGGGTGACAGATTTCCTTTAAGGGGAAAAGCCTCCATTTTTGTTTTGTTAATTTTATATCCTGAGAGCTGGCCAAACTGTTTTAGAAGTGAATGCAGACTGGGGAGGGTAGTATGTGGCTGGGTCAGCGTTAAGAGCAAATAAAGACAGTTTAAATTCTTTATCTCTAACCATCACTCCCTTAATGTTCGGATCAAGGCGGATGGCCACAGCTAGTGGTTCTATGCACATAACAAAGAGTAACGGGGAGAGTGGGCAACCTTGACGGATGCCATTAAAGATTGTAAAAGGTTGAGACAATGCATGGGGTAATTTTACAGCTGCCAAAGGATGTGTGTCCAAACTTTTTAGGGAAGTTATAAAAGGTCCCAAAATGCCAAAATGAGCCAGTGTTTGAAACATAAATGGCCACCCAAGACGGTCAAATGCCTTTTCAGCATCTCGGCTAAGTAAAAGTGCTGCCTTCGCTGCTTTATAGATCACTTCAATAAGGTCGATTACCTTATCCCTCCCCCCCATCTGCATGTGACGAAACCTACTTGGTCTTTATGAATTAAATGGGGAAGCAGGATGGACAACTGTAGAGCCAGCAATTTGGTAAAAAATGTTAAGTCTGCATTAAGTAAGGCTATAGGCCTATAAGTTGGCACAATCTAAAGCAGAGGTCTCAAACACGCGGCCCCTGAGGCAGGCATCTGCGGCCTGCGGTGCACCACATGTCTCAATCCCTGAGGCAGGGGGAAGGCGCGCATTCAGGAGCGTGCGATCTGCGATGGCTGTTCTGTGTGCACACTCTGCACAGGATCTGGAATGAAGTCACAGGAGGGGGAGGAGTCATGGGTCACATGATCAGGGGTCTACGTGTATGCAGGACTCTGCTGTCTGTGCTGGTTGTCACAGTGCTGGATGAGGTAAAGTTTCTGTGTGGGGTCAGGAGGGGTTTACAGGGTGCATGTAGCAGAGCTGTGTGTACGGAGCAGAGCTGTGTGTGTATGAGGTGTACGGAGCCATGTGTGTACAGAGCGGAGCCGTGTGTACAAGGTGTATGGAGCAGAGCCATGCCGTGTGTGTACAGAGTCGCATGTGAACCAGGTGTGTGGAGCAGAGCCGTGTGTATACCAGGTGTGCGGAGCAGAGCCGTGTGTATACGAGGTGTGCGGAGCAGAGCCGTGTGTATACGAGGTGCACAGAGCAGAGCCATGTGTGTACGAGGTGTACGGAGCAGAGCCGTGTGTGTACGAGGTGTATGGAGCACAGTCGTGTGTGTATGAGGTGTGCGGAGCCACGTGTATACGAGGTGTACGCAGCAGAGCCGTGTGTGTGCGAGGTGTACGGAGCGGAGCAGTGTGTGTACGAGGTGTACGGAGTGGAGCCGTGTGTGTACGAGGTGTACGGAGCAGAGCCGTGTGTGTATGAGGTGTACGGAGTGGAGCCGTGTGTGTACAGAGTGGAGCACAGCCTTGTGTGTATGAGGTGTACGGAGTGGAGCCGTGTATGTACGAGGTGTACGGAGCGGCGCTGTGTGTGTACAAAGTGTACAGAGTGGAGCCGTGTGTACGAGGTGTACGGAGCAGAGCCGTGTGTGAACGAGGTGTGCAGAGGAGAACCGTGTGTGTACAAGGTGGCAGAGTGGAACCGTGTATGTACTCAGAGCGGAGTCGTTTGTGTACAAGGTGTACGGAGCGGAGCCGTGTATGTACGAGGTGTACGGAGCGGAGCCGTGTGTGTACGAGGTGTACGGAGCAGAGCCGTGTGTGTACGAGGTATACGGAGCAGAGCCGTGTGTGTACGAGGTGTACGGAGCAGAGCCGTGTGTGTACGAGGTGTACGGAGCAGAGCCGTGTGTGTACGAGGTGTACGGAGCGGAGCCGTATGCACGAGGTGTACGGAGCGGAGCCCTGTGTGTACAAGGTGTACGAGATGTACGGAGTGGAGCCGTGTGTGTACGAGGTGTACAGAGCGGAGCCGTGTGTGTACGAGGTGTATTAAGTTTGAAAGGAATGCAGCCCCCCAGCTCAAATTTTTTTTATGTGCGGCCCATTTACTCTGCCGAGTTTGAGACCCCTGATCTAAAGGGTCCTTTCCTGGTTTAGGAATAAGGGTAATATAAGAGTGAAGCATACTGGGTCATTTATAATGTTTTAACCATCCCATGATTATGATATTAATTTTAAAAGTCATACAACCTTCTTTACTTTAGAGTAATGCTGAAAACAAGCTGGTTCTGTTCACAAGTTGCGGAGAAGGAGCGCCACTGTCCTATGTGATAAGATAATTACAGCAGCAGCATGTGTCTACCTGTCACATCACCTAGTCTGACAGTGATGCGCTACATTAATGTTTTCCTCACTTACCACCCACACTGACTACAGAGTGGAAATGATGCATATTTATGTCACCGTGTTTAATTAGAAGGAAAGTGATTTATTTAAATTGATGAATTTCAACATTGAAAACATAAGTTAACATTTAGCAACCACAAGCGCAGTGTCACAGTACTGTATGTATTACACTAAGCTCTTGTGTGTAATCAGTGGTGTTACAAGAAAACATGGGGTCCCGTAGAGACACTGTTATGGAAACTGTCATAGAGAAAAAAATTAAATTTCATACAGTCGTCTGCAGAAGAAGGAGAAAAGCTGACAATTCAACCTCGTGAAGTAGGCTTTCACATTGAACACATGGGGAAATGAGAAACACTAATTAAAAGCTGCAAGCTCCTTTGGAAGCAGAGATCTCTAACTAAAAACAGGAGATTTGTGCTAGGAAAAGGACAGCAAGATTGATTTTTATTTATGCACTAGCTGAAGAGCCCGGCGTTGCCCGGGCATAGTACTTAACTGTGGGTCCCGCCGTCTTCCTTAACAGCCCCGCTCTCCAGCTGCCATCACGCTCTCTCCTTCCGCAGCCCCGCTCTCCACCCGCCGTCCCGTTCTATCCCTCCGCAGCCGCGCTCTACATCAGTGTCCCGGTGTCCCTCCACAGCACCGCTCTCTTCCACAGCCCTGCTCTCCCGCACTCTCCCTCCACAGCCCCGTTCTCTTTGTCCACAGCCCTGCTCTCCCGCTCTCTCCCTACACAGCCCCATTCTCTTCCTTCACAGCCCTGCTCTCCCGCTCCCTCCCTCTCCGTCCACAGCCCCATTCTCTTCCTTCACAGCCCTGCTCTCCCACTCTCTCCCTCTACAGCTCCGCTGTCTTCCTTCACATCTCTGCTCTCCATGCATCACACGCGGTGACGCCGGGACCTGGAGAGAGAGGTGCGCTGATTGTTAGTTTGGTCGGAGTGGGCGAAGCTGGTCGGAGGGGGTGGAGCTAGAGCGGAGCTGCAGCTCATGTGATTGGGCGGCATGCGGGGGCGTGGCCTAGTGAGATTGGTTGGAGTGGGTGGAGCTTGCCGGAGTGGGCGGAGCTAGAGCGGAGCTGCATAGCATGTGATTGGGCAGCCTGTGCGGGGGTGTAGCCTAACGCTGTAGTAGGCCGCAGTAGAAGCCGGGGACTAAATTTAGGCAGGGAAGCTGCAGGGGAGAGGGGGGATAGCGCAGTTGGCGATGGGGAGCGCCAACTGAGCCGGTACAGGGTTGGGAGGGTGCCAGCACTATTCAGCCCCTGTCCTGAAGACTGTCTTCCTCCACAGCCCCGCTCTGCTGCTTCGTGATTGGTTGGTGTTCCACTCTTCTGCTTCGTGATTGGTTGGTGATACACACACACACATTCAGATTTATATATAGAGATAGGGAAGAGCATCCTGGGTTCAAAGAATTTGCATGAGAGTGCACCTAGACGTTCCGCCTCTGGGGTTCATATAGGAATATTGGGGTTTGTATCAATCCGATATTTATGGGATATACGGTAGTTTGTCATTGTCATAGCAAAGGGACGAATGGAACACATTCCCTCACATCGCCATGGGGCCACTAGAACTCCTCCAACTTAATAGCGCTCCGATAGATGATGCATACCAGCTCATGTTTGATCTCTATGTAAAAATAAAATCATGATTAAAGGGAATCTGTCACCCATTTTTTCGGCTTGCAGCTGCCGGCATAGACATCGCGGGCTTATCTACAGCATTCGATGTAACCTGAAAGATAAGAAAAACACGTTGTCACGCGGGGCTTAGGTCAACTAAGGCAGAAATACCCGGGGCCCCTGTGATGTCCCTTTAACTAAGGGAAAACCCTGTCTGACCCTCAACCCAGGGTTTTTGCTGAAGGTGCAAATGCCTGAGCCTCCACCCTTTCCTTATCTCCTGCTCAGCCCTAAGCTTAACCCTCCACCCTCCACCCAGTGAGGAGACAAACCACCAAAGCCCCAAACAATAAAGACAGACCGGGAGAACTTAAACTGCACCGCGCCGCATACACACAGGACTATACAGTAATGTGAACAGGGCACAACAAAACACAAATATGGGAAGGCGAGAAGGTAACAATGGATCATACGACACCAGATATGAATCTCTCTCTCTCTCCAACACCTCCACTCCAGACCGGAACCACTTGGTATGACACACAAGCTATAATCGGCGACGCCCATATGCCAGCACGACTATTTAAAGACCGTGGGCGTGACCAAACATCCAACCTGATCTTCAGCTAGATTAACCCCCGATAGCCTGAGAAACTCAAGCCGGCGCCACTGAGGCTATAGTGGACGGAGGTGGAACTACCTCTGCCTGCCGGACGCTGTGGTGTGAATAGCGTCCGACATGACAGTACCCCGTCTTCTACGAGGGACCCCAGGGCCCTCAAGACTCATAGGACCCGGCTTGTCCGGATGACGACGGTGAAAAGAACTGACCAGCCGATCTGCATGTATGTCCGAGGCTGGTACCCAAGACCTCTCCTCCGGACCATACCCCCGCCAGTGTACCAAATACTGAAGAGTACGGCGCACTACTCGAGAGTCCACTACCTTGGAGACCTCAAACTCTAAATCGCCATCCACCATGACTGGAGGTGGCATCGGCGTCGTGTCCACAGAGCCTACCACCTTTTTCAATAAAGCCCTGTGAAACACGTTGTGTATCTTGTATACTGCAGGGAGTTCCAACCGATAAGCAACTGGGTTAATGATGGCAGCAATCTTAAAAGGCCCAATAAACCTTGGGCCCAATTTTAAAGATGGAATTTTGAGTTTTATATTTTTAGTCTCTAACCACACCCATTCACCCACACACAGGTCCGGACCTGGCACGCGTCTACTGTCAGCCACCCGCTTGTACCTCGCACTCATGCTCAACAATCGCTGTTTCACCCTCCTCCAGACCGATGATAATTGAGCTCCTAGCTGGTCCTCCTCCGGGACGCCCTCCGAGTCACCCTGATGTAAGGTACAAAATTGAGGATGTTGACCGTAAACACAAAAGAACGGAGACTCTCCCGATGACTCTTGACGGTGATTATTTAACACAAACTCGGCCAGAGGAAGGAAAGTAGACCACTCCTCTTGGTTGTCGGACACAAAGCATCGTAAATACTGCTCCAGATTTTGGTTCATGCGCTCAGTTTGACCATTTGACTGTGGATGAAACGCCGATGAATGTGACAACTTGATCCCCAAACGTGCGTAAAAAGCTTTCCAAAACCTCGCAACAAATTGAGTTCCCCTATCAGATACTATGTCCGACGGAACTCCGTGGAGTCTGACCACCTCCTGCATAAACACCTGAGCCAACGTCTTAGCATTGGGCAAGGAGGGCAATGAGACAAAATGCGCCATCTTTGAAAATCGGTCAACCACCACCAGGATGACCGTGTTCCCCGCCGAGACTGGCAAGTCAGTGATAAAATCCATGGAGATTTCTGTCCATGGCCTATTAGGTACCCCCAGAGGCTGTAGCGTGCCAGCAGGACGGGCTCGGGGCGACTTGGCCCTGGCACACGTGATGCAAGCTGCCACGTACGAGACCACGTCCTGCCGGATTTTGGGCCACCAGAAATGACGCGATACCAGCTCCAAGGTGCCCTTAACCCCTGGATGACCAGCCAGTACTGAGTCGTGATGTTCCCTCAACACCTTAAGACGAAGATGAAGGGGTACAAATGATTTGTTGGCGGGAAGTCCTGGCGGTACCTCCTCTTGGGCCTCGGCAATCTCCGCCTCTACCTCAGTCGTGAGAGCCGAAACCACTACACCTTCCTGGAGGATGGGTACCGGCTCTTCCTGAGGTTCTACCCCCGGAAAACACCTGGACAAGGCATCCGCCTTGGTGTTTTTAGCCCCGGGACGGTAAGTCACCAGAAAATTGAAACGTGTAAAGAACAATGCACAGCGAGCCTGCCTAGGAGACAGACGCTTGGCCGACTCCAGATAGAGCAGGTTCTTATGGTCGGTGATGACTGTGACCTGGTGAGCCGCCCCCTCCAAGAAGTGTCGCCATTCCTCAAAAGCCAATTTGATGGCCAACAACTCCCTGTTGCCGATATCATAATTCCGTTCGGCCGGCGACAGCTTCTTGGAGAAGTAGGCGCATGGATGCATATCGCTCAAAGATGAGCCCTGTGACAGTACTGCCCCCACTCCCACCTCAGACGCATCAACCTCCACCACAAAAGGTTTAGACACGTCCGGTTGCACCAGAATGGGGGCTGAAGCAAAACTGTTCTTCAGACGCTCAAATGCACGTATCGCCACCTCAGACCAGCTAGTCAGATCGGTACCTTTTTTTGTCATGTCCGTGAGCGGTTTGGCTATAGTAGAAAAGTGTTTTATAAATTTCCTATAATAATTAGCAAACCCAAGGAACCGCTGGAGCACTTTCAGATTATCAGGCCTTTCCCATTGTAGCACCGCTTGCACCTTAGCGGTGTCCATTTTAAACCCTGCGGCGGACACAATATATCCCAAAAAAGGCAACTCCTGAACAAAAAATAAGCATTTTTCCAGCTTAGCATAGAGCTTATTCTCACGGAGCAACTGTAACACCTGCCTGACATGCTCTAAATGAATGTCCCGGTCGCTCGAATAAATGAGGATATCATCCAGGTATACAATCACAAATTTCCCCAGGACATGAGCAAACACGTCATTAATAAAATGTTGGAAAACAGCAGGCGCGGTTGTCAACCCAAATGGCATAACCAGGCTCTCAAAATGACCCTCAGGAGTGTTAAAGGCCGTCTTCCACTCATCCCCCTGACGGACCCTTATGAGGTTATACGCCCCCCTGAGGTCAAGCTTGGAAAACCACTTTGCCCCCGCCACCTGGTTGAACAAATCAGGGATCAAAGGCATCGGGTATGGATCACGGATCGTAATCTGGTTTAACTCCCGGAAATCCAGACACGGCCGTAACCCCCCATCTTTCTTCTTAATGAAGAAAAACCCCGCTGCTACAGGCGAGGACGAAGGCCGGATGTGTCCTTTGCTCAGACTCTCCGTGATGTAGTCTTTCAGAGCTTGTCTCTCTGGACCAGAAATATTAAACATCCTGGCCTTAGGTAATTTGGCCCCGGGTTTTAACCTAATCGCACAGTCATAGGCTCTATGTGGAGGCAGTTCTGAGCAACCCTTCTCAGAGAAAACATCCGCGAAATCCTGCAAAGCCTCCGGAAGGCTGGGCATCACGGCGGACACACATGTGGCCAAGCAATTGTCCTGGCAAAAACCACTCCATTGGACTATGTCCTGAGTTTTCCAATCAATCACCGGGTTGTGCCTGGACAACCATGGAAAACCCAAGACCATTTGTGCTGGGAGATTACGGAGGACCCTACATGTAACCCACTCCGAATGTAGGACCCCAATGTGGAGTTTCACCTCAGCCACAAACTCCGTAATCTCCCCCTGAGGGAGGGGAGCGGCATTAATGGTAACCACCTGAATAGGATGAGGGAGTTTTTCGATCTTAACCCGGCAGTGCGTGCAAACTCCTCATCTATGAGATTGGTGGCGGAACCGCTATCCACAAACACTGATATTGGTAGCTCTCTGCCCGCGATAATAACCTTGGCAGGGAGCATACATTGAGATACCATCATGGAGGATATGCATACGCTCAGTTGGGTCTCCTCCATACCCACTGAGCTTAGTAGTTTTCCGCCGGTGTGACCTTCTTCAGTAGCACAGGACAAGCGTTAACATAATGATTCCTTTTATCACAGTAAAAACATGCTCCGGGCTTCGTGAACCCAGGGACGCGACGCTTAACCTGTGACACCCCCGCAATTTGCATAGGTTCAGTGGGCTCACCTGCAGCAACCACACTTGCACCCCTGCTTTCCCCCAGGGGTAGCGTCTCCTGTGCCCCCTGACGCAAACGGCGATCCAAACGTATAACCAAACTCATGGCAGACTCCAACGATGCAGGAGTCTCATACATCAGGAGGGCCTGTTTAACTCTTCCTGAAACCCCATGAATAAACTGACTCCGCAGCGCTGGGTCGTTCCACTGTGTGTCTACTGCCCAACGGCGAAATTCGGAGCAATAGTCTTCCGCCATACGTTCCCCCTGACGGAGGGCGCGGATTTTAGATTCTGCTAAAGCTAATCTGTCGGGATCATCATAAATGAGCCCGAGAGCAGAAAAAACATTATCGACAGAATGAAATGTAGCAGAGTCAGCTGGTAAGGAAAATGCCCATGCTTGGGGGTCCCCACTCAGTAATGATAACACCAGGCCCACCCGCTGAGCCTCATTACCTGAGGAGACCGGGCGCATGCGGAAGTATAACTTGCAGGCCTCCCGAAATATGACAAATTTGCTGCGTTCCCCTGAGAATCGTTCTGGCAGCGGGATCTTCGGCTCTGCACCGACACCTGCAGATGCCGTTTGCACCTTCGCTACTACCAGGCCCTGCTACTGAACTGCCCCTTTCAACTCGGAGACCTGTAAGGATAGCGCCGCCAACTGGCGGGTTATGGAATCCATGGGATCCATGGACTCCTGAAAAATGTGGGCCGATTATAATGTCACGCGGGGCTTAGGTCAACTAAGGCAGAAATACCCGGGGCCCCTGTGATGTCCCTTTAACTAGGGGAAACCCTGTCTGACCCTCAACCCAGGGTTTTTGCTGAAGGTGCAAATGCCTGAGCCTCCACCCTTTCCTTATCTCCTGCTCAGCCCTAAGCTTAACCCTCCACCCAGTGAGGAGACAAACCACCAAAGCCCCAAACAATAAAGACAGACAGGGAGAACTTAAACTGCACCGCGCCGCATACACACAGGACTATACAGTAATGTGAACAGGGCACAACAAAACACAAATATGGGAAGGCGAGAAGGTAACAATGGATCATACGACACCAGATATGAATCTCTCTCTCCAACACCTCCACTCCAGACCGGAACCACTTGGTATGACACACAAGCTATAATCGGCGACGCCCATATGCCAGCATGACTATTTAAAGACCGTGGGCGTGACCAAACATCCAACCTGATCTTCAGCTAGATTAACCCCCGATAGCCTGAGAAACTCAAGCCGGCGCCACTGAGGCTATATTGGATGGAGGTGGAACTACCTCTGCCTGCCGGACGCTGTGGTGTGAATAGCGTCCGACATGACACACGTTATACTATACTATACTCACCGGGGTGGGCGGTCCGATCCGGTGGGCGTTGCGGTCCGGTCCGACGCCTCCCTTCTTCATGCGATGACATCCTCTTCTCCCGTCCTGTAATGCTCTGGCGCAGGCGCACTGCTCTGCCCTGTTGAGGGCAGAGCAGAATTCTGCAGTGCGCAGGCGCCGGACCTCTCTCACCAGTTTTTTCCTGTGTCAACTAAAACTATGACCTTAATCAGCGCCTGTCCTGCAGTCCATCAGTGGTTATATAACACACTGATTCCCCCTGTATAACCCCCAAAAAGTTTTTTGAAGTTCTCTTGCAGTAAATGTTAATCCTGTGGGTCCGGTCCGATAGGCGTTGTTTCTGTGGTCTCCTCCTGGCTTCTTTATCACTCCTTCCGCTGTTGATAGCTGTCCTCCTGCTGTAATTGACGTTGATGACGCCTCCTGCAACATCCACATAGCCGGGCAAAATCTCACACCTGCGCAGAGAAATTGCCGTTTCGCGCCTCCGCACTATGCTGTACCCTATTACAGGCAGAGCCAAAAACATAAATGCTCATGTGCTCATCTGCCGTTTCCTGTAGATCCGTTGACAATTCTTTTGCTTTCCCCATGATTCACAATCCAGAAATATCAGTGGCTGGATGAAAGATGCAAGATCCAGAAACTCAGCTTTTATGCACACAGTGATTACAAGCAAACAGGTCACAGATGAGGATGTTACCTTTATTAGCCATTCAAACCCATTTGTGTCAACTTCTGTCTACATTATCAGGCCAAAATCACCAGGGTATGTTAACTTTTGATCAGGCTCATTTGGATGTTTTGGGCTGTCATTATGATTTAAAAAGAGAAAACACAGTACTTTCACTATAAAAGGCTTCACCCAACCACTAACCATTAGTGGAGAAAAAGTTTGGTGCTATCATTCATATTATCTGAAAAAAGGCCAAGAAAGAAAAAGTTCTGCCGGGGTGTGTAAACTTTTGAGCACAACTGTATGTTTATATATATATATGATATATAAGATATATTAAAGATATACAGTATATAAGATATATTGTAAGATAGCGCTTACTGAATGTGTTGGAGGACACTCGCTTGGCAAAGGGATTAAGGCACACAGGAACGTTTTTTCTACTCAGTCCATGCGGTTTATTATACACTCATAAACCACTCTATGACATGTTATATATCACAGACCTAACTTATAGTCCGTAGCACTTCATAGTACATGACTTTAAGTCGCAGTCACTAAACATGCCGGACTTTGTCCAGTTACCGTAGGTGACAGCACACCGTACCAATGTCTCTTTCAATGTCTCTTTCACTCCATGACACACATTAGATTGCAGTCTCTAAACATGCTGGACCTCACTTCGTCCAGTTACTGTGGGTGACCGCACAGTTCTTTAACTGACGCTCATCAGTGCACACAGTCCTCCATATTCTGGGTTACCTTCCTGGAACTCTGCTCCACACGCTGACTTCTTGTCAGTCCTAGCTTCTGGGGAAGCTGCCTAACTGGGATCACTGTCCTGGATGATGACGTACCACAGGCCAAACCCGACAGTCCAGACCCTGAGAAGGACGACAGCTTCCCCACCACAGTTAGCCGACACAGGCTCTGCATGTACATGGTCTCACCCTGTACTCTTCAGGAATCCGGACCACTTGCAGGACCTTCCAACACACAGACCATCATGACCTTACAACACCGATCAAGTGACCAAACCACAGTCACATTAAGTAGTTGAAACCACCCCCATAGGTGGGAAATGTGTGTGGTTCGCCAGTCCTGCCCAGCTCTCTGGTTAAGCTCCCCTTTATAAACAAAGCAAATCTCATGGAACTACAGGTCCCAGAGCAACATTTCAGGGTTACAGCACAGAGGCTGTATTCTCTTGAAAATGGCTGTATTCTCTTGAAAATGAGAATGCCAAGAGTGTGCAAAGCAGTAATCAAAGCAAAAGGTGGCTACTTTGAAGAACCTAGAATATAAGACATATTTTCAGTTGTTTCTCACTTTTTTGTTAATTATATAATTCCACATGTGATAATTCATAGTTTTGATGCCTTCAGAGTGAATCTACAATTTTCATAGTCATGAAAATAAAGAAAACTCTTTGAATGAGAAGGTGTGTCCAAACTTTTGGTCTGTATATATAATATGAACATTTTAGGGTTTTTCTCTCTCAGCTGTGGTTGAAGTAAGCACAGGAAGCAGTTTTCATAAAAATGTCCAGTCAGGTTTATAAAACTTCCTGCTTAAGCATAGGTAAAACAAAAGATAGCCTTCTCCGGCACAAAGTCAAAACAAACAAAAAATAACCAGTCCGTATAGTACTGCGGGTCTGCCCGCTCAGGTCAGTGTCTTTCGCAAACACACTGGAGGCCTCCACACCTCCAATTACAGACCCTGAATGAGACACTTGGTCTCCATTTTATCTGCCAAACCACGCTCCTGAGGTGGGGACATGTGAGCAGTCATTCCCACCCATCTGTTTTGACTGCTCGTAAAACCCGGTCCTAGAATGCCCTATTAACTTTTTCAGTACTATATGTGCTGGAGCCTGCTTTCTGAGCTCACATCACTGAAGCTACCAACCTCAATTATACATATCTACCTCAAGGACCTGCCCAGCGGCCATTTTATATATATATATATATACAGTTGTGGCCAAAAGTATTGACACCCCTGCAATTCTGTCAGATAATACTCAGTTTCTTCCTGAAAATGTTTGCAATCACAAATTCTTTGGTATTATTATTATCTTCATTTAATTTGTCTTAAATGAAAAAACACAAAAGAGAATGAAGCAAAAAGCAAAACATTGATCATTTCACACAAAACTCCAAAAATGGGTCAGACAAAAGTATTGGCACCCTCAGCCTAATACTTGGTTGCACAACCTTTGGCCAAAATAACTGCGACCAACCGCTTCCGGTAACCATCAATGAGTTTCTTGCAATGCTCTGCTGGAATTTTAGACCATTCTTCTTTGGCAAACTGCTCCAGGTCCCTGATATTTGAAGGGTGCCTTCTCCAAACTGCCATTTTTAGATCTCTCCACAGGTGTTCTATGGGATTCAGGTCTGGACTCATTGCTGGCCACCTTAGAAGTCTCCAGTGCTTTCTCTCAAACCATTTTCTAGTGCTTTTTGAAGTGTGTTTTGGGTCATTGTCCTGTTGGAAGACCCATGACCTCTGAGGGACACCCAGCTTTCTCACACTGGGCCCTACATTATGCTGCAAAATTTGTTGGTAGTCTTCAGACTTCATAATGCCATGCACACGGTCAAGCAGTCCAGTGCCAGAGGCAGCAAAGCAACCCCAAAACATCAGGGAACCTCAGCCATGTTTGACTGTAGGGACCGTGTTTTTTTCTTTGAATGCCTCTTTTTTTCTCCTGTAAACTCTATGTTGATGCCTTTGCCCAAAAAGCTCTACTTTTGCCTCATCTGACCAGAGAACATTCTTCCAAAACGTTTTAGGCTTTTTCAGGTAAGTTTTGACAAACTCCAGCCTAGCTTTTTTTATGTCTTGGGGTAATAAGTGGGGTCTTCCTGGGTCTCCTACCATACAGTCCCTTTTCATTCAGACGCCGATGGAGAGTACGGGTTGACACTGTTGTACCCTCGGACTGCAGGGCAGCTTGAATTTGTTTGGATGTTAGTCCCGGTTCTTTATCCAACATCCGCACAATCTTGCGTTGAAATCTCTTGTCAATTTTTCTTTTCCGTCCACATCTAGGGAGGTTAGCCACAGTGCCATGGGCTTTAAACTTCTTGATGACACTGCGCACCGTAGACACAGGAACATTCAGGTCTTTGGAGATGGACTTGTAGCCTTGAGATTGCTCATGCTTCCTCACAATTTGGTTTCTCAAGTCCTCAGACAGTTCTTTGGTCTTCTTTCTTTTCTCCATGCTCAATGTGGTACACACAAGGACACAGGACAGAGGTTGAGTCAACTTTAATCCATGTCAACTGGCTGCAAGTGTGATTTAGTTATTGCCAACACCTGTTAGGTGCCACAGGTAAGTTACAGGTGCTGCTAACTACACAAATTAGAGAAGCATCACATGAGTTTTCAAACAGTGCCAATACTTTTGTCCACCCTCTTTTTTATGTTTGGTGTGGAATTATATCCAATTTGGCTTTAGGACAATTCTTTTTGTGTTTTTTCATTTAAGACAAATTAAATGAAGATAATAACAAAGAATTTGTGTTTGCAATCATTTTCAGGAAGAAATGGAGTATTATCTGACAGAATTGCAGGGGTGTCAATACTTTTGGCCACAACTGTATATATATATATATATTTATTTTTGCCTAAAATACAAAGGAAATGTGTCATCTTTAACTCTCGGCCTTTTAGAGATCATTTCATCTTCAACTTGCTTACCTGTTCACAAAAACAGTAAACTTGACCAGGGGTGCCAAAAGTTTACATGCCATTATATGGGGAAGAAAGTAAAATTATGTAAGCATGTATGTATGAAAATAAGTATGTATGTAGTGCCTACAAGTAGTATTCAACCCCCTGCAGATTTAGCAGGTTTGATAAGATGCAAATAAGTTAGAGCCTTCAAACTTCACACAAGAGCAGGATTTATTAACAGATGCATAAATCTTACAAACCAAAAAGTTATGTTGCTCATTTAAATTTTAATAAATTTTAAACATACAAGTGTGGGTCAATTATTATTCAACCCCTAGGTTTAATATTTTGTGGAATAACCCTTGTTTGCAATTACAGCTAATAATCGTCTTTTATAAGACCTGATCAGGCCGGCACAGGTCTCTGGAGTTATCTTGGCCCACTCCTCCATGCAGATCTTCTCCAAGTTATCTAGGTTCTCATGTGGACTTTAATCTTGAGCTCCTTCCACAAGTTTTCAATTGGGTTAAGGTCAGGAGACTGACTAGGCCACTCCAACACCTTGATTTTTTGCCTCTTGAACCAGGCCTTGGTTTTCTTGGCTGTGTGCTTTGGGTCGTTGTCTTGTTGAAAGATGAAATGACGACCCATCTTAAGATCCTTGATGGAAGAGCGGAGGTTCTTGGCCAAAATCTCCAGGTAGGCCGTGCTATCCATCTTCCCATGGATGCGGACCAGATGGCCAGGCCCCTTGGCTGAGAAACAGCCCCACAGCATGATGCTGCCACCACCATGCTTGACTGTAGGGATGGTATTCTTGGGGTCGTATGCAGTGCCATCCAGTCTCCAAACGTCACGTGTGTGGTTGGCACCAAAGATCTCGATCTTGGTCTCATCAGACCAGAGAACCTTGAACCAGTCTGTCTCAGAGTCCTCCAAGTGATCATGAGCAAACTGTAGACGAGCCTTGACATGACGCTTTGAAAGTAAAGGTACCTTACGGGCTCGTCTGGAACGGAGACCATTGCGGTGGAGTACGTTACTTATGGTATTGACTGAAACCAATGTCCCCACTGCCATGAGATCTTCCCGGAGCTCCTTCCTTGTTGTCCTTGGGTTAGCCTTGACTCTTCGGACAAGCCTGGCCTCGGCACGGGAGGAAACTTTCAAAGGCTGTCCAGGCCGTGGAAGGCTAACAGTAGTTCCATAAGCCTTCCACTTCCAGATGATGCTCCCAACAGTGGAGACAGGTAGGCCCAACTCCTTGGAAAGGGTTTTGTACCCCTTGCCAGCCTTGTGACCCTCCACGATCTTGTCTCTGATGGCCTTGGAATGCTCCTTTGTCTTTCCCATGTTGACCATGTATGAGTGCTGTTCACAAGTTTGGGGAGGGTCTTAAATAGTCAGAAAAGGCTGGAAAAAGAGATAATTAATCCAAACATGTGAAGCTCATTGTTCTTTGTGCCTGAAATACTTCTTAATACTTTAGGGGAACCAAACAGAATTCTGGTGGTTTGAGGGGTTGAATAATAAATGACCCTCTGAATAAACTTTTCACAATTTAAAAAAAAATTAAACAAAGAAATAACATTCTTTTTTGCTGCAGTGCATTTCACCCTTCCAGGCTGATCTACAGTCCAAATGTCACAATGCCAAGTTAATTCCGAATGTGTAAACCTGCTAAATCTGCAGGGGGTTGAATACTACTTGTAGGCACTGTAATTATGTAAGCTAGGAAGAGAGAGAGAGTAATTATAACATGGGAAATAAGGAGAGCGATAACCTCTTTAACCTCTTTTGAAGCAGAAGACCACCTACCATGGACAGATAATTACTACAGAGGTCTATTGTGGGAAACAGGATATCTGTTAAGGCCCTGTCACACACAGCGAGATCGCTAGAGAGATCGCTGATTTTGTGACGCAACAGCGATCTCGCCAGCGACATCGCTGTATGTGACATGCATCAATGACCGGCCCCTCCACCGGGTATCGCTGATCGTGCAGGAGTGTCCTGGACCATTTTTTGATCGTTGGTCTCCCGCTGGCCAGCGCGCATCGCTGTGTGTGGCAGTGGGCGACCAACGATCAGCGAGCTCCCAACGCTGTAAGCAGACGCTGGGAGCTGATATCCAAGGTAAATATCGGGTAACTAAGCATGCGCGACGCTTAGTTGCCCGCTGTGTACCTTGGATACCTGCGTGCTCGTGCTGGGAGTTGGTATCCAAGGTACACAGTGGGTAACTAAGTGATGCGCGCACTTAGTTACCCGATATTTACCTTGGATACCAGCGTCCTCGCTGGTCCTGATGGCTGGTGAAATCTGCCTGTTTGACAGCTCACCTGCGATCATGTAGCGAGGCACCAGCGATCCTGACAAGGTCGTATCGTTGTCGGGATTGCTGGTGCATCGTATAGTGTGACGGCACCCTTAGGGAAAAGACAACCAGATTGAGCTTTGTGTATACAGGGGAGGAGAAGAGGAGAGATTGCATTTGCCTAAGGAAAGCATCTTGAGTTCAAAGCATTTGTGTAAGAGTGCAGCTAAACAGCAGTTTCGGGGGTATAGATCGGAATGATGAGATTTGTATCGATCCAATATTTATGGGAAATAGATTTTCATCATTGTAGAGAAGTTATGGATGTGACGCATTCACTGACATGCACATGGGGCCACTAGATCGGCTCCAATTTAATATCGGTCTGATACACGATGCAAACCAGGTCATATTTGACCTCTGTGTAAATCATAGTAAAAAATATAATGCCAATATCTAACGCCAGGGACCTTCAGAAGTGGAGATATCTTGTAAATTGGGGATCTCATGAAATTCTGAAGAGCTTAGAACATCCCACAATTCACTCCCACATGAGGTCATCAAGGGGAGTTATGTGGGGGGGGGTAATTTAAAGCTAATAAAAAGCAGAAATTGGGTTTGGACCCTTGGAAGACACAGTTTGCTGCAGGTTCTGCCCATTTTCCAATAAGTAGAAAGTACACCGTGGCCCAGCAGTGTTGGTGCTCAAATAGGCTCCCAAGTCAATGTGATATAAAAATAGAATTTGGCACTCAAATATTATTATTTTGGACTGCATTAAAACTTTTCTTAATCACAAAAATGGGTTCCTATAGAATAGGCAACACTCAAGGGATACTGATAAAAAGAATATTTTTATTGAAATAAATTAAAAAACAAGTAAAAAGAAGTGGTACTGAAAATACAAAAAATCAGGGACATCATGCCATAGAGTGCCAATCGTGCAAAAAAAGCTGTAATAAACAGCAAGTTCACAATCTGAAGGAATGATTAAATCAGCTATAACAATAGCACAATTCATGTATAGTGCACAAAAAAACAATGGAGCCAACACCACAGATGTGGGGTTTTGGAAACAAATGCCCGTATCCTGGAATAAAGTGCTTATGTGCTCATTCTGTAAACCTTAATGATAAATATAGCTATTAAGTCTATTATGAAATGATGTGCTCATAGAAGCGATAAACTAGGCCCTATGTAAAGTGCATGGCAGTATAAACATTCTTATAACATATTAGAAAGGCTAAAAGTCATTACCAACATGGTGCACATGGAAATCCTGGCGTCCCTGCTGCCCCGATGCGCGTTTTGTGTCACGCCTCCCGAAGAAGGATAGCAACTTTTAGCCTTTTTAATATGTTATAAGAATGTTTATACTGCCATGTACTTTACATAGGGACTAGTTTATCTCTTCTATGAGCACATCATTTCATGATAGGCTTAATAGCTATATTTATCATTAAGGTTTACAGAATGAGCACATAAGCACTCTATTCCAGGATACGGGCATTTGTTTCCAAAACCCCACATCTGTAGTGTTGGCTCCATTGGTTTTTTGTGCACTATACATGAATTGTGCTATTGTTAGACCGGATTTAATCATTCCTTCAGATTGTGAGCTTGCTGTTTATTATAGCTTTTTTTTGCACTGTTGGCACTCTATGGCATGATGTCCCTGATTTTTTGTATTTTCAGTACCACTTCTTTTTACTTGTTTTTTAATTTATTTCAATAAAAATATTCTTTTTATCAGTATCTCTTGAGTGGTGCCTATTCTATAGGAACCCATTTTTGTGATTAATGTTGCATTTTGTGGGGATATACCCCATTGAATTAGGGGTTTAAAAATATTGAGGACTTTTTTTGTGATTAAATTAAAACTTTTCTGCATACAAGCTGAGTGCCAAATTCTATTTTTCTATCACATTTTCCAATCAGGGCGCCTCTCTCTGCTAAGCTCTGAGCCATATCTGTGACATCAGGGTAAGTAAATTTCTTTGGTTATTCATTTTTATTTTATGTAATTGTATATATCGTACAGTTTATTTCCCATTTTGTGTCATCTTGTATATTTTTTATAAACACTACCTATATTTCTGGATTAAACATAAAATGTAATAGCTCTGTTCTTCTTGCTCTGTAAACCAAACCCCTGAAGCCATACGCTAACTATAACGGGTATACCATATACTCACTGCAATTTTCTCCTTAACCAATCTAGTAGTGCAAGCAGCCGCAGCCTCATCCATCACTCACCAGACTATTGCATAATTACTAGGGATGATCGAATAGCTTCGAAGAGATTGTCCGAATAGCTATAGTGCTTACCAAATAGCTGCCTCGGTGACATGGATACCTGGAGCGCTCCCGATAATCAGCTGTTCGGCGCCACAGCTGCCTGTGTGGCGGCGCCGAACAGCTGATTATCGTGAGTGCTTCAGTTATCCATGTCACTGAGGCAGCTATTCGGTCATCCCTAGTAATTATCTGACGCTTGGAGGCATCGGAGTTGCATTCCCATAATAACTGGTGACAGCGTTGGGATGTGACAGCGGTGGGATGCGAGACCTCTCTGGTATCATCTGTGACAAAGTGGTGGGTTTAGCGTGATTCCCCCGGCTGTGTATCTGTGATAGATATAATGGCTCGCACATTACCTCATTACTGATGCACCATATTTTAAATGTGTCATACCTATGTCACAACATCGACATAGCCGAATAGCATTGCTAAACAGTAATACTGCATTACAGTGCATACATATCTAAAATGGACACAGTACTACCTAGTAAAAGCTAATTGGTAGTGGTACTCAACATGGATAAAAAATCATGACATCTCACATAGTATAAGGGTAAAGAAACTTAGGACAGCAGGTGGCAATAATCCATAGCAACCAGTAAAGGCTATATCAGTCCTGGATAGTTCAGCATATGACACAAGGGTTCAGGTGGCATCAGTCCATAATATTTGTACGAGAGTGTCAAACTAAATATTTAATCCTCTTACATACTGAAGATGGGACAAAGCTTGTTTTAGAATTGAGAATGAACATGTCCGGAGGCTTTGGACCTCTGCACCTGTCCCTTCATTAATTGTGTAGTTATGGTATGGCTTTCAAACAGAACTGATGTTGAATTTTGTGCAGTGAGATTCACATACATTTGATTTAAACAAACAACCTGACATTTTAGCTAAGGAAGTTTTCTGAAAAAAAATAACTAGTCTTGCTTATTGAGCTCTGCAGATCTCTGCAAACTTGATAATAAAGTGGCAAACATCATCTGTTCCCACTCGCTTTGGCATCCTACAGACATCTTGTGCTCCGGTCCCGATGTGCTACTGTGTGTGAGGTGCATCACATTTACTTTAGGGCTGCAGGCCTCTTCTTCTTCTGAGTCCAGAAATCTCTCTTCTGGAACCAAGGCAACAATTAATCCAGGAGACATGAGGTTCATAAAAACAACCAAACGTTTATTTGGTGAATAGCACTATGTACAGCATTTACAGGCAGATACAGAGGATACGGCCCAAGGGGTTGTCATCTTTCCCACAGGTACATTATACAACTTCAGCTGTTATGATTGAGTCACCGTAGGAGGCAAAAACAGAAATGCTAGCTAAGTCCAGAAAACCAGAGAAGTTGGCAGCTATCGGATTGCAGACCCCTGAACCTATCAACACAACTAGCAGTAGCCGTGGTGGGTTCCTACGATGCCCTAGACACCTCGATCACAGCCGGAGAATTAAATAGGCCTAAAGAAAGAAAGGGGAAATCTAAACTGCCCCAGAGCAGACCCCAAAGCAATAGGCAGCCCCCAACATATAATGACGGTGAAGCAAGATGAAAACACTAACACAGACAGAAAGATAGACTGAGCAAAGACGGGGCCCAAGCTAACTAGATAGAAAAGGACAGGAAGGCTGCTGTCTGCAATCCGTGAAAAACCCTATGAAAATAAGAGCCAACAAACTGACAGTGAAAAAGGCCCTGAAGATGCTAGGCTTCAAAAAAGCTATGTCAGTACTCAGGAATATTCTGAAGACAGAGCTACAGGCAAAAGGAGATTCAGCTCACCCCAGCAGGGAATGGCAGAATACAGAAAAGCAAGGAAAACAACAACCAAACACAAATGCTAACAGGCAAAGCAGAAAACTTAGCTTTAGAGGAGCAGGAATCAGACTGGTGTCCTAGAGGTCCACAGAGAAATCACCCGCAGGGCAGAAGGGCGTCGGCAGCCTTATATCCAGTCTGTGACTCCACTCAGCCAGTCATCCTCATTAGGCTCAGGTGCCTGATAATCAGGCTCATTACCTTCCTTTACCAGAATAGGGAGTTCACCAGACCTCAGTGACGAAGGGGAAAATGAACTCACAACAGTACCTCCCCCTTGAGGAGGGGACACCGAACCCTCAACCACACCACCAGGGCGATCAGGGTGAGCCCGATGAAAGGCACGCACCAATCTTTTGGCATGAATATCAGAGGCAGAGACCCAGGAATTATCCTCCTGACCATAACCCTTCCACTTAACCAAATACTGGAGTCTGCGTCTAGCCAGACGGGAATCCAGTATTTTCTCTACTTCATATTCCATGTTACCTTCAACCAATACAGGGTCTGGAGGTGCCACCCCAGGAACAACTGGTTCAACAAACCTCTTCAACAAGGACTTATGGAACACATTATGGATTTTAAATGTGACAGGAAGAGCCAAACGAAAAGAGACCTGATTAATAATCTCCAAAATCTTGTAAGGTCCAATAAATCTAGGCTTAAACATAGGAGAAGCCACCTTCATAGCAATATTTTTTGATGATAACCACACCATATCACCAATCTTAAACTGGGGACCAATGGTCCTATGTCGATTGGAAAACCGCTGGGCCTTTTCCTGGGAGAGAGATAACTTATCCACCACTTGGTCCCAGATCTGGTGCATTCTCTCCACCACAGTGTCAACACCTGGGCAGGCAGAAGGCTCCACCTGCCCTGAAGAAAATCGAGGATGAAACCCAAAGTTACAAAAAAAAGGTGACATCAAAGTGGCAGAACTAGCTCTATTATTTAAAGCAAATTCGGCCAAGGGCAAAAATGAAACCCAATCATCCTGATCAGTGGAAATAAAATATCTCAAATACGACTCCAAGGTCTGGTTTGTTCTCTCTGTCTGCCCATTGGTCTGAGGGTGAAAAGCAGAGGAGGACAACTGAATTCCCAGCTTGGAACAGAAAGTCCTCCAAAATCTAGACACAAACTGAACTCCTCTGTCAGATACAATGTTCTCAGGAATCCCGTGTAAGCGAACCACCTGTTGCAAAAACAGGGGCACCAACTCAGAGGAAGATGGCAACTTAGGGAGTGGTACAAGATGAACCATCTTAGAGAACCTATCACAAATCACCCAAATAACAGTCATTCTTTGAGAGACCGGCATATCAGAGATGAAATCCATTGAAATATGGGTCCATGGCCTCCTGGGGACCGGCAAAGGCATCAACAACCCACTAGAGCGAGAACAAGATTTAGACCGGGAGCAAGTCCCACAGGACTGCAAAAAATTCCTGACATCATGAGACAAGGTGGGCCACCAAAAAGAGCAACTCACCAGATCTCTAGTACCAAAAATACCTGGATGACCAGCCAATGCAGAGCAATGAACTTCAGACATCACTCTCTTCTTCCACTGGTCAGGAACATACAACTTTCCACTGGGACAACGCTCAGGTTTGTCCTCCTGGAACTCTTGCAGAGCAAGTCTCAAATCGGGCGAAATGGCAGAAAGAACTACCCCTTCGCCTAAGATGGTAGCAGGCTTGGTCACCACAGGAGAATCAGCAAAGAAATTCCTAGAGTGGGCGTCTGCCTTGACATTCTTAGTTCCAGGAAGAAAAGAGGCCACAAAACAAAACGTGTAAAAAACAAGGCCCACCTAGCCTGTCTAGGGTTCAAGCGTTTAGCCGACTCTAGGTAAATCAAATTCTTGTGGTCAGTGAGGACCACAACTTGATGTTTAGCTCCCTCCAACCAATGTCTCCACTCCTCAAATGCCCATTTCATGGCCAACAGTTCCCGATTCCCCACATCATAGTTACGTTCAGATGGAGAGAACTTTCGGGAAAAGAAAGCACAGGGATTCATTTTAGATGTTACAGGATCCTTTTGGGACAAAACAGCTCCTGCACCAATCTCAGAAGCATCCACCTCTACCTGGAACGGGAGTGAGACATCAGGTTGCCACAAAACCGGGGCGGAGGTAAATCTTCGCTTCAGCTCCTGAAAGGAAGCAACAGCCTCCGGAGACCAATTCAACACATCAGCACCCTTCTTAGTCAGATCAGTCAATGGCTTGGCAATACTAGAAAATTTTGCTATAAATTTCCGATAAAAATTAGCAAAACCCAAAAACTTCTGGAGGGCCTTCAAAGAAGTGGGCTGAACCCAATCATAAATGGCCTGTACCTTGGCCGGGTCCATTTCAATAGTTGACGGAGACAAAATAAATCCCAAAAATGAAATCCTCTGTACTCTAAAAAGGCATTTCGATCCTTTGACATACAGGGAATTCTCCCTCAAGATCCGGAACACAGTCTGAATATGTTCCACATGAGAATCCCAATCCTTGGAGAAGATCAAAATATCATCCAGATAGACAATCAAAAATTTATCGACAAAGTCTCGGAAAATATCGTTCATGAAGCACTGGAAGACAGAAGGGGCATTAGTGAGCCCAAAAGGCATCACCAGGTACTCAAAATGTCCCTTCGGATTATTAAACGCCGTCTTCCATTCATCCCCCTGCTTAATGCGGACAAGATTATACGCCCCCTGAGGTCAAGCTTGGTAAACCAGCAAGCACCTCTAATTCTAGAGAATAGATCCGAAATCAGGGGTAACGGATACTGATATTTAATAGTAATTTTATTGAGGGCACGATAATCAATACAAGGCCTTAAAGAACCATCCTTTTTGGCCACAAAAAAAAAATGGCACCTAAGGGTGAAGAGGATGGTCTAATATGACCCTTCTCCAACGCCTCCTTAATATAGGACCGCATAGCCTCGTGCTCGGGTACAGATGAATTGAAGAGCCGACCCTTGGGAAATTTACACCCCGGGCTTAGTTCAATTGCACAGTCATAACTCCTATGAGGGGGCAAGGACGCAGACTCATTCTCACTAAATACATCATAAAATCCGCCAAATAGTCAGGAACATCATGCGACTGAGGAGAGGTGGAAAAAAACGGAGCCTCACTAAAGGCACACCGACAACCCCAACTCACCACAGACACAGATTTCCAACCCAAAACTGGATTATGAATTTGTAACCAGGGAAACCCCAGAACAATGGCATCATGCAGACCATGCAACACCAAAAATCTGCAATTTTCTTGATGGTCTGGGGCGACCCGCATGACCACCTGGGTCCAAAACTGAGGTTTATTTTTAGCCAAAGGAGTAGCATCAATCCCCCTCAAAGGGATAGGCGTCTGCAGAGGTGTCATCGGAAATCCACAACGATTAGCAAAATCCAAGTCCATTAGGTTTAGCGCTGCTCCCAAATCCACAAAAGCCTTGGCGGAAAATGTGGACAGGGAGCATATCAGAGTAATAGCCAGAAGAAACTTAGGTTGAACACCACCAACAGAAAACGTGTGCATAGCGTTTCTCTCGTTTAGGACAAACAGAAATAATATGCGAGGCATCTCCACAGAAAAAACACAGCTTATTACGCCTTCTGAACTCCTGACGTTGCGCCTTAGACAAAACTCTATCACATTGCATAGGTTCAGACGTCTGTTCAACCGGTGGCAACACCTCTCGTGCAATCCTGCGTTCACGTAAACGCCGATCAACCTGAATGGCTAATGACATAGAATCGTCCAGACCAGAGGGAACAGGAAATCCCACCATAGTATCTTTTGCGGCTTCTGACAAACCCTTCCGAAAGAGAGCAGCCAAGGCATTATCATTCCAGGTAGTAAGGACCGCCCACTTTTGGAACTTTTGACAGTACAACTCTGCAGAATCTCGACCCTGGTTCAATGCCAACAAGGTCTTTTCAGCCTGATCAATAGCATTAGGTTCGTCATAAAACAACCCCAAAGCTTGAAAAAATGCGTTCACATTAGTCAGAATAGGATCATCTGGTTTCAAAGAAAACGCCCAATCCTGGGGATCGCCACTCAGCAAAGAGATGACAATTTTAACCTGCTGCGCGGAGCTCCCTGACGAGTTAGGCTTCAAGGCAAAAAAAATTTACAATTATTTTTGAAACTCAAAAATTTAGATTGATCCCCAAAAAATACATCAGGTGTAGGAATCTTTGGTTCAACAGCATGCGAACGAGCAAGGTAGGCGGAAATTCCCCGCACTTCCGCAGCGAGCTGCTCCACACGATCAGACAATTGCTTTATCTCCTTTGAGAGAAAAAAAAATTCCCCCTATGGCCTCAGAGATATAGAGGAAAGAATATACACACCTTTTTTTTTTTTTTTTTTAAACACAATTCTTTCCTGCTATTGAGTACCCTAGGATCTGCGGTATGGCGGGTGATTCTGTTATGATTGAGTCACCGTAGGAGGCAAAAACAGAAATGCTAGCTAAGTCCAGAAAACCAGAGAAGTTGGCAGCTAACGGATTGCAGACCCCTGAACCTATCAACACAACTAGCAGTAGCCGTGGGGGGTTCCTACGATGCCTTAGACCCCTCGATCACAGCCGGAGAATTAAATAGGCCTAAAGAAAGAAAGGGGAAATCTAAACTGCCCCAGAGCAGACCCCAAAGCAATAGGCAGCCCCCAACATATAATGACGGTGAAGCAAGATGAAAACACTAACACAGACAGAAAGATAGACTGAGCAAAGACGGGGCCCAAGCTAACTAGATAGAAAAGGACAGGAAGGCTGCTGTCTGCAATCCGTGAAAAACCCTATGAAAATAAGAGCCAACAAACTGACAGTGAAAAAGGCCCTGAAGATGCTAGGCTTCAAAAAAGCTATGTCAGTACTCAGGAATATTCTGAAGACAGAGCTACAGGCAAAAGGAGATTCAGCTCACCCCAGCAGGGAATGGCAGAATACAGAAAAGCAAGGAAAACAACAACCAAACACAAATGCTAACAGGCAAAGCAGAAAACTTAGCTTTAGAGGAACAGGTATCAGACTGGTGTCCTAGAGGTCCACAGAGAAATCACCCGCAGGGCAGAAGGGCGTCGGCAGCCTTATATCCAGTCCGTGACTCCACTCAGCCAGTCATCCTCATTGGGCTCAGGTGCCTGATAATCAGGCTCATTACCTTCCTTTACCAGAATAGGGAGTTCACCAGACCTCAGTGACGAAGGGGAAAATGAACTCACAACATTCAGCCCTGGTTTTCATTATAGGTGGAATGTCCCACTCACTGGCTTTCCTAGCCCTAGAGAGTCTTCTCCACAATTAGTAGTATATTTGGATTGCAATAACTTCGGCCCCATGTAGTCTGAACTCATCTTTCCCCGTAGCTTCACAAGCTGAGTTTGCCCCGGGCCCCCCGACAGGCCATTAGACAGAATCACATGGAAGGGTATTTTCAGCAATCCAATGACTCAAGTATTAGGCCCACGCTGTCCCTAGCAACCTCTTGTCCCAGGCCTACTACTTAACAGTCAGTGAGCAGTGAGCTGTCCACACACTGTTTCTTCAGACTCCAAAAAATCACGGACGCCTTACATTTTTTTTAAGGACAGGGCAAAAAAGTGCCCTATTGTTACAGACTGTCCAGGAATTTTTGAGCAATTGGTAACCCTGCCCTACAGCCATAATAATAATAATAATAATAATGATAATAATAATTTTTATTTATATAGCGCCAACATATTCCGCAGCACTTTACAATTAAGCGGGGACATGTAGCCATACAGAACTTGTACATTATTAAGTTGTAATCTTAGTTTCTATAATTGTACTCAAGGAAAGTACAGTACCATCAATAAGATGAGTGAATCATTACAAAAGAAATAGACCCCATTGACAAGTGATTCACTCAAAAATCACCATTGCATTGTGTTTCTACTGGGCTTTTGGGGCCTATTATTGTGTCATAATCCAGGCCCTAAAAATTATATTCTATGACTTTTGTAAATCATTGTCACCATGTAGGAATGTACCACAAAGATTATTAATATCTCTTAGTCATTTCATAACTCCATAGTGTAGGGATCTGCTCTGGTAGGTAATGGCAGGGCTGCAGTAGCGAGGCAACACACAGGCTTAAAGTCTAATTTCAGTGGTTTAATGTCACTTTGCAAACAGCAGGTTAACAGAAAATAAGGAAAAACATAAATGTTCTCCAGCTTGGAGAACCACTGGTCCCAGACTCACCCCTTGCACGGGACGGGCTTAACTAAGCGGCTGCCAGGTCCTGCGGCATCCGCCAGGTGCCATTCCCAGAGTTGTTGAGTCTTGCTGCTATAGTCCTGCAGCACGGGGATCCTGTATACAAGTTCAGTCAAGTTCCTGTAACTTCCAGACACACACTCACCATGTGCCAAATACCAACCTCCATTACATAGCCCATAACCCTTCCTACCAGTGAGGTAGACATCACATGGGCTGATCACGTGACCATGACATCATCTCAGGTCCTGTCTTTAGGGAAAAACCTGGCCGAACATTAATCTGCTGGGAGAAATGTATATCCCATCCAGTAAAACACCCTTTACTGTACCATAATAGCTATTTGATATTAACAGCCAGTCTCCACATCTCAACCCCATTGAAAACCTTTGGAGGGATTTGAAAGTCCATGTTGCCCAGTGACAGGCCCAAAACATCACTGCTCTAGTGGAGATCTGCATGGAGAAATGGGCCAACATACCACCAACAGTGTGTGCCAACCTTGTGAAGACTTACAGAAAACGTTTGACCTCTGTCATTGCCAACAAAGGATACATAACAAAATATTGAGATGAACTTTTGTTAAATACCAAATACTTGTTTTCTACCATAATTTTAAAAATAAATTTCCCAAATCAGACAAGGTGATTTTCTGGATTGGTTTTCTCATTTTGACTTTCATAGTTGTTGTCTACCTATGATGTCAATTACAGGCCTCTCTCATCTTTTTAAGAGGGAGAACTTGCACAATTGGTGACTGACTAAATGCTTTTTTCCCCCACTGTATATACAGTTGTGTGAAAAAGTGTTTTCCCCTTCCTGATTTCCTATTCTTTTGCATGCTTGTCACCCTTAAGCACTTATATGTTTCAGTTCAACAAACAAACTTAAATATTAGACAAAGGTAACCCAAGTAAACACAAAATGCAGATTTTAAATGAAGGTCTTTATTATTAAGGGAAAAAGAAATTCAAACTTGCAGGGCCCTGTGTGAAAAAGTCTCTCCCCCTGTATCAATTAGTGACTTGTATTGTACAAGATTTTTGTACTTTTTTTCTATTATGTATACCCCTTTTCACATGTAAAGCGCCAATGGATAAATGGCGCTATAATAATAATAGATAGGTGTCTAGCCCTGCCTAAAATGGGCACAACATTGCTTTAATGTTTATGGTTAACCCATATTCAACAATAACACAGTGGACCAACGCTTTGCTCTGAGGGTGTAATACTTGCTTATATATGGGGTAAGTATACCAAATATTCTCAACTCTGGTTTTGAAATATCCTCGAAAAGTCAAAATTCAGCCTTTAAATTATCTTCTTGTCTCTCGCCTTACAAGTTAATCTTTAAAACAATGCTCGATTTTCACATGTTGACTCCTGGAGCTTCAAAATTGCCCCAGCCGCCGGCAACTGGAAAGACAGGTCCGGTCCTGTTAAACTCTAAGGGTATGTGCACACGCTGCGGAATCCTCTGCGGATTTGGCCGCTCGGATTTTGTAAAATCCTCAGGTAAATCTGCAGGTCAAAAGACCTGCGGTTTTACCTGCGGATTGGCCTGCGGTTTTACCTGCGGATTGGCCTGCGGTTTTGCACTGCGGTTTTTCATCTCCACAATGGAGGAGATGGCAAGCAGCAGCGGAATCCGCAGAAAGAATTGACATGTCAATTCTTTCTGCGGTTTTGAAACCGCAGCAAATCCGCGCGGAAAATTCTGCTCCGTCTGCAGTGCGTTTTTTTTTCCCATAGGTTTGAATGCTACTGTACACCGCAGCAAAAACTGCTGCGGATCCGCAGCGTGTGCACACACCCTGAAGGTCACTACTGTGTGATAATTCACTCATATTGAGTAACAATATGCCCATTGGTCACCCAAGAACTTGTACAGTATTTCTATGGAGTGAAATCAAACATGCCGTTAACCATTACCTGCACAAGAAGAATAACTTTACAGTGCTTTTGATTTTAAAATTCACACCTACAGCTTCTGCATTACAATATTAAAATTTATATAGTCTCTTTTATTAAGTTGGAAAATATTTTAGATATATCACATACAAATGGTGACTATTTTTGAGGAAATTTACAACTCTGCTGGTTTAAAATAATGCAAAACTGAAAAACTGCACCATCATACTTGTTAGCAGGGCTGAACTAGCCATCAGGCAATTCTGGCAAATGCCAGAAGGGTCTGCCTGGTCATTGGCCTCCTTGCCTGCTACTTTGGTAGCAGAATCTGTGTTCTAAAGACACCCATAGTGTTAAGAGTTGTGACAGAGCACAAAGTCGCTGACTCCATCACTTACCCCAGCAGGCCACGGGTATCATTAGAATTATTGGTCTTGTATTAAATCTTGCTTTCCTCCATCCAGGGTAATATTAGTAATATATGCCATCTGGTGCTTGGGATGGGGACAGCATGGGCCTGTGTGATTTCAAATGCCAGGGCTGAATTTCAGCCCCAGTCCATACCTGCTTGTTAGTATAAGTGCAATGTGTAGGGGCACATTCACACTACAGCCATTAAAAGACAAAACCTAGAATACAATGAATAGATACCCTGCAGTAAGTAAGTAAATAATAGTAATATATGTAAATAACATAGGATACTTTGTTCACATTATTTTGATTAAAAAATAAATAAAAGCCGTGACAAGGTGTCCCCAATCAGGATGGTCCCTTACGCTAATAATTCACCTCGCTATGTGCCAGCCTGATTAAGTACACCTTGTCGCTGTGGGATGGCTTTTACGCTCTTTTGATCAAAATAGTATCAACTAAGTACCCTATGTTTTTTACATATATATTACTACTAGCTGTTTCCAGCCAGCTAACACGCGGCACGCTCATTGCTATCTAATTAACGCTGCTGGTGATTAAACTAAAGTAAACAATGACAACATTCAATAGCGCTTGCACAGGTGGGAAATTAAATTAAAATGAAGTTAATAACAATAATAATCATTAAAAATCTGAATAATACTAATGATACATTTTATTCACAGCGTAAAATCAAAAACAAACTGGATTCAGTAAGATGTGCGTTTTTTATTCTTTCCAGCATCTAAACAAATTTCATAACGAAACATAAATTAAGTTAAAATTTCTCTGTAAACACAATTAAATGTATAGTCATTTTCGTCATTTTCAAAGATCTTTCCTTGACTTCTACCAGGCACAATTTGAACTGAAAGACCTTTACAACTTGTTACTCTAGAGAATGCAGTGTATAATTGACCATGTGTGAATACAGGATCAGGTAGGAGAACGCCAATCTTATCGAATGTGGTGATGTGGTGGGGGGCGGGATTATGTGTGTTGATGTGGTGGGGGGCGGGATTATGTGTGGTGATGTGGTGAGGGGGCGGAATTATGTGTGGTAATGTGGTGGGGGGCGGGATTATATGTGGTGATGTGGTGGGGGGGTGGGATTATGTGTGGTGGTGATGTGGTGGGGGGGACTATGTGTGGTAATGTGGTGGGGGCAGGATTATGTGTAGTGATGTGGTGGGGGGCGGGATTATGTGTGGTAATGTGGGGGGGCTGGATTATGTGTGGTAATGTGGTGGGGGGCGGGATTATGTGTGGTGATGTGGTGGGGGGTGGGATTTTGTGTGGTGATATGGTGGGGGGGCGGGACTATGTGTGGTGGTGTGGTGGGGGGGCGGGATTATGTGTGGTGATGTGGTGGGGGGCAGGATTATGTGTGGTAATGTGGAGGGGGGTGGGATTATGTGTGGTGATGTGGTGGGGGGTGGGATTATGTGTGATGATGTGGTGGGGGGCGGGATTATGTGTGGTGGAGGGGTGGGATTATGTGTGGTGATGTGGGGGGGCGGGATTGTGTGTGGTGATTTGGGGGCTGGATTGTGTGTGGTAATGTGGTGGGGGGCGGAATTGTGTGTGGTAATGTGGTGGGGGGTGGGATTGTGTGTGGTAATGGGGTGGGGGCGGGATTATGTGTGGTGATGTGGTGGGGGGCAGAGCTACTGTGCAGGGGGCGGGATTAGCGAGTAATCACGATGCCTCATATATATAATTTTCTTACTGTTAATGGTCGTAGTGTGAATGTGCACTTACACATTGCACTTATCCTTAATTTCTTGTACTTGGTACATTTAGGGAACTAGTAACTATTTTACACAGTTGAAACCAGATCATTACATACACTATATAAAAAGATACATATGCATGTTTTTCTCCATATCTGACATGAAATCAGAAAAAACATTTCCTGTTATAGTTGAAATAGGAAAACCGTCTTAGGCTATGTGCACACGCTGCGGTTTTTGCTGCGGTTCCGCTGTGGTTTTGGCCCTGCGGAACCGCAGCAGTTCTGCAGACATGGTACAGTACCATGTAACCCTATGGGTTTTCAAAACTGCAGTGCTCACACTGCGTTTTTTTCTGCGCGGTTTTGCTGCGGTTTATAAACTGCAGCATGTGAACTGTTTCTGCGGATTCCACTGCGGTTTCACACCTTTAACATAGTACAGGTGTGAAACCGCAGGCCAAACCGCAGGAAAACCGTAGGTGACTTTACCTGCGGTTCCGTGGGGAAAAACCCGCAGGTGATTCCACAGTGTGTGCACATAGCCTTACAGTTCGAATTCTGCTTACCCAGGGGAGATCAGCAGCGATGGTGGAGCAGAGTCACAGGAGATGCTCGGTGGTCCGGCGATATGACCCCCATCCCAGGCTGGTGCAGCAGGTGCGATGGCTTCCGGGAATCCCATCCCAGGCTGGTGCAGCAGGTTCGGTGGTGGTGCCTAGGGCTCCGCTAGCATCTTGTGAAAGCCCAGAGGTCCTGCATATCCATTGCTGCGATGCGGTGGCCTCCGGGAAAATGGCCACCGGGGGCGGCACCTGTTTAGGTTGAGAGCAATGGATATGCGGGGCCTCCAGGCTTTTACAAAATGCCGACGGAGCCCCCCCGCACGACAGAGCACCACTGCCGAACCTGCCGCACCTGCTGCACCAGCCTGGGAAGGGAGTGTGATCATTGCCCGGCAGTGTCGGACAGGGACCGCCGCAGAAACGTCCGACTCCTGCTGCCACCACAGTATTTGTAAGTATATTCCGACTATAAGATGCACCCCGAATTTCCCCAATAATTTTTGGGGAAAAAAGAGTGTCTTACAGTCCGAAAAATATGGTTCTTACTGCAAAGTCAAAAGTTTACATGTTCTAAATTTACTATGCCTTTAAACAATTCTGGTCTGCCCATATGATGATGTCATGTGTTTGGAAGCTTCTGGTAGGATTTTTGGCAACATCTGAGTTAGAGACACACCTGTGGATCTATTTTAATGCACACCTGGAACACACTGCTTCTTTGTATAGCACCATGGGAAAGTCTAAAGAAATCAGACAAGATATCAGGATGAGGATTGTGGACTTGCACAAGTCTGGCTCATCCTTGGGTACAATTTCAAGATACCTGAAGGTGCCTTGTTCATCTGTACAAACAATTATAAGCAAGTACAAACATGGGAATGTCCAGCCATCATACTGCTCAGGAAAGAGACTGGTTCTGTGTCCCAGAGATGAACCTGCTTTGGCCCGACATGTGCATATCAACCCAAGGACAAAAGCAAAAGACTTTGTGAAGATGATGTTGGAAGTTGGCAAGATTGTGTCACTATCCACAGTGAAAAGAGTACTGTATCAACATGGGCTGAAAGGCCACTTTGCCAGGAAGAAGCCATTACTCCAAAAGAAACATAAAAAAGCCAGATTAATGTTTGCAAATGCAAATTCCTTTAAATTCCATACACTGGCGGCTGCGGCGGAACCGTCCAAAAAACGAATTCGGTGCATCCGTTTTTTGCAAATTGGCAACAGATCTGTTTTTTCACACTTTGACAATTTGGAACTGACGTCAAAAGACTGAAGTGTGAAAGAAGCTTAAGCCAAAAGTGGCAAAATTGTGTAGCATTTTGTAACAAAAAGCTGTCACATTACTAGTCTGCCCCCACTTTCTATTATGTGTTTTAGACATTTTTACACCTCACTGGGGTCGATGAGACGAGCCTTAGAGGATGGTTTTACATGACAAATGTCACTGCTTAAGATGTGGCACCACGTGCCAACATTTTGGATGCAATTTCTGATGTGAAGTAAGCCAGCTAGTAGGTGGTCTGTATTTGACTGTACAGATGCCCCAAATCTGCCCCAGCATGCAACATTTTTATACTAAATTTGGTACATGTTAAGACTGTCTAGTTTATACTGTGCAGAAATTAGATAGCTTTAGAAATTCTGCCATAATAGTCTCTTTATAGCCCCACAGTGACTAATGGAGTGGCTATGATGTCAGTACTGCGCTGCGGAATAGGTTGCAGCTACATAAAGAATATATCATTCATTACTTAATGAGAACTAGATGTAGATTTATGGCATGATACAGAGAACGCCTTGTACGCTGTGTGCTCTCTCCGACTGGTTGCATCACTGTAATATAGATTAGCATATTATTAGACATTTAGTGCCCTCTGCTGGGGATTTTCTCAGACACCCTGTATAGTGACCCATTGTGTATTAGCTATGTTAGCTCAGTCATCCAGAGTGTGCAAACCTTTCTTAGTAAGTAGGTGATCGCAAGTGTCCTTAAAGGGAATCTTTTTAGCTTGGTGTCCTCGAACGTGTGAAGGAACCTGGCAGCAAGTGTTCAATTTCACTGCAGCGCTACCACAGATGAAATGTTGCATTATATGGTGCCCACTGATATGCGTCACAGCCGCAGATCTTTGTTAAGTCAGGTCCTTTTGAACAAGGGTTAATGCAGACGTCCATAGATTTTGGTTGGATTAGAGACCACAGTGCATGGACCGGCCGCAGGTCTCCCAAGCTGAGCATTACAGCCTCATAGACATATATAAACCTATTATGCTCCAGTCGAGAAACCAGATGCATACCTCCCAACTTTTGAAGAAGGGAAAGAGGGACAAAGGCTGCGGCGGCAAATTTTAAGCCACGCCCATTTCACAACTAGTCACACCCATGTCCGTGCCCGACCACACCCATTTAGCACTGCTGATCACACTGACTGGTACTGAGGGCACAGTGGCTGGCATTATGGGCACAGTGGCTGGTACTGTGGGCATACTGACAGGTACTGAGGAAAAGAAAGAAAGAAAACAGAGAGAGAGAAAAGGAAACAGAGCGAGAAAGAAAGGAGAGCGAGAGAGAAAGAAAGAACAGAGAGAGGAAGAACAGAGAGAGATGAAAGGACAGAGAGATAAAGAAGAACAGAGAGAGAACGAAAGAGGGGAAAGATAGAACAGAGAGCAAAAGAAAGAACAGAGAGAGAAAGGGGAAAGAAAGAAGGGAAATAAAGAAAGAACATAGAAAAAGAAAGAAAGAGAAAGAAAGAAAGAAAGAAAGAACACAGAGAGAAAGAAAGAGGGGACAGAAAGAGAGAGAAAGAACAGAGAGGGAAAGAAAGAGGGGGGAAGAAAGAAAGAACAAAGAGAGAAAGAAAGAGGAAATAAAGAACAGAGAAAAAGAGAAAGAAAGAAAGAAAGAAAATGGAACGAAAAAAAGAAGAGAGAGAGAAAGAAAGAGGGGACAGAAAAAAAGAACAGAGGGAGAGCTAAAGAAAGAAAGAGGGGAAAGATAGAACAGAGAGAAAAAGAAAGAAAAAGAACAGAGAGAAAGAAAGAGGAAAAGAAATAGAAAGAAAGAGGAGAAAGAAAGAAGAGAGAGAGAGAAAGAACAGAAAGTGAGAAGGAAAAAAGAAAGATTAGAGAGAGAAAGAAAGAACAAAGAGAGATAAAGAAAGAAAGAGAGGTAGAAAAAGAACAGAGAGATGGAAAGAAAGAACAGAGAGAGATAAAAAGAAAGAGGGGAAAGAAAGAACAGAGAGAGATAGCGAGAAAGAGGTGAAAGAAAGAAAGAGAACAGAGAGAGACAGAAAGAACAGAGAGAAAGAAAGAAAGAAGTAAAGAAAGAAAGAGAAAGAACAGAGAGAAATAAAGAGAGAGGGGAAAGAAAAAGAAAGAAAGAATGAGGGGAAAGAAAGAAAAAAGAAAAATTAGAGAGAGAAAGAAAGAACAGAAATAAAAAGAGAGGGAAAGAAAAGAGAGAGAGAAAGAAACAGAGAGAAAGAACAGAGAAAGAAACAGAGAGAGTGAGAAGGAAAGAACAGAGCAAGAAACAGAGAGAGAATGACACCTCGTACATGTGCGGCTCTGCTCCGTACACCTCGTACACGTGCGGCTCCACTCCGTACACCTCGTACACACGCGGCTCCGCTCCGTACACCAAATACACGCGCGGCTCCACTCCATACACCTCATACACATGCGGCTCCACTCCGTACACCTCGTACACACGCGGCTCCGCTCCGTACACCTCGTACACACAGGTGGCACAACAGGGTGGACCTCTACTACATACCAGGACAGGTAATATCTACTTTATAGCTAATTCTTTATTAGTGTCATATATTTTGTATACCATGTCTGGTTGTATTACTTTGATTCGGGATAGTGCAATACACTTTTGAACCATGCTATTATGCTATGTTAAAATCACTTTTTATCCCTATGGTTCCTTCACCCGCTGTGTGCTCCATTTTGCCCATGTGCTTTTGTGGTCATTTGACTTTTATTCCACCATTTCCCTTTTTCCTGATGAATCACAATAAAATTGTATTTTGTATTTTCATATCAAGTTGTATTGGACTTTTTTGATCACTTTTTTGTCTCTCTACATGTACCTCGTACACACGTGGCTCCGCTCCGTACACCTCATACACACACAGCTCTGCTACATCCACACTGTAAACCCCACACAGAAACTTCGCCTCATCCAGCACCATGACAACCAGCACAGCAGAGTCCTTCAGAGTGCAGACACGAGGCCCCTGATCATGTGACCCCTGACCCCTCCCCTCCTGTGACCTCATCACAAGTTCTGTGCGCACAGCCACAGAACAGTATAGGACGTCATTGCAGGCTGCGGTTGATCTCTCTGGGAGGGCGAGGATGGGGTCAGTGCAGTGCGGGAAAAATAGAGTCCCGTGAGGGATGCGTGAGGGGGGGTCAAAACGGGACTGTCCCACGAGAATCGGGACGGTTGGGAGCTATGCAGATGCCAGTCCGTGCATTGTGGTCCGTGAGCAAACAGAGATCCACGAACATCTGTGTGAGGAGATGACCGCTTACTAAAGACTATAGGATGAATGGACGTAGAGCGGAGTCCATGGCTCTAAAGGATGCAGACTTTTTCCAGCACAGAGCACCGGTTGCATCAATATTGTTGTGTTTTATTAGATATTTTCTTGCTGTGTTTTATTAGTGATTTGCTTGCTCGTCAGCTCTTCCTCAGCAATCCATGTTTCCATTCAGTGACAGCAAGCAGAGGAAGACGTGCAGGTTGGATCTTATGTATACCTAAAGCCAGACTCTATCAATCTCATCTGTATCAAGGTCTCACTACCATTGTACTCCAAAAGCTAGGCCCATTGTGTGGTTGTAGATAGTAGGCCCCAACCACGGATCTCCGTGCTGATAACCTGGCCAATTATTTCAAAGAAAATATTGACCATATCCGACAGGAAATTATCTCCCAATCCCCTCATACCATCCATTGTCCTCCCTCCCCCACTGCATCTAGCTCACTCTGACTTTGAACCAGTCACAGAAGAAGTAGTAATCAGGCTCCTTGCATCTTCTCGCCCAACCACTTGCACCAGTGACCCCATTCCGTCACATCTCCTCCAGTCCCTTTCCCCTGCTGTCACCGCTTACTTAACAAAAATATTCAACCTCTCTCTTTCTTCCTGTATCTTTCCCTCCTCATTTAAGCATGCCATCATATATCCATTACTTAAAAAACCATCCCTCGACCAAATCTCTGCCACTAACTATAAACCTGTCTCTAATCTTCCCTTCATCTCTAAACACCTGAAATACCTGATCCACGCCTGTCTTATCCTCTATCTCTAAGATAACTTCTCGACCCTCTACAATCCGGTTTCCGCTCTTTACACTCTACTGAAACTGACCTCACTAAAGTCTTTAATGATCTACTAACAGCTAAATCTAATGGTTACTACTACATGCTAATTCTCTTGGATCTCTCTGCAGCATTCGATACTGTGGATCATCAGCTCTTCCTCACTATGCTCCGCTCCATCAGCCTCAAGGACACCATTCTCTCCTGGTTCTCCTCCTATCTCTCTGACTGCTCCTTCACTGTATCTTTTGCTGACTCCTCCTCCTCTCATCTTCTCCTTACTGTTGGGGTTCCTCAAGGATCGGTTGTAGGCCATCTTCTCTCCTCTTTGTATACTGCCCCTATTGGTCAAACAATCAGTCGATTTGGCTTCCAGTACCTTCTCTATGCTGATGACACTCAATTATACACTTCTCCTGATGTCACTCCTGTCTTTTTAGAAAACACTGGTGATTGTCTTACCTGTTATGAATGAGTCACCGGAGGAGAAAACAAAAATACAAGCTAAGTCCAGAAAACCGGAGAGGTTGGTAGCTATCGGATTGCAATGAAGAGGAGGATGAATGAACTCATGGAGATCAGCATCCAACACTGCGGAGACACCATCACGTGTTTCTCAACGCAGTGATTCTAGAGCACTGCCCCCATCCCTTATGGGAAATATGCAAAACATGCAAAACAGAAGCTGCGGAGACACCATCACGTGTTTCTCCACGCAAGCAATGACCAGCCGGGTCTTTGTCCGGGAAGGAACAACCATGGGAAGGGCAGTCTCCAATGAAGGAAACCACCTATACCAAAACATGGTATCCATCCACATACAGCTGTTTCGGGGTATTGCCCCTCATCAGTGTGGAGTAGGAAACTGGCTGGTAGGAGCAATGCCTAGTAAAAAGACTATGAAGAGGAGGATGAATGAACTCATGGAGATCAACATCCAACACTGCGGAGACACCATCACATGTTTCTCAACGCAGTGATTCTAGAGCACAGCCCCCATCCCTTATGGGAAATATGCAAAACATGCAAAACAGAAGCTGCGGAGACACCATCACGTGTTTCTCAATGCAAGCAATGACCAGCCAGGTCTTTGTCTGGGAAGGAACAACCACGGGAAGGGCAGTCTCCAATGAAGGAAACCACCTATACCAAAACATGGTATCCATCCACATACAGCTGTTTCGGGGTATTGCCCCTCATCAGTGTGGAGTAGGAAACTGGCTGGTAGGAGCAATGCCTAGTAAAAAGACTATGAAGAGGAGGATGAATGAACTCATGGAGATCAACATCCAACACTGCGGAGACACCATCACGTGTTTCTCAACGCAGTGATTCTAGAGCACTGCCCCCATCCCTTATGGGAAATATGCAAAACATGCAAAACAGAAGCTGCGGAGACACCATCACGTGTTTCTCAACGCAAGCAATGACCAGCCAGGTCTTTGTCCGGGAAGGAACAACCATGGGAAGGGCAGTCTCCAATGAAGGAAACCACCTATACCAAAACATGGTATCCATCCACATACAGCTGTTTCGGGGTATTGCCCCTCATCAGTGTGGAGTAGGAAACTGGCTGGTAGGAGCAATGCCTAGTAAAAAGACTATGAAGAGGAGGATGAATGAACTCATGGAGATCAACATCCAACACTGCGGAGACACCATCACGTGTTTCTCAACGCAGTGATTCTAGAGCACTGCCCCCATCCCTTATGGGAAATATGCAAAACATGCAAAACAGAAGCTGCGGAGACACCATCACGTGTTTCTCAACGCAAGCAATGACCAGCCAGGTCTTTGTCCGGGAAGGAACAACCACAGGAAGGGTAGCTATCGGATTGCAGACCCCTGATCCTATACACCACAACTAACAGTAGCCGTGGGGGGTTCCTACGGTGCCCTAGACCCCTCGTCACAGCCGGAGAACTACATAAGCCTAAAGAAGGAAAGGGGGAATCTAAACTGCCCCAGAGCAGACCCCAAAGCAATAGACGGCCCCCAACATGTATTGTCGGTGAAAAACAGATGAAAACACAAACACAGACAGAAAGACAGGCTGAGCAAACGATGGGGCCCAACTAACTAGATAGGACAGGACAGAAAAGATGCTGGCTGCAATCCGCAAAAAACCCTACCAAAAATGTCCCAACCGTCTGATAGGGAAAAAGGCCCTGAAGTCGCTAGACTTCAAAATCACTATATCAGCACTCAGGTATATTCTGAAAGCAGAGCAAAGAGATCAACTGATCAGAGACAAAAATGGAATTCAGCCAGTCCCAACCAGGACTGACTGAATACAAACACTAAGGAAACCAGACAAAATCTCATGGAATAATAGCAGGGCAAAAACTTAGCTTTTAGTAGACAGGAACTAAGCTGGATGCAAGAGCTCAGAGCAGAAAGGATCACCAGCAGCCCTGCTGGGCGTCGGCTGCCTTATATCCACTCAGAAACTCCAGATGTCCAATCACACTCCGCCTTTTCCGATGACAGGTTCTTCCCATCCCAATCAATTTCACTACCTCTCTTCACCAGCAGAGGGAGTTCATCAGACATCAAAGGTGAAGGGGAGAATGAACTCACAACACTTACCGCTGTCTCTAATATCATGTCCTCCCGTTATCTGAAACTTAACCTGTCAAAAACTGAACTCCTTGTGTTTCCTCCCTCTACTAATGTACATATGCCCAACATTGCCATTTCCATGTTTGGTTCCACGATTACTCCCCAGCAACATGCCCACTGTCTTGGGGTCATACTTGATTCCAAGCTTTCATTCACCCCCCACATCAGATCACTGTCTCGCTCTTGTTATCTGCACCTCAAAAACATTTCTAGAATTCAACCCTTTCTTACTTTGTGGACTCTGCAAAAACTATTACTGTTTCTCTTATTCACTCTTATCTGGACTATTGTAACTCTCTACTAATCAGTCTCCCTCTTGCCAAACTCTCCCCTCTCCAATCTGTCTTGAATGCTGCAGCCAGGATCATATTCCTCACCAATCGTTACACCGATGCCTCTACCTTGTGCCAGTCATGGCACTGGTTACCCATACATTCCAGAATCCAGTACAAACTTATTTCCCTCACCCACAAAATACTCCATGCCTCAGTGTCCCCCTACATCTCCTCCCTCGTCTCAGTCTACCACCCTACCCGTGCCCTCCGTTCTGCCAATGACCTGAGGTTAACATCCTCAATAATCAGAACCTCCCACTCCTGTCTCCAAGACTTCTCACATGCTGCGCCAATTCTTTGGAATGCACTACCCAGGTTAATACGATTAATTCCCAATCCCAGTTTTAAGCATGACCTAAAAACGTATTTGTTCAGACTGGCCTACCATCTCAACGCATTAGCCTAAGTATCCCTGTGTTGCCCATTCAAAATCTTTTACCATAACCAGGTTCCTCACATCATGTTCTCACACGCTTTATGCATTTAATAGCCCTCTGTGTCTGTATTGTTACATACTTAAGCTGATAACCGGTTCATGCAGCATTACATGAACACCCAATTCTTACACTTTGGCTGGTCCGAACAATGAAAGCAATTGTTACCTTCTACCTTCCATGTCTCCCCTTTTCCTCATAGATTGTAAGCTTACGAGCAGGGCCTTCATTCCTCTTGGTATCTGTTTTGCTCTATGTGTCTATTGTTATACTGTAATGTCTATTGTCTGTACAAACCCTTCTAAAATGTAAAGTGCTGCGGAATATGTTGGCCAGTAGCGTAGCTACCGGGAGGGCAGAGGGGGCGGTCGCCCCGGGTCCCGAGCTCTGAGGGGGCCCACCAGAGCTAAGCTACTGTAACTGTATTGGCGTGCACAGCGCGCCCATACAGTTACATTCTGCGGCAGAGCAGGGAAAATCGATCTCCCTACTCTGCCGCCCAGCCGCTATGGGCCCCTAAGAAGGCGGTGGGGGGCCCCGGTGCCAGCAGTGCGCCCACCACTCACAGCCAGCAATGTCATCCTGGGCTATTCTGTGCCCACAGGACCTGTGATGAGGTCACGGGAGGGGCGGAGTCAAGAGGTCACATGATCAGGGGCTTCAGCGGCTGCAGGGCTCTGCTGTGCTGGTTGTCATGGTGCTGGATGAGGTGAAGTAAGTTTCTGTATGGAGTCAGGACTGGTTTACAGGGTGGATGTAGCAGAGCTGTGTGTGTATGAGGTGTACAGAGCGGAGCCGTGTGTGTAGAAGGTGTACGGAGCAGAGATATGCATGTATGAGGTGTACAGAGGAGCGGAGCCGCGTGTGTATGGGGTGAGCGGAGCCGTTTGTGTAGGGAGCAGAGCCAAGTGTGTACGGGTCAGGGTGTACAGAGCAGAGCCGTGTGTGTACGGGGTGTACGGAGCAGAGCCGTGTGTGTGTGCGGGGTGTACGGAGAGGAGCCGTGTGTGCAATGTGTATGGATTGGAGCCGTATGTGTACGAGGTGTATGGTGCAGAGCCGCGTGTGTACGGGGTGTGCGGAGCAGAGCCGTGTGTGTACAAGGTGTGCGGAGCGGAGCCACATGTGTACAGCGTGTACGGAGCAGAACCGAGTGTGTACAGGGTGTAGGGAGCAGAGCTGCATGTGTACAAGGTGTACGGAGCAGAGCCGCATGTGTACAAGTGCGCGGAGCCAGGTGTGTACAAGATGTACGGAGCGGAGTCGCGTTTGTACAGCGTGTACGTAGCAGAGGCGCGTGTGTACAGCGTGTACGTAGCAGAGGTGCGTGTGTACAGCGTGTACGTAGCAGAGGTGCGTGTGTACAAGGTGTATGGAACAGAGCTGCATGTGTACAAGATGTACGGAACAGAGCCGCATGTGTGCAAGGTGTATGGAACAGAGCCGCGTGTGTACAAGGTGTATGGAGCAGAGCTGTGTGTGTATAGGGCAGGGGTCCTCAATCTTTTTAAACAGGGGGCCAGATCACGGTCCCTCAGACCATTGGTGGGTCGGAATATAGTTTAAAAAAAATTATGAATAAATTCCTATGCACACTGCACATATCTTATTCAGAAATAATAAAACAAAATAGGAACAAATACAATATTAAAAATAAAGAAGTAAAGTTAAATCATCAAACTTACGTTTTTTTTGGGTTCTTCGAATATCCTACACTTCAAGTCAATTTTTTCTCTATCTTGATATCATTGTTTCAGAGGGATTCAAAATTGCTATTAGTAAAATACCAACATATATACAGCGCTACAAAAACAATATACCAGCAATAAAATTGCCCACACAGAGACATACAGACTGAACTGCTCATCAATGCAGCCTGATCAGTGCCCATCAATGCGGCCTGATCAGTGCTCATCAATGCGGCCTGATCAGTGCCCATCAATGCGGCCTGATCAGTGCTCATCAATGCAGCCTGATCAGTGCCCATCAATGCAGCCTGATCAGTGCCCATCAATGCAGCCTCATCAGTGCCCATCAATGCATCAATACGTAGCACAGGTCCCCAAAAGGTAGCACAGGTCCCCAGTAGGCAGGTAAATGTCCCTAGTAGGCAGCATAGGTCCACAATAGGCAGGTAAATGTCCCCGTTTTGCAGCACAGGTCCCCATTAGGCAGCACTGTGCTATGATTGGGTCACCGAGGAGGAAAGCAAGCCCAAGCTAAGCCACAGAAAACCAGAGAGGTTGGTAACTAAGCGGATTGCAGACCCCTGATCCTATCCACACAACTAGCAGCTACGATGATCCTAGACACCTCGACACAGCCGAGAACTAAATAATCCTAAAGCAAGAAAGGGGAAATCTAAACTGCCCCACAGCAGACCCCAAAGGAATAGATAGCCTCCAAACATATATTGTCGGTGAGACAAGATGAAAACACAAACGCAGGTAGGAAAATAGACTGAGCAAATGATGGGGCCCACACTAACTAGACAGGACAGGAAAGGAAAGACTCTGTCTGCAATCACGCAAAAAACCCTGCAAAAAATGCCCAACACGTCTGATAGAAAAATACCGAAGTCACTAGACTTCGCCCACTATATCAGCATTCTGGTATATTCTGAAAGCAGAGCAAAAAGAGGCCAATCTAATATGGGAGAAAAACAAACTGGCACAAGCAGTAACATAAGGATGGAAATTCAGCACAGCCCCAGCCGGAACTGGCTGACCACACATAACTGAAATAGACAAAACCAGATCAAATGTGAATAATAGCAAAAGAACACTTAGTTGAGCATGCAGGGACTGAGCTGGAAACTAAGACCTCAGGAGGCAGGAAAAAATCACCAGCAGGGATAGAGGGAGTCGGCTGTCTTAAATCCAGTCAGAAACTCCAGATCTCCAGTCATCCTCCTCATTATCGGGTGGCAGGCCTCTGTTAATTAGATCAGCTCCATTACCTCCAGTAACCACCAGAGGGAGCCTGGAAAGAGAACTCGCGACCCCTCTGTCAATATAAGCAGCTCTACTACCTTCACTAGTAACCAGAGGTAGGCCAGAAAGCGAATTTACAACAGCACAGATCCCCAATAGGACCCGGCATTAAAAAGAAAAAAAAAAAAACAGTACTCACCTATGTCCCCCGCTGCTCTGAAGAGGCGCTTGCTGATCTCCGTCTTCTTCCGGCACAGGCAAAGGCGGCTGTTGTGAGTTCATTTTCCCCTTCACTACTGAGGCCCGAGGAACTCCCTCTTCTGGTAAAGAAAGGTAGTGAGCCTGATTATCAAACACCTGAGGCTGATGATGACTGGCTGAGTGGAGTTACTGACTGGATATAAGGCTGCCGACGCCCTTCTGCCCTGCGGGTGATTTCTCTGTGGGATCCTTGGAGACCAGTCTGAATTCCTGCTCCTCTAAAGCTAAGTTTGCTGCTCGGCTTTTTGCATTTGTGCTTTGACTTTGTTTTGCTTTGTTTTTCTGGATTTCTGCCATTCCCTGCTGGGTGTGCTGAATTCATTTAGCTCTGTCTTCTGAAAATACCTGAGTGCTGATTTAGTTTTTGAAGCCTAGCTGCTTCAGGGTCTTTTTCATATCAGCTTGTTGGCTTATGTCTTTGATAGGGTTTTTGCAGATTGCAGACAGCAGCCTTCCTGTCCTTTCCTATCTAGGTAGTTTTGGGCCCCGGCTTTGCTCAGTCTATCTTTCTGTCTGTGTTAGTGTTTTCATCTTGCTTCACCGTCATTATATGTTGGGGGCTGCCTATTGCTTTGGGGTCTGCTCTGGGGCAGTTTAGATTTCCCCTTTCTTTCTTTAGGCCTATTTAAATTCTCCGGCTGTGATCGAGGGGTCTAGGGCATCGTAGGAACCCCCCACGGCTACTGCTAGTTGTGTTGATAGGTTCAGGGGTCTGCAATCTGATAGTTGCCAACTTCTCTGGTTTTCTGGACTTAGCTTGTATTTCTGTTTTTGCCTCCTACGGTGACTCAATCATAACAGGCGGCGTGACGTCATCAGGCCGCACAGGTGGCATGATGACAATCACGTCTGTGTGCACTGTCCTGCATACGGATTGCTGCACAATGCCTTTCCTCGGCGCCTCATCCTGCCCGCGATTACAGGGCCCGCTGGCCCTGTAATCAGTGCAGTTCAATGTCGGCCTGGCCAGGGGCTGGATGCGGGCCGTAGTTTGAGGACCCCTGGTATAGGGGGTGTGGAGCAGAGCCGTGTGTGTATAGGGGGGTATCAGGTGCAGTAATAGGGACACATACGGCAGCAGCGGAGGCTCAGTATTGGGGTATAAGGTGTAGTAATAGGGACACATACGGCAGCAGCGGCTCAGTATTGGGGTATCAGGTGCAGTAATAGGGACACATATGGCAGCAGCAGAGGCTCAGTATTGGGGTATCAGGTGCAGTAATAGGGACACGTACGGCAGCAGCAGAGGCTCAGTATTGGGGTATCAGGTGTAGTAATAGGGACACATACGGCAGCAGCGGCTCAGTATTGGGGTATCAGGTGCAGTAATAGGGACACATAAGGCAGCAGCGGATCAGCATTGGGGTATCAGGTGCAGTAATAGGGACACATGCAGCAGCAGCGGCTCAGCATTGGGGTATCAGCAGGATGAGTGGTTTGTGCAGGTTGGGGATACATGGTGATGGGGCTGGAATATGAGAAGTGAAACGTGTCGTTGTTGTGTTCTCTGTAGCAGAGCCGTGGCTGGAGGAGTTGTCATGTCGATCTGGGCCAGATGGAAAAGACGTGAAAAGTGACCGATTCCATCAGAAACAACGTCAGCGGTAAGACACCAACTATACCTGTGCAGTAATCACTTATATGTTCTGTAGGACTGGTATTTACCACTGATCATATTGCGGTGATATCCATGTTGGTCTTTATATAGGGATTATTTTCAGTAACAGCGCAGTCATCTCCTAGAATCCACGATTAGGGTGCGTCACCGAGTTGTAATCACAGTTACCTAGTTTGGGGCCCACTCAGAAGTTTCGCCCCCCCCCCTGAACCGAAACCCTAGCTATGCCTGTTGGTGCTATAGAAATAAATTTATTATTAGACCCATGGAGCTATCACCACAGGGGGTCTCGCATGTAATCCCAGGTGATAAAATATGCTTTGTTCTGTGAGCTAAAGGAAAATGTTTAAGGGGGAGGGAGAAAAGTTAGAGTGAAATCAGGCAGTTGTTGGAGAGACTTTGAAGGGAGAAGATCCAAGCTGGGATGGAAGAATGATCTGCGGAGTTTTGGAGATTGATTGTTGGCTGGAAGCCATGAGCTAAGGTAGTGATATGCATCATCTGGAGGAACATCGGCTGTGACGGCACACTATACCGCTGGAGATACCAAAAGCTGTGGGCCAACCAAAAGTTTGGAGACAGTGAGTATCACCTGGTACAGGGCCAATGGAACTACCGATCTCAGATTGGTAACTTGTGGACTGTGGACATTGTAGACTGGCCATCTACCTGGATTTGTTGTGCAACCATGGATATATGGAATAAAAAATAGTTGCATCGTTAACCTGTCTAGGTAATTTTTATAGCCCACAACCTCACATCATCACATTCTACATGAGCCCTAAAGCTGAATTTACACATCCATAAACCGTGGTTCGTTCTTAGATCGCATTACCTGTCCCAACTGGTGGCGCACCTGACCCAAGTTATGTGCCTTATATATCCAAGCATGATCCATGTGTTACACGCGTGTGAATCTGGCAGATGCATTTCTTTTTCTAGCCGCTCTACATCACAGGAAGAGACAACTAAAATGGTTCTACATTTACAGGACCCCCACCATAAAGCTCCCATAATCAAGTTTCCTTACACCAATATTACCGTACTTTTTTATAGGGTTGATCCATTTTAAAGGTTGAAATGTCAAAACTGGAATTTCTACTAGGGTACTCAAACTCCACCTAAAACCCAGAGGTTCTGGTGTAGGAAATTGAAATATGGGTAGTTTTTGTTGAGGGCCCTCACAGTACAGCTGCATCAGCTATGATATGAGAACCAGTGCTTCGGATTACCTTAATGAATTAAGGACACGGTAACAAACAGCTCCCCTGCTCTCTGGAACTCTTTTTGTGCAGATAAAAGATGTGTATTGTATTAACTGGACCTGATTTTTATTAATGAGAAGTATTCATTTCAGTAAAGACCTGTTGAAGAAATCAGACCGACTCCAAAATGCAAAAATACTCTGCAGTAAAAAACATGACAGTAATCAGCAAGTGCTGTATAACAAATACAGGGTATTTAGTCGATACGTTTTTTGCAAAAAATGTATACCAAGCTGCTTCACCACGTCACGGTAACCCTTCATGAAGCAGTCCCTATCTAATGTATTTAAAACCTGAACATGTGAACAGTGTCTAAATGAACAGGATACAGACAGGCGCCTCCTAGTATATGGGCTTGTGGTGTAAGACAGCTCATTTATGTGCATGTCACACAGGAGAGGAGTGGGGTCTCCCAAACCATGCTTAGCAAGGAAAAACGGATTAAAAACATGGTGGTGTGAGCATTGTCTTACTGACTTGTTCACACTTGTGCATGTCACATATGTTTTTAATCCGTTTTTCCTTGCTAAGCATGGTTTGGGAGACCCCACCCCTCTCCTGTGTGACATGCACATAAATGAGCTGTCTTACACCACAAGCCCATATACTAGGAGGCGCCTGTCTGTATCCTGTTCATTTAGACACTGTTCACATGTTCAGGTTTTAAATACATTAGATAGGGACTGCTTCGTGAAGTGTTACTGTGACGTGGTGAAGCGGCTTGGTATACATTTTTTGCAAAAAACGTATCGACTAAATACCCTGTATTTGTTATACAGCACTTGCTGATTACTGTCATGTTTTTTACTGCAGAGTATTTTTGCAAATTTGTCATTTTGTGTTCTTCTGTTGTGTTTCAGCCATTGGGTGGTGTGAGCATTGTCTTACTGACTTGTTCACACTTGTGCATGTCACATATGTTTTTAATCCGACTCCAAAACGCGTTGCCTTTGCTAATACCATATTGTTCTCTTCGCCATCTGACAAATCCTTGATGGACATCACTCACACTACAACCATTTTTTCCCTTTTTTTATGACAGTGGTCCGAGATGATGCCCTACCCGCTCAGCTCCAGATACCCCATTCCCAGAATTGTGCCTGCTCTGTGTACAACTCGTTCAGGTTAGCTCTATCACTTGTCGTCATCTATTTTACCAAAGGTTTTTTCACGGTGGAGATCTCTTTTTATATTGTATAGTATCCCAATAAGAAGACATGCATTTTTGGCTTAGGCTGGGTTCACATCACGTTTTAGTAGCCCGTTCAATGCATAGCGTTGACGGGCTGCTAACGGGATCGCATTATGCTATACCCGCTAGCGCAGATGAATCAGACGCTGCAGCCCACGTCCGAGGCTCCATCAGCGAATGACGGCACATCGTGAACGCGTGCCACTTTATGGCATGCCGCGCGATGCGCCCAACAATGGGGCTCAGTGGCGGTGTTAAGGGACTGCGTTACACCGCGTTATACCGCGGTGTAACGCAGTCCGTCAACGGACTTCCTATAACGCAGTGTGACCCCGGCCTTACACACACACACACACACAGAAACACACCAAAGATATCACATAGACATAGGATAGGGTTGATGAACCCCCACATTGTAATAAAGTTTTATTTTTATTTTTTCTTAAAGCAAGAACCAAAATATGAAACCGCTCACAATGTTTACACAAAGCAAAATATCAGATTTCATTTGTACAAAGGTGTAAAAAAAATATGACACTTGTAAAAATCTACAGTCGGAGATCCACGAGCCACCAGCCTTCCCCACTGCTACTTATTAGGCAGGGAGATCCGAGCACTTTTTCCAAAAGTTATTCACTGTTACAAGAGTTTGGCACTTTTAGGGCAGATTTGTCCAGCTCTACAAAACTGAAAGACTATCCTTAATGGGGGTGGCCATTACTTTGATAATGATGATTTATTGTTGGGATAAGTAAATCAACATCAGATCGGCCAGGGCCCGGGGGTCAACATCTGGCACCCCCACTGATGAGCTTTTTACCTTTGGCAGAACACCGCAGTTCCATACTTTGTGTAGTGGCTGCTGCCAGGTATTATGGATCGGGTCCTATGCTCTTCAGCAGGAGATGATCACCTGTACACAGCGCACGGAGCTGTGGTGTACCATCTCTGTACACTGTGCACATCTGGCAACTGAAGGTAGTAAAATCTGATCGGTAGAGTGGCAGGCATCAGATCACCGATCCAATGGATAGGTGATAAATATGGACAACCCCTTTAACATAGGCCATCAATACCATAATAGCGATGATCCATGCTTAATATCTTAAATACAAAATGGCATTTAAATCCTGTCCCCAGAAACACACTCAAACCAACCACTTTTTGCTATGGTTTGGCACGATTGGAAGAGTTGGTAGGTACGGGGTTCTGATTCTCAGCTCCCCGACTGATCAAGTTTTTGAAATGTCAACCTTGTTATTTACCGGACACAGCTCAATACTGTTAGTCCTGCCTGAGTCTAGTACTGTAGCTCATTATCTCAGTCTCATTCACTTCAATCAGTAGATCGGCTTGGGTGCGAAGATTTGGACCATCACTAAATGGATATGCCTATACTAAAGAGAAGTCAGTAATATTGTAAAGCTGGAGGTTTCTGATTTTTATTTAAAGCTTAATAACTGCACCATTGAAAATTCTACAACTTTCTGATAAACCATGTTCCAATTCCTAATTATTTTAAAAATGCGGAGCTTGCTGTCAGTGAACAGATCCATTCTCGGCTTACATCCAGAGCCTAACAACCCGTACTGTATTCACAGCACAAAAAAAGGCATGATCAGATTAAAGGGATCCCGCTGTATACTGCTACATTAATGGTTGGGAGCAGTCAGAGGATCTGATTGGTTACCTTTAAGTCTCTTGATGTAAATTGGAGCCATTTATTCATTGACAGCAAGGAGAGAGTTAAATAAAAGGTTTGACATTCGAACATAAATTAAAAAGTCGCTTTTTTTTGCTAAAAATAAAGCTTAACTTTAAAAAATAAAAGTGAATCCGTTTTGTAGTTTGAACCAAATATTTAATATGTCTTTATAGTGGATCTTGTCTGTGCTGATACAGACCACCATATCCACTGCACACACATAGACATGTGACAATTTTTGATTGACTGTCTGTTACCAGGTTTTTGCCGCCCCTTCCAAGAACAGCATAAAGTAGGGGCAGAGATCCTGATTCCAGCAGTATGCCGCTTACTGGGCTTTTTGCTGTAGTTTTGGAAATGGAAAAAAAAAATTAAATCACAGTTCTGTTAGTCCTCTCAGTGATGATCTCTGTGTAACCTCACCTCCACCGATTGCCATTTTTGTGTACACTGTGCATAGGCAGAAAATTGCCAATCAATGGTGGGGCGGGGTAATAAAAACCTCATGAATATGGAGGATTACATGGCAGCAGGTTTACTAGTCCTCTAGTGATAATCTCATGCTGATAAAACAGTGATTTTATCACAACAACAGCAAACAGCCCACTAAGTGACACATTGCTGGAATCAGGATCTCATTTTCTACATCATGCTGCTCTCAAGTTAAGGCCCTTTTACATTTAGCGATCCAACGAGCGATCCGACCCGGTCAGGATCGCTGGTGCATCGCTAAATGATCGCTAGTGAGCTTTCACACAGAAAGATCTCACAGCGATGCAGCAGCAACGCAGCGCACGATACTCACCTTTCACACACAGCGATCCTGACGTCCTCCCGCTCGCCTCTACGCGTCGCTCGTCGTCACAGCAGGAAGCCCCAGCAGGAAGCAGACGACGAGAAATGGAGCCGGACATTCTCGCTCGATCAGCGATGGACAGTGGGGGGGCCGGTCGGAGGTAAGTATCACACATAGCGATATCACTAGCGATATCGCTATAACGTCACAAAATCAGTGACATTATAGCGATATCGCTATGTGTAAAACCCCCCTTAAGGTAGCAAAAATCTAGTGATAGAGTCTCTTTAAGGCTTCCGGTTAAAGCTGCGGATCTTACAAGAAAGGAAATTCCATATACTATTGAGCGCTCACTATCTCCAGTGTGCGATGAGGAGGTAGATACAGTTCTGCTCGTATGTTGGACGGTTCTGTTCATTGTCTTATTTCACAAAAATACATTATATACAGCAAAGCCATTTAAAAAATAGAAAAATGGAGGTAAGCTCGGAGAAGCCCATCCTGGTTTAATCTTACTATCCCAATCCTTCCATAAAGTTTCCATCAAGTAAACTGCAGAATATGTGAAGCAGATCCTGCCCAGATGGAAGAATAATATGCTCTTAGTATTTTTCCAGCAGATATTTGTACTTCTATTTTCAAGGATTGGGTTATAGAAGTGATCTCCAAAATGAGCTACTCCGGCTGTCAGAAAACCACAAAGCCCTCTGGCACCCTACACCCAAAGCAATGCAATGCCAGTCTTAGAGGATCCATCAGCACTCCTGACCAGTTTGCGTTAGTTAATGCATACATTACCCATAGTATGCAAATGCTACAGCATCTTTTCTTTGCTTCCTGCATTTTGCTGCTCCTCTCTAATTACTCCTGGAAATGATGAATAAATTGACAAGTGAATGTTGCCATTTCCCTTGTCTACAGGATCTGTGCCTACATATTTTGTGCCATCCAATCTGACAGTATCAGACCGTGTATGTATGCACCCTATTGACCAGGAGGAATAGTTACACTCAGTTATCAATCTTTCCATGAATTTTCAGGACAAATAAAACGCACAATGCAGAATTTTAAGAAAAGATGCTCCAGAATTGCTATTCCGCTGGAATGTAAGTATTTACTGAATCATCACAGGAAATCGGATCAATTGTGACTATCTACGTCTTGCTACAGCCATATCAGCTTATTTAAAACATTATATATTACATATTGTATTCATTTGGCTACTTAGATTTCATGCTAAGAGACTCATCCATGGATTGTGTACACATCTGGCCTCTTTTCATGCCTCCCCGAGTTAAAGATGATCTGTCACTTGCGCAAAAACTGAGTTAAACACCTGGCAAAAATCCCTGCGCTCTCATGATTTTGCTGCTCATTTAGGCTGTGTGCCCACGTTGCATTTTTTTAAGCGTTTTTGAAGCGTTTGTGCCGGATCAGACACTTCACAAACGCTGAAAGAAGCATCCCGTTCATTTTAATGCATTTTGGCCTTTTTGTGCCAATTGATGCGTTTTTTTCCCGCATAGGAAACGCTTAGCAGCTAAAAACGCAGCATGTTCATTATTTTCCGCATTTTTAGCTATTTCCTATGAGTCCAGAAGATGCGCTGAAAAAAACGCATCAAAAAACGCGCAAAAAATGCGCGCAAATAAAACGTGTCAGGTTTTAAACGCTAACGTGGGCATATAGCCTTAAAGGTTTGTGCTGTGTCCCTCCATTGCAGATATTCACATTTGTTGCTTTTGTAGTGCAGTATGTGAAATCTCAGCTTGCAGTCAACTGGACGTTTCTTCAGTCTTCGCTCTCACCGCTCCCTCCCAGACAGCTCTGTAGCTAATCCAGCAGTCTTTCAGATTTAGAGTCTGCTAAGCAGTGATTGACAACATCTGGGATGGAGGAGTGAGAGCACATGTCACCAGAGAAGACTGAAGAAACCCCAGTTGACCTACAAACAGATTTCCCATGCTGTGCTCCAGAAGAAGCAAATGTGAATATCTCTGCAACAGAGCGATGCAGAGAAAAATGGAAAAGAGCAACAGAATCAGGGGAGCTCAGGCATTTCTACAAGATATTTAACTCAATTTTTTAACAAAGTGACAGGTCCCCTTTAAAAAGCTATTCCGTCCAGAAGCGTTTATCACGTATTCATTGTAAAGGGGGGAAATGTTAGATAGGTCCATTTAAAGTTAATATTGCTGGTAAACACAGCAGATTACTATATTCGGCAGTTCCCCTAAGTGCCACAGACTTTGAATACGGTGTCAGGACATTTGCTTGACCGATGCTGCATTAAACCCCTTCCTAACCGTAGTCTTGTAGCTGGGAGATCAGAAGGGGTCGGACCACTAGCAATCTAGCATTCGTTACAGATCCAGTGGACAAGTCCTAAATGCTTCTGGCTGGAGAGCCCCAATAAGCACAGCCATGCTTTTCTCTCTTACCAGTTCTTAAATTAGATGCAAGGTACTTCAGCAGAGGTTTTTTCTGGCTGTTCATTCCAGGGTCTCCTCATCAGCCAACTTCCCATCATCTACACTATTTAAGCAATCAGTCTATCTTGTCCAGAAATAAGCCAGAGCATTGTATTTCCATCGCTCCTGCCTATGCAATCATCCCAGCAGCCTGTCCAGAGATGTTCTCAGCAGTCAATCGCAGCGGTCTATCACTTAGTGGCCAGGGACTGTCTCATCTCCCCATTCATCCTCGTCAGTTTCTGTGCTAAAAAGGAAATTGTACAATACACAGTGTATAATAAAGCGTCTGCAGCAAAGCAATAATTCATTCCCCTCAACCTCTCGCTAAATAAGCCTTTGTGAAATCCTTTTCAGATACGCTCCGCAGGATTGCTCAGTGCAATAGCAGGCAGAGTGGAAACAGTCCACGGTCCACACGGCACAGCGTTACTTCTTGCAGATCTCTTCCAGTCTGGAAAACTTGGGGTCAAAATCATCCAAGAATCTGAAGTCCATGGTGTTGTCTGGGAAAGTGAAGGAGTCCATTGACTCAATCCGCTCCAGCTCCCCCTCATAGGCATATGTGCGCGGCTTGTATGTGCTTATTTCATCTTCGCCATTGATGCCCTGAAGTCGCTGGAAAGTAAGAGAGGTACAGTTATTAAAGGGGTTGTGCATTGATGTGAGTTAATGGGGGGGGTCTCTTATTTGAAATCAGCATCTCTCAGCCAAAAAGTCTTTCTGTACATAACCTGTCTGGTCTGACAATCCACAGACAACCCACTAATTTGCATGGGTGCTATGCAGTGCCCACTTTTCCATTGTGGTGACACTATAAAGAATTTGAACACAGGCTACGTTCACACTTTGAGGAACTCCAGCGGAAGTTACCGCGGGAATTCCAGAATTCCATTCCGCGGGAAAACCGCATTTTAAATTCCCGAGATTTTCCCACGGAAAAACTAGCGATTTGCAAGCGTAATTAGCTTGCAGAATGTTAGCGTTTTCCAAGCGATCTGTAGAGTGTGACAGGCTGGTCACACTCGTCTAACACAGTGTTGGACTAGCGTGACCAACTTTTTACTATTGAGGCTGCCTATGCAGCATCAGTAGTAAAAAGATTTAATGTTAAAAATAATTTAAAAAAATAAAAAAATCGTGTTTTTCTCACCTTCCGACATCCCGCGCAGCGTCCCCGATCATCGTGATGCTCTGGCGGGTCCCGTTCCCAGTGATGCATTGCGGCAATGACCTTTGATGATGTCGCAGTCTCGCGAGACCACTACAGTATCACGAGACCTCGACAGTATTGCGAGACCTCGACGTCAGCAAAGGTCATTATCGCAATGCATCACTGGGAACAGGACCTGCCACGTTGCCAGAAAGTAAGCAGAACAATGCATTTCTATGTGGGCGTAATCGCCACAAATCAGCAAAATAATGAGCATGCTGCGTATTTTCCCGCAATGCGATTCCGTCGCGGGAAAATCCACAGCATTAGCACAGCATTGCGGAATCCCATAGGATTGCATGGGATGCTGTTTTTTGTGTTTTCGCGGCAAAATCGCGCGTTAAAAACCGCAGCGGAAAACCAGCAACATGTGAACGCAGCCTTAGGATATGTTCACACTGAGTTTTTTTCTACAAACAAAACCTGCTCTTGGCACTAAAGAAGCTGCTTACAAAAAGCAGCTTTTGCTGCATATTTCCTACGTTTTTGTGGTCTTTTTTACATGCTGATAAAGTATAGTAACCCCCCCCAACAAAAAAAAAAATCATGATGTAACTTCCTTAAAGTTTTTGCACCAAAAATGCATCGAAACTTGATACCTGTATTTTTTGCACCTACTCATTGCTTTCTATGGGTGAAAAAAACGCTGCGAAAATGCTGAAAGCAGCTTAAAATTTGCATTAAAAAACAAACACAACTAAAATGCAACGTGTGAATATAGTTTTCCTATCAGGTTCAACAACAGATTACAGCTGATAGCGGGATCCAAGCAGACCAGATACTCTGTTATCAGTTTATTGTTATAAGGAATCTGTCACCAGCAAAAACGCTAAAATGGGGTGCCAGTAGACTGGGCCCACAAAACTTATTAAAGGGAATGTGTACCTTTAAACTTGACACATGAGGTTAATGTGGGATTCTACGAGGTAAGACACATCAATTTAGAGCGAGTGTTGGCTCCAAACAGCTTTCCCTAAATGAGTCTATCTGTTATCTTGGAGGAAGCCCCAATAACCATCTATTGCTGACTGTAAAATGACAGATGTACTTGCTGTGTGTTATGGAGAACTCATACAAGACTCCACAAAATCTCAGGGTCTCTGTTTCATAGTTTTAAAGGGTTTATCCTGGATTTTGCATACTTGCTAAGAACTTACAGGCAGGTACCTACCTTCCTATTCGGCCCAACGCCAATTTCTGCAAAGCTCCTGCAATTTCATTTGACCTCAAGACAAGAGAACACCTCTTTCTCTACTGGGCTACTCTGTTGATGGGGAGTCACTCCTAATGTCATGCTGGTTGACAGTCGGTTCCCCGCAGTTAGGCAACGGGGAGCCAGTTGTCAATTGGCATGACATCAGCAGAGATGCCCCTTCAACACAGCAGAGAGTTTTAAAGGCTGCTCTGTCGACATGACTCATAGTGCAATACAGAGACTATGTAGAAGGAAAATGGGCTAATATCCATCATGTAACTGTCAAGATTCCACCGCTCACTGTGTCCTATATACGCTTTGAATGAGAGCTTTGTCACCCTATGGGATTTAAGGTTTTCTAAGCCGTCAGGATTGTGAGTGACAGCTCTACCGCCTAATCTTAGGCAGAGGTTTGAGTATTGTGAATGACAGCTCAACCATCCTATCTGGCTGTCTATGGGATCTACTTCGGGTCTCCTCTATTCTGGGTGATTTACAGGGCTATTTAGCACTTTGACAATTGTCAGACCTTTGCCAATTGTAGCTTTTTTCAAGTGCTATGTGTATTTGTGCTGTGCTCGGAGTTGTATTCTTGGATTTACCTTTGAACTTCCACTTGACTTACCCCTTTGTCTAGATCCGCTACCCTCATAATACTCTGACCTTGGACTGTGACCAAACTACGCCTTTCTCTTTTCCCTTTGTCTATTACAAGCCCTCTTGGTACCGAACCCAGACCTCTTGGCTATCCTGCCTCACGGCGAGTCCGTGAATAGTGAATAGCATCACAAAAACCCAATTAGCAAACTTATGTTCAGTGCAAAAACACATGCATTTGAAAAAAAAAATATTGTCAACAATGGTGGACAACTCATAAGCCACGGTTTCTATTGTAAAGGCCAATAATGTCCCATGTGCTCCATAGGCAGCATCCACCTTTTATAACAATTTTTTCTTATTTCTTTTAGAGCTTTCAAAATTATAAAAGATATATCTCTGCAAAAAATCTAGGCAATACATTTTTATATTCATATTCCCCCATGTCTGATTGCATCCATGTCCAGATTTAAGTTTCTATTCTCCATGTTACTGGAAAACAAATGAGCTAAAAAATTCTGACTCTATCTTGGGAAAAATCCCACACATCATCAGATGTCAGCTTGTGTTTTGTGCTGCAGACCTGACCTCTGCGATCTAGCACCTGGGCTTGAACTGACAAGCAGTAGCAGATCACGGCACGCTGTGACACGCATGTGCCTTATTCTTAAAAGGCGTGTGTGCGCCCGGTTATCCAAGCATGACAACGGCTTTGCTGGGTTTTATTACAGTCACAAGATGTGCAAGGCGTGCATTCCTCGGACTTGGACGTGATCCAGTCATGACTCATGATAGTCGTGCTTAACACTTAATGCGTCGGCTAATTTGTCATGTTATTAGCTTTACCCATTGTTATTGAAGGCGACCGTGGGCGCACCCATAGGTGTAATGATATAAACTGATTCAAGGGCGTTAGGTTTATATAAGTCGGACGTAACTTGGCTCAGTTACCAATGAACAATCTCCGGGCTGTGGAAGGTGTAATTATGTGCAGAGCTAGGAAAAATGCCACGCAGCAGAAAAACTTACTGTCTGGAGCCATCAAATCTGGTCCCTGCAGCTGTAATATTCGGAGACGCAGTAAAATGCTTATTACAGCAGATTAACTTTTAACAACTTGTAGCCTTTCTGATCTATATGGGTTTTTTTTGCCTTCCTCTGGATCAACATGTTAGAGCAGGTTAGGATAGGATATGGGCTGAACTAGATGGACTTAATGTCTTCCTTCAACCTTAAGGCTGTGTGCACACGCTGCGGATTTTGCTGCGGTTCCGCAGCGGTTTTGGCCGCTGCGGACCCGCAGCAGTTTCTGCTGCGGTGTACAGTACCATGATTCCCTATGGGAATCAAAAACCGCAGTGCAGACGGTGCGGAATTTTCCGCGCGGATTATCCGCGGTTTTCAATCCGCAGAAAGAATTGACATGTCAATTCTTTCTGCGGATTCTCCTGCGGTTTGCCATCTCCTCTATTGAGGAGATGAAAACCCGCAGGGCAAAACCGCAGAGCAATCCGCAGGTAAAACCGCAGGTCTTTTGACCTGCGGTTTCACCTGCGGATTGTACAAAATCCACGCGGATGAATCCGCACCTAATCCGCAGCGTGTGCACACAGCCTAAAAACTATGTTACTATGTTACATGAACCCAGCTAAAGGTGCACACCTGAGCCCTACATATCGTTACAGCCCGGTAAGGAATGGAGCAGTGTGATGATTTTCCAGTTCAGACTTAAAGGATGTGTCCTTTCTTGGGAAACCCCATTCCCTTGCTCATACTGTAAAGCAGCTCTGGAGATGTGGTTTTTAAAAGCTTATAATCATTGCCGCATCCCAGCAGAACAAAGAATACATGGCTGCCCATAGATTTTATGAATGGATTATCAATGTGAAAATTGGAAAAAGAAGCAGAAGAAACCCTGTGGTTCTGCTGTAGCTGTAATGTTAAGGCTGCAGCCAGACAGGGGCTGCAGCGGTCACAGGACAAATTTATACCAGATGACTGGCGACGGGGACACAGCTCTGAGATCGGAGGAACAGCACTGGTCCAGAGGTTATTTCCATTTATGTTGTACCCTAGGGCCATTAATAGTTGTCCACTGCCTTAAATAGAGCAGTGCTGAAGTACCATGCACAATGGGCTGCCAGGTAGAGTGGCAGTACAGAAAGAGTAAAAACAGACCTTTATTCTTTTCTTTTTCTGTCACTGGGTTTCCAAAAGTCAAACCTTCACCAATCCTAATACTATGGCATTCCAGCATACCAGGACCATGCAATGACAATCTATGGAGGGAATCTCCTTCACGTCGCACTTGCTTCGATGGATCCGGTACATCCATACATAACAGTAACCCAGATTTTTGCTTACCTGACTGAGCATTTCTCCAATTTTCTCTACAAATACATTGTCTTGTCTGTTCTTAATGGATCCACTCCTTACATATTTGCCATTCTAGAATTGAAACAAGATGTCAAAAAATCATTAGTAACAAATGTACAAGGATTTTACAATCAATCAGGACATAGAAGGTAAATACAGAAGTGATTACCTTCTACCTGCCTATAGTTCAAGAACTATTATACTACAGGGCACTCAGATGGTTTAAGTATTGGCAATGTTCATTTCTTTTAGTGTAAGGACATCTAGTGGTGAAAAGGGGAATTGCATAAAATACATTGTAGTTTCATACAGTAAAGCTCAACATTGGCTTGTTGTAAGGGGAGAAACCACCATGGTTACTTACCGGTAGCCGGTTTTTCCGGAACCCATGACAGCACCACATGAGAGAGGGATCCGCCCCGCCAGGACAGGAACCTACTGAAACATAAGGGTCGGCACCTCTCCCCCGCTTCAGTTGGATTACAGAGCATTTGAGAGGACTCCCCGGTTAGTTACATTTTTATCCAACACCACATCACACAAATACACCCGACTATTGTGCACACCCAAACGGTGAAAAAGGGGGGGAATGTACGGGTGCTGTCATGGGTTCCGGAAAAACCGGCTACCGGTAAGTAACCATGGTGGTTTTCCCTTCACCCATGACAGCACCACATGAGAGATTCTGGAGACTTCGAACACCTTAGGGAGGGACCACCGCTTGCAGCACCCTTCTACCAAAGGTCAAGTCAGCAGAGGAGGACAGATTTAGTCTATAGTGTCTAAAGAAAGTTGAGGGTGAGGCCCAGGTAGCGGCCTTACAAATTTGCTCTATTGATACCTCTGCTTTCTCAGCCCAGGAGGTCGCCACGGCTCTGGTGGAATGAGCCTTGATGCCGTCAGGAACCGGGACGCCACTAGCTGAATAGGCTACACTAATGGCCTCCCTAATCCATCGGGCAATAGTCCCCTTTGACACTCCATAACCTTTCCTAGCACCCTGGAAGGCTACAAATAGGGACTGGGACCTCCTCCACTAGCTGGTTATAGACATACAGTGGGGCAAAAAAGTATTTAGTCAGTCAGCAATAGTGCAAGTTCCACCACTTAAAAAGATGAGAGGCGTCTGTAATTTACATCATAGGTAGACCTCAACTATGGGAGACAAACTGAGAAAAAAAAATCCAGAAAATCACATTGTCTGTTTTTTTTTCATTTTATTTGCATATTATGGTGGAAAATAAGTATTTGGTCAGAAACAAAATTTCATCTCAATACTTTGTGATATATCCTTTGTTGGCAATGACAGAGGTCAAACGTTTTCTGTAAGTCTTCACAAGGTTACCACACACTGTTGTTGGTATGTTGGCCCATTCCTCCATGCAGATCTCCTCTAGAGCAGTGATGTTTTTGGCTTTTCGCTTGGCAACACGGACTTTCAACTTCCTCCAAAGGTTTTCTATAGGGTTGAGATCTGGAGACTGGCTAGGCCACTCCAGGACCTTGAAATGCTTCTTACGAAGCCACTCCTTCGTTGCCCTGGCGCTGTGCTTTGGATCATTGTCATGTTCAAAGACCCAGCCACGTTTCATATTCAATGCCCTTGCTGATGGAAGGAGGTTTGCACTCAAAATCTCACGATACATGGCCCCATTCATTCTTTCATGTACCCGGATCAGTCGTCCTGGCCCCTTTGCAGAGAAACAGCCCCAAAGCTTGATGTTTCCACCACCATGCTTTACAGTAGGTATGGTGTTTGATGGATGCAACTCAGCATTCTTTTTCCTCCAAACATGACAAGTTGTGTTTCTACCAAACAGTTCCAGTTTGGTTTCATCAGACCATAGGACATTCTCCCAAAACTCCTCTGGATCATCCAAATGCTCTCTAGCAAACTTCAGACGGGCCCGGACATGTACAGGCTTAAGCAGTGGGACACGTCTGGCACTGCAGGATCTGAGTCCATGGTGGCGTAGTGTGTTACTTATGGTAGGCCTTGTTACATTGGTCCCAGCTCTCTGCAGTTCATTCACTAGGTCCCCCCGCGTGGTTCTGGGATTTTTGCTCATCGTTCTTGTGATCATTCTGACCCCACGGGGTGGGATTTTGCGTGGAGCACCAGATCGAGGGAGATTATCAGTGGTCTTGTATGTCTTCCATTTTCTAATTATTGCTCCCACAGTTGATTTCTTCACTCCAAGCTGGTTGGCTATTGCAGATTCAGTCTTCCCAGCCTGGTGCAGGGCTACAATTTTGTTTCTGGTGTCCTTTGACAGCTCTTTGGTCTTCACCATAGTGGAGTTTGGAGTCAGACTGTTTGAGGGTGTGCACAGGTGTCTTTTTATACTGATAACAAGTTTAAACAGGTGCCATTACTACAGGTAATGAGTGGAGGAAAGAGGAGCCTCTTAAAGAAGAAGTTACAGGTCTGTGAGAGCCAGAAATCTTGATTGCTTGTTTCTGACCAAATACTTATTTTCCACCATAATATGCAAATAAAATGAAAAAAAAACAGACAATGTGATTTTCTGGATTTTTTTTTCTCAGTTTGTCTCCCATAGTTGAGGTCTACCTATGATGTAAATTACAGACGCCTCTCATCTTTTTAAGTGGTGGAACTTGCACTATTGCTGATTGACTAAATACTTTTTTGCCCCACTGTATACTCTACTAGGGTTCTTTTAACATCTAGGCTATGAAACTTTTCCTCCCCTGGGTTTTTCGGATTCTCGCAAAAGGAAGGGAGGACAATCTCTTGGTTTCGGTGAAAGTTAGTTACTACTTTCGGCAAGTAAGCAGGGTCTGTTCTCATAACCACCCTATCCTGGTATATCTGGGTATATGGTGGGTTGACTGAAAGGGCCTGTAAGTCACTAACTCTACGTGCCGACGTTAGAGCTACCAAAATGATGGTTTTTAGAGTGAGATTTTTAGTTGAAATCTGCTGTATGGGTTCAAACGGCTCTTTCGTGAGGGCTTCCAGCACCAGATTTAGATCCCATGGAGCTATTTTTGGTAAGGAAACTGGCCTAGATCTGTGGCAAGATTTTATAAACCTGGCTACCCATCTGTTTGCCGCTATATTGCAATTGTATAATGCACCCAGCGCTGAAACCTGCACTTTGAGGGTATTAACCGCCAGGCCTAGCTGTAGGCCTGCCTGCAAGAACTCCAAGATGGACTCGATTGGGGGTTCTTGACCTAACGGTTTTCCCAGGAATTGTAGGAATTTTTTCCACGTTCTGCCATATATGTTGGTTGTTATTGGTTTCCTACTTTTCATTAGAGTAGTTACCAACCCCGGGGAAAACCCTTTATCTCTCAAAAGTGACCTCTCAAATTCCACGCCGTCAGATGGAGCCCCTTGACTTGTTTGTGGAATATCGGCCCCTGAGCTAACAAATCTGGAATCTCTGGCAGTACCCACGGGTCCGAGAGAGACATCATTTGTAGTAGAGAAAACCACGGTCTTTTCGGCCAGAACGGGGCTATGAGGATTACTCTGGCTTGCTCGTCTCTTATCTTTTTTACTACTGCCGGGATTAACGCTACTGGGGGAAAGGCATAGCTCAGCTTGAACAGCCACGGGATTTGTAGAGCGTCCACTGCCCACGGGTTTTCCCCTGGGTTTAATGAGCAGAACGTTCTCACTTGCCGGTTGCTTTTGGTGGCAAAGAGGTCGATTACTGGCTGTCCCCATAACTGTACTATCTTCTGGAATATTACACGATTCAAGGCCCACTCTCCCTGTTTTAACTTGTTGCGGCTTAAAAAGTCGGCTTGAACATTTTCTGTCCCTTTGATATGCAGGGCTGTCAGGGAGGCTAGGTGTTGTTCTGCTTTGAGGAAGATTCTTTTGGCTTCGTCCATTAGGGAGTTTGACCTTGTCCCTCCCTGGTGGTTGACATACGCCACTGCCACCCTGTTGTCTGACATAATTCGGACGTTTTGACCCTGTAACCTGGGAATGAATGCCTCTAGGGCCCTGTTTATCGCTCTCAACTCTCTTAAGTTGGAGGAAGCTTTCTGCTCTATGTGACCCCAGGACCCTTGGGCCATATGTTCTCTCAGGTGTGCCCCCCATCCCGAGGAGCTTGCGTCCGTCAATATTACATCGGACACGGGCCTGTGCCACAAAATTCCCCCCGTTAAATTTGTGTCGTCTAGCCACCAAGTGAGAGAGTCTTTCACTCTTTCGGAAAGTTCCAGCTTCTCTTCTAAACGCCCTTTCAATCGTCTCTGGGCTGACAAGATATCCGCCTGCAGTTGTCGGGTATGATACTGTGCCCAGTTGACCGCTGGGATACAGGCTGTTAGCGTGCCCAACAGGGACATTGCCCTTCTTAGGGTCATGTGAGGATGTTGTATTGCCGTAAGGGTCATTTCTCTCACCTTCTCTAGTTTTTTCTCTGGCAAGAGACAAACTTGACGGTCGGAGTCCAAGACGAAACCTAGAAACGTTTGTTTCCTTAGGGGTTGAAGTTTTGATTTTTTTAAGTTTACCATCCAACCCAGTCTTTGCAGGGTCTCTGTTATCTTCTCTACCTGATGTGCGCAGTGATGTTCTGAATTGCCAATGACCAGAAAATCGTCCAAGTAAGGCACCATAATCACATTGTGGATTCGAAGGAAAGCTGTCATTTCCGCTATTACTTTTGTAAAAATCCTTGGCGCTATGGAGATGCCAAACGGAAGAGCTGTGAATTGAAAATGCCTGAGGTCGCCCTGGATGTATAGGGCTACCCTCAGGTATTTTTGGTACTCTTGGTGTATCGGGATATGGTAATAGGCATCCTTCAAATCGATTACGGCCATGAAGCAGTTGTGGTGTAACAGCTTCATGGCCGAAGTCACTGATTCCATTTTGAATGTTTGGTTCTTGATCCATTGATTGAGGCGCCTGAGATTTATTATCGTTCTGAAGGAAAGGTCGGGTTTTTTTATTAGGAAGAGGGGAGAATAGAACCCCCTTCTTTCTTGATCTTCCGGGACCTCTACCAGAACTTGTTTCTCCAATAGCCCTAAGATTTCTGTTTCTAAGGCTGATTGCTCTCCTGGTTCCTTCCTGACGGGGGTCACCGCAAATGAAGCTCTTGGATACTGGAAGAAGGGGATTTTTAGGCCATTCTTTATAATTTTTAGGATCCAATTGTTGGCCGATATTTTCTCCCATTCTTGGGAAAAGAGCCTCAATCTTCCCCCCACAGGAGGGCTGGTGTCATTGCGGGGATTTTTTGGCGGTTGAGGTATTTCCCCCAAACATAAACCCTGGTTCTTTCTTCCTCTTGTCGTCCCACCTTTTCCGTTCTCCCGGGGGACGGCCTCGATTGAACCTTCCCCTCCGAAAGGGCGGTCTCCTTTGATCACCCATGAACCTGGGGAAGCCCTTCTTTTTGTCACCGGCTTTTTCTAGGATGTCATCCAGGTCTTTTCCAAACAAGAACTGCCCATCACATGGTAATGAGCATAATTTTGCCTTAGATTGAATGTCCCCAGGGCAGCCTTTGAGCCATAACGCCCGTCTTGCGGCGTTCGACAGCCCCGCTGCTCTTGCTGTTAACCTCATCGAGTCGGCGGAGGTGTCCGCCAAGAAGGCGGCAGCTCCGTGTAGTAGGTACATTTCACCTAAAATTTTCTCCCTTGGCATTTTGGAGACCAATTTTTCTTCCAGTTGTTGCAACCAGACCATTAATGACCGGGCTGTGCAGGTGCCAGCTATTGCTGGTTTCAGACCCCCTGCCACTGCCTCCCAAGTGTGCCTTAGGTATGAGTCCGCTTTTTTATCCAAGGGATCTCTCAAAACCCCTGAATCCTCCAGGGGCAGGGCCGACTTCTTGGAAGACCTAGACACTGCGGCGTCAATCTTTGGGACTTTGTCCCAGATGTCCGTGTCCTTAGCCTCAAAGGGGTATCTTCGCTTTGAAGAGGAGGGAAGGCTACCTGACTTCTCCGGTTTCTTCCACTCTCTCTCTATTAGGGCCTGAATTTTGTCATTGACCGGGAAGGTACGCTTTTTCCTTTCTTGTAGGCCGCCAAACATCACATCCTCCAGTGATCTCTCTACTTTCTCCTCCTGTAGGCCCATAGTGGACCTGATGGCTTTAAGGAGGGCGTCCGTATCTTCCACGGGAAAGCAAGGTCTGCCCCCCGTATCACTGTCTGAGGATGAAGATGACCCGCGCTCAACTTGGTACTCCGAAGAGGAGGAGCCTGACGAGGAACTCGGGGAGGCTTTCCTACTCTTACTTTTCTTTTTTAATAATTTTTTAAGTGAGCCCTGTACCTCCGACTTAATTATTGATCTGAGGTTTGTTGCCAGGCTCGGTGCCTCTTCAGCCATAGTCCGCTGGATACAGCTGACACATAAGTCCTTTTGGTAGTCCTTTGCTAAAGGGCTGTGGCATATGGCACATACTTTATTTTTCTTTTTGCATGTAGCTTTTTTGCCTCCCTAAAAAAGGAAAAGACATAGGAAGCCCTATTACAACATTGTCTACTTTCACGGAGATCACTCACCACCCAGGAAAGACCGATACCGGGCTCTGGGGCTGCGAAGGAGCGTGCGTTCTGCGATCTTTTGACCTCGAGGAATCCCTCGATCGGTGACTTGGACGGCTGCTGCTTTTGCCGCTCGAGCGGCTCTTGCGACCCGAAGCTTGTGAAGGGGGCAGAGACAATGGGGACGGTGAGCGATCCTCCTGAGACGCCATTGTCACCCCTGCAGCTGCTTCTGCTCCTTCTTTAAAGTGAGTGCCCCTCATTACCCCTCCCCCCGCGACCGCCAGCCGCTTCTCCTGGCCGGCGTCGCGCCCGGCGCCATGATCGTCGCTTCCCGATGACGTCAGCGGTCGCGCTCCCAGAATCCTCTGCGCCGCTGACGTCGGACGCCGATCTCCGCCCCCGGCTTCCCCTGCAAGCAGACGAAGGACGGGCGCGCGCGCAGGGGGAGGGCAGCATGTGGAGGAACCTCCGAAGGGAGGACATCAGGACGTGCCCGCACGAACCCGGGGCCCGGATCAGGCAACACCCCGGGGACTGCGCTACCAGCTGCCGACGGCTGGCGTCGCAAGTAAGTAAGCCCTGCAATTTAAACGCCGGGACGGCCCTGGGTCTTTCATCCTAACAGGCGCCGCCGCTGTCAGAGGGATTCCTTTCCAGGACAGGAACCCAACTGAAGCGGGGGAGAGGTGCCGCCCCTTATGTTTCAGTAGGTTCCTGTCCTGGCGGGGCGGATCCCTCTCTCATGTGGTGCTGTCATGGGTGAAGGGAAAATTTGCATTTTATCATCTCCATCACAAATACCAAAAAATAATGCATGTGTGTCTTATGTCAGGTTATGCAGCTCATCCTTTTTTACCCTTCTTATAAGGGATAGGTTAGGCCATATTTATACATTACAGTTATGGTGCTTTTTTATGCCGTTTACTAAGTACAAATGCCCACAGGAAAAAAAATAATAAAATGTTTCCATCTTCTGACAGCATAATAATCTCATTGCATGCTTTTGACAATTAATGCCAATTTATTTGTACCTTGCCAGAACTACAATTACCGGATACCAGAACTATGTCTAAAAAGACATTCGAGCCATTGCACAGACATTATTAAGTGGCATTCTCTAGTTTAGGAATTGATGTGGCTGCTGTTCTCATCTACAAACATGGGGAATATATAGAAGGCAAGTAATGAGGTTACCTGATGCCATGTACCACTTTGGCTCTGCATGGTCTGGCTTCCCTACAATGGAAGATGAAGGGTTAATGTTGTGCATTGCAAACAGATTTCACATCAGACTATGAATAAATACTTAAAAGAATCTGTAAGCAGCATAAAGTAGGAGCAGAAACCATAGTGTCAGTACAGTGTCATTTACAGGACTTCTTGCTATAGTTTTGATAAGATACTGCTATATCTGCTGCAGCTCTGCTAGTCTTCTTAGTGAGCTCTTGTTATATAGTTGGATCACCCCCAGGGCTGTGGGATACTCGGCACCGGGCCGGTGTCTTAAAGTGATAGGTCACGGTGGCGGTGACCCTGTCCGTGGCCCTGGGTGGCCAATGAAAAATGGGTGAAATGTAGCTGAATAAAGTTTATAGGTAGATGATTCGTGACGCCACCTTTGGTGTTCAGCAAGGAAGGTGTTAAGCCGACGCTGCGGTGCAGATCCTCTGGGACAGATGGTGGGGTGCAGCAAAGATGAAGTAGCTCTCCACAGGCAGAGCTGTAGTCCCAGGGCAGTAGTAATAGGTTTTGAGGTAGATGGTGTAGTGTTAGGCACAGAGTTGTAGCAGTGCTGAGTGGATTGCAGGAATAATTCAAAGCGCAAAACAGAGTGTAGTTTCTTTTACCTTTACTGAAGGTACAGTCCAGGATTCAGATCACAGATGGTACAGGAATTGGTCAGCCTGGAAGCAACTTAGGAATATCTCTATTTAGATGGGTTGTGTAGTCTCCTTTCTAGCGCTAATCTGAAGTACTTGCAGTTCTGAATTACACTCAAGTTCCTCTTGCTTGATGTTACTTAAACTCCACTCATATGGCAGGCAGCTGTAGCCGTCTTTCTGGCTCACACACGTTGCTGCTGTGACTCCGAGTCTCTTCATCAGTGTCCTGCCAGGACTTTACTTCTCTCTGCACTGCACCAGTTAGCTGCCCAATAAGAATGTTCACTTTTTGGCTTTCAGACAGAGGATACACTTCAAACAAACTGCACAGTCTCTCTTTAAAATTGCTCAGGGTATGTGACTCCCCTGAGTACTGCGGTAGCCAGGCCGCTCCCGGTATATATGGCATGGATAGCGGCATTATGGGGACTGCTGCGGTGGGCGCTTGATCTTGCTGCGCTCTGGAGGCGGCGCTGACCGCTGGATTCTGCAGCGCTAATGAAGCCGCAGCTGCACTTGCCCCTGCATCTTACAGCACTGTGGGGGTACGATGGCATCCACCGCTGCATCTTCTCTTGTCTCAGACATTCTCTTCCCTCTTGTTAACTTTGTCCAGGCTTCGTGTTCCGCTGGCTTACCAGGTTGCAGCTCCGCAGGCTAGATGATTGGGGCACGCCGGAACTGCAGGCCTCAGCTTCTCACTTCCCGCTCACTGATCTCTTCGCGCGCACCACTTCACTTTTTGTGCTCTCTCGCAGGCTCCGTCCATGATGGCACGCCCCTTCAGCTTCCCGCGCACGCCAAGTGGCGGGGTAATGGTGGCAATTTTCACAATCAGTCTATAGTACACAGTACAGTTTCTGGCACACAGGACCCGGTGGAAACGGGCTTCGCAATCCTGTTCGTGACGCCAAAATTGGATCACCTCCACGGCTGTGGGATACTCGGTACTGGGCCGGTGTCTAAAGGATAGGTCGCGGTGGTGGTGACCCGATCCGTGGCCCTGGGTGGCCAATGTAAAATGGGTGAAATGTAGCTGAATAAAGTTTATAGTTAGATGATTCGTGACATCACCTGTGGTGCTCGGCAAGGAAGGTGTTAAGCCGACGCTGCAGTGCAGATCCTCTGGGACAGATGGTGGGGCACAGCAAAGATGTAGTAGCTCTCCACAGGCAGAGCTGTAGTCCCAGGGCAGTAGTAATAGGTTTTGAGGTAGATGGTGTAGTGTTAGGCACAGAGTTGTAGCCGTGCTGAGTGGGTTGCAGGAATAATTAAAAGCGCACAACAGAGTGTAGTTTCTTTTACCTTTACTGAAGGTACAGTCCAGGATTCAGATCACAGATGGTACAGGAATTGGTCAGCCTGGAAGCACCTTGGGAATCTCTCTATTTAGATGGGTTGTGTAGTCTCCTTTCCAGCGCTAATCTGAAGTACTTGCAGTTCTGAATTACACTCAAGTTCCTCTTGCTTGATGTTACTTAAACTCCACTCGTATGGCAGGCAGCTGTAGCCGTCTCTTTCTGGCTCACACACGTTGCTGCTGTGACTCCGAGTCTTAGGTTGGAACAGAGCATTTACAGCCTCTTGTTCCTCCGGTTTCTGCTGCAGGATCATTAGTATCCATACCGCCTCGGACGCCGGGGTCCGGTCAATGCGCTTCAGCTGGGAGTGAGCTTGACTTCAGCTCGATCCTTCCCAGCTCGTCTCTCCACGTCCACACACTTCCCCCTCTCTGCACGATCTGCCTCACTTCCCTTTCCTGGCCACAGAGAGCAGCTCCTCAGCAGTTTGGTTCAGAGCTCCCTCTGCTGGCCTGGAGCAGGAACTGTGCTGTGTGCTGGATTTACCTGATAGAGAGATCCTTCATTGCTTCCAAGCATGACATCACACTCCCTAGGAGGAAGGTAATGCCACTGTGGCGACCGTACTCCTGGGGGCGCCACACAGTCCTTGATATTAATGAGCTCTGAATATCCCCGCACCCACCAATAAATGGCAGCTTCCTTCTGTCAATGCACAGTTTAGGCAGAAAGCTGTTAATCAGTAGTAGAGGTGGGGCTATAAGAGTTCTTCAGTGTAAAGACTAGCAGAGCTGCAGCAGAATTATTAAAACTACAGCAAGTACACCAGAAAAATTGGTATCTATTTAACTAGTATCAAATAAAGATGATCTCCCAGCTACCACCAAGAAAAACTTTCAGGCCAGTATAGAATATAGTAAGAGGTATAATCCCCAATTGAGTAGCCGTTTTAAAGGGGGGAACAAGTTACATAGACAGAAATTTTACAGACACATACCAGGGAGGAGGACACTGGACACCAGGCTCAGTTAACCCCGACGTACGTTTCGGATTGATCTTCCTTCCTCAGGGGGAAGATCAATCCGAAACGTACGTCGAGGTTAACTGAGCCTGGTGTCCAGTGTCCTCCTCCCTGGTATGTGTCTGTAAAATTTCTGTCTATGTATCTTGTTCCCCCCTTTAAAATGGCTACTCAATTGGGGATTATACCCCTTACTATATTCTATACTGGCCTGAAAGTTTTTCTTGGTGGTAGCTGGGAGATCATTTTTATTTGATACTAGTTAAATAGATACCAATTTTTCCATCGCTTACAATATGTGATTATGGGTATGGGGGCCCTCTTGACACTGTATACCTTGTAGCTCAGTTTTTGCCTTGTGTCACCCTTTTTTCTGCCATTTGTGCCAATTTTAAACCTGTGTTTTCTAATAAAAATATTTGTGTTTTAACACCATACTTTGGACGTCTACATGCACTGATTGCTTCTCTTTTTGTATATTAAATTACAGTGTGTCCTGCACTGATTTATTATGGGCTGACACTGGTGTGTTTTTTATAGTCATCTTATTCATATATGATTTATGATGTTACTTTGTTCTAGCCCTATGGTCTGTCATCTTTACTTATTATTTTAGCAAGTACACCAGTAAGTGATCCAGAGTGGGAATCATGGTTTCTGCCCCTATTTTACGCTGCCCTGAGATTAGGAAGCAGAAACCCGGTGACAGATAATTTTTAAAGCCAGAGCGAGTCCCTGAGTCCATGAGAGATAGTGACAGATGACTATACAGCTATACAGAATAGGCACCTGTCCCCTTTAATTACATCATAACATTTTGCTGCACCTTATGTATCCTTTATAGGTACATTAACAAGTTAGACTTCACATATAGGGGGTAGTCAGTCATTTAAGACCATTCCTCCTTTGAAATACTATATGCTAGCCTCTGCTTAGGAGTAAACCATTCACATTGGAGAATTGCTCATGATCCATGATTTCTAAAAAATATATGTCTTTTACCTATTAATATCCACCAGTCATTACTGAGGCTTACCTGTGCCCAGGTCGGATTTTGCCCTGTTCGCTTAGAGGCAGATTTTAAAAGTCCAGCGCCATCCTGGTGATGAAAAAGCACCAATGTATAATTCATCTCATTTACTTAAAGAGGCTATCCGGTCATATATTAATTATCTATCTTCAAGATGGGTCCTCAATCTTAGATTAGTAAGGGTTTTGGGTGTTGCACCTCATCATATGACTGAAAAACCCATTTATAGTAACTATTCGACTGTAGTAATAGTAACCAGCAGAACTGTGAGTGCAGCACTGGGCTATAGATGTATTTAAAAAAAAAATCTTACAACCCCGTCCAGGATGATTTTTTTTTTTGTTTTTTTTGTACTATGGGCGTAAAAAACTAACAGGCAGGTTACCTGCCTGCTTTACCCTGCGCCAGCAATTCAGCTGCTTCACGTCAACAGAGCAGTTCTTCTGGGCTGCTGTCGACAGGGTGTGATTGCTGACATCACCCTGGATGACATCTGGCTTCCTACAGTTAGGCAGCGGGGAGCACGCTGTCAATCAGCATCACGTCGGCAGTCTCACCCAGTCAACAAAGCAAAGTAAGAGAAGCCGCAGATCTGTCAATGTGACGTCAGTGGAAGCCGCCTAATGGCCAGCAGAAGCTATCAGAGCAGTATATAAGACTTTCTGATTTTTTACAGTATTAAACATGACTTGGATTTCAGAAGGGGGTACATATTTAGAGAAGAACCATATCTACATAGTAATCATATGTGTAGAATCAAATAGCTAATCATTGATTAGAAGTTGGAAAGCTATGCTGCAGCTTTCCATAAAAGCAGGATGAGCAGCTCTGAAGCACACACTGCGCACACAAGTAAAATGCAATAGAAGAGAACACGATCATATGTAAATGGTATTATTTGGAGACTCAGTGACAAGCTAGCTATTTGCTGACGCCAGGTCACACTCACAATTTCCCAGGACTGATGAGGTGTCCGTGCTATGGGAAATCGCCCAACTCCATCCTAATGCAAGAAAGAGTGACATTTGTTGTAAGTGTGGTCCATGACTTGTAAAGTGGGATAATACCAATATGCTAGACACTCACTGTTTCCCATGATGAATACTGAGGCCTCTGTAGTGTGCTTGAGAAGGTTCGTCCGACCGCTTCTTTTTCCTGCAATTAGGGGTCATAATATTGAAGCAGATGTGTAGTTGTACAAGGTATTTCTATGGGAAATGCTCACTTGCTTACATGTTTGGCAGCTTTTAATCAGTGTTAAGGTAAAGCCACGTCAAGCCTCGTCTAAGCTTATTGGTTGTCTAATCATCTATCTTCAGGAGTGCAGGTCTCCCCTGCTTCCCAGGAAACGGTGTTGCTCCTGAAAACTGACAGCTCGGAATAGTGGCATCGTAGCCACTGGTCAGAACTGTGCATCAGAGAAGCAATCGCGTCAGCTTCAGAGCTACACTTACAAGCTATATACCGAACAGTTTGCAAATGTGCACTCCTTGCCTAGGAGACCGGCCACCTCTCAAGGACTGCAGAAGTGGCCAGTAACCTTGACAATGAGCAGTAAACAATACAATTTTTTTAAAAATCGATCCGTTATTGAGGACAAAGAACATTTTTAATAAGATGTAAAGCTCCTTGTGTTTACAGTTTAAGAAGTTGCCACAACTCATTTAAGTTTTCCCTCAACCATGCTTTTCCTTGCAGCTTTGCTTGTTCATTGTACACTGAAGCTAATCTTGTGCTTAAAGAACTGATAGGTAAGAACACAATCGAATAAGTATAGCAGGTGTGATTCCAACATGCGACACTCCTAGTAAGATCTCATACAAGGCAATAACACATCCCTGTCATAATAATAGTCCCATAAAGGAGTAAGGGGTCTTTACTCCCCCTATGTAGGTTTCGTCTCTCATCATGGTCCAAGTGATATGGCAGATACCAAGACATATGGCAGAGAATGGTGCAGGACTGTGTCCTTACAGCTCAAACATGAAGCCAAAAATATTGAGCCGAGACCCCAATTCATCAAGACCAGTGATGAGAGGACGTGTTGAAGTCAGACGCTCCTTATTCATTAAGAGGAGCGTGCCTCTTAATGAATTAGGAGCATCCAACGACTGGAGTGAGATTTATGGCTTAGAGAATGCCACAGCTTTTCACATCTCGACGGTATCTCCACCCCAGATCCACCCATTTAGGCAAAGCAGGGAGAAACTGGAGAGAAAAAGCCAAAAATAGCAACATTTTTGTGACTTTTCAAAGTGGTTTGCCTCAAAATTTTCCTAAATTGCTTTAATGAATCAGGTCTATAACGTTTGCAAAATTGGCATAAGGTTACCTTTACGCCAAGATCCATATTTCCATTTCCATTAACCAAGAGAACAGCTGGGGACGCCTGGTGGTATAGAAAGAATATAGAATTAATAATAGGACACATTTTCATTTATATCAATGAAGTTCTAGAAAAAAAACATTCAGCAACCTTTGGGAATAATAGTAAATTGGGGGAGCCCTGCTGCTGTTGTGCTACACTGTCATGGTCATATAGATGCAGTGACTACCGTTTTATCACTGAAAGCACCGCTAAGCCACTCGGCACAGAAAGCTCACCTGAGATAGCACACTTCCTCCCTCTTCATTATACTGGATCAAGGTTTGATTGCCTTCATCACTTCCAGGGATCTTAGAAAGACTTTTTCCACCAGCGCCACAGAGGAAGCACATAAGCAAACATAATGCCACTATTACAAGAAAAAAAAAGAAAAAGTATAGTCGCTTGAGACGTACAAAGCACAAGAGGAAACGCGCAGCATTGGCATCCTCAGTTTAAGGGTAAGTTCACACTAGGCATTTTGTCTGCTGCAAAACTTGATGTCTTGGCAGGAAAAGACGCTGCATAAAAAAAGCACGTTTTTCTTGCGTTTTTGATGCCTTTTTGCATGCTAGATTTGTCTCTTGTGCATGTTGATAAAGAGTAGTATTGAAAAAAGTCCTATTCTAAAGAATGAAGTTTTTCCACAAAATACATTGCAAAACAGGATACCTGCATTTTTGGTGCGTTTTTCAGCATTTTTTTTTTTCACCACCCATTCAAGTCAATGGGTGAAAAACGCTCAAAGAAGTGACATGCTCTATGTCCAAAAAACCATGCAAAGCACAAAATACTGATGACAAAAAACCAATGTGTGTGCAAGAGATTTCTGAAATCTCATGGGCTTTGCTGGTACTGTAAAAAGCAGCTGAAAATTGGCATTAAAAAAAAAAGCAAAAATGCCCAGTGTTATCTTAGCTGTAATGTTACAGTTTGGAGTTTGTATGTTCTACACTGCAAGGCCCGGATTCAACAAGGCGTATTGTACCCAAGTCTTAATGAAGGGTGCCTTTGAGTAAGATGTCCCTAATTTATTATTAGGCCGGGGTAACACTTGCGAGAAACTCACACGAGTCTTGCATCTCAATACCCGGCACTGCCACCGGCACTCAGGACTGGAGCACTCAGCTGCATAGAAATACATGGAGCCGCACACTCTGGTCCCGAGTGCCAGCGGCAGTGCCGGGTATTGAGACGCAAGACTCGTGTGAGTTTCTCGCATGTGTAAACCCGGCCTTAGGCTGGTTTCACACTTGCGTTTTTTTGCATACATGCGCATGCGTTTTTTTTTTCCTATACTTAACATGGGTGCGCATAGACATGCGTTTGTACGCGTTTGTATGCGCATGCGTTTTTTTGTAGTGTGCGCCCGGGCGCACAAAATGCATCCTGTTGCATTTTTTGTGTGTATGACCTGTCTCAAAAAAACGCATGCGCACACAATGCGCACAAAATGCACCCAAAAACACATTATAGTCTATGGGAGCGCTGACGTGCACATGGTAATGCGCACGTCAGCGCAAGCATGCGTTTTTTTAAAAAAAACATGCGCGAAAACAAAAAAATTGCATAAAAACTCATGATGCGTTTTTTATGTGCGTTTGCACTGCGCACGCAGCGCAAAAAAACGCCAAGTGTGAAAGTAGCCTAAGACATGTACCTCTTAGGCTATGTGCACACGTAGCGTTTTAAAACGCTCACTAAAAACCGGACTCCTTCCCAGAAATCGCGCGATTTTCGCATGCGTTATTCAAGCACTTTCCAAGCGATTTGAAGCATCGCTTGGAAAGTGATTGACAGGTTGGTCACACTCGTCAAACATAGTGTTTGACAAGAGTGACCAGGTTTTTACTATTGAGGCCGCCTATGCGGCATCAATAGTAAAAGATAGGATGTTAAAATGCTAAAAAAAAAAAAAAAAAATCGGGGTATATTTACCTTCCGGCGTCCCGCGCTGCATTCCCGGGCCTCAGCGTTCCCAGTAATGCCTTGCGAGACCTGTGATGACGTAGTCTCGCGTTGCTATAGCGATCTCGCGAGACCACGTCATTACAGGGCCTTGCCGCAAGGCATTACTGGGAACGCTAGGCCGGGAATGCAGCGCGGGACACCGGAAGGTAAATATACCCCGATTTTTTATTCTTTTTTTTACAGGGGTATGGTACAAAGGGCCTGGAGGACAGTCTCCTCTCCTCCACACCGTGGGTACCAACCGCACATGAGACGCTTAACTTCCCGCATGGTGGGCATAGCCACATGCGGGAAGTAAGCGATTCTCATGCATTCCTATGGGTGCGGAATCGCGGCAATTCTTTGCGATTCCGCACAAAAGAATGAGCATGCTGCGATTTTTTCCGCGATGCGATTCCGCCGCACAGCATGTGCGGAATACCACAGGAATGCATGGGGGGGCGTTCTGTACACGATTTTTAAGCGTTTTCGCGCCGAAAATCGCAGCAAAAACGCTTAAAAATCGCTACGTGTGCACACAGCCTTAATGTGTGCTACTAGGTTGTATTTATGTTGTAATTTATGTGACTTTTTCGACATAAATTAGGATGAATTTGCTGACTGAGTTTTTGATGCTATGTATTTTCGCTGCATCAAAAACGCAGAGTCTTTGGCCACATGCACACATTGAGTATTTGATGAGATTTTTACATCAGTATTTGTAAGCCAAAACCAGGAGAGGAACAATCAGAGGAAAAGTATAATAGAAACACGTCACCACTTCTGGATTTGTCACCCACTCCTGGTTTTGGCTTACAAATACTGAGGTAAAATACTGACCAAATACTGAATGTGTGCACGCAGCTTTATAGAAATCTCATGCCCACTGTGCTTCTTCTTTTACTTCGTGTGAACTGACCTGCGGTAGGCATTTCAAGTCTGCTACATATTAATTTCTCTTGCAGGTACGCTAAGTTTTATGTGCAGATTTTCCCATAGACTTGCATTAGATGTGGAAAATCTGCAGGTAAAAGAAACGCACATGTATACAACAGAAACGCATCAAAAACGCATGTGATCAGTACAGTCATGGCCAAAAGTTTTGAGAATGACACAAATATTAATTTTTACAAAGTCTACTGCTTCATTTTTTCTAATGGCAATTTGCATATACTCCAGAATGTTATAAAGAGTGATCAGCTTAACAGCAATTACTTGCAAAGTCAATATTTGCCTAGAAAATGAACTTTATCCCCCAAAACACATTTCAACATCATTGCAGCCCTGCCTTAAAAGGAAAAGCTAACATCGTTTCCGTGATTGCTCCATTAACACAGGTGTAGGTGTTGATGAGGACAGGGCTGGAGATCAAGCTGTCATGATTAAGTAAGAATGACACCACTGGAAACTTTAAAAGGAGGCTGGTGCTTGGCATCATTGTTTCTCTTTTGTTAACCATGGTTATTTCTAAAGAAACACGTGCAGTCATCATTGCACTGCACAAAAATGGCCTAACAGGGAAGAGTATCGCAGCTAGAAAGATTGCACCTCAGTCAACAATCTATCGCATCATCAAGAACTTCAAGGAGAGAGGTTCCCTTGTTGCCAAAAAGGCTCCAGGGCGCCCAAGAAAGACCAGCAAGCGCCAGGACCGTCTCTTAAAAGTGTTTCAGCTGCAGATCAGGCTACCAGCAGTGCAGAGCTTGCTCAGGAATGGCAGCAGGCAGGTGTGAGTGCATCTGCACGCACTGTGAGGCGGAGAATCTTGGAGCAAGGCCTGGTCTCAAGGAGGGCAGCAAAGAAGTCACTTCTCTCCAGAAAAAACATCATGGACAGACTGATATTCTGCAAGAGGTACAGGGAGTGGACTGCTGAGGACTGGGGTAAAGTCATTTTCTCTGATGAATCCCCTTTTCGATTGTTTGGGACATCTGGAAAACGGCTTATTCGGAGAAGAACAGGTGAGCGCTACCACCAGTCTTGTCTCATGCCAACTGTCAAGCATCCTGAAACCATTCATGTGTGGGGTTGCTTCTCAGCCAAGGGAATGGGCTCTCTCTCAGTCTTGCCTAAAAACACAGCCATGAATAAAGAATGGTACCAGAATGTCCTCCAAGAGCAACTTCTCCCAACCGTCCAAGAGCAGTTTGGCGATCAACAATGCCTTTTTCAACATGATGGAGCACCTTGCCATAAAGCAAAGGTGATAACTAAATGGCTCAGGGAACAAAACAGAGATTTTGGGACCATGGCCTGGAAACTCCCCAGATCTTAATCCCATTGAGAACTTGTGGTCAATCATCAAGAGACGGGTGGACAAACAAAAACCTTCAAATTCAGACAAAATAAAAGCATTGATTTTGCAAGAATGGACTGCTATCAGTCAGGATTTGATCCAGAAGTTGATTGAGAGCATGCCAGGGAGAATTGCTGAGGTCCTGAAGAAGAAGGGTCAACACTGCAAATATTGACTTGCTGCATTAACTCATTCTAACTGTCAATATAACCTTTTGTTACTCATAATATGATTGCAATTATATTTCTGTATGTGATAAAAACATCTGACAAACACACATAAAAACCAGAGGGCAGCAGATCATGAGAAAATATAATATTTGTGTCATTCTCAAAACTTTTGGCCATGAATGTAGATGACTAACAAAAAAGTTGTCAAAGTCAAACACCAATAAGTTTCAAAAACAAAGCAGTATGACGCCAACGAGAGCCAAAAACAGCGTAAAAAATGCAATAAAAACTCAGGTTTAAAAAGAAAAAAACTGCAATGAAAAAAAAAATCAAGTAACCGAATTTAAATAATAGGTGCATGAAAAGCTCAAAGTGGTACATAGTCTTAATAATTTTGTCTGAGCAAGCCCCAATTGACTTCCTATAAAAAAGTGTGTTTACATTGTGGAACATGTGGGGTCGATACGAGCAGCAGGAAAATGAAATAAGCACATAACTAATGATAGGCTTACATAGGAACAAGAGCACAGCACCAATAATGGCCCCAATAGCCCCAGGGCCCATGTTGTGTGAGGCCGGGTCCAACTTCTCACAATTCGCTCCATCTGGACAGCTGCACACCCGTATATTAAGGACTTGTGCGCTGTAAGATCCCTGTCGGTCATAAATGTCCAGGGGGATGGTGTAGTTTCCCTTAGAGAGGCTTTTCCGCATTAGGATTTCAACAGATTTGTCTGCAACAAATAAATAATACCACAAGAAATGAAATAAGAAAACAATATTTGCTCAGAAAACATTGTATCCCTAGACTCATCACCTACAAGTGGCATTATAGTTGTCTTCCTTCTGGAATAGAGCTATTTTATATATTTGGTGGTAAATCACATAAATCCCATTAAATCCAGCACTGTACATACACAAAGCTCAGGACTGGGCTTACCAGAGTTCTGATTGACATCCCAGTCTTCCTTTACACTTTTGGAATGTTCTGCTGGGATTTCAAACTTGAAGGGTCCAGAATATGGATCCAGATCTTTGTCTGTAGCCTCGACAGTAATTGGCATCTTGTTGTCCTTCTCGCATCTCTGTAAGAACGGCATGACCAACTGTGGGGTGTTGTCATTGACGTCAGACAGGTAGAGGAGAACAGTACCCGTTCCAGTTGCTGGAGGGACACCTATATTAGAAATAAAAAGCAGTTGATAGGGTGTCAATCAAAATCCAAGATGACACATAGCTCATCGACAAGTGTGGCAGACCGTTCTTTTCTCATCCAATACAACCGAACAGTCCTATTGGAAGTTTGCTAGTCTGTCCTGTAGTTGCTCCACAGTTTACGTATCACACTACCGTATAACACAGCAAAGCACTATCCGATAAAACATCACATAGCATTCGGCCCAGTGTTATTATATGGGGAAGATCACATCTGTGATTATTTTCTTACACCGATCTGGCATGAGACAATAACAACAAAATACACCCAAAAATATGATAATGTACATAGCTCAAAACTTCATGTTATCAGCTCATAATTGGAAAAAAGAAGTACCATATAAAATCAATATTAATCTTTATTTAATAAACATTGAAATAGAAACCAATTTAATAGACAATACAAATACCAAATCAGAGGCTGCAATTCCATGTAATAGTCTAAGGAGTCCTCAATACATATTTTGCCCTCAAATAAAATCCCATGATATGACCATTTGGTCAGAATGAAAAAATATTTTAAGGTATGAAAAGGGTTCTCCTGCCGCCCCAACGCATGTTTTGTATGGGTCACTTCTTCAGGAGGCGTATGTTGGGGAGGGAGGTTGATACATACAGTTGTGGCCAAAAGTATTGACACCCCTGCAATTCTGTCAGATAATACTCAGTTTCTTCCTGAAAATGATTGCAATCACAAATTCTTTGGTATTATTATCTTCATTTAATTTGTCTTAAATGAAAAAACACAAAAAGATTTGTCCTAAAGCCAAATTGGATATAATTCCACATCAAACATAAAAAAGAGGGTGGACAAAAGTATTGGCACTGTTCGAAAAATCATGTGATGCTTCTCTAATTTGTGTAATTAACAGCACCTGTAACTTACCTGTGGCACCTAACAGGTGTTGGCAATAACTAAATCACACTTGCAGCCAGTTGACATGGATTAAAGTTGACTCAACCTCTGTCCTGTGTCCTTGTGTGTACCACATTGAGCATGGAGAAAAGAAAGAAGGCCAAAGAACTGTCTGAGGACTTGAGAAACCAAATTGTGAGGAAGCATGAGCAATCTCAAGGCTACAAGTCCATCTCCAAAGACCTGAATGTTCCTGTGTCTACCGTGCGCAGTGTCATCAAGAAGTTTAAAGCCCATGGCACTGTGACTAACCTCCCTAGATGTGGGCGGAAAAGAAAAATTGACAAGAGATTTCAACGCAAGATTGTGCAGATGTTGAATAAAGAACCTCGACTAACATCCAAACAAGTTCAAGCTGCCCTGCAGTCCGAGGGTACAACAGTGTCAACCCATACTATCCGTCGACGTCTGAATGAAAAGGGACTGTATGGTAGGAGACCCAGGAAGACCCCACTTCTTACCCCGAGACATAAAAAAGCCAGGCTGGAGTTTGCCAAACTTACCTGAAAAAGCCTAATACGTTTTGGAAGAATGTTCTCTGGTCAGATGAGACAAAAGTAGAGCTTTTTGGGCAAAGGCATCAACATAGAGTTTACAAGAGAAAAAAAGAGGCATTCAAACAAAAGAACAAGGTCCCTACAGTCAAACATGGTGGAGGTTCCCTGATGTTTTGGGGTTGCTTTGCTGCCTCTGGCACTGGACTGCTTGACTGTGTGCATGGCATTATGAAGTCAGAAGACTACCAACAAATTTTGCAGGATAATGTAGGGCCCAGTGTGAGAAAAAGCTGGGTCTCCCTCAGAGGTCATGGGTCTTCCAGCAGGACAATGACCCAAAACACACTTCAAAAAGCACTAGAAAATGGTTTGAGAGAAAGCGCTGGAGACTTCTAAGGTGGCCAGCAATGAGTCCAGACCTGAATTCCATAGAACACCTGTGGAGAGATCTAAAAAAATGGCAGTTTGGAGAAGGCACCCTTCAAATATCAGGGACCTGGAGCAGTTTGCCAAAGAAGAATTGTCTAAAATTCCAGCAGAGCATTGTAAGAAACTCATTGATGGTTACCGGAAGCGGTTGGTTGCAGTTATTTTGGCTAAAGGTTGTGCAACCAAGTATTAGGCTGAGGGTGCCAATACTTTTGTCTGGCCCATTTTTGGAGTTTTGTATGAAATGATCAATGTTTTGCTTTTTGCTTCATTCTCTTTTGTGTTTTTTTCATTTAAAACAAATTAAATGAAGTTAATAATACCAAAGAATTTGTGATTGCAATCATTTTCAGGAAGAAACTGAGTATTATCTGACAGAATTGCAGGGGTGTCAATACTTTTGGCCACAACTGTATATACAGCGGGCTGGGCAATAGGACAATGGTTACAAATATGATATGCTATGATTTTGATTGCCGAGGCAGGCAGTCAATGAGCCGGGGAGATGTCCATGATCGGCGCATGCGTGGTGCATGTCTGAAATCGTACAAGGCTGCTTCCGGTTGAACGCAAGCACAGGTGCGTAGCTAAGCTTGGACATCTCCTCATGCGCTGTCGCTTAGCAACGCGCCTGTGCTTGCGTTCCACCGGACCACAAGCAGAAGCAGCCATGTATGACATCATTCATACACCACGCATGCGCCGATCACGGACATCTTCCTGGCTCTCTGATTGCCTCGGCAATCAAAATCACAGCATATGATATGTGTAACCATTGTCCTATGTTCACGCATACAGGTGGATACCCCTATCCGTGGGTAGTCTTTCTCTGGGTCCAACTCCAGCTCGGTAATCTCTAGTCCTTTTCTGCCGAACAGCAGGTGTATGGCGTGTATACACCCAGACCCACTCAGCTACAAACTTGAGCCAACGGACTTTTCTGTCTTCCTCCAACGTTTTAAACATCTGAAAACGTCCGGATGAAACGTTCACAAGCCCCATTCCCCTGTGGATGCTAAGGTGTCGTCCTGGACTTTTCAATCCGATACAGGCGGTGAAGCTCCTCCATCACTCGATCCTGAAAGCAGGTGCCTTGATCAGAGTGGATCCTTTTGGGCATCCATACACCTAGATGAAATCTCGACAGATGGCCTGTGCCATCACAGCCATCTGGTCCCGGGTCGGAGTCATCACAGAGAACTTAGCGAAATTATCGGTCTTCACAAGACATTGTTCATATCTGAGATGAGCAGGACCCACAGTCAAGTTGATCAGCTTCAACATTGTCGACAGGGCTCTTCCACTGCAGTCTTCAACCGGGGATGATAGACCAGCTTCTGCAACCACTGAAATGTCTTCTACGGACTGAAATGAGCCCCTCTTACATGAGCTTCCATGGCCACCTCATTGATCACTTTTTTGGGAAGCACCACTTGCCAGGTGACGCCCAATTCTTGTACCAACTGCACCTTCCAAAACAGCAAACAGTCTTCTAGTTGAAGCCTCTCCCATTGTCGGAGAATCAGCAGCATTCCCAAGGACAGGGCAACTAGCTCACTCTGGCTGGGGAGTTGTTTTAGGACCACCTATTGTCTCAACTGAGTGAGTTCCCTGTCTTCCTGCTGAAGCAGCACCCTGTCATCTCGAGGTCGTCCCAACAGGTGTTTAACCGACGCCTCTGCAACCTGTTCCCTCGTTGTCGCCAACGTCCTGGCGAGGTTCTGGAACCCAGGGATCTCTTTTACCGCCAACTCTTCATCTCGGTCCCGGCCAGGTGGCTCGTGAGTCACTCTGGACAGGGTGTCGGCATGTGTATTCTCCGCTCCTTTTCTGTATGCGATTTTTGTATCGATATTTTGCAATACGGGCCACCCATCTTTGCTCCAAGGCCCCTTTCGCATTTTCTAGGTGGGCTAGAGGATTGTTGCCAGTGTGTACCAAGAGTGTGGATCCCGACAGGTACTCGGCAAACTTCTCGGTTATCGTCCACACGAACGCCAGTAACTCCAGCTTAAAGAAACTATAGTTGTCTGAGTTTCATTCTGAGTCATGGAGAGATTGGCTCGCATAGCAATTACTCATTCTTTTCCATCCTGTACCTGGGTCAATACAGCCCGTAAACCCTGGAGACTTCCATCAGTGTGAAGAATGAGAGGTTGAGAGAAGTCTGCATAGGCCAGTATGGGTGCTTCATTCAGGGCCATCTTCAGGGCTCGAATGCGTCTTCCTGGTTATTCCCCCACTGGATGGTCTGGTTCTTCGCACCAGATGGCACTCCTTTCAATAACTCCAGTAGTGGATTGACAATGCGAGTGAAGTCTTTCACAAACTGTCAATAGTACCCTATAAGCCCCAGAAAGGCCTGCACATCCTTCATCAATTTCAGAGTGGGACAATCCTGTACTGCCGCTATCTTCTCACGCACCTGTCTTACTCCCTCAGCAGATACAAAATGTCCAAGGTATTCAATTTGCTTGCGGAAAAGGTGGCACGTCTGAAGCTTCACTTTCAGGCCGTGCTTCTGCAGCCGACTCAACACCTGCTCCAGACGCCGGAGATGTTCCTCAAAAGTGGCTGCATAGACAATGAAGTCATCCAGATAAATGAGGGTAGCCTCAACGTTCAGGTCTCCCAAACACCGCTCCATCAGCCGCTGAAAGGTTCCAGGCGCGTTGGTAAGACCGAAGGGCATCTGGTTCAATTCAAATAACCCCATTGGCAGTATGAACGCTGTCTTCAGCCAGTCTTGCTCAGCCATGAGCACTTGCCAATATCCACTGGCCAGATGTAATGACGAAAAGTACTTAGCTTTTCCCAGGGAAGACAACGACTCCTCAATTCTCGGTTGGGGAGGAGTCCCGAATTGTACAGGCATTCAGTTGCCGATATTCAACACAAAAACGCAGGGTTCCATCCTTTTTCCGAACTAGAACGATAGGGGCTGCCCAAGGGCTCTGACTGGCATGTGTGCCAATTCTATTACCTCCTGGTACATTTGCAGTGGGATCTGTCGATAGCTCTCCTGAACCGGTGCGGCATTTCCTGTGGGGATCTCAAGAGTTATGGCTGTGGTGCACCCGAAATCATTGTCATGATGGGCAAAGATATCTCGGTACCGCCTCAGCATAGCTTCCACTTGTTGCACCAGTTGTGATAAAGTCCCGTCAGTTCAGGTGGCATCTGTTCCAGGATCCGGCGCTCTTCTCTAATGATACTGGATGAAGGCTCTGAGGACATGGTGATGGCTACAGTCGAGGGATCTCCTTGTTTCACTGCCAACTGAACGGCCTCTTCCTGCATACCCAGTCCTTGATCCACTTTACTCTTGGATCAGAGGGTGAGATCATCCTCCCCTAGGTTAACAAATCGCACTACATTACCGTCTTGGACGATGGCTAATATCAAAGCAATGAGGAGTCCTGAAGGCTGTTCATCTAGTAGAGTGGGTTCTATCTGAACTTCCACTCCTTCGAGGGGTGTAGAGGCTCGCACGGGCAGAATGTGCACAGTCTGGCCAGGCGGTAAAACGAGCTCGGCAGCAGCCGGAACGACCACCTGCCCCAGGACTTTTCCCTCTCTTGACGTTTCTTGAGCCTGGGCTACCCGTATGAGTTCCTGGAACACCTTTCTTTGGGGGGTGCGGGGGCTCCATTGATTGAGAAAAGCATCTGGCGACTCATTGACTAGGATGATCCCAAATTCCTTCAGCACATTCATCCCTAGCGTCACTGTAGGGCCATTGCCAGGGTCTCCAGCGGTCAACACTACTCCTTTTCGGCCCACATCTTTGCCACACATGGTAATTTGCATCCAGACCACCCCTGCGACCAGGATGGGTAATTGGTTGGCCGCTGTCAACTCCCAGCCACGGAGCCCACTAGTTTAATGGCTGACTGGTCAGTAGCTTACTTCGTCTTGCGCATCCTCGGGCATAATGTCCATTGTCCTCACATCTAAAACAAATCGGAGGTCTCCCTGTTCGGGATTGCCCCATTTCCGAATGGGGTTAGTTCTGCCTCTGGAAGAGTTTGGCCCCTCTAAGGGGGTTCTTCTCAAACCAGAGCACTCTTCTTGCATGTCCTGGATTTCTTTCTGGATTTCTCCAACCTAACCTGGTTCAGCGGTGAGCGAAACGGGTACCTCCCCGCTCTAGACATTCCCTGTCGAGGCTGCCATCCCCTGCTCTTGCGTGCGCGCACGCGCTTCCTCCTCAATTTCTAGAAAAGAAATAAGCAGATTGACTTGCAAGCACTCACGCAGGGCCTGTTTAAGCAGCGCATCCCTGCATCCTGACACTAGCTGGTCTCTCAAAATTACATCAGGGGGCCCCACACCAAAATCATTCCACTTAGCGATCGCAGCGTTGATCTCCTGTAGTGCATTTATGTATTGTGACTCCCCCTCCCTTTAGATGAAGCTAAACAAGCGCATCCGCAATTCACCGATATCCGTGGGGTCCCCATGCATCTCCTCCAAGATCTGTAACATGTTGGTGAAAGTGTTCTGCTCGTGTGGGGGCTGGAATATGACAGAACATCTTGCTTAGGCCTGTTTCACACTTACATTTTTCCTGTGCGTTGGCAGCCGCTAAAATGGCGGATAACGGATCCGTGGGCGATGAAACACCAACGGGAGCCACCGGACCGTTGGTGCGCCAAGATCCGCCGATCTCGGAATTTTAAAGGAAAAAATGAATACCGGCGATGTAGTGGTAGCGGGCAGAGGAGGCAAGATATCGGGCGATGTCACGGTGAGTGGAGGCGAGATCACGGGCGATGTCGTGGTGAGTGGAGGCGAGATCACGGGCGACGTCGCGGTGAGTGGAGGCGAGATCTCGGGCGATGTCGCGGTGAGTGGAAGCGAGATCTCGGGCGATGTCGCGGTGAGATCACGGGCGATGAGGCGAGATCTCGGACGATGTCGCGGTGAGTGGAGGAGAGAGAGAGATTGGATTTAGGGTTAAACATGTTGGAAAAGAGGAAAATACGGATCCGGACAACAAAAAAAGTTGCATTGTCCGTTCGGTGATCTCAGCGGACGCCCAAATTTTGGCGGATCAGCAGAAATACGGATGCAACAGACGATCCTCAGTCAAAATCCGCCGATAATGAAATTCAATGGGGAAAAAAACGGATCTGCCAAGATAAATGACGGATCCGTTTTTTTTTTTGCAAATCGGCGGATTTCGACTGATGGTGACAAACGGATGTGTGAAACAGGCCTTAACAGTCTACGACCATCACAGCAATTTCCGCCTTGCATAGCGGAGGTCATGGGGTGCATCCTTAGCATGCCTTTAACCCGCTCGGACCAGTCCCATAACAGTTAATTGCTCCCTGTAAACTTTGGGAGATTGCTGAGCATGGCCCCCAGCGGTAAGCTGACCCTTGGGACCCCACAGCCGCTTGGTCTGCCACCTCTGTGCTTGTGGACTGCATCCTGCCGACTGTGCCAAGTGTTGGCAGGTTGCAGGATGCAATGAAAGACAGGGGGCAGAGCAAGGGTTAACAAGATGTAACACTTTAATAGAACAAGGTATTCACTCATCGCAGGGAGGTTAATGGTTAAAGGAGAGATAATAGGTATAACAAATGTAAAGAAATAGCAGTCCAATGAACTTTTTGTGTCCTGTATGCTCCTCTGCAGCAGATGATCCTGCAGGGGGGTGTAGAACCGGCAGCGGCCAGGGATATATCCCCAGATGGGGTCGTTTAAACGATGGTCCGTCTTCTGACGGCAGCGGTCAGTCTCCGGTACCTTCCGCTGAGCCCCTTGTCCAGTGATGGCAAACCTTTTAGAGACCGAGTGCCCAAACTGCAAACTAAAACCCACTTATTTTTTTGCAAAGTGCCAACATGGCAATTTAACTGGAATACTGAGGTTTTAGATTAGAAAAACAACTCCTACATTAGCGTGCTATAGCAAAGAGCTTGTAAGCCCTGCACTCCAAGCCTAAGATACTAGCCACCGATTGCAGTGGAGGTCTGTTCTTGAGAATGAGGGGGATTTTTATTCAAAAGTAAAATTGCCACTTTGTTTTTTACAACCTCTTTGCAATTGTAACCCTTTATCATGATGAGAACAAACCTTTTAAGCATGGAATGTGAAACTAAATACACAGAGGGCCAATATTAAAGCTTTGACAAAGTCGCAGGCCAATCTTGATATTTATTAAAAAAAATTCTACAATTGAGGAAGTTTTTGTTTATCAAATAAAACTATGAACTTTTGGAATTATAGTGGAATTATATAATGTTATGTAACAGCAGTAAAAAGCATATGGCCCAATGGCCAGATATAAATATGTAAAGGATACATAAACACAGTATTCCTGCATACACAGTATGATGACCCTACTTTATCCCCCTTCCTCAATTCCCCCAACAAAGAATGATGACCCCATTACAGTGTGATTCTCCAAAGGTAATCCACACACAGATCTCCATACAGTATAATGTGCACAAAAATGGCCCCACATGATGCTGCATACAGTGTAATGGCCCCACATGATGCTGCATACAGTCTAATGGCCCAACATGATGCTCCAAATTGTAAAATGGCCTCATAAAAAAAATAAATACTCACCTTTGCTCGTTCCAACACTGATCTGATCTCTTCATATATCAGTACTACCTGTGGGCACGCGCACCATCTTGGCAATAGCACCACCGCCACTCTCCTCTCCTGATGGGAGAGTTAGGAGCAGAGGAGAGTGGCCGTGGCGCCGGCGCTAGTAATGAGGGAGATTACGAGCAGGCTGAGGAAAGTGGTGGCAGCGCTAGTTTTGAGGAGATGTCACGCGTGCCCATCGGGAGGGCTCTGCGTGCCCCCTCTGGCACGCGTGCCATAGGTTGGCCACCACTGCCCTAGTCCATAAGCACATGCGGCCGAAGCAAACAAGGTCGCGACACTCCCAGAGTCATACGCATACGGCCGGGAAGCAAGAGGCAGGGAAGGCCGCAAGAGTCTGTCCGGTACTCGGCCATCTCTCTTCTGCATGTGCGCGGCACTCACAGTCACTGAGCGTACGGCACCCCTGTTTCTGGTAGCTACTGAGCGCACAGCACTTCTCGCTGTAGCGGTCCCGCTGGAGGCGGCGGGGACCAACCAACGCAGCCTGACGTGGCGCTGGTATTCAGTGAACGGAGCATGCTGCCCACCTGACACTGACCTTGATGAAAACACATTCTTGTGTCGATACGCATGGGTCCCAGGTCCCATGTAACCCAGTTGTGTGAGTGTAGGAGGAGGAGTCCCCGCTGTGTGCCCGGGCCGGAACCAACTGGAAGACAGAGGGTTCTAGAAAGGTTGGGGGTGGAGCCAGTATAAAAGGGGCTGAGGATGCCAGCAGAGGTCAGTCGACGGAGCAGGAGAGAAGGAGCATGGAAGCTATAGAGCGCCAGAGAGCCAGAGCAGGAAGAGGAGAGCAGTGACTGGAGAGACTGAAGGGAGACTCACTGCAGACAGAAGGGAGACGGCACCGAGCCGTCCATCAGAGAGACACCGACCGTCCAACCACGCTCCTAGTGGCCGCCACCGCTCCACTCCAGCCTGCGGCTGCAGCCTGTCCGCTGCCGCCCGCCGCTTCACTCCAGCCCGTGACTGCGGCCTACGCAGCTCAGCTACGGCCTGCGGCTTCAGCCTGTTCGCCGCCACCTGCGGCCGCTGTTGCCCGTCCCCAGCTTGTGGCTGCGGCCTACACCTTCCGGTCCCCGGGCAACGCCGTTCCGCGTACGCCTGGAGGTGCAACGCAGAGGAACTCTTCAGGGGCCTGTTGTGCCCCCACATTGCCTGGGCGTAGGATCACCCGAAGTCTCCGCCAGATCCTCGTCGGCTGGGCCCAGCGGCTGAAACGCCGAAGCATCACCGACCACCACTCTGCCGAATGTCAGAGAGGATAAGTGACACATTGTAGTTAATACTCAGGACCCGTAGTCGGCCATACCGCGGCCCCATAGTGACCGGTCTTTACCGGGTTAGTCGCGTTCGTGTTACCAGTGTATTCTTATTTTGATCACTGCGAGGTTAACTGCTTTAGTGTCCCTTGGTTTGGGTATATATGTAAACAGCATGCATACAGTTATTTACTGATGTGTAGTTACACACACTTCTATAAATTGGGACTCTAATATAGTCAGAAAGCATTTGCACTTTTTCAAGCACACCTATTGTCTGGGGATATAGGACTCTTTCAAGTATTATACTTTATATGATCATGACCCGTTACTCGTCTCATGTCTGCTTTTGGTTCAGACTTTTTAATTGATTTTAATTAAGTGCTTGTTTGTAGTGTCTGCTGAAATTAAATAAACTTACGTATTTTTTTTTTGTATTATATTGATTGGTGGTGATCCCTGTGATTGGTGCATATACTTTTTCTTGTGTGTTTCTGAGCGCACAGCACTTCTCGCTGCAGCGGTCCCGCTGGAGGTGGCGGGGACCAAACAACGCAGCCTGTCGTGGCGCCGGTATTCAGTGAACGGAGCACACTGCCCACCTGGCTGCACGCTGCTGCTGGTTTGCACCAAACTCCCTGTGGTTGTGCGCACTTTGCTTTTTAAGCTGCCCCTCCTACCCGGGTCATGAGGTTTGTCCAGATCCTCATTCCTTCCCCCAGGCAAAAAGGGAGGCAGCCTCAATGGTTCCGGCCCCAACTCAGTACAAGTACCCGCGGCCTGGTCTTCCTTCTTACACATGAACCATAGCTAGGGTGACCATTCACACAGGTGAGACGAAACTGGCGATTCCAGAAGGATTGGCTATCTTTTATTTAGGGGATTCCAACTCTCCACCAACAGATGATGCCAGGGTAAAGAAGGTTAGGACATGCTGAGTTTCAGGGAAGAAAAGTCACCACCATTTATGCTACCTCCCACTCTCGTTTGAAAACATATGCACGCTCAGCCAAGTCGAGGGCACATGCGTATGGAGAAATTAGATTGAACAGTTGACCACTCAAAGTGATTGAATATGAGAAATCAACTACCAGGGTGGACCACCATCGGTAAGTGATGATGGCACTGACGATGTTAGAATTAAACATGTGCATAATATCTGCTGATTGTGCATGCGCCCAGCAGCTAAGTGCAGACATGACGCCGCTCAGAAGCGAGCCACACTGGACAACAGTAATCAATAGAACAAAGTAATGGAAAGCTGTACTATATTTATATACATGACTATTTATGCAATAATGAAAAAAAGAAATTGCACAGACCCCACCATAGGGGGCATCCTCACCATCATCTACAGCATTCACAATCACTTTGTACAAGGTCTGGTTAACGTAAGGAGATTCTCTGTCCAGCTCTTGAGTTGTTGTAAGAACTCCCGTATTTTCATCTATGGTCATCCACCCAGCAGGATCCTCAGCGATTCTATACCTGTCAATCAAAACAGATCACTGAATTTATTGATCCACAGTAGTCACCTGGTAGAGTGTAGACTAATGCAACCCCCAGTGCTGGGTCACTAGACAAGAAGCTTTGCTGAGTATCTGTCCTGTCTACCTGCCTTTTGCTAATCCTATTATCTACCACTATCGACAATTCTTTAACCTCTCCTTAAAACTGACGATGAGCTCTAGTGATTTTAATCTATCTTAATTCCTCGGAGAGGTGGCCATTTTTTATTTTTGTGTATTTGTTTTTTTTTCCCCCTTCTTGCCTATCAAGAGTTATAACTTATTTTATTTTTCAATCTACACAGCTATATAGTTTTGTATGATTACCATATAATGTACTACAAAATGTGGTTAAAAAAATTCTCAGCTTTTCAGTGAAGTCCAATGAAAAAAAATAAAGCACTGTATTTATGGCAATACTAAATTTGAATTGTTTTTATTTTTTCTTCCTTGCTTTACTATTTAAAAAAAGAAAGACATTTAAAATTCTGTTTTTTGGGCAAGATACAGTTCTTATTGGGGTCCGTACGACTTTTCTGATTTACAACAGAAAAAAAAAACCTTTCCGCTCGTGTCAGGTTAAATCTCGATAAAATATTTCTGTATTGTTTCTTCTGAAAAAAGATCATATACTAAAAAGAACTGGATGTTATAAGGTAGCAGCAATCATCAGAATAATGGCAGACTGTAGATACCTGATTTTATTTGGCACTTTATCCGGATCGGTTGCGTTAAATGTTCCCAGGACGCTGCCCGGCTTCAGACCTTCTTTTTCTCTGATTGGTTTACTTATAGGAAAGAAAATGGGAGCATCGTTGGAGTCTATTACTTTAATACTGACGTTTACGCTGCTTCGGACTACTGTTTTGTCGATCTCGAGTTTGCCATTTTTACACGAGTAGAAAGGTTCGTCGTTCTCTACCGATATGACGACAATATTTGTGGCCGTTCCTTCAAAATCCAGAGGCTGAAAAGCAGACAAAAAGTTGTGAAAGTTCAGGCTGTAATTTCTCATTAAATATTACCGCGGTGAAGAATTGTACTATAGGGGAATATGGAAATGCAGCAGATTAATGGTAAATATAAGTCTACATGTGCGAGGATTTCGGTGAGCCTCAATCACATGAATAAGAAAGTTGTAGAAGTTTCTGCCACATGTGACTATACTAAAAGGCTGGAATGACATGTAATTTTTAGAGTGAAAGTCAGGAGTGGGTTCAAAAAGAATGGGAAATATTCAAGGGACACGGTTAGCATTTGTTTGCTATGTAATCTGAGAGTAGCATGATGTAGGGGCTGTGACCCTGATTCCAGAGATGTTTTACTTGATGTTTCGCATGCTGTAGTCTTGAAACAAAGACATATTTCTGCTGTAGATCTAGCAGTGCCCAGAATGCGGAGCCTTGTATAACCCCGTCCACACCACTGATTATACAGTATACACAGAAAGCTGACAAAGGGCCTGTCACACTAAGCGATATCGCTAGCAATATCGCTATAATGTCACTGGTTTCTGTGACGTTATAGCGATATCGCTGTGTCTGATACTTACCTCCGACCGCTCCCTCCTGGACCGTTTCTCGTCGTCAGCTTCCTGCTGTGACGACGAGCGCCGCGTGGACGCGGGCGGGAGGATGTCAGGATCGCCTCGTCTGACAGGTAAGTAGCAACCCCCGATCCCTGCGATGTCGCTGGTGAGATCTGCCTGTGTGGCAGCTCACTAGCGACCACTTAGCGATGTACCAGCGATCCTGACCGCGTCATATCGCTGGTCGGGATCGCTGGTACATCGCTAAGTATGATAGTACCTTAATGATTGAAAACTGCTAATCATTAGTGGGGGCGAGGTTACACAGAGCACCAGGACTATATGGCAGGAGATGCATAGTCCTGCAGTGATAATCTCCTGCTAATAAAACATTGATTTTATTGAAACAGCAACACACAACCCAGTAAGTGGCACATCACTCGAAAGAGGGTTCAGCCCCTACATCATTCTGCTCTCAGATTACATAGCAAAAACTTGTTGACAGAGTACCTTGAAGCAAGAACACTTCTCCTTCCCATTGGATCCACTTTGGCTTTTGATCAAAATACTATATGTGTATTTCTAGCCATGAGGAAGAACAAAAAAAAAAATCTATCACAGTTGTTTGGTCTTTCCCTGATAAGTCACCCAAAATCCATGTCTTGTCTATAATGAAGGCAAAAGAGCAACAACTTGTAACAGGGTCTCATCAACCAAGATATCATTTTCAAATGTGGCAAAGTGATGTTAGCATCGGGACCCATGTCCAACTGCTATCTCTAACTCGAGCAGAAAATGTTCTCCTTCCCTGGGCCAAGATCATTTAGCTAAAGTTTATGTAAAAGTATACAAACAAATTTAAAAGTTAATAAATGAAAATGTTTATTCGCATCTTTATAAGTTATTACCCCGATAACTTGGTGATTCGTGAGGGGCCAACCAACCAATAGAACAGGGCTTTAAGAGATGGGGAGAGTGGAAGAAATGGTGAATGGACATTTGCTCCACTGTTCTATTCATTCTCTATAAGACTGCCAGAGTATAGTGCTCAGCTTTTTGCAGCAATCCCATAGAGAATTCATGTAGCAGTGGTGTACATATCCGGCCACTGCTCCATTCAGATGGGGGGGGGTCTGCTGAGCTCTGTTTTGTGGACCCTACTGATCCGATGGATAGGTGATAACTTCTAAAGATGGGAATAATCTTTTACAGTTGCCTAATCCTTCTCAACCCTGACATTATCTGTCAGGGATCAGTTAGGAGGATCTTATATAGTGTAGATGGCAGGCCGCTTACCAAAATTATCAGGTTTTGTTGACTGTAACCCAAGATGTATGGCGGTCTTTACTAGAAATAGAGACCCTGCAGATCCTTACCGATACAATACTGAGAATTCCTTCATTGGTTTCTGGATCTGTTGTCAGGTTGTAATTTTGATTCTCATTTCCAGATAAGATCTTATACTTTGCTCTCCAAGCCGGTGTCTTTGGTGTATCCTTGTCTTCTACTTTTACCCGAAAGACATCATTTTTGACTAACCCTTCCGGAACTGAGAGTTCAAACTGAAAACAAAGATGGGACACATATGGAGACTGCAGCTCTAATATTTATTTACAGAGGTCAAAATATTCATTTCAGATTAATTTCTTTAAATATCTTAAAAAAATAAATAACTCTTCCATAATCTCTGCTTGGCAGCTTGATGGGAAATTTTTAAATTTTAGCATGTCCTATCAAGAGATTTGGTTTTAATCAAATTTAATAGCAAAAGAAGCTGGAAATGGATTAAAATGTGGCAGAATTTACAACACAACCAGTAGCCTTCTCCATTGAGTTTTCACAATGAGTTTTTGGCGAGTTTTCAACCCTGCATATTTTTGCTGTGCAAATAAAAACGCAGCATCTTACAGTTCCAGCAAAGTGGATGGGAGTTCTAGAAATCTCATGTCCAATGTGCTTTTTTTTTTTAAACTCAACGCAAACTAATCTAGAGTGAGTCCATGCAATATTGTAGACCTGTCTGAAATTTATCCAAGCAGCTCATCAAAATCGACATTGCAAGTCTATAGGTCTGAAAAAAAATAAAGTCAGATCGCACTCAGATGCTATCCATTTTTCATACGATTGTTAGGATAAGCTGGGGAAACATTTTTCCCTCATCAGAGAAAGGGTGCAGTCAGACAGCCGTATAACACGGACGACAATTACATCGCAATTCTAGGACTGGCCATTGGCTGTCTTGATCAGAGTGTGACAGCGTGTATTTCTATGGAGCTGTCTCACAAGTCAGGAGAGCCGACAGCCAGTCCGAGGATTAGGCCGGGGTCACACTTGCAAGTGTGATGCGAGAAACTCGCGCAAGTCTCTCGCATCAACACCTGCCACTGCCGCCGGCACTCAGACTGGAGTGTGCGGCTGCATGTATTTCTATGCAGCTGCATACTCCAGTCCCGAGTGCCGGCGGCAGTGCCGGGTATTGATGCGCGAGTTTCTCGCATTGTACTCGCAAGTGTGACCCCAACGATGAGATCCTTGTGCGAGTAATGAGGTCGTCTGACTACACCCAAACGCTGAGGAAGCTCTGATGATACTCAAATGAAAATTGCTTATGAAACTTGGTCTGTTTTTCTTGTATGCAAAATAAAATGACATCTGAATGAGACGTAAAAGTGAGGGGATATTAATGAAGGCTGGTGGGGTTGGACAACATGCATTTTCCAGACAGCAGACACTCCACTTTATTCTTCATGGGTCATAAATACATTGTTCAATGCACAAAATTTGATTTTATCCTGTGACAAGAAAGTTACGTAGCCCTGTAAGAGAAGCACAGATCTGACCACTATAAAGATTTTATTATGGGATTAAATCAGCACAAACTTGTCGAATGATTTTGAATGGAATAAGAAAATGCAAAAATAGAATCACGCCATCTGTTAAATAATAATAATAATATATATATATTATGGTTAATACTCACTTTGTTTCCGATGAACACAGGCATATTATTATTCCCATCTTCCAAACGGAGAATAACGGTAGTCGTGCTCGCCATGGGTTCAGTTCCGCTGTCACGTGCGCCTACAATCAGTCTGATGATGTTTGCAGCCTGAATGACAAATGTCAGAAAATTACGCTGATAATGAAAGTAAAACAGCGGATTGTTCAGGTCAAGTTTTTGTAGAGAATGAATTGGCGATGTTGACGTTCCCTGCGCAGCTTTTGGTCCAGGAATCTTCTGTGCAGGGATGATCCTTGAAGTAGCTGGGGCACTGATCTAATGTCTCCCTATACAGAGAATCAGTGGGAATTCTAGTAATCAGATCCACACCAAGCAGAAAGTAAGGCCGGCGTCACACTAAAGAGAAATACGGACGAGTGAGAGGCGTTAAAACCACGCATTGCACATGGACCAATGATTCTCTATGGGGCAGCTCCCATCAGCCGTATATTTCTCGCATATTTTTTACGGGCCGAGCCAATCGCAGCATGCTGCGATTGTCAGCGTATTACGACCGTAGTACGCCAATGCAAGTCTGTGGGTGCGCAAAAAAAACGCATTACACACGGACCACACGTGTGACTTGCGAGAAATACGCACCTGGTGTCCTTTAGAAAAGCCGGCAATTCAGTGCGTGATACAGTAAAATCACACTGACAAGTTTAATAAAGAAATGAAAGAATAGATATATACATATTTATTCTATGTGTCTATATCTATTCTTTGGTTTCTGTTATGAACCCTGTCATAGGGCTCCATTATATGTCCATTTTGCAAGCTGGCGAGAAATTCTCGCCATACGGATGCCATACGGATTACATACGGATGCTTACATAGGAAAAATACGCGGCCACACCCTGACAACGGGTGACATACGGCGCACTATTTAGGGACCATTTATGCGTATTACGGACGTACAATACGGTCCGTATTTCTCTATGTTGTGTGTGACGCCGGCCTAATAGCAGATCCTAGCGAACCTGTTCTTTGTGATGAGAGTACGCCATTAAGTGGGTTGCCCAAGATAAAAAAAAAAGCTGCTTTATTTAAAAAATACTAGTATACCTGTCCACAAGTCTTTGAATTAGACTAAGGCCACACGGCCATATTTTCTCTCGTCCAAGAAAACTGTTGCGATTATGCTAATCACACTCTGATCAAAAATTTGATCAGTAAGGTCATACTGTGATTCGATTTTCAGGGATGAGGAGAAGATGAAAAAAGAAACAAATTCTTCTTCCTTTCCATTTGGTCTGTCAATGAAAATCGGACTGCACTCAGATGTCATCAGTGTGGTCCAATATTTTTTCTACAGACTCATCGACTTGCATGGCCAAGTGCAATTCAAATATCAAGTACAAATCGCGCATACTGCCATTTTGTTCCTTCGACAGACAAAATCGAACATGTGCACAGCCCCATAGAATAACACTGGTCTGAGTGCGATCCGATGTTTTGTTGGATCTAAATTACGGCCGTCTGCTCGAACCCTTTGTCTTATTCGCTTCTGTGAAGCACATCTGCAATAGACATAACTGAGGAAAGGTATAGGGCTTTTTTTTGGAAGTCTTTCTAATCCTGGGTTATTCCTTTAAGAAAAGGAGATCCCACCTGAGTAAGGTAAGAAGGGCACTGAGTGTCCATGACATAATAAAACAGGTCAATATTTCTTGACAAACCTCATAATTCATGCAGCCTTTCCCACGAATTAATCCGTTGACGGGATCAACGCTAAACTTCACATTAGGAAGGTCGGGTATTTGATTAAGCAAATAATAGGTAACTTTAGAATTCGGGGTGCCCTCCTTGTCATGATCAATGGCCGTCACTTGAAAGATTGGACTATCTGCAATAAACCATGAACACGATTGGTAAGTTTCACATCCCAATTCCTATAAAAATACCAACACTCTTGTGAACCAGTTTATCAGTCATCGAGCTACACACCACCAACATATAGAAACAAATTAGAACGAAACGCATTGTGTCTGCATCACATAAGATCCTCAGAATTCACATATACTGAGACCTGGACAAACATGTCATTAAATAGGAACACTCATTTAGCAATATAATAAGGAAGAAACACTGAGTGTATATCCTAATTATGTAAAGAATTTTATTACAAAACTTGATTTATAAAATCTACAATAATAACAAATAATGTCATAAATACATAGTAGTAAAATTCATGATAGAGGGGACAGACAAACAAATAAATATGTAACACCGGGTCTGGTATTTACAAATATATAGAGGTGGGGGAGCGGCACTAATATAAATCAATCAAAATAAACAGTGCACAAAAATATACACTAATGCGTTCGATGGATTAAAGAGTAATAAAGTGCAAAGTGAAATCACATTTAATTAAGCACCAAGGCCACTATTAGAAGGCAACTCACAAAAAAAATGGGTGCTGCTGAATAATTATAAGAGTATCCTAATGGCTATGTATAGCCGCTAAGAACAAAGAATATCCAGAGAAGTGCATAATACTATCAAAGAATGTTAATAAAGCCACTCTCACCCATAGTCCCCCTGCCAAGGAACCCGGAACACGTAGCCCCAACACGCGTTTCGCGTTGGCTTCCTCCGGGGGGCCCCCCGAGGAATAATTAGGATATACACTCAGTGTTTCTTCCTTATTATACACCACCAACATATTCCCAGTTCTCCCTAGTAATCAGTGAGGTAACCTCAATTCATTCTATGGCCAGTATCAGACACGCATATTGCAAGTGCATTTGTTCTCTCATATTAAAAGGGATTATCCACCTTTGGAGATTTTTTCTAACTTTAATATATGTATTTGGAGCTACGAAATCATTTTTGCAATTGGGTTTCATTACAAACTTTGCTCAGTTTGCCTTCTATATTCTCTGTTTTGTACTGTCTTTTGCCAACTGCAGAATGAGTTAACCGAGAATGTGCCAGTGAGCTAGTTTCAGACTATTTTATCTGTCCTTTCTGAGCTCCTCTCGGCTAATTTATGACCACAGGCCACATCAAAGTTGCATGAGCAGGAAAACAAAACCTGTAACAAAGTCAAAAGGATGCAACATTTTTTAATGAAACCCAAATGCAAAATTGATTATTAACCCCAAATTCATGAATTTATGCAAAGAAATATATTATATCAATAATAATGATAATAACAATAATAATTTTGAAAAAGTGGACAACCACTTTAAGAGAGAGGTCTGACCACTGCTCTACAGAAATGAACTGATGTCTTCATAGTAGCATTTGATGCTGAAAGTTCAGGTCCTAACTTTGAAGAGGCATGATTGATAAAATCTATATTTACAGGATAAACCCAGCGGATCCACATATCGCTGACCGCATGTTTTGCCACTTTTGTATAGTGGCATCTTTCAACATTTCTTACACCAACTTCTTCAAAACGACTCACTCAGTTCAAGGATTTTGCACAAAGCAAAACATGCTCTTTATTTTTGTCTTCTACTTTTTCGAATGCCTTTTTAGAGCAAAAGGTAACATGTACCTCTAAAATGTTGCAAAATATGCACAAAAGCGTATATTTGCATAAAAACATAGTGACTTACAGTTGCATTTGATTAATCTTCTGCAAACATCTTTACAACAAACGTACTCACATTGACAAAAATGTAATAAAAAAATATATTATATATATATATATATATATATATATATATATATATATATACACACACATATAGCAAAATAAAATAATAATTTGTTGCAAATTGAAATGACTAAAAGGGGCAAAATCTGAAAATCTGCAAAAACATGAAAATGTTATAATTGGGTCCAGGAAAAGCCTTGTAGCTGCCGACTACGATGTACAGTAAGTGCATGAATAGAAAGACACGGAGACAAGTCTCTAACTTACCCAGGTTTACAGTTTCTTTTACCGGCACATCGTATGTGCTTTTATCAAATACCGGGGCATTGTCATTTGCATCTTTTACTTCTACATTAAAGATAAGCGACTTGTCCACGATTCTTCCTGTTGATCTTTCTGCAGCATCAAAGCGAATCTGTGTGTAAAATAAAAATAATAATGCCGCTATTAAGTATGAGTACATAATCCTAAACAGCCTGATGGCAGTGCCTCACCTAGAATGGCCCCAGCACCTCGCCTACAATGGCCCCAGCTCCTCGCATACAATGGCCCCAGCTTCTCGCCTACAGTGGACTCACTGCCTCAAATACAATGACCACCAGTGCATCGCCTACAATGACCCCAGTGCCTCACCTACAATGACCCCAGTGCCTCACCTACAATGACCCCCAGTGCCTCACCTACAATGACCCCCAGTGCCTCACCTACAATGACCTCCAGTGCCCCGCCTACAATGACCCCCAGTGCCTCGCATACAATGGCCCGAGCTTCTCTCCTACAATGGATTCACTCCCTCACCTACAATGACCCCCAGTGCCTCGCCTACAATGGCCAATAGTGCCTCACCTACAATGACACCCAGTGCCTCGCCTACAATGACCCACAGTGCCTCGCCTACAATGGCCCCAGTGCCTCTCCTACAATGGCCACAGTGCCTCTCCTACAATGGCCCTGGTGCCTTGCCTACAATGGGCCCTGGTGCCTCGCCTACAATGGGCCCCAGTGCCTCACCTACAATGACCCCCAGTGCCATGCCTACAATGACCCCAGCACCACGCCTACAGTGACCCCCAGTGCCTCGCCTACAATGACCCCCAGTGTCTCACCTACAATGACCCCCAGTGTCTCACCTACAATGACCCCCAGTGTCTCACCTACAATGACCCCCAGTGTCTCACCTACAATGACCCCCAGTGCCTCGCCTACAATGACCCCCAGTGTCTCACCTACAATGACCCCCAGTGTCTCACCTACAATGACCCCCAGTGTCTCACCTACAATGACCCCCAGTGCCTCACCTACAATGACCCCCAGTGCCTCACCTACAATGACCCCCAGCGCCATGCCTACAATGACCCCAGCGCCACGCCTACAGTGACCCCTAGTGCCTCGCCTACAATGACTCCCAGTGTATCGTTTATAACTTACGAGCATGAGAAAGTGAAAACTAATAATAGTTTGGGGAACGGGTGCCATTCGAAGCTTCAGCAAGTCGGTGGGGAAAAATGAACTGTCAATATTCAGGGCTTTTTGCTGCATGAGAGTAACTTTTTCCCTACTTTAAAGAGGACCTCTTCAGAGTAAAGTGGCCAGATTTTGCTCTTATTCTATTCCCACTATTGCCCTATTTATTCTGTTTGCCATTTTTGAATCTGATCCAGAGATCTGGGTCTTTTTATTTAGTGCTCATTTTATGGTCTTTATGAGCGGCGTACGGCTCACAGAATCATAATGAAGAGCAGGGTAAAGACACGCCCACTGGCAATCCTGTGAGCCACGACTCCTTGGTAAAGACCATACAAATTTATGCTAAATAAAAAGTCACATCTCTGGAACTGTATGGTGGATTATTATTAAAAAAAAAAAAAAAAAAAAAAACACTGGATACTCAGGGGAGCAGTGGGAACAAAGGAAGACCAAATTCAGGTTGCTTTTTACCTGGTGAAAAATCCTCTTTAAACTCATTATTCCTTTAAGATGCTGTGACTAAGTGCAGCACTTTACTGGCTAGGTGAGATCACCTGAAATGTCCCGCACGCTTGGCTGATGAATACATGACTATACCTATGAAGAGGGCAATCTGGCTGTCCTATTATTACACACAAAACAGGTCTGTGTTGGGAGGTGAATACCCCATTGTTTGGTCGGTGACACGATGCTGTATGACGGCACAACGCCTGGGGCCGGTGTATTGTGTGACATTATAGACTGGATTCCCCATACCCACAACAAACAGATGCCACTTCTGTCATTAGCTCAGTTCACAAAGACCTAACCGGTGTTATCATTGATCTGGAACAATATTGCTGCCTCTCCGCCGCTGTACCTGTCTCTGTTGACAAGCTGCAGCCGTGACTTCACATATACAACGCACATGACAGCTGCTGCCAATCAGCGGGCTCTGCTAATATAAATAGCACAAGACTGCTGTGCCCAGAGATTGTCTGCTGTGGTCACATGTGCTGTAGTTGATGAAACTCCGCTGCAGCTTGCCAAGTAAGTCTGCTTGCTGGGTGGCATGACGCTGTATGATGGCACAACGCCTGGGGCCGGTGTATTGTGTGACATATAAAAGATTGGATTTCCCATACTCACAACAAAGAGAGGAGTCTTCTCTCTGTCAATAGGTCGGTTCACAAAGACCTGACCGGTGTGATCATTGATCTGGAACAGGTGCTCCTCTGGGGGTTCATCCACTCCCGGTCCGCTGATGAGATATTTAATGCTGATGTTTTCTGCTCTGTCATTAAAGAGCTGAAAGCAAGGAACAATTGCAGATGAGTACAGTGATTGTGAAAAATGCTGACCAAGTAAGGCCAGGCTTCCATTTATACAGTGCTAACTCCCAAAAAAAAATTCTGACAGATGCTGAATGGAGCTATTCACTTGAGCAGATCCAAGTTTTTGTGCATGTCGGAAAAAACTAATCCTGCCAGGAAGGAGACCCGCAGTGATTCTGTCAGCTACATTCAAAACTTTGGACTATTGACCGTGTAGATCCACTGTGGGTATTTGACCACAGTCACATTATTATTGCCAAGATAGAACAATATTGCTGCCTCTCCGCTGCAGTCCCAGTCTTTGTTGACAAGCAGTAGCCATGACCTCTCAACTACAAAGTGCACAATCGCTGCAACCAATCACTGAGCTCTGCTGATATAAATGTCACAAGACAGCTGTACCTAATGATTGGCTGCACTGGTCACATGAAGTCTCCTCTGCAGCTTGCTAACAAAAACTGGAACAGTAGCGGATAGGCAGCGCTCGAGTTGGGAAGGTTTAGCACCTGAGTTTCTTATTTTAATTTAGCAGAAATCAATGAGGAAGGAAAAGTCAGACTGCCCCCCCCTCAAATCCATCACTCCCACAAAGTAGAAAAATCCAGCTCAACGAATCAAGAATGCTTTATTCACATGAAATACTTAAGAGGACATACAAAGTTACATGACACGCTGCAGCAACGTGTTTCAGGTGACTGTGTACCTTTAATCATGATGCCCAACATCTAGCAAGCAAATTCTTGAAATGGTGGATGAAGATGAGGAAAAAGCCAATATGCTAAATGACTTTTTTCAACAGTATTTACACAAAAAAATCCCATGACGGATAACATGATCAAGGATAAAAATTCTCCTTTAAATGCCACCTGCTTAACCCAGCAGGAAGTACAGCGGCATCTAAAAATCACTAAAATTGACAAATCCCCGGGATGGGATACACCCCTGAGTACTGCAGGAATTAAGTACAGTCATAGATAGACCATTATTTTTAATCTTTAAAGGTTCCATAATATCATGGTCTGTACCACAGGACTGGCGTATGGCAAATGTGGTGCCAATATTCAAAAGGGGGACAAAAAATGAACTTGGAAATTATAGGCCAGTAAGTTTAACCTCAACTGTGGGTAAAATCCTGTAGGGTTTTCTAAGAGATACTATACTGGAGTATCTGAAGAAGAATAACCTTATGACCTAATATCAACATGGGTTTACGAGGGACTATTCCTGTCAGACTAATCTGAAAAGCTTTTATAAAGAGGTAAGTTCAGGACTGGACCAAGGGAATGCAGTGGACGTGGTGTACATGGACTTTTCAAAAGCTTTTGATATGGTGCCACACAAAAGGTTGATACATAAAAACAGAACAATGGGGATAGGGGAAAATATGTGTAAGTGGGTTAAGAGCTGACTCATGGATGGGAAACAAAGGGCGGTTATTAATGGAGCACACTTGGAGTGGGTCACGGTTAGCAGTGGAGTACCACAGGGGTCAGTACTGGGCCCGCTTCTTTTTAACATATTTATTAATGATCTTGTAGGAGGCATAGAGAGTAGAATTTCAATATTTGCAGATGACACTAAACTCTGCAGGGTAATCAATACAGAGGAGGGCAATTTTATTTTACAGGAGGATTTATGTAAACTAGAAGCTTGGGCTGATAAATGGCAAATGAGCTTTAATGGGGATAATTGTAAGATCATGCACTTGGGTAGAACGATCAAGATGTATAATTATGCGCTTAATTGTAACACACTGGGCAAAACTGTCACTGAAAAAGACCTGGGTGTATGGGTGGACGACAAACTCACATTTAGTGGCCAGTGTCAGGCAGCTGCTGCAAAGGCAAATATAATAATGGGATGCATTAAAAGAGGCATAGATGCTCATGAGGAGAACATAATTTTACCTCTATATAAGTCACTAGTGCGACCACACTTAGAATACTGCATACAGTTCTGGTCTCCGGTGTATAAGAAAGACATAGCTGAACTGGAGCGGGTGCAGAGAAGAGCGACCAAGGTTATTAGGGAACTGGGGAGTCTACAATACCATGACAGATTATTACTAGTGTTGAGCATTCCGATACCGCAAGTATCGGGTATCGGCCGATACTTGCTGTATCGGAATTCCGATACCGACTTCCGATATTTTTTCAATATCGGAATTCGGCATCGGAATCGGAAGTTCAGTTGATTGACGGCCTGACGTCATCATGATGCGCGGTGTGTGCGCATCATGATGCGCCGTCATTTCGGGCCTTCCGGGGGTCTCTGCCGGCCTGCCGGGGGGCTGTGCCGGCCTGCCGGGGGGCTGTGTGGACTGCCCGGGGTCTGTACCGGCCTGCCGGGGGGCTGTGCCGGCCTGCCGGTGGTCTGTGCACCCTGTGGGGGTCTGTACCGGCCTGCCGGGGGGCTGTGCCGGCCTGCCGGGGGGCTGTGCTGATGTCCGGGGGTCTGTGCAAGCATCGTCCGATGGGACTACAAGTCCCATCGGGCGATGCCTGCTACCATGACAGTGATTGACACATTAGCCAATGATGGGACAGTAGTAGTCCCATCATCCGGCTAATGTGTTAAATGTTAAAAAAAAAAAAAAAAAAAAAAAAATACTACATACATACTACATGCATGCTACATACATACTACATGCATGCTACATACATACTACATATATACTACATACATACTACATACATGCTACATACATACTGCATGCTACATACATACTACATACATACTACATACATACTACATGCATGCTACATACATACTACATGCATGCTACATACATACTACATGCATGCTACATACATACTACATGCATGCTACATGCATGCTACATACATACTACATGCTACATACATACCACATATATACTACATACATACAATACATTCATACAATACATACATAGACATACAGTACATATAACATAGAGTAACATACTTACCAATACTTGTCACATTGTTCCCCGAAGCCATTGTCTTTTCCGGGATAAATATTAACATAACAAACCACAAAAATACTCACCCACGATCCGAAGCAGTCCACGAGTGTGTCCCACGACGATCTTGGGTAGAGAACTGCAGCATCAGATGATGCTGCCGTTCTCTACGGGCTGCAGGAATCCAATGACGGAAGGTAGGTATCCTTCCGCACTGTATTCCTCCGCCACTTAAAAAAAAAAAATTTCCCACACAGCAATGGCATAAAGTGAGACTAGGGACTTTTTTTTTTATGTTATATGTACTGTATGTCTATGTATGTATTGTATGAATGTATTGTATGTATGTAGTATATATGTGGTATGTATGTAGCATGTAGTATGTATGTAGCATGCATGTAGTATGTATGTAGCATGCATGTAGTATATATGTAGTATGTATGTAGCATGTAGTATGTAGCATGCATGTAGTATATATGTAGTATGTATGTAGCATGTAGTATGTATGTAGCATGCATGTAGTATATATGTAGTATGTATGTAGCATGTAGTATGTATGTAGCATGCATGTAGTATATATGTAGTATGTATGTAGCATGTAGTATGTATGTAGCATGTAGTATGTATGTAGCATGCATGTAGTATATATGTGGTATGTATGTAGCATGCATGTAGCATGTATGTAGTATGTATGTAGTATATATGTAGTATGTATGTAGCATGTATGTAGTATGTATGTAGCATGCATGTAGCATGCAGTATGTATGTAGCATGCATGTAGTATATATGTAGTATGTATGTAGCATGTAGTATGTAGCATGCATGTAGTATATATGTAGTATGTAGCATGTAGTATGTATGTAGCATGCATGTAGTATATATGTGTTATGTATGTAGCATGTAGCATGCATGTAGCATGCATGTAGTATGTATGTAGTATATATGTGGTATGTATGTAGCATGCAGTATGTATGTAGCATGCATGTAGTATATATGTAGTATGTATGTTGCATGTAGTATTTATGTAGTATGAATGTAGCATGTATGTAGTATGTAGTATGAATGTAGCATGTATGTAGTATGTAGTATGAATGTAGCATGTATGTAGTATGCATGTTGTATGTATGTAGCATGTAATTTTTTTTTTTTTTTATTTTTTTTTTACATTTAACACATTAGCCGGATGATGGGACTACTACTGTCCCATCATTGGCTAATGTGTCAATCACTGTCATGGTAGCAGGCATCGCCAGATGGGACTTGTAGTCCCATCGGACGATGCCTGCACAGACCACCGGCAGGCCGGCACAGCCCCCCGGCAGGCCGGCACAGCCCCCCGGCAGGCCGGCACAGCCCCCCGGAGCCTGCACAGACCACCGGCAGGCCGGCACAGACCACCGGAGCCTGCACAGACCCCCTGGCAGGCCGGCACAGCCCCCCGAAAGGCCCGTACAGACCCCAGAGAGGCTGTACAAGGGCAGGAAAGGGTTTTTCTTATTCCGATACCGGAAGTCCCATAGACTTGAATGGGACTTCCGGTATCGGAATCGGCGATACCGATACTTTTTTTAAAGATCGGCCGATACCATCCGATACGATACTTTGAAGTATCGGACGGTATCGCTCAACTCTAATTATTACACTTGGGGTTATTTAGTTTGGAAAATCGAATTCTTAGGGGTGATCTTATTACAATGTATAAATATATGCGGGGACAGTACAAAGACCTTTCTAATGATCTTTTTACTCTTAGACCTGTGAAGGGGACAAGGGGGCATCCTCTAAAAAATAATAATTTTATTTTTATAGAGTCAACATATTCCACAGTTCTTTACTTTTTAGAGAGGGGACTTGTACAGACAATAATAGACATTAGAGAATAACAATAATCACAGATACCAAGAGGAATGAGGTCCCTGATCGCACGCTTACAATCTATGGAAGAAATAGGGGAGACACCAAAGGTGGATAGTAACAATTGCTTGTATTGTACGGTTCAGCCATCCATGTAATAAATAGGGAGTTTACATAATGATGCATGAACCGGTCACTAACCAGTATGTGTACAAGTACAGATACAGGGCTATTAATTGCATGTACTGTAAGTTGTGAGAACAGATGATATGGTTTTGAAGAAAATTTTGTATGAGCAGAACAGGAATAGTTAGATAAGTATCTTGAGGCGATAGACCAGTCTGAAGAAATTAGTTTTTAGGGAATGCTTAAAACTATGGGTGTTGGGAATTAATCGAAGTGTCCTGGATAATACATTCCAAAAATTGGTGCAGCACGCGAGAAGTCTGCAAGACAGGAGTGGGAGGTTCGGATTATTGAGAATGTTAATCTTGGGTCATTAGCAGAATGGAGGGCATGGGTAGGGTTATAGACAGATGAGGGAGGAGATGTAGAGCTGTGCTTCAGTGTGCAACACTTTGTGGATTAGAGTGATAAGTTTATATTGAACTCTGTAACAGATGGGTAACCAGTGCAACGACTGGCACAGAGCAGAGGCATCGGTGTAGCAGCTGGCGACGAATATGATCCTGGCTGCTGCATTCAGGATAAATCGGAGGGGGGATAGTTTAGCAAGAGGGAAACCGATATCAGTGAGTTTCTATACTCCAGACGAGTATGAATAAGAGCAACAGTACGTTTTTGCAGAGTCAAAGTTAAGGTTGAATTCTAGAAATGTTTTTGACGTGTAGATGAGAAAAATGGTTGCACTCAATTGCATTAAGACATGTCAATATGAAATCTATGGAGTGTGAATAGCATAATGGATATGGAAATTTAGAAAGGACACATGAGATGCTTAGCACAAAATTTGGCCAAAAATTGTGAGCCCATTCACCAACGTCAAGGTAATCTCAAAATCGAATGGGTCCCTAATCTTACTGCCTAGTGTGAACATTTACCTCTGGCTAATAACTAGATAAAGCCTATATTTATACGAGGATAGGAACCAAATGATTGGATGTAATTAAAATCACAGCTTGGTGAAGCGCAGAGTGCTCAGTCAGAAAGCTAGTATACAAATAACAGAAAAACTGACGGCACATCAAGAACTAGTCTGAATAGGTGCATACCAAAAACAGCTTACATATCAAAATGAGAAAAATGGTTGCACTCAATTGCATTAAGACATGTCAATATGAAATCTATGGAGTGTGAATAGCATAATGGCTTTGGAAATTTAGAAAAGACACATGAGATACTTAGCATAAAATTTGGCCAAAAATTGTGAGCCCATTCACCAACGTCAAGGTAATCTCAAAATCGAATGGGTCCCTCATCTTTCTGCCTAGTGTGAACATTTACCTCTGGCTAATAACTAAATGTTCACACTAGGCAGTAAGATTAGGGACCCATTCAATTTTGAGATTACCTTGACGTTGGTGAATGGGCTCACAATTTTTGGCCAAATTTTGTGCTAAGTATCTCATGTTTCTTTTCTAAATTTCCAAAGCCATTATGCTATTCACACTCCATAGATTTCATATTGACATGTCGTAATGCAATTGAGTGCAACCATTTTTCTCATTTTGATATGTAAGCTGTTTTTGGTATGCACCTATTCAGACTAGTTCTTGATGTGCCGTCAGTTTTTCGGTTATTTGACGTGTAGATTACATGAATGAATGAGCGAGTGATCGGATGTAAGTAGTGCATAAGGATCTGAATTAAATATTACCCCAAGACACCGGGCACGTTGCTGGGGAGTAATGGTAGAATTACACATGTAAATAATATCGGACATAGGTAGGTTAGTGGAGGGAGGAAACACAAGGAGTTCAGTTTCAGATAGAGGGAGGACATGATGTTAGAGACAGCGGAAAGAATCACTAGTTGTGACAACACAGCATTTAATCAGAAGTCTATTTTCAGTAGGCCAGGAAGCATAGACTATTTTCTTTATGTTGACTTTTGAATTTATGTGCTTTTCTTTGGTTGATCATGAAACACAGACTATTGTCCCTGTGAGCATTTAATGTTGACACTTGAGTTGACGTTTGTTGCAGCATATTGTGTTGTTATCTTGGATGAAATAGGCGCAGGGTAATTGAACAATAGAGTTTTGTGAATATGTTTATTACGTATTGCACCAGGCTAGCTAGTTTGATGGCCTGCAAAACGAAGGATGAACTATGTAGATTGATTAAATACTCAAATAATGAGAGTTAAACTCATCCCACCTCGCCCTGACCTGTGGATGATGACCTGAGCCAAAGATGTGGGTATAAAAAGGAATTTCTATTGTTCTGCAAGAAGAATCAAGTGACTTGACAGAACAACAGCCAGGACTCCATAAAGGATCACTCTACCAGGACAACATGGCACCATCAAGAGGAACAGAGATTTCACATTTTACAGGATGTCAGCTTAGGAGACCACAGCCCCAGCTGGAAGAATACAGATCTGCTCCACTAATCATCACTGAACCTTCAAAATTGTTTGGAGAAGCCAGGATGGGACAATCAGGTCATCTAGCCACATACCTCAATGGACTGTCAGATTCCTAAGCTTGCCGATACCTCCTCTCTGTGGGTGCCCACCAAAAGCAGGATGCCACTGGTGGCGGTAATCAGCCCTTGAAGCCCCGAAGTCACAGCTGCACTAATTCCAGCGAGCCAGAGGAAGGGTGATACTCTGTTATTTGCACCATCTTATGCACTTGCTCGGACTGTTCTATATGTTAATATCTGTTTAGTGGTTCAGTAATGTATTACCACATGGTTTTAACCTCACTCTGTATTGTCTGAGTAGTATTATGCCCACAGGAAAAGAAGAGTGGGTGTACAGTGGGAATCAATGTGGTTTCTGGCCAGTGTGACGCCACACTGGTGTTTTCTAATAATGCAGGCTTGATGTCAGGAGCAGATATGTATAAATGGGTGTGATCAGCATAGACATGATACTAAAAGTCAAATCTACTGAATGTTTGTCTAATAGGGGTAGTATATAAGAGAACAGGAGGGGGCCTAGGACTGATACTTCAGGAACCCCAACAGTAAGGGAAAAAAGAGAGGTAATGGAGCCAGCAACAGATACAGTGAAAGAGCAGTCAGAGAGGAGAACGTGGAGAAAATGGTGTCCTTGAAATTGATAGAGAGGAGCATAGTGAGGAGCAGCTGGCGATCTACTGACATTTATAAAAGTATATACCGTACATGTTTTGGTAAAAACGCAATTGTAACACAGAAAACAATTATATAAAATAGGTAAAAAACATCAGAGAGAGATTATCTATAAGGAGCTAATAACTGGATGTTAAATAGAACAGAAAAAAAAAATAGTGGAAAACAGACCGGAATTCAAAACAAAAATGACCTCAATCTAGCCAGAAAAATACTCCTGCTACACTTGTTGTACAATGTAGCAGCCAGTTTTCTTCATTTTAATTTTTTTGTCTTTTTTTTTTTACAGCAACTTATCCATTTTAAAAAAGATCACAAATATAGATAATGTAATTAAGAGTGGATGTAGAGTAATATCAAGAAGAGGCACAAACCGACTCCTCTAATTGGCTGCTCCTTTTTTTTTGGTGTGCGGATTTTGGAGAGAAAACCGCAGGTAAATCCGCAGGACAAAAGTACTGCGGTTTTACACCTCATAATGGATGAGGTGTAAAACTGCAGCGTTTCTGCACCAAGCAATTGACATGCTGCGGATTGTAAACCACAGCAAAACCGCGCGGAAAAATCCGCAGCATATGCACAGCTTTTTTTAATTTCCATAGGAAATAAAGGTACTGTACAACGCAGCAGAATCTGCTGCGGACCCGCAGCTGCAGAAACGCTGCGGAACCGCGTGCACATACCCTTAAGGTTTTTACAAATGTGGTGCAACAGCGCAAAACATGGAAATACTCTTACAAATGTCAAAATATCACAGATTCTAGTAATAGAAATAATTTATGCATAAATATGTGACTTCAGATTTTGTATTAGTCTAGCCTGATGAAGAGACCTGAGTAGTCTCGAAAGCTTGCAATGTATTACCATCTTTTCAGTTAGCCATTAAAAGGTATCAACTACTGAGGACTCTCAATCCTGAATATTTTTCAGAAATAATTTACAAATCAGAACATTTCTCAATTGCAATACATGCAATGTAATCTATATAATAGAGTGTACATCTTGCCGTTTAAAATATGTGGGCAACACAAAAGGTTAATTAAGGCCTAGAATCAGAAAACATACGTGGGGGAAATAAGTATTTTATCTCTTGCTGATTTTGTAAGTTTGCCCACTGACAAAGACATGAACAGTTTATAATTTTAAGGGTAGGTTAATTTTAACAGTGAGGGATAGAATAACAAAAATGAAATCCAGAAAATCACATTGTATAAATTATATAAATATATTTGCATTTTGCAGTGAGACATAAGTATTTGATCCCCTACCATCCATTAAGAGTTCTGGCTCCTACAGACCCGTTTGACACTCATAATCAACTCATTATCTGCAATAAAGATAGCTGTCTTAGATAGTCACCTTTATAAAAGACTCCTGACCACAGACTCAAATAATCAGTCAGACTCTAACCTCTACAACATGGGCAAGACCAAAGAGCTTTTTTTAGGATGTCAAGGACAAGAACATAGACCTGCACAAAGCTGAAATGGGCTACACAACCGTAAGTAAGATGCTGGGTGAGAAGGAGACAACTGTTGGTGCAATAGTAAGAAAATGGAAGAAATACAAAATGACCGTCAAATTGACATCGATCTGGGGCACCATGCAAAATCTCACCTCCTGTGGTATCCTTGATCATGAGGAAGGTGAGAGATCAGCCTAAAACAACACGGGGGGGGAACTTATTAATGATCTCAAGGCAGCTGGGACCACAGTCACCAAGAAAACCATGGGTAACACATTACGCCGTAAAGGTTTAAAATCCTGCAGTACCTGCAAGGTCGCCCCGCTCAGTAAGGCACATGTGCAGACCCATCTCAAGTTTGCCAATGAACACCTGGATTATTCTGTGAGTGATTTGGAGAAGGTGATGCGGTCAGAGGAGACAAAAATTGAAGTCTTTGCTATTAATTCAACTCACCATGTTTGGAGGAAAAGAAATGCTGCCTATGACCCAAGGAACACTGTCCCCAATGTCAAGCATGTAGGTGGAAACATTATGTTTTGGGAGTGCTTCTCTGCTAAGGGCACAGGACTACTTCACCGCATCAATGGGAGAATGGATGGAGCCATGTACCATAAAGTCTTGAGTGACAACCTCCTTCCCTCCGCCAGGACATTAAAAATCGGTTGTGGCTGGGTCTTCCAGCAAGACTATGACCCAAAACATACAGCCAAGGCAACAAAGGAGTGCCTCAAGAAGAAGCACATTAAGGTCATGGAGTGGCCTAGCCAGTCTCCAGATCTTAATCCCATAGAAAACTTATAGAGGAAGTTGAAGCTCCGAGTTGCCAAGTGACAGCTTCAAAATCTTAATGATTTAGAGATGATCTGCAAAGAGGAGTGGACCAAAATTCCTCCTGACCTGTGCGCAAGCCTCATCATCAACTACAAAAAATGTCTGACTGCTGTGCTTGCCAACAAGGGTTTTGCCACCAAGTATTAAGTCTTGTTTGTCAGAGGGATCAAATACTTATTTCACACTGCAAAATACAAATGCATTTATATAATTTATCCAATGTGATTTTCTGGATTTTATTTTTCACATTCTATCTCTCAATGTTAAAATTAACCTACCCTTAAAATTATAGACTGTTCGTGTCTTTGTCAGTGGGCAAACTTACAAAATCAGCAAGGGATCAAATAATTATTTCCCCTACTGTATTACGGATATAGAAAATACAAAGGTATCACAAATCTCTAGACATTTCAGTCAAGGATTTCAAATTCATCTTATGTCACTAATAATTTATGCCAAAAAAAACGCACAAACCTCTCTGAGGAGGCAATGTGGAAAAAACATTAAGAAAGAGTGTCATCATGGTGGATTTTCCAGCTAAATACTAGAGCACCCCAATGGTTTAAATTTGAGAAAAGATATCATGCTGTTCTATGAGGTTAATTATTCCACCATGTCTCCCTTTCTGAAACTATTTATCCATTTTACATTTGCCCCTATTTTCCTATTAAAATAATCTAATACCCACATCTAATACATTAGATATGAAAATGCATATTATTATTTATTATTATAGCACCATTTCTTCCATGGCACTTTACATGTGAGGAGGAGACATGTTATCAGAACTACAGCGAAAATCATTCATTTTATACTTCAATATTCAATTTAAAAACAACAAAAAAGTGTTTCTACAGTATATGGTGCTATTTCATGTTTCCGCAGTCTATATCACATTTAGCTCTTTTGAGGATATGTAAATTAATGCTATATAATATTGACTTATATATACTGACATAACGGCTTACTACTATCCTGGAACAGATCTACCGCACATGCATCATTTTATTATTGTTATTCGCTGACTATTTAAATTCCGCCAAAGTGCTTTTCATTTACCTTCTATGTATGTTTCTATTGTTAATTGTAGCTCACGTCTGTAATATGTAAATTTAATTAGCCAATTATTACAGCGGTGTGTTTGCTGAATACAAAGCATAAAAGAAGTTACTTGCTACATGCTTGGCAGCATGATTAAAGGTGCACAGTTACCTGAAACGCGTCGATGGCCCGTGTCATGTCACTTACTCTGCTGACTTTGTATGTCCTTTTAAGCACTTGATGTGACTAAAGCATTCACAATTCGTTGAGTTGGATTTTTCTACACCGTGACGCAGTGCCTCCGAGCTCCGAATACCCCCAGGATGCCATCCACGGCGAGCTGGATTTTAGCTTCTTCCCCAAAAAAAACCCTTCAGCTTGTAATTATCAGGAGAGGGGTAAAATGGCAAGGTAAGTTTTTTACCATACATCACGGTTAACCTTTGTTACATCTGTAAATGTTTGCGTTACATGATATTGTGAGCTCAGCTCAGATGGATTCTTACATCTCCAGCATATTTTGGGAAAGGTCCTGAGTCATTTTCTTCTAGCACTATGGTTGTCAGGACCCATCTTCTCTTGGAACGCCGGAGTGGACGAAAGCTGTCTGCGTTGTCTACATGCTGTATAGAATTAAAAAAAAAAATAAGAATTTCCCAGTCCGTAACCAAGAAGGTCACAGTGAACACATTAGGCCTGTTTCACACATCAGTTTTTTTGGTCACTTAAAATCCGCTAAAATGGCGGACAACGGTTCCGTTCCTGTACTGACCACAACGTTTGGCACCGGACCGTTGTTTTAACGGATCCAGTGAAGGAAGAATTTTAAAGGAACCGCTGCCCGGGGGGACAGAGGGAGAGGGAGAGGGGGAGAGAGAGATTTCAGACGCCAGAATTGAATTTAGGGTTAAATTTCCGACACAGGCATTTCTCCCGGGCATGCGCAATAGAAAATGCGGATCCGGCCGGGGAAAAAAACATTTCATTGTCCGTCCTGTCTGCTCAGCGGACGGCAAAATCTTGGCGGATCCGTAAAAAAACGGATCGAACGGATGACCATACAAGTCAATGGGGAAAAAACGGATCCGCCAAGAAAAATGGCGGATTTTGACTGATGGGGAAAAACGGATGTGTGATGTATGACCAGCTCAGGGACCCTCCATAGAACTGCCCTGATGTAACCACTAATTGGAGCCCTTACAGGGCCCTGACCATTTTCAGCATATAATACATATAGAGCTTGGCAATCGGGATAAAAGAATGAATAAATGGTGTTTTTTTTAAAACCGTGCTTCACAGAATATTCATGATCCTATAGACCTTCCTCAGATGCACATAATATCTGTGAGGGACCAGATTACCAGGGGAAGTGTACAGAGCTGTAGCAGTGAGGAACTCCGCTATGTAATAGCGCTATGAAACTACCACAGCAATAAACAATATGTCCGAGCATTATTAGCTAAAAAAAACATAGCACACGTATGCGAAATAGGGGGCAGATGGTCCTATATTCTCTCATCCTAGAGAATGGGGCCGATCATGCAAATGACACACTAATCAAACTCTGATCCAAGTGTCAGTATAGTGTGATCGGATTCTCTCAGATGAGGAGAAGCTGGCGAAAAAAATTCTCTATCTTCCCCATCCTGTCAGTCTATTGAAATTGAACTCCTCTCAGATGTCATCTGAGAGCAGTCCGATATTTTCAGCGCACTCATTGACTTGCATAGCCAGTGTGATCCAAATATTGGATCAAACTCGGGTACGCTGTGATCTGTTCCTCGGGAAGTCTCTGTCTAAGGAAGAAAGAAAAAAAAAATCAGACACGTGAACTGCCCTATAAAATAACATTGGTTCAAGTGCAATCCGATGTTTTGTCGGATCATACTCGGACCGAAAATGCTCTCTTCTGTACCTGCCCTTATAGTTCATCTAAGGGTACAAAGAGACATGCATTTCTCAAGTCACAGTGTCACATTACGACATCACAGTTAGTGATTTTGTTGTGTAGCCCCAGCCTACTGGGTTAATCTGGGTGTGGTTGTTTATGTGGTTACCCTCCCAAGCACACCCAGCAATGAATGTTACTTATTTACTATGTGCCTTATTCACATACCCGCTCCACGCGTTTCTGTACCGTTCTCTTTGGCCGCTCTCCAAGGGAACCGATTGCCTGGGAATGACAGAGAATCAAATTAAATGATTAATTTTAAACAAGTAGCCTGAAATAAAAGATCATTTTGCTTATATATTAATACACGTGAAGGAATATATTAAAAAGAGGTTGTCCATGATTTAAAAAAAAAAAAAAAAAAATGTACTTCCTGCAGTGATCACGTGCCATATATCCATGTTACTGCTGTAGCCAATCACTGACTTAAGAGGTGTTGCCTAAGAGGTAAGGAACAAGACAGCGGAGGTAGTTGTTGATTTTTGAGCCGTAATTAGGATTTCACACATTGCATTGCAGTGAATTAAATCTGTGCAGAGAATCCACGACAATTCAGTTAGAGATTGGGCATGCTGGGTTCTAAAATCTGCACGCTCGCTTTGCCTCCATGCTGGGTACATCATGGGATTTTACAAATGTTCTAATCTTTCCTAGCACAGAGACTAGATGCTCTCTGGATCAAGAACCCATAGAGATTACTGTAAGGTATCAGAAAAACTAGGCTTAAACTTTGAAGCACGATACACCCGTGATGTGACCAAGTCCTTAGGCTAGGTTCACATAGCGTTAATGCAGTCCGTTCAACGCATAGCCGACAAAACGCACTTATTCTGCAACGTGTGCACACAGCCTAAAATTTTGTACACATTTTTTGAGGGTTATATACCAATGAAATGTACCCAAGAACATGTAATACTTTATGGCTGACAAATGTAATCCAGCAAAAAATTTTTATAGTGTTATATAATTACAAAAATGTACCCCACAACCTGGAATAGTATATAAGAACTGTGAGCAAAAAAGCCAAAATTTTAAAACGCTTTTTTGTACTGTATATATACACCACTAAAATGTGCCAGAAAGCACACAATACTCTATGGATGAGTAATATAATCCTGAAATATTTTTCTATGCTTTTTGAAAGTTTTACATTCCAACGTAATGCAACAATAACCGTATTAAACTGTATGGATGTCACCGAATCCATAACATTTTGAATGAAAATATTTTAATAGCGTAGTTGATGTACTTTTTGCACAGCCAGACAGAAATTATGAGGAGGTTCATTCATAGACCCCTGAAAGGCAACAATTAGCGGGCATCATTAAAATACAGAACATTACAAACAATTTATGTGCTACTGTCATTTGGTGGTGTGGAAAATTGTGGGTTAATCCAGGCTTTGTTCATTTTTAGGAGAGGGAGCCTGTCTGCATTCTCCGTTGACAGGCGAAAGCGCCTGTCTGGTATGATCCCCCCGGCAGCACTAAAAAAACCCTAGAGTCAGGGCAGCACAACACCTCCAAGGCATAGAGAGATAGCTCATGC